>NC_040904.2:151125267-153625267 GCF_004126475.2 Phyllostomus discolor
CAGAATATGCTTAAGCTTACAAATCCAGGACTGAATGCTATCTTTGAAAGCAGAGAACTGTGATAAAACAATTTAGTCTCTATGAATGTTACCAAACTTTAATTTCTTATATTTTACTATTGTTTTCCTTACTACTAATTAGATGAGACAATGAAGATTTCCTTTTTTTTTTTTAAGATTTTATTTATTTTTTAGAGAGGGAAGGGGGGGAGATAGAGATAGAGAGAGAGAGAGAGAGAGAGAGAGAGAAACATCAATGTGCGGTTGCTGGGGGTTATGGCCTGCAACCCAGGCATGTACCCTGGCTGGGAATCGAACCTGCGACACTTTGGTTCGCAGCCTGAGCTCAATCCACTGAGCTATGCCAGCCAGGGCGACAACAAAGATTTCAATCAACATGAACAGCTGTGCTTAAAAGCATGCTTTGAGTATCCTCTTCTGAACATGGCACTGAGAGTAATAAAAAAGGCATCAAACTTGTGATTAGGCACAGAGTTGAAAAAACCATTCAGGGTAACCTGCAGCTACATTTCTTGCAGCAAATACCGTATTTTGGACTATAAGACACACCCCCCAAATCTGGGTGGAAATGGGGGTGCATCTTATAGTCCAAATGTAGCTTACCTGGCTTGCTGTGGAGGGATGGGGTGCTGGCCTGTGTTATTTGTGTTATTAAATATTGTACCACATCTTTTGCTTCAAAAACTTTTTCCCCTATTTTTCTCCTCTAAAACCTAAGTGCATCTTATGGTCTGTTGCATCTTACAGTCCCAAAAAATCAGTAGTTTATTTTTTGTCCAATATTTAAAATTTTTATTTAGTTGTCTAAATCTTCCTTTAGCATTTATACTTTTTACATTTGAACCATTGCTTTATCTGGAATTTCTTGTAATACATGGCATGAGGTAAGGATCTAGCTTTGCTTTCTTTCTGGATGAAAAGTCAATTATGCTCACACCTTGTATCTAACTAAACCCATCCCTTTCCCTCTAATATGAAAGGTTACCTCTTCATTTAGTAAGTTCTCATCTATATTTGGATCTCATATGAACTTTTCAACTTTCACTGATTTATTTATTCCTGTGCCAATTCCATACTGTTCTACTGTATTTCTATATTAAGTTTTGTTGTGAAGACAACAATCCCATAACTATCGTTCTTTTACAAACTTTCTTGCCATTAATTTTTACTTATTCTTCTATTTGGAAATTTTCTGTCCAGAAATAATCTAAAGCACTAGGATTTTCTGTTAATTTTGCAATGAATGACATTTACATTCAGTTTTCAGATCTGGGAATGTAGTATATCTATTTACTCATGTTTTCTTTGGGAAGGCTCTCAAACCTTTGGTTAATTTTTATTCCTAGGTATCTTAGTCAATAATTTAAATGGGACTTTTGGGGAGGGCTGTATCGTTTTATAACTAGTTGTGACAAGTATAGAAAGGCTATGATTTTTTGTAATTTTTCTTGAATTTAGATAAATAGATTCTTATTAATTCTAGTAATTTACTGAATTTTGAGGTTCTAGATTACACTTCTATCAAATGAAAATGTTCCCTCTTTTCTAATTACCTATTCCTTGACTTTCTTGATTTCCTTGCATTAACTGGAATCTCCAAAATAATAAACTGGCAATAAACCCTTGACAGAAAAAGCATTAATTTTCTTATTATACAAAAAACTCATTATACAATAAGAAAAATATAAAACTCAAGAGAAAATTGGGTAAAAGATCTGAACAGGGACATTCATAGGTGGTCAATAAACAAAGGAGAATTTGCTCAGCCTTATGAATACACAGAAAAATGTGACCAGAACAATGCAGTCCTATTTTCCATTTACTCTGATGGACTGGCAAAAAATTAAAAAGGGTGATATCTGGGACCAGTGAGAATGCAGGGAAATGAACACATTAATAAACTTCTTGTGGGGACTCCTGGGCAAGATGGAGGCGTAGGTAAACATGGCTCGCCTCCTAGCACCATCACAGCAAAATTTACAACTAAACTACAAAACAACTATCATCCATAACCCTCAGAAAATCGAGCTGTATGGAAGTCCAACAACTAAGGAATTAAAGAAGACACATTCATCCTGATGGATAGGAGGGATGGAGATGTGGTGGCATGGAGACATACAAGGGATGGTCCCACAACCATGAGTGGTGGATAAAAATCAGGAGGGATACCTCCGACGCAAAGATTTCAGCCACAACCCAGACCACCCAGCCTAGGGTTCCAGTGCCAGGAAGGTAAGTCCCCATAACTTCTGGCTATAAAATCCAGTGGGGGGTGGGGCAGCAGAAGAAACTGCAAGATTCTCAGGGGCCTCCTCTTAAAGGCCCACAACAGACTTAGGACTTATACAGACTCATCCCCTTTGGGTCTAGCACCAGGGCAGCAGTTGGAAGGGCACCAATGGCATATGGGGGGAAGCTAAAATGTCTGGCATCAGAGCAAGAGTGGGAAGACAAGTCCCTCCCTGACAGAACACCAGAGGCCAGGCAGCAGCACTGTCCCCTTTCTGAGTCCTCCCCGACACAGAGCAACAAGGTGATGGCACTATATTAGAGACTCCATCAACCTAGTTTACACAGGTCTGAGGTTCCGCCACATCCAACTTACCAGTGCGCTTTTCTACAATAGGCCAAACTATAAGGTGGAGTCCAAGCAGCTCTCCTTAACACACAGAAACAAACACAGGGAGGCTGCCAAAATGAGAAGACAAAGAAACATGGCCCAAATGAAAGGATAGAAGTCCAGAAAAAGAACTAAACAAAATGAAGATAAACAATTTATCAGATGCAGAGTTCAAAACACTGGTTATTAAGATGCTCAAGGAACTCACTGAGTACTTCAACAGCATAAAACAAGACCCAGGCAGAAATGAAGAGTAAACTACTTGAAATAAAGAAAAAATTACAGGGAACCAACAGTGGAATGGATGAAGCCGAAAATCAAATCAATGATTTGGAACATACGGAAGAAAAAAAAAAAATTCAATCAGAACAGCAAGAAGAAAAAACAATCGAAATAAAATAAGGATAGGCTAAGGGGCCCCTGGGACAACTCAAATGTACCAGTATTTGAATCATAGTGGTGTCAGAAGGAGAAGAGAAAGAGCAAGAAATTGAAAACTCAATTATAAAAACTAATGAAACAAAACTTCCCAAATTTGGTGAAGGAAATAGACACACAAGTTCAGGAAGCACAGTGAGTCCAAAACAAGATGCACAAAAGAGGACCATACCAAGACACATAATGATTAAAATGCTGAAGGTTAAAGACAAAGAAAGAATTTTAAAAGCAACAAGAGAAAAGCAGAGTTACCTATAAAGGAAATCCCGTAAGACTATCAGCTGATTTCTCAAAAGAAACTTTGTAGGCTAGAAAGGACTGAAAATAAGTATTCAAAGTGCTGAAAAGCAAGGACCTACAACCAAGATTACTCTATCCAGCAAAGCTGTCATTTAGAATGGAAGGGTAGATAAAGTGCTTCCTAGACAAGGTAAAGGAGTTCATCACCACTAAGCCACTATTACAGAAAATGTTCAAGGGACTTATTTAACAAAAAGAAGATGAAAACTATGAACATTAAAATGGCAACAAATTCATAATGATCAACAACTGAATCTAAAAAACAAACTAAGTAAACAAGCAGAAACAGAAATAGAATCACAGATATGAGGATAATTTGGAGGCTTATTAGTTGGGGGCGGGGTAGGTGGAGAATGGTGGAAAAGGCGCAGGGATTAAGAAGTACAAATTGGTAGGTATAGAAGAGATAGGGGGAGGTTAAGAACAGTGTAGGAAATGGGGTAGCCAAAGAACTTATGTGAAAGACCTGAGGACATGACCAAAGGGGGGACTGCCAGAGGGAGTGGAGGGTACCAGGTGGAGGGGAGCAAAGGGGGAAAATTGGGACAACTGTAATAGCATAATGAATAAATATATTAAAATAAATAAATAAATAAGTTACTTGTGGGAGTATAAAATAATTGCTATAGCCAGTTAATTAATTTAATATTCATATACACCTTTACCAGCAACCTCACTTTCAGGAAACCTATCCTAAAGAAAAGGACTAATAGATATGTATATGCACCCCCCACCCCACATTTTTCAGACAATAAGATGCACCCAGATTTTAAAGAAGAAAAATAGGTAAAAAATTTTTGAAGCAAAAATGTGGTAAAATATTTACTAACATAAATAACACAGTATTTCACCAATGTAAATGTAAACAGAACTCAACAGCAGCATTAACAACCATTATTCCTCCCAAATTTGGGGGAGAGGAGGGTGGGCAAGTACATCTTCTAGTCCAAAAAAAGGTAAGTATATACATGAAAAATGTTCATTATAGTGCTAGAAACAACCTAGATATCACTACAAGTGGGATAATTTAAAAATTTTATCTCATTCTACTGAACATTATATACCTTTTAAAAAGAGTATCTTAGGATGTTAACTCTATATCCACTAACTTCGAGTATCATTAAATGAAGAAAAAATCCAAGTGTATTAATATTAGGAAAACAACAAAACCCAAAATCTTACAAAAGAATATCTATATTATTTCTACAATATTTGTAAGAGTATGGAGAAAGACATGGAAGGGTACTTTTCAATACGCTTTACCATCTCAGGGGAATGAGAATAACCATAAGGTGTTGAGAGGAAATTATTATAAAGGTTTTATTACTGGATTTCTGTATTCCAGGGACATATGCTATTACTTTGGTCATTTAAAAATTTATAAAGCATACTACTTTAAGAAATGTTAGATTATTTTGAGATCTAGGAAAAGTCTTATTATTTTTCATTATGTGTTTTTATTTTTCAAAAGGAAAGGGATAAATTAGCTTATATGCATAACATATATTTAGATGAAACCAATCCTAAACCAAAGAAACAGAAATAATGTATTACGTAAATATGCAATTAGGATTTTCTTTTCACAGAATGTCTCTTATTCAGATAATAGGTGAGGAAAAGAAGGGAAAGAATAACATGGTTTCACTTTTTTTTGCCTCCCAGCTACAGTGCACAACGGCATAACATTTATTGTTTACTATTTATTTACCTTTTTATCAGTAGCTTGAAGTTCTTCAAAAACCTTTTCTAAGGTCCAACTTCAAAAGAAAGACAGGAAAAGGGTAAAATAATATTAATAATATGAACAATGAATATAAAATAAAACTTTAGAGTAGTAGGAGGTCTGTCCAGAAGGTATCCAGCCATGTAATACAGAGACATTTACTGAAGAAGACACAAGATACAAGAAACATTATACATAAGACACTGATGCCTCAGTCCCCTTCAAAGTAGGCACCTTGGGACCTCACACAGTTCTCCCAATCGCCATCAGCTGCCCCATCATCTTTTCCTGAATCTCATCAATGGTCTGAAATATCTTCTCTTTCAAAGATGATTTTAGTTTTGGGGACAGCCAGGAGTCACAGGGTGCCAAATCTGAGTCACATGGGTGACTTGATGTTTCGCCAAAAAACCTTGCACAAGATGCAATGGATGTGCATGATGCATGTGTTGTCATGGTGAAGCTGCCAAGCATCACTTGCCCATAGCTATGGCCTTCTGAATCACCAAAATCATTTCCTTGGAGGAATGTTCAGGCTTAACACAAAATTTGATGCAGATTCATTGCTCTACTCGCTCAGTCATTTTGAAAGTGATAGCTATGCAGTACACACGATCGCTCACCGGCGTCTACTGCCCCTACTGACTAGTACAGTGAAATCATCATCGTTCACACACGTGTAGTCCAGTCTAATCTCCACGGCTGCCAGGTCACACGGATGTTGTGTAAACCATTCTCGTTATATTAACAATGGCTGGATTTTTTCTGGACACACCTTGTATACTAAAAATCCCCAAAACTAAAACCAACAAACTCACTTTGCTTCCAAATATTCTCTAGGGAGTTCTTCAGTTTCATCCAGAGTTATTACTGATGTCCGGATCTCCTGTTCTACCAGACTGTCCACCATCACTCGAAAGTAGGCCCATACTGTGTCTTCCCAGGTGTCACAGACAGGAAGAAGCTTTTCCCCCATTCCAAAACAGAAACACATAAACATAGTCAACAAAAAAGAAAGTGAAAGCAGTTACATCCATTGATTTGGACTATAAAGTCACTATAATCACAAAATATTGTGGATTATAATGTAAAATATCAAATAACTGACCTACTCCCTGACAAACCACACCTTCTAAGTTTGAACTATTAAGGTTTTTCCATACTGAGTACACAATAACATCAATTTTCCATGCTGATTTATTATGCAGTTTCAACTAATTACTGTAACATACCTCAAAATTGCTGTAAACAGCTGTTAGACAATCCAAACAGTGCTGTGCCTCAGTGATACACTTCTGCATAAAGCTATGCATACTATAGTCATCAATAAATGTATGTTGTAATTAAATTTACAATTCTTAGAAGTTAAGTCTGATTTCATGTATTAAAACATCATTTGGTGTATGGGATACATCATATTAAGCAGCTCAAGTCACTATTCTATTTCATGATGATCTTTATCATTGCTACTTTATTTTTTAAAGATTTTATGTGTACTTTTAGAGAGGGGGAGGAGAAGGAGAAAGAGAGGGAGAGAAACAGCAATGTGTAAGAGATAAAACAACTGGTCACCTCCCGCAGGCCCACAAACAAGTACTTGGCTTATAACCCAGGCATGTACTGTGACTGGGAATTGAACCCATGACCCTTTGGCTCGCAGACCAATAATCAGACCCCTGAGCCACACAAGCCAGGGCTCATTGCTACTCTTAAAAAGTAACTTAAGTTTATAAAATTTATTATATACAGTTATTAGAATATTTTATGTTTCAGATTGTTTCACAGGGAATAAAGAATTATTAAAATAGACTGCATACCTGTTTGAGATTCCCACTTAAAGCAGCATAAATTGCTCTCTCATATCTATTAAAAAGTTCCTGAAATACAATAAATATAAATAAATTGGAAAATCATTTTTCTTAGTATGTCAATTTTTTCCCATCATCTGAAATTTTGCAATGTCTGGTAAACTGAACTTATTTATTTGATAGTTTCTAAACTTAGCAAAAGATCTAGTGGGGTAGTAAGAAGAAAAGATCCCATGGTTTGATGATAAATTCCATGCTGAAATCTTCAGGAAAAGTCAAACATCTGAATTTCAAATACAGGGTGAATGCGGATAGAAGTGTAATGGATTCTTTATTTATAAAAGTCAAATTTTATTTTAGATAGAATTTATACAAGTTTTTTCTGTTACAAAGTTTCTAAATATCTAACACTACCTGATACTGACTTTAAAACATCAAAACAAAGCACTTGGAACCTGTCAGGCATCAGTTAGCATCAAAATCCTAAGTAGAATTAATTATATTCATTAAATTATTCCATTTTACTTCCTGCATCTATAAATGGCACTTTCAGTTTTCTTATCATCCACACACATGACCTAGGGGACTCTCACTGTCTGAGTCCTCCTCTACCTTCTCTCTCCAAGTACTTGTCCTGACCATTCTTGCTCCCTTCCTTTTCACTCTCAATATCACTCTAGGACAGGCCCTTAATTACTTAGTGTCTGAATAATTCTGACAAGCTCCTAACTAGTTTCTTGGCCTTTAGTCCGTTCAATTTTAAGCCTATTTTCTACTGCCAAGCTAATCTTAAAATACTGCTGTCATGTGCCCTTGAGGTTTCAATGGTCACCACCATTAAAAAAAAAACCAAAAAAAACCAAAACAATCACTTCTCATTCTGTAGAGCAGCACTTGAGGACCACCTCTGTCTGTTCATAATTTACCTCTTTCAATCACCTTTTCCATTAGTCAGTTCTGGTATAGTGTTTATTTTGAAAACGTGAATTTGTTTCAATGCAACTGGTATGTCAAGGAACAATCTGTACATAATGCAAATTTCCCACCTGCTTGTGCATAATTACATCCTCAAGAAACACTAAGTGAATGCAGAAAACTACACCCAGCTGAACTGGTCACTGGAAAATATACAAAGGTAACACACCTCAAACATCTACCAGCTACTTCAATTCATCAGGAGTGTTATAAGCTAAATGAGTACATAGCAAGTGTTACAATTTTCTATTTGATCTCAGATAACCTCCTTTTACCACTTCACAGTAATTCATAAGCTGGAACCCTCTGACACCCAATTCCACAAGCAAACTTCAGGTCTCTTGCAAGGTAAAGTGCCACACTTATTATTGTATTTATGCATTTTGTAAGCATTTAACAGTGTGAAACTGCTGTTTCTATTGTTTTTATCTTTTTATGTATCTCTGATGGTTTGTGAGTCTTGTGCTCTTAACTCCTTTCCCCCCAAAAGTCCTGTGGGTTTTTGTACAATTTTGCATGCTGCAGTGATTTTTAGGAATGCATAAGTTGCATCATAACCTATGATCCTACCTAGAATTCTTTATTTGTATGCCCAATAGCCCAAATCCTACTAATTTTTAAAAGTTCAATTTAATTCTCTTTCCTGGGAACCAGTTTTAGCCCAATGCTTATTCTCAGAATTCATTGGTACTTCCTTTACATTTTTGCCTTATATTAATGTTTAATTCTGACTACTTAGTGTCTGAGTGATTCTGATTAGTCACTAAGTCTGCCAATTCCTATTCCTCAATTTGACTGCAAGTTCTTTGAAAGCAGGGAATTTAGTCTTATACTACTCTGAACATTTCGTAGCACCTTCTGCAGGCCTTCAATTAATTAGAGTAAAAATCAACATCAGTAAATATTTTATTTTATCTTACATCTTCTGCCATTCTCCAACAACTTATTTTCCAAATGCATCTATACGGATTCCCTTCAACAGGCTCTAATTCTGTTCCTATAAAACAGTTAAAGAAATAAAATATAGTTTAAAATGAGATCTTTCATTGATTTTTAAACACAAAAGCTACACTTCACAAACACTGGCATTTAGAGCTAAATATATCCCCAATTCTCAGAATAAAATCTACTAAAATACCTCCATTAACATTAGGGTCGTGATAGAGCTTCCAGCCTTCAAGTGTCGCAGCTCTCCAAGCCTGCCCACAACGTTTACAGAGCCGCTGTGCCTTCGGAAACAAGAAAGAGCAGTTAGTCATATGATGAGTGCAGCGCTGGAAACTTATAGGAAAGTTTAAACAACGTGTGACAGGAGCAGATAACTTATGATGAGTTATAACGAATGATGGTGACAACTAGTAATGACATTTCATTTTATCACCATATGCATATCTTACTGTGATCTCTGTCTTTCTTTTCCTAATAATCCCTTTGCTGTGATTTTGGGCTTAACAGGTTCTCATAGAGCCCACAGGCATTTAATTCTGCTAGGGACAAATGGGGTTGAAGAAGTTGAGGACCCTTAATTTATGTAAAAGTATTACAAAACCATTGTTAGTTACTAGAATGACAGGGTGCCTCTGCTCATTCACTCTATTCACAGTATTTCTTTATGTTAAATGTGGCCAGTCAAAAAAACTTACTGGGCTAGTAAGACATAAAGATGTCTATTGTTCCATCATCTCTTCAGGAACCATCTCTTCCCCAGTGAGTCCATAAGGTTTGTGCAGGCCTAATGCCATCTCTGAACCCTAAGGTTAGGCATGTGATCTAACAAGAATCACCCCAGGACTCTTGCTGAAGATACTGAAAAAGAGATATAATCCTTTTACTGGGATTGCTACCTGGCAGGAAGATGTAAACTGCTGGTGGCCTTTACAGACACAAGGAATGGCTTCTTGAGAATGAAGCCAGAAAAGAAGGCAGAACCAAGCATTTGGCAGAGAGGCAGTAGCCTACTGACACCTTCTGAGTCCCAGGATCCTGCTTAAAGCCAATTTAACCCACTATACCTCCCTGTTCCATGAGCCAATCAATTCCCTTCTTGTAAGTAACCTGAGCTCAGTTTCTTGAACCAAGAAAACCTAATACATACAATCAGGTATAGACTATCTCAAACACCATTCTGGATTGATGGCTTTAAAAAATTATGAAATAAATAAATTATGAAAGCTATGTAAAAACATGGAAAATGTTTTGATATGCTATATAAAAAGAGGATAAAAATGGAATGTAGAACCTTGAAAACACTCTAAGTAAAATAAGCCAAACACATAAGGACAAATACTGTATGATTCCACTTATATGATATCTAGATGAGGCAAATTCATAGAAAGTGGGTTAGAGGTTACCAGGAGCTGGGGGAAGAGGGAAATGGGGAGTTATTGCATAATGGGTACAGAGTATCTGTTTGGGGTGATGAAAAGTTTTGGATATAGAGGCAATGGTTTCACAATGTTGTGAATGTTATTAATGCCACTGAAATACACACCTAAAAAGTTAAAATGACCAATTTTGTTATATACATTTTGCTTATATACATAAGAAAAAGTTAATAATACACCGAAATCATTTGAGAGTGTGTGTGTGTGTGTGTGTGTGTATGTATGTATATATATATATATATATATATATATATATATATATATACACACACCTATATATATATAGGTACCTCAGTACTCAATGTTAATTTGTTCTGGAACTTGTGACAAGTGGGGAAATTGATGAGTACCAAACAATGAAGCATTTTCTCTTCCTGGACGGCATCGTGACTCACACAAATTCTAGTAAGTGCGCCTGTGCCAAGAGCTGAAACATTTTTTCTTATCAACATACAATGAGCAGAGGGTTTGACGAGTTCCATTACTGACAAGTACTGAGGTATGACTGTACTTTAAATGGGTGAATTGTATGATTATGTGAATTATGTCAATAAAGATGTTAAAAGAAAAACAAACCCTGAATGTATACTATGATTACAATTATGTTAAAAAGTTATAAAACAAAAAGAGCTTTAAGTAAATAAAAAAAAAAACCACTATCTGCGGCAATGTAAAGGTAGCAGGACCTGGAAGTTCTTGGTTTTCATGCCTTCAGGAATGAGATTTTTTGTTTTGTTTTAAAAAAAAATAGAACCTCATCTGCCACTGCAATTCCTAGTATCTTGCATATCACCTGGCAGAGTGGCTGGGACTTAAATATTTTCTGAGTAAATGAATGTATATCAACTTCTTTTCTTAATTAAAAAGTAAGAATGAGGCTTAGTAACCCAAGACTTACTACTGTAAGAAATTACTTAATACATGCTAATGGTTTTTAAAAAACAGAACAGGTAACACTTCGAATTAATTCTAAAAGAACTGTCACCAAGAGTACAGCACAAGAGGTACCACATAATACCCAAAGCTTGAGGCTCCTATGCATCAGACTGCCTCATCACAAAAGTCAACAAAACCATCCAGTATAAGCTGTCTGATCAGATACTAAACATTCTGCAGGCATACCTCACTTTATTGTGCTTCACAGATGTTTACAAATTGAAGGCAAGATGCTCTACCCGCAAAAGATTACCTCTCGCTTTATTGCGGTTTTCTGGAAGTGAACCTGAATCTCTCAGAGGCATGTCTGTAGATATAACAGCTTAACTATCACAAAGGAGATCACATCTTAAAGAGGTGAGGTTAAAAGGAAGAAGTCTGAGGGCCATGGTGGTCTTCAAATGCACAGTGTCATCTGAAAGAGCAATCTGGGTCAAATTTAGTCTCAACTCTTAAAAATTGGAACTGGAAATAAGGGAAATATGCCTAGGGTACACAGTGCATAGGGAGGAAAAGTCTGACTTCTTAAAAATTTTTTCTATTAGGTTTGTGCAAACTAGGGTGCACTGCTTTCTGAGGCAATGTGTTTCTTATCAGTGGAAATGGCAATTAGATCTCGACACACTGTGAAAGAAGTCACTGCACTGAGAAGGCATATGAGGTGGGTCACGAAGAGTCTGTGATTTTTTAAAATTGGACAAGCAGGGTGTACATGTTTACCTCTTCTGTCATCCCAGCACGGATTAGAGTGAAAAGATATTTGAGTAATCTAACTTCATCTTCTCTATCCAGATCATCAAGAGGCATTTTCTGTCTTATGGGAGCATCAGGGTCCTATAAAAAAAATCAACTATAAGTCCTTTGTACCCACATACATTTAAATATCAGTAAAAGATGATAAATCTCTCCTGAGTATATTGCTGAAACAAATCATTTACAATTCGGTTAATTAATAATGGGAACAGAAGTGTCTCAAGCATTCCAAACAGCCACACAACTGCTTGCTGTCCATTCAAAATAGACTCCTTTAGCCCACACAGGTGCATGCCTAGGTCAGGAAAGGTGGAAACACCAGTAGCCCAGCCCAGCGAGGGTAACTCTAGAAATGCTACTCATAATTCAAGATGACTTGATCTTCACTTTGATGTAACAGCAACTGTATGGCCAAGTTAATACTATACAGAATTAGGCCTAGATGAAAAATGAGTACAGAGGAGAAAAGAATCTCAATCTATTCTGTGACTAGAAAGGACTAGTTAGTAGTTTCTGAGACCTATGAGAAGAGAGTCCATTATGGGGTTGATGCTAGATAAAACATACCAACTCCCAATAAAATTCTGTATTTTAAAAGCAGATTTTTAATAAATAATGACCTCCTCTCCAAAACAAACAAAACCCAGTTATTCCTACCTACTACCTTCCACAGATAGAAAGAAATATGCTTTTAAACATTTGGGATAATATTCTGTTCTTACTTTTCAGCAAAGAGCACACATGATCTGCATGTTGAATTTCAAATGAAAATCTATTTTAATGTGATTTAAGAAAGGAAGTAATTCTTATTCCAATGTTACTGTGTATGGCAATATGAGTATCAGTCCATAAAATGGAATGCACAATAGGTTTGGCTATTTTCAAATATTTTGCAACAGATACAATCATTCAATTTTGGAACATGATCTCTTTCTGGAAGAAGGGAACGACCAACTTTCCAGATGATAAGAGGAAATGACTTTCAGTTGCCTGCTACTGAGCAGTTTATCTACAATGTATTTCACACTCTTCTTCCAGTAGTTTCCAAAAATTTTTCATCAAAAACCACTTTTGTTACCAAATGGAATTCTAGCAATTTTTTCAGTTGTTACTTGTTACCCCCTCTGTTCACCATAACCATTTAAATTACATGCTGCCACCTGTCACAAAGCTCTATGCCTTTATTTACAACTAGACTCCTGTTCTTAGCAAATCCATTGTTACTCATACCCTAGAATGTCCTTCCAACATTAAGAGTCAAATCTTGCCGTAAGACCAAAATTAATTTGTTTTTAATGCTGGCAAACCAGGAACACTTTCTGTAACTTCTTTTAAAAATTGTAATTTATGTTACAGATATGTTCAAATACATTGAATCAAATTCAAATACAACTTAGTAGTTTTACAGTATGAGAAAATCTTCAGAAAACAAAAAGAAGCCTTTTTAAAACATCATGTAACTTGGAGAACAGCTGCCCTTAATTTTCTTCTTTTTTTGAAGACAACTTTCATTTCAAAGAGAACACGTACCAACTCGGTGACAAGAGTACGGACGCTTCCTATATAAGAAGACAGCTGCCGCTGTTTCAAGGTATGCAGAGTATTTTCCCTGAAAGAAATGGTACAATTTATTTTTAAAGGAGCAATTTTAATAGGTTTATTTTAAAAAATAATTATGTCAGCCTTGGGTGGTATGGCTCAGTGAATTGAGTGCCAGCCTGAAAACCAAAGGGTGGCCAGTTCTATCCCAGTCAGGGCACATGCCTGGGGTGTGGGCCAGGTCTCCAGATGGGGGTGTGCAAGAGGGAACCACACATTGATGCTTTTCTCCCTCTCTTTCTCCCTGCCTTCTCCTCTCTGAAAATAAATAAATAAATAAATAAATAAATAAATAAAATATTTAAAAATAATTACGTCAAAGTAAAAGGTATAAACTCAGAAAAAAACATGCAGAAATGCTAAGTATAGCATTTCACATAAGAGAACTTCACATTTTAGCACAGATGACTAATAATGAGCACATTTTCATGTCCTTATTGGCCATTCACTTGTACGCTTTGTGATTTGAATCTGTGAGCTTTTTATTGGGTTATCTTTTTTTTTTACTGAATTGTAGTTCTTTCTGAACTTTGGGTTGTATGTTTCTTCCAGCCTGTAGCTCACCACTAATTCATTTTCTCAATGATGTCTTTTAATGAGAAGTTTTCAATTTTGATAGTCACATCAACTTTTATCCTGATTATTGCTTTCTGTGACCTAAGGAAGAATCACTTGCTTATCCTGTAGTGATAAAGATGCCCTCCTATATTTTCCTGTGACAGCTTTTTGGTTTAGCTTTTACATTTAGGACTAGGATCCATCTTGAAAAATTGTTGGGTATGATGTAAAAGAGGTGTCAAGATCAATCTTTTTTTTTCACATTCCTTTCCTTATTTGATTGCTTTGAATGCTTTGTTGAAAACCAAATGACCATATAAGTGTGGGTCTATTTGGGAGTTCTCTATTTTATATTCATAAAAAACTTGCAAAAATCTTAACAAGGCATTTTAACTAAAATTCTTTTTTTCTGAAGATGAAAATTCATTTTTCTGCTCAGAAAAACCACAACTATTAAAGATTTAATTTTTAAGAAGATTTCATTTATTTATTTTTAGAGAGATGGGAAGGGAAGGAGAAAGAGGGGGAGAGAAACATCAATATGTGGCTGCCTCTCGCACGCCCCTTACTGAGGGCCTGGCCTGCAACCCAGGCATGTGCCCTAGACTGGGAATCGAACCAGCAACCTTTCAACCTTCTGCAGGAAGATCCCCAACCCATTGAGCCACACCAGTCAGGGCTGAAGATTTAATTTTTTGTTTCATTTTGAAGATTTAATTTTTAATAAACATTTAGTAACACTAATTTCCTAGTTAAGCAGAGAAAAAATATAATTGACTTGCAGACTTTGTACACGTAATATACTAAATTCAAAGGTGATCTGAATTTCTTCAAGTCTTGAAATAAATTTGTCTCTTTAACCTAGGGGTGCTTTCTGGTTTCAAAGGCTGGGACCTGGCCTATAACCCAGGGATGGTCCTACACTGAGAACTGAACCAGTGACTCTTTGGTTCACAGGTTGGAGCTCAGTCCACAGAGCTACACCAGCCAGGGCAAAAGCCTCTTATTCGTAACTACCTGTTACTTCCTTCGAGAGGCCATCCCTGAGCACCTCTTCTACTTAAAACTGCACTCACTATCATCCTCTATCTAGCAATTCTGATTGTTTTTTGCTTAAAGCTGTTAATACCTAATAGGATACGTATTTGTTTTTCCTCTCCTAAACAACTGTAACTTCCATAAAAGCAGAGTTTTTATTTGTTTTGCTCACAGACTGAATAAGAAGAAGGGGATAAGTATTTGCTGAAAGATGAATAAACAAAATCAATTTAAGTTTTTGGAATAAAAGTTTAATGACTTACCAATATACTGATTTTGCATAAAACTCAATATTATCAGAAAAATCTCCAATCTCATCTTTGGCAATGCTCTCTAACCAATCTACCACCAACTAGGAGAGTTAAAAAAAGAAGAGTATTAACTAAAAAATCTGTTAGCATTTTATTTGCAGTACTCCTACACTTAATTTCAAAAAAGTTTCTAGTGTAAAAATACCAAGTAATAATTTTCCCAACCCCTATTTTTTACTTTTTAAAGATATATAAAGATTATGGCAAAAGAACAAAATTTTCTATAGGAATAATACAATTTTCAACAGGCTATTCCTGGAAATACTAGGGCTATTATATGAAAACCAAAAATAAGGTTCTTAATTCCTTTTTATTACAAATAGAAAAAATTAAGGAAAAAGTTTTAAATGAAAACAACTTAAGTTCTTTTATGTTATTTATCTTTTCTTTCCATGTTTCATAGAAAGAAATTTAAAAACTCTAGCCATACCTGACTTTGTCGGACAAGTGAATCTCTCTGAAATAACGCCTCCACAACTGCTTTTTCACTAGCATTAAGAGCCTATTAAAAAAATATAAATGGAAGGAAAGAAAAAAGATGCTCTAAGAATATTGTTTCAACAGAATGGTAAAAGCGAATCTGAAATAGGTATATTTAGTCACCCATAAACATTTTATCACACAGCAAATTGGTGTATTCATCTAAGAAAATTTTTATAAATAAATTTCAAACTGTTATATCAATGTGTGGCTGCATTTACTTGATATTTTAATTCTATGGCTACACTTGGAATTTAAAATATCTATTTTTCCAGAGATGTTGTTTTAGGGAAAAATAAGACAGAAAACAAAAAAATCATCATAAAGAGATGAATGCAGTCATGTGACATATTAGAAAATTAACATTAAAAACTTTAAAATCTATTTATTTTAAACACAGCAGAAAGTGATAAAACTTAACAATCCAAGGCTCTTAAGACAAACTTTAAGGACAACTTCATAAAATATTAGCAAGTAATATTAAAAGAATAATATGGTAATGGAACCTAATTAATCTATCTTATTCACAGAGTCAGTAAGAAAAGCCACAGGAACATCTGGATAGATGCCAAAATGTCATTTGTAGTTATCTTCATAAATTATAAACAGGAGAATATTTTGCTAATATGATACACTATCTAGCTAAAGCCTATAACAAATATTTCACTTAACTCTAAAAGCAAACAAATAAGCAAGAAAAACCCCCAAACAAAAAACTAAATAGTAATAAATATGGAGAAAGAGTCAAAGTTGTCACTATTTTTAGATAATAGAATTGTCCACCAGAAAACCCAATCAACTGAGAACTATTAAAACCAGTAAATTCAATAAACAGCCAAAGATAAATAATCTTCCTAGACATGCATATCACTTGGTTGGAATGACATAAGTATTTGCAGAATAAATATATTAACAGATTGAGAAAGCAATAAATGAATAAACAAGAAAAAAAAAAAACAGTAACTCATGGACACAGACAACAGTGTAGTGGTTACCAGGGGAAGGGGGAGGGGGCAGTGAAAGGTACAGGGGGTCAAATATATGGTGACAGGAAAGACGTTTTGATTTTGAGTGGTGGGGATACAATGCAGTATACAGATGATGTATTACAGAAATATATACTTTAAACCTATAGAATTCTTATTAACCAATGTCACCCCAATAATTATAAATTAAAAAATTAAAAACAAATTTTATAACCTTAAAAAATAAAAAATAATAAAAGTGCTGCTGGAAAGCCAAAAAACAATTTTTTTAAATAAAAGATTGAAAAGATAGTAAAAAGTATTTTAGGTGAAAAAGCAGATTAACAGACATGTGTGGCTGAAATAATTTATTATAAAAATGTACAATTATTTTTTCCTTTGTTCACTACAGTTGCTTCAAACATGAATTACTTTAGTAATTAGAAAATAAGAAGTAATTAAACTCCAAAGAGCATCTGGTCTTTATGATTTCAAAGGGGTATTGTTACCAAGACTTCAAAGAACAGGTAATTTCTATGTTCTTCAAACAAAGCACAGAAAAATGATGGAAGATTTATGAACTTGTTTTGGAGAGTTAGACAACAGAACTGGACGAGGGTAACTTACACAAAGAAAATGTTTTGAAAAGTTCTAAACAACATTAGTTAAGAAAATTTAGTAGTATATTTAGGAATACATCACAACTCAAGCATTTATTCCATTTGAGGATTATTCAACATTAGGAAAATTGTTAATGCAAGCTATTATAGTAATAAATTAAAGCAGATATCTATAGAAGCTAAAAAAAATCAAAACAAAACATATGGCTGCATTCAATACCCGTCCCAACTCTCAGCTAGTTAGGAGAAAAAAAAATTCTTAATCTGCAGTAAGACAAAAGCATTCTCAACAAAAGTCAGGAACATGAAAAGAATGCCTACTAACTGATATAACTGTGTGGGTGCCCCTAGTCAATGATATAAGGAAGTAAAAGAATGAGAGATTAAGAAAGATTAAGGGAATTTATTACTTGCAAATTACTGCCACTACAGAAAATCCAATAAAATCACTGAAAAACTTATTAGAGCTAATAAAAGTTCCAAAAGATGGCAAATGTGAGCTTTACACATAAATCATTAACTTATTTGATAGTAACAAATAATTATAAAATACAATAGGAAAGAGAATCCATTTACAATAGGATTTACAGGGACTTTTATAAAAATTACAAATCTTATTAAACTATAAAAGATCTAAATAATCAAAATAATAAAGATCTAAAAGATATGTTATGACCACAAACAGGAAAATTAAACATAAAAATGTCATTCCTCCTTATATTAATTTACAAATTCAATATTACTGTCATAAATATCTCAATTAACTTTTTAATAATGGAAATTATAAAGTTCATCTGGAAAACAAAAGTATGCAAAAATAGCTAAAACACTTACTATATTCATAGCAGTCCTAAGTGCCCATCAGTAAATAAGTGAATCAAAAAACTGTGGTAGATTTACACAATGGAATACTACGCAGCATAAAGAATAGAAGGAACTTCTACCCTTTGTGATAGTGTGGACTGAACTGGAGAGCATTATGCTAAGCAAAATAAGCCAGTGAAATTTGGTGAAAGACAAATACCATATGATTTCACCTAGAAGAGGAGCCTAATGAACAAAAATAAAGTAACAAACAAAATAGTACCAGAGGCACAGAAACATGGAATAGACTGACAGTGACCAGAAGGTTTGTGGGGAGATAATGTTAGAAAGAAGGGAAGGGATGTTCAAAGAAATGTATGAATGACCCATAGGAATGGACAACGGTGTGCGGACTGACTAGGAGCAGGGGTGGGCTGGGTGGAGGAGGGCAAAGGGGGAAAACTGGGATGACTATAATAGAATAATAGTAAAAAAAATTGTTAAATAAAAAGAAAGAAAATAAGCTTTAGATTTAGAAGAAAACACTGCAGAATATTTTCTAAATAGCTAGGAAAGGCCTTCCTTAAAAAAAAACAGGAGATCATGAATGACAAAGGAAAACATGACAGATGTGACCTTATATATGGAAATGTCAGCTTTACAAAGACCCCTTAAATGAAGCTAAAAGACAAGTGACAGAAGATTATCTCTAACACATATGAGGAAAGAATTAAATAGAAAATGAGCAAAAGAAATGAATATAGAATTTATATAAATGCTTAAGAATGACAAATACTCCACCTCACTGACAGTCAATAATAAGCATATTAAAACAATGAGGTACCTTCCTTCCAAACAGCAAATTCAAATGATTAATGTCAAAGTAAACATTTTCACATACTGTGAGACTGTATATAAACTGGCACATTCCATTACGAAGGTAATATAAAAATCTCTACCAAACTCTGAACCAACAATTTCACTTCTAGAAATATAGGAAGTACTCAAATATGTAAATAAGTATGAAGAAGAATGTTCCTTGCATTATTGATTGCTATAGCAAAAATACTGGAAACAACCTAAATATATCCAGCCGAATATCTGAAAAAATTATGGTACATTTATGCTCTGGCAAACTATGAGAAAATAAGGTAAAACTAAGTAGATTGACATTACAAACTAAGGAATGCTGATGATAAAAAACGCTCAGGCATAATGTATAAATGAAATTATACCATATTTAAAAGAAAAAAACAACTGGTGTGTGTATAGAGCCAGGGAGACTAGATGAAAGCCACTGCCATAATCCCTGCAAAAGATGATGATGATGATGGCTTCATCTGAAGTGGTGGCAATAGAAACAAAGATGAGTGGGTCCGAGCTGGGACTAAAGAGACAGGAGAGGGTCACAAGACTTGATGATGGATTACATTTTGGAGATGAAATGGAGACCAGAGTCCTATACCCTTAATACCAAAGTGTAACATACAGACCAACAGCATCAGCATCACCTGGCAGTTTGTTAAGAAGCACTTAGGCCCCACCCAGAACTAGTGAATCAGTCTATGTTTTAACAAGATCACCAGGTGACTCATGTGCACCAAACAGATGTGAAGCCCTCCAATACGGTAGTAAACACAAGAGGACAGGTCAGCTGTGTGAATTTTGGAGTTAGCACTTAGCTGGTGAATTCTACAGTTAAGACATGTTGGAATAAATGCTTATATGCAGTAATCTGAAAAAATATATATTAACCTCTGAAATCATCATATCTGTTTTTATAAAACTTAATCACTCTCCCAATTCTACCTGGTTAGCTGAGATTGCTGAGTCACCTTTGTAATGAACAAAACCCTGCAAAATGTCACAATTTTAGTCTTTGAAAGACTATGAACACTGTGATAAAAAAAAACTATAAATGAAACAACTTCCAAACTATCCATCATGTTTTTAGTAGTTTTAAATTGCTCTAATAATTAACTTGTATTATTAAGAAATTATTTTTTAAAAAATCTGCATTTTAACAAGATCCCCCGGTGACTCATGTGCACAAAAGTTAGAGAAGTGCTGATTTACAGAATGTTCAGGTTCCTGGGAAAGCTGGCTGTGGTGCTTTCCAGCAAAAGACAAAATTGGGTTGGCTTTTGCAGGTTGGAGTTACGGTACTTGAAAGTTATTCTGAGTAGAAGAGACTACACTAGACTAGAATAGAATAGAATAAAAAACAAAAATAAAAGGTGCTAGCTCTTGAAGTCAGTTAGTTTCCCTGAGTCTGCTAGGAAGGAAGAAAAGAAAAATATGGGAAGAGAATTTACAAAATGAGACAGAGCCAGGGGACACACTCCTTTCAGGTTCTATCTTCTCTCTGTTTGGAGTTTCTAGGGGAGAAAGAAATACATTCCAGCGCTACTGAGACGGCTGCATGATTCAACAACTTGACTGGCATCCATGCTAGGAACCAAGTCAGAATCCTGCAACACTGTACCCAGGCTGCATAAAAAATTAAGCCCTTGGGCTTCTGCTGAACTGCCTAAGAACCACCCCCTTAAATTTTCTAGAAGTTCAATGTTTTATCCAGTAGGTAGTGAAGCATACCACTCTTTACATTTGAGGGCCTCTGTGTGAAGGAAGAGAGCTCTAGAGCATCACAGCAGCTCTCTCCGAGTTTTACCAAGCATTTCACAGTGAAATTCTCATCTTCGTCTTAAAACAAAACCCCCAAGCAGTAACAACAAAAAGGAAACTATGTGTATCTGCATGTATAAAGATGTATAGAAAAATGTCTGGTAGGATACAATACCAAATTGTCAGACTGAACAGTAAGAGGTAAAGCGGATTTTTACCTTTGTTCTATAATGTAAATCGGAATTTGATTTTTTTATCTTTAACTGTATCTTTTACTTGTAAAATTTTAAAGATGAAAAAATTCATGATGGAGGAGTTTTTTCATTCTTCAAAAAATCAAATGCTACTATTAAAAACATTTTAAATTTTGAGCATTGGACAAAAAATTAATATAAAAAACTTACAGTAACTGCAAACAATATTTCATCTTCTAAGGCAGACTGTATCCTGTCTCTGAGGGAAAATACACAAAATTAAAAACCCTTATGTCATATAAAATATAAAATCACCTTTGAAGCTATATGCAAGCACAAACCTACAATCTCAAAAATGAGTTTTAATTAACTTAGCCACCCTGCTTTAAAAACAAGATACAAGTTGTAAATGCCTTCTGAATCTGTTACTGACATCTGAACAAAACTGATATTTAAAAAAATTCCAAAGTCTTTAACAGCTACCTGCTAATGCATACACCTAACTTTTTTTTTTTTTTAATTTTTTGAGAGATGGGAAGGGAAGGAGAAAGAGAGGAAGAGAAACATCATGTGTGGGTGCCTTTCACATGGCCCCCACTAGGGACCTGGCCTGCAACCCAGACATGTATCCTGACTGGGAACTGAACCAGTGACCCTTTGGTTTACAGCCTGTGCTCAATCCACTGAGCTACACCAGCCAGGACACACCTAACTTTTTAATATAACCTTTCACATGGCAAAATTAAAAGCTTATGATTTTCTCATGAGGATGAGAAAGCAACAGAATGAGTCAAATTCACTGAGCATCTGAGAGAAGGAAAACTTAGTTAACTTCTTTTAAGCTGCCACATTACATAAATTCTGCCTTTCAGTCTTTTTTTCTTAATCTATCCTCTCCTAAGTATTGTAGGATTTTTAGCACTTTCCTTATATCTTTTACATATTCAATTTTTGGTAGCTACCAGCTTTAAGACCTCCTCCTAACTCACTCCCAACAACTAAGGAATTAGGAATGATAAGCGTCAAAAATAGCAGAACCGCCCTGGCTGGCGTAGCTCAGTGGATTGAGCGCGGGCTGGGAACCAAAGTGTCCCAGGTTCGATTCCTAGCTAGGGTACATGCCTGGGTTGCAGGCCATAACCTCCAGCAACCACACATTGATCTCTCTCTCTCTCTCTCCCTACCTCCCTTCCCTCTCTAAAAATAAATAAATAAAATATTTAAAAAAAAATAGCAGAACCTATTTCTAAACACATCCTACCCTAACTTTAAATCATTTGGCCTATTGGCTTGTTACCTTGTGTCTATTTCATTTCTGACATCTACACAAACTTTACCTATACAAAGAAGCCAGCAGCCTCCATGTGACCATCTCCTGTTGAAGAAGCCAGAGCATGCTGGCTGTTTTTGAAAACTTCTGAAGTCCAGGTGTTGCTCGGTTCACTATTTTACTCAGTATATTCACCTGAATCATAAACACAGATGGAAGGAGATTATCTATAATTTTGAGTAACAACTTGGTATTCGTCAAGTACATTGTGCTAAAACTAATTACACATGCATGGGTGGGCAAAGGTAGGTTTATAGTTGTGAGTAAGCAAAAAAAAACCTTCTGGTATCATTATTCATTTATTATTATATATTTTTATTTGTATTATTTGTTGTCTTATTATTTCATATCCTTATTTATGATTTACCTTTTAGGTAATGATGACTGATAGCTAAACCAATGACCAACCTACATGTCTTTCTCCATACAAACAACTATAAACCTACTTTTGCCCATCCCTGTGTATGTACATATTTATATTATAAATTTGTCTTGCCCATCTCTTGTCTTTTTAAACTGAATGTAATATAACATTCCCACTAGAAATGGCCTTAATTTAAAGAAAGGTGTGTTTATGTGAGTATACATGTAAAAGTTTAACATAACTTAGACTCAATAATAACAGCCTTGGGTACATTTTTTCCTCCGTGTATATATACCTAGAAGATAAACTAAATCTAACCTATACCTGACAAAATCATAACACAAACCTACAGAGTAGCAATGAAAACTAAAAATATCTTCAAATTATGTCTGAAAAATGTACACCATATTAACAAATCAAGAAAAATATTTTCCTAAGTTAGGGACCAAAACAATGCCCTTTCTAGCCAAAACTTCCAAGTCAGTCCCCCCTTGCTCTAAAATAGTTCTTAACCTTTTTGGGACTGAAGCACATGTGAAATCTAGTGAAAGGTATGCATTTTCTCCCCAGAAACACACATAAAATTGTTTATCAGGAGGTTTGAGTCAGGTTAAAGGAAACCTTTTTCAAAGGTTATGAATAATAGTACCTCCTTATCTTATCAAAGGGAATAAAGAAACATGATTATTCTCATTCAGAACTTGAAGAATCACCAGCACAACAGGTCTTCCCTCCCTTTGAAAAGCCACGAAGCAATTTTACTTCCATCTTAAGGCCAGTTTTTAATAAAAGTGTTATCTGTACTCTCATTCATTTATTAAATTCTCCACTAGAATCCTAACTCTAGTGATTCACTGAAGTGATTATTATTCCTTTTGTTATTTAATGAAGCCAGTACTTTTTATAATGGAATAATCCAGAGACTGATTATTGAAATAATATTAAATGCTCAAAAAATGTTGGCTATTATTTCAACTATTCTTTAATGCAAGTGTCTTGAAGCCCCTTTCCTTCTAATAGACTAATTTATAGTGGTTTTAGGTTCACAGCAGAATTAAGCAGAATTCTCATTACTCTCTGCCCCCACCCATACCTCACCTTCTACTATCAGTGTCCTGCACCAGTGTAGCACCATTGTTATAATCATAGAACCTACCCTGACACATCATTATCGCCCCAAGTCCACAGTTTACATAAGGGTTCACTCTTGATTTTGTACCTTCTGAGTTTTGACAGATGTATAATGACATGTACCTAACATTATAATACACAAAATAATTTCATCCTCCTAAAAATCCACTGTGTTCCACTTTTCACGCCTCCCTCCTAACCCCTGGCAACAACTGATCTTCCTACTCTCTCCAAGTTTTGCCTTTTCCAGGATGTTTTGGATTCATACAGTATGTAGCCTTTTCAGATTGCTTCTTTCACTTAGTAACATACATTTAGGGCACATTCTTGTCTCTTCATGGCATAATAGCTTATTTCTTTTGGCACTGAATAATATTCCACTGTCTGGATGTACCACAGTTGATTTATCCATTCTCCCACTGAGGGAAGGACATCTCGGTTGTTCCAAGTTAAGCTAATTATGAATAAAGCTGCTACAATATCTATGTGCAGGTTTTACATAAATATAATTTTAACTTATTTGAGTAAATACCAAGGAGTATGAATGTTGGATTATATGCCAACGGTATACTTAGATTTGTAAGAAACTGAGAGACTGTATTCCAAAGTGACTGCACCATTTTGCATTCCCACCAGCAATGAATGAGAATTCCGGCTGCTCTACATCCTTACCAGCATTTGGTGGTGTCAGCATTTTGGATTTTTGCCATTCCAATAGTATAGTGGCATCACACTGTTTTAATTTGTAATTCCCTAATGATATCTGATGTTGAGTATCTTATCATATGCTTATCTGCCATATGTGTATCTTATTTTGGTGAAGTGTCTATTAACATGTTTTGTCCATTTTTAATTGTTCATTTTCTTATTGTTGAGTTTCAAGAGTTCTTTGCATATTTAAAATTTTCTTTTTTCAAGCAGAATCCTTTGTTCCCCAAATAAATCTTACATGGACCCTCTGTATGTAATAAGCAGAGATACTCTGGCTGACCTCCCAACCATGCCACCACTGCCATTATACCTAAGACATCTCCCTTAAATACTGTTCAGAAATTCTCACAGGTTGAAGCCATTCAAAAAAACTAAGTACTGATGGTTAACCAACAATGGGGTGAATTAACTTACCTGAACACTACAAATGTTTTCATACTCTTCTACAAGGTCAAAAACTGTAGTTGAAGAGTGCTTCAGAAAAGACTGCAGGAAATCACAAAACATACTCATAGATGCTAGAACACATTAAAAAGAAAAGGAATAAAACATACTAAATGACATACTTCTAGGTAATTGGAAACTTAAAAACTAGCTATGAGCATTCTTTTTTACTACTCTAGTTTTTTAAAAAATTGTAACTGTGGTAAAATACACATAACAAATTTCCCATCATAATCATTTTTAAATGTACAGTTCAGTGGCACTAAGTACATTCACACTGTTGTGCTACCATCATCACCATCCAACTGCAGAATCTTTCATCTTGCAAAACTAAAACTCAGGATAGCCAAAGCAACCCTGAGGAAGAAGACAAAGCTGGAGGCATCACTTCCTGATTTCAAAATATTCTACAAAGTTCTAGTAATCAAAACAGTATGGTACTGGCTTAAAAATGGACACAGACCAATGGAACAGACCAGAGACTCCAGAAATAAACCTCCACATATAAAATCCACTAATATTTGACAAGGGAGCCAAGAATACTCAATGGGAAAGAAGAGTCCTTCTCAAAAAATGGTATTGGGAAACTTGGATATCCACATGCAGAAAAATTAAATTTTTACACTCCTACTTTACACCACTCATTCAAACGATTTAAAATTAAAGTCTTAAACATAAGACCTGAAAATGTAAAACTTCTAGGAAAAAAATAGGGAAAAAGCTTCTTCTCATTGGTCTTGGCAATGTTTTGGATATGACACAAAAACCATAAGCAACAAAAGCAAAAATCAATAACTGAGGCTCTATCAAACAAAAAAGTCCTACACAGCAAAAGAAATAATCAACAAAATGAAAAGGCAACCTATGAAATGGAGAAAATGTTTATAAAACCATATACTTGATAAGGGGTTAAT
This sequence comes from Phyllostomus discolor, assembly GCF_004126475.2. Taxonomy (NCBI): domain Eukaryota; kingdom Metazoa; phylum Chordata; class Mammalia; order Chiroptera; family Phyllostomidae; genus Phyllostomus; species Phyllostomus discolor. The sequence goes on from NC_040904.2 coordinate 151,151,314, forward strand.
CTCCAAATATATATAGCACCCATGTTAACTCATAATGATGATAAAATAATAAAGAACTTATGTGATAATGTGTAGGTGCAGAGATACTAAAAGCAAAATCTTTCTTCCCCCAAAAGAAAATGGTAACAACCAACCTAAAATTAGAAAGATCTCAATACTATTTGAAAACATAGCATCAGCAAACAGGCCAAAGAAGGACATGTCAACAGTGTTAGATAAAAACTAAATCTAAAGAAAAAGAGAAGCTCTTTCAGCAGCACAAATATGAAAATAATAAAAATATTAGAGACCTGTGTACTAAAAACCTAACAGGTTGCTATTTACACTAAAGGACAAAATGGCAACGTGCTCCCCCAACTGAGAACTAAGATGAAGTTCTAAACTTCCAGAGCTACTACCTCAAATGGCTTAGCCACTACCAAGGCTAATAAGCTTAACAACAACAACAAATTTAATGATGACATTCAAGAACAGGAGGAGGTAGTTTCCCTGGCCTTAGTAAAGTGACAACCTCCTCTGTTACAAACAAAGCTCAAAGCCATTTTAACCAGCTTCTCCAGGATCATCCTCACGTAACATAACAGCACTGAGAGTTACATCCTCGGTCGCTCCGTGGGGCTCTGTGTGTGTGAAGAGCCCTGAACGCTGTGCTGAGAATGCAGCGGTCCAATTACTGTCATCCAAATTAGTTACCTTACAAAAAAGGAACATACAGAAAAGGAATGGAGTTATTGCCATTGAGTGAATAAAGACATTAATACTGTTAAGTTATTTTAACCTTACATATGTTTTCCATTTTCAAGAGATAGCCACAGGGGCTATTTTGTTTAAAAAAAAAAAGTAGGGCTTTTGTGATTGTTTTCTTCTTTGTACTACCTAACCTATTCCATATTTTTAAAAAAAAATCAATAAAGATCATATTTTGCAATATTTAAGCTGATATTATTAGGTAAATAAGAAGTCCTACTGTTCTAATTTCACATCAGTTTTTCCCTTTGAGGAAATTGTACTGGACTAATGCCTGGTTTCTTCAATAAATGATAATTTTAAAACGATGAGGGAGGAACTTAAAAAATATATCAAGCAAATGCAATGTGTTGACCCTGTTTAGTTCCTGATTTGAACCAACTTAAAAAATTTGACAGAACTGAGGAAATATAAACACTTAGTGAAACAGATAAGAAATAAAGTGGAAATGTGAAATATTAAAGGGGTTACAGTCTGTGTGTGTATAAGGGTATTTTTAAATGTGTTAATAGTTTAACAGAGATACTGTGGATTTGGTTCCAGACTACCACAATAAAGCAAATATAGTCATAAAGTGAGTCACATGAATTTTGGGGTGTCCCAGTATATATAAAAGTTATGTTTACACTATACTGTAGTCTATTAAGTGTGCAAGGGCATTATGTCTAAAAAAATAATGCCATATACCTTAGTAAAAAATACTTTATTGCTAAAAATGCTCACCATTATCTGAGCTTTCAGTGAGCTTTCAGTGAGTCAGTTTTTTTGCTGGTGGAAGGCCTTCAATTTGTATAAAAAAATGCAATTATCTGCAAAATGCAATAAAACAATGCCTGTACTATGCTTATGTTACAGAAAGTGTCCCTATATCTCAAAGGTATGTACTGAATATTTATGGATGAAATGGTTATGAAACCTGAAAGTTGTAAAGTAATATAGGGGAAATGCTGAGGGTGTAGACGGAACAGGATCAGCCATATATTGGGAACTACTGAAACTGAGGAATAAGCACATGGGACTCAGGCTACTATTCTGCTTTGACATATTTTTAAATACCTATAATAAAGTTTAAAAAATTCACTTTTACTTAAAATTCAGGCATGAAGAACAATAAAACTGTATTTTTAAATTAGTCTCCCAAGGAAAAATGCTAAAGACAGGTGCTGGAACCCTATATATTCATGAGATAGTAACCATGGGCTGAGGAGAACTAACCTTCAGCTGTTAGAGACTGATTAATGGTTGAGTCCCTTCTGGGTACTTATCATCATTAATATAAGAATCAAATCCTGATACGCAGATATGTTAAAATTAATGTAGCAACTTTACTTTCTTCAGGGCAACCTATATATCCGAGACCACCTCTTACAGTCAACTATTAAAACTAGCAAAGCAATCAAGAAAATACATGTAACTACACAGTAATTCCTAAACATAATCATCAATACACACTTATTCTACTACTGCCTTTAAGAGAGTAACAATGTTACTATTAATCTTGTAGTTCTGAAGCAGTAAATAATAGTCATCATTTGCTTAAAAACCAGAGGCAATTAATTCACTTATCTTTTAAGTACAAGATACAGCGTAGCAAAATAAACCAGTTTCATAAGCAGAATAAAATTGTTCGATGACCAGACTGTTGTTATGCTCTATAAATCCACCAGTCTACAATAAATATTTTAAAGACTGAATTAACCTTGTAAGACAAAGAAAGGTTTAACACAGAAAACCACCCTTCAGAAAACACCGAGTTTAGACAATTTCAAATGTATGTAAAAATCTGTGCCTTTTTAATAAGTACAGAGACAAATATAGAATTGTTTTTATCTTGTTTTTGGAATTAAATGTGCCTATTAATACTCTACTTTTCCAACAAAATTCTTCTTTTTCCTTCTCCTCAGTGAGGTGTAATTCTTTCTTTTTCTGTAGTATTTTAAACACTAGGTCAAGTCATTCTACATCACAGTTTATTATGTTTCTGCTATTTCAAATAATGTACTCTAGTGATTCCTAAAGATCATATTATACTTTTATAAAAGGGAGAGAATTTCAGCACTATTTTCTACTTACCATAGATAGATTTCCCAAGAACCCTGAAGACTGTGTAACCCAGGGAGACCTCCCTCCTGTTCCGAGAATGCAGGAAACATCTGGCTGCCTGGGTAAGCTTCGGTTTGGTGGAGTAACTACAAATGATAAGTTAGCAAAAAGAATCCAGAGTGCATGAGCATTGATTATGAAAAGAGAACAAACAAGCAAATAAACAATAAAGGACAAATAATCTTCAGTTTTCAATTACTTTGATTATAACCAAATAAATACTTTACATATTAACATTTCCACATAAGAGTATTTTAACTTATTTTGGCACTTTTGAGCCCATCAAGAAAAATTTTACTGCAAATAGAGATGCTTTCTTTGTAAATGAGCAGTAAATCAGCACTAATGAGCCAATGGATTGTTGATCTTCTATTTTATAAAATGACACACTGAGGAGGCAGTATAGTGTAGAGGGAATGGGCTTTGGAGTAAGCTGATCATTATTTGAATTCTGGTTTCATGACTTATATACTTACTTGGCTATGTTATCAGCATTAATTAACTTCTCCAAGTCTCACTTTCAGTTTTGGTAAAAACAGAGATAATATCTACATCGTTAATTACTGTGTTATTTACATAAAATATAGAGTTCAACAAATAGCAAACTGCAACCATTTTATTTGTTCTTAATTATTGATATTGCAACCAAATATTATTTATTATGTGTATTATGAGTATTAGCTACTACTACTACTACTACTACTAAATGCTTTAAAAGCAAAAAATCTTACAAGGTGGTCGAAATGAGCTGGGAGTTCGAGGAGTAACCTGATTTCTTGGTGTGGTATTAGCAAAAATTTCATCCTGGGATGCCCGAACTGCAGGAAGTTAAGAAAAGTTTTCCATATAGAAAAGACACCATTAATGTTAGAATGAACTATACTTACACTATATAAAATATATGAGTATGTTTTTCAAGGGCAAGGTACTTTATGTCTATCATTTTTTCTATGTGAAGAGTAAATAAGTCTTTCTACCATTTAAGTTCTCAGATATCAGTCTTAGATTACTACCCACTGAACTAAGAGTTCTTAGTCACATTTCAAATTAATAAGGGATACCTAATCTCAGCAGAAGCTAACCACAATATGGTAGTTAGTAGTAATGGAATATCCTAATTTTTCAGGAAGATGTAAATCTTAATTTCATTGAATTACAGGCTATTTACCAAGTAATATATCTGAGGATTCAAAAAAAATTAATTTCTGCAGCACTTTATTATTACACCTAATGTTTAACACCTCTCATAAAAAGAAAATTCTATAATCCTTATTTCAAACATGCTGCAATTTTTTATAATGATGCTTAAATGCAAAGGATATTTAAAACTCTTTTTTGAGCACTCTGTTTCCGTGCAGTCCGTGTTACCTCTGCCTCCCGGATCACAGGGGATGACATCTCTCCAAAGCCACTCCTAAAACAGCATAACCAAGATCATGTGAGTGAAACAAGAATGTAGTATTTGCAAAGAACGTTATAAAAATGACTGAGCAAAGGACCCTCAGTCAGTCAAGGTCTACGTCATTTTAATAGTCACGTCTTTGCTCTTTTTGTTGACAATACCCTTCCAGCTCCAAATCCTGCCTATCCCTCAAAGTCCTGCTTAAATATTGCCTGCACAAAGGCTTCTTTGACTTTCTAGCATTCAGTTTATTTTTCTCCTTTGCAATTATGTCAACACTTGGAATCTATATTAAATAATTGCTTCATGAAGATAAACTTTTCCCCTGTTAGATTAAGGAATTCCTAAAATTGTAGGAGCTATCTCCTAAAAGGATTCTCTGTAGTCTCCAAAATACTTCTAATCATAGTAAGATGGGAGGAGGCTAAGTAAAAAGGAATTGTAGTACACTAGGGGGTCTCCTATCTCAGCACTATTGTAGTCACAATGCTCCTGATCACCTGTCATTCTCAGCTCAAGGTCTAGAAAATAAACTGTGTGAATTAAGAGACCTGTACTTTAAGAGAATAATATAATGTGCTTTTCTTGCACTTACAGAATCAAGTCCAAATTTCCTACCATGGTTTCTACAATCTGACTCCAGCTTATCAGTTCAGCTTTACAGCCACAAAACATCTCTCCCATACAAACACATACACTCAACCATTTACCTACGCAAAGCACACACTTTCATATCCATACAGCTCTGCATGTATTTACAGAGAACATTTGATCCCTTGGTGCACCGGAACACCAACTCGTCCGCCAGCCTTCCAGAGTCGGGAGATACACAGATCCAGGTTGGCAACTTGGTTCTTCTATTTATTAGCTTCCTAACTTTGACCAAGTTCCTTAACCTCTTTTAGTTCCAGTGTTATCTATGACAGGACGATCATAACACCTCTCCTTACAGGACTGTTACGAAAATTAAATTAGCTAATAATATATTTAAAGTGTTTAAGGCATTCAATCTTGGATACTATATTATTCAAAGACCGACTAGCAAGTTACCTCCATTGAGAGGTCTTCCCGATACCTCCCTGTGGCAGTGGGACTTAATTGCTTGGATTTCTTTTCCCACAGAGCTGTACAAAACTGCCTGTACGATTCCTCTACTACACAACGAATCCCCAAGGCCAAGAAACTTGAATAACTCATTTTTGTCGCAGACGGCTACCACAGCGTTAGGGTCATAGGAAAACTCAATTCAATAACTATCTGATGCTGTAACTTGTAATCAGAAAGTCTGAGATGAGATCCTAGTTCCGTTATCGACTGGCTTTGTGATCTCCGGCCGGTCATTCAGCATCTCTCAAGCCCGCTCAAACCGCCTACCCCGCCCACCCCGCCCACTTCAGCAACGAAAAGTGTTTTTCAAAGGCTCGATAGATCAGAGCCGCCGTGGGAATGCAGGAAATTATCTTTCCGCATAGCTCTTCCACACAAGCGGTCTTTCTTCCATCAGCTTCAGAACCTCCCAGCCCTGGAAAAGTCCTAGGCATCAGCACCCACGCCCTCCCTAGCTTTCTCTGGGAGCTCGGTTCCCCTTGCTTCGGTTTGCCAGTAGGAGGGACAAGTGTCCGAGCTCCGCAGTCACCACCAGAACTGACCTGTCCATGGCCACAGCTTTCTCCACCGAGAACCTTGTTAATTTGGTATCAATTTAGCTACCTCGCTTCAGCCTTCCCGCCTCTCCGGAAGCAACCCTTCGACCCGGAAGAGTGTTCTCGCTAAGTCGTCGTAGAGAAAAGGGGGGGGGGGAGAGCAGAGGAAGAGACAACTTCCGCCTACAGTCGGAGGTCTGATCTGCGCAAAGCGCGAAGGTGTGCCCGTTCGGGATCGCGCGGGGCTCGCGGAGCAGGGGCGGGGCTTGGCAGGGTTCATCCTTGCTGCGGGGCGGTGACACTTTGCCTGACTGGCATTGTGGGCGTCGTCCAGGCGCCTGGCTTCCTTCTGCGAAACTTACGTATCCTGGTAATTTAGAAAAAAACGTGAAGTCATTTCCTAGTATTCCATGTGAGAAAGAGCCTACAGTTTTTGAAATTGTTTTCCATAACGGCTATTGATGCCTGCTTGGTATGTTCCCCTATTAAGGAGAAAAGCATCACTTGCCTTAAAAAACTTAAAAGGTGATGGTATTGCCCTGTATTTCAAGTGCCAATAGACAAAAAAATGTAGTATATTCTGGCCTTGAGGGAACCAGTCGAAGTTTTGTTATAGGCATTTACATTCTGCTCTAATCCTGGGAAACTTTGTTCCTGGGAAGGCTTTTTCGTACCTTTTTCCCGCTGAGACAACATGGCTTGGTCTCCTTGTAGGCTCTGCAACCGCAGATTCCTCATCTGTGGAAAGGAGATTACGCCTTTATTTTAGAGCTCTTGTGAGGATTAAAAACTAGATGCCAAAGGACAGTACGCATAGTCGTCATCAAAGTGGTGATTTTTCTCCTCCTTTAGTAACCTGCTTGAGCGGTCCCACCCTGGTGCTCTGTCATTCTTCCTATCTCCTAATTTTCCTGTACAAAAGTGCACTTGTTCTCTATGGAAGTGAATTGTGATCCTAATGATTCTTGTCAGTGACATGGCCGTTTATTCAAAGTGTGAGCCAGTGATTCAGGTTCTTGCCATGCGTTTCCTGGCAGTTGAGTTCCAGTGTGTTTTATCCATATAATGCACTTGAAGTGATCGGCCATAATCCACACGATAAAAAGGAAGAGTGGTTTTAGGCGAAGGAGTGGCCCGACGTTCAGTTCATATGCAAAGAGAGAACACTTGCTGAGAAGTACCCTCGGGTTCATTTTTGATGCATTCAATGAGTAGGTATAAATATTACACTACCCTAAATATTTCAAAATATATTCATTGGATTTTAAAAAAGATTTTATTTATTTCTTTTTGGAAAGGGAAGGGAGGGAGATAGAGACAGAGAGAGAAACATCAATGTGCGGTTGCTGGGGGTCATGGCCTGCAACCCAGGCATGTACCCTGGCTGGGAATCAAACCTGTGACACTTTGGTTCGCAGGCCGCGCTCAATACACTGAGCTGTGTCAGCCAGGGTGGGATTCTTTACAGTACTTGGAGTAACTTCTTGTGTGGTGCATATTGTATACATTCTAGCTTTATTTTTAGGGTTTTTGGGTTCAGTGACAGGGATTTTACTAGAAGCCTATCAGGAGCTCCACAGAATTGTTAAGAAGCTAGAGAAAAGATTTGGGAAAGAACTGTTGCTCTGGTCCTGCCTGGTGTGGCTCCATGGGTTGGGCATCATCCGTGAACCAAAGGGACACTAGTTTGATTTCCAGTCAGGGCATATGCCTGGGTTGTGCGCCGGGCAACCCATCATGCTTCTTTCCCATATCATTGTTTATCTCCCTCTCTTTTTCCCTCCCTTCCCCTCTCTAAAAATAAATAAATAAATTCCTTAAAAAATAAAATAGAGGACTTCCGGCAAGATGGAGGAATAGGTGGACGCACCATACCTCCTCGTACAACCCAGATTAGAAAACCAATAATTTTACAACAATAATTTACTATCAGAATAACACCCAGATCCGGCAGAGGATTTATCTGAATGGAAGTCGGCAGCCAAGAAGCTGAAGTAGACCCATATATCCGGACTGGTAGGAGAAGACGAGCCGGGCAGCGCGGGGCTGGCTTGGGTCGGCGGTGCACGGAGGTTGGGGGAAGGTTTGGCGCGAAATCGGCGCAAAAGCCATCCGGCACACAAGAAGGCAGCGGTGATCCCTGAGTACGCAAGCTGCGGCTGGCAGACCCAGAGGGGTAGTGATTGGGACCAGGGCAGAAGTCGCGGCCCTAGAAGCCCAGACAAGGGTCTGAGTCCAGGGGAACGGAACTACCGCCATTGTTTTCTCCCGCCCCACTCCCGCTCCGCCCCGCCCCCACTTATAACAATCACTATCTAGCGACTGGGTGCCCCGCCCTGGTGAGCACCTAAGGCTCCGCCCCCCACCGTAACAAGAGCAACCAGACTGGAAAAAAAAAGGAGAGACAGGGGGAAAAAAAAACTATGTTTTCAACAGAGCAGATCAGTCCCCCAGGACTCATCCTTTTGAGCGATCAAGAATTAGCCAGTCTATCAGATGCGCAGTTCAAAACACTGGTGATCAGAAAGCTCACGGAACTGGTTGTTTTGGACGAAATTTAGATGAAAGAATGCAGATTACCATAAACAGATGCAGGAAGACACGCGGAGGAGAGCCAATAGTGAAAGGAAGGAATCTGAGTCTCAAACAATTACAGTGGACCAGAAGGAAGATAGAATCAACCAAGAAGGGAAAGCATGATGAAATAAGAATTCAAAAATTGAGGAAAAGATTAAGAGCATCCAAGACATCTTTAAACGTTCCAATATCCGAATTATAGGGGTACCAGAATCAAAGGGGAAAGAGCAACAGATTGAGCACGTATTTGAACAAATAATAAAGGAGAACTTCCCCAATCTGGCAAAGGGAACAGTCTTCCAAGAAATCCAAGAAGCTCAGAGAGCCCCAAAGAAGTTGGACCCAAGAAGAAAACACACCAAGGCACATCATAATTACATTAGCCAAGGTAAAAACGAAGGAGAGAATCCTAGAAGCAGCAAGAGGTAAGGGGACAGTCACCTACAAAGGAGTTCCCATCAGACTGTCAGCTGATTTCTCCAAAGAGACCTTACAGGCAAGAAGGGGCTGGAAAGAAATATTCCAAGTCATGAAAGACAAGGACCTACATCCCAGATTGCTCTATCCAGCAAAGCTCTCATTTAGAAGGGAAGGGCAGATAAAGTGCTTCTCAGATAAGGTCAAGTTAAAGGAGTTCATCATCACCAAGCCCTTATTTTATGAAATGCTAAAGGGACTTATCTAAGAAAAGAAGATAAAGAAAAGACATGTATAGTAAAAGGACAGCAAACTCACAAATATTAACAACCACACCTAAAGCAAAACCAAAAGAAACAAAGTAAACAATTAGAACAGGAACAGAACCACAGAAATGGAGGGTTAGCAGCAGGGGGGTGGGAGGAGGAGAGAGGGGGAAAAGGTACAGAGAATAAGTAGCATAGAATGTAGGTTGAAAATAGATAGGGGGAGGCAAGAATAGTACGGGAAATGTAGAAACTAAAGAACTCATAAGTATGACACATGGACATGAACTAAAGGGGGAAATGTGGGTGGGAGGGGGGTAAAGGGTGGAGGGGAGAGAGGGGGGAAATGGGACAAATGTAATAGCATAATCAATAAATATATTAAAATAAATAAATAAATAAATAAATAAAATTTTTAAAAAGCATTAGAGAAAAGGGGTCAAAAGCTCAGACTTGAGGGCTGAATTGCCTGGAGTCACAACCCAGCTCCACCACTTACTAGCTATGTGACCTTGGGTGCAAGTGTGTGCCTCAGTTTCTTTTTGGGTGTAACAATAGTACTAGGCCATAAGATTGTGGGGAGAAAGGAAATTCACTAAGGAAAAAATAATGTAAGCTGACCTATTCAAACATAATTGACCATAACATAGAATGCATGAATATTTTAAATCACTATTGAAATTACCAAATAAAATTTGGCCATTATGTTCTTAAAATAATTCTCCTTTTTAAAAAAGATTTTATTTATTTATTAGAGATCAGGAAGGGAGGGAGAGAGGGAGACAAACATCAAGGTGTGGTTGCCTCTCGGGCACCCCTACTGGGGACCTGGCCTGTAACCCAGGCATGTGCCCTGACTGGGAATCCATCTGACAACCCTTTGGTTCACAGGTCAGCACTCAATCCACTGAGCCACATCAGCCAGAGCTCTTTTATTTATTTTTAAATCTGTGGTAACATGAATACAACATAAAACTTACCATTTTAGCCATTTTTTAAGTGTGTGGTTCAGTGGCATTAGATACATTCACATTGTTATACAAGGCAATGTTTTAGTCATATGACTATATTTTAGTCATATATGCTATAAATATAACTATATATTTTTATAAATAAGCTGTATATATATGCACATATATTAGTCACATAGAGGCATATATAATACAAAATTATTCCCAAATTATTTTTTATTTAATTTGGTTTCTGTTCAAGATGTATCAGAACTTGGTAATGAAAATAAAATTCTGCCACACTGTTATGCATAAGTAGCAGTGATATTTCTTTTTTTAAGATTTATTTTTAGTTTATCTTTAGAGCGAGGGAAGGGAGGAAGAAAAGGAGAGAACATCTCTATGTGAGAGATACATAGATCAATTGCCTCTTGCACACCCCAAACTGGGGATCTGGCTTGCAACCCAGGCATGTGCCCTGACTGTGAGTCCAACCAGTGATCTTTGTACTCATAGGCCAGCACTCAATCCACTGAGCCACACCAGCCAGGGCCAGTGATATTTCAAAATAGTTAAACATCAGTGACGTGAAGCAAACTGAGCTTTAAATATATTTAGGAGGAATCTGAAGATTTGGATTTAATCCAGATCAGGCAGGCAAAATGATAGGGAAAAAAAGGTTAAATTTCAAGAAGAAGAAGTGGTGTATGAATCAGAGAGGAAGAAAGATATTTAAGTGTGAAGTGTAAACTATGTGTGCCCTCCAAGGTATGGATATTTTACTTGGGCTTCATGTATAGGAAAAAGGCTAATGGAAGGACTCAATGAGACACTTACATGACTCTAGGAAAGAATGTAGTTGTGATGATAATAGAAGGAAGCTGTTGATTAAGTACATTATCTTTTCACATAGGACTTTTTTGTGAGGTTGGCAGATGAGAGGGAGGGGTGGTGGTGGTGGTGGTGGGGTCTGGTTTGAGGAGAAATGCCTACTCCAAGGTCAAATGGGGTCAAAGTTAAATGTGGAGCCTGGTTGACACGGGGTTGTCTATCTTCCCAGTAAAGCACTGTAGCGTGGTACAGTGGGTAGGATATTGGTCAGTTCATACTGGGTGAGTAATTTCACCTCTCTGCATTTGTTTCCTCTTCTGTAAAATAGAGATAATAAGAGCATTATCTTTAAAAAGTTTGTATGGGCAAGTAAATAATATTTACACAGTAATTTAAAAGGTGGTGCAGACACAAAACTGCCTGGCTCCCACACTTACTCAGTGGAGCCTTGGACAAATTACCTCTTTACTTTTGTATAACAGAAATAATAGTACCTACCTCAAAGATTTATTGTGAGGACTAAGTGAAGTAATATATAAAAATCACTCTGAACAGTGTTTGGTATATATAATCACTCAGTAAATATTGACTATAATTATAATGCACCACATGTAGTAATATTCAACGTGTTTGCTCTTTTGTTCAGCTGCAAGAAGGCAGGGGCCACAACCTGTTTTATCCACCTCTACCTTTTGTCACTTGGTGGGTGCTCAAATTTTTTCTTGAATGAGTAGGTTATTTCCAATCAGCACAATTTGCATTTAATTTCTCAAAAAATATTCTAGAAAGAGTATCTACATTGTATAATAAGATTGAATTTATGTTTATTTATTTTATATTCTACCATATACAGATACTTCAAGTACTCTCTACCACTTTAAAAGGTTCTCTGTCATCTTACCTAGTGGATCGTAAAAACAGGAAGAATCCTCAATAATTTATATTATAGCTTCTTTTTTCCTCTTTTTTCAAATTGTGATCAATTTGAAGAGGAAAATAAAATGGTGAAATGTAAAACTGTAATTTCAAGTTACTCTTTTAGTGCTGGATTGTGATTTAAACATTGATATTTGGAAGACTTTCAACATGAACCTGAAGCATATTATTGCTTCATAGAAGTCTAACTTAAGTAGAGCTCAATATAGGTGTTCACTGGGGTTTGTGCTTCTAGTATCTTAGCACAGAGTAGTTAATGACATTTCCAGGTAGGTGAGGAATCTGCTGACAAGAAGTTTGCCAGACAAATAAATTAATTCAATGGACTACTCTTTACAGACATCTTCAGGCCTCAATAGTGGAAATGATCTTGGGGCAACTGAAAAACTAAAATCATTATTTTCTGTTGATATAACACATTCTCCAGCTAACCACAAAAACTATTATTGCAGCTTGTGCATTTTACCTTGCTGTTTTCACATATTTCTCTGCTTGGCATAGAAATTCTGTAAATCAAACACACATTTGCATTTCTGAAAAATGATTTATTTGGTCTCTTGTTTGTTCTGTTTTTTTCTAAAATAGCACGATTTATACTGTTTAGGTTTTATCATGAAAAGACGGTAGCTAGCATGAACCTTACCCCATAAATCTGGCTGGGTAATAAAGTCACGTTAATTTTTTTTATGTAGTCATCATTCTGACTGAGTCCTCACCCTGAGTGGTTTGGTGGGTTGAAGGCAGGAAATTCAACTCACACATAGTGGGGGTTTTCTCCTCTTTTCTAAGGTTTGGGCAAGAATCCAGAAGGGTGGCTTCTGTGGTGCTAAGAATACAGATGAAGACATTCATTCTTCAACCCACTTCACCTAATGCAGGTCATGTCCAGACCTCAGTGTGTGGCTGCAGATGGGAGGCAAGTGCTACTTGCATACCGAGAGAGGTAGAAGAAGGCAGGGAGGGGGAAAGAACAAAGGGAAACAAACACACATCATTATCTGACTAAATAACCTTTTGAGAAGCAATGTAAAAAATCCAAATGGATAATTACCATATATATATAGTTTTGTCTATAAGTAAATACCTTCTATAGAGGCACAGGGGGCAAACACAAGGTCCACAAGCTGAATCCAGCCCCTCCACCGTTTTTATCTGGCCCAGCACCTTGTTTCTACTTGGTGCAGAGCTCTCACTTAACTGTGAAGGAGTAGTTTACATTTATACATTCCTAAAATTACATTTGGCCCTTTTTTTTAAAAAAGATTTTATTTATTTATTTTTAGACAGAGGGGGAGGGAGGAAGAAAGAGAGGGAGAGAAACATCAATGTGTTGTTGCCTCTCACGCGCCCCCGACTGGGGACCCGCCCTGAAACCCAGGCATGTGCCCTGACTGGGAATTAAACCAGCGACCCCCTGATTCTCAGGCTGGCACTCAATCCACTGAACCACACCAGCCAGGGCTACATTTGGCGCTCTTGAAGGCAACCACCAGCCTGATGTGGGCCCTGGTGAAAATGAATGTGACACCCCTGCATTAGAGGATCTATAAAAATGTATCCTTAAGATGATACAGCATGCATGATGCTATGAACCTATTTTTTAACAACAGAATTTTCAAGGTGTTATTTTAATGATTAAAAATAAAGTATATTTATTTCATAAATAAAGAGCAGAAACTCATTTTTAAAATACTTTGAGTATGTTTATATTGAGCTATAAACATATTGACATATAAGAGCAAACTATGCAGATTCTATAAATAGAAGTACATTTAAAGTATAAAATCATAGAATGTAAGCATTGACAGTATAACACCAAGAAAAAGCTGTGTCTGTCTTGAACATTGCCCTTGAAACTTGTCTGGAAGCTTGAGTCTATGCAGCAAAGGGGAATTAGGTAAATATGTGCTTCAAAATCCATCCTGCCTACCTATTTGCAATTTTTAAATGATTGAGCTTCATCTTTAGGAAACTGGCCTGCCATCCTAGGGGAGTCTTTCTGCATCTTTGTCCTTCACAAGATCCACTGAAGTTTTATAGCTGTATAAAAGCGTTGAATTTCAGGCAATAAAAGAAAGCTAGCTCTGGCTGCTGTGGCTCAGTTGGAGCACCATACAATAACTGAAGGGTTTTGGATACGATTCCCAGTCAGGGCACATATCTAGGTTGCAGGTTCAATCCCTGGTCCGGGAACGTATGGGAGGCAACCAATTGATGTTTCTCTCTCACATTGATGTTTCTTTCTCTCTCTTCCTCTCTCTAAGAGCAATGAAAAAATGTCCTTGGGTGAGGACAAAAAATAAGTAAATACATAAATAAAAGAAAGCTAAACTCTTTTGGCTTTTTTAATGATGATTTCTTTTTTCTGATTTAAGTATGAAGTTAAAATGATAATGACTTAAATTTTGTTAAATTTCTTTTTATGTAAAGATAACACAACAGTATTAGGGAAAAATGATTCAAAAGTCATCCACATTACTACTGTTAGCACAGTAATTTTTATAATTGTACACTACCTCCCATGTTTACATTTATATTTTACATACAATAACATTATATGTATATATAATATAGCTTCTAATATTTATATTTAGTGCTACTGACAATGAAGATTCTCTATAGTTTTTGCTCTTTTTCCCTCAATCCCTGTATTTTTGCTTTTCTTCTCCCACCTACTAAAATCTCTCTAAATTCCTCACCCTACCATCCTGTATGACCATATTAAAAAACTGGCATGCATGTTTCCTTCAGTTCTTTTCCAGGTTTGTGTAACACACACACACACAACACAATTCTCCTCTGTATTTTGCTTTGTTCACTTTCAATACCTCATAGAAATCCCTCTAAGTCAGTGATTTTTACTAGTGTGCTGCAAGAATTTTTAAAACATGCAATATCCAACTTCTGGTCAAGATGGAGGCATAGGTAAATATACTTCACCTCCTCATATAACCACAGAGTGAATTACAACTACACCTCAAAACAAATAATACCAGAACTGTCAGAAAATCAAACTGTATGGAAGTCTGACAACCAAGGATTTAAAGAAGCCACATTCATCCAGATGGATAGTAGGGGCAGAGACAAGGAGACAGGCAGAGAAGTGAGGAGAAGCAGTGTGGTGAGAGAGGCAGTGGCAGCAGGTTGGATGGTCCCACAATCATGTGTGATGGATAAAAATCGGGATACCTTGGGAGTGAGCAATCCCAGTCCCAGGCCAAACCACACAGCACAGGGTTCCAGCACCAGAAACATAAATCCCCATAACATGTGGCTGTAAAAACCAGTGGGTGTTGGGGTACAGGAAGAAGCTGCTGGATTTTCAGGAGACTCCACTTAAATGGCCCACGTGGCCTTAGAACATATGTAAACCCACTCACTCTGGGACTCAGCACCAGGGCAACAGCTGGAAGGGTGCCAGTCACATATGGGGAGTGGGTGAAGTGACTGGAAATAGGGAAAGTGCCAGGCAAACCTCCAGAAGCCAGGTAACAGCACCATCCCCTCTCCAAGGCCTCCCCACACACAAAATGGTGAAGCAGGTTGCCCCTCCCTGGTGACTACCTAAGGCTCCACTGCACACAATTTACAGGTGCCTTTTCTACAACAGGCCACCTTCCTAAGACAGGGATTCAAAGCAGGTCTACCTAATACACAGAAACAAACACAGGGAGGCTGCCAAATTGAAGAGACAAAGAAACAAGGCCCAAAAGAAAAAACAGAACAAAACCCCAGAAAAAGAACTAAATGAATGGAGACAACCTATCTTCAGCCTATCACATGCAGAGTTCAAAACACTGGTGATCAAGATACTCAAAGAACTCACTAAGTATGGCAACAATGTAAAGGAAAAAATAAAGGTTACATTAAGTGAAATAAAGAAAAATCTACAGGGAACCAATAGTGAAGGGCAGGAAGCTGGGATTCAAATCAACAATTTGGAACATATGGAAGAAAGAAGCATTCAACTAGAGTAGCAAGAAAAAAGGAATTAAAAAAAAGAAGATAGTATAGAAAGCCTCTGGGGTATCACCAAATGTACCAACATCTGAATCTCTGGGATGCCAGAAGGAAAAGAGGAAGAGCAAGAAATTGAAAACTTATTTGAAAAGATAAAAGAAAACTTCCCTAATTTGGCAAAGGAGATAAACATAAGTGCAAGAAGCACAGAGAATCCCCAACAAGTTGGACCCAAAGAAGACCACACCAAGACACATCATAATTAAAATGCAGAAGGTTAAAGGTAAAGAGAGAATCTTAACTATAGCAAGAGAAAAGCAGATAGTTATGTACAAAGGAGTTCCCATAAGACAATCAACTGATTTCTCAAAACAAACTTTTTTAAATAAAGATTTTATTTATTTATTTTTAGAGAGAGGGGAATGGAGGGAGAGACAGAGAGAAACACTGATGTGAGAAACATCAATAGGCTACCTCTTGTATGTGCCCAACAAGGGACCAACCCCACAACCCAGGCATGTGCCCTGATGAGGAATTGAACTGGCGACATGCTTTGTAGGATGATGCCCAACCAACTGAGCCACACCAGCCAGGCAGTACCTGATTTTTTCAAAAAGTCACTTTGAAGCAAAAAGGGTAGGTAATTACTACTACTACTACTACTATTAAAATCAATCAAAATTATACCTATTTTTGGCAGATAGCCATAAAATATACTTTTGGTGTGCTGCAGAATTTTAGTAATTAGGTTATGTGTGCCATTAGGTTAAAACGTTGACCCAAAACAGCAACCACACATTGATGGTTCTCTCTCTTTCTCCCTCCCTCCCTCTCTAAAAATAAATAAATAAAATCTTAAAAAAAATAATGGAACCTCTCAATTCCCTCACCAAAGCTTTAAAAAAAAAAAGTTGAAAATCACTGCTGTAAGTCAATAATTAAACATGAATGTAATTTTTATTTTATTTTATTTTTTTAAAGATTTTATTCATCCATTTTTAGGGAGGGAAGGGAGGGGGGAGAGAGAGAGAGAGAGAGAGAGAGAGGGAGAGAAACATCAATGTGAGGTTGCTGGGGGTTATGGCCTGCAACCCAGGAATGTACCCTGGCTGGGAATCAAACCTGGGACACTTTAGTTCCCAGCCCGTGCTCAATCCACTGAGCTACGCCAGCCAGGGCTATGAATGTAATTTTTTAAAAGTTTCACCTGAGCATACGTTGTTATTGATTTTAGAGAGACAGAATGGGAGATATATCTATATCTATATCTATCATCTATCTTATTGAGAAACATCAATTGATTGCCTCCCATTTGTACCCCTTCCAGGGATGGAACCTGCAACCTAGGTATGTGCCCTGACTGGGAATCAACTGGCAACCTTTTGGTGTATGGGATGGTGCTCCAACCAACTGACTCACCCTGCTAGGGCAACATAAAAGTCATTTTTAATGGCTGCATAATGTTCTATGAATCATAATTTATTCAATTATTCTTTACTGATAGTCATTTATTCTATTTCTGCTTTTGCTTGTACAGTGTGTCACTAAATAGTCTTGAGTATATATCCTTTCATTTCTTTGGTCTCTTATCAGGTATAGAATAGCTGGATCAGATTTGCTTATTCTGAATTTTAATAGACATTAGCAGATAGCAACCATTAGCAATATATGACTCATTTCTTGCCCTCCAAGCTCCCTTCTGGGATTGTACTGGATCCTTTGCAATGTTTGCCCGTGTATTGGGTTCTTTGGTACTTTTTGCATCTTTCTTGTGACTAGTTAATTTGAGCATCTTTTTATGTTTATGGGTCATCTAGAATTGCTTCTTTCTGAACTGCTTAGTTATCTCTTTCATTCATTTTTTGGGGGGGCATTGTTTTCACTTTCTAAGAACCATTTGTATTTTATAGATATTAACCCTATTTTATTTGTTTTCCAAAATCTTTGTATTTTCCCAAACAAGTTTTAAATCTATATTCTTGAATTTTAGCAATTTAACTCATATAAAATATTTTAACTTTAAAATGGCTTGAGTGTCTTGAATTAACTAAGGTCTACCCTATTTCTAGACTTCTCTTCCAGTCTTAGGCTTGCTTCTATGATTTTTGTTTTACTTATAGCTTGAAGTTTTTCAATGTATCTGCATTTTTTGTATGATATAGGAATTGAACTTTTTCTTCAGATTGATAACTGTACCAGCATCATTTACAAAATACTATTATATTCCTATATATTTTTGTTTTGTAGTAACTTCTGTTATACAATGGCATCTGCTTCTGGGCTCAATTCTGCTCTACTGGTTAATGCCATTTCTTCTTACCCTTGAACTTTAAGTTCATTTAGTACAATTTCAATTTCAAAACCTTACCCAGTTGAAATTCAAACTGGTATATTAAATTAAATGTTAACTTGATGGAATTGCTATTTTATATTGTCTTCCCATTCAAGAATATATTTGTTCAGATCTTGATTTATATCATTTAATAAGATTATATAAATAGCTTTGTTGGCTTTATTCCTTGAGACATTTATAGTTTTTGCCTGTCATAATTATTTTTCCCTGTATCAACTTGTGCTTATTGTGGATAGAGAAAAAAAGCTATTGATTTTTGGCATATTTACCTTGTATCAAGCCACATTCTAAGTTCCTGAATGATTCTTAGATTTTTTTGAGGTTTTGAAGTATTCACTTATATCAGCCAAAAACAAACAACCCCCCCCAAACCTCACTTTTCCGGTGTTTATAATGAATATTTCATTCTATTGCTTGATGTACCTATTAGCACTATTAAAGGACACTATCAGTGTCCTAAAAAAGCCCCTAGTTCATAGCATTGTTTTGGAGGCTAAGACAAATACTTAAGCGCTTAGTGCAGTGGATGGCATAAAGTAGGGGGTCCAAGATATGGTAACTAGTATTATTACTTCCTAGCCATCAGAGCCTGTGAGTTGTTCAATCTAGAAATGTCTTTTTCATAGATACATCATGCTGAAGAGCCAAGAATTAAGCTACCATTTAGTGGTTTTTCTTCTTTCATCATTCCCTATTTTAATTGGTCTTGGGGAACCTGGGTGACACCTTTCTTAATCTTTCATGATTCTCTTCCTTGATAGGATAGCAGGAGAGAGCAGAGAAACAGTCTGTGTATGGAAATGATACCACAGATTGTTACTGTATAACAACAGGTTAGTAATTATGTAACAATTACTAGTATTCCACAGACTGTTTGCTTTAGAAAAGAGAAGTTAGAGTCAAACCAGGTTTAAGGCTAGATAGTGAATATATTTTGGTCCAATTCATATGGTGTTTTATGGTTCATCTGTACAGATCAAGACCTGTCAAAATCTTTTGCTTGCTAGAATTTTTCTTTCTTCAAAATGATATAAAGAAGTTGAGTCAATTGTGACTAATTCTACTGCTCCTCTGAGTTTTATGAACAAGGGAGTTAAAAATTCCTTCCTTGCACTGCAATAGCCTTGGGTAGATGACTCTTGGGGAGATGCAGCTCTGAGCACTGCAAATTGTGTTCACTTTCAAGGGCAAATTACATCTATCCTGTTTGGATGACATCCTGAGACCTGTCCTCTGTACTGTCCCTGAACGAGAGCCTTGGCAGGAGGCCTAGAGTAACAAAATCGTTAATTCTGTATTCTGTATTCGCTACGTCTTGCCAAGGGGAGAATGCCCTGACCACAGGACTATGCTGTATTGATTTGGAGTGGAAGGATGAAGGGATGTGTAGTGGGTACCACTTCCTTCTTTAGGGACATCCTTTATGACAGCATTGGTGAATGAAGTGTCTTGGTGGCGACTGTTTCTGAAAAATTAAGAGTCCGGCATTGAATATTACCAGCTCATCCAGTTTCTACAAGGAGTCCAAGATGTAGTTCAGGAATTATTTTTAGTCTAATAAAAAAAATACTCTTAACTCTCCAGTTAAGTCTTGTACAATCCAAGTCATATTTTATTGAAATCAGAAAACTCAAGGGAATGAATGAGCGAAGAGGTGAAAACTATTTCCAGAATAGTTCTAGGACAGGATGGCTGAACCGACTTCTGGGAACATGTGTCTTAGACCTGTAAATCACACAGGTGATCACCATCTCCTTATATCAAGGCCACTTTGGAGATGATCCAATGACAGAAACCTCACCTCCTAGGGTGTGGGGTGTACTCACAAATATAAAAAAACCCTTCACACCCATTGTGTTGAATTAACCAATTTGATTGAATGTTCAAAGTACTTCATTCTAACCAAATGCATTTTTATCCTTTAATTCTTGTGCCTGTCCATTACTCCTATTTCTAAAATAAAAACTAGAGTAATAAAACATTCAATTCACTGCAGAAGTTGAGTAAAATCTAAATCATGACACTGGTTTCACAGCACTTATTTTCTTTTAATATAAATCACATGTCTGTTTAAAGGTGGGGGGTGAGTGGAGGAAAAGCCCACTTGTCTGAAGATGAAAAACAAATAAAGTTTGCTATTTATATCACTCAGCAGAAGGAGGAAATTTCTGTCATCGCTGAAAAATAGAAAATATTCATGGTAGACAGGATGTATGCTAACACACATAGAAGGTAATTCAGTAGGATAATGGTTACCATAGCATTCCTTGGACACTATACTGATTCTGGAATTGCAGAACTAGCCCAGACTGGACCTCTGTTGACTCCTGAAGTTTTATCTGATTCTAGCTTCCCTCAGAAGAATCTCTGAAGAGTAGCTTAATTCTGAGGGTTCCCTACCTAGGTGGAATCTCTTTAGGGAACCCACTAGGTCTGATTCAATTCAGCATGTTTTAGGTTATTCTAGTGTAGACCGACATTAGTCTTTGTTACTGCAAAATTAGTAGAACACCATGTGGTGGGCTGATGTCCCCCAAAGGTATGTCCACATCCTAGTGCCCGAACCTATGAATGTTACTTTTATCTTAAAAAGGGTCTTAGCAGGTGTGGTTAAGGTTCTTGAGAAGACCCTGGATTGCCCTGAGGGGCCCTACCTGCCATAACTAATGTCCTTAGACCTGAGAGATAAAACACACACAGATAGGAAGAGAGGCAGAGCTTGGAGTGACTGTGGCCTAATGCCAAGAAAAGCAGCAGCAAGGAATGGATTGTCTGAGAGCCGCAGGAGGGAGCAAGGCCTCGCCGACACTTCCATTTAAGAAAAATGAGAGGACCAAAAATATTCGTATTATTGGAAAGGTATGTGGAGAAATGTTTCAATGATATGTATTTGAAAGATGTCTTGTGGCCCTGGTGCAGCTAAATTTGAAGTTTGTCAACACTGGCACTGAAACAGACTTTCTAGTCCCTACAGATATCCATAGACTTGGTACTAATTAGAGGACAGTATTTCCAAAGCTATCCTTTCATCTTAGATTAGCAGCCAGTTCTCCACTAAGTATATACAGGGACAGATATTCACCATGACATGTCAGGAGAATGAAATTACTGCTGGCCGATAGCATGTAAGAGGGGAACACTATCTTGCTCCTTGCTATCAAAGATGCTGTATTCTCAGGCTTCAGAAGGCTATCTGCTGCCTTGTCTGCCCTTGCCTTTGTACTATCAGTCCTCATTCTATAACCCTTACCTCCCCACTCCCAGCCCACTTAGGCCAGGCTGTCCTATTTTTTTCTCCATGCTTAATCCTTATAAAAATAGTTTCACTCACATTCATGGTTTCAGTTGCCACCTGTACATCAGTGACTTCAAGTTCCAACTAACTGTTAACATAGCCTCTCCCCAGAAAGATACTCATAGAAATATTTCCCTTAACATAGACTTTATCTTACCAAAAAATTTGTTCAATCATGCAGTAAAAACTGATTCCTTCCTGGCTTTTTTTTATCATCGCTGATGCTCAATCTCTCTGGTTCTGCTAATAAAATCAGATTATTTCACCTTCTCCTTCAGCCCCTGCATCTAAGCCATTAACCAATTTTCCAGTTATTTCTTTTAAAAATTTCTTGGGCTCTCCCTCTCATCACAGGTCCAACCCTATTTACTTCATGGTTCCAGACCCAAGCAGCTTACAAGCTGGCTGGGTTAACTCTAGTTCTACCATTACTCCTTCCTGGGATATTGTTTATTACCGCCGGCAAAGTGTTACTTTAATTATATTACGCACTTCATTTTCAATAGGGAAAGATACTCATTTTTTCCCTGCCAGCGATGTAGCTCTCCATCACTGGTTGATTTGCTCAAAGGACCTAACATTGACCTGAGAAAAACTAGTAGAAATATAAATCAACAATCTATACATTTTAAAGCAAAATACAATTTTTACTGTTAGTTGCTTGCACAGTATGGACAACAGAGAATGGTCTGTTATTAGAATATTCTATTAGATTTTCACTTGATACTTTTTGACTTGTCTTTTCCACCATTGGTAACATTGAGCACCTTGCCTGCAGGGACTGGGGTTTATCATGTACTCTTTGTTACTTCCCTTTGCCTCCAAACACAGCAGGTTGCATTAAAAAGTTTGACAGTAAAGTCACCAGCAACTTAATGGGGTTACACTGAGAAATGTGTTGTTATATGATTTGTTATGTGAACATCACAGGTTGCACTTACACAAACCTAGACTATATATGTGGTCCATCATTTATGGAAACTATGTGGCTCTCAACTGTAAGAGTTTCCTGTCCTGAACTTAGTGCTCACAGGGGACATAAACTACTACACTATAAATAGAAATTTGAATGGGTAATAATGGCAGATGACAAAAACATTAAAGGCTTTGATTTCTGTCTCCTTAAAAACTGCTATAAACTGGAAGTTTTAGCCACAGCGATCAGACAAGAAAAGGAAATAAAAGGCATCCAAATCAGAAAGGAGGAAACAAAACTGTCATTGTTTGCAGATGACATGAAAGTGTATGTAGAAAAATCCTATAGACTCTGCCAAAAAACTGCTCGACCTAATAAGTGAATTTGGCAAAATAGCGGGATACAAAGTCAATATCCAGAAATCAAAGGCATTTTTGTATTCCAACATGAAACAGCAGAAGAAGAAATAGAGAAAAAAATCCCATTCGATATAACAAAAAGAAAAATAAAATACCTAGGACTAAATCTAACCAAGGAGGTAAAAGACCTGTATGCAGAAAACTACAGAACACTGAAGAAATCAAGGAAGACACAAATGGAAACATATACCGTGTTCATGGATCAGAAGAATTAACATCATCAAAACATCCATACTACCCAAAGCAATTTACTTTAATACCTATTAAAGTACCAATGGCATATTTCACAGACATAGAACAAACATTTCAAAAATTTAGATGGAACCATAAATGACCGCAAATAGCTGCTGCAATTCTGAGAAAGAAAAGCAAAGTAGGAGGGATCACAATACCTGATACCAAACTGTATTACAAAGGCCACTGTAATCAAAACAGCCTGGTACTGGCATAAAAACAGGCACATGGACCAATGAAACAGAACAGAGAGCCCAGAAATAAACCCAAGTCTCTACAGTCAGTTAATATTTGACCAAGGGGACAGCAACATAAAATAGGGTAACAATAGCCTCTTCAACAAATGGTGTTGGGAGAACTGGACAGCTACGTGCAAAAAAAAAAAGAAAAAAGAAAAAAAGAAAAAGAAAAAAGGAAACCCAGGCACCAACTTACACCATACATAAAAATAAATTCAAGGTGAATAAAAGATTTAAATATAAGCCGTGACACTAAAGTCCTAGACGAGAACATAGGCAGGAAAATCTCTGATATTTCACACAGCAACATTTTTACTGATATATCCCCAGAGCAAAGACATAAAGGAAAGCATAAACAAATGGGATCTCATCAAAATAAAAAGTTTCTGCACAGCTAAAGAAAACAGTATTAAAATAAAAAGAGAACCAACTGTATGGGAAATCATATTTGCCAATGATACCTCAGACAAGGGTTTAATCTCCAAAATATATAAAGAACTTACATGACTCCACTCTAAGACAAGCAACCCAATTAAAAAATGGGCAAAGGACTTGACCAGACACTTCTCCAAGGAGGACATACAGAAGATCCAGACACATGAAAAGATGCTCAATATTGCTAGCTATCAGAGAGATACAAATTAAAACCCCAATGAAATACCACTTCACACCAGTCAGAATGGCCATCATAAACAAAGCAACAAACAACAAGTGTTGGAGAGGTTGTGGAGAAAAAGGGACCCTAGTGCACTGTTGGTGGGATTGCAGACTGGTACAACCACTATGGAAAACAGTATGGAACTTCCTCAGAAAACTAAAAATGGATCTGCCTTTTGACCCAGCAATTCCACTGCTGGGAATATATCCTAAGAACACTAAAACACCAATACAAAAGAACCTTTGCACCCTGATGTTCATAGCAGCACAATTTACAATAGCCAAGTTTTGGAAGCAACCTAGGTGCCCATCAGTAAATGAATGGATCAAAAAACTATGGTACATTTACACAGTGGAATTCTATGCAGCAGAAAGGAGCTCCTAGCCTTTGGGACAGCATGGATGGAGCTGGAAAATGTTATGCTAAGTGAAAAAAGCCAGGCAGTGAAAGACAAATTCCATGTGATCTCACCTTTAACAGGAATCTAAACAACAAAACAAACAAACAAGCAAAATATAGCCAAAGACACTGAAATAGAGAACAGGCTGACAGTGTCCAGAGGGGAGAGGGGAGGGAATTTCAGGGGAAAAGGGGAAGGGTTTACAGGAACAAGTATAAAGGACACATGGACAAAAATAGGGGGGGGGGTGGAAATGGGAGGGAGGTGGGGAGGGCTGGGTGGGTGGGCTGGGATGGGAGTAAAAGATAGAAAATTGTACTTGAACAATAATTAAAATTAAATTTAAAAAACTGCTATAAACCTTTTGACTTAGGTAAACATTATTCACATGAAAATCCTGTAAGATCTATGTGCTAGTTTTCAGAAAAAAAAATCCTGCACTTTGACCTAAATGCTGAATCTGCATATTATTTCATTATGTCACTATATAAAGAGAACTGGGTTAAACTAGATTCATAAAACAGTAAAAACTGTCTCCACATATTTTTAAAGATTTTTTTATTTGAGGGAAAGCTAGGGAGAAAGGGAGAGAAAGAAACATCAATCATGCCTCTCACACTTCCCAAGCAATCATCTGGCTGGCAAGCCAGGGATGTGCCCTGACCCCAGTCCAGTTGGCAACCCTTCGGTTTGTGGGGCGATGCCCAACCCAGAGACACACCATCAGGGTCAAATCAGAAATTACTGATTGCCTATACATGGTAAAACAAGGTAGACATGCAATGTTGAATACATCTGTTGATCCTTAGATACAAAAATCATGTAGCTTTCACTAATATTGGGGAAAATCTTTTAATTTTTAAGGTCAGCAATATATAGGCCACTAACAATGATGTTTTAAGAGGGTAAGTTCAGCACTGGCTGAGGGCAGGCTACAGGAAACAACTGGTAGATGTTTTTCTCTCGAATCGATGTTTCTTTCCTGTCCTCTCTCTAAAATCAATAAACATGTCCTTGGGTGAGGATTTACAAAAAGCAAGTTCAAGGTATGTACAACATGAAATATGTATTTTTTGAAATCTGAAAAATACTTGCAGTATTCCAAAAAAGGAGCTATTTAGTAGCATTTTATTTCCACCTTTCAAAGATAATATCAAACCTACAAACTTAGTTTTTCCAATAGGTTTAGTAGCTGACTTTGACAAGTATCAATATCCCAACAAAGGCTCATGCTGCATATTTGTCTTCACGGTCAGTTAAGGGACCCTTACTTCTACCTCAACCTAATACACTTCTCTCATACATTTGTAAAATACCAGCTGTACTGATGGTCTGCAACAAATTAATTTTTAAAAGAGAGTCCTATAAATCACAATTTGTTAAGGTTCAATGAGAGGTTAAGAGAGATAGGCCTGCAAACACTAAGATTTCTAAGGTAAGGTTGTAGTAATATTAATTATAAAATACTGTAATTCCTCCCTATATTTTCAAGATTTAATACAGAGGAGACAGAACAGATGGGGATTCAATTCAATGAAGACAGATTGAGGTAAACTAAAGACAGATTGCAGCGATGAGTTTTGATTTTTTTGTTGCCCCAACATCTAAAGTCAAGATGATTAAAAAGCAAAGCAAAACTTTCATGCATAAATGGAGGTTTTAAAACTTTCTGGGCATAATATACACGTGGTAAACATATTTAAGAAAAAAGTTGAGTCACCATAAAAGTCAAAATAGGGTTTTTATACTTTTTAGAAAAATTCAGTGAAATATCCTTCTGGTTTTCTCCTAAAATTCAAGTTTCTCCAAGTGTCCTAGGGGACATGAAAAGGAACTCATGAGTTTTCTGATTGAATTACTTAAGCACTTTTCCAGTTAAGCGCTTAAGTCCTTCTACATATGACTTGCATTTCTAAGGTACAGTAACTATTTTGTATGGGAGACAATAGTGCTTTCTGTGTAACTATAGCCCTATTTATATCAGCAAAATACAAAATTAAAACAAAAATATACTGACCTACAGGATGGCACTTCATTTATTTCACTCTTTAACTCCTATGAAGTAGGTGCCATTATCATTCCCATTCTACAGGTAAGGAACTCGAGGCATCTAACCAGGGCCAAAAGCTATGAAGTGGCAAAGCGGGGATTACAGACCCTAAAAATCTGGTTCCAGAGCCTACATTCTCATTCACTATACTAAACCGTCCATTCTGTACCCCTAACACTCACCTGTAATTAATGTATTTCCCACCTGATCAGTGGTTCCTAGAGTGATTTTGCCCTTCAGTATCTGCTCTCCCCCAGAACCCACCCTAAATCGAACTGGAGGACACTTGGCAATGCCTGGAGATAACTTTGGTTGTCACAATTTGAGGGTGGGGATGGCATTACTGGCCTATAGTGGATGGAAACCAGGGATGCTGCAAAATCCTATAATGCACGGGGCAGCACAAAACATCTATAGTACTGAGGCTGAGAAACCCTACAATGGAGTATAAATTCTAGAAGGGGAGTGTCCTAAGTTGATCTCAGTCACTGCTTTATCCTCAGACCTAGAACTATGCTTGACATGGAAATATTTATCTGTTGAATATTTGTCTGTTTTTAAGAGCCTAGAGTTCAGCCTGATACATAGTTAGTGGGCAACAAACATTTGAATTAATGAGGGCACTCTTAGAGGATCAAATGAATGCAACAAGATGTAGTAAGCTGAAGTAACTTCAGTGCTCCACAGTCCCATGTCTTCTGGGTTCAGTTCTGCCAAAATAAGTCTCTTAGTTAAGTGGGGCTACTGCAACAACAAACATTTTTTTAATAGATACATGTAACCTTTAAATAAATGGAATACTGCGAGTTAAATATGTAAGCAATAAGAACTTTTCTTTCTTATGTGAAAGCCTTTAAATTATTCCATTCAGATAGCATGTATTTAGGGGATTAGCAGACACCCCTAAATTAGATGGTATCCCTAATTAGTTGATGATGTGCTCCAGTGACTGACAAATACTTTGAGAAAGTTTGAGTTAAGATTCGTTTACAAGTATCAAAAGCCCCCCAGAACTGAATTATAGTACACATAAGACAAACACAGATGTTATCTAAAAAGAAAGTAGTACCTCAGTCCACTTCATTCAAAAAATTTTATAACTATAATAGTCTAGGTATAACTTCATCCTGTATTTTAAAAAAATCCATAGCCATAACATCTATCCAAAGTATTTTCAATTCTTCCTCCTATACCTCAAAGAGATACTGAACATGATGCAGAAAACATATGTTTATAAGTAATATTGCTTGATTTACAAAATTCTTTACCAAGGAAAAATTCAAAAGGTGGTTATATGGCTATTCAAACAATACTAGGGAAAAAAAACCTGACATCTTTCACTCATCATTTCTGAACTTAATGAGTCTGGCTTGCCCAAACGTTAAATTATGAAACCACACCATGTAAAATGCATCTATCACATTTAAAAAGAAGTTAAATCTATATTTATTTACTAGCACTGTTAAACATTACACGAAACACATTCAAGTGGCAAGTAATTATAATGCAAGCCCTTGCATGGCAATCCAAATTTATTGAACTACTGATGCTAAGTTATACAAAATTGCACCACTTTAATTAAGGCTTTTAGTTTACATTTGGCCACCTCTAAGTAGTTGTAACATTAGGTTGGTCAATTTAAATACTGTGGCTCCATGTTGGATAGACACACAATCTTTACACCCAAACGTTAATGCATACAAAGCAACAAGGCATTGTTAAATAAAACAGCAATAGTTACTGCAACTTAGGCCTTGTGACCAATTACACATGATTAAAATTACTTCCCACATTCACATCCACAGTACTCGTCCACCATTTAACATCTCAACCAAAACGTTACACATGTGAAACAATCACTAACAGGCAAAAATACTAAACCTGTATATTTGGTATTGCAAATACACTTATGCATGAGCAAGCAAGGGATTCACAGTGAGAATCTACAGCTGCAGAAGCCTGAAAATGATTTACAAAAATTGTTAAATCATTAAAAAATTGTTTGAAAATATACACTTCTTGTTGTAGACCCCCACTGTACATACAACTATAAACACTGTTCCCTATGTAAACAAAAAAGGAAACATATAATAAGAGATTTGAAAAATCTGGACATTTCCTTCCCAACAGATATTAAAGGCAATGTCTTTAATCTAAGACATTATAATGAAAGGACTATTGTATTTTAAAGACAAGATCACTGTCTCCACAGGTTTTTTAAAAATTAAAAAAACTATATAGCTGTGTTAATCAAAGCGCTTATTTGTACAATACAATGATAATGACCTTGATTTTCTTAAAAAAAATTACAATAAGCTACAAGTATCAAAGAAGCGAAGTTATCTGGAGTAGTCTATATAGGAGCTCTTTGGACTTTCTTTTATTATGCTAAAATAGTGGTGCTTTTAGGATTTACATTATTGTACTCTCCAATACAAAGTACGGGGCTTGTTAAAGTATACAGTACACCATTTTCATACATGTACAACATTGGTGGGTGAAAATGTCTCTTAGCAGTAATACTGGATTGTAGCCTCTGGTTTTACCAGTTGCATACTCTAGGACTATTATATAAGTAAAAATCTCTCTTGTGATACTGGAAAGTGATTAGAATGTGCAAACTGATGTAGTAGCTTTCATCTGCCTCTTAAAGGGTACCACCACAGAAAGTCCATTTAAGATGTTGGTAGGTTTAACAAAGTTGGAATGCTGGCACTGTTGAATTGGGCAACAGTTCTTCAGACCTGTCAAAAGAAAAAAATAAATTGAAAACAAGGGTAGAAAACTGCACACATGAGAGTCAAGGGAACACATTAAGATAACAGTGTTCAAGTGTTACAAATGAATAGAACGTACCACAACTCATAGCAAAGTAAAGCAAGGGTAGACATTTTCATCTTTTTGGAATGACTTCATCTATTCTGCTGCCCTTTTGAAAGTCAGTCAAATGAAAGTTTTAGACAAAAAAGAGAGTGTTCCCTTAGTGCAAATTTCTGTTTATTACCTTCCAAAGATTAAAAGCGAGGGAAAAAAAAAACACATCCAAATTTTAGGTCAGGTCAACGTCATTATATTTAATAAAATGGGTGATGCTATAAGTGTTTACAATCCTAGAATTACATTTCACTAGGGTTTCTAGTATTAGAAAATCAAGACCATTCTTCCTCCCTCTTCCAATGAGAGTGGTTAATAAGTACACAAAACAATTTACTTCACGATGGCCTGTAAGTTCAGTTATATACTTTCAAATTCCACATTTAAACAGATTCCATCAACTTTTAGATGCAAGTCAGAAAGTTGGTATTACACTAAAATCATGAAATTAAACTTTAAAAAATTGTGAGCAATGTACATAAAAGAAGTAAATAAAATAAGAACATACTGTCTATCAAGTATTTATTTACTTTGGATGATTTTCTGCATATATGCCTGAGCTAAAAAATGTTTCCCTTTCTGCTGTTTTTCTGGGGATCAGACTTGTTGCAAGCTCCAAAAATGCTGTTAATATATACGGTTGCTGATTTCCACATGTCTTGAACTTTTAGCCCTCGTTCAGAGTCTGAGTTTGCTAAGTTTTCCTAGCAGATGGAATGTAGAAAAGGACAAGTGGGAATGTGTGAATTTAGGCATGTGTGTGTTAAAAACGGGCATGTATGTGGTCAGGAATGAGAGCATATATGAGGGGGGAAATCTGAAAAAAATAGGACTTATCTTCAGGAGGGCAGGAAGCCCTTGTAGTACAGGCTTCTCCCACTAGGTGAGTGTTCTAGGAACCCACTGTATCCATGTACCAACTGGCACTGTTGTGAGCTGCTGTGTTCAGCTTCAGTGATTTTTTGGAAGCCTCTTTCAATGTTTTTGTTCATTTCATGATGGGTGATTTACGAGCCCACCTGCCCACATCATACTGAGTGTTCAGCAGTTTTTGACCCAAAACGGTGTGCCCCACCCTCCCTAATCAACTGATCTCACTCTCAGTGACTTTTGTTTTCCTGGATGAAAAAAGTCCTCAAAGGGAAATGTTTTGCCGATGTGGAAAAGGTTAAACAAAAAACAGCAGAAGCACTACAATGCATCAAAATCGACAAGTTCTATAACTGTTTTAAGCAGTAGAAAAAAAGGTCTTGACAGGTGTATTGCATCAAATGTAGAGTACTTTGAAGGTGAAGTATAAACATGTAAGAATACACAATTTTTTGTAAATAAATTCCGTTTTTGGGGGGTCCCCCTTATATCTCTAAACAGAAAGCTGGGTAAAAAACCCCAAAAGGATAAAGGATCAGAGTGCTATGGTAGAACAAGGCCATCTAACATAGGAAGAAGCAGAACCATGAACATCAAAAGAGCCCCAAGGTAAGAGTACAGTGCAATATAATTTAATGAATAGAGCAGGAAACCACTGGTGTTGGCAAACAGCAGTAGCTAGTGAATGGTTGAGGATTTATCACGTTCCAGGCACTGATGTAATTGCTTTATAAGAATTAACTCATTTAATATAACTATTTTCAAGAACTATATAAAAATGTTACATGCTTAATTTCTTTTGCTGTCTCTTCTGTGGGTTGTATTTGTGGTTCTCTCTGCCTGCAGCTCTTCATCCCCTACACAATTTCTACGTAACCTTAATAACTCAGCTCAGATGTCTCTTACTCTGACAGACTTTTCCTGAATCCACAGTTCACATGTAACATACCTAGTTTGGTGTCATATTTACATGCGCTCCTATACTATTCATAATAACTTGGGAGCCAGTCCATGGCTTAAATTTGGAGCCATGTACTCAAGATCACTGGATTCAAATTCTGACTCTGTATTTACTAACTGCAGAGCTTGAAAAAGTAACAATCTTTTTGTGTCTCAGTTCACTCATTTGTAGTATGGGAATAATAATAGTTCCTGCCTCATAGGATTGTTGTGAGAATTCAATTAATATCAGACAATACTTAACAGTGACTGGCATAGAATAAATGTGTCAGAAATTCTTATTATCAGTACTATGCTGAACTTATTCTATAATAGCATTTATCATATTTTGCAATTGTTTGTCTAACTCTTGCACTCGACCTTAATTAGCTTACAAAGGCAATGAAGAGGGAAAGAAGTCAGTTTTGTTCATCACTGTACTGTAAGCACCAACCAGTATCCCACTGGGGCATAAGTATATATTACATGAACTAGAATATTCACTTATGTGGAATACTTCTGGTGATGATATTGAAATTAATTATTTTAATCACTAGGATATACTAACTCTTGGTTATCTTAAAAGGGAAATAACCATTTCTTTCTTGGAACAACAAAAAATTCTGTACTTGCTTTCTTAACAAGAGTGCCCAAATCAAGTTGAGGTTAAAAGTTAGAGGGAAAGATTAAAAAAGGGGTAAAAAGTGAACATACCTGGCTCAGAGCTACAATGCATTTAGTATATTAAAGCAGCTGACATGACGACTTTTTGCGGGCCTTCCCAGGCACTGGAGTTTTTCTGTTGATTTGCCGCACTAGGTCATAAAAGATCTGCAAATACATTATTTTTTAATTTACAGAAGGAAAAAATTTAAAAAACACAGAAAAGTAAAATACAAATGTGAACTTTCCATGGATATAAATGAACCCCAGAAAGCAAATATTTTATTCAGTTAAATGAAAGTAAAACCAGTAAGTAAATGCCAAGTTCTCTTCTGTTTATTTTTTGGGAGGGCCAAAACTGTTCTCCTTAAAATGAGCACTAAGTTGAAGGACCCACAGAGATCTTAACCTTAGTTCAGTTAGAACATTTATCATTGTACAATGAAAACAATCCTTACTCTTCAAATTTTTCTATGTATCTGTACAGGACTTTAAGCCCCTTTAAGGCAGGAAGCGTGCATGCCTTTCTGACTTTGCTCTTTTACACAGCATCCTTCATTCATCTGAAGATTTAACTTGTCCTCCCCACACCTATGATTTTGAGTCCAGCCTTCCTTCTTTTCATGGGTAATTCTACTTTAATAAAAAAGCTAAAATATCACTGTTGCTTATCAACATGCATATATTTAACATAAGATTTCTGCCTACAAGGATGAACAAAGCACCCCAAGTTCACATTAACCTGTAGATGGGTTAATAGACACACATTATTTTCCATTATTTCTGAATGCTGAATTCCTAACAGAGTTTTTAAAGTATATTTCACCATACCTCATTAACATTTATTTTTGATTTTGCAGAGGATTCTAAGAATGCACAGTTGTTCCACTGTCTTGCTAGATTTTGACCTTGTTCCTTTCCTACAACTCTTTCATCTTCCAAGTCACACTTATTACCAACCAGAATCATTGGAACCTAAAAATATATTTGTGAGGGTAAAAACAAATAAGTAAATAAATACATGATATAAATTCAAACTGAAAGAATTCTAAGAATCAACTCTAAGGATTATATTTTATGTCAGAGAAAAATATTAAATTATCAGAGTGTAATAAAATTTAGTTAAATATGAAAACTTAATGTTAATTTAAGAACCTTTCACGTGAAATTTTTAGAAAACAAGCTATGATCTATTTATAAAAGGGGAAATAACCCTTAAAATTGTATCACAATGGACTTATAACTGATTATAGCAAACAAAATACAAAGCCTTTTCAAAAAAGAAGTACAAAAGGGTATTGCTGTAAAAAGCCATTACATTATCAAAAAGGAGAAATTTGGAGTCCCTAAAGTAGAATATTTAGTTTCTCATGTAGTCTGTATTTAAATGCCAGAAGGTAAAATCATCTTAATTTACTAAAGCTCTAGACCACGTTCATCATGTGTCTGGATACATGTGATGTTGGGACACTATGGAAAAACAGAACTTGAAAACCAAAGTGTCGCAGGTTTGATTCCCAGTCAGGGTACGTGCCTGGGTTGCAGGCCATGACCCCCAGCAACTGCACACTAATGTTTCTCTCTCTCTCTCTTTCTCCCTCCCTTCCCTCTCTAAAAATAAATAAATAAAAATCTTAAAAAAAAAAAGAAAAGAAAAACAGAATTTACTCTGCAAAACTCCCATTAATTATTTAGAGACAGACTTTCTAAAGAAGTTTTTGGAAAAAATCCAAAATCAAGAATTTTGGTTTTTTTGGAACAGATATAATAGAATATTATATTAATAAACAGTTATTTAATGCAACTCACAGAAGGAAACTACAGTTGTTACTAGAGATACTACAAAACAGATTTACCAATTAAGAAATGCTCATTGAGGTTGATATAAATATGTAGGGTACCCCAAAGTTCTTGTTTCAGAAGTCTGGGAAACAACAGCATTTCTTAGAAGTCTCATAATATTTGCTATAATTAAACCATAGATAATACAGTGGTTCTTCAAAGTGAGGGGACAGACCAACAGCATCAACACCATCTGGAAACCTGTTAGAAATGCAAATTCTTGAGCTCAATCCCAGACCTACTGAATCAGAAATTCTGGGACTGGGGCCTGGCAATCTGTTTTAACCACTTTTAACTGGTGATTCTGATGCAAGATCAATTTTGAGAACCATTGCTATATATAGTAAGGTGAAGAATTAAAAGTAATCCATTTGAAGTTTCCTAACGGGATTAAACTCCATTATGATTTACTTTGAAGGGGCAAGTAAATTAATACTGCAGTCTAATACATTTGTTGGTTTCCTTTAACAATTATTATTATGCCCCTTTTCTGTCGTAGTGGCTTCTGATGGGTTCATATATCATACTGACTCTCATTAAAAAGGCTCTTGAATCTACCACTAATGTGACCAGAACATCATTTGCTGTAGTAGTAACATTTATTGCACACATCACTCTTTCCTCCCTATCAAGCACATGATTTAAAAATGGAAGGGTATAAATTTCATTTTATACAGATTAAGGGAAGAAGAGTGTTCCTTATTTTACATACTATATATATTTGAAATATGTATGAGGATTAAAGATATATTTTGGCCTTTCAAGGAAAAAGCTTTTGAAAAACAAGCCTCAAAATACAACTTTAACAGGAAGTCAGCTTACATCATCAGTGTCTTTAACTCGAAGAATCTGTTCTCTCAGGTCTTGTAAATCATTAAATGTGGACTGTGCTGTGATGGAATAAACTAATGCAAAGCCTTGTCCATTTTTCATGTACAAATCTCTCATTGCTGTAAATTGTTCCTACAACAGAAAGAATTATTAAAGAACAATGTAACATAATTTGACAATTTTCAAAGTCTATAATTAGAGCTCAATGAAGAATATCGTGGTATTACGCAACATATCTTACAATTATAGTCCGTGGCAAGATGCTGTTTGAAAAAAGTTGGTATCTCAAAAAGTAAGTTTTTAATTTGAAAATGATACACCAAAGCAGATTTATGTGCAATAAATATATGTACTAAAGTGGAACAGAATAGCCTGCCTCTAAAAGCTACTTAAAGGCAGTTTATGGTCCATAATTACTTTGAAGGAGGGAATGTATCATTCAAAATACTTCCCAGTCACTAAGGAATAAATATTATGTAAATAAATAAATATTACCAAGTATTTTCCACATTATTTAAAATAGTTAACATTCAAGATTATTTAAAAATTTTAATAAATTTTAACTTGTAAAAGTATTAGCGAGACCGAAAATTTTCATCCAAACAACTTTCTTATTTTTTAAATAATTGACCCCCTATAATGACAAAAGACATACACACAAAAGTAGAATTTGAAAACAAGAAAAACAGCTTTAAGATTTAATCCAAGTAGCACTTTTAAATAAAGCTAATGTTTGTCTATAGAGTGCCAGCATTTACAAGGTCAATATCGCACAAGTTGTGCATATATATATATATATACTTTGGTACTTCATCTTACATACCGTTCCTGCAGTATCCAAGATTTCAAGCATACACTGTTGTGCATCTACTTCAACTTGCTGGAGGAAAAAATCAAAATACACCATTTTTTAAATGTAGACAACACTATCTTAATATACACAAAAGCTAGTACAATATTTAAATCAGAGACACAGATTACAGTAACTCTAGGCTCAAGCAACACTTTAGCAGAAGAAAATAGATAGATAACTGAGGGCCACCAACTCCAAATTGTATTAGGTGCAAAAAACCATGTATTCTGACCCAACACACAGACGTACAAGATATAAGCTCAATATGAATCACTCAGCATTTAATTCTAGAAAGGAAATTTCAAAATAGATCAAAAAATTAAAACCAGTAATAGTTCCAATAATATCAGAAGTGATTCTGTCTACCTCAATTCTGCCCTACTTTAGAAAGATCTTCTATTCTCTAGGTAACCACATCTCCTTCATTGTACTGGAACAAAATTTCTGGGAGCAAGAAAGTAGAAGATAGCTACAATATATTATGTGTTACCCCCTTTCACCTAACATTTTCTAAGAAAGAAGTTATTTAAAATTAGCTGAGGGAAAAGTAAGAGTTATGGTGCCACATAGCTGGGGTGCAGGAAGGGCTCTCCAATTCTGTTTTGTTTTGTTTTTGTAGACTGTGGACAGAAGGACAAATGAAACACAGTATCTGCATATCAACAGGGGCCATGCTGACTATTACATAAGGTGAAAGATAACTCTCTCCCTGTTACATTAAACATGTTTGCACATTAAGCTTTATTGTCATATGTTGTGTTAGCAAACATCAAAATAAACTTTTCTATTATTAGCAGTTGCACTTTCTCAAGGAGTTATTAGAAGGAAGGTTAGGGAGACTTCTGCATTTAAACCTTTAGGTTAAAAGGGAGCCTTAGAGTATTTATCGTCTTGGGGTTGGAGGTGGAGTGGAACATGGAATTACCACTTTGAATGGATGGCCTCGTTCTTAAATTTGCTTGCTAAATTACAATGTTGGGGTCAGGATAAACTTAAAATTTTCAGAGAGAAAGAGAGTAACAGAGACGGACAGTGAGAGCAAGTACTTAAGATTCTCGTAAACATACAATGCCAAGAAATAACCAAGTGTGAACTTTCCCCATTAATTCTGTAAGTAATTAACTCTGTTTCTTTGTCCTACTTTGTAAACAACATTCAATAATTATAAAGCTAAAAACAATAATTTATATTTATAGTAAAGTCAAAAGCAAAAGGCCTTTTAAAGTAACATATACCTTTCTATAAGAATCTTCTATCGTAGGATCATATTTTTCAACAAAAATTCCTTGAACAAACTGTACAGTCTGAAAAAAATTAACATACCATTAAATTTCTAAAGAAAATAACAAATCCAAATCTGTACATTAAAAAAAATTATTTTAAGATTTTATTTATTTATTTTTAGAGAGGTGGGAAGGTAGAGAGAAAGAGAGGAAGAAAAACATCAGTATGTGGTTGCCTCTCATGTGCCCCCTACTGGGGACCTGGCCCACAACCCAGGCATGTGCCCTGACTGGGAATCGGACTGGAGACCTTTTGCTTCGCAGTCCTGCACTCGATCCACTGAGCCACACCAGCCAGGGCCAAATCTGTACATTTTTAAGTACTGATTTCAAATAGGTAGTTATGCCATCGATAAAAAAACACAACCACTACATTTGAATGCATGCGTTTGGTGAGATTACCTTAAAAAAGCCCCTTTAAACAAAGCAGTCATTATGCTTTTTATTACATAATTCTAAATTTAGAGGTAATACAGGGTGGGGCAAAAGTAGGTTTACAGTCGTGAGTATGTGAAACACAGAGTTTATTCTTGTATTATTATTTACTGTTATTTTTCCCCATAGGAACACCTGTAAACCTCCTTTTGCCCCACCCTGCACATTTAAATTTTTAAAAATGTTTCCAGTTTGTCTTAAGGGGTTAAATTTTGAATTTTAATTAGAAAATGGTAATGGTTTTGTGTACACACACATGTGCACACTCAAGATACCTCCCCATTACTCTGGATATAATTATAAATGAAAAAGCAGCCCACGATCCCAGCATATCAAGTTCTGAGCTAGGTGGTCACTCTAAATAGTTGAATGAAGGGGCCAGTCTATCTTACTGTGGGGCTTTGCTAAACTCTCAATTATTCATTAAGTTATTTTCCTTAAGTTCTTCCTCTCCCCAACCACCATTAAGCTCTGTCTTTTTTTCTTGCTATATATTCCTTGAGAAAACATAGTCAAATGTATTATTTTAAAGAGGTTTTTAAATAAGCTTTATTTAATATTTTCTGACATAAAAAATATATAAGCCAACTCTCATTGAGAAAGACCAAGATTAATCCCTATCTGGCTCTGAAATGCAGACAAACACATGTTATTATATGTTCTTACACCCTTTGTGCTTAGCTCAAACTGTATTCTGGCATATCTCATGTTGGCTTAAAACCAATGTTCCAAAGAGAATATGATCTACCCAGATACTTCTAAAGTTGACTAAAATTACAAGAAAAATATTATATTGCTTCTAAAATCACTATGAGATTTCACTTTAACAAATAAATGAAAACAATCAAAACTGAAACTCAAAGGAAGAACATGTCTTGGAACGAATAGTTTAGGTACAGTAAGAATGACTTACCAGTGCAGATTTTCCAACACCTCCTGAACCAAGAACGACTAGCTTATACTCACGCATGTTGCAAACTTGTCAAAAGCTAGTACCTATTAAAGAAAAAAAAAAAAAGGAATCTTAGGAATATCTTTGCATTCATGTGGTTCTTATATAAGGCATTCAAACAAGTAGGTTTATATAAAAATGAGTACTATACTATTAGGTTGGCCAAAAAGTTTGTTTTTTTCCATATGATAGCTCTAGCAGCACTTAGTTGTCTTTAAATTCATTCAAAACAATTTTGTTAGATTGTATTGTTAATAGCTGTCATGTCAGCATGCATTTAGAAAAAACTTATCAAAGCTGGTGAATTTTTGTGTAGCCATTTTAATACTGAAAATGGAAAAAGATGCGCAACATTTTCGGCATATTATGCTTTATTATTTCAGAAAGGTAAAAATACAACTGAAACACAAAAAATTTGTGCAGTGTACGGACAAGGTGCAATGACTGATTTAACGTGTCAGAAGTTGTTTGTGAAGTTTCTTGGTAGTATGGACATTTTGGTCAAATAATTCTTTGCTGTGGGGCTGGCTGTCCTTTACATTAGAAGATGTTTAGCAGCACCCCTGGCCTCTACCCACTAGAAACCAATAGCGGTAGATAGCTGATATACTCAAAATATCCAAATCAATGAAGTTATTCATGAAAATGAAAAAATGTGCCTCTTATTTTACAGAAAAAAAAATAAACAAACTTTTGGCCAACCCAACATAATGAAGCATTCTATAAACAGACTTACTAAAGAATGCTACTGACAGGACTCGTTTGTAACACATTAGATGTAGAAAGAAACTGCAGATTTACAGACACGACTTTTAGCGAATTCCAAATTCAATTAGAAATATTTAATAAGAAAAAATGGGGGGGATGCTGAAGAAAAGCATGAAGGGGTATTCTGTTGTCTACAAGATGGCAACAACAGACATATATATTCCCCTTTCCTGAATCATCTGTAACCTTGAGTCACAAATAGCTGAATGCCTACTAAGTAAAAGAATATACCCAATTGGGAAAAATGCTGCCTCGATTGAGCTAATATTGTGGAAAGATGAAGAGGATAGAAGTCTATAAACAAATCTAACCCATCACCTGTTTTTGTACATAAAGTTTTACTGAAATGCAGCCCATTCATTTGGTATCTTCTGTGGTTGCTATCTTGCTGTGATGACAGAGTTAAGAAGTTATAGGACAGACCATCTGGTCTGCAAAGCCTAAAATATTTACCCTGGCATTTACAGAAAAAAACCCTGCTGACCCCTGAGATACATGAATGGTAAATCATTTAGCAGAGAAAGCAGACCAAATATCCATTACTAATGTGGTCTGGGAGACCACATTAATGTGGGAGAGGTACAAAGAGTCTGAAAATGGTCAGGAATCAATGGCAGAACTGAAGAATATAAATGCCCAGACTCAAGAATTCTACTGAGTGTTCAGTGTTCAATATAATGAAATAGTGGAAATCAATAATAAAACAAAAAAGAAGCCAACCATACCAAGGATTATCGTTATAAAATATCAGTATACTAAGGACAGAGAAAGAAGATCCTAAAAGTTTCCAGAGTGGGGGATATCATGAGAACACAAAGCTCCCACACTCCCAGGAAAAAAAAAATTATTGGTCAGTGTCCAAGGTGTGAAAGTAGCCACCAGAACAGGCTTTAAACATTCTTAATCAAGAAATGACAGTTCGTTAGTCATAATAACAACTAACACTACCAGACCGGGCTAAACGCATTTAATCAAACAATACCCATTTGCTTCAGTGAATATGTTTCTGCAAACTAGTCAATCACTGATAACCCTGTGCTTCTGAAAATCAATCACAAAGGGACTCATTTTGTGTTAAATCTCTTTATATGTTCTTTCCTTCCAATCCATACTCTTAGAAAAAATATCCTTTGTTTTACCTATCTCTCTGTGACATTCCTTTATTTCTCCTTAGTATGCCTGGGTCTATTGTCATGGGCTCCCTTACAAAACTTTCTCCTTCACTTCTGCCTTTAAATACACGAAGGACTATCTACTATACATATTTTTTCCTTTCCTGAATGGGGGCCCCTCCCCCAGACCCACAAAAAGTTAGCTGCTAACTTTCCTATGTATTAGTTCCTTTATTTTAATTCTAAACTTGAACCCATCATTCCCACAGATTTTCATGGTTCTTACCAGATTATAATTTTAGGAATGAAGACATGCAATAAAAGATGAATCAACTTTCAGCTTTAGGAAAGCACATAAATTTGGGAGAATAAAATTACTCCTTGTAAAAATTTAACCAAGGTCAGGTTTATTTCATGTAAAAAATTATTTAAAAATAGAATTACTTAGGTAACATTTCTATTATCAGTGCCATGCAAACATTACCCAACCACACAGATCTGTAATTATCTATTTGAGAAATATTTTTTAAAAACTTAGGATTCTAATGAAAAATCCCTCCAAATTGTGTTTCTGAACCCAACTAGAATAGAGTGTGGTAATGCTGAGACAAGAACTTCCTAAACATCCCAAAGAGTAAACCAACTACTTTACCATAAATAAGACTCACCTCCTGGGCTATGTCGCTTTTTATTTTTTTAATGACTCATTTGCTATTTTTCTTTATCTACAACTTACAAAAAAACCTCACTTCAATGAACACTCATCAAAATGCCAACCAATCAACAACTGTCTTGCTTGAGTGGCAGTGCTTCTACAGCTGACATAAATCCACTCCTGCCTTTCAAAGTGTGTCGCACTTTGGACTCTAATTCCCTAAAACCATGTAAGACTAGCAGTCTGCT
Organism: Phyllostomus discolor; assembly: GCF_004126475.2. NCBI lineage: Eukaryota > Metazoa > Chordata > Mammalia > Chiroptera > Phyllostomidae > Phyllostomus > Phyllostomus discolor. The sequence goes on from NC_040904.2 coordinate 151,192,035, forward strand.
CTGCTCAGGGGAGGCAGTGTCTGACTAGGATAGCTGTTCCTTAAGTACTGTATTTTTGGGACTATAAGATGCATTTTTTTTAACCACATTTTTTGCTTCAAAATCGACCCCCCCCATTTTCCTCCTCTAAAACCTAGGTGTGTCTTATGTTGTGGACCCCAGACACACCTAGGTTTTAGAGGAGGAAAATAGGGGGGGAAATTTTGAAGCAAAAATGTGGTAAAAAAAAAAAAAAAGTGCATCTCATAGTCCAAAAATACGGTAATCAATAACATCAGCTTTGTTTTTTGTTTCAGATATGAATGGTCTCTCTTATTCTTTGACAGTTGACTTAAGACCTTCATTGGCATCATTCCAAACGATGCCCTTAGACAAACAAGTGTACTGAATGGGCTGCTTGTGACCCACTTCTGTTTGTGCTTTTAGCTTGCTATTAGATGAGTCATTTTCAACAATGATGGGAGTTCCAATCTGTTCCTTGAGCTTTCATGGCTAAATTTATTTTGTTATCCTAGGACATGCAACAAATATTGGGTTGGCCAAAAAGTTTGTTTGGTGTTTCCCTAACATGGCTCTAGTAGTGCTTAGTTGTCTTTAACTTCATTGGACACAATTTTGTTGGACTGTATTGTGACAGCTGTCATATCAGCTTGCATTAAAAAAAAAAAAAACTTATCAAAACTGGTGAGTTTTTGTATAGCAATTCTAATACTGAAGGTGGAAGAAAATAAGTAACATTTCTGGCATGTCATGTTTTATTATTTCAAGAATGATAAAAACACAATTGAAATGCAAAAAAAGATTTGTGCAGTGTATGGTAAGGGCGCTATGACTAATCGAACACGTGAAAAGTGGTTTGTGAAGTTTTGTGCTGGACATTTCTCACTGCATGATAGATGCTCCATGGTTGGGTAGTTGATAGCGATTAAATTGAGACATTGAGAACAACCAATGCTATACCATGTGGGAGATAGCTGACACACTCAAAATATCCAAATCAATGAAGTTATTGGTTGAAAATGAAAATTGTGCCTTTTATTCTACGGAAAAAACTAAATGGATTTTTTGGCCAACCCAAAATGTTGTCTTTAAAAGCCTACATGGTAAGCATTATCATCATTTACTACATGCAGAGTGGCACTTATTTATTTTGGTGTCCTCTATTTGGTCTAGAAATGTTTGCTGAATAAATGAATGACTAACTAAAGACTAACAATTAATTTCCAGCAAAGGAAATAATTATTTAAAAATTTAAAAGACCACTAAACAAATTACCTTTCATAGGTAAATTGTCATTTAAATTCACATCAATCAATGACAGATGTCACAAATCCCAAATGAAAATGAAATACATAAATCTTGGCATTAAAAAAAAAGTTCTAGCCCTGGCTGGCATAGCTCAGTGGATTGAGTGTGGGATGCGAACCAAAGTCACAGGTTCGATTCCCAGTCAGGGTACATGCCTAGGTTGCAGGCCATGACCCCCAGCAACAGCACATTGATGTTTCTCTCTCTTTCTCCCTCCCTTCCCTCTCTAAAAAAGTTCTTATACTTGCCCTGTAGGATCTGTGATCCCAGTAGAAAAGAAAATGCTATACAGCAAGAACAGTGTTAAAACCAGCAATTCCTGGGTTCCAGTGACACTTGCTCTTAACATCACAATCTATTTTTAAATTAATCTCATTAATAAATGGAAAAAGTAGGTTTTGACAAGGCTCAAATCCTTTAAAGGTGATATGTGACATTTAAAAAGTGCAATTTAAAAAGTGCAATTCCTTTCCACTGAGATATTATGTCAAGGGGTCTCCAAAGAGCGATAAATTAAAACTTTCCTAAAACACCTGTAACCCAAGCAATTCTCCTATTCTCAAAGTTGTGTAACTACAACACTCCCCACCAACCAAATTGAAATTCTTTGATCTGATATTGTAAATAAAGAGGTAAGTAAAAACATTTTACTACTGGTTTCCAAAGTGAAGTGACATTACTTCTCCCACTAAACACTTGCAGGAAGAGATGATATTTGGTTGCTCCTTTCTGACTCCAACTCCAAAGTAGCATTTTAGCAGCTAAAGAGAATTACTGTGTTCTCTTCTCAGTCCCAAATAAAATTAACTAATTCAATGTTAGAAGAACCTGGTTAATCTGTTGGATGCAACAAGAGAATTCAAAACTTCTGAGCAGATTTAAAAATTATTATTGGAGGAAGAAATGAGAACTAAATGCTATCTTTCATAGCCTCTTTTAAAAATAAAACTTCTAACAGGGAACTACAAAACAAACAGAAAGCTACTAAGATGAATATTGCTTACCATATTTACTTTCTGAGTTGCCTGTCTTTTTCATAATAAAGACAAATGAGAAATGTTTCAATCTTATAGTCTGCTGACACTTTTCTGTGTACTAAATTTCTAAGTCTAGTTAACATAGAATACATAGATTATCAAATTGTTTATAGCATTTTCTCTATTTTTGATCAGTTATAATATCTCAAGTAGGAAACAATTTTTCCCTTGTCCTTTCCATGGATTAATATTGCCAGTAAAATAAAGATTATTCCAATATACACTGTCACATGAAACTGAAGATTATTCCAATATACACTGTCTCATGTTTTTCAGTTTTATCACCGGAGTTATAACTGTTGTTACACCTTTCAGTTCAGTACTTGATCACATCTCTGAAAGAGTGTATTAGCTAGAGTATAACAATTTATCAGCAATATGACAAATGCAGAAGCATTTTCTTAATAGATTTCTCAGGCAAATCAATAGATTAGCAAGGTAGTTAAGTGATCCCCCACCTCCAAAATAATAAAGATTCCGACGATCTTTGAAAAGCAGGCAAGAAGAAATAATGTGGGATCAAGATCACCTCATTAGTTCCTAGATCCCTCCAAATAGGCTGGATTTGTGTAGAACTCTACCCTGCTCCTAAGATATTTCTGGACATGACCTAAAAATTAACCTGTTGGTTTTTCCCACATGTCAGATATAACTGTTAATTCTCTAGACATACATACTAACTCAAAGATCTGCTGTATCTTTTAAACATAATTTAGGTAGCCTGAGTATAGACATTATAACTTATTATTTGCTATCTTAGAATCTGATATGCATGTATACATGCACTTTAACTAAATTTTAAATTTAAAAAGTAATAAAAATAAAAGTTATAAGCACAAACTTTAGATCTGATTTCCCAGGTTAGAATACCAGTTCTAACACAGATTGTCTAAGTGACCTTGGTCATGTTAATTTAACCTCTGTGTGCCTTATTACCTCATCTGAAAATGGGAATAGTATCTGCTGCTTAAAGTTTTTAAGATTCAAATGAAATAACTTATCCTACACAAAATATTTAACATCAGTCAGTAACATATAAGCAGTCTATTTTAAAAATAAATTTAGATTTTTTCCATGTGAAAAATATCATTTTATTTTATTTTTTTTCTCTTTCTTTTTTTAAAAATAAATTTAGATTTTTAAAAGATGATGAACAAGTCACCCTTCACAGGTAAAATGCCATTTAGTTCACACAAAATATTGGACAGATGTCACAAATCCTAACTGAAAACAAACTACATAAATGTTGGCATTTAAAAAAGTTCTTATACTTGCTCTGTAGATTATAATTCCAGAAGAATTATAACTGACACTAAAAAGAAGAAAACTCATCTATTTTGTTATTTTTACAGGGCCAAAAATCTGAAGCACCCAAAGGACTTCAAAAGCATGTTATACTACATTATACTACACTACACTACACTATACTGAACTATATACTTGGGGGAGTTGTAATCAATTTGTCTCTCTTCTTCGCCCTGTTACCAGGTCTAATTCATTCTATCTTGGTATCTCTGGAATCAATTTCATTCTCTCCATTCCATTACCTTATAAGGGCCCTCATTATTTCTCACACAGGAAAAGGGGGATACAAGACACAAGTATGAAGGGAAAACATTAAATGTTCACAGTGTTTATGTTAGTTCACAATCAAGCAGGGTCTACAGAAAAAACTCCTACTGGTGCAGAGAAGAGAGTTTTCTGTCTGTAAGGATATGCCAGGCAATGCTTGCCTAAGTCAATACTTAAACCAGACCAGTGGATATTTTAAAGGAAAAGAAACTCTCACTAGGAGATGAAGATTTTCTGGGCAAAAGCACTAACATGAGAGAATTCATCACATCATGAATGCACAGAGGCAGGTAGAAAAGGAAGGAGAGATCGCCTTCGCTTAAGAGTTTGACCTGGCCCTGACAGGTGTGGCTCAGTTGGCTAAAGTGTCATCCTGTAAGGGAAAGGTTGCGGATTCGATCCCTGATCCCTGGTCTTGGGTACAGGCATGGGCAACCCCCAGTACTAATGCAGACTATCCCTGTGCCAGCACAGATCCCCAGTCTGGGTGCAAATGGAGGCAACCAATTGATGCTTCTCTTTTCCTAAAAGCAATGAAAAAAAAATGTCCTCAGGTGAAGATTAAAAAAAAAAAAAAGAAGGGAAAAAGAAAAAGGAGGATTTCTAGTCACAACAGTGGCATAAACACAGCTCACCTCCTTGCACAACCACATCAAAATTACAACTAAGATATAGAACAACCATTACTCAGAACCATCAGAAATCGAGTTGAATGGAAGTGTGACAAGTACAGAATTAAAGATACCATATCCATCCAGACTGGTAGGAGGGGCAGAGACGTGGGATAGGCTGGTCCCACATCCACATGAAATGTCTGGCATCAAGGTGGGAGATGGAGGACAGTTTTTTCTTAGATAGGAAGGAGGGCAGAGATCATTATCCCTTTTCTGAGCTCTCCCCACACAAAGTCACAGAGCCAGCAAGCCAGTGTCGTATCTGAGACTCTATGAAACTGGCTAACACAATTTGTCCTGCTCAGGAGATCCCCTGAAACTCCATGACACCCAACTTATGGACCCACCCAAAATGTTAACTGAAACTTTTCCATATGAATAGCTGGTCTTGGCTCATGCTTCACAACTTCTTAAATTCAATGAAACAAGCAACACTTGGCCTCAGAGTGAGGCCCCAGTCCCCATACTTCTTGCTAAGTGGCCCCAGCAGCAGCCAGCCTAGATTCACAGCTTTACTTTGGGAATCCCCAAGCCCAGCACAAGTAGCAGACATCTCAGGCTGCTTTATAGCTCAGCCACGGTGGCCTCAGGAAGAACAAGGGTGGTGGCTGACCCTGGCCTGAACCACCTGGGAAACCCCAGAGCCCGCATGCCCAGTGGACAGCTACAGACTACGTTGGAGGACCATCTCCCTGCCCCTGCACAGCTGATCCTCCACAGAGGGCAGAGGTTAATGGTAAGCGGTCACAGTCAATCCTTGCAGCTCACTGGCCTGGATAAATCCCCTCCCACTTAAACATATATGAATGTTTATTGTCAGTAGAAAATTAATAAAATTACTACGAACAAACTAGTAACAGAAGGGATAAAAGTATTTTGAAGTTTAGTTCAGTGCATTATTCAGTCATTTTGCCCTTGTGAACCTTCATCACAAAATCTTATCCATTCTTCAGAGCTAGTCGTCATGATTACAATGACAATTAAAATTGTAAGCCAATTTTTTTCAGTGAGGATGAAATTTAAAAAAAGTTGTTGTTCAAGTAGTTTTCTACTTTTCCCCCCACCCCACCCTCCCGCACCTCCCTCCCCTGATTCCGCACCCCCTTGGTTTTGTCCATGTGTCTTTTCTAGTTGTTCCTTGAAAACCCTTCACCAGTTCCCCCCCATCATCCCCTCCCATCTCCCCTCTGGTTACTGTCTGTTTGTTCTTAATTTCAATGTCTCTGGTTATATTTTTTGCTTGCTTGCTTGCTTGTTTTGTTGATTAGGTTCCTATTAAAGGTGAGATCATATGGTATTTGTCTTTCACTGCCTGGCTTATTTCACTTAGCATAAAGCTCTCCAGTTCTATCCATGCTGTTGCAAAGGGTATAAATCCCTCCCACTGATCTGCCAACAGCAATCAAGGTTCAACTACAAGAGGAGGGTATACTCAGCCCACATGAAGGGCGTACCTTGAGTATCCAGCTTGTGTGATAGGGGAGGCTATGCCACTGGATCCTACAGAACACCTACTATATTAGGAAACACTACCAAGACATGGGGTCAAAGCAGCTCTACTACACAGAAACAGACACAGAAGGCTGCCAAACAAGACAAAGAAACATGGCCCAAATAAAAGAATAGATCAGAACTGCAGAAAAAGAGCTAAACAAAATGGAGATAAGCAACCTATCAGATGCAGAGTTCAAAACATTGGTTATAAGGATGCTCAAAACACTTAGTGAGGACCTCAGCAGCATAAAAAAAAAATCCAGTCAGAAAAGAAGGATACACTAATTGAAATAAAGAACAATTTCCAGGGAAACAACAGTAGAGTGGATGAAGCTGAGAAATCAATGATTTGGAACATAAGGAACCAAAACAAACAAACAAACAAAAAACAAACAACAGGTCTAACATCCACATCACAGGAGTACCAGAAGGAGAAGAGACAAAAGAATGGAAATCTATTTGAAAAAGCAGTGAAAGTAAACTTCCTTAATTTGGTGAAAGAAATAGACATGCAAGTCCAGGAAGCAGAGAGTCCCAAACAAGATGGATGCAAAATCGTCCACTCCAAAACACGTCATAATTAAAATGCCAATGGTTAAAAATAGAAAATCTTAAATGTAGCAAGAGAAAAGCAGTTACCCACAGGGGAGTTCCCATGAGACTCTCAGCTGATTTCTCAAAAGAAACTTTTAGTGTAGAAAGGACTGGCAAGACATATTCAAAATCATGAAAAGCAGGGATCCACAGCCAAGATTGCTCTACCCAGCAAAGCTATCTTATAGAATCTAAGGGGAGATAAAGAGCTTCCCAGATGAGAAGAAACTAGAGGAGTTCATCATTACCAAACCATCATTACATGAAATGTGAAAGGGACTTATTTAAGAAAAAGATCAAAACTATTAACAATGAAATGGCAATAAATATGTATCTATCAACAACTGAATCTAAAACTAAGCAAACAAGAACAGAGACAGAATCATGGATAGAGCGAGAGTTCTGATGGATGTCAAATGGGAGGGGTTGTGGGGAAATTGGTCAAGAGGTGATAGGATTAAGAAGTACAAATTGATAGTTACTGAATATCTATGGGGATGTAAAGTACCGTATGGGACGTGGGAGCGCCAAAGAACTTAAGCACATGAACAATGGTATGGGGACTGCCTGGGGGAGTGGGGATCACAGGTGGATGGGGGCAAAAGGGGGGAAATTGGGACAACTGTAATAGTATAATCAGTAAAATAAAAGTTTGATCTGTATTTTACAAAGAAACTGAGAGATAAAGAGTTTTCAAGCTTGGAAATAATATGAACTTGATTTTAGCTCATCTGTTTTAGTAAGATCACAGAAACCAAATATTAGATTTCTGAATTTTGGAAATTCAGTAAAAGTTTACCACAGATGAGAGCTGATGACCTGTGTCAGGCAGTGACAGAAGGAATAACCAGATGGTATATTTGAGAAATGTGTAAGTCATAATCAAGAGAACATGGTGACTGACTAGATGGGTGTAAAGAGAACAGTAAGATGCACCATGATCAAACAGATGGATAGTGAGGCCATTAAACCAGATAAGTTGCCGAAGAGGAACTGACTCAGTTTAGTAGGTATCTTTTATCTTTTGGATAAATGATATGGGCAAGGCAGTAGCGTCTTTTATTCCTAAAGAGATTAGAAGGAAGATGCTCACTGCCTGTGTCAAAAGGCTTCAGGCATATAAAGAACACTCATTTGTTTAGTGAGATTATGAATGTACCATGTGTAATTTGTTTTACTCAGTATTTCTGGCTTATCAATTTGAAATATATAATTTATTTAGATGATTACAAATCCCAATTATAAGGTTTTGTTGTTTTAGTTGTAAGGCTTCGTCAAAAGAATTTTGATGAACTCTTGCCAGTTTATGAGAAATAAAAACATGAACAGAGATAATGTCATACAAAACCAAAAACCTTTCTAGGCTTAATGAGTTTCTCAGTGTAAAACGCTCTGTGACTAGCTTGTGTTGCACAATAAACCAAAACATAAAAATCACTTGCCCACACTGTGCCTGTGGACTCAATCCTTTTCCTCATCTGAAGCCCTTTGTAAACAGGGGAGTAGCATATTACATACTTTTATTTCTCTAGGAATAACCAGACACTACTGGCATGATGACACCACTGTCAGTGTTTACTTCACGTTCTTCTAAGGTCTAGTCTTTAAAAAATATCTAGTAAAAGTCAACCAAAACTATTGTAAGCAAAGAAGTAGATTTCCTCCTTCTTTTATGAAAAGGACACTATTCTTTTTCAACTTCAAATTTTCCATTTTGTCTTCTCAAGTCTTTTCATCACCCAAATCTTATCTTTACATTTCCACACAGGAATATAATGTTGGAAACGTATACTTAAAAGGCACAAGTAACTTTTCTGCAACAATGTGGTCCAGGATATTAGGTATCAAGTTCCACAAGGTGGCAAAAAGAACCATAAAGCCCAAATACCATCAAAAGGACTATTCACATTCTTAAAACCAAAAAAGCAATGAAAGAATAACCACCAAACAAGCCACCACTGAAGAGCTTATTTTAGTCAACAGATCAATCAAATTAAAGGATACAATTATTATTCCACCTTAGCCCCATCAGGCATGTTAAAATTTAATCATTACAAAATGGAAGAAACTATAAAGAGGGAGAGGGGGAAAAAAGGAACCAGGTTTTTAATGTCTTTTTTGGTACAAAGTATCAATTTTTTAATGGCTGTTTTTCAACAATATCATTGAGCACAGTGCATGTTCTAGAATACTTTATGTCCCACCATGGCCTGACTGCTGATAAAATTTGCAAGGATTTTTAGTAGGCACTTTAAGTTACATGAAGTCTGTCCAGAAAGTCACCAGCCATGTAATATGAAAAGAGGAGACATTTATTAAAGAAGACAGAAGAAACATTGTACACAGGACAATGACACCTCAATCCTTTAAGGTAGGCACCTTGGGACCTCACACAGTTCTCCCAGCATCTCTTCTACTGTTCAAAGCACTGCAGAATCCTCTGTTGGAATCTCCATCAGCTGCCCCATAGTATTTTCCTGAATTTCATTGATGGTCTGAAATCTCTTCCCTTTTAAAGGTGATTTTAGTTTTGGGAAAAGCCAGAAGTTGCAGGGTGCTGCCAAATCTAGGTTATAGGGGGGCTGAGTTCAACATTCTCAGGTATTCTGCTTGCTGCAGGCCTTGCAGTACATGGATCACTTTCAACAAATTCCTGACCATCTTTGAAGTGTTCGTGCCACACTTTTTTTTTTGCACTGCATTCACTGCATTGCCCCTGAAAGCCTTCTGAATCATCCCAATAGTTTCTGTGGAGGAATGTTCAAGCTTAACACAAAATTTGATGTAGATTCATTGCTCTACTCACTCAGTCATTTTGAATATGATGGTCACACAGTACACATGCTCACTCAATGGCATCTACTGCCCCCACTGACTAGTAGTAGTGGGGCGGCAATGACAACTAGTGAAGTTGTCATTGTTCCTGCAAGCGCATTCCGGTCCACTCTCCTTGGCTGCCAGGTTACATTGATGTCACCCTTCTTATTATATTAACAACTGCTGGACTTTATCTAGACGGACCTCGTTATACTTGCTATTACAGAGATCTCAGCCATGGAGTTTGCCAATTTATATAACATTAACACATACAAATGCTAATTCCAGCAAAGGAATGGTTAAGGTACAGACTACTGATATTTCTTGACTAAAGCTTAAACCACTTTAAAGGGAATTAAGGAAAATATCAGGCCACCTCAGACTTTGCTATAGCTAATAAAATACATGTAAATAAAGTATTAATCATCTGAGATTATGAAATTCTTAATTAAAATCTGAGTAGCACCACCTTCTGATAAGACCACCATGCTATGTCATACACCAAATATATCCTTAAATAGATGAATTAATCAAACACCTTTGTATTTCATCTGAACATTAAAGAGGGTCTAAAACAATATTCAAAAACTTAATAAAAACCCAGGTGCCCCTAATAATCCTCCCCTACCAAATCAATCACCTAGATATCAGGCATTTATTACACTTCCATGAAACTGTGCTAGTACAGTGATATGCAAAGAAAACGGCTATATTGTTAAGTGGAATCAGGGTGAATAACAGTCCTTGTTTTAGTGCTAAAAAGTCTTGTGTCCCAGAAAATCCTTCATTGTGAGCAAATCAAAATAGTTTGTCATCTTGGGTAGATACATCTTGATAGAAATTTGCTTCCTCTCATGTTTCATAATCTTAAAGATGTGGAACTGTGAAGGCATAAAAATCATCTAGCAATCATTTTGGGGTACCACATAGCTTATCATTCTTTCACAACAGAATGATATTCTTTTCTGAAATAAAACATGGAAATTAAAAACCAAATTGTGTGCAGCAGTTAGCATTGTGAACAAGTTTGAGTGTTTTTGGAAACAGACATTATTTTTATAGCCTTTACAATGTATGGTGTATACTGACGTGTGCTTTCTCATTTGGATACAAGTCCAAGGACGTTCATCAAGGAACACTTAATTAGAAATGTGTACCTTTCATCTAGTTAACATTTGAATATGCATAAGATAAGTCACCAGAAGGTTAAAAATTGAACAAAACATACTTGCTGTCAAGAAGCTTAGAGTTTTGCAGAAAAGATGAGACATAAAAATATGGAAAATATCATGAGACACAAAAACACTCTGGAATTTCAGGAGAAATCAGGAACAGATTTATGAATAAGGTGGCAGGCAAATGAATAAAAGTTACAGCATTTGAATTGGAAAGAAAGTAAAAAGAGAAAGAGAAGGTGCAGAAGGCAGCAAAATGTAGAAATAAGGTTAGACTACCCTAGAAAGCAAGGTCTGACTGCATCTCAGTGTACAAAGAACAGGAAAATGAAATAGTGAGAGATAAAGTTAACAGACCTCTGAGTACTGGTTAAGAGCCTTGACTCATTTGGCTAGGAAACAGTACTGGACATTTTGAAGAGAAACATTCAATATTGAGAAAAGTAAAGGGACTTTACAAAATGAAACTTAGGTTCCCTATTTTCACAACAGGATGTTAACTGATACCACAGCACCTGGTATCTAAAACAAACAGATTACTTTTAGTTAATATCAGTACCATAGACACAGCACTTAGGGTATTTGCCTAAGAGCTCACAAATGAGGCTGATGTATGGCCACATTTCCCCCGCAAACTCCTTTGGATCTAACATGTGCATTACAAATAGTCAGTTAAGGCTTAAATACCTCATGGCCAGAGATGTATGTATGTAACTGCTGCATAACCAACACTTAACACAGTGCCTGGAATACAAAAGGCAATTATTTGTTGAATGAATCAAAACCAGTTTCTTGCCTAAAGCAGGGGCTGGCAAACTCTAGACTTCAGGCAATCCCTGTGCTGCCTGTATTTTTGTAAATAAAGTTTTGTTCAAACACAGCCATTCAACTGCATATTGCCTATGGTTACTCATAATATTGGGTTGGTCAAAAAGTTCTTTTGTATGTTTTTAAAGATTTTATTTATTTATCTTTAGAGGGGAAGAGAGACAGAAAGAGGGAGAGAAATATCAATGCATGGTTGCCTCTTGTGTGCCCCCTACTGACTGGGGACCTGGCTCTCGACCCCAGGCATGTGCTCTAGAATGGGAATTGAACGGGCAACCCTTGGTTTGCAGCCTGGTTGCTCAATCCGCTGAGCCACACCAGCCAGGGTTCTTTTGTTTTTGTTTTCTGTAAACTGGCTCTAGTAGCGTTTAGTTTTTACCGTCATTCAAAAGTTCTGTTAGATTGTATTCAGAAAGTTGTCATATCAGCATGCATTCAAAAACCTTATTGAAATTGGTGAATTTCTGTATCTCTATTTAATACTAAAGATAGAAGAAAACACACATTTCCAGCATATTATGCTTTATTATTTCAAGAAAGGTAAAAATGCAACTGAAATGCAAAAAAAAAAAAAAAAAAAAAAGATTTGTGCAATGTATTCATAAGGTGCTGTGACTGATTGAACGCGTCAAAAGTGATTTGTGAAGTTTTGTGCTGGAAATATCTCACTGGATGATGCTCCACGGTTGGGCAGAGCAGCTAAAGTTCATAGCAGTCAAATCGAAACATTAATTGAGAACAATCAACATTATGCCATGAGGGAGATAGCCAACATACTCAAAATATCCAAAACAACAACGTTATTGTTGAAATGAAAAATGTATCTTTTATTTTATGGAAAAAAACCATATGGATTTTTGGCCAACCCAACACAATGGCAGAGGTTAGCCCTGCTGGTGGTGTTCATTGGGCATTGTCCTACAAAGTAAAAATGGTTGCCAGTTCAATTATTGGTTGGTGCACATGACTGGGTTGCAGTTAGGTCCCCTCGTTGGGGTCTGTATGACAGACGAGAGGCAACCTGTTAATGTTTCTCTCTCTCCTTCCCCCCTCTCCAAAAATAAAAATAAAACCTTTAAATAGCAGAGTTTAGTGGTTGTGACAGAGAGGCCCACAAAGCCTAAAATATTCATTGTCTCACTGTTTACCGGAAGAGTTTGCTGATACCTGTTCTGCCCTATGGGCTACAGCCTGGGAGAGATAAGGAGATCTTGCCCATTAATTCACTGGTCACAAATGGGGTTAGCTCAAAAACACAAATTCAAAACATTAAGTTACCTAGACTACAAAGTTAAGAACAACTCTGAGACCAACTCTGGACTCAAGGGAAAGAATACAGCTCTCAGTTATCAATGTCTACTGTGGTCTGGGGAAAGGAGAACAGGGTTGTAACTCTGAAGGTAAGCCTCCAACATACAAATATTCAGAAACCCGCCAGCTTTACAGATAAAACAGACAGGAGGACATCTTGGGTAAAGTTTGTTTTTGTATATAAAGCTGAATCTGATCTATTAAATATACCCACTTTGACTCTGGAAGTAGTTAATATAACACGCAGTCTAACATTAAGCATTCATACCCATTGGGGCTCTGCAAAGTTCCCTTCAGAGTTTGTTTGTCAGACCTATGTCAAGTACTTGCAACTCTAGCTGCAGAGAGGACTGAGAGCGCTAGTACTTAACATTTGCACTTCAAAGTAAGGTGTTCCACCAAGACTCATTTAAGTTTGTGTCTTTTCAAACACTGTGAGTCTCTACAGATAAATGTGAACACTATATAATGAGACATTTTTAGCCAGATGTTTATGTTTCCGGTAAGATGTAGCCTGGCCCATATGGGTCCACCCTGGCATGACAGGAAGGACCCATGCATGGGGTACTTTAAGAGGTGGCAAAGCAAAGTCACTGCTGGGAATGGTGGCAGGAGATATCTCAAGATGAGATCAAATTTAAATCTGAAGACCCAGAAGCCTAGTTAAATGATGAGAGTAGCGGTCATTAGTAACATTTCTCATTACAGTAGGGAGTGTGTGTGTGTGTGTATATGTTTAAGTTTTTAAAAGCACCTCTGGAGACTCTCATGACATCTTCCTTCCTATGAAAGACCCCAAGACCTCTATCTCTAGCAAAAAAAGGTCAGGTTCAACCAGAGACCATCTTATTGTCTCCAAATTAGGTGTCCTTGAATTAATAAGGAGGTTCCCTTGTTCCTCAAGTCTGCAGAAATCAAGTCTTCAGTAATTTAAATAATCTGCTCTTAATGTGTTAGCTTCTATAATCATAGAAGGAAAAAATAAATAAATAAATAAAGAGATCCCACCACTCCAAAGGGATGACCATTATTAGGTTTAAGAAGACTAGATAGTTTTCTATGTTCCTAGCTGAAGCCACATCTTTTCCAAGTCTCCTGATTTGATTCCAGAATTCAACACAAACACCAAATAAGCTCAATAATGTTTGCTGAACAGATAGCAGAATAAGATAACTACACTGACCACAAAGATATCCCCATTAGTTAGGGGAAATACCTGTTTTCCCTGTATTTTAAGCAAGTACTAAACTAAGTATAGTTTATGAAGCTGTTGGGGCAGAGGAGTAAGGAATCAGAGGCTAAAGCACTTAAGAACTAACAGATTAATTAGAATTCAAGTTAAGGTAAGAATTCCAGAACAAATCATGACAGTTTTCATGAATGAAAGAACACCACAAATATTTCTTTTAATATAAATTCTCAGATTTTACAATATACCTCCCTCCACAAGGATGGGAGAACATTTTTTAAAACATACAGTCCTGTTTGCAACATAAGGCTGAATTCAGAAATAAATGAAATTAGGGTCTTCCATGAGAGAAGAAACAGATGACTACAAAAAATATTTTATTTCATTATACTGTTAACCTAACCAGGATTAAATGACAAAGCTTACATGACTGCCCCCAAAATGCACTTGAAAGCATAATAAAAATGCCATGATTTTAGATTGTGGGTTCATCATTTGCATGATTACATTACACTCTAAATAAAATTTCAAGACCAGGACATTCCTAGTGGGAAATCCCCTAGTAGACCTGTCAAAAGTTCAGAGGAGAAAAATTAACCAACTAACAAAAAACGTGGAAGCTCAGGTACTTCCCACAATTTTCTCAAACACTTTTAATATCTCAATTTAAGTAGCAGTTTATGCTAGCTGCTTAATGCCCACACTGGCTTATGCAGCTAATTTGTTTTAATTAATTTAACAGTTCTTCCTTTTATACTGTACTTTCCTCAGTTTATTCAAAGATGTGCTTAGTGTCAGGCAAATAAAGACCACTTAGAAAAAATAAAAAAAAAATCATGCCTTACTTTAGAAGTCATAAATGATGCTTACGTTTATTTGGCTTTCTCGTACATTATTCCACTTATTTGATTAATTGTTAGGTCAGTAAGAACAGCAGCACAGGCACATTTGCATTCTTGGACATTAGTATACACCACATAAACAGAAAAAGGCAAAGGGATCCGACGTTCTGAGTGTTAATTAGGATCAGCGGAACATGTGGGGAAAACAAAACGGGAGCAGGCACTTCTTGTAATCATTCTCAGTTTCAGAGCAGCATCTTCAGATATTTCTTTCTTTCCTGTCAATACCAGGTGATTCCATCATGGATTTTTAAAGAGATTATGGTAGTCTTAGAATATTCCTATTCTAATCTCCTATTGTACTTGTACATCACAATTAAATGTATTATATAATTCTTGAAACCGTATCAGTTGGGAGAAAAATGGCATAGTATCTCGTAAGACTTTAAAAATCCATCAAGAAGAAACTGTGGCTAAAACATGAGCTCTCAATTTTTGAACTTTTTTTTTTTAAACACTTTGTATTTTCAAAGCACCAAAATGTATAGATGAATCTTCACCATTTTTGGACATTTAACTGGACTATAAGGAATTAGGTGATTCTCCCATACCCTTAAAAACTCATCGCCCTCAGCAGTGCATTCTAATTCTACCCTGAGTCAGTGTCAAAAGGAATTCCTTGATAGACACTGTTTCTAAAGCTAAATGTTATGTTACTTTAAAGTAACATTTTTCAGGCCTTGATGTTCTCCCTGCAAAGACACAAAGTAATGATTTCAGGCCTCGAAGAAATTCTGAAATACTAAAATCTTTGAATCCTGGAAGTTCCTCAGCTAATTTGGTGGCAAAACCTGACCTGATGAATTTTTTACAAAGAAAAACTTCACCTAAGAACTGATATGTGGCTATTGATAGTTTTTACTTACCTATTTAGTGTGACTATTCATGTTTCCCCTAGAAATAAAAAGTTTGATTAATCTTGCTAAAATTAAAACACGTTTCAAAAAAATTCTGAATTCCAAAATACCTGGCACCATTGGTTATAGGAGAGGGATTATGGACCTTATGAGTATAATCCATTCACAGACATATAATACAGAAAAACATTTCCTTGTACACTCATACTTTGCACTTCCCAATTTCTGCATTCCTGCCTACTTCTGGGATTCCCCATGAACCTAAAATTTACATACCCCTTTAATATCATGGAGATCCCACTTCAATTTTTAATGTCTTACTCTGACTCTATAAGCACTTACCAATAGTACTCATTTGGGTATTTATTATTTTGAACTGTTACTTACATTTCACATTGACTAATTTTTCATGTCCTTGCCAAAGCCTTTTGTCCATAGTTATTTAATTTAACCCTAACACAGTAACTGAGAACAATTAGCTCTCAATAACATGCAGTCAGATGAACAAGTCCTCAAGATACAGATGCCCTAAATGAGGAATTATAGTTGGAAAATAGGTACGATACTTTAAAACTATGTAAAGGGTCCTTGCTGGTGTGGTTCAGTGGGCTGAGTGCTGGCCTGTGAGCTGAAAAGTCGCCAGTTCGATACCCAGTCAGGGCACATGCCTGGGTTGCAGGCTGGGTATCCAGTTGGGGGTGTGCAAGAGGCAACCTACTGATGTATCTCTCACACATCAATGTTTCTCTCCCTTTCATTCTCCCTTCTCCTCTCTCTGAAAATAAATAGTCTTTAAAAAAATTTCAAGAAATTTAAAAATAAAATAAAATTATGTAAAGGTAACCTATGATGGGAACTGATAAGGACAAATCATTGAACATTTCATGTATTCTTTCAATTAAAACAATTTTTGAGCATTTACTATATGCCAGTTATTGGGCTAACCATTTGAGACTGTGGTGGGAAAGTGACATAGTATTCCTGTCCTCTTGAGACAAATCATTTAAAGAGGAAGAGAGGATAAATTGATAAATACAATTATTGATTGTGATTAAGAACTATGAAGGTAATGAAGAGGGAATGCTCCTTATATAAGGTCAGGAAAAACTCTTGTAGATATGACTGACATCTGAGGTAAGATCCAATGTTGAGACTGAGGCAGAATTGCAGACAGCTGAGGAACGATCATGATGGAAATTATCAATAGCTGTAAGCACCAAAAATCAGAAGGTGATAAAGAACTTGTTGGGTCAAGCAGAAAGAAGTGACAAGTCCAGTACTGTGTGTCAACTATACTTAATGAAAAATAAAAGTCCAATATAGCTAGAGCTTAGTGAAAGGAGGTAAACTTGTGAAGTAGTAAGTATGAATTAAATCTGGTTTTTATTTTAAGTCACTGGGTGAAGAATTGGGACTGGAGACTGTTACCTGATCTGATTTACACTTTTAAAAGATGACTGTCTTCTAGGTGAAGACTGAGGTAAAAGGGGGACAAAAATGGAAACAAGTCAAGAAAGCTCCTGTAGGAATCCAGATGATTGTGGTTTCAACAAAGGCAGTATCACAGAAACAGGATTTTAGAGCTCAAAAGGCCTTAACAGCCATTCAATCAAACTTTTTCTACATAAAGAAAGGAGTTGTTCAAGGTTTCATGGCCAATGCCAGAGAGAGAATTGCAGCTTAGGGCACCCAGGTCAAGCTATCACAACTAACCACGCTACATTTAAGACAACAGGGTATAATCAAAGGTCTAGCAACTAATCAAAATTAGCACATGACTTTTCAGATTACCCCTCATGCTCAAAGGAATCAGCTAGAACTTATGAATAAAATGAAATGTGTCCAATTTGTGCAGTGAAAAGTGCTTAAGGGTCTGCTGGGGAGTAAAAAGAACAAACATACTCTCAATTCACTGCTTGGTGACGAAACTTGAACATTATTTCTAACTGATAAGTAATACCAATTTATCCTCTCCACAGGACCCCCTAGTGGACAAGCTCTGTATCACAAAAGCATCACAAGTGCTTTTCAAGTCAAGTTCATCATTTCTGTCAACCAGGTAACAGTTGCCCTGCTCATGAGAATGAGATCCTCTTATTCACCATCCTCCCTTTCTTTTCTGCTGTACTCACTGCCCTCCCACCTCTTCCACCTTGCCTATTTATCACCATCATCACTTTTACCTAAACAATAGAAAAATGTTATAAATGCTGCTTCTGCCTTGAAAGCTTGCAAATTCTGTCTTCTCTTTGTTGAAGGATGATTAAGTAAAAAAAACTTAAAAATAGATAAAATGTCATATAATTAAAAAAAAAAAAAAAACCCTAGCAACTAAAACTATATAAGCAATAGCCAGGTAACTTGGTGACTAATTTGGATGTCCTGGACATAAATGATGACCTCAGTATGTTTCCTAATTCAGAATGGGTAGAATAGCTGACCAGTTAATTATTTAATATAGGGAGAATTAAAGCTGCTTATTAAATTCCCTCCCTTATTGTGGGATTAGCTCCAGTAGGCAGCCGTTCTATGATGTTTAATCCCTGAAGAGACCCTAAAATTAGCAGTTATCCCTCTTTACACACACTTCACAACCCCTTTTTTCTTCCTCTGAAGTCAACTATTCTTTCAAATAGTGATGCCCAGACTCAATACTCTCTTCACAGAACACACCAATTTTATAACTTCTAGGGAGATAAATGGCACTAAATTTCCACGAAGTTGAGTAGAGTATAATTTACCTTTTTTCTTTCATAATCTGAAACTACTACTTAATCAAATACAGGTTGGCCTAAAAATCCTTTAAAACTTGGAACTGTCCTATGACAGAAGGTTTATAAAACAATTGTTTAACAATAATTGCTACAACTGTTTTTTAAACAAACATGAAAAAGACACAGGCTTTATCCGGGAAGATGAGAACACTATCCACTATCATTTGTTTTGGAAAAGTATCTACTGAAGGCATTAACACATCAACTTTTCAGGTCATGAGACTATTAAACTTGAAATGGGAAAAATCCTCAGCTTCATTATAAGAAAGTTACCACATATCCTAAAATTGTGAAAATCAACTATTATCATAAAATCTGCTCTTTTAAAGTTATGCCAAACTTGGACACACATGCAGTCTGAGTAACCAGGTGTATAAAAGCAAGAATCAAAACAAAAAATACACTTAAAAAATAATAATTACCCATACATTACTGTGATTAAAATGGAACAGACACCTAAAAGACTGCAAAAAAGGGAAACCTAAAATGATTCAATATTAGTAACAGATTTCAACCTAAAGCACATGAAACACTGCCTCACATTTATCTTTTTCTCTTCCCCTTACCAAAAAAAAAAAAAAAGTCAAAAGTGATATTAAACACTCAGAGCACATCATGGGACAATCATGGAAAATGAGTAATAAAAAAGTGAATATCCAGATAGACAGTGGGAATATTTTAATAGCCTTTTCAGATAAGTATGGTTATTTTCCTTTACGACTACACACAAAACTTGACAATTGGTTGCAATATATCAAAATAAAAAACCTTTATCCATAAACTTTATGTTCTATTTAACATTAAAATCCACTGGTCTAACTAGAACTTTGGAAAAATTTCTTACCCATGCATGATTTTGTAACATCATGCATTAGCCACTTAGAAAATACTGGTTTACAGTTATGCAGATCTTCAAATACTGACTCATTTCATTACATGTTATTTAAAAAAAATGTTCCTTAAGACCAATCTCATCAGAAAAGTATTATAAATACTGGGAAGCTGTTGAGAGTACAATGGCTGATACAAGTTTTTCAAAATTCTAATTTTCACTTGAAAACTAGAGCTTTATCGATGACTACGAATAGTGTTAATCTGTTCCTTAAAGCAAACCGGCTCACTTATTTTTGAGAAAAATGTCAGCCTAATACCCAATTCTGAAGAACATAGTTTGTCAGGGATTGTTTGAAGTTTATGAAAAAGTGGCTGTCCAACTTGCAATTCAAATAATCACACAAATGCTTTTCCTAGAGACAACCATGGCAGCAAAGAGTGTTTTAAAACATTCTTTCCCATTTTGTTACAATACATTAAAATTATGTGTAGAAGAGTGGAGATTTGATTTAAAAAACTGTTTTAAAGATTTTTTAAAGATTAAAAATATCTTTAAGAAGATTTTAAAAAATTTTTTTAATTTTATTTTATTTTTTTTTAATTTTAATCATTGTTCAAGTACAGTTTTCTCTTCCCTCCTACTCCCATTCCAGCCCACCCACCCAACCCTCCCCCCTTCCCCCCATTACCCCCCACCCCTAGTTTTTGTCCATGTGTCCTCCAAATTTGTTCCTGTAAACCTACCCATTCCCCCTGAAATTCCCTCTTCTCTCCCCTAAGAAGATTTTTATTTAAAATGAAAGATTTTTCCCCTGCAAGTGTGGCCAAAAATGTGAGTGTGTGTCCATTATACATGAGAGCTCATTATACACAGCAAAATACAGTAATACTACTTTAGCATATTGTTTACAAACATTTTATGAATATATACTCCATTTAATCCTCAACAACTCTAAGTAGTACAATATATGTCCATCTTTCCCACTGAGGAGTAGGAAAGATTCAGAAAAGGAAGTACAAATTGTGCCTAAAAATTCACTGTCCTGACAAGATTAGTACAATGACATGATTTCTTCTTTGTACTTTTCATGTTCTAAACATTTTAATAGTATACTTTCTCTCACTGCAATCTTAAAACACAAGATAACAGTTGGATGCAATGTGCGTATCTCTCTTTGATACCTAAAAAACTATCAACGAAGAGAAGTTATATTAATAGCTTTTATTCATACTCTCAAGTCCCATTAACTAAGAACTTTTACAAAGTCACCCACCCTTTTTTAAAGAAATAAAGTGGTTTGAAAAATATATTTCAATGAGGATAAATTTTAGAAGATATAGATAATTAGAATTTTATTTTGTGTAACATTTTCCATTTCCTTTCCAGAAGCTTTTGCCAAAAATTGCTATTAAATGGACAAAACAGATTTTCTTTCATCTTTTTTCCCTTCCCACAAGACAAAGAAAGCAACAGATAGAGGTAATCTACCAATGGATTACCAATGAAGCAATCAGTTCACTGTATATTTTCAAAATAAAATTACTTAATGAAATGCTAAAAGAACATACTCACTAAAATAATTTTTCAAACCAAGTACTGAAATCCTAGCAACAGCTCTGTGATGTAGTAAAAGTGATGATTCTAAGTCACTTTAAGGGATCAAAATTATTTATAACTGCTTTAAATAGATGTTCTCTTGCTTCAACATCTTTATTCAGTCTAGTGGTACAACATTAAAAAACTTTCAATCCCCAACCACCTGAAAAAATTACTTAGCAAGTTATTTCATGAAATCAGAATCCAATTTAAATTTAAAAGGTCTTGCTGATACAATGTGTATGTAGTAACATAACTACAAAATCATAAAACAGAGTAACTAAAAGAGTAACCTTAAGGAACCAGCTCATGGTAAAATTCAAAATCAGAACATTAGATAATTACTTTCTATGGTCAGAGACTAAGATTCTTAACTTAAAGGTGAATATCTTTCTTTATTGTCCTTTTCCATTACCATAAAAAATAAAAGTGAATATATTTTTAGTACTCAAGCACCTCATATAACAATCAATTTTAAGAATAGTAACACTGTAGAATATTATTCTGCATAACAAAAATGATATGGAAATTCAGCAATTCATGTTGCATGTATTTTCTTTTGATAAGTAATTTAAAAGTCATTTAAAAACCTGATATACATCCACGTCCCTGCATTTTCACTTCTTTCTTTTATAAGTTTTAAGGTTCTCTGGAAAAAGAGCTAAAACTTTTTTTGATCTTCTACTGATACAAAGCATAATTCTTTCTAAATTGCTACTGAAATAATAATCAGTTGCTGTGTACCCTGAATTTGACTAACATCAGTAATACACACACCAGAGTGAGAATGTATTGTTTTTGTTAGTGGTACATTTAAAAAAGTGATTTCAATTTTTTTAAAGGTAGTGCAAAAAAATTCTTCATAACCTTTCTTCTTTAAAATAGAAATGTATGACTAAAGGGATTAGCTTTATATTCCAGTGCTCCAACTAGGTTCAAACGAAGTACAACAGATCACACAGTTGTTTGAATGGAAAAATAGTAAAATAATAATACAAGAATAAATTCAGTGTTTCCCATACTCACAACTGTAAATCTATTTATGCCTTACCCTGTACCTATGTATCAAGCCAGTCTTTACCGCAAGTGCATAAATTCACTTTATGTAGCTACTGCTTCCATTGGGTTCAAGAGATTTCCAAAGAACTAATAAATTAAAAAACTTAAGTCCTCATAAGGTAATTAGTACCTTCCAATTCTATTGCAGATATCTAAGACACTGAAAACATTAGGTTTTCAGCACAAGGGTAAGCCATGGGACAGTACTCTTGTTTACTGGAAAACTTGTCCAATGTTACAATACAATGAATCATTGCATCAGCCAATGCCTGTTTCTTAATTTCTAAAAGAAATTCAATTCGGAAAGGTAAGCAGTAAAACTGAAGCTTAATCTCTAACACTGCGCAGAGTTCTCAAAACTGATAGGAGGGGGATAATCAAAGCATGGTTTTAGTCACAACCTTGTACAGTCTTAAAAAGTTTAAGAAAGATCAATCAATATTATGTTTTTCAAGACTGAACACGTGACATCATTGTCCTAATGGAAAAAACAGATTTTGACACTTAGTTCATAAATACTGAACTATTCCTGGTGCCCCAGTCAAATCTAGACACTAGAGATCAATACCCACCCTCTTACCAATACACACAGGAAAACATTAAATCTTTAGGAAAGTGATACATGCATGTCAGTAACATTTTGATATTCCATAATAAAACTGCCTATTTATACTTTTTTTGGGAAAAAAAAAAAAAGAGAAATGAAACCTTTGTAAAAGCAGCCAAACTCTCTCTGTATCAGATTGAATTCCACTGATTAATTTCACTCCCTTTAGAGATATTCATCAAATACCTACAACTAAAGACAAAGGAAAATAAACATGAGCAGTTTCTCATCCAATTCTTAAGACTATGTTTGTTTATTTTTAAATTTTATTGTTGTTCAATTATAGTTGTCTATATTTTCTCCCCACCCCTTCCAAACCTACCTCCAAGACTTTGCATTTAAAACATGCATAATTATTTGCCATGTTATCAGTCTCTACATAGACCTACCAATCTTGAGTTATATTTTGGAAGACACATTTGATTAGATCCTTATGTACACAGATCAAGGTTTTTTATGATCAATTCTTTATTACACCTGACTAGGCCCTCCTTACAAGATAGCTGCTTACTCTGAGGGGCTCACCTCCCTTTATATAACTAAGAGAAAACACTGAAATTCTATAGTAAAAGATTGTTTTGAAGATAAAATGGAAATCGATTTGTAATGTAAAGATTCCAAAGCCAATTGGAAATGCTTCTTTTTGAAGGAATACAAGTTTTCTCTTTCAAATGTCCTCTTTTTAAATATTCATTACAGTTAACCTCTAAATCTAAATGCTAAACACTTACTATGTGCACAGGCAAGGTTCTAGAACTAAGAATACAGTGGAGAATGAAAGGAATCAAGTCCCTACCCTCATGGTGCTTACACTTAACAAGCTGGTACTGTTTATATGCAAGGTACCATGCCACTGCTTTGGGGCATTCAAAGAACACTTCCTGTCCTTGGAGTTTACAAGTTAGTGGAATACATAACAAAAATATGTATAAAGATAACAGAAGACAGGAAGTGATATGTGTCATAGACAGGAAAAGAGATGACTTTCATGGGGGGGGGAGGGGAGCAAAAGACAACAGCATCCCTTTTCATGCCCCATACCATATTTTAAAATTCTGCCAACTTATTATTGGGCTCTTCAGTTATATCCTAAACCTGGTATGTTAAAACCAAAGTGCTACATGTATTTCAAAGATTTACTTTGGAGATTCCTCAGATAAGGCAGCCTCAAAAATTCATTATGAATGCCAAACAAGTAAATGCAGGTGAAAACGCTGTGTAGTTCAGAAACTGGAAGTGCAGATGGCTCAAATAAAACTATCATTCAGAATTCTGTGTCCTTAAAGTTATTTAATGTCGCCAGTAGCAATGTTCTCTCTTAAACCTGGAATTGAACTACCCAAGTGGTTCATCCACACCTTTTCTTGAATATAATGGGAATGCTATCCTGTATACAACAACATTCTTTCTTCCTCTAGATTCCGTATTATAAATAGATTACTGTCCTAAAAGTCAGCAGGACTACTAACTACAGTAGTTATCTTTTCTAGGCCTCAGTTTCCTCCTCCATAAAATGAGAGGGTGGGACTGGATGACCTAAATAGTCCCTTCCGGCTCTTAAAAAGTCCCATGACTCCGTTATGACTCAAATACTATTCAAGAGTCAGCTTTTGGAGTAATCTGAGCTTGAAGTTAAATGAACGGCTTCCCTTTTATAAGTTACTACTTCTTGCTAAGATAAAAGTTCTGTTGAGCAAGTCCGAACAGCATTTTAATTACCAAAATAAGAGGATTAAAAATAAGTTTATGAAAAGCTCTCAGTTATAACACTCGATATGTATATACTACATGCTAGTAGCGAAACAAAAACCCAATTTGAATTAATTTTAAAATATTAAAATCAACCTTCATGTAAACTTTCTACCCCATTAAAAATCTGATTTCCCGTTACCGCTTATGTTCCTAAGAAACAGGAGAAGCAGGGCAAAACGTTTTTCTAAACTCACAGTAAATCTGCTTAAGCTACCAATGATGACCTTTTCTCCGAAAACCATCAGTTTTTTTCAGAAGTAGAATCCGGATGGACCGATTTACTGGGGGTAGTTTTAAATAAAACTCAAGGCGCTGACAGTCAATTTTAGCATTAGACACATCGAGATGGCGAAAAAGACGACAAACTTCCTGGATTACTCTCTCACTGAAAGAGATTTCCTCTTGCTGACGAAGGAAAAGGCCCCTTTAACAGTTTTTCTCTACGCGGTGGTTGCTGCCAGACTAGGTGGGGCTCCCTCCGCTGCCGTCCTCCAGCCACTTCCCTCAACAACTGGAGCAAACCAGCCCGGATTCAGAAAAACTTTTTGCCTGTCAGGCTCGAGCCTTCAGGGCGCCGGGGAGTGGTTTGCCCCAAAGGTTCCTCGCCGTGGATCAAGGCTGGGGGAAGCTGGGTCTTCGTAAAAGACAACTTTCTGGTTTCCGTTCTAACTTCCACCCACACCCGGGAGGGAACCGAGGCGGACAGCGAGGGGGCTCTGGGGCGGGGACGAGTCCTGCAGGAAGCCGGGGGGGATGACGGGCAAGGAAAGAGGCTGCGGCGGCCGGCGGCCGCAGGCAAGAGGGAGAGGGAGCACGGGGGGGGGGGGGGGGTCCTCGGGCTCTCACTTCCTCCGCCATATTTCAGACATTTGACCCCTTCCGCAAAGCGCGCTGTTTCCCCGCGGCGGCGGTAGCAGCAGCAGCAGCGGCTCGCCCCCGCCGGCTGAGAGGCAGCGCGCTCGCCGGCTGGGCGCCGAGCCTTTGCACCACCTGCCGCGCCCCGAGACCCTGCCATCGTCGCCGCCCCCGGGGCCCCTGACCGCTGCGCGTGCCCCGCCCGGTCCGCGACGCACCCCACCCGCTCCCCTCAGCCGGCGCCTGGGCCCCCGCCCCGTTTGGCTACTGCTGCCGCCGCCCTCCTCATCGTCCACGAACGCACTCTGCGAACCTCTCACGCTGTCACCGGGTCCCCGTAGCCAGCGTCGCCCTGCGCCTCGCACTCCCTCTAGGTAGCTGCTCCCGGCGCCACGGCGGTCCTGGGCTGCCGCCGCTCCGGCTGGTTTACACGCCTGACTCTGGGCGAGGTTTGGCGGTGTCGCCTTGACGTCAGGCGTTCTGCCTCGCTCTCGCTTCCGTCCGCAGGCGGGGCGCGCGGGTACGCGGACAGGGAAGGGGCGGGGTCGGGGGGCGGAGCGTGAGGGCCGGGGGCGGATCTTTCTGCGTGGCCCCACCGCGGGGGGGACACGCGCGCCGTTTCCTCCTCGATGTTTCTCTACTGACGCTATTACCCCTTTTACCTTACTTCTGTCCTCTGGGGCGGAGAATGTTTGCATCCCGGCTTCGGGACGCCAGGTGCTTTTACAGGAGTGCTAAGGGCTTAGCAGCCCTCCAGAACTCAAAAGCTGTCGTTAATGCAAACTGTAGTTCATTCACCAACGCCACCAGTTGGTGTTCGCGTATTCCTTTATTCTGGGGAAAGTGGCTGGAGAAGTAACTGAGAGCGCACAGTTTCCTAACCTAGCGATCAGTGAAGGAGCCTAGGCCACGGTAGTCTTTTTCATTTTTGAAATGTTTTTTTTTTCTTGAATTGACAAGTATTTTATCCACTGGTGTCTTAACGTGGGTGAACTCTCCAAATTGCTTGGCTAAACTCAGTTAACAAATCGATGAGCCCAAACAACTTTCTACTCTGTACCTAAATCACTGTTTACATGAATAAAATAAATTGCATATTTAAATGCATTACTTGGGCACTTAGAAAGGATTACCTATAGGAAGATTTATGATGTGACTACTGGGCAACAGAAAGCACTTTCTGTTCCAAAAATGCCTTGTTCAAAAAGGGTGGGAACTTAGCAAGGGAACCTAAGCTTTATTAGAGAAAAGCCTAAAAGTACAACCAGTCATATATAAGACATTGGCTTTTTTATGAAACAAGGTTTTGATGGGCAAAGAGATGCAAAGAGAGCAAAGTGCAGGGATAAGTAGGGGTTGGGGTGTCATTGAAGACAAACTTGATTAGTTCATAGTTTAACTGGGCCCTGTGTTATTCTTGAAGCAATTTTTAAAAATATATTTTATTGATTATGCTACTACAGTTGCCCCATTTTCCCCCCTTCCCTCCACCCTGTACACCCCCTCCCACCCACATTTCCCCCTTTAGTCATGTCCATGGGTCATACTTATAAGTTTTTTAGCTTCTACATTTCCCATACTATTCTTACCCTCCCCCTATCTATTTTCAAACTACACTCTGTGCTACTTATTCTCTGTACCTTTTCCCCCTCTCTCCTCCTCCCACTCCCCTGTTGCTAAGCCTCCATGTGATCTCCATTTCTGTGGCTCTGTTCCTGCTCTAGTTGTTTGCTTAGTTTCTTTTGGTTTTGTTTTAGGTGTGGTTGTTAATAATAGTGAGTTTGCTGTCCTTTTACTATACATGTTTTTTTTCTTTATCTTCTTTTCTTAGATA
Organism: Phyllostomus discolor; assembly: GCF_004126475.2. Lineage (NCBI taxonomy): Eukaryota > Metazoa > Chordata > Mammalia > Chiroptera > Phyllostomidae > Phyllostomus > Phyllostomus discolor. Next base: position 151,219,105 of record NC_040904.2, read on the forward strand.
AGTCCCTTTAACATTTCATAAAATAAGGGCTTGGTGATGATGAACCCCTTTAACTTGACCTTATCTGAGAAGCACTTTATCTGACCTTCCATTCTAAATGAAAGCTTTGCTGGATAGAGTAATCTGGGATATAGGTCCTTGTCTTTCATGACTTGGAATACTTCTTTCCAGCCCCTTCTTGCCTGTAAGGTCCCTTTTGAGAAATCAGCTGACAGTCTAATGGGAACTCCTTTGTATGTTACTGTCCCCTTATCTCTTGCTGCTTCTAGGATTCTCTCCTTCATTTTTACCTTGGCTAATGTAATTATGATGTGCCTTGGTGTGTTTCTTCTTGGGTGCAACTTCTTTGGTGCTCTCTGAGTTTCCTGGATTTCCTGGAAGTCTATTTCCTTTGCCAGAATGGGGAAGTTCTCCTTTATTATTTGTTCAAATACACGTTCAATCTGTTGCTCTTCCTCTTCTCCTCCTGGTACCCCTATAATTTGGAAGTTGGAACGTTTAAAGATGTCCTGGAGGTTCCTAAGCTTCTCCTCGTTTTTTTGAATTCTTATTTCTTCATTCTTTCCTGTTTGATTGTTTTTTTCTTCCTTCTGGTCCACTCTATTGTTTTGAGTCCCAGTTTCCTTCCCATCACTGTTGGTTCTCCGTGCATCTTCCTTCATCTCTTTTATGGTAACCTGCATTTTTTAATGTAATTTGTGCCCCAAATCAACCAATTCTGTGAGCTTCCTGATCACCAGTGTTTTGAACTGTGCATCTGATAGATTGGTTATCTCTTGGTCGCTCAAAAGGATGAGCCCTGGGGCATTGATCTGTTTTTCTGTTTGAGACATGTCTCTCTCTCTCTCTCTTTTTTTGGTCTGGTTGCTCCTGTTATGGTGAGGGGCAGAGCCATAGGTGTTCACCGGGGCTGGGCACCCCAGTAGCTAGATTGTGATGTTGTATGTGGGGGCGGGGGTGGGAGGGAACACTGGTGGTAGCTCCGGTCTCCTGCGACCACAGTCCCTTCCCTGGGATCCTGGGCTGTGTGCTGTGTCCTGGTCCACAATTGCCACCTCACTGGGTCCGCCAGCTGCCGCTCGCATACTCAGGGTCCACCTGCTGCGATCCTGTACACCCTGGATGCCCCACGCGCTCCCAGTTGCCCTCTGCGCCCACTGCTCTCTGTTCTCCGTGCCGCGACCCTTGCTGCAACCCACAACCGGCTGCTCCTCTCCTCCCCTCCTACCAGTCTGGATGAACGAGTCTACTTCAACTTCTTGGCTGTCTGACTTCCATTCAGATAAATTCTCTATCAGTTCTGGGTGTTATTCTGCCTCTAAATTGTTGTTGTTCTAATCTTGGTTGTGCATGGAGATACGGTGCATCCACCTATGCTTCCATCTTGCTGGAAGTCCCTATTCTTGAAGCAATTTTTATGAACTTTGATAAATTTGGAAGATTAATAAAAAGTATGACTAATTTTACTCCTTTTGAGAATACTAGTAATTGAAACTAACCTAAGTTAAAGGAATAGTAAAGAATGAATTATAATTATCCTAAGTTTTCTGTATGTAAGCTCTTTCAAGGTGTTCTAAAATTTAGGTTAATTGAACATGTTACATATTTCAATAATTTCTGTTTCTTTAGAAAACTGTTTTTTAGTGGAACTTTCAAAGGCAAATTACAGAGCAGCCAGTTGGAATTATTATAAATTCTGAATGAATGAATTGCAAATAAATTCAGCCTTACTGACTTTAATTTTGCATGAAACTTTGAGAAGTCTGAAAGCTTGAAACTCTTAGGTCATGGAAGCAGATGTTACCTGGGTACACTGTTTTATCTTTCTTTTCTTTTTGAACTCTATGACCTTTGGACAACAGTTTTTTTGTTGTTGTTTTTCTTTTCCTTTCAGAAAGTCAGTTTTAGAAGATTGGAACTAAAATTATTTAGAATTTGAGAAAATGTGTAGAATAGTTTAATTTAAAATATATTTGTTTCTTTCTGTTGTACTGGAAATCATTACACTTGTATTAAACTATAATCTCTTTGTAGAGAATGCCAGAATCTGCATCACTTAGCATTTAGTCACTTTGGGGATGAGCCTGTTGTTCCTATCTTCTTGAAATCTTCACCAGAATGTTCCACTTGCAACTTGAACTGGTCATGTGTTAAAACTGAATTCATCATCTTTGTGACGAAACAAGTTTCCTCTCCTTTCTTTTGTTAATTGTATCACCATTTTTAAAATTACCTAGTCTTCAAGCTTGATGCTGTTGTCTGCCTTTTTTTCAAACCATCAGTCAGTTGGGCCTTCTGTTAGATAGTAATTCATTTCTACTACGACCACACTTGTTTAGGATGGCACTACTTCTCACCAATTAGACTTAAGCCACACCTTCCTACCTTGCTTTGCCATCTCTGGTCTGTTCCTGCTAGGTTCAATTCTACACACTGTTGCCAGTTGAGTTATCTTAAAACTTTCTGAGCAAGAAACATTCTTCCTCAAAGAGCCTACCAAAGTAAAGTTAAAATTCTTGTGTCTTACTTGTTTCCCTTTCACTTGAAACTATCTTGCAATCAGAGTGGACTTTTCATCCTGCCCAAATGTAGTGCTTTCCCTGCTCCCTGGTATGCAGGGGTGATTCCTCTGCCTCTAATGCCTCTTCTCACCCCCTCTGCCCATTATGCAAAGTCACCTTACTTGCTCTAAGAAGGAGCATCTTTTTTGATATTTCCAATCTAATGAAGTTTCTTCTCTTTTCAATCTGCATACCACTCTAGTGCTTTCTTTTATGACTTGTTTTCTGCCTTCTTGCTAGAACAGAGATTTGCAAACTTTTTCTGTGAAGAACCAGATACTAAGTATTTAAGACTTTGTGGGCCTGTAAGATGGTCTTTGTTGCAAATATTCAACTCTGCCTTTCTTGTGCGAAAACAGCCATAGGACACATTTAAAAAATTGAGTATAGCTGTTATTTTAATAAAACTTTATTTATAGACACTGAAATGTGAATATTGTATAATTTTCACATCACAAATATTCTTTTTCTTTTTATTAACTATTTAGAAATGTGAAAAATATTCTTATCTTATAGCTGAACAAAAAGAGGCAGTGGGCTGGCTTTGGCCAATGCCCTTGTTTGCCCTCCTGTGCTCAGGGCTAGCTTCATGGGCTTGTGACAAGGCCCTGTGCTTACAAAGGCCCCATAATCAGTTAGCTTTAATACCACCATCTTGAAATTTTTAATGATTTTTGAAAAGAGGCCTGCTTTTTCATTTTTCACTGAATCCCTCAAATTATGTAGCTGGGCCTGCATCTACTAGAAGATGAAACCTCTAAAGTTAAAATGTACATTTTTTATGTTCGGCATGGTGCTTTTCACATAACAGGCCTTCAAAATGTGCTTGTTGAATTTTCTATTCCTGAGGTATTGTAAAATTGTGGAGAGTACTAGAGTCAGTGTTCAGCTCCACCACTTACTAGCTGAGTGCTCTTGATCAAATTCCTTAACCATGTTGAGACTTAGTTTTCTCATCTATAACACAGGGATAATAACCTCTGCCATACAGAACTGTTTTAACATAAAATATAGAAAATAGCTATGTATTAGCCCCTGGGGCTAGAAGAAGCTCAACATTATTTTTTTCTCTTTAGAAAATAAAGGAAGTAAATTAATAGTATGTTCACCCATATCTGGTACAGTATTTAACCTGATACAGTATTTCTGATTTTTACTGTTATTTGCCTCCTTAAGAGTTTTACTTTGAATAACATCTGTACCTTGTTAGTATCATTTCAAAAGTCCAGGTAGGTAAAGGTCTTATTGCACATCCAAAATTAGATTTAAAACCCCCAAATTTACAATTTTTCTAATTAACAATGAATGATTGTTAGCATTAACAAAAATCATGCTGTTTAGCTTTCAGTTGAGCATGGTGATTAGTAGCATTGATAGTCATTAACCTTAAATATGTTATTTCATTCACAAAACAATACTGAAAATTGATCATTTCAAGGCACTTTCTTACTGGTTTTCTGTTGTGTATGTGCATATGTGTGCATGCATGTGTGCATATACATTATCTGCATTTATCATTGTGATAAATATATGTACATGTGTATGTAAATAGTATATAGTATATAAATATAGTTCTATTCATTTGCAGCAGCATGCAGAGCTGGAATTGGGAGTTGAGAAGGATAAGAAGGCTGCTTGTTGATGCAAAAAAAGGAAAAGCCATAGCTTAAATCCCCAGTTAGATTCATTCTGTTTTCTTGGTCAGAGACTGTGTTCAAACTTTATATAGTTATTTTATAAATTCTAGCACTAAATCATTTGAGAGACTAGGTAAGAGCATATTAGACCATCGTTGTTATAGGAAAACAATTCAGAACTCATACTCTCCTAGGGTAGTTTGTATTCCTTTAAGATTTCTGTCTTGGGGAAACCAAGTACTTACATATAAGAAAAATGAGGCAATGTGGTATGTTTTCTACTCTGTGTAATAACTGCTTGTTTGTCTCAAAATATATGTCAAATTCTGTTTCAGCAGTTGCAGGCTTGACCACCAAACCTGCCTACATCACATTAAATAAATCTTGCCGTTCTATAATTTTGTCATTGCTAATGTCTGTGATGTAAGGAACAGATTATACTTAAAATTCCCCCTTTCTTAAGCTGTAGCTGAGAAAAACCATACAAATGAAAATGATGTTCCCAGAGCCATCACTTAAATGAATGTTAAAGCAGAAAAACTCTGGAAGAAGCAGCCTGATGAAAATACCCCTTGTCATGAAATTGTCAAAGGAAATTTAAATTAAGAAGAATCTTCAAAAACCCCGTAAACATAGTTTTGGAATCTGGCCTGTCCCTAAATCAGCAGCCACTACAACTAGGCCAGAGTTACTCCAGGTTTGGCATCCCCTCAGACTTTATCATTGTGATAGTATTTAGCTTGTAGTTCCAGTTACCTGTGCCAAGTCCTGTGTGTGAATCACATACCTCAATCATAATGACCAGCTTTCAAGAGGTAGGTTTCAAGGAGAACACTAAAACTTAGAAAGGCTAAGTGACAAAGGCAATGCATAAATACATAAATAAATAAATAAATAAATAAATGTATATATATAAATCAATAAATGTGGGCAGAATTGAAATGTGTACTTTAATCTGTTTGCCTTCTTTTGGTACCATGCTGCCCTGTTATTCCTTTATAAATGCTATCTGGTAGCCATAAAACCTCTCCTGTCTCTTTTGTATTTATTTAAATCTTAGTAATTGTTCAAGACCCAGTGGTTTCTCGCATCTCAAAATTTCCCTAATAATAACTGTTTGTACTACACATTTGGCACTTACCAGACTTGTCTTACGTAAACTATTTTTATCTTCCCTCCATCCTGAGATCCTTGAGAACAAAAACCATATCTTATATTTCTTTGTACCTGTCATACTGCCTGGAATATTAGAAGTAAAGGTAGTTTAGAGGGTCTTGCTAATACTAGTTATATTCTCCAAGCTGACTATAGTGGATTTGTGACCTTTGGCAGTTTTTTTTAACCTTTCCAAGTTTCTTTTTACTAATACTTAAAATAAGTGAACATAACAATATCTATAGTATAGGGCTTTAATTTTTTTTTTAATAAGAGACCAGGTATAAAAATGGAAGTAATCAGAGTAGCTATTAAGTGGATTGGCCCTGGAATCAAATTGCAAGTGTTCAAATACAGGCTCCATTCATCTTAGGGAATTTACTTCTGGCCCCTGTTTCCTCATTTGTAAAATGAGTACAATAATTGAACCTACATTATGGGATTATTGTGAGGATTAGAAGAGTTAACGATGCAAATATTGGGATAGAAGAGTGTCCACCACAAAGTAAGCACTCTACAAATGTTAGCTGTCGTCATCTAAAAGGTTTTCGATAAATATTGCTTCTTTTACATCCTCTGGCTCAATAAAACTTTGTGCAAACATAGTAAACATTAAACAAATGTTTGTTAAACTTTCCTTTTGCTTTGCTTGTGGCAGCCTTCAATTAAAGTTTGGTTGTGTTCTAAAGCTTGTATCTTGAAAATATTTATGCAATGGAAACAATGCTATAAAGTTTATAGCATGGGTATCTTAAAACATGGCTTGATTACTAGGGATGCTAAAAAAAGCCTATTTTAATTCATTGATACTAGAAAGTATTATTTCAACTACTACTAATCAGTATTTATAAAACTGTTCTCTCAGTTTCACAGCACCTTATTCTTATGGTTTTCTTCTTTTCTCTCTGGCTGTTTATCCCTACTCTCCTTGAGGCTATCTCTTCTTCCTGCCACCCCTTAAGGGATGGAGTGCCTCAGGGCTTGGTTGGGGCCCTTTCTTTGTAGTATACTTTCTTCTGGGCAATTCTAGTCCTCCCCTTGCCTTTATGTGCCATTTAAATGCCAGTGGGTCACAGATCTCTATCTGCAGTTTAGACTTCTTTGCTGAGCTCCAGATGTTTAGAGCCAGTTGCCTCCTGGAAAACTTTCCTTGTTTGACCTCCCCCAAACCTTCTCTTCCTCCAGGAACTCTCATCTCAATGAACAGTACCAGCTCTTTAAAACGGAAACCTAACACTTTCCTTTACCTTATTCCACATATCAAATTCTTTACCAAATCCTATTGATTCTACTTCCAAATTCACTAAAATATGACCACTTCTTCATTCCTTTGTCTGGTTGGTTTATGTACCTGTACTTTTGTCCCTCCTCCCATCCATTCTTTAAATGCTGTTCTTAATTTGTTTTTGAAAGAACTTTTTTTGGTGGGAAATTTTAAATGTATGTAGGAGAATTTAATGAGCTCCCATGTATCCATAATTCAGTTGCAACATGTCTCCTAACTTTTGCCTCTCTTATTTCATCTGTCTTTCCTTCCCTCTACTCCCCTGCTCCCAGTTGGAGTAGTTTAAGGAAAATCCTATAATTACTTTAGTATACATCTCCCACAGATAAGAACATTTTAAAAAATGTAACCACAATGCTATTATCATACCTAAGAAAGTTTAAAATGATTACTTAACAAAATATAATACCCAGTTCATATTTTAAATTTCTGTATCAAAGATGGCTTTTTACTGTTGGTTTGTTCAATTTATTGTTCAAATAAGTCCAAAATCATATTTAACTATTATGTCTCTTAAATCTCTTTCAATTTTGAACAGTTCCTCCTTTTGCTGAGTGAATGATTATTTGTATATTTTCTTTGGCAGTGTGCCTTTCCTTATCTTTCAGCCTCTGTATAAATGACATCACTTTTGGTCGATGCCTTCATAAGCATTCTGCTGCAAGAATCCTGTAGTTTTTACATTGCATGTCTGTATAAATACAAGGCTAGGAAAGTAAGGACCTTTCTTTCAGATATTTACATTATGTGAAGAAAATATGGAAGATGGATTGAAAACTATTAATTCATCCCAAGATTCAGATAAGAAGGGAAGTTACTATTTTCTCAATCCTCACCTGAGGATATGTTTATCGATTTTAGGGAGAGAGAAAGGGGGAGAGAGAGAGAGAAAAAACACTGATGTGAGAGACAAACATCGATCAGTTTCCTCCTGTATGCATCTAATCAGAATTCGAACCTGAGATCTAGGTATGCACCCTGACCTGGGGCAACCTTTTGTTGTATGGGACAATGCTCCAACCAACTGAGCAGCTAGGCCAGGGCAAGTGCAGTTGTTAAGCATATGTTATGCAGTAGGATCTTATCACTTATGATATTTTTTAAAATTTTTGGAGTTGGGTATTTTTATTTCAGTTTTCAGATTAGGAAACAGATTAAGGGAGTCTTAAGTAAAAAATATGAGACTATAATGTCAGTCTGAGGCAGGGCCAGGATGGAAGCCCAGATGCCTCTTTTCCAAAGGTGCATGGTCTGTCTACCCTGACATGCTGCTGTAGTAATGGTGATGAAGTAATGAAGGATTGTCTAAATAGGGGAAAAACTACCAAAGGACATTTCTGGTATATGCTTGATTCAGACAAAAAAGAAAGAAAAGAGTCCTCCCCAGATGTATGTCGGGGGCAGTAAGTTATTTTGGCTTCAAGTAGATATATTTGAGAAAAGAATTACTTATTGTGATTCTGATTAAAACTGGTAAAAGTTTGATAAAAGTTTAACAGTGGCAGAAGCAGCCTCCTAAGGGCATTTATCTCTTAGTACCCTGCTGTAGCTGATTCTATTTTTTTCTTTTTAAGTTACATCTTTTTGCTTTTTTAAAGATGCCTTTAACACCACTAATGTGCTTATACATTTCCTTCCTGCTCTGCAGTAGACCTCAGAACCACAACTGTTTTTTTTTTTTTTTTACTAGGATCCCTTTCCCCTTCACACTGTTTCTATCTAAATTTTTCAGTGACTTGTCATGTCCTTAATGCCTAAAAAAGCATGTTAAAATGTCATGTTAGCCAAGGGGGAGGAATTATATTTAAAATATATTTGGCCTGGAAAATTCTATCTGCTTCACCAGGCGGCCTACAGGTGCTTATGTTTATCCCAGCTATGAGCCAACCCAGCCTTCTCCTGCTGTTCTCCATGCTACTGGCTTAAGAGGACACTAGAATCTCCCTAGATATTATACATTTGTAATTGCTTCATATATGGAGACATTTAAAAAATATTTATTTATTTTTAGAGAGAGGGTAAGGGAGGGAGAAAGTGAGAGAGAGAAACAGCAATGTGTGGTTGCCTCTCATGTGCCACACCCCATCCCCCAGGATCTGGCCCGCAACTCAGTCATATGCCCTGACTGGGAATCGAACTGGCGACCCTTTGGTTTGTAGGCCAGTGCTCAGTCCACTGAACCCTACCAGCCAGGGCACATGGAGACACTTATAAAAAGCAAACAAAACAAAAAGAATAACTGGCCAATAGCAAAGAGAAGAAATGAATTGAAAATATCTTGGTTAATGGGTATGTTTCCAAAAGAATTGAAAGCAGGGACTAGAACAGATATTCTTTACATTCATGCTCATGGCCCCAGTATTCACAAGAGCCAAAAGGTGGAAGCAACCCAAGTCTTCATCTATGAATAAATGGATAAACAAAATGTGGTATATACATACAACATACTATAAACCTTAGAAAAGAAGGACTTTCTGATATATGCTACAACATGGATGAATCTTGAAGTCATTATGCTAAGTGAAATGAGGCAGCCACAGAAAGGAAAAATATTGTATCATTTCACTTATATGAGGTACCTAGAGAAGTCAAATTCATGGAGACAGAAAGGAGAATGGTGGTTGTGAGGGACTGGGGGTAGTAGGGGATTTAGTGTTTAATGGGTACAGAAATTCACTTTTGGGAAGGTGAAAGTGTTCTAGAGATAGATGATGGGAATGGTTATAAAGCAAGTAAATGTACTTAATGCCACAAAACTGTACACTTAAAGATGGTTAAATTGGTACATTTTAGGTTTTGTATATTTTATTACAATGGACAACAGTGTGGTGGTTGAGGTGGGGAGGGAAGCATAATGGGAGTAATTGTTGAAGGAAAAAATACAATAAAAACATAAAATAATGTTCATTAAGAACTTGAGTTCTGGGTCAGAAAGCCCAAGTTCAAATTCTGACTCCATAACTTATTAGCTATGAGAACCCACATTATTTCCACATCCTAAATTTGAGTTTATTCACCTAAAAATTAGAATAAAAATAGTATGTACCTTATAGACTTGTGATAATTAAATTTAAAAATCCATTTAAAATCCTTTGCATATTGCCTTGTATGTAGTCAGCACTCAAATCTTAGCCACTATGCTTTTATTATCATTTATTTACATCTGGATGCTCTTTTAAAAGTTAAATTGGTAGATTTTTCTGTGGGTTTTTAGGCATTCACTCCATATTTAAATCTATTTATTATGTGGTTTTAGATGATTTCAGTATCCACATCAGCTACAAAGGTAGCTGATTTAGAAATACTAGTGAATGGCATTAAGTTCTGGTGAGTTTGTGAAGTTTGGGATACACACACACACACACACACACACATACAGAGAGAGAGAGAGACAAAAGTATTGAAAAATTTTTTAAAAATCCCTTTATGTTTGGAAAGTGAAATTTTTAGCCACTTTCTTGTAACTGTTGGAAAATAAGTAGCAAGTAAAAGAATACTGATTTTTGAATATTCTGAAACTTTAGATAGCTTTTCAAATGTTTGGTAACATTTGCTGAATAATCCAACAGATACTTGCCAGGTTGCAACTACAGGGAAATTTCCTTTAGCCTAGATTAGGTTTTTTTTAGGAAGTTGGCACTGAGTATGTATTGGCTGACTTGAATAATTACACAAACCTGCTTATGAAATGTCTCAGTTTTACACTAAGAATTATGATTCTTTTGTGAATTGTGCTTGTGTGTGTGTGAGAGAGAGAAACAATAGAAGGAGCTGTGGAGTTGCTGCTTTTGGAAGGGGTAAGCCTGAATAATTACAGGACACAGTGCACCAGGCTTTTTACAAATGAATCCTGAACCCTTCAACTGTATTTTAAAGTTGAGAAAATAGGCCCAGAAGTTGCCCGTGTGTGCAGTGACCTGGAATTTGAAGACAGGTTGGTTTGGCTCCAATGCCTACACTCTCTCAAATCACATGCCCCAAGCAGAACTTCTTGTCACTTGTTAGTGTCATTTTTGGAGCTGCTGCAGGTTCCGAAGTCACTCTCTGGAACTGTGGCTGTCACTGGTGGAACTTAGTGATGGCGCTTTGCTTACCAGCTCACCTTTGGCTAAAAAGAAAGAAGGTGCTGCTCAGAGGAAGCCAGTGGAGGGGTACAAGAAAGCCCCTATTGCCCAGAAATATTCCTCTCTTTTCTGAGCTAAAATAGCTGCTGTTAAAGCCACTTGGTTTAGAAAACAATTGTGTCATTGTCTTCAGAAATCTCTTGTCACAGTATACACCTGCTAGCTGGGAGTAGGAAGGAGGGACTGAGGTCTCTTCCAACTCTCTCTCTCTCATTAGCACAGTTTAGTTTATCAGATAAGCTATGTCTCCCAGAAAGCCTAGAAAGATCATCTCAGTGAAGACTTAGCTGACAAGCAAGTGTCACCAGTGCTCAGTGAGGTAAGGACTGCAGGTCTGCGGAGGGGTTCTGAAACCCATGTTGTGATGGGGCAGCCTGCTGACCCTGGACAGGCAGAGTGAGCCTTGCCATGGCTGCCTTTAGTAGTGATGGTTTGGAGTATTATACACTCCAAAAATAACAGACACCAACCTGGGGTCATATTAGAAGAATACAGAGGTATCTCAGGGAACTATGGGATTACAGGACAACTGGGCCTTAGCAAAGGAGAAGCCAAGGAAAGTCCTGGGACTGCAGTGGGAGTTGGTAGAAGTCCCAGCATCTAGCAATCCAGTGACTTAACTTGGCTCCCAATTCCAGTATTTCTTAAGTCTCAAGCAAGAGTGACAATATGATATGCTCAGCTTAGGTTATTGTTCACAGTTGGCTTAATCAGCAATGGCTGTGTGTGGGGAGGGGAAGGGATGTGTGCAATGGGAAGTTCACACAGCTGAAACAGAACCCTCCTCATGGACAGATCAGGTAGTTTGCAGAGAAGAGGGGCTGGGGTGACACTGTGTTAGTCACCCATCATATACCCCCACAGAAGCAGATCTTATCTGGGGAATCATATTCTGTAGGGGAAGTTGTTTAGAGGCAGTGAGTGCAGGGTTAGGAGCTGAATTGCCTGAGCTCGAATCCCAGCTCTGCCAATTTCTGGGCAACTTACTGAAATATTCTGTGTGTCTATTTGCTCACCTCAGAGTGGTGATAATACTAGTACTTACTACGTGACAGCATTAGGACTGAATGAGTTCATACCAGCGAAGAGCTTAAAATAGTACCTGGCACAAAGTAAGCCCTTGATAAAGCACTATTATTACCTGGCCTTTGAGGCATCAAAATATGTATTGAAATTGTCAAATGGGTTAACCTCAGTTTAAAAATTCCCAGTGGGGCTCTTTTAACATGTAATTTTATGAAAGAGGAGCATAATCATATAAATACTTTGTTATGAAATACCTATTAAGTTTAATTTAGACAAGTATGGGTACAACTTTAAAAATAGATGTATACAAAATATAAAGAAAAGAAGCAAAAGTAAAATATAAAGAAAATAAAAATCAAGCTGAAAAAGGAAAAAATATTGATGCAATAAGAGAAGCACAGTTCATAAAAGAAAAATAAATGATAAATTGGACTTTATCAAAATTAAAAACTTTTGCTCTTCAAAATGTGCCTTTAAGAGAATGAACAGACAAACCACAGACTAGGGAAAATATTTATAAATCGTGTATCTGACAAAGGACTTGTGTGCAGGAAAAAAGATCACTTACAATTCATTAAGATGACAAACTGCCTAATTTAAAAATGGACAAAAGATATAAAGACAGCTTACCAAAAAGCCATCTGAATGGCTAATAAACACAGAAAAGATGCTCACCCATCCTTGGTTTGGGAAATGCAAGTTAAAAGTCACAAGGAGATTTCACTATAAACTCACTAAAATTACTGTGCTCCAAAAGACTGACTCCGTCAAGTATCGGAGATGTGGGGAAACTGGAACACACACAGTACTGGTGAGAGTGTAAAATGGTGCATCCACTTGTGCAAATAGTTTGGCAATGTCTTAAAAAGTAAAACATGAATTTAGCACATAACCCAGAAATTCCATTCCTAGGTATATACCGAAGAGAAATAAATAATAGATGTTCACAAAAAGACTTGTATAAAAATGCTCATAGACTTGTTTACAATAGCTAAAAAAATGGACACAGTCTAAATGCCATTGATGGGTTAAATAAAATGGGTATTACACAAGGGAATACCATTCAGAAATAAAAAGAAACAAATTATTAATAAATGCCCAACATAAGTGAACCTCAAAAACATCATGCAATGTGTAGGAAGACAGACACAAAAGACTATACCTGGCATGATCCTATTTATATTAAATTTCTGAAAATACAAATCTACAGAAACAGAAACACAGAACAGTAATTGTCTGGGCTAGACATGGGAATGGGGATTGACTGCAAATGGGAATAACAACATCTTGGGAGTGATAGAAATGTTCCAAACTACATTGTAGTGATGGATGTACACCTGCAGGAGTTTACTATGAAATTAAAATGTATACTTGTTAACAGGTAAATTCTGTGGTATGTAAATTATACTACAATGAGCTGTTTCTGTCCTATATGCATTTCACCTGAGTTACCAGTATAAGACTATAGCTAAAAATAATTAAGAGTAAATTTCTCTCAGTCCAACACTATTTGCTGAACCTCTTTTGTTTCATAATGTTTTACACCCAGTCCTGCCCTATCTCCCCCACTGATCCACCCTAGAGTAGAGACTTTCTATTTTCAGGGTTGATAAATTACGTATAGACAATGGAGTATAAGCGTACTCTGCACTGAGGTTCTGAGTAGGAGTCTTTATGAACTGTATTTATATAGCTCTAGCTATTTCCATGCCTATTTGCTATTGTATAGATTCATGCATTACTGGTGTACAAGAAATCATTCTCCAAAGAAAGTTCTATGCTGATTTCTATAGCTGCCTGCTGATACACAGGAATTTCTCTTCTTTCTCTTCAATGTGTTATACTGCCCTAACTTCACAGGAAGAAAACAACTTTCAGGTTAAGTGCTACATCAAAAAGCCTTCTCCTTTAACAACAATCAAACAAAAAACCACATGCTTGATAGTTACTTTCTGTGTCAAACTATCTAATGTTTTGCCTGATTGCAGCTATCTGTGCGTTTCTTATTCATTACATGCCTACATGTTAACATATAGCACTTGGAGGGAATTCATTTGTTCACCTGCCCATCCATTCATCATCTACAAATTCAACGGTGATTTCTTTAACATTTTTTAAAAAAATTATTGATTGACTTAGAGAGTGGGGGGAGAGAGAAATTTGTTGCTTTACTTATTTATGCATTCATTGGTTGATTCTTGTATGTGCCCTGACCAGGGATCAAACCTACAACCTTGGTATATCAGGATGACACTCTAACCAACTGAGCTACCCAGCCAGGACAACAGTGATATCTTGAGTACCAGATATTTACCATATACTCTGCTAGATATTGAGGATGCAAAGATGAGCAAGAAAGTTGTGGTCACCACCCTCACAGGGCTTAGAGTCTTTTATGGATGATAGCAAAAGGCCAGTACTGAAGACCCATTTTTCTACTTTCCAGGGTTTTCTGAGCTCTTCTAGAGGCCACACTGGTGGCATTGCAGGTGACCCGGTGACTACGTGGTATCTCCGATAATGGAGGCAAGGGGCTCTCAGCTGCTGGTTATGGTTTGGATCCATTGGCAATGGTCATTTTGGCAAGCTCCCAAAAGGGACAGACTTTGAAAACAGCCTCCTTTTTAATGACAAGCACAAAGCTTTTACAGGTGGCCGTAAGAACTTCGGCAGTGGTAGCTATGGCTCTGCCATTGTCAGAGGTGCCTCTACAACCTCTGCAAATTACACAGAAGAAACATGCAAGTTATGAGTCTTTTTGTGAAAACGTGCCCACTATACTTGTTTGGAAGCACATCAGATCTGTAAGGTAGAGAAGAGAAATTCATTAGTTTCTCAAATATTTTACATTTCTGTGAATACATAGTAAATCCAGTTTGCCTGATTTCAACTCTTGCAGTATTTTCAGTTCAGTGGTATGTGGTAGCTGGGCAATGACATCAGATAACATTGACTTTAGAAAGGGAAATTAAAAATCGTATGTCCAGTGGGGACTCAACAGAGAAAAAAATGACAGTGAGAAGTAGCCAGTTTATAACTAGGACCAAGAGGTAGAGTTCCGAACTTTACTTTCTAGTGAGACAGTAAAAATACTTGAAACAAAAATAAATGAATGAAACGAACACAAATCCTCCAGTGCTTTAGACAATGTAAGTGAGTTAAAACCTCGTTAGAACATTATATCTGCTGGATAGCATTTCTGGCTTAAACTGACCCATAATTTGCAGAATGCCACAGTCTGATCTACTTACGTACATCAGTCATACCGGACAGCTATGACAGTTCCTCTCCTCCTGCCTCTCTGTAGATTCCTACCATTGAAAGCACTTCCTGTGAGGTCAGGGATGATGACTACATGGCAGACAAGCCCAGACCACCAACTATCTATTAAGCTCTCTTCACCACTGAGCCCAGGTATGACCTCAGCATCCCTATCAGCTCAGTATCCTCTGCCCCACTATCAGTCTTTTGCAATTAATACAGGAGATGAAACCTACTTGTCACCATTGAATTAGAGAATGAAAACAGGCATTAACTTTTAAAAGGCTATAGTTAAATGAAACATGTTTCTTGGCTGGGAAGTGATTGCCTTGACCAAGAGTAAGAGCTTCTCTCTTAGGAATTTAATACCTGGTCCTAAAGAATTCAGCAGAGACAGTCTGAGTAAGAGGAAGACAAGGATGGTAGTGAGCAGGCCTGGCAGCCTGAGGAGCAGGCAGGCCAGGGAGGCAGCACAGAGAACAGGGTGGGAATGAGAGAAAAGTCAAAGTGGCTTATTTTAAAATTCCCTGGGGTCATGATGTTCTGGCTTAGTGTTTTTCTTAGCATCAGCTTGAGGAGTTTGGTGGGGAATGACTCAGAACGAAGGCCACTAACAGTGAGTCACTTGCTACTTCCTGCATTACCTGGTCTTTTTGGGAAGTCTTTCACCAAATGCTGGTTAGAGCACCCCAGCCACATCCACCCTGTGACAATTGATAACATCGTGTTTTGAGGCAAATCTGAATAAATAAAGTCCAACATCCCTGTGAAACTGGAAATAAAGCTTTTTGTGACCTCAGAGGTTTGTGGCTTTACAATGAATGACCTGAAGTCATGCAAGTGCAGCCAAATCTGGGAACTTCACTGATAAAGTAAATTGATGATGAGGATTTTTAAAGACTTTATTTTTATTTATTTTTAGAGAGAGGGGAAGGGAGAGAGAGAAGGAGAGAAACATCAGTGTGTGGTTGCCTCTCACACGCTCCTCCTGGGGACCTGGCCCACAACTCAGCCATGTGTCCTTACTGGGAATCTAACAGGTGGCCCTTTGGTTCACAGTCTGGTGCTCAATCCACTGAGCTATACCAGCCAGGGTTATTGACCCATTTAATAGAATGACTAAAACCATGAAGCAACCTTGCAAATTGTCACTTTCTCCTTTACTAGCTGTGTGACCTTGGGCAAGTCTTGTTATTTTTCAGTGTTCTTATCTATAAATTAGGATAATCTCCTTTGTAAAAAGAAAAATGATAGCAAAATGTATTGAGTGTACACTGTCTGCAGAACACTGAGGTTGGCCCTGGGCAGTAATGAAAGCTGGAGTAAGCATAGACAGTGCTCTCAAGGAATTTAAGACTTAACAAAGGAGAACACAGACAAGTAGAACAGTAACAACTCAAGGCAGACAAAGAGATGGGTCTTAAGAGAAATGGAGGAATTGAAATGTTGGGGGATAGACCACTGGCAACATCCCAGTCATTTGACTTATTCTCGTTGGAAAGGTGTTCCGTAAGGGCTGGTATAGGGTTTTTTCATTTTCATTTTTGTTTTTGGTGGTGGAGAAAAAAGAAGCTGGTACCATTTGTTTTATTCTCTTATGCATTATTCATGAAAGAAAAAATATTGAGTTGGTAAATAGTTTGAAATTAATACACGTGAGGTTGCGGTATATGTTTTAAAATTGTAAAGAGTTTGACCACAACACATTAACACTGGGAAAGGTAACACTTCCTCTGAGAGAAGCAAAGGGCTTGGGAACTCATTGGGGGTGTACAACAAGGAAGAGAACACACCTGGTGTCTTCAAATCAAACTCTCTGTTCATTAGAACAAAGCTGCCAGTGTGAAAGAAGCTTTAACCTTTTGTTACTTTAAAAAGCATTTACTCTTCTTTTGACTGCAATCTGAAAGAAGCACAGGAGAACTTTATAGCAACTATCTAAAAATAAACTAATCTTCTCCTTTTAGCAGTAGGATTCTAATCCAATCAACAAACTGATTTAAATGAAAAAAAAAAATTGCGATCAGTTTGGTTGCTTTCTCCTTCTGGCTGCTGAGTTCTACAGTAATCGGTATTTTTATTTTTTAATATCTAAGTTCAGTCAAGAAAATAAAATTGAGCCCTGGCTGGTGTGGCTCAGTGGACTGAGTGCCAGCCTGCCAACCAAAAGGTCACTGGTTTGATTCTCAGTCAGGGCACATGCCTGGGTTATAGGTCAGAGGCAACCAATCAATGTATCTCTTGCACATCGATGTGAATTTAATTAAAATGTTTCTCTTCCCCTCTTTTTCCCTCCCTTCCCCCTCCCTAAAAATAAATACAATCTTTAAAAAATCTAAAAATAAATTTTAAAAAAGAAAACAAAGTTAAGGATGTAGGCAATTTTTTAGAGCTTTAATTTTATTCTTTTAAATTAAAAAAATTATTGATTTTAGAGAGAGAGAGGAAGAGAGAGAGAGAGAAAAACATCAATTCCTTGTCCCACTTATTGATGCATTTCATTTGTTGCTCCTTGTATGTGCCCTGACCTGGGATCAAACTGCAACCTTGGTGTATCTGGATGCCGCTCTAACCAACTGAGCTACCCAGCCAGGTCCAATAATTTTGTTCTTGATCAACACCCCCAACCCTGTCCAGTGGTCTTCATATTTTCTCACAGTTTTTTCCTAGAATATGAAGAATAACCCCAAGAGAAGAATCCGTTTGCAAGAATTCTCTATCTACATCTCTTCTTATTCATCTTAAATATGGATCCAGCCACCATATCTGAAAGATACATATTCAACCTCAACTTACCTTAAGTACTTTGAAAACAAACTTAGTCAAATGAAATGGAAAATCATGGCACTATTTCATTTAAACTGCTTTTCTAAATTGAGTTTCAAATGGACTATATAGCTTAATTGTGGTTGTATCATCATTTCTGATGCATTAAAAGATTTTAAATAATTTACTATAAACCACATTGGAACTTAAATAGTAGGGCTGAAACAGAGCCCAGAACTGGTGATTTCTAACTAGAAGGGACACCTCTGACTTTCTACATATGACGTCACATTACATTGCTTGTCTAATTGTCCACATCCATAAGCCTGCAGACTCTGTTCCCAGTTCCTACTAAGTGATGCATTTTGTTGCAAATGAAATCACTTCCTGTTCTCATTTGCAGGACTAGACTTGTTCTCTCATCATCAGACCTGCAGAATATATACCTGAATTTTAGTATACAGGATGAATATATGAACTGTGTGTTTTTGTCTCAGTAAAGTATTTCATTTATTTTTATCTTTAAAGTATATGATGAACATCTTTATGTATTTATCTGTTTAATTTATTTTTGAAATATTCTCCTGTTGGAACTTGGATGTTTGTGGCTGTATTCTTTTGCCTTAGTTTTAAGCTCTTTTGTTTTCTTCTTCCTTTCTTCTCTGCCCTCTTCCTCCTTCCCTCCCTTTCTCCCTCCCTTCTTTTCTTTCCTTTGTGGGATTGTATCACTTGATAAAAATCAAGTTACAAAATTAGAAATTTAATAAGGGTCTTAGATGCCTAAATATTATTTACTAAAATATGACCTTAATTCATACTGTGTTCAAGCTCAAGGGTCAAGTTCAGACTAAATTATTTGGTATCAAAGACAAAAGCAGTAACAAAAGTCTATTTACCAAATGTCAAAAGAACAAATCAGTGGGTGAGATACCCTTTCTCTCTCTCTCAAACTCTCTCTTTCTTACATACACACTGCTAGCTCACTTGATAAATGGCTGGCAATTTTTGTGGTGAGTACTCTAGGGTGTGATATTTAAAACAGACCTTATTTAAAGCTTCTTTGCTTAAAGTAGGTCATTCTATATTTTCCAACATTCCAATACACTATTCTCTACAAAATCTAGGACTTTTAAGTCTAGAAATTAAGTTCATTTTTTCAAATAATGTGTTGGCCAGTTTCTTATTACAAAGCTCTTTAAATATTTATAGGAGTGAAAGAAATATACCTTTATCAAGTTCCTCTTCTATTTCAGGCAACTTACTTTGAGTCTAGGCCCTGAAGATATATTGAAATCTGGATGCTCCCACACGTGACCAGAACAGCAGATATCTTAGGTGCGTCTCCTTGCCAGATGTGTCCACCTTGACTTAGGTAGTTTCCATCTTGAATCAAAGTGTCATGGCTGCCTGGGAGCCATCTTGGTTGACATGAGTGACTCTACTTTGTTTTATATACTTTATGCTGTCTTGACCAGACCAGTGCCATTTTATTGGTCCTGCTCTCCACAGTGATGCACACCAGACCATCACTTGCCTTTTCAGAATGGACTGTGCTCATCTACACGTAGAGAACTTGTCAACTTCCTTCCTTGATCTCTTTGTTCTGTTCCCCTTGCCTTCTTATAAAAACCTCTGCCTTCATTGAGATGGTAGAGATGGGACTTTGAGATGTGAGCCCCTCATCTTCTAGATGGCTGGCACCTTCAAATAAACCACTTTCCTTTACATCAGCACCTGCCTCTGAAGTATTGACTTTTGTAGAGGCAAGCAGCTGGACCTGAGTTTAATGACACCTTAAATCCTTATTATTACTTTATGAGGTAGGCATTATTGCATCTTTTTAATAGATGAGTAAACTCATAACCAGTGAAGTTAGTAACTCATCCCAACTCATAGTGCTTTTGACCAGCAGAGCAGGTATTTAAGCTTCATCTCTCTAATTCCAAAGCTTATGCATCACACTGCACTGACTTCTTTCTCTGCATATAAATTTTATAGGACATTTTCTGTATAATTGTTGACTTTTAAGATAAATCAATAAATTTAAATATATCATATATTTAACAAGCAATCAATTCCAGTAACAGGAATATTTGTAGATGCTCAAGTTTTTATTTTATGAGAAAGAGACAGATAATAAAAAAGTTAATTTATCCCTAGCTAGTGTGGCTTAGTAGATTGATCTCTGGCCTACAAACTAGAAGGTTGCAGGTTCAATTTCCCGTCAGGCATATGCCTGGGTTGCAGGCCAAGTCCCCAGTTGGGAATGTGTGAGAAGCAACTGATCAATGTTCTTTCTGTCTCTTTCTCCCTCCCTTCCCCTCTCTCTAAAAAAAAAATTAAAATAAAAAAATATAAATAAATAACCTTTTTATAAAAAAGTTAATTTATTGGAAATTTTAGCTGAATAAGAATGAGGAAAAGAAAGAAGAAGGGGGATGAGGAAAAATGCACACACACAAACACATACACACAAGTCTCAATGTGTATTTCCAGTCTGAGACAGATTCGAACCGCTCTTACCCTATTTACATTATGCAAAAATTATTTTAGAGATATCACAATGTGACTTGAAGAACACAGCCCTTGGAGTCAGAGTTCAGTTATTTGAATCCCAGCTCTGCTGACTTTGAGAACCTGAGCTTATTTTCTTATCTCTAAAATCAGAGAGCATTAGTATATTTGTTAAGAAGATTAAATGAGACCTTGTTTGTGCAATGCCTGAAATAGCACCTAGGACAGATACGAGGCCCAGTGAATGGCAGGCTATCATTACATAGGTAGTTTTTAGAATGATTTTTGAGGTTGTGTAAGTCTCTTTAATAATATTAAAGAATGTTCAATATTAGTATAATCACAACATTGAAGAATTTTAGAGATGAATGGTAAATTAGAGAGCTTTTTAGTTCAATTACTTCATTTTATGTTTGAGGAAGTTGAGGCCCAAAGAGACAAAGGAAATTGACCAAAATCACACAGCTAATTATGATTAGAGTTGGGATTAGAACCTGGCCTGTTAATTAATGGTTCCCCTAATTTTTTTAAAGTTGCGAGTGAATGATTACACCACTTGAGCAATAAATTATGAAATGAGTGTGAACAGAGTTTAGAATTCCAATCAAATAACACCTGTAATGAAGTTAGACATATATTTAATGATAGCCATAATTATTATTATGCATCATGATAACAAGGCATAAATAGTAAGTAGCACATACTAAGGGTCATTGTAATTATTTTGTACAACCAAGCCACAAAAGGGAAAAATAAAATGAAGAAGAGCAGAAAACTCTTTAAGGGGTTTCTTTAAAGGGTCTTGAATCTGTTACTCAAGGGCCTTGGAAGCTGCGTTTTTCTAGAAAGGGGTTGGAGGCTGAGAAGTGGTTTGGGAAGGAGGTGGGACAAGAATTTCCCCTGAATTCCTCTTTCCTTGGGAGGAGGGACAAAAGCTCACTTCCTTTCCTATAGATGGAAGAACCAACCAGTATTTCCCTTCTTTTTCTGCATCAGCTGCTAGGTTGGATCTGGAAGTTTTAGCTACCAGAATCCAACCCTTAGTAGATAATGCTGAAGTCAACATCCAGAGCACAGTGATGGAATCACTGCTTTTAGCAAAACTATCATCTGCTTTCTATTATCACTGTGCTCTGATTCTTAACACTTTGTAGTCATTGCACTCAAAGAACACCTGGGTCACGGAATGCTCCCACCTCAGCCAACTGAGAAGACTTGGCTGCATAATTACTCCTGCAGTCCTTAGAGAAACTCTAGGTTTTCCAATTCCTTCTTCTCTTACTCCCAATAGGAGAGGATGAGACCTGTCTGGAGTCTCAAAGATGTGCTTGCAGGAAAGGCTCTTGGCTCAAAGATATTTTCTCCACAGTGCTCACTTGGTTTCTGTCAGGCATCTCTCTAGAGGGTACATGAATACCTTTCATGTACACCTGAAATAGGTGAGTTTAATCGGATTGCATTTCTAATACTGTGCTTAATGAAGGGAAAGGGACTTCTAAGGGGAGTGGGGAAGTGAGGGAAGAGATATATAGAGAAGTACATTTTTGAGTCGTGGGAGTTTTAGGGGAGAAGAAACCTTTATTGGGGGTCCTGGAGGGGAACTTTGGTCAGCCAAATAGCAGAAATAAAGAGAAAATATTCCCAGAGAAAGGGAGGCTCAAATGCATGGAGAAAAAGGTGAGATTCTAGAGACAAATGTCATGTACACTACAAAATCTTCCTGGAGACTCTCTTTCCCTCACATCTCTTCCTACTGGTATTTAAATCTGAAGTCTCTGACATATGTCATTCCTGGAGGGGTGAGGGGTGAGAAGGAACAAATTGCTCACTCAGGGATGATTCGTACAAAGATCTTTGCAGGGACAGGCCCAGGGTGACCTTTGGGCAGTGGGTGAGCATATTTCTTCAAAAGTATGAGGATATATTCTGCCTCTGTCTGGGTGCTGTGTAGCTGGCTCTGTCACCCAGTGACATCTCCCCAGCACCTTGCTACTTGGGCCTAATTGGCACTTATGTTCATTCTTTATTCAGGTCAGTGTGTGTATCTAACTGGGGCATGGGGAGGGCCGGGGTTGGCATTCACTACAGCTTTGTACTCTGAGCCTTCTCTGAGCTGTGTTACCTAGGCCTGCTGACAACTGTAGTTTTCCCACAGCTACTGTTCCAGTCCTAGCCACCTTGCTGTTGCTTTTGTCACTCAAGTCACCATTTTTATTGTTATTGTTCCAATCCCATTTTCCTGCTACCATCAGCAATGCTGTCAGCTCTAATGTGCTAGCTTATTGTTCCTGTTCTTGCTCAGCTGACCCTGGAGTTGGAAGAGAGATTTGCTCCCAGATAGTGAGGGCTCTTCCTAACAACCTTGTCCAACTTTAAGTGGAGGATGGTGTGGGTATTGGAGTTGAGAAGACCTTAGGTCTTCCACCTAGTAACCCAGTGACCTTGGGAAAATTATTTAAGATTTGGGACTTATTACTGTACTCATTAATTGGAGACGATAATGCCTTTTCACAGTATTGTTGTGAGAAATAGGGATATTTTATGAATGATACCCAGTATATAGTAGGCACTTAATTCCCCCTTCCTTCCTTCCTTCCTTCCTTCCTTCCTTCCTTCCTTCCTTCCTTCCTTCCTTTACTGTTCTTCAATTACAGTTGTTCCAATATCCCCTCCCTTATTCTCCCCCTGCCCTACCCACCCCCACCCCCACCTCCCACATTTAACCCTCCCTCCCCTGTTGTCTTTGTCCATGGGTCTTCTACACATGTTCCTTGATGACGCTTCCCCTTCTTTCTCTTGTTATCCCTCTCCCCCCTCCCCTCTGGTTACTGTCAGTTTGTTCTTTATTTCCACGTCTCTGATTCCATTTTGCTCACTTGTTTGTTTTGTTTGTTAGGTTCCACTTACAGGTGAGATCATATGGTACTTGTCTTTCACTGCCTGGCTTATTTCACTTAGCATAATGCTTTCCAGCTCCATCCACGCTGTTGCATAGCGTAGGAGCTCCTCCTTTCTTTCTGCTGCATAGAATTCCATTGTGTAAATGTACCATAGTTTTTTGATCCACTCATTTGCTGATGGGCACTTAGGTTGCTTCCAGCACTTAGCTATTGTAAATTGTGCTGCTATGAACATTGGGGTGCATAGGTTCTTTTGAATTGGTGTTTCAGGATTCTTAGGGTACAATCCCAGCAGTGGAATTGCCAGGTCAAAAGACAGTTCCATTTTTAGTTTTTTGAGAAAATTCCATACTGTTTTCTACAATGACCGCACCAAGTCTGCATTCCCACCAACAGTGCGCTAGGGTCCCCTTTTCTCCACAACCTCTCCAACACTTGTTTGTTGATTTGTTTATGATGGCCATTCTGACCGGTATGAAGTGGTATCTCACTGTGGTTTTAATTTACATCTCTCTGATGGCTAGTGATACTGAACATCCTTTCATCTGTCTTTGGGCCCTCTGTATGTCCTCCTTGGAGAAGTATCTGTTCAGGTCCCTTAGTAGGCACATAATTAATGGTGACTGAGATCATTATTTAAATGGGGTACATTTCTTTTGGTCAGTATGAGATAGCTCAGAATTCCTGAGGTGGGCATGGAAACTAGGACACTCCTCATGACCTCGTTATAGGTGATTAGTGATTTATAGTTTATGGTTTTCAGGGTAATCTCTGTTCCCAGGGAATGTAGCTAACTTCAGGATATTATTTCTAGACATTCTGGGTAATGGGGTTTTATGGGAAATATTTTCCATAACTAACATTACTAAATCATTGGGCTATTGAATTTTCTCCTAATGAATCCAGCTTAAGCGCAGAAATAGCTGGCCTTTTCAGAACTGGGCTGGTAGCTATATTACTATCTCAGGTATATTTCATTCCTTGCCAGTAAGGTATTGATATTACTGAGAAAGAACTGTATTATTAGGACTGCATGGCCCTATTGCCTGAACCCAAAAACAGTGGGACTAGGTCTGTGGCCATGGCTATACACAGCTTTGTAATCATTGATTTGAAGTCCTTTTCTAAGATATGCTTAAGGAAAGATCGTGGGTCCCAGCCCTTGTCTTTTTTGAGGCAAAGCGGGAAAGGAGTTCCTCAGAGCAACAGCATCTTGAGGAGAAGTTTCTCATCGTGGCATGCAATCCAGGATAACACGATACTGTTAACCTGGAATAACAAACCAATACCAATGCCCATACTAATAGGAATACTCTGTTAATTCTAATATCAACACTAGTTCCAATATTATTAAATGCCAGTTCTAACAACACTTCTACTACCATTTATTGAGCATTACGTATATGCTAGCCACTATGCCAAGAATTTTGTAGGTCATGTCACATTTAATTCTCACAAGAATTTTTTGATGATAAAAGTATATAGTGCCTTGATATACCAGGCACTGTTCTAGGTGTCTTACAGTTATTTACTTACTTTATTCTCGCTAGAAGTCTAAATGACAGGTGTAATATTATTCTTGTGGATGGGAAGCCTGAGGATCAGAGAAGCTAAGTAACTTCCCCAGGCTCACACAATAAAATGTGGCAGAGTAAACATCTATAATAGATTTCTATGACTCTAAATCTGGTATTGTTTGGTGCAGGTGTGTGTTTAGAATAGCCAGGACACAATTATAAATTTTCTGTATGATTTCTGCATCTATTAATGAAATTCATGGTACATTTTCTCAGGAGAATGTAGCTTTTAAAAATTGAACCTATTGGGACTTACATTGGTTAATAAAATTATGTAAGTTTAAGGTACACAATTCTATAATACATCATCTATATTGCATTGAGTTTTCCCCACCCCAAGTCATGTCTCCTCCCATCTCCATTTATCCCCCCTTTACCCTCTTCTACCTCCCCACCTCCATTTCCCTCTGGTAATGACCACACTGTTGTTTGTCTATGACTTTTTTTTTCTTAACCCCTTAACCTTTTGCACCTAGCTCCCCTACCACCTCCCCTCTGACAGCTATGAGTCTATTTCTATTTTATTTACTTATTCTGTTCATTTGATTCCACACATAAGTGAAATCATTTGGTATTTGTCTTTCTCTGACTTGCTTATTTCCCTTAACATAATACTTAACATAAGACTTTCCAGTTCCATCCATGCTGTCACAAAAGGTAAGATTTCCTTCTTTTTTTTATGATTGAGTAGTATTCCATTTTGTAAATGTACCATAGCTTTTTAAAAAAAGATTTTATTTTTTTACTTCTAGAGAGAGGGTAAGAAAGGGAAGAGAGGGGGTGTGTGAGAGCTACGTACATAATTCAGTTGCCTCTCACATACCTCCAACTGGGGACCTGTCCTGCAATCCAGGCATGTGCCCTGATTGGGAATTAAACTGATGACCTTTTGGTTTGTAGGCTGGTGCTCAATCCACTGAGTCACACCAGCCAGGGCTGTACCACAGGTTTTTATCTACTCATCTGATGGACACTTGGGCTGCTTCCAGATCTTGGTGACTATAAATAATACTGCAGGAAATATAGGGGTGCATATATTCTTTTGAATTAATGTTTTGAATTTCTTCAGATAAATTCCCAGAAGTGGAATTGCTGGCTTATAAGGTAGTTCCATTTTTAATTTTCTGAGGTAACTTCATTCCACAGTGGTTTACCAATTTGCATTCCTATCAATAATGCGTGAGTGTTCTCTTCTTTTAGTTAAAAGTTAATTTTACCCTCAAATTTTGTGCCACTTGAAACTATCTTATAAATCAGAAATATTTTCTCTTGATTTTCCTTAATTTCACTGAGCTGATTTGAATATAGACTTCAAAAACTATTTCAAGGCTGGGTTATAGTCTGCGTTTATGGGTAACACTGAAGCCATCTTTTAAAATCTCCTATGGTTTTGATAATATTTCAAAACATATTCTTTTCAATGAGTGCTTCATCATATTTTACTTGTGTAGGTCTCTTCATAGTAGACAAAGACAATTCCCCTAAATTGTTCTCACAGGCACCACTTAATTGTAGAAATTTCTTTTACTGAATTGGATTTGGGAGAGAGCTTAGAGCTTAACACTTATGGAGAATTTTCAAAGGAACTTGATTTTTATTATTATTATTTTTTTTAGTTCTATATTTGATTTTAGTGCTCAAAGGACATCCCAAATAAGGACTTTGAGACTGAGGTTCTATATGTGCAGATCTCTTACATAATCTGTCCAGGGTAGATGCATAGTCTCTTTCCTGGGTCTTGGCCCTCCACTAAAGAGATCTTCTGGGGTTAGCTGGCAGTTCATTTTTCCTTTAATCCACACACTGGCCTATAACTGCAATCCAATGTCATTTGTCATTTGCAGTGGAGTTAACATTTTACAACCTAGGCCTTTCTGGATGACAGGCACTAGAATTAGACGTCCATGCAGTAGAGCTTTATAAATTTCTTGAACCGTGAAAGGTGCTAAAATCCAGAACCAATCCCATCATGCATTAATCATATCACAAACCAGAACTCTTATGTGGTCTCTGCTGCAGAATGCAGAAATTATAAGAATTATTTTATGATTTAAAGTAGTGTTCTTTACCTGGGAATCATAGGCTAGCCATCTGTGTTTAGAATTAAGGGGTCCATGAATCTGATAGGAAAAAATCCACATGTTTATTTTTACTAATCTGTAGCTATAATTTAGTTATTTTCTCCTCCTATAAATGTTGGCCACAAACCACAACCATTTTACCTATTGATAACGCCATGATTCTGGCTCTAAGAGAAATTATAGAGATTTTTCTTTTATATTACAATTGTTACTGATAACACAAAAGATCATTTAGCCTCCTCTCTACTTTAAAGTCATGGTAATAATTGGACATGCTGCAACATCTTGAAATATAATGTTTTAATAAAGAAGCACATATATCACAATGTCAAATTCAAAATATATGGTGATAGCTGTATTTAAATATAATTGGCTTGCAATCCTAGTAGGGGTACATGACACAGACTAGGTTAAGAACCCCTAGAGAGTTGGTACGAAGGTATGTGAACTGAGGACTGCAGTCAAATGTGGCCTCCAAGCCAAACCTTCTGTGAGATGTCCAGAGAATCTTATGGAAGATGAAGAGAGCCTCATTTGCCTTTCCAGCTTTCAGAAAGGATCACTGATTCTCCATCTAACAAATCTGAGAGCCCGTCCTAGGTGCCAATGGCCAAGGGTGTTTCTATCCACAGTACATTAGGTATGACCCAAGTGTACTGTGCTAAGTAACTAGCCATGTATGCAAGGTTACATAAGTACTCCTATACTCAGCTTGAGGGGGATACATGATATGTAAAACACATAAACTCAACTTAAGTCCTTATTCTTAAAGATATACACAGGGGAATCTAGTTTTTATACTTGAAAATTTAATATGGATCTAACAGTGTCTCCAGAGGTTGACTCTGTAACTTGGGACAACTATTATCTTGAGATAATCACTCCTTTCTCTTATTACTCATTGGTGAAAGCTTTTATTTAAAAGAACATTATCTTAAAATAGAAATAATTGGGGAAAATTATGTGTATCAGATAGGATTAAGATCTGCTGCATATAATTGGAAACCCCAAATCACAGTACCTTACACAAGATAGATATTTATTTTTTGCTAAAAAGGAAAACAGTCCAGAGGTAAGTAGTCCAGGAGCAGCACATCTCTGTAAAGTCATTGACCCAGATTCCCTCTAACTTTCTGCTACTCCATCCTTACAAAGTGACATCTAGTCTCATGATTCAATATGGCTGATCGACTGAGTCCTTGCCATCACACCTGGATTCAAGTAGCAGGAAAAATTTGCGAAGAAAGATGTTCCATTTAGGATACCCTGGATTTGAGGTGCCTGAAGGCATCCAAGGGAAAGTGCCAGGTAAATGATTGGAAATGCTGGTTCAGAGCTCAGAGGGATTAATTGCCTGGTGGGAGGTACAGGATCAAGAACTGACTGTGTATAAAGTGATAAGCACTAAACTAAAACCAGGGGTGTGCACAAGATGACCCAGAGAGAGTGAGTGCTATTAAAAAAAGGCCCAGGAAAGAACATTGGACACATTTACAAAATTAAGGTTTTTTCCCCCAAAAGAAGGTTAAAAAAGTTCTTTTCCCAATTGAGTTAGCTTCTTTTTAGTAGTCATTTCTGTAAGTAAGCCATTTGCACTTCTGCTAACGTTTCATTGACCAGAACCTAGTCACACAGCTCTACCTAGGTTAAGGGAGAATGGGAAATGTAGTCTCATAATTAGGTGCTTTTTTGTCTCCAGTCAAACTGGGGCTCATTTTCCAAAGGAGAAAAGGGAATGGCTCTTAATCAGTAGCTATGGTCCCCACGACAGTATGTACAAGGGAATTGAAGTCCGTACATGTTTTAGAAAGGTATGCAGGAAAGAGCACTGGACTGGCAGATAGATGCACTGGATCCTTGTTCTGCCTGTATCTTTTATCTAGAACACCTTAAGCAAATTACTTGAGTTCCTTGAAGGCTTAGTTTTTTCATTTTTAACATGGATGTGGCCATTCTTTGCCTTTCTGCTTTTCAGTTGTGAATTTTATCTGAGGCAGTGCATGTGAAAACACTTTTACACCTATAAAGGCATTGCATAAATTCAAAGTATATTGCACCTTCAGGATGCCTGAGAGCTAGAATCATAGATGAGTAGGCTCAGCAGAACTACCAGTAAACTAATCACACCTAAAAACCAAGAAGCAATCCCATCTCTATATTGACTTAACTTCTGATAATACATTTTCTAAGTTTCGGTGGAAATTAAACTATTTTGACATCAGACCACTCAATGAGGCCAGCTACATGTACTATAATTATGATATGGGTTAAAAAAGTAATTTTCAAGGATAGTACAATATCACATCTGATGAACAATGTCTTTTAAAAGATTTTTTATTATTTTTTTAATTTTATTTTAATCATTGTTCAAATATAGTTTTCTCCCTTTTACTACCAATCCAACCCCCTCAACCCTCCCCACTTCCCTCCCATTACCACCCTCCCCCTAGTTTTTGTCCATGTGTCCTTTAAGTTTGTTCCCGTGAACCCTTCCCAATGTCCCCTGAAATTCCCTCTTCTCTCCCCTGTGGTCACTGTCAGCCTGTCCTCTATTTCAGTGTCTTTGGTTATGTTTTGCTTGTTTCTTTGTTTTGTTGTTTAGGTTCCTGTTAAAGGTGAGATCATATGGTATTTGTCTTTCACTGCCTGGCTTGTTTTGCTTAGCATAATGTTTTCCAGCTCCATCCACGCTGTTGCAAAGGGTAGGAGCTCTTTCTTTCTTTCTGCTGCATAGAATTCCATTGTGTAAATGTACCATAGTTTTTTGATCCATTCATTTACTGATGGGCATCTTGGTTGCTTCCAGCACGTAGCTATTGTAAATTGTGCTGCTATGAACATTGGGATGCATAGGTTCTTTTGAATTGGTGTTTTAGTATTCTTAGGACAGAGTCCCAGGAGTGGAATTGCTGGGTCAAAAGGCAGATCCATTTTCAGTTTTCTGAGGAAGTTCCATACTGCTTTCCATAGTGGTTGTACTAGTCTGCAGTCCCACCAACATTGCACGAGGGTCCCCTTTTCTCCACAACCTCTCCAAAACTTGTTGTTTGTTGCTTTGTTTATGATGGCCATTCTGACTGGTGTGAAGTGGTATCTCATTGTGGTTTTAATTTGCATCTCTCTGATAGCTAGCGATATTGAACATAGTTTCGTGTGTCTTTGGATTTTCTGTATGTCCTCCTTGGAGAAGTGTCTGTTCAAGTCCTTTGCCCATTTTTTAATTGGATTCCTTGTCTTCTTAAAGTGCAGTAGTGTAAGTTCTTTATATATTTTGGAGATTAAACCCTTGTCTGAGGTTTTTAAAGATTTTTTAAAAATGTAGTTTCTCTCTTTTTCTTTTTAAAGATTTTGGTTTATTTATTTATTTACAGAGAGGGAAAGGGAGGGAGAAAGAGAGGTAGAGAAATATAAATGTGTGGTTGCCTCTCACTAGCTCCCTACCAGGGACCTGGCCTGCAACTCAGGCATGTGTCCTAGACTGGGAATCAAACTGACGACTCTTTGTTTTTCAGGCCGGTGCTCAATCCACTGAGCTACACCAGCCAGGGCTTTTTTTTTAATATTAAAAAATATTTTATTGATTATTACAGTTGTCCCAGTTTTTCCCCTTTTCCCGATCCACGCAGCACCCCCCCACTCCCTCAGGCAATACCCCCACCATTGTTCACATCCATGGGTCATGCACATAAGCTCTTTGGCTACTCCTTTTCCTGTACTGTACTTTGTATCCCCATGGCTATTCTGTAATTGCTTATTTGTACTTCTTAATCTCCTCACCTCTTCACCCATTCCTTCACCCCTCTTCCTATCTGGCAACCATCAAAATGCTCTCTGTATCTATGATTCTGTCTCTGTTCTTCTTGTTTGCTTAGTTTGTTTTTTAAAATTCAATTTTTGACAGATATGTATTTTTGCCATTTTATTGTTCATAGTTTTTTTTCAAAGATTTTATTTATTTATTTTTTTTTAGAGAGGGAAGGGAGGGAGATAGATAGGTAGAGAGAGAGAGATAGAGAGAGAGAGAGAGAGAAATATCAATGTGTGGTTGCTGGGGGTCATGGCCTGCAACCCAGGCATGTACCCTGGCTGGGAATCGAACCTGTGATACTTTGGTTCACAGCCCACGCTAAATCCACTGAGCTACACCAGCCGGGGCTGTTCATAGTTTTGATCTTTTTTTCTTAAATAAGTCCCTTTAACATTTCATATAGTAATGGTTTGGTATGATGAACTCCTTTAGTTTTTTTCTTGTCTGGGAAGCTCTTTATTGGCCCTTTGATTCTAAATGGTAGCTTGCCTGGGTAGAGCAATATTGGCTGTAGGTCTCTGCTTTTCATGACTTTGAATATTTCCTGCCAGTCCCTTCTAGCCTGCAAAGTTTCTTTTGAGTAATCAGTTGACAGTCTTACAAGAACTCCCCTCTAGGTAACTAACTCCTTTTCTTTTGCTGCTTTTAAGATTCTCTCTTTATCTTTAACCTTTAGCATTTTGATTATGATTGTCTTGGAGTGGGCCTCTTTGTATCTATATTGTTTGGGATTCTCTGCTTCTTGGATTTGCCTGTCTATTTCCTTCACCAAATTAGGGAAGTTTTCTTTCACTACTTTTTCAGATAGATTTCCAATTTCTTGCTCTTTCTCTTCTTCTGGCACCACTATGATGCAAATGTTGGAACTGTTGAAGTTGTTCTAGAGGCTGCTCACACTATCCTCATTTTTTGGATTCTTTTTTTTTCTTGTTCTGACTCTTTTTGCTTCTTTAGAGTCAAAATCATTGATTTAATTCTTGGCTTCATCCACTCTACTGTTGTTTCCTGGTAAATTGTTCTTTATTTCAATTAGTGCATCCTTCATTTCTGACTGGATCTCTTCTGTGCTATTGAGGTCCTCACTAAGATTTTTGAGCATTCTTATAACAGATGTTTTGAACTCTGCACCTAATAGATTGCTTGTCTCCATTTTGTTTAGCTCTTTTTCTGGAGTTTTGATCTTTTCTTTCATTTGGGCCATGTGTTTTTGCCTCCTCATTTTGACAGTCTCCTTGTGTTTGTTTCTATGTATGAGGTATAGCTGCTTAGACTCCATGTCTTGGTAGTGTTTCCTAATGTAGTAGGTGTCCTATAGAGTCCAGTGGTACAGCCCCCTCAATCACCTAATCTGGGTATTTGAGGTGTGCCCTTTATGTGGGCTGAGTACACCCTCTTCTTGTAGTTGAGCCTTGATTGCTGTTAGCAGGTCAATAGGAGGATTTACCCAGGCCAGTCAGCTGCAAGGACTGGCTGTGACCACTTACCACTAAGCTCCACCCTCTGTGGAGAATCAGCTGTGCAGGGACATGGTTGGTGGTATTCTACTGTGGTGTGTAGCTGTCCACTGTGTGTGCAGTCTCTAGGGTTTCCCTGGTGGTGCAGGCTAAGGTCAGTCCTCATCTATGTTCTGCCTGGGGCCACCCTGACTGAAGTGTAAAGCAATCTGAGATGGTGTTACTTGTGCTATGCTTGGAGATTCCTAGGTGAAGTCAAGCTGTGTATCTAAGCTGGCAGCTGCTAGTACTCATCCTGGGGCCACTTAGCAAGAGGTATGGTGGCTGGGGGCTCACTGAGGCAGGCCTTTGCTTGTTTGATAGGATTTAGGATGTAGTGAAGCATGAGCCAAGACCAGCTAATCATATGGAAAAGTCATGGTTAACAGTTTAGGTGGGCCCATGAGTTGGATGCAATGGAATCTCAGGGGATCTCCAGGGCAGGGCAGATAGTGTTAGCCAGGTTGATGGAGTCTCAGATATGGCACTTGCTTGCTGGCTCCGTAGCTGTGTGTGGGAGGGCTCAGAAAAGAGACAGTGACCTCTGCCCACCTTTCTGTCTGAGAGAAAACTGTCCTTCAGCTCTTGACTTGATGACAGATACTTTAGTTCTACCCTGAATGTCACTGGTGTCTTTCAAGCTGCTACTCAAGTGCTGGAGCTCAAAGGGGGTAAGTCTGAGTAAGTCTGTGTGGGGATTCTTTAAGGGGGAACTGCTGGGACTTCAGAAGTTTCTTCCACTGACTCAATCCCTGCTGGGTTTTGCAGTCAGAAGTTATGGGGACTTACCTTCCTGGCACCAGAACCCTGGGCTGGTGGGCCTTGTGTGGGGCTGGGACTCCTTGCTTCCGAGATATCTCTCCTGGATTTTTATCTACCACATGTGGATGTGGTACCAGCCTGTTCTGCATCTCTGCACTCCTACCAGTATGGATGGTTGTGGTTTCTTTAATTCTGTGGTTGTCAGACTTCATTTCAACTAAATTTTCTGATGGTCCAGAGTGATGATTGTTCTAAATTTTATTTGTAATTTTAATGTGTTTGTGAGAGTAGGTGAACTGTGTTTACCTATGCTGCCATCTTGAATGGAAGTCCTCGAACAATGTCCTAAATGGAATTCTGGGTCACTGTTGAGAGAAGAGAATTAACTTTAGCTAGCAGAAGCAGAATGGGATGTATTGTAAGATTTAAAGTGGCTTACAGGATCATTGGGGCTGGGTAGCTAAAGAAACAGCCCCTAGGCTGAGCTTTCATGGACAACTCCCAGAGCCCCACAGAATTGTACTTCTGCTCCTGCCATGATCAAACACCATCTGTTACATCAAGAATCTTGTTTGAGGTCCTGGCTCCAGAATTACACTGCTGCAGCCTCAATCAGATCTAGCTTGATCCACACCGAAATGATGCCTCATGCTCTTTTTGTGTACTTAACTCCATTCTGAACCCAGTTCCTACATGGTTGCCTCTGGTTGGTGGATCCTCAGTACACCCAGAACACTTAAGAGAGTCTAAGAAATCAGTTTTTGCCTTTACAACCTCTGCTAGAATGTTGGAATATATGTTACACGTGTCAATTGTCCATCCATAGTATCTGTTAGAATAAATTATATGTGTACCTATGAAATGGAAATTGCTATTTGATGCCCCCAACCTCTGGCTACATGTCTATTAATTAAATGGTTTCAATGCAACACAATTTATTTAGGGCAGAGGAAATTCATTTAACTCAAATATGGGTTGAATGAAGAGATAGAAAGCATAGGAAACATTCATGTACATATATCTGTAGCATGCTATTAAGTTAAAGCATTTGTATCAGCATTATACCCAAGTTAGGTATGTGGATATTTCATTAAGCATATTATTTGTTCATAAATATAAATTTCTTGTTACTCCTATTAATTAAGACCAGAATAACTTACTCATTTTAATGTATTTACACATCATCATGACACCACAATAATTAAAGTTCAACGTATGCATAGAGATGATCTAATGAAATTTTACTGACTAGGAGAGTTCTCAATAACTATCTTTCTGCTTGAACAGCTTAGCTAATAAAACACAGGCATTCAAAACTAAGAATGGGTTAGAGTCATATAAAAATGACCTGAGTTCTTAATGCTTCTAAAGATATTATGGGAAAAATATGTATTCATTAGAGTGAGAAGATATTTTTGTTGTTGCAGCACAAACCAGCTTTAAGGAAGGGCATATTCTCAGTGTAACAAAGCAGAACTTACTCTGCAATAAACCCATGACCTGTCACTGAATGGTGTTTTGAAGAAGCAGACAAAGATGGTCAATGGATGGAAGAAGTAGAATGACATTTCTAAGTACTACTCAGGCAGGGCTTATGGAGAAGGTAAGAGAGAAGGGCAATGGGGCCATGAGAATATCCTTTCTAAAACCTGTTCTGTTTTTCCCTGACAGAATGGTTCTCAAACTTTTGGTCTTAAGCTCCTTTTAAATTCTTAAAAATTATTGAGGCTCCTAAAGAGCTTTTGTTTATATAGCTTATATCTATTAATATTTACTATGTTCATAATAAAAACAGAAATTTAAAACTATTTAAAATAACAATAATAGATATATTGCATGTTAACATAATGGTTAGTTGCAATATGAACCCATATCAATGGTCTTTTTGTATTCTGTTACATTAAAATGCTTTGGTTTATCTTGTACTTCGAATGAAACTTTTGCAAGTTTTGATTTTGTAGCATCATTCACTGGTCATCTGGAAAATACTAGTTCATTGAATTATGTAAATATCCCAAAGGTTGCCACAATATATTATACAGTATTTTAAAAATACATTTGTTAATGTCACTGGAAAAGTCTTTAAGCATTGGGAAGCTGTCAAGCTTAATGTGGTGAATATAAATTTTCTATAACTCTAATTTTCATTTTGACCTTGAATTCTATCATTGCCAACAAATACTGTTAGGAATTTTTCTTGAGGTGACAGGCTCACTTCATTCATTTTCTGAGAAAATGTCTGCCAAATACTCAGGTCTAAATAATCATGGTTTTTCTCTCAGTTGTTCTTTTAAATAAAAATGTGGTCCATGAAAAAAAGTGGCTCATTTAGCCTGGCAACTCAAACAATTGTACAAGAGCTTTTTCTAGAGACACTCATTGGAATTTGGTATACAGAAGTGCTTTAAGTATATTTTCCATTTCATCACACTAAGTGTCCCCAGAGGTCGAGATGTAAGAAATGAATACTTTTTACTGCTTCTTTGGAATATTCTTAAGGGACAGCAGTATTAGGCTTGTTGCTTTTTTTTTCTTTCTGTAAATGTACAGTGGTGAAAAAACCCACAACTACTAGTATAGTTAGTGCCATTTCCTTGATTAGCACTAAGGTGCCAGCAGTTTTGTCCAATGTCATTGGAAATATCAATAATGTGAAGAATACAAGTAATGCCTTGGTTTTGTCATGAAAATAAATTCAGTCTCATGGATACCCTGAAATAGTTCTGCAGTGGTATTTGAATTGCTGGTTCCTAGGTAGGTCTTGTACTGGGATCTGGGGTAATTGTTATTGACAGGGACATTTGGGGTTGCAAGGGGAAAGTCAACATCTTATGTGAGCCCCAATGCATGAGATGTTAAAAGAAACTTTGATTATTATTTGGATATTATTAACATTAATCATGAATTGCTGCCTGGGGAGCACTGCTCCAAAGAAAACCTATTAGTTTGAAAAAAACCCTAAATTTTGTTAGTGTTTCCAAGGTTCTCTCCTTGGCCCTCTTCTAATGCCATCTTGTCTATATCCTTGGCTTGCATTTTGTACACAGTGGACTACTCATCCCGTACCTTCCACCAGGCAGCTCCTCTGAGCCGGCATTCTAACCATTTCCCTGGCACCTTCCTCTGCGTTTCTTCACGTACCTCGAATCCAAAGTTATCTTGAAGTGGATATCTTTCGACTCAAATCTACTGCCCCTAGTCCTCTCTTAAGTGTCCAAGCCAGAAGCTTGGAAGTAAATTCTGGATTCTCCTATTCCCAACTCAACAACTAACTGATCCTTAGATCTTGTTGACTTCATTTTGTCTTTTGAATCATCCTGCTAACCTGCACCTCCATTGTAAGTCCCTGGATGAGTAACTGCTTCTGGTATCCTAACTGATCTCTCTGCTTTAGATTTGCTCTGCTACAATCTATCCCTTCTTACAGATACTCTTCTTACTAGTGTTTACTGAAGTAAAAAATGACTTTGTAGCTCCTTTGCTGAAAATCCTTCACTGGCACCTTTTGGATCAAAGAAAAAGGCCTCAGCATGACATAGGATCTTTTAGTACCATCCTTTGTTCAGCCTTGTTTTCCACAAAGCCCTCTGTGCTCCCAGTCACAAAATTCTGCTTCCTTCAAAGGACGATACTCTTTCCTACTGTGGAGATTTTGCTCATGCAGTTCCCTCTGCATAGAAATTTTTCCCCTTTCATTTGCCTAGGTGTATCACTTGTTCTTTAATATTGAGGTTATGTACCCAGGGGACATATCCTGATGCTTTAATATATGCCCTCCAGTATATTCCCACAACTCCTTCAACATATCTCTAGCATAGAGCTTGCTGCACTGTATGGTTATTTCTGCTGTTCTTGCCTGTCTCCTCTAGGACACGATCTCAGCACACAATTTTTTTTTCAGCACACAATTTGTTATGTAACGTAATGTTCATTTCTTTCCCAAGTACCTATTATGGTGTTGGGCACCTGGAGAAATTTTTTTAAAATGAACTAATTAAATGGGGATAATTTTTAGAAAAAGAATAAAAATTTTTATGTGTTCATATTTTTTAGAAGGGGGTAGCTATATGATTGTACATCAGCATAATTAAAGAATTGTGACAGAATAATGTTACATTTTTATACAATATAACTTCACAGTTTTTTTTTTTTTTTTACATTTAATTATGTTTCAGTTGGTTTCATCCACCTACCTCCTTTGTGGGAACAGCATCATGCAATGAATAATAAAGGATCCTTGGGTTTGGATGGGGTCAATAAGAAAATCACTTGTTTTTTCATAAATGTTATCCTTTTCAATTGGGATGAGCCAAAGTAATCCTGTGCAGTAGTTTCCGGCTGCTTGAGATGGGTTGGATAGGGTAGGGTTTGGGGTGGGCAAATCTTAGCATTAAGCTGAAGCCTAGAGAGAGAGAGAGAGAGAGAGAGAGAGAGGAAAATCTAGAAGGTAAAGAGGATCCTTTGCTCTTGTGTATCTGGGAAGGCCTGTTGACAGCATTCTTCTGGAGATCAAGGCATTTGTGATTGCCATGAATCAGGCTTTGGGATGATTTTCATCCTAGATTTCCTTAATTATGGCTGAACTGTAGCTGTCAAGAGGCAGAATTAGGAATTCCACTGGGAATTGATTGATGTTTGAAAGTCATATTTGGGAAAGCTCCTTAGAGACTTGTGAAATAAAGTTTGTATACATCTGGAAGAGTATCATTAGAAGAATCTCATAATCTTATATTTTCTCCTGTGAATTCTTAGAAACACAGAGAATGTGAAATCTTCAATATGTCACAGTTCAATGGTTAGAATTTACTTTAGCAGGTTAGATTTGTCCATTGCAGAATCCTACTCAAAATTAAAGGCCTTTCATGTGAAACAGAAATGATTTTGGTTTCAAAAAACAATGTTTCTTACTTATCACTGGGAGGGCCCTGGTTGTGTTGACTACAGAAATCTTTTGATATTTCAGAAAACTTATCACAACTTTTTCTTTGGCCTATTTTCTTCCCTTCTTTTCCTTTAAAAAAATCTCATTCAGGTCGGTCCCTCTTTTCTTTATACTTATGGTTACAAGATGACTAAAATATGTTTTGCTCATATCTGTATTCAGTTGATGCAATATCTTACTCAAAGCTAGATAGTTTCTGTAATAAATACTTAATTTTATTCCAGAAATTTTGAAAACAGGTTTATTTTATTTTCAAGGATCATAAAATTTACTCTTTTTTTTAAAAAAAATTATTTATTTATTTTTTTAGATGGGGGGAAGGGAGGGAGAAAGAGAAGGAGAGAAGCAGCAGTGTGTGGTTGCCTCTCAAGCACCCCATACTGGGGACCTGGCCTGCAACCTATGCATGTGCCCTGATTGGGAATTGAACTGGAGGCCTTTTGGTTCACAGGCCGGTGCTCAATCCACTGACTCACACCAGTGAGGGCTTAAACTTACTCTTTATTCTTGTGGTTTTCTATGCAATAATATATTCATTTCTGTTTAGGTCTGGGAGTGGTTAAATGTATATTCTTTTACTCCTCTTTTTAAAAGAGTCTCTAGTGAGTCTTCATTTTATCAAATGTGTTTTCTATGATGTTTTTGTGGTTGGTGTGGGCACTAAATACAGAATAAGGCCTTGCCTGCTGTACCTCTGTTAAATCACAGCTTAACATTATTTTCATAATTTTACAGACATTTTTCTTTATTTAAATCTAATTCCTAAATTTAGATTTTGATTCTCCAACATAACTTGTTTTCTGTGCTTACGTATCTCAATTTGTTTAGTTTCTGTATGGTGAATGATTTATATGACTATTTAAACAATGTGATCATAAAATGTCAATGTCACAAGAGGAAAATTCATAGAACTAGAGTCTCCCTGCATTTTATTGTGTTATTGATTTAACAGTCATCTCATTAAGTGTGCTGCTTTCCAAAGTGACCACAAACATCACTTTATATTGCTAAGCAGAGAAATTGTCCTTTGAAAATGTGCAGAGATAATTTTCAGAAAGTACACAGTCGATGTAGACATGTTTTAGCTAGAAGCTAAAGCAAATACAAGCTGCAAATGAACCAATAAAATATAAAAAGAAAAGCATTTGCAAAACAAATCTTATGATGCACTTAGGGAAAAGCTGCATGACATTTTGTTTTGCTGATATAATGGTATACTATTTGGTTGACCAGCTGGCTGGCCAAACCCTAAAGACTTCATTTCCTGTTTTCCAATTATAGGGCTGCAAATGAACGCATCTCCATTTTGAGCAATGACATTTTAGATATTTAACTAACTCCATTGTATAGATTACCTTTCTTTATTAGCACCATAAAAATGAGCCTGATGGCAGCATTTATGGTCACTGGGAAGGGTAGCCTAACATGCTGGTGAGTCATGGACTCATTCTTTTCTGTTGCCTAGCATTTCACATGGAGAAAAATGAACCATACATTCTGTAAACAGACAAAGAAATGTGGTGATAAGTTAACTTTGACCGTATTAAAGCTAGGATAAGGAATCATTTGTTCCCCATATTTTAAAATTAAGAAATCCACTGCATAATAATGGGGCTCAAATTTATGTGATCAGGTAAATCACGATATGCATCTGGCAAATATAGTACCAATCATCTGGAGCCAGAAAAATTTGTAGAGTTTTTTCCTCTTCGTATATTGCCTCAGAGGCACTTTATTTTAACTAGTATTATAGAGTATTTTAATAATTTAAGAAAGATGATGTGAGGTCATTAAAATTTTTTTGTGTTACAACTATTGTACCATTTGATGAGTGAATAATATGTATGTGCTTCTGTGCTCTGCTGTTGATATGACTGGGATGGTAAAGCCTTTCTGTTTTGTTTTCAGGGCTTAAATTTTTGGGCTTGATAGTATGGGAAAAATAACTGTGTGCTTAATCCATTCTTCCTGATGGGATGATGCTTTCAAAGGAACTCAAACTCCAGTTCCCTTTTTCTGAGATTTACATGGTCAAAGTGGAGTCTAAATCTACCTTTTTCATTTTTGTTCTAGAAGAAAGCATGCTGCCAAACATTTCCTTATGGAATAAGATCTGACCTTGGCTTGGAGTAGTCATATTCACAAATGACATTAACTTTGGGTTTTGATATGTCATCTCCAAATGTAGTCATATGTAGAGACTCAGCAACAGGACCCATTCTTTAACTTGGAAAGTGCATCTTATCACTGGATTCCATCACTGTGAAGTAATACCCTAGAATATATCCTGAAGTTATCTTGAGACTCTCACATTGTTTCATGAGGACTGGAGTGGGAAGAGTGTTCAAAGCATTACTTTGCTGAATTTTAACATTTATGTAATTTTTGTAAACTTGTTCAGGTATTTCTTCATTTTAATGAGGCAGACTCAAAAAGAAAGAAAGAAAGAAAGAAAGAAAGAAACTAATTTACTCTTTCTGTCTTGAACTGTGCAAGAC
The DNA here is from genome assembly GCF_004126475.2 of Phyllostomus discolor. Taxonomy (NCBI): domain Eukaryota; kingdom Metazoa; phylum Chordata; class Mammalia; order Chiroptera; family Phyllostomidae; genus Phyllostomus; species Phyllostomus discolor. The sequence goes on from NC_040904.2 coordinate 151,259,495, forward strand.
TTTGAGAATAAATACAAAGAAAAGATTGATGACCTAAATAATTTTCCCTAGAAATAATTGTATGTTTTTTGGAGGAGTGAAGTAAGATTCAATGAAAGACTTATACACAGCAATTAGGGAGGAGAAGTAGTAACTAAAATATATATATAAAGGGTGAGGCTGAAGTAAGTTTACTATTGTGAGTCCTCAAAACAGAGTTTATTCTTGTTTTATTTATTAATTATTGTATTATTTCTTTTTTTAAAAAAAGATTTTATTTATTTTTATTTTTAGAGAGGGAAGGGAGGGAGATAGAGATAGAGGTAGAGAAACAGAGAGAAACATCAATGTGCGGTTGCTGGGGGTTATGGCCTGCAACCCAGGAATGTACCCTGGCTGGGAATCGAACCTGGGACACTTTGCTTCCCAGCCCGCGCTCAATCCACTGAGCTATGCCAGCCAGGGCTAATTATTGTATTATTTCCATACAAACAACTGTAAGCCTACTTTTCCCCCACTTGTATATAAAAGAAAAGAACAGAAAAACATAAATGACTAAAAACATCACATTATATACATTAGCTAGCCATGATTTCAAGAAGAGTCATTCACCTTTTGATCATCCAAGCATCAACTGGGACACACTTGCATATTTTACTCTCTTCTGTTTACCCTGGGAATGCCCTCTTTCAGCAAAGCACAGGCATGTTTAATGTTTGGCTCCTAAACAGTGTTAGTATTCTTAAGTTTAACACCAAGGAAGCTATTTTTTTTCTTTTTTGTTTTTCATTTTAAAATTTTAATTATATTTTACTGATTATATTATTAAAATTGTCCCAATTTTGTCTCTTTTGCCCCACTCTATCCAGCCCTCCCTACTCCCTCAGGCAATCCTCACACTGTTGTCCATGTCCATGGGTCATGCACATATGTTCTTTGGCTCCTCTATGTCCTATGCTACACTGTACATCCCCATGACTATTGTGTAATTAGCAATTCGTGCTTCTTAATCCCTTCACCATTTTGCTGATCTCCACAACCCCTCTTTGATCTGGCAACCATCAAAATGTTCTCTATCTATGATTCTGTTTCTGTTCTGCATGTTTATTGTCTTTCAGATTCAATTGTTGATAGATAATGATTTATTGCCATTTTATTGTTCAGTTTTGATCTTAAAGACCTCTGAACATTTCATGTAATATTGTTTTGGCGGTGATGATGAACTCTTTTAGCTTTTTCTTGTTTGGGAAGCTCCTCATTTGTCCTTTGATTCTAAATGAAAGCTTTGCTGGGTAAGGTAATCTTGGTTGTAGGTCCTTGCTTTTTATCACTTTGAATATTTCTTGCCAATCCCTTCTAGCCTGCAAAGTTTGAATAACCAGCTGACAGAATTGTGGGAGCACCCATTTAGGCAACTAACTTTTTTCCTCTTTCTACTTTTAAGATCTTTTCTTTGTTTTTAACCTTTGGCATTTTAATCATAATGTGTCTTGCTGTGGTCCTCTATGGGTTCATCTTGTTTGGGATTCCCTATGGGAAGCTTTTTTTCCTTTTGTAAACTGCTTCATCAAGCATCCAAATTCTAAATTGGAAATGGGAATATTTTTCTCAGAAGCATTTTCTCCCATCATGCCTTCAATCCTTCTTTTCTTTTTTATGACTTGCTATTTATTTTTATGCCCACCCTCTCCAGGATGCTTTGCTGCTTGGAACCTTGTGTCTATCCCTGTGCATGCTGGCAGTCCCAGGCTCTGGTCTTTATTTCCCCCGATGGAAACAGCTGTGGAATCTCCCCAGACCTACAGAACTAATATGCGCTAAATTCCCAAGGTGTGGTCCTTGGACCACAAGTATCAGTATTACCTGGGAAATTAAATTTTTGGTCCCAAGAATTTGGGATTTTCTTATCCCTAAGAATGAGAAGCTCTGGGCATGGGGCCCAGAAGACTGTCTTTTAATGGATTAAAACCCTCCAGTGATGCCAATGCATGATAAAAAGTGAATATTTATGGTTTAATAAGAGGTAATATCTTAATGAGTGGTAATAATAAAATAAAAAGTGAATAGCTATGTTTTAATAAGGGAATAATATGTTTTGATAAGTAATATCTTCACCCAAAGAAATGCATTTTTTTGGTAGCAGAATTCAGGTTATCAAGGACAAAAGGAAGTTTTTCTACTGTCCTCTGATTATAGTAGTATTAAGTAACTTCACTTGTGCATAAAATGGATGTTGCTTTGGGTACAAATGTTCAAATAAATCATTCAAAGCTGCAACAAATCAGATGGCAGGCAAATAAGAGTCCATATAGTTGTGCGAAAATAGGTTGAAAAAGGCTTGGTTTCAGTTTGTTGAGGTAGAAAAAAGATTGAAAGGAATTCGCATACACGGGCAAGCTTTGTTCTTTGTTGCTATATCTTTTTGCATTTAACCTTGAATGATTACCAGAATGGCTACAAAGCCTCTAAAAATTAAAGCTCATTTCACTACAAAGGAATTTTTATGCAGTAGCTTTAATGTTGAACTTAAATTGAACTAGATTTCAGACTGCATACTGTTATTAACTTGCTTAGTGGTTTTATGTAAATGAATTAATTTTGTCCCTAAATTTCTCTTTCAATTGTAGATACTTTCAATTTATGAGTATAGTATGGAAATAGAGACTGTTAATAAAAACTATTGGAAAATGTTTTTTATAATACTTTACTCTTTCTAACATATGATCACAATATCAGTGTGCATATCGTACTGGTATAACTAAAGCATGTTTTCCTTTTATGTTTCTTCACTGATACCACTATTAACTGAGGTTAGATTACCTGGGGAAACATAAGGGGTTATATAAATTATATACTTGTGAAACTGTCACTGTGGTTGAGAGTTTAAGCACTATTTTCAGCTCTGGTTGTGTATCGCAATGCTATGTAGATTGAACATGCATTAAATGCCCAATTTTGTCAATAAGAACAAAATGCATAAGAAACCCAGTGGTTGATTGTTTCGTGGGAACCAATCCCCTCTCCTTTTTGAGGGAACATGGGGCTGGCACAGAGTAGTAGGCTTCAGAATTGAATAATTGGATACTTCATTAAATAGAAATGATTTAGTTAATCTTTAGTTAAAAATGTGAGTGACATTTAGCCTGGGAAGACATGCTGGAGGCAGCAGAAAAAAGTGATCACTTAAGTGCTCAAGTATGTGAGGATCAGTGAGGGTTTCACATAGACCTTGCGAAGTCCAATTTGATAGGTATTTGATTGCATTTTCACCTGCCTCTGGAAGGGTCTTCAGAATTTACGAGTAGTTTGAGGCACAGGGAAGAATGAGGAGAACACCAAGTTTCTTAGAAGCTGGAAGGGTCATGACTGTGGCTCTGTAATTGCCTGTAATGTCTCACATGGTGCTCTAGCTCAGCAGTTTCATGTAGCATCCAAACTACCGACAATGTGTGGGTAACTTAGCAGTCAAACTGGTCGAAGTTTAGGTCTGGTCTATCTTGTGGTGTAAGTAGTTTTTTTAAAAGTCTACATTTGCTTTCTAATTCTTTCAAAGCACCATGCAAATTATTGATCTTCCCAACATACGACAGAGAGGATACAAAAAAAAAGTGTTTTATAAATTGCTTGTGGGTAGATGAGTGTGCTAAGACACAAGCCTTCAGTTCTAACTACCCTATTGTGTTATCTCTATAATACAGTGGCTGTGTGATAAGAGTTTGACTTTCTAGTCAGAGAGATCTGGGTCTGCATCCAAGAACAATGGTATTGGACATGTTACTGAACCTTCCGAACCTCAGTTTCTTCACCTGTAAAATGGGCATACAACACTAGCTTAATTGTAAACATTAAAAATGCTGTGTGTAAAATATCTGGTGCTCAGAAAGATCTCAATACTTACTAAAATTTATAATAGTTCTTTTATCTTTAGTTTTCATCTTTGATGTCACATAAAGAGACAATGCCCACATATTATGGCCTGGGTCCTTGGACATTTGCTGTTTTTAGTAGAATTTCAGTTGTGCATAGATCATAGTCCTGAGCTGACTTTTGAAACTCCTATGACAAGCCATCACAATGAAAAAAATTCCCATTTTATCTAGGATGTTGTTGTTAGTCTGTGGTCAACCTCTTTTCTAGATTTTTTGTAAGATTCCTTTGAAAGTCTTGAATGAAAAAATTCATTTAATGTTTATAGTTGATCACTTACATTTTATGTATTTTAGGAGTAAGCAACATCTGGCATGAACATCTATTTATACAGTTTAGTTTTAAAAATAAAGCCAACAGATGATTCCTGCTGATACTCTTCTGATGGGATTTGGTCCGAACCTTCAGGGTAATTTCCCTGGGACCCACCCCTCCCTCCTGACAGCCTCCTCTGGGGAAGCAGGCCCAGCTGACCTCTGCTGGGTTCCCTGGGGTCGGGCCACTGCCCGGCCTTCTGCTCTCTGTGGGCTGTCCTCTCTGCCTGGACCACTCCAGCTGCTTCCCATTCATTTCCTGGTTTCATCGCTTGCAGAGGGCTTGGGAATTCTCCAATGAGGCAATGATCAGCATTCTTCACAGCTGGCAGTTTTCCAGCCAAATGGGAGTCTTCCTCTTGCAGCTCCCACCTGCCTGCAGCTGAATTGCTTCTGGATATGTCCAGAGCAACCAGAGCATGTGACACAACCTACTCTGCATTCCTGCCCTAGGCTGGAGGGGAGGCCACCAATTGCACACTTCACTCAGAGACATGGAAATTCCCCCTGCCCTTCCTCCTAACCCATCCTGAGATGAAGCACCATCTAAACAGATTTCTCTATGTTTCTGTTCTGCCCTTCTACCATTTCCCCAAATGAGAGCTCTGAGGAAGGTCAGCAGAGCTTGGACTCAGCTAACCAGGGTTAAATCATGGAAAACATCAGAAGTCCAGATAGGAAACAGGGGCCAAGAGTTAGATAGTTGACAAAACAGGATTGGCTGGGCATTCACCCCTTTGGACATGTGGAGCTGGCCGCTGTCTGACACGATTCCTGTGTCTCTGCGGTGGCTTTCTGCGCTCAGTGCCTGGAGTTCTGGTTCCTACCCCAACTTCCTCTTTCCAGTAAAGCAGGGCGTGGTGCAGCGTTTTCCAGAGTGTTCTGTGGAACAATAATCCCCAGAGATGCTCCTTGAGGAAAGGTTTCCATGGTGAATAACACTGTACAATGCCATGTACTGTAACACACTTAAGAAGTTTCAGAGTGTGTTCAGTTCATATGGTACAGGCCCTTGAATGCCCTGCTTTCCCCAGAGTTCCAAAAGTTATTGGACTACAGAATGCTCCTTTCAAACAACACCTAATAACAAACAGTGAAGCTAATGGTCAGTGGACATATTGTTCCGTAAGCCCGCCAAAAACACACCCACCTCAGGGCCTTTGCCCTTGCTGTTCCCTTGGTGTGGAATGCTGTTTCTCTGGATATTCACATGACTTATTTTATTCAGGTCTCTGCTTAGGAGCTCCCTTCCCTGACTATCCTATCCAAAATCGCCTTCTCTTTATCCCCATTCAGTTACTTCACTTTCTATTTACCCCTTCTCCTGCTTCATTATTTTTTCATATCACTTATAACTCTTGGTGTTATAAATCACATAATTGTTAATTATGTTCTAATGAATTTATTTTTGATAGATCTCTTGTACTTAAAATGGAAGCTCCATGAGGGCAGAGACATGGCTTTGTTCTCTGATGAATCTTCAGCTCTGGAATGGTGCCTAGTGCAAAGCTGGCACTCAACAAACTGTTGAATGAACCGATGGATAGTGGAGAAGAGCAAGGGATCTCAGGTCATCAGACCTCAGCTCTACCTGTTTCTCTCTTGATGTGACCTTGAACAAACCCGTTCATTGCTTGGACCCTTGATTTTTTTATATAAAGTCAGGAGAACAAATAATACACATCCTGCCTGTCTTAGATGCATGAGGAGGATGCATGAGGAGGATGAAATGGGAGTTTGGCTGTGATAGGGCTTCACAAACTGTCATAGGATTCCTTAGTCTGTTCTGGCTGCTAGAACAAAAATACTGCTGACTGGGTGGCTTATATAAACAACAGAAATTTATTTCTTACAGTTCTGGAAGCTGGGAGGTCCAAGATCAAGGTGCCAGCACATTCAATCTTTGGTAAGGGCCTGTTTCTTGGTTCATAGGCAGTTGTGTTTTTGCTCTGTCCTCACAGGATGGAAGGGATGAAGACACTTTCTTCGGGTTTCTTTTATAAGAGCACTAACCCCATTCATTGGGGCCCCACCCTACTTCCAAATACTATTGCACTGGAGATTAGGTTTTAACATGAATTTTGGGGTGATACAACTATTCAGACTATAACAGAGGCTAAGCAAATATAAGTTCCTAGTGAAGACAAAATGTAGAAAAGAAAAGGGAGGTAACTCCCAAGGTAGAGTTCTGTTTCTCTGAGAGCATGAGGATAAGTCCTTTTGATAGTAGGGAGGGGCAGAGTAGGAAAAATTGAGAAGAGGGGGTGTGATCTAGAGAGGAAAGACTGCTTGATATTGTCCTCAAATGCAGGGAACTGGGAGAAGCACTTAAGGCAGGGAGGAAAGATGCATAAATAGAGGCTGGTGAGTGCTACTATGCCTCTGACATGTTTTTTTATACAAAGTTTAATCAGTATGAAAACCTTACAGGGTAAGTGTTGTCTAGGTTTTGTAAGTTTTATATGCAAGGAAACTGAAGCAGTGGGAATTTCAGTACTGTACCCGACACCATATAGGAAGAAAGAGTTCAGATCCAAGTGCTGCTCTGAGGCTGTGAGAAAGAGTTCAGACCCAAGTGCTGCTCTTGGCTCTCACAAGTCTAATGGGGTCTGCTCCTCACCCTGTGTGAAGGTGGCACTGTAAGAGGAAGGGCAAGGTCAACCAGGGAAGTTTAGGCTGTCAATCTACAAACATTGCTGACACATAGAACCACCCGCTGGGGTTGCCTTTTAGTGGAGGGGGCAGGGGAAAGAAAAAAGAAGGTGAGAAGAAGTTAAGATGGTTTTAACTTTCTTATTGGAGGACATGTGTGTATGTTCAGAAAATGGGGATTGTTGAGGCTGGGGTGCATGGGCCCTGCTGCTCGCCTTGTTTACTTGTATTATTCTCTGCTGCTAGGGCTTATCCTTTCTCCTATCTTGTTTCTCTTTGTTTTTCAATCACGTGTTGATATTACTGCTCGTGTTAGCTAGTTAGCTGTGTGTCTCCACCTGAGTCAACCTAACATCATAAATGACTTTGGTAACAAATTGGGGAATTGAATCAATTAGATGAGATCTAATATTCTTCTCTGTGTTACCAATGTTTTTGACTCACAAGGACTAAAATCAGCTTCAAAACACCTTGATTGATTTGGGTGTTAAATTCAGTAAAGGCCTCCCACCAATCCAGCTGTTAGACCTGATGTGTGAAACTTGCCCCCTCTGAAGACGCTTGGGACTTTGCCCATGAAATAGGGAACTATAGTTGGAAATCAAATTTTAGCAATTTTAGAATATGAGATAGTGAAATCTCTAGACTAAAATGAGCACGATTACTATCATTTCTACCCCATAGAGCTCTTCTTCCTTATAAAAGTTGTCTGAGTGAGTCCAGACGAAAACTTTGACTATACGTGTAAAGCAGCACATCTAAGCAATGATCAGGACGAGGTAGCCCCAAAGAACTTTCACTTGAAATAAAACTGACATTTAGAGTTGAGGATGGGAATGGGGAAATGTTTCTTCACATTCTTTGAATAATGCTTTTAGTTTTCTCAGTTCAAGTGAATGAGCACTGTGTATGTGCATGTGTGCGTGAGAGAGGAAAAAAAAAAACGAAGAAGAGAGAGAAAGAGAATATTCCAGTCTTTTCAAATTTTTTCTCTTTGCTCTTTCAATGCATCTGCTCCCTACGGCCTGTCAGGCCACATGCACATTTCTGTCTCAGCATCGTGATTACAGGTGCAGTCTAGTATAATAGAAGGATTAGGGGTGGAAATGCCGGCAGCAGTCATGGAATTAGAATTTTGGCCTCACCATTTTCTTCTGTCCTTGGCACATTTTTAAAACTGTTTCTTCATATGCAAATGGAGATATTAACAGTCCTTATATCTCACCGTTGTGTTAAAAGAAGCTTCTAGGCCCAAGATGGAGCTGTTCCTGCCTGGGTATCACATCAGCAAACTGAAATGTAGGTAACATTGTCCCTGTAAATGCTCTGCTTGACCTGAAACATAGTATATTCAGTCAGCCAGTCCCCAAATGCTAAGCCACCTCTGCACTTCTCATCCCAAACAAGGTTGACTGTGTGGTCCTTGCCAATCAGATATTTTCTGTCTCTTCCTTGTTCTTTATTCTTTACCCAATAAAGCCTCTTGTATTCTGAGCAATTTTACACTTCTCTGAAAAAAAAAAATAACAAACCTGTCAACTTCCTGAAGTATTAAATACAGTTTGTACTACCTAAATTGTCTTCTTCAATAATTGTTTGAGATAAAGTTGGTATATAACATCATGTCAATTTCAGGTGTACAACTAATCCTTTTTTTTTGAACAGTTATGAAGATTATATAAGATAATGGATGTGGGACATTTGGCACCTGGTAAACACTCAGCAAATGTTAGTGAGGATTATTTTTGCTATTAACACCCCCTCGGTTCACTGTGAGGATATACCTTTCTTGAGGGAAAGAACTTTTACTCATCTCGTGATCCTCACGTTACCTTGTATATTTAGGTATGTAATAACCATCTATTTAATGGACTAGAATCCACATTTTAATAAATTTCAGTGTGTTGCAGTTGGCCCCCAAACTTCTCAGAAATGTGACTATTATAATCAGCATGTATTGTCAGGTGTTAGGCTGAGTGAAACTCCACTGCCCTAAAAATAAATTCACGCTGTGTTTCTCGAAAGCATATCCCACACATCTAAATGTCACCTTATATTTGAACATGCACTAGTTGGATTGAATCCTACTGTTCTGTGCCCTTCCCTGGGAGTTTGATTTTTATGGAGCTGGTAGATGCTTTGGGTACATGAAGAGATTCACAGTTGTAGAAATCAGATGCTTGAAGTTCTGAACAGCTTCGCTGCGAAAGTTGTCATTTTTGTTTTCTCTGGGCTATATTCTTGTTACCTACTTTTTCATGAGATGGTCAGATGCGGAGAGGAAACTGATATGGTGAGTCATTGCCAATATTGTATTATTAATACCTTTGAAAGGCCTTTCAAATTGGGCATTTGTTAAGGAGAACTGCTTTCAGAACATTCGCTGTCCATTTGGGACAAACAACTCTGTGGTACTGACTGCAGAAATCACTTAGGTCGTGCAGATCAAGCTTCATGAACAGCATTTCATTGCAGCAAGATGGCAAGTACTGATTGTCTTATTAAGAATCAGTGTGATGATGAAACATGATTAAAGTGAATCAGAAGAAATTACCAAGCAGGGGGTCAAGAAAGGAATGAGCAGGGGCTTGGTCATGGAAATACAGGCCCAGATGAGTTAATTCTATGGGTGTTTGTTTATAATAATTATGCATAAGTGTTTGAATAATAATCATACTCCCAAATTATGTGAAAATTATACTGCTCTCAATTGCATAAAACAGTTTACATGCCCATTATCAACCGAGCCAAGGAATATGTAATGATGTGAAACCTAAGGTCTCCGTGAAATGTTCCCATAAAAAAATACTTATATTTACTTGTCAATTTCAAAAGAATCAAATTTCATTGTATCATATAAATAAGTATCTGGAAGGTACTAGCTCCTGCTGTTTCAGTAAGCTACCCTATATTTAGAAAATTTCTGTGGTTTTCAGTTAAATATATTTTCTTCAGAAAAGCAATTCTTATAACCTGACCTAAGTAAAACAGAGGCTGTTTCTAATGAAACTAAGGAATTCGTGATGTCATCTTGTGTGTGGCAATTCCTCAATTAGGAGGGGGAGGCTCAGAAAATGCAAAAGCCTATGGTTATATAGAGCAACCTAAATACATCAGAAGCTCATTATGCATGTCACAGTTTGCAGCAAAATACAGTCCTATAGCAAGTGAGAAGGTCTGAACTTGATGTAACTTAGCTTTGGAAGCCAGCAGTGACAAACCACACAGATCAACAGCCTCCCCTCTGAACAAATGTGGAAAACCACTTGTCAGTTCCTCCCCTTGAAACACTCCTCCCTGTGGCTCCACTTTATTCTTAAACTATTTTATTTTTGGTAAAAGTTATGCTTACCAAGCCCTAAAATACACAAAACCTCCTGCAGTCTATTCGAGCAGAGGAAGGGTCCCCAGTATGAAAATTGGTGCACCATGTGCAATTAAGGAGGAACGTTATTTTATTAACAGTTGGCACCAGAATTCCTCTCAGGAGGGGAAACGTACAGGTATTTACTTTGAAAAATACCCTGCTAGGAGCTGCAGAGTAGAAGAGAGCCCCGGAGGGGCCAGGGTGTGGGCGGAATGTTTCTGAGACAAAGGGAGCACTTTCACAGGAACCTTCCAGCTGCTGCGTCCGGACAGGCAGGGGAGGGGCTGCAGCCAATGACAGGGCTGAAAGCGCCTTGCCTCTGCTCCACGTGACTCTTCCTCCCCTCCCTCCAGCACAAATTTTTGCTGGAATTACTGAATTGATTAAATATTTGGTGCAGTCAGGGTTTTTGTTTTTGTCTTTGGATAGAAACTTGTGTAAGGGCTGGGCTTCTGTCTAAGATCAACGGAGAGCAGAGTTCATTTGTGCGGATCCGAAAGTGGAGGCAGAGATAAGCAGCTGAGAATAAGTGTTTAGGAATTTTTTAGAGATTATGGGGAGGCCTCTAGACATTCACAGATCTAGATGGGTTTACTGAAATCTTTCAGGGGGCGAGAGAGCCCTCGTGGCATCTTGGTTAAATTGCTGCTTTTGGGGCAGAGTCACTACTTCGTGAACTGTCATTGTCAGCGGGAAGCTACTGTGTCTTGTGAGACTTCATAAAGGTGCTTGGAAACACGGCTCTATAAAAAACGTCAGGCACCGCAGTTGATTTTGCATTCTTTGAACTGACTAGACTTCAAAATAATGTTAATTTAAGAGGCTGGCTGATGGCAAATAATGAGCTTTAGCAGAATAACAAAGAACTTTAAGATCACACCTTACCTTTCATAAACATTCAATAGCACCAGTTTTTCAAAATCAATTCAGAATCCTTGAGAATGAGGGATAAATTAAGAACCAAAAAAACTGAGTATCCAATATTCCCCAGGGATTTTTCATTAGCCAAGGTTGCTAAGGTGCAAATGAATGATTTACATATTGGACCCGTTGCACATAATCGTACCTCTTCTAGGATCCAATCTAGAGGACCATGATGTAAATCAATGCGCAAAAACACATTGGACCACAGTTCACAATGTCTATAGGGATTTGAGGGTTTGAAAGTGATAATGGCGTATCACATAAGGAAATGTTTCAATGTCATCAGTTATGTCCAACAATTGGACTGCTCTGACCCAGAATTTCAGATGCATCACCTTCCCTAACCACTTCTGACAAAGATGTCCTCTGCACATCACCCTTTGAATTTTCTTCACAACACTTATTACCATCTGAAGTGATTCTGTCCATTTATATTTTACCTGTTTTGGTCTGTCAACCAGCGATTGCTACATGAAGACTAGGAAAGCCAGTAACTGATGCCCCTTGATCATTGCTGGCTTTCAAGCTCTAGGATAATGCCTAGCACCTAATCAGAGCTCAGTAAATATTTGTTGAATCGTTTAATGAATTTCACTCAGCATCTAACACACAGAGATTATCAAAATCCTCACATGCTACTACAAATTGTGTGGTTCTTATTATAAGGGAAACACACACTGAAGGATTCTATGGCTGGTATTTTGATCTAATTCCTTTTTATTGGCATTCTAATCTTGGATCATGTAAATGATGATCACATTATACCCATCAGGATACTTTGCAAGAAAAAAGATTCAGAATTATAGCCTCTCTGCACTTAAAGTGAATCTAGAGATTCAATTAAATGATATAACAGTAGAGTTCAGTTTTTCATATGGAGGAATGTTTTGATGTTCAATTTTAGCTTTAGGTTAATAGCATTATTAGATTGCATTCTAATAGGAGAGGTCATTAGAAGAATAGATACACTTTTTTTTAATTTAAGAAGAAAATTCAGTGGTGGAAGCTAAATAGTAATGCCCATTTTTAAGAGTTAGCAAGATTCAATACTACTTTTGATTAATTTTTTTGAAAGTGTAATTAGGAGAGAATGTATAAATGTCTTTAAAATGAGAACACCAAAAATATTCTTTAGCTCCATATTGTAGATAATTAAAAGAAGATATTTCAGAATATAAATCCACTGTTTTGAGAGTGTAGAATTCTTTTTCTACTTTACACCTTATTGCTTTGATATTTTTAGATGATCTTTTTGCCAATATGTTGTCATGGGGCCGGGCCTATTTTATGATGTAACTGTACTTGTTAGACATAATAGTTACTAATTGTATTTTATGTGCATTATTTTCTCCATCCTCATAAGAGAAAAATAACAGAAACACTGCTGAATTAAGCTAAGTGCATAAAAGAAAGTTCTAGAAATTTTATAAAATATCCTTTCTGAAATTAGTATGCGTATTTGTTACTGGTAAAGGAAGAACTGTTTTTCAGGTGTTTATGCACAAATTGTTTTGGTTTTGTCTTCAAAATGTACAGAGATAGTTATCTACTTCTGCATAACAAATTACCACAAAATTTAGTGGCTTAAAACAATAATAGACTCTTACAGTTTCTGTGAAGAATTAGGGAGCAGCTTAGTTAGCTGTTCTGGCTGGTGAGTGTTTCATGAAGTTGCAGTTGTCCAAAGGTTTGGCTAGCACTGGAGGAACTGCTTCCAAGGTGGTGCACTCACATGACTGGCACCTCCGGGATGGTTGTTGACAGGAGACCTTGGTTTGTCATGATGTGTACTTTTCTGTAGGGCTGGCTGAATGTCTTTACGGTATGGTGATTGACTTCCCCCAGGGCAAGTGATTCAAGTAAACCAAGAAGAAGTTGCTTTGCTTTTTTCTGACTTAACTTTAGTCACATGCCATACCTTCTGTCATATTCAACTAGTCACACAAACCAATCCTTATACAATGTAGGTAGGGACTATGCAAGGGCATAAATATGAGGAGGTAAGAATCATTGGGGATTAGCATATTGCTCATCACAGTGAGAAATAACAGGGTTTTAACTTAAAACATACCATTGTTATGAATTTTTAATTGATCACCAACATTCACTAAAAAGTGCTTTGCAAATTGTGGGGCAGTGAAGATGATGTAAAAATGGAAATAGCATTTGATAAAAAAGCCTGAGAAGTGTATAAATAATATTTTCTCCTCTAAATTATGAACAATGCATATCATCACTTTGGATAAAGCAAATAAGTAAATAGTGTCAAATCTGCTTCACAAAATTATAAACATATTTTGCTTTGGGTAGGGAATAGGATCAGATAATTGAATAAAAGACATGAAAGACAGGAAAGATTAGAAAATAATAGGGTCTAGAGAAAGAAAAAGTAGTAGAAGAAGAGAATGGATAAGAAAAGTGATAAAGGGGATGAGGGAAAACAAATGGGAGCGATAACAGCAGAAGATATAGAAGTCAAGTATATGGAAATAAGCAAAAGAAGTGTAGGACAAAGAGACCATGGACACAAAAGAGAGAAGGAAAGGGAGAAAAGATCATGAGAAGGGAAGAAAAAGTAAAAAAAAGAGGGGATTAGCTTTCTTATACCAGTTTTTAGGTCTTTTTCCACCTCAGAACAGGGCCAGGGACTTACATCTTCTTTCTTGGTCTCACTGTGTTTTCCTGTCCTCTCCGGAGTTCCCTCTAATGCCTGGTTCTCAGAATCCTGTGTTCAGAGTGGTTTGGATAGAGGTTTCTAGAGAGGAGAGTAGAATGGCCATTTATTTACTATCCAGCTTGTTCTTCTTAAGCACACACTATCTTGTTCGATAATATTTTTCTAAAAGTATTGAAAAAGTGTAATTTATCAGAAGGAAAAAAAAAACCAGAAATAAGTAAATGATTTTCTAAGAGATTTTTGGTTCTATAAAGTTATTAGCATGTATGTTGTGTTCCCCTTGTGTTTCTGCAGATTAGTATGTTTCATTTTGGGTTTTTGATTCAGGATTCACTTTAGTTCAGGTTCCTGATTCAATTAACGTTTCTGCGATTGAAGCAAAATTCTGGTTAAAAATGTTCTCAGTAGGCTAGTTTCCTTAACCCAGGGGTGTCAAACTCATTTTCACTGGGGGCCACATCAGCCTGGTGGTTGCATTCCAAGGGCTGAATGTAATTTCAGGACTGTATAAATGTAACTACTCCTTAACTAGAGGCAAAGAACTCAGTGCTGCCACCGGGTAGAAACAAAGTGCCTGCTGGATAAAACAAGGTGGAGGGCTGGATTCGGCCTGTAGGCCTTTTGTTTGATACCTGTGCCTTAGCCAATACTATTATTATTTTTTTTATGAGAACCTTGCATAATTTGTGCTTACATAGATGTAGGGGAAATTTGGATTTAAGGGAAATTTGGATAAGCAGTTTTCATATAATGAAGTATTAAGTGAATAAATTGATATATGTTTTTTCCTTATATTGTCAGTGTACTTTCTGATATACAGCTAACTCACAAAGGTAAATTTAATCAGAGCTGCTGACACAATATACAACTTTCTTTTCAGACTATCTCCTGACCCCCTTTTCTCAAACTGGTTTATTTTTCAAAAACTATTTAAATTAAAAAATTTCAATATGTAATATATTCACAGAGTTGGCAATTCATCCCTCTTAAAATTTATTGGAGTTCTTAAATTTGTAATTGGGATCATTCACTTGGGAAAACTCTCAGCTATTTTCTCTTCAAATATTGCCTAATTCTCACTCCTTTTTCTGCCTGGAACTCTGATTAGAGGTATGTTACTTTCTCGATCTCTTCCATGTGTTTTAATCTTTCTTTCTTGTTTTACATCTCTGCCTATTGGTGCTTCTTTCTGGAGAATTTCTTCTGGTCTGTCCTCCTTGGATAATTCTTTCTTTAGCTATGCCTAATATGTTGTTAAAACTGTTCATTTAGTTTTTACTTATAATTATTATAGTTGTCAGTTTTCGAGGTGTTATTTAATTCTTTTTAAAAATCTGCTTGGTCATTCTATATAATTCTTATTACCTGGACTTATTTTTAAATTTGACTTTGATTTAATACATTTTGTAATGTGTCTGACAATTGTCTGAAAACATTGTCAAATGTTTTACAGTTCTGTTGTTGCTTTCTATAATTTCACCTGTTTTTTTTCCTTCAGTGCTTTGTCTCCTTAATGTCTGTGAACTGCTCATTTTCTTTAGAAAATTATTTGTGAGCATCTTTTGAGACCTTGGATGATGGTGGGTTCTTCCGGTGGGGATTTATTTTTGCTTTGGCGGCACGTCTGGGAACACTTCCACTCCTTGACTTTTCCTTGGATCATCCAGGTTGTGTGTGAATTTGGCTTGTAAATTCCCATGAGGCCTAGCTTGTCATTGCAGTTCATGAGGGGACTTCCTCTCCTTTATTATTGCCTTCCTTAGGGCCAGAGCTGTGGGGTTTGTTTTTTATTCATCCTTACACCAAGGATTCATTCATTCTTAAACAAGTCCTTTGGGATCTGAGCAGATTATTAGATCCCCCACAGAGGCTGTAGTCTTTGTTTTCTGTTCACACACATCTCCTGAGGCCATGGCAACCAAGGTTGAGAGTGGCCAGGTTTGCCAAATGCCTTCAGTGTCTTGTTCACTTCTGGGTTCCCATCTTCCCTAAGATTTTGGCTTAATGACTTCTTCCTAACATTCCTGCAATGGTTTAAAGACTTTACTAAGAGTTTATCTAGTATTTTTAGTTGTGTTCAGCTGGAGAGTTTTTCCAGTTATTTAGCCCATGCTATTTTTGGAAATGAAAGTCCTGGTACAAATTCAACAGGGACAAAAGGGTTTGCAAGAATAAATCTCCTTGTTATCCCCTGTCTTCCTGATCACCATATGATCATCTTGGTAGGTCCAGAGAGTGCATTTGATAAATTTCAAAACTCATTCACGCACTCACCCACAAGTAAATACAGACTCAGAGAACTATGAATAGAAAGGATACTTTAAAAGCCTGATATGATTTACCCCATACTTTAGTGGTGAAAATTTGGAGGCATTCTTATTAAAATCAAGAGCAAAACTAAGAGGCCTCTGGCAGCACTTCAATTCAATATGGTATTGGCAGTCCTAGCAAAAGCAATAGGATTTAAAACAAGAAATAAGGCATTGAAGAGGAAGATAAAATCTTTTTCTTCTTTGCAAAGGATATAATTATCTATAGAGACTCTGAAGATCATCTATTATAACCAAGAAAATTTCAGCAGCCCTGGCCAGGTAGCTCATTTGGTTAAAGCACCATCCTGATATAACAGAGTTGTGTGTTCTATCCCCTTAAGGGCAAGAAGCAACCAATGAATACATAAATAAGTTGAACAACAAACTGATGTTTCTTTGATTTGGAAAAACAAGTCAATATCTCTCTCTCTCTCTCTTTCTGCTACCTTTCCTCTCTCTCCTTCCTTTCTCTCTCTCTAAATATCAATAAAATTTTACTTCTGGTCAAGATGGTGGCATAGGCAGACATGGCTTGTCTCTTCACATATCCACATCAAAACCACAACTCAAATATATTACAGCCATCACTCAGAACCACCAGAAATCAAGTTGAATGGAAATTGGGCAACTACAGAATTAAAGAGACCACACCCATCTAGACTAGTAGGAGGGGCACAGATGCAGAGTGGGCTGGTCCCTCACCCATGTGTGGTAGATAAAAATTTGTGAAGGATATCTTGGGAGTGAAGAGTTCTAACCCCACACCAGGATCCCCAGTCCAGTGTTCCACTGCCAGGAAGTTAAGTCCTCACAACTCCTGGCTGCAAAAACCAGCAGGGATCGAGTCAGTGGAAGAAACCGTTGGAGTCGCAAGCAATTGCTCTTAAATAACTCACACATAGACTCACCTAATCAGACTCATTCTCTCTGAGCTCCAGCACTGGGGTAGCAGCTTGAAAGGCACCCAGTGGTATATAGGCAGAAACTGAAGTGGTTGGCCACAAGGTGAGCAGAGGCTATTGTCCCTTTGCTAAACCAACACCCCCATAGAGCTGGCAAAGTGGTGCCACCAACCTGACTAACACTGTTTGACCCGCTTTGGAGATCTCCAGAGACTCTGCCCACATAACTTACAGGCCCACTTAAGCTGGTTTTCTATATGAATGGCTGGTCTTGGTTCACATTTCACAACTTCCTAAATCCTTTCAAAAAGCAACAGCTGGCTCCAGTGAGCCCAAGGCCCAGAACTAGCAGCGACCAGCCTAGATTTACATCTTGGCTTTACCTGGGAATCTCTAAGCCTAGAACAAGTAGCAGGCATCTCAGGTTTCTTTATAGCTCAGGAAGGGTGGCCCTGGGCAGAACACAGGAGGGGGCTGATCTTGGCCTGCACCATTTGGGAATCCCCAGGGCCAGTGCACCCAGTGGACAACTACAGGCCATGTTGGAGCACCACCTCCCTGCCCCTGCACAGCTGATCCTCCATGGAGGGCAGAGGTTGATGGTCAGTGGTCACAGACAATCCTTGCAGCTGACTGGCCTGGGTTAATCCCTCCTATTGACTTGCCAACAGCAACCAAAGCTTAACTACAAGAGGAGGGTGTGCTCAGCCCACACAAAGGGAATACCTCAAGTACCGAGCTTGTGTGATGGGGGTGCTGTACCATTGGACCCTACAGGACACTTACTACATTAGGCCACACTACCAAGACACAGAGTCAAAGCAGCTCTAATACATAGAAACAGAGGCAGTGAGGCAGCCAAAATAGAGACAAAGAAACATAGCCCAAATGAAAGAATAGATCAAAACTTCAGAAAAAGAGCTAAATGAAATGGAGATAAGCAATCTATCAAGTGCAGAGTTCAAACATTGTTTATAAGAATGCTTAAGGAACTTAGTGAGGACCTCAGCAGCATAAGAAAGATCTAGTCAGAAATGAAGATTACACTGATTGAAATAAAGAACAATTTATAGGGAAATAATAATAGAATGCATGAGACTGAGAACCAGACCAACAATTTGGAACTTAAGGAACCAAAAAACAACCAATCAGAACAATAAGAAGAAAAAAGAATTAAAAAAATGAGGATAGTATAAGCAGCCTTTAAGACAACTTCAAGCATTCCAACATTCATATCACAGAGCTGACAGAAGGGGAAGAGAAAGAGCAAGAAATTGGAAATCTATTTGAAAAACTAATGAAAGAGAACTTCCCTAATTTGGTGAAGGAAATAGACATGCAAGTCCAGGAAGCACAGAGAGCCCCAAACAAGATGGATGCAATGAGGCCCACACCAAGACACATCATAATTAAAAGGTTAAAGATAAAGACAGAATCTTAAAAGCAGCAAGAGCAAAGCAGTTGGGTACCTACAGGGGTGTTCCCAGGAGACTCTCAGCTGATTTCTCAAAAGAAATTTTGCAGGCTAGAAGGCACTGGCAAGAAATATTCAAAGTCATGAAAAGCAGAGACCTATAGCTCTATCCAGCAAAGCTATCATTTAGAATCAAAGGTCAGATAAAGAGCTTCCTAGACAAGAAAAAAACTAAAGGAGTTCATCATCATCAAACCATTATTATATGAAATGTTAAAGGGACTTACTCAAAAAAAGAACAAGATCAAGACTATGGACAATAAAATGGCAAAAATACATATCTAGCAACAATTGAATCTGAAAAGCAAGCTAAGAAACTAGAAGAAGAATAGAGACAGAATCATGGATACAAAGGCACTTTTTGGACCATATACATATCTCAGATATGCAGATGCACATACAGGAGACAGCTGTGATGAGCTCTTGACTTACTTGTTGGTGGACTGGATTTCAAATTTCAGCTTTAATACTTCACTCTTCTATAAAGTTGGAAAATTTGCCTAAATATATTCAAACTCAATGTTACAGGGTTCTGTGAGGATCAAATAAGATAATACATGTGAAATTACCTGGCATATGGTAGGCATTCAATGTGTTTTTCTTTCTTAATTATTTTCCCTATGAAATGATGGATCTTTTTTGAGAGTGCTGCAAGCCTGAGTGGGTACATAAATATGGAATACATTTCATTCATCTTTTTAGTAAAAGATGAAGCATGTCTTTTATACCTTTTTCAAATAAGCATTTAAAAATCTTCATACCTCTAAACATCACCCAGTTTTCTGGAGACACGTCTGGACAGTAAAAGGCCTACTCAAAACCAATAACAAAAATTGGTCTTTTTACTGCACAGAGAAAATATTCACAGAAAATAGCTCTTTTTCCCCTCACAGAACTTGGATTATTATAGAAAAATTGGAAAATCCAGATGTAAAAAGCATTCATAATTATACTAGCCAAAGAAAACCATTTGGTGTATTTTCTTTCAATCTCTTTTATGTGACATGTACCTAAATTGGAATCAACCATACATATCTTTTGTAACCTATTTTCTTTATCTTATGTTATACAGAAAGTATATTCTTATGCCATTACATATAATACTTTTTTGAAGACAAAGTTTTGAATGGCTATGTAGCTCTACCACTAATTTAATTATTTTCCTATTTTTAAGTTATTTTTAATATTTGCCATAGTACATATCACTGCAGTGATCATCTGTATACATAAATCCTTGGTGATTTTTAAGAAATAGATTTCAAACAATGGAATTATTACATCAAAAGGTATAAAACCCTTGAAGCCTCACTTATATTGAAAAATGATCCTGTGGGAAGATTGTACCAATTTTATACCCCTGTCAGCAGTGTATGCAACTCAGTATTTTCCAGAACCCTTGAAGCAAAGCATTTCTATTAAGACTTCCTTCACATGTGATTGCCACACCCACCTGTGCTGATTAATTTCTTGAAACCTTTGTTAATGGTCATTTACTAACAACCATTGCCATTGTACCTGAGGCTTTGCATGTCTTGTTATCTCCGTTGTGATTTACATGATTCTTTTAAAAGTGTTTTATGAAAAAGAGCAAACCAGTAAACGTGCTGATAATACTAAAACTGAGATTTAATTGCTTAGATAAAATCAAGACAGGCTGACAAACTCAGACTTGTGGGAAGACTGGATGGATGGTTGCCTGGGGAATATTACATGAGTCATTGTTTTTAAAACCTCCAGAGTCAGGAAGAAGGAAGGGGCTGATTAGCTGGTGTTGGCTATCATATTCCCGTTTCATATATTTCTAAAAACAGCACAGTTTTGTGAATGTGTTAAATGATCCAGAATTAATAAATAATGATAAAACCAGGGAATGAAGCTCTTCAGGCAAATTTAGCCCCTGACCTGGTCATGAATGAACAGCTCTCCTCGAGCAGTCAGCATCAGGCATTTGTATTTATCTGTGTGTATGCTCATCTCCCTCACTGGCTAGTGGAGCTCCTTGAGACAGAGAATGAATGTTTCCATAGTTGTTTCACTGCGAGGACAAGAGCAATGCCTATAATAGAATCATGTAGATGAACAGTTAATTTACCTGATGGCTGGCTAGAAAAGAACTTTTTGAGCATAATAGCAATGGAAGAAACCCTAAAGGAAATTAGCAAAAGATTTGAATGTACAATATAAACATGTAAAATGTTTGTATACTGTCTTCTTCCTCCATAAATATTTTACTAAATATGATAGCAAGAGATTTAATTCCTTTATTATATAAAGAACTCATGCCCTGGCTGGTGTAGCTCAGTGGATTGAGTGCGGGCTGTGAACCAAAGCATCGCAGGTTCGATTCCCAGTCAGGGAACATGCCTGGGTTGCAGGCCATGGCCCCCAGCAACTGCACATTGATGTTTCTCTCTCTCTCTCTCTTTCTTCCTCCCTTCCCTCTCTAAAAATAAATAAATAAAATCTTAAAAAAAAAAGAAAGAACAATCACAGATGATCCATTTGAAAAAAAAAACTCATAAAAATCAAGAAGAAAAATATGAGCCCAATTTGAATGGGCAAAGGGCATGGATAAACAATTCAACAAAGAAAAAATAGATATAACTAATATTAAAAATTTCACTTTTTTCAAAATTTTTTTTATTGAGGTAACATATACATAACATAAAATTTACCATTTTAACCATTTTTAAGTGTACAGTTCAGTGGCCAATTACACTTTTAATTAAGTGCAGAACAAAACAATCAGATACCATTTTTGATCATTAGATGAAAAAAGTTCTTTTTTAAAAAAATGAAAATAAACCGGAAAGTGGCTGAGTGAATAGAAATGTATTTTGGTGCAACCTTTCTGAAAAGCAATTTGGGAATATGTATTAGAAACGTCAAAGATGTTTATGCCCTTGGACACAAGAATCCTACTTTTAGAAATTTATCCTCTGTAAACAATCTGAAATGTGAGTAAAGATGTTTATAATATGTAATGCTGTTTATTTTAACAAAATACTAAGAAATTTCAGTAAGAGAAAATTAAATAACTTTTGGTATAGCCAGAAAGTAGACTACTCACACATCTTTTAAATAGATGTTAATGGAAAGCAATTTTTTTTAAAAAAAGACAAAACCATTGTCTCTTTCAGATAGTCTTCCCATATGGGTGCATCTCCTGCTTTTCCACCAAGTGCATGCACATCCCTCTCTTCATCATGGCACTTACCATGCTGTATTAGAAGCATTTGTTCATTTGCTGCTTCATTTTCTTTCCTAAACTGTGAGCTCCTTAAAGGGTACGAAGGATTCCTTGTGTCTCTGACTCCTCAATCTACAGCATAGTATCTGTATGCAGTAGGAACTTGGAAAATGTCTACTGAGTAAATGGAGGTATGGGAAAACATGGTATTTTATAGGAGGGACATTAGATGGGGACAGAAAATAGAGGGCACGTGCAAAACTTGAATAGGTAGATTGAACAGATCATGAAGACAACAGTCTATACTGGGTTTAGGAATTTGTAGTCACAAAATCCTTTTTTCCTTTTCACATTCATGATATCATACTTTTCAATGCTGTAAATTCTGTAATGGGAGACATAAACCAGTGCTATGCTAGTGCATTTTTAACAGATGCCTCCTGTCCAAAAGCCTTGGTTTGATGTGTGTGTGTGTGTGTGTGTGTGTGTGTTTATTTCCATGGCATACATGCTCTCATCATGGACAATTTTAAGCTACCAACATGACATTACTAAACATGGGTATGGGAACAGATGCACAGTATCATGCCATTAATTATGAAGGGTTTCCACCACACAATTACAAGAGATGGAAATGACCTGAAGAGTGAAATGCAGTGAAATAATTAAGAAGTGATGACTTTTGAGTGTTTATTATTTTTGTTTTTAACATGTCTTTAATGGATACCAATAACCTTTTAGAGACTGTTCTGGATCCTGAATATTAGTTTCCCTGTGATGCTTCCTTGGATGAGAGTTGACTGAGTTTGTACAAGTTCCACACTGTATTAGGGAACACCATTCACATACGGATATCTGCTTGGGCCATCACAGGCTCCATTGCTTTCTGTTGCTCACCTGTCTCACTATAGCTTGAACATGTGCCCTGGTGTTTGGACTTGCTTTGGTTCCATCACATGGTTCTTCTATCCTGCACGTCTTCTTAGTTTTGGATTTCTCTTTGGACTCAAGGTTCTTATTCTTTTTGTTTTAATAACTGACAACTGGCCTCATTCCATGATCTGATTACAGAGCTGTCTGGCTTCCTGGCTTTGGCTTAGCCAAACACAACTGAAATCCAAGTGCTGATAAATAGCAATATGAGAAAATGGCTGATTTAAGCAGATATTAATATTTTAGTGTTATCAATATCCACCAATACTTGCAAAGACCATGGTTGCTTTATTTCTAAACAATTCCTAGGGAATCAAGGCTGCTGAGTTTTGAAGGATCCCTAGGCTAAAAAAAATGGAGCAAATGAATGAAACAAATGGCAGCTCTTCTCAAGCTGTCAGTTTGAAGAGGGTTCAGAGGAGAGTGAGTGAACATAAGAGTCTTTTACAGAATGAATTTATCCTTGTTAGCCCCTAGGAAGGACATATGGAATAAATCTAGGCTAAACACTAGATGCTTTTGAAATAAAAGATACTATACTTATGTGTAGTCTCATACTTATTTGCTATTTGAACCTAATAAAATCAAGGCTCCTTCATTAAGAAAGGAGGCTTGGCATTTTTCTTAATGTTCAGTAGATGTTAACACTGGTAACCTAATATTGTTAATAGATTTCAGCCTTAAATGTTCTTGAGTGATGTAGGAAACAACTCGAGATAAATCACAAAGGAAAAAAGCACGTCAAAATTTTACTTAGTTCTCTTAGGGGGAATAGAGAAGCCTTTAGTTGCTAAAGGCTTCTCTAGGACTCATGCTGTTGGTGGGAGACAAAGAATTGCCCCGTGCTTCAGGCTTCACTGATGCTCTGCCTGCGGAGAGGTGATCAGACAGTTCCCAGGCCAGGAGAAGGTTTCTGAGCTTATTGCTGAACAGAATGGATCCTTACTAACGCAAAGATTGATTTTTGCCCCACACGTCAAGTGAGTAGTTGTGTTTAAAGACATAGTGAAAACCTGCCTGGGAACAAGAAGTTGGTTTTCTGAAGAACATTTTCTATCTCAGACTCTTTCCATAGAAGAATTACGTTCAATCTTTCTTTGGACAAGGTAGGGTTAGAAACAAATATTCTAAAAAGTAAATAAACAGCCGAATAAAGTTAGCTCTCTGAGTCTCACTTTCTCATCAAAGGAAATGATGCCAAGCAGGGCCGGCTGCAGAGGCATGCGCTCTGTGTCATTGCAGAGTCCTGCACTCAGAGGTGCTTCGCTCTGGGCTGCATATTCCACACTTGGCTTAACGCTGTTGCCAGTGTGGAATTCTTACTAGTTTTTGCATAAGGGGCCTGGCATTGTTACTGGGCCCTGGAAATTATACAGCCGGTCTGGTGGCAAGAGAGGTAGAAAGGCTTCCATAGATGGGCTTGGTTCCCCCCCTCCCCGCCCCCACAAGAATGCTCCAGGACAACATGCCTTTAAAAAAGTTATAATTTTTATTTACCCAGCCAGGCAAGAGTAAACTGAGAACACAGACACCACAAATGGTATTATAAGCATCCAAGTGTGTATAACAGCTAACATTTATATAGTGTTTATTATGTGCCAGGCTTTGCATGCATTAACTCATTTAATCATCATTTGCCCATTTTACAGTTGAAAATATGAGCCACAGAGAGGAGAAGAAAATCAAACATCACACAGGCGAGTTAAATGGCAGAACCTCGATTTAAACCAAGGCAGTATGACTTCACAATCTTTTTTATAAATGTAATATTTCTCCTTTCTAGTAAATGGAGCAATGACATTGGTTTGCAAAAAGATGCTTTGTAGTGTTTCTGGTTATTCTAGTTTTTGCTTTTGAATTCAGAGAAAACTGATAAGCTAGGTACCTTTATAAACTTAAACCAATGTGCACTTGGAAGCCAAAGAGCAAATTGCACCAGAAAACAAACACATTCCTTCCTTTGGAACATCAACTACCGAGTACTTTGTAAATGGGAAAGTACTAAACATATCACACTTTAGTGTCTCATGACTGGCATTCAATTTTGACTCAAAGGATTTTAATTATACTATTAAGCATATATGCTAGAGGCAACATGTTCATCCTTGGAAATATATAGTATACTTTATTCCTTTCAGGGACCTGGGGACTTGGCTTATACTTGCTGGATATGTTACATGATCCTGTAAAGCCATTTTCAAATTAGTCTTCCCTCGACTTTAAAAACAGACTCCTCATGTGGCTGCCATGAGACTAGGAAGTACCCAGCACTTCCTGGAACACAACTGATACCCAATATTTATGAATAATTGTTTGATTTATGAACACTGGTTTAGAGCAAGACAGTTGTATCTTGGGAATATAACTTCTCTGAGCCTCACTGCTTTCAGCATAAAATAATGTTAATGACACTCATATCACAGGGTGTTATAATGATTAAATAAAATAATATACATGAAGTGCTTATCACAGGGTCTGGCACTGTAAGTTCCTCAAAACTTTCTGCAAAGTGGACGTCATTGCAATTTTCTATGAGCAAACCAAAACACAAATATGTTCGGGTCTTTTCCACCTTACAAACAAGAAACAAAACAAGCTATTTCCCCCTCAAACTTGTTGATTACTTGAAATACTGTTCATCTTTTCCTTTTCTTTAACAGTTAAACATCTGCTGAAAGTGGTCTTTTCTTCCTTAACATCTTAACGTCTATAGTAAGTTCCTACTAAACGAGAACTTCTATATTTTTATCTGAATTTTCCCTTTGTAATGTAGGTTTAAATAATTTCACAGAAATGTGGGATGCAGTATAAAATAATTTTATTTTTAACATCATTTTTTCATTTATTTTTTCTTTGTAGGTTATGTTCTATTAGGAGAATGAGATAAATATTGGATTTAGCTGTACAATGATACTTTTCTGTAGTAATTATGCATTTTTAAAAGTTTTAAAAAAGATTTTATTGATTTATTTTTAGAGAGGGGGGAAGGGAGGAAGAAAGAGAGGGAGAGGAACATCCATGTGAGAGAGAAACATCGATTGGCCGCCTCTCACACTCGCCCCCTCAACCAGGAACCAAAACGGCAACCTCTTGCTTTGCAAGGTGATGCCCAATCAACTGAGCCACACAAGTCCAGAAAGTAATTATGCATTTTAAAAATAAACTTTGAAAAGGCCTTTTGGTATTTTTCCAATAGTTCTTTTATAAAGGGCTATTAAAATAATGTATAAAAGAAATAACACTCATTCATTATTAATACCTTGTATCAGTGATTACATCAGCTTAGACTGGCCATCGATCAGAGCCCTCAGTTCAGCTGGAGCTCAGGGAGCAGGCAACGGAGGGATGGCAGAGAGCACATCTTCTCCTGTGGCCTCTGGATCTTGCTCCCTCAGTGAGGCCTCCTTCTCCTATACCTTTGCCTCTTCTCCTATGCCCTGTTTGCCCTGTTTCCTACGCCCACCAATATGCTCGGGTCTTCTCCACCTTACAAACAAGAAACAAAACAAACTATTTTCCCAAGAACTTGTTGCTTCCTTGAAGTACTGTTCATCTTTTCCTTTTCTTCAACAGTTAAACTTCTGCCAAAAGTGGTCTTTACTTCCTTAACATCTCCCACTGTTTACTCCCTTCTTTCACTCCTAGGACTCTGTGGAAACTGTTATCTTGAAAGCATTAAGAACCCCCTAATCGAGGCATTTGACCTTTTCTTAGTCTGCATTCTTCTTGACCTGTCTGAACACGTGATACTGTTGGAATCTTGGCAATCTCTTCGAGTACGGGGCATCGTTTGTACTTTTCTTGACATTTGTGTTTTGGTTTGCTCATAGAAAATGGCAATGATGTCCACTTTGCAGAAGGTTTTGAGGACTGAGTAAGGTGTCATTGTTAACATGTGCAACAATCAGTTACTTTTACCTCATTTACCCCCAGGGCAGTGTGTTTCACATTCCACAGATGACTCCTGTGTCTGTATTTTTGTCTTGATCTTCCTCTGGATGTTCAGTATTCCTTTTTAACAAACAGCTATACATCTATTTCTACTTGTAGTAATAAAATTTTGGGTGATTATAGGTGGAAGAGTTCTTAGACCATATCAACTTACAGGGAAGGAAATGGTGGTGTGGAGAGTAAACTAATTGACTTGGACTAAGCCTTCTGGGAAAATAAGGATGGCTTTAGCTTCAAATAACAGAAGTTCCAATGTAACTGATTTGAGTGCATGCTCTTCCATAATAAGAAGAACAAGAGTACGTCGTACCAAAGGTCGGTTAGTGTAGCAGTTCAATGGCAGCATCAAGTGTCCATGTTCTCTCTACCTACCGACTCTGCCATCCTCAGCATGTTGGTCTGTCCATCCACAGCCCTGCCACTGTTGGTTAGATAGCTGACCTGGGGTTCCATTCAGACCTGACAATGTTCACTGAAAAAAGGACCATATCTTCCATACCTGGAAGCATACATCCAACTTTCCTCATGTTTCATTGGTCAGACTCATGACATGCCATAGCAATGGGGCATGTAATTGGCTTAGACCAATTAGAATTTACCTTCTGTGGCTGAGTCCAGCCTCCTTTGAAGCATATGACACTACCAAGTTGAGCAGATGCAGAAACTAAATCTGGTTTCTCTTACATTTGAAAAGAGGAAGGTACAGTGGGAAATGAATATTGGGCAGGATCCAACAGCATTTGCTACTGTCTCTAGTGCTACAGCTGGAATGCAGTTTTCCTGACCACTACCCAACCCTCTTTCAATACTTCTCACTGCCTCTCAACATCTGAACCAGATTCAACATGTTCACCATCTAACTGATTACTTTTCCAGATTTGCCCTTTCTGTTCTTTTATGTCCTGAACATTTTCTTCTAAAGTTGTGCCACCATTTTTTGTATTAATTTGCCATCTTTGACTTTCTTCCCTTCCTTGTTCTCCACAATTCACTCTCAAAATTTTGTTTGATCTCTCTATTAAAAATCTTTTATTTTCATGTGTTTCTTTCCTTTATCACTATCATATCTGTATTACATACAAATTGGATGAAAAAAATTTTACTTTTCATTTATTTTCAGAGAGAGAGGAGAAGGGAGGGAGAAAGAGAGAAATACATCAATCAGTTGCCTCTTGCATGCCCCCAGCTGGGGACCTGGCATGCAACCTAGGTATGTGCCTTGACCAGGAATTGAACTGGTGACCTTTTGTTTTGCAGGCTAGCACTCAACTCAACTCACTGAATCACACCAGCCAGGGAAGAATTGGATTTTTATAATAGTCTAGTTACTGATCTTCCTGACTCAACTCTTTTCCTAACTCTCATTTATTCTTCAAATCACTGTTATATTCATTTTCCTAAAACATCCCTCTTACTTTCAGAAAACCTTCTGTAAAGGAGTGCCCAGTGAGACTAACTTGCAATAGTCTTTAAAATTAGGATAATTACTTCAGTAGCTTCCATTTCTAGTGTTAGAATTTACAAACTTCCTTGAGTTAGGTGTCTTTGTATCTGAAAAGAAACTCTCAAATTGTCTCTTTTAAATAGATATATGGCCAATAGAAATTATTGTTTAGGGGAAAGCATGTAACAGGACTTATGTTTTACATTGACAAACACTGCCCTTCTAGAAGGTTAAACAAAGAGAAGAATGGGTATATTTGCATAAAGAAGTAGTGGATGAAACTCTGATACTTTTCATTTAGAAGTTTAATATTACTAGAAGAATATTAAATTTTTAAAAATGGACCCAATGAAATTATTCAGCAGAGACATAAAATGCTTTTGAGGAGAAATTCACTGTAAGAAAAAGGAGGACCCGGAGTGATGGCCAAGGACATATACCTATAGTGATAAGAATGGGATTGTAAAGGCTGTTGCTTGAATGGGCTTCCTGAATTTAGTGGGGAGTCTTTTGAAAAGCACTATGTGTATGTGGATATGTGAGTGTATATACACTACAGACCGAATCATGGAAAAGCTAATTTAAGGGTTTGGTACTGAAGTGATTTGGGTCTTTGCAGCAGGTCTACTCCTGAAGGAGAGCTGTCTCCACGTGCACTTAAGGAATTCTTGCAGGGGTGGCAACAGTAAGTCAGGTATCTCATGTTTCTTATGGGGACTCTGGGAATTTAGAATCATAATTTTCTCACAATAAGACAAGAGAAAAAGATATAAAGGCATCCAGATTAGCAAGAAAGAAATAAAAGTCTCTTTATTCATAGATAATAATAATTTATTTAGAAAATCCTATGTATTCTACAAAAAAGCTCCTAGAACTAAGTGGTTTTGGCAAGATTATAGGATACAAGATCAAATACAAAAATCAATGGTATTTTAATATACTAATAATGAATCATCATTGAAATAAAGAGAATTTAAAATAACATAAAAATGAAATATTTAAGGATTAATTTGAGAAATGATATGAAAGACCTATAAATGGAAAAGTGTAAAACATTGCTGAGAAAAATTAAAGAAGACTAAAAATAGAGAGATATTTTGTATTTCCAGATTGGAAGACTCAACATGGTTAAGTTCTTCCTCAATTCAGAGATTCAACACAATCCCAATGAAAATACTAGCAAGTTGTTTTTTTTGGTAGAAATGGATAAGCTGATTCTAAAATTTATATGGAAATGCAAAGGACCCAGAATAGCTTAAGCAATTTAAAATAAGAGTACAAATTTGAAGAACTTATACTACCTGACTTCAAGGCTTATTATAACACTGTAGTAATCAAGACAGTGTGGTATTGGCATCAATTTAGACAAATAGATCAATGGAACAGAATAGAGTGCAGAAATAGACATATACATTATGGTCAATTGATTTTGACAAGGGTATAAAGACAAATCAGGATGATAAAGAGAGAAAAGGGCATTTTTTTCAACAAATAATGCTGGAGTAATTAGACATTCATTTGCGAACAATAACAAGAACAGCAGAACTACAAGAAACCCCCAAACAAACACTTCAACCCATACTTTGCACCATTTACAAGAAAATGAACTCAAGATGGATTTTAGTTCTAAATGTAAAACTATAGGAGAAAATCTTTGTGACATTGAGTTAGGCAAAGATTTCTTAGATGCAGCATCAAAAACACAATCCATTAAAAAATGCATACATTAGCTGGCATCAAAATGAAGAACTTCTACTCTTTGAAAGACAAGCCAAGGACTGAAAGAAAATATTTGCAAATCATATATCCAATAAAGGGTTTATATCCTGAATAAATAAAAAAACCTCTAAAATATCAACAATAATAATTTAAAGTAGGCAAAAGATTTGAACAGTCCCTTAATCAAAGAAGCTATAAAGGTGGAAAATAAAAACATGGACAGTCATTAGTCACTGGGAAAATGCAAATTAAAACAATAATAGAATATCACTACATACCTATTAGAATGTCCAAAATTAAAAGGCAGTAACCACACCAAGTGATTGGAAGGATGTGGAACAACTGGAATTCTCATATATTGCTGGTGGAATGTAAAGTGGAATGTAAAGTGGTAAATCACTTTGGCCAATAGTTTGGCAGTTATTTAAAAAGTATAACATAAACCTACTGTGTGACTCAGCCACTTCATGGCTAGGTATTAATGCCCAAGAGAAATGAAAGCATATGTCCATAAATGACTTACATATTGAATGTTCAAAGCAGCTTTACTTGTAGTAGCCCTAAACTAGAAACAACATAAATGCCCATCAAAAAGGTGAAGGAATAAACAATGGTATATCCATCCATACAGTAGAATACTACTTATTAGTAAAAGGACCAGAACACCGATACATCCAGCAATATGCATGAATCTCAAAAATTTGTGCTGACTGAAAGAAGTCAGTCAGACTGGAATCCATACTATGTGATTCTATTTATATAAAAAGTTTGCAAGTGCAAATTAAGCTAGAGTAAGCAGAAAGGAGATCGGCAGCTGCCTGGGGATGAGGCAGGAGGAAGAGGTTGCAGAGGGGCGCAAGGAGACTTTTGGGAGTGACTGATATATTTATTATCTAGATTGCGGTGGTGGTTTCATGGGTGTATACCTGTGTGAAAACTTACCGAATTTTATACTTTACACAGTTACAGTTAATTGTATGCCAATTATCCACCAATAAAGTTATTTTAAAGTTATTTAAAAAGAGATATTGCAAATAGATAAAAATAGGTACGGTACTAACTGGTTATGAATCTGTGTTTCTCCAACAGTAACCTCCAAACCCTTCCATCTGGCATTTGCTCTCCATGATCTGGTTTCAGGCTAACATTCCTACTATATCGCCCATTGACATCTTGGAATCCAGTCATAGGAGACTCTTTCCTGAACAGGTATTACCTTTTCTCACATGTTTCATTAGCGTGGAATGGTCTGCCCACCATCTTCTGATGCCCTCACGTGGAGATGATCTCACCACCCCCCCTCCCCGGCTTCCTCTGAACTCCCATTATGCTCTGAACCTTTCTTTATAGCCCTCATCATGTAGTACTTTATATTATACCTTGTCAACACATATTCTGCTCTACAAGACTGAAAGATTCTTGAAGGCAGTGACTCATGTATTTATTATATATCTTAGTACTCCAATGGCATCTTAGGAAAGATCTTGTAAATATTAACTATATAGATATACAATATATATGTTTAACTGATTTTTAAAAAAACTATACTAGACCCAGTATATTAAGAAAATATAAACTAGATTGAAAACATTTGTTTTTTTAAAATATAAGACTTTCCCTAATTATGGGTATGCAATCTTCATTCACATAATATTGGGAAAATATTTTCCATATATTTAGGTGGCTTAACCACTTAACCTATCATAAATACCTTCTGTTCATGATCTCTGGAGGTATTTCTCATTACCTAAGTGTCGGGGACTATTGTTTACAGTAGGCGTGTCATTCTTTAATGATTTCCCTTATGATGTGTGCACTCACATCTTGAGCAAAAATGGCATAAAGATTCAATGATTATATTATGAAGAAGATAACAAAAGGCTGTTTCTGGAACATTTCTTTGTGTAATTGACTGCATGTTTAAATAATGAAACCTTAGCCCTGTCTAAGAAACGGGCTGATGATGAAACCTAAGAACGATTTTGTTGCAGAGTTAAGGTGAACTAGGAATCAGACTAACAGGAGAGCTTTGTTTCAGTTTCAAACATCCGGCAAAGTCGGGAAATTGGATAAAAGGAGTTTAGGAAATTGTACTGGATGAGAAGGTACTGATGTTTTGTATTTGTTCCAATGTAAAAACATCTATTTCTCTCACGTAGAGATGGATATGTGATGGTCTCAAATCTAATGGAAGCGCTCCCTTCTAGGGCTATTGTAATTTTGAAATGGGTTTGTTTGAGGATTCTGGGTCTAATTTCATATTATTAAACTCTGAAATGACAGAAGGCTTTCCAAAGTAATCCTCGCGCCTCTGCCGAATGGCCTCATGGTGCACCGTGAGTTTGCTGCGTACGAAGTTTGAAGGGCTTGTGTGCAATACAATTATCCCTTCTGTAACAACTGCCTATACCTTAGCTCTCGCCTTTCCCATGAACCAGGTTTCTTCCTGTGCTCGGTGGCTGGACTCAGCCTGGGTGCCAGAATGGCAGCCACTCAAGGTTTCTAAAGCAGATACTGGGGCAGAGGTGCTGAGCTCCGGGTTTGGAGGCAGACCTGGGTTGGAATCCTAATTCCATCACATAGGAGCTCTGTGGCCATGATCCAGGTGCCTAGCTTTCTGAGCCTTAATTTCCTCATCTGCCAAAAGTGTCCCATGAATGTCAAAAGCTTAGTATGGGCCTGGCACAGAGAGCATACACTCAACATGTACTCTCTGAGTATTTTAGCAACCAGAGATGATCTCAGTTTAATGTCAAGAAAATAGCCTTACTGTGCTAAGGATAATGTTTTTAAGTGACAGTGTGGATGTGGATATTTTTCTTAGAAACATTGCCACAGGAAATTTGGCGGTTGTATATCTAGCGTTAAAAGGCCTGCCCAACCTTGCCCAGAAGATACATAGTATCGGTGCCTCTAAATAGATACACAAGTGTGTTATGCAAGCCCAGATATTGTCCACTCAATTCACTGTGGGCAGGAAGAGGATCTATTTTTAAGTGGGGGAAAGAAGACCATGACTGATTAAAAATAGGATCCTCCTCTGTCTTCTCTTTGCCACGTTCACCCTCTATTTTTCTGTCCACCTTATTTTTCCTGAAGGCCTCTTGTTATCCTTGTTCATCCCCCCTTTTCTTCCTCTGCTTTAGAAATGGTGCGTATTACGAAAGAGAAAATACTCGACACCATCCCCAGAAAGGCAATGGTGGAGGTAATGTATTATTAATCCTGAACACCTGGCCTCCTTTTATTTGACTGTCAGAATGATGGGATTTTTTTTGATTATTCAAAAAAGTCCTCATGCTGGTGCTCACAAATGACTAAAAAGGTTAATAAATTTCAGAATCTGCCCGGTAATCCAGGGAGATGGAACTCCGCAAACACAGACTTTTCTTTTTCCACTGAATCTGACATTATGAAAAGCTACCCCTCTGTCCCCACACTCAAAGTGTTTATCCAGGCTTTAAACACAGAGTAGCAAGAGTGTGGCAAAGGAGCTAACATTCACTGAGAGGCTGCTCTGCGGAGGGAATCTCACACACACTCCCTTATTGAGCTCTCTCAACAGGCCTGTGGGGAAAGCAGCACAGTTCCTGTATTTCATGGGTGAGGGTACAAGGGGACTTCAGTGTGCTCCATCAGGGAGGGACTCACACCAGTGCAGTTTCCCTAAGCACAAGTGACCCCTTGCAAGATTTAGCCATCCTCTCCACTGACTCCCCATCCCTGGGGTCATCTGCAATACCCTGATGTGAGTGCCCCCCCTTTGCCCACCATGCCGTGCCAATCATGGCAAGATGTAGCTTCCAGTGCCAACTGTCCTCTGTGGCTAGCCAATTTTTAGGACCGTGGTCAAGTACAGAATCTATCTTTCTAGGAAAGGCAGCTGCAGAACTGACATCCCCTCCCCCAGGAACACAACCACAACATCTATCTCCCCACATCTCTTTTCTTGGCTCTAATCATGTAGAGGCAACTCTGTGAGTCTCTTTATATTGGCCGGGGTGGGGTGGTGGAAGTTGGGGTGTCATAATAGTGGGTGGTTAGCCCAGTTCCCTGAACTGGTACCTCCCAGCAAACCCTATAGGGCTATGGTGGAGATACCTGTGGTTTTGGTCTACAACTCTGAGATAACAAAGTATCCTTTACACATAAATTATCAAAGTTAATCCTTGGGGGAGAGGGGAGGTAGGAGAGGGAAAAGGGGGGTAAATTGTGATGGAAGGAGACTTGACTTGGGGTGGTATACACACAATACAATATACAGATGATGTGTTATAGGATCATATACCTGAAACCTATATAATTTTATTAACCAATGTCACCCCAGTCAATTCAATAAATAAAGAAAACAATGTAATCCTTATAACAACTCTGTGTGGAGGATTCAGTTGAGATCCTAGTAGTGTAGTGACTACGAACACACACGGGCTTGGGTTTGAATCACAGTTCCTACACTGTTAGTGTTACGCTTGAACTATTTCTCTGTGTGAGTTTTCACCTTCCCATGCCTCAGTTTCCTCTCTGTGTGACAGGAAGAGTAAAAGTACCTAACTTCTACCATTGTGGAAAGCAAGTAAGATAGGCTACACGATAGGATTCTGTAAGTGTTCACTATCGTTATCTCTATTTTCCAGATGAGGAAACTGACACCTTGATGGGTTACATAACTGCCTATGTCACACAGATAAAAGTGCTTCCAAAACTGGTGCCACTCTTCCATGGCAGTGCTCCTAAGCCTTTTTCACATCCTGGCACACAAGGAAGATGACATTGGGGAGAATGAATGAGACAGTTCAAAGCTTGAGGTGTTTGGTCTGGGAAGCTCTGGCTACCCCAAGACCCTTCTGCTCACCTGGTATACTGTGCTGCACTGAAATGGAGAATGGGAGCCGCCTAGCCAGGCCAGGGATGCCCGGTGGGTCTTCCTGGAGAAAATGATGCCTTAGGTGTGGCTTGAAGAGTCACACCTGTAGTTTAGTAACGAAGGGAGGCAGTAATAATGGATGAGAGGGACTGCTTAATTTTCCCTTCTGAAAAATGGAGATCACAATATCTATTTCACAGGATACTTAAAAACTAAATTATCTAATGTGTATGGAAAAGGCTTTGTAAAATGTGGTATCAGGTTTAGCTGTTACTCTACTTAAGGAAAATGGACGAAATATTTGAAATCATGAGAGTGATCTAGGTGTAGGGGTCACAGAGAGGGAACACTTCTATCAAACTTTCACTTGGGGAAAGTTACAGCTTCAAATAGGACATTCTTTCCCTCCTCCCCTCCCTCCTGCCCTTCCTCCCTTTTTATCTTCTTTAAATACAAACAGACATTAGCTTCCTCCAAGATTTGTTATGAGGCTTAAGCTATTTTCATCAAGTAACTGAAGCAAGTAGGAGGAATATCAAAAAGCCTATAATCCCAAACAGTTGTATCTCTGAATTTTGTACCCATTCGGCCTTGTCTGAGGAAGTGGGCTGCCAGGCTGTCTCTATGATAGGGTCCCTGGCCTTCCTCGGGGAGGATTTGTTCTGACAGACAAGGCAGCCAGGCACACGCTGGACCCAGAAACAAAGCTTTGGTCACCAGAGGGGAGAGTTGAGGGATGTCAGTGAGGTTGTCTCCTGCCAGGGCCTGACATCCGAGTCCTGTGGAAAGGGGGATGGGAACCTTGTGAGTAAAACATGGAAGGGCCACTGCACTGAAAATGTTGTCCATCTCTGGGGCCCAGGGATGTGTTCCTTGTCCTTTTTCTCTCAAAGAGGGTAAGCCAGGAAAGGAAGGGAGACATTCTTCCCGGCTGTGCAACACACACTAATAGCCTTGTCTTCCGGACCTCAGTTGTGGCAGGAGATGGCCGTGCCTTGTGGGCGTGAAAGAACGGAGGCGATGGAAAAGGGCAGTAGTGGGTGTCATGTGGGTGGGACTAGATGTATGTGTCAGCCTGTCAAATATGTTCATGGGGAGACTGATTAGAAGCAAAAAGTAAGGAAACATGGGTTACACACATAACAAGTCAAAAATAATTAAATCTTGGAAATTTTGATCCAGTCTTCATTGCCATTTAATTTCTTCATCCTCGAGCTACTTTACTTTGAGATCTAGGATGAGCTCCATACACTAATTTATCTCAAAATATTACCTGTTATAAGAAGTTTTGTTTTTAAACCCTCACCTGAGGATATTTTTTTCATTTATTTTAGAGAGAGAGGAAAGGAGAGAGTGGGAGAGCCACAGAGAGAGAGAGAGAAACATTGATGTGAGAGAGGAACATCATTTGGTTGCCTTCTTGGTTGTGCCCCACCTGGGGATCGAACCTGAAACCTGCGTAGGTGCCCTGACTGGGAATTGAATCCACAATCTTTTGGTTTACTGGGCTACACTCCAACCAGCTGTGCCAAGGTGAAGCTTTTTTGGGGGAGGGGGGAGACAGAGAGAATTTATTTAAAATTTGTTCAACTTTGACATTTTCTTTCCTGAGTTTACTGTAAAATTCAAGTCAAGTAACTTGCATAAATGCATCAATATTTTAAAAGCTACCTATCTTACACATGAAAAAAGGCTTACAATCTTCAATAATCTTTAATGTAACAACATTCATTATACA
The DNA here is from genome assembly GCF_004126475.2 of Phyllostomus discolor. NCBI lineage: Eukaryota > Metazoa > Chordata > Mammalia > Chiroptera > Phyllostomidae > Phyllostomus > Phyllostomus discolor. Next base: position 151,295,862 of record NC_040904.2, read on the forward strand.
TGAATCCTCAAAGGAGAAACTTGCGTTGTCCAGAATGCTAAGTGGTATACAATGGTGGCTTTGGGATAGTTAAATACCACACATTTGCTTTTTCAAACCATCACTGAATGACTTTAGCAGACTAACCCTGAAAGTCATCACAACTGTTCTGTCTTTAATAATCTGGACCAACAAAAGGAGAGAATTTTTTTCTAAAGTGACATTCTCGTGGTCATACTTTTAAGAGGATTTCTTCTTTGAAATTCGACTCTGATGTTGCAATGCTCATCCGTTCTTGGAGAAGCTGACTCATTCTTCATGGCTGAACTCAGATGTCATCTTCCCTGTGAACTAGTCCCCAACACCTTAAGCAGGATTAATTTATCCCATGGAATTAGGTGCATATGCCTCTCTCATGGCATCGTTGTCACATGGTGTCGTGGCTACTCTCGTGTTTGTTTACCCAATCAGCTGTGAGCTCATGCCTTGGAGGTAGGCATGGTTTTCAGCACAGGAGGCAATGAATAGGTACTTGTGGAATTAAAGAGAGCATCTATCATCATAGATACTATGTTTAAAATATAGATAAATTTGTGCACTTGTACAAATAAATTTAGAAAAAATGTTCAAGGGCTGTTGCCATCCACATTTGACCGAAAAGATTTTTTTTTAAAGGAAATTGTCATTTTAAAATCTCCTTAACTGAAGAGATTCAAGAAAGGTCAACAATATTTTGAGGTGAATGGCTGAGTTAATGAGTGAATAAAGATTGTTCTGTTATCTAGTGTGCGTTTGACTCATTCCTATACTTATATTTAAAGCTAGAGCTCAGGAGAAGGGAGGGAGGTGGATTCAATGTTTATTGAGTCGTTCTATCCACTAGGTTCTGTATTAGGAGGTTTCCACATTAAGTACAATGTAATTTGATTCCAATTTAGGTACAGCCACCTTCTGTTGGGTTCTATCAGTTCTTTTCGTCAAATGCAGAAATTAACTTTTGGAAGTCCAATAATGTGAACAGAATCATCTCACCTAGTAAGTGGCTGAACCAGAGTTAGAACACAACTCTGAAAAAAATTTCAGTGTATGTGTATTTGTGTTAAGAAAAAGAAAGACTTGAACAGTCATTAAGCAGTTCAGGGCAGCCCTCACCTTATAGCCTACATTTCCCCCCTTAAATTAACATCTAAGGAGAAAGGCCTGGGAGGAGGGGCTTGAAGTGGGTTAGCAAGTGAACTCAGGGTCAGAAACCTGGGTAGAGTCTGACTCTGTTGGATTCTAGTGGTGTGATTTTGGGAAAAGTATTTAGCCTCCTCGAGCACCAGTTTCTTTAACTTTAAAATGCAAGAATGGTTGGAGGGGAATAACCACCATCTGCGTCTTATGGGAGGCTGTGAGAAGGAAATGAGAGAACGCACTGAGCGCTTAGCCGAGAGCTCGAGAGCTCGGCGCACAAGAATGCTGGCTTCATTCACGTCGCAATTATCCAAGTGCTCCCTGCTTGTTGCCCAAAGACGACAGATAATTGCTCATGTTCCCACTTTCTTACTGTTTAGTAGATGGAATCTTAAAGTAGAAGAGAATTCTCCTGAATGACCTTATCCCTGTGAACTTCATCCAGATTGTGGTGCTTGGAATCATTTGATCAGAGTTCGGTTCCTGGTTCTGTGATCTTGGTGAGACTTGTTCCTCAGTTTCTCTGAAGTCAGTTTTCTTCTCTGTACAATAGCAAACAAAACCACACCTGTCTTGCCAGGCTAACTTGAAAAGTGCTCAGATAAGAAGCACCTAAAAGTCGGGAGAGCCTTCTGGAAGGGAGTGAAGTTCAAGTGGACACCTGAAAAAGAAAAGGGCCTTGTAAACTCTGATGCACTTATTGCACTTATGCACTTATGACTTATGTCATAAATAGTTACTCTATCATTTTAATAACATTAGTATATGTAGCTGACATTTAAACTTATTACAAGCTACATTTCCCACTCTATGGCTTTCACTTTTTTTAAAAAAAAATTTATTTTAATCATTGTTCAAATACAGTTTTCTCCTTTTTACTCCCAGTCCAGCCCCCCCTCCCAACCCTCCCCACTTCCCTCCCATTACCACCCTCCCCCTAGTTTTTGTCCATGTGTCCTTTAAGCTTGTTCCCGTGAACCCTTCCCAATGTCCCCTGAAATTCCCTCTTCTCTCCCCTGTGGTCACTGTCAGCCTGTCCTCTATTTCAGTGTCTTTGGTTATGTTTTGCTTGTTTCTTTGTTTCGTTGTTTAGGTTCCTGTTAAAGGTGAGATCATATGGTATTTGTCTTTCACTGCCTGGCTTGTTTTGCTTAGCATAATGTTTTCCAGCTCCATCCACTCTGTTATAAAGGGTAGGAGCTCCTTTCTTTCTGCTGCATAGAATTCCATTGTGTAAATGTACCATAGTTTTTTGATTCATTCATTTACTGATGGGCTTCTTGGTTGCTTCTAGCATCTAGCTATTGTAAATTGTGCTGCTATGAACATTGGGATGCATAGGTTCTTTTGAATTGGTGTTTAGTATTCTTAGGATAGAGTCCCAGCAGTGGAATTGCTGGGTCAAAAGGCAGATCCATTTTTAGTTTTCTGAGGAAGTTCCATACTGCTTTCCATAGTGGTTGTACCAGTCTGCAGTCCCACCAACAGTGCACTAGGGACCCCTTTTCTCCACAACCTCTCCAACACTTGTTGTTTGTTGCTTTGTTTATGATGGCCATTCTGACTGGTGTGAAGTGGTATCTCATTGTGGTTTTAATTTGCATCTCTCTGATAGCTAGCGATATTGAACATCGTTTCATGTGTCTTTGGATTTTCTGTATGTCCTCCTTGGAGAAGTGTCTGTTCAAGTCCTTTGCCCATTTTTTAATTGGATTCCTTGTCTTCTTAAAGTGCAGTAGTGTAAGTTCTTTATATATTTTGGAGATTAAACCCTTGTCTGAGATATCATTGGCAAATATGTTTTCCCATACAGTTGGTTCTCTTTTAATTTGGATACTGTTTTCTTCAGCTGTGCAGAAACTTTTAATTTTGATGAGGTCCCATGTTTATTCTTTCCTTTATGTCCCTTGCTCTAGGGGACAAGTCAATAAAAAGGTTTCTTCATGAAATATCTGAGATTTTCCTACCTACGTTCTCCTCTAGGACTTTAATGGTGTCACATTTTATATTTAAGTCTTTTATCCATCTTGAATTTATTTTTGTATATGGTGTAAGTTGGTGTTCAAGTTTCATTTTTTTGCACGTGGCTGTCCAGTTCTCCCAACACCATTTGTTGAAGAGGCTATTTTTACTCCATTTTATGTTGCTGCCTCCTTTGTCAAATATTAATTGTCCATAGAGACTTGAGTTTATTTCTGGGCTCTCTGTTCTGTTCCATTGGTCTATGTGTATGGCTTTCACTTTTTAAAAAAAAATTTAAAAGATTTTTATTTCTTTATTTTTAGAGAGAGGGGAAGGCAGGGAGAAAGAGAGCGACAGAAACATTGATGTGCAAGAGAAACATTAATTGGCTGCCTCTCACACCCCCCAACTGGGAACCTGGCCCACAACCCAGGCATATACTGGGAAATGAACTGGTTGGCAACTCTTGTTCACAGGCTGGTGCTCAACCCACTGAGCCACACCAGCCAGGGCCTGTGGGTTTCACTTTCTGATGTCACATTTCAATTTCAAGTTTTTAAGGAGAGAAATTCTGTGATTTTTTTTCCTGTGGACTGTAATTAACCACAAAATCGGTCTATCATTTTTCTGGAGGTGTTTCTAGCAGAACTTCAGCCTTCTGCAATGTCTTCAGTCATTAGTTGTGTAATGTGAGAACCCAAGTAAGCAGAGACTGTGCAGCTTTTTCCAGCTTTCATACTGAATGGAATAAACCCATGAGCTTCTGCTGAGTTCATGCACACATGTTTATGTGTGTGCGAAAACAAACATACACATCTTGGATTTGATCCTGATGTATTCCTTGTGTTTAAACAAGACACTGAAGGGCACATTAACTTTCCCAGGTCACTAGGGTTTTCATTAGAATGCTGGACTACAGATAGTTCCCTAGTGGTGGAGTGAGAATAATGAGCCATTCCTCCCTGCTCACCCCACAAGTTTAGCATACCAGAGAATGACACTGACTTGCAAATATCTGGCTCTTTGTGTGCTGGTGTTATTTATAAGGTCAAATTCTAGCTTAACCTTTTTTGGTGAAGAAAAATTAGCAAGGGTATCTATGTGAGCATTTTGTTTCTTAGAGAAAATTGTGTTATATGGAGTCTACTTAGTTCACCACGTAAAAATTCTTAGCACAGAATATCTAGCACAGTGTAAGAATTTATTTCCCTTGAGTTGCTTAAATGTCATGGTGTTTGGTAGAAAATAGGAAATATATCATTTTGCAAATACTCTTGCCAGAGCTTCTGTGTTATGGTCTCATATATAACCTTGCCATCTACATATAAAATGGTATTTGAGTAATTTCCAGGTGAATACAAACAACAGAGCTAGGCACAGAGATAATTCAGAAAGTCTTCATTTTATTTTATCTTTTAGAGCAAGATTATCTTTCCTAAAAATCTAGAAAATTATCTCTACTGTTTCCAGTGATTTTGTCTGAACCAGTTCTGTGAGATCCACTGGACAGACCACCCTGGGATGAAGCAGACTTGTTAGAAGAGTAAAATCTGCCACGTGGCTGATATTACCAATTTTTCCTAGATTGTAAACTGCCTGAGGGCACAAACTGTATTGTATTTATATTCGAATCCCTGCAGTGTCTTGAATTTATTTAAATTCAGTTTAGTGTAAAATCGTTTCCAGGCATCCTAAGAGTCAGATGGTGTTTAAAAAATAAATTCCTTGATGCTATTTTTTATTACATCTGGTTTAGTGTCCCATGGGGCTCCATGTCTATTGTGGAAACATGGGCATAGATTTGTGACAGGACATTATGGACTGTGACAACGAAAGCAGCAGCAAAAATTGTGTGACATTTGGTAGATATGGGTAAAATAAATGCAGAACTGTGTAACCTAACAGAATTAATATAGATTGAGTTTTAAAAACTGTTTTCATGGCCTATATTACATTATACAGTTTGTCTTACTTTTATCTTTTGACAGTTTTATTATTAACTAAGCCTAAAAATCAGATAAGAAGATGCTTATGTGTTTGTGTGTGTAAACAAGAGATAAATAAAATGTTACCACAATGAGACCTGCTTAGAATAAGGATAGTGGCTATTAATTGAAAGCTTCGTATGTGTCAGATAATCCTCCTTCCCTCCCTCCCTCCCTCCATTCCTTCCTTCCTTCATTATCCTCACCTGAGGGGATGTTTTATTCATTGCTTTTAGAGAGAGAGGAAGGGAGAGAAACACTGATGAGAGAGTGAGAGTGAGAGAGAGAGAAACATCAATCAGTTGCATCCAACATGCACTTGGAGCAAGTATCAGCACCTGGGATTGGGTATTGTACATGTCTGTGGCAGGGGAAGGGGGGTTGGGGAGCAGTGCCCATGCCTATGCCCTGGCTAGGAATTGAACCCGCAACTTTTCAGTTATAGGAGAACACTCCAACCAACTGAGACACACCTGCCAGGGCTGTGTTAGACAATCTTTAAATGCAATATCATATTTAATGTATACAACAACCGGATGAATTAAATGTTATTTCCATTTTTATAAGATTAATAAGCTGATATTCAGGGGTGTTTAATAACTTGCTCAAGTGCACATAGTAAGTGGCAGAACTGAGAGTCAACCCCCAAAGTCTTTGACTAGTAAATTGGTATTCTTTCCACTATTTTGCTTGACATAGGAGACACCTACACATGGTGATTTCTTAACAGTGTCAAAATACCTTTTTCTTTCGGGATACCACTTGTCTGTAATTATTACCTGTAGAGTCTTTCTTTGAGCCTTAAGGACAGATTAAGGCTTTATTTATGCAGAGCAATAAAATAGTGCAATCTCAGCTTCCAGTACTGGCAATAGTTACTCGGAAGTCAGTAACTGGACAAAAGCGAGTTATTCCGAATAAAAGAAAAAAAGTGAAGTGAGAGGGTGTTTGAATTTTGTCTTTTTTTAAAGCAACTAATTAAGCAATTTGGATTCTGAGTAGAAAGAAACAAATGAAAATGTTATTTCACTTTTCCACCTATGTTGCATTATCACTCTAGGATTTTCACCTCCGGGTGGTAATGAACAAGCACCATAGGAGAGCTGCAGGTGGGAGAGGCTGAGAAGGATCCTGGGTTTTCTCAGGTGATGTGGGATCCAAGGTGGTATTCTGACTGGGGAGGGCAATGGTGATATAAAGTAATTTATCTATCTGACTTTCTGGCTCAAGTGCTGTATAGGCAAGGGAATATGGGTCTGCTGAGATGGGCACCTACACACCTAACTTGCTTTGTTGTGTGTACTCTGTGCCAGGTAGAGTGGTGAACCAAAGCAGGTTTTCCTGTTAAAGCTCTTCTTGCCCTCATGGAGCTTATAGTCTAGGCTTAAAAAGACATAGTACTTTCATAAAACAGCATGTGAGGACTTTTTAAAGAGACATTATAGTCAAAGAAAGTTCAGCAACTCAGAAAAAGAAAAATTGCGTCTGAAAGGCCCCTGAAGCTACCCTAAGGCTGGGAGTGTTCACAAGGACTTTGGGAAGACAAGATAATGGGGAGGAAAAATAAGGGCTCCAATGCAGTTTTTAACTAAAAGTCATGACATCAGTGGGAGATTGTGCTGTTCCTGAGGGTGGCTATGCCCACTATTAAACAGTAGTGGCATCAAAAGCTCTGACTGCAATGGGTATATAGGAGAACTCACTGAGATGCAATGTGGCTCCAGCAGCAAAGGCATCTGGGAGAGGTTGGACACCTAGCTCTCTGTAGCCTCTCATGTCTTCATGAACATACAGAGTGTGATAACTGCCTGATGTTAATCTGTTAAATTAGGAATGCATAGTTTTTTCTATGTGGTGGTCTACATGACTACCCACCATACAGTTTTGCTATTAACTCCCTATAAAAAGGGACCCTGCCCTAGGACAGGTGTGGATTTTTCCCAGCCAGCCACCACTGAGAATAGCTGCTTTGCCCATGTATATAAGTTTCTCCTATTAAAGCTCTTATGAATTTGAATAAGACTATGGGTCAGTTCTTTGGAATTGATCCTGAATTTAGACTTTCGGGGCTTTCCCCTAACAGGTACCACAGTGGTTTAATACAAACTGCTTTTAATTCATTGGTAACTTGAGGCAGATGTTTATGAACTCTACCAGCAAACCATGTCCACTTTCTGTAAAGAGGTTTTCTAAATATTAAAAAATATTTATTTTATTGAGGTGAAATTAATACAACATGAAATTAACCATTTAAAAGTAAACATTTCAGGAGGCTTCTGGTATAGATGGCAGCATAGGCAGACATGGCTCACTTCTTCACACAAACACATCAAAACTACAACTAAAATATAGAACAATCATCACTCAGAATCGTCAGAAATCAAGTTGATTGGAAGTCTGACAACTATACAATCAAAGAGACCACATCCATCCAGACTGGTAGAAAGGGGGCAGAGATGTGAAACGGGCTAGTCCCTTACCCACATGTTGCACAAAATTAAGAAGGGATATCTCAGAAGTGAGGAGTGCCAGCCCCACACCAGGCCCCCCAGCCCAGGGTTCCAGTACCAGGAAGGTAAGTCCCCACAACTTCTGGCTGAAAAAACCAGGGGGATTGAGTTGGTGGAAGAATATTCTGGAGCCCCAAGCAGTTCCTCTTAAAGAACCTGCACATGGACTCACCTACTCAGACTTACTCCCTCTGAGCTCTAGCACTGGGGTAGCAGTTTGAAAGACTCTGGTGGTATACAGGGAGAACCGGAAGTGTCTGGGATTAAGGCGAGCAGAGGCCATCATCACTTTTCTAAACCTTCCCCCAACAGAGACATATAGCATGTAAGCTGGTACAATATCTGAGACTCCATCAACCTGGCTAACACTGTTTGACCTACCTTGGAGATCTCCAGAGACACTGATCCACTCAACTTATGGGCCCACCAAATCAGCTTTTCCATATGAATGGCTGGGCTTGGCTCATGCTACACAGCTTCCTAAATCCCTCTCAAACAAGCAGCAGCTGGCTTCAGCAAGCCCTAACATTAGCCAGGTTAGAGTCACAGCTTGGCTTCACCTGGGAATTTTCAAGCCCTGCACAAGTAGCAGCCAACTCAGATTGCTTTATAGCATGGGCAGGGTGGCCTGGACAAAACACAGGTGGAGGCTGACCTTGGCCTGCACCATCAGGGAAATGCCAGGGCCAGCGCACCCAGTGGACAGCTACAGACCATGTCGGAGCACCACCCCCTGCCCCTGCATGGCTGATCCTCTACAGAGGGCAGAGGTTGGTGGTAAGTGGTCACAGACAATCATTGCAGCTGACTGGCCTGGGCAAATCCCTCCCATTGATCCACCAACAGCAACCAAGGCTCAACTAAAAGAGGATAATGTACTCAGCTCATACAAAGGGCGTACCTCGAGTACCCAGTTTGGTTGATAGGGGAGACTGTGCCACTGGACCTTACAGGACACCTACTACATTAGGCCGTCCTACCAAGACATGGAATCGAAGCAGCTCTATCTAATACATAGAAACAAACATAGGGAGGCTTCCAAAATGAGGAGACAAAAAAAATGGCCCAAATGAAAAAAAGATCAAAACTTCAGAAAGAGAGCTAAATGGAATGGAGATGAGCAATCTATCAAATGCAGAGTTCTAAACACTGGTTACAAGGATGCTCAAGGAACTTAGTGAGGACGTCAACAGTGAGGACCACAATTAGTGTATCCTTGGTGAAAAATGAAGGATACACTAATTGAAATAAAGAACAATTTACAGGGAAACAACAGTAGGGTGGATGAAGCCAAGAATCAAATCAATGATTTGGAACATAAGGAAGCAAAAACCAACCAATCGAAACAATAAGAAGAACCCTTCCCCACACAAAATGATGATAGTATAAGCAGCTTCTGGGACAACTTCAATCTTTCCAGCATTTGCATCATAGGGGTGCCAGAAGGAGAAGAGCAAGAGCAAGAGCAAGAGATTGGAAATCTATTTGAAAACACAGTGAAAGGAAACTTCCTTAATTTGGTGAAGGAAATAGACATTCAAATCCAGGAAGCACAGAGTCTCAAACAAGATGGATACAAAGAGGCCCACTCCAAGACACATCATTATTAAAATGCCAATGGTTAAAGGTAAAGAGAAAATCTTAAAAGCCGCAAGAGAAAATATGTTAATTACCTCCAGGGAAGTTCCCATAAGACTGTCAGGTGATTTCTCAAAAGAAACTTTGCAGGCTAAAGCGATTGGCAAGAAATATTCAAAGTCATGAAAAGCAGGGACCGATAGCCAAGATTGCTCTGCCTAGCAAAGCTATCATTTAGAAAAAGGACAGATAAAGAACTTCGAAGACAAGAAAAAACACAAAAGGATTTCATCATCACTAAACCATTATTATATGAAATGCTAAAGGGACTTATTTAAGAAAAAGAAGATCAAAACTATGAATGACAAAATGGCAAAAATACACATCTATCAACAACTGAGTCTAAAAAACAAAGTAAACAAACAAGAAGAACAGAGACAGAATCAAGGATGTGGAGAATGTTATGGTTGCCAGATGAGAGCAGGTTTAGGGGAATGGGTTTACAGGAATGGGTTAAGAGGTGAGGGGATTAAGAAGTACAAATAGGAGGTACAGAATAGCTATGGGGTTGTAAAGTACAGGATGGGAAATGGAGTAGCCAAAGAAGTTATATGTATGGCCCATGGACATGAACAATGCCTGAGGAGTAGGGGAGGTTACTAGATGGGGGCAAATGGGGAAAAATCAGTGCAACTGTAATAGCATAATCAATAAATATAATAAAAAATAAATATAAAATAGAAAACATGGGTTCTAATTTCTATAAAGTGAGTTTAAACAAATACTTGATTACATGAGGAATCACAATATATCAGGTGCATGTACAACATACAAAAATACAACTAAGAAAGTTTTGCACTAATATTAAAATAATATTTTAAGTATATGTTTCCTTTTTCATATGCAAAAGAACTTTTAAGGAATGAGTTATTTTGTTAAAGGAGGCATCCAAATAAATTTTAATTGATGTCCTTCCTGTTAGTAGACTTCCTGCAATACATTATTCAAAACCAAAACAACAGTGACCATTTCAGTGTCATTGAGTGTAATCACAATGTTGTGCAAACATTACTTGTATTTAGTCCCATAACATTTTCTTTCTTTTTTAAAAAACATTTTTTATTGTTGTTCAAGTACAGCTTTCTGCCTTCTCCTCCCACCCCTCCCCACCACCCTAGTCTCACAACATTTTCAACACTCCAAAAGGAAACCCCATACATACTAAGTAATTACTCCTCATACTTTCTCTCCCCTGTCCCTGGTAACTACCAGTCTTTATTCTGACTGTATGTATTTACCCATTCTGGATATTATACATAGAATCACACAGTATATAGTGTTTTGTACTGGCTTCTTTCACTTAGAATAATGTTTTCAAGTCTCATCCATGTTGTAGCTTATATCAGTATTTCATTTCTTTTCATGGATGAGTAATATTCCATTCTATGTATATACCACATTTTATTATTCTTTCATTAATAGCCATTTGGTTGTTTCCACCTTTTAATTATTATAATAGTGCTCCTATAATCATGTCTCACCTTAGTCCATTTGGGCTGCTACAACAAAATACTGCAGACTGGGTAGCTTATAAACAACAGGAATTCATTACTCTCAGTTGTGATGGCTGGGAGTCTGAGGTCAGGGTGCCAGCACCGTTGGGTAAGGGCCCTTTTTTGGATCTTGGACTTCTTGTTGTATCCTTGAATGGTGGGAGGGGCTAGGGAGCTCTGTGTAATCATTCTTATAAAAACATTAATACCATCCTCATGACCTAATCACTTCCTAAATGCCCCACCTTCTAATATATTTGGGTGTTAGGATTCCAACACACGATTTTGGGTGAACACAAACATTGAGACCACACCAAAATTGTACCTGTACTTGTTTGTACACATGTTTTCAATTCTTTTGAGTATATACGTAGGAGTTGAGTTATTGGGAGTAGAATTACCATGTGATAATTTCGTGTTTAACTTTTTTTTTAAAGATTTTATTTATTTATTTTTAGAGAGGGAAGGGAGGGAGAGAGAGAGAGAAACATCAACGTGCGGTTGCTGGGGGTTATGGCCTGCAACCGAGGAATGTACCCTGGCTGGGAATTGAACCTGGGACACTTTGGTTCCCAGCTTGCACTCAATCCACTGAGCTACGCCAGCCAGGGTGTGTTTAACTTTTTGAGGAGCCACTAAACTGTTTTCTGCAGTGGCTGAACCATTTTACATTCCCGCCAGCAATGTACTAGGATTCCAGTTCTTCCACATCCTTGCCAACATTTATTTTCCATTTTGGGATTACAGCTATCCTAATGGGTAGGAAGAGGTACCTCAGTGTGGTTTGGGTTCACATTTCCCTAATGATAAGCATCTTTTCATCTGCTTTTTTGGCCATCTGCACATCTCCTTTGGAGAAATGTATATTCAAGTCCTTTGTCCATTAAAATTTTTTTTGTTGTTGTTGCTACTGAGTTGGCATACTAATTTCTGAGCCATAGTTCATCTGTGTCATGACGCATATCCAACACCCACAGCAGTCTTAAAGGTGGGTGTGGGTGGAGAGCGAACAAAGAGCACAGAAGAGGTGGAACTTGGGATGTGACTGAAAGGGTGCTAAAATGCAGCTTTATCTTCCTCAATAACTTAGACATCAAGATTTATCTTCCGTGATAACTACACAGAGGAAGTGATAGCTTTGACGTGGTGCTTTGATGGATATGCTTTTCTAGCAATCTGAGCTCAACTTCATTTTCACTGCCATTGTCTAGCACAATAATAAAGAATATCATTTTTAGTGCATTTCATACATGTTATCTTCCTTAAACTTAATAGCCATGTGCAGTTAGTGCTATTATCCTAATTTTAGAGATCAGAAGAATTGAAGCTTGCGGAGATTTAATAACTGGTTCAAGGTCAAAAGTAGAAGAAAGCTAAATGAGTAAGGATTCTATCCTCAGAGATAGATGCCCCTTTCCTATTATTCCATGGATGGTTCATCCCTTGTTTGTATCATTGCTTTAGTCTCCTAGCCTTCCTCCCTCTCTTCACCATTACCTTCCTCAATCAATCCTTTATACTGCTGACATTGGTGGTTTTGCTAAAATGTAAATCTTATTATGCCACATCCTTGCTTAAAGTCTTTTAATAACTTGTCATCCTTAAGATCCCTTGTCTTCCCTTTCAAGTTATCATCTTTTGCTTTCTTCATTTGTACCCTGTCTTGTAGTCATGTCAAACTACTCCCAGTTTCTAGAATCTGTCAAGCTGTTTCATAACCTTGTACTCATAACATAGAGTTCCTTGTGGCTGGAATGCAAAGAAGACTCCCCTCCTCCCTTCCCATGAACTTTTCCCCATGGCATAAAGTGCACAAATATTGGCAAATGAGGTAGCCCTGGGAAAGAAAGAGAGGAACCCGTCATTATTTATACACCTCACCTTGGCTATCTGGAATATCCAAGAGACTAAATTGAAAAACTAGTAAGACAGCTTAGCAGTCAGATACAGGATTAAAGCAAATCAATAGATCTGTAGTAGAAACCAACTAGAAAATGTTATGGGAATACGAATCTAATTTATAGTAGCATAAAAATCTATAAAATACCTTGAAACAAGCAATAAAAGTATGTAAATCCATATTTTAAAATATTTTCTAAGCTGTCATTGAAGAATAGAACAGTAATACCCCATCCACGTTTTTGCGCAGAATGTTTAATGTGGTGGTGTGATCCCGCGGTCTGCTTCCCTGGGTGTGAATGCCGTCTCCATGCCGTGTCTATCAGTTCCTTTCTGTGTCGTCTCAGGAAAGCTGCTTCCCTCCTCCAAGGCTTAGCTTCTTTGTTTGTGAAATGAGAGTAATAGTATTAGTTAACTTGGGTATCATTTATGAGAATTAAATAAAATGATCTCTTGAGAACACCCAGCCTAGTGCTAGGGACATAGTAAATACTTAATAAGTTGTCTATTATACAAATGCTGCCATTACCTTTAAGATAATCTGTGTGTTGAATGCAGTTACGATGGAACATTCATTTCTGGATGTGATTTTGTAGTTTTACTGAGAGCTCATCTTTAGAAGACATTGTGTATGTGTGTTTTTTAATGTTTTTGGAATCATGTGTCTTCTGTGTTTTGATTGACTCCCAACAGAAGTATTTTGCTTTTGGTTTGCCTGCCCCATACATATGCCCCTCTCTCTTTCTCTCTCTTCATTTTTTCCTTTCTTCCTTCCTTTTTCTCCCTTATTTTCTGTCTCAAGGTTGCAAAGATATTCTTCTATGTGTTAAATCTTAGGGGTTTTATGTTCTACCTTTCACATTAGACCTGTAACTTATTTGGAAATGATTTTTGAGTATCATGGGAGTTAAGTGCTACCTATTTTTTCCACATAGATGTCCAATTGACCCAAAGTCTTTCACTGGAAAGACTGTTCTTTCCCTACTATTCTGCAGTGCCATCTTAATCATATATCTATGTATCTATTTCTGGATCCTCTACTCCATTGCATTGATCAGTTTGCTATTCTTATGCCAATTCCATACTCTCCTAACCCTAAATATTGATATCTAGTAGAATAAGTCTTCCTGTCTTGTTCTTCTTCAAGAGTGTTTTGGCTATTTCTGAACTTTTTCTTTTTTATAGAATTCTAGAACTGGCTTGTTGATTTCCACACAAAAGAAGCTGTTGAGATTTTGAATTAGAATGGCACAGAGTCTATAGAGTTTGAGGAAACATGACATTTTACAATATTGAGTATTGTAGTCCTTGAACATGGTACATTCCTCTATTTACTTATATTTTCATTATATTCTTTTAATAATGTGTTGTAGTTTTCTGAGGGGAGGTTTTTATGCTTATGTCTTATGCTGGGGTCCCTACATACCTACTATGTCACAGGCTTGAAATTTCAACTTCACAATATGACAGTTTTTCTTCCAAGAATGGTCCTGGTTTTGGCAAGCATGCGCATGACTCCTTTGAATGATAGACTACATGTTTCGGATCCTTTTTCATTGACAAGCAATAGCTGATTCCAGCTTCTAGCAGGAACTCAGTTCTTGCTCACGCCTTCTGTAGCACTGAGTTCTCATCTTCCACTCCTGCTTGCATGAAAACCTCAGGCTTCGGATTTCTGGGTCTTTAACCAAGACTGATACCCCATTCTAGCTCTGTATTCCCTCCGTGTTTCTGGCAACTGTGGGTTTTCCTCTCCATCTCTTCAGCTTAGTTATGTATTTAAGACATTATTTTGATCATAGTTGGTTGAGAAATTCTGTTGCTTACAGTGGAAGAGGGAAGCTTCAAGGCTGACTTAGAATACCATATTTCTGAAAGTCTTCTGCAGTAATACTTACAACCTTGGGAAAAAAGGCCACTAATAGAAAAATAGTTTAATAAGAAAGTGAGGTAGATTTAAACATGGAAAGTATGAAACATTTCTAAGTCATAATACTAAATGAAAGGAAAATTTTCACAATGATACGAATAATATAATATATGTAACTACAAAGCAAAGCAACTCTCCCTTTGAAATATGTATAGCAATAGATTTGGAAATCCACACAAAAACTGTTCATGCTGGTTATCTACAACATAACTCGTATGAGATTCGGGTGGAGGGTAGATGGAGAAGGAGCCTCTCATGGAGATTTTCATATTATTTTGTATTATGTTATTTGTTCAATTTATCATTTGATTATGAGCAACACAACTTATATTACTTGTATTACTTATATATTACTTATATACATTACTTACATTACTTGTAACAGTCAACCTTTTTCCCTCCCTCAGCTCAGGCCCCCATTACTTGACAGCCTTCATAGCTTGACCTGCTCCTCATCGGCTCATCCCCTCTGCTCCAGCCACCTGGCCATCTCTCAGACCCTTGAGAGTGCCATTCTCCTTTCCACCCGTGGGCCTTCACATTTCCTGTTCTGTCTGTGGGGTTCCTCCCTCCCCTCTTGGCCTAACTAACCAGAACTCACCCTTCAGCGGCTCTCAGTTTCTACAATATTTCCTCAGAGAAGCCTTCCCTGAACTTTAGACCAGGTAATGTCCCTTATTGGATTCTCTCCTAATATCTTATATTTCTCCTTTGCAACATTTACCACAATTTTAGTAAATAATTACTTTTGAAAGTAGTTGTATAATGCCAGACAATTCCAGTAGAACATGAGCTTCATTCTGTCAGTGACTAGGGCTGTTTCTTTTGCTGATTAACTCCCAGGACCTAGCAGAGCACCTTACACACAACAATAATAGGCCCTTGATAAACACTCATTAAAGGAATCAATGAGTAAGTGAACACAATTTTTTTTTGAATCTTGAACATGGTTTCTGAATCGCCCAAGTGCCTTCGTGGAAACTTAGGGTCAGAAACTCCCATGTTTGGAAACACTGATTCCTCTTCTGTTGCTGTTTTGGACTGCACAGATTTGTGCAATGCGGGCAGTGTGGCCCTGCAGTCCCTTATACTCAGAGCGCATTTTGAGACTGTCGTTTATAAAATGTCTCCTCTAGGATCCCCACTGCTTGTAAGTCTGTGAAGTCTTTCTGCCCTTGAACAAAGTAGGGACTGAACAGACCTCTAAGGATGTTGGTAGGAAAGGTAATTTTTTCCTGAGCTGAGTGGTGCCTGGGAGACGGCCCCTCAATCCCCAGGAACCGTTTCCTCAGTGCTTGTTTCTGGGGTCCCACCTTTCAACATCAACTTTAGATACTTTCTCAATGGAGTTCCATAGTTGGACAATTTGCTGTTCCAAGGTCCTTCTGAGATTATGCTGAAATTTTATTCCCAGTGTCATCAGGAGTAAAACTAACCAAATCAAACCTAGAGAAAGTGCTTTAAAACACAGGAACACTGCTAAGTAGTTGCTACACTGAGCAGAGGAGGAAATCAGACTCAGGCTGTAGGACGACTCATCTCCAAGCAAGATCATGATGAGACTCATCTAAACAGAATTAAACTTTGATACCATTTTGTTTCAAAACAACCCATTCATCCATCAGACGTGGAGAAACATTTCAGTTTACTTAACCAAGAGTCCATGCATTTTTGATGCCCCAGCACTGAAGCAATATGTTACAAACGTGCTCGCCAGAACCCAGCAGGTGACTTCAGTTATTGAAAAGTTCAGCCATGTAGAAACTTCTGCTGCATGATTCCTTGTGGAAAACCATCTTGCTATTCACCCTATAATCAGATGTCATAGCTGTTCACCCAGTCCTTTCTAATGATGTCTAAAAAGGACAGGCCACTAGTTCAGCAGTGCCATTTATTGCCTATCAAAGATCAGAGCTCTTCCATTCTGAGAGCAGTGATGATAACTGGACTTTATATATGTTTCCCTTTTTGAGATACAGACCACAGAATTTATTTATTACCATCTTTAGCATGAACGGGAAACTTACAATGAAACTCTAATGGAGGGGAATAGAGTCAAAATGTTAATAACATTCACGGGAAATATGTCCCAAATGATCCAGTGGCTTTAAAAAGTCTATTTTTAAAGCATATGAATGATGCAGTAGAGTTTTTTTCAGTAGCAATGAGGGCGTTGCTGTGCCGACCTCACTTCCTGGCCCTGTGACCAGGTGCTCACTATTTGTCAGGAGAATAGCTGGTTGGGACCACAGCTGCCATCTCTGGCTGTGGATAAAGTGTTTCTCTGTGAGAAATTTATGAGTTTGTATAAAGGTCAAACCAGAAATGGTGGCTCCTCAGCAGCACCCTAACTCTAACCTTAACCTTAACACTAACTTAGTAAGCAAGATAGTATATATGATTAATTTGAGCAAATGGCATTCAAGGACATTCATATTATCCCTTAAGAAGGCAACAAACACTTTTCACTGCTTTTATTTCCTCTACGGGTCATGTCTGTACTGGAGCGGGTGCCCATCAGTCAGAACGGGCAACTTAGGCTGCGGCAAGAAAAAACTCTAAAATCATCTGGCATTGGTTTAGGGCTTGCTGGTGGTGGATGGTGAAGCAGAAAGATTGTTTCTCTTTCCCTCTGACCTGGAGACACAACAAGCGTTCATCTGGAGTGAGGCGATGAGCAGCACGGCTCCGGCTGACCTGAAAGGCAAGTAAGGTTTTGTGATCATAAGCCACTGAGATTTAGCAGCATAACCTAACTTACTCTGACTAATACCCTATCTATTGCAGTTTAATAAATGAACAAACGAACACTGCAGCAGATTAGATAGATGGCCCAAGACTCCAGGCAGGAGCCAGGGAAACCAGGTGTGAGGTCTGTTAACACTTCAGGCTGACTCTCCTTGGTGTCTGGCAGAGCCATAAAGGACAATCAGTTTTCCCAACGACTACTAAGTCTTCAGTCTGATGAGGTCAATCTGACCCCCATAGGAATGAACTTATTTTTTGCAAAGAGAACAAAATGACCTTTTCATTTTTGGTTCAGCTTCGTAGGTAGGGTAGCCAACACTCCCATTTTGCCTGGGACTGCAAGATTTCCCAAGACATGAGACCATCAAGTGTTAAACCCAGGAAAGTCTCAGGCTAACTAGGATGAATTGGTCACCCCGATTCCTTAATTGTTGAGGTTACATCTGCTAGCTATACTTGGGAATTCTGCAGTGTAGATTCCTGTCACACCTTGCCATTCTTTCCATCATAATATTTATTACATTGTGTTGTAAATGACTCAGACCATTCAGTGTCTACCTGACCACAAACCCTGAACTCCTGAGACCAAGGGCTGTTTTATTTTTTTAAATTTTATATTCCTAGTACCTTGTATGGTGCCTGCCACTTTGAAAGAGCACAATAAATATTTATTGTATGGATGGATGAACACTGTTTCTCTGTTGTTTTTCCTTCCAAAAATTGGCATGGTATGACTGGCTTTTCCTGCTTTGAGAATCAATTTTGCCTTGATATTGGTTTAACTATAAAGTAAGGCAGGGATCTTCCTTGACTATAGCTACAAGCTCACATAAAGCTTTCAGTGTGGTCCATAGTGTAAAATTCCATAAACCCAGAACTGAGTTTCAGCATGAACTGATTCCATATTAGACTGACTGCATAATTGAATCTCCTTGTTTGGCATTTATTTAAAGACAGAAGGTCAGGGGACAAATGGTGGGTATTTGAGGCTATGGAAACATATGTTATGAATTTGTTTTAGCTGTTTCTGGTAACTGGGATTATTTTGACTGAAGACGCAGGCTTCCCAAGTCTGCCCTCCACCCTTGGGAATGCATAACAACATGCCCTCCAAAACCAGAGGCAGAAAGAAAATCTCCCTGGGCATGCCTTGCTGATGGACCGCATTCATGCTCAGTTCAGGACAGCGAGCAGTGGTCTGAGAAACGTGCTCTGGAGAATTAGATCCAGGTGCCATCCAGTTAAATAGTTTTATAACAGGCCTATGAGGTATGCTGAGAGTTTGTTGGTTCTTGACTCCACTTACAGACTAAATCCTCTGCCATCTTTGTTTTCATTATTACCCACAGTGCGTCTCTCCTACGTGACTAAGCTTCTCTGAGAATGACTTAAATTTGATAAAGAGGCCCTCTGGAGTAGTGAGAGGATCACTGAACTTGTATTAAGTGGACTTAAAAAAAATTCCTATCCTTAGTTTCCTCATCTGTAAGATGGGTTTAATAATATCTACCTTTTTTACCTCATAACATAGCTTTTATGTTTATGTTTTTTTATGTAATATGTTTTTTACTTCTGTTAATTCATCTAATTCATTTCATTCCATAACAAAATTTTCCTAAGTTTGCCTTCTGCTTTATGACTTCCTTTTATTTATCCAAACTTTTTATTCATTATAGAAAGGAGATAAGCATTTGCTATGTGCCTGGTATGTGCATTGTCTTCATAATTGTACTTGTGACACAGATGCTGTTGAGGCAGGAACAAACTTTCTTCTCCTTTCGAGGTTCTTCTGGCTGGTCTAATGATGAAACAGACACGAGACAGATTGGCCAAAGAAAATAACCAAACTTAATACGTACAAATGTATGGGGACCCCATATACATTAGAGAGTCAGTGACTCCACAAGTATGAAAGGTTCAGAGATAGAAGGGGAACAAGGGTATATAAGACATCGGGAGCTGGGGATGAGGTAAGGTACCTTGGGGGCTTCAAAGGTCACTGCAGGATAACAAGAGCAGACTTTTAGTGAATAGAAGTTTGTCCTGCCCTTCAGATAGGTAAAAAAAAAATCTCTTATGGTCAAGGAAGGCCTCTAATTCAAATTCTTCTAGGTAGTTAAGGGGTGGGTGGCAAAACTTTCTTTTGAGTCTACAGCTATAGTTGCCTTTAGCTCACAACAATCTGCATAACACAGAGACACATCTTGGGGTGACTTGTTCCTCCACAGTACCATTACCTTAATTTACATACAACTACTAGTTCGTAGTAATTCATGTCCAAGATCACGCGGCTACACCTAAGATTTAAACTCAAGTGTACCTATGGTACTATCCATGTGAAACTTCCATCACACTGTACTACTTTACAAGTTCTGAAGAGTTTCCATCCATTGTTTTGTATCTTCAGTTTGCAAGTTCACCTTGGATTTGATCACAACATTGTAGTTTTCTAGATTTTGATCACATTTTCTCATCTTTTGTCACTTCAGACTGAAATGTCCAGATCCTTATTGCGTCAGTCCTCTCTGGTTCTTAGATCTTTGTACTTGCTTTTATTTGGACCTTTCTCGAGATATAATAGCTAAAGTTGAATGTAATATTTCAGGTGCAGGCCCTCCAGGATTGGGTACCTAGGCAGGAAAATGTTTTTTGAGGTACTACCAATACTCATCATGATACTTAGATTGAGGACCATTAACTGTTTGGCGGAAGGAGGACAGTTCCGGTAGAATATCCTCCAGCTAATATGTGCTACTATGTGACCTGCCATTAGGGAACACCATCTTGAGGTCTCTAAAATGCTTTTGCTTTTTAATTTAACAGTATTAAAAAACTCTGACCCTGTGCAAATCTCTGTTATTGTTATTGTGGGTAGGGTAGAGAATAAAACACCCCAAGTCCCTGTCTTCATGGAGCATAGTGAGTAGTGAGGAGAGGTAGATGACAAATATGAACATGTATATGATGTCAGGTTGTAAGTGCTATACAGAAAAGTAAAGGTGGGAGGGGTATAGAGGAAGACTGGGTAGAGACTTTGCTTTTTCACAGAGGATAGGCAGGGATATCTCTGATAGGGTGACATTTGAACAGAAATTTTAAGTAAAGATTATCTCGTGGAAGAGTATTCCAGGTAGAGAAAACAGTAAGTACATAGGTTGTGAGGAAGCTACTGGCCATGTTTGAGGTAAGTCAGTGTAGTTGGAGTTAAGTGAAAGTGGAGGGGATTGAGGAGATGAGACCAGAGATAAGGCAGAGCTTCAAGGTCAATGAAGGAAAGATCATGCGTGGCCTTGTAAGCTAAGGTGAAGGACTTGAGGTCTTATTTTGTGTGAAATAGACATTGGAGTATTAAGAGCAATGAAGTGGCCTGATCAGACTTAATATTTTAAGAAACTCACTCTGTCTACTGTATGGAGAATAAACTGTGGGAAAGGAGTGGTGGATGCAGAGGCCAATTAGCTATTTATATACTCCAGGTGAGAGATGGTAGTGTCTTGGATCAAGGTGACAGAAGAAGCAAGGGCAAATGTTATTCGATCCTGGATATAGATTGGACATGAGAGCAAGAGAAGAGTCAGTGATAACACCAAGGTGTTCAGCTTGAGAAATTGCACAAACTGGATGAATGGACATGGCTTTTGGGATGAGGAATACTGTGAGAGCCATGTTTTGGGTATGTGTTCATGCTTGTATGTGGTGGTAGGGACTTACAAGATCTGTTTTGTATATTTTAAGTTTGAGATACTTCCTACAAAGGATTTCAAGTAGGCAACTAGATATGTGTACAAAGTGCTCAGAGAAGAAGTTGGGGCTGGAGTTACATGTCCGGGATCTTCAAAGTCCTGGGTTACCTAGATAGACTGATAAATCACCACATCCTTAATTTGGCCAGCTAGAGGTAGGTCTGTAGTTCCCAAGGGGAAGTAGAGCCAGAAAACAAAGATATCAATTTTCTGGTTAAGTTAGAAAAGTCTTGATTTTTGCATAAGATAAGACTAAGAGATAAGGCTTCTTTCAGCTGGGTCACAGAAAGCAAACTGGAGAGGACGTGGGAGGCTGAGACACTAAAGGGGTGCTGATGAGGGGCTGTACCCCACACCCCTACCTGCCTCACTACTTCCTATGCCATGAGGGGAGTAAAGTGTTGTGACTTCTCCAAACATCACATAGACTCGAGACTTCTCTTCTAAGTTCTAGGAGGAGCCCAAAATTTTCTTTTACTAAATTTCAGAGGAGGGGCTCTGGGACAGGTCTGTCACTAATGGGATGACCAGGGATTTTCAGCTGGGCTATGGTTCTAAGGAGGGAGTGGGGCTTTAGTGGAAAAAACACAGTGCCTGTGAGTCTCCTTTGTGGAGCAGTGTTTTTAGGATGAATGTTCTCTTTTCTCCCTTTCCATGTGGTGAGGGAGTAGGATGGGCTGAAGCTGCCCATTTGGAGAGGCTGCCCTTGGCAGACCTAGTAGGACCAGCTGGACCACTTTTTGGATGTCTTCATCTTTATCCTTTCATACTTTTTCTTTGGGAGCCTTTATTGTGCCCACAAATGTAAATTTAATATTGACTTCTTTGTGCTCCAATACCATTTCTATTGTAGTAACATTTACCTTACTGCACTATTTACTTATCTGTCTGTCCTACTAGACTAAGAAACTTCTGAGAACAAAGACCAAATTACAATTGTCTTTATATTTCCCAATGCCCAGGACAGAATGGTGGGCAAGCAATAATGTCTTGTTATGTTATAAAGGAAAACAAATCTCTTTACTGTCTATGCCATTAATGTTCTGTTACTCAGTATGAGTAACTGGAGTAGGTAGAGGAGAGTGACTTGGCCTAAGCAATAAAGCACTTTCTGTTCAACAGATGTTAAATAACAATCTGTTACCACTTACAGCATGTCTTCTCATCTTTACTCTATTTCCTTTCCTTCAAATAATAGATTGAGGCCTATTTGCTCTGTGATGCCTTTGCTGATTATCCATCTTAAAATCTGCTAGCCAGGCTTCTTCTTCCTAAGACATTTCCTGTTATCACTCTGACTATAGCCATAAATGCCTGTTCCTAGATTTTATAGTCAGGCCCCATTCCTTCTTATTGTTTTGAACATTGTGTTTTTAGAAATCACATCTTTCATAACATGGAACATTTGCTCCTCTAGCGACAAGGTTGTAATTAGGGCTGACTAAGGACTCAGTAGCAAATAAAGTACAGTTACAATCAATAATGTGTCAAAAAGACAAAGTTACAACTGCAATCCTCTAAAATAATTTAGCATCGGAAAAAATAATGCTGCAAGTCCTATAAAATTGGTCCTAAGCATATTGATTAAATAGGGATGCCTGGAATTATGTAAAACATAAAAAGTCAACCCTACCCTATCATAAATTTTTTTCACAAAATTAACATATACATTAAAATGAATATTTTCAATACATTATAAACAACAATTTGTTCTGTTTCTAAATTATAAATGATATATTGGAATCTTATTTAGATAGTTTAAACCATAATGGGGGGAAAAGGAGGAAAGGTTTTCAGGAACAACTATAAAGGGCACATGGACAAAACCAAGGGGAGGTGGAATCAGGGGAGGGAGGGAGGTGCGGATGGCTGAGGAGCGGGGAAATGCAGGCAACTGTACTTGAACAACGATAAAAAAAGTCAATCTAAGCAAGTTAGAAATCGTGCCCCTTTTGCCCTTCCTAGGTATCCTTTCCAAAGCAGAGCTTTCCAAGTAATTCAATTGATCCTGTAGTTGCACCCAAATTAGTAGGCTCCAGAAATGCTTCCTGTAGTTTATGACAAAGGTAATGTTTCTTTCCTCTTCTGAAAAGCCAACCCAATATTTCTATCCTTCCCGCTCTTCTTTTCTCTTTATTTATTTAAAGCTAAAGGCATAGCTGTTTAGTAGAAGACCAAAACAGAGCAGGGGAAAGACAAGAAACGGCCTTAATTCACTCAAGCTCCACTTCCTTGTGAATGATTCTTCCTTGAATTAATTTTTATTGTAAAAGCAATAAAACAATTACTGATTATAAGCAAGTCTCCCCCTTGCCCCAAATCTTCAAAACTTTGGTGACATGATTTCTACAATGAGAGGTATGGCTATCCTTGCTTAAAATTCAATAGACAATTCAATCAATATTTATTGAAGGCCTACTATGCATTAGGCCTGATGTCAGACTCAAAGAAAAGCTAAGATGAAGGTGACACGGATTGGCCTTTAAGGAGCCTGGGGGAGGTGTGGGTGTTACAAAGGCAGAACTTAAGCCTAGTCATGGGATCTTTCTATAGAAGAATAGTGGACTTGAGTGACTTCCTCTGGGGGTATTTTGCTCATGTGACTAATACATTTGTGATTGATACTGATCTACAATCATGTCTGGTAAGAGGAAGGACAGTTAGAAACTGTTTGATAAGAAGACTGCTTTCTAGTGAGATTTGAGTTTTGAAATTTGCCTCATGTTTAATTAAGAAAAATCTCAGGGGACTTCCAGTCAATATGGAAGTGTAGGTGAGCTCCTTGCACAACCACATCAAAATTACAGCTAAACTATAGAACAACTATCATTCAGGACTGTCAGAAATTGAGCTGAATGGGAAGACCTACAACTATGGAATTAAAGAAGAAACCACACTGAGACTGGTAGGAGGGACAGAGACGTGGAATGGGCTGGTCCCACATCCACTTGTAGTGGATTTAAATCAGGAGGGATTAAGGCCATGGACGACAGAAACTTCTGGAACCCAGGCAGTTCCTCTTAAAGGGACCACACACAGGCTTGCTTGGACTTACTCCCTCTGAGCTCCAGCACTAGCACAGCAGATTGAAAGGCCTCAGAAACATACAGGGAGGAACTGGATGGCCCAGCTGGGGGGCAGCTTTCTTCTGGGCAGAAGTGTTGGAGGAGGCCAGTGTTCCTCTTCTGAGCCCTTTCCCGAGAGACAGCAGATGAATGCCATATCTGAGACTCCATCTGCCTGACTCACACTATTTGCCCCACCCTTGTGATTTCTTGAGGTCCTGCCCCACCGAACTTCCAGTTTCCAGGGGCTTCTCCATATAAATAGCTTGGCTTGGCTTATCCTTCAGATTTTCCTAAAATTTTTCAAAAAGCAGCATCTGGTTTCAGTGACCCTGTACCTCTCACTAAGTTGCCACAGACCTGGCACTAGCAGCAGTAGACCTTGGTTCATAGGTTGGCCTCCCCTGGTAACCTTCAAGCACAGCACAAGTAACAGCCATTGCCACTTGTAACTAATGCTGTGTTCCCCAGATAGAACACAGACAGTGGCTGACCTTGGATATGCCAACAGCAATCAAGGATCAACTACAAGAGGAAGGCATACTCAGCCCACACAAAGGGATCACCTTGAGAACCCAGCTTGGGTAATAGAGGAGGATATGCCACTGGACCCTACAGGACATATACTACATTAAACCACTCTATCATGCCTGAGAGAAGTAGTAGTTCTACTTAACACATAGAAACAAACACAGGGAGGCTGCCAAAATGAGGAGACAAAGAAACATGGCCCAAATGAAAGAATAGAATGAAATTCCAGAAAAAGAACTAAAGAAAATGGAGTAAAACAATCTATCAGATGCAGAGTTCAAAACACTGGTTATAAGGATGCTCAAGGAAATTAGTGAGGATCTCAATAGCATAAAAAAAAACTACTTTGAAATGAAGGATACACTAATTGAAATAAAGAACAATTTATAAGGAAACAATAGTAGAGTAGATGAACCTGAGAATCAAATCAGTGATTTGGAATATAAGGAAGCAGAAAACAGCCAATCAGAACAGCAAAAAGAAAAAAAAAATTTAAAAAATGAGGATACTATAAAGGATCCTTTGGGACAATTTTAAGCATACCAACATTTGCATCACAGGGGTGCAGAAAAGAGAAGAGAAAGTGCAAGAAACTGGAAGCCTATTTGAAAAAATAATGACAGAAAACTTCCCTAACTTGGTAAAAGAAATAGACATACAAGTCCAGGAAGCATATAGAGTCCCAAACAAGATGGAGACACAACATGATTAAAATACCAAAGAGAGAATCTTACAATCAGCAAGAGAAAAGCAATTGGTTACCTATAAGGGAGCTCCCATAATACTGTTAGCATAATTCTCAAAAGAAACTTTGCAGCCTAGAAAGGATTGGCAAGAAATAGTCAAAGTGATGGAAAGCAAGGACCTACAACCAAGATTACTCTGGCCAGCAAAGCTATCATTTAGAATCAAAGGACAGATAAAGAGCTTCTCAGACAAGAAAAAGCTAAAGGAGTTCATCACCACGAAACCCCTATTGTATAAAATGTTAAAGGGTCTTCTCTAAGAAGAAGATGAAAAATATGAACAACAAAATGGCAATAAACACATATCTGTCAACAATGGAATCTAAAAAAAACAAAATAAACAAGCAGAACAGAAACAGAATCACAGATACAGAGAACATTCTGATGGTTGCCAGATGGGAGGGGTGCCAGTGGGATGCATGAAAAAGGTGAAGGGATTAAGAAGTACAAATTGGTAGTTACGGATTAGTCATGGGGATATAAAGTACAGCATAAGGAATATAGTATCCAGAGAACATATATGCAGGAGCCATGGACGTGGACAACAGTGGTGATAGCCTGAGGGACTGGGCAGGGGCTTGGTGGGTAGGAGGACAAAGGAGGAAAGATTGGGAAAACTGTAATAGCCTAAAAAAGAAAATATAGTTAAAAAAGAAAAATCTCCTAATCCCATGGAAATACAACTAAGATTATCATAATGTTTAGTAAAATCTGGTATTATAGGCAATAGAGAATCCAAATAAGAAAATACAGGAGACAGTAACAGTGAGGCATCCCCTTTTACTTTAGCCTTGAAGTGTGGAACATACTGAGCAATCCTCCAAATATGAACCAAATTGGATGGCCTAGCTGGGATTTACATGGACTAGCTATTATTTCTCTCAGAATTTTTCTGAGTTTTTTTCAGGAGACAGCAAGTTCCACATTTCCATGAAAATAATACATGTTTGTGTACATGGGAAGGTCGGGGAGAAAAGAGTAGCATCAGGGATAAGATTACTTCCAAGTAATCTATTATAAAACAAGACTTGCAAGCACAGAGTTTGTGAGTGCAATTCAGATGTTAATGATTATATCTGATTTTGTCTGGAAAGTTGTTTTGTCTTATAAAACAATTCTCAAAAGACTTTTTGTGAGGATAAATCCAGTTGGAAACAAGGTCCCAAAGGTTTTCTTCTTCTCCGGGGTTACATAGTCCTATGTTTGGGTTACTCTTAGCTTGTTTTATATATATTTTGCATAGAATGCATTTCTAAAAATAAAGTATGACTTCAGTGGAAAATTAACATGAGTTAAAAAAATGAGATGTCTCATAAGTCTAGTTCTCTAGAAGTCAAGATGTGTGTGAGAGCCATCACTGCCTCATGAATCCACTGTAATCCCTTCCCACCTGCTTTCCTCTCCTCTCTCTCTTCCCTCTAGTTGAGCTTTCATGCAATTTCCTGTTATCTGAACTGGTCAGACCTCTCCCTTACCAGACCCCCTTCCCTGGCTCCCTTTTGTACCACCAGGAAGGCCAAACTCTAGAATGGCACTAGAGACCCCTATAACCTGGCTTCTGAGGTTCACCTCCCACATTGTCCAGCACACACCCTACATTCTCATCACATTGCACCCTTTGTGGAGAGCGCCTTGCTTATGTCTTCACACTTCTGCATATAATATACCTTCTTTCTGGAAAGCAGTTTCGATATCATCTTTTCTGTGAACTCTTATTACTCCAGGAAAAGAAGTGGTGTTTCTCTGCTTAAGGGATTTCTATCATAGTACTTAAATGCTTCATTGTTATTTATGAAAATGAAAGTATTTATTTTTATGTCTCAGTTGCCACTAAGACCTCAAAGTTTGAGATAGAAAAAATAGGTGCTGTGTGCTTCCACATGTCTAAGTGAGATGCTAGACCACATGTGTTGTTCTTGCAAAGGAGATGCTCAGAAGCTGAATTTGTGAGCTCATGAGGTACTTTGGGGATACAAAAGAGCTGAAGTGTCTGAGAGGCAGAGATGATTTCTTCCAAGAGCATTGGCACTGTGTGCTCTATGTTCTTTCCTCTAGCTCACAATGAAGGAATGGAAGGAAGGGCTTCCCTCTCTCAAGTCAAGCAACAAGTTTTGTGAGGACCATTCAAGAGAAAAACAAATCTCATGTGGTTTGAGGGCAAAGGGATAATCATGGACTCTGTGCCTGAGAATACTGAGAGCCAGAGAGGGGCTGGAGCCACCCACCTACTGGCTTGAGCAGAGGGAGCCAGGTCTTCATTGGGAATAAGCCACATTTTCACTCACCTGACTAACAAGAGTGTGTGTTTCTCATCAGACTCACAGGAGCAAAATAGCCTAGAGCCATTTTTGAATTCTGCCCAAGAAAATAGCCAGAAAAAAATAGTAACTCTAATAGAAGAACTGTGACTCTGGATGTCCAGAGGCAGAGGGAGGAGTCAGAAGTCAGAGAGAGACACCCCCTACATCAAGGGAGCTATTAAGAAGGCTTCAGTGGGGGTACCTCTGAGGATCTCACACAAGAACGCTGTTTTAGGAACAGTCAGCTCTAGAACCCTCCGAGTTCAGAGAGCAAGGCTGCCAGATGACAAGAGTACTGGACAGCTAAGAAACCCCCTACTGTTTATTTCTACCTTTCCCCCACTGATCCTGATGGAGCCAGAGGCAGTGTTGGCAAGGGACAGAAGAGGAGAAGAGGTAAAAGGCAGAGAGACAGAGGAAAAGCTCACCTTGCCTCTTCTTCCTCACTGCTTGTTCCCCAGCTGGAGGCAGCCCAGCTAGGGAACCTGAGAAGCTTTAACTTTGAATGAGGTTCAAATTATTGATCTAAAACTGGATTGTTCTTATAACTAACAGAGACAGATGGACTTTGCACTAAGAGTGTTCAAAAGAGTTTGTGGAATCTGCCCAAGATTTCATCTGCTTCCATGTAAAGAAGATAGTCCACAGACCAGAGTTAGAGGGCTAGCTAACCCCAGTTTGGAGACCTATTTGTTCAATGTACCAGTTACATTTGTTTATTGATTTGTTGCCCTCTTTATACTAAGAGCTTCCTGGGGATAGAGACTATATGTTATATTCATCATTATGAATCCTAATAAATCAGTATTTGCCACAGAGCAATGTTTGTTGAATGAATAAATGAATAAATTAATTGAAAAATGAGGTCCTATTGTATAGTGATACAGGGTCTAAAGTTGAGCTTTGTCACACATTAGTTGCGAGCTACTTAACCATATAAAACTTGATTTTACTTCCCTTTTAAAGTATTTAAAAATACAAAATAGTGTTTACCACATATGATTTGAATATTAAATGTGAGACAATACACGCATAATGCTTAGCACAGAGGCTGGTATGTCACAAATGTTCAGTAAATGGGAGTTGTAATGGCATCATCATTATTGCTGTCAGAGTTGAAGTTACATAGATTGGTAGGTACTGACCACTCCCACACCCCAGCTGGGCCTGGGAGATCTTGATAGTATGTCCTTGATCTCAACTGGGCCTGGTGACTTTGATGCCTGGGTCCCTCTGTTTCACCTCCTCAAGGAGGAAGCTTGGTTTTCTGCATGGTTGGGGAGGGGAAGTTGCCCTGCTCCTGCAGTACAGAAGAGTTCTGGCTGGGGGACAAAGACAAAGTGCTTTTATATGGGCATTCAACCAAGCCTTCGGTTTTCAGTTTCCTGAACTCCCGTTTTCAGAGGTATCTGGAACCTCTCATCCTAAGTCTCTCTGGGGTTCTGTAGCATGGACCAGCCTCCTTCTGAGCTTCTCTCAAAGAAAAGCTGTTTCAGTTCCTTGGCACTGTAATTCAGTTACCACTGACCTTCCAGCTTCCAGTATGTTGTTGCTTTTGCTTCCTCTTTGTCCTTGTGTGTTTATGCTTTAAGTAAAATCCTGTTACCATCTTTGTGCAGAGGGCAGGGGAGATTGGGGGAAATATACAATAAATATGAGTGTTCAATCTGCCACATATAACTTGAAGTATAACTTTTATAGTAAGAAAAAATGATTGTGGCTGCAAAAAAGAATTGGATTGCACATCTAAACATATGTCTATATTTTTATACATATAAAGTTAATAATACAAAGCAATGCATGCTATCTTGCCAAATAAGCCTTATAAACAGCAAGTGCTTCAGTTTTTGATAAAGTAGATCATTAGGGATGAGATTATCAGACAAAGCTGCATGACAGTCTGAATAATGGGTAGAATTTTGATTTCTTAAAGAAGTAGGTCTCTAACTCATTTCTTTTATTAATATCATATGTAAATCAGGATATTATCTATTGTACTACATTGCTTTGGGCTTCTCACATGTTTTTTTCTTGTTATCTTTCATTTTGATAGAGGTAAATTTTCACTTGGAGAGAATGACGCCAGCATAACAGACGAAAGCAGAGCCTGGAGACAGAGAGAACTGATGACAAGACTTGAACCTGATCCAGCTCCATTTAAGGCCAGAAGACCCCAGGACTTCCAGCTTGCAAGAGTCAATAAATTCTTCTCCATTTTTTGTAAGTTTGTTTTAGTTGGGTTTCAGTAGCTTGCATCAGAAAAAGTCCCAACTAATATGACAGAGTAATGAGATGGTATTTAACTCTGAATTTTAGAAAAACACTACAGTGGGTAGAGCTAGACCTATTTATAGTCTAACTTGAAATTACAACTTGCAGGTTGTTTCTCATTAAGCTTGTTGGTGGTAGAGAATTCTTGCCCTTTGACTCAAGGCAGTATGGGAACTGACTGGTATGTGCATTTTCCCGTTGCAGCTTGTTATCTTTTTCCTAACAGATAAATTATTTGTAAGCAAAAATTAGAGATAAAATCAATTCCCATAATCTTTTTTTTTAATGTGGGGAAACTTTAAAAAAATTTTTTTTAAAGATTTTATTTATTTTTAGAGAGGGAAGGGAGGGAGAAAGAGAGAGAGAGAGAAATATCAATGTGCGGTTGCTGGGGGTCATGGCCTGCAACCCAGGCATGTGCCCTGACTGGGAATTGAACCTGCGATGCTTTGGTTGGCAGCCTGTGCTCAATCCACTGAGCTACGCCAGCTAGGGCCAATTCCCATAATCTTAAAAAATTGGTGAGCATGTGTCTAGAGGGCTTCAGAGTAATTCATCTATAGGGTCCTCCTGAGAGACAGAGCCCACCAAGCTCCCAGAAATAGGGTTAAGGGAATAAATAATTTTATGCTTTCAGACTGGAAGTTTTTGCTGCAGCAGCCAGGGTACATTTTGGTATGTTTTATAAAGACATAGGTAGGCTTTTCCAAAATCAGAATGCCTAAAGCCTACAGAGGTCTTTAAAGGTCTCTCTCTCTCTCTTTCTGGAGAGATGTTCAAGATGTTATGAAACATTAGAAGGCTGATAACTCAGACTTGGAAGTTCAGAGACATCTTCCTAGAAGAGGTTCCACCCAAGTTGAGACCTAAAAGATGAGTAGAAACTAGCCAGGTAAAGAAGAAAAGGATGGGAAGAAGAAATTCTAGGCAAAGGCAATAACACAAGCAATGAATTTAAAACATTCATTGAGTACTTACTGTGCCTGGCACAGTGCTGATACTTTAGCAGTGCTATTTAAAGTAGTATGCACACTAATCCTATGAATAGGCACTACTATTATTCCAGTTTACAAATGAGAAAACTGAGGATTAAAGAGGTTAAGTGAAGTACTGAAGTCATACCTTATAAGTGGTGGATCTAAGATTCAAACCAACTTGAGATAATATATTAGGGGTCAGACACTGTCCAAGATGCTTATAGCAATGAACAAAACACACACTTCAGGCCCTCCATGGAGAAGCAAATCTGGGGTGGAGGCACCTGGCATATTTAGGAAGCTAACAGCTCCTCCACTCCCAAAGAATTTTGGGAATTTGTTGCCTTATTGGGTGAAGATCAGTTGGACTGTTAGAATGCCAAAGTTTGTTTCCTGAGACTGTCTCTGAGCTTTGGGGACATTTTTGTATCACACTTTGGAAGGCTAGTTAAATTTATTTTAAAATGTCTTATCAGTATTTCATCTGTTATAAGAGGAAAACAAGTTCCAAAGGGGAAAATGTACATATTTTTATACTCCACGTCTGAGAAAGCAAAGTGAATACTTATCTGCTGCCATTATACTTAACTAAAGTAGACAAGGGAGGCACCATTTAAGATTATGGGTTTGTCAGCAGGGCACTGGCATAAAAACAGACATATAGATGAATGGAATAGAACTAAAAGCCTAGAAATAAACTCGTGTCTTTATAATCAATTAATTTTTGACAAAGCAGGCAAAGACCAGGCAGAAAACACACAATAGGGTAAGGACAGTCTATTCAATAAATGGTGTTGGGAATATTGGACAGATACATGCAAAAAGAAAGAAAGAAAGAAAGAAAGAAAGAAAGAAAGAAAGAAAGAAAGAAAGAAAAGAAAGAAAGAAAGAAAGAAAGAAAGAAAGAAAGAAACTAGACCGCTTTCTTACACCTCTCACAAGAATAAACTCAAAATGGATTAGAGACTTAAATGTTAGTCTTGAAACCACAAAAAATTCTAGAAGAAACCATATGTAGTAAAATCTCTGACATTTCTCACAGCAATATTTTTTTTCTGATATATCTCCTTAGGCAAGGGAAACAAAAGAATAAATAAACAAATGGGACTACATCAAACTAGAAAGTTTTTACACAGCAAAGGAAACCATCAGCAAAATGAAAAGACAACCCACTGAATGGGAGAATGTATTTGCCAATACATCTGGTAAGGAGTTAATATACAAAATTTATAAAGAAGTTATACAACTCAACACCAAAAAAAACCCAGTCCAATTTAAAAATGGGCAAAGGACTTGAATAGACACTTCTCAAAGAAGACATACAGATGGCCAATAGACAGAAATAGATGTTCAATGCCACTAGTCATCAAAGAAATGCAAATTGAAACCATAATGAAATATCATCTCATACCTGTGGGAAAGGCTATAATCAAAAAATCAACCAACATCAAGTGTTGGCGAGGATGTGGAGAGAAGGGAACCCTAGTGCACTGTTGGTGGGAATGCAGACTGGTGCAGCCACTGTGGAAAGCAGTTTGGAGTTACCTCAAAAAATTAAAAATGGAACTGTCTTAATACTCAGTGATTCCACCTCTGGAAATTTATCCAAAGAAATCTAAAACACTAATTTGAAAGAATATATGCACCTGTATATACATTGCAGCATTATTTACAATTGCCAAGATTTTGAAGCAGCCCAAGTGTCCATCAGTAGATGAGTGGATAAAAAAGCTGTGGTATATTTACACAATGGAATACTACTTGGCTATAAAAAAGAAAAGATCTTACCTTTTGTGACAGTATGGATGGACCTGGAAAACATTATGCTAAGTGAAATAAGGCAGTGAAAGAAAGAAAAACACCATATGATTTCACTCATACGTGGAATCTAATGAACAAAATGAAATAACTAGCAAAACGGTAACAGACTCAGAGACAGCAGGCTGAGAGTTGTGGGGGAGGGGTCTAGCTGGGAGGGGTGATGGGACTGAGCAAAAACAAAAAACAAAGAGGAAAAAACCTTATGGACATGGACAATGGTATAGTGATTACCAGGGCAGTAGGGTGGGGGAGGTGAAGGAGGGTAAAGGGGGAGGGGTAAATGGTGATGCATGGAAACTTAACTTGGGGTGGTGAGTACATGATACAGTGTACAGATAATCTTTTGTAGAATTGTGCACCTGAAACCTGTATAATTTTGTTAACCAGTGTTGCCCCAATACATTCAATAAAAAGGAAAAAGAAAAAAGAAAGTTGTGGTTTGTTAAGTCACTGAAGGGAATGGACATGGCATTGAGTGGTCATTTATTTATGTACTAGGTCTTTTTAAAACAATATATTGGATCTGTTCTATAAAAAGAGGAATTCAGAAAGATAGGAGCAGGAGTTAAGTATTATTATAAAATGTCCTATAGCTTTAATAATGCGGTTCTTTGAAAACTGTTATTCCTACAAAGCAGAAAGGTCAAGTTTTATAATGAGGGCACATAATTATTTTGGGTTCTTTAGAAATGTTGTTTAAATTATCTTTCTTTTTCTGGCTAAATGCTGAAGTAAAAATATATCAGAAGATTAGTGTAATTTTACTTATATAATAATACTTTATAACTGCTGAGCTGATCACACATGCTATTTCATTAAATCCTCTCAATGTGTGAGATATACATTATAATTGATATAACTTTAGGTAGGAGGAGTGGGTTCAGGAAGGTGATATAATCTTCTCAGGACCTGAATCTAGGAATTCTGACTGCAGAGCTTCAGCTGGCTGGGTACAGAGAGGAAGAGAATAGGCTCCAGTCTCAGTTCAACCTGGAGTTGTCCCCCAACTGTATCCTTCCAAATTACTTAACCTTTCAATTCTGTTTCCCCTTCTGTAAAATGGGGATAGTAATGTCTAACTCATCATTTTGTGGTGAGAATTAAGTGAGATTATTACTAAATGTGAAATGTTTGCTTGGCATATAGTGAATGGTTCTCAGTATTATTGATAAAGAATAAAGGAAAAATAAAAGTAATGACCTAATAACACCTTGTTTTGTGGAAGAAAACAGTATGTTAAATCAATGGTTCTCAATCAGAGGTAGTTTTGCTGCCCCGTGGATATTTGACAGTGTCTGGAGAACATCATGGTTGTTATACCCAGGAGGTGTTACTGGACCTGAGTGGGCAGAGATCAGGGATGGTGCTAAACATCCTACAATGCCCAGGTCAGCTTCCACCATGAAGAATAATCTGGTCTAAGTATCCAGAGAGCCTGTGTTGGGAAACCCTACATTAAGACCACAAGGATTCATTGAGTATTCTTTGAATGAGCCATATAAACATCACTTCTGAGCACAGAAGAATTTGAAAATAGGAGGCAATGTATTATCTTGGCAAGTGCAGAACTCAAAAATAATTTTAAGGAAATGACATAGCTTATGTGTGACATACAATTAGAATGATAATGTGAAGTTTCTAACTAGAAAAAAAATTACCAGTTTAAGTAAAGTTTTTTGTGGTTTAGAGGGGATAGTTTTCAAAACTGCCACCTTATGATATAATTACTAAAAAAATAAATTTTCATATGATGAAACAGCATAAATTCATCCAAAAAAGGCCTTAGCTGACTTTCTATCATTCTTCCAGTATTTTTAAACAGTGAGGGCTTTAGTAATATCAGAAGGCATGATTTAATGGGAAGAAAAGGGAATTTTTATTTAAGAAGAAAGAGAACATAATTTAGATTTATTATAAGACCAAAATGCAGTAGGTACCTACTTGGAAATCAGGAGGCTCAGTATATTTCATGATGATCTTAGTCTCCTTAAGTTGAATATTTCAAAACTAATTGTATTATAAAACTGAATCTCACACACCAATTCACTTAAATTGTATTGATCATGATGAACAAATTTCTTTAGATTTATGATCTGAATAATTTATTATTGTACAACCCACATTAGTGGCTTTTGCAAAGTAGTACAGAAAAGCAATCTTTTGCCAACTTCCATTCATGTTTGAAGAAGGATTTCCTGTATGTATGTCAAAATCTGTCACCACAGGTCCGAAGATGTCAGGTCACATAACATACTGGCATAGAGATATAGAGATCGCTTAGAATGAGAGATGGAAAATATTAAAGAAAGATGCATTGTTGCAGTCAAACCCAAATCTTACCACCCTGACTATGCCCTGAGTGCTGTTCCAGGAAGGACTTCAAAGATGTCCATAGCATCGGCCAGAGGGAGGGCATAAGCTTCTCTCATTCTACGAGGGTCAACTCACTATCATTATTGGAGGCAGGAATCAGGTGTGGCACTGAAAAGAGAAGAGTAGAAATAAGAGGAGGGAGAAGGTATCATTCATTTATTCCTTCCTTCATTCATCCACTCAATATATATTTTTTCTTTCCAGCTTTATGAGGTATAATTAATAATTAAAAAGTATATATGTTTAAGGTATACAACTTGATCTGAGATATATACATTGTGAAATATTCACCACAATTAAGCTAATTAACATATCTGTCACTTTCCATAGTTCCTATTTCTTTCTTTCTTTTTTTAGGTTCATTTGATACATATTCCCTGATCATCTAACATGTGCCAAGCCCTGTGTTTGTGTGGGTAACAGAAAACGAGGAAGGCAGAGTAGAAAGAAAAGAGAACAACTTGAGAAGAAATTATCTGGCTTTTCTCCGGTCTCTTAAAGTACAGATTTCTGGGGGGAAACTATTAAACAGATAATTAGATGAACAATTTGTTACACTGGTCATAATTACAACAACAAAAAATACAGAGTATTATGAGAAAGAATGACTACAGGAAGTTCTCTAACCTAGGAAGTCAGGGGAAGGTAGCTGGTTGGTGCAATCTTGCTCAGTGTAAAAAAACAAACAAACCCCCCCCCCCCCAAAAAAAACCCCAAAACAAAACAAGGGCATGACTCATAGTTGATAAGCAGCACAACTCAGATATAAAATATTCCTAATTAAATGTGAGGATCTAGGCCTTTAAAAGACATAGAATCCTGCAGATGGTGGTGAAGAGTCAACAGGGCATTCAAAAGTTCCGCTTGGCCTGAGATCCTTGAATGACTTCTGCGAAAAAGGGGTTTTTAAGGAAAGGTGAAACTGGTGATGAGCAAAGATCCAGGAGGGAATGCCAGGTCTCGGAGATAAGGTCAGGAGTGGAGAGTAAGAAAGAGGTAAGCAAATGAGGCGACCGTCTAAGGAGCACAGCGCAGAAAGCTGGTATTAAGGTCACAGGAAATGATGAATTCTTTAGAAGCGCAGGAAGTGCAGCCCTGGGTGGACCTTCAGCTCAGAAACCTGACTCGGACAGGAAATAAAGGATATCATCTGAGGAGCAGGAAGGGAAGATTATTTTCTTTTGTGTATGTTGGTCATAGTGAGAAAAATAAGAGTCACTTAAGAAACGTTGTTAAAGGTTTCATACTGCTTGGGGTTTTAGGCAGCCTGAGGCTTCTCTAACAAAATAATCTGGGCTCCTGGGAGGTGTTTGTGAGGGACACGAACTGAGAGAGGAAAGACTGGAGTGTGGGGAATTGCTAGGCTCTGTGTTGTCTCGGCCACCTTTCGGGTGATGTAAGACATCTGTCTTGGATCCGATCAGAAGAAAATAAGTCTCCCTACCTCCCTTTGCACAATGAGAGGATCTACACAGGACTATTGGTTGAGATAAATCTTTGTATTTTCATAAGACCTAAGGATGAGTAGTGAGAAATAGTTAAGAAGTTGTTTCTTAGAGATTATATTGCTACTTCATTCTATTTATACTGGAGAAGGAAAATGATAATAGGAACCACCACCCCCACTGAGAAGTTAAAATGAAGAAAGACTGTATGTAAATATAAACTTTTTAAACCAGTTGTAAACAATATGGTGTGAGGGAAGAAAATGAGAAGAGATATAAAAATAAACAGCATTAAGTTAAAAGGGATAATTAGAGGAGCCAAAATAAGAGGTGAATGTTGAAAGGATCCAGCTAACTTTAGAGACAAGAGGTCTCTTCAAACATTTCCTTCTAGGAGATTGTGGGCTTTAAATCTTTCAGGATTTAACAAGATCCTAGATGTATAAGTCTTAAATACACACAGATACACACTTTCCCCCACTCTAATGGGAAGAGAAAGTAGAAGATGTGTTCTTGGCTGTCATTTGGAGAAGAGCTTCTAGTACATTTTATTTTCTGTTAAAAGCTCTGGGGAATAGTTGGCAAATAGAAATTGGTCCACAGAAATAATGTGGCTTCCTGGAACTTAGGAGGAAGGAAATGGGTGGTTTCTTTAATTACTATGTGTGTGTGTGTGTTTTATAACTAAAGATAGTATTCTGGGTAATGTCCTCAGGAGGGAAGGTGAACCTGGAAATTAATTCGGAATTCGGAAGTACATACAGTTGGGTTGAATTTGCTAGGTCAAGCAAGACAATAATGTTCTTTGTTTTCAATATCTTGTCTAGATCAGAAAGAATGAATTGAAATTTGCTCTCTGATATTTAAGCAGTTTAAATTCAAGGACATTATTATTTACATTTGGAGAACTAATGACTCTTATGTAGGCAAGAAAGCTTATTTATAACAAAGATGTGATTGGGGGTGGCAAAAGGAGTCTTGATAGGGCCTTAATTAATTGCTTTGCTAATTATTCTTTTCTGCTGGGTGTTATAGTACTTTTACTAATGAGCAACAGAGGCAAGGATGCTGCCGCAAGCTATTTTAACTCAGTAGTAGTAGCAACAGCTTCTTAGCCATTTTAAGATAATTTAGGACCCCTCTTAAAAATACTTTTTGATGTTAACATTGTGGACTTTATATAACTGAAGAACTAAATATACAGTATTCCTGTATGTACACTTATTTATCAGCTATGTGATTTAGCCCATGTCTGGGTTTAAAAAGTATTTTGTGAAGCTGGAAATAAATTACATGAAAGTTTGAATTTAAATAAAGATTAAAATATGTCCAATAGCAATGCCATGTATTTATTTCTTCAAGCTCCTTAAAGACATTGATAGGTAATAGATACCTCTATGCTCACTGGTGGGAAGTTCAATTTCTCTGTAGGCTTACTTTTTTCCTCACTTAGGCTGTGCC
Organism: Phyllostomus discolor; assembly: GCF_004126475.2. Lineage (NCBI taxonomy): Eukaryota > Metazoa > Chordata > Mammalia > Chiroptera > Phyllostomidae > Phyllostomus > Phyllostomus discolor. The sequence goes on from NC_040904.2 coordinate 151,333,915, forward strand.
TCCTGCTTAGTATGCTATCTCTTCCCTTATGTCTCATTTTTGTCCTCTTTTTTCACTGATTTGGAGGACGTAGTGACTGATGGGGTGGCTAACATTTATTAGGCATATATCATTCTTTGGGTGATTTACATGCATTGTTCAACAATATGTGCATTTTATAGATGGGGGAACAGAGGCTTGGGCAGTGCCAGGGGGATCATAAGGAATAAGCAACATAAAGCCAGAAAATGGATTTAGGTCTTTTTTTCTTTTTGGTCATTTTTTTTAAAGATTTTATTTATTTATTTTTAGAGAAGTGTTGGGAGGGAGAAATAGAGGGAGAGAAACATCAATGTGTGGTTGCCTCTTGAGTCCCACTACCTGGGGACCTGACCTGCAACCCAGACATGTGCCCTGACTCGGAATTGAACCCAAGATCTTTTGGTTCACAGGCTGGCTCAGTCCACTGAGTCACACCAGCCAGAACTTGTTCAATTTTAAACTTAATCTTAGAGTTTCTTGAACTGCTAAGGCCTTATTTCGCCAATCAGATTGTCAGCTGGGAGGAGGCAAGGACCTTATTTTTCAGTCTTAGGCACTCCATAGTTATAGCATTCTATTGAAATAAAAATAAGGTGTAAACTCTCAAAGAATTTTGTAAATATTTAAACATTGAAAGAAAGAAACAAATCCCAGGAAATCAGTTTGTCAAAATCACTACTCAAACACCACAATACACTGTTTTTTGTGAGCCAGGGCCATAACCCACGAGTGTCTGAAAATGTGTAGGGGTTTTCTTAGGTTGTCAGGATACTGGACCCATCCTGGGTGGTAGACAGCGACATCAAATGTCTTGCAGCACATAGGACAGGCCCACAAATTACCAAGCTTCAAATGCCAATAGTGCTGTTTCTGAGTAGCAGCACCTGGCTTGGCAGTCCAGTGACAGAACATGTGGACCTGAAAGCTGGGTTGAGGTCTGACTAAGACCCACCTTTTTCTCCCTGTGTAACTCTTATCACGTTTACTACGAGCTCTTTTCTCCCGGCATGCAGTTACTGCCCAACAATGTCAGTGTTTACTCACTAGCCTCCCAGAAACGTGTCCCCCATGGCAAGATATGGTCTCCTAATAGAAAAAGCATAAGAATCAAAACGTATTATAAAGCAGTGCTTCTCTGACTTTATTGTGCTCACAAATCTCCTGGAAATCTTGTTAAAGAGCAGATGCTGGTTTAGGAGGGTTGAGGTGGGGCCCAAGAGTGTGCATTTCTGACCAGCTCATGATGCTGGTGCTATTTCTGTGGGTCGCAGCTTGAGTAGTAACATTTGAAAGTAACTTGGAGGAGAAGATCACTTAATAAATAAAACAATCAAGCATTTATTGCCTGTCTGTTGATACCTTAAATTATAGAGATGGAGATAATGCAGGTTGGACATAAAGAGTATAGAATTTGGTTTCTTCACAGAAGGAACTTCCATCTGCTTTGCTACCTTAATCTGAGAGGAGGGGGCACTTTCCATGGATAATTATATTTCTCAGGGACAAAACACAGAGAAATATTTACGTGTGTTTTTTACTAAGATAAAAAGGCCATTTTGAGTCCCCAAATAATTTTAGTGGAGACATGATAACTAAATAAAGAAAAAACTTTGCCACCATTCTTGGATGAAGGGTTTAAATCTTGCATACCTCAGAACTAGTGTGAACTGTGTGAGTTTGATTGTTTCTGTGAGTGTGTGTGCTGTTGTATATGTGTATGTGTGAGCCGGGAAGTCCTTACTATGCAATTCTTTCTTAATATCACTGGAGAAGAGGGATCTGTTTTTCTTTTTCCCCCAGCTGCCCACCCCCCACACTCCATCCCTCATGAATAATAAAGCTCTAAATTGAGGGGCAGGGGTTCCTAAGGCAGCTTTGACAGGGAACTTTGCATATTTTAGGCAGTGGAAGTTATTTGAATGTAGTCATTGAGAGAAGACACTACTCATTATCCACTTAAAATACTTCCCAGCTACAACATGTCATTGTATGGAAGCCAAGCAATTGGCTCTGATTTGGCCAGCTGATTTAGCAAGAAATTTTGAAATTATGCCGTCCTTATAGATGGTGCTCTTGAGTTCATTAGAATGTTTTAAAACACAGATACCCTTGACCATGAGTGAATTGACAGCCAATCCTAGACTATTCCCACAGGCAGTTGGAGACCAGGAACAGACCTTTCCTGGAACCATAAGATAATGATTTCCTTTCAAATCCTCTTGCATAATAAAATAACTGGGTGGTAAACTTGGCCAAGGGGAACTCCTGGAATTTTCCGGGTGTCTTTGCTGACCTGTGAGTTGCCTGAATCACATTTAAAAAATGGGTCTTAACTGACTTTCTGGTGTTCTTCCTGGAGGTCCAGCAGGAGCCAGTATCTCTAGGAGGAATGAGGTGTGCTCTGCCAGGGTGACATGTCCCTCCTGAGAGACTGTGCTGAGGGTCACTGCCTGAATGTGCAGAGGGAGAACAGCTGGAGGCCGTGGCTTCCTCAGGGAAGAGGTTTCTAAATTTGCCCCTTAGAAGCTACCAGAAATTTCAATATACCGTATAGTCTTCATAGGCCCAATCCCTGCTCAGACCTTTGCACCGGGACTGGCCCTGATCTTTGCTGTTGAATGCTGGCTGGTTTTATTGGTTTCTATTTGAGTTGTCACTTTTTATCCATCCCCCTCGGTGCCCTTTGGGTTGTGCTTATTTTGGCTTTATGTAAGCAGCATCTCTGGATGCTTGAATGAGGCAGATAAAATTCCCCAGGGTTTCTGGACTGCCCTTCATCTATTTTTAGCCCTGCAATGAATTTACCATAGCCCACAGCATAACTCAATCACTCTAAGCCTGTGAGCAAATTCTGAGTTGTTTTTTTTTTAACCTTTTCCTGAGGCATTTGATATAGGCTAAGCATAAAGGCACATGATTCAATAATCGATTATTCAAGATATGCCACATTTAGAGTTCTGTAATCACCAAATTTTCAGCTAGACATTCAGCTCTGGCTCTTCATTTTGTGTTGGAAGCTGCACAAATCTTATTGTGTCCTCTGTGTGGCAACAAGGAAGTATTTAATACCCACTAAGGGACTGGTGACAGCCAATTTGTTCTCTGTCAGTCAACAGATCTTAAGAGAACCCTTGGCCTGTAGCCTGAGCTGTTTGACCCTTGCATATCTTCCATCCCTAGGGATCCTCCACCTGGTGAGGATGCATCATATTTATCACCCTATACCCCAGAGTTTAGCATAAGTCTCTAAGCCTTTTTTTCCATTTTGAGTTTTTAATGAAAGTCGTATATAAGATTACTTTACTTCTGCAGCTTTTCAGTTGTTTCTTCCTTGTACTTGCCCTTTTCCTTTCTTACTTGGTGAAATTTGGCTTTATGTTCAAGGATTCTTTGTGGTCTTTGTCCAGCATTAGTCCCGTGATGACCAGCTTGCTGGGGTGTGGAAGCCCACAGGAACAGGTGCACCAGTAGCTTTCTCCAGCTGCACTCGTTCCATGGAGATGTCAGATTGCTTCCTGTAACCCTGGGCTCCTTTGCCAGTTTGCTACCTTTTGCAGTGTCCTCCCACAACTGGAAATCCATCACTCTCTCAGATGGGCGTGGATTGAACACGACCCATCTGTCAGCTCTTTGGAAAGAGGAGAAGATATAAGGTTCATGAATGTGGGAAGGTGCATTGAAATGCCTTTTATGGTTCTTTGGTCAGAAGTCACAAAGGAATTGACCTTCATTTTGACTGTTGGCACATCTACGATGGTGACAAAAGTGGAGAGCACTAGCTGTTCTGAATAGATGGGTCAGAGGGAGGCATTCATTCATTTGTTGATTGATTCATTCAATAAACATTCATCAGTAAACACCAACAGTCCAGCTGGAAAGCTGGGAATGGGGTTTCCCCAACTTTTGATAGGAATACATGCTTGTCACCCACCATTTGGGCATAAGATTTCCCCTCTTCCTCTTTTATTTCTTGGGAGCTTGCTCCTCCAAGGTTGTTAGCTCTGTGCTCCTATCTAGATGCACTCCTTTCCTTTGTCTCTGTGGGTCAGCACTACTGCTAGCAAAGTGGCCCCTCCCAGTTCTGAATATAACTTGTTTCTGTTACTAATTTCTTTCATTCAGGTTGAAATGGAGGTTGAGGAGATAGTTGTCCTATGATGTGAACTGTTATGGCTTTGTGATGTGTCCACTTGGCCAGGCTGAACTAAAACCCCATGGACGCCTTTCCAGTGTGCTTATAGAAGGTGGCTATGGCAGTCGACAAGGGCGATTGTCCTGCAAAAATTGGAGGACGGAAGGGAGGCAGCAGCTCTTTTGTAGCACGCACTCACACCCCTTCTTCTGATTGTTCAGCGGAGCGGCAATCGAAGTGCTGCTGTGAAGGGATTTTTGAAGATGTAACTAAAGTCCCTAATTAGTCCACTTTAAATTAATCAAAGGGAGATTATTCTAGGAGACTTAATTAGCAAAAGCTTTTAAAAAGGGGGTTTAGACCCTTCTGAGATTAGAGAGTTCACAACACTCATGTTGTTAATCTGCTGATTTGCCTCATTGGGGCGAAGCAGCCCGCAGTTACTCCTATAACTGCTTTTCTTTCCAGCTGGATCTTCCTTCTATTTCACTGATTCTTGGGCCAAGTATGTGTATTCAGCTCCAGGACTGACAGCCCAGGATTCTGCAGGATCCCGTTGCCCCCAAATTTCTCCTTGCGGGGTCCCAACCTGCTTGTCTTCTCCCCTTCCTGCCTGCCTGCCCTGTGGATATCAGCCCTGCTCAGCCATCTCCTGGACTGTGCAAGACAATCCCTTGTAATAAATAACTGGACAATAAAAAAAACCTCCTGCTGGTTCTGCTTCTCTGGTTGAACCCTGAGCAATGCATGAACTAAAGAAGCAATTGTTTGCTTTACATGTCGTAAAGCAGCTTGAAACGTTGATAGTCACTAACATTCATTCACTTCTTCATAACTGTGGCAATATAGCAGTACACAAAGCAGACATGGACCCTGCCCTTCGAGAGCAGATCTTCTAGCAGGAAAGCAGATGTTAAACAATATTTGCAAGGATCATAAGGTCAGCACGGAGCTGGTAGAAGGTATAACTGAGAGAACCTACCCAGTCCAAGGTGTCAAAGAAGTCAGGGTGTGGGAGAAAGCACGAGAAAACATGGGGACAAATGGGATCCGTTCAAGCAGGTCTTTAGAGAGCTGTTCTTTGCCGTGGTGGAAGGATGAGGCTAGAGAGGTACACCCTAGATGGCCCTACAAGCCAAGATGATGTCTGACAACCACTTTTCTTCAAAAATCTTCATACTTTGGAACCCTATTTCTTTATTTCATGATATTACATGCAGTTTCATTCTGAGCCTTTAAAGATCCCACTGTGTTAGTGTGTTTGCTCCTACCACCACTCATCTCCTCTCAGCTTTTTTCTACAAACCTCTTATGTAACATACTATGCTTTTCTTAATTATGCAAGCATCAGCTGGCTATTATTGTACTATTTTTAACCATTCTCCTGCCTTAGGCTTTGAATTCTCATGGTACACCTGTTGAGGGGGAAAGGAAACAAAACCTGAACTCCTCTAATGCAAGTATTTACCTGACAATTCCCTTGTTCCAACATTTATTTTCTGTTTATTAACATTCACAGCAAAAGCTTCTTGGAGGGTGGGCAGCTCACCTGGCTTCATTATTCCTGGTCTTCTGTCATCCCTGAGATGCAGGGAGCTCAGTCCTTCCTTGGGCTATTAACCCTTTCTGCTTGCCAAACTTCCAGACGCTCTAAGGATTTTCTTAAAAAATTGGGGTGGTAAACACCATCAATTCCATCGACTAGAGACAGAAGAAAGACTGAAGTGGAGATGCTAGGAGGTATGTGATGAAACCAATCACAAATCTGAGTTAGGTTGAACAGTGTAAATTTAAACTCAGTTTTTGTCTTCCTTCGGTTTCCTTCATTGTTCAGACGCTGCTCCTCAGGTCTCCCTGTGGCTGTCTTTGGGAAAGCAGCTAGGTGTAGAGGGGGAGCTGCATTTTAAAAGTGCACCGATTTGGGCTGAAAGTCTGGTTTCCACTGTAGCCTGATTTTTTATTTGTAAAATAAGAATAATGTTATCCACCTGTCAAATGACATGTGCAATGAAATTAGCTTAGTGTGAGGCACATGAATGGGGCTCAGAAAATTTTAGGTATTAAGCATTATGATCTTGGAAAATCAGAGGGAAAGAGAGAGGGAAAGGATTTAACAGTTTGTTTTACCCTTTGTACCCGCTTTTATGCAAGGAGTAAGAAGCATCGTTTGCTTTAAGAGCAGTACCTGGGCTCTCACGGCCCAAGTCAGGAGTCACGATTGACTGGTTCATGGGTTATGAACTTTTCCAGACTCATTTCAAAGTGAATTGGAGTTAGCTAAATTCATTGTGGTAATCATTTTGCGATATATGCATATATAAAATCATTATGTTGTACCCTTAATACAGTGTATTGTGTCAATCATATCTCAATACAACTATCTAGAACAAACTATCCTTACTGTTTAAAAAAAAGTGAATTAGAGAGAAGAAGTTTTGGAAATAGATAGTGGTGATGATTACAAAACACTGTAAATGTAATTAATGCCACTGAATTGTACACTTTAAAGTGGTTAAAATGGTAAATTTTATGTTATGTATGTTTTTCCACAATAAAAAAATAAAAAGGAAAGCGAATCAGAAAACAAGCTACTGCCTGTGTCTGAGTTACCCCTCCTCCCACTCCTAGACGCAGGCTGGCTCAGTAATAACGTGACCCACTTATGAACAGATCTATACAGGGACTATTGTTGCTGAATGCTTTCAGCATATGAGGTAGGAGGGTCATGTCTAAACTCCTCCTTTTACAGAGAAGGAATTGGAGCCCCTGCAAGTGTGACTTACCCAAGACTACGCAGTGCCCCAAGCCCCTGGGAACCAGACCACTGCTATTGTCTCGTGCCCTGCTGACTCATGGGGGACTCTGGAGCAATCAAGGCCTTTTGGGCACTCACATGGGCCCTTTTTCTATCTTTTCTCCAGATGCCTGATCCTTGTCTCTAAGAATTCAGTTGCTCAGAGTTCTCAAATTGTGTATAGCCCAGGACTAGGGCACTGGGTTCCAGTCTTATCATAGTCCTCTCACAGCTAAGCAAGTGCAGACAGTAGGTGATGTCTGACAGTCCCACAGCCTCTGTCCTGCTGTCTGAACCTTAATTGCCAATGCTCAAACATTTCACACTCTTTCTTTTGTTAGGGCCTTTGCATATGCTGTTCCTTCTGCCATGAATATCCTTCTTCACTTTGACAATTTCTATCCATCCTTCAGATTTCAAGTGAAATATCCCTTTATCAAGAAAGCTCTCCTTTTCTCCAGTCTATGTTCATTCAGCCTATATGATTTCCTAGTAACCTACACTTCTCTGTAACTCTCATTCCACTTGTGATTACTTGTGTTACCTCTGTGCTCCATGCATGAGGGCAGGGTCTTGGTCTGTCCCTGTCCACCATTGTTTCCCTAGCACTTAGCATAAGGTCTGGCATATTTGTGCTCAATAAAAATAAAAAAAAATTAAAATCAACCCTGTCTTCTTATGAGGGAGAGAATGAAGATAATGATATATCTTTTTGTGTATTAACAAGCAAGAGTGGCTGGGGGAAGTAGGGCAGACACTGCCTTTAATCCACAGAGGCTGGTCCAGGCACTGGCTGATGTTTTAAGGAACTGTACGAGCAGGGTGGAGGGATGACCTGGATGCCCACACCTGCACTGTGTGCACTGAGAATGAACCCTGTATCAGCAGCAGAGGGGATATAGGTTTGACACGAGGGAATGCTTTCTGGTATGATATTGAGGCTTGTTAAAAATGGGTCGGAGTACAGAGGACGCCTTCTCTAGGGGCCTCAGAAATCAGGCCAGAGTTCCATTTCAGGTGGTTATTTTAGGCCTACCACAGGCAGCAGGGCGGGCTTACAGACTCTTAGGGTCCAATCACTCCATTTCTCTGACCCATAATAAAGCTATATACATTGTTGTGGCCAATAAACGCACAAGCATGCACACAAATGGGAAACATGTGTAGCCAGTCCTGTGGCTATAAATGCTGCTTAGTTCCTCTTTTACTGAACGTTTTGAATTTACCTTTTGTTTAGAATATGACCTCAGTCTTTAAACACGGCAGCGCCCTCTATAAAGTGCTGGTTCCATATTTTGAAGTGAGAACTGTAGCACGTATCAATTTAACCCTTGTTTGACATTCACCTGAGAAGAGTGGAGAATACAAGCTAGGCAAGAGGATTAGAAAAATAACCTGCTACTCTGACCAATTGCCAGCATAAAGAGAAAGTGGTCTGGACATTGTTGTATGTCCTATCCAGTGAGGAGGGACACATTTCTCTTTCTCTGGTTTTTAAACTGAGGGAATGGAATGGACTTGAATATGCAAATGAATCTAATTTAATTAACTTTTATGACCACAGCTCCTCTGAGATAACCATGGGAGCCCATTAGATTCCATTAAAATTCAGTCATTTCTCTGAAGCTTCAATGAGACACCCTTATCTTCTGTAAGAAAAAAAAAAAAACAAAACAAAATGTGAGAAGCCCTAGTCAGAAACAACAAAAAAGAGTAAGTTGTCTGCAGCAGCTCTGCTGTTCAGTCTAACCAGAAGCTGCTTACACAGTCAGGGTTGTCACCCCGAGCCAGGCGAGCCGGGCGCTGCGAGCAGCAGTGCGAAACCATTCCAGGTCAGTCATGTACCTGCTGACCCGGAGTTTATCACCAGCTGAAGCTATGAAAGGTAAGGGTAATGATATTTCATACTTCAGGGCAAAAACTCAAGCCTCGTGTGGATGAGTGAAGAATTGCCTTGACCTCAGGCCAGAGATGAAGAGGAACTTATGCTACTTATTCCTTTGCTGCCCAGTTTTGTGACATTCGGTCCATTTTCATCTCCCTGGTTACACATGTAGTACATACTTATTGTAAAAAAATAGAAAAATACAGAATGGCTAAGAAGATGTTGCCCACATTAAGAAAGAAGTTGGAAGGCTCTCTTCTGCAATTTTGTTTCCTTCTTTTTCCCTTACTAAGCAAATTTTAGAGGACTGTGTGTTTGGGGCAAGACAGAAAGGGGTGGGATAGGGTGGGGTGGGGAGGGTGGACTGAGTGCTCGGAGTAGGGGTAGCACCCTCCAGGTCCTTTCAAGTCTGTATCCCACGCCACTCACCTCTCTTATTCCTGATGGTATACAATTACATAGCTGCTGATGGATTCCGAATCCTGGCTCCTAAACCGTTGTTCATGGTTAGAAAAATGTGGGCTGGATCTACCCTGAGAGTGCCTTGACATGGGTTTAGCAAACAGTGCAATTGAGTTTCTGGGAGCTGTGTTGCCCGCCAGTTCTAAAGCATTTAATGTAATGTGACTTCAGTACTGCAGTTATCTTTAGCATGAACATTGGAGATATTTCTACTTCTTCACATAGGCAAGTTATACCCAAAAACAAATATATCCCAAGAGTAGGTCCCATGATTATGTGAGTATACAATTGTGCAGACTGTTAATTGAGAGGTAAAGTTGCTGTAGAAGGTTTTTCATAATTTAGTGATTTAAGAAATCAAATTTTATATTTCCTTTAGTTGAATTTTTAAAAAAGCATACAGTACTTAAGTTCTACCAAAGATACATAATTATAAAAATATAATAATGTGGGAAACTGACAGATACTTCTGTGGTATCTGGTCCCACTAGTCCATAAGGAAAAGGAGAAATAAAGGTAATACAGAATGATTGTAACCAAATCTTTTTTTGTTTCACCAGTAGTTTCGTCTGCCTCTGTTTCAAGACATGTAGCTTAACTGGGTGTCACAGTGATCCCCTCTGCCATGTCCTAGAGCAGGCCTGAATCAGCGGGTGTCTGGACTAGTGTAACTTCAACAGCTAACATTTGCGGAGTGCTTGCTGCATGCCAGGCAATGTGTCTTAGAGCATGGTGTATCAGCTCGTTTTAACCCTTCTATCAATAGTCAGAAGTTAATTGTACCAATCAAGGCAATAAATACTTAGCATTCTTTCTTCTCTCTTCTTGTTTGTGAACAGAACCCAGTTTTGTCTGGGGTGTCAGTTTATCCAACTAAACACTCACTTTCCTGGCCTCTATCACTGCTAAGGTGGCTTTGTGATCCAGTTCTAGCTAATGAGATGTAAACAGAAGTCTGCTGGGGTCTTCTGGGGAGAATTTTTTCCCTTTCTTGATGAAATGGGCCGTAAATAGATAGAGTAAAGTTCAAATCCTGTTCCCACTTCTTTCTGCCTTAGGTTTAGATGTGATGGCGGAAGCTGCGTTAGGCATAAGTTTGATGGACCTGTAGCCCCGGGCTTGGAAATACAAGGCAACAAACCAACATGTTAAGAAAGGCAGAGTTGAAAGGTAGGAAGAACCTGGGATCTCAATGTCATTGTTGAATAGCTAAACCATCCCCAGAGACTGCCTGCTCTATACTTCCAGTTATCTGAGAAAAGGATGCAATTTTTAAAGCTATTGTTGGGCAGGCATTTAGTTACTTGCAGCTGAAAGACTAAGTGACATGCCAAATTTATATGATATTTCAGTGGTGCTATGGGGATTTGACCCCACATATTCTGACTCTAAAATCCACAGCCTAGTCTCTTAGATGTGATTCTGTATCACATCTCACTGTGTTATGTTGTAAGGTCTACTTACGAACTTTTCAGGAAACTTGAGCTTGATTTTAATCCTCCTTCGGATTTCTGTTTCTCAGAGATGCCAGTGTGATATATCTAAAACCAGATCCGACCATTTAATTTTCTTTCTTAAAATCTGCAACCATATTTCTTCTTCTACAGCAAGCATGTAACCTCATGACTTCAGGGCCATACTCTATAGGTAGCATAATTGTAGAGGCAAGTAGATTGTAAGAAAATCAATTGTGTTGATGTATCATTTGTCTAGTGTGGGTATCAAATTTTCCCCAAAATTAGTAGCTTAAACCAAGAAACCCTATTTCTTACATAATTTCTGAGAGTCAGGAACCTTGGATCAACTTAGATGAGTGGTTCTGGCTCAGGTCTTTCATGAGGTGTGGTCAGGATGTTGATGGGAACTTCAGTCAACTGAATGCTTGATTAGAGCCGGAGAATTCACTTCAGAAAGATTACCCACATGGCTGTTAGCTGAAGGCTTCACTTCCTCACCATGTGGGTGTTTCCTCACAACACTCCAGCGTATTTCCTCCAGAGCAAGAGATCCAGGAGAGGCAGAATCACAGTCTTTTACAACCGAGCCTTGGAAGCTACATAACATCATTTCTGTCCTGTTCTGTTGGTCACACATACCAAACCTGACACAGCGTGGTAGGGGACTATTGCAAAGATGTGGCAACCAGAAAGCAAGGACTGGGGGACATTTTGGAAGCTGTTGACCTTAGAGATGTGAAACTGAACACAGGAAACCTCATTTAAAATGAAGTCAGGAGGCCCAAAGGGGGAAATCTCACACACCACCACTAGTCCACAAATACACACCGCAACAGTAAGAAGCACTGATTACAGACTCCAACGGGAAGTGATGTACCTTGCATTCCCAACAAAAAGTGTCTCTACTTGACTACCCAAGCAAGAGAAAGGAAGATTTTCTCCTTGCCTAACAACAAGCCCAGCCAATGGGAAGTGTTGCCACTCAGTCAATGAGAAATCATTACCACCCTGACTCTCATTTTCCTTCAATGGACATTCATTCAAAGTATTTCCTCTCAACTGCCTCCTTTTTCTTTCCTTTCCTTTGTTTGCTGGACTTGCCTACAGTTACTACTATTACATGCTTGTTCTGAATTGTAATTCTCTGCTATGCCCCAATAAACCTATTTTTGCTGGTTAAAAATAACTGGCTGTCTTGTTGTTAAGGTCAAAGGGTCACTAGGAGACAAAATGATGGTATTCACCTTCAGCTCCAGCCAATCTCTCCATAGAAGAACATGAGTCCTATATTGCTAGTTTTCCATCTCTCAGAAAAAAAAAACCCAAACCCAAAATACAGATTTCTAAGTTAAATCTCATAATAGCATATATTGACTCACAGGAATTTAAAAAATCCTGTGGGGGCCAAACAAAATACAAATACAGTCTAGATATAGCCAGTGTGCAGCCACTCTGACCTCAGAACATAGCAGGCATATGTAGGTCCAGTTCCAATCTATGTGGCTGTTTGGAGTGATACTTTCAGTAGGTTTCTGAAGACAAGTCCAGTCTTCACCAGGAATGTGTGCCCTGATAATTTAGTAGTCTGTATGGATGAAGGTGTAGAAAGTGATGACATATGTGCCTTAGATTGATACGCACAGCCATATAATATATTGTCCAAACTAGATGCTTTTGAGCATAAAAGGAGGTGCTATAATAATTACACTAATGTAGTAAATTAAAATAACTTGGGACTGTCTCAGTCAAACCAGCCCTTTATGAAGTCACCCCTGTGTCATCCCTCATCATTCATTTCTATTCATTAGGGCCACACCACAGTGTCAGTGTTCTCACAGCACATGGGTGCTTCTAAACCCACTCCTCCACTCCTGCTACGTTCCCTGTTCATCCTGCTTTCTCCTCATGCCCACTCTCTGCTTCCTCGTGGACTTCGACTTCTTCATGTCCTAGTATTTTCTCCCCCTGTTGCTTTCACCTCTTCTCTTCTTTTCCCGGTTAATTGCTATTTCATCAGGGTTTTGTAGCATTTTATACATATCTTTAAAGCAGAGTTTATCACAGTAACCCACACAGATTCACATATTATTCATTTAGGACTTTCTTCCCAATGTAAGTGTCTGGTATAAAGTAGGTGCTAAATCATCATTTATAAAATGTTATTTTGAATCTCAGCTCTACTCTTTCATTAACACTCTCTTCAGGAGATGATAGTAAGTGGTGAAAATGCCAAGTGGGCTACAAGAGAGAGGTAGTGTAGGAACAGAAAAAATCCACAGACTAGGTAATTGCTTCTTGAATTACTGATCATTAGCCTAAATAGTGCTTTCAGTAATTTCAAATTCTTCTCTTTCTTTTCACGTCTGAGTGACCAAAAGTTATTTTCACTGAGAATGAGTGTCTATCTTGATAGTGAGAATGTGTACTAAGACCCACGCTGTAAAGACTAAAAGTACTCAATGTTTGTATGTGTTTTATAAAAACTGTCTCCCCGAGACACTCATAACTAAGCAATGAAAATCAGTCGCAGGCTACACTGGACATAGAGGAGGATTTTTTCCCTCTCATGTGAACATCTAACATTTACCAAAACTCATGTGTGTTGTCTATAAGCCTTGCAAGGACGGAACAGAAACTGACCAAGGGAAGTGTTCTCTATAAACTGTCATGAATAAAATTAAACTACAAGATATTAAAGGGACAGTACTATGGGACTGAGTTGTGTTTTTGTTGCTGGTGGGTAGAGTTAATGGTAGGACACCATTAAACCCAACAAATTACTATTAATTTTAATCCTAAAGTCTCAGAAAGGATAGAGTGAATGATAATGACACAGTGCCTTTTCTTTGGTGAGCTTTCATTTTGCCTCCTTCTGTATTAGAAGACTCAGAAAACTTGGACCCAGTTCTGATTTTGGTCCTTTTTGGCAGTATGATTTGGAGTAGGTCATAACTTTTCTCTGAAACATCTTCTTATTTAAGATGGGCTAATAATAATGCTTATCTCACAAGGTTATATGATATAGATATGTGAAAGGACTTTGTAGACTGGGGTGAAGTCTACCAATGGCAGTTAGGATTATTTTAGGCTGATCTGCAGGCAGTGGTGATGGGGAGGGAGTGGGAGAGAGGCACACAATGGAGAACCATACTTAAGCCACCTCCAGGCCTCTTCTGACTGAAACCCTGGATTATCCTATAATAGCAAGGTTAATAATACTACCCAACAAAGCAGGAGTACTTAAAAATTAGTCTGGGACAAGGTTGTGTTTGCCAGGGAAGGTTGGTCCTGTCACCATATGCTTTAAACCTATGGTTGGCAGTCAGTTTGTTGCTCTATTATTGCCTACTTTGGAAAGAGTGAGCTAAATTGGAAATCTCTTTTCTCTGTTTAGGGCGTTTCTGCTGAGCCCCATAGTGTTGATTATAGTTCTTACACTCTGCCACTGGCTGTTTCAATCTTGACTCATCTCCAGACGCATAAATATCCTGCAGAAAATATTGTGGTTTTAAAAGTTGCCTATCTCTTGACCTTGTACCTTAATGTGTCCCATGTACAATAATAACCAGGATGTGGAAGCTTTCCTACCTTATTGTCCCCAAACTATGCACGAGCAAAAACTTTGACAGACTCCCTTCAAATCTTTTGAAAGAGAGGCAGACAAGTGTAGGTGAGCTTCTCTCCAGTTGTGTGACCTTGGGTGGTTCCTTCTACTACGGAAAAAGGGACAATAATAACTAATGTGGAGGCTGTTGTGAGCATGAGCAATAATGTAAGGAAGAGCACCTGGAACATTGTACATATCCAATAAATATAAGTGCTTATTATTATTATTAGTAATAACATTAAAGACATTTGGAACAAAGCAATATGGGCCCTGGAGAGATTGATTTATACTTAATAGTCAAGGGGCTATCCAATCAGGATTTCCCATGTGCTGATTTAGAAGGAAGTCCCTGCCCTAGAACCAGGGACAGACACCAGCACACAGAAACCTAAACAACAATGCAATACATGGAGGACATTTCAGTACATTGAAATACCATTAAACAAGATAATCCAAGATGGGCTGAATAAACCTACAGTGATTTATTTATTTATTTATTTATTTATTATTTTAGTTAAGTAGCTGTCTAGGTGTCACTCTACAATATACCGAAAGCAGCATTGCTTGATGATATGTCATAACCGTGGAATATGACAATGAGGTTGCATCAGAAGTGATCGGTGCCCTTAGGGAAGCTGGGTGGAAAGCTGACTCTGCAGACAAGGAGAGAGATGTATGTGGAGGCTGGGGGAGGGGAGGGGCAGCTGTTCTAAGACTGCTGTCTCTAGAGAAGTTGATTGGGGCCTTTTTATTCCTTACTGCTGCTTTTTACCTTCTGTGTCCCTTCTGCTGCATGCTGGCACTGGTTAAGACTTCTAGAGAGGGAACACCGATTTTTCTCCTTATTCTTCTACTTTTTTCTAGGAACCAGAGAGACAGGTGTTAATCTACTAGCAAAGAAAGGAAGACTCATGAGTGGTGAGAGACAGCACTTCTGGCGTATTTGTAAGGCTTTGCATTTTGATGTTGCAAATTGTCCCCAGAGTTTTAAGAATATTAAGTAAACAATAAAAAATAATAAAGACTTTTTAATAGCCTAAGGTGGGTACAATATTGTTGTTCTGGTGAAAAAATTATGATGTAATGTTAAATCATTCTTCTTCACGAAGATTTTTTTAAATGAAGTAGGAACTAACAAAGACTGAATTGAGAAAAAAGCTGCTGTTGAATGATATAAAATACCGAGTTTTCATAGGCTGTTGTGAATGGTTCAAAGAGCTGTTAAGTCATATGAAAACTAAGAGTAGATACACTATTAATTTTTATTGATCGTAGTCTGGAATTGTTTTGTGTATTTGTTGACTCATTCATGGTCAGTCTTTGCACTAGAATGGAAACCCAGGGAGGGAACGCCAGCACCACTTCTCAGTTTTCTGCTACGTCTCCTCCTACCAGCTGCACAGTGGTGGGCGTATATTTGTGGAATGACAAATTCATAATCCAGCCTCCCCCACTGGCTAAAAATTACTCTTGTCTTAAATTTACTTATAATAATAAGTACTGAAATGAAGTATCTAAAGTTTCTTAAAAAAAACAAATCAAAACTCAATCCTAACCTGAAATTACACATATGATAATCATAAGTAAATTCTTCACTAGAGATAGACTAGTGTGGCTATATATTTCAACATCGTCCATTTTCAAATAAATTATTCAACATTATTAGATTACTTATAAAGGACATTAATCAATTACCACTGCACGGCTGAGTCTTCAAGAATTTTTTAGAGGCCAGATTGGTAAAGTTTTAACTCTTCATATTTCCCAGAAAAGATTAAAGTGATTTGGGTTCTCACCAGGCTCCCTCCCTCCCCTCTCTATTGAAGATATAATTAGTGTGCATGTTATTTGGCCTGCCAGACTTGGGTAGAGATAAGAGTTTGAACAAAGAGCATGGGACTGAAGCATCTCTTCCCCCAGTACTATAGGAGTGAAGTCTGGCACCTTCTGCCTTTTAATGGCAATGAACCAAAGACCAACTGTTGACAGCTAAAGACTCGGTGTTTTTATGTTGTTTCATAGAAGTCCCTACTGGGCCTTTACATATTAAAATAAATCATTGTCGCCTGTGTTGGTTTTGCTCTTTATTTGCTTGATGTATTCCATCTGCATTGGCGGTATTAAGAATCACTGTCTGATCTATTGTATTTAGTGTCACACATTTATACTTTGGGTTTTCTGCAAGCCTATAAAAGATATGCTGTTTAAAGGCATTAAAGGACAATTAGCACCCCACATTGCCAAGGTGTTTAGTTCTACAGATATCTTTTAAAGTATGGTAAGACAATTAAAAACAAATCCTAGATTAGGGTGACAAGTTTGTCCTGGTTTGCCAGGGACTTTCTTGTTTTTAAAATGGAATGTCTTGAATCCTTAGGATCCTTTCAGTCCTGGACAAACTGAGAAGGTTGGTCACCTTATTTCTAGTTGTGCTGTCAAGAGAACTTTATCAGGATTTCTTGAAACCAGAGCATGCAATTGATTTGGAGTCCAGCATTGGATTTAAAAAAAATTTATTTTAACTAAGTATAGTTGGCATACAATCTTATATTAGTTATATTAGTTTCAGGTATATCATATAGTGATCCAACATTTTTATACCTTACACTGTGATTACCCCAATAATTCTAGTAATCATCTGTTACTGTATAAACTTATCACAATATTATTGACTATACTCTCCTTCCCCCTTTCATTCATCTCCTACCCCTCCCTTCTAGTAACCATCTCTTTGGTCTCTGTTTCTATGATTTTGTTTTTGTTTTGTTTTATTTCATTTCATTTCATTTTAAGATTCCAAATAGAAGTGGAATTTGTGTTTTCTGCCTGACTTATTTCACTTAGCATAATACACTCTAGATCCATGCATGTTGTTGCAAATGGCAAGATTTCATTCTTTTTTACTGCTGTGTAATATTCTATTGTGTATGTACTCTCTCTCTCCCTCCATGTATGTGTGTGTATGTATATATATATATATATATATATATATATATATATCAGATCTTCTTAATCCACTCATCTATCAATGGACACCTAGGTTATTTCCATATCTTGGCTATTATAAATAATGCTGCAATAAATATAGGTGTATCTTTTCAAATCAGTGTTCTTGTTTTTGGATAAATACCCAGAAGTGGAATTTCTGGGTCATATGGTATAAGTATTTTTAGTTTTTTGGCAAAGGAGGTAAAAATATACATTGGAGTAGCAGTAGTCTCTTCAACAAATGGTGTTGGGAAAACTAGACAGATAAATGCAAAAAGAAAATAAAACTGGATCACTCTCTTACACCATATACAAAAGTAAACTCAAAATGGGTTAAAGACTTAAATGTAAAGCCTGAAACCATAAAACTCCTAGAAGAAAACATAGGTAAACTATCTGATATCAATCTAAATAATATCTTTTTGTCTCCTTGAGCAAGGGGAACAAAAGAAAAAATAAACAAATGGAACTACATCAAACTAAAAAGCTTTCGCACAACAAAGGAAACCTTCAACAAAACAAATGTGACCTACTAACTGGTTAGCACCCTGCTTGTCTATTGTACATGTTAATTCCTTGAACCTTTGAACTTGTCAGTCTGCTTTTCCAATTCCCTTTTTTATGATTGACACCTGGTTCCTGGGGAGTGGAGGCAGCATGGCATAGCAGAAAGAGCAAAGGTTTAGAGTCAGATAGATGGGGTTTAAACCCTGCCTCTGCCCAGTATTAACTACAAAATGTAGGCAGCCTCTTGGCTTCTTTGTGTCTCTTTTTATCATCTACTGAATAGGTTTCATGATTCTTTTCATGATTGTTATGAGAACTAAATAGAATGGTATACATGAAAGCGCTTAGTAGGTAATGAAATTGTACTAAAAAGGACAAGTAAACCCACACACTCTGATGATTATAGACTGTCTTTGGGCACTCACATGCCAAAGATGGCCTTAAAAGGCTGCTGGTTTGGTAAATGTTGTGCTTGATGTAGATGAAGTGCTATAAATTAAGAGTTGGGGGATGTGGAATCCACCCTGGGCTCTACACTTAACTACTCTTGTGCTTTGGTTTCCACTGAGCTGAAGTGTGAAAATAGTGTCAAATGATTCTTAGAATCCCTGACATTCCTAAAACTCCATGAATCTGTGAAGCCCGAAATATGTGAATCTGAGGTGTGTCTGTGTTCTAGAGAAACCATGATACCATGTGTCACATTATATTCTACAGAAGATACCGCTCCACATCTTTGAGTTCTGTCTCAGGAAGAGTGGTTCCTTGCAGTCTTATATAGGATTTAACATGGCTTTATACATTCTTTCCCCATTCCATAGCCATAGCTGTTTTGATTAGGAGTGGAAACCTGTTACATGGTGGGTCTGTTAGATTCTCTCACTGGACACTTGGGATTAGAATATGGAAAATCTAGTTAACAGACAGTGATGCTGGGCCTGGACGATCATCATGTAGGTGTTTAGAGGCTGACAGTACCATTTTTGCAGAAGCCATGATGGGTCATGTGAGAGCAGAGTTGAAGGAAGGCAATCTGGGAGTAGGTTTGATGGAGAGGGAGAGAGGGAGACTGAGGGACAGGGAGAGGGAAAGATGGAGAAAGTAACTTCTTTGGTCATTTTCCGTTACAATCACTCACAGGCCTTGCTATTCTTTCTACAGTCGAGTTCTGTGAAATTTTTCTGTATAATTGACCATTGAACAACATGGGGGTTAGGGGCACTGACCCCCTGCACAGTTGAAAATCTGGGTATAACTACAGTTGGCTCTCTGCATCGGTGGATTCTCAACCACAGGTCAAAATATTGTATTCTCTTTCACCTAAAGCAGATTTAAATGGCTCTTCTGTCCTTTATGTCTAACCATGGCATAAGACATGTGGTGACATAAACTGGGAACTGGTTACAAGGACTTGGGGTTCTCCAACAGCAAGGACTTCATCTTGGTCCCTTTTGGAACAGGCATTTGGCCCAGCTCTCTGCACAAAGTAGGTGCTCAATGAATTTATACTGAAATGACACGAGAATCATAGATTTGTGTATAAATAGTGCCATTGATGGTATTTGTATAAGAAGGGTTAATATTAATAGATGATTATGTTTCAGGAAGTGTGTCCCTGAATCCTTCCAATTGGTCAAGAAACATTATTGAATTTTGTCTTCACTATGTCTTATGACCTATTCAGGTGTAGCTCACTGTAGCTTTATTTTACAATATCTGTTGAGCTCAATGGCCTAGGATTGCTTTACATACTGTGGAGATATCAATTTCTAGTTTCTCTACATAAGCAGCCTTCAGTACAGTTGGGAAAACACAAGAAAGAAAGAAGGAGAGATAGAGATAGAGAGATAGAGATAGACAGAAAAAGAAAGAAAGGAAGGAAGAAGAAAGAGAGAGAGAAAGAAAGAAAGAAAGAAAGAAAGAAAGAAAGAAAGAAAGAAAGAAAGAAAACCAAGTATCATGATTTGCAGTGGATTTTGAATAGCTGGGAGAATGGAGGGTCAGCAAGACCCTCCACTATATTTAGAGAAGGTTTGTGGAACAACAAGGATGTCAAGTAACTCCTTGAGATCTGGGTGGGATTTGGCAAGGCAGAGAGGTGGAGAGGAGGAGAACAAAAGACTAAGCAAAGGCATGCAGGCAGTAATGAGTTGTGCAGTATACACACTTACAGTTTAATAATTCGTATTAAGAACTTTGAGATAGCATGTCCAGGTATAGGAGGCAATAGAGGATTATAGTTAAGAAGGTTGACTCTGGAGTTGAACTTTCTGAATTCAAATCCCAGTTCCATACCTGCCTTACCCTTTACTGTCTTTGTGATGTTAGGCAATTTATTTAATCTGTCTGTTCCTCAGTTTCCTCACCTGTACAATTGGGGGTAATAATAGTATCCACCTCATAGGGGGGCTTTAAGGATTAAAGGGGATACTGTTCGTAAAATACTTAGATTAGTGTCTGGCTCTTAGTGAGCACTTAATCAATGTTAGCTGATACTGTCTGTTGTCATAGATATCTGGTAAGATAATAGGTATCTGCTAGTAAGATCCAATTAAAACAACTACCCCATTACTTTGGAACTGCCATATTAAATAGTAAATCTCTTGGTCATTTAGGAAGTCAGTTACTGTCCGAGTTGTTACTGAACTTTTGGAGCACTTGAAGGGATTGGTTTAGGGTAGGAAAGAACATTGAGTGAATGTGTTGAACTCAGTGGAAGGCCTTGAGAACTAGGAGGGGGAGTTTGAACTTGGTGAACAACTTACTCAGGGCATGGTTGTTTTTTCTTCCTGAGTAGGTAAGTGATATGGTTAAAATGAAAAAAGGAAAGACAGGCATAGGAGGTCCAGAAAGGACCCCTGAGGAGGCTATTGCAACAATTCAGGTGTGAGGTGACAAAGGCCATAGACAGGGCTGTGGCTGTGACATAGAAATGTGGTGGGAAATCTGAGAAATTTCAAAGGAGTGGCGTCTACTTCTTGCCACTTCTACTGCTGCCACCTTAGTCCAGGCCACCACCACCTCTTGCTTGTATTATTGCAACACCCCCTCACCCCTCCTGCTTGTTGGCCTCCTCTCAGGCAGTCTTATCTCAACACAGTTAATCCTTTGTGCGTACTTTTCGACAGCTCCCACCTCATTTGGAGGACAAGCTGAACTCCTCGGGATCCATGAGGGTTGCACTGCGGGGCTCCAGGTGCCTCTGGCTTCAGCCCCTACTGTGTGCCTACTGGTTCTCTCCACTCCACAGAGTGTCATCCCTGTTTTCCTCAGACGCATCAGACCTGTTCCTGCCTCAGGCATCTTGCCTGGGCCTGTTCTTCCCTTAAATATCTCCAGAGCTAATTTCTTCATCTCCTTTAGGTGTCCCCTTATTGGTGACATCTTCCTTGGCTACCCTTCTGAAAATAGTTGCCCTTCTCTACTTTGGCACTTCCCGCCCCTTTTACCCTGATTGGCTATTTCTCACCTTATCACCACTGGACATAATTTCTTTGTTCATTGTCTAATTTCTCCACTAGGATGTTAGCTGTAGGATGTCAGATATCTTTGAGTGTCTTGCTCACTGATGCATCCACAGGACCAAAAGAGTGCCTGGCTTACAATAGATGCTCACTAAATATGCGTTGAATGAAGGTGTGAATAAAGGTGATCGGATTTGTTATGTTAGACACAGTGTTGGATACCTCTTCAGAAGCCGCCTCATTTGATCCTTGCAAGGACCCTATCAGAATGTATTGTTTTCATTGTCTCCCAAATGATTATATTGAGGAACCAAGACAGGAGCCCAGGGCTCGTAGGTGAAACAACCAAGAATTGTGTCTGTTCCTTTGACCTTGGTGGTGGTGTTGAGGTGGGGAGGGAAGTGTCAACAAGGCACCAAGGCTTGTAGCCTCTGAACAGTGGAGGAGGGGCAGAATCACCCACAGAAATGGGAATGCTGGGAAATAAGGCCACATTTTGGAAAAAGAAGTTATGAAGAAAGGAAATATTGGGTCAAGTAAATACCCAGGGGGGTTTCTTGCTTTAGAGTAGGGGGGACTATGTTGTATATTGTCTGAGACCCTTCTGAGAGTGAAAGTGGCAAGTATTAATAATTAAGCTGGAAGGACAGGCATCAGCTGGGACTGTACTAGCAAAGGAGGACAAGTGGCCACTCTGGATTTAAGGGACTGGAGAGTTGGAGAGACAACATTGTGAGATTTGGGTGTCTCCCTGCAAGAGGGCCACAGGGGAAGCCATGAGGATTGGGTGTATCATCTTTAGGGTGGGGGAAGAGAGACGGTCAAGGCCAGTTTCAAGACCCTCCCATAGAGAAGAGTAGGGGGAGAAAGAGGAGTCTGTGAAAGACTGGGAAGAACTAGGAAGGGGAAGAGACACGAAGGTCAGGAGGAGGGCAGTGGACAGAAAGAGGGGAAGTGGGAGTCCACATTTTGCAGGGCAGCTGAAAAGTAGGTCAGCTGGAACTTGGCAAAAATAATGAGTTAAGAGAATCACTTGCTTTTTGACTTTGTAACAAAATAATGTATCTCAACAAAGTGCTAAAAGGCATTTAATTAAAGTGGATTAAAATTAATTTTCATTTGAGGACTTTTTTCTGCTATGCCCTCATTATATTTTGAGACACTTTGGGGTGCTTTCAAGACTAGATCAGGAGTGAGGGTTTGGTGCTCCAGCCTGAAGTTTTATTGTGCCTTTGCATGGCCTGAGTCACTGAAAGGTCCTATATTTAGAGTGTCATTGACACAGATAAAATCTGGGCCCCAGTTGGAAAATACAAAAGCAAAAGGGGAGAGTTTAGTGATTTCTTTGGTGTCAGGAAGATTGAAAACTGAATTTCTAGGCTAGCATGGGTAATACTGCCTGAAATCTTTTTTTTTTCCCTTGGCAAACTAGAAATTTTGATAACTGCATTACCATTCAAGCAGATAGTTCCTACCCTAGCATCTTACTGCATGCAATGAGGGGGGGGGGGGAGAGAGAGAGAGAGAGAGAGAGAGAGAGAGAGAGAGAGAGAGAGTGAGTAGCTACAAAACAAACAAAACTCTGGTTTAAAACACATTGAAATTACAGCATTGGTGAAAATGCTGGTGAAGCATACCTGACAATAAAGTAATTTATCGACTGGTGGTCTGTCATGAACAGGTAAGAAGTGAGAGCTAGGTCATTAGGCTTAACATTTTTGTCTATCCAGACATGGTTAGTCCACTTGGCTCTAGCCAGAAAGGACATTTTCAAGGTAGAGTATGTATGAATAGCACACACATGGTTTAGAATTCTTAGTTTATTGAATAGCAAGTCATATGACCAGGGCCCTGAAAACAGAATCTATCCCATGCATTCTCTGAAAGCAAATATTAAAGTTATGTTGAGTAACAGCAACAGAGAGAAGAAAAGCATCAGGTCATCTCCACAGTTTCTTTTTATCACAGCAAAACTGTTACTAGGTTGAGGTCATCATGGCACATGACTTCTGGAAACCAAAAGGAATAAAGTCTTGCAGGGTTTCAAAAGGAACAAAATCATTAACACTGAGCCAAAGCCCACTGGCAAGCATCAGGAACCAAATAGATGCACAGGGCTCCTCTGCGAGGAGAAAATGCACAACTCCAGGCTACCTCTGCACTAGATCCTAATATAAACACCTCAGTGCTGGTTTTCACGGAGGCAGTTCATCTGCAGCTGGTTTTCATGCCATATCTGATAAATGTGTATAGCCAAGGCTGACCTTGAGCAGAATGAGGGAGCAGGTGTTCAGTTTGGCTCACCACACTGCTCTGCCCTTCTCATGCTCCCTGTAAAGACTGAGTCCCTTAAGGAATGGAAGGTTTGACATTCTCCACAATAATCTGAGGTGTGTGGTATGACGTTAATCATGTTCAACACTCCCCTGCTTTTCCCTTTTATCACCCTCTTTCCTCCTCCTTTCCTTTTGTTTCATGTTTTATTTCTTTGACTTTTTTCCTTCTCTTTAACCAATGTTCTTGTCCTTTCTGGAGATATTACTAAATCCTGAGAGATAGTAATAAGAGAGAGAGAGAGAGAGAGAGAGAGAGAGAGAGAGAGAGAGAGAGAGATAGAAAGACCGGGGAGGAGAGTTATCCGTTATCTAGAGATCGTAAATGTGTAATGTTTGTTGATGTTTGGAGTATTTATCCCAGTGCGTGGCACACTGTAAGACCTTGGTAAATACTAGTTGTCTTTAGTGTTTAAAAGTTTGCCTTTGGAATAAATATCTTTAGGTCTAGGGCAGCAATTTTCAAACTTTTTCATCTCATGGCACACAGAAACTAGTTATTAAAATTTGGAGGCATCAAAATATATTTTTTGCTGATCTGACCAAAATGTGTATAATTTTGATTGATTTATAAAAATAATAGTAATTACTTACCCTTTTTGCTCCAAAGCGACTTTTTAAAAAATCAGGTGGCTCTACTTGTATATAAGGATTTCTGGTACCAAGAATGGACCAATCAGATGCAACCTTACTATGCAACATGACCAATAAGATGTAACTCTTCTATGACCTATGTATTTATGGTTGAGGACAGGGCATTCGTATCAGATTGCTATTGTGTTGGCTGTTGTCATTTTTTAAAAATTTGATGATTAAAGGAAAAGAGGTCAGTGCCCCTGACGAAATAATCAGGTACTGCATGTTTTAAAAATTCTTGCAGTGCACTAGTTGAAAATCACTGATTTAGGGCAATCGCTTTGGGTGGGAGTTTCTTTAATTCTCTCAAGGAGCTTCTTTTTCTGAGATCCTTTCAGAGTTGTTGCAGGTATATGTGTGTGCATGAAACAGCCATAATAACAATGACAGCTAGTGCTCACTTCATGCCTGCTTAGTGCCAGACACCCCTTTGAGTGCTTTGCAGATTTGAACTCATTTAATACTCCTAGCCACCCATGTAGTGGATATACCTTATAGTTACTCTCAAGGAAGAATTACCTGCTCTTTTTTCCCATCTCTACTCAGATTCAGGAAGACTCCATACTATAGAATGTGGGCTAAACATTGTAGTGAGTAGAAAGTGATGATAATATTATGGAACAATTTGCTTTCACAAGTCCTGATCTGGAAACAATAGCCAAAGATAATGACCTCAAACCCAGAATCAGTAAACCTGAGTCTTAGTGTGTTGCAGCTGAAATTATTGTTGATAGACTGCAAACTTTCAAAGAAAAACATATTGTACAAATTTAGTATCCTATAAACATTTACCCAGAGAAAATTCCTGTAGCCTCTGTTATTTGATCATTATTTTAATGCTTTGTTTAGTAATTACTTTTTTAAAATTTGACATGTAGCAGTTTTTCTCTGATTATAAAAGTGATATCATGTTCACTGTTAAAATTCTGGAGCATGCAATCAAATGTAAAAAATGAAAATAAAAATGATCCCAAACCCCATCACCCAAAGACTGCAGCTATTCATTACGGTTTTGTAGTGTGAATGTGTTTGGCCTACATATTGTTTTAATATGTTTTTCACATAAAAAGTCACATTTCTAGCATCTCTTGTAAAACCATCAACATCTGACAATGCTGGGCTCGCATTCTCACAGGGTGACAGCTGATGGGAGCTGGGAAGCAGCTGGGTCTCTTTGGAGGGCCCGGCGCCTGCACTTCATCTGTCCCAGCACCCACCATGCCCCCTTTTTTTAAAGGAAAAACTTGGTCAGCTTCAGTTACTTGTTATTTGCAGGCCCAGTGCATAAAATTGTATATTTTGGGTTTATTTTTCTCTCTGTTAGTTTAAAAACAATTTTAACCCAACATTTCAGATCTAAATTTGTACTTTTTGTGGGTGCTGCTAGTAGTGACAAAGGGTGGGGGTCTCTCTGGCTTCTGGAATGACAAGGTGGGAGAGCACAGCTCTTTTGCTTCTGGCTTCTGCTCTTTGTGTCCAGGTATATCTGGCATTTAAACAAGCCCTACGTTCTAGGAAATTAATTTCCTTAAACACCTCCTAAATCTACTTTGCATGTTATTTATACAGCTTTGACCATATTCTTATGAACTAAGAAAACTGACTCTATTATGCTAAGAAATTATTTCTTCCCTCTTTGCTTTCACATATTGCTTAACAGTGAGAGCCTTGTAAGGCCCAAATCACTTCTCCTCAATTCCTGGTTTCCTTTCAGGCCTAGGTCTTTGCATTTGACCCAGCCTTAATGATGTAAACATTTTGCCATGTTATCAAAATTATTTATAAAACCAAATTTTAGTGGCTGAACAATGTTCCATTGTATGGATCTATCACATTTTTTCTGACCTTCTTTTCTAAAGGGCGAGGGCTCAGTGAGAGGACTAGTAGAAAGATGTGTCCATTGATGGGGAAGAGAGAAGACAGGAGGCAGTGGGGATAGGGTACCAATGAAGAGATTCTAGACTTGGTTGCATTCAGAGGCAGAAGTCTAAGATGAACAGATAGTCCAAAAACTGGAGTTCCAAAATCAACAGGTTAGATGACAAGTGGAGGCCAAGACACACTGTCATAAACCTGCAAGGAAGTCAGGGAACAGAAGACCAAGAATGAGGAAGCCAGTGGATGGGAAATTGAATCCACTGTAACCCTGGGCTGTGGTCATGATTTGCATTTATTTGGTTTTGTTTTGTTTTGTTTTCCTTTTTAAATGAGATTTCCATTCCTGCTAGGTAAATTAAAGAGAGCTGATGCAAGGTATGCAATAATTTATCCATTCTCCTAAAGTTGAGCATTTAGGTATTTCCCAATTTCCACTTAATAAATAATGTTGTGATAAAAATCTCAGTGCATAAAACTGTATATTTTGAATTATCACTTTAGGATAGATATGTGAAGATGGGAGAAGTAGTTTTTCTTTTTTAATGAACATTGGGATATACTAGTAAAATATTTTCATATAGGTTGTTTGCATTTAAACTTCTGTTAGCAGTGTTTGTATGTTCTGCTATGGTCCCTTTATTTTTATTTTTCAAAAAGGTTTTACTCATTTATTTTTAGAGAGAATGGAATGGAGGGAGAAAGAGAGGGAGAGAAACATCGATGTAAGAGAAATATTGATTGGTTGCCTCTTGTACATGCCCCAGCCAGGGACTGAACCCACAACCCAGGCATGTGCCCTGACCAAGAATCTAAGCAGGGACCTTTCATTTTGTGGAACAATGCCCGACCAAATGAGCCACACCAGTCAGGGCTCTGTTATGTCCCCTTTAAATTAACTTGGGCCATCCAAATAAGTCTTTGACTAAAAATCTGCCACTGGCATCCATATTTCATATCTAGAATTTTTCTAGGCTATTGACTTTCACATTTTTTTGTTCATGATCCACAGTGAGAAGTAAAGTTTACAAAGTGACTCATTATGTGTGTGTGTGTGTGTGTGTGTAACAAATGTTTTACAAAGCAATCACTTGCACTTCCTCGACGCGATGTACTCTGGAAAGTCCATTCTTTTCTAATTTAATTTTTAAAATAAGTTAATTGTGACCCTTTAAGTTGATATAATAACTCTCCAATGGGTAATTACTCTCAGTTTGAAAAACATCATTCTAGGACAAGTTCTGTTTTACAGCTTGTCTTGTTAGGCTTTAGCTTCTCTCTTTTGTCTACTCATTGAGTAGACAAAATCTCATGAGTTCCATTTTTCAACAATCCCTTTAAATTGATGACCTGTTATGGATTTGCTCACTGGGATTTGATCACCACTACCCTTTGAGGCATGGCTAGCATACTGCACCCTCAGTCTCTGGCACCCGGCCTCTGCTGTGCCCCATCCAGCTCCACTAGGACCTGTGCTGGGCTGGCATGATCTCTTCATGGTTTCCTTTTGACAGGCACAAGAAATTTGAGAGGGAATGAAAGTTCCTGTCACATGGCACATAGCATTGAGCATTAAAAAAAAGAAAGATCTTGCCTAGATCTCTCTCCCCCGCCAAAAATACATGTGTTGACTATCTTATTTCCTTTAATCTCCGCAAGTGTCAGCTTCCCAGAGAGGTCTTTCCTGATTATGGTATCTTTAATAGAACCTTGGTCACTCTCTGCTCCCTCGTCTTGCTTTAGCTTTTCTTTGTAGCTGTTATTGAGGGTCTGGCTCCACTTTGTTTTGGAATAATTGAATGTATAAGCAGGGAGATTTAGGGACTAGATCTTGTTCAACCTTTATTTATTTATTTATTTTAGATATTTTATTTATTTTTAGGGAGAGGGGAAGGAAGGGAGAAAGAGAGGGAGAGAAACATTTATGTATGAAAGAAACATTGATGTGTGAGAGAAACATTGATCGGTTGCCTTCTGCATGTGCCCAACTGGAGACTGGCCCTCAACCCAGGTGTGTGCCCTGACCAGGAATCAAACTGGCAACCTTTTGTTTGCAGGGATGATGCTCAACCAGCTGAGCCACAGCAGTCAGTGCTCAAACCTCTAATTTAACAGGGAGGAAAAGCAAGATCAGAGAGGTAAGTAAATATTCCATAGCAGCCTAGCTTGTTCTTGGTAAGGCTGAACTAGAAACCAGATCCCTGGATACTTGTCAATTCCTCACTGGTTTATAGTACTGCCTTGGTCCATGGTGTGGTCTTTATGATGAGGTTTTTTGGGAAGTAAGTTTTGCTTCATAATAAGGTTTTGGATGCACTGTGTGAAACTGTCTTAGACTCAGCAGTAAACAGTCGTGTGAAAATGTTCTGATGTTTCTCCCCGGAGGCATAAATTATTTATGCCTCCCTGGAGGCAAAAGTTACTCCCTGTAGGCAAAGTCAAAAGGGCTTTGTTTTCCTCAATTTTTTATCCTTCTTAAGCTTTGTTCATCAGCTCGCCTGACCCTACTATCAGGTTTCATTTTACACAGAAGACAATGGAGGCAAAGAGAGGTTAAGTAACCAAACTACAATGTCAAAGGGACAGCGTTAAGCATAAAAGCCTAGAAAACTGACTGAGGGTGGTAGCCAGAAATTTCATAAAGGCAAAATCTTGAGTTTGAGGTTCCAGCAAGGTACACAGTTTAAAGGCAAATGGAATCAGGAGGTGGTGAAGTCTCGTGTCACGGGATTCGATAAATGAGAGAGGGGGGCTGCACAGCAGCACAACTAGGGTACTACTGTCAGTTCTGGGCAGAGCCTTCCAGACTATGGGGAAAGGTTGGCTGGATATCCAGTCCTTTGATGATAACTTTTGTGCGTGCAGCAGCTAGGTCTTTGGCGGAGTTCTAGAAGTACTTCCATGTAATCCTTCCCAAATACCTCCTATTTTCCCAAAATACAAAAGTGTTGGTGATTAGTGGAAATTTTTATTTTAATTTTGTCAGGCCTAAATCTATTTGCTATCTTTTAGCAATGACATTAATGTTTTCCTTTTGGGGAATGGCTTCTCTTGCAGTGGTTGCATTCTGGTGGGACTGTTTACTAAGATACCCTGGTCACCCATAGATAAAGGGAAGATGTGAGATTCCTGGGAACTTAAATGGGTTCTCCCCCTGGAACCTCAGTCTGGATCAGTGTGACAATAGAAGACTAAAAACAGTTGCTCCTCACTTATTCCAGTGACAAAACCCTGTCTGGACGATTGTAATATCCTGCTACACAAGCGCTGAAGTGGCTTTACTTTTTGTCCTTTGCTGGTCCTGGCTCTCCAGCCTCCTCTTTGATTTTGTGAACTCTTCCATGTTGTTCTAGTAAATATTGTTTTTTGTTTGTTTGTTTGTTTTTTGGCTTAAGTTAGCCAGAGCAGATTTGTGATGCTGACAGCAAAAACCTTAATTAGCACAATGGGCAGTCTGACCTGGGAATTCTAATTGTCTGGCCACCAAAACTGTACTAACGGGCGTGTCAAAAAACATTTGTTCGTTATCCACAAGATGCCAGGTGGTACGGCAGGGACTTTCATCTATGTTATCTAATTTGATTTTCATAACAATATTACAGACAGAAATTATTTTAAAATTTCCCCAATTTTAAAAATTGTATTAAAACCTGCATAATGTAATGTACAATTTACTATCACAATAATTCTTAAGTTTAGTGGTATTATATATATTCATATTGTACCACTATTACATAGGTGGTAGCTGTACATGGCGAGTTTAAACAATATCAGCAGGTTGTCTTTTCCTTTACAGGCTACTAAGCTACATGAAGACTTCAGCTTGTAAGTCTTTTCATCTTACAAACTGAAACTCTGTGCCAATTTAAGAATAACTCCTTATTTCCCCCCATCCTCAGCCCTAGTAACTATTCATCTTTATGAATTTGCCTATTCTAAGCATACCGCATACAAGCAGAATCATACCACATTTGTTCTTCTGTGTCTGACTTTCTTCACTTAGCATAATGCCTTCAAGGTTCATCTATGTTGTAACAGAAGTTGGAATTTTCTTCCTTTTTAAGGCTGAATTATATATGTATAAACCACATTGTGCTTATGCATTCATCTATTGATGGACATTTAGATTGTTTCCCTGTTTTGGCTATTTGTAAATAATGCTGCTATGGATGTGGGTGTGCAAATGGAGAGACCCTGGCTTTCAATTCTTTTGCATATGTATCTGGAAATAGGAAACATAATAATTTTATTTTTTAATTTTTTGAAGACCCTAACACTGTTTCCCACAGTGTTATACCATTTTACATTCCCATTAATAGTGCAAAAGTGTTCCATTGTTTTCCATATCCTCATCAACCCGTGTTATTTTCTGTTTTTCTGATAGTAGCCATCCTAACTGGTATGAAGTGGTAGCTGTTATTTAATTTTAGATGCAAATACTGAAGGTAAGTAAATTGCTCAAGGTCATGTAGCTTGTAAATAGAAGAGCTGGGATTCAAATCCATGTCCTGAGATCTTCCCATGTGTCTGTCTCTTCCTTATCCTTTTCCCCAGATACAATATTCCTGTTAGAAATTTAAAGGTATTTGATAAAGTTAAATTTGGTTTTCAGAAAGATCTATCAGCTATTAGGAAGATTTAGGAGCCAAAAAATTATTCTCAGTCAATATCATAGAAAGTGTGTATTTGAATAATAGATTTCCAAAAGATTTATGGAGTTACAGTCCTTCATGATCACAGAGATTAATCAATTCAGCTTTCTCATCTTATAGATAAGAAAATGGAGGCCAACAAATTTCTCTGTTGTCAAGTATTACTGAAATTGCTATTTGCCAATAATGAGGTTTAGATCTAAACCAATTTAGTTCAGTTATGAGACAGGTGGGACTGTGTAAATTTATATAGCTCAATTAAAATCACAGAGCTGAAAGGGAACTCCAGGTCTCTTATAATAATGTATCCATCTGCCTCTATCAGGGAGAGTTTAAACAATATCAGCAGGTTGCTTTTTTCTTTACAGCCTACTAAGAAGGCAATTTAATCACGTCCTTTGTGTAGCATTAGACCATTTTTCACATCTCTCAGTCTAATGACATTTTTACACGTGAAGGTAGAGCACTCTATGTCTGTTTAAAAACTAATATATTCTATTTAAAGCTGTTTAAAATTGTTATTTGAAAATTAGAAGCAGTATCTAAAGTAAATTGAAGTATTACTAGAGAACTGAAGGATTGTAATAAACAATCTTGAGTATAATTTCATCAATTGGAAATAACATGAACCCTAGGTTTCAAAAGTGAGTAAGTAGCATGAAAGATAATCATGTGAAGGTAATGTTTCCTCCAACTTGGGAAAAGAACAATTATAGGAGGTCTGCACAACACAGTGCAAACTTGTTAGATTCATTTTAGGGTGCTCCAGAACTCAATTCAATGTAGCAAATGCTTACTGGAAGCCTTTCATATATAAACTACTTAATGAGCAAAGGGCTTTGAGAATAGAGACAACCAGATATAATTCCTGACTTCAAGAAGCTTGAAAACTCATTAGAGAGATGACATAGGTACACAAATACCTCTAAAATGTGTCAAGTGGAAAATGGCATCAGGTCCACAGAAATGCACTGAGGATAGGGCAAGGCTACACCTGGCTAGAAGAATCAAGGAAAGCTATTGAGCTGTATTTTGAGGGATGAATATCATTTTGATGAGCAGGAATAGGGGAAAGATTATGCACCCAGGGAGTCAAGGCCTAAAGATGAGCAATGTCGTCACATAGATTTTCTATTTCAAGTCCTATGTATACTTTAGGACCTGCTCTCTCCTCTTTGGGAATTTCCACAGCCCCTTATCTCTTTATTAAAACTCTTAACCACCAGGACTGGTATAAAATTATTTTTAATGGTTGCATTAAAAGGGTAAAATTATTGGTAAATTTATTCTGTCTTTCTTTGGAAATGTGGTTATATTACAGAAACGTTATTTTTTAAAAAAGGTATGCTACATATCTCCCAAGGCCAGCTCAAATCCTTGTTCTTATAACTATTCCCGATTACCCCATAATGTTAAATTTGAATTAGAAATGTTAATATAAACTCTTGGTTTAAGGTATGTGTTTATGTGTGTGTGTATATATATGAGCTCTATCCACTGTTAGAGGCTAGAAGCAGTAACAGCTCAGTCAATATCAATGGGCATACCTAGTGCATAGATGCTGCACTAAATACCAACTTTTCACTAAACCAAGCCAAGGCTTTTTGGTGAAGATCTGGGGTAAGGGAACATAACTTAGCCTAGGTGAGCCTAGGACATCCCATAGTTCCAGAAAAAGGAAATCCTCCAAAACTAACAGTGGCTTATTGCAGAGGCAGCTTGAAGGAACTTCCACTGGCTAAATTTGGGCATCACAAAGTTAGGGGAGAGAGAGAGTGATAGAGAGAGAGAAGAAAAAAAGGAGAAGGAGGGGGAGGAGAGGAAGAAGAAAAGGAGTGAGATTCAAGATGGCGGAGGAGTAAGTGGAAGCTACACTAACCTCCTCCCAGGACTAATCTGAAATTACAACTAAATTGTAATCATCTTGTAGATTGTAGAGAAATCATCTTGAATAACCAACTGAACACTAGCTGGAAAGAAGCCTGATGACCACAGACAGACAGAAGAAACCACTTAAACCACAGCAAGGCTGGTAAGGAGTGTGGAGGAGGCCCAAGAGAGCTGGCTGAGATCCCGCAGGTGGCAGCTGAAGTGCCCGAGGGATATTTCAGCAGCTGAGGGGTTCCACCTGAGAACTGTGGGGTCTAAACCCCAAGCTGGGCTGCCCAGCCAACAGCATCAAAGCCATAGAGGAACCCAGATAACATCCAGCTGTGAAAAGCAGCAGGGTTTATCTCTGCTAGGGAAGAAAGATGCAGAGATCCTTTTAAAGGGCCAAAGCACAAAATTTTGTTTGTAGCCATGTACCCTGGGCTCTGGAAGAGGGAGATCAGAGTGGACTAGAGACACTTGAGGAGAGTCTGGGGTTGGTGGCTTTCGGGGAGAGAACTGAAGGCATAGCAACAAGGGCCCCTGTGCTGAGTCATTCCCCATACTGCAGAAGCCATCTTTCTTAGGCAGAACACTTCTATCCAAGTTGCATCAACCTAAAGGGAAGCAAGAGCCCCACCCACAGGAATTACTCTGCTTTGCCCTGTGGTGTTTAAACCAGACTGTTGATCACAGTTTGATTAGATTAACAACTGATGTTTATTGACTGATTAGTTTAACATCCAAGGCAGAAAATACAAAGAATCAGCCAAATGGGAAGACAAGGAAAAAGATTCCAAATGAAAGAACAAGAGAATTCTCCAGAAGAACTAGATGAAATGGAGGGAGGCAATTTATCAGAGAATTTAGAGTAATGATTATAAGGATACTAACAATATAAAAAAACACACAGAAACCATATAAAAGGACCAATTAGAAATAAAGAGGCAATATCTGAGAATAAAGAATAAAGAATACAAATAATACACTGGAAGGAATAAACAGTAGGTTACATGAAGCAGAGAATGGAATGAATCAGTGTTTTGGAGACAAGGTAGAAAAAAACACCCACACAGAACAACAAAAAGAATTTTTTAAAAATGAGGAGAACTTAAGAAACATCTTGGCCAACATGAAGAATAATAATATCCACATCATGGGAATACCAAAAGGTGAAGATAATGAGCAAGGGATTGAGAAACTATCTGAAGAAATAATAGCCAAAAATTTCCATAATCTGATGAAGGAAAAAGAAACACAAGTCCAGGAAGCTCAGAAAGTCCCAAACAACTAGGACCCAAAGAGGCCTACTCTGAAACACATCATACTTAAAATGACAAGGCTTAAAGATAAGGAGAGAATCCTAATAGCCAATAGAGAAAAGCAGATAGTTACCTACAAGGGAGCACCAATTAGACAGTCATCTGATTACTCATCAGAAACATGTCAGGCCAGGAGGGAGTGGCGTGAAATGTTTAAGGTGATGAAAACCAAGGGCCAACAACCAAGGCTACTTTATCCTGCAAGGCTATCATTTAAAATCGAGGGAGAAATAAGGAATTTCCCAGATGAGAAAAAGCTAAAGGAGTTTGTTAACACCAAACCAATCCTGCAACAAATGTTAAAGGGCTTGCTATAAGAAGAAGAAAAAGAGAGAGAGAAAAAAAAGCAGGAAAACAGTCTAAGAATAAAAGGGCACTACATATGTATCTATAAATAATCACCTTAAATGTAAATAGCATAAATGCTCTGAGCAAAAGACATAGGGTAGCTGAATAGATAAGAAAAAACACCCATGTATATGCTACTCTCAAGAGACTCATCTCAGATCGAAAGATATACACAAACTAAAAGTAAAGGAATGAAAAAAGATGTCATGCAAATGAAAAAGAAAAAAAAAAGGTGGCATAGCAGTACTTATATCCAACAAAACAGACTTTAAAATGAAGGCTATAGTAAAGGACAAAGAAGGACACTACATAATGATAAAGTGAATAATCCAACAAGTGGATATAACTCTAGTGAACTTTTATGCACCCAAAATAGGGGCACCTAAATATGTAAAAAAAATCTTGATGGACATAAGAGGAGAGATTGATAGAAATAGCCATATTTGGGGATTTTAACACCCCATTGACTTTAATGGCTAGATTTTCCAGGCAGAAAATCAACAAGGACACAGCAGCTTTAAATGACACACTAGGTTAAATGGATTTAATTGATATCTTGAGAGCATTTCACCCCAAAGCAGCAGAATATATGTACTTTTCAAGTGCACACACACTGTTTCCTAGGATAGACCATGTGTTAGGACACAAAACAAGCCTCAATAAATTTAAGAGGATTGAAATCATATCAAGCATCTTCTTTGACCACAGTGCTATGAAATTAGAAATCAATCACAAGAAGAACACTGAAAAACATGCAATGACATGGAAGCTAAAAATATGTTATTAAACAATGAATGGTCAACAATCCAAAATCTGTGGGATGCAGAAAGCAATCCTAAGAGGGAAATTCATAGCATTACAGATCTATCTTAAACAAAACAACAACAACAATAAGAAAAAGCTTAAATAAACAATCTAACTTCACACTTAAAGAAACTTGAAAAAGAACAACCAACAAGGCCCAAAGTAGTATAAGGAAGGAAATAATAAAGATTATAGCAGAGATAAGTGAAATAGAGTATAAAAAATGATGCAAAAAAAAAATCAATGAATCCAAGAGCTGCTGCCTCTTTGAAAAGATAAAGAAGATTGACAAACCAGGCTCATCAGAGAGAGAGAGAGAGAGAGAGAGAACCCAAATAAATCAAATCAGAAATGAAAGAGGAGAAATAATAACAGACAAGAAAGAAATACAAAGTATTGTAAGAATATGTTATGAACAATTGTATGCTAACAAACTGGACGATCTAGACAAAATAGATGTATTCCTAGAAACATAATCTTCCAAAAATAAATCAAGAAGAATGAGAGAATCTAGAAAGACAGATTACACCTAATAAAATAGAAGCAGTAGTCAAAAAACTCCCAACAAACAAAAGCCCTGGACCACATGGCTTCAAAGGTGAATTTTACCAAACATTCTGAGAAGAACTAACATCTCTGTTTCTCAAACTATTTCATAAAATTCAAGAGGAGGGAATGTTCCCAAACTCATTTTACAGGCGAGCATTATCTTAATTCCAAAACCAGATAAAGACACTACGAAGATAGAAAATTATAGGCCAATATCTGATGAACATAGATGCTAAAATACTCAACAAAATACTAGCAAACCAAATACAGCAATGCACCAAAAAGTTCATACGCAATAATCAAGTGGGATTTATTCCAGGAATGCAAGGTTGGTACAACATTTGCAAATCAATAAATGTGATTCACCACAAAAAAAACAAAATGAAGGATAAAACCCACATGATCATATCCATAGATTCAGAAAAAGCTTTTGATAAAATTTAACACCTATTAATGATAAAAATTCTCAGCAAAGTGGGAATAGAGGGAACCTACCTAAACATGATAAAGGCCATATAGACAAACCCACTGCCAGCATCATACTCAATGGGCAAAAACTACACGTGTTCCCCTTAAGATTGGGAACAAGAAAGGAATGTCCACTTTCACCTCTATTATGCAACATAGTACTGGAAATTCTAGCCACAGCAATCAAACAAGAAGAAGAAATAAAAGGCATCCAAATTGGAAAGGAAGAAGTAAAACTGTCTTTATTTGCAGATGACATGATACTGTACACAGAGCACCCCAAAGATTCTACCAAGAAACTACTCAAACTGATAAATGAACTCAGCAGAGTAGCAGGATATAAAATTAATATTGAGAAATCAATTGCATTTTATATGCCAACATTGTTCATTAACTAACAGAAAGGGAAATTAAGAAAACAATCCCATTCACAGTTGCTTCAAAAGGAATAAAATACCTAGGAATAAACCTAACCAAGGATCTAAAAATCTGTATTGGAAAATTATAAAACACTGCAGAAAGAAATTGAAGAAGATACAAATAAGTAGAAGCACATACCATTTTCATGATAGAAAGAATTAACACTATTAAAATGTCCATACTACCCAAATCAATCTATAGATTCAATGCAATTCCTATGAAGATTCCAATGATGTATTTCACAGAACTAGAACAAATATTTCAAAAATGTATATGGAGCCACAAAAGGCCCCATATAGCAACAGCAATCCTGAGAAAAACAACAAAGTTGGAGGAATCACACTACCTAATATCAAACTATACTGCAAGGCCATAGTAATCAAAACATCATGGTACCAATATAAAAACAGACACATAGATCAATGGAAGAGAATAGAGAGTGCAGAAATAAACCCACATCTTCATAGTCAATTAATATTTGACAGAGGAAGCAAGCACATACAAATGGGCTAAAGATTGTTTATTCAATAAGTGATGCTGGGAAAATTGAACAGATGCATGCAGAAAAAAGAACTAGACCACTTTCTTACACCACACTCAAGAATAAATTCAAAATGAATCAAAGACTTAAATGTTAGATCCCAAACCATAAAAATCCTAGGAGAAATCATAGACAGCAAAATCTTGGACTTTGCTCATAGCATAGCATTTTTTTTTATTGGATATATCTCCCTAAGCGAAGTAAACAAAAGAAAAAAAACAAATGGAACTACATTAAACTATTTTTTTTTTTGCACAGTGAAGGAAATCATCAACAAAATAAAAAGAAAACCCACAGAATGGGAGAAAATACTTGCTGATACATCTGCTAAGGGGTTAACATCCAAAGTTTGTAAAGCACTTACAAAACTCAACACCAAAAAAATAAACAACCCAATTAAAAAATGGGCTAAGGACCTCAATAGACACTTCTCTAAAGAAGACATACAGGTGGCCAACCGATATGTAAAAAGATGCTCAACATCACTAGTCATCAGAGAATGCAAATTAAAACCACAATGAGATACCATCTCACACCTGTCAGAATGGCTATCATCAATAAATCAACAAACAACAAATGCTGGTGAGGATGTGGAGAAAAGGGAATCTTTTTGCACTATTGGCAGGAATGCAGAGTGGTGCAGCCACTGTGGAAAGAAGTATGGAGATACCTCAAAAAATTAAAAATGGGGGGGAGAAAGATAATAGGGGACTATAGGGGAAGGGCCATCAAGGATCATGTATAAAAGGCATATGGACAAAGCCAAAGTGGGTAGGTTCAAGCGTGGGAGGCAGGTATGGGTGGGGTGAAAATGGAGACAACTCTACTTGAAAAACAATAAAAAAAAAGATCTGCCTTTTGACCCAGGAATCCCACTTCTGGGAATATATCCAAAGGAACCCAAAACACTAATACAAAAGAACATAAGCACCCCTATGTTCATTGCAGTGTTATTTACAATTGATAAGATATGGAAGTAACACAAGTGTTCATCAATAGATTAGTGGATGAAATATTTTTACACAATGGCATAGTACTCTGCCATAAGAAAGAGGACAATTTTTACCCTTTGGTACAGCATGGATGGACCTGGAGAACATTCTGCTAAGTGAAATAAGCCAGTCAGAGAAAGACAAATACCATATGGTTTCACTCATATGTGGAATCTAATGAACAGACTGAACTAACAAGAAAAACAGAGACAGACTCATAGATGGAGAGCAGGTGACAGCTAGTTGTGGAAGAGGGGAGGTTAGTGGGTGGAGGGATTGAGCAAAAGGGAACAAGGACTCATGGACATAGACAACAGTGTGGTGATTGCTGGGAAGAGGGGGCTCCAAGGGGACTAAATGGTAATGGAAAAAATGCAATAGACTAAGTCAAAAGATAAAGGAGCAGCAACAGTTTTTACTCATTTGGTGGTTAGTTTTACTTTGACAATTGGTATATAAAGGAAAACAAGTAAGCATTTACCTCATCTTTTAAGGAGAAATCATTTTTCCCTAGTTTAGGAGATACATACATTCTTTCTTTCTAATGAATGCTTTAATTTGAGACCTACGAAATTATTGCTATTCAACTCTTTTTAATTTACAAAATTTCACTGGGTTCAACCATACATGGAATGAAAGAATTAGAGAAATTAACACTTTGCAACCCTCATGAAATAACTGATTCCAATTAGAATCATTAACAGGAGCTGAAATGATTATGTGAAAATTTGTTGGGGCATGATAACATTCTCCTGGTGCCAAAGTGTCTTCCCTTGGATTACTTGCTGATTATGAAAATGAAAACAAGCTTTACATCTCAGTGGTGAAGTCTTGCTGTCATCATTTTAACCAAGCGGTGAACAGCTTTGCTAATGATGAGACACCCTAACATGTTTCTCCTATGTGATTCAATCTGAAATTCGCAGCATGAGCTATGCAATGTTCTAGCCAAAAATGTTTAAAACTGTGTGTTGGTTATTCTACATTTGCCCTTATAAAGCAACTCGATGCCTTAGTCCATCTTGCCGTAGCCCCTGGAGACATCCTTCTGCAGATGTATCACCTAGGATCCCTTGTGTTTCAGCTTCGGATTAGATTTGGCTAATGTGGAGGCTCGGGCAGAAATTTGGAGGATGAAGAAAAAAGCTTTGGGCTATTTATTTCCTACCACCTCACTGCCTGCCTGGGTACAGTTTGGGCAGTAACTGTGTCTTTTTACATCTACAGATCCTGTTAGGGGCTGCTCTTCCAAAGCCCCAGATGACGGGTCCCAGGTGGTACTTCTGGAGTGTTTCACCCCTGCCCCATGTTGTTCCCTGCGCCTGCAGGAGTCTGCAAATAGTCATTTACTCAACTCCCTTCAGTTTAACCCTTTGAGTGTGCTATCTAGTTCCTGTGAGGACTGACTGATTCAGCCTTACTCTAATCAGCCCTTTATTTTAACAGGACACCAAGGCTAGAAAAACAAGTTAAACAACACCTTGAGATAACAAGCAGACAAATCCAGAATTTGGGGATATTTATAAGACAACTGGTCGGGTGTCTTCAAAGGTCAATATCTTTTAAAAAATGAGTAGGAAAACTCTTCTAGCTTAAAACAAACTAAAGAGATGTAACTACTAAATGCAATGTATGAGCCTCATTTGTGAAAACCAGCTATAATGTTTTGTAGGGGAGAACAACTGGGAAAAGTTTAATACTGACTAGATTTTAGAGAATTATTGCCAATATGATAAAGGTATTGTGGTTTTTAGGCAAATATCCTTTTTAAATACGGAAGGGAAAAGGTACAAGAAGTTGGATGGGTTGCAGAGAAGGGCAATTTGGATACTTTCTTGAAATTATCAGAGATCAGGCTTGAGGTTCCTTTCTGGGAAGCCACCGTGAAAACAGACAATGTGGACTGTGACACTTCACAGTGTCACTGACAGTTTTGCAACCATACACAAGCCTTTGGAGGGAATGACTCCGAAGAATAGATTCAGGTGAGTTCAAACTTATAGTCTACCCGAGCTGGAGAGAAAACAGGATTAGGTTAAATCCTAATTGAGAAAAGTGAATTTTGAGTGAACTGCTTAACAGGATCTAGTCTTATATTTATTTAACTCAATTTAAATTGCATGTCAACACATAAAAATTAAGGTAATTTTCTTCTTGACGCACATGGAATTCTTTTAAATTATGAATTTCTTTATAGAGAAAGCATTATCAAATGGAGACAGGATAACTTTTATTCATTTGATAGAGTTTAAACAAAATTAGGTTTTTTGTTTCTTTTTTTGTTTTTTGAACCACTTGGGTAAATTGCAGGCCTAGAATCTAAGAAAAAAATGCCTCTCTGATTTCTGCTATTGTCTTTCACTCTTCCAGTGAGATAGTCTTGCAAACATCTCAGCTGTCATAACCCACGTGCCCTGTAAACCTGCTGAAACCTCCAAGATGGACCGGGACAGAGAGATAAACTCTCAATAGCAGGGTGGATGGTGTGTGGGGGTTTGTGTGACAGACCTTGCTGATTGCCCACCCAAAGGCTCTCACCTTCCTTACTTCTAGCAAACAGGGCCCTGGCTTACCCTGGTTTTCAGGTATCAAGTACCCAAAGTGCTTTAGGGAAGTTATCAGAACTCATCCATTTGCCAATCTTTGGTTGGGATCATCCACGTGACACAGTCTGGCCAAGGAGGTGGGAGTGTGGCAATCTTCTGCAGGTTTTGCAGAAGTTTCTTCGCTCCTCAAAAAGATGTATTTGAGAAACAGACCCTTTCTGCCTCTAGAAATTATTGTGTGAGAATGTGATGCAGTATTAAGATGCTGTTAACACCCTCTCCAAAAACAAAAGGCCCTGATTTATAGTGTATACCTATTTCTATTTCTGTGGTGCAAATTCTCTCAGGATGGCTGATTTTAAGCTACCAATATCTCAATAACTGGCTGGAAAATTTAACGCTTGGCTCTTAGGAGCCCATAGGAGCCCACTCCAGTGCATTGCTCATTGCTTAGAGCTACTATGCCTGTCTTGTGAAAGGAGTTGGCAACATGGTAGGGTTGTCAGAGAAGAAAGACAAGAGACTAGGTCCTTGATGAAACCTTGAGCTCCAGAAGTAACCAAATCTAGAATTGTCCCATCTCTGGACTTCTAGTGACATAAGTTAGTAAACATACTTATTGTTTAAAGCAGGTTGAGTTGGTATTTTTGTGCAGGGACTCTGGGTTTGATCTAGCTGGGACAGGTGCCCATGGGGTCCCATCTAGTGGAGGGAGGGAAGCACATCAGGGGCAAAACTGTGCACTGGATAGTGGAAACACTGGTGGTCAGGAGAAGGGGGTGGGGATGGTTGTGGAGGGGTACCATCCGGTTGAAAGAGGACTCTGGCCAGTGGCTGAGAGGAACAGGATGGTGGCTGAGGGCCAGTCATGCTGTCAATGCCCCTGCCAAGGAGGCTGAAGTTCAGGGCAATGCTCCAGGGAGAGCAGGCGCCAGAGCGAGAGTCAGGAAGCCAGGCAGAAACCAGGCCTGGAAGCACAGTGCTTTAGGGTGGAGAGGAAGAGGAGGCCTGGAAACAAGGGGTGAGCACAGGGAGGCGGCAGTCTAATTCTATAGTCCTAGACTGCTCTCTCATTAGTGGGGTAGGGAAACGTCCTGCAAGGTAGTGTCAGAATTAGCTCAGATGCTGATTAGCTGAGATGGAAAGTCGAGGGTTTTTCGTAACTGTCATGGGTCAGGTTGAGAAATTCAGAAGGAACCAGAATCTTCTCCAAAGCTGCTTCAGCACCTTTTCTTGGTGACATTAAAAAAAAAATACTGTTTACATTTTTACTAGGCTTTGAAAAGGGGCTTCCTCCACTTCACCCCATACTGTCACAGTCTTTGGGGTCCTGAAACCCACCACTGAGACTGATGTTCAGTCTTTTAAGACGTGCTTCATCTTCCCTGGTGTGGGGAAATGTGTTTGCTTGTCTGTGACACATATGGTTTCATTCCTGTCCTGAATGCCCTCACTTACAGTGTGATGTCGTCTGTTATTCATTTCCCTCTCTTCTTTGTTTTCTTTTCCCATCCATCAAGTAACCCTGTCCAAAAGCCCATTTGTGTTCAGGTCAGTCCCATTCATTGAATAACTACCTATAAAGGACTGTTATACTTGAATTGTATGGAGAAAGTAGGTTCGTAAAGAGTGAAAGTTGATGTGTCCAGTATGGGGTGTGGTGAAGAGGGAAACTATTTGGAGCAAACAGCTCAAGGATAATACAGGGCAGCTGTGAAAACAGCACTGCTGTGAGGTGGCCCCTGGGCCAGGCAGCCTTGGGAACAGGTTCCCCTTCATCTAGGCAGCTCTGCTCTGTAATGGACTACTCCCCTCGGCCCCACTGCGCTGGTCCTCAGTGTCTCAGCTCCTGAAAACTTGAGTATTCATGGAAAATGCATTCCTGGTGCCAGAGGAGAGCTGGTCTATATAGACAGAAGTCCCTGTTCCTAGTCCCTGATTGGTCTGCCCTCATGCAAATGAGGTTGCTGAGTTGTCACAGTTTGATTTGTCCAAAGGCACTGTCCTGATTGGTCAGAATAGAGCCACTCTGGTCAGA
The DNA here is from genome assembly GCF_004126475.2 of Phyllostomus discolor. Taxonomy (NCBI): domain Eukaryota; kingdom Metazoa; phylum Chordata; class Mammalia; order Chiroptera; family Phyllostomidae; genus Phyllostomus; species Phyllostomus discolor. The sequence goes on from NC_040904.2 coordinate 151,376,625, forward strand.
ACTGCACAGCTCCAATTGAATGAGGAAAGACTTAGTCCTATTGATTAAAATAGGATTCCAGGAAACCTTTGTAAGTGTTGGCTCAGAAGACAGAAACACAGTGCCAACAGGCAGGCCAGCGCAGAGGCTTGTCCGAAAAGTGTGGTTTGCATGAGAGGCCTCTGAGCAGAGATGGCTACTAGACTCTGCTTTTTTATTTGAGCCAAGTTAGCCACCAGAAGCCCTTCTTAGAAAGTGTTGATATTTCTTCTTTTCTTCTCAGGGTTCACACTGGGAAGCCAAAGGGCAGGAAGAGCTTCCTTTGCACTCTGTTACTACTGTAAGCCAAGGATAGTAATTTAAATTTTATTCAGTGGGGTGAGTTCTGTGAAGATATTATCAGGATATATAAGAATAGGATCAGACTTCCAGTCAAGGTGGAAATATAGGTAAACACACTTTGCCCCCTTGAACAACTACAGCAAAAATTACAACTAGACTGTAAAACAAATATCACCTAGATTCATCAGAAAACTGAGCTGTAAGGAAGTCCAACACCAAGGCTTTAAAGAAACCACATTCATCCAGATGGACAGGAGAGGTGGAGACATGGAGATGTGCAGAGAGGTGTGATGAGATGGAGAGGCTTGGAGAGGCATGAAGACGTGGAGTGATGTAAAGAGTCATGGAGATGTGGAATGGGTGGTTCCACATCCATGTGTGGTGGATAAAATTGGGAGGGATACCTCAGGAGTGAGGGATCCCAGCCCCACACCAGACCACCCAGCCCAGGGTTCCAGCAACAGGAACATAAGTACCCATAACTTCTAGCTGTAAAAACCAGTGGGGATTGGGGTGGTGGAAGAAACTGCAGGATTCACAGGAGACTCATCTTAAAGGGTCTGCAATAGACTTAAGACTTATGCAGACTCACCCCCTCTGGGATTCAGTACCAGGGCAATAGCTGCAAAGGCACCAGAGGCATACAGGAAGAAATTGATGTGACTGGCAACAGGGTGAGTGCTGGGAGACAGCTTCCTCCCAGGCAAAACTCCAGAGGCCAGGCAGAAGCATTGTCCCCTCTCTGAACCCTCCCCTACACAGAGTCACAGAGCAGTGACATGGGTTGCCCAGCAATTACCCAAGGCTCCACCCTACATAACTTACAAGTGTGCTTTTCTACAATCAACTACACTAAGACAAGGAGTCAAAGCAGCTCTTCCTTGTACACCAAAACAAACACAGGGAGGATGCCAGATAAGACAAAGAAATATCACTCAAATGAAAGAACAGAACTAAACTCCAGAAAAATAAACAAACAAAATGGAGATAAGCAACTTGTCAGATGCAGAGTTCAAAATACTAGCTATCAGGATGCTCAAAGAATTCACTGGGTACTTCAACAGCATAATAAAGATTCAGGCAGAAATGAAATAAAGAAAAATATACAGGGAAAGGATAGTAGAGGGGATGAAGCTGAGAATCAAATCAATGATTTAGAACTTAAGGAAGCAAGAAGCATTCACCCAGAACAGCAAGAAGAAAAAGAATCCAAAAAATGAGGATAGACTAAGGAGCCTTTGGGACATCTCCAAACATACCACTATCTGAATCATAGGGGTGCCAGAAGGAAAATAGGAAGAGCAAGAAATTGAAAACTTATTTGAAAGAACAATTCCCCAATTTGGTGAAAGAAATAGACAAACAAATCCAGGAAGCACAGAGAGTCCCAAACAAGTTAGACCCAAAAAGGGCCAGAGCATGACACATCATAATTAAAATACCAAAAGTTAAAGACAAGGAAGAAAATTTAAAAGCAGCAAGAGATGAGCAGATAGTTACCTACAAAGACCATACCCATAAGACTATCAGCTGATTTCTCAAAAGAAATTTTGCAGGCAAGAAGGGACTGGCAAGAAGTATTCAAAGTGATGAGAAGTAAGGATCTACAATCCAGATTACTCTATCCAGTAAAGTTATCATTTACAATGGAGGGGCAAATAAAGTGCTTCCCAGACAAGGTAAAACTAGAGTTCATCATCACCAAACCATTATTATATGAAATGTTAAAGGGAATTCTACTAGAAAATAAGAAGATCAAATCTATGAACATTAAACTGGTAATAAATTCACAACTATCAACAGCTGAATGTAAAAAACAAACTATAAAAACAAATTAAGCAAACAAGCAGAAAAGAAACAGAATCATAGATATGGAGATCATTTGGAGGGTTGCTAGCTGGGAGGGGAAGGGGGAGAATGGGGGAAAAGGTGCAGGGATTAAGAAGTACAAATTGGTAGGTACAAAATAGACAGGGGAGTGTTAAGAACAGTGTAGGAAGTGGAGTAGCCAAAGAACTTATATGCATGATCCATGGATATGAACTAAGGGGGGGGCATGGCTGGAAAGAATGGGGGTACCTGGTAGAGAGGGGGAAAGGAGGTAAACTGTGACAACTGTAAGAGCATAATTAATAAAATGTATCTTTAAAAAATGGGATCAGTCAGACAGGAGAGAGAATCTTTAAGAGTGAAGTTCCCCTAAGTTCATGTTCCTTTCCTACCTGTCCAGTAAAGTCTGGCTTATTTAAGGAGCTCCTGCCTATTAAGAGAGACACGTCAGAGAGTGAATAAAAACAATCTTTTCCTGAAATGCAAAACTTATCATAAGCAAAGTTAAATGGCAATTATAAAAAGGGAAAATATTTGCAACTCATTTAATAGACAAGGACTAATTGTCTTTACATGTAAAAAGGTCTTACAAATGAATAAGAAAAAGACAACCAGCCCTATCTAAAATGTACAAATAGAAAGTCCATAGAAAAGGGAATACAAGTGTTTCTTAAACATATAAAAGATAACTACCCTCCAAAATTACTTTTTAAAAAATCAAGTGCCTGTCCTTGTGTATAAGGACCAATCAGATGCAAACTTGTTATGTGATGTGACCAATAAGATGCAACTCTATTACATAACCTGTATATTTATGGCTCAAGAAAAGGCCTTCACTCCAGATGGTCATTGTTGTGTTGGCTGTTGTCATTTTTTAAAATTTGACAATCTAAGGGTAAAGAGGCCAATGTCCCTGACTAAATAGTTGGGTACTACATGTTTTAGAAATTCTCACAGCACACCAGTTTCTCTTGCAGCACATGAATTGAAAATTTCTGCTCTATGTATGTAAACCAAATAGTCCTAAAATAATTTAAAAAATGAAGTAGAATGGTGATGGTTGTGTGACACTGTGAATATAATTAATGCCATTAAATTTTATGTTTTAAAATGGTTATCATGGAAAATTTTATGTTACATATATTTTACCACAATAAAAAATAAAAAATTAAAAAATAGGAGATAACTAACTTCATGATAAGAGAAATAGAACTTAAGTTTACACAGCCACCATGCATTAGTTGGCAATGATCAAAGACATTGACAAGCTGTGTTGGGAAGAGTGTGAGGAGTAAGGTGCCCTCACACATGATTGGTTGGAAAATACATTGGTATAATTATATGCAGGGGCATTTGGAAATGTCCTTCATAATTATGAATATCTATACCCTTTGATAAGTCCAAGCCAATTCTAGGAGTTTATCCTACGGATTTGTCACATATAGGTAATGACAAATTCACAAGGCTACACATTGAAGCATTGTTTGTAATAACAAAAAATTGGAAACAACCCACATATCTGTCAATAAGGGATTAGTTAAATAATGATGGCATATCCAAATAATGGAATATAATACAGCCATAAAAATTAGGATACTTTTTATGTACACACATCAAGAGATCTCCAAGATGCTTTAAGTGAAAAAAAATTAAGGTGCAGAAAATTGGGTAACATATGGGTAGAGAAAGAATATTTATACCAGAATATATATATATAAATATAAAAATATATACATATATATGTATATTCCAGAATGATATCAAAGAAATTAATAATATTTAGTCCCTTGGTGGAGAGGAATTAGGTGCCTAGGGCATAGGGTGGGAGAGAGAATTTTTCATTTTTTACTTTGTAACCCTTTGTTTCTTTTTGGGAATGTACTCACAATTCAAATTAATAAGAGGAGTGCTCTGACACAGATTAAATCTGAATGACCTAAATTTACTCAGTTTGTGTACATTCCCAATTTTTCCTTTCATCCTCTTTTATCATTGACTTCAGTGGCCATCCATTCTCCACTCACGCATTTCCCTGCTCTTGTAGATGCCATGCACTTTCTCTCTCTACTTCTGGCCTCAATTTGCTTCTTGATTTCTCCTGCAGTTGTCAGGTAACCATCCTTTGGCTAGATTTCACCACTTAGTTCTCTTTTTCTAAGTTCCAGGCCTAGGGCAATCATGTCAATCCTTATTCAACACTTTTTTCTCTAGACAACAGAAAATAAAGTCCTGGTTGGAAGTTTAGAAGGAAGCTAGCTTTCTTTGCAGGGAACCAGGCAACTGACAGAGCAGGAGTTAGCAACCTGTGCCATGTATGTTGTTAATGTTATTTTAAGAGATAAAATTTAGAGGCGATACAACATATGTATATAGAAGAACAAGAAGTCTACCCTATGAAGAGTGCAGCAGCAAGATTTGAAGGTTTGAATTCAGATTCTTGGTCTGCCACTTACTGGTTATGTGACTTTAGGCAAGTTTTCTTAGCCTTACATTTCTCCTCTGTAAAGTGAGTTCTATAATTAATGGTTAATGTGGCTAAGACTGCTAGTGGTCCACCCCAATCCATTTTTGTGGTAATAGGCATATAGCTGGACATGTGGCTAGTAATATGTTTCCAGCTCTGCCTTGCTGTTAGATGTGGCCAAGGAGCTAATTCCCTACCAGTAGAGTGCTGCTTGATATGTTTGGATCTGGGACACAAGACTCCTTCATGTTCCTTTTCTTACAAGCTGGAACCAAGAGCAGCCCAACCTTGACCATGGAGATGAGAGTAAGATTGTAGAGATGGCAGAGCAATGACTTTGGAAGAAACCAGGTCCCTAGATAAACAGTTGGAGCACAGCTGTCTGCCCAGCTGGAACATCTGCCCACCATTACATACGAGAGAAATGGGATCTGACTTCAAACCACTCTGTTACTGTTGAGTTTTCTTGTTAGGACAACTTGGCCTTACTCTAACCAATATAGTTAAGACTCTTTACATTGAAAGTAATATAATGGCCAACTTGAACAAGGCAAATAAATAAATGGTATTATTTGATTTTGATTCCCACCTAACAGAAAATTTAAGAAGGAAAACAGCATTGTTTGATTCAGCATTCAGTGACATCAACAAAGAATTGATTTCTTTCCATCCCTTTGCTCCAGATTTTGTGGAGTCAGATTCATCTACAGCTGGTTATCCTGAATGGCTATAGCAATGCCAGGCAGCATATTAGCTCAGTACACCTTCCAGTAGGAAAGAGAGGGAGAAAGAGAGGGAGAGAGAGAGAACAATTGAACTTCTTTTCAACATCCTTAGCATACTTATTGACCCAATTTTGGTCACCTATCTTCCCTGATCTGTGACCAGAAAATGGACTTATATGCATCATTTTAATCCCCATCCACTTGTCCTACTTTTAGTGGCGGGGCAGGTCACCTTTTCCAGAACATATGGACTATATTGAAAAGGTGTGGGCACCCTAATAGGAATCAGAATGGTTATCAGGATAAGAGGCATTGGATGTTGGGGAGGTGCCACCTTGTCCACTATAGGGATATCCACCTTGTGTACTTACAGGACCAGGAAGACAGGATTGTGATGCTCACAAGAAACTACCTCTCAGTATTAAGAGTTCTGTCACCCAGAGCAATCACTGGTGGGAGTGGCGCATGCGTGGCACTGCTACCTCCCACTTAGAGAAAGAATATAAGAGGGCTTGGCACCAACCTTCCACAGGTTGCTGTTGGTCATAGATGCTCACTGGTCTATCAACTTATGAAGACCCAGGACTCAGATTCCAGAGGGGCAGCCTTCCTAGTATTTGAATTGGTTCACATAGGATGTTGGTTGAGAGACGCATTTGGGCCATTTTGTTGGCTTTTCTGCCTGTATCCACTTGCTAAAGGTTTTATAATAATATGAAAGGATTCCGGCTTGAGTCCAGGACTCCCACTTTGCTATCGATAGCTGTGTGACTTTGTGTAATTTAATTCTTACTGCCTCGGTTTCCTTATATGTACAACAGGGCCTCAACTACTGTTCTACCAACATTTTAAGATTGTTTTGAGGCACAAAGAAATGAGGTGTTTGAGAGCACTTTGTAAATAGAAAAGATTTGAGATAAGAGGAATTAGCAAACACAATAATGAAAACACTTTACTTGTGCAGAAGTTTCTCTATACTAAGGGCCAACCCAACTGGGGCTTGGGAAATGAAACTGGTTGAGAGAGAACAGACCAAGTGGGCCACTGTTGTTCACAGTAAAAGAAGATAGAGCTAGGTTTAATCAACAGTTATGTATTGACTGCCTAGGTGTGTTTGTTCCTGGTATTTTGCATGTTATCTAATTTAATTTTTTAAATAACACTTAGGGGATAAATAGTATTATGCCAGTTTTACAGATGAGGAAACTGAGGCTGAGAGTGGCTAAGTAACAGGCCCAATGTCACACACTTAGGGAGTGGCAGGCCAAGGTTTGAAAGCCAGGCTTGTGTAACTACCAAGGCAAGTGAAGCCATCTGCTGATTCAGGCAAGAAAGAAGTCGTACCCAGGTTGGCTAGTGTATAAGACATGTAACCATTCATCCAGGGGCTTGTAATAACCCTTTCATTTACCTACTCATCCATCTGATCCACTAACACTTTCTGAGCATGTCCCACATAGCAGGAACTGTGCTAGACTTGGGATAAAACAATGAATAAATACAGTTCCTGAAGGGTTTGAGAAGCCCCGGTGCAGCAGAATAGCACGTCAGACATCCCATTTATCCTCAGTTCAATCCTGTTAGGAAAATTGTTCCTATTGCTTGGCCAACATGAAAGTTTTAAACATTATTGTTCCACAGAAATGGCCCACTTATGCTGCTTTCTGCCAGAGAATGGCATAAGCCCATAATGACTGAACATCATATAACTCAATGATTTCATTTCAGAGGCAACTGCACAATGATTTTGAGACGATAATAATTGCCTATTGCTCTCAGGATTATCTTATTGTCTGGCAATAGTTATGAAGACAGTGGGGGTTTAAGAGGCCATTCAGTAAGAGTGACAGAAGGAGCTATTTTATATTTTTCTCTGAATGACTCTCAAAGTGAGAATCTAATTCAGAACCATAAAGGTTGGATAGAACTTGTGATAGCCTCAAAGTCTTTAAAGCTGACAGGTGACTGGGTTACAGAACAATGCAAAAACAAAAGGTGTGGCTCATCCATAAGCAGAGTGTTGTTTCCTTTCAGAGATCCTGATTGAAATGGGGAGGAGCTGGGTCAGACCCACAACTAACATAGCCACTGAAATGATGGTTAGCATCTTAATTTAAAAGACCCATCCCCCTCTCCTTTGGCAGGTACAAATAAGCACCCCAGTCTTAAAAAATTCTACAATTTTATCTGTCTATATCAATGTTATTTGATGCAGATTTCTTTTGAGTGGGAGAACCACACTTTGTTAAGCACCTACTAACAACGAGAGATGTTACAGAGTTTGCTCATTTAACACTCAACACAACCTTGTGTGTTGGGTTTTCACCACCTCACAAAGCTCTTTGCCTTACTCAGATTCAGTATTCATTCAACAAATATTTATTGAGTGCCTACTCTGTGCCAGGCATGGTTTTGGTAGTGAGGATATAGCAGTGAGCAAAACCTACAAATGTCCCTGTCCCCGTGGAACTTTTATTTTAGTGGTTGGAGACAGAACTAAACAACTATACAAACAAACATATAAGATGTGAGGCTTTGGGGATCAGTGCTACAGAGGAAGCAATGGGGCAAGGTGAGATAGGAATAGTAGGTAGCAAGGGCAGGTGGATTTTTATGAATTTGAATTTACACAGAATGGTCAATGTATTAGTTACATATTGCTGAGTAACAAATCACCCCGAGATGTAGTGGCTTAAAACAACAAACATTTATTATCTTATAGTTTCTGTGGGTCCAGAATCTGAGTATATACAGCTCAGCTAGTGTCTCTGTGTCAAGGTCTCTCAGGAGTTTGCTTTCAGTGTGTCAGGATGTTGGACTGAAGGTCTCACTTCCTTGCTGGCTCTTGGCTGGTGGCCTCCCTCAGGCCCTGAAACGTGGGCCTCTCCATATGACTGCCCACAACGTGGCAGTTGCTGTCACTCAAATGAGTGGGCAAGTGAAGGACTGAGTGTGCCCAAGATGGAAGCACAGTCTTTTTGTAACATGACCTCATCACCACTGTCCAATTCTATTCTCTAGAAGCAAGTCACTAAATTCATCCCACATTCGAGCATTCGGGCTTATATAAGGCTGTGAATACTAGGAGGTGGGAATCATTGGCAACCATCTTAGAAACTGTCCATCACATTTAGGCAGGCCTCTCTAATGAGGTAACATCCAAGCAGAGACTGAAAGAAGGTGAGGGAGCAGGCATGGCTGTCCAAGAGAAAAGCATTTGAGGCAGAGGAAATAGCTAGTGTGAAGGCTGAGGGAGGGATGGTGTAAGATGAAGTCAGAGAGGTAGCTCTGGATTAGATGATGTAGTTTTATGTGCGTCATTGTGGGGAATTTGGATTTTACTTTGAGATGAGAAGGCTTTGGATGGTTTTGGGCAGAGGAGTGACGTGACTGAAAAAGCTGAAAAAATACTGGGGGAGGAGTGGGTTTTGAGAGAGGAAGTATAAATCAGAGCATTTGTACATGTTCATATATGCAAATGTCCAAGTGGGGATGCTGAGTTGGCAATAAAATATATAAGCCTGGATGAATCTCAGGAGGGTGGAGTGGACTATAACTACAAATTTGGGAATTCCCAGAAGAAGGTATTTAAAACCTATGTAATGGATGAAAATACTGAAGAAGTGAGTATAGATAGAGAAGGGAGAATACTTGTGGGTTGAAACTCTGGGGCACTCCAAGGTTTAGAAATTAGGAACATAAAGTCAGCAAAGAAGATTGAGACAGAGTAATTAAAAAGGGATAAGGAGAACCAAGGAGATGAGTGCCTTGCGTGCCAAGTGAAGACAGTGTTTCCGTGGGGAGGGAGTGATCAGCTGTGTTAAATACTGCCAGCTGAGGTCAGCAAGATAAGGACTGAGCATCAACCATGGGTTTGGGAACGTGGAGGTCGTTGGTGGCCTTGACGAGAGCTGTTTCGGTGGAGTGGGAGAATGAAAGGACAGCACGTGGAGACGGTAGGAACTGAGTTCTTTTGGAATATTGATGTCTTTTAAGAGTTGGTTTACCGAACCACGTGCATCAAGCTCAACTATGGTGTTTATTAAAACCATGGATTTGGGGGACCCCACTCCAGAACCTCAGGGATTGGCATCTTGTGATCTTCACTTTTGCTGAGTCCCACAGGTGATTTTTGAAGCACATTAATATTTGAAAAGCAATGTCCTTCCCTATGCATTTTATCTCACATCTAGTTATGTTACTATTTGACTTAAGATATTGTAAGTATGTTCTGTTTGTGTAACCCAAACCAGTAAGTTTTTTTCTTTTTTCTTTTGGATTATCATTTATTCTGGAGGCATCCCTATATTTCCCATTAGACTTTTTATTTCCTGAAGGTTTTTTAAAAACCTGGGCAAAGAAATTCTACAATCCCAAAGAACAGCAGTAGATAAACACATCTCTTTTCTACGAGGGCTCCTAGGAACTTTGCAAATTTTGAAATTGTCAGAATCTGCATGTTGGCTTCCCGAGGGCTCTGAAAATGGAAAGACAAAATTTATGCAGGTTCAGGAAGAATTCAATATTCCATGGATCACTGAAATGCTTAATTTAATGAGCTTCTCCATCAAGAAAGATGGAGGAACTATTCTGGTTAGGTCTGGCAGAGGGCTGGGGGCCTCTGGGCCACCTTTATCACTAGACCAAAGACTCCACTGTTCTGCACTATCTGGAGAGTGTTCTTTTCTGCCCCGAGACTTTGGCCCCAGAACCAGATATCTTTCAGAAAGGACACAACAGTGTGAATGAACAGAGGTAGCCGCAATTTAAACTTGTTTCTTCCTACTGAGTACCACTTAGAAACCAGGACTCACAGGATTGAGGTTTTGGGAAGAAGGTTCTTCAGAAATGTTGGTCTTTCTCTCCTCAATCTCCCATTCTCTCCTTACCGACCCCTCCTAAGGCCTGCAGACTACTGTCCAGGTCCCCTCGCTCTGGAATCTTCACCCTTTATCACAAGGGAAGTTTTTTACCTTTTTGGTCCTTCCCCATACCTTGTAAACTCTACAACCTTGATGCCAATGAAGTTCTCACTGCTTAGGCATTTTGGCTCCAGAAGTTCATGGGATGAGGTGAGAGTTAATCCTGTCAATGAAGGTTCCAATTCCAATCTTCCCTTTAGTGAGAGATACTTCTGATTTCCTTCCTATTTTGCTTAAGAAGGCAGAGACCATTGACAACATTTTTCTTAAAAGTAGGCCAACATAACTAACAGAGGTGTACAGAAATACTGTATTTTTAGGACAATAAGATGCATCTAGGTTTTAGAGAGGAAAACAGGAAAAAAATTTTGAAGCAAAAAATGCGGTAAAATATTTAATAACCTGTGACCCTGCTCCACCACTGCCCTCCCTGGCCCCAGCAAGCCAGGTAAGGTACATTTGGACTATAAGATGCACCCCCCTTTTCCTCCCAAATATGGGGAAAAAGTGCATCTTGTAGTCTGAAAAATACAGTAATATGCCGATTACTTCTATGTGTATTTATGTGTCCAAGGAAACTTAAAGTGTGAGAGAGACTAGAAAATCATTATGGAAATGGTGCTTGTAAGTCTAGTTGTGGATGGTGTTTAAATATAAGTTCCCCCAAATGACTGAAATGGTCAAAGCAATGATGTAAACAGACAAAAAATAAACACATAGATAAATATAATATAGATAATCTCCATAAACCCCAGGAAACCCCAGAGCCTCTGGGCAAACATTAATAGCTATCCACCAAAATAAAACAAGATCTGTGAAAAAGTTGCAGGGGATAAAGTTTAGAAAGTGTTGCTGGTGAGTGTGCAAATATTCTGTGAAGACAAAAGGACAAGCACTGTCAAAATCGCAAGTCTAGAAGGTATAAGAAGATAGACAAAATTCGACTTCCTCGAGGATGACTCCACAAGAAAAGAAAGCTGCCAGCTGAGCAGAACACCTGAATTTAACACTTTCTTTTTGAGAACCTGCACCCCTAGCATTCAGGCAATGGATGGTAGGTGACATCTGGTGTGATGAACACATGTGTATCATTCATCAGAGGGCATATTTAGACTGGCATTCTGTATCATCTATAATTTATGTCAATGCTCCTCAATTTGGGGGCAATTCTCTTTTCCCATAGTGTCTGTGGTTCTCCCCTTGGGAGAATCTCCAGGAAGACCAATGATCTTTGAGATCAATCTTATTAGTGTATGATGTCACAGCTGATGGTATTAGTGGGTAGTTTGCAATATTAACTGTTCTTTTCCTTTGCATATTGTACCAAGTGCCTCTTTTACCCATAATGCAGATCTATGCAAAGCAATTTGCAAGTTAACATCACTCAGGTGTTTAAAAACACCAGGCAAATAGAACAGGAACACTGGTTCTAGCCAGTAGAAAATCTTCAAAGTCTAGGCTGATTTCTTTGCCTGATAATGAGTGCGTTTTTATCAAATGGGGTGAGGTTTCTTTTAATAATATGTGGTTTAAAAACATGCAAAATTCTAGCCTTTCCTTTCTTTGGCGAGTAGATTTTTCAAATGTTTCCCAAATGTACTTCTCTTAAAAAATGCAGCCGTGACACTAAACAGACAGTAATTGTTGCTTAATTAGTGCGTAGCAGGTGGATCCAGCAATTTCAGCTTGGAATCTACTAGGAATAATCTTTAAGTGCTTTGCCCTGTCCTACTCCCACTGCATCTCCCAACATGCCTGAGAACCACCCCCGGCACTTGTAAATAGCACAGTGGACACAATTTCATTTGCCTTTGAGGGCAGCTCTTAAATTAACTGCAAAGGGAGAAGACAAGCATTCTCAGCTAAATATATGGGTGCATATATGTGCAAACACATAATTTGTTTTCTTCAAATCTTATTCTCAAAGCTCTTTATTACCTGTTCAGTTCAATACACCTGTTTTAATATTCTGCATCCCCCATCTAACACCTGTTTGTTAATTTCATTCAGTTCTCAGCTAGTCTTTTAGCAAGTGAAGGCAACCCACTCAAGTGATATAAAAGGACTTTCCCTTTTTCTTTCTTTTTTTTTTTCTGCCTCTGATCCTTTTACTAACACTAATCACATACCTACCATATGCTCTCCAAGACTCTGGTTCCCATTCTTTTGTTAACTTTTCTTGAGTATCACCCAAGGTCAAGTTTCCTTTGTTCAGTGTGGACAATACCACAGGGCGGAACTGGAACGATATGGAATGAATATCTGAAAGCAATACTTCCTGATTCCTGGGGAAGTGTCCCTTCATTTGTGCCCACTGACAGTGGGAGGGGCCTACCAGAGAATTGTCAGTCACTCTGCTTTTCTCAGGTGTGGCAGGTCTTCTTTTCCCACTAAGTTAGAGACCTGATTGAAGGGCTACTTGATGTTGTCACAATTGTTTCTTCTTAAGCTTTCTTCTTTTCTAGCTCATCCTAACAGTTTCAACTTTTTTTAAGTTACAAAGAAAAGATCTGATTTTACTCTCCTGATAACTAACTATAAAACCTTGGACAACTCATGTAACTTATCCAACCTTCAATTTTCCCCTCTGTTAAAAAAGAGAATGAGATTACATCAATTCTAATGTTCATCTCAGCATGATGTCTTCTGAAAGATGTGGAATGGCTCAGGAGAGTGATCTGGGCTGCTTCAGAGCTTGTCTGCGCTCAGCACCATAATAAGAAAAATGCCTGCTGAAAGCACTTACCATATATTGAGCACCTACGATACTCTGAGTGCTCTATCAGACCTTTGTACGCAATGTTTCATTTAATTCCCATGGCACCCTCAGGAGGTAGAGAGTATTATTATTAAATGTGTTTTATAGATGAAGGTAGTAAGACATAGAAAGGTTAGGTAGCTCTTCTAAGACCACTAGGGAGATTGGCATAGCCGGAGTGTGGCCATCAAGCACACGTTTTTAACCATTCCGTTGTTCCCCTCCCCAATTCACTTGCTGTTTAACGTTGACTGCCAATCTCCGAAAGCCAGCTCACAGGCTCCCATTCTGGAATCAGGGCGTCTGAGATCCTATTTTGTTTCTATTGTTTACTGGGTCATCAGTCAGACTGCGTCACCTCTCTGAGCTTTAGTTCACTCATTTGCAAATGAAGGAAATAATGCCTATCTCAGAGTACTGTGCTGAAAATGAAAAGATATAAGATGTGTGTCCCCAGTTGCCTGATTTTCTATCTTGCTTCTCTCTAGAGCGGCCATCCCATAACTGCTACCTGCAGGCTTGGCCCCAGCCCAGGCTTCAGAACCTCTGTGGGAAGGGCTTTAATGACCACTAGTTCAATGCTGAGGGGGATTCAACACCAACCACAGTTCCCGCTGGTCCTGATGGCTCATCTGTGGCCACTGGGCCTCTATCCTAAACATGGCATGGTACAGTGGTTAAGGTGGGTCCTGCAATCATATTGTCTGTGTCTTAACCTCAGCTCTCCCCTTGCTAATGAGCTTGGGTAAATTACCTCACTTTTCTGTGACTCAGTTTTCACATGTGTAAAATAGGGAGAACAATAGTTGCGATTTCAGAGGGTTATTATAAAGATTTAAATTAAAAAATATAAAGTACATGTAACAGTGCTTGGCAGATAGTGTCTGTTATTATTACAGAACTTAAGTGATTTATACTTTCCATTATTGCATACAAATGACATCAATTACATACTTATATTGTTATTTACACTAATTCGTTCCCTGCTTGGTTGCCTCAAGTCCTTTCCGGATAACTTGCCCAGTCTCTTGGGGGCTGCAGCCATCACTGCAGTCACGTACTAGGGTGGAATTCCTGCTACTGACCCCTTTCCCTGAGTCGGGGCCTTATAGTCTGCTGAGGACATCCTGGATGTTGGTGGCCCTCCCACATCTCTGAATAATGTGCGCTCTGGAGCTCTCCACAATGGCGCCTGGGCGGTGTATGTGGTTCCACGGTGGTGCAGTCCACTTGCCTAGATCACTTGTTGCCGTCACATGTCCCCTGGAGCCTGTTTTCTGCCCTCTGCTGTGCCTTCCCCCACTGCTTGTGTCTTGGGCCTGTTGACTAGGTCCTGAGCCGTACAGTGCATGTGCTCACTAAGTTACCACATCAGCTCAACATAACCTTATAAGATAACTTTTTGTAAAGCATCATATACAGAAAATGGGTATGAATCTCAATACATAACTCAGGTAGGTTACAGCTTTATTGAGATATAATTCACATACCATATAATTCACCATTTAAAGTATACAATTTAATGTTTTTTTTTGTACATTCACAGAGTTGTGCAGTGATCACAATCCATTTTTGAACACTTTCATCATACACATATCCCCTAGCCAACTGTACCCCCACCCAGCTCTTCAGCAGTTATTCCTTACTTTCCCTAGCAACCACAAATCTACTTTATGTCTGTAAACTTGCCTATTCTGAACATTTCTTTCAACTGGAATCATATACTGTGACAACATATGGCCTTTTGTGACTGACTTCTCTCATTTAGCACAGCATTTTTAAGGTTCATCCATGCTGTAGCATGTATCAATACCTCATTTCTTTTTATCATCAAATAATATTCATAATTCTCTACTTTCAACTCAACAGTTAATTTTGACTCTCTGCCCCCATTCCAAGGGGCTAGTGAGAAATTCAATCTGTCATTCTTGGGGCTCCCCATCTGAGGCTGTGTCAAAATTCCAGGTTCTCAAGCAGAGTTGAGACATTTCAGAGGCCCAGGAAGGTGTTAGTCATCTGTCCCCACTGGTTACTGCTGAGATGCCACTGTGTTTCCCATTGTGGTCATTCAAGGGTCTCCCCCTGCCTCCTTTGAACCGCCTTTGTCAAGCATGGGAGCTGTTGTTGTGGCTGGGGAAGCCTGGGCCAATGTTCCACCTCTTGGTGCACCGAAGGCCAGTCTCACTGAGGTCCTGCTGGGCCCTTGCACTGGCAGGAAGTAAGGCAGGTCACAAGGGACCCTAGACTTTGACTCCTCTCCAAGCCAGAGAAACTTTCATTTTAGACTGGGGATGTTTCTCCCAAGATTTAGCAGATCCTCCTTCATGCCTCCAGAAAACAAAGCCTCAATACTTTCCCCAAGGAGAGGGAGCACATAATGGGAATCTCCAAAGGGAAAAACAAAAGCAGAAAGCACACGTTGACCTAAGAGTGTCAGCTTGTGTCAGAATTTATTCTCCTTGTTCAAATCTCTGTACCCAAATAGGCATATCAGTCATTTGAGGTTTTATCCCACTATGCCTTTTCCTATTTCCCAGTCCAGTCACTGCTGGCTCTTTCTTGTGCCACTAGCCCCCCTGCCACTGTACCCCGACAGCTTTCTAACTCCCACAAGCCACTGTGAGGACATGGTAGGCAAAAACCTGGGGTTTGCTGCTTGAATTTTTACTTTAATACAACTCTCTTTTGCAGTGAGGTAAAAATGATCTCATTTGTGCTATTAGAAATGTAGGATTTGGCCCTGGCTGGTGAGGCTCAGAGGGTTGGGTGTCGTCCTGCAAACAAAAAGGTCACTAGTTCAATTCCTGGTCAGGGCACATACATGCCTTGGGGCATGTGAGAGGCAACTGATCAATGTTTCTCTCCCTCTGTCTCTTTCCCCCTCCCTTTCCCTCTCTCTAAAAATAAATAAATAAAATCTTAAAAAAAAAAGAAATGTAAGATTTGCATGTCTGTTATATATTTCTATTATATATTTTCTATTTCTATTACATAGTTCTAGTATGTATTGCTATTATAAATTTCTATAATACTATCTAATGTACCAGGTTTTGGTCTCAGGATTCCTTTACACTTTTAAAAATTATTGAGCATCTAAGTGAAATAAACCAGGTGGTGAAAGACAAATACCATATGATCTCATCTTTAACAGGAACCTAAACAACAAAACAAACAAACAAGCAAAATATAGCCAAAGACACTGAAATAGAGAACAGGCTGACAGTGACCAGAGGGGAGAGGGGAGGGAATTTCAGGGGAAAAGGGAAGCGTTTACAGGAACAAATATAAAGAACACATGGACAAAAACTAGGGGTGGGGTGGAAATGAGAGGGAGGTGGGGAGGGCTGTGGCGTGGGCTGGGGTGGGAGTAAAGGACAGAAAACTGTACTTGAATGATAATTAAAATAAAATTAAAAAAATTATTTAGCATCTTAAAGAACTTTGATTTATTTGGGTTCTATCTATACATGAGAACCATATTAAAAATTAAGACAGACATTTAAAAATATTTATTATTAATTCATTTGAAAAGAATAAATCCACTACAGATAACATAAATAACATATTTTTATTAAAATAGTTTTTGAGTAGCATGTCACTGTTTTATATTTTTTGCAATTTTTTAAATGTCTGACAATGGAAGCCAGCTGGATTCATATCAGCTTCTGCATTCAATCTGCTATATGTTGTTTTTGTTGAAGAAAAGGAAGAAAATCTGGCATCACAGAGATATACAGTTAGAAAAAGGAGCCCTGGCTGGCATAGCTCAGTGGATTGAGTGCGGGCTGTGAACCAAAGCATAGCGGGTTTGATTCCCAGTCAGGGCACATGCTTGGGTTGCAGGCCATGGCCTCCAGCAACCACACATTGATGTTTTTCTCTCTCTCTCTTTCTCCCTCCCTTCCCTCTCTAAAAAATAAATAAATAAAATCTTAAAAAAAGAAAAAGGAGTATTTTAATAGCTATTTTTGATAATTGTAGATGCTACCCCAAACTTTAGCAAGAGACAGTTTCTTAAAGGTTATTTGGCAATGAATATTGACAGAATTTTCTTTGAAGTGACAGCCTCATATTGTTCACTTAAAAAAAGTCAGCCACATACCAAATCTGAATAAATTGTTTTTTTTCAGGTAAAAGTATGGTTACATAAAGACAGCAGCCCAGCTTTCCATCCAAACCATAACACAAGCATTTTCCCTGGAGACAGACATGCCACTTCTGTACGGAGCAGGAGTGCTTTATGTGTACTTTCCAGTCTCTCACTCAGAATATTATAAAGACCTTCGCTGATGTGTTTAGATTTAACGAAATTAACAATTCTTAATGTTCCAGCAAGGACACTCTTAAGTAAAACTGCTTGTTTTTCTTTTTTTTCCTTCCTTCTCTCCTCCCTCCCTTCCTCCCTCCCTCCTTCCCTCCCTCCCTCCTTCCCTCCCTCCCTCCTTCCTTCGTTCGTTCGTTCGTTCGTTCCTTCCTTCCTTCCTTCCTTCCTTCCTTCCTTCCTTCCTTCCTTCCTTCCATGGTGGATAAGAATGCGATGACTGTTACATATAGTTTGGTTCCACTACACTAACTTGTCCTAAGGTGCTGGCAGTTTGGCCCAGGATTACATTTGCGCCATCAATGTAAATGTCTACATGACGGAAAAGGTAGATCAGTTTTTAAACATTATCACAAAAGTAGTTTTGATCTCACAGATCCCCTGTAAAGATCCCCAGGGCTTTGCAGATGACACTTTGAGAAGGTGAAGAGCAGAGGACCTGAAAGGATCCAAGGGGAGAGAGTGTTTTCTGCTGAGTGTTCCTCTTTGCTGCCTAGTACCTTGAGTTCTGTGTGTACCCTGACTTGCCCCAGCACCTGCAGACTCCTCCTCTCCTGTCTTGAGCTGTCCATGACGCAACACAAGAATGTCTTTGGGAGCCGCAGAGGCGAGCCTTTTTACTTGCTCTGCCACTAGCCTATATAGCAGTGCTAGGAAGGGTGGTGTCAAAGATTCTTTTTTATTTCCTCCTAACTTTAAGAATTTACTAATGAAAATCCTGGTATAACCCTATAAAATATCCAAATTGCTGAATAAACCATTTAGAAATAGAACTGACCAGCAATGTATACTCTTCTCCTTGTGGTTTTGAAAGCATCTTTAAAGAGGTTGTACTGAATACTCTGAACATTTTTCCTACACACTTTATTTTCACTGGATTGTAATTGAAGAGTTTGGAAAAAGAATCCTTGGCTTTCTATGCTGTCCGTAGGAATAGCCTGAAGGATGGCCTTTCTTTAGCACTACCACATGTAAATAGATCTGGGAGCTTTGAACTGTGAGCCTGTTGGGCTCCCTTCCAAACTCCTGAGGGCTTGTTGCATATAAAAACATGACACTTGGCAACTTGTATCAAGGGACTAATCCTTTATTATGTTACTATAACTAGGTTAAAGAGGATATGTGGTGAGCAAAAATATTTACCTGTGATAGAAGATAATTAATGGGATTAAGTATACTCAGTTATTTCTGAGTCAAACATTCTAGAATAAGCTTTTATTTAAGTCTAAAATCCTGTTTTGCTTTTTAAAATTTTAGACAAGAAAATTATATATTTTCAGACTCATAAACTTTGGCAGATGTATAAAATTCCAAGACTGTGTTGCTGTTTTTTTTTTAAAAAAATTCATGTCTTTATTAAAAACAATATTTGCCAAGGGCCTACTCTCTGCCAGATGTTGCTCTAGGCATGGGAATGGAGCAGGGAATGAGATCGACACAGTCTCTGCAGTCATGGAGCTTATAATCTAGAAGGGAGATGAGAAACAATATGTGAACAACTAAATAAGAAAGATAATTTTAGATAACGTCAAGCATAAAGGAAATAACACAGAGTATAGGGGTGATGAATCACAGGGGAGAAGGGAGGTCAGAGAAGACCTCCCGAGGGAGGTGATATCTAAACTGAGACCTGACTGATGATCAGAAGCCAGTCATGGGAAGAGCCAGGTGGAAGAGCACTGGCAGCAAGAGAAACAGCAAGTACAGAGGCCCTGAGGTGGGAATGCATTTGTTGGTGTTGAGGAATAGAGTTAAGGTAGTACAACTTGAGTACAGCAAACAAGGGTAAAAGAGTACAAGATGAGGTCATACTGATCTCTGCAACCTATTGGCAGTCATCTGGACTTTATTGTAAGTGAAATAGGAAGCAACTGGAAGGTTTTTACATAGTGGGGTGGTTACATGACTCAGTGTATTTTCAAATGACCACTCTGGGTACTGTATAGAGTATGGGCAAGATTGAAGCAGTGTTGGCAGTTGTTAGGTTATCATGATGAGCTGGTTGGATGGTAGAAATGGAAAGAGGAAGATGGGTTGTTAAAAGATATGGTTTAAAGGTAGAGCTAGAATGAAAATATCAAGAATATATCTAGATTTTTTTTTCTACTTAAGCTACTGGATGGATGGTAAAGGCAGAAATTAAGATGTGTATGATGGAAATGAACAGTCTGAGAGATGAGTGAGGGGGGTCAAAAGTGCTCTTTGTAATGGTAATCATAATTTTTATTTAGGTTGTGATGTCAGGTAGGATTGCATTCAGCTGCAAGGAAACAAGAACTTGACAAACCCTATCTTAAGCAATCACTCAGTTAATTGACCAATTGATTTATTTTCCACAGAACAAGGATTTCAGAGATAGACTGGCTAGTATGATAGCTCATGAATGCCACTGAGATCCCAGGGATATTCTCTTCTCCTCGTCCATTAGACATTACCATGTCTTTCATTCTCATCAATGAAAGAAGAGTGATGCAGTTTCAGGCATAGCATCAGCATTCCAGATGAGAGAAGGGGTTAAGCTGGAAGAAGGAAGGCATAGTGCCTGTCAGGAAAGGAAAAACTTTTTCAGAAATCTCCCAAGGACCTCCACTTTTATCTCGCTGACCAAAGTTAGAGGTGGTCAGTGACCATCTCTAGCTGCAAGGGAGGCTGAGATTTTTAGCGGGACACCTTAGTTTACTGAACAAAAATTCCCCATTTTAATAAGGAGTAAGGGGTGAGTGGATATTATGAAGGCAGGCAACCAACAGTGCCACTAGGAACACAGTAAGTTTAAGGTCTCAGTTGAACATTCAAATGGTAAAGTCAAGTAAGGTTCGAAATACAAGTCTGAATTCTGATAAGAGCAGTTTGGGAGTCATTGGCATGTAGAGTATATTTAAAGTCAAGAGGGCAGATAAGATCAACTAGGGTTAGAGTAGAATTGGAAACTAGTCATTTTTGCATTTATTACTGTGATCTGCTTTAATTAATTTTATTCAACAAACTTTTAATAAACTTATACATTTTCTGTGTGTCAGAAACTGTCTCAGAACCTTAGAACAGAAAGATGAAAGTGTATCCAACTGTCTACAAGCTTAGACATAGAACAAAATGGAAATCAGTTTTATTAGATGATTCACTACAACATATATAAAATTAATTTATTTACATAAATATGTAGCAGTACATCTGAATTATGACAGTAGCCCTCTTGCAGATTCACTTTTTAATGAGAATTTAAGTAATTACCTTGAATAATTTGAGATTCACCTGTGTACATACATATATATTGGCATATTTTAATTTGGAAATGAATTAAGAAAGCTCTGAATTTTTTAATATAACTAAACACTAACATTAGTAAATTTGCTCTTAAGAGCAACATAATGCATTATGGAATCCTAAATTAACTTTGCAGTTTTGAATAGGAAGATCAGGGAATTATTTGTCAGAAGACCCTAGTTTAGATTGGGGCTAAATAATGGCTTATTGACTTAATTGCTACCTATAATTTATTTTGGAAGTCTCGTAGGTGTTTCAAACTTATCATATCCCAAACTAGGTTCTTTGTCTTACCCGCCCCTCATTCCTTTGTATTATGCTTTCCCGTATTTTTTTTTGAAGTGAATGGCACTACCATCCTTTTGACTCTACACAGAACTCTACTTATCACGCTAGACAGCCATCACCTCATTCCACTCTATCAGTAAAATGCTCAGACTTCACCTCCTAAACATTTCTTGAATATGTCCTTTTCCTCCATCCTGGATCATTATCATCTTAGTCATACTCTCCAGTCATGCTCCTTTAAATCCATCTCTGTAGCTAAGTGATCTTACTAAGCTAAAATGTCCAATTCATTACTTTGACTAAAATCTGGCAAAACCTCCCCAGCATTCTTTAAAAGTAATGTCCTGTGTAAAATCAGTTTTAAAAATATTGGGCTAACCTGTGTTAAAGAGGTCCTTTTATTGCAGGACTCCTTGGAACCTTCAATATGCTAACATATGCATTGTGAATCACTAAGTAGAGGTAAAATTAAGGAGATTTCCAGACAAAAGTCACAGTGAAGTTATTATTTTAAGGAATACCCAGAACATGCCATGAAATACAGGTATGAATACCTGTATTTCATATAAATTGGCTTAGGAAATTTGGTCTACAGAAAGAAATTTGGTTATCTTAATGTGGCAATAAGAATTCCTATGACCTGGTCCTCACCTTCTACATAGGCCTCATTTTGACCACTCCCCACCTTGAACTTCATATCTAATAACAGCAAACCACAGTCAGTCCCTGTATACAGCATACTCCCTGTGATGTTGCTAAGCTCTCCCTCTGGCACATCTTTCTTCCTGTGGCTAAATTTACTCATTTTTCAACTCTCAACTCAGGGACCTTCCTTGAATTACAGATTGAGATAAGTGTCTCTCTACTGAGCTTCACTTACCATAAACAAAAAAATGGTAATAATCTGTTTATGTGTTTTTCCCCTTAGTTTACTGGGTGATAAAGGAACTTGAAAAAGAACAAGCAAAACCCAAAGCAAGTAGAAGGGAGGAAATAATATTTTGCCAAGATATGGAAGCAGCCGAAGCCCAAGTGTCCATCAGTAGATGAATGGATAAAACAACTGTGGGACATTTACACAATGGAATGCTCCTCGGCCTTAAAAAAGAAGAAAATTTTCCCCTTTGTGACAGTATGGATGGATCTACAGAACAGCATGCTAAGTGAAATAAGCCAGTCAGAGAAAGACAAATACCATATGATTTCACTCGTATGTGGAATCTAATGAGCAAACTGAACTAGCAAGGACAATGGGGACAGACTCCTAGATGGAGAGCAGATGAGAGCTAGTGGTGGGGGGCGGTGAGGGGGTGGAAGGATGGAACAAAAAGGAAAAAGGACTCACAGATGTGACAGCAGTGTGGGGATTGTTTAGGAAAGGGGGTGTAAGGAGACTAAATGGTAATGGAACAAAACATAATAAAGATTAAAAAAAAAAAAGACAGAGACCATGTGCGGTGGTGATGATGATGGTGATGATAGCTAAGCTTATTTCACTGACTAGGTACCAGGCTCTGTATATGAATTATTTCATTTAATATTCACAAAACATTCATAACGTAGGTATTATTAATATTTTCATTTTGTAGATAAGGAAGCTAGGGCTTAAAAAGGCTGAGGAATTCTCCTGAGGCCGTGTAGCCAGTGAGTAATAAGCTGGGGCGGGAAGTAAGACAGCCTGACTCCTGAGGCTGCACCTTTTGGCACTGTGTCTGCAACGCCTGCGTGGGGCCTGGCAGCGACCATAACAAATGCTTTCTGATCTGAGCTCAGTGTGTGTGCGTGCATGCCTGTCCTAAAACTACTAGCACTGAGGAAGCTGGATATAGTATAGGATAGGGAAGCATTTGCTGTGAAATTTAATTTGTGGCCAAAGTGGTAGTGGGAAGAAGGGAGCTTTCCTGTTATCTTAAGACATATGCTCTGGGGATGGCCAAGCCGTTTCACATCTGGGTTAGTCTTGCAGGATAAAAAGCATGATCTGATTGTTTAATTAGGACTATTGATAGTTACCTAATTGAGTAATATCTAATAAATCCTTTCATTCAAAAGTCAATGGGAATTTCTAGTTAGAAGTAAGTGTGGGAAATACTTGATCTCAAAAATATTTTCCTACGTGAAGAATATATATGTATTTGTGAGAGATGCTGTATAGTCAATGAAATTTTGTGAGCAAAAATTGAACACTTATCATAGGCCTAGCACAGTTGACAGCTGCTTTTGAGAACTGCAGAATAAGTTTATGACAGCTGCTGCACTGTAGAATTTTGGTATGTGGCTTGGGAGATTCTAAAGAATCCTATAGTAAGTCTCTAAATTGGTGTTTTTTAAAGGGAAATTTCAAATATATTATTTTGTTGTACCCTGTGAGGATTACAAGTCATCATGATATGATTCTAATTTGAAATACAAGTAAGAAATATGTGGAGTCATGGTCTCTATACGCCTGTTCTTCTTAATTAAATGTTGGAAATATTAGAAACATTGAAGAAGAGTTTATAAATGATAAAAATAATTGATAAATCCATAATATATGTTTTATGATTTTGTTTAAGAAGTAGCTATTTCATGTTAGATCAAGTTAGTCATTGTTTAGAATAGAGATGTGCATAAATTTCTATTCCAAATTAACTATAAACGAGAATGCTTGCAAATAACTGGGCTTCTTCTCTGTTTAATATGTACTTTGCTGCTTGGAATAACTTCTTTTCCTTATGTCAGAATTCTTTCATTATAAAAGGTTTCCTAATCCCCATCCCTTTTTTTCTTCTTCTGAGAATTAACCATTCATTTATCCCTTATACTCATTGCAAGTTGGAGCCTGGGATTTACTGGAATTCTCACTGTGGGCACATTGTTTCTTCATGTTCAGCCCTCTGCCTTAAGCATATGTGTTTTCAATGAACCATCTGTTAATTTACCTGGGAAAGAGCTCTCAACACCATTAGAGTCAGTAAGTCTATTGGTCTCGTTTTTCAGTCTTAGCTATTGTTCAGACCATGTGTTAAAGCTTGTGCGCATAGAGGATCCAGAAAATACGTGCTACAATGTAACTTCTTTGTACTTGTATGAGACCATAGCATGACACAATAGAGCTGGGGGGCCCTGCACTTACAGGGAGGAAAAAAGTTTTGACTTTTTCTTTACCTGAATGTTATAAAACTCTAAAGCTTAAATTCGAGTAATTGTTGCAGATGGGTTAAATAAAATCCATCAACTCACAGTATTTTTCCTGTTTCTAGTTGCTAGTGAACTATGGAAGCCTAAAAAAATGTTCTAAAATAAGATATAAAATTTGGGTTAGGGTTATAAGTTAATAGTTCCTTTTTGCCCTGCCCCCAAATTATTTTTAGGCCCTGGACCTTTGAACCAAGTACTGCAAGGCAGCTTTTAACTTTTTATCAGAAGCCAGTGGTCTCCCCTCTTCTTCGTCCTCCCTATCTGGTTGGCAAATGCTTCTGTGGTGACCCAATTCTGCTTCCTGTTCAAACTGTATAAACGATTCGTTTGATTCAATATCTGGCTTTTGATCCAATTTGCAAATATAGAGTTGAGAATGATCGCATTCATTAGCTGATTCATTTTTTCTCTGCTGACCAAATTTGGATCATTTCATTGTTAAGGTTAGATGAGGGAAAAAGAAGCTCTTTGAAGTTCCTCCTACTCATGCTTTTATGGGTCTGATATGGTGGCTTACTGGGGCAGAAGCATGGCATGGTTGACTCAACCCATTTCCAGATGTCTTCACCCTTTCCTACTTCTACAATAGAGAATGGAGAAGCTAGTCCCTGTCCGAATCTCCTGTGAAGCAAGGGGAAACGTTTTGACAGCATTCTGGCCAACAACTCTGAAGCATAAATGGAATTCTGCTGAGAAGGGTTTGGGGAAGAGCCTTTTGTTTCCTGACAAAAGAGATCAGAAGCTGCTGGCACTACTCTTTGCACCTTTTTTTCTTTTTTGTCTTGAACATGGTTACGATGTCTGGACCTAAAGCAGTCGTCTTGAGTCTTTGAGACCATAGACCAAATGTACTAAAAATGGTAGCACAGAACTGTAAAAGAAATGTTGATTTTTATTATATCATGGAGCCCCACATATACAGAACTGCTTCCCTCTAGACATTATATATGAAAAACAAGTCCCTTTGTGATACATTTAAGACATGTCTACAAGTTCTTTGATACTCCTCTCATCACAAGATGTAGTCTAGTTCCCCTTCTCTTGAATATAGGCCAACCTTAGTGACTTGTGTCTAACCAGCAGACAGTAAGGGCAACACTGCCTGACTCCCCAAGCTCTATAGATCATAAAAAGGGATACAGTTTCTGCCTTCTTATCCCTCTCTCGAACATGTGACTTGGGAACCTTGAATTGAATATCAACTGCCATGCTGAAGAAGCCATATAAGGGACCATAGAGAAAGAGGTGTCCAAGGAGCCCCAGCTGTACCAGACCCCAACTCTCTTAGTTTTCCTGTCAAAACCAGACCGACTTGTGAGTGAAGCAGTCTACAAATGGTTCTGGCCCATGGTCTTCAAGCTGCCCCAGCTGATGCTGAGGGGACCAGACAAGCCTCTCCAAAACTGTAGATTCATGAGCAAAATAAATGCTTTTTTAAGTCACTAAATTTTGGGGTGGCTTTTTATGTAGCAATAGAAAACTGGAATACTCTATTTTTTAAAAGATTTTTTAATTTATTCATTTTCAGAGAGGGAAGGGAGGGAGATAGAGAGAGAGCAAGAAACATCAATGTGCGGTTGCTGGGGGTCATGGCCTGCAACCCAGGCATGTACCCTGACTGGGAATCGAACCTGCGACACTTTGGTTTGCAGCCCATGCTTAATCCACTGAGCTATGCCAGCCAGGGCTGGAATACTCTATTTTTTAAGTACAGATTTTATTTATTTTTATTTAGAGAGGGAGGAAAAGAAGGAGAAAGCGAGGGAGAGAAATATCAATGTGTGGTTGCCTCTCACATGCCCCCTAATGGGGACCTGGCCTGCAACACAGGCATGTGCCCTGACTGGGAATTGAACTGTTGACCCTTTGGTTCGAAGGCTAACCCACTGAGCTATACTAGCAAGGGCCCTATTTTTTTATACTACTGCTATTTGGCTGTTCTGTATGTGAGGCTAAGCATTCCTACCGGAAACACTTAGCAATAGAAAAGATGAAAAGAAATTGCTGAAATAACCCTTCTAAATTACTAGATGTGCTGATTATCCTTTCTATTCCTCTCTTAACCTGGCCATGGTAATCACGTCGACTATAGTACTGATGTCACCATTTTCCATTGAAGTCGATGCTATTTTAGTTATATAAAGGTTTTATTTACAATAAGACTGGACTACTAGAAATGTGGAAAAGGAAACATTTCAATTCAGGGCACCATACTGCTGTTTTCCTGCTCTTTTGCAATTTGATAACAATAAAAACAGTATCGATACCTGCCTCACTGGCCAGTAAATCTTGTCTGAGTCCCCATCTTCATCAAAATCCCATCAGTGTTTGAGGCTCTTTCCTTAATAAAATGCTCCTAACATTTGACAGCTTTGCTTTCTCATTGGCATTTGCAGCTTTTTAAATAGATGAATATTTAATGTCATATTTAATAGGTCAGGTTCTTTGAAGCAAAATCCCATTAGTTAGTTCCCACTTTTTAAAGAGTGGATGGTCACTAATTATTGTTAGAATTTATTTAAAAGTTTTATTGTATGGTTTTAATCATAAACTCATCTATAAATCCAGTATGGAGAAACTAGTAGGATTGTTTTACATTAATATTCATATCCTTATATGGAAGCTGCAGTAGAAGTTAAAAATCTTTCATCCAAAAGTAACATAATGCTATTTCTAGTGATGGAAATTCCTAATCAGCTTTGCAATATTGTTTGGGCAACTTTCTTGTTCCACTGCACTGAAAATTTTAAACCTAGAGGAACAAAGTGTAACTCCCGAAAACTGGTTGCACAAAAGCCAATTTTATTTTTGTGTGTTTATTTACTCAGCGTCCACATCTTTAAACTGCTGGGGAACTCGGGGCTGGGTGGAGCAGCACATGTGTCATTGCATGGGTGCCGTGGGACGGGAGGGACGTGGAAGCTGACCGGGGCAGCAGAGGGGTCCTTGCGTAAGTGATATCATATGCAGAAGCGGCCTCTGGGGTTTGAAAATAGCTGGGCAGGGAGTGTCAGCCTTTCTTGGATCTGATTCCTTGATTTACTGTCCTTGAGGGTCAGACCTATATTTCTGGGTGGGCTGGAGAGTCTCAGTGCACCCAGTTCCTAATATCAACTCTGCATAATAGCTCAGAGGCCTGGAGATGATTTTTCTTCTCTTTTTGTCTCAAGGCAGTAAGGTGCAGCCTGCAAAAGCTGAACCAACATCTCAGTTGGAAGCCAAAACAGGACAGATGTTTTATGCTGCATCTCAGATGCGGTTGTTTCCACCATAGTTACCTTAAATAAACAGGAAACACAGAAAAATAGAGAAGATGACTGCTTTTCCATGGCAGTTCCAAAGCAGATTAAAACTAGCACTAATTCCCCAACCCCTCCTTCTCCCTACCAGCTTTTCTTGGGGAACTGAATCATTGATGAACGAGATAATGCCTTGTATTCATGCTACTTGATATTTTTACTTTTGTAACTTGTGAAAAATAAGCTGTTACTGCTCATCTACCCTGGTGCCAGAGATTCCTTGGGGGCCCATGTAATAATTTACTTTGCACTGAGCCCCCCTCTAGCACCTGAGGAAATACACAATCAGTGGACAGTCATACAAGACTGTGGGAGTGGTGGGAGTTGGAGTGACATTTAACAAAGTTAAGAACACAATATAACTACATATTAGATCCACCATTTGCCTGTGGTAACCCTGATCCCCAAGCACCCTAGCCTGTCAAGTTTCACAAGAGATCCTCCTTAGGGACAGGCAGACTTTTCTGTTTCTGGCATCGTGTGCTCTGAATCTCATTCAGTGGTCCTCTGGACTAGAACCCTCAGCTCCAGTCCCCAGTTCCTCCTATGCCTTCTACAAGCTAATGCCTTTTCTTAAGTTTACCTGATGTCTACAACATCCCTCTCCACTGCTTCCCTTACTTCTTGGTATCAACAGACAGAGCCCTTCAATTCTTCTCTAATGCCGGGGCCTCTTCCTGAAGTCCTACGTGCCATCAGAAACCAGAAAACAATCTCTCATCCACATAAGTGATTGCTTTTAGAAACATTTCCCATTCAAGCTGACTCTTTCCAGAGGTCTGCATTCTTTCATTCACTGAAGCCATATTTCTCACAGCATTAGAATTATCTGGGATGCTTCCTAAAACACAGGTTCCCACTCAACCAGGCTCTCTCAAGTCTGCATATGTAACAAGCTCTTCAGGGAGGCAGCTCATTCCATCTCAAGATCAAGGTGCAGAGCGCTAATTTTATCCTTGTACACATCAAGCTCAGGATTTCTTTTGAGGGATGAGAATATCTTCTCGCCCTCACGGTTTGGAAACCTCAGGAACAGTCTGCCAGTTTCAACAATTGGGACACCACCCAGCCCTTCTGCTTGAAGTGTCTCAAAGTAACTGTAACTGTGCTTTGGGGAAAACTTGAGGCTGAGAACTCCATCTGACCTTTCATCCTTGGTCTTTGGCTAGCCTTCCCATGCACCTTTGAGGAGCTCCCTCCCCTCCAGGTCGTCTGTGTTCCCCTGTACTCAGGTCTTTTCCTTGCTCTGTGCGTCCCGTCCCCAAGCACCTGTGTCTTACCACACCCGTTCAGCCCCATCCTCTCGCTCTCTGGATTTCCACTGCAGGGTAAATCCCCTTCATCACATTTCTAGACTATGGCTTCAGCTGAACCCTGGCTGTCTCTGGGGATTCTCTTTCCTTCTTAGTCCTCTTAAGTGGCAGCCACCCTTTCCCCACACCTATCACGAACCACAGAGCTGATGGTGGCCGGCATGGAATAGACTTGGGAAGCAGCAGCCAACATTTTCTGTGAGGGACCAGATAGTAAATATCTTCACACTCAAGCCTGCCATTGGAGCACAAAAGCAACCACAAATGTAAATAAACAAATGAATGCAAATTTCATATAATTCTGATTATCATAAAATATCACTCCTTTTTGGAAAAAAGTCAACTATTTAAAAATGTAAAATCATTTTTAGCTCATGGGCCATACAAAAGCAGGAGATAGGCTGGGTTTGGCCCATGGGCTATATAGTTCATTGACTCCTGATCTAAATCAGTGCTTCTCAGACTTGAACATACGTATACACCACTAAGGATCTTGTTAACATGTAGACTCTAATTCAGTAGATACGGGGTAGAACCTGAAATTCTGCATTTCTGAAAAGCCCCCAGGTGATATGAGTGCTCCTAGTTGGTACACCATACTTTGAGCAGCAAGATGCTACAATCATGTGTACAAATTTGTTCTTTATATAATAAAGGCATTAGAAATGCTTTAATGATATAAGGAAATGCTCATACTGTAATTCATGGTAGGTAGCAAGGCCATGTGGAAAGCATGGTAGTTGAGAGAACCATGGTATTTGAGACTGTTGAGAACAGTCTTTTAAACCAAACAGACTTCCACTTACCAGCCAGATGAATCTGGACACACTTCTTAAACTGTTTCCATGGATTCAACTGCAAAATGGGATAATATTCTCTGTTTCAGAGGTTGTTTTTGATTTTAACATGATAATGCACTTAGCAAATGCTCAATAAATCTTAGCCATTATTATTATTAATAAATATAAAAAGCAAGATATGAACCTGTAGATAAAAATAAAAACTTTAATTTTGAGTGCCTCAGGGGATTTCCTTGCTTTATTTCTTGGAAAATATTTGTAAGGGTCATGACCATTCATTCATTCAAGAAACATTTGCTGAGCTGCTACTTCTCCTGCCAAGCAATGTTCTTTGCTGGATCTCTTAAGATGAGTGAAATATAAGCTAACTTAGCTGGGGGAGATGAAAACAAACAGCAATTTCAGCGGAGAGTAAGCCTGCATGAGACTATATGCAGAGTGCTGGAGAATGCACAGGAAAGAGCCTCCACTCTGCTATGAGGAGATGCAGGAGGGATTCCGCTAGACTTCATTGATGAATGTGGGTCTGCTTGATGGAGGGATGAGGAAACAGGGTACATGAAGTCAGTGGACAATCCAGGCGAGTCCAGGGAAACCAGATCCCAGTGATGTGTGGGAAAGGCCAGGGACAAGGCCCTGACCCACCAGAACAGACACGGCCTTTATGCCACAGTGGCTTGGACTGGCTGGTTATGAGCCCTGGGTGGGTCATTATCCCTTTTTGTAAAACATCCTGACAATACCATAATATGGGCCAGCAGAGACCCTGAGAAAAGACAGCTCCAGAAAACCCTTGACCATTTTTGCTGGAGTCACAGAAATACCGAGGAGCCCTCATGCTGAGCCAAGTCATCCCAGCCTGTATCCTAAGGAATGCAGGGTGGGGTGGGAGTAGGTTTACAGCTGCTCATATGAAAAATAATACGATAATTAGTAAATAATAATACAAGAATAAATTCTTTTGTGTACTCATAATTGTGAATCTACTTTTGCCTCACCCTGTATTACAGACTGGATGAGAATTCTCTGCTACTTGGGACTTACTGTATTAGAGCCAAAGGAAAATAGCCTTTGTTGGTAAGTAGCCTTCTGGGAACCTACTTGGTTCCCAGCTAAATTACCACCTAAGTGTCTGCTGCTGGAGGGACTTTGCATGGTGCTGCCAGGGCTATGGCAGTCAAGTTTGGCCTTGGCCATGGAGAGTTCAACCTCTACTAGAGAAAATGAGCATACAAATCACTAGACCGCAAGGTGAAGGGAGGCAAACGAAGTTTTGTGGAATTTTATAGGGAGAAGAAAAAGATGATAAGGAGCTTGGGTCTGTGGGCAGGGGCTTCAGATGAGCTTCATGGAGGAAGCAGCATTTGAGTTGGCCTTTGAGACAGATGTTTCCGTTTCTGGGTGCTCACTTCCAAATTGTCAGCTTGTTGGGGGTGGTGGAGTTTATAAATAGCTAACTTTAATCAATGGTACTGGAACTGATGGTAGGTTCCTGAACTGACCTTCAGAGTAGGGTCCTAAAGCTGCCATCTGAAATGACCCTGAACCTGTAGGGCAAAGCTTGCCATCAAATAAAATGTGGATTACAGCCCTAGAATAGAAATTTAGAAATGGCTCCTAGAAATCTCTGTCTCCCCTTTTTGATTCCCTGGGGCCTCTGTCTTCCATAGCAGGGCTTCTAAATTAGAGGACTACGTGTGTGAGATGCAGTGGGCCCGGCAGTAAGGGGGTATGAAGGGAGGTAGGTATTTTACCTGGGCTAGGACATTTGCATCCTGACACAGGGTGTCCTGGTTCCAGCTTGCTATCCTGTCTGTTAATTCCTCCTTTCTCAGTGGTAAGGGATGACTTTTCTGCTCTAATGCCCTCCTAAACCATGCTTAATCTTTGAATTAATTTTTCTCTATTTCACCTTCTATAAGTGAAATTTAACCATATCTGGGCCTATCTGGTAACTCTACAAGGCCCCAGCTGAGTTTCTTGGCCTGAAGAAAGATTTGTGCTTGGGACTTGGAGCTGGGAAAAGGATGTGAAAGAGGCTACCACAGGGCTGTTTCCAAGACCAGACTGTGGACTAGGTTTGGGCTCAGTGGAGAGGGCTCTGCAGCAGAAGCCAAAAGGGCTGTTTTTTTTTGTTTTTTTTTTTTTTGTTTTTTTTTTTTTTTACAAGGAATTCTGAGGCAAAGAGCCACAAGCAATGTTGCTTCAGGGTCATGTTAAGAAAACGCTACTCAGAGTGCACCCAGACCCTGTCAATCCCTTCTAGAGCTAGTGTTTACAGAGTCCTGAGCACTTATGGCTCAGGTTTTGGGTCTTCCCACAGTGTTACGGGCCAAAAAACATTTTCCTATTGAACAGAGCTTTTTACCTCAGCAGTTTCAGTTTCA
Organism: Phyllostomus discolor; assembly: GCF_004126475.2. NCBI lineage: Eukaryota > Metazoa > Chordata > Mammalia > Chiroptera > Phyllostomidae > Phyllostomus > Phyllostomus discolor. The sequence continues at coordinate 151,408,497 of NC_040904.2, forward strand.
GATCTCTGTAAACTGACCCCTGGACAGGGAAGCAGAATTTTTATAGAGGGCTAGGGTGAGATGATACTCCGAATGGTTGCTTGTGTAGCAGACCTCACTGATGAGGCTGAGGTGCAAGAACAGAAGCCTGTTTGATATGTTCAACAATACAGGGTGGGGCAAAAAGTTTATAGTTGTGAGTATGCAAAACACAGAGTTTATTCTTTTATTATTATTTATTAATTAGTTGTATCATTTTCCATACAAACAACTGTAAACCTACATTCGCCCCACCCTAGTTTGTAATAACTGTGTGTGGTACCAGTTGGTACCAGAAATAGTAAGGGGACCACTTTGTAAAGTATGTGATTGTCTAACCACTGTGCTGTACACCTAAAACTAATACAAAATAATATTGAATGTAAACTGTAATTGAAAAGAATTTAAAAAAGAAGCCTGTTTGTGAAGACACATGAGATGCCCTTGGATGCTCCCAAACATGCACACAGAAGAAGACATTACTGAGGTTCCTCCTTATACGGTCAGGAGAACACATTAATAAGGTATGAGTTGTTACTGTTATTGTAACCTCATTTGTACCCATTAGCTGGGGAGGCTGGGAAGAATGTGAGTTAACATTTGTGAATACACATTCATGCATATGAGATTGATACTAAAAGCACTATTCCAGGAAGGGGTGTCACTCACCCATTGACAAGCACTGTGGCAACATAGGTCTCTGTGAACAGGTACCACATTTTATATGGATATAAATCAGCAAATCTAATCTGCAATTATTTCTCAGTTTGCTAAGCCATTCTCATCAATATGTAGCAGCATAGCACAAGGACTTTCCCCATCAGGTGGGGGTTTTTGTTTGTAGAGGATCTGTCTTGGCCCCTAGAATGTGTAACTGGGACTTTGTCATCTTGTTCACTTCTGTATCCTCGGTGCCTAGGTGCCTGGCATATAACAGGTACTTAAAATTATGAATGAATGAATGAATAAATGAACACTGGGTTTTATGTATGAGATGGAAACCATCTCTCTTTTCTCAGCTGCTGTTACTTCTGCCAAGTCTACCTTGAGTCCTTGGTCTATGGAAAATTCCACCCTCTCAGTGTAGAGACTGTGGGTGGTTCCCAGGGCATTGTGGGTCAGCATGTGGGTGTGGATTCTGGTACAGACAAAGAGGCCCTGGCCTTAACAGATAGTCCACAGGTCTCAGAGGGACTTTCAGGCAGAGTACTATAAACTTCATCTTCCTTAAAACACTTAATATTTTCCCATTATGAAAATAACACATGCTTGTTAACTGAAGATTAAAAATGCTAGAAAAATACAAAGGTGGAAAAATTACCCATAATCTCTTTACTCCAACACAAACCTGTCTTTCTCTTTCTTCTGGATTTTTGGAACAGCTTTTAAATCTGCTCCCTTCCCTCCAGCTTTCCCATTCTTTAATCTAGTTGCAGGGCCAGGGAGAGATCTTCCTAAAACACACACCTTGAAACACTTGAAAGGCTTCCCGTTGTCTTCAGTGCCTGAACTACTCAGTAGGGTTGGCTCTGGTTGTCTCTTCAACTTCTTATTCCTCTGAGCCCCTATCATATCACACTTGTGCCAAATGGAATTTCCTTCAGTTCTTTAAAGGGGCTGCACCGTCTCAGGCTGCCTCTGGTCTTGTTCATGAGCTGTTCACTCTGCTTGGAATTCTCTCCGTCTTTCTTGGTCCTATTCTTTCTTTTCTTCTGTTTCCTAGTCTGTGTCTGTTTTTTCATCTCTTCTCTCTCTGATTCAGAATTTAGATACTACTTGCCCTGATAAAACTTCCCCGACTATCCTCTCCCCTCCCCCTACCAAATCCGAGTGTGTAGGTCCTCCCGTTTGCTTCAGAAAGCCCACAGATTTCCCCCACCACATCACTCATTGTGCGGCATTTTAGCCCTTGTCTGTGAGAGCATCTCTTCATGCCCAGCGCACAGCACGGCGCCTGGTTCGTGTCACACAGCTCAATAAATATTTGTGGAAGTGAATTTAAATTGAAGCATCGTTTACGTTTTAGAAACATTTCCTCTTGCCTTTTGCTTTAGTCATGTGTTTTCCATTTTACATGAATATAATTAATCATGTAAATTTTATGTTAAAGCCCATATCATATAATCATTTTAATCTTATTTTTGATTTATGGGTTTTTAAAATTTAACATTATATGAAGGATTTTCAATTTTACCCAATCTTTATAAACTTCATTTTTGATGACTGCATACTATTCTATCAAGTGGATATACTCTGGTTCATATCTACTTTAGGATATTTAAGATTGTCTGCCTGCTAAAATTTGTTAATAATTTTGCTATAATTATCTTTGGGCATAAAGTTTTTCATCTTTTAAAATTTTCCTTAAAACATCCAAAGTAAAATTTTAAGGTCACTGAGTATTTAAAGAAAGTTCTCAATACATGTTGTCTAACAGCCTTCATGAAGTGTTATTTATTCATTTATATTGCCACTGGCAATTTATGTGAGGGCTTATCTCACCTACCCTCACCAAAGTTGCTTCCTTTTCCACCATTAAAAACTTTCCCTGGCTGGTGTAGCTCAGTGGACTGAGCACGGGCTTGCAAACCAAAGTGTCACTGATTCAATTCCCAGCCCAGGCCACTTGCCTGGCTTTCTGGCTGGGTCCCCAGCGAGGGGCATGGGAGAGACAACCACACACTGATGCTTCTCTCCCTCTCTTTCTCCCCTCCTCCTCTCTCTAAAAAGAAATAAAATCTTTTAAAAAAGAACTTTCAAAGACCATGTACCTGCCCAGACAACTGCAGCACCAAGGACACAGGGCCAGCGTTTGCCCCTTGCTTCACCCCCGTTCAAGGGCAGTGTCTCCATCCCATTTGCGGAGTGCAGACTTTGCCAGCTTTCTCCCCACTGGGCTGTGCAGTCACTCTGAGCATCTACTTCTTTCTCTTGGTCGGGGGTGAGACAGCTTTAAGTTTGCTCTGTTTATTTTATTTCAAACCCTGTAGATGGGCACAGGGCAACCTCTACTCTCATTGCCCACCCTTGCATCAATACACACACACACACGCACACACACAGATAAGTTAACGTCTACCTGAGGGCAGTGTCCACTGACGCCACCTTCCCCCTCACCTCGTCCTTTCCCTGGCTAATTCCTTTGCTCTTTCTGTAGTTCCAACTCATTTCCTTCCTTCCTCCTCCCTTTCTCTCTCTTTCCCTCCTTCTCTTCCTTTCTTCCTTCAGCCATTTATTCAACAAATTTAGCAAGTATCTACTAGGCCAGGCAGAAGTGCTGGAATACACAGGAAATAAAGCAGGAGTGGTTCCTGCCTTCATGGAGTTTACATTCTAGATTAAAAACAAACCAACCAACACATTACCCATCGAGATAGGCATTATGAAGGAAACAAAGGCTGAGAGAATAATGAAAATACATTTAAGTAGACTAATACTTTCCTCCTTCTCTCCTTCCCTCTCCCATTCTCCCCACTTAACCCTTTAACTGCACCTTTTCTTCTTTGCAGCACTTACTGCATCTGGCACAACATGTATAATATTTCCCTGTTTGTTTGTTTATTATGTTTCCTCCAACTCTAATGTAAACTGCAGGGGGGCAGGAGCTTTGCAGTTCACTGCTGCATCTAACCAACTGCAGGTTCTCCATAAATGTTTGCTGGATGGCTTCAGGAGTGGAAAAGGCTTTCTGGGGACTTGTATATGAAACTGGGGCCTGAGGAAGAGACAGAGCTGTTTGTGTACAGAGTTGGTGTCAGAGGTCCAGGAGGAAGAAAGAGCAGGAGCAGGGACCCTGAGGCAGGCAAAAGGAAAGAAGAAGAGCCCAGCGTGGATGAATCAGGATGAGCAAGGGGGCAGCCACACAAGATGATGAGATTTGGCAGGCGAGCAGGGCTCTTATAATGCCAGGCCTTGTAGGCCCCAGTCAGGGGATTGGACTTCATTCCAAGGGCAATGGGAGGCCACTGAAAGCTTTGCTTTAACATGACAGCCGGTTATGCTTCCTTGTGCTGGTAGAGGTAACTAAAATATTTGTGGGGGTGGGATGGGGTGGGGATGAGATGGGGGTAATTCTCATGGTGAGTTCCTGTACACAGATTTGTCCTCACCCTGTGACCTATATTCTCCCTGGTGGGTGTGGACGACCAGACTTCTTCCAAACCTATTGTTTTAGGACCTTGTAATTATTGTATAACTATACTGTCCTTGTTATTATGTTTCCTTATATTTTGATATCCAGCCTCTTAATGGTTGACCCATATGGGAAGCCTCAGCCCTGAGGCAGAGTCCAGAGCCGTCATTTTTAGGATGACAGTAGCCCCCATCCACATTGGGCAACTGGGGCAACATCTTCTGTATTGCATTTGGTAATGTTAACACAACAAGAGGAGTCATGGCTTCCCCTTGACTCTGCCCTCTGGTGTGACGGCACAGAATTTTGTCCAGCCTGGTTTATGTTTCTCAGGTGGTTTGGGGTCTATTGAGGGTCTTGCTGTGAGAATTCTGGCCCTGTGAGAGCAGCAGAGGCCCCCAACAGGGAGAACTCCAGAGCTGGGCAATGGAAAGGCCCATTGCTTCCCAGCCCTTGTCCTCAGCAGCCTTCTTTGGGGGGACACCTCCCTCCTGCCTCTGACCTCTGCAGCTTTCTCTAGTGTTCATCCTGTAACAAGCCCCACAACTGGCCACTGCTTTTGGCTCCTTCCACAGGCATCTCTTCCTGTCACTCACCATTAGAGGTGCAAACAACCTCCTTCTCTCCACCTACTTGTTGCTTGGGTCTCCTTTACCTTGCCCTTCCCACTAGGGAACACCAGCCATTCTGGTCCAGCATTTGTCAGCTCCTCTCAGTGAAGCCATGTGATTAGCTGCCCCTGCCAGACCTGTTTCCCTTTGCCCAAACCTGGGAATCCGTGGGATCGATGCAGCTGGAAGGGGTGTGAGTAGAAAGAGTAAAATAGACAGTACGGGTGAACGGTGGGCAGCTGGCAGAGTCGGGAGACTGCAACATGAGGCACACTAGAGATCTCATTTCTCCCCTTCCTGGAGGGGTACTTCTTTTTTATTGTGAGCAAATAATCCTGCATAAATCTAAGTATTGTGATTGAATTAAATTTACAACAGACTTAGTCTGACACATATTTAATAGAATATACCTAATTGTTAGTGGTTTGCATGGCACTTAGACACACCCTGTAAGCAATTTACTGATATATTATTTCTTTTATCCAGCTAATCCACACTTTGCTTTCCTATTCTCACTTTACTTCTCTACCACCTATCATTGGCATTGATGGTATTTTATGATAGTGCTATATTACTACATGAGCACATCACACTTGTAGTGATTAGTAGCCTGTTAAGGAAATTAAACACAGAATCCATATGCATAGCTGACAAGTGAAGGGGTCAGTGCTGTGTTCTCATCCTGGTTTTCATTCAACAGTATTGTGTGCTGTTGCATAATCACTCTTACCTGGTACACCTGAAGCTCTTAGGACCTCATTTGCCAATAGCAGAGGGGATGGCTTGCGGAGGGTGAGGATATTCTTGCAGCAAAGTGAAATCAAGTTTTGGATTCCCGGAGTCAATGGTCTTAGGATAGAAGGGTGGGAGGGTAGGATAAATTTTAAAGGAGGTGGGGCTGATAGCACAAGCTGGATGCTCTATATGCCCCTGATGCATACTCTGCACCTAAAAAATACAAACAAGTCTACACCAGGGTCAGTCTTATTGTAACACTAGGAAGAAGAGATTCCTGGTCAAAGAAGGGTTTCTCTCACTTGTATGTTGCTCAAAGAGACACAGAATTTTATTCCAAAACTAGAAAAAAGGCCATAAAAGTGGCTATAAATATGAAGGATCTGGCCTCTGGGTATCTGATTGTAAGGGGTTAGGGAGAATGCCTTAAGAGGGTGGAGGGCAGGTGGGGCAGTCAATGGGAGGTATGTATGGAGGGAGGTGGCCACATGGACATTGAAGAGACCACGGACTTCCCCACTTGGTCCTGACACCTTACAAAAAATTTAATCTTCTCACTAGTCTTTTCTATTTTGGAATGCCATGCCTATTCCTGTGGGAACAGAAATTTTCTCCACTTACAGTGCTTCCTACTTGAAACTTCCTTTAACTGGCTCGCCAAGGACAGAGGTCACACTATCTCCAATGGCAATCAGAATTTCACTGTGGCCTGTGGAGTGAGCTGCTTATTTCAGACGGTTCGGACAGCAGCATGAATTTGTACCCTTTTTTATGGCGGTCATGTGAATGTTTTCTTTTTCTTGGTCAGTGAACCTCTGTGCAGCTGCAGAAGTGACAGGAAAGTGTGAAAAGACACTAAATCCAGTTGAGCAATCTGTTCTTTGTTGGCTTTGGAGCCCCCAGTAAAAAGCTACTTCAGAATAGGTCAAGTGGATGGCAAACCAGTCATGGTTGCTATAGTAACCAACAAATATGTTTGGTTTCCAGAGGCCATGCCCCAGAAGAGGATGCTGGCTTTCATTATGAAATTTATAAAGTTTGTTTCCCCACTATTTGTTTCCAAAGTTGTTAATAGTAACGAATTAGTCATTACCTGTAGTCCATTTATGCTCAGGTTTGGGGCTAACCTGGGCCCCACTTCCCTCTCTGCCGTGGTCAGTTCTGGTGTATGGTTCTGGTCTCTCTTATAGCCTGTAGAGGTTTATGGGAACCACAGAAAAGCACACAGGAGTGTGGCAATGAGAAGACCAGAGCTCTGTTGTGACTTTAACAATTTTGGCCCTCAGTTCCATTAAAATGAGGATAAAAATATCTGCCCTGCCTACCTGATGGAGTTTTGTGAAGGTACATGAGACTTTAGATGTAAACATGATTTGAAATATTTAGTGCGTTGTGTTCACTTAAGAGGGAGCATAATAATTTAACTTCTTGATCTTCAGATAGAATCCTTATTACAATGACTAATATATGTATTTCTTCTTAAGTGTCAATCCTAATTGAGTGACAGTGGGTGCCTCTGTGTTGAGGATTTTGAGGGTGCATCTAAGCTCACCTAGCAGTGGGGATGATCATCTAGGGATGTCTGCTACGTGTACAGGAAGGAGAAGTGGCATCACAAGTGCGTGTATTTGCTACCTGGTTTAGGATGTTCCTCCATGGCTCCTGTGTTGCATTTGGAGGCTGAGCACTCATTACTGTTCTGAAGCTTGTTTGGTGCTGGTCTGCTAGCACTGATTCATGGGAGATAAACTCTTAGCATTCTAGGCTGAAACTGGCAATGCTTTTGTTTTTATAAAACAACATTTTGATTCTTGCTGGTAAAAGTGAAATGTGTTTATTGTTTGAAATTTTACAAATAACAGAAGCAGACACAGAAAATAAGAAAAGTCCATAATATCAACATTTCTGGGTAACTTTTAATATTTTGGTTATGGATTTCTTGCCATTTGATCTGAGTTATTACTTTTTAAAGGATCACTGATTGCTGTGTAGAAAATAGATTGCAGACAGGCAGTGGGGATGCAGAGGGGTCAGTTGAAAGGTCTTATAGGGGTCTACGGGAAAGATGCTGGTGGCCTGGGCTAAGGGCTCACTGGTGGAGCCGGCGAGAGGATGCTGGATTTGGCATGTATGTTTAACAGGGACTTACTAATGGAAGGAAGGGACTTGCTATAAGGATGGAAGGCATAAAAAAGATCACATTCAGGTTTTTAGTCCCATTTCTGATAAAATGATAATCCATTTACAGAGATAGGGAACAATGAGAGAGAAGCAAGTATGTGGGTGAGTGGCATGGTGGAAATCGAGAGTTGAATGTTGGATATGAGATGTCTGAGGGAAAATTTCACATCCCAGTGAAGTAGGCAGTTGGATATATATGGGGAGTTCTTGGGAAGAGAATGGGACTAGGGATTTTAATCTGAGGATCATCAGCACAGAGAGGATGGGAAAGAGATAGAGCTGGCCTACAGAGTTGTGTGTAGATGGAGAGAAAGTCTGAGGACTGATCCATGAGGCCCGCCAAAATGTAGTCATCAGGAAGAGGATGCAGCATGGGAGACCGAAGGAGCAGCCAGCCAGTGTCTAGGACTACAAGTAGGAGAGTGAGCAGTGGTCGGTAGCCAAGGGCAGAGGGCAGTTTGAGACAAGGGAAGTGCTTCCTCTCTCTTTGTATACACAAAACACTTACATATATTCCATGTATAGTTTTACATACAATATGTACATTTTTACACAAATATAAGGGGTTCTTCATTTATCACGAGTACTTCCTCATAACCTTCAAAAAAACCTAACATATTATTTTGAAGGCTTTAAAGTATTCATCCTTATGGATATAAAGTTGGGACGAACATCCTTGAATGTACATCTTGGGTTTCCTTAGATTAAATTCCTGAAATAGAAAAACTAGTAGATACAACATCTTTAAGGCTTTTGATATATGTTGTCAAATTTCCTTTCAGAAAGTTTGTACCAAGGTTGTACACTCCAGCAGTCAAGTGAAAAATATTTGGCGACCACTGTTGCCGTTAAAAATACATATTTTTATAAATATACACATAAAAATAATATATGTGATCTAGTTTTCTTTATATTTGCATGACCTGATTAATGGAGGTTTCAGCATAAGGTTTCTTGTATGCAGTCTGAGCAGTGAGCAAGTTCATCTCTGTACTGAAAACTTTAGTATGAAAAAATGAGCGTAAATATAACCCAAGTCAGCTATTCAGGCCAAGAGGACTGGGGAGGAGAAAAGCTGGTTCTGAGCCAGTTTCTAGGGTGAGGGGTGGAGTAGATCTCGGTCAGCAGTACAGGCAACTGTGTGGTTCCCACAACTTGCAACGCCTCCTCCCCTCCCAGCCTGACTTCCTGTGGGCTCAGCCTGGGAAAGGGCGTGGTCACCGAGAGGCAGAAGTAACTCACAGTGCAGCAGTGAGAGCCCAGATGTAATAAGTGGCAGAGTCTCTGTTGCCCTGTGAACAACAGTCCAAATTGCCCAACTAAACAACAAATGTGTGCCAGAGGGACTTAGGCAGACTGCCCCACATACAAGGTCCCTTGCTGACTGGGTGGAGCCTTATCACTTCTGACAGGCCTGGTCTCTGTGTAGCGATCTTAAGAATCCTCTGCTTAGCTTTTCTGGGCATCTGTCCAGCTGAAATGGAAAGACCCTATGTGTTGTGAAACTACAGCAGGGCATGGCATCTTGCTGTTGGTCTGCAGCATTGCAAAGGACAATTGCACCATGCTGTTATGCTACAGATGTGGAAATTGCAGATACTGCTAGCAATCTTAAGAATGTGTGGAACATAGAGATAGGCTGAAAATGGGGATTGTGGGACTCTTGAATGTATTAGTTTTCATTTTATAACCATGCCAATTGGAACAAGAAACTTAAAAAAAATAAAACCCAAAGAGAAAAATAAATCATTTCAATTTTTTTGCTTTCTGGATAGCACTGACACTTGTTTTATTTTCTATAGCAGCCAAGAAAGTATTCCTGAGGGAGTACAGACATGCAAATTAGCACAAGCCCCAAATCCAAAGGAAATCATTCTGTGAGGAATCAAAAATGAAAATGGACAATTAAAAAATAGAAATAAGACTAATATTCAGTTTCTTCAGATTTTAACAATTTTTTAAATTGTTAAATAATACATTTTCATTTTTATCATTCAACTAACAGAGAAATGTATAAAGTAAAGCTAGTCTTCGCTTGGTCCCTCAAACGTTACTTCCACTCTCCAGAACTTTGTTCATACAATTACAAACATTTCTATAAGAATAGATTACATGGCCTATGTATAGTATGTTTTTCAAACTGCTAGTATATAGTTAGTGTTCAATAATATATATCCAAACATATAATTTTAAAAAATGAGATTATACTACACAAATTCTGCCACTTGTTTTAAATTTTATTTAAGTGCAATTTCTCATTACCTCTTGGCAAGTAATTTAGTTTGGTTTGATGTGTGCTTTATTAGAAAAAAAAATCCAAAAATTTTTTGAGCCATACATACCAGATTCATTTGCTGGACTATTATTGTTGCCTGTCAGCTATGTATCAAGCTTTATTCAAGGCACAGGAAGTAAATGAAATGATAAAAGTCCTTAAAATGGTGATAAATACATGTCAACAATTACTTTAAATGCAAATGAATGAAATGATCCAATCAAAAGGCACATGGAGGCTGAATAGATATCAAAGTAAGACCCTGACATATGCTGCCTATAAGAGACTCACCTCAGATCAAAGGTCACACACAGACTGAAAGTAAAGAGGTGAAAAAAAGATATTTCATGCAAAAGAAACAACAACAAAAAAGCTGGGGTAGCAGTACAATGCCAGACAAAAGAGGCTTTAAATCAAAGAGATGAAGAAGGACCCAATAATTTCACTTCTGGGTATTTATCTGAAGAGACACAAAACACTAAATTCAAAAGACATATGCATCCACATGTGCACTGCAACATTATTTGCAATAGCCAAGATATGAAAGCAACTTAAGTGTCCATCAGTAGGTGAATGGATAAGAAGTGATGCATATATGACCCAGCCATAAAAAAAATAAAGTCTTGCCATCTGCAATAACATGGATAGACATAGAGGGTATTTTGTTGAGTGAAAGGAGTCAGATGGAGAAAGAAAAGTGCCATAGGATTTCACTTATCTGTGGAATCTACAGAACAAAATAAACAAACAAGCAGAACAGAAACAGATTCATAGATGCAGAGAATATTTTGATGGTTGCCAGATAGGAGGGGGGTTGAAGGGATGGGTGAAAAAGGTGAGGGGATTAAGAAGTACAAATTGGTAGCTACAGAACAGTCATGGGGATGCAAAGTGCAGCATAGGGAATATAGTCAACAATATTATAATAAGTCTATATGATGTCAGATGGGTGATTTATCAGGGTGATCACTTTGCAACTTATACAATGCCTAATCACTGGGTCATACACCTGAAAGTAATATAATATTATATGTCAGCTGTAATTGAAAAATAGTAATTACTTACAGTGAAAAAAAGGAACCACAAAAGGAATACATGGTGATTAAAAAGCCTCAACACTACACTGTATGGTACTGTAAAAGTAGATACATGTCATTATACATTTGTTCAAACCCATGCAGTGTACAACAACAAGGCCTCAGTGACTAAGCAATGACATTTGAGCTGAGAGCTGGTGGGGGTTGGATAACACTAGGTGGATATCTGGATAAAGGGTATCATAGGAAGAGGGAAAAGTGCAAGAATCCTGAGGAAGGAGATGCTGGCTTGCTCAGACAGTAAAGATGCAAGTGTGGCTGGGGAATGATGAAGACAGGGAGAACAGAGGAGTGGGTGGAAAGGATTGTGTGGGCCTTGCAGGCTGTTGGAAGGCCCGGGCTTTTACTCTGAATGACAGAGTGTCATTGGTGGTTAAAGCCAAGCACTCTCATGATCTGATACAGGTTATAACATGATCCCTCCTGCTGTCATCGGGAATAGACTATGGAGGGCAAGGGCAGATGTGGGAGACAAGTGAGGAGGCTACTGCAACAACACAAGGGGAATGAGGATGAGTTTTGGGCCAGGGTGTTGGCATTGAGGGTGGTGATAATTGTTGGATTCTGGGTATATTTCCAAAGTAGAGATGATAGGATTTGATTAATGTCTAGATGTGGAGTGTGAGACAAAGAGCAACATCGAGGATGATTTATAGGACAAAGCAACACATGGCATGTTCCTAAGGAGAAATTTACTAGTCAGTACAAGAAACAAAAACAACACGAGAGGATGTATAACATCCTCGTTATACATCCTTATCTTTTTCTCCTATCATATCATGTGCTATGTCATATATGTGTCTTGTCTATACTAACACTTCTCAACCCTTACCCTGAGACCCCCAATGGCAGAGGAAAGTAACCTGTTATCCCCAGTTTTCCAGGCCAGGGCCCAAAACTTGTAGTGCCTCTCATTACAAGCAAGATAGTGCGTTAATGTCTTGTATTTTAAACATTGACGTAATGTTGGATTCTACTCCAAAATATTTATCTCTGTGTCATTACTTATGATCAAGTCAAATTGTTGTTCTTGGATGATGGGTCCCTGACATACACCAAGAATCTGTAAGGAGACATAAGGTCTTGAGGTGCTCAGGCCCGTGCCATTCCCAGCGTAGACCCAGGGGTACTGCCTCTGAGAAGAGCTCACTTCCTCATAAACTGGCTGGTCCCTGAAGTACCTACATGCTCTTAGGACTATGTGGTATACCTGTGCTGAGAAGAGCAAGCAACGGGGTAAGGTATAACATCCAATGCTCTTCCTACCAGCTTGGGCTTTTCCTTCTCTACACAATAGTGCAGGCCCTTTCTTACAAATGGAAACATACCTCTTTCTTCCTTTTTCCTCACAACATTCTACCTACCCTTGTTTTTTTTTAAACCCTTTTTAAGTTTTCCTCAAATTTCCCATTCTATACAAAATGTCTTTTGTTACCATGCAAAGTGATAAATCATTCCAATGAAATCTTAGGGTATTTCTCTTCTGGGGGGAGGTATGATACACACTGGGAGGAGGGAGCAAGGCTTTGGAGTCAAAGGAGTAGAGCCCTGGAATCAGACTTACTGAAGCTTTAATACAGGCATTCCAATTATCTGTGTGATTTCAGGCAACTTTCATCTTTAAGTCTAAAAAGCAGAATTAAAAGCAGGGCTGGCAAGATGATTAAAGGAAAAGCATGTATGAAGCATCCAGAACAGTATACAAGCATTTGACAAATGTTAGTTGTCTTTCTCCCCTCACCTCTTACTTTGTCACTTTTAATATTCTAACTTTTATGATTCTACCTTCTGAATTATTAGGTGTTCTCTATCTTGAACTAGACAATAAACTCTTACAGGTTAGAAACCACATCTTATAATTCTTGACATCCCCCAAAGGATCCAACCTGGTGCCTTGAACATGGGAGATGATTGATAAGTGGTTGGTTGCTGATAGGTTAATTGACATATTTCTTGGCCAGGTTAAAGCTGAAGGACACACTGTTCTCTGGAGTCAAGCACATAGCAATGAGTTTCCAAGAGGAGTATGAGCTTCTGCATCCACAGGGAAGGTCACTGCTTGGCACCTCTGGGAGACCGGCTGCTGACAGATGAAGAGCATCAGCTGGACAGATCTGCCAGTTGGCCATAGAATGGTTACCCAGCCAGACAGCAAGATCCTGATGTCCTCACCAGGACTGAGTTCAGTTAGCAAGGCATTTCAATAGGCTGTCGCTGTGCCACATGGATTGATTGACTGATTGATTGCACAGCTGTTACTGTGTGCTTACAAGGGAAATCAGGAGTCATTAATGAGCTGAGGATCAATAGCAGTACTGTATTGCAGTGAGGGATTTAATTTTCTTTCTGAGTTAGGAGGAAAGTGCAAAGATCGCACATAGAATACACGGATTGGTCATAGATATACACTACTAAATTCCTTGATTTATGTAAAAGTTTTAATTTTCAGCCTCTATTTACTTTTTGAAAAGGTAATGAATGCATGCACATGGTAACTCAAATAGTACAAAATGGAATAAAATGGTTACTCCCCAGAGGCAACTGCTATTGTCAGCATCTTGGGTGTTTTTCCAGAAATGAGGTCCTGTGTGTACATGTGTGTATGCATGTATGCATGCCTTAGCTAGAAGTAGTTTTAAGAATCCAATGAGTTCCTGTTGTTCTACTATGTCTGTTTTGCTCATCTGCGATCTCTGGTGGCTGGTGTAGTGGCCAGCCTATATGGTTCAAAATTCATGGTCAATAATTATTTGTTGATTGACTAACTAGATTTATTTTAGCAGTTTTTTTTTAAATCCCCACCTGAGGGTATGAGAGAGAGGAAGGGAGGGAAGGAGGTTGGAGGAAGAGAGAGAGAGAGAAGCACCTAAGTGAAAAAGAGATATTGATAGGTTGCCTCCTGTATGTGCCCCAAATGAGGATCGAACTTGCAACCTAGGTATGTGCTCTGATTAAACCCACAACTGTTTTGGTGTACGGGATGGTCTCCAACCAACTGAGCCACCTGGCCAGGGCTATTTCAGCAATTTTAAAATGTTTTGCATAAGCTTGGTACATCTTTATTGTGAATTAACAAAAGATGTACAATATGACATGTTTGGGTAACAGAGCATCTTAATTATTTCTAGTACATTGGTACAATAACTTAAAACCATTGTTGTGGAAACTTCCTGTTGAATATTCTTCACTGACTGAAAAAGCTCTTTGGAAAATATGTACCACTTGTGTTTAAATAAGGATTGGCTAACGAATAAAAAAGATGACAAAATATGTCAGAACACATGCAAATTAGTGTGGGTATTGAAAGTTGCTATTTTGGGAGACTATACTTTTTTAATTGCCCCTTTGAGTTTATAAGCCACATATTACTGTGGCTTACACTACTTCTATTATTGCTATTGCCACTACTACTAATACTATTATTTATTTAGTAAATAGTATGTACTAGCATCATGAATGTGTTAAATATGCATTATCTCAATTGCATAGCAACATTATCAGGTAGGTGCTATTATCATCTGCATTTTATAGATGAGGAAACTGAGGCACAGAATGATTTCACTTCTTGCTTACATTCACAAAGCTAATAAAATAGTGGAATGGGGATTGGGGCCCAACCTGATATTGGAGCATACTTCCAACCAGTTCTTTAAAGGCATACCTCATTTTTGACCAGAAATGGAAATTCTCATTGGTCATCCTTCCTATTTGCTAAACTTAGCTCCAAATGAATTTGGTTTATAAATAAATGAAATCCATCTTTTAAAAAATGGTGTTTTGTTAGCACTGTGGTTTTTCAAAAGATATGTGTCAGTTGCTAAAATCAATTAAAAAAAAGGAACCCCCAAAATGGTTTGCATCATTCAAATGGGTAATCAATAACCTTCCTAAGGTTTCTACTTTGAAAGGGATAGGATCCTTTGTGTGTTTGCTTACAAAAAAAATCTGTCCTTATATTTATTGTCACATCTCAGATATTCACTTTTATTTAAATAGCAAAGGATTTCCTGTCAGAGTTAAACAAGCAGAAAATACTATATTGCCTATATTTCTTCACATTTCACCACTTGGACTTTCTAATCGAGATAGTCCTAGGCAAATCTGCAAATGATGCAAAATGTGTCTTGCCACATCCCTTTCTTTCAGCACTTCCCTTTAATTATTTCTCCACCTACTCTTTTCTGTCCTCACTCAAAAACTCCAAGAGTTCAGTGAGCCTCAGCAGCCACATGCAGACCCCACGTGTTCAAGGTCCTACCTTGTCTTAACATTTCTAGGTACGCCTTGCATGGGCTCCAAAATTATTCCTCTTTTTAGCCATCTGACCAAAATCCTATTTTCACAGAATAACAAATACCATGTAACTTTTAGGAGAAGAGATTGCAGAGAACACTAATCCACAGCAAGGTGTAAATGAGAGATAGCCCTGGCCAAATATAGAGGTGGATTGACTAACCTCTGTTGCTAACTACTGTTGGCAGTAGTACTGACATTTAGAAAGAGAAGCTACTTAGATCAAAAGGAGTATATTTATTTTGCGCTAAATACCATTCTAGTCCTTCCTCAACTGTAAGAGGTGCTACACAGGGACTTTTCTTGTCTTTCCAACTAATGCTAATGTTACATCTGTGGTTGTACATTATTATGGTATCAGAGACCTACTTCCACTTTTGGAGTACTACTTTTAAAATGTTATTGTTTATGCTATTACAGTTGTCCCACTTTTACCCCGTTCAATCTCCTCTCCCCAGTCCAACCTCCACTTCCATAATCACTCCCCTCACCATTGCCCATGTTCATGGGTCCTTCATACATGTTCTTTGTCTAATCCCTTCACTTTCCTTCATTCATTCCCCTCCTTCCCCCTTCCTTCGTACAGCTTCCAGTCTATTCCGTGTTTCCATGCCTCTGGTTCTATTTTGATCACTAGTTTATTTTGTTCATTAGATTCCTTTTATAAGTGAGATCATATGGTATTTGTCTTCCACCAGCTGGCTAATTTCACTTAGCATAATAGTCTCTAGTTCCATCCATGCTGTTGCAAAATGTAGGAATTCCTTTCTTTCTGCTGAGTAGTATTCCATTGTGTAAATGCACCATAGTTTTTTATCCACCCATCTACTGATGGGCACTTAATGCTGTTTCCAGCACTTGGCTATTGTAAATAATGCTTCTTATGAACATAGGGGTGCATAAATTCTTTTGAATTGGGGTTTTAGGATTCTTCGGGTATATTCCCAGCATTGGAATTGCTGGATCAAAGGCAATTCCATTTTCAGTTTACTGAGGAAATCCCATATGGTTTTCCACAGTGGCTGCACCAGCTTGTATTCCCACCAACAGTGCACTAGGGTTCCCCTTTCTCCACAACCTCATCACCACTTGTTGTTTGTTGACTTATTAATGATGGCCATTCTGACAGATGTGAGGTGATAACTCATTGTGGCTTTAATTTGCATCTCTCTGATGGCTAGTGATGTTGAGCATTTTTTCCTTTGTATCATTTCCTTTGGGACATCTGTATGTCCTCCTTGGGGAAGCGCCTATTTGAGGAATTAAAGCTCTCATTATTCACAGACGACATGAGATTATACATAGAAAATCCTATAGGCCCCACCAAAAAACTACTCAACCTAATAAATGAATTCAGCAGAGTAGCAGTATACAAAGTCAATATTCAGAAATTGATGGCATTTTTGTTTATTTTTATTTTTTTATTGTTCAATTACAGTTGCTCCCATTTTCCCCCCATTGCTCTCCCTTGCCCGACCTACCCTGTCCATGGCATTTTTATATACCACTAATGAACTATTGGAAAGGGAAACTAAGAAAATAGTCTCATTTACTTTTGCAACAACAAAAACTAAAGCACCTAAGAATAAATTTAACCAAGGAGGTAAGAGACCTATACTCAGAAAACTATAGACCACTGAAGAAAGAAATTGAGGAAGATACCAGTAAGTGAAAGCATATCCTGTGTTCAGGGACAGGAAGAATTAATGCTTTTGAAGAATTATGTGGGGCATTTAATTTATTTTGATTGGCTAAGAATGGGGTTGTTGGTTGTAGACACCGATGGAGGTGGGAATCGGGGGCAAGTCTTCCAAGGAGACCCTCAGATGTGCACATGAGGAAAACACTGAATTTATTATTCTGGAGAGAATAGTGTTTGTTGTGGTGGTGGTGGTGATTGTTTTGATCTGTTTTTAACAAGGAGAAACTGAAACCTTGTTGCTTGCAACAACTCTTTTTACTTACAGGGTGTCCCTGGTTCACTGACTTAACAACTTTTTTTGTCAGTTTCAAAGTGAAATAGTATTTGGGGAATGCCACCTAGTGGTGACAGCTTTTGGTTTATTGTTCATGGGAAGAGAGTAAACCAAATCCTAGTAAATCAAAGTTTCCTAGGCTTGAAAGCCACATGAGAAGCCAGCCAAATATGTCATCTTTTAGCTTGCACGTAAGCAGGCAAGAACATCACCCTTTCTGTGGGCCCGAGACAGAAAAGACATGGCAGTTCAGAGCTGCTGGAGTTCAGCAGTCTTTGGTCTGCCAGTTCCCAAGTGAACTTTGAACGTCAGCAGCCTGCCTAGCTGGGACACAGCTCTGCGTCCCCACAGACTTTGTGGCAGCCCCAGCAATGACTGCACAGAAGAAGACACGGCTCTCACTGAGTTCACCCTGACTTAATGTGTGTCCTCTGTCTGATCCCTTTTCCTCCTGCTCCCTTCCCCCACGTTTCGGCTGCTTCTTCCTCTCTCCACACTCCCTGCTGCTTTTACTGCTTTTCTTCTATGATCATGCTTTATGTAACCTAAGAATCACCATACAGTGCTTTTTAAAAATTTGTAGTTTCCTTTTTCAGTTTCATTTTTGCTTTTTCTCCCTAAAAGGAAAAGAATTCATGTTCAACGTGGAGCACATAGAAAACAGGGAGAACCACAGAAATACACATATACTCCATCACCTGGGGATTGTCAGTGTTAACACTGACAAAAATCCTTACAGCCCCCTTTTCCTTACTTGTGTGTGTGTAGTTTTTTAAAAAAACAAAACCAAAAAATGATATGAAATACTTCTTTTCATTTAATAATAGATCGTAAGCATTTTCTCATGTCAATATTCTTCTACTACATGACACTGGTAACTTCATCATAGGATATACCAGAATTTATTCAAATTACTGTTAAAATTGAGGAAAGTGAAAGTGGTAGGAGATATTTTTAATTCAGTTACATGTAATTCACATTTAATTGAGCATCTATTGTATACCATATCTACAAGGCAATTTTCATATACATAATCACATTTAGCCTTCATAAGATGCCTATCACCATCAATCAAGTAGGTATTGCAATGTCATTTTACAGCAGAGGAAACTGAATGTCTAAGAAGTTAAGTAGCTTGTCCAAGATCACATGATTGGTAAGAGGGACATACAGAAAGAAAAGTTCGATCTCTGGATCTATAGTCCCTCAGTCACTTCCTGAAGTTCTCATAAATACTGAGAATGATCACAGCTTTTCTGAGCACTCTTTATCCTCAAGATATGAACAGAAATTCCAAAAGGAGGTAGTGTCAAAAGGCCAAGGAAGAGCCAAGGTGGAGAATGTGAAGTAGGATACAAGAAAGTAGAAGGCGAGTCACTTAGGAAGAGATTCCTGGCTTTTCATAACTCTGGGAATAATAATTACTAAGTGCTCTACTCATAGATACAGAGAACAGATCGGTAGTTGCCAGAGGTGAGAGTGGGGTGTGGGGAAGTTGATAAGAAGGGTGAAGCAGGTCAAAAGATGTAAATTTCCAGTGATAAGTCATGGGGATGTAATGTACAACATGGTGACTATTGTTAAAAATACTTGTTTTATTGTATATTTAAAAGTTGCTAAGAGAGGAGATATTAAAATTTCTCATCACAGAAGCAAACTGTTTTGTAACTATGTATGGTGACAAGTGTTAACTAGGCTTATACCAATAATGAACTATCAGATATGATGACCACTTCACAATATACATAAATATTGAATCATTATGTTGTACATCTGAAACTAATATATTATTTGTCAAATATACATCAATAAAAAGGTTAAAATATTAGGAAATGTTCTACATACACTGTCCAAATTTATCCTCAACTACCCTGTGAAATATATACTAATATAACCTTATTTTAAGGTTAGAGAAGTAGTTGGCCCAAGGTCACCCTGCTGGGAGGTGGCAGAGACAGAATTAGAACTCACTTTGTCTGAAACCCACTGCCAGCATCATACACAACAGGCAAAAACTACACGCATTCCACTTAAGGTCAGGAACAAGGTAGGATGTTCACTTTCACCTCTCTTATTCAACATAGCACTGAAGTCCTAGCCACAGCAATGAGACAAGAAGAAGAAATAAAAGACATCCAAATAGGAAAGGAAGAAGTAAAACTGTCTTTATTTGCAGATGATATGATTCTGTAAATACAGAACCCCAAGGATTCCACCAAGAAACTACTAGAACTGATCAATAAATTCAGCAAAGTAACAGGATATAAAATTAATATCCATATATCAGTTGCATTTTATATGCCAATAATGAAACAACAGAAAGAGAAATTAAGAAAACAATCCCATTAACAATTGCTTCAAAAAGAACAAAATATCTAGGAATAAACCTAACCAAGGATATAAAAAACTCTACTTGGAATATTATAGCACGCTGAAGAAAGAAATGGAAGAAGATACAAATAAGTGGAAGCACATACTGTGTTCACAAATAGGAAGAATTAATATCATTAAAATGTTCATACTACCCCCCAAATCTATAGATTCAATGCAATTGCTATCAACATTCCATGACATATTTCACAGAACCAAAATAAATATTTCAAAAATTTATATGGAATCCCAAAATGCCCCACATAGCAACAGCAATCCTGAGAAAGAAGGACAAAGTTGGAGGAATCACACTACCTAATATCAAACAATACTGAAATGCCATAGTAATCAAAACAGCATGGTACTGGCATAAAAACAGATACATAGATCAATGGAACAGAATAGAGAACCCATAAATAAACTCACACCTGTATAGTCAATTAATATTCAACAGAGGAAGCAAGCACATACAATGGGTTAAAGATGGTTTATTCAATAAGTGGTGCTGGGAAAATTGAACATATACATGCAGAAAAAAAGAACTAGACCACCTTCTTACACCACACACAAGAGTAAATTAAAAATGGATCAAAGACTTAAATGCTAGACCCCAAACCATAAAAATCATAGAAGAAATCATACACAGCAAAATCTTAAACACTGCTCATAGCAATTTTTATCAGATATATTTCCCCCAGCAAGGGAAACAAAAGAAAAAAATAAACAAGACTACATCAAACTAAAAAGTTTTTGTACAAGAAAGGAAATCATCAACAAAATAAAAAGACAACCCACAGAATGGGAGAAAATATTCACCAATACATCTGATAAGGGGTTAATATCCAAAATTTACAAAGTACTTACAAAACTCAAAATCAGAAAAACAAACAACCCAATCAAAAAATGGTCAAAGGACCTGAATAGACACTTCCCCAAAGAAAACATACAGATGACCAATAGACATATGAAAAGATGCTCAACATCATGAATAATCAGGGAATTGGAAATTAAAACCATACTGAGATACCATCTCACACCTGCCAGAATGGCTGTCATCAATAAATCAACAAACGACAAGTGTTGGTGAGGATGTGGAGAAAGGGGAACCCTTCTGAACTATTGGTGGGAATACAGACTGGTGCAGCCACTGTGGAAAGTAGTATGGAGATATCTCAAAAAATTAAAAATGAATGTGACTTTTGGTCCAGCAATCCCACTTCTGGGAATATGTCAGAAGGAACCCCAGAAAACTAGTTTGAAGGAACATAAGCACCTGTATGTTCATTGCGGTATTATTTACAATCTCCAAGATAGGGAAGCAGCCCAAGTGTCCATCAATAAATGAGTGGATAAAACAACTGTGGGACATTTACACAGTAGGATACTACTCAGCTGTAACAAAGAAGACAATTTTACCCTTTGGGTGGACTTGGAGAACATTATGCTAAGTGAAATAAGCCAGTCAGAGAAAAAAATACCATATGATTTCACTCATATGTGGAATCTAATGAACAAATTGAACTAACAAGGAAAATGGGGACAGACTCATAGATGGAGAGCAGCAGATGACAGTTAGTGGAGTGGGGAGGTTAGTCAGTGGAGAGATTGAGGAAAAAGGGACTGAGCGAAAAGGAAAAGGGTCTCTTGGACAACAGTGAGGTGATTGCTCAGGGGAGGAGGTATAAGGGGACTAAAAGGTAATATAAAAATACAATAAAGATCAAATAAAAAATTTAAAAAATCAAACAAAAAAACTCCTTTTGTCTGATTCTGAAGTCTGTTTAACTGCTATACACATTTCCTCTCCATGTAAGTTAGTGTTCTAGTGAGAACTTTACAGTGATAAATTCACAGGTCCCACTGCTGGTTTTGTGGGTATGTTTGAAGGGGCTTATAGGACAGATGAATGAAGTTGGGGGAGAGGAGACAGAAGACTAAAGTGAAACAAAGCTTATAAAAATATGTAGTAAAATATAAAAACCCTGAAAGAATGCCAGTTGCAATAAAAGTAACCTGTGGAAAAGATGGTCCAGCAACCTTTGATGCAAAAATTTGGCAAACAATGCTGAGCTGTTGAGAAAGTTGAAATGTAAATTCAACTTAAAAAAAAAAAGGATGGTATCCTGGTGAGCCTGACCTATTCAAGTGAAAGTTCAAGTGAAAGACTCTAAAAGAAAGACTGGGCTCTTTCTGAAGAGAGAAGAGCTCTTATGCTGGCCTTGAAGACTCAGAACCATGTTGCAACTTACCAGAAGGGGTTACCTCGGGGAGGTGAGGTCTTGAGTAGCATAATTGCAAGGAAGTAGATTCTGCCAACTTCTTGGGGGAGTTCAGAGGAGGATCCTGAGTTAAAGATGAGAAGACAGCCCTCCCTGACTGACACCTCGTTCCAAGCCTTGTAAAATCCTGAGCAGAGGACATAGCTGAGCCTTGCCCAGACTCCTGGCCCACAGAAACTGTGAGATAATGAAAGTGTCTTTTCAAGGCAAAAAAGAAAGAAAAAAAAAATGGAAACATCTTTTTGTTTTGTAAGCAAAAGAAAAATATAAAAATAGCTGTTAGACATGGTTTTTCCTCCATACAATGCTAGCATATTTTCCAAAAATGATTAGTTCAACGTATTCATATTACTTAACATGAAACCCATAAAACAGCCTTTTGTATCGATTATTTTACAAGTTTATACTGTAGGGTAAATGATTAGCAGCAATATATCTTTTCAGGCATTGTGTCCATTTAGAACGCTACTGTTCTGGTTCTTAATCTTTGAAATAAAATCAATAATACTCTTTACTTCATAGGTGTCATAAAAATGAACAAATAAATACTAAGAGCTTGGGGAGGGATTTAAAAGGGATATGTCAGTACAGTATATGCTATTTTTTATATCCCCATTCCTATTCTGAAGTCATAAAGCTCTGATGGCGACGCTGCTAGTCATCACCATGGAAACCAATGATGTACGCCATCTTTTTCTCCGGGGCCTCTGTCCTTCATCCAGACAGTTCCAGAGGCTGCCAGGAAAATGAGATTAGCTCCCCTTCCTTACCATTTTTAGGTTCCTTCACTGGTCTGCAAATACCTTCTCTACTAAACTTTTCCTTGAATGTCTTTCTGTATATCCACTCACATCTTTCTTGTATCATCCCCTGCGCACTCTCACTGCTGTGATTCTGGGCAGTGTATTTTACTCTTCCTTTGTCATCATCTACCTTGCTTTTCCTTTCCACCTTGCATGTGGGAACAATCTTTGTTGATTCAACAAGTTGTTCCATATCCTTATTAATGTCTACATAGAGAAGCCAAGCCAACTTAAAGTTATCAACTCTGTCATGACTGCCAATTACTGAAATTGCAATATTGGTGTGGTGGGTTGCTTCAATCGTTAAGAAGTCACCATAAATAGATGGCTCTAATTAATTCTTGAAGACAAGTTAAATCAAATTAATAACACTAGTTATCTACAGGGTATCAGATAACTATTATAGTAGGTTGTTGTATTAGTTAACATTTTGCAAATAAGTTCAATTAGATTTGTGAAAATCTGATATTCTTTGTTCTCTTGAGAGATATCTGGCACATGAAGGCAAGCTATCCTTTTACAACCACTTAATCTGGAGCGATGAAGCATGTGAATTCCCTAGTGAATATTTTAGATAAGTTTGGAAATATGTTACCGAGTAGCTTTCAGTTATCAAACTAATAGAGTGAGGCCTGGCCGCACAGTAAGAAAATCGGTATCTCACTTTGAGGAGAACATTCAGAACCGATTCTCTGGCAACTTTCTGCCAGCAGTCATTTTTCAGTGTTAAATTGTCCCTTTTTTTTTCCTCCTGTCCTTTTGAGCCTCTTAACAAGAAAAACAGGAAAAGTATGCTGAAGTTTTCCCACCCTCTAAATAATGTTTTTAAAAATATTCTACTTCACTTTAGTTTCTCTTTCCAGCAGAAGGCTAAGCAGCGAAGGGGCTGATGCCCTGCTGCAGAGTGGCTGTGTGTGTATGAGAAGCACTCCGAAATTGTAGGAGTGGGCAGGTGAGCCTCTTTGACAAGGAGAAAGAACTGAAAGTTTGGCTGTGAAGTGGGTGCCCTAAGTATGGTATCCTTGTTTTTAAAATCTCTGTACCTCGTGTGGTTCTAATTCCAGTGAAAGCGGGCCTAAATATTGCACAGTTTTTCCCATGGCCCTCACTTCAGAGGGCCAGTGGGGGCTGTCAGGCAGTACTTGAGGGGCCATCTTTTCCAAACTCATTCTGAGGTTAGATGTGAAAGCCTTGAATTTTGTCTCTGACTTACCTCCCCAAGCCTGAATGCTCCTTTCCTCTTATTAAATGATCTTTTCGTTGTCGGTTTTCATCCCAAATGTCAAGCTAAAGGTATAGAAAATCATTGCCTTGCCCTGCCATATGCCAGCATTTGCAGGGGGCAGATAACCAGATGCCACGCAGGCTGAAAACTCATTTAGTTTTTGTGGCTTTGCAAGCACAAAGGAACTAGAACGAGTTGAATCTAAAGTTAAGCTAAACCAGAGGATAGTAAGCTGTTTGCTTGGTGGCCTCTATGGTAATATGCCCTTTTAGAACAAGGAACAGGGAGAGTGAGTGGCAGTGGCCCGCATGGCTCACAGTGGTCCATGCTTTTTCAGCATTTCCTTAGTTTCCGGTCTATCACACTCCCTGGAATGAACCCCATAACACACTGCGCCAGGTACTGTATTAAATGCTTTACCTACATTCCTTCATGGCATATGTATAGTAACATATTATTGTGTTATTATTACTATATTTACAGATGATGGGATAGAGTTTCCATATCATTTTTTTAACTCTGGTGCTGAGCTCAGGGTTTGATACATGTTGAAGGCTCCATCATGTTTGTTATTAAACTGGAATTTGACCAGTTACAAGGAGTTAGTCTCATCATGATGGAAACCCTGGGCTGGAATCAAGGTAAGTGTTTTCCCTAAGAGTACAGAGATATGGGCTCACTACTACTAGTCTCTAGGAGCTCTTTGAGGGTTACTTTTATGTCTTTGATCCCACAACAGAGTTAAAGGGGAGAAAAATTTTTCCTTGACCCTCTTAGAGTCTGTTGTCTGGGTCTGAAAATTAAATGGAAAAAGATTAACAGGAGAGAAACACACAGATTTACTCAATATAAGTTTTATGTGATACAGGAAACTTCATAAGGAAATGAAATGAAGATGAAGAGTAGGCAGTTGTATAGAAATACAATATGTTAAGGAGAATGAAGTAGGTGTAGTAAACTGGGGGAAACTTAGCCAGACCTGTTTGTTAGGATTCTTCTTCACCTTTCTTCCGAGATAAGGATACTCCTTTCCTCTGGGTACAGGGAGGGCACCTCTCATTTGAAGGATTGACCTGTTTAAGAGGAGAAAAGTGAATGGGGGAGGAAAGGTCAGAGTGACCTTCCTGCTTCTAAGATTTTCTCAAACTCCTTCAGTTTAAGATTCAATATGCTAAAGTGCCAAATTCTGGGGAAGCATGTCCTGGTCCCCATCAGGGTCAGTCCTCCTTGTCTTTGCTGCTGCTTGATTATAGAGTAGCTGAGGAAATCCCTCCCAGTTACTCTGTAATGCTCAGATTTGTCAGGCTCTATTTCAGAACATCTCAGCATATTAGTAGGTATAACCTGTAAATTGTATGGTCCAACTGATTGGCTTAAATCAGGGAAGATGGTTTCTTTACTGTAGGGCTTCCTCCCACCTTAAATATGTTAATATGCATCAGGACTCTCCGAAAGGGGAACATAAATATTTCATCAATTCTAACCAGTATTTTCCTCCCACAATTTATCTTCTTTGAAACTAGGATACTGTATTTTTTGGACCATAAGACACACCTACATTTTAGAGGAGGAAAATTGGAAAAAATTCTGAAGCAAAAAATGTGGTAAAATATTTGATAACATAAATAATATAATATTTCACCTATGTACATGTAAACAGAACTCAATGGCAGCATTAACCATCATTCCTCCCAAATTTGGGGGTGGGGTGGGGGGAAAAAGTGCATCTTATAGTCTGAAAAATACGGTATTTCTTAAGGACACTGGCATCTTACTGCCGCTGTTGGCCAGGCAGCAGCTGTGCCCTGGTGGTCAGTCATTGCCTGGACGTGTATGAACTTGGTCTCAGCTATTCCTGTTGTATCATGGCAATTAAGTACATTCTTAGAACATATATATTTAATGGCTCTTTAAAACATCTTCACAGAAATCATGCCATGATTTGGCATTGAAACGGAAAGCAACTATAAATGCCCAAGGTATGGAAACAGAGCAGTGGGGCATACTATGATGTCAGAGCAGCAAAAACTCATTATTGCAGGGTTAACAACAATTCCGTATTTTCTTATGAATGAATAACCAAGTGCTTGATAGGACTTAAGAAAGTTCTTAAGTTCTTAGTGGAGGCTTTATTTTGTGACTGAGACGGGTGCAAAAGGATTGCTTGCCACATGCAGAGAGACCAATCCACCTGAAACTAGAACTGGCAAATCCCTAGCAGAATGTTGTGTCCTTGTTGAATTGGCGTTGTTTTTTCTTTCTTAATGGCACCTATTAGATAGCTTTGTAGACTTGATAAAATATGTTAGTGGGAAGCATTTCCAATCTTATTTGCTTATAGACTCTTGTTTTCCCAGGAACATCTCTTAGAACTTGTGCTCTGTGTAATATTTAAGTATGATAATATCTAGCACTTAACAATGAGACAGTTAATATTTAAATATTTCACCCATGTTAACTAAATGAATTCTCACTACCATCTCATGATGTAGGCACTATTATCTTATCTCCATGTTGCAAAGGAGGAAACCGAGGCATGTGGAGATTGAGTAACTTGTCTAAAACTACATGCTAGTGAACAAGAGCTAGCATTTAAACCTGGGCAGGTGGCTCGAGAGTGTGTGTTCTTTACCACTATAGCCTCTGGTTGGGAAACTGTTCTAGCCACAGACTGGCAGAGGAGAGTGCTGCAAATGTGACCCTCGGAAAAACATGAAGAAGACCCCATTGACTCGTAAAATATTCAGCAAGAATCTAAAGGCAAAAGTAAAGATTTCCCTGCTCTTTGTTTATATTGTCAATGCATCATTACCTTTTGTATATACCTAAATATTTATACTCTCTCTAGGTTATGAAGATTAATAAAGAAAGTCACTTTCGGTGGAAGAATGAAGCACTGCAATTTTAACTGGAATAAAATGGCAGGAACAAGCCAGATAGAGAGCCCTGATTTAGGCCATATCTGAATGCTCTGAAAGGATCCATTACCTTACAGGCTGCTGCTGCAATGAAGGAGAAGCTAGTGCTTTTTTTTTTTCAACAAAGTTAGGGGGGACTCATAGAAATTAGACCACTTTGTGCTGTTCTTCCCATCTTTTGATTAGCTGCTATTTGTGAGATAAATTTCAGTGAACCAGATGGATTTGCTGATAGATGTAACAATCTTCTATTAGCTCAGTCCCTAGGGAAGAGGCAGGTGACAGAAGGATTTAGGCAGTGAAATGAACCTGAGAACAAAAAGTGGTGTCATTACTTGGAGCCACTGTGCTGTTCAGGTGCTGTGGGCTCAAGTTTCCCAGGCAGGTGACCGTGAGGACGATTCAGCTTACTCTATCTCCTTAAGAGGTTTTGAACTCTGCAGTGGGATTTCTCCACATGTGGGCTGCTTCCTGAGATTAGTTTGGCCTTCCTGAGATATGTCTGGCTTTATAAAAGCTGCAAGTGAATACAACAACTAGTACTGTATGGTAATTTAAGGACATTATACTCTTCAGAAGACAAAATGCTGTTCAGGTGCTACTTATCTGTGCCAGTTGAGTAAGAAAGGGAGATGATTCATAGCCCAGTCCAGTGGGATAAGTGAAAGGCTTGATTACATCTTGGTTCCAGGCTGTCTTGTGGAACAAATGCCTTGGCATTGGTGGGTTCCAGAAGGACTGTAATGATTGCACATTGTCCAAGATTTAACGTGGGACTGGCTTTTATGAGAGTGAACACACAAATGTTAGACCTGTTGTGGACGGGATCTTTTCTGTTTACCACCTGAGATAGATAAAATATTCCAGTTGAATATGTAAAGTGTAGCTCCAAAGAAATCAGATGGAGATGGCTATCTTTATGGCAGCTGGCTAAATGGCAACTATCTAAGTAAAAACAAAGGAGACATTATGATTCTCTGGAGTGAAAATATTAACAAATAAAAGTTTTAGTTCATTAAAATAAGTTATCTTTGTATACATAGCTGTCTCATAAATATATTATGATACAAACCAATTGGTAATAAACTTTTGGCAGGGTTCACTACACTAAGTTTATAAATCAAGCTTCTGGACTTAAGCATTACCAACCCTTTGTTCTGGGAAGCTGCAAATGAGAAAGTGCTAGAAAGAGTCCAGCTGTTAGCCATTATTATGTTTCTTTTGAATGCACTATGTGAGGCATGTACAGTTACAGGGAGAGCATCTGAGGAGATTAAATACCATGGTTACACTAACGCACACCTATCTCAGGGGACCAGCACTCACTTTTCTTTCAAAATGTACACCTCCTGCAGATTTCTTGCTTCACCTGGTGCGCTGTTGGAATCTGCAGGGCCTCAGGTCACTTTTAGTGGCGCTGGAGGATAGAAGCTGAAAGGGTTCAGAACAGGTCTCCCCAGAATGTGCCGCTTTGGCATGCAGACTATTTTGAGCTGAAGACAATCAGGCCCAAAAGATGAAAAACTTTTCCATTAAGGCAGAATTGATGCTAGGGGCAAGATAGCTAACAATCCATTTGAGTGCAAGTTAAGAATGTGTGTGGCAGCTGAAACATCTTTACACACAAATGGTACATTGTTGGAAGTAAAATGACATACAGATAACTACTGTTTCAAAGTGATGTTAATTGTCTTTAATACAATTAAATCTAAAGTCTTCCACCCGTATGGAAATCATCTGAGCTTAGAAAAAGCATATTTGAATACCAATAAGGTGGTAAAATCATTAATTGTTTCAAGCTTTCTTAATGCCCACTTCATTTTTTTTTTTTACCTACTACTGTAAGCAAAGATTACTATTTTGAGAACTTTTAAACCAGGTTTCCAAAACTTCTGTGTGGCAACCAGGGCAGACACTCTATAGGGCCAGCCTCTCACTGGGCAGAGTTTTCTGAGGTAACAGGCCACCGTTTTCCCTCCTCCTGTAACAAGAAGCCAAGAGGTACAAACTCCTACTTAGGCCACAGGAAAATGACTGAATTTGTTCAATTCTTCAACTCACATTTGTCACGCGCTGCAGTCAAGCTGCTGTCTTTCCTTCACACTTGAGAGGTGATGAGTGTTGGAGGGGAGGGCCCGGCTTTGGGGGCTCTTGCTTTCAGTGTGAAAGTGCAGCCTGTCCAGCCAGCCTTCAAGGGATCAGGCAGCCCCGTGGCACTCTCTTCTAAAGAGTGAAGACTTAGAGTTCAGGTAGGTGTATGTGCAAGCTGTTATTTGTGGGGAATACTTGACTGATTTGCAAAAAGAGGTAATTTAATAGCACTTCATTATTTGTGCATATTCAAAACTGTAATGAAGAGAAGCACGTGACTTTCACAGCACACGCTGTCTTATGTGTCTCCTAGGGCAGGGCAGTGGCCAGTTCACATGCTTGCTTACTTCCTAATGGACTGCTGATTGTCAGAGTGATTCCAGTGACCTCATTCATAAAACGGGAGTGGGGGGTTAGGGGGTGGGACCAGATTTTTTTTATGTCTCTTCTGTGATTTATTTAAAATCAGAAAAATACCCCCTTGACATATTGTATCTTTATTTAAAAAATATGACCCCTATTTATTCCTTTTTCTTTACAACCAAGAAAAATTATTTTGTATCACTGATGTCAGGGTGAGTGCTAGAATCTCCTTTTCTTGACTCTTCAGTGTATTGTTCAAAATACAGTCTTCCTTGATTATATTTTGCATATCTCTGTATGTGAAGATTACTCTGGGTCAGCTATCAATTACGGGCAAGTTACTTACCCTCTCTGTGCCTCAGTTTCCTCATTTGTAAAACAAGAATAATAATATTTCTACTTTGTAGAATTATTTTGAGGGTTAAATTGATATATGTAAAACTCCCTTAGATGAGTACTTGGCATATAATATAGTGTGTATTATTATTATTATTATATTATCACCAAGGTTTTCAAAGTCTTTACTATTTACTTACGGCACAGGGCAGGGAAGTAGAGGAGCAGACACTGAAGTTTAGGAGCACTACAACCTTCTAGGATCTTATAATCTAATACATGCAAAAATGACATATATTAGAATACATGTATTAGAATTCTAGTGTATTAGAATGACATATATAAGGAATAATATGCTATAATATGTATTTGGTATCAAATACTGATTGCAAGTGCTGCAGTAATAGAAAGAATGAGATCAAAGGGGATTATACACCTCAGGGAGTTTGAACTGGGTTGAAGAATAGGTAGGGTTGAGATAGGTTGAGAGAAGTGAATTGGGGGCACATGCCAGAGAACATGCAAGAAAGCAGAGAGGCCAGAAAGAGGATGAAATGGCCTTGGGCCATGAAGGAACAGAGCTGGCAAAGCAGGTGAGTGGAAGAAAATAAGGTTGTGTAGAATGGAGTTATATTATGTAAATTCTAGAAAGTTCTCTCTACTTAGAGGATTCTTCACCTGATGAGAATGGAAACAGTGGGAAGTGAAAATTTCTGAGTAAAGGAGAGAAAAAAAACAAGGTCTTAGAGAAGATCAGAAAGGAGAGAAAATAAACAGAGTCTTAGAGAAGATTTCCATGGTTTGGGGGTTGGAGGCTCGGTCCACAGTGAGGAGGTGGCTGCTCTGATTGTGTTGGTGTGGGGAGGTGGGGGCTGGTCTGGAGCATAGCAGAGGGATGATGAGGAAAAAAAGACTGAAGTGGAATTTCAAGGAAAAACTAGTAGAAAAGTTAGCAAGACCTAGCCTGTCAGCTGACTGAATAATGTTCAATTCTGTGGGTCTGTAAATTAGAGATATCAAAGAAAAACTGGAGGAGAACTAATTAAAGGGGGAGAGAAGCAAATAAGGAGTTTGGTATCGTGTAAATTGAGTTTGCAGTGATAGTGTGATCTCCAAAAATGATAGCTGACATTTATTTACTATGTACCTGGTACTATGTGTTTTCCACATGTAAACTCATTCAATCCTCATGGAAACTGTTTGGGATTGGTATTACCATTATTACCAATGAAGGATTAGAAGGTAAATATGGTTAAACTGAGATTCTATAAGGTTAAATTGAGATTTAAATCCAAGCTTCTGATTCCAGTGCTTATATTAACCACGACAGTTACTTTCAGGAAATCCAGTCTGAAAAGAAGTGAAGACTGAAAATAACAGTTGGGAGTCATCAGCAAAGAGATGTTAATTGCAGTTATGGGAATGAATGAACTTTCTGAGGGAGAAAGTGTGCAGAAAGGAGAGTCGATGGCCAAGCCCGAATGCTGAGGGAGGTCCACACTGAGAAGTCAACCATAGGGATGGTGCCCAGCCCAAGCCTGCAGGTCCCCAGCCTGTTAGGGTGAACAGATCAGATAATAGGCTGCAGGCTTGGCCTTGGAAGGACTGGTTTGGGGAGGGACCTGCAGATGGAGACTAGGGTTAAGGAGAGAAAACTTCAACACAGACTGGAGGGGGAAGTGACTAAGTTTGTCAGAGAAATGAAGAAAAGAAGGGTTTGTTTCCTTTTTTGTTTTCCCCCCAAATAAGAGAGACCTATAACTCAAGAAGCTAGAAGCTATTCCCTTGTGATAGATGCACTACACAGAGGAGGATACACTTGAATATGCATCCCCCCTAAATTTATTTATTTAGCAAAGAAATACATGTGACAGCTTGACTTGTATGTCTTTTAGGCACCTCAAATTAATAAGTGCAAAATAACTCCCAATTTTTCACCCTTGCATCTGTACCTGGCACGGAACAGTTTTCTCTTCCATCCTTCTAGTTTGTTGCACTGAAAAGTTTGGCTTCATCCTTAACTTATCTGTCCTTCTAACACATGACATCTAATTCATCAGCAAGTCTTGTCCATCTTTAAGATTTATTGATAATCTGATCACTTCTCATTGTCTCCATTGATACACTACTCCAGCAATGTTCAACTGGTGTTCTGCAAGAATTTTTAAAACATGCAATACCTGACTATTTAGTCAGGGTCACTGACCTCTTTTCCCTTATATTGTCAAATAAAAAAATGACAGCAGCCAACACAACAGTAACCCTCTGATGTGAATGCCCTGTCTTATATAGGTCATATAACAGAGTTGCCATGTTATTGGTCACATTACATAACAAGGTTCTGTCTGGTTAATTCCTGGTACCAGAAATCTGTATATATAAGTATAGGCACCTGACTTTTTAAAAAGTCACTTTGATGCAAAAAGTGGAGGTAATTACTATTTTTGTGGTAAATCAATGAAAATTATACCTATTTTTTAGTCAGATTGGCAAAAAACATGTATTTTTTGGTGTGCTGTAGAATTTTAGTAATTAGTTTATGTGTGTCATGAGATAAAAAAGGTTGAAAATCACTGCCCTACTCTAAGCCACCAATTATGTTTGCCTGGACTAGTGTGGTCTTCCTGCTCGCACCCTAGTTCCCTTATAGTCTATGTGCCTCCAGAAGCAAGGGTGGTTCTGCAACAGTGTCAATCATATCATGACACTCTGATGCCCAGAACTCTGTAATGGATTTTCATCTATCTCAGAATAAAATCCAGAGTCCTTGCCATGGTCTGTCTACGAGAGGTATTACCTACCATTTCTCCCTAGGCCTCCTCTGCTCCCTACACTTTGGCATTCTTTTTTTTTTTTTTTTTTTTGAAAGATTTTTATTTATTTATTTTTAGAGAGGGAAGGGAGGGAGATAGAGAGAGAGAGAAACATCAATGTGTGGTTGCTGGGGGTCACGGCCTGCAACCCAGGCATGTACCCTGACTGGAAATCTAACCTGCAACACTTTGGTTCTCAGCCTGAGCTCAATCCACTGAGCTACGCCAGCCAGGCACATTGGCATTCTTGAACAAGCCAAGGATGTTCTTGTGTCAGTACATTTGTAAAACATGTGCTGTTCCCTATGCCTTGAGTCAGTCATTCAACAAATGTTTCTTGAGTGCCTACTATGTGTTGGGTACTATTCTGGGTAGCTGGGTTACATCAGTATACAAGACAGATAAATAACCTTGTCCTTGCTGTGCTTATGTTTTCAGCATGTCTGCCTCTGTTTTTCCTTTTGCTCAACTGCCACCTTATCAGAGAGACCTTCCCTCTGCTTGTTTTAGTCTTTGCTGTAGTTCTAGAATAGAACTCAACAAATAGATGGTGCTTTCAAATATTTGCTGGATAAAGTGATGCCCGTGCTTGGTGAGCACTTTCAGTTTGGAAACTCATGTTTTCAATTCTGGGGACTTGCATTTAAAAAAATAATTTCTTTCTCTGTATTTTTTCTTTCTTTTCTCTTTTTCTAACTCCTAGTATAATGTCAGAATTTGGAACTTCTCAGTGACTGTTGATTTTTATTGTCTTTTATTTATTTATAAGAATTTTTCTTTTTTATCTAACTTCTGGAAGATAACCTCAACTTTACTTTCTCTTATATGGCAGTTTAAGATTCTGCTATGGTTTTGGTTGCTAAGAATTCTTTTATGTTTTCCCATTGTTCCTACTGAATTGGTATAATCATCTTACTTATAAGGTGGACTGAAAAAAATAAAGCAGAAATTTACTTTGTTCTTTCCCATCTCTCCCTGTGAAGTCCCATTCCTGGATGCAATCTCAGCTAACTACCAAACCTTTTCAGTAACTCTTGGATAGGAAAAAAAACCTTGTTCACTTTTAGTCACCAAAAAACCTCCTATTGGTGATTTTTATTAAAGTTCCAATATAGAATAATACTCTGAGGCAATTCCTTTTTCCTTTCCTTCTGCCACCCCTCCCCCACCCCCCAAATTGGGCCCGACTGACGAGAGATGCATAATTGACTTCTCTACTTCTTGTTTTACCTTCTCCTTCAATTTCTCCTTGTTTCCTGGGTGCCATTTCTGACCTTTCCATGGTCAGGCTTAGAAGAAAAGGGGATTAATGAAAAAGTCCTTTTGTGGCTTGTACAGTCTGTAAACTGATGACTTCCTCCAAGGTGGCAGGTGCACAATTGCTGGCTCTTTCCCTTGAGGGATGTTTTGGAGGTGTGCCCACTGAAGACCTCTGACTGCAGCTCCTTTGGTGTGAGTAGGGCTGCACCCCTGCAGCTACCATGATCTTACCCTTGACACCTGAACTTCTGGCAATCCACCAGTGTGTCACATTTACCCTCTCGGCAATGCTCTTAGGTAGGAAGGAACAGACCTCAAGTTGGCTCCCTCCCATCTGTTTAACTTGATCCACAAGGAAACTGAGACGTTCCATGGGCAGAAGTATTATTTGTTTCTAACGCATCCAACTCTCTTCATTCTGCCATTCCACCAGCAACTATGGCTATAATAGTCTAACATTGTGTTTCCCCAGGCAGGAAATAGACAATAGCTTTTGTTTCACAAAGTCCAGCTCTCCACGTGTTCCCTTGAAGCTGTTCTCACTCAGCCGGTGATAGTCAAAAGCATACTCTTACCTTTCTCCAAAAGGAGGGTTCGGGGTAGCACCGGGTAGGGCACAGTATGTAAAAAGACTGTGGTAGTGAGGAGCATAGATATTAATTTTCTCCAACTAGTGACAGAAAAGAGACTTTCTAATAATGTAGCTCTGTAAGCTGCCTAGCAGTTCACCCCATACTATAGGCAGCAGAAATGTCCCAGCTTGGCCCCAACCAAAGGAGACATGCATCCCTGGCTCATCCCTTTAATTTTGAGATCTGTATCTCTTACTCATGGTGTTCTAGAATAGTCAAAACATATGCCTCTCATACACACAGAGACAGCAAATAACATTAAGAGAAATGTTATGACAGATAATGAGCATTTATATGTATTTTGAGGGGTCATTAGAGAATACTTGTTAAGTGTGATCATGGGCATCAGACAGACCTGGATATGAGTTTTAGCTGTGCCACCTCTTAGTGTGTGACCTCAGGTAAGTTATTGAACATCTCAGAATTTTAACTGCCAAAAAATATTAATGGTAGCACTTACCTCCTAGATATTAGTTGTCTGTGTGCTGCATTGCCTGTTGGTAACTTGGCACCATCAACATCACTCCTAGCTAGGGCTGGAAACTACCTTTCCCATAATCCTCTTTTCTATATGGTTCTGGGTTGGAATTTGTGAATGAGACTGAGTTTGTGACTTGTACAAGACTTGGAATGCAGAAATAAAGAGAGACCATTGTTTGGGGGATAATGGTTGCTAAAGTTCATCAGGACTTCACCAGACGTGGGCTCACCGCCCACTGCATGTGCTCTACTCTGTAGCTATGGCAGAATTCTTGGACAATACTGGCCTTCCCCCCCAACCCCTCCCCCCCCTCATCCCAACCATGAGCTGAGTTTCTACATCCACACGCCAAGGCTTCAGACTGAAGACCTCGGTGACTCGTTCTGCTTTCATCTGGTTGCCACCTGACCTTTACTCCTCCAGCTCCTCTCTCGTCCATGTAAGCTGTCATTTCTATACATGAAGCCCCTATCCACTTACAGTGAACTGTTTTCCTAATGGAAACATTTTGAAAAAGAATATACAGCCTTAAGACATGTAGGAAGCACTCCATAAATGTAAGACAATAAGAAGAAAAGGTATTGTTCACAATAAATTTGAGACTGAGAGATTCAAATGTGAGTTCCACTGTTGAAGAACAGCACAGATGAGTGGTACAAAAGCAGACTAATACTAAAAACTGCTCATATTTCTATACCACTTTTCAATTCATGATGTGTTCGGGCAAACTTTGCTAAGTTTGGCTCAGATGAAGCATAGTTGGAAATGGACACTTGCTTGCTTAACAACAAAAACCCACAATCAAGAGAGCATCACAATTCGAAAAGGAAAGTAGCTTATACTGTAAAGAGAACATTTATTTGAAACATGAATTGTTTCACAGAGTTTTCTCTCATCAAAAGACAATAAAGTTGATCTCTGACTCATGGGCTTTCTAGTGTTATGGGGGGAGCCTTGGAGCTCAAGGAACAGCTGTCCACGCAGTACAGGGTTTAGGTCTCCAATCGATTTATAAAACACGCTTTATGACACGTACATTTCCTATTGTGCTGCATGGTAATTTGGCATAAATGGTAGTAGCCAATTTATGAATGACTAATAATTGGAATTAACTTTAGGGAGACAACATTTTTTCCTTCTTCCTTCATTGATATTGACAGTTTCCTTTAATATGGTGTTTTATATACCTGTAAGTAGAGAGACAAGTGCTAGGCTCAGCTTCTCAGGTCCAGTTCCTTTTCCCTTGCTCCCTTTTAGGGTTGGAGTTCTTAGGCTCCTCTCAGCTCCATCCTTGCTTTTCCTATGAAATTCATAAAAAGAATGTCCTGCTGGCCCCTGCATCTGGCTGTTCTAATTTTTCAAAGGGCACCAACACCACCAGCATCTCTAGAAGCACAAAGCTGTGGACAGTCTGCTACAGGCCAAAGCATAACAATGTGTCACATGGAAAGGTAGAGACAGACGATGGAAGGGAAAGCAGACAGCAAGATTCAGGTCTAGTGTTTTGTCTCTGGGGTTTTGAGCCAGGACTAAGGGCCCTAGTGCTGACAGGGACCCTCCTTCACTCCTAAAGTTTTGGGGACGGAGACTCTAACAGCTGCATTGGAACTGACTCCTCTGTTCCAGTGGGAACAGATATTTTTGTCTATGGCTTCAAATATGTGCTGCTTGTTAGGAACACTGAGTTGTTTTAGGAGCTTATGATGACGTACTGTTCATATCCTGCTCCAAGGAAACATAGTTGCGGTGGCTCCTGGGAATGCACTCCAATGTCAGCCCTTCAGGGATTACTTCCACTATAGAGAGCCATCTTTCCCAAGGCCACGCCCTCACTAGGGAAGTCCATTATGGCCCAGTGCAAGACAACTGTGACAGACCATTTTAGTTCTGGACTCCCATGGGGTCAGCTGAGGCTGTTGTCATGCCCGCCTTGCAGCTGGACTTCTCAGTTCTGTTCCCTTGCTGTCCTTCCTATAGGTGTTGATCCCAAAAGCCCTCACTAATAAACATTCACCACGTTCATCTTCACTGTGTAGTCTGCTTCCCAGAGAGCCCAGCCTGCAACAGACTCTGCTTTCCATATCACCAATATTTGTCAATATCTCTATTTTACATGTCTCCTCTGCTATTCTCTTAGACCTCATCAGTTTTACTTATTTACTACCATTTCATGAGGGTTTTAAGAAGGAATAGAGATACATGAAAATGTCTGACCTGCCACTGTATTGGTCAGAGCTAAACTGCAGAGAACATAATTTATTCTAGCTATTTAAAACAGAAAGACTACTTTCAGGATATTCAGTGCTGAGGCAGATTTACTGCAACAATGGCCCCGATTTTTCATCTTTCCTTACCAATGTGACTGTGTAACTCCTTCCATTCAGACGTTGACTCTCTTTCCCTACTCCTTGAATCCTGCTAGACTTTTTTTTTGGCTTCCTTTGACTAATGGAATGTTGTAGAAATGATGTGCCATTTCTAAGCCTAATTATCAAGGGATCTTGCATACTTGGCTCTTCCACTTGGAACTCCAGGAAAACAATTTAGGCTAGCCTGCTGGAAGATGAAAGGTCACATAGAGTAGTGATGTCTGAGACCAGTCATCCTCTGGTTAACCTATCAGCTGACCATGAATGCATGAGCAAGCTCAGTGAGATCAGACAAGCTCTACCTAGACCAGTAGAACTGGCCAGCTGACCCACAGATTAATGAACAAATGGTTATTGTTTTAAGTTGCTGTATTTGGGGATGTTTGTTATACAGTATTATTATGGCAAGAGATGATTGATACAAGTGGCCTGCATCATTCGAAAGACTAAATAGACTCTAGGGCCAAGATTCTTAGGAAGGTGGATAGGTAGTGTCCTCTGATCTGACTGTGACATCTGGTTTTAAGTGATCAGAGAATAAATGTTTCTAAATCTGCAGAGTAGGCAATTCTACAAAAATCTGTGTATCTGTAGGTGCTTTTGTAGGGATGGTAATTTAAGACAATAATTAGTGAAGAAAAGGAAAGGTAATTCTTAGATAATAGAACCATCAGCAGTGAAGGTGTTAAAATGAATTTTATGCCTCCAAATTTTGTTCCCTGTGACTCGTTCAGCAGAGACACAACATATTATTATGATGGCCTGCAGTGGTTTATGCCTTACTAAGAATTACTTCACTCAGCGTAGCCTTATATGGCTAGGAGTCCCTCAGGCTCACACACTCACACACACACACACACACACACACACACACACACTATATGTATATGTATATGTTTATGCCATCAGGAGAACCTAGAGTGCTCCAAAAGGTGCCTCACTGATTCAAAAGGCAGACAGTTCTTTGTTAACAAGAGCAACCCCTGGCTGTAAGTCTGGAGGTCGAACTGCACTTGGCTCAGTGGGAAGTCTTAATCATAGACCCTGTTTATTCTTATTGACATTAAAGTACAATATTAGCAATTTTGCTTCTGAGACAGAATTCATTGATTTAATTTTCTCGTTTTTTTTCAGTTGTGGAATCACGAATTCATATGAAGAAAAAGAAGTTAATACCTATGGAAAAATGACAAAGAAAGTGTTTCTAGGTGATTCTCAGACTGAGAGCTTTTTGGCAAAGGCTAAACTCAAGATTACCAAGGAAAGTTCAGTTAAGTGTGGCCCCAGAATAAAAGCTCAAGAGCTTTACTAAGCCTGGAAATTGAAATTTCAAGTTACCTTGTAAGGTATTTCAGAGAAAGTTATATGTGTGTAAGCACAGGCTGAAATGTTCAGAACACTGTAGTTTCTGCTTTACTTTTTCTGAAGCAACAAGGAAATAAAAGACAGACAACAGACAGCAAGTAATTTACTTTTTCGGGAACCAATATTGAGGAAATGTTAGTTAAATCTTCCCCAGGATCATCTGGCCTGGATTCAGCTACCTAGATTAGAACAAGAGAGAAAGCGAAAGGTCCTCCAGATCAGGTGTTTCCCAGGATGGAATTTAAAAGCAGCTCCCTTATCCTGTCTGCTCTTTAGTCCCCAGTCATAGAACAAACTTTCTGGCACTAGATTCAAAAGCATCTTCAGAATAGAAGGGTGCTCACGTTTAGCCCCTTCCTTGCTTCCTTCTTTTATTTCTTGTGGTCTTTGTGTCTGTACCCTTAAATTGATTGTTGTCAGATTTGAAGGCAGGGGCTGTGTCTTTGTAAACTCATCTTTGTATATTTTCTTTTAAGTCTTGTTGTTTGACTCAGTTTTTATTTGTATATAATAAATTTTTGTATGTTAAATAAAATTAAATATAGTTAGAGGCAATTACAAATTATCCAGTGTTTTAATTGCTACTGAGAAAATAAAGGGAGAATGTTAGATTTGTGATGTCAATGACTTCCTGTTTTTAATAGAATGAGTAGTATATTTATATTTCAATTGTAAATAAAAGTTGCTTTAAAGGATTTGATGTTTTCATCTCAAAGAAGCAACAGACTTATCATGATATATATAAAGCAAAGTGAATTTAGGAAGGTTCAATGGAAGGAGTTATGTAAAGAGGAAAGCCCTAATAATAGTTAACAATACCTTAAAGTTTCCATTTATTTATAAGTTGAATAAAATGTTTTTCATCTTCATAGCTGCTGCTAATGGAGTTAAACATGAATGAGGGGGAAAGTGTCTGTGAAAGATGTCATTACATGATATTTTTTTCGTCTTTCTTCTACTCCAACTTATGGTATAGTATCACACTCTTCTACACCTTGCTTTTTTTTTTTTTTAGATCCTACCCTACTAGCTTCCTGTTCGGCCTTCGAAGTGACCCTAGTGACCAGAATGCTTTCTTTTTCTCTCAGTAACACCTTAACAATAACCTTTTACTCTGTTGTGTGCAGTTCATTGCAGTCTCCAGGGTTTT
The DNA here is from genome assembly GCF_004126475.2 of Phyllostomus discolor. NCBI lineage: Eukaryota > Metazoa > Chordata > Mammalia > Chiroptera > Phyllostomidae > Phyllostomus > Phyllostomus discolor. The sequence continues at coordinate 151,448,270 of NC_040904.2, forward strand.
TTTTTCCCCTTTTCCTTTTTTTTTCTGTCATTTCCAATTTTGTCCCCTCAGAGGTACCAGCACCAGCCAGCCAGTGACCCCTTCTCAGGGCTGACCACAAGGCCTCCCCAGCAAAATTCTATGTTCATGTAACCTCAACATTTCCCTCCGTTCTTCCAGCCTCAGGGGTGTGAACTGCTTCCTGGAATATTAAAAAAAAAAGGTTTTTTAGCCTTGGCTGGTGTAGCTCAGTGGATTGAGCGCGGGCTGCGAACCAAAGCATTGCAGGTTCAATTCCCAGTCAGGGCACATGCCTGGGTTGCAGGCCATGGACCCCAGCAACTGCACATTGATGTTTCTCTCTCTCCCTTTCTCCCTCCCTTCCCTCTCTAAAAATGAATAAATAAATAAAATCTTTAAAAAGAAGTTTTTTTAAAATCCTTACCTGAGGACATTTTAAAATTGCTTTTAGATAGTAAGGGAGAGAGAAACACTGATGTGAGAGAAAAACGTCAATTTGTTACCTTCTTGTAAACACTATGACCAGGGCTTAAACCCACAACCTACCCTGCTCTGACTGGGGATTGAACCCACAACATTTTAGTCTACAGGATAATGCTCCAGCCAACCACAGTGGCCAGGGTGTTTCCTGGAATTACTATCCTCTCTTTTTCTTTTTAGCTTTTTAAAGTTCTCTGATAACTGATTAACCAATAGCTTATATTAAGTTTTATTTGTTGAAATTTTTCTGATAGTTTCTGTTTTCCTGGCTGGACCCTGATGAACATAGTACTTGAAATCTGAAGGGGGTCCACCCCAACAGGGACCACCGCTGCATCTGCTGGGTTAGAAGCCCTGAAGGAGCAGGGCAGCCTGCACTGGCATGTGAACCTGCTGCACAGCCTATTCTTGCTCTGGATCCTAAAGAAACTATAATGTATTTAACTAGTCCCCTGCAGATGTATGTTTACATTGCTTCTAACTTTTGTTACTGTAGACAATGCAGTAAACAAGCTCAAATAAATATTTTCCACATATGGGCAAGTATCACTTCACAATAGAGTTACAAAAGTGGAATTGTTGGGTTAAAAGAAAGGATTGCAAGATTTCTCTTTGTAGAGGTTGTACCAGTTTAGTCTCCTGAAGGCAATACACAGAAATTTATTTGTGTGAGAAACAGAGAAATTAACAAAGGGAAGAAGGTGCCCTTGTCCCCTTAAGAGGGAATTAACTGGGAAGAGAGAAGCTTATCTGAGTACAGGATGAGATCGACTGAGGAATTACTGTCTGGCGAGACTCCACATACTTCACTTTGCGCCCTTTGGAAAGGAGGGAGGGTAAAATACAAATGAAAATTTTTTTTCAATACTTTGGTACTCATTCAATAGAGGGTAACACACAAAAGGAAGAGAGGCTCGTCTCAGATCACCAATAGGGTTGGGCTGTCTGAGGAGGTTTCATGCTGTGCCCAGGGAGACTCAGTGCCCAGCAAATGTGGCTGTGGTGGCCAGCAGTAAGAGTGACATCTTCAGATAAGTGGCAACTGGAATAGCACAGCTATTGGCAGTGCTGCTGGGCATCATTTATGTGGTAGCTGTAGGCACACGTGAGACACTTTCTAGGGTTGCCCCCAAACACCTGGGTGGAACTTTGTAGGATACTGGATCTGTTTCCAGCAGTATCAGAGAGTGTAAGAGCAGGTAACAGGCTACAAACTCTCATTTGCTAAGGCTGTCCCTTTTTTTCACTTCTACATCTTTGCCTCAACAACTGGGATAGGCTTTCATTTAAAAATAAAGTAAAATATTCTCTTCCTTTAACACATATTAGCAAATTCAGGTTGTGACTACGTTGTTTTTACCATCTGCGGCTTGGTTTTCTTGCCAATTATTCCCTGGTCAGCAGAGCTCTACTACTGCAGTTATTACTGCCCTTGTTTAGTAGAAAGGCTCCACTCCACAGCCTTGTTTTTACTGATTTCACCACAGGATCACTTGGCCACAACACTGTGTTCAACCAGAGCTGTGTCTCTCCTGTCCCGTAAGATCTGGGCTGCTTTCCTGCAGAGGACTTTCGTTTTATGTTCCATTGTGTCTTGTTTGCACCACTCTTAATTTACACCGCAGAGATGCTGTCATCACCAATTAACATTTCTCAAGGGCCTCCCCGGATGCATGGCACAAGGGGCCTAATTTAATATTCTCTTTGTTTCAGATATCAGGTGGATCCTTCAAATGAATTTTTAAGTTTCTCTGTGATGATGAAGAAGAACAGAGATATAAACCAGGATTCAGGAAGAGAAGCCTTTGCAGAACATGCTTGAAAAAACCCCACCAAGCACTGGTATTAATTATTTGAAAGTTTAAAAGAGGGGATATACTTTTCTTCAGTCAACAAATGACAAAAGTAAAAGGCACTGAATTCCTTGTTCCTGGAAGAAGCCTGACACCATGCCATTCAGACATCTATCTGCCCTTTGGTCACCCCATTTCCCTCTTATTTCAGTTCCTCTAATCTTCAAGGCTGAGTCTGAATATTTCCTCCTGAGGCTTTTCCTAATCATCTCTGCCCTTAGAGACGACCCCCTCCCCCAATTCCTATAGCTCCTATCACTTATACGTCATTTGGAAATTTACCACATGACACAGTATACTATTATTGAGTAAATAGATATTCTCCTCAAGTATATTAGAGAACTGTCTAGATGATTTCTTACCCATTCTCAGGGTCAGCAGAGTGTTCTGTCAATGGTAGAATCGTAAGTTATTAATGGCAAGTCTATTAAAATCAAATGGCATTTTAAAAAAGAGAGGGGTTACCAGCACCATTAATGTTTTCTAATCTGAGTTACGTGTACATTTTTTTGAGGGGGGATTATGGGAGGCAAGAACACCACTGGAAGTCGGCTGTTTGCGTTTCAAGATTTAATAAAAACGTTTTCTTTTTTTGCCCTGCCTAAGCTGTATTTATTTTCTAGCCTTTCCTTATCGAAGTGACAGTAGCGTTACAGGGCTTTCGGTTGCAGGAACTGATATTCAGGAGAAAATACCTAAACACTTTCACTTGAGAAAAATAAGCTTTCGGCCCGTCATACACTGTGTAATTAAGAACACACCTTCATGCTTTGTGACGTCAGGAACCTTGGCCCAGTGAGGCCGGCGACACACAAATTCCACCAGCAGCAACTGCCATTGTGGCGCTGGAGCCCGCGATACCAGCAGCCTGAGAGCAGTCCTTTGGACGAAGCTCCCGCGGGGTCCCGCCCACCGCGCTTCTGGGAGCCTCATTGGCTGGTCTTCCGCCCGCCATCTCCCTTAGTCCTCGGGATTTGGCACGGAAGGCGGGCGTCCCCGTTTCGGGTGTCGATTGGGGAAATCTTAATGACGGCAAGCAGTTTTCCAAATTTCTATTGGTTTTTAGGCTTCAGAATGGGCGGGGAAAGGCAGAGCGACAGGACTCAAGGAGGGAAGCGCGGAATGCGCCGGCGCGTAGTTGGGGACGCCGGGCAGAGGGTTTTGCTAGGGAACCGACTGTTGTTTGCCCCGCCCCTTCGGGGCTTTTTGTCCCATTAACTGTCGGAGTGCAGGGGGCTCCAGCGCCGGGCGACATGCCGGTGCGCTTCAAGGTGAGGCCGGGGTCCCCGGGCCCGAAGGCTGATGGGGGGAGCCTTGGCGGGGCGGGTGCGGGGCGTGGAGGGCCTCGCCGGCTCTCCTGCACCGCGCCCCTCGGCCCCGCAGAGCCTGTCAGCCCCCGAGTCTGCCTGCCACGGTCCTGGAGGATGTTCGTCTCCCCTCTCCTAGCTCTCTCTCCGCTCACTCTCACTTCCGAGTTACCGGGTGGTAGAGCTAGATGGTGTTGAGATAGGCCTGGAAGGCTCAGAGGAGTGGAGATTGAGGGAGAGTACTTTATAACGGGCTTCAGATTGGGACACGGGTGACCCATTTCACAGCCTGGCATTTAACCTCTCTCCCCTTTAAAACTTTAAAGTGCGTATGTCTTTTAAAGGCTTGAGAAATGGGACCTTGGCAGGGTAAAGACAGGGTATAAGAAAGACACATTATTCATAGTTGTGCATTTGGTTCGTTAAAAGCTCCAGGTAGCTAACAGGGTCAGGCACCCTTCAACGTTAACAGTTGACCACAGCTTTCCACAAACCCTGACTGTCTTTGCCTCTTTAAGGCTTTGAGTTCAGAATGGGAGGGGAATTTGTCTTTTTTTAGTTGACTACAGAATTTTAAAAGTTACTAGGCATAATACATAGTATTGTGTATTCGAGACCTTAATTAGGATAATTATAGTAATGAAGATTTAGTTTGTCACTGTTATTAGAGAAGAGCTCAGGCTTTGGAATCAGATAGCCAGCAAAAGGGCCAGCAATTCTGGCCTCAGATTCCGGCTAGCATCTGCCTCAAGTGGTTGCAAGGATTAAAGGATTTGACACGTGAACTGATTAGTACAGGCCTGGGTAAATATTAGCTATTATTATTTAAAATTTTTTTTATTGTGCAGAGAACACAGTTGTGTCCCCCCCCCCCCCGCTTCCACTTTCAATCCTTCCCCTACCTTGTCTCTGTCCATGGGTTCTTTATACAAGTTCCTGGACTTGACCCTTCTCCTCCTTTCCCCTGTTAAGCCCCACTCTGGTTACTGTTAGTTTGTTCTTTATTTCCATGTCTCTGGTTCTATTTTGCTCACTTGTTTGTTTTGTTGATCCCTTCCCTTCCAAACAGCATGGATGGATCTGGAGAGGTTTATGCTAAGTAAAATAAGCCAGGTGGTGAAATATTAGCTATTATTAAGGAGATTTTTGTTTAATTATCAATCTTAACTCTTGCAACTCCTTTTAGAGGTTTAGAAATTATTTTCACTGATGTCTGCTTTAAAACAATGTTCATTAATTGCATTGTAGTCAAATTGTACTTTGCATTTGCAGGGGCTGAGTGAATACCAGAGGAACTTTCTGTGGAAAAAGTCGTACTTGTCAGACTCCTGTAATTCCTCAGTGGGGCGAAGGTACCCATGGGCTGGACTTAGATCAGATCAATTAGGTAAGTTGGGCAAAGTCAAATTCATTATAACTTGAATAAGCCTTGGGGTAAGTTTGCAAAATGATTAAAAACTTGTAAAGCATTTGTCAATTGCCATTTGTCAATTGGCCTGGTTGACTTATGCATTAGTTTAACAAATATTTATTGAAGGTTTACTATAGGCTGGGAGTCTTCCTAGCTTCTAGGGATATAACCTCTAACTAGAGAAAGACCCTTAACTGTGGTAAAGAACAGTGAACAAGTAACTCAATAAATAAACTAGGGGATTTCAGGTTGTTATATAAAATTGTAGACTAGCATAATAGATAACTTTGGGGAGGGATGGTTTGGAGGAAGTATGCTTTAGATTTGATTTTTGAGCTGAGACATGGAAGCTGAGAGTAGTAAGCCTGGGAAGGAGTACTCCCAAGGTGCTGAGGAATTGAAGCTTAGGTAGATTAAGTCGGTTGCGCAAGGTTCACAGCTAGTAAATAATAGAACCGTGATTTGAAATCAGATTTGTACTGTCCAAAACCCATGAATTCAGAGGCCATATTTTTGTCACTCACACTTCTTCCTTATATACGAACGAAGTCAGAGCCCTGGGGCAAGGTTTCCTGGAGCATGCTAGAGGGGAAAAGAGGTAGACTGACTTTATTCTACCTGCTTGCTTAATTCTCCCTCACTAGAGCATAAGATCTGGGAGAGCAAGGCTCTTATCTGTCTGTCTTCACCACCTTGTTACCATGCAGTACCTGACACACTCTAGTGCTTATTAAAACTAGAATGAAGGAATAAACCTGAGTTAGAATCCACATTAGCTGTGTGACCTTGAGCAAATTTGGCCTGTTTTCCCAAGTGGATTTAGGAAGCGCATTGCACAGAATTGCTGGGAGGGATTAAATGAGATGTTGCCTGTTAAGGGCCAGATGCATGTGTACTGATGAATGAGTGCTGGTGCCTCACATATGACACATGCGAGTGCCTCTGTGTGGTATATAAGTTCCTCAAATGTTAGATATTTAAGCCAGGAAAAGAACAGGCTTATGAGTGGGGTGCCAAGCCTGGGAAATTAGTACAATGAGAGAGTTTCCAGGATTAGGTTTGGAGAATAAAGGAAAGAGTGGGCTAGAGGGGTGGCTCTTTTAGGGATCATTTAGTGTTAGGATCCTTCCCAGAGCCTGACTTCAAAGGCTGGATAACCCTACTTCTTGGGCAGGATGGTGCTCATAATCCTCTCCAAATAACCAGAAATTCCACAAATTTGAGGCTCCATTAGATTAAGAATCCAAAATAAATCTCTGTTAAAGTGCAGATGCCCCACTGAGGGTCTAAAGGGATATTATGACACTGGGAAATTGGGTAACCAAATAGTTGCCTCCATGACATTTTAGCTTAGATGAGGTGTATTTAAGGGTTGAGAGGTGATTAAGTGAGGCTGTGGGAACAAAGCCACTTTGGAGAAGGATACATTACAGAAGGACAGATGGTTTAGGGGAGGAGACATGTTAATAGAGAATGTTAAATATTAGGAAGGGGGAGGTCAGAGTGAGAACTCCAGGATGTTCCTAAAGGAAGGTGAGAGGCAAGCCAGGAACAGCAGCAGTGTTAGCTGGGCCTGGCTAGACATTCTGTTAATAGAGTGGGTTTTGTCCCCTTAGTGTATTTTTGCTGGTCCTGGGAGACAAGGGCAGGCCACTTGAAAATCATCATCTTTTATTTTGCTCTGCTACCTGAAGCCTCCTTCCATGTTAAAGCAGAGAAAAGTCTAGGGCAGTGGTCTTCAAACTTTTAAGCTTTCATACTCCCTAAACGAACTTAGAAGGTCTTTGTATTGCTTCACATTTTTAAGGTGATTTAATTTTTTTTTCATAAATGTAACAGATAGCTTTGAAGAATGTGATTTCTGGTATATGAAATATTATACATGTATTTTGTTAAAACTGGAGCTGCTACTTAGCTCATTCAGTTTATGGTAAATGTTCATCATAGGTAGAATTGGTAAAGGTAGTCCTCCTTGGCAAAACTAATGGAAATTATTTTCTGTGAGAAAAAAGGTCTAACTTTTTCAGTCCAAATAAAAATGTTAATATGCATATATGCATTTCACACGATGGCACTCTTACACCTGAATTTTAATTCTAAGTTAGGTAGATAGAAGGATGTGGAACTGGATGAAACAAAGTGCTGTTCCTTTGTTATTTCTAATCTCTGCCTTCTTTGTGTTGCTGTCAAATGTTCTCCCTCAGGAATTATGCTTTCTTGAATTGTCCCTTTGTTTTCCTTCCCTACCTATGAGATATTTTTTATTCCCTGGGGCTGGTTGAGAGATGTGTCTGTCTTTTGTGAAGTGGGAAAGGGATGATTAGGAAAGGGCTGGTGGGAAATAAAACTACAGATGGCAGATGATCTCTTAGGGAGGTCAGTGTCAGGAAGTAAGACATATGGAAGTTAGGATCCGGAAAATGATTCCATTAAGCTGCCCGCCCCCACCTCCTGCCCCCACCCCCAATGTCTGTATGTGCTGCTAGACATGCATACACTCAGTTTGAAGACCACTGGTCTAGGGAAACCTTGTAAGGTTGAGGACTCTGTGTTCAGTTGCTGAAACATCCGTGATAGAGGCTAAAAAACCCTGGCTTTCTAATTCCACTTGCTGGATTTTCTCTCCACTCCCATCTCCTTCCCTTCCCTTCCCTTCTGGTCCTATCTTTTACCCCCCACCTTGCCCAGTCTCCTTTCTATTTAAAGAATGGCCCCAAACTGGGGCAGTATCTTAGTGACTGTCATTCCACAGAGCTCCTCTTACCTGGGCAGAAGGTTAAGTTTTTTGGACATTCGCTTGCCAGACAGAAATTTAGAGAAATAGTATCTTAGCTCTTCTTTAAAGGGTTCATTCTCTTTAATTCTCAGGAAATCAAGGCAAATGTAGAACCAAGATCTAGCATAATGACATCTCATCCCTTCTCATCTTGGTCTGCTCTGCATAAGAGAAGCTTTGTGAAAAGTTCCAAATTTTGACACCACCAGGGCCCATTGTTCTGTTAAGTAGCACAGGAAAGTAATTAGAAACGGAGGCAGCATGTGCTGCCTGACTTGCCAGGTCCATCACGTTGCAGTTCTAGTGACTTGAGTGAGGCTAACTTGAACATTGTGACCCTAATTTAAAAATTTTTAATGGTCAAATTTATATTTCTTTGAAACCAAATATAAGATTTTATGTTGAAAAACTATGCTTATGTTTTCAACTGAATTTTAAATTTAATTTCTCCTCTCATAGGTGTTATTAAAAGTTGCCTTTGCAACTTTTTTGGCAGCTGTTACTTTTGTTTGCTCTATTTTGTAGGAATCACGAAAGAGCCAAGTTTTATTTCAAAAAGAAGAGTCCCTTATCATGATCCACAGATTTCAAAATCTCTTGAGTGGAATGGAGCTCTCTCAGAGAATGATGTGGTTATGTCACCACAACCTGAAGCCCCAGAAACACCAGAGTCACAACAGGCAGGACACAAAGAAGACGATAACCAAGAAAGAGTTCTTGCACTAGAAGCCCCCAGGGTTCCCAAGGGAACCAGATCTCACTCTGCAGAATCCAAAGCTGAAGGGGCTTCAGACATTGTGGAAAATAATGATGTGATAGCAAACCATATACCAGTTAATGAAGATGTGGAAGTGGAACATTCTACCAAGGTTCTCTCAGAAAACATAGATAGTAAGGTAAATATATTCACCATATTTCTTTACAAAAGCATAGAATTCTGTGTAGATTTCATCATTTTCAAAATATTACATTTTGTGCTTAAAATTTTTCTATTGTTTTCTTGTCTATAGAATAGTTAAGAGGCTATTGATTTTATTGTGAATTAGTTCTATTCTTAATAGTCACCTTGTACTAGTTATACTAAGGCATCTCTTCATTGGGTGGACAGCTTGCTTCTGGATTTTATTCATCATATATCAGCACCTGAGTCCTAGGGGAGAGATCAAGTTGAGACAGAGAAGGGGAGTAGGTCATTAGCTCTGGCAGGGACGCAGAGCTGGCTTCCACCTAGGCTCTTTTCAATTTATTATTGTATACCAGCAAGGGGAAAAAAAAACAACAACAACAGAATCTCAGTTGATGAAATGCAAAAGAAAGGAGAGTTTTGGCTGGACCTCAAAGACCTTGCAGTTCTTCTCTCTTATGTCATAGCTGGCCTGCAGAAGGTCCCTGAGAGCACATAAGTGGAGGCTGCAGGGACCTGTGCAGTCACCTCACTGCCTCCCGCATTTTTCTCCATGCCACTGTGCTTCTTCCCCATTTCATGTCCACTGCTGACTGGACCCACGGAGAGGCATTTAGAAACTCTGGAGAAGAACCCACGGATTGTGAAAACTAGGGGGCCGAGGGGGATCAAGGAAGGTGATGTGTAAGTCTGGTGGGCAGGGGAAGGGATGTCCAGAAGCAATGTGTGCATAGAGCAAGGGGCTGTTGTTTCTTAGTAATACATTTAATTATAAATAATTGGTAAGAAGGAATTGAGAGATGTTAATGTTTTTGTGGGATGCATAATAATTTCTTGACAGTATTAAAAAAGGAATTTTAAATAGTTTGACAATTTAAAAGGGAGATTTTCAATTGAGAAAAGCTGTACAACAATGTGGATATAAGTAATTAATGCTGTACTGTATGTTTATTTTACCACAGTAAAAAAAAAAGTTTGAATGGAAATTTTCAATGACTTAGAGTGGGATTTTTTTTCCCTAACAGTTGGATAGATTTCTGCAGAAGAAAGCTGGATTGACTGTTGTTCCTTCACATAGTGTCTTGAGAAATTCTGAATATCAAAGACAGTTTGTTTGGAAGACCCCTAAAGACACTGCTCCAGTTTTTGCAGCCAATCAGGTAGTTCAATAGATGTAGTATGTTTTTGAATATCATTATTTAATCTAGTTATGCAGATTTACATAGAACTAATTGCTGAAAGAAATGAGATACTTTAATAGGCCTGGAGGTAGGTTCTAGAGAAGTGAAAATGAGAGTGTTGCTAAAATCATTCTATTACTCGTGATTTGCAGTAGTAACAGTGTACTGTCTTAGGCTGCTGCTTATCATTGTGGCCAGGTCCTTTATATATAACAAATATGAGACAGGCAATGAAAACCTGGGCACTGGTAATTTTTTGCATGCTGGGAGTTCTTTTATTTATCAAAAAATATTGAATTGGTTTGATTATAATAATATATGTTCAGTTGACCAATATATTATATATATTCTGTCCTATAAGAAAGACAGAAACCCAGACAGAAAACATATATGTGTATTATAATTACTTTGGAAATTTATTTTAATAAATACAAAATATTTTTATAGTAATAGAAGATACATAATTTTATTGTTTTATTAAATGAAGAGTAATAGGCACTAACTGTGAAGTATATTTATAAAATTCAAGAGCTATAATGATAACTAAATGTGATATTAGATGCATTGTATGCCTGCACAATTTTAGTACTAGATTACCATTACTAATAAATACTCTTTTGTTTTACTACTGCCTTCTTCTAAACTGTTCTTCAGCTCTTAACTCTCATTTACATTCCTAAAGATACTCTGAGGCCTAGGTAGGAAATACTTCCATTTAGAATATTCCCAGAGGCTCATGACAGCTCAGACTTTTGTTTCTCCTCATCTTTGTGTTTTTCTTTATAAACATATTTGTGTTCACACAAATATACATGCACACACCTTCACATACCCTCACCTTCATTTTTTCCTGTATCACAGCATTTACTGTATACCCCTGAGGACTGAGAGGACAATTAGATTCAGCAAGGCAAGGAAATCAGTCATCTTACACTATGATAATAATAGCAGTGACCCTAGAAATTATGGAAGCTTTGGGCTTATTTACTTGTTATTCAGCTTTTTTAAAAAACCTTAAATTTATATAACATTTTAGGAACATATAAAATAATATAAAGTGATATGTACACCTTACGAACTTAGTAAATAGGATCAATACTTCTTTCACTGGTTTACAAGTATTCTTGGATAGTAAGTGTATCTAAAAATTATGTAATACCTTAAAATAGTGAATTCTTCAGTTTTCATAGAGTGTTTCACTTTTAAAATAGAACTGATTCAAATTAAAGCCCCATTAACAACTTTTACATATTTCAGTGAAAGTATTATATAAAAAGGTTTTTTAAATCTGATCAGAAGTATAATATAAATCATTAGCAACACTTTAGTAGTTTTATTGCTTTCATTATGAGGGTTTCAAAGAATCTGAGGGGGATGCAAATTCTGTTTGTTTCTTCAAAGCATATCAATTTCAGGGTTATGGACTGAAGAGTTCTGTGACAGAAATTGAATGCTTGTTGATGGGGACCTCTGAAAGAGCTATTTAGTTCTGTTTTATCAGACAGCTGTTTTCTGAAAGGATGTCTTGTATTAACATGTAAATGAATCAGAGCAATTTTAGCTAGGAAAATACTACAGGTTATACTGTATCTTAAAAAGATATACTGTTTGGATTCAATCTATATGAAGATACACTGTCTAGAGTTATAAAGCAGTGATATACTTTATCTGCATTCCATCTTTTTCATTTGCTTTCCTTGTAATCAGTAATCATATACCATAAAGTGGAAAACATTATGAAGTATTAAGGATAAAAGTAAACATTTAAAAATAGAAACATAATAATTATGTGACTTTTCCCATGTCTTAAGCTAAAAATAAGCAAGCACAGAAATAAAAACTGAAAAATGAACACATCAGACAATTAAAATGTTAAGAATTTTCTATTTTTGCAGGAAGAAAAAAGTTCATGTTGAGGAAAAAAAAACTGTAGAGCTGACAATAGAATTGCCTTATAAAGCTAATGTCTATGTTCATATTATTAAAATATGCCTATTCTACTAATCCCATTACCAAACTGATGAGAGAGTTTGGGGAGGAAAGATATGGTTCATTATTTCTTTTGGCTTAAGCATGATTTTGATTACAGTAGCTATTATTAAAAAAATAGTAGTAATCAATATAGAAAATTGACCTTTGGGTTTTTCCCCAGCTTTATTGAGGTATAATTGACAAAAATAATATATATGTTAGAATATAATATCTTGATATATATATATATTACTATAATCAAACTAATACATCTATCACTTCACATAGTTACCTTTTTCGTGGTGAGGACTCTTAAGATCTACCCTATTAGCTAGTTTTCAAGTGTATAATACAGTATTATTAACTATAGTCATCATGCTGCACTTGAGATCTGCAGAACTTATTTGTCCTGCATTACTGAAATTTGGGACTCTCTGACCAACATCTCCCTCTGTTCTCCACCCACTAGCCACTGGCAGCCACCATCCTCCTCTGCTTCTATGAGTTTGACTTTTATAGATTCCACATACAAGTGCAATCATGCAGTATTTATCGTTCTGTGCCTGACTTATTTCACTTAGCATATGTTCTTCAGGTTCATCCATGTTGCAAATGACAAGACTTTTTCTATTTTTTAAGGCTGAATGATATTCCATTGTATATGCATGCCACATTTTTTTTGTGGCAAAAAAATCCGTTCATCTATTGATAGACACTTAGGTTCATTTCATATCTTGGCCATGGCGAATAATGCTTCAGTGAATAAAGGAGTGCAGATAAACTTTGAGATACAGATTTCATTTCCTTTGGAAATAGACCAAGGAATGAAATTGCTGAATCATGTAGTAGTTTTGTTTTCAGTTTTTTGAGGAACTTCCATACTGTTTTTGAATATCATCATAATGGCTGTACTCATTTACATTCCCACTGACAGAGGGCAGGGGTTCCCCACATCCTTGCCAACACTTATCTTTTGTATTTTTGATAATAGCTATTCTAACAGATCTGAGGTGATTGTCTCATTGTGGTTTTGATTTATACTTTCCTGATGATTAATGATATTGATCACTTGTTTGTATACCCCCTAGCCATTATATCTTTTCTTTGGAAAAATGTCTATTTAGTTCCTCTGCCCATTTTTAATTGGATTTTACATTTATTTTCTTTTGAGTTGTATGACTTCTATTATTATTATTATTATATAATCCATCATTAAATATATGAGTCACAAATATTTTCTCTCATTTCGTAGACTGTTTTTGTTGATGGTTTCCTTTGCTATGTAGAAGCTTTTTAGTTTGATTTAGTCCTACTTGTTTATTTTTGCTTTTTTGTTGCCTTTAGTTTTGGTATCAAATTAAAAAAAATCGTCAAGGCCAATGCCAAGGTGCTTATCCCCTGTGTTTTTTCCTAGGAGTTTTTATGGTTTTAGTCCTTATGTTCAAGTCTTAATCCATTTTGAGTTGATCTTTGTGTATGGTGTAAGACCCATGTGGTTCAGTTTCATTCTTTTGGATAATGCAGCCTGCTCTTCCCAGTACCATTTGTTGAAGAGACTGTCCTATTGCCATTACGTGTTCTTGGCACCTTTGTCATAAATGAACTGACCATATATGTGTGGGTTTATATCTGGACTCCCTATTCTATTACATTAATCTGTGTGTCTGTTTTTATGTCTCTTTGCTCATTTTTAAACTGGGTTGTTTTCTTGCTATTGAGTTGAGTTCCTTAATATAGGTTGAATATTGACCTCTCATGAGATCTAAGGTTTGCATATATTTTCTCCCATTCTTAGATTGTCTCTTTACTCTGTTTTCTTTATAGAAGTTGTTTAGTTTAATACAATCTCATTTGTCTATTTTTGCTTTTGTTGCCCTTTGGATATTAATTAGACATGTCAAATGAAATTACAGAGTCATATATAATTTTGCTTTTTTTGTATACTATGATTCAACTTTACGTGTGAAACTTTTTTAGCAGTTAAACTGAGTTCTGTATATTTAACCAACAAAAATCTAAACTAATTTTTGTTTTAAGGTTTTCCACAATAAAAGCAAATTTGTTCCACAATTCAAAGGTAACTCAATAATCCATGAAACGGAATACAAAAGAAATTTCAAGGGTTTATCTCCAGTGAAAGAACCAAAATTAAGAAATGATTTGAAAGAGAATGAACACTTAGAAATAATATCTCCTGAAAAACAGGTATTTATCAACTCCTTAAACAAAACAAAATCCTCATTTTAGACTCTACATGTTTGTTTTCACTTAGCACTACTTGAAATTTTTGTTTTTAGCTAGTTCATTCAGTTACTTGTTTGTTCATTAAATGCCAGATGTTCATTGGGCACTTAGTAGGAGCTAGACATTGGGTAGCTAGTGAGAATACAGTGGTAACCACCTTAAGCTCTAAGCAGCTCTTGGGCTACTGGGGAGACAGAGCCGGATGTAGTAAAATGTAATCCAGTGTTATGAACGCTTAGCAAGTCTGCTATGTCTAATATCAAATTTTTGACTTTATAGTAATGTGGGCTCTAAGGGTAACAGTAGTGACAGAAACACATATAAGACTTTAAATTAAATAATGGAAATTAGACACAAACACACATATATACATGCGTTTTAAATCAAAGTTATAGCATGCCAAGTTATAGCCAATATAATTCACATGATTTATCTCAGGATTTACAAAGATCTGTTTCTGTGTGAAATTATAGCTATTTAAATTGCAGCATCAGGTTAAAATTATTGTAAATTATAGGTAAACAGGATATAAGTCTTACTATTTAATTTCCTGAAAGGTCATACCTGATATTTTATGGGTTCTAAAAATAGAAATTATATGACTATAGTAAAATTTTGTATATGTATATAATTTTTTTGGACCTATGATCTTGCAGAGGAAAAAAAGAGAGTTTAAGTTATTCAGGAAACAGCCCTGGCTGGTGTAGCTCAGTGGATTGAGCGTGGGTCTGTGAACCAAAAGGTTGCTGGTTCAATTCCTAGTCAGGGCATGTGCCTGGGTGTGGGCCAGATCCCCTGCAGGGCATGTGTGAGACACAGCCACACATTGATGTTTCCCTCTCTCCTTTCCTTCCCCCCTCTATAAAACTAAAAATAAATAAAATTTAAAAAAAAAGTTATTCAGTAAACAATGTTGTAACTTAGTAATTGGAGCCTTACATTTAATTACTATAACACAATTAAATATAAATTTAGAATATGAAGGGCAAATGGAAGATTACTACTTAAAGGTAATAATGTAAAGTTTATTTATTTAGATATTTATTTGTTAATTATTTTTCCTAGCCAAGCATCTAAAATTTTGTTAGAAATTGAAACTATATCCTGAGTTATACTTCAAAAACACTAACCAGATATACTAGTTTCAAAACTTGTTTGTTAATTTCTTGTGATCTGTTTTCTTTGATAGTTAAATCTTCTAGAAACAGATTTATAATACAGTATCCAACATACTTTAAAACATTTATGCTTTTACTTTAATGTAAAAAATATTTGTAGCATACAAAGTTTGAATTTTGTCATTTTAGTGTAATAAAACAGACGATTCTTTAAAATTAGAAGCAGAGATGGACTCAAAAGACTCAACCCAGCCTAAAAAGAAGTTCACTCCTTGGAGACATCAAAGACTTGGGTATGTATTTTATAAGATAAACAGTATAGTATTTAGATGATTGACATGGTAATAAATATATTTACCCTTATTTTATTTCTGTCAGGAAGGTGAATTCTGAATATAGAGCAAAATATCTGAGCCCAGCCCAGTATTTATATAAAGCTGGGGCTTGGACACGTGTGAAGGAAAACATACCGAGTCAGGTGAGTATGCATAAGCTCAGTAAGCCCATATTTTCTTTGGGCTTTTGTCAGTTTAATTTTACAATGAGTTTAATTTAGTAATAGAGACAATTTAAAGATGTATGATAAAATAATAGCAATATAATTATTAGGAAATTAAAATTGTATGTATTATGATATACTTTATCAGTGTGTTTGCTTTTTTAAGTAACCAGCTCCTTAGAGATTATATTTATTATTATAAAGTCCTTAAAGTTAAAAATGTTTTTTACAGTCAATATTTGATTATATTAATAAAGTTAGCTTATAGAATTATAGCATGATAGATTTGATTATAACACCCAGACCTCCACTCTCACAGCTAAAGATTAATTCATTTTTCAGATTAGCTTGTCTGGCAGTGGTACCCCTATCAGTGTATACTGTTACAGTCTGTAAGTACAGGGAAGGAGTGGCCTGTGCTCATAGAGGTTTGAGTTACGGTGTTGTCAGGATACCCTGACATACGGGGGAAATTCTGAGGATCCTAAAGAAAGGTTTGAGGGAAAGAGTAATCCTTAAATTGGGAAGTGCTAGTTTAGTACTAGCTTCTTATAGTCAAAGGATAAACTGGAACTTTTCTGGTTATTGAATAATGGTCACCTTTTAAATTATATCTTGTTGGTTGTCTGCCTTTTCTGTGTGAATTAACTAAATTAAAACAGTTTAGATTAGACATCAGTAAACACTTCCTATCATTGTAAAGGGAAGGATGATTTGTATGAGGAATGAATCTTTTATTTAGCTCCATACTTAAAACCATGGCTAACAATTACATGTCATCAGTTTCTGGGAGAAGGTGTTGGCACTTTGAGCTGCTGACTTTTTGCGCTGTCAGCTCCCAGAACCATGTTCTGGTGACTCCTGTACTCCAAATGTTGTTTCAGGAGGTTACTTGATTCCTCCCTCCATGGCTGCTCTTGGTCCTCTCTACTTCCGCACTTGAACATGGCTCACAGGCAGTACATGCGAGTAAGAGACAAAGCTCAATGCTATCCCAGAGATGATAGGGGTCAAAACTCATATATTCACCCTGGTGAGATCAAGTTAAAAATATATACATTGAACTGTTGATGACCATGCCAGACCTTGGCGAGTAGCTCTGTGTCTAAAGAGTCTGATGGGGAGTGAGGAAAACCTAGGGGCAAAGGCAGGGCACAGAAAGTGGCTGTCGAGGGCTCGTGGTGTCAGCTGTTCACCTCTAGCCTGTTCTGAGAAGCTCCTTGTTTTGGAAAAGTTATCTCAGTCTCTGAGACTTTCTTTAAAATAAGATGAATTGATATCTAGACCTCAGATTTAAACATTTAATGAACTGAGGAGATTATTTGTCTGAGTTAGAAGGAGTTAGAAGTTGACAATCCTTATGCTGCTCTGGTGGAAGAGAACATTTTTGTTGTTAGTTTAAGATCTGTCTTTTCAAGGATTCCTATTATGACACCTTGGTAATGTGACTTTTGGAAGGATTTTGTTTTGTTAATTTCTGTTGGTGGTTGTAAATATTTCAGTTAGTGGTATAGTTTGCCTTGACTTCTATGGGCAAAATAATTAAAAAAGTAAATTAGAGTTAGAAAAGAAGAAGAATTTTTAGTAAAGAGGCCAGCGATTACTGATGGTGATGAATGTCTATGATCAAGTCTGCATCACTTTGTCACAGCCGTTTAATGTGGCCATGTTTTATCTAAGTCTTATATGTATATTTTTTACTGCAAGGTGCTTACTGTATGTGGCTGCTTATGAAGTAACTAAACATAAGGTACTCCCCCATTTTCCCATTCCTAACATTTCATAAAAGAATATTATTCATACTCATCAAATTCACTTGGGATCAATGACTTTGTTATTATTAGAATGTTAACTCATTTTTTTGAATCATGCTACAGTTTTCTAGTCCATATATCATTTTTATTTCCTTCTATGTTGTTTGCAATATTGTACTTTTAAAATCTATTTATAGTTTAGTCATTGGGTATTTAATCCTGAGTCCCAAGTACCTATTCATATAACATTGGGGTATTTGGTCTTATTCATCCAGTGGTTGTATATTTATCTCCATAACATAAACACTGGCACTATTTCTTTTTAAAATGCTTACTTAATGGGTTATTTTTAATAATAACCAGATATTGTAATAGCTCCTCTCCTTAGAATAGCTACTGAATCTGTGTTAGATTTCCCTTTTTTCATTGTTAGGTAATCTAATACTTAAAATTACATTAGTTGAGGTAATGTAAAATTTTTAAAAATAATTATACTTGACATACAGTATTATATTTCAGGTGTACAACATAGTGATAAGACATTTATATACCTTATGAAGTGATTGTACATAGTAATTATAATATTACTGCCTATATTCCCTGTGCTGTATTTTATATTCTTGTGACATTTTATACCCAATTCATGCTTGTTAAACTCTTTCACCTTTTTCACCAATCACCCAAGCCCTCCCATCTCATGACCATCAAATTGTTCTCTTGGTAATTTTTTTCTCACGTGTCTTTCAAGATAAAGTCCCACATTCTGTAATTCGACAAACATTTTAAAGACTACTAGGTATAAAGATGACTCCTCACTTTTGGAGGATGACTTTTGGAAAAAAGTTTTTATTTTTTACCTCCTCAGTTTTCTAAGTTTGAATTTTCTCTATCTATGAATTTTAAGTGATTTAGTTAAGTTCTTAATTTGGAAAAAGAAATTCAGAAAAGAAAACATTCTGCTTATAGTGCTTATTATATCATATAATTGGATCACATTATTTTACCTGGGAAGAGATGTATGTGTTGCTTTAATAGAGTTTGGAGTGGTCTGTTTATATCCTTTTTAGTGCCTCTGGTTCTTGGTTGTGGGGATTGTTCTTAATGTTGAGTTCATACCATTGATTTTTTTTTTTCCTTTTTACTCCTTTTAGTGGAACATCTTACTTGGGAGATATCAACCTCCTGATTTTTTTATCTTAGTATAGGATTACAGAAGTTTAAAATTACGTAGTTGCAAAGCATGACATTAGCACTAATATTAATAAGATTGCTGATAAAGTAAATTTTAAACATTGTTTTGAATGTCTGTAACAAATAGAACTGAGTAAACCAAGTTTTACAGTACTTCTGTACCTCCTCTCCCTCCTTTAAAGAAACTGATGTCAAATAAAACTGGATCACCATGTACATAGAGGGGATAGCTGTCCATCCTCTCATTTATCAAGCAGCAAGGCCCTCCACATGGACAGAATGCAGCCTTCTTCACTGCTCCTTCCCACTTCACCTGGTACATAGCACAGGACTGATAGAATCCTCTTTTGATGGACTCCTTCAACTTATATTTCATTTGTTTATTATGGCATAAACCATACCATCATTATGATAACAACTTTTATCATAGAGGAGGTCTGCCTCCTCTACCAGACTGTGAGCACTTTGAATACAGGGACTTTCTTGCTCATCTTCGACTACCAGCCTTTTAGCTCAGGCCTAGCACTTAGTACACACTCAGGACAGGTTGTGGAAACAATGTTTAAATCTGCATTCTTTACCTCAAGGAGTTCATAGGTTAATGGAGGAGAATGACACGAGTGATTAATTCCAGAAGGATAAAATAAGAACTACTGGGGGGAGGTTATGGGGTGGAAGGATTCAGCAAAAAGGAAAAAGGACTCATGGACATGGACAACAGTGTAGTGATTGCCGGAGGGAAGGGGGAAAAAGGGGACTAAATGCTAATGGGAAAAATTCAAGAAAAAAGAACCAATGGAGTTATGCACGAGGGCTTTAAGAGTACAGAGGAGGAAGAGATACTAAGGCTTGCAGATTTTATCATGTAGGTAATGGAGTAGCCATGAAACACTTAAAACTGGGATATGTATTGGAAATTTAGATTATATCAAGGCATATTATAACAAGTCCTGTGTATTCAGAATACCTTGGTTAGTACTGGTAATTCAACACTTAACCCATGTGTCTCAGTTCTACCTGTTAAAAGCAAAATCCACTAAAGTAAGTCCTCAACATCGTTGATGGGT
Organism: Phyllostomus discolor; assembly: GCF_004126475.2. NCBI lineage: Eukaryota > Metazoa > Chordata > Mammalia > Chiroptera > Phyllostomidae > Phyllostomus > Phyllostomus discolor. Next base: position 151,468,026 of record NC_040904.2, read on the forward strand.
TCTGTGACTTTAAGCAAAATCACTATCATGAAACCAGTTTTACCATATGCTAATTGATATAAAAAAGAGTTACATTCCTGTGGCATCTCATGAATGTTATAATTAAACAACATTGAGTGAAATGACATTATTTGAGGACCTGCTGTACTCATAATTTTCTTCAAAGTATAGGAGTTGACAGAAATGATAAATGAACATGGCTCAATTTTTTTGGAAGCAAAGAAAATATTTTGAATCATCTTATAGTAATGTTTCAGGTTTGGTTTATTAGAACACTAGGACTGTTAATTTGGTTTAATTATTATTTCTCTCTTTCAGCTTTATTGAGAAATATATACATATATATAAAATACATATGTATTTCTTTATAAAGCAATACATATTCTTTATGTATGTATGTATGTATTCTTTATGTATGGTTTGTTGTGCTGTGGCTGATGCTGTCCTTTGACTTTGGCTAAGTCCTTACAGATGTAACTATTTTTTGTATTTTATAATGTCTTGTTAAGGAGCTAAGGATATGTTTCTCCAATTGTTTTTGAAATGCTAAGTTTTAGTATTTGCTTTTTTGTCTCTAAGTGAAGGCAAAGCAATTTAATCAGAAGTATCCAGATATCCTTTTAGTGCTAATATTGCATCTTTATGATAGAAAAAATTTGTTTTTTGAGAAATAAAGTTTATTTAATTTTATTTATTTTAATTTTTATTGAAGTAAAATTGGTTTGTAGCATTAAACAGATTATTTTAAACATGATTTTGAGGTGCAATTTAATTTTTTTACATTGGGGAGTTGTATTTATAGAAGCCAGCAGGTGGCAGTATTATGCATAAAATGTTTGGGTTTCAGCTGAGGATAAAAGGCTCTATTTCACATGCAAATTATGTAATTCACACATTAGGGAATTCAAATTGCTTTATAGTTCATCAGAACAGTTTTTTGTATTCTGTTACTTTGTTAAATGTACTATAATTACTATTTTGTGGGATTAAAATTAGTGTATACTTAATACATTTTTTACAAGTTGAGGTTTTGCTGATTCCAAAAAAATGTTGAGGCATTTGGAAGGGGGAACCTTGTGACTCTCTCATGGGATGGGGGCATTTTATCTGCTGGTAGCAACTGTATATAAAACTAGGAAATTAAGACTGGGGCTAGGGGTTTGGGGCATTTCAGTAATCCAGTGGTGGGGAAGTAGGAGTAGTAATTAGGTAGCCTGTCATGGACAGCATCCCAGCCATGCAATACTGTGGCTGGTTTTTGAAATAATATTAACATGTCTCGGTTGCTGAATTAAATGTTACTAAAAAAGACTGAAAAAATTTGGTTGACAAGTTTCATATATCTATACATTTAGAAGGAAGAATAATAGGTATTTCATTGATTCCCATTAATATTACATTATAGCATTAATCTGTAATTAAGTATGTTTCTGTATTCCTTCCCTAGGGTTCTCTAAATGCAATGTGGTATGCAGAGGTTGGTTGCTTTTGAGTTTTTAAAATACTGCAATAATGCATAGAATATGTGTAATTTCAGTCGAAATAAGAAGTAGATGTCAGTATTTTTCTTAGCTGCTGCAAATCTCTCCCTGCCTGCTGGCCTGAAATAACTGCATTGTGCTTTAGCCTGACTGTTTTAATTTCTGCTTAAAAATGCACACCTTGATGAATATATGTGGCTATTTTTGCCCTCCTTTCTCTTTGGTCTCTGGCTGTACATGTGCGATGTCTTAGATATGCTACCTGGTGGTATTTGTGAAGGAGCATTTACAGTAATACATGATGTCTTACCTCTCCTGTATAGGTTAAAGAGCTCCGAGAGAAGGCTGAGTTTTATAGGAAACGAGTTCTGGGAACACATTTTTCTCGGGACCATCTGAATCAGATTCTGTCTGATAAGAACTTCTTTTGGGACGTCTCCTCAACAACGAGCTCAGAAGGAACTATTAGTAGTAACATTAGAGCACTAGACCTTGCTGGGTGAGATGCTTTTGTGTATGGTGAAAAAGTATGTTGTAGCTTAAGTAGACCATGGAATTATATAGGTGAAAGAAGATATACAACTCAAAATTCATTTAGTTAAAAGGAGATATGATAGCCATTATATTTCATTATTTTTAGTTTATTTCTGAAAAATAAAACTATATACTTGCTTTAAGCACTTGTGTGTAAATAATACATAATGTAAGTCTGGAAGACTGGATTTTATAATATTTTCTGTTAACAATTAAAAATAGAATAGGAATAATTGTATAGTAGCTGTAAAAGAACTTTAAAAGACAGTTATTAGTACATATCCATTATCATTTATTAATAAATTTCCATGGTTGATATGGAACTTAGGTCCTGCTTCTATGGGAGAATTCTCTGCTGTGTTGGGTTTTAAAGTGAAATGATTTAACTTTTTATAAGAGAAATAGCACACTGATTTGTAGCAAATAAAATAGTTTTTAGTTGTTACAGCATGTTAATATAGTCACACATACCAAATTGACCTGTAAATTCTAACTATGTGACATCTGATTTTAAAAATTCATCACAAAATCTATTCTTTAATCAATGTCAGGAAAAGATTACTCTGTCTAAATTATAAAATTTGAATCAGCTTCTACATCCACAAGTACATTCGAGTTTGTGCACAAACTCTAATTGAGTAACTGAACAAGTTAGACTGTATGTATATACAAATGCTAGTTTACGGGACATGTATGAGTTTTGTCAGTAGAGGTATAGGCATGTATGTGTGAAGGTGGGAGTAAGAGGAGATAACTGTATTTTATTTTGGAGTATTTTAATAGCAACTCCAGATCGTAACACTATTATAATATAAAATGAACTCTTTATTTATAGAAAGAGGGGAAGGGAGGGAGAAAGAGAGGGAGAGAGACACATTGAAGTGAAGGGGAAATGTTGATCAGTTGCCTCGCTGCACGCCCCGACTGGGGACCAAACCCGAAACCCAGGTATGTGCTCCTATTGGGAATTGAGCCAGTGATCTTTCATGTTGTGGGGCGATGCTGATCCAACTGAGCCACACTGATCAGGGCTAAAATGAACTCTTAATTAGATTTCTTTCTTCAGTATCTGGGCTAGGCAATATCTGTGGGAAATATATAGTTGTGAGTAGTAGAAGGGAATGATGGCTCATTAAAATTAGTATAAACTAGGAACCTGAAACTACTCAAGTTTAAAATAAAACTTATTTTGTTATGCAGAGATCCTACAAGCCATAAGAATTTTCAGAAATATCCTTCTACAAAACTAGAAGAAAAAAGACCTATCTTGGAAGAACAGCACCAGAAAAATACCACAGAAAAATTGGGCGTGTCAGATGCTCCCACTGTACCTGTTAGAAGGCGTTTGGCTTGGGATGCAGAGGACACCAATGAAGATATACAAAAACAGCCGAGAGAAGAGGAAGAGGAGGATGAAAGGGAAAGGGACAAGCAGGTTTATATGGGAGAGTTAGAGAAGTTGAAAGTACATGAAAAATCTAAGGCAGGCAAGATAAAAGAAGGGTGAGAGTTTAAATTGATCAGTATATAGCAGCATTATTATACATGGCTAATACATGTTTTGTTTTGTCACTAATTAAGTATAGTGGTTTATGCTTTTGGTTTTATGACTAATAAAGAGATTTTATTTTAATGTCAGGAAGGAGGCATTCTACATGATTTATAATTTGAGTCAGTCAGGTATTTGAGTCACCACTAATCAGTAATTGAACACTTGAACACTGAGCTGCTTGGGGAGGGAATAATTAGTATTATTTTCATTTATGTCTTGCTAATTATGATTTGCTAGATTTGTAAATGTGCCTGGAAGAATGACTTTCTTTATGATTTAAGAAAAATAGCTGATACTCTTAAATATCAGATAGTTATACCAAAAGAGAAAGAAAAGATAATGTTTTATAATATTAAAATAAGTGATTCTGGCAAAGAGCTAATTCCTATTGATTTATATGTAGATTTCTTTGGGAAGTGTTTCTCTACCATTGATAATGGTGCTTTTCTTTCACGAGTGTTGCAGTTAGTGTGGGATTTAGACCCTCGTTTAATGGAACAATTTTCCGCGTGTTCTTGCTGACTTGCAGTGATCTTTGCTCCTCCAATATTCAGTCACTCTACCTGCATGTGGGTTTACTTTTTTCAGAAATAAAATGGTCTTATCTTAACAGTTTTATACTTTATTATTGCATAATGATGACAAAGTATTTTGGTCATATTTCTTAAAAGAATGGTTTCATAATAGATTATTTTAATTTTTTAGGTCAGATTCTTCTTCCGCATCCTCAGAAAAAGGAGGCAGGCTTCCTACTCCAAAGCTGAGAGAACTTGGTGGAGTCCAAAGGACTCATCATGATCTTACTACTCCAGCTGTTGGTAATAGGCAAACACTATGCAGTTCTTACTTCACCTGCCTTTTCTGCATGAAAATTTAGCTTGATTGAAATTTATCAACTTATGCATTTTTCTAGGTGGTGCTGTTTTAGTGTCTCCATGTAAAGGGAAGCCTCCAGTCCCAGAACAGAGGAAAAGAATGTCTTCTCAGGAAGGCTTAGAAACTCCAAAGAGTGATTTTAAAAAGGTAAATATTTTTATTTTGGGGAAAAACATTTCTTCAGGAAGTTATTGTTTTAGTCACATGTCATAAATGAGTGATAGGTTCAGATTTTACAAAATTTGTGTATCATACGTAGAGACAGTCTGTTAACCTATTTTTAGTAAGACAGAAGCATTGAATTGTTTTTTCTGGTATTGACATTGTATTTCTGCTGATATACTTTCAAATCTTGTCAGTAGTGACTCAACAGGAAGAGAGAGAAGAGAAACCATTTTATGTATTGAACATCTAATGAGGCATTTGTGTTCCAACCATGTTCCAGCACCATTTTAGCACCAGAGATATAACAGTGAAAGAAACAGACAAAAATCCTGGCCCTTATAGAACTTATATTCTAGTGGAGGAGAGATACAATAAATAGTATAACTAGGTAAAGTACCTTGTATGTTAGATATGATAAATACTACAAAGAAAGATAAGACAGAAGAGGTGAATAGGAAGTGCCCAGGAAAGTTCTTACTGAGAGGGTGGCATTTGAGCAGAATCTGAAGTTGGTGAAGGACTGACCCATATATATATCTAGGAAGGCATTCTAGGTGAAAGAACAGGAAGCACAAAGTTGGCAGGGTGGGAAGAGCTCATTTTCTGAGGAATAGCCAGGAGCAGTGTGGCTGGAGTAGAGAGCAAGAGAGGGAGTATAGTATGGACAGTGAGTTCAGAGGCATAACGGGTGACTAAATTGTACAGGGCCTTATAAGTCATAGCAAAGTCTTTTCAGTTTTAGTCTGAGTGAGATGGGAAGCCTTTGGAGGAGAGGGATGACAGGAGTCAGTGACAGCATCCAGGTAAGAGTGATGGCTGTTTGGATCATTGCGGTGGTAATGCAGGTGATGTGATAAAGTGTGATTCTGGATTTTCATCGACAGTATAGCTGAGAAGATTTGCTGATGTATAAGATATGGGGTGGGAGAAAGAGAAAAATCAAGGATAACTCAGGATTTCTGGCCTGAGCAATAAGGGCCAAATTGCCATTTTGTGGATATGAGGATAACAGTATGAGGAAAACATTTTTCAGGGAAGACCAGGAATCCTGTTTTAGACACACTAAACGTGAGAAGCTTATTAGACATTCAAGTAGACATGTTGAGTAGGCAGTTGATTTTGGAGTGTGGAGGAGAGGTTGGGTTCACATATAGGTTTGAGGCTCTTTATCATACAGGTATGCAAGGTCTTGGGACTGGGGAAGGTCATCAGGAAGTGGATTTAGTCAGAAAAGAGTAAGTGCAGACAGGTCTGAGCCCCAGGTTTTTCATACTGGGAAGTTGAGGAGTAAGCAGCAAAGAGACTGAAGAGGAATAGGCAGGAGCTACTGGGAAATGGGACTGCGGTGTCCTGGAGGTGTCAAGGAGGAGAGTGTGTCATGGCAACTGATTATTGGACTTAGCAACGAGGAGGTTTTTGGTGATCTTGACAGAGGGTAGTTTTGCTAGTGTGGAATAAAAGCCTAAATGCATGCGAGTTCAAGAGAACAAAGAGGAGAGGAGCTGGAGACAGCATCACAGACAAGCCTGTGAAGATTTTTTCCCATGAAAGGGAGCAGAGTAAGGGAGTGGGAGCTGGAAGAAGTAAAATCAAGAAAGAGGAGATGATAGCACATTTGTATGTTGATGAAAACAATTTTAAAGAGAGAGAAAAGGTGATGCAGGCAGGAGTGGGAGGAAAATTGTGGGATAGATGTTCTTGAGTAGGAGAAGGGGTGTAGGATCTGGTGGAGGTGTGGAAAGGTTAGCCTTAAGCACTGTGACAGTTCCTTCGTTGTTAAAAAAGGGAAGGCAGAGTAGATTATATGGGCACTGCTGATGAAACAGGAAAATGTGGCGGGAGCTTTTGGAAAGTCTCTCACTTTTGGCAGAATATGAAGAAAGATCCTTGCTGGGAATGAGGCAGGGGAAGAAAATTTTGGAGGTTTGAGGAAAGAGAATAAGGCTGAAATAGTCTTTCCAGATAGTGGGAGAGTCAGTGGGGCAGGGAAATGTGAAATGTTGCAGGGCAGCATGAAGGCGCCCTTCTAGGTTAGTGGTCACAGATTTGATGTAAGACCCATCAGGATGGTTTGTGTGTTTCTCTCTGGGTGTGTCTGGCTGCAGAGGTGCAGGATAAGTAGAGAGTAGATTTGACGGGTTCATGTTTTGTCACGGGAGTAAGACAAAGTGAGAAGGGGAGGGGAGTTAAGGTATTCGTAGGGAAGTGATTATAATGAGTACCCATGGAAGTTGAGTTGTCTAGGGAGGGGAAATAGAATGGAAGAAAGTAAGGTTCAGTGCAGCGATGACAGGCTCAGTAGATTGGGGAAGTCTTGTCAGCCTTAAGGACTTGTTGGACTTGGGGTACCTGTGGATTAGTTTTAAAATTAGGAGATTCTGAAGAGGTTGCAGTTACTAATAATGACAAGACTTAACCCGTAGGGTATGTGGCTGAATTAGAATAGAGAATATTCAAAGATAAGGTTGAATTTCTCTAGGGTGTTTTGCTGAAAACTGTTCATAAGTTCAGAGGGCACAGTGGAGGGTTTTGGGGAGAGGTGGGAGATGGGATCAGAGTCCAGTCCCCCCAAACCTAGGACTTAGAGCCCAGCTCATGGCCAGTACCCAGTGTGTTGAAGGAATGTTACTGGAGTGACAGATTATCTAAACTGTCTCCTGTTGCCTATATATACATTGGTTTATTAAAAGAAATGTGATGATAGGAATTCAGAGGCTTGCTCAGAACCAGATTTTGCAATCTCTTGCCCCCCATGGACTATTGTGTTCCTTCCTCAGGAATCCAGGCTGTCACCTGGAAGGTGTGAGCTTCTAGTTAGCTTTGCCCATAGGGCTGACTATCCTCAGTTAAAATGAGTGGCCCTAATCCATATTTCCATATTTGCAGCTAGATTTATATGTATTATTTTCATTTGTCGTGGAATTGATTTTTTGAATAATAAAATTATTTTAATTAATTAGAATGGAGTAATACTGTCCTTTAACATTTTAATGCCAATCTCCACCTGATCACATATATAATATAGTTGTAGCATTTTAATTATAAACTCCTCTAGAATAAGCAGGCTCCTTATTAACAATTAGATTAGAACTCCTTCCACATGAATTTTCTGCCACCTGCACTACCAGCAGCTGTACCAGGAGCTAGATTTGGTTATTTCCCAATGTCTGTCCCTTGATTACTGGGAGTCAGCAATAATTTTTCCCCTTTATTTTCTTATAAAAGCTAATATTAAAATAAATAGGCTGCCCAGTTTCTGATAGATTAATTAATTAATTACTTTATATCATTCTACTTTTTGCCATAGAAATTAGAGAGAATATATTATCATAATGTTCAAAAATTTTTTCGCTGTTAACTTTTCATGACATACTTTGAATTGTGGGAGTATTAGGGGGCAGCAGCAGTTTGGGTAAGTCATATGAGGGTGGTCATAATAGGTAGCATTTCCTGAGTGCTTACTTTTTTCTAGGCCCTGTGCTAAGTGTTTTACATGTCTTTATTAGGACTCTGAGAGGTTGGTGTTATTATTCTCAGTCAGATGATGAAACTGGGGTCACACAGCTGCCAAATGGTGGAGTCTATTCTCAAAGCACATGTTTTTAACCCCGGAACAATACTGCCTCGCAGAACTTTAGAGTAGAATTCTCATGGTATTGTTTTAATCAAGTACCATTTATACATTTTATAAACGTTATTAAAAACCCAGTGTCTGTTAGCTCACTTCATTTATTCATTTAGCAGATTTTTCTTACCCACTTACCCACATGAGGTAGCAAAATAGATATGGTACACAGTCTTATGGGACTTACAGCCCAGTGAGAGAGATTCACATTATTCAAAGAATTACACTCCTAAAAAGGTAAAGTTAAAACTAAGAAGAGTTTCAGAGTGCTATATGGTGCTATTCTGGAAGGAATTCGCATAGTCCTAGGAGTCAGGAAGCTTCTTGGAAGTCATAATTTAGCTGAGATAATAAAGGAAGAGGAAGAGTTAACAAAGTGAAAGGGTGGGAGAAGTGTAATATGTGCCAAGATTCCATAGAGAGAAACAATGGAGGGCTTTAAGAAACAGATCAGTATGGGGTGTGGCAGGGAGCAGGAACAAGATGAGGCTGGAAAAGACAGCCCTATTGAGAATTTCTGCCATCATCTCAGGAGCAATGGGGAGCCATTGAAATATTTTAAAGATCTTTCTGGCTGCCACAGAAGGTGAGAGTAGACTGTGGATACCTGTAAAAAAGGCCATTGTAGTAGCCTAGGTAGGAAATGTGGGTAGCTTGAACTGAGGAGGGTGGGTATAGATAGAAGTGCGTGAAACTGAAGAATTGTACATGGGGTACAATGGGAAGGCTTATCCCCTTCCCGGCTGTGCCGGGTTGGATAATAGGGGATGAGAGACCATGAATGGCTTCTGGGTTTCTGGCTTGCCCAAAAGGATTGATAGGGGTGCTACATACTGAGTAAGAGAATGCTGGACAGGACCTGTCTTTTGAGAGGACTACCAGGAGTTTCGTTTTCATTCACTTGGCTCAGTGTTTAAGGTGCTCTTATTTAGAGATTCATTGGTAATCAGGACAAAATCCCTGATGGAGGTTTCTACCATCATGGAGCTTGCTTTTTCTTATTGGAAGAAATAGACAAACAAGTTTTAAGAAAGACAATTCTAGGTAGTAGTGAGTGCTGTGAGTTAAATAAAACCATGAGTGATTTCCAAGGGGTGGATGAGGCTGCCTTACTTTGGGCCATCAGGATAGGCACCTCTGAGGAGGTGACATGTTATCTAAGGCCTGACTAATGAGGGAGGTGCCCACACAGAGATCTGGGGCACAGATTGTTTTCCAGGTAGAAAAAACAGCAAGTCCAAGTATACAACAGTGCAAGTTTTTAGAGTGAAAAGGCCAGTGTGACCGGAGCCTGGAGAGGGAGGAAGAGAGGGTAGGGAATGAGGATGGAAAAGGGAGGCTGGGTAAGGAGTGGAGATATTATTCTGATGGCACTGGGAAGCCCTTGGGGGATTAGAAGCAAAAAGCAAATATAAATCTCTGACTTACACATTAAAGAAAGTCACTCACTACTCAGTGGAGAATAGACTGGGGGTGAGTGGAAGCACTGAGGCCAATAAGGGGGCTTCAAGCTCAAAAAGAGGTCACAAAGTCAGTTAAATTAAACCTGGAAACCCTCTGTGTTTAAAATATTATACAGATTTTATTCAAGTCTTTTTAATAATAGTAAAACCAATTTGACAGAGATCTCAAATTATATATATCAAAGAACAATTTTCCTAAGGGATACAGCTAAAAGAGGAAGCAAGAAGATTTGTGGTTTTTATCTTAGATCTTGATGTAAAAATATATGTTTGTTGGATAAGACCTTAGGCTGTCTGCACTTTGAAGCAGTACACTCTTTAATTGCAGAAAATGATTCCTAAAGTCAGAAGCAGTGTTTTGAATATTGCATTGATAAACTCAAAGTTAATAACTAAAGGCAACAAGGAATAACCAGGGAAGTTTGGAACTGTATTTGATTTTACTGGTTTATATTCTCTTAAAAAGTAAAACTATATGGGGACTTTTAGGATAGTAATGTTATTGTAGAAAACAAAAAATACCACAATAAAAAAGAAAATAAATGATGTCACACCTACTGTCTGTAGACATCCACTGTTGAATTTTTGAGTTATTTAGGTATATAGTGTATTTGGTTATTATACTGTAGATAAGGCTTTATAATCTATTTTTTCTCAGTGTATTATGAACATACTTCCATTAATTAAATAACATTTCTATATAATTTTTAATAACGTGATATACAGTCTGTAGTTGTACTTTAGTTGTTTTAAGTAGATGCTTATTGAAATCTTTTTCTTTAGAGTTTATTTATTTATTTTTGGATATGGGAAGGGAGGGAGAAAGGGAGAGAAACATCAATGTGTGGTTGCCTCTCACATGCCCCCTATTGGGGACCTGGCTTGCAACCCAGGCATGTGCCCTGACTGGGAATTGAACTGGTGACCCTTTGTTTCTCAGGCTGGCACTCAATCCATTGAGCCACACCAGCCAGGAATGAAATTTTTAAAAGTATATGCCTATTGTTATTTCTTAATTTTCCTATTTTGAAGTATATCTTTTAGCTACATTTTTGTTTGTGCTCTTATTATCCCCCTTTTGTGTAAATGCTCCCTAAGTGTTATTGTATGGTCAAAGAATTCAAAATTTTAAGGCTTTTGCCATGTTTTGCCAGCTCCCCAAAAGACTGTGTTGTCAACACAGTAGTGCCAATTTTCCTACATTCTTGCCAGCTCTGGATATTATAGTTTGTTTTTTTTAGAAAGTAACCTTTGTACTTTTAGAAGTGAAAAACTAGTACCTCAATACTTCTATTTTGAAATTATTTGATTATAAATGAAGTAGAATGTTTGACATTCATATTTTGTATATATATGAATTGCTTATATGTATTGAAATTGACTTTTTAATTAGGTTTATCTTGTTATTTTAAGAGAAATACTTATGTAGCAATGGTAGTAATTCATCAGTATTCTAATTTATATATTTTTTTATTTTTTTAATGTTTGTATATTATATATCTGAATTTGTTTATCTATATTGGTTATTAGGCTTATGCAATTTTCTCCACATGGAGGTTACATAAATTTTCCCTATATTTTCTCCTGCTGTGTTTATAACAACATATTTTTGTGTGCATTTAAATGTTTGGATTAGTTATATAAGAGATCTGGCCATAAAGTATCCAGACATGTGCTATGAAAAATAGAGACATTTGTTGAAGAAGATACAAGATACAAGAAACATTGTATACAGGACAGTGACACCTCATTCTCCTTCAAATTAGGCACCTTGGGACCTCATACAGTTCTCCTGGTCACAGTCAACTGCCCCATTATATTTTCCTGCATTTCATTGATAGTCTGAAATCTCTTCCCTTTCAAAAGTGATTTTAGTTTTGGAAAAAGCCAAAAGTTGCAGAGTGTCAAATCTGGGCTGTAGGGCACTGAGTTACCTGCGGTATTTGGGTTTTGCCAAAGAACTCCACATGAGATTTGGTACATGAGCAGATGTGTTGTCATGATGAAACTGCCAGTCACCAGTTGCCCATAGCTGCAGCCTTCTGAATCATCTGAATAGTTTCCATGGAGGAATGCTCAAGCTTAACATGAAATCTGATGCAGATTCATTGCTCTACTCTCTCAGTCATTTTGATGTGATGACCACACAGTACACATGCTCACTCAACAGTGTCTACCACTCCCACTGACTAGTATGGTGAAGTCGTCTTTGTTCACACATGTGCATTCCAGTCTGCTCTCCTTGGCTGCCAGGTTACATCCATGTGGTACAAACCATTCTTATTTTATTAACAATGACTGGACTTTTTCTAGACAGACCACATACGCACACACATGTATATATATTTTATTTTTTGTCATTTAGAAAGAAAGTCATGCAGTAGGCCTTGTGACTTCTCCAGCTGCTGGTGTGAAGACAGCTGATCCCCTGCCTTTGAGGGAAGATTCTGACATCAATATAGCCAAATTGTCTGCAGCAGCTCCCCCAGTGTCAAAAACTCGAGACTGTCCAACAAACACACCTGGACAGTCTCCTTCTCCGCCTTGTGCTTCATCCTACTGGCATCCTTCTCGTCGAATTCAGGGCTCTCTGAGAGACCCAGAATTTCAGCATAATGGTAATTATTTTGGTTTTAATTTTTTGTCTTTTAAAATGAAAGCCTTACACTCATAGGTACAAAGGCTCTAAGTATCTACTCTATGTTAATAAATTATGCTATCTAGTTATTTAAAAATTAATGTGATTTCTTTCAGTAGGAAGACTCTCAACTGTGGAACAGTTAATTGTAGTGTACCCAAGTTCACTTTTGTATAAGTGAGAGGTGTCTCAAGTTCTTTCCCACACGTGTACAGGCGATGCACTAGGTGCCTTAGCACCCCTCCCTCAGGCGTGACAACCAAAGTGTCTTCAGACATTGCCAAATGTTGCCTGGATCTAGAATTCAAGAGCATAAATTGTTTTCCTTTAGTTTCATTTGGCATTGCTTTGCTCTTTTCTAGGTTACACTGTTACTGTTGAGAAATTGGATGCACTTTTTATTTTTGATCTTTCATATGTGGCTTCTTTTCCTGGCAGCTTTTTGGGATCTTTTTTTTACACCTAATACTCTGAAATTTACAGTGGGTTTCTTTTCATTCATTTTGCTGGCACTCAGTAGACCTTTTCAGTCTGGAAACTCAGTTCCTCACTTCTGGGAAATTGTCTTGAATTATTTAGTCAGTAATTTCTTCTCTTTCATTTTCTGTTTTCTTTTTTCCTGGCACTTGCGTTAATTCAGGTATTGGACACGCTGACCGCAATCTTATTTTCTTACCTTACCTCTCCTGTGTGCTATCTCTGTCTTTTTATTTTAATTTGAAAGGGTTACTAATTTTTGTGTTCTACCTCTTCTGGGTTTTAAAAAATTTGGCTATACTTTTAATTTCTAAGAATTTTTTAACACTGTGTATTCCTTTTGTACAGTGTCTTGTTTTTATTTTATGGATCATATGTTTTGCCTCTTTCAGAAGATAATATATCTAACCTCCCTGTTTTGAATGTGGTCACCCTCGTCCGCAGTTGAACCTGGTACCCTTTAGTCAGTAGTTTTGATAAACCTTTAGAGACGAAACTCCCATTTCTCTTTTGGGAGATGGGCAGTCACCCACCTGTGCAAATTTAAAGAAGGATCTGGGAGGTCTATTTTATTTTTAAGTTATAGTTTTAATATTTTGTATTAGTTTCAGGTATACAGCACAGTGATTAGGCAATCATATTCTATACATAGTGTTCCCCTGATATTTTCAGTAGCCGACCTATTTTCAGGAGGTTCCTGGTGCAGTCCTAGGGTCGCTCCAACCTTCAGTGCTACTCAGGACTCCCAAATGCTGAGCCATTAGGGGAGCAGAGTGGTTGCTTCTTGGTTTCCCTCTTCTGCTGCCTTAGGATCCAACTTGCTTGAGTATGTTAATAACACTCATTCCCCTTTGTCTGCTTTTCCCTTTCCAGAATTTTGTTGCTTGTTCTTGTTTCCCATTTTCTTTCCTATGGGTTTATATCATATTTGTAAATGTGTGTATTTTATCTATATCTTTAAATAGAACCCTACGACATTCTTTTAAACTTGGAAAAGCAATATAATCATTGAAAAGAATTCTAGGAGGTTATCCATTGTTTATTTAAATATTTGTTAATAATAAATACATTATGAATTAATGAATGGCCCTTTTTTTAAAATTTTTAAAGATTTTATTTATTCATTTTTAGAGAGGGAAGGGAGGGAGAAAGAGAGAGAGAGAGAAACATCAATGTGCGGTTGCTGGGGGTCATGGCCTGCAACCCAGGTATGTACCCTGACTGGGAATCGAACCTGCGACACTTTGGTTCGCAGCCCGAGCTCAATCCACTGAGCTACGCCAGCCAGGGCTTTAATGGCCCTTTGATAGTAATTTCTATAAAAGATTTAAAATTAATAAAATTTTCACCACCTACATTCACTAAGGGTTTTTGTAAATGATATACTGTTGGGTAGCTTTGAAAGATAATTTCTTCTTGTCTCTTTCTTTTTAAGTTGGAAAAACAAGGAAGAACAATTTCCAGTTACCCCAGCATGAAGCCTTTAATGATGAAGGTATTTCCATAGTCCATAACACAAGATAAAAGTATGAGGTGTTATTATATGACAGTTAGTTATAATAGTATAATGATCTTACAGTTGATTAGCGCTATAGAATTTACAAGGTACTCTCACAGACGGTACATCACTGGATCTTTGAAATCTTGTGAGAGGGGTGGACTTATCTCCAGGGCAATTAGATGAAAAGAAGTCAAGCCTCACATTGCACGGAGGTCCCTGCCCTTTTTGTTTTCTACCCTGTCTAGGTGGGGGCTCGGGAATTTGGCCTAGCATTATATCCATCATTTTTTCCAAATGTGTGTATATTCTTATCAATTTTCAACTCTCAAGAAAAATATGAAAAACCTTTTCTTCCTGTGTAGTTTTCATGATGACAAATTCACTTGCTTCTAATAGTGGCAGGAGGAATTTTGAATTCTTGATGTGAACAATTGAAATTACAATTTTAATGAATCCTTTGAAGTATGAAACTATTGAATTTATAAATTTTGGATTTAAAATTAATTTGAATTAATAATTTATGTATTTTAAGTTCATGTACATTAAAGGTTTTCTTTCCTCTTGGCAAGTTTGGGACTTTTTTCAGAATTGAATGAGCTAGAAATCAAGTTATTACATTTTCAAATGCAAATATCTGGACAATTTGAATCCATTTGTGTTTTTAATGGAAGAACAATGTTTACAAATAATCTTATAGTAGATGTGATTACTCAGAGTGAGGAATTTCAGTAATAATGAAAGGTCAGCATATTAAAGTTAAATATTATTTCTACATTAAGTAAGATTATTTTAGAAATGTGATGTAAGTACCATGTTAAGCTCTAGCATTTTATTTTTAAGAAGTTCTAAAAAGCTTTTTGCTGTACTTTTTAAAGTAGGACAGGACAGTGTGAAGATGAATTGTTTCCAGGTTACAGTGAAATCATAAGCTGTGTGTTGAGGTGATGACATTGTGGGACTTCAGGAAGGAAACAGAATGCCCATTTAACATTTAGATGTTTGATTTCTAAATATGGTAAACTTGGAAAGTTACTGTGAACTATCCTGAAAATGTTAATATCTTGTATTTCAATAGATGCTTTTGTCTGTCAGAGTTGGTATTGCATTGACATTACAAAGCTTGATGCTTTTCTGTAAGACAATGTTGCACTGACAATAATTCTTTCATTACAGATGAGGACAGATTATCTGAGATTTCTGCTCGCTCTGCAGCTTCTAGTCTCCAGGCTTTTCAAACTCTGGCACGAGCTCAGAAGAGGAAGGAGAGCTTCTGGGGCAAAACATAATTAAACACACACCTGGCCGAGTTACTTTTATCTAGGGAACCACTGGCACAATTTGTCCTTATAAGCTTTGCTATGTTAGGGATTTTCAAGTGCTTGGGTTTTTCCCCCTAACTTTTCCCACTTAAGCAGAATTATTTGATTTTTCAATAGCCAATTTAATTGACTTGGAAAATTTTAACACGTTGATACAAATTTAACTTTTAAAGAATTCTTTTTACATCTATTCCAAATTATAAAGACATAGATTACATAGTTTCTTCACATGTTTTAACTTTTGTATTAGGTGTCATGGATAGCTGGTAGAATCATGAATTTCACCTATCTAGAGAATATTCTAAAAAGTGAACAAAGTGAAGTAAAAATTAAGATCCCAACATGAAGTACAAGGTCTGTCTAGAAAGTATCCAGCCATGTAATATGAAAAATAGAGACATTTATTGAAGAAGATACAAGATACACTGCACATAGGACAATGATGCCTCAGTCCCGTTCAGAGTAGGGGAGGACCTCACACAGTTCTCCCAGCATTTCTTCCACTGTTGAAAATACTCTGCAAAATCCTTTGTTGTAATTGCCATCAGCTGCCCTGTCATATTTTTCTGGATCTCATCCGTGGTCTGAAATCTCTTCCCCTTCAAAAGAGATTTTAGTTTTGAAAAAAGCCTATAGTTTTGGGAGCCCCAAATCAGCTTCTAGTTCTCACACTGTTAGTTGTCCATCTTTGTTGATTGCAGCCTGTAGACCTTCAACATTCTCAGGTTTCTGCTTGTTGCAGACCTTCCAGAATGTGGATCACTTTCAACAGATTCTTGACCATCTTTGAAGCATTTGTGCCACACTTTTATTTGCACTGTACTCATTGCAGTGTTCCTGAAAGCCCTCTGAATCATCCAGATAGTTTCTGCTGAGGAATGTTAAGCTTACTGCAAAATTTGATGCAGATTTGTTGCTCTACATGCTCAGTCATTTTGAATGTGATGGCCACACAGTACACACTCACTCAATGGAGTTAGTTACCCCCACTGACTGGCACAGTGAGGTCATCATTATTCACACATGCGCATTCCAGTCTCCTCTCCTTGGCTACCTGGTTACAATGGTGTTGCAAAAACCATTCTCTTTATATTAACAATGGCTGGACTTTTTCTGGACAGACTTCGTATATATTTCCCTAAGATTGGTTCTATTATCTTTATAATTGTAGATGTCATAAAATGAATTTTTTGTGCTTTTAAGTTTTTCCGTAGTGTTTTTAGTACCTTCTGTATGTGGTTACAATGTTAAGATACTTTATCTTAGATTTAAAAGACCAGCTGTGTATATTTTCTTATTTATGTAACAAAGTTTGCTGAAAGAATATGTATATTTTTATCTTTGTGTGTACTCTATTTGTATGAGGACTGGCTTACATTTGAATAATGTCTAAATTTTGAAAAAGTATTTGTATAATGGAAAAGTAAAACTTTGTAGACATTTCAAAATAAAAATCAAGTATTTAAATTCTGTTTATTTCAAGTGTTTGGTTTCTTCAGAATGTTATTATGTGGAAAATATCTTTTAGAAATATTCTACTCATAACAGGGTCAGTCAAATATTATAGTTCTTTTGTAGCAATCCAAAAGTCCACAATATCTCTGCATAAATGTAGAAAAAGTATAGAATTTCCAAGGCAGAATCAATTCTTAAAAATTTAATGTAAACTTTTTTACTGTACTTATTCCCTTTAGAACATATTCTGTTTTCTTACTCTTTATCTTGCAAATCATGATAAATTCAATTTTTTAAAAATATAGACTTTATAATAAAACAATACATAAAATCTTTACACTAGTACATAAAAGGCACTGGAGATAACTGATTATTTGTACTTATAGGTTAGAAAACAAACAATCTGTTCTAAATTGCTTTATTTGGTCAAAAGTGCTTGTACAAAATCATTGATTTGCAGTAAGATAGTTTGTTAAAGATCTTAGCATTGTCATGGGGTTATAAAGAGCTGAGGGCATACAAGTATTTGCTTACATTCCACTGATGTTTCGAAATAGTTTATTGATTAAAAAAAAGTTACCAAGGCACTAAAGATGGAAATAAAAGTTAGAAATTAGTATGTAATTGGATTTTAGAATACAAATCATCTTAGCTTCTGTACAATATATACTGAGGCATATTGTAAAGTAAATTAGGGACTGAAAGTTGGCTAGGACAGAGTTGTCAAGGGCTGACCACTGATCTACAGTAAAGGAAGGAATTATAGCTACCTTGCTGGGAACTGCACATAACTCCCAGTTTATCTTACCTAAGACTGTAAAGTCTGGGTTGTCCCACTGGAATAAGTCACTTCACATGAACTTGATGTATTGGGTGGTAGATGGATTATGGTGTGGTTCTCATGAGGTTGAGGCCATTACCCCAGTGTCTGTGTGACAGTGAATCCTTGCAGCGTACTACTTGCTGCCTCTCAAAAGCCCTGCTCAGTGGCCCAGGGGAGAGAACAGGTCAGTGTTGTTCTATCACTACACTTGAGAGCAATTTAAAGGACATGCACTTGAATCAGTGGGTAAGTAGTTTACTTGAGAGCTATTCTGTGAGATTTGTTCGTATTTAGAAGCTGGGATTGTTAATTCAATGTTTCAATCAATTTTTATTAAAGTATACTTTCATGTACAATAAACGGCAATCATTGAAAAAATTAGAACTCAGTGAGTTTGGAAAGAATGTATACGTCTGTGAAACCAGCACCACAACCAAGATACATTACATTTCCATTATCCTAAAAGTTTCCTCATCTGCTTTTGCTGTTCATTCCATCCCTCCAGACAGTATATACCCAAATTGATATTATGCACTAGTGGCAATAATTTTTGTTGAAATTGGTATTTCACAAGCTGGACTGGGGAGAAAACATGAGAATCACAATGGAAGTTTTTCTGAAGAGCACAAACCTACCACCCCAGGTTATCCTTCCCTCCATCTGCACCCTACATGCTGAGAGTCCCATGCATCCCTGCTTGAGAAACCAGGTAAAAATGCACAAAATATGCATATAGAGAGACTGCATGTTCATTTCCGCTCCCATCCCTGGATCTCTGGGAATCTGAACTCTTAAAAACCCCTGAAGGATGACTGAGAATTAAGGATAAAGAACATGATAAATTACTTAGTCCATGGTAGGAAAGGTTACCTTCAGATTTAAGCATAAATATTTTCATTTTACACATGGGGAAACACTCTCAGATTAAATGACTGGACCAAGATCTTGTGGCTGGTTGTGAGAGTCCTACTGTGATTCAGTTCTCTGGGTGATTCACTGGGAATTCAAATTTTAACTTTGCCTTCTTAGAAGATAAATGAAACACCTACCTTTCTAGTCACGAAGAAAAAGAGTATATGGGCATGTACATATATTGTACAAATGGGTTCAAGCAGAATGAAGTTGAGCTAACACTGAACACAAGTTGTCCTTATATTCAGAGCAGTGTTGTGTTTGGTTACCCAGGGAGCTCAAGGATGGATTTTATGCCTTTGTTGTGGTACAAACACTCAGAAAATATTTATTCTGACTTCTGGAAGTTTACCAAAGAAGGAATCTAAAATATAAGTGATCCTACTATCACTTACATGTATTTGGTTTTGGAATGTGTTTTTGATACTTTTTACATGTAGTGGCATTGGGCATGGTAGTGCATACTCAGGGGCCCACACCATGCCAAATTGCCATCATCACTCAGTTTCCCTAGCTTAGTCTGGTGCACAAAGGCTACTTGGGGAAAGAATAGTCTCTGTCACTGGACTAGCTCCAGTGGTGCCCCGCTGGGCCTGGCCATGTGGGAGCTTTGAGAAGTCATTCTGTTTTCCTGGTGGAATTCATGAATTAAAAGCAGGCCAGTGGTATCTCCAGCCTTTTGCTGCTCAGCTTCACATTAATGTTGACCCCGCAGTCGGTTTTGACTGTGACTTTCTCCTACGGCGAGTGGACACAGAAAGGCTCAGCTCTTCTTCTTTTCTCTCAGGTTAAAAACACAATGTATTTTGTATTTCTTTTCCCCCTGGTCTTACAGGCCTGTCAAGGATAGCAGCCTCTCTCAAGTGGAGTGCAGGCCCCCTACTGCATGCTCCCTGCTTTAAGCAGGTAAGGAGCAAAGAGCAGTCATACTACTAGTAAAGATGTAAAGATACATCCACTTCTCTTCCACTAGCCAGGGGTGTCAAACTCATTTTCACCGGGGGCCAAATCAGCCTCGTGGTTGCCTTCAAAGGGCTGAGTGTAACTTTAGGACTGTATAAATGTAACTACTCCTTAACAGTTAAGTGAGAGTTCAGCACTGCCGCCAGGTAGAAACAAGGTGCCCGCCGGATAAAACAAGATGGAGGGCTGGCTTCGGCCTGCGGGCCCTGTGTTTGCCACCTGTGCACTAAACGCTCCATCTGCTAGTCCCATCTACACCATCAGCATGCCCCAGACCTATATCAGGGCATGCCGTTGGAAACCGAGAGGGAGATAAGGATTGGAGGGCACTCAGGCACCCTTGGGGGCCAGAGCATGAGACCAACAGAGTGATTTGGAGGGACTTCCCAACCAATTCGAACCACTAATGGGCAATTTAAATAATGTTGGGAAATTGTTCAGTTTCCCCCCAATACATTCTAAACCTAGTAGTATGTTGACCCCAGTTTTGGGCTAATAGTTAAATATTTAGAAATTTTGTAAGCAGGTTATTAAGCCATCAGTAGTTTGAACTTTGCCATGGTGGGAGTATTTATACCACAGAAATGAGCAAACGCTGTAAGTCAGGGCTCTTTCCAGTTGCCTGCCAGGGCAGCTGACAGGCCCACCACGGCAGCCACTGTGCCAGTCTTGGCTTTTCTTTCCGTAGCATTTTCTGATAAAACCTACTCCAGAGAAAAGAGGCAGCTCAAGATAGGCTACTGTTTATACTACTGTTCACATATTCCTTGACTTATTAAAATAAAGTACGTTGGTTTAGCTTCCTTTCTTTGCTGAAGTCCACCTAGAAAATAAAAATAAGACACAAATAGCAGATAATAGACTGTAGAGGGAAATTACCCATGATCCACCCATGAAACTAGCTAGAGATGAGGCCTGGAAATCTGTATGTGTAATTCCAGGTGATCCTGATATTTAGGTAGTTTGGAAACCACTGGCTTTGTTTATCTCAAGCTTGAGCAAACTGGTTAAACTTCTCTGAGCCTGTGTTCCTTATCTAGAAAATTTATGATTCCACAGCTTGTGGACTGTAAAGGTGTTTCATATAGCCAATGTTATTTAGTTCAAAATGTTCTATTGTGTTGAAGGCAAATTTTAAAACAATGGGAGCAAAAGATGTGTTTTGGAGAGGCGAAGGTTAAATCTGGAAAGCAGGAGGAAGTGTACACTGCAATTGTGGCATCTCGCATCACAGCCCTGTCTGCGATGACCTACATTCAGCTCACACAGAGACAGTTTTGGGCAGGGGTGCTGAAATGATTCGTCTACTTCCGTTATGTGGTAAAGCAAACATGTCTGTGACTCCAGTGTTGTGACTCAGCGACTCTAGAAGTTGGAATCAATTACCTGATGTATGCAAACTGTTTTAGTGTAACCATGAATTGGAGATGTTATCAGGCATGCGTCAGGCAACGCGGAAACAAAGGGCCCACGATAATTACCGATGAAAGGAAAGATAGTAAGGCTGGTCCCTGAATGAATGTGCAGCCAATATCAAAGATTTCCTATCCTGCTTCAAGTTGTTTTTTTTTTTTTTTAAAAGCGGAATTAAAACTCAAAGCTTTATAATTTAAAGAAGAAAATGTAAACTAAAATGTAAAATGTAAATGCCACATATTATGGGAAAATATAGAAGCTTTACACTCAAAAATCCAATTATAGCCACAGTTTAGGTATGTCGTTCAGGAAGATTTCGCTTAAAATGAGTACCTTTGCACGCGATGTTCTTGTTAAAAGTTATTCAGGTCAAAATGGTTAAGGTTCTGGAAAAATCAAAGAAAACTGAAAATTACTTTATTACCATGCTCACACTTTTGATTCCTAAGGAACCAATGTTATAAACTATAAACTGTAATTTTGCAAGATGAAACATCTGAAGTGCTTTACTTATTAGAGAGTTTAACCTGGCATAAACAATTACCCTAAATTAATCATAAGCTAATTACTGTGAACGGTAGCTGCCAAAACTTTAAAAACATCACAGATCCATGTTCTAAGAACATAATAGTTTCCCCCATCTTTCAGAATCAAAATGTGGGAACCAAGAAAACAAATTTTCATTCAGATTTGTTTTTTGAATTTGAAGAAATACAAAAATACAGAGTTGTAGAGACTAATAATATAATAAAAATAAAACCTAGAAGCTAAATACTTTTTATTAGAGAAGCTCCTAGAAAAACATGCGATGGCCTTCATTTTATATAAATTGTGATTATGTTCATTCATTAAAACTACATGCAAAAATTGCACAGATATTTTCACTATGCACAACACATGAATCTTGTGCCTCTTCAGAAAATAATCCACTTAATTTTGTCAGCCACAAGTTGCAAAATAAGTTACTAGACATGTAGCAATTGTCTTTTGCTAATTCCATGTAAGGAGAAAGGTCATGTGCCACTCATGCTTCACGAATTTTCAAATTTTCCATGGCAAATGTTTTCCATTTCTCCTCTCTGAAGTTCAGCATACCCAGCAACTGAGTCTTCCTCTTCTTTTCCTGTGTCAGGTTCCCGTTGTTAAACTACTCAGTGCTAATAATGAAAACCCAAGTCACAACAGAATACACTATGTGGGGTTCGTGTGTGCGTGTGTGCTTACTTGTGTGTTAGTAACACCAGCACACTGCCATGTATCATTCACTGCAGCCACTTTCTTCATATTAATTAAAATAAAAACGTAACAAATCTTGTTAACTTCTCCCTCTGCCAAACCAACTTGCTTTAAAAAAATGTTTGCCCTGTCTTTGCCTTCTGGTTTCCATGGGTCTAAGGCACTGGTTAACTCCAAAACTTATCTTTCATGGTCTCTGCAAGGTGCCTCAAATCCAGACTCAGCGATGACACAAGGTCAGATGTGTTAGAGTATGTTACCATATTTTCCTCTGGCTGAATAAGTCAATTTCCACAGCTTCCTAGAATAGATTTCTTTAACAATCTTAAGACCACAAAGAAGCTTAGAAAAAGAAACACCCAAAAGTGTTCATTTTAAAGAGCTTGTACTCTTGGGTCAGATGAGAGTTTGAATTTTGATTCTGCCACTTGTTAATTGTGTGACCCTGGGCAGGTCACCTAATTACTCTGAGCTTCAGTTAATGAGTATGATAAATAGGGATAATAATAATAAGTTGTCTCAAGTGGTTATTGTGAGAATTAAATAATTTTAAGCATGTGAAGCACTTAATGCTGGTACATAGAACTCAATAATCACAACTATTAGTGTTATTTTCGATCTCATTTTATAAAACTGCTCTATTTTAAATAAGGTGAAGGATGCCAAGAGGAACAAAAATTCTTTTAACTTAGTCTTTTAAGCAAGTGAGACAGGAATTTAGGGCGGTGGCCATTGGGCTAAGGGGGCAGCGCTAACAGGTATGTTACAGCACATCGACAGTTTTTTGCCCAGACCTCAAGTATTCTCTCTGCTGACTCCATTCTACCACCCACCTGAATGGGGCTTGAATGAGAAATTAGAAAAAAGAGAGAAAAGACAGAAGATACTTTTCATACTGAAGACAAATATAGCAAATGCATCTACTCTGGAGATTAATCAGAGAAGGATCCAATAAATAGGTGTATTATTAAACCAGCTACCATGCTGACTAACTGGAGCTCGGTCCAGCTGGGAAAACTCTGGGAGCTCATAGCTCAGCACTGAAGGTTGTGGGAGTGCCCATCAGTCACTGGCTGAAGGATGCTGGGATAGGGAGGGACGTGAATGAGCATTAATTGCATCAGTGCCCTGGCAACTGCTGCCCTGGAGAGGATGAGAAAGCCCTCAGATCAAGGAGAGCAGGTGCTTCAGTTGAAGTCAGCAGGGCACACAAAAAGGTTGGGGGTCAGGTGGGGGGTGTTCCTAGTGTCTCCTCCATGCTCTGTTCTTTTGTCCTCTGTTGTTCTGATTACTCAAAGTCAAGTTCTAAAAGTCTGCGCACTGCCCCATAGCTACCTACCTTGTAAAAATGTATAACTACTTTTTAATATTGTACCAGTTTGTCAGGGCTTTCATAGCACATTGCTTCATAACAATTTGTTTGGGTGGCTTAAACAAAAATAAATAGTTTTCTCACATTTCTGTAGGCTAGGAGTTTGAGATCAAGGTGTTGGTAAGGTTGGTTTCTTCTGAGGCCACTCGGCTTGCAGATGACTTTTTCTCCTTGTGTCTTCACATGGTCTTCCTCTGCGTCCCAATCTCCTCGGCTGACAAGGACCAGTCATACCGCTCTAGGGCCTGCTTAGACGACCTCACGTTAACTTGCTTACCTCTTTAAAGACTCTCTCTCCAAATGTAGTCACATTCAAAGTACTGGGGTTAGAACTTCAACATACGAATTCTGGGGCAGGAGAACATAATTCAACCCATAGCAGATATATATCAAAAAATAAAATTGTTGGGGCAAAGACTGTGTACATTTCAATTTTAAAAAAAATAGCCAAAGTGCTATGCTAAAAAAGTTAATTTCCATTATAGAGAAAAATAAATGAAATTGTGTTTCTTGCATACCTGAATTTGTAGCCTGAGCATCCACTGAAGCATGTGCTGTGCCTTCGCTATGTGGGGGATGAAGAGGGGGGGTAATCTCTGGTAGCAGTGCTGGAGGTGTTTTGAGAGGTGAGAGAGGGAGTGAATTTTCTGTAATGTAGTGAGCTATTATTTTGATATAGTAAGTCCTTCCTATCTCCATCCTCCAATCTGATATTTTCTCTTCCAGTTCAGGACTAGACAATAAGCCATTATTACCTGCCATTGAGTAACTAGTGAAGTAGAGAGCCAAGCTTTTGAATTTAAAAAAAAAATCTGGAAAAACTGGTTGACTCTGTGTTCAGGCAAAGCCAATATTTCTAGCCCCCAAAAGACCTAAAGTAGCTGAACTAGGCATGGAAATGGGAAGGAGAAGGGTGGGTGTTGGTGGGTTATTGAGAAGGGGTGTGTCCCTGAGACTGGGACTCTCCCAGATGGAGCCCTGGGTTGACGGAGTGAGAGAGGAGCCCAGTGCAGAGAGTCTGGGCAATGGTGTGCTGGAGCTGGCGGCACCTGCTTATGGGACCAAGCGTGGCATCTCTTCCCAACTCCGCCTTCAGGGTTCTCACATCGGCAGCTTAAAATTGGCTATGTTGAGAATACTTATCCTGCAGAAACTGGAAACTGTGACAAATCAAGACCTCTGCTCTTGAAGACCTAGTTGACAAACGTTTATCAGCATGCCACTGGTTTGGGATCTATGAGGAGCCAGGCACTTCTGCCTTATTTCCTGGGTAAAGTCTACAGAGGTGGAAACCCTTGGGAGATCTGCCACATGTGTAGCCCATGTTTGGCAAAAAGTAGAAATGACTGTCTGGCCTATGGTGGATCTTAGTAGAAAGGTTGTAAGACAGTATCCCAGAATTTCCCGTGGCCACAGATGGCACAAGAGAGCACTCAAATTTGTCCTGTACTTTTGAGAGGGGCTCAGAAGTAATTGAATGGAGACATGCCCGTGGGTTTTGATGATCAACAACCAGTCAGGAAGACACGTGTACCTCAGCACATCAGAGCGGTGACCACGGAGGACTTAGTCTCCTCCTCGCCGCCACTGGTGAGCAAGAATGGTAGAGAAGTGTGAGGGGTACTTAAGTGATTGTGATTACCTAGGCTTCATTCTGCCACCCACCTTAATGGGACTTGAAAGAAACTCCCATTAGAGAGAAAAGTGAATGCAATTTTATTTTTTGCACACCTGAGCTTGTAGTTGAGTTTTATACTCACCACTTGAACTCTTAAGAAAGTTGTAATACCTTCTGGGGTGTCTCTGCATCAGCTACTTGAAAACTACTTCTCTAAGCTTTTTAAACGTTTGGTAAGTAAAAGCAACATGGTAATAATCAACTTGTGATATCTTTTTTGAAAAAGCACCTCCTTAGGCGATGTGGTGGTTCAGCATGTAGGCTGTGGAGTCAGACCTACTGGGTTCAGATCTTTGTTTCGTGGTGTTGATGTCACCTCTTAGGCAAGTTATCGAGCAGCTCCTCTGAATAGGGGCCTGCACAGTGCCTTCTATACAGCATGCACTCAGTAAACTCTAGCTACTATTAGAAGGGAAGTAACAGTAATCAATGCATTTTATGTGACTTGTCCTCTGCCTATATTATTTAATTCATCTTTCTGGAAAATATTATGAGTGTTGTATCTCTTCTGCCAGTAATAAATATTGAGGCTGAGATAAGCTGGAAGCCAAACACAGACCTTTTAATTACAGGACCATGCACGCTCCTCCCCGCTGCCATGGAGAAAGGGACAAGGGGCACGTGGCTGCGGCCTCCTTTCGAGTCAGCGACAAACTGGTAGTTACATGGTAGTTAAACCAACTGCCAGAGATTCTGATTCTGAAATCATGAGGAGCTGCATAAAATACTTTGGACTTTTGAGATATAATAAAAAACTAAAAGGTTTCCATTTGAGAAGAATAAAGAAAACCATGTTTATTCTAAACAAAGATAGTTCAATCACTTCAGTCTAAGAACAGTGTTACATTAGCCAATGTATGTATCTGTTTATTCATTCCTCATCTGAGGATATCTATTTATTGATTTTAAAGAGAGGAGGAGAGAAAGACAGTGAGAGAAAGGGAGAGAGAGAGAGAAAGAGAGATCCACCCATTGTTTGCCTCCCGACCAGGGATTGAACCCCTATGTACTTATTTTTATTTAAAAACAACTATCACAATATCTTATTCTAAGTTGTATACTACTTTGTTGTGACAGAGTATTCAGAACCTGGTAGAGATAATCATATTAGATATTTCATATGGTTATATGTTTGCCATGCCTGGGGAAAGCCCGGCTGGTTGTTCCACGGAGCCCGAGATGAGACACCACTCACTACTCATCCGGTGGTGACTCCATAAATGCCAAAGTGGCGGCCTAGATAGCTACCCCTGGTCTAAGGGGCTTGTCCTTAAAAGCACAACCCTGCAATATCACACAGGAGATTGGGTTGTAACAGTTAGAGCTCCACTTGCTTCTCTGAGACAGCAAGGTTTACGTTAAAAGAGGTTTAAATTAAATAATGAGGTGGGACCATACGAAATTTCCAGTTTTTCAGGTCCCAAATAATCAATGTATGTAGTTCAAACTAGTGATTAGGTTAAAACTGCAATTCCAGATTAACCTCTCTTCTGCAAAGTAGGACTGGATAATAATTTTGTATCATAATAGGGCAAGGAGCCTTTGTGTTGTAAGCACTTGTGCTTACTGAGCTCTTACGATGACCTCAGTTCTAGTCAAAGGGTGTTATACATATTAATTCACTTAGTACCCCAATACCCATATGAAGTAAGAACTATTATTATTTCCATTTGAAAAATTTATCAGGTTATTTATGGAAGCTTTGGGCTTTGTATTCAATGCTCTACATGAATGAGCTTATTACCTGTAAGATAAATGCTACTGTTCTCCTTATTCTTCAGAGAGGATCCTGAGATAAGAGAGGTATAGAAATTTTCTGAGGTTCTCAAAACTAGTGGCGGGCAGAGGAGGACTTTGAAACGAGGTTGATTCAATTTTGGGCCTCAGAGTGTGACCCCGAAGGTATTCTAGTTCATTCCATTGCCTTTCTATCCTGCCTCCCCCAATCAAAGCAGCTTCCCCCCGTCTTCTCTGACACTGCAACCAGTCTCACTAAGGATTTGGCAACATCCCTGCACACATATGGATTGCAAATGATTTTTGAAAACTCAGCATTGCCAAACTGCTTGTGAAACTAGGCCAATCAAGGGCACTGATTTCAAAAAAGCTTTTTACTGAATTTGGCACCCTCACAAAGCTGCAAAAGGGCCACAGACATGCCACTGGAGTTAAGTGTGCTGCATCTCCCTAGGTGAGACTCCCAGATAAGCACCAGCCTCTTAGAGCTTGTGATGTCTCAGAAGATAACGATAAACGCCCCTGCACCGCCGTGCTGGTGAAATGTTTCTCTGGGTAGTGGTTCGGTTCTTAGTCACCAAGTGTGGTATTTACTGAGTCTCCTTTAGGATACAGATATTATTGTTACCTTGAACCATGGAACAAGAGAATTGATGAGCCAAACTGGAGAGCAATACAACAACTAAAGACAAACTGCCCATACCTTTTAGAATGACTATTATTAAAAAGATAAAACAAGTGTTGGTGAAAAAAGGGAACCCTCATGCACTGTTGGTGAGAATGGAAATTGGTGCAGCCACTGTGGGAAACAGCATGGAGGTTTTCAACTGAGTTATATTAGAACTACTGTGTGAGCCAGCAATTTCACTTCTGGGTATACATGGGAAGGAGATGAAATCACTGCCTTGAGGAACTATATGCATATCTATGTTCATTGCAGCATTAATGATAATAGCCAAGATGTGGAAACAATATAAGTGTCCATCAGTGGATGAATGAAGAAAATATAGTACACACACACACACACACACACACACACACACATGCTGGAATATTATTCAGCCATAAAAGAGCAAATCCTGCCTTTTATGATGATATGAATGGACCTTGAAGGCATTATGCTAAGTGAAATCAGTCAGACGGAGAATGACACATATTGTATAATCTCACATGGGTGGAATCTAAAAAAGCCAAACTCATAGAAATAGAGAGGAGAATAGTGTTTGCCAGGGGAAGAAGGGTGAGGAAAATGGGGAGATGCTGACCAAAAAGCACAAGCTTTCAGCTATAAGATGAGTAGGTCTGAGGCTCTCATGAACAGCATGGTGACTGTAGCTATCAGTACTATATTACACACTTGAAACCTGTTAAGAGAGTAGATCTAAAATGTTCTCACCCCCCAAAAACAAAACAAAACAAAACAAAACACAAACAACAGAAGGTGAGGTGGTGGAGGTGTTAACTAATCTTATTGTGTAACCGATTTGTACGATTTGTACATGTACAAAACATCACATTGCACACCTTAAACTTACATACATTATATGCCAATAATATATCAATAAATTTGGGGGAGAAGCTAAGCTGCTATTTGCACCTGTATTAAAAAGATTTTCAGAAGCCAAATAACTGAACTGTTTTAAAGGATAAACTGAGCTCATTCAAAGATGTCCAACCTTTGGTAGGTTTTCTCCCACGTATGGTTAAATTGCTGCAGGCGACTTGCTCCTGCTCAGAGGGGCAGCCTTCTAGGCCTGGAGCACAAGGAATGGGATGGTTTGAAGGCGTTGTCTCACTCACACCCATACCTTCTCACACATGGCTCCAGTAGGGGCTGTGCAAATGAGGGCTTCACTCTCTTAATTTAAACATGAGTTGAAAATTAAATGAGAAATAGTGACATTTTTGGTATCCTTCCTTCAAAACTGCAAAGCCTTTGCATGTTATTTTGCCTCATGAGATCAGGACAACAGGCCCCCTTTAGCACAGGCCAAATAACGCTGATGGTTATTATTTGTGAAGCCCTGACTGTGTACCAGTTGTGCTAAGGGTCCCTGTGTGCATCATTTTCCTAATAATCACCCGTGTTTTGCAGTTGAGGAAACTGAGGTTTACTGAAATTGAGTTACTAAGCCAAGTTCACATTCCATACTTGAGGTTGGTATTTGGGCCCAGCTTTGGGGACCTCAATCTTAAATACCATGGTAGTGTTGCCTCTCTTAGAAAATGTAACCAGTGAACAACAGACTGAATCCACAAGACTGTAGAGTGCTGCTTCGCTCAGCATTCCTGCACAATAGAGCCTGGGCTCCCTTTCTTGGGTGAGGAATTGCAATGGCTGTTTATCCGCAAGTACAAACCCAGTATTTCCATGCCCTGCCTTCCCTTCAATTACGGAGGCTTCCTTTGATCACTTCCTGTGCTTGAAGATACTTGAGCAAATCCATCCTATGAGCAGAGACTCCTGTCTGTTCGTCATGTGCTAAGCCTTCCTTCAGTGGGAAAAAGTTCTGAGGGGCTTGATCAGAGGTTTACCTGAGGATGTGGTTTTTATATGTTAACAATAAGCGAAGAGACAGAAGCATGGGCTACTTTTCAGTCTTTACATCTTTGTGCCAATGTTATATTTATTTAAAATTTCAATTTACTATTTGACAAAGTCATATATTCTTTTGGTTCAAAATCAGAGCAATTTAAAATAATTATACACATAGAATTATTTTATATATATATTATTTATATATATTTGTTTTATCTCCACCCATGTCCCCATCCACTCTGATTCTCCTCAAATTGGTTAAGCATTTTTGTTAGTTTCTTGTGTACTTATTTTGTACTTTTTAAATGCAAATATAGAAAAATACACATATTATTTTATTTTGTTTTCTAATACAAAAGCTTTACTCTTCCCATTTTTCCCTTACCAAATTTCCCAGTAATATTGCTTGTGGTCTGTCCCTACCCACAGAACACTTCTGACACCAAATGTGTGGGGTTTTTCTTCATATTAAACAATCTGACCTAATCACACAGAGTTAGTGCAGCTCCATGGGTTAAAGACCCCATTCTGCAAGGCTGTCCTCCCTCCCCGCCCCCGTTTCAGACACCAGCTGCAAGTAGTGGGGTCCATTCACTTATTGTTAGTGGTTCATTATAAAGGACATTTTAAAGGATACAAATGACATACAGAAGAGGTACATAAGGAGAGGTCTGGAAAGGGTTCCAAACACAGGAGCTTCTGTCCCTGTGGGGTTTGGGATAATGCCACCTGCTCAGTGGGTGGACGCATTCACCAGTTTAGAAGTTCTTCGAAACACCTTTGTTTATATGGAGGCTTTATGACAGAAACATGATTGACTAAATAATTGGCCTTTGGTGGTTAACTGTTTCCAGCTCCTCTTCCCTGCTTGGAGGTCTGAGGGATGAGGCTGAGGCTGAAAGTTTAAACCCTCCAATCCCTCCTTCATCTGGTTTCGCTGCGGACCGGCCACATTCAGAAGCTAAATTCCGGCCCAACCAGAGTCACCTCATCAGTATACAAAATGACATTCTTCTCACTCCTGAGATTCCAAGGGTCTTAGAAGCTCTTGTCTTAGGAACCAAGGAAAAAACAAATGATACAACAAAAGATGCTCCTAATTGCTTAGGAAACTACACAGGTTTTCAGAGCTCTGTGCCAGGTGCCAGGGAACAAATATATATTTCTTGTTATATAACAATATCACGCCTGGTGATCTTTCTATATCAATATGTAAAAAGCATACACTTTTGACTTCCTACATCTACATAGTATTCTGTTTGTGTGGCAATATCACAGTTTGACTAGTCTATATTAGTGGGCTTTTAGGACATGAAGATAATGGACTTTATGATTGTTTGAAATGTTGCAATTACAAATAACATTGCAAGGAATAAACCTGTACAAATAATTCTTTTCTTATGCATCTGTATCTGTAGGATCAAGTCCCAGAAGTGGGATTGCCAGGTTGAAGGGCAAATGCTTTTTGGATGGTTATTGTCAATTTCCCTTCACAGGAGTCGGGAACCAGCATTGTAGAGAGGCTCTTTCTCCACTGACCCGCCGGTATTGTGCTGTCACTCTCTTGGACTTTTGCCAATCTATTAGACGAGAAATGGTTTCATGATACACATCTGACTTACAGTTAGTTGTGTTTTTGTGGCTGAGGTTGAGGACCTTTTCGTGTGTTCAAGGGCATTTGTATTTCCTTTCTGTGAAAAATATATAGTGGAGAGATTATGTTCCCTGAGATATGAGATACACATATCTTTCCTAGTTTGTTACTTAACTTTTGACTTGCTCTTGGTGTATCGTTATTACTATTATTTTGCCAGTCAGAGGCTTTTTGTTTGTTATGTAGCTGAGGGCATCATTATTCTCTCTCATAACCTCTGGATTTTGAATTGTAGGAAGACCTACCTTATTCTGATGATACAAAGGGATTTACATTTCCTCTTATATTTTTTAAGGTTTCTTCTGTCCCCACCCCCATGGCCAATCTTTGATTTATTTGATTTATTCTGGTGAGTATTATGTTGGTTAATAACTTGGCCTTTTTGCATATAACTACCCAATTGCCCCAGCACTGTTTTATTAAAAGTTCATCTTTACTCCACTGATTTGAGATGCTATCTGCATCATACACCAAATCCCAGGGGGCATTTAGTTTTAATCCCGACTTTCTATTCTTTTCTAATGCTCTATTTCTCTATTCATCTTGCAGTATCACGCTGCTTCAATCATTGGGACATTATGGCATATTTTGATAATTTGTGACACTTCTTTTAAGGAAGAAAGGAAGTCCTCCTCTTAGTGTCTTAAAAGAGAAAGTTGTTGACTGTAAAAGTCTCACCTTTTTACATACCAGTATATTAGTAGCAGGATGTTTCCACACTAATTTCTTGGCAAGGAAAGCAGTAGCTCTTATGTACCTGGATTGGATGGTGGATGTTCTTTTACAACTTCTGATCTGCAGGGGAAGAATTGCATGGGGTTAGGGTGAGAGGGGAGGTGGTCTCCTATCCTGCTTGGATGTTTGAAAAATTCCAGAAAAGAAGCCTCCTTGGAGGAGCCCTGAGAAAGCAATACAGAGAATATCTGTTACTGCAAAATGGCATCTAAATTGAAAGTCTTATGCTCGATGCCTGTCTCTTGGAGTTCTAAAGTTTTTGCTCACTGATTTTCACAAAGACTTGATTACTTTAGAGTTTGGAAAAGAAAAGGGAGTACTCCCTGACCTTCGGTTAGCAAGTCCCCCACACCATCTCTTGTCCGCCATGTTCTTGAAAAACAGAACCGTTGAGTGGGAGGTTCTTTAGCATCATCTTCAGAGAGGACACATGTACATACACCCAATGTTCCCCAATTCCAAAGGATGCTATAGAATGGCAATTAATTAAAACAAAATGGATGGGCAGCATAAAATAAATCTGTGAATTTCCCCATGGTGCAGGCAATATGAAAACAGCCTTTTCATTCAGCCACCATGATGATGGCTTATTATGAGTCTGCCGCTGTGTTTACTCTGTGTGCCTCCCTTTGTTGGATCTGCAAGCAGCCCTATGAAGTTAGCTCCAAGGGACTTACTAATTTACAAACCGTGCAGGCAGCAAGAGCACGGCAGAGCTGTTTTTGCGTGCCCGTGTGACTGTGAGCTGGGCAAGGAGGTGGGCACAAGAGTGGGCAGGAAACCCTCTGTTCTTCATACTATAAATCTCTGAGTCATTTTCTTTCTCAGTAGGTGCCCATGTTATTAATCCCTAGATCATCTGTGGTTTGTTTTTAGCATCCCTTTCCCCCTTCTTTCCCATAGTGGGAATACCTCTCAATTTCTTCCCATCACCTTCTCTTTCTCCTCCTTTGCAGTGGCAATTCTATCTTCTTCCATTCTCCATCTAGATCCCTTTGGCGTTTGAAGAAAAAACATCAACGGCTGTTCTGGGCTTTGGCAGACGCCCTCACAAGGCTCATCCTAACACTGACTAAAGAGCCATTAATCCACTTGGACAACATTGTCCAGTTCTAATAGTGGTGAACTTTTCTCTACAGGTGTTAAAAGTATTTCTTTTACTTTTCCTTAACAAAAGTAATAGCTACCCTTAGATAAAATCCAAGCACTGCAGAAATATGTACTGTTAAAAGTGAAGGTTTCTTGTAATTCTACCCTGCAGGGAAAACCACTTTAACAGTCTAGTGATCCTCAATTTTTCCCCAAAGGGTATGCTGGCTGCATTATTCTTATTTTACAAAAGTGGAGTCATGCTATACACACTGTTTTGCAATTTTCTTTCTTCACTCAGGAAGCCTACCCAGCCTCTTGATACTGAAATCCCTGTTGTGATGAGACCAAATACTTTTGCTCCCTCTCACTTCCATTCTCCTATTTTTGGCTCCATGTTTAGGAAAAACATACACTGAAGTAAGAGTGAGGTTTTGTGTTTCTGGCATAATTCTGCCACTAGCTAGCTAGGGGACTGTAGACAAATTGTTCAGCCTCTTTGGTCTCAGGGTTTTTTTTTCTTTGTAAAGTTAGGGGGGTGGGCACATGATCTCAAAGGTCCTTCTATCCTCTAACAAATCAGGGAACAATTTGGACTGAGCACCTACTATGTTCCATGCATTGTCCCTGGCATGGTGGAAGTAGCAATGAGTACAAGAAGACTCCTGCCCTCATAGAGCTTACGTTTCAATGTTGCATGTCTCCTCCTCTGAAGAGTAAAACCGAGTTTCCTCAAAAGATCTGTCTCCCCTCTTTTTATTTCTTCATCCCCCACCTCAATTATTCTCCGGCCCACAACAACCATATTCTTGCTTCAACTACCCCCACAAAAGTGCTCTAACAAAGTCAACAATTATCTTATGTTTGCGTCATCGGGGATTCTTACTCAATCTTTGTTTTACTTGAGTGCTATGTACAATGTGAAACTGTTTTTTGTTTTCTCCTTTTCCTGGAGACTGATTTCTTTTGAGAATGACTTTTCCTTCTATTAATATATACATACATACCGTAAATCCTCATTATTTTCAGATTCTCTGTTTGAGAAATCACATACCAGAAAAAGCTTTGTAACCCTTTCCCAGGCCTTCAGTTACATGTCTGAGCTCAGCTACATACTTCCTCTCATCCTCTGAGTTCCAGCAACAACCACCATTTCCAACACTGAAGAAAGTTCCAAATAGCTTTAAAGTGGCAACAAATTACCTTTTGCACTATGTTTGCAAAATG
Organism: Phyllostomus discolor; assembly: GCF_004126475.2. Lineage (NCBI taxonomy): Eukaryota > Metazoa > Chordata > Mammalia > Chiroptera > Phyllostomidae > Phyllostomus > Phyllostomus discolor. The sequence continues at coordinate 151,502,493 of NC_040904.2, forward strand.
TAAAATGTTTCTATGCCACTATTTTTTCCCCATGAAAAAATAATGGGTTTACTGATAGAATCGTTATATCATTTTGATTTGCATATATTGTCATTTCTATTTATTCTATTCAAATTGGGAGACTTGGTAACCAGTGTTACATGATAATAGACACCAAGGAAAGAAAATATTTCTCCCCTGTGCCATAGTGGTTTTTTTGAAATGGTTTTAAGTTGGTTTATGCAGGACTTTATACAAAAGGCATTGGTGGGAAGCAGGCAAAGCAAGGGGGAATGGGGACACATGTATTAGTGGCAACAATAAAAATAAAGGGAAAAATAAAAAATTTAAAAGCATGTATTGATTTTTAAAAACTCTTACAAAATAAAGCACAAAAAGAACAATACAAAACAATGTACAGCAATACTTTGGTTTCGTTACATCGGAATAATCTAGGCAGCCTATCTACAGAAAACTGTGGAGGGGCAAGCACGAGGCTGTAGAGAGGTCTCTCCTGGAGGGCAGGACCCCAGCCGACCTTCACTTTCAACGCTACAGAGTTCTTGCTTTGCTCTGCAGAAATGTGCAGAAAATATTAGGAAAAATGTTTATTTATAGCTTTATTCTGGGGACTGTTTTGCTTTTTTTCATCTTCTGAGTGGAAGTGTTGTCTTAAACAATCAATTAATGATTTGGCTAATTACTGTTGTTGCTGCCCTTGTTCCACTTCACCTCTTTTTTAATTTTTAAAAAATAATTTTTTAAAATTTTTATTTATCTTATTTATTTGTACTTATTTATTTTTTTGCTTGGGGAGGAAAGGTGGCCAATTTCTCAGAGGAGAAGGGCCTCAAGCCTCTTTCTCAATGGGCTTTTATTGAGTTTAGTTTCCATAGCAATACAGGGCTTATATGTAAAGCTCATCAATCATTGTCAGGCAGTAATGATCAAGGATAGATAACATTCCAAGAAGTCTAAGACCTCTAATTTTTAAACTATATCATCTTTATTATATTTTTCCATTACCATTTAGTCACCTTACACCCCTCTCCCCGCAGCAATCACCACACTGTTGTCCATGTCTGTGAGTCCTTGTTCCTTTTTGCTCAGTCCCTCCACCTCTAACCTCCCTCCCCTGCAACTAGCTGTCATCTGCTCTCCATCGGAGTCTGTCTCTGTTTTGCTTGTTAGTTCAGTTTATTCATTAGATTCCACATATGAGTGAAGTCCTATGGTAATTGTCTTTCTCTGACTGGCCTATTTCACTTAGCATAATGTTCTCCAGGTCCATCCATACTATTGCAGGGTAAAGTTTTCTTCTTTTTTATGGATGAGTAGAATTCCATTGTGTAAGTGTCCCATAGTTGTTTTATCCACTCATCTACTGATGGACACTTGGGCTGATTCCGTATCTTGGCGATTGTAAATAAAGTTTCAATGTACATAGAGGTAGGGGTGCTTATATTCTTTTGAATTAGTGTTTTGGGTTCCTTCTGATAACTTCCTAGAAGTGGGATTGCTAGATCAAAAGGCAGATCCATTTTTAATATTTTGAAGTATCTCTATACTGCTTTTTACAGTGGCTGCCCCAGTCTGGATTCCCACCAACAGTGCAGTAGGGTTACGTTTTCTCCACATCCTCACCAGCACTTGTTTGTTGATTTACTGGTGACAGCCATTCTGACAGGTGTGAGATGGTATCTCACTGTGGTTTTTATTTGCATTTCTCTGATGATTGGTGACGTTGAGAATTTTTTCATATGTCTATTGGCCATCTGTATGTCCTCTTTGGAGAAGTGTCTATTCAGGTCCTTTGTCCATTTTTTAAGTGGGTTGTTTTGGTGTGAAGTTTTGTAAGTACTTGTAAATTTTGGATATTAACCCCTTGTCAGATATATTGGCAAATATGTTCTCCCATTCTGTGGGTTGTATTTTTATTTTGTTGATGATTTATTTTGCTGTGCAAAAACTTTTTAGTTTGATGAAGTCCCATTTGTTTATTTTTTCTTTTGTTTCCCTTGCCTGGGGAGATATATCTGATAAAAATTGCTACAAGCAATGTCTGAGATTTTGCTGCCTATGTTTTCTTCTAAGATTTTTATGATTTGGGGTCTAACATTTAAGTCTTTGATCCATTTTAAATTTATTCTCCTTTGTGTGTGGTGTGAAAAGGTGATCTAGTATCATTATTCCGCATGTATTTGTCCAGTTTTCCCAACACCATTTATTGAATAGATTATCTTTAGCCTAATGCATGTGCTAACTTCCTCTGTTGAATATTAATTGACTATAAAGATTGGGTTTATTTCTGGGCTCTCTGTTCTATTTTATTGATCTATGTGTCAGTACCATGCTGTTTCGATACTATGGCTTTGTAGTATAGTTTGATATTAAGTAGCATAATTCCTCCAGTTTTGTTGTTTTTCCTCAGGATTGCTATTGCTAGGAGGGGCCTTGTATAGTTCTGTATAAATTTTTGAAATATTTGTTCAAGTTCTGTGAAATGCGTCATTGGAATCTTGATAGGATTTGCATTGAATCTGTAGATTGTTTGGGGTAATATGGACATTTTAATGATGTTAATCCATCCTATCCATGAACATGGTATATGCTTCCACTTATTTGCATTTTCTTCAATTTCTTTCTTCAGTGTCTTACAGTTGTCTGAGTACAGGTCTTTACATCCTTGGTTAAAGTTTATTCCTAGGTATTTTATTCTTTTTGAAACAATTGTGAATGGGATTGTTTTTTAATTTCCCTTTCTGTTGCTTTGTTATTGGCATATAAAAAGGAACTGATTTATGAATATTAACTTTGCATCCTGCTACTTAGCTGAATTCACTTATCAGTTATAGTAGTTTCTTGGTGGAATCTTTGGGGTTCTGTATGTATAGAATCATATCATCTGCAAATAAAGACAGTTTTACTACTTCCTTTCCTATTTGGATGCCTTTTATTTCTTCTTGTCTTGATCATGGTATATGATCTTTTTGATGCCTTGCTGTGTTAGTATTTGTTGAGGATTTTAGCATCTATGTTCATCAGTGATATTGGCCTATAATTTTCTTTCTTTGTAGTGTCTTTATCCAGTTTTGGAATTAGGATATTTCTGGCCTCATAAAATGAGTTTAGGAGCCTTCCCTCCTCTTGAATTTTATGAAATGTTGGAGAAGGGGTGGTGTTAGTTCTTCCTGGAATGTTTGGTAAAATTCACCTGTGTCCCACTTTCTCTTAACACTGGGAAAAATGTTTTCTAGCTTGGTCCCGTTGTCGTGTAGTTGCTACCAACTGAAAAAAAGGAACAAGTTATCATTCTCAGAACATAGCCTATCTAAGCAAGTATCTTTTGTTAAAATATTTGGGGATATCTTATTCTCTAATAATATGATTTTGTAAAAGTCTGAGACTTTCATAAACCAGTGCATAATAATGTCCCCCCAAAACTAAAATTTGTCATTTACTTGGAACAAGTAATTTCCAAGTTGTGAGACTACTTCAACACTAGGTGGTACTCTGAAGGTACTGTGGGTGCATCTCCATCAGTGAAGGTGATGAGGGCTTGTGTCATAACCATATGGGCCACACTCTAAGTCAGAAAGGACCTCAGGGAATAGAATTCACATGCCACTACAGATGCAAGAGTTCCCCTGCAACGTCCATAAATGTCAGATACTGTTTCCAACTCTTTGACTTGTTCCCAACATCTGAACTCCTTGATGTGGTCCAGGAGATCTTCTGCAGTCTGGCCTCTGCTGATCTCTCCAATTTTGTTTCATATACTCATCAAATCATTTATTCAATCCTTCAATCAACTGAGCACTTACTGGTGTTTTAGGCACTGTTTTGAGAATTCAACAGTAAATAAAATAAGAGAAAATACTGTTGGAGATTATATTCCAGTGGATTAGGACAGGCAATAAACAAATCAGTAAAATGTATTATGCAGGTGGCAACAAAGGCCCTGACAGAGAATAAAGCATAGAAGATGTAATGATTTTAAATATGTTCACACATTCTTCAATACTCCTCCTTCTAAGAGGTCAAGTCAAATTCCCTTTTCATCAAGTGTGGGCTGGACTTAGTGGCTTACTTCAAATGAATAGACTGTCAGACATGATGGTATGTGACTTTGGAGAGTAGGTCATGAAAGGCACTTCAATTTCCTCCTCTCTCTTAGATCACACACACAGTCTGGGAAACTTAGTGACCACGTCATGCAGGTCCTGTGAAAAGCCCCATGTGGTGAGAAATCCAGGCCTCCAACACAGCCCTGTGAGTGCGCCTTCTTAGAATGGAGCCTCCAGCCCTTGTCAAAGCCTTACCTGGCTGCAGCCCCTGCCATCTTGACTACAACCTCTTAAACAACTCAGAGCCAGACCTTTAGAAATCACATGAGATAACAAATGTTGTCTTAAGCTGCTAAGTTTTGGGGTAATTTGTTATATAGTCATATACAATGAATATGAATAGAAAATAGTGAATATATATATATATATATATATATATATATATATATTCACCATATATATATAGTGGTTTTGGCCATTGCCCAGATGACTTGGGAAGGGTCTTATTGAGAGGGAGCCTTGTAACGAACACCTGAAGGACTTTGGATGATTTTGGGTGATAATGATATGTCTAGGTAGGTTCATCACTTATAACAAATGTACAATTCTGAAGGAGGAGGGTGTTGAAAATAGGGAAGCTATGCACGCTTTTGAGCAGGAGGTGTAAGGAAAATCTCTGTGTCTTCTGTTCAATTGCTAAGAACCAAAGTTTTACTTTTAAAAAGAGAGAGGGGGATTGAAAGAGTGAAGTCACCTGAAGGAGGTGAGGGAGTGAGCCATTTGCACATTGGGGAAGATTTCTTGTTACTTTTCCTATTGCAGTGAGATCATACAGAACTTACTACAGGTAGTTGAATGCACTCTTTTCCTTCTCAACTCCAGGTCTTCCGACATGCTATTTCCTTTACCCAATAACTTACCCCACCTCACTCTTCCTTGCCATACCACTCTACCACACCTCACCCCACTCCACCCCACAACACTCCCCAAACCAGCCTCCTCATTAACTCCTTGTTTATCCGTCAAGTCTTAGATGTCACTTTTACCAGAAATGCATTCATATCTGTCTACTATGGGGTAAACAAAGAGGGATTTTTAGACAAGAAATTTGTAATTGTACAAGTTGTATCATACTTAATGTCAACACTCTTTGTTACTTTAGCTCTCTAGTTGTTTCTTCTTTATGTTTGTCTCCCTAATTTGATTATATGATGAGGAATTTTCCCTTATATCTCTTTTGTCCTACATAATGACAGCTAGCACAGGGCTGGGCACACAGAAGTCACTCAATGAATGATCTTGTGAGAGAATGACTTGTGGGGAGAAACAATTTTTTGTCATAGTCCTGAAAGGGTCCTTTATAGATAGATCAGGATTTCAGGACAAAACATATTAAAATGATAGAACTTTACATTTATTATTATGAAAAAAGCTCTTGCCAAGTTAACTGTGGTTTTACTAATTCCTGAAATAAGTCACCTAGCAACACAGTGTGACAAATGTAGATAACTGGGAAAGTGGATTATCTCAAAAGATTAAGGTAGACTTTTGATTCTAACTGTGGGTATAAAAAAAATGAAAGAAGGAAGCATTTGTGGCTCTTGAGGTAAAGTGATGCTACCTTCCAGTTCTTTCCCCTAATCCTCTTCATTTTATGTCATTGTCGAGAAAACTAAACCACCAGAGTGGTACAGGGGAATCCCTTAGGCAAACATGTTCTCAGAGGGTCCTCTGGACATCCTGGGGAAGTTAATTAATGGCTACCTGGTAATAATATGCTGTCAGGTCCCTGAAATCAACTTGGATATCATGCAAAAATATCGAAACACCGTCTACTCTTCCTCAGTTATGATGAATGCAACTAACCACAAATATTTCCAAAGAGGTCACTGAAATGTTAATGTTATGAGAAAGTCAGAGGGTCAGGGGTGAGGCCTAGCCCAATACAGATGTAAGAGGCACAGAAAGTTGCCAAGGGACATTCATTCAAAATCTTTCCACTATAAGTCTGTCATTTTGGCCAAATTTCCCATTTGTCATTACTGTGAGGTAAGATTTTAAAGAATCCTGCAAAATGCTTATTTGCACCTCAGAATTTTTTAGCTCTTAATGTCTAGGTATAGATTGGCTGTCCACTACAGTCTCAGTGATGTGGTGCCACCTTGAGTAGTAGTAACAAAGGCCAGGAAAATTTTTGATAAGTTTGGGGCAAGATGTAGAGTCCAGAGCATGGGATACTTCGACTGAGGTTGTGTCTCTATGGGGGAAATGTTGCAGACCTTGAATAACATGGGGGTCAACATAGGGTGGCCAGAGCTGGTAGAACAAGAGGTGGACAACTGAATTAGTAAAGAAGATGTGTGTAGTTGCCATTGTGGGTTTTCATCCAGCGTGTCTTTAGGATGGCCCTGCAACTGATGTGGAGAGAGCAGATCAATGATGAACATGAGTAGTCATTGCCACTGAGTCACGTTAGAGGCACATGTGCCTTCTTGCGGTGGGAAGAATGGAACAACTCTTGAGGGACACAGAGGCATCATCTTTTCCAACTAGACCTTTGAGTGAGCCTTCCAGGCCTGACCTTAGCTCAAAGGATAGGCCACAAAAAGGTTGCCTGGGTCATGTGAGTGCTGGCTTTGTTCTTCACAACATGAGGAAACTGGTAGTTCGCTCCTCCTCTCCCTGTGGTGCGCATGGCACTGTTCTTCTTCGGCATCTTCTCATAATAATTCTCTTAATCTCTGCCCCACATGTAAGGGGGAGATTTCCTATTAAAAAAACCTTTCATGTTCAGTTTGAATAATTATGTAATTTACTGAAAATGATGTAGTCACATTTTTACTTTTTAGTCTTTTCATTTTATTTGAGGCCATCCCCGAAATATAAAGTAGGGAAGTGTGTATGTGGGTAGGGGTGGGAGAGAGAGGTTGAGAGAATGGAATTACAGGAGAAGCAAATAAAAATTGACCTGTCCATATCCCTGTCCTAATGGAGCTAGTGATCTATAGCTAGGAAGTTAAAGAAGTAATCAGGGTATTTTAATTGAGATCAATATATGCCATGATAAGAGTAAACACAGGGTACTATGTGACTTAGGGGAAGGAGAAGTGGTACAGTTTCATGGATTCCAGGAAACTCTCTTTGTGACCACATAGTTCCTTTGCCTGAATCTCTAATACCTACAATTTTGTAATCAGAGATGCATTTAACTTGACACTTCACTCTGACATAACATGGTGAATAGAACACATGCTTTATTAGTCCTGAAGTTGTCTTAATGTAACAGTGTGACTTGGAGAAAGTTATTTCACCTTTCTGAGCCCCATATTTCTTATATGTAGAGAATTGGAATAATATAATTTGATAGGTTATTATGATTATGAAATGAGATGAAGTCTAAGGGAGTGGATTGAAAATTATAGATGATATTAGTTTTATTATTTATGACTTAGTATGAATATAAAACAGCCTGAGGTGAAGGTGGGAACTGGAGAGAAGAAGCAGAAAGACATCGGTGAGTAAAACGGTAAGGAAAGATATGAAGGTTCTAAAGCACTCTTATTCTACAGTTTTGCTTCAACGCAATCTTAACTGAAAATAGTTATTTACAAGTGCAAATGACTGACCTAGTGTTAATGGAGAAAAAAAAAAGAAAAACTAGAAAGTGTATGACCCAGTCAGTGTCATAGCTGTGTCGATCGACAAACCATCTCTCTTCCTTTCAGCAGAAACCATAGGGACATCATCTAACTTCCTCCTTTTCTCTTGGTCCCAAAGGATCTGACAGAACTCCTGACAGCCCATGAGGAGCACATTTCCAAGACTGCCTGAAACAGCATGAGAATATCTAAGTGGTGATCAGCATAATTCAGTTCGGAGAGCAGTATGATGCCAAGTGTGGAAAGAACTTTAACTTCACTCTTAAGGAACCTGAAAAGAGAGGCCCTGGTGGGTCTGGAGCATTGGGGGTGGGGAAAAGAGACCAATGGTGGGCTGCGGCTGGGGTGTTTGTGGGAGAGTCAAAAAGGTCATGCCGAAGATCCTACCACAGTAGGAACATCTCTGGTTGCTTCCTTGATGTGTTTGGATAAAGTCTTATCTTGGGGTAAATTTCAGTGTAAATCACTTTCCCATGGGCTTCTCTCTGTTGACAATGTATGGAGATGAGGAAGTCGACATGGAAGCTGAAGGAATCAGTTTTCATTACTCATTTGCCTCTGTATTGTTTGAGTCTCTGAAAGAGAATAGAAAAGTTTTGGTCTTACTCAACACATGGTCTTGCTCAGGCTGTGTCAAGAAATTGTCAAAACCACTAGCTCAGAGCACAGAATCTTTCTCAAACAAGGTATTTGTTTCCACCAGTAGGTTCTCAGCTTGGGGGCACCAACCACCTCTATGAGGACGCAATCCAGGAGCTGCCAACCCCTTTTTGCCTCTGTCCAAACACATAGTCTCCCTGGCCCCAGCATTCCCATTTTCAACCCTCACCCCCACTCAACCCATTCCATTTGACCTCTGCTCCAGTTGGTGCCTCACCTGTCATCTCAGCTGAAGTGGGAAGAGCGGTATCTGAGGACAAGATGGGATCGTTGGGGTCCTTGCTTCATTCCTCTTGGACCTGTGAATTAATTAAGAGAAGAAAGCTGGTAAGAAGCAGATGGGCTGCTGCAGATGTACTCAGTGGCAGCAGCAGCTGGTGATTCTTCCTGAGACCTTCAAGTCTGGCCTAGATTTCCCTCAGAGTCAGCAGTTCCTGTTCCATTGGTCTTTTCCTCCTAAGTGGCTGTGCCTTTGTCAGGGACCTTCATGTGGCACTTTTTGCAGTCTGGATATGCCAGTTGTTTGTCAGATCATTTGAACCCATCACCAGCACTGTATGAGCTACTTTTTAAGGACCACTAGTTCTTAAAACATCTTAAGTGGTGTGTTTTTTTCTGTATGGAATTTCTTTGATTAAAGTTTTGAAAAAATATACAGTGTTATAATCTCAAACTAGTGTTAAGTCTAAATCTTATTCATTGGTGATTCAAATTTATTTGGATGCTGACCATTGTCTTCATTGCTTCTTACCTCATCAATAATGGCCCCTGCTCCGGGTGTCACAGCTGCCTCTCCAATTCATGCTTCAGGAAATACTCAGGCTTTCTTTTTAGGTAATTGCTTTTTACTGGCCCCTTCCATGCTCAACTGTCCTTAATGGCTCCCTATTTGCCCATCATGTCAAATCTAGACTGTCCTGGCTGGTATTCAAAGCTGCACATAGCTGCTCTCACCCTCCCTACACACCCTTCTTTGTCATCACTTCTCAACATTGTTCCATACTTATCAAACCAGTCATTTACCTCTCTTCTTTCAGCTCCATCTCCAAGCATTTCTTTCTGCCATTTCCCTCTTTTGGACACCCTTATTTCAGTCTTTAAATTGGTCCAAAAACTAATGATACTTAAAATTTTACTCAAATCCAACATCTTGAAGTTTTAAATGAATTTCAGTATTAATTTCTAATCAGGCACCTCTATTGTAATGCTTGTAGTTTCATTGTAACATGTTTTATTCATTTAATGGTAATTTGTATTTGAAATAATACTACATAGAATTATCACTTGTATTTTTCTCTTTGAATAACCATTATTTCCATTATACTCTGAGTGTTCCAAAAGCAAGAAACACAACTTATTCATCTGTGTATGCCTTGTGTTCAGCCCAGTGCCTAGAAAATAGCAGTTAAATTAAAAATGTTATAGAATCAATTGTATTAATGAAGTCCTCGAGGACAGGACTATATCTCACTCATTTTACATCCCTCAAAGCCCAAGACAGTACTAGATTCATGGCAGATATTTAACAATTATTACTATGTTGTAGAAATTGTCATAGTTCGTGAGATTAGGGTTGAGCAGAATTTAAATTTAGTGTGTGTAGGGTCAGCTCTAGTAATCAAGTGTGCCCCTGATTTTTATTATGACGTAAGAGGAGAAACCTCAATGGAGAGTAAAGGCCAACACTGGTCACTTCATAGGAAGTACAGACTGAGAAGAGGAAGCACTGAAAATTATTGCTCAAATTAGAGAAAATGTGGACAGGGCCACAGCTGAAAGGTTTAGCCGATATGGAGGAATAATGACATTAAAAAACTTTTGTTAAATTATAAAACACATATAGAAAATGAATACATCATGAATGCATAGCTCAATATATTTTTTACCAGATAAACACACTCGAATAATCAGCCAGATAAACCAAACATTGCCAGCATCCCCAGATGCCCCCTTTTATCCCTTACTGGTGTCTGACCATCCCTAAAGGTGTTTACTCTTCTGACTTCTAACATGGTAGACCAGTTTTTTCTGTTTCTGAACTTGATATAAAAGGACTTACATGAGTTGGATTGGTGTGTGTTTGGCTTCTTCTGTTCAGCTCTTGTTTGTGAGAGTCATCCATGTGCAGCAATGTTATGTACATTGTCACTGCTGTGTAGTAGTCTAGTATATAATTGCACTGTACTGTATCCATTGTTTTCTCTCTTGGTCATATTTACAATTTATTTAAAGGCTACTGTAGTTCTCCTGAATTCAGCAAACCAGAAACCAACTGAACAAAAGAACATTATTTCACAAATCTTAAAATGACATTAACACTTTTCCAAGGGGGTCATACAGAGGATCCAGAGACACATGAAAAGATGCTCAATATCACTAGCTATCAGAGAGATGCAAATTAAAACCACAATGAGATACCACTTCACACCGGTCAGAATGGCATCATAAACAAAGCAACAAACAACAAGTGTTGGAGAGGTTGGAGAGAAAAGGGGATCCTAGTGCACTGTTGGTGGGATTGTAGACTGGTACAACCACTGTGGAAAACACTATGGAATTTCCTCAGAAAACTAAAAATGGATCTGCCTTTCGACCCAGCAATTCCACTGCTGGGATTATAGCCTAAGAACCCTGAAACACCAATCTAAAAGAACCTATGCACCCCAAATGTTCATAGCAGCACAATTTACAATAGCCAAGTGCTGGAAGCAACCTAGGTGCCCATCAGTAAATGAATGGGTCAAAAAACTATGCTACATTTACACAATGGAATTCTATGCAGCAGAAAGAAAGGAGGAGCTCCTACCCTTTGTGACAGCATAGATGGAACTGGAAAGCATTATGCTAAACAAAATAAGTCAGGCAGTGAAAGACAAATACCATATGATTTCACCTTTAACAGGAACCTAAACAACAAAACAAACACACAAACAAGCAAAATGTAGCCAAAGACACTGAAATAGAGAACAGCCTGACAGTGACCAGAGGGTAGAGGGGAGGGAATTTCAGGGGAATTTCAGGGGAGAATGGGAAGGGTTTACAGGAGCAAATATAAAGGACACATGGACAAAAACTGGGGGGGGGAGGGGTGGAAATGGGAGGGAGGTGGGGAAGAATGGGTGGGTGGGCTGGGATGGGAGTAAAGGACAAATACTTGAATAACTATTAAAATAAAATAAAAAACAATGACATTAACAAACTAAGCATTAAATATCTCACAAAAGGATAAGAAATAAAGGGTATGAGTGAATAGATGAAAAATACATTTATAGCATTTGCCCACCGCACCCGTGGCTCTTCCACCGTAGAGTATCATAACTTGAAAAGGGAATATCCATTACCCTGAAGCAGTGATTAATTAGGTGTGACTTACAAAGAAAGCTGGGTAGCCAAGCACCTTTGAGAAAGAGCTTTAAAAAAATTTACTAATAATGTCTTTATGCTAAATTGTAAACTGCTTTTCCCATATGTGAAGATCCTTTCTCACACTTTGTGAATTATGCTCTCACCCCTCTCTGTAGATATGTTACTACTTTTCTTACCACTGGTATGACTTTCCGAGGAGCTCTGCAGACAAATTCTTGTCCCCAAAGTTTTTGCAGTGTGGGAGATATTTGTCTCAAATGTTAGTTAGAGGTAATGTATTTCTTGTAAAACTGTATCCTATGCGGTTTAGTGTAAAAAGAATTCATATTTAAGTGACTCACTTTAAAAAGGAATTACTTACACATGTCTCTTTGAAACTGTAAGGGGGTACAGTGTACTTTACCCATCCGAAAGTTTTTGGCTTATCACTGTATAAAGAATGCTGCTATGCATATTTTTGTAAATGTCTCTTATTAACAAACTCACTTCTCTTACATATATAGCTAGAAATTACATAGTTGGGTCATAGAGTGTGTATCTGTTTAGCTTTGGTAGCTATTACAAAACAAATTTCTAAAGTGGTTGTACCACTTTATACCTCTACAAACAACTTATGGAAGTTCCATTTGCTCTAAATGCTTGCCAACAATCAGTAATGTCTTTTTTAAAAATGTAGTTATCCTGATAGGTGTGTGGTTTTAATTTTGTATTTCTTTATGCCCAGTGAGGTCTAATTCTTCTTATATTTTTATTAAATATCTTCTTTTGGAAAGTGTCTGTTTAAGCTCTTGTCCATTTTTTAGTAGCCTAGTGTATAACCGCACTGTACTCTATCCATTCTTTTCTCCCTTGGTCATATTTACAATTTATTTAAAGGCTACTGTATTTCTCCTGAATTCAGCAAACCAGAAACCAACTGAACAAAAGAACAGTATCTCACAAATCTTATAATGACATTAACAAACTAAGCACTAAATATCTCATAAAAAGATCAGAAATAAAGTGTATGAGTGAATAGATGAAAAATACATTTATAGCATTTGCCCACCCCACCTGTGGCTCTTCCACAGTAGAGTATCATAACTTGAAAAGGGAATATTCATTATCTTCAGGGTGGTCCTTTTTTAAATTGATTTACAAGAACTTTTTTTATACATTCTGAATTTGAGCCTCTTGTCAGATATATTATAAATATCTTTTTCTGGGATTTTTTTCTAACAACTCACACTTGTAGTGTTTCCAATATCAGATAGTATCAGTATATATTTATTGGAGAAAGAAATAGCGTATATCAAGAGATATTTCAAAGAAAGAAGCAAAAGGATTTAGGACAGTTTGACAACAGAAGATGGAGAAAGGAGACTTGTTAAAATTTCAAGTCAAGAACAAGACTCATTAATTCACTCAATGGATTTGGCCTGTCTTTCCAAAGTAAAACATCTAGTTAAGTTGCAGAATCTTTATTTCCTGACTTTTGGCTAACTTATGATTATTTTCATTTTCTCTTGGTTGCTCCATATTTTGTCCATGAAGAGGCTCCTTATTGTTAATAATTAATGTTTGTTAAACATTTATTATGTCAACGACTCTATGTAGTAAGAACCATCAGTTAACAAGAGGCAAAGCCAGATTAAATCATACCTTTCTTTGTTTTTAAAACATTTTATTTATTTATTGTTAGAGATAGAAGGAAGGGAGAAAGAAAGGGAGAGAAACATTGATAGGTTGCCTCTCACGTGTCCCCAACTGGAGACCTTGCCCACAGCCCAGGCATGTGCCCTGACTGAAAATTGAACTGATGACCTTTTGGTCTGAGGGGTGACACCCAACCCACTGAGCCATACCAGTCAGAGCGAGATATCATATTCTTAATGGCTGCCTCCGTGCTACAACATATGGTGGACCTCATGTCAACCATGGGACTTAGGTTCTTTAATTGAAACTTATTGCCAGCTATATCAAATGTGTAACCCAAAGTGGTTTTTAGCACTGAAATTGAAGAAGAATCCAAATGGTGGAGGATGACAAAGGAAAAGAGATAAATATTGGGAGTAAAGGCAGTAGTTGTTGAGTCAGAAGACCTGAATTCAGGTTTGGCTTTCTCATGATGACTCTGTGGCTTTGGGTAAGTCAAAAACAATCTCTCCCCAGCTGCGAAGAGGGGATAAAACTACTTGCTTTTTCTACATTAGAGGGTCACTGAAAAGATAAGAGATAAAAATGAAGAGAGTTATTTTTTCAAGAAATATTTCTTTGTCCTTTCCTCTAAGAGACCAATTATTAAATGCCTGCTGGATACCAGGCACTATGCTAGGGGCTTATAGATGAAATGGTCAAAAGGTAATCATTGCAATAATCATGAAGTCACCTTTGCTTGTAATATATTTAATCATCCAATTAGAACTTACTGAGGGCCTGTGATGTTCTAAGGATTGTACTAGATAAAGGCTGTACTCTTATGGAACCTATGTTATAGTGAATGAATGAATGAGAAAATGAAAGAATAAACTGTATTGCTTCTTTTCTCTTATCCAGCACCCCATGCATAGCTTTGTCTCGCCTCCGTTTCGTAGACAAAATTCACTAAGATATTTTTCCTATTAGACCACACAAGTGGACATTCTAATAGATAAACCCATTTGTTTATGGCTTTTTTTATTTATAAAATGTATTAAGGATTTCAAGCACTATTTCCATTCAGTTCTTATATTTAATTCCCTCCTTACTCATTCAAGGATCTGTAGGTACTTCTAAAATCTCTAAAGACATGATAATTAAGTAATGTGAGTACAATTTAAATTCCAGTTCCCTAGGCAGTATTTAAGTATATTCAATGTTTTCTCTTGAAAGTAATCCCACTTCAGATTAATCCTAAGGCTGCTATAACACAATTACTATGTTAACTATTACTTTATTGTTTTAAAGTATAAAACATAGGTCCAAGAACCCCTATGGTAAAATATTCAAACTGAAACAAAATAAATATTTGTTAAATAGAATGAGATATTATTGGCGTAGTCTATTTGGTTGCAAGAATTTGGAAGTGAAAACAGTTGCACTTCTTTTAAAACAGTGTACTTCAGACTTGCCACTGTTTCAGAGTGACACCTTGTCCAACTAACCTAAATTAGAGATGCTGCGTCCTAATTATAGCGCACACACACTGTTTTTTAATTAGGACAATGAGAAAGGAAAGTGAAAGGGGGAGTTTTCTCAGGACTGACGTTTGTGAATTGGTTCTGTGCTTAATCATTTGTATATTAAAAAGTTTAACAGGGTCATGAGAATGTAAGAGATGCCTAATTTTCTTGACATTTATTGGCCCACAATTTTTTCCATCAGAGACTGAGAGGGTCTGGTGAAAATGCACCAAATACATAGAGTCTTAAATATGACTTTTTAAAAATTATCTTTTAAAGTAGTGTTTAACCTGTGCAAATGATTGTAAGAAATATTAATAATCCTAAAACTTGTTAGGGAATTGGGATATAAGATTCACTGATACTAGTTAATTAACTGTGACTTTGAATAGCTAGTGTTAAGTGTGAATTATGATTTTTAAATATTTATTCACTAGTCGAAATAATAAAAGAAATGAAAGACTGGAATGGACCTATGGATATTTAAAAATCTATGACAGAGGAGGGCAGGCATTAGAAAACCAATGTCAAAGTCTGTTTATATGGACTACAGTAGTGAGGAATTTGCTATACCTTCATCTGTAATTGAAATTGATTTCAGTACTTGGTATTACTAGAGAGGAAAATACAATCATTTACATTATGACACATTCCCATGGTATAGTCTTCCCTTTATGATGAGATGCAGTTCAGATTCACAAGTTTTAGTCTTCAGGAAAAAGAGAAAGGTGGCTGTGGTTGACAAGTGTCTTTGTGGGCATAGCCAACTGAAGTGGCCATGAGAGAAAGTCATTTTGGGCACTGTCAGGGTAATCTTCAAATGGGACCAGGAAATAAATTTCATGTTTGGAAACCCCAGTCTCTAGCTTTGTTCTTTGTGGGGTGCATCCCTATCTCCCCTCTGTACTGACCTTGAAAAAACGACGTGCTCTTCATGTTCTCAGGAGATGAGTCTCCCAATAGTCTTCCTCTCCAAGTCAACTTGGAACTCATTCACACCAAGGTGAATGTGCTTACTAATGGTTAATATCTTACTTCTTTTATAAACTAAGAATTAAAAATAATGCATAAGACCTCAGTGGAGAAAATTTTGAAACACTATCAAAGTGTATAAAAGAAGATCTTAAGTAGTAAAGAGACAGAAAATGCTCTTGGGCAGAACTAATTCATATTATAAAGATATTAATTCTCCTCAAATTAATCTTTAAATTGAATGAGAGCTGAATGAAAGTTTCTGCTGCATTTTCCCAGGAAGTTGACAAACTTATTACAAATTTATGTAAAATATATATGAAAGTCCAAGAATAACTAAGTCAGCCCTGAAAAAGTACAGCAAAGAGGGTAAACTTTCCTGTCCAGACACAAAGACACTCCTCAGTAATAAAAATGTTATGGAATTGCCTTGAGAATAGTAAGAGGAAAAATAAATAAACAAATGCAACAAAATAGAGAACTCAAATAGTATTCATACATGGGAAACTCACATATGTTAAAGGACTCATTGTTTGGCAAATTGTGTTGGGAAAACTGTCTCACTATGTGAAGAAAATAAAACAGGCTTCCTACTTTCTGTCATATACAAAAAGGCATTAAAGACCTGGCTGTGAAAGGCCAAGCCATAGAGTAAGTAAAAGATAGTAGAACATCTTTGTGACCTAGTGATAGAGAGTGTTTTTTTTAAACAAAGTCTTGAAAGTGTAAACATAAAATGAAAAATGTCTTAAATTACATCCAAATTAAGTTTTCTGTCCAACAAAGGGCAACTACACAAAGTTAATGTTTACAATCTAAAAGAGTAATATTTTTTATTGTTGTTCAAGTGTAGTTGTTTCCATTTTCTCCCCACCACTCATTCTCTGACCCTAGCCACCCCCAACTCCCTCCCCTGATCCCACCCCCCTTTGTTTTGTCCATGTGTCCTTTATACTTGCTCCTGAAAACCCTTCTCTCTTCCCTCCCATTATCCCCTCCCACCTCCCCTCTGCTTACTGTTAGTTTGTTTTTTAATTTCAGGGTCTCTGGTTATATTTTGCTTGCTTGCTTGTTTGTTTTGTTAAGTTCCCCATTTATAGGTGAGATCATATGGTAAAGAGAGTAATTTATAAAATATATAGGGCACTCTTACAAACCAACAACAAAAACAACAGTAACAACAACAGACCAAAGCCCACTAGAACAATGGGCACCTGATGTGAACAACTGATTCATAAAAAGGGAAAGCCCAAGTGCCTACAAGTATGAAGAAAAATGAAAATTAAAGCAAAAATAAGATACCATTTTATATCTCAAAAAGCTAGCAAAATTAAAGCTGGATAATACCACGTGTGAGTTGAGAAGTAAGAAAACAGGAAGCTTTCTTCACTGATATGAGAGTATACCTGTGCTGCCTTTCTGGAGAGCAATCTGGCAGTATCTATCAAAAGTAAATGAACTTATTCCTATGACTCAGGGACCTAATATTCCAAAGATATTTTTTAAAAAATAGAATCAAATAACTTGCATGAGGTTGTTTGGTGCTGCAATGCTTGTAGAGTGGCAGTTGGAGGGGGTTTAGGTGCTCATCAAAGGGAAAACAGGTATGTAATGGAATGCCATATTAGAAAGAGGAGCTACATATAGCAACATGGATAGATTGTAAGACCTTGGTGCCATATGTACAATTAAGAAAGAGAATCATTCCTGTAAAATAAAAATGCCTGCATGTACTAAAACAACACTTCATGTTTTATAGGGATGCACACATGTTCAGAAAGGTATATCGAGTACATTAGAGCAGCCACTGTGATAGGCATAGAGGTGGTGGTGGGTATTGGTGCAGAGGGAATGAGGATAATGAGGGTAACATCAGAGAGAGACAGGTAGCTTGTATGGAACAATGATCATGTGTGTTGTACTGAGGAGTATAAAGAATACAAAACATTTTACCTGAGAGACTTAAGGACCTACTTCTTCTAGAGAGATGTGTACTTCAGAAGGAGGTATTGTGGATTTCCAAGCATTGGCTAACAAGTTGGGAAATAGTTTTATCATGTAGTCAGTGAATATTTATTCATTATCTACTATGTGCCAGACACTGTTTTGGATAGTAGAGCTAGTATAGTGAATGAGACAGAATAGCCTTCCTTCAGGTTGGCTATTCTTCTTAGTCCTTCCTGGCGTTAGACCAGGTAGATTGTTGCAAATATCAAAGATCAACCTTGGGTAAAGAAAGTCTGGGGCCTGGGAGCATGACTCTGAGGTTGCCCTTTACTTGAGGTGGCTTCTGGGAGAGACTTGAAAATTCTTAAGGAAACAACAAGAGAAGGCTGATTATGACCTGAAGTTATTTAGCACGTGTATGTCTCAGGTTATTTTTTCACAGAAGCCATTTTATTCTCTATGTATAATCTCTTTTAATACAAATGTTTTTCAGTCTCCTTGGATGACTGTTTACAAATCCACTTTAGTGGGTTTTGGTCAAGCTCACTAAAACCTAAATCTTGACTTCATTAATACTTCCTTATTAATGATTAATCAGGGAGATACAATGAATAATAGACATGTAGCTGCTACTAAAGACTGGTTTACAATCTCCTGGCATTCTACTTTTGTTTCACAGCTATTTATTACCTATTCAGGAGTAATAATGAAGCTGGCAAGTAGTACTGAGTCAAACCTCAACTTCAGAAGTGCTGCTGTCAAGGCAGTCTCAAAACTACCTTCAGGCCTGTTCCCAAAGATATTTAGTAAATTACTTAATTTCACAGAACTACTTATCTCTTCATTCAAATGTTCTTGTTGAGACTTCCCTATGTGTGTAGCACTGTTCTAAGGTTGGAAATACAAAGATGAAAGAGACAGATCTTTCCCTCAAAAGCATATAATTCAATGATGTCAAAACTTATTTTCCCATGGGAAAAAAGTATGTATGCTTATCAGGTTCCCAGGCAAACCAACAAAAAACTCTTTATAGACTAGCTTAACTCAAGTGTTAATATAATTATATAGAGTTCTGGACAAAAATGGCCATATTTTATATAAATAGGTAATTGGATAAAAAAGAGTTTCCTCATCTTGGACTCATGAACAGCCCCAAGAAAATGTCTGGAACAAGGAACAAATATAAAGGACACATGGACAAAACCTAGGGGCAGGTGGAAATGGGAGGGAGGTGGGGAAGCCTGGGTGGGTGGGTTGGTTTGGGAGTAAAAGATAGAAAATTGTACTTAAAAATAATTAAAATAAAATAAGATAAGATAAAATAAAATAAAATAAAATAAAACAAGTTTGGTTTTTATGTACCTTCCCTACCCTCCCCTTTTGCATCACTTTCTTAAGGCCGCCTTCCCAAATGCTGCGTCCTCACACTGTTCTCATGCTTCTCTGTGGCTCCGCACTTGGATCTGTGCTGTCTCACAAGATGCCCAAGGTTCTTCAATTACTCCCTTTCCTTCTTCCACTCTTCAACTCTCCTGATCTTTGGTAGTTATGAGGAGAGAAATCTGATTGAACTAATTTGCACAAATTCACTTTCCTTCTAGCAGTAGATCAGTGCAGTTGCCCCCTCCTTTGAGCCCTTGGGAGGGTTTCCAGTCCAGATTTCTGGTGTTATATAGAAGTCAATGTATTTTTGATAATTTGAAGTTAATGTGTAGCCACTGTATTGTCAAAGTCTCCTCTCCAGAAATCCATATATATACACTAAAAATTGTTATAAGGTTTTGAAAGTATTATTTAAGACTTGTGTGTTGTTTGGAATGAGTAAAACTTCAAGATAAACTGCTACATCTCTCTATTCTTTAAATGCTTGCATGTTAAGAGAAATGATGATAAAATTATTCAACATTAATATCTCCAAACTTAAGCTGATGTTGATTTTAATTAAATGAAAATGATTTAAGATATATTTGCAATTATAATATAATGGATATGATCACTTAAATAAAAGAATGGGAGGAAAACGGTGCTTAGATTAACCAACACTTTTATTTTTAGAATGTAAGTCTTCTTCAGGATTTAACACATGAAAAATAAGGTATAATTATTTTTAAAAATTGAATTATCTCCAAGATGTCCTTACTGTTTATTTTAAAGCAGAGGATATAGGACACAGGTCCTAATTTCTGACCACCTCTAATGAGATAAGAATCTTTGAGCCTGTGACCAAAATGCATACTCAGTTACTGTAGGAAATCAAAAAATATTACACTAAACCTGGAATCTATAAAGACAAAGCAAGCGGTTTCTTTGAAAAATATGTCAGGTTTAGAAAATTTCTAGGATTTACCTATAAAAACACCCTCTGGGACCTAACAGTGACGTCTTAGGGAAACACTTGCATATCAAGGTGGGAAGGATGGGAGGCGGCGTTCTGTGGGCTCCTCCAGTGGTTAGGTAGTTCTCAGAAGACAGCGCTGGAACTTAGATAATTGCTGATGTCATATTTTTACAATAAAAAAAATTTGGTGTTCTAGGGCTATAAAAGTAGCAGCTTCTACCTTTGTATCACAAGAAGAATCATTGAAACAGGTAAGTGTTTCAGCAAACTTAGTACGATTGGTTTTGTTGTAAAACTTCTCGATACTTATTTTTTTCTCTGCATGTTCTTGCTTTGTGATTCCAGGTTCTTCTACCTTAGCTGCTGATTGCTCAAGTTGGTGTTGTCTGTAATGGCCACCCTGCAGAAATCTGCAAGCTTTTCCCTTATGGGGACTCTGGCTGCCAGCTGCCTCCTTCTCATTGCCCTGTCGGTGCAGGGAGGAGCAGCCGTGCCCATCAGGTCTCACTGCAGGCTTGATAAGTCCAACTTCCAGCGGCCCTACATCACCAACCACACCTTCATGCTGGCTAACGAGGTACTCATCTCAATTTCTCTCTTTCATATCTTATCCACTTGGAACCCAAGAGTTCTTAAATTTTTCTGCAGAATACATCTGAGATCTCTAAGAACACAGCACTTATCTCTACTGGTAGACTAGAGATCATTTTCTGCTTGTTCATAGACTTTCTGAGGATTAGGTTTTATAGGGAGACCTTACATCTTGGCCTTTAAAATGTGTACATTGAGTTTCACTCCAAAAGGAGCCATGCAGTAGCCCATCTGATTATTCATTTTCCCTTTACTCCTCTGTACATTATTTTAGACTCATACAGACATCCAATTCTTTCCTCAGTCTTCAGGGGGCTGCTATTGGGAAAGAAGATAAAGTACATCTCTACTTACAGACTTTCCTTCTACGTCCTTGATGTCCAATCATTTAGTTCTTTCTTCTCTTCCAGGCTAGTTTGGCAGATAACAACACAGATGTTCGTCTCATTGGAGAGAAACTGTTCCGCGGAGTCAATGTAAGCCATAGTAGTGATTAGTAGGGCAGTGTGCCACCCATGGTTATTTGGAGCAGTGATGATGACTGTTTGGGTCTTCTGGATGTGCCCTTCTATGACCCCTGCTGTTTCACTTTTGCCTGCAGATGAGTGAGCGCTGCTATCTGATGAAGCAGGTGCTGAACTTTACTGTTGAAGAAGTGCTGCTCCCCCAGTCTGATAGATTCCAGCCTTACATGCACGAGGTGGTGTCCTTCCTGGCCAGACTCAGCAATGAGCTAAGCCAGTGTGTAAGTTCTTCTCCCAGCCTAAGTCCACCCACTCCTAGTTACCTGCCTTTCCTCCTTCTCCCATTTAGAGTTCTTTCCCCGTCCTTCTCATTGCCCCTTCCCATGGTGGCAGTAAGAGGTGCCTCAGCAACACTAATATAGGAGTCATTTGTAATCATAGAGTATTTGTATTTGCTTTAATTGAGTCACATTTTGAGTTTATGGTGATAGATGGGGTCTGAAAGACAAGTGCATATGGAAGGCTCATTTGTCCTTAGGGAAGAGCAACGCAGGGTATACGAGATGAGAAACGTGTTGGGAGCTGTAGGGAAAAACGTCTAGGAGTGGAAATGGGGCCACCAAATATACATTGATGAAGGGAAAGGATGGGAAAGAGAGAAAGAGGGGAATGGGAAGATTTAATGTTCCAGGGTGGGTGGGTGAAGACGCTTGCCCTTTGGCTGTCATGGGAGGTAACAAAATCAAAGGCATGTGTATTTGATGCCTCTAAACATGTAAAACTATGACAAAAGTTTGAGTGAAGTGGGAAGATCAAAGGGGACCTAGTACTTCTTGAGGAAGGCCCACTGTTCACATGAGATGTTTTACGTACCTTTCTTTTTCTGAGCATGCATTTTGGATGAGGTACAGTTATGGTTTTAATCTTGACAGAATTTGCATAAACCACTCCATCCTTTCCACAAACTTAAACCTCAGTAAGAGTTCCCAAAAACGAAGAGAGGTCCCATATAAGGGAAATTACTGGATTTTGGTGTCCAAGGGAATTGAAGAGCTCGGAAAATTTAGGTCACTGGTGAAATCTAGGTCATTGTGGGCAAAAATGCTGAGAACTTTACTTCCAGGTGAATTGTAACATACTTCAGTTAGGGACACTGAGGTTCATAAAGTGTCAGTATGAATGTTCAAATAACTCCTCTGGTTTTCACTTTGTAGCGCATTGAGCGTGATGACCAGCATATCCGCAGAAATGTGCAACAGCTGAAGGACACGGTGAAAAAGGTACTACTAATAATTATGAATGCTGAATCATGAAATAAGAGAGACAAATGGTGTTTCTTCCTTTTCTTTCTTTGACCACCTCAAGTTGTGATTTTTTACTTGATTCTTCTACCATTAGGTTGATCATTCAGGTGTATAAGCATAGAGATATGTCTATATATTTATAAATCACTTTCCAAATTTTGCAAGCTATAGAATTCCAGAGCTGTCTGGGGAGTTAGGTCATCTAATCTCCTAAGCCCCTGTTCTGGGGACAGCCAGTGGCAGAGCCAGGGCTAGAACCCAGTTCTCCGGAATCCCATCCAGACTAGAGCTCTTTCAGCAGCAGTATGTGTCAGTCTCAGCATTATTAGTTCTCAGGGAAACTTAAGATCCTTACAGTCTATGTAATCCAAAAAAGCACTTGTTAAAGAACAGAAAAGAGCCTAGGGGACAAATTTATTTGAAGTGACTTTTGAAGCCATTAATTTGATGATTTAAAACTTGAAGAAATAAACCCAGAATAATCATAACAAAAGAGCTTGACTGGAATATTGGCTAAATTTCTGGAATGATTGGTACTTATATTTAATTATCATAATTTAATACCTAACAACTACTGATTTGAATTTAAAAGCAAGAGTGAATAACCCTCAATTTTTTAAATACAATTTCAAATAGAATAAAAATATTAGTCATAGATTTATTATAGAAACATGAAAGTTTGAACTGGAAATCTTTTCTTCCTCTGTCCCTTTCCCTTCCTTTCCAGTCTACTCTCTGTTGCAATAAACCCTTAGGTAGATAGTGGGTAGCTATCTGGTGTAAGCCAGCATATATTTCTACAGTGAATGATACTGTCATGTGGCCTGTTTGGAAAAAGGAACAACTGTATAAGGCTCAACTAGCAAATGTGACTCATCCAAAAACTAGAGGAATGATTAGTGGCAGCGAAAGTGATGCTCTTGCAAGTAGGTACAATTAAACCTCAGAAGCATGAAGCTGATAAAATATTCAGCAATAAGCATAATCACAAATCCCCCTTTTTTTCCATCTTGATGTTTTCTACAAAACGTATTTCATCCTGAGCATGATTTAATGAGCATAATGGGTTCTTCCTTTGTAGTTTTTCACAGTGAAGCTCAATTCTCTTGTCATAGAACCATTACTTAGACGTGGAGGGCTGTGTATTGGCATGCCACAGCTAAGAAATGCTTTACCTTTCTGGTTTGAACATCCTTGATGTCCCTGATGTTGGTTTACTTTGTGGTCCTTAGGAAAGTGAAGTGTGAGAGAGAAAAATCTGATAGTGATCTGTGTGAGAGCAGAGATTTTGAAGCTTTTACTCCATTTTGAGAAAATCAGCATCCACATGTGCAATAGATTGCCACATGGAAGAGTGATGATGCTTTTTTACCCTGTCACTCAATAGGGCATGGGCAGAAGAGGGGAAGGTTGTTCAGAGAAAGTTCAATGTGAGGAAAAACTGGGCAGTGCTGCCTGAAATGGGAGGGAAATCTTGGGGGGTATGCATTTCCTGTCACTGGAGGAGAAAGCAGAGAGCAAACTGCAGTAGAATGGATGACAAGACAATAGGGCAAGATTAACTTTACATTTTTCTACACAAATATCCCTTGGCATTGTGGAAGAGTGGAAAGGTGAAATGGTGGAAGAAAGCAGGAAGAGAAAGGAGAGCAAAGTATAGAGGACAATGGTGACTCATGGCTTTTCTTCAGATGATCTAGAGTGAATTTAATAGAATAGATGAATTTCAGAAGAAGATGCTTTGGATGAATGTGGTTCTCTCTTCCATTGGGTTTGAATGCCTCATTCATTCACACCCTACTTGGAAGAAGAAGAAAGAAGGAGTGTTAGAATCTATATTTGATTTTCTACTAATTAAAGCAACTAACTAGGACTTATTTGGTATTTTCACAAAAGTGAAAACCTGTTTGTTTTGTCAAGAAGATGGGAACAGAAAAAGCCCATGTGTGTTGGTAAATGTGTAGTTTTGATTTAAGGCGGTTGTTATGAATAGTTAGTGGGTCATAGGCAGTGGCAGGACTATGGGGTAGGCCATAAAAGCATAATGGGTGGCACTCTGGGGAAGCCTCCATCTGTTTGCTCTGGTTAAGCAGTGGTTTTAAACAGCTTCTTTAGAGTGAGATGCAACAGAGACTGATGCCTCTTGGTGCCTCTCAGTTCAGATAGTCACAATTTAAGTTCCTTGGCAAATCATTATATTCTTGCTAAAGGGCATTGCCATTAATCTTTCACAAAAGGCTAAAATTTGGTTTCTCTCTCAGCAACCTAACCATGTCATCTTTTTCTAATGTGTCTCTCTTTTAAAAACACATGTAAATACTCAAATATTTGTTTTTTCTTATATTCACAGCTTGGAGAGAGTGGCAAGATTAAAGCAATTGGAGAACTAAATTTGCTGTTTATGTTCCTGAAAAATGCCTGCATTTGACCACAGCAAAGCTGGAAAAGTGGATAATAACCCTTCTTGCTGTTGGAAATAACAATAAGAGGCCCAGACTTTTTTTCCAAAAGGAAAATGGGAAAACAAACTCCAAGATTATGGGTAGATTCTAAATAAATAAGCCCCTGCTTAGCTTAAAAAAGAGAACAATGTCACTTGTGTCCATAAAACTAGAAGGTAGCCCTTGTAAGCATGAGATTTATTGCTAATGGTTTATTGTAGTGGGCCTTTTATACACAGAAATTTATTTTTAAGCAATTGTCTATTCTTACAAAATTTACTTCCCATTCCTTTTGGAAAAAAGACACCTAAATAACTTCCCTTTTATAATTAGTACCTTATTTGTATGAATTTATTTATTGTTATAAGTACACATTTTATTTATATCATTTTACTATATGGATTTATTTATAGAATTGTGATATTGCTACTTAAGTATAAGGCTAATCTTAATATTTATGACAATAATTATGGCTCTATAATATGTCTATTTAAACTCAATAAAACTTTAATATCTTAAACCTTGTGACTTTGTCATTTTTCCTTTGATATTATTGTTGTCATCACCATCCTCCTCCTCCTCCTCATCTTCATCATCATCATGTAATCATTTTCAATTGCTTAATGAATCAAGAACTTCATATAATTAACTTTGCTCTTGACTCACAGCAAATGAGATGACTATTAGGATTATCCCATTTTATAGCTAAGAAAACGGAATCAGAGCCACGTTAAAACCATTGTGTAACTATGAGTAGTTGATTCTTACTGAGCTCGGGCTATCTAAGTTCTGGGCTTTTTGCTATATCGCCTATATAGGTTTATTATGTTAATTCAGTGTGTAATTCTGAAATACAAAGGTAGGAAATTAAAAAGAATCCACCTGCACATTAGCAATTTGTGTATAAAAGGAAGGAGTGAAGCTGTTGGGGAAGAAATACATGGAGCCTCTATTGCTGCAGGTGAACTGTTTTAGTTCTAGTTCAAGCCTATTAACAGGGGAGCACTTCCAAGTTTTCCAGTAAATCAGGAAATAAAGGGGAAGCTTACTGAGTTGGGGGAGCCTATCTGCTAGTGGAGTTTAGCACACACAGAGAAGTCTTGTGTGTGGAAGGTGAGCAAGATACAAAGCACACTGAAGAAAGAGAGTGAAAGCTCTACATCTTCAAACTTTGTACAGTGGTTCAGAGAAGACAGCGAAGAGGTAGAGATGCAAGGTGGACTAGTTCCATCTGGAATGATGAACAGATGACACCAGAACTGAAGAATGTATGGGTCTTTCTGTAGAAGGTGAAATTCAGTTGTCAATTATCTAAGGTATTTTCTTTAAAAAAATCAGGATTCCTGGGCTTATCCTTCAGGTCATTCACCAATTGTTTGCCAAGTTCCTGTGGAAGGAAGACAAACCTGGTGGTAATAGGTGAGCATGTATACAGTTTGTGAGTTCACTTGTGGATAAAGCAGAAGTAAGACTTTTGAGTGTGCACTCTGAACGATGAGAGGTACCAGAGCTAAGCTTCAGGGATGATATAATTTTAATTACTTCTGGGGTAAATCGGGGTTTAGGACTCTTTCCTCTCTTCTTCCAAACGAGTCTCAGTGTAATGCCTTGAGCAAAATCTGGCATTGTACTTGGTTTTGACAAATTTTTAGAAATGAAGCCATTAATGGAAGAATACTCTTAAATTGTATTTATGAGAGCAAAGAGACTGAAATACAGAGATTTAAACATTCTGAATGCAGATGAGCATAAGGTATAGGGTGCCAAGAGGTTCTTCAATGCTGACAAGCTGGGAGCTCTATGAGATAGTCCCAGTTCCTCGTAGGGAGTCTTGACATAATCATTAGCACCTTTTGCAGCTTTTTTTTTTTTTGCATCAGTCGCTGTGGCTAGCATTTGGCTGGTGCTGCCAGCATTGCTCATGTTCTTGCCATTAGCAGAGGACTTGGGTGTCTCCTCTCCCAGTAGCAGATGGCAGCATCCAGATCTTCAAGAAGACTAACCTATGAGGCTGTGTGAGACACAGCACCCTGAGATACTAATGATAACTTAGGACTGATGAGAAACCACTGGAGGGTTTCAACTATGGGAAAGACTCAATATGACTCATGTTCTGTAAAGGTCACTGTGGCTGCTGGATAGGGAGTAGGTCTACTGTGTGTGTTTGTGCGGGTAGTGGGGTTGGGTGGTAAGGACAGACGCAAGGCCAGAGCAGCTGTCCAAGGAGGGAGGATGATTGTACTAGAGAAATGGGAGTTGAGTCAGAGAAACTTGGTGTGTGAACTGTGACACTCAGCTTGGCCTGCTTGGAAAATAAGAGCTGTGTATGGAGCGTATGCAATAGCAGGAAAAGTGATCATTTAGTTTTTCTTCTGGTCCCTCATTTACACTCTATTATTCACTAGAATGCAGTGCTTCATGTGGGACTTAAAGACAGAGAGGTGATTTTGGTCTGAAAAGAAGATTTTAAGATCTGAGTGGAGATACTTCTATCAGAAGAGGAGAATGCAGGGGTGCCAGGGGTGGAAAGCTGAGTCTTCTTGTCTCAGAGGCAAGCACAGCTATAGCAACTTTATCTTTTTCATCTCATTTCAAGGAATGTTTACTTTTGAAAAACAAATGGAGGAGGCTGAGATGACTGACCCTGATCTCCAAGAGGAAATTGCATTACTGCTACACCATGAGGTTGGGTAGACTGTGACTAGACCAGGGAGTTTGCTGGATTGTCTTGTCAATTTGCCTGACAGTCTCATTACAGAAAATTGCATCAACCCCCAAAAGACGGGATCATGAAGACCTCCATTTTCATAGGAATGAGGGTTTAAGTCACCTTATCAGGTAATGAATTTTGTGCAATGGAGGTGTAGGGAGAGGGTAAAGGAAAAATAGAATGGACAGTCAAAGAATTAATTTGTAATTATTAATTTAGAATCTATGAACAGCTATAAAAATAGGAACTATAGTTTCTGCTGATATAGTTTCTGCTAATAAATTACTTGTTCTGTTTTCTCCTCCTTCCTTCTCTTGTGGGGGCTGATATTTTAGCTTTCTGGTGGGTGTATAACCATATTGATATGATCCTACAATGATACAGTAGTTGATGAGATTCTAAATATTTGCTGTGTAGGAGACACACATTTTTTGCCTGAACAAAGGCAACAGTGGCAGCTGAAGACCAAAATGATGGGCTGTCCTAACCTGGCCCTCCTGATCCATCCACTGTTCTTTCTGATTCCACTTTGTGCCCGGAGAGGCTGATATATATGAGTTGCCCAATATATGTGCTTCCTTTCTGGTTTTTTTTTAATCACATTTTACAAGTGGATAAATTAGCAGGAGTTCCGAGAATGAAAATAAGGTCCAAGTATTTATTGCTGTGGAACCCTCCTGCCAGATTGCCACGCAGGCCAGTTGTATACTTCTACCAAAAGCTCCTTGTAGATGACTCTCTTTCATGTTCTCTTTCCTGGTTCTGGAAATTTCTCTCAATCCCGTTCCCTCAGAGGCTTACATCTATTGTTAGCTTCGAGACATTGTGCTATTTCTTGTAGGGTTTCTTAAATTCTTTCCACACCTTAAAAAAAATCAATCCCATAAACTCTTCTACCTTACCCAGTTTAGGTGTAATGGAGGTTTTCTGCTGGGATTCTGATGCATGCATCTCCTTTCTCACTTCTGTGCTCCCACTGATCCCTGCCCAGAAGCAGGATGGAGTCGGCCAATTCAGGTGACATCATCTATGGACCATAAATAGAGCCAGTTTTGGGCATGTCTGAGTTGTGTGTAAATTTTTGACCCAGCAATAAAGTGAAATCAGAAACAATGGTATACGATTTCTAAAATTAAAACACATTCTTTAATTTAAAAAGTACTATTTCTCCAACAGATTTCTCTAGAGGCGAACAGAGGTGCTTAGGGCAACACACAGTATCACTGGAAGGAATTAAAGAGCCTCTTCTCCCCTTTGATCCAGGAATCTTGTGTTTCTTTCTTCGGCTCTCTCCCCACTGCGGCCCTTCCAGGCACACATGGGAATCTTTGTTTCAGTCGGGCTACCCTGCCAGCTGGAGGATAGGAGAATTATTACACTTGAATAATTCTGACTCCTCTAAACCTGAGGTTCCTTTGCTGTGTGTGGCCCTTCTTTCTCCTTTTTTTTTTTGTTACAGCTGCAAAGGATATTCAGGGTCACATGCGTGGTCCTTTTAGTCACAGTCTCCTCCTTATTTCTATGGGGTTTAACCCTCTGGGTGGTTCTAAGCATCCCATATGTATGTGTAGGTTAGCTTCAATACCACCTAGAAATCGACCAGTTGTGTCCTTCCTAGCAGGTGCTGTTTATTTTTGAAAACTGTATGCTGTAAGATGCTTTTATGAGCTGTTTTTTCATCTGTGACATTTTCATCTTGCCATCGCTGCAGATGCTATTTTTAGGCATGATGACTGCCCAAGAATCTACAAACTTTACATTGCTGCTTGACTCAATGACACCCTAAGACATTTCAATTCAATTTAGTCCAGTAAACAACTATTTAGATCTTAGGAAAGACAAGATCCTGTGTAAGGGCTATGAAAACATAAGGTAGCCATAATTTGGGTGCTCTCTGGTGAGGGAGACAGGAAAGCAACTGCTTAGGGAACTGAAATGTGCTGTGGGAGAGGCAGTGACAAGATGATGATCATCACTGCAGATGACACCAAAGTTGCATTTCTGCTGATCTTTTGCAGGATAAGACGAATTTCAGCAAGTTTAAATGTTGTCTCCTCTATGAAATCTCCCCTTTTCTTCCCCTTTGCAACCTAGGCATAGTTAATGGCTCTGTCTTCAGGACTCTCAAAGCATAATTTACATCTCTCAGCATTTATCACAATTCAGCTTGATTATTTGTCATGTGTTCATCTTGAGAGATTTTAAAGGACATAAACTGTTGTTCATCTTTGTGTTCCAGGACATGAGAATGCCAGCCTCTTTAGAGATGCTTGGTAAATGTTCAGTGGATGGGTACACAGCAGAGTGAACATCATCATCCTGGACCCAAGGATCTGGATGAGCAAAGGTTGGAGACATGAGAGGTGACGCAGTGCTCAGGGGCAGGCCAGAGGTCCAGTGTGGCTGGAGCACAGGTTGCATGAACTGATGCACTGGGAGATGACCAGCAGCTGGTAACATTAATTCTACACAACTTCCTATTGCTAGTCTTTGGGAACTCAGTATCGATGAGACTTATGTAAAGGGAGTCCAGTGAACTCATAGGATTTGGCTCACACCATGCCTTGGCCCTTAATCTGATGTGGACTGATAAAGCAACTGCATCGACACTCTGTATTTTAACTTTTTTCTTCTCAAGTTTGCATAGGTGACACTCATTAATCCTTCCCACTAACAAATGCCTCACGAAAACTATGGGAAAAAACTATGGATGTTGCCGGCAGTATGGAATGAAATTCAAAAAGCTAAATACAAAGGAATTATGTAGTTTCTGATACAGGCAGACAAGGGATGTTACCTGCAGAAGAACATTTGAACTGTAGGAGTCCCATCCTCAGCCTACTTAGCTCACTGTTCTTGGTAACAACTGATGTGTGAAGGCTGCTGGGAACCCCCTGCTCTAAAACCATGATGGTAGTGGCTTCATCTGAGTTCTCTGTCCGTGGTTTGTCAAAGTCTCCATGCTTTTTGTCTTTAGAAGATAGTTCCAATGTATGTCCTGGGGTTTGTCCTCAGAGCATGTGAGATTTGCTCTTTGCTGCCTCATAACTTTGAACTGCAGAGTCCTTGTCCTTAAAATGAGGAGAGTGACACCTACCCTCATTTAAGAATAAAATCACGCCATCTTGACCAAAAGTGAAATTTTCCAAATTGAATTTGAATGATGTTCAGAAAAGAGAAATAGGGTGCAGCACCCCCCCTCCCCAGCTGCCCCAATTTCAAGCATGGGGCCCAGGGAGTGTCCACTTGCCAGATCCAAAGCAGACACACCCACTCCTGGGCAGGCTTCCTCTCGAATTGTGCTGGTTAGAAGAGTGCATGTGCCCGTGACTATCATTGGCCTGGACTAGGGATGGACAAACGTTTTCTGTAAGGGGCACATTAGTAAATGTTTTAGTTTTAGGCTCTGTGGGCCACTTGTGGTTTTTATTGCATTTTTTCTTATTGTTTTCCTCCTCCTTCTCAACCCTGTTAATTAAGTGTAAAAACCCTTCTTAGTTCATGACTTTGATAAAACAGGCCATGGGCCAGATGTGGGCTATCTATGGTTTGCCAATCCTTGGTTTAGATTACTCATAGCTCATTTTCTGGCACTAGGCACATCAACACCCCCCAAAGTTTCTGTGAGCAGGATTAAAAGGAAAAGGATTTTTTAAAAAATAAATAAGGTCTGCTACGAGCAGCAGATAACAAATGCATTTAGCATTGAGTATAAGCCAGAGTTAACAAACATTGTATTAAATTTCCCTAGCAGCCACAAGCTATTATAGCAGACCCATGAAATACAACCATGGCTGTACTATTGTTTCATCTTGTTGATTGTTTAAAAAATAGAGTTTATTTTCCTAGAATTTTAGGTTCACAGCACAACTGAGAGGTAGGTACAAGGATTTCCTATATATGCCCTGCCCTCAAATGTGTGTAACCTCTGCCATTACCAATACCCCCCCACCAGAGTGGTGCACTTGTTACAACTGATGAATCTATGCTGGTATGAGCTGTTTTGATGCCAGTGAATGATTTATTACAATAAAAATTAAATCTCTGTATCACATCTTATGGGTCATCTCAGATTCTCTTGGCTTTTCTTTTCCCAGCTGCTACTGCAATGGTCACTTTGGGCTCCTCTGCCACTCTGCACTCAGAAAAAGGGCCATGGAGCAGCTTGTGGAATCTGTCTTCCCCCCGACTGCTGAAGGGGCCAAGAAATATTCATGGGTGTGACAAGTTAAATCCTCCACGGGGCAAACTTTCAATGGAGGAAGCTGCCGTGTAATTTTTATCCCCTGTCCTCCTTCTCTTGGTCTGACCCAAGGCACGTTTCTGTACAGCCTGTCTGGAGACATCCTCAGTGGCCAAAACACTGGCTGTCTCTCTTCATAAAACCCTGGCTTGTTACTGATGTACCACCGTGAACGAGCTGCTCGTCTTTGTTGGCTTTACTTCTCTGTTCCTTCACTCCCCCGATCCATAATAGAGGATCAGCGCGTCAGCTTTGCCTCAGGCTCCTTTTTCTGAGGAACCTGGGCTAAAGCAATTCCTTACTAGAATTTAAGCTCCACGAGGGTAAAGATTTTGGTTTATTTTGCTCACTGTCTAGACTATTGCCTGGAACGTAGTAGGTGCTCAAGGTAGATAAGATCTGTGTATATGCATACACATATATATAACATCTGCTATGAGTATCGGAATACACACACACACACACACACACACACATATAATTTTTATTGTATTTTGAAAGAATTAATGAAGGCATCGATGATTCAGGGCATAACCCTTGGAAGAGATGAGCACCAAAACAAACCTGTGGGAAGGATAAGAGACCTCTTATCAGCTGATTCCTCCCACAGAGAGCACCCAGGCCTGCAATGGAAAAAACCCAGATGTATTTAACTGTGGTGAAGTGAACAGCTAGTGTATAGGAAGTTATGAGAGAAAGATACAGAACAAAAAACAGTAGCCAGCATCACTCAGCACCAAGCTGCACAAGAGCTTCCCATCAAGCCTGATGCACAGCTAATCTGATCTCTTGCACTTCTGGTCTGGTCTGAAATGTAAAGGAAAGGCAAGAAACAGTACTGAAGTCAGGGGTGGGGATGCCCGCTGTGGGCTCTATAGATCTCACAAACAAAATTAGAAGATACAGAGCTCTTGAGGCTTCTCAACATAGCGGAGGAGTGAGTTGAGAAGAAACATCCAGAAAGACTCTCCCAAAGTAGTTTATTATTTTTATATCAGCACCCAAATTTCTTTCTCCTTCCTCCTCAGAGCTCTGACTGCCTTTGGTCATTTCTCACCTTACAGAGTGTTCTGTAGTGACCATGTGGTATATTCAGTAATCCAATATTATCTATTGAGCACATACTATGTGCTAGTCATTGTTTAATACTGGGGTAACAGCAATGACCAAGCAGACAAAAATCCCTGCTTGACAGGGTTGAGATTTTAGGAAAGGAAGATAGTTAATAAAATGCATAAATAAAACATATCATATGTTTAATAACAATAAGGAGTTTGGAAGAAATAAACCAGAAAAAAAAGACAGAGGAACTAGAAATGGGGTTGATTTTAATTAGGGTATTGTATTAGTTTACTAGGGCTGCCATAACAAAATACCATAGACTAGATGACTTAAACAACAGTAAAAATGAATTTCCTCACAGTTCTGGAGGCTGGAAGCCTGACATCATGGTGTCAGCATGGTTGGTTTCTTCTGAGGCCTCCCTCCTTGGCTTGTAGATGCCATCTTCTCTCTGTGCCTTCACGAGGTCTCCCCTCTGTGTGTGTCTATGTGCAATAGAATCTCCTTTCCTTATGAAGACACCAGTAATACTGGATTAAGACTCACTAGATGACTTCATTTTAATTTGATTACCTCTTTAAAAACTGTCTCTCCTAATACAGTCCCATTCTGGGGTCCCGGGGATTAGGAATTCAACATATGAACTTTGTGGGGGGACAACATTCAGCCCATAGCAAGTACCTTGGGAAAGCCTTGCTGAGAAGGTGATGTTTGAGCAAAAACTTGAAAGAGCTGGCCATGTAAATATCCGAGGGAATGCATTTCAGGGAGAGCGAAGAGCAAGTGCAGAGGCACAGGCGTGCTTGGTGAGTTTGAAGCGCAACAAGGAGGTGTTGTGTCTAGAGGAGGTTAACAAGGGGAAGAGTAGTAGGAGAACAGGCCAGGAAGGAAGGAGAATAGGCAAAATCAGGGCCTTAGGCCATTGAAAGAACTTTGGCTTTTTTTTTTCTTTTTATTGTTGTTCAAGTACAGTTGTCTCCATTTTCCCACCACTACTTTCCTCTACGCCACCAACCCCCACCTCCCACCCTCAATCATTCCCCCCTTTGGCTTTGTCCATGGATCCTTTTTTTGCTCTGAGCGTGATGGAAAGTCCTCAAGGGAGAAATCATGTTGTTAGTGGCCTGAAAATTCAGGTTCAAATGCATTGCCTCTTCTGAGTAAAGTCTATTAGGAATTTATACTGATTGCCCCAAGGCCACAGGCTGAAGAAATGGACCAAAAATGTAAGAAATTTATATTTTGACAGAAAAATATATCAATTTCTGAGAGTCTCAATATTTTGATTTCTGAATTCTGTCTCAATTTTTGCTGTTGTTGCTGTGTACCTTTTTTTTGATGCACTTAGAAAATGAGGTAGAACGGCTATTTTTTAAAGTCATGTGCTTTGATAAAACTTTGGAGGATGCCTGGATTTGTGCAGGGTACATCCTTTCTCTCCTGGTTAGCTGTCTTCTTGTGAAGAGCTCTCATCTCATTTCAGAGGTTGTGTCTGTTATCAGCAGACGTGCTCCTGTGGAAACAAGTTGTGGGCTCTTCCACGAGATCCACTTACTTCTTGAAAAACCAGAAAATACTTCCAAGTGTTTGGACCTTTCACTTTATGCTTTCTCCTTACTCCTTTGCCAGCCCTGGCTGCTTTGATTTAGGACTTAGTCTTAGGATCTGGTGCTTGTTATTGACTCTGCCTATTTTTGGTGAATCTCTTACTCACAACCAGATTCCTAGTGCTGATTTGCCTGGGACTATGTTACCTCTGTTCATGCCGGGCTTTGGTGGCTTAGCTCTCCTTCTTGATAATAACCTGGGCTATGTCTGCTTCTCATCTTGGGGCTGCAACCCAAAGTGAACCACACTTACTGCCATTGAAAGGACTAGGACAGAACTGAGATGGGACTCCATGGAGCATCTGCCGTCATGGCCCCTAGCACCCAGCACTGCTCTTTGTATTGGAAAATCCTTGATAAAAATTTGCTGATGGAATAAATTTTACAAAAAATGTCATAATAGTATCTTATGATGTGAAAAGGAAGTGTTTATTCAACAAATATTAGATGTGCTTCTTTAGATGAGGCACCATGGAAGGTACTGAGGAGTAAAAGATAGAAAGGTGGGGTCTGTTTCCTCGAGGAATTCCCACTTTCCTAGAAGTCCAGAGTTAGAGGAAATGTCCATGTGGTCCACTTGGCTAGAGATAATAGAGCAGCTTTTGAATTGTGGGCGTTAATCCCAGGTTCAGTTCCAAACAAATCTAGAATATATTAGAGGAGTTACAATTTCTGAGCTGGAAAAATTGTAGAGAAAAGTTGGAAAATCTCTCTCTTGGGTTTTGGTGCTGGCTGCAGAGTGCTGGCTTCTGGGGGAAGAGAAGGAGCCAGGTGAAGGGTTTGGCAAGGGCTGAACAGAAGCATTGGTATGCCGTCCTGAGCAGATTTCCCAGGGCTGCCCATTCTACTATTCGGTTCAGTTTTTTTCTGGGTACTCATTAGCAAAGGAGATTTTCTTTACATATGTGAATTGGAAAAAATTCATATGCTTCCTGGAGACCGGGCTTTTTCATTGGTGTGGCATGACTTAAATAATGAAATCTCTGGGTTTGGGTGCAGTGGTGGAGAGAAATGCAGACAACTGTAATTGAACAATAGTAAAGTAATTTTAAAAAATAAAGAAATCTGTTGTGATATGCAACTAAAACTTTGACTGTTGCGGGGTTTTTTTGTTTGCTTTTTTTTTGTTGTTGTTGTTTTTGGAAATGAGGCCCCATCCTTACCAGTAAATTTGAGCTTTTACTTAACATCATAGATGGTGTGGTCAACATTTTTTGACTATGAAGCAACTCTCAAAAAAAAAAATAGAGAGCAGCCAAAGTGATCTTCCTCTTTATAGACTGTAAGTTATCTTTCACAGCATCTCATTAAAAAGCCAGCCTTGAGGGTTAAAGTAGGTTATCCTCTCATCTGAATAACACAAGTAAGTCTGGCTGCTGTGAGTGACACAGGCCCAGGGTGAGGTGGAGGGAAATGCGGGGGAATTGCATTTTGAAGTCTGGGTTGCTGTTTGTCACTCTGTCTCTTGCTATTGCCAAGCACAAGCAATCTCACTTCGCCAAGAGCTGTTACCCAAGGGGAACCCTGTCGCGGGCTGTTGACATGCTCTATGTCAAGGCGGCATGGCTCAAGGCAACAATTCCAGTAAGTATTAAGCTCTGCTTGGAAAGATGATCTAAAGGATGTTTGTAATTCTGGATAAAACTTATTTCTCTTTGTTTTATTGTAGGAAGACCACATAAAAAATATACGATTATTAAAAAAGAAATCAAAAAAGCTATTCCTGGTAAGCCAGAGGCTTCCCCACCCCGTCCTTGTTTCTAATTGTTTCATGCTTTTCCCCTTGTGTTTAAGTTTTTTGAGGGTCATTAAGTAGTAATCAGGGGGATGTTTCAGTGGCATTTTACAAGAGGTATTCATGGTTTACCTTGTGCAATTTCTTATGCCTTATTTATAGAAAAACTGCAGATTCCAAGAACAGCTTCTGTCTTTCTTCATGGAAGATGTTTTTGGCCAACTCCAGTTACAAGTTTGCAAAGAAATACACTTTGTCGAAGAATTTTATAGCCTCAGGCAGAAATTGAGCCGCTGTGTAAGTATGCACAGCAAATATGGTGAGTTTGATCCTATAAACCTACCTAGAAGACAGCATGTATGAAGCTGTTGCCACACTGAAGGGTGAGTAAAAGAAAGGGCCTTCTAATCGTTGGCTTGTAGTCCGCAAGGAGAGACATCACTACCAGGGAAACAGCCTCAAACAGCCATGCAAAACTCAGAATGTCACCATTTATCATTTCTTAAGGAATGGCACATAAAACACATGAAGAGAGCTCAAATAAAGTAAGATGGAATACTACTAAAATTTATTTAATTTTCATCATTCCCTTTATATAATTCCCAAGTAATTAATTCATTTAATAAATATTTAAGTGCCAACTATGTGGCAAACACTATTCTAAGCTTCTTTTCTTCCTTCCTTCCTTCCTTCCTTCCTTCCTTTCTTTCTTTCTTTCTTTCTTTCTTTCTTTCTTTCTTTCTTTCTTTCTCTCTTTCTCTCTTTCTTTCTCCCATATTGATGAAAGCTGTTTAGATTGCCTATTTATTTATTTATTTATTTATTTAATTTTTAACAGTTGTATCCTTTTAAAGGCATGGTCTCAGTCAAAATGAAAGAAAAAAAAGAGGAGTATATCTTCTATGGGACCTAAATTATTTGATGTTGCTAAGGTCACCGCCACTGCATGCAATGGGAAATTAATGAAGAAGATAAAAATGAGCACATTTCTATAAAAACATCCACAGTAATAAAGGCCAGCATAAAGAAAAAAATAAGACAAAATAAAATATTAAGTCACGATCTGTGCAATATTAGTTGACTGGCCTCTGCAGGGAGTGTGGAATATTTTCTGTGGCTTTGGGTTCCAAGCGTGCTTTCTGCAGCCTCCTCTAGTTGTGCCAGGCAGCTGGTGTGAAGGTGGGGCAGTGATGCCCACTGCAGTCCTTGGGTTGGCAGGTGGAGATGAGCTCCCCTACTCTTGGGCATGATGGTCGTTGATGCTTAAATACTTGGCAACTGGAGGTGGACTTTCATTTTTTAAGAGTTAGGATACCTTTTTCTTGTAGTCTGTGAAAGGACTCAGGAACCCAAATTGCAGCCCCTACTATAGAAGCATTTTATGAGGGTGAGCTGGTCTGTTAGGTAAAAAAAAAAAAAATCAATGAATATACATTCATTTTTCTTTGGTTAGTTGTATTTATGTCATTGTTTGGGACTTGGGTTGCATGTTTTTTAATAAACTCTCCTGTTCTGTGAAAATAACAACACTGAGGTAAAATTACAAACTGGTACCTCTTTGTAGAACACAGAGAGAATGCTCTGGGCCAGTTCCTTCGAGTAAAATAATGGAAAGGCCATCACTTATCTTTGGTTTATTCTATATTTAATCTATGATGTCTGCTTATTAAGACAGTCAATTGTATAATGTCTTAAATTTAAGTTGAATTATTATATAAATTTATATTTCCTTTGGTGTCTCTGATTAGGTGATTAGTATCCCAACTAAGAGTGTTCCCTACTAACAGACTTGAAGGGGAGGAGAACAATCCATGGAACCACTCGATATTGGGAGAAATAGAGGCCTATGGCAGTGACTGTAGACTAGAGTGGAGCCATTCAGAGGAACAAGCAAGCTGTTCCCATTTCAATATCTGGAAAAAGAAACACTCTTCAGCTATTAATATACCTTCTATTCCTCTTTTTGCTAGAGACCTCGATTTCTCTGCATTACCCATCCGATTTATGGTAATTTAATGTTACCCTGAATGAAGTTTGTTAATATTTATGGTGAGGCACTAGAAGACATCATTGTCTGATACAATACCATGTTATCTAGACACCTGGAACCCCCCCCACCCCTCCAAAGCATGTCTGTTTTTATCATTGATTCTTTTCCTTGGCTTAAATAGTTACAACCAAAACCAAGATGAAAAACTTCGAAAACATCGAACTGCTTAGGAACTCTGGTTCTCCTTGATTTGTCTTTGAAGTGTCTTCCTAAAGGGATCTCAATCTGTCAATAGAGGCACTTCTTTCCAGGACTTGGGCCACAACAGCATCAGAGCAGTGTGGCACTCTGGCTGGTCGCAGCCGGGTACCACAGTGGCTGGCTCCCCCTTATGGCTTAATGTGAATATAACACTCAGTCAACCTCCCCAATAACCTTGAGGCTGTACTCCCTAAGTTCTACCGGATCCAATCACTCTTCCCTTCAGTTAATTGTTTTAAGAGCTATGGAGTTTATACCCTGGGGTGTATCAATCTCCTCTGGGAAACTGTGAAAAAGAAAGCCAGAGGATTAGCCTGAGCTTTCTTTGGAAAGCCTTCTCAGACTTTTGCTTTAGGGAAATAAGTGCTTGCCTTGCATTTAATCTTTTGGCCAATCATAATTTTATTTTTATTTATTTTTTTGCCAACAAAAGCTGGTATTGGCTTAATATAAATTTACTCATCATCTGATCTTGGTGGAATTCTAAATTACTGATTGGGGCAGAGTTTAGGCAGGGAGAAGTTATAAAATATGAAGTAGGCAACATTAACTTAAATGTAATATTAATAAAAATGGGGATTAAATATAGTCAATATATAAACAGCCAATGTAGAAAGTAATTACGCCTGCTGTATTTGCCCTGTTGTCCTTGCTATTGGGGTTGTTATGGGGGAAATGAGATAAAACACAGGCCTTGCACTCCAGGAGTTTCGCAGTGTGTGCGTGTCTGTGTGTGTTGGTAGGAGGATTCCAGTGGGAAGGAAGGTCATATAGCAAGGTCACTATACAAATGATTATAATAAGAGGATGAGAGAAAAAGCACCATAATAATAGGATTAGCAAAATTTGGGATTCAGAGCAGAAATCTGCATGTCTACATGGAGCAGGAAAAGTGTCAAGGAGAGACTTTGAAAGGGGCCCTGAGTTCTGAGGGTTCTATATCCATAGACCCTTGCCATATTTCAAAAATGGTCTCAGGCTTTTTTCATGATCCAGAAACAGAGGGAAATGGCCCAACCCCTGTTTCCAGGACCCAGAACTGGAGGCTAATGCTGAGCTTAGTGGGATGCTGTGGTCTAAGTAGGATTTGAAGGGTTGATTAAAAAAATGACACATCAACCCTGCATTTAGGACACTGTTTCCAGAGTTAAATGCTGTCTGAATTTGAAACAGTTGACTTACATACAGAATTTTGGCATATAGTTCATTTGCTTAATGTGAGTACTTGGTGTTTGAATTTATGTCAACATTTAATGACTGATCTGTGCTCTTCTGAAAATGTCCCCCCCACCGTCAAACCTGGAAATAACAAACAAAAAGCAAAATATATGATATCAATTGCTTTATATAATTTAGAGAATCCAACTATTTTTTATTTTGTATCTTAATACATTGAAATAATAGTAAGGCTCACTACAACTCTTTATAAATCATAACTTTGTGATGGTGATTTTTAAATGCGCTAGTTCTATGTGGATGTTTTATTTTGCTCGAAACTTTTTAATAAATATCCAGAATTGTTAAAAAATTACTCTGCTAAAGATGAAAAATATTTCTGCCATGATAAATTTCTTAAAATCTCATAATCTACCCTATTTTGCCAAATAGAATTTGACTCTAGACGAATTTGTTGGATATATATCAAGCTAGGTAGAATTTTTCACTTATCAAGAGTAAAATACTAAATTACTCCTTTAAAATTGACAGTAAGCTTCCTTGGTGTTTGTAGGAGCATTTATATTGGGGGAAATACTACAGTTTCAGCGCTGGAATACCGATGTATTAGATTACCAAATATCATTATCTTGAATTATATCTAAGTTATCCATGGTGGAGGTTTTTCTGTGTCCCCAGAGAAAAAAACTAAGTCTAGTACAATTAGGAATTAGACAGTGGATCCCATGTTGTCAGCTGGAGATGATCAATATCTTTTTCCATGTGCAGTTCACATGGAACTTTAAGATTGCTGCCTGTACATAGATAATAAATGGTACAACTTTTTTTTAACATTACCACCAACCAACCATTGAACATTTCTAGGCTTTAGATTTCTTAGTTCAAAATTCAGATACAAAATTAAAATGTCCATGGTGAGGAAATAATCCTGTGTATTTTCCCCTTACTGGTTCCCTCCCAGGTAACACCAAACATTGTGCCAATTATGACAATGTGACAAAGACAAGGAAACAATTATCCACATTTTGAGGGTTTATGGATTTATATTTGATGTGTAGCCATGGAGTGGTTGAAATTAAATGCTTTTCTTCCCTTGTTTCATGCTTTTTCTTCCTGTCTCTCCCTGTCTCTCCTTTCTCCAAATGTATTTTCAGAATATGCCATGTACCTGCTTTGTCTGAGCCAATTTACTGAATAGCCGATTCATGAATTGACCAATTTTTGATCCATTGTTTCTTTTACCCATCTAGTTTTAGTTGACTGGCTTTAGTTTATCTTTATATGAAAGAATTCCTTTGTTTTAAGAAATATTCTAATTTGTCTCAGTTTCAGGTTCCTACCTTTGGAATTGGAGACTGAGTAGCAGAGAGTAGGGAGACTGGGAAATAAAGAAGAGTCATAAGAACTGAATCTTTTTGAACATGCAGAATTCTTTTGAATGTATTGAACATTAATCTATCTTATACATGAGAAGAATACATTTGTAAGAATTCCCCAAAGTCAAGAATACATTCAAGCATGTGTACAAATTTCAGTATCAGAGAGACACTAACTGCCGTAACAAATACTCCCACAAGTTTCAGTGGCTCCGCATTTTAGAACTTTATCCCTTACTCATGTAAAATTCCAGGAGCAGTTTTTCTAGGTGAGGTCGCTTTCCTTCACGTCATGAATCAGGGATGCAGGCATCTTCTATACCACAGCTCTGCTGTTTCCTACGCCTTTTGCATTCAGTCAGCTGAAGGAGGAGGAGAGCAAGAAGAAGACATACCAGCTTCTTACAAGCCCTGCTCCCAAAATAACACATAGTATCCTGCTGATATTCCATTGGCAAGAAACAATCACATGGTTACAATAACTGCAAGGAAGCTGGAAAATGTAGTCTAGTTTATGTCCAAGAAGAAGAGGAAATAAATTTTGGTCAATAGTTAGCAGTCTCTGGTATAATTATTCAACAAATTTTCATTAGTATGTTATTTATGACCAGAGATACTCTCAGTTTCTTTACCCATGTGCAAATTAAAGGATGCAGCCTTGCATGAGCAGGTGCATGAGTGGAACATGTTCTTACTCTGGGCGCTCACGTGCAGGGCATGCCTGCGCAAAGGTACAGGGCGGTGCTGATCAGGACTGCAGTCGGTGGGTGATTTCTTCTTATAAGTATATTCTTCCCATGAATAGGAAGGGGACAGAAACGAAGACTGAACTTTCCTGAAAACAGTGTGATACAGATGAAATGAAGACCCAGTCACCTAAAACTAAATGGTTAAAATATACAATTAAACTGATGTCCAGAAATTGGCTCATAGCAGTTTGGCCTACTCCTCCATTTCCCAGGCCCTACACTAGGTGTTTGGGTAAAAAAGCCCAGTATGATTTGGTCCCTCCTCTCCAGAGGGTAGTTGTTATTGGGAAACAGATGTAAACAAAGACATTCAGTGAATTGTGAAATAAGACATGTGTGAATATTGATTTGCTGTC
Organism: Phyllostomus discolor; assembly: GCF_004126475.2. Classification (NCBI taxonomy): domain Eukaryota; kingdom Metazoa; phylum Chordata; class Mammalia; order Chiroptera; family Phyllostomidae; genus Phyllostomus; species Phyllostomus discolor. The sequence goes on from NC_040904.2 coordinate 151,544,686, forward strand.
TGATGAAGTCTCTGTGGAAGTAGTTAATGCCATCTGCTCTGGGGCCTGGGGTATATGTGAGCAGAGACAGAGAAGAGTGCTATTAAATGAGGCAATGATTGAGTTTAACTTTGGGGGAATAAGGGGCAGAAATGGCAGGGAGGAAGCTTGAATTAAAGCTTGATGGTATAAAACAACATAGTCTATTCAGGAAACTGCAAGTAATTGAGAATGAGTATAATGCGACTTGGGGAATGTGAAGATGAGGCTGATCATTCAGATTTTAGTGAGGAGAGTTCATAGGGGCCAGATTAAGAAAGGCATGGTAAGACTGGCTGAGGAGGTTAGACTGTTTCAGGAACAAAACGGAAAGCCAGTGAAAGGCATGGCCTGATCAAATACTCTGTTTTAGAAAGATCTCTTCGGTGTATATAGAGGTGTGCAGGGAGAGGGTGAGACTGGAGGTAGAGGAAACAATGAGAGGATCATAACAGTAATGTGCTTGGACCAGTGCTAGTGTCCCAGGGAAGGGTGAGAAGAGTCTGAGGAAAACAGCAGAGTCTGAGATGACTAAGGCTTCCGCTTGGAGGCCAGCTGGGTGGTGGTGCCACTCACTCAGAGTACAGAAGGAGAAAGCATGGAGGGAGGTTAGTAAGTTGCTTTCGACATGCTAAAAGTTTGAGGAGTCCCATGTGTAAGTATAGTCATCAGAGTACACTATATATATATTGTGTATATATATACACCATAGTGTATAATGTATAGTATATATAGTGTTTTATAATATCAATTAGATCTAGTTGCTGTTTGCCATTTTTCTCTATCTTCATTATTTTCTTTCAACTTATTCTATCAATTATTGACATCTCTGACGTTAATAGTGCACTCCTTGATTTCTCCTTGAAATTCTATTGGTATTCATCATAGAAATTCATGTATTTAGAATTCTGTTGAGGCACACAAAAGTTTATGATGATGCGTCATCTTGATGAAGTGACCCTTTCATTGTTATAGAATTACCCTGTTGTTCCTAATACTGTTTTTTGTTCTCAAACCTTTTTCTGCTACTAATAGAATCACTCCAGCTTTCTTTCGATTATTGTTAGCACGATATATATTTTTCTATCATTTTATTCTTAACTTATTTGTGCTCTTTATTCAAAGTGAGTTTCTTGTAGGCAGCATATATTTACGTTTTGTTTTTAAAAAACATCCACTCTGACACATTTAGTTTTGGCAAGTTTAGACCACTTACATTTAATGTGATTATTGATATACTTGGGGTAAAATCTATCCCCAGGCTGTTTGTCTCCTATTTATCCAGTCTGTTCTTTGTTCCCTTACCCTCTTGTTCTTTCTTTTTCTTGATTGATTTTTTAATGATTCCATTTTATCCCCATTATTGACTCATCAGTTATAAATCTTACATGTTTCACTATTTTTGAGACTTTTTATTCTTTTGTGTAGAACCAGCTTTCTACTTAGTATCATCTTCTTTCTCTTTGAAGGGTTTCACTTAACGCATCTTATAGTACAGTTCTACTGATGATGAACTTGTTCAAATTTTTTTATGTAAGAAAAAAGCCTTTAAGCTCTCTTTACTTTGGAAATATATATTTTTGCTGATTATAGAATTCTGGGTTGTTAGTCCCCCAAATAATTTAAAGATGTTATTCCACTGTCTTCAGGCTTGCATTGTTTCTGATGAGAAATCTGTTCCATTCTTATCTTGTTCCTCCATCATGTTTGTTTTTTCTAGCTTTTTTCCTTTTAAAGGTTTTCTCTCTTTACTTGTTTTAAGCGATTCAATGATAGTGTGCATTGGTGTAGTTTCCTTTATGTTTCTTGTGTTTGGACTTAATTGAGATCCTTGCATTTGTAAGTTTTAGTTTTTATAAACTTTGGAAGTTTTTTAGCCATCATTTATTTAAAAATTTTCTTCTATACCTTCTGTCTATTATCTTCTTGGGATTCTAATTGCATGTACATTCAGCCATTTGCCATTGTCCCATAGTTCACTGTTTCTATGTTTTTTTTTTTAGTTTTTCTTGTATTTCATTGTAGTTTCTATTTTACATCTTTAAGTTCACTAATCTTTTTTTCTACAGTGTTTAATTTGCTATTAATCTAATTTAGTGTATCATTCATCTTAGACATTGTAGGTTTTATCGCTAGAAGTTTGAATTGGGTCTTTTAATATTTCTCATGTCTTTTCTTAATTTGACCAATATTTCTTCAAGCTTCTAGAAAATATAGAATAATTTATTGCTACTCTTTTAAAATTCTTGTCTGTAATTCTAAAATTTGTTTTAGTTCAATTACTTGATTTCTCTTATTATGAGTTGTAGTTTCCTGCTTTGTCCCATGCCTGGTAATTTTTGATTGGATGTCAGACATTATAAATTTTACCATATTGGATCCTACATATTTTCATATTTCTGTAAATATTCTTTCTTTTTTTCATTTGGGAAGACAGTTAAATTGCTTGAAGAAAGTTTGATTTTTTTTTTCAGATTTTAAGCTTTGTTAATTATGACCAAAACATCGTTTAGTATAGTGCTAATTTTTCCCTCCTACAGTGTCAACACATTTTGGTTAACTTTGCCCAGTTCCCTGTGAATTTTCATTTCCTTCTCCTCTTTCCCTTCCCTCTCCTTCCAGAAATTTATTTGTTAAAGAATTTGGGTCACTCTTTTAAAGAGTTTTTCATGGTGTATGTTTTGCTGATTGCATTTTTATAGACTCATTTAATATATTCTCTTTTTTCATTTCCCATATGTTAGTAATTACTTATAGAGACTTGAGCAGGTTCGGTCTTGATGTTTTGGCTAGACTACTCCACAGGCAGTGGTGTGTACTTTCACTAAGAGGCACATTACAGGTGACATCCATTTTTATGGTTTTTGCAGTCATTGGTAATTATTGTCTAAATCTATTTATAAGGCATTGCAAAATGATGTATTAAAAATTCTATTATACTTTATTTGTAAGTAGAGATAACCTGTAAACAGAACTTACCTATTACTAACCTGTTTGTCCGAGGAATTTATCATATAAGAAAGGCAGAAAATATACTTAATTCTTTTTCTTTATTTTCCAGATTTCAGTATAAGTAATTAATTTTCTAATGTCCTTCCAAGGTTGTCAACAAGTTGCTATTTTCTCATCATTTCATTATTAACTCATAAACTTAAATTAATTTTTATTTTTGAGAAGCCTGATTTCTGTGATACCCACTCTTTGGGTTTCTTTGCAGATCCACTAAGACTGAAATCTTCTTTGGCCACTCTTAAGACGCAGCACCAACATAATTATCATGGGAGACCCTAAAGTCTGAAATCTCCACAGTATTTAAACGTTATCTCATTGTTTCTGGTAACATCCTAAGCATTTTGTAGTACCTAATAAATTATTATGTTTTTAATTAGTCTGGGATAATTTAGGTAGTATAATTATTCAAAGAAAATTAGTTATGGGTAATATGAAATACCTTTATTTTTATAATCTTTTCTAGCCATGGTATTTGGCTAAATAGTATTTGGGAAGTTAAGCTATATATGTGTAAGAAAACATTTTAATGCTTCTTATAGAACTAAAATACTTTCAGACTTGACAGGGAACTAATAATTGCTTAATTGAAACTACAAAATAATTTGCCTAATTGCTAATGATCAAAGTTGAAACTGAAAAAAAATTCCATTAGTTTTTAAGATTTTAATCATCTACTTTAATTAACATTTCAAGAGCCTGAATTGTAATGGGTAATTAAAGAGATGAATTTCTTTATATTGTGTATAATTAACTTACAGTCTGATAAGTCTTGGCATATAGAATATTTGCATCTCAATTTCTTGGAGTGTGTTTGATAAGTAATTGCAACTAACTTATCAACTTGGAAGGTATTACTAATTATTTATCCTTGTAATTTCAAATATTTTAAAATTATAATTGGTTGAACTGATAAAACCAGAAGTGGGATATGAGACAAGCACTGTTTTATTCTTTCATTAATTGTAAAGTCCAAATCCTGTTAACAATACCAATAACCTCATCTTGTGGTTGTTGGAGAAATTAAATGAGATAATATATCAAAGTGCTTACCATATAATAGTTCTGCAAAACTGTTAGTGTCTTTTCTTACTACTCTCCATATATAGAACACCAATTTTCTTCTAATTACATTTTCTCAACAATTTCCAAAAGAGTGATCCTCCTACATAATCAAATACTTCTTTAGTATTAATTGTTAGTGTTAAGTTGTATTATGTGTATAATTTAGAGTAGCACTTTAATTTAAAGATAAAGAGATCATATATGAGTAATTGGCTTTAATCTTGGTAAATATATTTCCTGATTATATTGTAGAATCTCTTTGCTGAAAAATTCATTCCTTAGTTAATGATATATAACATCTTTGTCGACATTATGGGGCACAGCTCTATCACTTAATGTACTAAATTGCATAGACTTATTCTTTTTTATTGAAATATAATTGACATATGTCATCATATTAGTTTCAGGTATACAACATAACATTTGATATTTCTTTCAATTATTAAGTGATTACCACAGTAAGTCGAGTTAACTTCCATGCAAAGACTCTTTCTGATTAATGATAGTTATGCTGAGAATTAAAACAATCTTCAATAAAGTCATCCTATCTCTAGTATCTCTTTGTATTTAAGGTATTTAGAAACTCTTTCTAGTTTTTGCCATGGTTGGAACATGGAGAAATCTTATGTGGGTGTAAGATAAGTGTAGGTAAGTGAGGTTATGTAAACTTATTTATATCAAATGACTCTACCAGTTATAGAGTATACAGAAATAGAATAATGTTTTGTAAACTCCTCTGATATATATTTACTGAAGTATTAGATATCTGTCTTTTGCTTTTAAAAAATTAAATGCCTAATTATGAACATTTTTTTGAAGAAAGACACTGGCTACTAGTTGATTCAACTCTTTCTCCTTCATTCAACCTACTTGGTTGCATTATACTTATGTTTTCTTTCAATAATGGTAATCAGAAAATTTTCTTCCTAAGTTTCCTATTAGCCTGTCTGGTCTAAGTAGGCTTGTGTTACTGTCCTAATGCCCATACTTTTGCCAAACTGACGTACAATTTTTAAAAATCTGTTTTAAAATAGGCTATACTGATATACTTTTCTCAATTGTATTCTTAAACACACCTAAAAAATATTTGTAAGACTTCACATGAGAAACTTCAAAAAGTTAATAAGATTTGCTGGAAAACCTACATCTACTATCATACAATACAATAAAATTAGTTTAACTTTTGATCTAATGCCTCATCTATCACTTACATTTTGGGGGTAAAAAGTTTTAGAAAACCAAGGTCATGGCCAAAGTAGAAACTATCTTAACCATGAAGGTTAATTAAAAAAATAAAATAAAATAAAATAAAATAAATACAACAACAAAAAACAAACCAAAAACCTTACAAACAAAAGAATACCAAAAGGGATGGTTATAATTCATTTTGAAGTTGTATATAGAGGTAAATAAAATATATAAGATCTTACATATGGTTTTATACCCCTTTAAGGGTTGTGAGACTATGGCATATATTTATAATAGGAGAAAATATAATAAAACTTTTTGAAGAAAGGATTGAAGTTGTTCTCTGTGAGAACACAGTATGAGTAGGTACTTCTCTGAGAGACTATACATAGGTAGCTGTCTACTCACTGACCCATGCATTTCATTTTCCCAGAATTTTCAGAGGAAAGAGATTTTTTATTTTTGCTTTAACTGTCATACACAATAGAAGTTTGTATGATTTTTCAAACACGTGAGGACATTGGGGACACAAATTAAGAATTGCGTTATTAGTTCATCCAGCTGTTTTAAACAGAACTCTGAAGCTCTAATTCCTGGGACATGTTTCAAACTACTATTAAACCAGTGTCCCAAAGCCATAAGCTGATGCTTACATTTCATTCATTGATTCATTTAGTAAACAAACATTTGTTGAGTATCTAGTATTTGCTGAACACTATTCAAGCTGCTGGGGATTCAACAAAAATGGATAGGCATCTCTGGCCTCATAGAACTCCTTGAAAATGCTTTCGGCTCATCTCAGGTTGTGGCAGGTGCTGAGAAGGGAGCACACAGGAGGATGTGACTCAGGGCTGGAGGCTGGGGGCCAAACCTGGGTAATTGAGTCTGGGGGTTTTAGCCGAGTCCTGAAGGGTGTTTAAATCACCTCTACTCTCTCCAGCCTTGGAGCAGCATGCTTCCTCTGCCGGCTCCTCCCTTGTCCCTGCTCCTTCTACTCCATCTTATCCTGCAAGGTGCAATTCACTTGTTTTATCCTTCTGGAAGCCATCTGGGATTTCACAGTCAGATTGCCTTTTTTTTCTGTGTCCAGGAGTCAGAAAAAATACAAAAGAATTACTGTATTATTTTTTAATCACAGTATTTATCACATAGTATTGTGATTTTGCATCACTGCCAGTCTTAGTAGATAAGCCATCATTTGAACCCTAAGGCAATTTTTATCAAGTAGGATACTTTTATAAATCAATGTCATGTGGGCAGAAATGCCACTGTGTGCCTACCATATGCTAAATACACAATAAAAATATTTTGACTTAATGATGAATGATTAGGTCTTGTGTTTGTTATTGTCTGACTATCTCACCCCTTCCTTTGAGCTGGTCCCTAGTTATTCTAACCTTACTAATAAATTGCCTTTAGTCTACATCATATCTGCTTTGGTTGAGTTTGTCAAATCATTCAGCAATCCTTATAATAAAACTGCCCACCCTCTATTGTGCATTCTGTTTTCAGCAAATGCAACTTTCAAACAATGGAATCATGGCAGTAAAATCTGGCTGTAGACATATGTATAATAGTCAGGAAAATGAGAACCTTCGGGGTTAGATCTTTACCAGGGGTCATTTATAGTAAATGGAGGTCAAGGCACCAGAAAGCATCCCATAAACAAGTAGAGCTCTACAGGCAACACTAGCAGTAAGAAATGTTTGTTTGTTTACTTATTGCCAAACCTTGTTTTTCTCCTTTTCTACTCTCCTTGATCTACTTAGGGTAACATTGCCTTAGACGGGGTGAGGTGAGCAGCATTTATATACTTTCCACTCTGCTGTGGGATGATCAATTTCCTGGGCAAAGGGTATAGTCACAGGAACTCCTGAGTGATATTTAACTTCTGTGATGTCCAGGATTTGGTTGGCTTCTTCGGTCTCCCACATTCAGTGTTAATCTTTAAATCCTAACACTTTTGTATTTAATATTGTGCCACAAGACTTGCTTCTTCTGTGATTTGGAGTTGGTCCTCACATCTCAGAACTTTGATATATTGTCTTGGAATTAGGAAAGTGTTGATTCTCTTTTTTATTGAATCTCCTTTTTTTCAATTTTCAAGTTTTGGGCCAACTACTTTTATGTTAGATAATTTTAGCCTTGAAGGACTTAATATTTAACCGGACTCTTCATTTATAAAATAATGGACAGACCCCTCTCTAAATTCTCTCCATACTTACTATCTTGGCTGAAACTAAGTTGATATTTCTAGAATTTTCTTTTGTAGTTCCACTTTGAAAAACAAATGAACAAAGAAAACAAAACATGCGTATATATTCATACACATACCACACATGGGGATTCTTCCTTTGTTTATTATCACATTGTCCATTTTCAGGTTGAAATCTCTCTCTCTGCCAATCAGCTCAGCCTTTGAAAGCCATTTCTGACATCTCCTCTTTTGCAATGCAGAGCAGAGATCTTTGGGCTAATTTCTCTTTAAAGTTGCATTTTGAATGTTTTCAACAAGAGATTGGCTTAGTTGGAATATCTTTTTTTCCAAGTTATGCTGTTTTATTTTTCATCCTAATATAGTGTTTTTAAATAGACTATGGATTCAGAATACTTGGGTTCAGTCTCAGCTCACTCACTTAGTGTGTGAACATAGGCAGAAGATGAACTTCCATGGTCCAGTTTTCCAATCTGTAAAATGTGGAAAACAACAGTACCTACCTCATAGGGTTGTTGTGAGGCCTGAATGAGTTAATACAGCTGAAGCTTTCAGATTAGAGCCTGACATAGAACACTAACATATTACATGTTGACTATGATTAGTTTTACCTAACCATATTCTCAGTACTTCTGCCTTCGCTTGAAGAGGAGTTGGGTAAAGAAGAGAACTTCTGGATCTACAACTATTTTTTAAATTTATTTTTATTGTTTTTCTTTCCATTACCATTTATCCCCCTTATACCCCACCTCCCACAATCACCGCACTGTTGCTCACTAACTCTGCCTTGCTCATCATTACGTCTTTAGTGTCTAACAGATGGCCTGACACAGAGTAGGCACTTTGGGAATGTTTCTTTAATGAATAACTGAATTCTTTCTGACCGTGTTCTCTGACTTTGGCTACCACTCTTTTGGGTCTGTCACACATTGCTTTGGCCTCACAGGGCTGGTCTGGGTTGAAATGTCCTCTTCTTAATTCATGGCTCTTATCACAGGGAGGTCCAGCCCTGTGCTTGTGAAACCCACAGACCACACTTAACCCGAATATTCTGTCTGCAGCTCTTTTGTGCCAGATCACCAAAGCCCCATTCACAACAGGGATCTCTCCATATGCAGGGTCTGACCTGATGGTCGAGTCCCATTTGGGCACAGTAATGATCCATTATCAATTTTAAGCTCCAAAAACAGCATTCAGGATGTAACTGTCAAGTCATTTCAGTCATTCTCTCTTGATAAGAAGAGGGGCCTGCATGCTGCCCCTTCTCCCCATTTCTCCTTTTTGTGTTCTGGCCTAAAGGGGCCTGCTGGTTGACATTGGCCACATTTCATTTGTTTTAATAGATGTTGTTATTTAGCTGCTTCCATTTCATGAGTTTTAATTGTTATCTTTATTGATGTACCCAATAGTCTTTTACTTGTAGGTTAGGACCTACCTCCTGAGACTCCTTGGGTGAGTGATTACCCACCTGGGCCTTGGTTTCCTTTTGTATAAATTTAGAAGAATTTCCCTATTCAATTGTCTCAGTCTATTCCAGAGATTTTATGAGTAAAAACTAAGTAGTTAAATTAGATATTTTCACCTTTTCCTTCCTTTCCTGTTCTCTAGTTAACTCTATGGAAATTTCTGTAGACTTAATTTCCAGACAGCACTGTAGGAGAATAGAAGATGATGTTAATTTCTTCCTACTTATCTCCTAGGCAATCCTGTGCTCAGATAAGATTTGAAAATTCACCTCAGAGGAGACTGGCAGTTTCCCCTTGCCAGACTCCAGGAAACCAGCCTTCTCCTTCTCTTAACTTAGAAATTAATATTAATTTCTTGGTGCTTTCTCCTGGCAATAGACACCTGATTATTGTACTGTGTAATGTGAATAAACCAGGGTGATTTTTCAAAAAAAGTAAAATTTTTTGTCCTTCTTGCATCCCCTGTGTTACCCACATCTCCTTTGTTCAGTTGTTTCACTCTTTTCCTTCCTTCCTTCCTCTCCTCGCTTCTCCCCACCCCGCCCCTTTGCTTTCTAGAAAGCACTTACTTAGCCTTTCCTGCCTCAGGGCTTTTGCACATTTTCCCCTCTGTCTGAAGTGTTCTCTCTTGTTCATCCTCCTCAACTGCCTCCATTTTTCTTTAGCTCCTTATATAGCTTTAACTTCATCTTTCTTTGGCTCCTTTTCATTTTTCAAATCACGATCATTTGTGTCATTCTTCAACATAGCCCTCTCAGACTCATTGAAAGTAGGTCATTCCTATAAATCCCTATCATAGAGTCTTGTCCATTACAAATGCAGTTTTAATTGTATTTTGTAAACTTTAATTTTTGTTTCTTTTCTTACTTATCATCTGCTTCCAACATGAAACTCTAAGTTCTGTGAAGACAGAGGCCATGCATTATTTATTTTGAGTGTATATCCATGCTGAGAACATTATACTTACTCAATAAATGTTTGGTGAGTGAATAAAAGAGTGTTACTAGTACATTTTCGACAACATTATCTGTATTTACTATTGCTCTCTTAGATTTCCTGTACTTCATCAGCTAGAGAGATGAAATCCATTACCAGGATAAAAAGAATCTTTTATGGAGTAAGTATTCCAAATCCTTGTTTTTGAATATTTTATTTTTTAAATCTGAAAGATTTTTGCTTTTATATCTCTACTTTATCTGCAGATTGGAAACAGAGGAATCTACAAAGCCATCACTGAACTGGATATTCTTCTTTCCTGGATTAAACAATTCCTGGAAAGTATTAAGTAATGCAAGAAATTAAGCACATTGATTTAATTTTTATTTTGAAATATAATGAGAACAACTAGCAATAAATTTATAAATGTATTTCTTTTTAAAATTTTATATATAGTACTGTTATCAATTTAGATTCAGATTAGACTAGAGAAATTTGACAAAATAAAATTTTAGAGTACTTTCATTCTGAATATGTTTTATTATTCCCAAGCACTTTGAATAAATTTAATTTAAAGGTACATAACTAGAATTAACTCATGTAATATTTGTTGTGTGAAATACAGACTTCTGGGATATAATATAATGTTACTAAGATGGAAATAAATGCTATACATATGAATATTATCTACTTAAGGATTTGATAATTACTAATTATTCTCAGTGTGAACTTAGCTCCTGAAAGATTTTGAATTAAATAAACTATTTTTTCTCCTGAATGCCATTTCTATGACAACATGCTAGAATTTCATTGAATACAATGGGTAACAATCAGATAAGATCAAATAAGACACCCAAGTCGACTAACTTCTTGGAATGGTTTACTAGGAACATCTTTGCCAGACAATCTAAGCCACAAAGACCACAAATGATGCCAGAGTTTGACAACGCTCCTTCTGGGTGCCGTACAATTAGGTATGTTGATAGAAGCCAAGTGAAAGTCTAGATGCAGCTCATATGCCACTACAGTAAACTTGTCATACTGTCTAAAAACCTTACTTGCACTGCTAGACCGTCAGTTAAATGAATAATGTGGACTGACCTCTGTTTCACATTAAACAGACTCTGCTTCATGGTTATCAGCATACTAGGCATGGGTAGTTTTAGACAGCAATTTGTGTGACAGCTAGGTTGCTTCCACAAAGCATTCATTGTGCCCCTGCTGTTCACAGACAACATTTTGCTTTGATGTTTTGTGATAAGAACAGGCTGGGCTTCCCCAAGGCCTTTGTGGATTTTGTCCTCTGCACATCTTCTTCTCTCCATTGCTTTCCCACCATCCAGTTCTTTTTTTTCAACCATATTGTCATTATCCTATTCACTATGACTCTCTCCCTCTGGTGGTTGATCTCATATTCCAAAATTACCTATTTTTTCCCTCCCCTCCTTCATTCCTTCCCCATTAATACCCCATGGTCTCATGTCTTATCTCTATCTGGGGCCTCATTATTAGACAGATCCACATGAAGGAAAAGGTGTAGTGATCTAAGGGAATTGGCAAGGACTCTTTCTTTATCTTACACTGTTGAACTAGGTATTCCCAGTGCAGGCTCCTGGGCCATCAGTAATGGGGCAGTCTTGCTTTCTGAGGGACACTTGGTAGATGGGGTCAGAAATCCATCTCCTGGTTTTGCCATGGACCTGAGAGGAGGCAGTACACCCAAGGTCTCTCCTTGTCTCACTTTAGGGCACTCGGTGTTTCCAGGAACAGGTGCCCCCTCGCAGCCTGGCATCTCCTGTCTTGGTTACAAACCATTCATAAGCTCCTCCATTACTTCATGACTCTAGACATCAGAGGGATTGAGAAATATTCATTTGCAGGTCAGCAAATTTCAGGTCCTTAGGGATAAAATTTCACCTTTGTCCCCAAGTGTGTTTGGGTGATTGAATTCAATGTTTTTTGTTTGATTGTTTCCCAAATTCTTTGGTTTGTCCAGAACAATCAATAGGCTGCTAAACTCAGTCAGAAGCACTATAGACATTTAAAAATCACTGCCAAGTAAAAATAAATATCCATGTGCTGATGCCTATTCACAGACAAACTTTTCTCAAAATTGCAATGAAAAAAAGCATGGTTTTAGCATGTTTGAGTAAAGACTGGTATATTGAAAAGGTAGCTAGGAAGACAAAAGCTGATGACCTTGTGCACAGAGAGGAAAGTGTGTTAAGTGAGGTCACTGTGGGCTCAGGGTAAAGTCTTCCTTCTGATTTGCAGGTCCCACTCTGGACTTTAGAAAACCAGAGTTGGCTACATTTTGGGAAATGGGTGTATAACCTGAACGCCCATGAGATGCTCTATAAACCCCAAAGGCATTCCCCATTTACAGGAAAAATTCCTTCTGGTAGACCCCTCCTGGATCACACCTAGGAGACTAAATTTTCTGTTAAAATGTTTTGCCTGTCAGCATATGATCAGAACTAGAGAAGCTGAATCTGTTCTTATCATAGGGCAGAGCAGAAGAGGCCTGAGTGCCAGCAAGTAGCCTGGAGTGGTAGAAGGAACCCTCAGTAAGGTCAAGAGACCTGGCACTCCCAGCTTCCTTGGGGTCTTTGCCTGCATCACCAGAGGGCCAATCATAAAAAGTACAGTTCCTCTCCCAAGCCAACACCTCACTCCTTCATCACTTTGCTCTAAACCACTTCTCTCTCACTACCATGCTTATATTGACTTGTTTGTTTATTGACTCTCCCCACCATATCAAAATAAAGGCTCTGTGGTAGGACTTTCATCTGTTTGGTTTCTTGTAGGATCCCCAGCACACAGAACAGGACCTGAACACAGGGTACCACATAAGTATATGGTGAGTGTATGAACCCGTAAAATAATGGATTGCAGCCTTGCCCTGCAGTTCTTAGGATGTGTGGCCAACGTCAAGTCACTTCACCTCCTGGGCCTCCATTTCTGGGTTGTTTGTGATTGAATTAGCTTCCATAGGTGTCTGCACAGACATCTGCACAATGAGGGACTGTGGTCTCCTGTATTCCAGCTACACTGACCCCTCAGGGTCCCACACACTCTCCTTTCTTCCCACCACCTGCTCCAACTCCATCTTTAATCCCCACTTTGCCTGGTTAATTTTTCCTAATCCTTTAAGATTTCATTCAAACATCCTGCTGTTAATAGTTTTATATATGCTTTATTTCTTCATAGTACCTATCATAATGATAATTACTAGGTATATATTAAATGTTTGTCTCTCTCACTAGACTGTCCCTCTCTGATTCACTGCAGTTCAGCCAAGACCCTTATATTATAAATAGTAAGTGCCGATAAATATTTATTGAATGAATAAGTAAATAAAATAGTAAGTTGAATTGGATAGCCACCAAGGTCTTTTCCAGCTTTGGCATTCTCTGCTGCCATACTTTCACTGGTTGGTGTGAACCTTGAGGGTTGTAATATAGTAGTGCTTTCCAGTTTGAGTCTTCTAAGAACACCTATATTATTTACATAACAATGAGTTCAAATCAACACCTTTTTACTTGTCCTAAATAAAAGGTAATTGTAAATAAATATACAATTCTTTAAATGTGTTCCTAAACTTAAAAAAATATGTTCTTAACTAAAACATGTTCATTTGGGTACCATGTAGAATCATCTTGCAAACACCAGGTAGAATGTGTCTCATACATCCGGAAACACTGCATTATAATGAGTTTCCACTGCCTCATTTGGGTCCAACTTAGAAATAGTTGGAAATTAAAACTTGATCATCTTAATCTACCCACAGATACCAGTTTAGAAAAAGTCAAACCAGTTTGGGTTTCAAACTGGTTTCAGAGCCGCTGTCATTATTTCCAGAGACCGAAGTACGAAAGCACACTCACCCAGTCAGTCATTCCATGGTGTGATGACTGTGGCTCTTGACAGAGGAGGCTGGGATGGCAGATAGCCCTTGGCTTTCCCCCATCAGCCCTCTGGGAGAGCACCTCTGCCCAGGTAGCATAGTAGATGCAGCTTCCCAGGGAGGGAGGCTATGGAGTCACTCTCTTTCTTGTTTGCGAGGCTTCTGGAGTGGTTAGATGTACACATAGTGGTAGGAACAAAAAGCGAAAGCTCAGTCAGGCTGAGCAGAAGAAGTAGCAGAAAGTAGAGGCAGAACTGTGCTGTGAATTACTACACATCATGAAATTTATTCATAAGAGTGGGGTCCTTCACTAATGGTTGTGAGTTATTAACGAAAATGAAAACCAGTCAATTCTAATGATTTTTTCTCTCTTCGTCTCAAACCAAAACAAAAAGTACCACCTTGGTGATTTTTTAAAAAAAGATTTCATTTATTTATTTTTAGAGAGAGGGGAAGTGAGGGAGAAACGGAGAGAAACATGCCTGCAACCCAGGCACGTGCCTTGAATGGGAATCAAACCAGTTAGCTTTGGCTTTGTGGGATGACACCCCACGAAATGAGCCACACCAGTCAGTGCCCTTGTTGGTGATTTTTATAAAAGTCAGAATAGTGGTTACTTTTGGGGAAAGGAGATGGCTTAGGAATGGAAGGGGACTCATGGAGGCTTCCAGGGTAGGCATCCGATGATTCTTGATCTGAATGATGGTCACAGTTCTGTTTATTTTATATTATTAAGCTATGCATTTATTTTGTGGGGGTTTGTTTTTCTTTTATATTTTACAATAAAAGTCTGAAAATATGGAGCAAAATGAACAAACAAACACCCCCCCCCCCATTAATTCTATAAACAGTTATTGAATGCTTACTATCTACAAGTCACATGGTCATGGTTGAGGTAGTAATAATAAATAAAACTCATAGTTTCTCCCTAGTAATTTAGGACCTAGGAGAAGAGTAGGAAGATAATCACACCATGAAATGCAAACAATAATGGGGATATATAGAAAGTGTGGTGTGTGTGGGTCAGGACACACTGCACTAAGAAGGTGAAGTTTGAGGTAATTTAGTCTTTTTTTTTTTTTCCAATCATTGTTCAAGTACAGTTTTCTCCCCCCTACTCCTGTTCCAGCCCCTCCACCCAACCCTCCCCCCTTCCCCCCAATTTAGTCTTTAAGACTCAACTCAGGTGTTGTCTCTTCCAGCAAGCCTTCCTTGATCCCCTCCCCATAGCCCCCCCTCCCAGGCTGGGTCTGATGCCCTTGCACAACATATTTTTAAAATAGAATTTATCATATGTTGTGATTTTCTGTTTGCTTGCCTAAATAAGACTGAGTTCTATGGTACATTTACATAATGGAATACTACACAGCTGAAAGAAAGAAGGAGCTCCTATCCTTCAAGACAGCATGGATGGAACTGGAGAGCATTATGCTAAGTGAAACAAGCCAGGTAGTGATAGATGCATACTGCATGATCTCACCTATAACAGGAACCTAGTCAACAAAGCAAACAAGAAAGCAAAATATAACCAGAGATATTGAAATAAAGAGCAAACTGACAGTAACCAGAGGAGAGGGGAGGGGGAAAGCAGGGGAAAGAAGGGGAAGGGTCATTAAGGAACATGTATAAAGGAACCATGGACAAAGCCAAATGGGGCAAGGATTGAGGATAGAAGGTAGGGGTGGGTGGGGCAGGGGAAAGTGGTGGTGGGAAAATGGAGACAACTATACTTGAAAAACAACAATAAAAAACCAACAACAACAACCCTGAGTTGTATTCAGGGTTGTTTCCTTGGTGCTTGATGTACATCAAGAATTCAGTAAATATTTTTGCAATGAAACACTGCAGGAAAAGAATGGCAGTGATGCTAGAAAAAGGAAAATGAATTTGGGAGATGTTTAGGAGGTAAAATTGATATAACTTGGTGACTAACTGGTTAGGGTGGATTGGTGCTGAGGATGTAATCTAGGATGACTCATTTTCTAATGATTTGTAGTAAATGAGCACTCAGAAAAAAATACATTGTAATGAAGACCTCCAGCCAAGATGGAGGTGTAGGTAGATACACTCTGCCTCTTCACACAACCAAAAGAAGGACAACAACAATTTAAAAACAAAAAACAACTGCCAGAAAATTGAACTGTATGGAAGTCTGACAACCAAGGAGTCAAAGAAGAAATATTCATCCAGACTGGTTGGAAAGGCAATGGGAAGATGGGGGAGAGAAGATGCATGGCAAGGCAGCAGCTGGTGTTCCCACATTTGCTTGTGGATAAATCGGGAGGAACAACCCAGGGTCCCAGTGTGGGGGAAATATAGCCTCAAAACCTCTAGCTGTAAGAACATGTGGGGGTTGCGGTGGCAGGAGGAACTCCCAGACTCACAGGAGAATTTGTTGGAGAGACTCACAGGGTCCTAGAATGTACAAAGACCCACCCACAAGGGAATCAGCACCAGGAGGGCCCAATTTGCTTGCAATGGGGGTGTCATGGGTTGCTCCACCCTGGCAAATACCCAAGGCTCCATCCCCTTACAACATAACAGGTGCATTGAGACAAAGAAATGTGGCCCATATGAAGGAACAGATCAAAGCTCCAAACAAAGAACTAAGTGATGAAGAGATAGCCAACCTTTCAGATTCAGAGTTCAAAACACTGGTAATCAGGATGCTCACAGAAATGGTTGAGTGTGGTTGCAAAATAGAGGAAAGAGTGAAGGCTATGAAAAGTGAAGTAAAGAAAAATATACAGGGAAACAACAGTGAAGAGAAGGGAATTGGGACGCAAATCAATGATTTGGAACAGAAGAAAGAAATAAACATTCAACCAGAACACAATGAAGACACAAGAATTCAAAAAAATAAAGAGATGCTTAGGAACCTCTGGAACAACTTTAAACATTCCAACATCTGAATCATAGGGGTGCCAGAAGGAGAAGAGGAAGACCAAGAAATTGAAAAGTTATTTGAAAAAATAGTGAAGAACTTCCCTATTCTGGCAAAGGAAATAGACTTCCAGGAAGTCCAGTAAGCTCAGAGAGTCCCAAAGAAGTTGGACCCAAGGAAGTGAACACTAAGGCACATCATAATTACATTACTCAAGATTAAAGATAAGGAGAGAATCTTAAAAGCAACAAGAGAAAGGGACAGAGTTACCTATAAAGGAGTTCCAATAAGACTATCAGCTGATTTCTCAAAAGAAACCTTGCAGGCAAGAAGAGGCTGGAAAAAATGTATTCAAAGTTATGAAAGGCAAGGACCTACATCCAAGATTACTTTATTCAGGAAAGCTATCATTTAGAATGGAAGGGCAGATAAAGTGTTTCCCAGACAAGGTAAAGCTAAAGAAGTTCATCATCATCAAACCCTTATTATATGAAATATCAAAGGGACTTATCTAAGAAAAAGAAGATCAACTACTTCCGGCAAGATGGAGGAATAGGTGGACGCACCGTACCTCCTCGTACAACCAAGATTAGAAAACCAATAATTTACAACAATAATTTACTATCAGAATAACACCCAGATCTGGCAGAGGATTTATCTGAATGGAAGTCGGGCAGCCAAGAAGTTGAAGTAGACGCGTTCGTCCCGACCGGTAGGAGAAGACGAGCCGGTGGGCGCGGGGCTGGCTCGGGTCGGCGGCGTGCGGAGGTCGGGGGAAGGTTTGGCGCGAACTCGGCGCAAAAGCCATCCGAGGGCGCAAGAAGGCAGCAGTGATCCCTGAGTACGCAAGCTGCGGCTGGCAGACCCAGAGGGGTAGCGATTGTGGACCAGGGCAGAGCTCGCGGCCCAGAAGCCCAGACAAGGGTCTGAGCCCAGAGGAACGGAACTACCGCCATTGCTTTCTCCCGCCCCGCTTCCGCTCCGCCCCGCCCCCACTTATAACATCACAATCTAGCGACTGGGGTGCCCAGCCCCGGTGAGCACCTAAGGCTCTGCCACCCACCGTAACAAGAGCAACCAGACTGGAAAAAAAAAGGAGAGATAGGGGAAAAAAACAAACAAACCATGTTTTCAACAGAGCAGATCAGTCCCCCAGGACTTATCCTTTTGAGCGACCAAGAATTAGCCAGTCTATCAGATGCGCAGTTCAAAACACTGGTGATCAGAAAGCTTACAGAACTGGTTGATTTTGGACGAAATTTAGATGAAAGAATGCAGATTACCATAAAACAGATGCAGGAAGACACGCGGAGGAGAGCCAATAGTGAAAGGAAGGAATATGAGTCTCAAAACAATACAGTGGACCAGAAGGAAGATAGAATCAACCAAGCAGGAAAGCATGATGAAATAAGAATTCAAAAAATTGAGGAAAAGATTAAGAGCATCCAAGACACCTTTAAACGTTCCAATATCCGAATTATAGGGGTACCAGAATCAGAAGGGGAAAAGCAACAGATTGAGCACGTATTTGAACAAATAATAAAGGAGAACTTCCCCAATCTGGCAAAGGGAACAGTCTTCCAAGAAATCCAAGAAGCTCAGAGAGCCCCAAAGAAGTTGGACCCAAGAAGAAACACACCAAGGCACATCATCATTACATTAGCCAAGGTAAAAACGAAGGAGAGAATCCTAGAAGCAGCAAAAGGTAAGGGGACAGTCACCTACAAAGGAGTTCCCATCAGACTGTCAGCTGATTTCTCCAAAGAGACCTTACAGGCAAGAAGGGGCTGGAAAGAAATATTCCAAGTCATGCAAGACAAGGACCTACATCCCAGATTGCTCTATCCAGCAAAGCTCTCATTTAGAATGGAAGGGCAGATAAAGTGCTTCTCAGATAAGGTCAAGTTAAAGGAGTTCATCATCACCAAGCCCTTATTTTATGAAATGCTAAAGGGACTTATCTAAGAAAAGAAGATAAAGAAAAGACATGTATAGTAAAAGGACAGCAAACTCACAAATATTAACAACCACCCCTAAAGCAAAACCAAAAGAAACTAAGTAAACCGTTAGAACAGGAACAGAACCACAGCAATGGAGGGCACATGGAGGGTTAGCAGCAGGGGGGTGGGAGGAGGAGAGAGGGGGAAAAGGTATAGAGAATAAGTAGCATAGAATGTAGGTTGAAAATAGATAGGGGGAGGGCAAGAATAGTACGGGAAATGTAGAAACTAAAGAACTCATAAGTATGACACATGGACATGAACTAAAGGGGGAAATGTGGGTGGGAGGGGGGGTACAGGGTGGAGGGGAGAGAAGGGGGGAAATGGGACAAATGTAATAGCATAATCAATAAAATATATTAAAAAAAAAAGAGAGAAAAAGAAGATCAAAACTATGAACAGTAAAATGACACCAAATTTACAACTATCAACAACTCAACCTAAAAAACAAAAACAAAAACAACACTAAACAGAACAGGAACAGAATCACAGAAATGGATATCACATGGTAGGTTATCAATGGTAAGGGGGAGGGGGGAGAATGGGAGAAAAGGTACAGGGAAAAAGAAGCATAATTGGTAGGTACAAAATAGACAAGGAGATGTTAAGAATAGTATAGGAAATGGAGAAGCCAAAAAACTTACATGTATGACCAATGGACATGAACTAAGGGGCAGGGATGCTGGTGGGAGGGAGGTTGTAGGATGGAGGGGAATAAAGGGGAGAAAAAAATGGGGCAACAGTAATAGCATATTCAATAAAATATACTTTCAAAAAAAGAAAAAAGAAGAAGAAAATACAGTGTAATGAGATTCTAGCATTTCCTTTTGGCCAAGCACACAAAAGCTTTGACATTTGAACTTTATAGGAGCATAGATCTCATAATTTGAAAGGACTAATCAGGCCACATTGTCAAACTTTGTATCTTATACCAGAACCTTCTTGATAACACTGCTCTCATCTGGCATACACTTGACCACTTACAATTAAAGATTAATACCTTTTGGAAGAGCCCCTTCTATTTTTAAATAATTCTGCCTGTTAGAAAATTGTTTCTATTGGTCTGAAATCTAACATCTTGAAACATATATTTTTCCTAGTTCCAAAATGTAGGGTGTAGAGTAATTCTGACCCGTCTTCCACCGGATGAGTGGATTAGTCAAGAGGTATGTTGGTGAAGAGGAGTCTCTGTCCCTTCCTTTTAAAGCTTCAAGCTGTAAGTTATATACACACTATGTGTTCACAGACCAGGGCCAGACTTAGAGAGTCACACTCAGCTGCAAGGATGGTGGAAAATATTATCTTTATTTGAGGTAACTGTGCATCCAGTTAAAAATTGAGGGTTCTAATAGATATCAGATGACACAGCCACATATTAAATATTTGCAAACAGCCATCATTTCCTCTTGTTTCCACCTCAGCTTCCTCATCTCCTCCCACCTACTCTCTTCTCTAGGCTAAATAGCTCCAAGTTTCCTACCTTTTCTCAATTGTCAGGGCTTTGGGTGTTTTCAATAACTGGAGCTCATTCACTTCCAAATGCATTCCCAATGGTTCGTAATGAATTCCCGGTGAATTCATTTTATGGTAATTCCTTTGTTTTTCTTTTATATTTTATTAGGGCTTTGAAAATTATAAAAATAATATATATGCTTGCTGTAAAATTGAAATAATATCAAAGCATATATATTAAAAAAAACCCATATCTCTCTGCCTCTCTATCTCCACCTTCCCAAGTGAGCCCACGATGGTGATTTGCTAGGGCTCTTCCTGTAATTTATCTTTTTATCACCAACAATATATATGTATTTTTTTCTTTCAGAAACAAAAATGGTATGACACAATTTGTTCTACCCTTCAAGCAGCTCTTTCCACTTAACACATCAGGGGCATCTTCCCATATTACACACACACACACACACACACACACACACAATTCAAATAGCTGCAAAATATTCCATGTAATGAAAACAGCATAATTATTGTACTACTTCAGTTTGTTGTTTTGGGTACTAGTCCATACAAAACAGGCTGTAATGAGCATCTTTGTATGCATGTCCTGTTCTGTGCTTTCATTTTTATAGGAGTGCTTTCTAGAAGAAGGACTGCAGGGTCAAAACTGCTATATCGTTTTTCATGGTAATTCTTACATTGCTGATTTCCCCCACATTCTTCCTAGCACTGGGTATTATCAATATTTTAACGTTTCTGCCAGCTTGATGGTTTAAAATGGCATCACCTTGTTATAGTTGGCATTCCCCTGACAAATTGGTCATCTTGTCACATGCATACTCCATTTACAGTTTCTTTTTTTGAGATCTATACCCCCAAATGTCCTACAAGCCATATTCCACATTGCTAAGCAAGAGATTGGTATGTGGGTGGCTTCTCCCTGTGTCCCTCAGCTGAGATTGGGGTTGCTTTACCCTAACACTCTGCTGCTCCAGGTGTTTGAGGGAGAGCAAGAAGCACGGCCACACATGCAGGTGTTTGCTTCTGCTGTGGAGGTAAAGATGGGGACTGAGAATCCTCCAGGATAAGCTGCCCCCACTTGCCTGTCCAAAGCTTCTACCGAATTCTTCTGCTCTCCAACCCCCAAGACAGGACAGCCACAATCCCAGTTTATTTGGGATGAGTCATACTTGCTCCACTTTCCCCGAAATAAACTCTGACCTATGCACTTGTATAGGATGAGGGATGGTACATTGGTGTCCTCTGGGCCCCCTTTCCTTCAATGTATTCATACATCATTGGTTTTATGTTTTTTAACTAATTAGGGGGGGAATCTTCATAAATAAAGGTAGCTGGCACAAAAAATGTATTTGAGAAGTGGCCTCTCTCATTAAAACTGCACACCTCCAACCAGGGCACTCCACAATCCTTTTCCCTCTTTCCATCACATGTATCACCTTCTAACGTACTGTACAAGTTACCTGTCTATTATTCTTATTCAGTGTTGACTACCTCCCTCTATTAGGACTTAAGTTTCATGTGAGAGAGATTTTTGTATGATTTGTTTGCTGTAGTGTCCCCAGTACTGTAGTGTCTTAGTGTCTCTAGCACCTGCCTTATCCAAATAGGTGCCTAGTACACTGTTGTTGAATAAATACACGAGTAAGTGAGTGCTGGTGTGGTCAGAGATAAAGGGAAGGAGCCAGAGGGCCCCTGTTGCCAGGATTGTTGAAACCATGGTTGGTTTCTAACCTCACCTTCTAGGGCAGGATATAAGCTCTTGCCTGGGAGTTGGTGAAATGGCTTCCCAACCATGTAGTTACATTTATTTTAAACTGAACTGCTTTGAGCCCTGGCTGGTGTGGCTCAGTGGATTGAGTGCTGGCCTGAGACAGGGTCACTGGTTTGATTCCCAGTCTAAGGCGTATGCCTGGGTTGTGGACTCAGTACCCAGTAGGGGGTGTGTGAGAGGCAACTACACATTGATGTTTCTCTCCTTCTCCTAAAAATAAATAAATAAAATCTTTAAAAAAACAGAGCTGTTTTCAAAACTGTTGATTCAAAATGAGGCTCTACTGATTTTCTATTTTCCATTTACCCGTCTTATTTATGATCAAGTCCTGTCTACTCTAGATCAGACTTAGGGTGCCTTAGACTGTGAAGTCGTATCTGGGGCTCAGATATGGACAGCCACCAGTGTCAGTCGCCTTTGCACAGTAAGATGATATCCTGAGACTGTTTGGAATTGGGGAGAAAGCGTTTTCTTCATAGGAAACTGGTCCCTTTAATAATTTTTAGCCATGGTAACTTTCAAAATTCCAGTAATGATTTCATGCACAGTACAAGCTACACTCGATGGTGGAGCCCCAGGTTTTCACTCATATATTGTGGGTGAGACCCTACCCTAGGGCTCCCTAGTCACAGTGATTGCAGAATTCAGCAATGGGTCCATGATCCAAGAAGGTCCAGTCAGAGTTAATTCCAGGGTTTGCTCCCTGGGAAGGGGGTCTCTCTGTTCTGTAAGCCTGGAGCTTGAAAGAATGTAGGCTGAGCTACTACAGTCGTGTCCCCACCATGCAGACAGAACCTGGCTGAGAACCAAGTCAACGCTTTAATCACTCAGGGTCTGGCAACCCATGTTACTCTGGGATTCTCTCTCACTTGGGTGCTGCTTTTCAGTTGTTCAAGTGAGTTTGTATCTGAAAACCAAAAACTGGATGACCCCAGGGCTTGGTTTTGGGCCTCTGCTAATCTCTATTAGAGATCACAATTAGGTATATCCTATTCAACCCCACAGCTTTAAGTATTATCTGTGTGCTAATGACTCCATTAGTGTCTCCAGGCTGACTTATCCCTTAAATTCTATACTCACACATCCAGCTGAGTACTTGACATTTCCATGTAAGGCATCTCAATCATAAAATGCCCAAAACAGAAATTTTGTTTCTCTTTCTAAAAATCAGTTCATCCTATAGTCTTCAGCAGCTTGGAAGTACAAGTCAGAATGACATTATGGCTGAGCACACAGACCATGGAGCCAACAGAGCCTGAATTCTAATATAGGCTGTAATGTAAAAGCCAAGAGTGAGCTCAATCTCGCCACTCTTCCCTTCTCTTATTTGTGCAATAGGGGTGATGGATTGCCTCTCTTGTATCTATCTTAGAGCCATGATAGCACATAATAAAAACTGTAAAGCATGGGTTATCATTATTATATGATAAATTACTACCTACTCAATTGCTAAAGCCAACAATTTATAGTTATCCTTGATTTTTCCTCCTTCCTTATATCACAAACCAAATTTATCAGTGTGTCTTTCAGTTCTATCTCCCAAATATGCCCCAGCTTCTTCTTCTGTCCTTATCAGTAAACCCTGCACCGTGTGACTGGTATCTCTGCAAAGGATATCCCCCACCCCTGCTCCCCGCCATCTGTCTGTTTGTTCTCGTTGTTTCCACTCACCTCCTGCCCTTGAATCCAGCCTCTTCACAGCTTCCAGGGAGAACTTACAAAGTACAAGCCAAAGCATGTCCCTTCCTTTTAGTGGCTTCCCTTACACTGAAAAAAAACTTTATTATCTCTACTGGAAGGTCTTATATGACCTGCCTGGCTTTTCTCACTGACCTGATCTTTCTGCTGACCTTTCTTGACATCTCTGTTTCTGAGACATTCAAGTTCACTGTCTGAGGGCCTTGTACCTGCTACTTTATCTCCACAAAATGTCCTCCTCCAGTTCATTGCACAGCTGGCTCCTTTCATTCACGTCTCAGCCCAAGTGTCCCTTCCTTCCTGATGATGCTCCTGACTGTCTTCCTGAGAGTAGAGGTCTTGTCCAAACAGTGTATGACTCTACGTATCTATTAAATGGTGGCATCTCTCTTGTTCTTCCTCCTGCCCCTGGCCTAGTTAGATGACTTCTCTGTATGTCATGATACCTGCAAAAGTCTTAGGATATGCCACTTATCACACTATATTGCAAGCTTTGACTCCCTTGTCTAACTCTCACCAAATCAAGAGCTTGTTAAGAGTGGAAATTATGCCTCACTGATCTTTATACTGCCAACATTTGATGAGAGCCTAGAACACAGTAGGGGCTCAAAAAACTCATAAGAATGAATGAATGAGGCGTTGTGTATTACATGTAGCAATGGTTGTGACAAGTTTCTCAGAGTGAAAGGAGGAATGATCAGTTCTTTGAGGATAACAGCAATAATTCTTAAAGTAAAGGTGTTTTGAGGGAAATAATTCTTTCTATTAAACTGGTTAATTTGTGGCAAAAGAGTACACTGAGAAACATGAGGTAAGTTTACTTTCTGTACAAGTTTCTGGTAGATGTTGGATCTTATAGACAGCTATCAGTTTCTTTTAGTCACTTGTAATTTTCCACTCAGTAGCTTTTAAATGAGCTAACTGAAGAATGTTTTGTTAGTTTCAGAACAGATTTTTAAAAAGAGTTTGGTTTAATCTGGAAGAGATTGAGTTTGTCACTTATTTTTGTAGTTTCTATTTTTAAAGCCTCTTTCATGGCTTTTCTAGTATCTCCACAATCATGCTTCCTCACTCTGACACACACACTGTGTGATATTCAGAACTCTATTGTCTGGAGCCACCTGGTTTAATGCGTGCTTTCACATGAGGCTTTCACCAGATTGACATCCAGCTAGGTGATGATACAAGTATGTAATATCACAGAGTATAATGGCTTACAGAGCACTCTGAGTACACTGTTTTGTTAATCCCGCAAATAGCCCCATGGAAAAACATACACATTTTGTACATTGTTAGCCGGACATTTAAGAGGCCATCATCAGGTCCTCTGCTCTCACCAGTCCTAACACAAAGTTCTACATGTAATAAAGCTGAACAGGCATTTGCTGAATAACTGACTGGATGACTTTACAGATCCATCTCTCACTGCCCTTGACATGTATACTTCCCTCCAGACTGGTCCATTAAAAAAAATCTCACCATATAAGACAAGCTTATTCTGTTTTCATGGTTTCATGTGTACTGTTTGTCCATTTGCTATGCCCTCTCTAGTTCTAAAGTGCTTAGAGGGACAGTGGGACCAAGAAATTGAAGTGGACACCAAATCAAGAATATGTGCAGGTCCCTTGGACCTGACAGCAAGTGTTAAATACAAACTAAGGGGCGCCTCCTTCTTAAGGGAAAAAGCAAATGTGCCTGAAACTAGCATTTGTCACTCCATTCCACAGTTAGTATCTCCCCAGCATGTTAATAGTTTTCTAAAAAACTTACAAAAGTGTTTTATTTTTTAATAAGTTTGAGAAAGTAATATAAGGTACATTTTCTACCTGGAGAAGTATACTACACACTGGAATGTCAAAGAGTTGGAGAAGTTCTGCATGAAAACAACTTTTTAAGTTTGTTTAAGCTGAGTTTCTAGAAGTTGGTTTATCCAAGACTATGTTAGCTTTATCACTTAGTAACATCTTATGTTTTGTGTCACAGAAAATAGTTTGGGAAACACCAATCCACACAAATGATAATCTTGAAATGATGCAGAGCTAGAAAAGATTTGGTAAATCTTTTTTTCAGTAAAAGCTAAAATGCCTTTAGCTGCCCTCCCTGGATCTTCTTCCATCTGTGCAGCCAGGGAGGACTTTTCAACGTGCAGATGCTATCATAGCATCTACCTCCCTCAGCCCTCTAAATCTTTCAATAGCTTTTTGTTGCCCTTGTCATAATGAGCAAGCTCAAAAAATTACTTTTTATCCAACTCTAGGTGTCACTCAAGATGTGTTAAAACTGATTTGCTTTGCTTCCTGAAATAAGAGATGAAAGCCAATTTGTTTCTTCAGTTACATTAGAAAAAAAGTGTGTATTCAAGGTTTCTCTTGCTCTGGTCTTCCCTCAGCATGTAAATATGTAGAAATATCTCATTTTACAAAAAAATACAACAAACAATTCAAAACAAAACAAAAAACCTTGCTTCAAGCTTACCTGCAACCTCCTGCCACAACCCCATTGTTCTTCTATCTACAGTTAATTTTCCGGCAAGAGCCATCCATGCCTGTCCTTTGCTTCCTTAATAACCATTCACTGCTGACACTCGTCCAGATCATCCATACAGCCGTGCAATATTTATTTGTACCATGCACAGTTCTGGGCACAGGGAATGACACAAATTCTCTATTCTAATGAAGCTTATATTTTTAAATGGGGAATAGGCAACAAATAAACAAAGACAAGTATATAATAACTTGAATAATAAGAACTATAGAGTAAAGATAAAGTAAGGTAAAGAGATTAGGAAGTGGGCAAAGATGAAGATAGAGATTGGTCAATGTCCTTGCCACAGTGAATGGTTCAGTCAGCACAGGACCATTGCAATTCATCCAGCCACGATGAT
This sequence comes from Phyllostomus discolor, assembly GCF_004126475.2. Taxonomy (NCBI): domain Eukaryota; kingdom Metazoa; phylum Chordata; class Mammalia; order Chiroptera; family Phyllostomidae; genus Phyllostomus; species Phyllostomus discolor. Next base: position 151,571,200 of record NC_040904.2, read on the forward strand.
TCATCCTGAGGGAGTCTAATAATTTTCAAGCTCATAAATTTTGCCCAATAATTGAAGAAAAAACTACTGTCTTCTCCTGATGTGAATGAAAAAGACTAACATAAATTACTGTGGTTGGTATCTCATTACCATGAAGCAATTTAGCCTATGAATGAAGCCAGTACAAAGTAGCCAAAGTTTAGAAAATCACAAAGAAGTGGAGCTAGATTCTAAATTAAAAAATGCCCTAACTTTTCTTATGTTGCAGTCAGGTGTTACAATTGAGTTCTTTTATTGTTTTAGGCCAATTTAAATAGAATTTTTTGTTACTTGAAACCAAAATCCTAACTGTACAGTTTAGATTTCACCCCTCACAGACAAGGGATCTGTGAACCTAGGTACAATTTGGGGGATTCTGAATTACTCCTAGGGGTTCTTTGTTGTTCCATTATTGCCATGTCTTTTGATAATGATGATGTCCCATCATGCTAGAGCCAGGTTTCTAAAGCCCTCTGACTGCCAAAGACTATTCTTGGCTTGGGTACTGGGGCCCCAGGTAGCCATGAACCCAAGTTACGTAAGTCTTAAGAGACAACTTTTAAAGTCTGAATGAGCTGTGAGGACTAGCTCTGGGGCCACTGGAGCATATTTGGACAATTTGTTCCAGAGAGCACATATCACTGTCGTGGCACTCCAGAGTCCTCTGGGAGCAGTGAATGGTCTGGATTCCCAGCCAGGCACTGCTACTTATAAGTGCCTTTAGCTGCGCACCCTGGATCTTCTTCCATCTGTGCAGCCAGGGAGGACTTTTCAATGTGTAGATGCTATCATAGCATCTACCTCCCTCACTCCTCAAAATCCTTCAATAGCTTTTCATTGCCCTTGTCATAATGAGCACGCTCATAAAATGGCCTCCAACAGGGTGGGCAGTTGGATGAGCCTGGTGGGGTATCTGGTATGCAAATTTTAAGGAGAAATTCACTTTCAGCATTGTGCAAATGGTGCTTGCCTGATTCTGAGAGTGTGTGTCTTTCCATTCTTCCCTATTCACCTCACTGTCCTCAACCTCATTCTGGCCCAGGCTTCCTTGGTATGGTGGATTCACATTCAACCTCATCTCTTAACACTCTTCCCCTAACTGGCTTTGCTCTTTAAACTTTAGATTCCTTGTCTTTCAATTCCCTCTTGTCAGGAATATTTGCAAGGGTCAGAATTGAAACTTAGAGCATGGGCTTTGGTCAATCAGAATGAATATCTAACCAATCAGAATGGATGGGGTCTTAAAAACAGACATCATGGCCCTTCTAGTGTGTCAGAACATCTGCCCTGGGAGCCTGAACATTCTGTTCCCTCTCTGTGGACTACATTTCTTCCTCCTATTATTATTGTTATTAATTTGTCAAAAATCTTTTCATGGCCATACTGTGTACCTGGCACTATTTTAAACACAACAAATATTAACCTATATAATTCACATAATAGTACCATTATTTCACCTATTTTACAGATGAAGAAACTAAAGTAGGGAGAGTGTGAGGTACAGAGGAACACATTGGTCAATAAGATTATATAAGCTTCAAGTGCACAATTCTATAATACAGCATCTGTACATTGCATTGTGTGTTTACCACCCAAAGTCAAATTTCCTTTGGTCACCATATAATTGACCCCTTTCACCCTTTACTACCTCTAGTCACCCTTCTTCTCCTCTGGTAACCACCATACTGTTGTCTGTGTCTATGATTTTGTTTGTTTGTCTTGTTTGTTCATTTGTTATTTTCAGTTTTATATCCCACATATGAGTGAAATCATATGGTGGTTGACGTTTTCTATCTGGTTTATTTGGCTTAGCGTGATATTCTCAAGATCTAACCATGTTGTGTAACTGTCAACAAAACAAAAAGGCAACCAACCAAATGGGAGAAGATATTTGAAAACAACACCTCCAATAAGGAGTTCATATACAAAATATATAAAGAACACATACCACTCAACAACAACAAAAAAACAAACAATCCAATTAAAAAATGGGCAGAGGACCTAAACAGACACTTCTCCCAAGAAGACATACAAACGGCATACATATATCTGTATTTCATACAGATATATGAAAAGATTTTTAACTTCACTAGCTATTAGTGAAATGCAAATCAAAGATATACCTGTTAGAATGACTATCATCAACAAGATGAGTAACAATACAAGTTGAAGAGGTTGTGGAGAAAAAGGATCCCACATTCACTGCTGGTGGGTGTATAAACTAGTACAACCATTATGGAAAACAGTATGGAGGTTCCTCAAAAAATTGAGAATAGAGTTGCCATATGTTCCAGCAAACCCCCTGTTGTGTATCTACCTAAAAATTTTGAAAACATGCATTCATAAAGATATATGTACCTTTATGTTCATTGCAGCATTATTCATGTTGGTCAAGACATGAAAGCAACTGAAGTGTCCTTCAACAGATGATTGGGTAAAGAAGATGTGGTATATATATACAAAGGAATACTATCAAACCATAAGAAAATATGAAATATTGTAATTTTCAACAACATGGATTGATCTTGAGAATACCATGCTAAGCAAAATTAAGGAGACAGAAAAAAACTGATATTGATTTTTTCTTGGTTATTTGACTATTTTCAATACCTAATTTTTTATTTGATTTGTTTATTTGTTTATTGAGTTATCATTGCATGCTAAGTACTGTTCTAACACTAGAAAATAGTCATGAAAAGAGGCAATACCCCTACCTTCAAGATGCTTACAGTCTAATGTGGAAGCAGAAAATAAGCAAACAACAGCGACAACAAAAATAATAATAAAACTTAATAAAGGCCATATATGAGAGACCTACAGCCAACATCATACTCAATGGGCAAAAACTAAAACAAGACAAAAACAAGAACAAGACAAGGTTGTCCACTTTCACCACTTTTATTCAATATTGTATTGGAAGTTTTAGCCACAGTGATCAGACAAGAAAAGGAAATAAAAGGCATCCAAATCAGAAAGGAGGAAACAAAACTGTCATTGTTTGCAGATGACATGATAGTGTACCTAGAAAATCCTATAGCCTCTGCCAAAAAACTGCTTGACCTAATAAAGGAATTTAGCAAAACTGCAGGATACAAAGTCAATATCCATAAATCAAAGGCATTTTTTGTATACCAACAGTGAAATAGCAAAAACAGAAATCAGGAAAAAAGATCCCATTTGATAAGCAAAAAGAAAAATAAAATACCTAGGAATAAATCTAACCAAGGAAGTAAAAGGCCTGTATACAGAAAACTACACAACACTGAAGAAAGAAGTTAAGGAAGACAAAAACAAATGGAAACATATGCCATGTTCATGGATTGGAAGAATTAACATCATCAAAATGTCCATACTACCCAAAGCAATTTACAAATTCAATGCAATAGCTATTAAAGTACCAATGGCATATTTCACAGACATAGAACAAACTAATAAATTTAAATGTAATAAATTTATATGGAATAAATGTAATAAATTTATATAGAACCATAAATGACCCCGAATAGCTTCACCAATTTTGAGAAAGAAAAGCAAAGTAGGAAGTATCACAATATTTGAAACCAAACTGTATTACAAGGCTGCTGTAATCAAAACAGCCTGGTACTGGCATAAAAACAGGCACATGGACCAATGGAACAGAACAGAGAGCCCAGAAATAAGCCAAAGTCTCTACAGTCAATTAATATTTGACAAAGGGGGCAGCAACATAAAATGGAGTAAAAACAGTCTCTTCAACAAATGGTGTTGGGAGAACTGGACAGCTACGTGCAAAAAAATGAAACTCCAGCACCAACTTATGCCATACACAAAAATAAATTCAAGGTGAATAAAAGACTTAAATATAAGCCATGCCACCATTAAAGTCCTAGAGGAAAACATAGGCAGGAAAATCTCAGATATTTCATGCAGAAACATTTTTACTTATACGTCCCAGAGCAAGGGACATAAAGGAAAGAATAAACAAATGGAATCTCATCAAAATTAAAAGTTTCTGCACAGCTAAAGAAAAAGTATTAAAATAAAAAGAGAACCAATTGTATGGGAAAACATATTTGCCAATGATACCTCAGACAAGGGTTTAATCTCCAAAATATATAAAGAACTTACATGACTCCACTCTAAGAAGACAAGCAACCCAATTAAAAAATGGGCAAAGGACTTGACCAGACACTTCTCCAAGGAGGACATACAGAAGATCCAGAAATACATGAAAAGATGCACAGTATTGCTAGCTATCAGAGAGATGCAAATTAAAACCACAATGAGATACCACTTTACACCAGTCAGAATGGCCACCATAAACAAAGCAACAAACAAGTGTTGGAGAGGTTGTGAAGAAAAGCGGACCCTAGTGCACTGTTGGTGGGATTGCAAACTTGTACAACCACTATGGAAAACAGTATGGAATTTTCTCAGAAAACTAAAAATGGACCTGCCTTTGACCCTGTGATTCCACTGCTAGGATTATATCCTAAGGACCCTGAAACACCAATCCAAAAGAACCTATGCACCCCAACGTTCATAGCAGCACAATTTACAATAGCCAAGTGTTGGAAGCATCCTAGATGCCCATCAGTAAATGAATGGATCAAAAAACTATGGTACATTTACACAGTGGAATTCTACAAAACAGAAAGAAGGAGCTCCTACCCTTTGCAACAGCATGGATGCAACTGGAAAGCATTATGCTAAGCGAAATAAGCCAGGCAGTGAAAGACAAATATCACGTGATCTCACCTTTAACAGGAACCTAAACAACAAAACAAAGAAACAAGCAAAGTATAACCAAAGACACTGAAATAAAGAACAGACTGACAGAGTTCAGAGGGGAGAGGAGAGGGAATTTCAGGAGAAAAGGGGGAGGGTTTACAGGAAGAAGTATAAAGGACACATGGATAAAAACTAGGGGCAGGTGGAAATGGGAGGGAAGAGGGGAAGGCTGGGTGGGTGGGTTGGGATGGGTGTAAAAGATAGAAAATTGTACTGCAACAACAATTAAAATAACATTAAAAGTAAAAAAAAATAACAATAAAACAAGTAATTTCAGACTGTAAGTGCTACGAAGGAAATTACCAGAGAAATATAATAAAAATAGCTGGCTGGAGTGGGTGGGTTATTTTAGATAGGATGCTCAGGGAAGATTTCTGAGATGAAATGGCATTGATATTTAAGCTGAGACTTGAAAGATCAAAGCTGAGGCAGCCATGTGAGTTTCTGGAGAAAGAGCATTTGAGGCCCAAGAAACCGCAACTGCAAAGACCTTGAAGTGGGGAAGGCTTTGGAGCACTCAAGGAACGACAAAGGGGTCAGGGTGGCCGGAGCCCAGTAAACTGTGAGAATGGTAGATGATGGGTTGGAGAAACATGTAGAAATCAGATCATGTAGGAGGAAGAGGACAGAGTGAGGAGTTTGAATTTCGTTCTGAGAGTAAAAGGACATCATCAAAGGATTTTCTTTCTATTAATATTCTTATCTCTTTGTTATAAAATCTTGAAACTTACAAAAAGTAGAGAAACTATTATTTAAAAAGAGACAAATCCTAATGCACCCAGCATTCAGCCTAAAATATCCCAAACATCTGACAGTTTTGGTTCACTTGTACATCTCAATCTTCTACTCCAGATTATTTTAAAGAAAATTTTGGATATAATAGTTTTATCCATAAATACTCCAGTATATCTAAGAAATAAGGACTTCTTTTTTGTTTGTTTTTGCATATCTTTTATTTTTCAAGTTAGATATTTTGAAATGTTGATTGAAGTGCAGTTTATAGTAGAAACTTTGCTGTATTAAGAACTGATTAAAAAACTTTTATTGAACTAATTGAAGTGACATTGGTTAATATAATTATATAGGTTTCAGGTGTAAAATTCTATAATACATCATCTGTATATTATATTGTGTATTCACCATCAAAGTCAAGTCTCCTTCTGTCACCGTTTATCCCCCTTTTACCCTCTTTTGCCTCCCTCTATTCTCTTTTTACTCTGGCAATCACCATACTCTTGTCTGTCTATGAGGATTTTTCCCCCTTAATCCATTTACCTCTTTCACCCAGCCCCACAAACCCTTTCTGCCTGACAACTGTCAGTCTGTTTTCTGTATCTAGGAGTCTGTTTCTATTTTATTTGTTAGCTTATTTTGTTCAATTGATTCCACATATAAGTGAAATCATGTGGTATTTTTCTTTCTCTGACTGGCTTATTTCACTTGGTGTAATACTCTCCAGGTCCATCCATGCTGTTGCAAAAGGTAAGATTTCCTGCCTTTTTTTATGGTTGAGTAGTATTTCATTGTATGAATGTACCACAGCATAAGGACTCTTCTTTTTTTTAAGATTTATTTATTTATTTTTAGAGAAGGAAGGGAGGGAGAAAGAGAGAGAGAGAGAAACATCAGTGTGCAGTTGCTGGGGGCCGTGGCCTGCAACCCAGGCATGTGCCCTGGCTGGGAATTGAACCTGTGATACTTTGGTTCGAAGCCCGTGCTCAATCCACTGAGCTATGCCAGCCAGGGCAGCATAAGGACTCTTAAAAAACATCTGGAACATCATTATTACATATGAAAATTGATAATAATTTATTAATATAATCAAACTTGAACATCTCACAAATGTCTTTTCATAGTTGGTTTGTTTCAATTAGAATCCAAAAAAGGATAGATATATTTTTTGATCTATAACAACACCTACACTCTTGTGTGTGTGTCCTTTTTTCTCTCAATCTAACATTTATTTGTTAAAGAAACCAGATCATTTGTCCCATAGAATTTTCCACTTAGCATTTTGCTGCTGGTATCCTCATAGTGACATTTGACATGTCTCTCTTCCCCAGAATTTCCTGTAAGCTGGTAATTAGATTTAGCTTCAGTTTCAAGTTTTTGGCAAGAATACTTCACAGTGGTGCTGTGAACTGCCTATTGCATCCTTCAGAAAGCCTGTAACTGTTTCTCTTTTCTTGATGTTAAGATAGATCAGTGGTTTTAGGTATTGCCAGCCAGATAAAATCATTATAATCAGGGGAGTTGCAAGCCATGATTTATGCTATGAAGATCACTCTGGCTATTATATGGCAACAGGTTTGCGGGCAGGGATGGTAATAAAAATATTTAACAAACTGAATGGCATGGGCTTTGACCAATCACAGGGGACATGCTCACTCACTCTCAGCACTCACAGTAGGAGTGGAAGCTTGGGAGGCAATTAAAAGGCACTTGTTGCAGTGGTGCGTGTGAGAGATGGGTGCAACCTGACCAGGGCGGAGGTAGTGGAGATGAGGATAAGGGTGGACTCAGGGAGTTTTGGAGAGATCTAGGGGTGCCCAATGTGTGGACTGTGCGTGCCGGAGTTGTCAGTTCCACCTAGCAACCATGTACTTACAATAATTCTGATTTGAACCCCACTTAACTTATTTTGTTTTTTTTTTTTTTTTTGTCGTGGCCCAAGAACAAAGCCTGATTCTAGAAACAAAGATATTAGTTCTCATAGTGTCTTTGAGATACCTGAGTAGAAAAACAGGAGGACTGGTGTATCATTGGTGGAGAGGAAAAGAATCTATTGGGTTTCTCTTCACAGAAAAGAAAAACATCTAACAAAGTGTAACATTAATATGTTATGTGTTGTTTGAGGAGATTAAAATAACATTAATTTTCATGTTTGCTATTTGTATGATTAAAGTGAATATCATTAGTGTAAAATTCACTGGTGACATCTCTTAGGTTGCTGTTTCCTGCTTAGCTCATCTCCTAATGAAAAAATGGTGTGTGTTACCACAGTAACTTCCTTTAACCGCAAATGAAGAACTAAGTCTTATTTCCTAGACAAAAAGGTAAGAGCCAATATTATTCATTTTTTTCTGTGCATTTGTAACATCTTGGGAATGACCAATGAGTTTTCTACTGAGAAAGAACATTTTTCATGGTAGTAGGAACCACAGGTTCGGTTGATTACTCACATTATTATAATAGTAACGTCTTTTGATCTATACGCCACACAAGGAAAAAAGTGCTGAATGCAAAACCACAACCTCAGCTGTCAGTGGAAATGGTAGTTAATGGCACTTTGCTGCTATATCAGAGGGCTAATTCTTGGTAGAAAGGATTATCTTGAATGTGGTTTCCAAATCAATGGATAAAAGTAAGCTGTGGCAAAAATTAAATGATCCACTTGCTTATTACACTTTAAATATAGATTTATTCTTTTATAAGAGAAATATGGTTATAAATTATGTAAATACATACAAGTCACGATGATTTAAGATAGATAGATAATAAGCAACTTCAAAAAGCCCTAAGTATGAAATCAATTTATGTCTTCTAACAGTTATTTTAAAAGCTATTATAAGTTATGGTGAGAAAATTTTGGACCTCAAAATATCAACTGAGAAATCTAATAGCCTGAATTGGAGATTTAAGGTCATCCAGGTAGCCAAGGCAAGCCCTAAAGAGCAATAGCTTTTAGTTGAGACTCTTCAAAAAAGTCTAAATTTATCAAATAATTTCTCAAATTTCACAAACATCAGTGAAACAAAACATGTTTAAGAGTAATATAGGTTTTCTGGAACTATTTCTATATTGGTAAAGTATAATTTCTAAAACTTTTAGGATATTTTTGTTTCTCCAAGCATCACTTAAAAGAAAGGCATATGATCCACTTGGAGTTTTAATTTATCAGTAGGTTTTCCAAGAACATTCTATGAAACTGTTGTAATGGTAAATCCTAAAATTTGTTACTTTAAATTTGTCATGTAAAAGGACACTTTATGTCAGAGCTCACAGCTGGTGACTACTATTGTCATGAGGATTTATTCACGCCACCATTGAAGTAGCTGCCAATAATAATGCTGCCAACAGAAATTTTAGGTAGATTATAATAAACATTTTAAAACAAGTTTTGCCTATTTCCCTTTAGTGAATTTCCCAAACAATAAACCAGTTCTCCTTTAAATGATTCATCATTTTCTTTTTAGGTGATTATTTTTTAGGAGAATCTTCTTTTTTTAAAATTTTTTTTAGATTGTATTTATTTTTAGAGAGGGAAGGGAGGGAGAAAGAGAGAGAGAGAGAGAGAAACATCAATGTGCAGTTGCTGGGGGTCATGGCCTGCAACCCAGGCATGTGCCCTGACTGGGAATTGAACCTGCAACACTTTGGTTTCCAGCCCGCGCTCAATCCACTGAGCTACACCAGCCAGGGCTATTTTTAGGAGAATTTTCCAAGATATATTGCATATGTTCCTACTTACACTGGGCTCCTGCTACTCCTCTGAACTCCACTTCCCTCCCCACTGAAGTGATGACATTCAGTTCAGAGACTCCCTTGTTCTCTCATAGCTCTGATATCTCCTACTGGTTCCAGTGACACCGGCCTGTTAGCATGTGTCCTATTCACACCTTCCCTCCTATGTGTCTGTCCTTATGCCATTCTCTTTCTTAAGAGAACTGCCTCTTTTGGCTCCATATGTATAGGTACTAACACAGATGTGACACCCTCTTCCCTGGATGGTCCCAAAAGAGCTTGGAGCTTGTGTCCCTCTGGGAAAGAAGACCAGTGCTTCCTCAACTTCTACATAACTATTAGCAGAAGTGAAGAGGGAACCCATATCTCTGTGTTCTTCATAGGATCCTCAACATTCAGAGCCCTCCCACGACTCTGGGTCTGAGGCTTCCAGGGATAACCCCATGGTGCTCTTCATCCCTGTTTAAGACATGCCACAAGAAGCCCAGACACCAGGTCACCTCTCATCCCCAGGCTTTCATCTCCATAATGGCTCTGAACTTCCTTTTCTCTGGCCCCATCTCCACCTTTGAACCCCTTCCATTGTGTCATCTGAACTCATCATCAGTAACCAACAAAATCCATTATATCAGTAACACTTTCCCTGAACATCACCTTCTTGCTGTAACTAACCTAACTCTACACTGGTGACTTGGTTTCCTTGCAGCTCTCTCTAGATGTGGCTGTTTCTTCTCCTCTCCCTCTTATACCCCTAGGTTTGGAGGTAGAGGGAGTTGAAGTGCCCTTTTGCCTTTCATCACAAACATCCACACCATTCTCCCTAACTCCTTCCTGAAACTCAGTAGCTCTTTCCTGCTTAACTACATCATCAGACCATGTCACCTACTAGTGCCCTGGTGGTCATCACATCCTTTAGTCACTCATTTTCATTCCATAGAGATTTTACTACAGGTTTCCTGGGTAAGTCTCTTAATTCTGAGGTTCAGTTTTAGGATTCCCACTTGCCCACAGATTTGAGCTACATTCACTAATATCAGCTCAATCAGCAAACACTTCAGTAACACTTTGTTCTTCCATTTGTCTTATTTTTCTCTACCTTTTGTCTTATTTTTCAGCTGGCACAAAACCAGGAAGAAAAGAAGGATGTTATTTATTGGGTGTCACATTGAACTCTAAATTTCACTCACCTTTCAGCAACAAATCCAGCATTTCCTTCTTATAGGAACTTCAAACTTCTTATCAAATCCTGAGGGGCTTATACATTCAAAAAGGTAGTCACACAATGAAGCGGTCCTCGATGGTCATTTCCCCTGCTGCCACTTGGTGTCATTGGGAGACCTTACACTGTGTGAAGGGTGGGGCTTGCACAGACCCTCACACAGGATGCTCACACTGAAACACTCCAAGGCAGGTGATTTCAGTCTTCCTGTCATGAATGGCCCAAGGTGCCCAAACTCTGTCTCCCAAACTTGATATTCTTAATGCCTAGTTCTTACAGTCTATGCACCAGGCCACCTCTCAGGTGCCTCCTGGCCCCAAGAGTACTTCCTCAGAACTGGTTCCAGCATCTGTCCCCTCACAGACTCAATGATCTGCCCCAACATCCATTCCAAGGCTATGACAGCTTTTCCCTGTAAAGTTATCAAAATACAAAGAGCCTGCTATTCTCTTTATTATTATTTTCTTTCTATGTTATGGTGACAGTTGCCTTATGTTGACTCTTTGTGACTATTGGATCACCTACAAATTGGAAATAAAAATATCTACTTCATAGAATAGTCAGAAGATTAAAGAAATTAAGACAAGCAACTGGTATACAGTTGCTTGGTATACAGTATACTGGTAAACAAAAAGGATTATGAATAAAGTATTTACCAAATAAAACCTTCTTTGTCTTGAGGAACCACTTAACTTAGTGGGGAAAATACACACATAAGCAAAATTATAATACAGGGTAGGGTAAAAGTAGGTTTACAATTGTGAGTACATGAAACAGAGTTTATGTACTCTGTATTCTTGTATTATTATTTATTGTATTATTTTATATGTGGACAACTGTAAACCTACTTTTGTCACACCCTGTATAATTTGAAAAGTAAAATGATGAAGATAGGCACATCTGCAAAGAGAGTACAAAGGAAGGCAGGAAGAGAACTGTATTCAACTTAAGTGCATCAGTGAAAGCTTCTTGGAAAAGGTGATATTCAATCTGAGTCTTAAAATACTGGAGTTATCAGGTGACAGAGGATTCAGCACAAACTGAGGCTGGAAATCAATTTGGTGATGCTGGAGCTTAAAATGTGAGTCAGAGAATGTTGAGGTGAGGATGGATAGGTGGGCAGAAGTCCAGGGATGGTCTCTTGTCCTGCAATAAATAACCTGTAGCGATGAGTAGTTCTCTTCTGAGGAAAGGCATGCCATAATTTTATTTACCTTTGGAAAAATAATCTCTGTTTGAATAGTGGAGTTGAGAGGACTACCCGCTGAGACCAGAAGCTGGTTAGGCAGTTGTTGGGTTTTAGGAAAGATAACAAGGCTGTTTCTGAAGGATGTGCAGGAGGCTAAAAATATTAGATTAGGAGATAAAATTGGCAGACCTAAGAGAATGATTATATGTAGGAGGCTTCTAAGTAGAGGTGATACCAGCAGCACAGAAAGAGAATACAAGAGAAGGAGGCTTAGTGTAGATAGACTATGTTAGAGACGACTGTCAAACAACTAGTAAACTCATTTGGGTGGATATTCCCTGCTCACAGATGTTTCCTTTGAGGTCCACCCTGTACCTGGCAGCCCTGTTTGTTGGTTTGCTCAGATGTAACATTCAGGGTTTGGTCAAAGAAATAGAAGCTGTTTTAGGTATTTCATGAATGGAAAGTGCCCTGGCTGGTGTAGCTCAGTGGATTGAGCACGGGCTGTGAACCAAAGTGTCGCAGGTTCAATTCCCAGTCAGGGTACATGCCTGGGTTGCAGGCCATGACCCCCAGCAACCGCACATTGATGTTTCTCTCTCTCTGTCTCTATTCCCCTCCCTTCCTTCTCTAAAAATAAATAAATAAATAAAATCTTAAAAAAAATGAATGGAAAGTTTTAGTGAAAAGAATTAGAATGTGATTCAATAGTTGCTAGATCTGTGGTCAGGCAAGCTGCCACTGACAGTGTCAGCCTATAGCATGGAGCTGTGTGGTATTTTAGATTGACCCTGAAGCAGCTGTAAATCTCAAGAACATCTGTAAGGTTTGTATGGACCACATCAGTCTGAAGTACTAACATGGGAAATTTTCAGCAAACTTTCCCTGAAGCTACTTTGAACTTCATATCTATCCCTGTGCCCACCTCTAGAGAATAATTTCCCTTTCTCTCTTCTACCTTTTAAATTTTGTGCATGTACCTTAATTGCTCCACTCAAACCAGGGAATATACAGAGAAGAGGATCCTGGGAAATGTAGTTTCTACTTCATTGCGTTACAGCAGAGAGCTCAGCACACACGTGGTTATTGCAAGATTGATAACAGGCAATCCAGATGGATCAGTTAATTCCATTGAAAATTCTGATTTATGATTCAGAGGTAGTTGAGTTTTCTGTCTCTGGCTGGAACCACAGGGAAAGTAAGAATTCTAGAGCCATGAGGTGGGCATCATTTGTACCTCAAGGGGAAAAGCAAATATGCAGGAAAAGATAGAATTTTGAAAATGTGCATAGAAAGGTGGGGATGATAATCATGTAGCTTACATTCAGACAGAGGGAGTGAAGGCGGGAGAGAAAGAGAGAGAGAGAGATTTTGAACCATGGCTGAATGTTTTTTTTCTTCAGGTAGCTCAAGTTGGTTTTCAATCCTTCTAAACAAAGGAGTCTTAAGAAAGATAGCATCCAATGGGAGATGTCTATGCAGCAGTGGGATGGGTGGATCAGAGGTTCTAAAGTCTGCTGGAAGTGAGATTGAGAAGCCATCAATATGTAGAAGTAGCAAAACTGTGAGCATAAGGGAGCTCAGACAATGATTACTTTATTCAAAGGTTAATGATAATGTGGATATTAAAAGTGTTAGAAGTGGGAGCCTGACACATATCAGTAGGAGCTGACCTTTGCTTTAGAGTTTATTTTGTGGACTTCCAGCCAAGATGTAGGTATAGGTAGACATGCTTTGCCTCCTTGCACAACCATAAGAATCACAACTAACCTCAAAACAAAAGCCAAGCAGAACTGCCAGAAAATTGAACTGTATGGAAGTCTGACAACTAAGGGTCAAAAGAAGAAATATTCATCCAGATGGATAGGAGGAACAGAGACAGGGAGCTGGGGCAGAGAGGATGTGTGATGGCAGTGATGTGGTGGCAGCGATAGCCAATGGAATGGGCTGTCTCACATTCATGTGTGGTGGATAAAAACCAGGAGAGACACCTGGGGAAAGAGTGATCCCAGCCCCAGGCTAGACCATGCAACCCAGGATTCCAGCACTGGGAAAATAAAGCCTCATAACTTCTGGCTATAAAAACCAGTGGGGTTTGGGGTGATGGAAGAAACTACTGGTCTCTCAGGAGAGTCTGTCTAAAGGTCACTGATGATCCTAGAATGTACACAAACCCACCCACTCTGGGAACCATCAGCAGGGCAATGGCTAGAGGGGCTCCAGTTGCATTTGGGAAGGGGGTGAAGTGACTGGAAATGGGATAATGGTCATGCAAGTGGCATTGTTCCTTCTTTGACCCCTCCCTCATATATAGCACCAGCGCCACAAAGTAATGAAGTGGGTTGCCACACCCTGGTGAATACCTAAGGCTCTGTCCCTTACAATGTAACAGTTGCACCAAGACAGGGAGTCAAATGAATTCTACCTAATACACAGAAACAAACACAGGGAGGCTGCCAAATTGAGGAGACAAAGAAATATGGCCCAAATGAAAGAACAGATCCAAATTCCAGAAAAAGAACTAATGAAGATAGCCAACCTATCAGATGCAGAATGCAAAACACTGGCGATAAGGATGCTCATAGAACTAATTGAGTACAGCAAACACTTAAGGGAAGAAATAAAAGCTACACTAAGTGAAATAGAGAAAAATCCACAGGGAACCCAACAGTGAAGGGGAGGAAGCCAGGGTTCAACTCAACAATTTGGAACATAAGGAAGGAATAAACAGTCAACCAGTACAGAATGAAGAAACTAGAATTCAAAAAAATGAGGAGAGAATAAGAAGACTTGGGGACATCTCCAAAACTCCCAACATCAGAATCATAAGGATGGTAGAAAGAGAAGAAGAAAAGCAAGAAACTGAAAACTTATTTGAAAAAAATAATGAAAGAAAACATCCCCAATTTGGGGAAGAAAATAGCCATACAAGCCCAGGAAATACAGAGAGTCCAAAACAAGATGGACACAAAGAGGAACACACCAAGACACATTATAATTTTAAAATGCCACAGGTTAAAGATAAAGAGAGAACCTGGAAAACAGAAAAAGAAAAAGAAAGTTACCTAGAAAGGATTTCACATAAGACTATCAGCTGATTTCTCAAAAGAAACTTTGCAGGCAAAAAAGGATTGGCCAGAAGTATTCAAAATGGTAAAAAGCAAGAACCTACAACCAAGATTACTCTATCCAGGAAAGCTATCATTTAGAATGGAAGGGCAGATAAAGTGCTTCCCAGACAAGGTAAAGCTAAAGAAGTCCATGATTACCAAACCCTTATTATATGAAATGTGAAAGGGATTTATTTAAGAAAAAGAAGATCAAAACTATAAAGAGTAAAATGACAACAAACTCACAACTATTAACAAATGAATCTAAAAGAGCAAAAACAAAAACAAACTAAGCAAGCAAATAACTAGAACAGGAACAGAATCATAGATATAGAGATCATTTGGAGGGTTATCAATGGGGAGGGAGAAGGGGAAGAATGGGGAAAAAGTTACAGGGATTAAGAAGCACAATTGGTAGGTACAAAACAGACAGGGAGATGTTAAGAATAGTATAGGAAATGAAGGAGTCAAAGAACTTATATGCACAACCCATGGATGTAAACTAAGGGGAGGATTGCTGGAGGGAAGAGGGGTACTGGGGGGAGGGGGGCAAAGTGGGGAAATTGGGACAACTTTAACAGCATAATCAATAAAATATACTTAAAGAAGATTTACAAGTGGATCTTTAAAATACTTCAGTGCCAGTGCCAAAAAATGATTATCAGAGTTTGATGAACAAATAAATAAAATTGTAGAGTGAAATGAACTTGGAAAGATTAATAGCATAGATAAGATATAAGTGATTATGCCATACTTGATAAATGCTACAGAAAAGTATATTTACCTTCAAGAATGCCTTTCAAGCCTTGATTTTGCCATGCTACTTAATAATAAACAAAAATATATCTAATTTTGAAATTTTTCTAGTGCAACTAGTAATAATTTTGAGCTTTGTTTTGTTTTTTCTTTGTTTTGGCTCTGAGAATGCTGTGAATTTTAATATACTAGGTTATAAAAACTGAAACTTACCAATTAAATTTTAGCATTTACATCTAAAGAATAATGATACAACCATCAAAGTAATATTTTTATAATTTTTTATTCTAAGAAAATATATTCCTATGTTCGAAACCCATAAATTTCAAAGCTGTAATAACATATTTCATTTACATGCTAATATGGAAATATGATCCTGCACTAAGAGAATATCATTGTCTATGTCTTAAATAAGCACTTTTTGTGAGGTAATTTGTAAAATAAATTTATGTGAGGGACACCTATTATTTGTCTGCCCTGCTTCTTTTCTTCTCCTATGTAACCTGGCTTATATGGTATACTATATTTTTATATGGCTCCACAGTTGATTGCTTCTGAGACGGGCACTTGACTCAGTTTGTCCTTTAACTTGGATTTTTCTGGGAGACTGCATTAGCTTCCTAATTGTTCTTTCAGTTTTTACTCTGTCCTCACTGAAGCCTAATTTTCCTTTACCAGCTACAAAGATCCTGTTGAAACATATGTCAGATCATTTTACTCTCTTGCTCAAAACCTAGCAGAAACAACCACATTACTCCTAGAATAAAATCCAAAATCCTCTTCATGCCTGCTTAATCTGGCTCCTGGCTACCTCTTTAACCCCACTGCCTGCTCCTCAGAGCCAGACACAACAGCTCCTTAGTATAACTCAGCCCTGACTATGGGTGCTCCCATCTCTGGCCTTTTTGTTTTGGTATTCTCTCTGACTGAACACTCTCCTCCTAGTCATGTTCATGACTCACTCCTCCCTTCACTCAGATCTCTGCCCAGAAGCCCTTTCTTCGGAAAAGCCTTCTCTGACCCCATATTAAAATAGTGTTATCCCTCATTCACTGCAGCTTTAGTCAGAATAGCTAAAATGTGGAAATAATCTAAATGTCCAGTGATGAGTGATGGATAAAGAAAATGTGGTATATAGATATGTAATGTATATATCTACACCTACATTTATATCAACATAATGGAATATTGTTCAGCTTTAAAAAAGGAAATCTTGCCATTTGTGACAACATGGATGAACCCAGAAGACATTATATAAGAAAAAATGTGGTATATATAGATATGTGACATGTCTATCTATACCTACACATACATCTATATTTATATCTATATCTATATCTATATGATGGGATATTATCCAACCTTTAAAAAGGAATTCTGCCATTTGTGACATCATGGATGAACCTAGAAGACATTATGCTAAGTGAAGTAAGCCACACACAGAAGGACAAATATTGCATAATCTCCCTTATATGTGAAAAAGTTTTTTAAAGCTGAGCTTCAGAGTAACCGAGGTTAGAATGGTGGTTAACTGAAGGTGGGGTGTGGAGGAAAAGGGGGGAGATTAAAGAAAAAAGGAAAGTAGAATGGTGGTTACTAGGGGCTAGAAGGAGGGGGTCATGGGGAGAGATTGTTTAGTAAGTAGAGTTTCAGTTTTGCAAGATGAAAAGAGCTCTGGAGATGGATGGTGGTGATGGTTACACAACAATATGACTGTACTCAATGCCACTGAAATGTACGCTTAAATATAGTTAAGATAATAGGTTTTGTATTCATGTATTTTACCACAATAAAATAAAATGGTACTATCCTCTTCTTCTACTTTACTTTTTAAAACAATAATCCCAATCTGACACTATATGACATAACTCTGTATTATTTATTTATTTATGAATTTTCAACCCCCTCCACCAAAATGTAAGATTCACAGGGACAGGGGCTTTGTCTCTCTTTTGTAATGCCGGCTGCCTAGAACAATGTCTAGTGTATCAACAAGTATTTCATGAACTAGTACAATATTTCAAACTGGAATTGAAAAAGAAAGTTAGCTTATCTTTGGGGGTGAAAATCTGTGAAATATGAAGATGTGGAGAAATGTCTTCTCAGCCTATTTTCCCTCCAAATGAAGGATGCTATTCTGTGGTAGGCAAGATTGAAATTGTCTTACCAAGTGAAGCAGAGGTGAGAGTGAGAGACAAGTCCTATCAACACTGGAGTCCTTGGTTCCACCCAATCCTGAGGTTCTCCCTCTGTTACTCATGATATCTTAGGTTAAAAGTGCAGCTGAGATTTCCATCACTTGCCATCCAGGGAGTCCTGACAAATGAACTTGTTAGTGTACTTTCACTATTACCAAGAAATAAATGGTGTAATGAAAATGGGAACAAATTATTGGTTCATAATTAGGAAAATGTTAACAAAATTCACTGTAGTAGATGCTGCCAGTGTCTTGATCATATCTTCTCAGCAGCTTCCCTTCCTGTCCTTACCCACTGCGCTGAACTGTAACAACTTACTATTCCTGGCTTGAGGGTTTCTCTCTGCCGTGCCTATGGAGAAGGCTAGAAGGGCAAGGAGGTCAGTGTCCCTGGGGGCAGCACTCAGATAATGATGCAGCGAGTTGGGGGATAAATACCCTGGCTTCCTTGCCTCTTGGTAGGATGTCTTTGAGGTGTGTTCTATGCCATCATCCAGAAGGCTTCCATGGATTGAGTCCCAGTTGTCCACAATAGCTTCTGCTCATTAAACCCCTTTATGGACTTCCTACCTCCCCTCAGTCACCTCTCCACTCCCTGCCTATACTTCCTAGCATCACCACTGAAATGACCCTTGGCTCGGGCTTTGCTTCGGGTATAACCTAACCTAAAACAATTTCTATGTATAAAAATTTCCATTTAACATGAACAAATAAATTAAAAATGAAGAAACGTATAAATGCGACTTACTGTAAATCAGTTTATGCATAAAAAAGCATGAAATTAAATTACAAATAGTGAACACATGGTACTTATTCTACGCCAAGCATTGTTCTGAGAGCTTCACATGTAAACTTTTTGATTCTCACAAATGCCCATGAAGTAGATGCCAATTTTATCAGCTAAATTCAGAGAGTTTAAGAAACTTTCCCAAGTTCACACAGTTGGTAAAAGATGGAACCAGGATTCAAACTCAGTATGGTTTCTATGTCTATACTGTTAACCATGATACTATATTGAAGAAATAATAAAAATAATAATCTTTGTTAATGCCATGCTATCATGCAAGTATTGTATACACTAAACTGTCTATGTAATACATGTATAATATAATATAATATAGAAAACTAATTATATTTGAGATCACTATAATCTCAAGAAAGAGAAAGTCACTATATAAACATTTCCTTTAAATCCAACATGAGTGAGTTCATGAAAATGGGTTGTCATTAGTACCACTAGAAACAGTGTTATAGTTTTTAGGAAACCAGTGTGTAGGCATGGTATGTAGCTAAAATCGGCATGTGTAATGAGGTATTACTCTGTTACCTATATGGATTTGGCACTGAACTACATCTAAAAATATTGAGGTCTCTGGGCCTACAGCCCTGGCCAAGTGGCCTTGCTGGCTTCATCCTCCAGGCTGGTGGTCAGTAATTATTGAACACACTTGCCAAGTACTGAGATGGGCACTTTGAGCTAGATAAAAAAGACTCAGATACTTTGTATGCCCTCTAGGACCTTAAAACTTTGTGGGTGAGACAGACATATGAGGATAAGTTGGATTTTTTCACTAAAAATTCAGGTGAGTTTATTCAGAGCATTCATATGGACATTTTTGCACAGTTTTTACTTTGTGACTTCAGATGTTGCAGCTGTGGCAGTCTGTGGCTGCCTCAGAAGAGGGAAGATGCAAAGCAAACTTGAACCCTGAGAGCTCTGCAGGTGGTTTCTTATAGTCTTCAAATAAGAGGAAGTCAAACAGCCTCCTGATATTGTCACTCAAAGCCTTCACCCCTTGCAGAGGCGGAAGTGTCTAGGGGTGCTTAAAGAAGCTGCCTTGAAGAGAGGAAGTATGACATCAGGCCAGGAGGGGGGCGGGGATAAACCAATTTCTTTTTTTCTCAGGGTGGCCCACAGGAAGGAGAGGGGAAGTCAGGTCAAACTGGCTTGACACCTTTGTCCTGGGAAATCCTATCAGGTGACTGAAAAGAAAACCTAACCCACCAAGTCACTGCTCCTTGCCAAGAGATGGAAGACACCTTGGGGGAAACCCCCAACCACAGGCCAGAAGAACAGTGCATGGAGAGTCTTGCTGAAAAAGCAGACTAGAAAAATACCTTTTCAAATTCAACCTGGAGTGAAGAAATATTTCCATCTTGAGTCTTCACTTTCCTAATGGAAGTATAGTCTGAATATTTTGTAATACGTCATTTAGATTTCTCCTCTTGTGACTGACGTTTTTCTTTCTTTTTAGGGAGAAGATAATCTGAGAGGATGTAAAGCATACTTTTGGGGGGTTTGTTTAATAGTTTTCCTAGTAAAAACATAAATATGACTGGCATATGTCATGATCAATGATTTCAATTAGAGAATAATGTTTCAAATATTCAAAAAGGGCAAATCATATATCATTAAGTTCGTGAATGTCAAATCTTAGTAAAAACATTAACATATGCTTAAGAATTGTTTGGAGTAATGAATCTGCTATAATTGGAAAGGAGCAAGATTATTTGAAGAAGAAAAAAGATGAGAACTTTAGTTTTCTTACTTGGTATTCTGTTATCCATCACCTTTCACGTCCGAGTAGGCAATAACAGTGTGCTTTAAAGCCTTTAAAATGCATCTAAAAATTATTCATTCATTCATTCATTCATTCATTCATTCATTTATATTGTTGTTTGGTTATAGTTGTACCAATTTTTCCCCCATTGCCTCCCTGGTCCTACCCACCCCACTGCTCCCACAGTCAATCCCTACCCTCTTGTCTATTTCCACGGGTCCTTTTTACATGTTCCTTGAGTAGGCTTTTCCCTTTCTTTCCCCCATTATTCCCTTTCCACCTCCCCTCTGGTCACTGTCAGTCTATTCTTTATTTCCATGTCTCTGGTTCTATTTTGCTCATTTGTTTGTTTTGTTCATTAGGTTCCACTTATAAATGAGATCATATGGTATTTGTCTTTTACTGCCTGGCTTATTTCACTTAGCATAATACTCTCCAGTTCCATCTATGCTGTCACAAAGGGTAGGAGCTCCTTCTTTCTTTTTGCTGCATAGAATTCCATTGTGTAAATGTACCATAGTTTTTTTATCCACTCATTTACTGGTGGGCACTTAGGCTGTTTCCAGCACTTGGCTATTGCCGATAATGCTGTTATGAACTTTGGGGTGCATAGGTTCTTTTGAATTAGTGTTTCAGGATTCTTAGGGTATAATCTCTTAAATGTCCCTTTCTGAGTCACACGCCCAAAGAGCCACAGGGCCAGCAGGCAGGTGCCATATATGCCACTCCATCAACCTGACTAATGCTGTTTGCTCTACATGGAAGGTTGTCCGTGGAGGGTGGTGAGCATCACTTCCACTGACATTGTATAGGTCAGAACTCAGTCGTGTGTCCACATGTAACTGAAAGGAAAGATGGGAAACATAACTGAGCCAGGAAGAAGAATCAGATCTGGTGAATGTCAAGTCAGTCTCAGCCCCCAGCATCTTCCCAAGTGGAATATACAAGAGCTAATTCAGTATCTGAGCTGTTATTGTAGTGATGAACCTCTTTGTTATTTGCTCATTTGAGTATTAAAAGGTTCAAGGATTGTCCTAAAATGTTAGAAAGACATTGCATAAATTCCATGGAAGGTTTCGTCATTCCATGAGTTACTCAGAAAGTCCCTGCAAAAGTCATTTTTTTCTTTTGGCAACCAAACATCTTTCCTGTTCCTAATAGTACTTTGTTTTCTTTCTGAGAATCTTCACACCCCCAAAATGTGTGGCCAGGCAGGTAAATCCAAGTTTCCTGTGCTCCCATCACAAAATCCAAAGGAGTACCTGGAAGATCTTTGTACCAGATTTCTTTTCTTCCAAATCACTATAAAATTGACAAGTAAGGGGCAGTCAACTGACCCAAGACCAGGCAACATGACTCACTCCCTCACGGTTTGATTTTGGAACAAGGATGTGAATATGGGGAAAAAGCTTTAGAGTTTATTGATTCACTCCTTCATGGTGCCCTGCAGAAGGGTTCAGTAGTTTCTAGGCTGAGACCTTCTGAGATGGCCGGGTATAGCTCATCTGTTTTGCACACAATTCTTCACTTCTGTTGTATATCCATGAGCTCCTCCATATCCCTTCAACATGTTATCTTTGAACTAAAATTCAACTTGTTTTTTTAAATATGTGTAAACAAACACCGTTAAATGGTATAAAGCAAATGCTTCAAGCTTTCAGGAGCCAAGTAGAGAGCAGCAGGCATCCCATGATGATGTGCTAGCTTGGTTGAGCAGAGTGGTTAAAGAGCACAAGCACAGGATTCAGCTTCACCTGGCTTTGTCACTTACTAGCTTAGTGACTCTGGATAAGTTGTTTAACCTTTCTATAAGCTTAACTTTTCTCCTATACAAAATGAAAATAAATTTACCTTCCTTAGATGGTTGTCATAATTACCTGAGATAATGCACATTAAATAGTTAACCACAGAACTACCACTACTTGCAGTAGAGTAAAAAACTTCTGTCACTTTTTTACTTTTTCCTTAAGGTTTTCAGTTATTGCTAAGGCTTTCTCCTAATAGTGAGAAAACGTGCACTTGATTATCTTAAAGCATTAATATGCTGAAAAAATCCAGTATAAACTAAAATGAATTCTATACTTTATCAATATCATTTTCTTCTTTGCTAATTGAGTATGAAGTGATCATATTTAAAAAACCACATAGTACAGCAGAAAAAAACTGTATAAAAAGAAAAAATTAAATAATACTGTGCAGTAATGAATTAAGCTTGTCTGAGGAGAGAGGTAGCTTTTGCCTTCAGTTACTACTTGGACTATTCTACCTCATAAGAGCATCATTGTTTGCCTGGAGGTCTTGGGCCACAAGATATTGTGGTAGGCAGTAGACAGACATGAGCACAGCAAGGATGATGGGCCAGGTACAGAAAGTTGCCAGGGCAGAAAGTCCCAAGTGTCTAGTCTAGCAATGGGCAAAAGGGGGAAAAGATGGGTAATCTTTCTTCCCCTTGTATATCACTAGACATGCCACTTAGGCACCTTAATCTTTGATTTCACTGATCATGCAGTTCAAACCCACCCCTGATATTTCCTCTTCCTCTCCTAAGCTCCAAGGGCCCTTTTTTTGCCCCTGTAATTTATTTCCCAGCCCAGTTCTTCTACCACTCACTTCTACCTCTGTCACTTTTTAAGTAAACTTTCTCTTATAGTTTGAGTCTTGGCTCTGAGTTCTTTCCTGGACAGAACTCAAGTACCGAGGTTGCAGACTCCACCAACTTAACACCTGGTGCCATTCTTGCCTCTGCCAACACTATCAGTTTGACCTGTGGAAGGGCTGGAGATGAAGGTCAGTCATGTGGGCAGTCAGCCAGGTCTATGCAACCAAGACCCAATGAACTGTGGACTCTAAGGCTCTGGTGAACTTCACTGGTTAACAATACTCCATGTCATATGTCATTACTCAGAAATGTGTATCGATCTCGCTTCCACTGAGAGGGGACAAGTGGAAGCTCTAACCCTAAAACTCTTCTGGATCCTCCCCTTGTGCCTCTTCCTCTGCTGATTTAAGTCTATATTCCTTCACTGTAATAGATCAAAACCACGAATCCCATGGCTTTTCCGACTTCCGTGTGTCCTAGTAAATTGTTGATCCTGGGAGTGGCCTGGGGACTCCAAAACTTTGCAAATAGTATAAAGTTTACAACAAAAAATTAGCAGCTCTCTAATTCATGCTTTCCCATTCTTGAAACATACTTCCCCAAAGCAATAATTTACAAATTCCTTTAGCTTCAATTCTTAGATCAATTTTGGCTGAGTCCTATATCAATAAAAATTTTTTTATATATTTTTTTTATTTTTTAAAAATTTTTTATTTTTTAATATATTTTTTTTATGTAACATGTATATATAACACATACACACATACATACTTAATATGCCCCCTTTTTTTCTTTCCATTATAGCTATATTACATTTTCTGGAGTTAAGTTTACACTATTATGATTAGGTAAATATTGTTCAAATTATTTGTTATATATTTTTACATTTTTCTTGCACAATGTTTGTATTTCCTGGTGTTAACAATTCATGTTGTTTGGTTTGTTTTTTAGTTTTTCATGTACCCATCACTAATTTATAATTTTCCAACTGAAATCTCTGACAATGTTGAAATTTCTTTGTAGTATAGGCCAAACACATATTAGTTGAATTTTTTTTTATGAAGACATCCCTGTGACACTACTCAGCCCTTCATTCAGTTCTAACAAGTGCTGGTTGTTCTGTAGGTCTACTGTACAACTATCTTCTTGGGACTGTCTATCTGTGCTGCAAAATCTCCTAGCTTCTTTCCTGTGAGGTATCCTTTGTTTCCTGGATCCGAGATCTTCTTCCTTGATTTAATTTCTGTTAAATACTTTCCCAACTTTTGAGATCCTTTACAAGAAAGGG
Organism: Phyllostomus discolor; assembly: GCF_004126475.2. Taxonomy (NCBI): domain Eukaryota; kingdom Metazoa; phylum Chordata; class Mammalia; order Chiroptera; family Phyllostomidae; genus Phyllostomus; species Phyllostomus discolor. The sequence continues at coordinate 151,595,371 of NC_040904.2, forward strand.
TACACTGGAAATAAAGTTATAGGATCTCTCATGAATAAAGAATGTCCTTATCCTAACAGTTGACTGAGTATGAAATTTTAGTTTGGACATTATTTTATTCAGACTTATTCAGATAAGGCACCAACCTCTAGCTTCCAGAATTGCTGTTGAGAAGTTTAATGACATCTCTTTCCTCATCCTTTATATGTGAACTGTTTTTCTCTCTTGAACTTTAAAGATTTTCTCTGTGTCTAAGATTCTCAAAAATGTAATGATGTACCCTGGAGTCTGTCTTTTTCATTCATTTGGCTAAAAATTCACTGGACTTTTCATTTTGGCAACTCATGTTCTTTAGCTATGGGAACAAACTTGTATTCCCATTCTAAATTTCTCTGACTTATTTCATGGCCTTTAAATATATGACCTCCACCATCATATTAGGAAGAGAAGAGAGGCATGGAAGGCTTTCCAAGGGCTTTCTTAGACTGGTCAGAACAAGTCACAAGATCCCATTATTGGTAAGAGGCTCTAAAGTGTTTCATTCCATATGCCAGGAAGAAGACTAGGCTGGGTCTTGGAGGATACCTGTAATGTTGACCACACATTTGTGGAGTTCTTACTATATGTTAAGCATTGCACCATTACATGTATTAATCTAATTTGTACTCACAAAATCCCTTGAGACACCTAATATTTATATCATCATTTTATATATGAGGAAATTGAAGTATAGAGAAATTAAGTAACTCATTTCCACTCAACAAATAATGAGGAGCAAAGTCATGATTGAAAGCATGCAGCCTGACTCCAGAGCCTATGGACTTAAGCACTGAGCCATTTCCCCCATGTTTAATTAATCCACAAAGTTTATTAAGGAATAATTTTGTGTTGAGTACCACATTAGGTATATGAGAAAAATATGAAAGAATTTGTGACAAAATGCTAACAATTTATTTACGGGTAGTGAAATCAGAGATGATTTTTTCTTTTCTTGTGCTCTTTTAGTTGTCTAGTTTTCATTTAAAAGATCCTACATAATTTTGTAATCATTAAAAACTATTTCCATTTGAAAAACTAATAGATGGGAATCTGGTTCAGGTGCTTCATGAGTTAGTTCAAGGATGAAGGATACAAGAATAATGACTTATTAAACCTTGGTGAAAATTATTATTTATTGAATGGTTATGGATTCAAAATTCCTCCTTCATGTAGTATGGGGAAAATCTAAATCTTCTGTATTAAACTTTTATGATGGGAGATAGAAGGGTAAGTCTTCATTGTAAAAATGCACATGTTTTCAAAGCTTGGTGCCATTTCAGGGGCCACCAAGAAGATAACTCACTTCTTGAGATCATTGGGAAAAGAAGCAAAGGATTAACTATAGGCTGTGAAGTTTTATACCTCACCTGACCTTGTAAATTCTGTATTTCTTTCCAGGCTCAATTTGAATTAAAATTTAAGCTTAAATTCAAATTAATCAAAATGCAATCCAGTGATGAAATTCCTCAATGTTTCCATCACTTAGTTATTTCTCTTTGAATTTCTAAGTCTCTTAGTGTCTCTACCTCAAGTAACCTTAGTTCTTAGTGACATCTTATATTCTTCATAAATCACAGTTATAGAAACTTAGGATGCTAGAAATGACAGGAAACACCATTCATTAGATCCAACTTCTCTTTTTAAGATGACGTAGATGAGATAAAAGGCATGGGTAAATGCTTTGCTCAGAACCCCATGTCATATCAGTAACAGATCTAAGACCAGAATTTGGGACTCCTTCATCTTGGGCCGAAGGTCTTTCCCTTATATTACTTCATGGGTTGTAATGTTTTTTTTCTTTAGTACTAATGTTTTTGGAAGAAAAAAAACATGCCTTTTACTTTTTTTGTAATTTGAAACAACTTACTTAGCAGATCTAAGTAAGAGGTATGACAACAAGGAAACCTTAGCCTCCAAAGGGAAATGTATCATGAAACATTAATAAATTGGTAGTATCTCTCTTGATTTCAGTGTTGAAAAGGATTCAGAGGCTATATCTAAACTGAGTAGAAAAGAATGCCATGACTGACTAGTGACACCTGCCATGGTATAGGAGGAGAAAATGCAATACATGTGTCAGATATGTGTTTTTTCCTCTATTCAGTAATCAGTCCTTTTCAACCCTAGGATCCCACTGTGAAGGATGTACATGGAGAAGATAAGGAGAATATGGATAACTACCCAGTAGCCAGAACAGAGGAATCAACCCTAATACCAACATATGTTCCTCCCAGTTGTCTCATTGTTAACTTCTTTGTAACCCTAAAGCTATATGAGATCTGTCTGGAAAAAATGCAGCCATTGTTAATATAATGAGAATGGTTTGTATGACATTGATGTAATCCAGCAGCCAAGGAGAGTGGATTGGAATGGGCATGCCTCTAACAATGATGACTTCACTGTACTAATCAGTCTATTTCATTTAAAATGACTAGTAGAGAATCAAATTTGTATCAGATTTTGCATTAAGCTTGAACATTCCTTGCAGATACTATTTGGATGATTCAAAAGGACACAATTTCAGGCAACTGGTTATTGGCAGCTTTATCACAACAATGCATCTGCTCATGCATCACATCTTGTGCAGAATTTTAGTGAAACATCAAATTACTCAGGTAACTCAGCCCCTCTATAGTCCAGATTTGGTGTGCTGTCACTTCCAGCTTTTCCCAAAACTAAAATCAACTTTGAAAGGGAAGAGATTTCAGACCATCAATGAGATTCAGGAAATTGTGATGGGGCAGCTGATGGCAATTGGGAGAACTGTATGAGGTCCCACGGTACCTACTTGAAGGGGACTGAGGTATCATTGTCCTATGTACATTTCTTGTATCTTTTATCTTCTTCAATAGATGTCTCTGTTTTTCATATTACAGGGATGGGTACCTTCTGGACAGACCTCATATATGTATGTAGAAAGTGCTCAATAAAGACTTAAGAACTGATTGAAATTAGAATATATAAATACTTTCACAACAGAACTGTCCCATCCTCCTTTGTTAACCCTAGGTCAATCACAGTAGTTGGTACTTAGCAGGTACTTCCAATTTTTTTGTGGAATAAAAATATGATTTTCAAAGCATGACCATAAATTTCTAGATTATCAATGCACAATCCCATCTGACAGTAAGTGGGGAATATTATAAAATACTGACTGTAGTACATAGGTATAACGTCCTCTGTATTCTTTGACTCACCTCTCAGAGTTGCCCAGATGGTATGAAAGAAAAAGGGGGATTCAGAAAACTATCCTTTAGCACATGGTATTTTATGAGTCAAATTGCGGGGAAAATCTGACTCCGTGTGGACTTCCATTTTGTATGTCATTCTTTCTCCGTAAGCTCAGTTTGAATGATGTCAGGAGTTCCGGAAGTCAAAATTGTGTGGGGGAATGGATCCAATACTGACTCATACTCTGTGGAAGAAATCTACACCATAGTCTGGATGAGATAATTTGGTTGTGAGTGCTAGGGATATGAGTGCTGATCATAGAGGAAAAAGGGCAACCAAGGTGTAAATTTTGTCTTACGACTTCCTACTCACTTAAGGATAGTATGAGATATAATCGAAAATCTTGCTGACGCTTAATGCATAACTGTAGCCAGTTTTCAGAAAAAAAGGTCTGGCTGAAAAGAAAAAGGAAAGTTTTCAGTCCCTTTTTTTTTTTACTAATATGGTCACACTTTGGCTCCTGGTGGGTTTGAAAAACTTTGAAAGGATATCTTGGTGGTGAATTATTCTGCATTCTCAGTGTTGGCTGAACCAACAAAGTGTGAAACCTCTAGTTTGCATGTGCAACCTAAGGTGTTTTACAGGCAGAAAAGAGAGGGAAATGTCTTCTTTGACAAAGTTTGTAAGACAGGAAAAAAGTCATAAAAGAATATACTATTGTAGTGACAGTATTCTGAACCAAAGAATTCTGTGTTGAAAGATGCAAATCTAATACCACAAGATTCACTTCTAGCCTGGGATGCAGAGCCAGTTACATAATTTGCAGGAACCTGTGCAAAATGAAAATGGGGGCCCTTTGGTAAAAAACTATTCGAAATTTCAGTAAGGTAACAATAGGACATTAAACCAATTATGGGCTGTTCTAAATAAATGTGGGGTCCTGATAGATTTAATATCCATGAATTTGAGTCTGCTGGGATTTCTCACCAATAATTTTAAAACTTTTATTTGAAGTCTTACTATTTTTTAAGAATGTAAAGAGTAACTATTATCTCACAAATTCTGAAGAAAAAAATTCCAGAAACCAAATCCTGATAAAATGTGATGGCTTGAATTCGCATATCTAACACAGTTTTAGGCACATACAAAAACCCTAGTGGGCACTGACTGATGCGGGCACAGGTTGATTAGAGAAAGGGTCTTGGTTCTACACTCAGCTCTGCATTTTCCAGTTGAATGAATTTCAGCACAACACTTATTTGTGTATCTTATTATTCTTTACTCCTCATCCCCAATGCCATATTCCAGTGAATAAATCAAGGGAACAATTATAACTCCTTTCCAGAGAGTTAGGAATACTTTCCCCAGATACTTAGCCAGAGGTTTCCTGGAAGGTATTGAATGCCTTCAGTGTACCTCAAAGGTCTGATAAGGGTTTCTTGTTGCTGTGTGACCTATAAGCACACTACTTGGTCCATGTTTTTCCTTGAGGACCACTATGCTAGAGCTATGTAGTCAGCGGTGTGCTTTCTGCACTTTTCACTGGCTTAACACTGGCTTCATGACATGAAGCTTTGGTCATGCAGGTATGTTTTGATCTTGTTTGTTCTTTGGGGAGATAGCCCCTCAAAGAGTTTTCAGGCCTTTTTCAAATAAAACAATACATAGTATTGTCTCAGGAAGCAGGATTTGGCTAAAGATATAAGCATCATGTTTCCAACATAATCATAAATTTTGTTTAATTAAAAACTAGTTTCCTATAGGTTAGGTCTGATAACATTGGGATTAGAACTTTAGGGAAAATTACTCAAAGTAGATCCTTAATTAAGCATTCAAATTCACATTTATTAGTGCTGTCTGTGGGCAAATGTCCAGGCTGAAATGTTTTTAGGGAAGAAAATAGTGTTGTATGAGAAATGAAACAATTTTTTATTTTAAGGAAATTAGTCTAACATGGGAGACAGCACATGAATAACTAACTCTAATATGAAACTGAGGGATTAGAATTCTAAGAACTTAAAGTATGAACCAAGTGCTAGTCCTGTGAGCTTAATTTTAAGAAGAATAATTTTTAGAAGGGATGCCCTGGCTGGCGTAGCTCAGTGGAATGAGAGCAGGCTGTGAACCCAAGTGTCGCAGGTTCGATTCCCAGTCAGGGCACATGCCTGGGTTGCAGGCCACGGCCCCCAGCAACCACACATTGATGTTTCTCTCTCTTCTTCCCTCCCTTCCCTCTCTAAAAATAAATAAATAAAATCTTTAAAAAATTAAAAAAAAAGAAGGGAGAACTCAGAAATAATGCCTTTTAGGCTGGGCTTGGATAAGTGGGCACAGATGGATAAGTGTACCCTCAGAGGTACAGATGAAGGAAAAGAGAGCTCAAGGCTAAAGGAGTCGAATTAGAAAAAGTTAAGCATGTATTTATGGGAATGATGATCATCCAGCATGCCCAATAATAACAGATAACTTTGACTGAGTGCTTACTACCTGACAGGCAAAATTCTTAGCACTTTATATGTATTGTGTGATTTAATTTTCAACTGAGGCCTGGAAGGAGACTAATGTTAGGCCTATTTTGGAGTCCTAGATGCTCAAAATCACATGGCTAGATAGTAGTGGAGTCAGAATTCAAGTCCATGTTGATATATATGATACTTCAGGGCACACAGTGCAGGGTGAAATGCAAGGTGGGCCGGAACCAAAAAGTGGCTGGCCTTCTGCATCATCCCCACATGCTTTACTTCATAAGTAATTATAAGGGAGGAGAAAGAATTCTATGTTTTTTTGTATTTGGAAGGAAAAGAAATTAAAAATTTTAAAAATTCTCCATTGTTAATGATTATTTAGAAAAATTGACCACCCAGAAGTATATTGTTCAACATAAGTAGCCTTTAGCCACATTGACTTGAGCATTTGAAATATGATTAGTCTAAATTGAAATGTGCTATAGGTATAAAATGTGTACCCAACTCTAAGACTTAGTGTGATAAAAAGAATGCATATAAAACATTTTAATAATGTTGTATATTGATACATATTGAAATATTTTGAATATATTGGTTTACATACAATACATTTTAAAAATTATTTTTACCTGTTTCTTTTTAGTTTTATTAATGGGGCTACTAGAAAATTTTAATTTATCTATTTGGCTTGCATTAGATTTTTTATTGGGCAGTATTGGTCCAGAGAAATTTAAAGTTGTGGTAATATTTAACCAACTCTGATGAAGGACTTCCTCACCACATTAGTCTTTAACCACATTCTTTCCTTGCTTTCTGGCTATTTGCAAGAAAAATGCGAAAAAGTGCCCCCTTTGTAAAGGTTTGAGAACCCCTAGAATTTCCTTTTTACTTGCTCCAGACCACAAACAAATGATCAATGTCCTCCCTCAACACCTTGGAGCCAACATTTCGCAAGGGCAAAGGGAGGAGGTGCAAAAAAATTTCCAATTCCTGAATGGTGTGAAGTAAAAGTGCTTTCTGGGGATCCCACAAGTATGGCATGGTGGGCATAATGGGTCTGTCTCATCATCAAAAGACCCAAGGAGTTGAAAGGAAACTCTAACTACAACACCAAAATGCCACAAAACCATAGTTATTAATACGAACTAGCATCTCAGTCTATCTGTCACCATCTCATTTAAAAAAAAACTTGTGAAAATACGTAATCCTGATGAGACTCCAATTGGGTATAAATACCAGCAGCAAAAGGAGATGCAGTACATTTTTCTGATTGTCTTCAGGTGGGATACTCAAGAGAAAGATCAGCTGTGTCCTTTGGACCTGACTGACTCAATTCAGAAGCTACCGATTTCAACGACTTCGGCCTAACTCTCTCCAAAACAATGAAATACACAAGTTATATCTTAGCTTTTCAGCTTTGCGTGATTTTGGGTTTTTCTAGCTACCTCTGCCAGGCGATATCTATTAAAGAAATTGAAAACCTTAAAGAACATTTTGTAAGTATGACCTTTTAATAATACTTGTTTGTGTTTGAAATTACTGAATGTTGACTGGGAATTGTATCCATGATAGGCTGTCATCTCTAGTCCACAGTCATCTTGAAACTTGGTGTTATTTTGACTGTTGACTGGATGAGTTTTTAACTGAATGATCTAGATTTTGCTTTAACCCTCTACTCAATTTGCTATCAAGACTAAGAGGGCATTTGTTAAAGATGGGCATAATACGGTATAAAACAGGATGATGTTGATGATTTTGTTATAAGAATCCATTCAATTTTGATCTCAAGTAGCATATGTATCGAAAGAATGAGTGGTTATCAGTTTATGGTTTCTCAAACTACCGTGATGGTGACAGTATAGTGTCAAGATTAGCATTAAAAATAAACATCTGAAATAATTAATCAATTAAAGAAGGTAAGGTTCTTAAAACTTTGGCTTTAAAAAATCACGTATAGGTGTTTTTCTCCAAAAAGCGGTTTTAAAATTTGACTCCCCCATTTGTGATATCTATGAATTACCCTGAACTCAGTCCCTTGCTGAGATTCTCTAGGAGTTATAATCTCACTTGTATTTAAATTTTTGTTTTGTTAAATACATTTCTTTTAAAATTTTAGTTATTATTAAAGTAGTTTTTGTACTTTAAATATTCTATTTGTCCAAAATTTAGCTATTATAATAACTGCCATATTTATGGTCAAACTTTCATAAGCTATTTTATTTTCAAAACACTCAATCAAATCTCTCTCACATACATACCTATCTTCTAAAGCTGACGTAATACCAAAATAGGAGGAACACAGGTAGATATTATAAATATCTCTACCATAGGGGGGCAGTATTTTATAGTAGGATAGCTGTTGATTTTTTTTTTTTACTAGGCTTGAAGATACTTAAAAAAACTGTAGTTATTTGAGATGATTGAAGTATCAGCCTTGTTGAGTTCATTTGTGACAAATCAATTTAAGGATTATACTAGAAAATAAGAAAGTTAAAAGAACACAGTAGTCATTGGCAATATCCAACATAATAGCTTTTGGGAATACTTGCTAGGAGAAAACAGGGGGTTGAAAAGAAAATCAATGAATTTTCAGCATCAGAGTGCATCTGAGTGCAATAAAACTTATATTTTTATGTGGTTTATGAACTAATTATAAACCAGTTTCCCCCCTTTTTTTTCAGAATGCAACTAAGTCAGATGTAGCAGACAATGAGACTCTCTTCTCAAATGTTTTGAAGAACTGGAGAGAGGTAAGCTGAATATTTCCATTTGGTTGACTTTCCTGTTGCTTATTTCCTGATGGATAAATTCATATCAACCTCTCTTTGTGCTCTTTCCTCCTAAGGAGAGCGACAGAAAAATATTTCAGAGCCAAATTGTCTCCTTCTACTTCAAACTCTTTGACTCCTTAAAAGACAACCAGAACATTCAGAGCAGCGTGGAAGCGATCAAGGAAGACCTGCGTGTTAAGTTCTTCAACAGCAGCAACAGCAAAATGGAGGACTTCAAGAAGCTGATTCAAATTCCAGTGAGTGTATCTTAATTCTTTCTTCGGTTTCATTGCAGAGGCTCTTGCAAAAGCACTTAATGCCCAGAACTGAGAAATTAGCTACTGGGTAAAGTTGTTAAAACTATGAAATAAACCCATGGCCCAATCTTCTCCATACTCCTTCCATTTGTGCTTTTGGGTGATTTTGTTGAGTCAGTATGGGGATTATTTAATTTCATTGTTTGGGAAAAAGCTGGCATCATGACTCTTGAACAAAGGTGAATGGACAAATCCAGTGAGATAGAAGTGGTGAAGAAGTTGAGGGAGGTGTTTAGGAGCAGTTCTCTCATTACCCTTTGCTTGTGTGATGGAAATTCTCTTGTTTTGGATGGGAGGCTACATGTCTTAATGGAAAGAACAGTGGGAGGGGAGAGATTTGTGCTCTCCTCCCAGCTTGACCACCAAGGAACTGGGTGAATTCAGATGAATCGTAGGCCTGGCTCAGTTTCCCATCATAAAGGGAACCTGTTGGGTTCACTGTAATTTCTACAGTCTCCTTGGCTCTAAATCTCTACAATGCCATGGATAGAAAATGAGAATGAAGTAGGAGAGACCTATGGTCTTTGAAAAGGCACCAGGGGCATGCCACTGCCAGGCGCTGGCCAACCTCTCATATTGTACAGCCCAAGAAGAGGCGAGAGTATTTATTTGCTTTCAGAATAGAAAATAGGTAAAACTTATACCTTCTGAAATAACTGTTTATCAACTTTTGGATATTAGAATGTGTATCTCAGCTGGAGAAATCCTTAGACTCTTGAACTTTGTCTTGAGTCTTTAAAGCTTGAGTCTAGAAGCTGCAAAACAACTTTGAAGCATAAAGGCAAATCACCTTTCCCAAAATTTTATCTAAGAGACAAAGACCTCCAGATTCCTTTGGATTTGGCTTTGATATAGAGAAATATGAGAAAGGGAGGGATCATGATACAACTTGTACTATTGGACTTTGTGCCCAGCTCTCCCTATACATGGAACTGAAATAAGTACTTGCTCTTCAGGATTTTTCTAGTCCTGAAGATGGTACAACAGTGGCTTGGAAAATTTTTTTAAAGACAATTACTGCTTTCCACTCATTGTGTTTTCCAACATTCAGCAGTTCTCCTTTGGCCACAGGCTAGACCTAAAAAGCACTTCCCCCTAACCCAGTGCTGCCCTTGGCTTGCCCCTAGATCTGGATGTCTCTTAGCTTCTTGGTGATACTTAGAATACTGGAAAATACAATTTATCACTTGCAAACACACAGCTGATAGGAAATTTATCTACTTTGCTGTAAGTAGGCCTTGAAAACAATCTGTTGATTCCCTCCTTCTGGAAGCTCCAAGCCTCCTGCTTCATGATGGGCAATCTTGAGTGAGCTCTCAACCATTTTCCTCTTTTACTCAATAGTTAATATATTTAAGGCATGTTGTGCCTTTATAAGTAGTCTTGTAGCCTTGAATCCTCCTAATCGTTCTCAAGAATGCGGCCAAGTGGCTGCACTGTTTCCAGCATGAGAGAGAAACATAGTGGCAGAGCCCAGGTAAAAGTAAACGGTCCTCATGTTATTAAGCATGAATTCATCTAAATGTTCCTATTGCCTAGAGTGAGGAAATAGTTCAATACTCTGGAATAGAAGGCAGGGTACAGGGAAATTTGCTACAATTCTCAATTTTAAATGTTTATTCCAGTAATTACTTATTGCCATATAAAAATTATTTGTTTTATTTTTAATCCCATTATGGAAATGATGAGATTGACATAATTAGGAGAAACTAAAAATTATAGTATTCATTTGTCTTGGACCTGGTATTTACAAGGTGCTAGACTATCTCAACAGTTCTCAAACTTTGGTGGGTATCAGTGTCACCTGTGGAGCTTGGTGGACCACACAATGGCCTAGGCCCTCTCTGACTTCATGAGCCTGGCTCTCTGAGTTCTTCATGAGGTCTCCAGGTTACTCTGCTAGACACCAAAGGTGAGAACCATTAGCCTGTATTAACTCACTAGAGACAGCCAAGACTAAAGTACAAGGTGATAGAATTGGTAGAGTGCCTAGAAGTCACCTAAAATAGAGGTTCAGGGAGGTTAAGTGACTGGTTCAAAGTCAGAGTTATTGCTCACACAGAATTCAAACCCACATTTTTTGTCATTCCACTTTAGGGTCTTTTTACTATATAATGTTGAGGATTCTGGAGTATTCAACTTAAGGATATATCATGTGCCCCACCATATTACAGCATAACTAGCAATTTAATTATAATTTTAGTCTTAACTACTGAAGAGAGCACTACTGTATGTTAAGGCAATATATTGTCAGTAAAAACCATCTTTTTAAAGGAATACATCCATTTTCATGGACTATAACATTAACAGCAGATTATCTTGGTGGCTTATATGCCTGAAATTAATTGTGCTGTGTCCTTTTCCAATAGGTAAATGATCTGAAGGTCCAGCGCAAAGCAATAAATGAACTCATCAGATTTATGAACGAGCTGGCACCAGGATCTACCCTGAGGAAGCGGAGAAGGAGTCCGAAGCTGTTTCATGCCCGGAGTGCCTCAAAATAATCATCTTCCTGCCTGCAATGTTTGAATTTTTAAATCTCAATCTATTTATTATTTAATATTTTACATTATTTATATGGGGAATATATTTTAAACTCATGGTCAAAGTATTTATAATAGCAACATTTATGTAATGAAAATAAGTATCTATTAATATATGTGTTATTTATAATTCCTGTATCCTATGACTATTTTATTTGACCCCCCTCCCTTTTTTTCTGACTGGCTAGGCACAGTTACTTGATTATAGGGCTCTATCTCAGGGGCCACTTGGCAGCCAACCTAAGCAAGACCCTATTGGTTGTGCAAGACCCTTGATGATATCATAAACACTTATAAATAAAATGATGCCATCCAGTCACTGCCTATTTGAGATCATGCCTGCATTCTGAGCCACTGCTTTAACAGCATGTCACACAGCACTTGAATGTGTAAGTCCTATGACTTGTCCCCTGATAAAAACATCACATCTTATCTCATGCCTGGTGCTTCAGAGTATTGCTGACAATTGTGACTTCATCCAAATGCAAAGTATTTTATTTGTTTTATCAATATTTTATATATGAATAAAGCATAATTTCTTAACTATTTATGTTGTGTCAGACATTTTCTAAGTAAGGACTATGGTAAATGTACTATGTATTAATGGGTTATCACAGGGAAAGTCAATTTCAGCTTTGGAAATCTTAGAATTGGATCAAGTCCCATTAAATGTGGTGTTTCTCTCTACTGGCGATTTGTCGGCTTCCACTCTCCATTGGGCAGCTCTTTAAGTTATCTTTCTAAAATACAGATTTAACCATATTACCACTGGCCTCAGAGCTTCTACTATGGAAAGTAGTCCAAATTGTTTAGCTTAGCACACAGAGATTTATTTATACCCTCTCCCTCAACTTCCCACTGCATTCTTCACTTTGGTATTCCCCATCTCCTCTGTCCACCTTGGCAAACATCACTCAGTATCAATAGTGAGATTGAGCTTTAGGGAAAGAGGTTGGATTAGAATCTTGGTTCTACCATTATGAGTACTGTGAATTTTAATGAATTACTTATATTCTCTAAGCTTCAGTTTTCTCATCAGGTAAAAAAAGGTGTAATTGTGCCTTCCTTATAATATTGTGGTGAGAGTTCATTCTTTCATTTAAAAAATACTTATTGAAGCACCTACTATGCTCCTAGTGTTTCTAGGCACCTGAGATAACTTTGTGAACAAAACAGACAAGGATCCCTGCCCTTGGAGAATTTAAAGTTTAACAAGGGGGGACAGATAATCAACAAAATACATAATATGTTAGTAAATGACATGGTGTGTTAGAAGGTGATAGGTACTATGGGAAAAAATCAAAATGGGGGAATCGGGAAAAGTCTAAGTAGGGTAAAGTGGATGGGCTACAGGTTTAAATGGAGTGATTGTAGTTGGTTTTATTGAAGAGATAACATTTGAGGGAGCTATTGTAAAAGGTAAGAGAGGTAGCTATCTAGATTCCTGGCAAGGAAACATCCTTGTAAAGGCTGTCAAATGGAGACTTGCTTTGCATGGCTTAAAGAAGTATCAGCCGGCCAGTGTGGCTGAAACAGGTGAATAATTGGAGTCAAGAATAACTCCAATTTTTCAGCTGAGCAACTAAAAAGATGAAATTGCCATTAACAGAGATAAGGAATTAGAGTGAGCAGTTTAGGGGAGGATAATCAGAAGTTCAATTTTGAACATTAAGCCCATTAGACTTCAAAGTGGAGGTGCTGGGTAAACAATTGGTTAGATCAATCTACAGTTGAGAGAGGAGTCTGAGCTGTTGACATAAATTTGGAAGTTAAGGCCCATAAAGAAGGTATTTAAAGACCTAATACCAGTGAGACTCATGAAGGTCATGAGGTGACGTAGTGAAAAGGAAAGTAAAGGATCGAGTCTTCAGGTATGCAATCATTAAGAGGCTAGGTGGGTACCAGCAGAGGAGACTGAAAAGATATGGCTGGTGAGATAAGAGGACAACCTAAAAAATGTGATAGCCTGAAAGCCACATGAAAAAATTGTTTTAGGAATAAACTGTTGAGTGCAGACAAGTCTAGTAAGATGAGGACTGTGAACTGACCACTACATTTAACATCATGGAGGGCACTGGCTGTCTGGGAGGAGAGAAGTTCTGATGCAGACTGAGGATGAAAGCCTGAGTGAAATGGGACAAGAGAGACCTTAGAGATAACAGGCATGGACAACTCTCTTTAGATGTTTATTTTGAAAGAGAGCAAGGAAAATGGTATCTGCCAGGATAAGAATGATAAAAAGAAATTTTAAGTTCTTTGTTGTTGTTGTTGCTTTTAAGATGGGAGAAAAAACAGTGTGTTATGTGCTGATGGAAATGACTAAATAAAAATAATAGATAACATAGGTGAGAGAGCAGGGAGAACTGCACAGTGAATAAGTAAGGGAGGTTACCTGAGGACACAGGAGGAACTGGCTTTTAGCAGGTGCATAGAAAGTTCATTTTTATTAATAGGTTGGAAGGTGGCTTATGTAAATTCTGATGCTGGTAAGTGGATAAATGTGGTGGTGAGAATTTTCTACTGGTTGTTTTAAGTTTTCTCAGTGAGATAGGAAGCTAAGAATGAGGTTCAAGGAAGAAGTGTTGGAGGCTTAGAAAGAGCAGAAGAACAAATGGATCAAGGGAGTGTGATGTGGATTGCCAGGCAACCTCTTAACTGTCTCTTGGGGTCAGCAGTCTTGAAGTTAAGAGACACCAGTTGGTGTAGTTGAGTGTTTGTCTCTATCCATACAGGGCTATGCATGAAGACACAGACTAGGGAGAGAGTTTCATTTAGCAGACTTTAATTTGGTCAAGCAAGTAGGACAGAGGGATAGAGGACAAGGACTCACAGGGAGATACAAGGAGTATACTCAATAGCAGTTAGTGAGTTGGTGGCAAACTCTAAGTTGGCAAAGGAGAGAGAGTATGTCAAGGTTGCTAAAAGGAAGTGAAATGTTTTGGGTGAAAGAATATCTGCCCTACCTCCAGGTCCAAAAGATGAAAGAGAGAAAAGCATCCACCATTTGAAGGGGAAGTAGGGGAAGCAGTGTACTTAGGGGAAAATCAGTTTATCTTCTGAGCATGAGGAAGTTGAGTTATGATAGATTTCATTAGTGCTAGGTGGTGAATTCCAGAAGATCCAGTGAGCAGGATTAATTGAGGAGGTCATAAAAGGGAAGGTACTTAAGAATGTGCCATGAGTCTGGGACTTCTTATGATCACTGACATTAGCAAAAATAATGGATATACTGAGATTAGTTCTCCTGCCTATAGTGAAGGCAAGATTGTAAGGACAGAGAGGGTTAGGTGTCTGGGGATTCCTTCTCAACTATTTCATTTAATGCTTCCGCAACAGTAGGGTTAAATGAAATACTTCATGTGAAGGAATCAGTTTAGTCCCTAACAATGATCAGTGGTCATTATTTTGATTATTGAGTAGGTAAGTAACAGTTGGTGAGACTTGACTCTAAAAATATTGAATCTTTGATGAGACAAGATTGAAAAGAAATTGGGCAGATCTTGGCACAACTGCAACTGATAAGAGCTGTGTTGGTGTCTTCAATCTTGTTAGCATTTAAAATTGAAAAAAAAAATGATTAAAGCAGACTTTAAGATATCTACAGATTAAGGGCTACAATAAGATAACATTGTTTCTATCATAGAAGCAGACCATACCTAGATGGAAGGGATTGGAAATTCCTACTGTCAGTTTTTAAAAAGATCTTATTTATTTATTTTTAGAGAGAGGGGAAGTGAGGGAGAAAGAGAGGGAGAGAAACATCAATGTGTGGTTGCCTCTCCCATGTCTCCTACTAGGGACCTGGCCTGCAACCCAGGCATGTGCCCTGACTGGGAACTGAACCAGTGACCCTTTGGTTTGCAGGTTGGGGCTCAATTCGCTGAGCCACACCAGCCAGGCTGTCAGTTTTGGGTTTTTTTTTGAGAAGTTATTAATCATGAAATGGGAAATGGAACCCCCAGGTGGTGGGCCTTGGTCTATGGCTACATAAACCAGCTACCTCTCTGAGGCTGGTTAGTGAATTGGTGGCAAACTCTAAGCTGGTGAAGGAGGAGAGAGAGTATGTCAAGGCATAGGAGAGTATGTCAAAATTCCTCAACACCAGGAGGGGCAGTTATTTCTGTAGGCTCATGGCAACAGTGGCAGCAGCCAGGGCAAACAGTGGGGGACTCTCTTGAATAATGCCCTACTCTTGGTGACTCTAAGAAATATCTGGTACACCCTTGCTGGCAGGGTGATTTAGCAATTAGGCAATTGTACTTGGGCATTAACAATGAATTTTTCTCTTTTTTTTCTTCTTCTCCTCACTCTTTCTACCCCTTACCATCCTAAACAATATAATCCAAGCCATTCATTACCTCAAAATAAGGTAGGCATTTGTAGTTGCCCACAATAGGGAGTCATAATCTAAGCAAAATGAGAAGGGTACGGATGAAGGTGGAAAATCTTCTGTGGAAGGTGTCAGAGCCTGAGCAGGATGAGGAGATTGCCCAAGAAATGAATGGGGAGAATATTAGTATTCTAATGCTGTTATAATAAATTACAACAAACCTAGTTGCTTAAAACAACTCATATTTGTTATCTTCTAGTTTTTGAAGTTAGTATACCAAAATCAGTCCCAGTGGATAAAACCAAGGCATCAGTAGGGCTGCATTCCTTTGGGAGACTTTAGGGGAGGGTCTGTTTCCTTGCCTTTTCCAGCTTCTGGAGGAAACCTATATTTTCAGCCAATGGCCTTCTTTCCCTTCTTCAAAGCTAGCAGCATAGCATCTTTCATACTCTCTATTATTCTGACATTTCTGCCTCTCTGTGATAAAGACCCTTGTGATTACATTGGGACTGTTTGGATAATTCAGGATGTCCCCATCTCAAAATTGTTAACTTAATCATATCTGAAAAGTCTCTTTTTCCATATAAATTATCATTCACAGATTCTGGGAATTAGGATGTGGACATCTTTTGGGGGACTATTATTTAGCCAGTCATAGTGGGCAGCCTGACATGGGGAGTCAGAGTTATAACAGAGTGAGCAGATTGTGTATGTGGAAGATGGACTGGGGTAATTGTCCACACAAGATGAGAGAACATCCTTGTGGTGGGTAGCCCACCACGGGGAGTCAGAGTAAAGTAAGAACAGCATCCATGAGAGTTCTGGCCAAGATGGAAGTGGAGGTAAACATACTTTGCCTCCTTATACAACCAAAAGAAGGAAACAACCAATTTAAAAACAATTAGAACTGTCAGAATATCAAACTGGAAATCCAACAACCAAAGAGTTAAAGACGAAATATTTATCCAGACTGGTAGGAGGTGAGGAGATGGGCAGCCGGGTTGGAGAGGATGTGCAGCAAGGTGGTGGGTGGCAGGCTGGATGGTCCCACATTGTGTGCAGATAAATGAGAAGGAATAATTGGGGATCAAGACAGACTGCACAACCCAGGTTCCAGTGTGGACAAAATAAAGCCTCAGAACCTTTCACTGTAAAAGCCAGTGGGGATTCTAGTGGTTGGAAAAACTCCCAGTCTCTTGAAAGGGGGACAAGAGCAGAGCAAGCAGCATTGTTACCTCTCAGACCCCTCCCTAATGTATAGCAACAACACACAGCAAAGTGGGTTGCCCTGCCCTAGTGAATACCTAAGACTCTGTCCCTTACAATTTACCAGGTGTGCCAAGACAAAGAAATAGGGCCCAAATGAAAGAACAGATCAAAACTCCAGAAAAAGAATGAAGTGAGGAGGAGATACCCAACCTATCAGATGCAGAGTTCAAAACACTGGTAATCAGGATGCCCACAGAAATGACAGTACTGGTGAAAAATAAATGGAGAAGTTAAGTCTATACAAAGAAAAACTGGGAACCAACAGTGGAGGGAAAGAAACTAAGACTCAAATCAATGATTTGGAGCAAAAGGAAGAAATAAACATCCAACTAGAACAGAATGACGAAACAAAAATTCAAAGAAAAAGGAGAGGCTTAGGAACTTCTGGGACAACTTTAAATATTTTAACATCTGAATCATAGGGGTGCCAGAAAGAGAAGAGGAAGACCAAGAAATTGAAAACTTATTTGAAAAAATAATGAAAGAAAACTTCCTTAATCTGGCAAAGGAAACAGACATAGAAGTCCAGGAAGTTCAGTGAGTTCCAAAGAAGTTGAACCCAAGGAGGAGCACACCAGGGCACGTGATGATTACATTACCCAAGATTAAAGATAAGGAGAGAATCTTAAAAGCAGCAAGAGAAAAGGAAACAGTTACCTACAAAGGAGTTCCCATCAGACTGTCAGCAGATTTCTCAAAAGAAACCTTGCAGGCAAGAAGTATTCAAAGTCATGAAAAGCAAGGATTTGCAACCTAGATTCTCTCCAGAAAAGCCATCATTTAGAACAGAAGGGCTGATAAAGTGCTTCCCAGACAAGGTAAAGCTAAAGGAGTTCATCAATATCACCAAGCACTTATATGAAATGTTAAAGGGACTTATCTAAGAAAAAGAATATCAAAACTATGAACAGTAAAGTGACAACAAGCTCACTATGATCAACAACTAAACTTAAAAACAAAACAAACTAAGCAAACAACTAGAACAGGAACAAAATCACAGAAATGTAGATCACATGGTGGGTTATCAGTGGAAAGAGGGAGGGGGAGAATGGGGGGAATGGTACAGGAAAAAGAAGCATAATTGGTAGATAAATAATAGGGGGATGTTAAGAAAAGAGCCAAAGAACTTAAATGCACGACCCATGGACATGAACCAAAGGAGGGGGGACTGCTGGAGGAAAGTGGGGTACAGGACAAAGGGAGATAAAGGGGAGAAAATGGGACAATTGTAATAGCATAATCAATAAAATATACTTTAAAAGAAAGGAATGGCACTCACACAAGGAAGTATAATGCCTGTCTAAAAGATATCCAGCCATGTAATGTGAAAAATAGAAACATTTATTGAAGCAGATACAAAATACAAAAAATATGTACACAGGACAGTGATGCTTCAGTCCCCTTTAAGTAGGCACCTTGGAATCTCACACAGTTCTCCTAATTGCTATCAGCTGCCCAGTCTATTTTCCTGAATCTCACTGATGGTCTGAAAGCGCTTCCCTTTCAAAGGTGATTTTAATTTTGAGAAAAGCCAGAAGTGACAGGGCACCAAATCTGGACTGTACAGGGGCTGAGTCACCTGAGTAATTTGATGTTTCACTAAAAAATTCTACACAAGATGTGATGCATGAGCAGATGCACTGTTGTGATAAAGCTGCCAGTCACCAGTTGCCCACAACTGTGGCCTTCTGAATCATCCAAATAGTTTCCACAGAGGAATGTTCAAGCTTAATGCAAAATTTGATGCAAATTCGATTTTCTACTCTCTCAGTCATTTCGAATGAGATGGCCACGCAGTATGTATGCTCACTCAACTGTGTCTACTGCCTCCACTGACCAGTACAGTGAAGTCATCATCATACAGGCATGCCCACTCCAGTCCACTCTCCTTGGCTGCCAGGTTACATGGATGTCGCGCATACCATTCTCATTATATTTACAATGGCTGGACTTTTTCTGGACAGACCTCGGTGTATTAGTGTTCATGGGAGATTGGTCACTTATAGGAGGATTGATTAAATGAGTAAATGTATTGAAGATTATACATAAAGATAATATATAATATAACTCAGTCTGAAGAGACAAAGCAAACATCATAACCAGAGCCAGATATGACACAGATACTGAATTAGGCAGAAAATTTAAAAATAACTGTAATTAATATGTTAAAAACTCTAGTAGAAAAAGTAGACAACATGAAAAAGCAGATGTGTAATATCAACAGAGTGATGAAAATTCTAAGAAAGAATCAAAAAGAAATGCTATAAATAAAAACCATAGTAACAGAAAGGAAGAATGCCTTTAATGAGCTCATCAGTAGACTTGACATAGCCAACAAAAGAAAAAAATTCAGTGAGCTTGAAGATAAGTAAATAAAAACTTCCCAAGTTAAAATTGAAAGGAAAAAAAAAGTGAAAAAAATAACACAATTCCAGAATGGAAATTCCAAGAACTGGAGAACGGTTTCAAAAAATGTCACAAAACTACAGATCTTTAAGAATCCCAAGCAGAACAAATTACCATAACCCTGCATCTAGGAATATCATATTCAAACTGAGGAAAACCAAAGACAAAGAGAAAATCTGGAAAGAGCCAAAGTGAAAAGAACAGCTTACATATGAAAATACAAAAATAAGAATTAAAACAGACTTCTCATCAGAAACCATGTGCTATTTATTCTTTATTGCTATTGTAATGAATTATCAAAAACTTAGTGACTTAAAATAACATCAATTTTATTTTATAGATCTGATGGCTGAGCGTCCAACATCAGCCTCAGTGGGCTAAAATTAAGGTGCTGTCAAGGCTGCACTTACTCTGGAAGTTCAAGGAGAAAATCTATTTTCTTGTCTTTGTTAACTTTCTAGGACCCGCCTGCATCCTTCTACTGAAGGCCTCTCTCCTTTATCTTCAAAGCCTGAAATATTGCCCTTGAGTCCTTTGCAAGCAACCACCTCTCTAGTTCTCTCTCTTCTGCCTCCCTTTTCTACTCATAAAAGCCCTTGTTATTACATGGTCCATTCAGACAATTCAGGAAATGTATTCATTCAAGGTTATTTGATTGCCAATCTTAGTTTCATCTATAATCTTGATTTTTATTTTTCATTTAATGTAACAAATTCACAGAAGAAAAAAAAGGTATAGAGATTGGAAAGGAAGAAATAAAACTTCACAGATGACATGACTATGCAGATAATTCCAAAGAATTAACAACAGCAACAACAACAACAACAACAACAACAACAACATTTGGAACTGGTAAGTGAGCATAGCAATGTTGCAGAATGCAAGGTTAATATGCAAAAGTTGATTACTTTCCTATATGCTAACACCAAAAATTTGAAATTTAAAATAACACCTTTTTAAGTACCACCTCAAAAATGAAATAAGTATAAACTTAACAAACTGTCTATATGACCTATATGAGGAAAACTACAAAGCTTTACAAAACATCAAAGAAGATCTAAATAAATGGAAAAATATTCCATGTTCATGGACATAAAGATTAAATATTAAGAGGTCAATTATTTCTAACTTCATCTATAGATTCAACACCATCCCAATCAAAATCTCATCAAGCGTTTTAATTAAATTATACAGAAAGAGAAAAGGTTCAGAATAGCTAACATAATACTGAGGAGAAAGAACAAAGTTGGAGGACTTGAACTACCTGATTTTAAGATTACTATAAGGCTACAATAATCAGCACAGCATGGTATTGATAAAATTATAGACACAGGGATCAAGGGAATAGAATACAGTCCAGAAATAGACCCACAGAAACAAAGTCAACTTATCTTTGACAAAGGAGTAAAGGCAATTCAATAGAGATAGGATAGTCTTCTCAACAAATGGTGCCAGAACAATTGGATATCCATATGCAAAACAAATTATCCTAGACCAAAATCATAGCATGGTACTCAGAAAAATGAAAAATTAAGATCTTACATCAAAGACTTGCTATTTTTTCTATCCCTTGCATTTCTTTTGTCTATTAATTATATATGAGACTTGTGCTTGGACATTAAAAGACAGACTTGTGCACTCTTTGGTGCTCCTTGGAGGGAGGATGGTGCTTGACTGATACTGATGAGATGGACCATCTGGATTGGTGCTGACTTAGCAACTCATTTTCAGGGGATGATATTATTTCCATTCTTGCTTGAAATGACAATATGTAATATGGTCCATAAAGACCAGTGAAAGAAAAAATAGATTATAAACTCTTATTTATGAGAAAGAGAAAATAAACAGTTAAGTTGGAAATAATATGGAATTATGACTTACATATTGGTACTTTTTCTGCTCTCAGTACAAAGGTCACTTCTCTGAGGTCATTGTTCTATCGTGTGTATATAAAACAATTCATTATGTACCTCTAGTACCTATTTTGGTTTTCTTCACTAAAAACGCAAGGACTCCTTGAAGAGACATTTATACCATATTTGGGATGGAGAAACCCAAGTTGAGCTCAGAATATTTTGTAGCCTGTTATTTGTTGCTTAATATTTTGTTACTATCACCATCATTCTTGTGACAGCTATGCAAGTAGATTTTACGCAGCCTCATCTGCTGAGTACTTACCATATGCTAGGCTCTGCACTACACCCTATATTATTATTGTCAACTCTTGACTTCCCTAGAAAAAAGTACCTGTTGATTAACCAAAGCTAAGTTTGTTAAACTTTTCATAATAAAGGAATAAGATCTTGATACTCTTACTATATTGTCTGAGAAAGGGGAGGTAAAAGGTGAATATTAATAGGGCTTGAAGGAGAGTATGAGCTCAAGTGGTGTAACAAGAGTCTTTCAATGAAGGGAGACTGAACTTGAGGAACTTTGTGAAATTTGCATGTGAGGTGTTTTTTTGGCTTACTGGCAACAGTGATGCAAGGTTCTTGAAGTGTCGGTACATGAGCAGTTATTTGGTAATCTGTTAACACAGACGAACAACATATTGTCTTGAGAAGAAGGTTACTTATCTAGTTTAGAAAACTATTTTTTAGATAAAATGATTTTTTGTGATTTCTTGAAATTATTTTCAATAATTTCATGATTTATAGTCTTACTTTCCTGATAAAGAATTTCCTGGCACAAATAGTAAAGTCACCTCAACCCAGGCGGTCCCATGTCTCAGCCCTGCTTGTTAAGCTATGTGGATGAAGGTAGTCTCAGTTATCACTGGGACCTAGATGTCAACCTGTCCTATGACCTCTGACTCCTGTGTTGATGTGTTGGTCTATTTTTTTGACATGTTCTAATCTAGACATAGAGTTTAGCTCTTCAAAATAATACACTCACATCACACCAAGGCATTAATATTCATTAATTTGGAATGCTTTCTAAAAGTTTCATAGGGCATTGAAGGCAAGATTGACAATCTCAGACTTAAGTCAAACTTTGTTTTCCAAAGTTTGTCCTCAGCTGTACAATCACAAGGGATAGGTATATTTTTTTCTTTTCTTCAGACAGTTTCTTTCCCCTACCAGAATTTCCTCATGTCCTCCCAAGAATATCCCATTTCCTTACCTTTTAAAAAAATGCAGAGTTGTTTTTTCTCTTCCTTTAAGTCTGACAGGAATGGAATCCATTGCCCGGGGCTCGGCTCCCAGGACCTACATAGGGCCGAGTGGAGGTTCAAGGAGTAGTTTAAATAGAATTTCAGCTTTGGGTGCTGAAGGCGGGGCCTGGTGCCTTCTCCTTGAGTCTATGGGGAAGTTTATTCCCTTCTTTGGTTTACAAGATCAGTATAATGGATATACCACATGGACTCTTCATTTTAGGAGGCGATTCCCTATGGTACTGATTAGGGATATGAGGGTTAGGAGGATTAGGAAGTATAGGATTGATGCTGTCTGGCCGATGATGATATAAGGGTGCTTAACTGGTTGACCTCCGATTTATGTCAGTGTGAATAGGACTGCTACAAGTAGTCAGAATAAGCACTGGCTGAGGGGGAAAAATTATGCTCTATTGTTTAGATGTCGTCCCAATATGATGGATAGGATTAAGAGAGATAGTACTAGGGCTAGTGCACCTCCAAGTTTGTTTGGGATAGAGCATAGGATTGCATAGGCAAGGAGGAAGTATCATTCTAGTTTAATGTCTGATTTGAGTTGATTTGCCGGTATATAGCTGTCGGGGTCTCCCAGGAGGTCTGGTGAGACTAGGACTAGTATCCATAGGATGGTGAGTATAGTTAGGAATCCTAGGACGTCTTTGATGGTGTAATAGTGGTGGAACAGGGTTATATCTGAGTCTGATGGGATGCCTGTAGGGTTGTTAGATCCAGTTTTGTGTAGGAATAAAAGGTGAACTATCACTAAGGCTGATAGGAGGAAGGGAAGTAGGAAGTGGAAGGCAAAAAATCGAGTAAGGGTGGCTTTGTCTATGGAGAAGCCGCCTCAAATTCATTGGACGAGATCTGTTCCAGTGTAGGGATAGCGGAGAGGAGGCTGGTGAGGACAGTGGCCCCTCAGAAGGATATTTGTCCTCATGGTAGGACATAGCCTATGAATGCAGTAGCTATGACTGCAAAGAGGAGAAGGATGCCAACGTTTCATGTTTCTGAATATGTGTAGGACCCATAATGCAGTCCTCAGCCTACATGTAAGTAGAGGCAGATGAAGAATATAGATGCCCCTTTGGTGTGGAGGTAGCGAAGGACTCATCCGTAGTTGATGTCTCGGCAGATGTGGGTTACAGAGTTGAATGTGGTAGCTGCGTCGAATGTGTAATGCATAGCTAGGAATAACCCTGTCAAGATTTGTATGGCTAAGCATACTCCTAAAAGAGAACCAAAGTTTCATCATGATACAAGGCTCGAGGGGGCGGGGAGGTCTACCAGGGAGCTGTTGATAATTTTTAGGAGGGGGTGGGTTTTTCGAATGTTGGTCATTACTGTTCTTATAGTTGAAATACAATGGTGATTTTTCATATCACTGGTCGTGGGTATAGCGTTGTAAGAATAATGGCAGTGTATGTTCTGTTTATTCTGCGTATTATTTTTGTGTTGAGCTTTTTTGGGTTTTCTTCAAAGCCTTCTCAATTTACAGGGGTCGGGTTTAATTGTGAGTGGGGGTGTGGGTGTGGTGTTGTAATAAATTGTAATGGGTCATTTTGGGGGTTGATAGTGTTCTTGATCTATTTGGGAGGAATGTTAGTGGTGTTTGGGTGTACTACAGCAATGGCTACGGAGCAGTATCTGGAGGTTTGGGTCTTTAATAAAACAGTGTTAGGGGCTTTGGTGTGGGTGTACTTATAGAGTTTGTTCTGGTTTTTGCTATGTTGAAGGATATGTAGTTAAAGGCTATTTTTAAGTTTAATGGGCCAGGGGATTGGGTTGCTTGCGATGCAAGGGGCTTAGGTCCTATTAGTAAGGAGGTAGCTAGTGTAGCAGGTTTGTACAGTTATGCGGAATGACTGGTGGTGATTACTGGTTGGTCTTTGCTTTTTGCTGTTGTGGTAATTATGGAGGTTACGCATGGGGGTTAAACAGGGCTAGGACTAGTGAGAAGGTGGCTAGGAAAGATAAGAAGTAAAGTTTGATGAGCCCCTTTTGGTTTGAGATTAAGGCTGAGGTTTTTAGTTGGAAGAGGGAGATCGTTTTGGGGAGGAGGGCTTCAAGTCAGGTGAGATCTAGTAGGAGGGATGCAGATTTTTGGCTTAGTGCTAGGTTTGTTATTGGTAGGAGCTAGTGTATGATGGTTGGGAAGTAGCCAAAGAGGTTAGAGAATTTAAACATGTTAGAGGGAGCTTTGAATTTTATATTTAATGCTGCTAGGTTGAGTTCCAGGGCTAGGATGAATCTGGCTAGGGTCACTTCTGGGGCAGTGAGTTTTAGGTAAAGGGGTATAGTTATTGGAGGGATGGTTACTGGGGGGATGTTTTTTGAAATTAGGAATCTGGCAAAGATGCTCGCGATAAAGAGTTGTTTGATGGCATTAAGTAGGAGAGGGTTGTTTTCATTAATTAGAACTATAGCAGGGAGGTGAGGTTGTCCTAGTAGTACAAAGAAGATGATTTGGATGCTGTAGGCCGTGAGGGTGGTAGCAATTAGGGTTGTGAGAAGGGCTCAGGCATTGGTGTAGGAGGTGTTGGCTGCCTCAATGATTAGGTCTTTAGAGTAGAAGCCTGTTAGGAAGGGAGTGCCTGTTAGTGCTAGCCTTCCTACTGTCATGGCTGTTGCAGTAAAGGGTATTGTCTTGAAGAGTCCTCCTATTTTCAAATATCTTGTTTGTCACCTAGGCTTGGATAATTGATCCTGAGTTTGAAGAGAATGGCTTTGAAGGTGTGCATGCAGACATGCAGGAATGCTAGGTGTGGTTGTTTGATCCCAGTAGTTACTATTATCAGTCCTAGTTGGCTTGAAGTGGAGAATGTGGTGATTTTTTTTATGTCATTTTGGGTGAGTGCACATGTTGCTGTAAATAGGATGGTGACAGCTCCCAAGCATAGGGTTGCTGTTTGGATTATATCGTCATTTTCTATTAGGGGGTGGAATTGGATCAGAAGAAAGACACCGGCTATGACTATTGTGCTTGAGTGGAGTAGGGCTGAAACAGAAGTCGGGCCTTCCATGGTAGAGGGGAATCAAGGGTGTAGCCCAAATTGGGCTGATTTCCCTACTGTGGTGAGGGGCAGGCCAGCCAGAAGGAGGCAGGTGGTATTTGAGTTAAGTAGGAAGATCTGTTGAAGTTCTCATGTGTTGGAGTTGGTGAGGAATCATGCTATGGATAGGATGAAACCGATGTCTCCGATACGGTGATAAAGAATTGCTTGTAAGGCTGCTGTGTTGGCATCTGCTTGGCCATATCATCAGCCAGTTAGCAAGAAGGACATAATTCCTACTCCTTTTCAGCTGATGAATAGTTGGAAGAGGTTGTTAGCTGTTACTAGCATCAGTATTGTGATTAAGAATATTAAGAGGTATTTGAAGAACCAGTTAATGTTGGGGCCTGAGTGTATATATCATATTGAGAATTCTAGGATGGATCAGGTTATAAATAGTGCCACCATTATAAATAATATGGAGAAAAAATCTGTTTTGAAGTTAACTGATAGTTTTAGGGTTTGTATAGTGATTCAGTGACAGTTAGAGATTATTGCTTCTTGGCTGGAGTAGACAAATATAGTAGTGGGAATAATGCTTATTAGGAAAGAATAGGAGACTATCGTTTTTATGTAGCAGGGGTAGTCGGGGAAGTTTTGAATATTTAGGGTTGTTGCTAGGATGGGCATGATTAGAATGACTAGGGATATAAGTGTTGTGGAAGAAAATAGGTTTATTACTTTTACTTGGAGTTGCACCATTTTTTGGGTTCCTAAGACCAATGGATAGCTCCTATTCTTTAAAAGTGTGGAAAAGCCATGTTGTTAGGCACGGGGGCATAGAATTAGCAGTTCTTGCATGCTTCTCTGGTAAGTAAGAAGATTTAGTTTCTGTTGTCAGATTCACAATCTAATGTTTTTATTAAACTGTACTTATAGTAGGGTACTCCTAAGATAATCTTAGGGTTGATGGATAGCAGTAGTAAGGGGAGGATGTGTATGGTTATAAGGGTGTTCTCCTGTGTATAGGAAGGCAGGATGTTGTTAATGTGATGAGTATGGTTGCCTCGTTGGATTATAAATAGTATGTACAGGGAGTATAGGGCTGTGATAATAATATTTAGTTCTAGGAGGATGAGGGAGAAGCTGGACCAAGAGAATGCTGATATTACTACAAACAGCTCTCCAATTAAATTAATGGTTGGTGGGAGGGCCAGATTAGTAAGGCTTGCTAGGAGTCATCAGGCTGCTATTAGGGGCAGGAGGGTTTGTAGGCCTTGGGCCAGGATTATTGTTCGGCTATGTACTTGCTCGTAGTTTGAACTGGCTAGGCAGAAGAGTGTTAATGAAGTTAGGCCATGTGTGATTATTAGTGCTATTGTTCCTATAAAGCTTCAGGGGGGTTGGACTTAGGTGGCAATGATAACTAGGGCCACGTGGCTTACTGAGGAGTAGGCGATAGGAGATTTGAGGTCTGTTTGGCATAGGCAAATGGAGCTGGTTATGATCATCCCTCACAGGGAGAGCATTATAAAGGGGTAGGCCATAAATTTGGTCAGTGGGTCAAGTAGGATTGTAATACGTAGTATGCCATAGACCCCTAATTTTAGTAATACTGCTGAAAGAACTATTGAGCCTGTGATGGGGGCTTCTACATGGGCTTTTGGTAGTCATAGGTGGAGGCCATATAGTGGTATTTTTACTATAAAGGCTATCATGCACACTAGTCATAGGAGGGTGGTGTTTCAGGAGGTGGGGAGGGGTTTCAGTCAGTACTGAATCAGTAGAAAGTTTAGTGAGCCAGTTAGGTTTTGGACATGGACTAGTGCAATGAGTAGTGGGACGGATCCTACCAGGGTATAGAATAAGAAGTAGAAGCCCGAGTTTAGGCGTTCTGCTTGGTTACCCCATTGTGTGATAATAGTTAGGGTTAGGAGTCATGTGGCTTCAAATAAAATATAGAGTGTGATGAGCTCCATAACTGTGAAAGTTATAATTAGAAATACTTGCAGTAAAATTAGTATAGTGATGTATAGTTTTTTTCGGGTCAAGGTTTCATTGGAGAGGTGAAATTGGCTAGCAATAATCATCAGGGGGAGAAGTCATATAGTTAGTATGAGTAGTGGAGTAGATAGGGAATCGGAGAAGAACATAGGGGATAGGTTGAGGCTGTTGTCAATGAATTGGTTGATGAGGGGTAACCATAAAATGCTAATCATTAAGCTGTGTGTTGTGGTGTTAATTCAGACTATCTTAGGCTTGGAGGATCATGTAAGGGGGATGAGTATAATAGTAGGTACAATGATTCTTAGCATTGAAGGAGGTTAAGGTTTTGTATGTAGTCTATCCTGTAGGTAGTGGATACCATTACTAGGAGGGGCAGTCCTAATGCTGCTTTGCATACTGCAAATACTAGAATAATAATAGATAATATGTTTGCTAGGGTTAGATAAACATATAGGGTTAGATGAGGGTTACCATAAATATGATGGTAACTGTTATTATTACAAATAGGGACAGCATTATACCTTCTAGGAACAGGAGAGAGGACACTATATGGGATCGGTACATTACCAAACCCATTGGGGAGACTGTGAACGCTAAGAATATGTTTATGTCGGTGAGTGACATTAGATAATTATGATTATTATCATAATCTAATGAGTCGGAATCACTCATTTTGTTTAAACTAATTATCACTATTTGAACCACTCTAGCCCTTCTTGTGACCACTCATAGGCCAGGCTAGCGGCTAGGAGGGAAATTAGCATTAGGGCCATGGGGAGTATAGTTTGTAGGTTATTAGTTTGGGATGCTTATGGGAGGGGCAGGAAGAGTGCAATTTCTAGGTTGAAGAGTAGGAATGTAATGGCCACCAGAAAGAATTTTATTGAAAAGGGAAGGCGGGCTCAGACTAGGGGGTCAAAGCTGCATTTGTAGGAACTCGATTTTTCTGCATAGGTATTTGTTTGGGGCAGCCAGAATGCGATGCTCACAAGGAAGGAAGCTAGTGCTGCATTTGTTAGTAGTGTGATGGCTATGTTAATTATTCTTTTCCAGATTGTGCTGGAACTAACTGATTGGAAGTCAGTTGTACTGGTTAATACTAAAAGATTAAGAGCCTCATCAATAGATGGATATGTACAGTCATACAACGTCTACAAAATGTCAGTATCAGGAGGCAGCTTCAAACCCAAAGTAGTGGCTAGATGTGAAGTGGAATTTTAATTGTTGTAGGAGGCACACAATTAGTAACGTTGAGCCAATAATGACATGGAGGCCACAGAATCCAGTGGCCATGAAGAATGTGGAGCCATAAACCCCACCTGAAATAGTAAAGGGTGTTTTGTAGTATTCTGATGCTTGTAGGAGGGTGAAATATAAGCCTACGCCAACAGTGATAGAGAGAGACTAGAGCATGTGCTTGCAGTTTCCTTCCATGAGGCTGTAGTGGGCTCAGGTGATAGATACCCCAAGCCTAGCTGGACAGATGTATTTAGAAGGGGGGGCATCTAATGGGTTCAGTGGAGTAATGCCTGCTAGGGGCCAATACCCACCCAGTTTGGGGTTTGAGCCAGGCTTGAGTGATAGAAGGCTCAGGAAAACCCGGAGAAGAATACTTCTAAGATAATAAATAAGATTATTCCATAGTGAAGCCCCTTTTGGACAACTGGCATGTGTGGTGGCCCTGGAAGGTGCCCTCTTGAACAATATTGCGCCATCACTGGTATATGGTTAGTGTGTTAGTAAGTAGACCCAGGGCTAATAGAGTTGTGGAATTAAAATGGAATCATATTACTACCCCAGAGGTCATTAGGAGAGCAGATAGGGCTCCTGTAAGTGGTCAGAGGCTGGGGTTGATCATGTGGTATTCATGTGTCTGGTAGGTCATTAGGTGTTATTGTGTAGGTATAGGCTAGCTAATAGCGTGAAAACATATGCTTGGCTTAGGGCTACAGTAAACTCTAAAATCGTTAGTAACACTAAGGCCACAAATGTGAGGAGAGCAGTGGTTATACTGATCCTCATTAGGGCAGGGGTTGCCCCTCCAATTAGGTGGATTAATAGGTAGCCAGCGGTGATGTTGGTGGTTAGTTGTATAGCTAGGGCTATGGGTTGGATAAATAGGCTGATGGTTTCGATAATAATTAATATGGGGATTAGAGGAAGCAGGGAGCCTTGTGGAAGGAAATGTGCAAAGGGGGCTTTAGTCTTGTGTTGGAAGCCAAGGATTACAGTTCTGGCTCATAGGGGGATGGCCATGCCAAGGTTCATTGATAGTTGTGTTGCTGGGGTGAATGAGTGGGGTAGTAGGCCTAGTAGGTTTGTTGAGTCAATAAATAGGATTAGGGATATCAGTATTAGAGCTCACGTTTGGCCCTTGTGATTGTGAATGGAGAGTATCTGTTTGGATGTTAAGTGAGCTAGTCATTGTTGGATGGCTAATAGTCGGTTGTTGATTAGTCGGTTGGTTGATGGGAATATCATAGTGGGGAATATGATAATTAAGACTACAATAGGGAGACATATTATCATAGGGGTAATGCAAGAGGAGAATAAATTTTCATTCATTTAGTCTTTCAGGGGTTTAGGGACTTGGTAGTCTTAGTTGCCTTTGGTTTTGGGCTTGAGTAGTAGTGATGGCTGGAAACTTAATTGTATAATAATGAATAGTGTGAGGATTATAGAGGTGATTGTAATAAATCATGTCGATGTATCTAATGGGGCATATCATTAAGGGGGGGCTGTCCTCCCAATCTTTAACTTAAAAGTTTAATGCTAGTTAGCTTCTTAATGAAATTATAATATAGATGCCGTTCATTTCTTGAAGCAGTCCAGGGTGACTATTTCAAGGACAATAGGTATAAACCTGTGATTTGAGCCACAGGTTTTGGAGTGTTGTCCATAGTATAGGCCAGGCTGGGTGGACAGAAGAGTTGTTTGGTTAAGTTGGCCAGGGATTGAATCTGTTTCCAGGCCTAGAGATCGAACAGTTATCTACTTCTAAAAGGCAGAGGTCCCCTGCCTTAGGTGTGGGGACTATGTAAGAGTCAAGAGTCAAAACACAGGTCTGTATAGTCGGTGTACTCATAGCTTTAGTATCATTGGTGGTCTATAGTCTTAATGGTCATGAAGGGGTTATTAATTTCATCTGTTATATAGAGGATCCATAGGGATTGAAGGGGAATTGTAATTAGAATAATAGCTAGAAGGATCGTTTAGATGGTTTCTACTTCTTGAGCGTCTATTGTACTTGTGTGGGTTAGGCAAGTTGTTAGTATGGAGGAAATGAGGTATAGTTCCAGGCAGCTGATTATGAATACAATTATTAGGGTATGGTCGTGGAAGTGTAATAGCTCCTCTATAATGGGTGAAGTTGCATCTTGAAATCCTAGTTGGAAAGGGTATACCATAGAGATATATGGGGATCTCACCTGTAATAACTTTGACAAAGTTATGTAATTTTTACTAATATCTTGCTCATGGAGAAAGACATAATGTCTATGACATTGGCTTGAAACCAATCTGAAGGGGTTCGATTCCTTCCTTTTTTATTTGGGGGTTATGTATGTCGGTTCTTTGAATGTGTGGTAAGGAGGAAGGCATCCATGTAGTCACTCGAGGTTTGTGATAGTCAGTTCTGTGACTGAGACTTCCCATTTGGCTGCAAATGCCTCTCATACCATGAATACTATTAATATTACTGCTGTAAGTGAGATGAAAGAGCCTATAGAGGAGATGGTATATCAAGTAGTATATGCATCTGGATAATTGGAATATCGTCATGGTATTTCAGATAGGCCTAGGAAGTGCTGTGGGAAAAAGATCATGTTGACACCTACAAATATTACTAGAAAGTGAATTTTTGCTCAGGCTGTATTTAATGTGTAGCCTGTGAACAAGGGGAATCAGTGCATGAACCCACCTATGATAGCGAACACGGATCCTATGGACAGAACATAGTGGAAATGGGCTACTACATAATAGGTGTCATGTAAGACAATGTCTAGCAATGAGTTGGCCAGTTAAGCCTCCTACAGTGAATAGGAAAATGAAGCCAAGTGCTCAAAGCACGGTGGGGGACCACTTAATGTTTCCTCCATATAGGGTGGCTAGTCAGCTGAATACTTTTACTCCTGTGGGGATGGCAATGGTTATAGTGGCAGATG
The DNA here is from genome assembly GCF_004126475.2 of Phyllostomus discolor. NCBI lineage: Eukaryota > Metazoa > Chordata > Mammalia > Chiroptera > Phyllostomidae > Phyllostomus > Phyllostomus discolor. The sequence continues at coordinate 151,626,975 of NC_040904.2, forward strand.
TAAAGTATGTTCGTGTGTCGATGTCTGTCCTAACTGTAAATATGTGGTGGGCTCACACAATAAAGCCTAAGAATCTAATGGACATTATAGCTCAGACTATTCCCTTATACCTGAAGTGTTCTTTTTTACCTGAATAATATGTTACAACGTGGGAGATAATCCCAAACCCTGGTAGAATTAGAATATATACTTTGGGATGACTGAAGAATCAGAATAAGTGTTGGTACAAGACCGGATCACCTCCTCCAGTGGGGTCAAAAAATGTGGTGTTGAGATTTTGGTCTGTTAACAGCATAGTAACACCTGCTGCCAAGACAGGAAGGGATAGTAGTAGTAGAAAGACTGTAATTAAGATGGATCAGACAAATAAGGGCGTTTGATACTGGGAAAGGGCTGGGGGCTTCATGTTAATGATAGAAGTAATAAAACTAATGGCCCCCTAGAATGGATGAGAGCCCTGCTAGGTGAAGGGAAAAAATTGCTAGGTCAACAGAGGCTCCAGCATGTGCGAGATTACCTGCTAATGGGGGATAGACCATTCAACCAGTACCCACCCCGGCTTTGACTGTAGATGAAGCAAGTAGTAGTAGGAAAGAGGGAGGCAGAAGTCAGAAGCTTATATTGTTTGTTTGGGGGAATGCTATGTCAGGTGTTCCAATTATTAAGGGGACCATTCAGTTGCCAAAGCCCCCAATTATAATGGGTATTACCATAAAGAAGATTATTACAAAGGCGTCAGCCATCACAATAACATTATAAATCTGATCATCACCTAATAAAGCCCCAGATTGGCCTTATCAGTCTAGTGACAGAGCACTGATGTTGGATACAAGCCCATCACCAGAACTGGGGGAAGCAGGCCATGGGGACCACTTCACCACCTGAACGCAAGGGGATAACTCGGGAGATTAAAAAACCTTTAATAGTAGGGTTGAAGAGGTCATGAAGGATATAAGGTTCACAGATAAACAGAAATCTGGCTGCCAATTAATGTTACCTGTGAATGGGAAGATCCAGGAGGCCTGGCCACCCTCAGCTGTGCTTTCTCTCAGGTGAGAGTGTGGCACTTCTTGGGAACTCTCCTTGCTTGTATTGTTTCTGCTATCATTATAGCTGCCTCTGCTGCAGCAGCTGCCACTGCTCTAGCTGAGTCTGTCCAAACTGCTCATGCTATTGATTCCCTCCTCACCAATACAACTCAAGAAATGATCCAACAAAAACACGTATTGACTAGGAGATCCTTGTCAGGCTCACAGCCATAGAATCTGCAGTAATATATCTGGGAGAACGACAGGATGCTCTTGTCATTCATCAACAATTCACTTGTGATCCTAGCTTCTCTAAACTGTGTGTCACTCCCCTGAAATGGAACTCCAGTTAGCACTCATGGGAGGAGGTCCAACATCACCTGTGAGGGGCCTTTTCCACCAATCTCAAGGGACAAATCTTTGACTCCAGCTTGAGTTATGTCAACAACTTCAGGACACTAAGCGACTCACTAAGCAGGAGGTCTTTCAGACCCTGCATGACAACTTACAATGGCTCAATCCAAAAACTTGGTTTAAAGGACTATATTTATGTGTCTGGATCATGGGGGCTATAGGGTGCCTCCTGATCATTGTGGTCTTTTGTGCCTTGAAATGTATATACAAATTATTTTCTAGGGATTGTATACTTGTAGAGCAAGTATCAGGCTTCATCAGACTTACCACCATGTTCGCTATAACAAACAAGAAAAGGAGGGATCATGGGAGCCATCCTGCCTGGTTTCAGGGACTGCAGCCTCATTAATGGACAAGAATCCTGTGGCTAGGACTGAGTGAAAAGGCCTTGGAGCCATGAGCCACTAAGGAGACAGAATCTATCTTCCTGGCAGGAGCTGTGCTCCTGCCTCCCTCACTTCCCCCTGTTTGGCCTGGGTGAATGACCGGTTAGCCAATGATGGGTAAGATTCCTCAAGGGAGGGACAACCTAAGACAGGCACAGTTGCAAAGGGCCATCGGGGCAGGACTTAGGAGTCTACAGAGAAGGGGCAGAAAGACCCTCACCCCTCGGCTTTGTCATAGCTTGAGTACTCACTCATTCTATCTGTAAAGTCTCCTAATCTCTTGGCTGCTTTGCTCCCCCTGCCTGACTCAGCCTGAAAACAATGCCAGAGGCAGCTGTGGCCTTGTACTGGAACAAACAACTCCCAGGGGCAAATCTGGCCTGAGAAAGAATGTATATTTTGTCCTTTGAAGCCTGCTCTGCCTAGCATAACCCTGTTGATTACAGTGGCACCTGTAATGCCACCATAACAAACAAAAAAGTGGGAGATACTGGGAACTGCTCTGTGTGGTTTCCAATACTGTAGCCCCATGAGAGCAAGCCCTAAAAGGAGATAGTAAGTCTCCCTGGAAAACCAGGTAAAAATGCAGGTGGCAGACATGACCTGACTCTAACACTGAGGGTTCCCATGGGAACCAGGCCTGATAAATACATTGTATCCTTTGAAACTTGCTCTGCTTTGTTTTATATAGCCTCGTGATATAAACCCGATGTTTAAGTTCAAGGCACTCCTTATCTCATGAAATACGTCTTTAAGAACCTCTGGCATCAGCATGACTAATGGACCTTGACCTATGACAAATCTCTGTGTTCCTTCAATTGTTATCAATAGATAATACTTTTTTTGTGTATGACTGTAGGCTTTTGATATTGATTGGTGAGATATGCATGTATGCGCCTACACGTACCATTCTCAACGAAAGCCATTTGGGAGAAGGGCTCAGGATGTTCACCACTAGAGGGAATCGCCACCCCCTTTCCTGCCAGAACAGCAAGATTGTGTTCAGAATGACTTACCATCTGCAGTGAATGGGAAGATTCTGCTGGCCGGAGTTCCTCCCACACATGGGAAGATACAACAGGACAAGGGTGAGCTAAGTGCAGCAACCTGGGGAAATTTAGCAAGGCCTATTTAGATTCATCTCCATGTCCTTTGTCTTCAGAGATAGGGTTTTATGACCTGCTTCAGGAGAAGGTCAGAAAGTCCTTCCTGCACATTCCTTTTATCAATTCCTTAGACTTGAAATATTCAAAATATTAAAGTGCTATATCTTAAAATGGCATATCCTGAACCTCATCACACAGGAGACAATATCAGGGCAAGAGTTTCTTATCTTGCTATTTTATTTTGTTTTATTTTATTTTATTTTATTTTATTATTTTTATTGCTGTTCAATTACAGTTGTCCCAATTTTTATCCTGTTGGTTTCAGAGAGAGAAGAGGAGAGAACCATGAATTTGTTTTCTCCTGGACATACCCTGACTGGGGATTGAACCTGCAACTCTTTGGTGTCCAGAAGAACATTCCAAAGAATTGAGCCACCCAGGCAGGATGGCTTTTATCTAGAATGAGAATCTGGCATCCCCATGCAGGTCTTCTTTCAAACAGATGGTGTTGAAGGATCAAAGGTGCAAGTGCCATCACCATCTGAGCTGCAGATATAAAGCCACATCAGAGAACAATTGACATCCTGGGTATGACTACCCCTTTGGATGTGTGATAGGCTTGTGTAAAATAATACTAATGAGCAACTAGAGAACATGTGGTGTAGTTAAGAGCCTTTGTTCAGAAGCCAGTTAGAATTAGATTTCATTAGTTGCAAAACTTTAGGAATGTCATTTGCTGTCTTCAAGTCTCTTTTCTTTGTTCTGTAAAATGGGAATCATCAAGTTGTCCTAAGGATTAAATTTTTTTAATCCTCACCCAAGAATATGTTCTTTTATTGATTTTTAGAGAGAGATAGGAAGGAGAAAGAAAGGCAATGATGTGAGAGAGAAACATCAATCAGTTGCCACCTGCACATGCCCAGACTGAGGACTGAACCTGCAACCCAGGCATATGCCCTGACCAAGAACTGAACCTGCAATATGTTAGTGTACAGGATGATGCTCCAACTGACTGAGTCACACCTCCAGGGCTGAGGATTAAGTTGAAAAAATGCATGTAAAATACTTGGAAGAGAGAAAACGCTATATAAATTGTAATTATTATTATTTGTTTTTTGTTGAATCATTGTCATAAGCTTTCCCACTATGACAAGTTCTTTGATCTAAAGGATTTTCCACTTCTTGAAGAATAGAAAGGGAAAGCAACTAGTAAGGGGAGTCAGTTAGTTAGAAGCCATTGATTTTGCTTTGTTTTAACTGTGGCTTCATGGGTATCATGTATCATTGCTTAGGCTAATAAGTCAGTTTTGTGAGGTTTCATGTCATGGGGTCATCAGGGAGTAGTGAAATTTAGGGCTTGGGTGTACAGGGCTTGTAAAACCAACCTAGCCTGAGGGACTTGGGTGAGGAAGGTGCAGAGCATTCTGGTATTCAGTATTGAGAGGCTGTGACATGGCAGTTCTGGAAGGGAGGATGGGGGACATCTTAACCTGTAATTCAAACTTTGGGAACTACTGTAGAAGAATAATTTTCAGAGATCTGTCCATAGAAGCTTAGACACCCATTGATGAGCTGGTCTCCATGGCAGCATCTAGTCCTGAGCAAGGGGCATCAGGGTGCTGGTCAGCATATCTCGTCAAGTGCACCAGAACAACTTGGGAAGATGAAGAGTCCTGGAGTCTTGAGGCTTGAGAGTCCAAAATGTTATCAGAATACTTCTGTTTCATCAGATCCCTGCTGAGCTGCTGTGGATGTGGCCATTGCATCCTGCCCATCAGTATTGGCTCAGGACCCAGAATATTGATCTGGGGCTGAAATTGAAACCAGAGAGTTGGGAAAAGCCAAAATAGGGTGCTGACAGCATGCTTTAGATGGGAAAAGACTCATGAATTGTGTAGAGCTTTGAAAGAAGTCTAAATGAAGTCAAATTTGACTGAGGTTATGATTCTTCTTGGAGTGCTTGCTTTTTTAGAAACACCAAATATTTTTGAAGATCTGGCACTGTCACTCATCAGCTGTGGGACCTTTACTAACTCAAAAGGTACTGGGAAGAGCAATGATATAATGTTTGTTACTGTCAGTTGAAAAATTCTATGTAAATGTGAGAGAGTCCAATAGTAACACAATTCCGGGGAAGAGCCCTGTAACGTTGTGGGTGCTCAGACTCATGAACTGCACAAGTTGAAGAAATAGAGCAGACTTTTCTATTCTTTGAGTTTCTTTGGGGCTTAAATAAATTAAATTTCAATTTCTTGAATTTCTTTAAAACTTTTCAGCCCTTACTCACAAAAGTTACCTAAAAAAGGATTTTGTGGTGTATGTTAAGAATGTATAGTGGAGTGGCTTTAATTTATTTGTGTTCTCTGTATTTGTATGACCTTAGACCACCTCTCCCATTGAAATACACCATTTTGTGTTTGTTGTCATAGAGAAGTGACATAACAAAGGAAAATGGAGAAAAAACAGTCTCCACCTGAGTTTCAAAAGCCCATGGTGTGAAAAAAAGATTTATGTTATAGACAAACAACTTGAGAGAGGAAGCATTATGAGCTAGAGGAACAAAGCTTACCTCAACCCTGAGATCAAAGACTCCCCTGGCTAAAAGGCATGGGGAGAAATAGAAATAAAGTGATGTGGGAGCAGTTGGTGAACCCTGGGATGACAATCTGAGAAAATCGTGTGGCCTAGAGTAGAGTCTCTTTCTATAGGTCATCCATCTTTTTTTTAACATTATTTTTTTTAAAGATTTTTATTTATTTATTTTTAGAGAGGGAAGGGAGGGAGATAGAAGAGGGAGAGAAACATCAATGTGCGCTTGCTGGGGATCATGGCCTGCAACCCAGGCATGTGCCCTGACTGGGAATTGAACCTGCAATACTTTGGTTCACAGCCCGTGCTCAATCCACTGAGCTATGCCAGCCAGGCATCTTTTGCTCAAGCAAAGTAATCATACGTCACTTAGACTCACACAAGTAGCAGTTTTCTAAGGGACATTTTTCTTGAATTCCCCTAGAGGTTCTGGGAAACCAACTCTATTTCAGGCTAGAAAAATCTGTTGATGTGTGACTTCTAGTAAATAACTTTGTTTTATATTTATCTGTTAATATTTTAACAAATATGATTGACATTCTTTTCATTCAGTGCCACAGCAGCAGTTGAAATATAGTACAATGAATGCATGCATGAAAGAATAGAAATAAAAGCACTTGCTCTTTAACCATGACAAAATGGTATTAATAATTAATGAAAACTGAAAAAAAAATCTGTATGTGTATATAATTTACACATCCTACTATAGGCACATCAAAACATTTACTAGTACAGGTTTTAAAAGGACAAATTATGGGTAGAAATATGATTGTTCTTATGGCTGGTAGAATCTTTTGTGGACAGCAGTCTTTTTTTTTTTTTTGGCAGAAACCAATAGTAATGTTTACAAATCTGTCTCTTGTCATCCATTCTGCTGGGGGACATCCACTAGCAGATGCTTAAATTCACAATTATTTGCAAACCATTATCACTAGCAAGGTGAGCTTGTAGCTCTCAGAAAGTCCAGTTATTAGCACATTTACTGGGACCAGAGCTACCTTAGCATCCAAATATATTACTTCTGAGCCTTTAAAAATATACTAATCTTTTATGCTGCTAATGTGTTCTGAGAACTTTGTCTGGACTAGTGGAAATCTTTCAAAAAATTAAAGCATCCATTGGTGAGCTAATAATGATCTATAATGTAGGCTTTTGGGTGAAGGGAAATGAGCCAATATTATGTAATATGGAAAACTTTTTTTTAAAACTAAACAAATCTAGTGGGTAGTGTTACATGGTTATGTGGGTGGTCCTACTTCATCTCAGACTGGTGAAGTAGGAACTGTCTTTGCTTTGAAGAGCAGATGACATAAAATAAACAAAGAAATCTCAGCAGAAGAGACTTCAAATGTAGAAAGGTGAAGTAAGCTATTTCAAGGGAAAAGCAAATGCCCAATCAAGTTCACACCTCATAAGAGATGTGAGAACAGGACCAATCAACTCAATGGGAGTGTTTTATATTGTACTAATCCCTGATAGAGTGGTTGCCCAGTTCAGTTTAGTTACAATGTTTGGGCATCAAGATACATGTAGGTGAGCAGATTCCATTGTTATTTCTCTTTTTGAAGCTTATATAGTTTTACATTATTTGTATTTGACTGTGGAATTAAACACCTGGACACCATGCTGCTTCCAAAAACCCAGGAAATGAGAAAACATTTCCCTTGTAGGCCATCCAAAGGCCAATTATTTCCTGATTAAAACAAATAGAACTCAGTATTTGTCCTAATACATATACCATCGTGAAAATAATTTACCTGAAGGCCTATTACTCATTCAATGTGCCCACCCTGCCACGTGCAAAGAAAAGAAAGCCACTAAGGCATAGCCTCTTTATTCACATATGCATGCAGTAAAGAACATAGAAACATTTGAAATTAGTGGAGGAAAAAAATAAATGAATCTTTTGTATCTCATGAGATTTAATCTTGTTCCCCAAACCTTTGGACTAAAGTGGGGAGGACAGTATAAAAATATTTACTAAAAAAAAAAGGTCCAGAATAAAGGAATATGTACAGGTTGTTAAACCATTAATCTGCAACCATAATGAGCCCCCTCAGAGTTCCCCAAACCTTTGCTTTCTTCTTTCGTTCTTGCTCATGTTTCTCCCATCACTCCTCCTTGGTCCAGAAACGAGGTTGTTCATAAGTTTTCTTGTGGAAGCTAACTCCATTTACATGCTCATTCAGAGATTTAGTTTCTTTAGATTATCCCCATAGTTTCAGTTTTCCTTTGTGTGGCTCATAGATGAGGGGAAAGGTTTTGAACAATTATTCTCTTGGGATACACCTTGGTGAGCCCTCCAATCGAATAATGGCTCAAAAATACTTTAATGTAGTTGTGAGCTTTCCATAAATTTTCAATAAATTTTCCTAGATTTTACTGAAATATGTGGTTTTCATCTGAAAATAACATCAGTAATTAAAGTTTGAGCTTTTCTAGGAGGTTTCTGGTGTCTAAAACGAGTTCTCACTACCTTAGGTGGTGAATTGTCTTTGGTGTTGGAGTGACAGTCTCTGGGTCTCTAGTGATGGTCTTTATCTGCCCCATCTGGTTGGGGGTGGGGGGACAAGCCAAAGAAATTGAAAGAGGAATGCTATCTGGATATGTTGAAACAGAATGATCAACTCTAAGGATAGAGAGTTTCAGGCAATTGAAAATGATGAAGTGTCCCCATTAACCTGCAGAGTAGTTTGTCAGATGGAGATAAAAGTAATACCTATAGGGTCATTGTATGAATTAAAGAACATGATGTATGTATGTTGCATGGGACAGGGGGAAATTCTTTATTGCACAGAAGTGTCTCATGCATTGCAGAATTTCTAACATCCTTGGTCTCTCCATCCATGGAAATGCAGCTGATCCTCTGGAATCACTGTAACAAGTAAAGTTGTCCATGTACATTTCCAAAATTATGTTGGCACAGGGTGGAAGGGGGATGGGCACCACTCATTTAGCCCTGGACCATTGAACTAACTGAATTGTAAAGAGCCTTCCAGATTTGCGCATGTATGCAAGCATAACCTTGCATCCTTGCCTTTCTTTTGCATCTAATTAATAATATAGAACTGATCCTCCAGTGCATTTGGTGAGACTGTTTTAAACACTTTTCATTTGTTACACTGACAATACTCTACACATTGAGGGTACCAGGCACTGAAAACACCAGGGGAATAGGTATCATGAGCATGAGTAATTGCTCTTGGGTGAGTTGGGGGACACTAGAAATCCTGGGTAACTGAGTCATAGCTAGTATTTTTTATAGTTAGGTGAAGAACTAAGACCAGAGTAGAAAATGCTGCATAATGGGAAAATGACATGCTGGAAACTCTGGCTCAGGAGTCAGGAAATCCCCACTGTCAGCTTCCTTAGGTAACCCCCTGGGGTTGAGTTGGCCATACCTGAAGTGGTCAGACCCCAAAGCCATGTCAGTCTGCAAGTATGTCCATGTCTTTATGACAATGGGACAATATGGCACTGACCCATTTATGGAAGAACATCAGTGAAGTTAAAAGCAGTGATTGTTTCCATGAGTTCTTTTTCTATTTTGTTTTCATTCCTGATTCGAGACTACTGCAGACAAATCAGAAAAGCAGAAAACATACTCAGAGAAGGCTGCCACCAGGAGGAACACACCATAAGTCACTGAACTATCACAACTCCCCCAAACGTCCATATTTTCAGACAGTGGTCCGGATGCCTGGGGCTTTGCATTTTTTCAAGGACATCAAGTTATTCCATTTTAAGCTATGTGCCCATCAGAGAGAAATGAACTGTTTCATTGGATGCTGGTTTGACTTTAGTTCACATGCCATTTTTAAACTTTTAACCATAAATGTTGTGATTGTAGCTGCAGTGCTGTTGTGTCCTCCCCATTGTCTGAGCACCCAGATTTAGTGACAGGAAGAGAGCCAGGCAAGCTCAGAAACCTAGAGAAATAATGGTTGACCAGCAACTATAATTTCCATAAAGGGACAGGAGCTCAGAATTCTGGTAAAGCAAGAAGAGGAGGAAGGGGTTAGGAGAAGTTTCCAGGACATAGTCAGGGCAAGGGCTGTTCCAAGGGTCTCCGTTTCTGAAGTGAGAAGAGACTGAGTTGGGAAACAAGGTTCTACTCTTATGAATTTTTTTTTCCTGCCGGATATCTTAAAGGTCACACAGCTATTAGTATAAGAATGTTTTTAACCACACAAGTTTCAGTAAAATTAAAATCAAATGCTACTAAGGAAACCAATTTTTTTTAATTTATTCTGAATACCAGGTTAGCAAATAAGAAAAATTGCAATGTATAGGGCTACATAGCTTGAAGTTCTGAATGGTGCAACAGTGCCAGGGAAACCACAAACTGGGTTTTCTACCCCAAAATGTGGAAACATGTTTTTCATCTTTTTCCTATCTCACACTAGACCAGAATGTTGATGTTTAAAAACCAGTTCACATTCTCTTCACCAAAACAGTTACACCTCAGATGGCAAAGCACGAAGGGGCTTTGTCCCAGCAAGGCAGAGGCTCTGAGTATGGCTGGAGAAGTTTCCTGATTCCGCTGACACTGTGTGGGGGGTGGGGGAGGAGGAGGTGGTGGCTAGACAGTCAGTGGGAAAGAGGTAGTATTGAAGAGATGGCAGGAAACAGCTTCTCAGAAGTGAAATGAGAGGCCATAAATAGACTTATTAGGAGAGAGGAGAGCAGGCTGGTGCCACATTCAAGAGTAAATAAAGGGCAGGGTTCTATGGGCAGTACGGCAGGGGCAGAACAGTGTGGCCAGGTGAGGTGGATCACTCACAGCTTGAGAAAGACCTTGCAATTCAGGGGGCACAGTGGGACTTTGTGCAGAGTATGTAAAATGGAGGGGCCCAGAGTACAGTCCACTCCCCCACCTTTTTGTTGCTTTGGAAGAGTAAGGAAGATAATGGAAGCCACTGTGTTTAGCACAGTGCCTGACACAAAATGAGCACCCATAAATGAAAGTCATTATCTTATCATTATCATTTTTCTTTTGTTTTAGTGAATGTGTTTTCTTTCCAGCCCATTGGTGGGCACAAAGCAACTTCTTGGGAAAATAGGATGATTAAATGGAGTGGTCGCAGAAGTAACAATGGTAGTGCTGACTGTAAACAAAAAGCAACTAGGTATTTCATCACCAAAAAATATTTATTCAGAAAAAAGAAAGGAGTGTAATCTGGTATGTGGAGACATGGTGAGCCACATGCAAGCAGAGAGAGCAGGAAGATGTAGGAAACCCTGTGTTACAGAGGGGAAGAGGAAGTTAAGGGGAAGGGTTGTTATAACCATGGAGCTCTTCCTGTAGGGAAGTGATTAGTGATTGACACAGAGTACGAGAGTTCCTACCACAGGCTCTCTGACTCCTGTGTAGGTTAAGGTCTCTGTCATAAATTTTGACGGTAGCAAACATTTATTTTTCACTTACTATGTGTATATGTACTTACTATGTGCCAAAAATGGTTCTAAAAGCTTTGCATGTAACTCTATGAGAGGGATATTATTACTATCTCTCCTTTTACAGATTAGGAAACTGAGGCCCAAAATAGTTTATTGTTAGTAAGTGGCAGACCCAGGGCTCAAGCCCATGGAGCCTGGCTCCAGAAGTCATGCTCTTCACCAGGACATACTGAAGGAGAGAAAGAGAAGCTAGTCAGGAACTGGAGGAATCTGGAACCTGCTGAGGGGTTGCGTCTGGGCAGCAAAACCTGGAAACACAATCAAGGAAGAGGAAAACAGGTCTCCTTTGTGTAGCAGAGAAGTTCTTGGCCCAGACAGGAGCTGTGAGCAGAGAGGGTCTGCAGGGCCAGGGTCAGAGACAGGGTCAGTGGTCACTCATTCTCTCCTCCTTCCCTTCACTCCCTAGGCCTGCAGCTCTCTGGTACTGCCTATGAAATGATGTGAGAAAGTGGCTTGACCAGATGTTGCAGCAGCCACAGCTGCAAAAGAACAAGCATTGCAATCCATAGAGAAGAAATCATCACAGGCAGCTCAAGCAGGGCTTCATAGGCCTGGATACAGAGCCCCAGAGGAAAAAAGCTAGGTAAGAAAGCAAGCACCTTGAGTAAGATTGCAAAGTAGGAAACATGTAATCTGTGCCCTCTCACTTTCTTTTTGTGTGTTTCTTCCTCACACCCTAACTTCTTCTGGACCTCAAAGCCTTTATCTACCCAGGATCCCTTAGTATGATGGTTCACTTAGGCCTGCCCTCCTCTGTCAGCAAGACCTTGTGCCTAGAGTTCATACGCCTGGTTTCTCTCATTGTTACCCAACCAAAGGGGGATTCAACTGTCCACTACCACCAATAGGAAAATTCTGCAGTCAGAAGCTGGTGAGGGAGGAAAGAGGTTTTTATTTAAATGCTGCACAATCTGGGAGAATGGCACACCCTTGTCTCAAAGCCCATGCCCTCTGAGAAACGCAGAGGAAAACCCAGCCATCCTCAGCCAGACCAAAACCAAAGGCAGCTTCTGATATAAATATAAAGTACCTTCTTCTCATATAAAGTGCCATCTTTTGGGACCCACCAGTGGCCACTGAGTGGTCATCCAGGCAGTTCAGTTTTTCTTCTGGTTACTGTTGAGCCTCAGGCTCCCACCTAGAACCCATATGTGGGGCCAGTATCACCACCAGCCATGCTGTTTTCAGGGTCAGAAGGTCCCATGAATGCACCAGCCAGTACATTTGCAAGGTGGGTAAAAGAGCACCTTCTTTCCTTCCCTGGCCACCATTCTGACCTCTCTCAGTAGGTGCCTGCCTTCCTTGCTCCCATCCCCAATCAGAGGCAAAAGTGGGTGGGAAGGTCTTTCCACCTATTCAGTTATCCTGCTAGCCTTACCTGTGCTCAGGGCAATGCTTCCTGCCACTGCCATCTTACTGTGGGAGTGGCGGATCTGGTGCCTGGAACCGGTCATTCCACACTGGGGGATGGAGTGTTCCCAAGGCACGAGCTCAGTTACCTGGGCCCTGCGGCCCTGCCTGCTGCCTCAGGCAGTTGGCAATCTCTTGCAGCGCCCCCTCCTGTGTCCCTGCTCTCTGCATGCTCCCGGTTGTCCAGCCAGGCTATGGATATTGCCATCACACTTTTCAGTTGTTCCGCAACTTTACCTGGCTGATCCAGCTGGAAGGAATCTCGCAGGTGAATTTTTCCTAAGGAGTCAAAGTAAATGCAGGTCTTTGAGTGGCTTATTCTAGGGATATTGATGTAATGGGAAGAGGGGGTTGTACATCCCATAAATTGCCAGGCACCAGTGACCAATCAGTCTGCTCATATGCAAAGTGATGAGGTTTTTATGGGAAGCATTTCAAATGAGATGCATTGTCTATAATGCATTTTTATTTTATGCTATCTTATACTGTTCCCTATTTTATCACATGAATTATCAGTTTTTGGGAGACAGTACCAATTTTCATACATTTTATGTATCACATAATACTTAGGGAAGATATTTAACAAATGTGCCTTTGTGGATTCAGTTAGGAATATAGTGAACACTATGGAAAGGTTCATTTTATCAAAAAAAAAAAAACAAGTCTTAAGAGCTATATAGCCCAGGACAATCCCAGCACAAGTTGTCATGCTTTAGGAACTCCCACAAATTCCATTCTATCAAATTCAGTTATTGCCACCTTCACCACACACTTAGATTTAGGCCTCTGAGAAAATGGACTAGGTTACTGTCTATTCAACAAAAGCTTTTTGAGTAAAGTGGTGCTACATGCACTGGTGACACATACATCTAAGGCGTGATTCCTGATGTGCAGGAACTTCTAACTTAATGAAAAGGCAGACAAAACAAATATATTATGTAGAGCTCCTACGATATTCACTGATGGTTCAGGTGTGACAGAATAATGTTGCTCTGGCAGAGCTGCGTTTTAGTGGCAGTCTGTTTGATTCACCAATCATGTCATCTGGTTATCTCTGCCTATTTCTTTCCTCCTAAGGAAGCTTTCCTTCCCCTTTCACTATAAGGGGAATGTTACCAAAAAAGACCCTATAAGACCGTCAGTTTCTGGTAAAAGATGATGAAGACCTGCCAGAATGGCAAAGATACCATAACGTCATATGATAAAAATAGTTATTCAAGTTTTTTTTTTAGGAAACAAAGAAACTTAACATTTCTTTCCTAACCAATTCTCCCATGTAAAACAGTTCTATATCACTATATACATATATCTTCTGAATATAGTTCTTGAAGATATCAAGATCTTAATCAGGGTATTATCTTTTTTCAGCATGTACTGAGGACTACTTTAAACAACTTTACTGTGAAATCAAACTGGATTACACTGTCACCATCCCCTTGCAAATTGATTGGACTAGAAAATAGGCATTGAGAAAAGAGGTGAATCTAAAAGCAATACATTACATTCAAAATGTACAACATTCCTTTAAGTTAACACAGTATGTTCTGCTGTGGTGAGTATTTTTCTAATGCTGGTTGTTATGTCGGGGAGTAATGTCAATGTTTCACATAAGTTGTATTGGTTTGTGTACAATCTATTCTAGTGTGTCAGCATTTTGCCTGCCAGATAACAGCAGCTGAATGGAAGGCACAACAAGAGCCCAGTGCAGTGAGCTTTGCAGGAGGACAGTACAGTTCACAATGGAAGGAGTGAAGCACCATTCACCTCCCCCCCCTTCTTGGTGCAGCCTAGCGGTGAAGCCATCTGGCTTACTGTGCTGTTGTTCAGTTCCGCCCCCATCTCTGCGCAATTTCCTGTCACTCACAGTGGAACAGGCTCAGCCCTCCCTTACCTGTACTGCCAACAAATTTGTTTTCACTGTTCTTAAAGCTAAGTCCCTGTGTTTACAGCTTCACTATAAATTTAACATTAAAAATGGTGTTGCTATTTTTATTGGAATTGTTATTATTTCTCTTGGCACTCTGGTTTCAAGGTTGCATGGCCCAAGTGATCTCTCCACCCTTATCTTTCCTCCACGAATACTGTTATTATTGTTATTTTTGGACTGTGATTTGCAGTCCCTTTGGTATTATTTACCTTTAGTTATAATGGAAAGATCTTTATTTCTTTTAAAAGCTTTTTATTAAAAAATTTAAAACATTTACAGATGTGGAAACTATATTTTATTGAACACTTAGGAATTCATTAACTTGTTTAAACAAAAATTGACTCATAATTGCCAATTTTTTAATCTGTACTTTCCCCTATCTTCTCTCCCATACTATTTTGACAGAAATACCAGAAACTATATCATTTTATCTATAAATATGTATCTCTAAAAGTAGTCTTTTGATAACATAACCACAATTCCACTATCACACCTAAAAAGATTAAAATAATTTCTTTAAAGAGTCCATCAATACCTGTACTTGAATAGTGTGTATGTATATATATATATATTTGGCATAAATTAAAATAAAATAATTATTATTACTATTAAAATTATTACTATTAAAAGCAAAATATATTTGAATTCAAATTTGAACTGTTGACTCCTCTTTCATTTCCAAAGTAAGTTATTATTTCTATTAAATCTAACTCAGAAGGGCATATTTTTACTCTCCAAATATATTTTGCAAGAAACTTTATCAAGACAGCAACTTATGCACATGGATGGCTCAGAGGCTGCTATAGTCAGTAGTAACTGTGGCTTCAACTGCCAAACTTCCCAGACCTCAGAGGAGAGTAGATGAGCCTCCAAATGCCAGCTTGCCCTCAGCAGCTTTGCCACTCTGAGATTTCTATGATACTTCCAAGATTCCAAAAGGATGACCACCTTTAAAAACGAGCATCTGGGTCCTCCTGCCCAGTAAGAAGCATCCTTGCTACTCTCACTTTTATAAGCAGCAGAGGTAGATCTTAGTTTCCAATTTCTCCTTTTCCCCCACATTGTCTCACTAATCTCATTGTTTTCTCTAACCAAAAATAATAAGTAAATAAAGAGGAAACACTGGCCATATATGATGTCCCAGCATGCCCTCATTCTTCTTCCTGGTGTTTTCTTTGTGCAGTTGATTTTATTTTGTTTTGTTCTAGCTCAAAATAAGCAAAGAAGATATAGATGTATTAGATACATATCTGTAGATAGTATCTCTCATATATGAATAATATCTATCTATCTATCAGCAAATTCTGGTTTTAAATTACAGATGCATCATTTACGAGTTTGGAAAAGTTCTTTTTCTCATTTGTCAAGTGGGGTAGGGTTTCTGGGAAGATTACATGAGTGACATATATAAAGTTCTTAGTGTGGTCACTAGAATATAGTATGCACTCAAAAACAGTAATATTATTAATGATATTTTAAGTCCCCAATAAATAATAATATTGTACTACTACTACTACTATAATAATAGCTACCTCTTTTTTAAAAAATATTTTATTTATTTATTTTTAGAGAGGGGGGTAAGGAGGGAGAGAAGGAGAGAAACATCAGTGTATGGTTGCCTCTTGGGAACCCCCCACCAGGAACCTGCCCCACAATCCAGGCATGTGCCATGCCTGGGAATAGAACCAGTGACCATTTGGTTTATAGGCTGGCATTAAATCCACTGAGCCACACCAGCCAGGGCTGGTAGCTAATAGCTACTCCTTTTTAACTTTTAAAGTTGTCAGTATTGATTTCCCTTCATGATAAAACTACTGACCATGCAGGACTTTCATGACTCACTTATTTAAGCTTCCATCAGTGGATGTTGCCTGTAATAATTATCACTGTGATGTTCTAGTCATGTTTTTATTTCCCTTATTCCTTCTATGTATATTAATTTTTTACTCTACAGAAGAGGTGTTCCTTTTTCTATTTACTTATTAATTTTTAATATAATAATATCAGTAAAAATCAGCAATTTTCAACCTTTTTCATCTCAGGGCACACATAAACTAATTAATACAATTCTGTAGGAAGGAGGATCCAAGATGGCATAGGAGTAACTGGAAGCCACACTAACCTCCTCCCAGCACCAATCTGGAATTACAACCAAATTTAGAGAAATCATCCTGAATAACCAACTGAACATTAGCTGGAGAGAAGCCTTACAACCAAGGACAGATGGAAGAAACACTTCACCACAAAGTGAATAGCAGGGAGTGCAGAGGAAGTGTGAGAGGGTAGGCTGGGATACCATGGGCAGCTGAAGATCTAGAGGGATATATCAGCAGCTGGGAGGTTCACTTGAGAAGCGTGGGGTCTAGATCCCAAACAGAGCTCCCCAGACTATGGCACCAGAGCTGGAAAGGAACCCAGATAACATCCAGCTGTGAAAAGAAGCAGGGCTTCTGTCTGCGAGGGGGAGATTGCTGGAAACACAGAGAGCCTCTTGAAGGGCCAATGTGCACAATTTCTTTTTGTAGCCACTTACTCTGAGCTCCAGCAGAGGGAGAGCAAAGCGGAACTGCAGACACTTGAAGAGAGACTGGGCTTTGTGGTTCTGAGGAGGGAAATGAAGGAACAGCTACCATGATCCCTGTGCTGTCATTCCCCGTACTGCAGAAGCCATCTTTCTCAGGCAGAGTACCCCTCTTCAAATGGCATCAGCCTGAAGGGAAGCAATAAATGATCCCCCTGCCTCAGGAATTACTATGCCCCACCCTGAAGTGCTTAACCATGCAGCTTATTATAGCTTGAGGCTATACCACTGATTAGTTTCACACTAAGATGGATTTCTGGGAGCAAAATGAAACTTCAGCTGACCCTCTTAAGGTCCTGGTGCTAACAAAAGCTGGCCTTGGTATATAGTCTGTTTCTTTCTGCACAGAAAGAGGCCTAGCAGAGGGAGTCACACACTATGGATCACTGAGAGCTCCAAACTGGCTGATCAGGGCCAGTCACAAGTTGAACCTGACAAAGGCCTACACCAGAGTCTTTCCAGATTTACCTAATATGTAGAAACAAATACAAAGCAGCAACCAAAATAGGAAGACAAAGAATCAGAACCCAAATGAAAGAACAAGAGAATTCCCCAGAAAAAGAGCTAGATGAAAGGGAAGCAAACAATTTATCAGATTGACAGTTTAGAGTAATAATGATAAGGACACTCAACATCATGAAAAAATGCATAGAAACCATATAAAATGACCAGTCAGAAACAAGGAATGCATTATCTGAGATAAATAATACACTGGAATGAATAACAGTAGTTTAGATAAGTAAGAGGGGAATGAGGGAGAGGTGGGGTGGATAGAGCAAAGGGAAAGTAGAGGATTGGGAATCAGTGTTTTGGAAGACAAGGTAGAAGAAAACCCGAGGCATAGAAGCAAAAAGAAAAAAAGAATTTAAAAAATGATGAGAACTTAAGAAATTTTGGACAACATGAAGTGTAACAACATCATGGAAATACCAGAAGGAGAAAAGAGCTAGCAAGGGATCAAGAATATATTTGAGAAATAATGACTGAAACTTCCCTAATCTGGTGAAGGAAAATGTCACACAAGTCTGGGAAACCCGAGAGTCCAAAACAACTTGGGCCCAAAGAGGCCTATACTGGGACACATTTAATTAAAATGACAAAGCTGAAAGACAAGGAGAGAATCCTAAAAGCCGCAAGAGAAAAGCAGGTAGTTACTTACGAGGGAGCATAAATTAGACTGTCTCTGATTACTAAAGAGAAACATTTCAGGCCAGAAGGGAGCAGCCTGATATAGTCAAGGTGATGAAAAGTAAGGACCTACAACCAAGGCTACTTTACCTAGAAGGGCTATCATTTAATTGAAGGAGAAATAAGGAGCTTCCCAGACAAGAAAAAGCTAGAGTTTGTTAACACCAAACCATTACTGCAACAAATGTTAAAGGGTTCCCTTTAAGAATAACAAGGAAAGAGAAAACAGAAAAAAGAAACAGAGGAAAACAGTCTAAAAATAAAATGGCACTACATATGTATCTATCATAATCACCTTAAATGTAAATGGATAAATTCTCCATCCAAAAGGCAGAGAGTAGGTGAATGGATAAGAAAACAAGACCCATACATATGCTGCCTACTAGAGACTCATCTCAGATTGAAAGATACACCACACTAATAGGAAATACACACTAAGAAATACACACAATAAGATGGAAAAAGATATTCATGAAAATGGAAAAGAAAAAAACTGGGGTAGCAGTATTTATATCTGACAAAATAACTTTAAAATCAAGGCTATAGTAAGAGACAAAAAAATGAAAGAACATAATGAGAAAGGGAATGATCCAACAAGAGGATATAACCCTATTGAACATTTACGCACCTGACATAGGAGCATTTATTTATGTGAAGCAATTCTTGATGAACATAAAAGCAGAGACAGACAGAACAACCATAGTCAGGAATTTTAACACCCTTTGCCTTCAATGGATAGATCTTCCAGACAGAAAATCAACAAGGAGACAGTGACCTTTTTTAAAAACCATACTAGATCAAATGGATTTAATTGATATCTTAAGAGCATTTAACATAAAGCAGCAGAATATGCATACATTTCAAGCATAGATGGAATGTCTTCTAGGGTAGATCACTTTAGTACACAAAATAAGTCTAAATAACTTTAAGAAGATTGAAATCATACCAAGCATCTTCTCTGACTACAATGCTATGAAACTAGAAATCAATTACAATAAGAACACTGAAAAACATGCACAGCCATGGAAGCTAAATAACACGTTATTAAACAATGAGAAGGTCAACAATGAGATCAAGGAAGAAATCAAAAGATACATTGAAACACATGCAAATTAGTATACAACATTTCATAATCTGTGGGACACTGGGAAGGCAATCCTAAGATGGAAATTCATAGCATTACAGATGTATCTCAAAAACAAAAAAAAGCTCAAATAAACAATCTAACTTTATACTTAAAGGAACTTGAAAAAGAACACCAATAAAAGCCTGAAGTGAGTAGAAGGAAGGAAATAATAAGGATCAGAGCAGAAATAAATGAAATAGTGTCTGAAAAAAGGATACAAAAGGTCAATGAATCCAAGAGCTGATTCTTCAAAAAGATCAGCAAGATTGACAAACCTTTAATGGGACACATCAACAAAAAAACAGAGAGGAATCAAATAAATAAAATCAGAAATGAAACAGGAGAAATAACTTCAAAGAAACACAAAGGATTATAAGAAAATATTATGAATAACTATATGCCAACAAACTGGACAACCTGGACAAAATGAATGAATTCCTAGAAACATGCAATCTTCCAAAACTAAATCAGGGAGAGTCAGAAAGTCTGAATAAACAGATTATACCTAGTGAAATTGAAGCAGTAATAAAAAAAAAAAAAAACTCCCAACAAACAAAAACTCTAGACTGGATGGCTTCACAGGTGAATTTTACCAAACATTCCAAAAAGAGCTCACGCCTCTCCTCAAACTATTTCATAAAATATGAGAGTGGGGAAGGCTCCCAACTCATTTTACAAGGCCAGAATTATCCTAATACCAAAAGCAGATAAAGACCTACAAAGAAAGAAAATTAAAGGCCAATGTTCTGATGTTTTGTGTTCTGATGAACATAGACGCTAAAATTCTGAACAAAATATTAGCAAACTGAATACAGCAGTGCATCAAAAGATCATACACCATGACCAAGTGGGATTTATTCTGGGAATGCAAGGTTGGTACAACGTCACAAATCAATATATGTGATTCACCACATAAACAAAATGAAGGATAAAAACCATATGATCATATCAATAGATGCAGAAAAAGCATTTGATAAAATCCAGCACCCATTTATGATCTAAACTCTCAACAAAGTGCTATTAGAAGGAACATACCTAAACATAGTAAAGGCCATATATGACAAACCCACTGCCAGCATTATTCTCAATAGGCAAAAACTACAAGTGTTCCCCTTAAGATAGGGAACAAAACAGGGATGTCCACTTTTGCTTCTCTTATTCAACATAGTACTGAAAGTTCTAGCCACAGCAATGAAACAACAAGAAAAAAAAGCATCAAAATTGGAACAGAAGAGGTAAGCTGTCATTATTTGCAGATGCCATGGTACTGTATATGAGAACCCCAAAGATTCCACCAAAAAAACTATTATAAGTGATAAATGAATTCAGCAAAGTAATAGGATACAATATGAATGTCTAGAAATCAGCTGTATATTTGTATGCTAATAATGAATTAACAGAAAGAGAAATCAAAAAAACAATCCCATTCACAACTGCTTCAAAAAGAATAAAATACCTAGGAATAAACCAAGGATGTAAAAGACCTGTACTCAGAAAATTATAAGACACTGAAGAAAGAAACTGAAGAAGATATAAATAAGTGGAATCACATACCATGTTCATGGATAGGAAGAATTAACATTATTAGAATGTTCATACTACCCAAAGCAATCTATACATTAAACACAATTCCTATCAAGATTTCAATAATGTGTTTCACAGAACTAGAACAAATATTTCAAAAATTTATATGGAACAACAAAAGGCCTTGTGTATTAACTATGACCCTGAGAAAGAAGATTGAAGTTGGAGGAATCATGCTATCTAATATCAAACTATACTATAAGGCCATAGTAATCAAAACAGCATAAAAACAGATATAGACAGGTACTTGCATAAAAACAGATATAAATAAAAGGAACAGAATAGAGAGCCCCAAAATAAACTCACATATTTATAGCCAATTAATATTCAACAGGAGAAGCAAGCACATATAATGAACTAAAGATAGCTCATTCAATAAATGGTGTTGGGAAAATCGAACAGATACATGCAGAGAAATGAAACTGGACCACCTTATTATGCTATACACAAGAATAAATCAATTCAAATGGATCAAAGACTTAAATGTTAGACAAAAAACATAAAAATCTCAGGAGAAAACATAGGCAGCAAAATCTCTGACATTGCTCATAAGAATATTTTATCAGATATATCTCTAGGCAAGGGAAACAAAAAGAAAAATAAACAGTTGAGACTTAAACTAAAAAGTTTTTGCACAGCAAAAGAAATAACAAAATAAAAAGACAATGCACAGAATGGGAGAACAGATTCATTGATACATCTAATAAGGGGCTAATATCCAAAATTTGTAGAGAACTTACAAAACTCAACACCATAAAAACAAACAACCCAATTAAAAAATGAATTGGTTCTTTTCAATTGGTGTTTCAGGATCCTTAGGTATATCCCAGCAGTAGAATTGCTGGGTCAAAAGGGCAGTTTCCATTTTTAGTTTTCTGAGGAATTCCGTACTGTTTTCCACAGTGGCTGCACCAGTCTGCATTTCCACCAACAGTGCACTAGGGTTCCCTTTTTTCCACTTCCTCTCTAACACTTGTTTGTTGATTTGTTTATGATGGTCATTCTTGCCAGTGTGAACTGGGTATCTCATTGTGGTTTAATTTGCATCCCTCTGATGGCTAGTGATATTGAGCATCTTTTCATATATCTCTGGGCCCTCTGTATGTCCTCCTTGGAGAGTGTCTACTCAGGTCCTTTGTCCATTTTAATTGGATTTTTTTGGGTGATAGAGTTCTAGGCATTTAATTCTTAATTTTTTATTTTTAAAAGATTTTATTTCTTTATTTTTTAGAGAAAGGGAAAGGAAGGGGAAATAGAGGAACAGAAACACCTATGTGAGAGAGAAACATCGATTGGTTGCTCTCGCACATGCCCAGACTAGGGACTGAACCCACACCAGGCATGTACCTTACCGGGAATTGAACTCATGAGCTTTAGGCTTTGTGTTAGCATGCCTAACCAACGAACCACCTTGGTTTGCATGAATTGTATGATTCTTTATAATGTTGGATGATGAATCCCCTATCGAAGTATCACTGGCAAATATTTTCCTCCATTCAGTGGGTTGTCTTTTCATTTTGTTGATGGTTTGTTTTGCTGTGCAAACACCTTAGTTTGATTTAGCCCCCTTTATTTATTTTTATTTTGTTCTCTTGCCCAATGAGATGTGTCAGAAAAAACTATTAGTAAGACAAATATCTGAGATTTACTGCCTATGTTATCTTCTAGGAGTTTTAGTGGTTTCAAGTCTTACATTCTTTAACCCATTTTGTGTTTATTCTTGTATATGGTGTAAGAAGGTGATCTAGTTTAATTTTTTGCATGTATCTAATTTCCCCCAACACCATTTATTGAATAAGTTGTCTTACCCCATTGTACAATGTGATTTTGTCTCTTTTGTCAATATTAATTGACCATAAATGTGGGGTTTATTTCTGGGCTGTCTAGTCGTTCCATTGATATATGTCTGTTTTTGTGCCAGTGCCATGCTGTTTTGATTACTACAGCCTTGTATTTTGATATCATGTAGTGTGATACTTCTAACTTTTGTTTTTTTTATCAAGATTACTGTGGCGATTGGGGTCTTTTTGGTTTGAAATTAACTTTTGGGGTCTTTTTTTGTTCTAGTTTTGTGAAATACTCCATTGGTATTTTGATAGAATTGAATCTATAGATGTTTTGGATGATATGAACATTTTAAGGATGTAATTCTTTCTGTCCATGAGCATGGTATATGCTTTCCTTTTATTTGTATCTTCTTCAGTATCTTTCTTCAGTGCCTTGTAATTTTTTGAGTTACAGGCCTTTTACCTCCTTGGCTAAAATTATTCTTAGGTATTTATTATTTATTTTTGGATGTGATTTTTAAATGGGATGTTTTCTTAGTTCCCCCTTTTGTTAGTTCATTATTACTTATAAATATGCAACCAATTACTGGGTATTTATTTTGTATCCTGTTACCTTAGTAAATTCATTCATCAATTCTAGTATTTTTCTGTGGAATCTTTAAGGTTCTCTATGTACAGCATCATGTCATCTGCAAAATAATGACAGTTTGACATCTTCCTTTCCATTTTGGGTACCCTTTATTTCTTCTTCTTAACTGATTGCTGTGGGTAGGACTTCCAGTACTATATTGAGTAAGAGTGGTGGAAAAGTGAATATTCTGTTCTCATTCCCTATCTTAAGAGAATTGCTTTTAGGTTTTCACCTTTGAGTGTGGTATTAGCTGTGGGTTGCCATATATGGATTTTATTATGTGATAAGAATGTTCCCTTTATTCCCACCTTGTTCAGAGTTTTATCATAAATGTATTCTGGATTTTGTCCAAAGCTTTCTTCTGCATCTATTGATATGATCATGAATTTTGTACTGCATTTTTGTTCATGTGGTGTATCACATTAATTATTTTGTGGATATTGTACCAACCTTTCATTTAGGATAAATTCCACTTGATCATGGTGTATGATCTTTTTAAATGTATTGCTGGATTCAATCTGTTAATATTTTGTTGAGGATTTTTGTATCTATGTTCATCAGGTCTATAATTTCTTCTTTGGAGTTTTTTAGTGTGGTTTTGGAATTACTAGGATAACACTGGCCTCATAAAATAAGCAGAGGAGTCTTTCCTCCTTTCAATTTTTTGGAATACTTTAAGAATGATAGGTCTCAGTTTTTCCCTGATGTTTGGTAAAATTTACCTGTGAACCATTTGACCCAGGACTTTTGCTTGTTGGAAATTTTTTGATTACTGTTTCGATTTCATTAGTTGTATTCATTTTGTTCATATTTTCTTTTTCTCCTCAATTCAGTTTTGAAAGATTGTATTTTCTAGGACTTTATTCATTTCTTCCAGATTGTCCAATTTGTTCATATGTTGTTGTTCATAATATTTTCTTACAATCCTTTGTAATTTTGTGGCATCGGGTGTTACTTCTCTTTCCATTTCTGATTTTATTTATTTGGGTCTTCTCTTTTTTATTTATGAGTGTGATTAAAAGTTTATTATTCTTTTGTATCTTTTAGAAGAACCAGCTCTTGGTTTCATTGGTCTTTTGTATTTTTTTTAGACCTTCATTGTTTGTTTCTTTCTTTATTTGTTTATTATTGATCTTTATTTGTTTCTGCTCGACTTCATTACTTCCTTTATTTTGGTTACCTTCAACTTGGTTTGTTTTTCTTTTTCTAGTTCTGTTAAGTGTGAGGTTAGAGTGTTATTTGAGACTTTTCTTGTTTCTTGGTGTAATCCTATAATACTATGAACTTCCCTCTCAGGACTGCTTTTGCTGTGACACATAGGTGTTGGGTTGTTGTATTCTCATTTCATTTGTCTCAGTGTATCTTCTGTTTTCTTTCTTGATCTCATTGCTAACCCACTTATTGCTTAGTAATGTGTTAGTTAGCCTCCATGTGTTTGTGTATTGTTCAGTTTTTTCTTGTAATTAATTTCTAGTTTCATGTCATTGTGGTCAGAGAACATGCTTGATACGATTTTAATCTTAAATTTATTGAGACTTGTTTTGTGTCCTCACATGTGGTCGGTCTAGAAAATGTTCCATGTGCTTTTGAAAAGAATGTATATCCTCTACTTTGGGGGTGAAAATGCTCTGAAGATAACAATTAAACTCATTTGATCTAGTGTGTCATTTAAGGTTGCTGTTTTTTGTTGATTTTCTGCCTGGAAGGTATATCCATTGATGTCAATGGAGTGTTAAAATATGACTGTATTACTGTTGATCTTCCCTTTATATATCAAGGTTTATATATTTATAAGCTTATATTTATGCTTATATATTTAGGTGATCCTATATTGGGTGTATAAATGATTACAAGGGTTATTTATCGTGTTGAATGACCTCTTTATCATTATGTAGTGTCCTTTTTGTTTCTTACTATCCCTTTGTTTTAAAGTTTACTTTGTCTAATATAAGTATTGCTACCCAGCTTTTTAAAAAATTTTCATTTGCATGAGATATCTTTTTCTGTACCTTTACTTTTATTCTGTGTGTGCCTTTTGTTCTGAGGTGGGTCCTCTTGCAGACAGCATTTATATGGGTATTGTTTTCTATATATTCGTTATCCTATTTCTTTTGACTGGAGGATTTAAAACTATTTACATTCAAGTAATTATTGAGAGGCATGTATTTATTCCCTATCAGTACTTATATATTATTCTTTATATATAATATTCTATATATATATTCTTTATAAATAAAATTTATATTTTATTCTTTATATGTTTGCTCCTCCCCTCCTCCTCCTTTTCCTTCTTCATCTCTTTCTCCTTTTGCCCTTCCCTCTCCCTCCTCCTCCTCCTTCTTCTTTTCCTCTTTCTCCTCCTCTTATTCCTCCTCCACTTTCTTCACCTTCTCCTCCTTTTTCTCCTCCTCCTCCTTCTTCTTCCAGTCACTTTGACATTTCTTCTAATACTAGTTTGGTGATAATGAATGCCTTTAGCTTGTCTGGGAAGCCCTTTATTTCTTTAATTTTAAATGATTAGCCTTGCTGGGTAAAGTAGTCTTGGTTGTATGTCCTTGCTTTTTATCCCTTTGAATATTTCATGCCAACATTTTTAGCCTGTTTCTATTGAGAAATCAGGTGACAGTTTTATGATAGCTTGTAGGCAACTAGCTTTCTTCTCTTGCTTTTTAGATTCTCTCTTTGTCTTTAAGCTTTGCCTTTTTAATTATGATGTGTCTTGGTGTGGGCCTCTTTGGATTAATCTTGTTTGGGACTCTCTGATCTTCCTAAATTTGTATGTCTTTTCCTTTTGCCATGTTAAAATTTTTTCAGTCATTATTTCTTCAAATAGATTCTCAATTCCTTGATCTTTCTTTTATACTTCTGGTACTCTATAATGTGGATGTTGTTACATTTCATGTTGTCACATAGGTTCCCTTAAACTATTTTCCACTTAAAAAATTCTTCTCTCTTTTTGCAACTCTGATTGGGTGTTTTCTGCCACCTTGTCTCCCAAATCACTACTTTGATCTTCATCTAATCTACTGTTTATTTTTTCTAGTGTATTCTTCATTCCACATATGTGTGTCTTTATTATTATTGGTTATTTCTATCCCTTTTCATGCTGTTGAAGTTCTCACAAAGTTCCTTGAGCATCCTTATGACCATTGTTTTGTACTTTATATACAGTAGATTGCTTGACTCTATTTCATTTAGCCTTTTTCTGGAGATTTCTCCTGTTCTTTCATTTGTGACATGTTTGCTTGTCTCTCCATTTTGGCTGCCTCTGTTTGTTTCTGTGTATTATGCAGATCTGTTATGCTTCCCAGTCTTGGTAGGGTGGCCTTATGTAATAGGTGTCCCCTGAGACCCAGTGGCAGTCTCTTTGATCTCCTGAGCTGAGTGCTCCAGGAATGCCCCTTTTGTGCATTATGTGAGACCACCCATTGTAGTTGAATCTTGATTGCTGTTTGCCTGTGTGTGAGTGTGGTCAATCCTGGCTGACTGTTAGTATAGACCCCAACCACTTGTATGAGCTGCTCTGCTGGTGCTGACCACAGAAAGTAGATTTTGCCTCAGCAGGTAAAATCTGCTGCCTGTCGAGATGTCTCTTTTGATGTGCTGCTTGTGGTGTGAATTGGATCCTGTTCTGATGTTGTCTGAAGCTACAATTGAGTGTGCTGGTTCTGTGGCCTCTTGAGAGGAATCTCAGTGCAGGTCAATGTCAGAACCTTCCTGTGACTGGCTCTGGACAACCCCTTTGAAGCTATAGTGATTCATAGTTTGTGGCTGCCTCTGTGGGCATGGCTATGTGTGGGAAGGGCCAAACTCTGCACCATTGGTGGCTACCATCAGTCCTGAGCCCAGGGGCAGGTCATCAGAAGGTCCAAGACACCCCAAGTTTCACCTCTGCCTGCTTCTACCTGCTGGCTGCCTGTTAGGCTCAGTTACTGAAAGAGCTTCTGGTAGCACACAAATTGTGTGAGGTAGGTCCTTAGTGAGTTAACAGGTACTGGAAAGTGGTATTCACTGGACTGATACAGACTCACACTTGATGCCAGCGCTGCATCTGAGGTGACTCATCAAAAGCCCCAGGGTACATCAAGTTTAGCTGTCACCCACTGGACTTTTGTTGTGGGGCAGGGCCTCAGGAAGTAAGCAGGGAAAAGCCAGAAGAGTTCATCAGACTCAAACAGATGGTCTATTTCTTGATCTGCATGGTGACATAATTATTATGTTATCTTTAACACCCATCAGCATATTTTAAAACCACATAAAATTAAATAATAAATAAATACAACAGGGTAAAACTAAACTATAAACCATAAGAAAAAGCCAATCTATAAGATAGATGCATGGGGTATTTTTCTCCTTTATATATGCCTGTATTATTTTAATTTAAATATTCCTATATTTTTTTACTTAGAAAAGAAAAAAATATGTTTTCAAAAAAGTATAAACACTAGACATTTTTTAACCATTGGGCTTCCAAAGTTTCACACATTTCAGTGACTGCTGAATACGAGAGGTGTCATAAAAGCTTCACTTGTTTACAAAAAGTTCAGGGAAAACCAATTATCGTTACAATGAAGGGTTGAAACTGGGACAGGGTGGGGGTTAGACTGATTTGAACAATTTCCAGAATGTCACAAATCTTGGGTTTACTTGAATCATCTCCCATGAGAACGCAACATGTTTTAGAGTCAGAGACACCACAACAAAAAATCTGGTTTTCCTTTCTCACTGCATCAAGTTCAGTTTCTCTTAATTTCAATTTCCTTAGCTTTAAGATGAGAATAGTAAAAACTCCCTTGTGTAATTATTTTGAAGTCTGTAGATATTTGGCATATGTGACTTAATCACAACCCTTGCTCACTGTGCTCCAACCAAATATGCCTTCTTTTTATTTCTTCAACTGGCCTAGCTTGTTTCTGCTGTTTCAAGGCCTTCGTGCAAATAGTTCTCCTGGCATGGGATGCTCTTCTTCCTGGTACTCTCATGGCTTCCTTTTCTTCATCGTTCAGTCTCATTTTGTATGGCATCCCCTCAGAGAGACCTTGCCTGACTCCCAGTGTAAAGTAGCTCCTGAGTTACTCTCTGTTACACTCTGCCTAGCAGCATCTGCTATGATCTGGTATTTTCACATTTGTTTAGTTGTCTATCATCTGTTACCTACTCTACCCAAGCTTGGCTAGTTTGCAGTTAGAAGAATACCTATTCCAAAATAAAGAGTCCATGAATGTTTGTGGAAATAAAAATAAATAACTAATGGTCATTCTTCTCTTGTTATTGAGAAATTCTTAATATTGGTTGGTTCCTACAAGATGCTTTCAAATCAAGGAATAAGAGTTGCTCCTTTTTCTTTCCCTATCTGCATTTTTTCTATACTTTTTTAAAAAATGGTTTTGATCAAAATTTTTTTTCCAGAGTAGTATATAGAAGTTGAACTATTTCAGGTAAAAAGACTTTGAATGATGTACTTTGAGGCAAGCAGCCTAAGAGATGATGTTTCTAGATCCCAGAGGTTAAGAAGCAGAGATTCCTTTTGCTCTCATATAAACCATACAGCAAAGTGAGAGAGAGGGAAGAAGAGGTGGATGGAAAATAAGCTAAGGAGCAGAAATTTTTATCACTGATTCAATATAGTAGTTAAGGGATAGTGAGTAGTTAAGGGAGATCCACACCTGGGTCTCCAGGATGCAGTTGCATCCACTAGGTTTGGTGCTCAGGGTCTGAACTGGACTGATAGATCTGGGGCCTCTTATCCTTCAGGTGGTAATTGCAGTCATGGGAATAGTTTAAATGACTAGGTAGTGTCTGTAGAGTGAGAGAAGAGGGGTAGGGACTGAACCTACCATTAGCAGTGATACTGAAGGACAGAAAGACAAGAAGAGGCTGAAAAGAGGTAGCCAAGATGTCAGGAGAAACAGGGAAGAAGCATCACAGAAGCAAAAGGAAGAGGGTGAGGTGTGGTCGGTGATGTTAAATGTTAAAAGGGTGTTAGTCCTAAAATTGGAAATGAGTCCACTGATTTGCCAATTTGTGGTCACTGGTGACGTTTGACAGTTACTATTTCAGAGCCATTGGGGTGGTGGTGGTGCAGAAATTAGACAGTAGTGGGCTGAACAGAGAAGTGAGAAAGAAGAGTCGGATCTAGTTCATCTGTGTGCTCTAAGATGAGGTAATCTAGTGGACATGAAATTTCTCTCTTTTTTAAACCTAGACAAGCCAGTGTCTTTCTGTCCAGAATGTACACCATTGATTATTTAAAAAAAAAAAAAAAAAACTAATACAGGCCTTCAACATGCATCCATTTTAATAAGCACCTTGTTAGTTTAAGTAAAATTTTCTAAGCTCATTCTGAAACCTGATTTCATCATTATTCACTTCATAGCCCTGCCCCAGACCCTCCTTTTGGAGCTTACTGGACCTCTCTCTTAGGAATTGGAGGTGGAGGTGCTCCTATTACTGTAAACTTTGCAGATGGAGGAGCAGAATTGAGCTGAATTTCGTTCTGGGGGCCAGGGTGGCGGGGGGAACAACTGAAAACAAAACAACTTTATTGGCTGAAATAGAAACAAACCTTAACTAGAAACCAGCTGACCAGAGGTGTTTCAAAAATTTCATTTTCAAATAGGAAATGACTACAACTCAAAAGACATACGCTATTTAATGTCCTGGATTAACTTCAAGATCCCAAGTCCTCAAAACAAAGTCATTATAATGTACTTATTCAATGGGTGAATGTATTTTATAAGAAATTTTCAACAAAAGGCTAGAAAAAGACTTAAATCCGAAAACCAAGGCGCTGTTTTGCCTGAGCATCACATTAATTGAGATTTTACATGCACTATCTATCTAGCATTGGGGGGGGGGGGGGGGGGGGTTAAAACTTTTCCATGCACCATGAAATTGTGATCCCTGGGAGAGAGGTAGGCTGTTTTCATTTTCATTTCACTCAGTGAAGACTGCGGTGCAGGGAGTGAAGTAATATGTCCAAGGAAGATAACTCAGATATGATTTCCTCCCAAGAGCTTTCCCATGGCCTTCCCAGCACTGTCATGCGGTATCTTGATCCACAATTTTAAAAAGTTCAGTTACTCAAGGAGAAAAAATATAAGTAGGAGCGGGTGAAAACAGCTTTGTATCACAGCTCAGCTCCTTGTGTGAAGCTGGCAGTCACTAACTGTGGGACTTGGAGCGCTGGTTACAGCGAGGCGATTGTGGGCAGAGAATGCTCCTCCACGCGGCTCAGGCAAACTAACTGTTCGTGCACTGCTCTCGCCTTTTGGTTTGTTTCGTAGCAGGCACAGACCGTGCAGCCACCAGCTCAGTTTCTGTACGCGAAGAAAGCTGGGGAGGTGCACAGCTCCCACCCCCACCCGCCTCCTTGGCGTGCTGCCAGCACACGTTTACTGGAGCGGCAGCCACAGTCTGCTTGGCAGCCTTCATTCAGCCTGAGTACCGAAGACGAGTGACCGTGATGCCGGGTGTGTGCTGACTCATTTACAAACAAGCGATTTGGAGAGCTGCTAGGGTGTGGGTGTTAGACTGAGCTGTGGTTGATTTTCCAGAAGGCTACCAAAAAAGCAGTAGATGGAAGTGCCAACTGATGAATTCAAAACAGTTAGGTACTGTCGAGAATCTAACCAATTATTTCCTAAGTCTGTTATTTGGGTGTCCCATTTATTAGCGTCGGAATTCATAACTATTTTAGAAATATTAAAAGTAATATGAAAAGTAATATTTATTGCACACATAGTATGTGCCAGGCATTTTTCTAAATGTTTTATCTTCATTCAACAATTCACTCCCTACAACCACCCTCCGAGGCAGGAACTATGATCATGTTCATTTTGCTGTCAGGCAGCAGAGCCTTTGGGGGAATAACTATCCTGAACACACTTGGGCATTTGTGGTGGAGCATGACATTCAGACCCAGGTCAGACTCAAGTCTAGGTTTTTAGCTGTGAAATGCTACAGACAGGCTAGTACCATTAACCGGAAATGGGTGTGCTTAATGTTCAGCAAATGTGATTTCTGTATGTCTTCCTGATTTTTGGTACATACATATGTAGAGAATAGAAGAAGAAATTTTGTCTGTTTACTCTGAAAATGTGCACCAAATTGTGATTAAATTAGGAGGGTGTGATGGATAGGTGAGTTCCTTTCATTTTTTCAGGTGGTTGATCCCCATTCAAGGATGTTCCAAAGGTCACCTCTTGGTGCGGGAAGGAGGAGCAGGTCTCTGTGAACTTCTGTGTGCTTGGCTGGGCCAGGCTCCAGGAACCATCCAAACAGTACGTAAGACAGAGCTTATCAGAGAGTTCTGGGGCCATCAAGAGAATAATTAGGAAGGAGAGACAGCTGAAGGTAAGTTACTCCAGTGGCATAATTTAGTAATTCAGAATGTCATTGAATCACCTGTATTTTGTTGACTCTGTCTCAAAGTTATTGGAATCTTTTTCACAGGCCCATTGCCCTCATGCAGTCTGAGGGCTGGGGAAGTTAGGGACAGAGGGCTGTGACCCACGTGTCTGAGGCCTCACCAGTATCACTCCAAAGTAGAGACATCTTAAAAATTTTTAACTGCTTAAATTATGTGTGAACTGCCTCCCTTCCTCTTGACCCAAATGCTAGAAATTAGCGCCCCCTGCCTACATTTTTCTCCCACTACACTGAGAGTGCTCAGGGAAGAATCTGAGGCTCCCCAACCCCAGCCCTTGCCCCTGGTCTTGCCCACTGCCGTCATGGACACTCTGCGGGCTGAGCTACTCTGATCACACCTGTCATTTCCTGGGGACCATCCTCACACTCCCCTTGACCCCCAGTCTCTTGTTTGCCAGCCTGACTGAACTGTGGAGGAGGCTCTCTTGTGATTCCTTATAGCACAACTGAGACCCAAACGCAGACACGTAAATAGTAAAATTTTAAATCACCTGTCTTCTACCTGTGGTTTTCCTTAGAGCACTCAACATTGCTTAGCTTCCAGCTGGCTTCTGCTAGAAGACACCAGCTCCTCCCCATCACCCCACCCAGAAGAAAGTTCCAAGTATCAAAAACCCTGCAAAATTCCCCTGGGCCCCAAAGACAGGAAACAGACTTTCCCACGTTCTGTCCAAAGTTCCCATCCTGATCACACTCTCCGTGAGGAATTTTAATGTCTTTCCACAATGACAAACTGAGTATACACTTCTTTAAGGAAAGACCCTACCCCTACTGTTGGGGTGTAGGTTTAACCTGGAGTTCCTGCAAATCATCAGAAGCCCTGAATCAGATACCAATGCTTCCCAGCCTCTGGGCTCTTCTTAAATAAAATCTTCAGTGGGACTCTGCATGCTAGCCTGGGTCACAAAGTCCCCAGACTCATCAGTGTCCTTTTCATGGTCTTTTTTTCAGCATGACCACATGAAAGAGGTTCAAGCCTACACTTCCTCGTGTAGGTGTCTTCCTCCCAACATCCCAGCTCCTACAAAGAACTCAGACATCAACATGCCCCACTTTGCAAAGAAGCCCAAAGAGAATGTAGGTTAAAAGGAGCAGCACACTTACTGGAGGGAAACATTTCTTTCTCTGAAATGTAATTTGCAGGAATAAAGATTTGTCAAAAGACACTCCCAGTTGACACTGTCACATGTATACAGTGTCTCATTGTAACAGTGACTGATGCACAGCGGTGCTCAGTAAGTATGGAGTGAGTAAAGGCAGCATCAACATTATGGGGGTTGTACTGCATGTTGGTCTTCTCCAAGAAAAATAGGTGGATGCTCACTCTTTGCCCCTTGTAAAAACAGAGCCCTTCATAAAGATTTCCCCACTTTTTTTTTGTTTCCCAGAACAAAGGGACTGTCTGCCAGAAACTATCTGCCATAAAGATAAACGTAAATTTCTATCTAGAAGACAAAGCAGCTTGCTAATTTAAAAATGTTGATTTCCCCCATTTATTTCAGACATCAGCACTTAAAAATACTTTTATTATTTTGATGTAGTTGAAGTGGAAAGAACACTGGATGTAGATGGGTTGTGAGACCTGGGTTCGAATCCTGGTTCCATGCTTAATTAGCTTTGTGAAGCGGGCCAAGGTATAATCCCTTTGATTTGAGGTTCAGCCTCTTCATCTTGAAATGCAAACTGTTTTATCATGAAAACCAAATGATGATAAGTGTATGATATTATTTGGCGAAAGTAAAGATCTATAAAGATGCAAATTAGAAGTTTGTATTATTTTTATTGCTGTTATTGTTATTATTACTCAAGCTTTTACCCATTTCAGAGCTTCCAACTTCCTCCTAATTTGAGGCAAATTGCTCCAGGAAGAATGTAATGAAAGACTGTTTCTATTTCTTCTTCTTTGCCCCCCTGCTGTGTGCATTTTTCATCACAGAGACATTAGCAAAGGTAGTTTTGCTATTCTCTTTCCTCACTTGAACAACTGTTCATTGTGTAGTTACTATAGACTAGATACTAATCTAGTGGTTGGGGAAAATGTGAAGATGATAGAAACTGTTTAATCTAGCTGGGAAGACAGACTTTAACCACATAATTATGTAATTAACAAAGTGCAATTGAGATGATTACTCTAAACTGAGATGAGTGTTGTCAGGTTGCTGACCTGAGCTCTCCCTCATTTCCAGGCCTGGCCAGTGCCTTCTGCAGCCACCCTCCGTCTTTTTGTCACATGGGTTCCTGCCATTGGCTGCTAGGTCAGAGGTTCTCTGGACCTTCAACCAGCGCCAGCCAGCCCCCTGATGTCTCTGTTGTCACTCCACTTAAAATGGCTTCCAGGTCCTTTGGAACTCGGACAACTGTGGGTTTCTTATGCTGCCCAAAAGTAAACTTGTTTCTGGACCTCCTAGCAGCCACAGCTATGCATCTGCAAACAGTTTCCAGAAACGTGCTCAAAGCCCTCTACTGTTGCATTGGGGATATCGGCCAGGGTAACCCTCCACGAGGCCTGTGATGTGTATCGGGTGGTTGACCTCTTTCTTGGTTCAGGGTGAGCAGTCAGATACCCAGAGGTCAGGAGTGTGAGTCTAGGTTCATCCCTCAAACTCTAATATGATTCAGGCCTATGACAAAACTTTATTTTTAGTCTTTAACACTGGTGTACATATATATTTTTCCCCATTCTGCTTTCCCACTTTTTGAAATCATGGTGGGGACTATAAAGGCCAATTGTAAGCAAGATTTCATAACTAATTTTAAAATATCAGCAAGGAAAACATTTACCCTTTGATCTCCTACATTCTTTTCTCTTTTTTGGTCTAGCAAGTTTCATTTTGGCAAGGGAGAAGCAGGAGGAGAGATAAAACTTGTGGAGCTCCAGGGACTGATGAAACATACTTTGTATCCAACTGCATGGGCTGCTCAAATTAAACCAGAGGTAAAATTTATGTGCTTGGAGTTTGTCATGTGCAAAGAAAGAGTTTTCTAGCTTGCATTGAATGTTTGTTGGGAAGGTAGTTAAAATAATTAATGTATCAATTTTTAATAATGGATGGTTAGCTTTTTCAGAGTGAAAGATGAATGAAATGATAAATGTAGAGATGCCAGTAACATTCTACATTGTTTTCTCTGCCTTTTTCCCCACACTCTGCATTTTCTTCAGTTATTGAACTTGACTTTATACATATTTCCTTTTTCTTTTCTAAGCCTCGATTTGTGATGTAAATACCAACCTCATATTAACAAAGAAAACTTTTTCTCAGTTTTATTTTGTGATTATTATAGCCTGAATTGTTAGTTTATCAAGAGAGAAATGAGAACATTAAGATCTCATGCCAGATAAGAGTTAATTTTTGGGATACATGAATTAGTTAAATGGCTAGTGGTGGAAGCCAGCCTGTTTAAGGTAGTCACGGATTCTGAAACTATTTTGACATTTTTATACGTGTGGATATTTTCTCCCCGCAAATTAAATATTAAATTGCCAGCATAATTCTAATCTCCCACGAGGTGACTATGTGCAGACAAAGAGCTGTTTCAGGGTTTGCTTTCTGAGTCAGACAATCAAACAACAGAATCTGCTCCCCCCACCCCTCACCTTCCTCATTCTAACTCATCAGAGTTCTTACTGTTGTAACAAGGCCGCAACACCCACACTTTATGTATATTTTCACGTACATGCAAATGTAAAGGCATAGATTGCAGGGTGGTTTCCATGTGGAAACATCTCAATCCCTTTTCCTTTGGGGAGCTTTGGACAGATCAGCCCATTTATGATACAAGAGGAAATATTCTCTTACTTTCATGTGAAACTTTCGTAAAACTTTCTCTCCACATTAGCATCTAAATTCTATCACCACCTAAAATCCTCTCTCTTTTATTCTTTTTATATTTATTTTCTGGTGTTTCCTCTGATTTACATGGCATAGCTCACCAAATCCAGGGGCACTGAGCTGACTTACCAGCACAGAGAGGTAGCATTTCATTCAGAGCCACATTTGTCAAAGGGAAGAGCAACTTAGAACTTTGGCTTTCTGGTTGATATGTAGCTGCTGAAAGGATTTCAAACCCTTATAAGCTAATATTTTCTCCTTTCATCCAAGTCAGTTGACTTCTCCCCTCTACTATTCTTTGCCTTCTTTTTCATCAGCTTTCTCCTTTCTTTTAGTCATCTCTGCACCAGAAGCAATCTATCAGTTAAGGAATGCCTACCTCCTTCCCTGAGTTAGGAGCCTGAAGTGAAGGTTGAGTTATATTCTTCAGCCAGCTGAAATCTGCTCATGCATATTTTGGTATGAGCTGAAGCTTTAAATTGTCACTGGAGCTGGGATTCAGTCATTCAGTAAATATCTGTATGGCAGGTGCTGGGCTACGCACACAGTGAGAATCAAATGGACACATTCTCATGTCCTCATGGGTCTGTGTTCTGGTGAGGGAGCTGGACAGCAAACCAGTGCACAAACTTGTACTGTGACAGGAGGAACAATCCAGCAGATCAGTTAGGCCAGAGGAGGCAAAGTTTATCTGAGGAGATGAGCTTTGAGCAGAGGCTGATGAAGGGGTTGGGGAGTATTCATTCAAACATCTTCAGGAGGAATATTCCAAATGAGAACACAAATACAGTGTCTGGGTAGGGGCTCAGCGAGAGTGTTTAGAACCAACAAGGAGGCCGGCGTGTCTGTAAGGCAGTGAGGGGGAATGTGGGCAGAAATCGGGTTCTAGACACAGCTTGGGCCAGATCCTACCCTTGAAGAACACTGTGCTTGGGAAAACAGGCAAACTAAGACAAATAAAAACAGGAAACATTATATATTAGAGAATAGTATACCATCCAGAAAAAAAAAGTATCCTACACAAGAGTGCTACTAGATAATCTAAAAGGGGCCTCCTTGTGGCCTGAACATAGTAAGTGAGGAAGGCTTCCTGCAAGAGGATGACCTTGAGCTGTTCTCATTCATTTATTTACTCAGCTTGTATTTATTAAGTGTCATGCTCTATAGTAGATGGTAGAGATATAATGATGAACAAAACAAACCAAACACTGTGTCCATGAACTTACTAGCTAGTTGAGGGGACAGAGGTAAAGCAAAGAATTACACAAGTAAGTATTAAAAACTGTGAAGAATATTCTACAAGTACAGTGTAGCACATGGTGGTGGAAGAACCTAATACTTGATGTAACCTGGTGTGTCGGTGGTAGGGGTCACAGGGAAGGTGATGCTCAGGAAGTGACAGGATGGCTGGGAGCTGGCCAGCCACAGGTGTGCAAGAACCATCTGGGTAGAGGCAGCAGCCTGTGGGTAGAGCTCAGGCGGAATGGGTCAGGCCTGATCAGGGAGCCAAAGTGCAGCCAGTGTGGGTGAGGACAGTGAGGATAGATTGGGGAGATGGGGTGGGGCTTCCCCAAAGGGGCCACACCAGATCATGTGGAGCAGCAGATTTTAAATTTTATCCTGAAAACACTGAGAAGCAATGGAAAGTGTTAAGTAAGGGGTGTCATGATCAGATAGATGGCTAAGGTGCTCACTCTCTAAGCTTAATTGGGAGAGGTACAGGAAGGGGTCAAAGAGGAAGCATGGGCCAGTTTGGAGCCCGTTGGGGGAATCCAGGCCAGAATGGTGCTGGCTTAAACAAGAATGGCGACTGTCACTGGTGAGATCAAGAGAAAGGATGGGTGTGTTTTTGAAGAGTTTTCTTTAGGTACCTCTCAGGTGACATGCAGAACTTGCATTTATCTGTGTTGTGAAAAGATTAAAATGCAAAGCAAACAAAAGCCACAGATTATACTTTCTAAAATTCTAACAATGAAGTATACTTTAGCCAGTAAACTAGGCATTCTCACTGCAGATCTTGCATGTCAGCAATAAGTGTGTTTTATTCCTCGAAAGTCTTTGGGAGTATGATTTGCTGCTTTTGTGCAAATTGCTAAATAATGATGTACATATTTGTACAACACATAGAGCACCTACTATATGCTAGGAACAGTTATGGGGACTGAGGAAGAAGCAGGTTAGACCTCTTTTCTCTAGGAGCTGGTATTCTAGTAAAACTTACATTCCTGTGTAGTCTTAAGAAACATTCTTTTGACCAAAGGAAAATAAATGAATGATGTTTCTTAAATACTTTAATTTGATATAGGAATTTTTAGTGAGAAAGCCTCCAAAGCTTCTGTTCCA
This sequence comes from Phyllostomus discolor, assembly GCF_004126475.2. Classification (NCBI taxonomy): domain Eukaryota; kingdom Metazoa; phylum Chordata; class Mammalia; order Chiroptera; family Phyllostomidae; genus Phyllostomus; species Phyllostomus discolor. Next base: position 151,664,795 of record NC_040904.2, read on the forward strand.
AAATATTTAAAAAGGAAATAAATTAATAGGCAAACAACTTACTGGGAAAGCATTTTCCATCTAACTAATTAAAGAATAATGTTATTACTATATAAATATCTTGCATAAGTCATTTAAAGCAGAAATCCTAACAGAAAAAAAACATGTTAAAGACATAAGAAATGCTGTTCAAATAAATAATACAAATGGCTTGAAAATATTGACTTCAGTAGTGATAAAAGAGATGCAATTTCAGTCAACAAAATAGTATTTGTTCCTCTAATGGCAAAGATTTTTCTTTTTTAATCATAACACTTAGTGGTCAGTTGGTGTGGCTGAACCAATGTGAGCTGTCATAAGTTCTCTGGAGAGCAGTGTGTCAATATGCATGATGAGGCTTAAAATGTTAAATCATTTTACTTAATTCTATTTATAGGCATTCTCACTGCATGTAATATAATATAATATATATGCTATATAATATAATATATAATATAAAATATAATAATATATTATAATATATAATATTATATAATATAAAACCCATATAATATAAGATAATCAGTGATATATCAACAAAGATTTATGTACATACAAATGGGTAAGGGGTTCAAGATAAGGCATGGACATTGAACTCAGGTAGTTAGAATATTGACTTTGTGGCCTGCATAGTTATTAGGTTTTTCAGAGCTTCTGGAGATCTTATTTTGACTCTACTCCGAGTGGACTGAGCAGCCTCAGCAAGGACCTACATCATAAGGGTTGGAGTCTCCATCTGTCTCTTAGTTGGGAAAAGATATTTCATCCATTTAGAACCCAGGCAGAACTGTGATGCTTAGAATTTCCTTTCTCTCCAGTTGTCAGGGAGCTGTACAAGCTTCCTCTAGTCACTGATCCACCAGGTTCAAGCCTAAATACACCTGCCAGAATCTCTGCTACATCTCTAGTCCTCTCTTTTCTCTGCTTTACCTTCCAGATCCATCCCAGAGTTTAGAATTCCAACACACACACACACACACACACACACACACACACACACGGTGGGAAGGTATGTAGAAATAAAACATCAGTGGATTCGAAGTCAATAATAATAATAGGTAATGTTTATATAGTATATACATCAAACACTATGTTTTATATGTATTAACAAATTCAATCCTTTCAATAACAATAAAATAAGCTAATATTACCATGTAGTAGATATTATGATTCCCATTTTACAGATGAAGAAACTGAGGCACAGTGATTTGACCAAGCTCGTTCATACAGTTAGTGCGTGGCAGAGCTGAGGTTTTTGTGTAAGCAATCTGAGTCTAGAATCTGGCTTTTTAAGTCACCATGGTGTCCTGCTTCATTAATCAAATGACTGGAGTTCATGTTCTCAGTCTTTCACCTTCTAGCTGGTAAGTAGGAGAGACATCAAACATCTTAGAGCCTGGTTTTCCTACTGTGAAAGGGGCATAGGAATACCAATCGCACTGAAGTCATGTGATGACAGAGTGAGATGATGTATGGGAAGTTTCTGACCTGTAATAAACATCCAAACACTTATAATATTATTATTCATAAGTACATTATCGTTACATAAAATCCTGTACATTGACTTTGCCACAATATTTAACTACCATTTAAAAACGCATTGCAAAGGCAAAGCTGTACTCCCTTGCAACATGTCTGAGCCCATTTCTTGTGTTGCAGCAATTGGTGGTCATGCAGCTCAGCAAAGAATTCTTACCCCTACTTGTTCATCAGGTTGTCCAGACCACCTGTCTGACCTGGACACCTGATGACTACACCAGGTCTGTGCCTGTTTGCAGTCCACAGCAGTGACTTTGAAAAAAACTGTGAGCAGTTGCCTGTCACTGTGGTAAAGTAGCAGTTGAGGCGGGATGCAGAGGAGCTTACCAGTGTGCTCCAATATAAAACACCATGGGGTTCTGGGTGCAGAATTTAGAACCAGCTTGCCTGCTTGTTTGATTCCATGAGTTGGCTTTTCAGAATGGCTGCACTGTAGAATTTTATGCCAACCACAAGAATGCAGTTACATGCACATCTTGATCCACCTTCTCACTTACATGGTCACCACTTGCTCATTTTGATCCTCTACAGTAAGCATTCTAAGAAAAATAAAAATAGATTCCTCATATGCTGCAAAGTATAAGTGCAAATGGAAACAATTTCTCTTGGGTAATTGTACAATTTTTAACAAGTGTCTGTGTTTATTCTTGCAAAATATGTATCTGCTGGTTTTCTTCAATTCCCTCTTTTTTAAGACATGAATTAACTTTATTCTGAACTCTTCCCCAATATCCCACCTCTTGTGTTTTAGAGCTGTACAGATCTGGACCCAGATGAACATCTGGTTCTATTGCTGGCTGTAGATTGTGAACAAGTTACTTATTCTGTGAGCCTAGATTTCCTTATCTGTAAATTGAAAACAATAATGCCTAGCATATGAGTTTAGTAGGATGATTATATGAGATAATGTGTGATGCATTTTGCAAAATGACTAACTTATAGTAAGTGAATTATACGGATAGGAACAGAGCATGTGAAAGAGGAAACATAGCCCTGACCAGTGTGGCTCAGTTGGTGGGGCGTCACTGGTTCGGTTCCTGGGCAGGGTTCATACAGGAGGCAGCTGAGCAATGTTTCTCTCTCACAGTGATGTTTCTCACCCTCTCCTTTTCCCTGCCTTCCTCTCTTTCTAAAAACAAATAAAATCTTTTTTAAAAAGTAAAAACATAGACAGACATGAAAAATAAGGGACAGGAGCCAAGGAAAGGAGCAGAAATTTTAGGAAATAACCAAATCATATACACATAAAAGAGAAATGGATTTTCTTGTGAAAAAAAGATACAGGTTTAGAGTTCAAAATAAGATTTTTTTACTTACCAAGGATTGTACAGCATCAGAAACTAGACTACAGCCACACCTAATTTCATTAAGATCAAAATCACAGGCTTTCCTTAGTACATCTCAGATGTCTGCCCTGCCCAGGAATCTTGCCTTGATGTCAACGTGGGAGGGAGGGAGACCCTTAAGGAAGTCAGATACAAGAGTAGAAGCATTTGATGCTTATAGGAAGGAGAAGTTGAGCATGTTAGCCAATTTTGAAAGACTATGGAGTATTGATAATAAATTTTAAAAGTGAACAAGGTTATTGTCTAGTAATTATCTATCTTTGTTAGCAAATTTTTTTTCTCTATTACCATACAGTTTTATATTATTATAAATGGGCATATTTTTTCATCATTAGAAATAGATGGGCAGGTTTTGCTTTAAGGAAGTACTGGGGGGAAAAACACAATATCCATTCTATCCAGGATGTACCTATTGGGTACCTATCCAGGTATTGTGAATATACAGGTGAATTAAATGTGGATCTTGACATGGAAAACTGTTTAGGTTATATAAAATTTTTCTTAAAAAAAACAATCCTGGAGATCCAAGATGGTGGAGGAGTAAGTGGAAGCGACTCTAACCTCCACCCAGGACCAATCTGGAATGACAACTAAATTGTAGAGAAATCATCCTAAATAACCAACTGAACACTGGCTGGAGAGAAGCCTTATAACCACGGACAAAAAGAAGAAACCACTTCACCACGATGTGACTGGTAAGAAGTGCGGAGATGTGAGACAGCTGGCTGAGCTCCCACGGGTGGCAGCTGATGACACAGAGTGTTATTTCAGTTCCTGGGGGTGTTTCCCCTGAGAAGTGTGGGATCTAAACCCCAAGCTGGGCTCCCCAGCCTACAGCACCAGAGATGGGAAAGGAAGCCAGAAAACATCCATCTGTGAAAAAAAGCAGGGTTTCTTTCTGTCTGCAAGGGAGAGAGATGGCTAGAGACTTAGAGAACCTCTTAAAGGGCCAGTGCACAAAATTTCATTTGCAACCACTTACCCTGGACTCGCACAACAGAGGGCAGAGTAGACTAGAGATGCTTGAGGATAGTCAGGGGTTGGTGGCTCTGGGGAGAAAACTGAATGAACAGCCACCAGGATCCCTGTGCTGAGTCATTCCCCATCCTGCAGAAACCATCTTTCTCAAGCAGAGACTCCTCTCCAAGTTGCATCAGCCTGAGAGGAAACAAGAGTCCTGCCCCCAGGAATTCCTGCCCCATCCTGTGCTGCTTAAATCCAGCTGCTGATTACAGGCTAATTAGTTTAACAACTGTTCAGCTTAAATGGCTGATTAGTTTAATGACTAAGGAGGAAAATACAAAGAAGCAACCAAAATGGGAAGAAAAAGAAATCCCAAAGTGAAAAGACCCCAAGTGAAAGAACAAGAGAATTCTACAGAAGAAGACCTAGATGAGATGGAGGCAAGCAATTTTTCAGATTGAGAGTTTAGAGTCATGATTATAAGGATGCTCAGAAACATGAAAAAATATATAGAAATCATAAAAATGAACCAGTTAGTCAGATGTAAAGAATGCAATATCTGAAATAAATAATGCACTGGAAGGAATAAACAGTTAAGTTTAGATGAAGCAGAGGATTGCATTAGTGCAATCAGTTCTTTGAAAAGACAGTCAAAATTGACAATTTTTTAACCAGAGTCATCAAGACAAAAAAAAGGACCCAGATAAGTAAAATAAAAAATGAAAAAGGAGAAATAAAAGTGACACCAAATAAATACAAAAGTTTGTAAAAAAATATTATGAACAACTGTATGTCAACAAACTGGACAAACCAGATTAAATGGATAAATTCCTAGAAACATACAATTTTCCAAAACTAAATCAGGTAGAATCAGAGAATCTGAATAGACAGATTACATCCAGTGAAACTCAAGTAGCAGTAAAAAAACTCCCAACAAACAAAAGCCCTGGACCAGATGGCTTCACAGGTGAATTTTACCAAACATTCTGAAAAATAACACCTCTCATTCTCAAACTGTTTCATAAAATTCAAGAGGAGGAAAGGATCCCAAACTCATTTTACAAGGCCAGAATTATCCTAATTCCAAAACCAGGTAAAGACACTACAAAGAAAGAAAATTAAAGGCCAATATCTCTGATGAGCATGGATGCTGAAATCCTCAACAAAATATTAACAAACCAAATACAGCAATGCATCAAAAAGGTCATACAACATGACCAAGTGGGATTCATTCTGGGAATGCAAGTTTTGTGCAACATTTGCAAATCAATAAATTGATTCACCATATAAACAAAATGAAGGATAAAAACCAAATGATCATATCAATAGATGCAGAAAAGGCATTTGATAAAAATCCAGTACCCATTTATGATAAAAAAAAAAACTCAGCAAAGTAGTATTAGAGGGAACATACCTAAACATAAAAAAGGCTGTATATGACAAATCCACTGCCCACATTATACTCAAAGGGCAAACATTTTTAGCATTTTCCTTAAGATCAGGAGCAAGACAGGGATGTCTGCTTTCACCTCTCTTATTCAACATAGTACTGGAAGTCCTATCCACAGCAATCAGACAAGAAGAAGAAATAAAAGGCATCCAAATTGGAAAGACAATAAAAGTAAAATTGTCTTTATTCACATGGTACTGACATAAAAGCAGACATATAGATCAATGGAACAGAATAGAGAGTCCAGAAATAAACCCACACCTTTATAGTCAATTAATATTTGACAGAAAGCAAGTACACACAACAGGCTAAAGGTAGTTTATTCAATAAATGGTGTTGGGAAAATTGGACAGATACATGCAGAGAAATGAAACAAGGCCACCTTTTTATACCACATACAAGAATAAATTCAAAATGGATAAAAGATTTTAATGTTAGAATTAAAAACATAGAAATCACAGAAAAAAACATAGGCAGCAAAATCTCAGACATTTCCCATAGCAATATTTTATCAGATATATCACCCCAGGCAAGGGAAACAAAAGAAAAAAATAAACAAATGGGGCTGCATCAAACTAAAAAGTTTTTGCACAGCAAAGGAAATCATCAACAAAGTAAAAAGACAACCCACAGAATGGGAGAACATATTTGCTGATACATCTGATAAGGGGTTAACATCCAAAATATATTAAAAAGTTATGAAACTCAACACCAAAAAAACAAACAATCCAATTAAAAAATGGGCAAAGGACCCAAATAGACACTTCTCCAAAGGGGACATACAGATGGCCAATAGACATATGTAAAAATGCTCAGTGTCACTAATCATCAGAGAAATGCAAATTAAAACCACAATGAGATACTATCTCACACCTGTCAGAAATGCTAGCATCAATAAATCTACAAACAAGTGCAGGTGAGAATGTGGAGAACGGGAAACCCTTTTGCACTATTGGTGGAAATGCAGACTGGTGCATCCACTGTGGGAAACAGTATAGAGATACTTCAAAAAATTAAAAATGGATCTGCCTTTTGACCCAGTGATCCAGCTTCTGGAAATTTATCCAGAGGAACCGAAAACACTAATTTGAAAGAACATAAGAACTCCTATTTTCATTGTAGCATTATTTACAATTACCAAGATATGGAAGCAGCCCAAGTGTCCATCAGTAGATGAGTGGAAAACAACTATGGGACATTTACTCAATGGAATACTACCCCGCCAAAAAGAGAAAGAACATTTTACCTTTTGCAACAGTATGGATGGACCTGGAGAACATTATGCTAAGTGAAATAATCCAGTCAGAGAAAGACAAATACCATATAATTTTGCTCATATGTTGAACCTAATGAACAAACTAAACTAACAAGGAAAATGGGGACAGACTGGATGGAGAACAGATGACAGCTAGTGGGCAGAGGAAGGTGAGGGAGTGGAGGGATTGAGCAAAAAGGAAATGATGTGGGTTCCAAAAAATTGGAGCCAAGGATAAAAGTATAATAAGAGAAAAATTCAGTTGAAAAGTTATTTTAAATTTAGTTGGTACCAAGAAAATAAAAAAAGGAAAAGGGACTCATGGACATGGACACCAGTGCGGTGATTGCTGGGGCGAAGGTGCTATAAGGGGACTAAAAAGTAATGTAAAAAATACAATCAAGAATAAATTAAAAATGAATAAGTAAAATTTTAAAAATCCTAAAAATGGCTGCTTAAAATTATAGCAGCTATTTATTATTTCTCATAATTCTATAGATGACCTGGTTATTCTTCTGCTGGTCTTTGTTGATGTCTCTTATGAGATTGCAGTGAAATGGTGGCTGTGGCTGGAATCACCTGAAGGCTCATTTGTGATGCTGGGATGACTGGGCTTTTCTGCTTTCCCATATAATCTCCAAGGCTTCTTCTTCTCCGCATGGACCCCTTCTGTGTCTGTCTATTATGTAACTGGCAAAATCAGCTTTCAAGAGGGAGGAAGTGGAGGCTGTTAGCCCACTTAGAAGCAAAGCCCAGAATTGACACAGCATCATTTCCACTGTATTCTTTTTGCTACTATAAATCCAAAGCAGAGGGCTATTATAACAAACAAAATTTTTTCTTGTGTTAGTTTTCCTAGTGTAAATATTAACTTCAAGCTACCAATGTGACATCACTGAACACAAAATTGAAAAGAGGTGTGCACAGTTGGCTCTCAAGAACTGCTATGAGCTGACTATAGCTCATAACCACCAAGGTTCAATGTGAGAAATGAGTAGGCAAAATCAAGAACACCAGAAGATGTGTTGCAGGCAGCATTTGAGATCTTGCTTTTTGCCATGTTGTCAGTTGGGCTCAAACAAACTTTTATAGATTTTTTTAAAGACTGGCTCATTGAGGGCCATCTTTGAAGACTGCCACAGAAGCAAATAGTCTTAATGGGAAAGAAAGATTCATAAATAGATTATTACAGTGTTAGCATTCAGCAAGATATAATAAAATATCATATTAAATGTATGATATGATCAGAGAGCTACAGGAGCATTGAGAAAATGATTGACTAGGGGATGTCAATGAAGATGCACAGTATAGGTGATGATTCAACTGAGTCTTGTAGAATAAGTATGAATGAGTTCACCAGGTAGAAAAGGGGAAAGAGACATTAATTAAAGGGGACAACATGTACAAATCCAAGGATTGTTAAAATAAAATAATTTAGAGAATGGCAAAAAATTTCCTTTGTTATGTGGCTATAGTGAAAAAACATTTTGGCTGTTCACAAAAGCTGTTCATTGTTCATATCAAGTAATTCCTAATACTTTGATGTCTAAATTATATATCCCCCCAATTTTTATACATATAAGTGGGACAGAATTTTTTTCATATCATGTGGGTAATTTTTAAAAGGAAATCTGGTTTGTATAAATAGAGCATCCTTAGAGGACAGAAGCAGAAAGAGGCTAAAATTATCTCCAGTGGTTGTCTCTGAAGGTTCTTAAATACACTTTAAGAAGCCTGGAACTTATCTAGTAGGCAACAAGACTCCCTCAGACAATTCTATAAAAAGAGTGGCATGAATGTACTACTTTCCTGTGGCTGCTGTAAACATTCACCACACACATAATAGCTTGAGACAACCCATATTTGTTGTCCACAGTGGTGGAGATCACAGGTCCAAAATCAGCTTCACTGGGCTAGCATCAAGGTGCCCGCAGGGCTACACTCCTTCTGGAGGCTCTAGGGAGGAATCTGTTTCCTGCTGTTTTCAATGTCTAGAGTCCCTGCATTTCTTAGTTCATGTCTACTTCCTTACATCATTGCAACCTCTTAGTTCTATAAATACATCTCCTAGAACACACTTTTACCTTTTCAGATCCTTCTTATAAGGGACCCTTGTGATTACATTGGACCCATACAGGAATACAGGGAAATCTCCCCACATCAAGATCTTTTGGATCTCAGATCTGCAAAGTTCCTTTTCCTTGTAAAGTAACATATGCACAGGTTTCAGGGATTAGGGTGTAGGCATCTTTTGGGAGGGAATTATTCAGTCTACCACACATGATCAGATTTGTGTTTTAGAAATATTACTCTGGAGGTTTCTGGTCAAGATGGTGGCATAGGTAAACTCAGTACTCAAATCCCCACACACCACATCAAAATTACAACTAGACCACAGAATAACCATTGCTCAGAACTGCCTGAAATCTAGATGAACGTAGTCCTACAACTAAGGATATAAAAAAATAAACCACATCAAGACTACTAGGAGGGGCAAAGACTCAGGAGAAGGTGGTCCCACACCGACCTGCAGTAAATAAAAAGTGTGTTGTTACCTTGGATACAGAGGTCCTCCTGAAGACAAAGGGGGACCAGTTCCTCACCAGGCCCCTCCCCCCAGGCCCAGGGTTCCAGTGCTAGGGAGAGAAATCCCCATAGCTTCTGGATGTAAAATCCAACTTTGATTATGGCTGAATGCGATGGAAAGAGACTGAAGTCCCAAGTATTCCTCTTAAAGGGCCCAGGCACAGACTCACTGGACTCACCCTCTCTGAGTCCCAGTGCTGGGGCAACAGGAACATACAAGGAAAAACTGAGTGATCTGGCACTGGAGCAAGTGCTGGAGAGGCAGCTTTTTCTCAGACAAAGTGCTGGGAAAGGCCATTGTTCCTTTTCCGGGCCTTTCCCTGGTGGAGTCAACAGGTGGGCACCATATCTGAGTCTCCATCAACCTGGCTAATACAGTTTTCCCTGCCCTGGTGATTCCCTGAAACCTGGCTCCACCCAACTTGTGGGCTGAACCCACTGTTTCCAGTGGTATTTCCATACAAATGGCCTGTCTGACTCATGCGTTGAACTTCCCTAAAATCTCTCAAACAAGCAGCATCTAGCCTTGGTATGTCACCTACTTCTAACTAAGAGGCCCCATAGCCCAGCACTAGAGGCAGCTGGCCTTGGTTTGTAGCTTGGCCTCTTCTGTGTACCTCCAGGCTCAGCACAAGTAGCAAACATCTGCATATTACTCTGTAGCTTATGTCAGGTGGTCCCATGCAGGACACAGGTTGTGACTGACCTTGCAGGGTACAGGTGGTAGCTGACTATGGCCTTCACCTCCTGGAAGGCCCTAGAGCCAGTGCACCCAGTGGACAGCTTCAAACCACATCCAAACAGCATCCACCCTCCTCCACAGGAATACACTTAAGGGACAGACATATCAGGCACCAGAACCCTGCTAGAGTAAGTCCTGCTCTATGCAGTTGGCCCCTGCACAGCTGATCTTCCATGGTGGTGGCAGCCAGTCCTCAAAGCCAATCGGCCTGGGGGTCAATCCCTTCCATTAAGGTGCCAACAGCAACCAAGGCTCAAGTACAACAGGAGAGTGCACAGAGTCCACACAAGGCTACATCTGGAGTGCCGAGCTTGGTGATAGGGGAGGCTGTGCCAATGGATCCTATAGAATACCCACTACATATGGCCACTCTATGATGTCCAGGAGATGTAGCAGCTCTGACTAATACATAGAAACAAACACAAGGAGGCAGCCAAAATGAGAAGACAAAAAATATGCCCCAAATGAAAGAACAGAATAATACTCCAGAAAAAAAATACAATTAAACAAAATAGAGATAAGCAATCTACTAGATGAAGAGTTCAAAACACCGATTATGAGGATGCTCAATAAGCTTAGGGGAAGAAGAGATAAACTGATGAGAACTTCAACAAAGAGGTGGGAGAAATAAAAATGGAGATGGAAAACATGAAAAAAAGTCAGTCAGAAATGAAGAATACACTAACTGATACAAAGAATACATTAGAGAATCAACAGTAGAGTAGATGAAGCCAAGAATCAAATTAGAGATTTGGAAAATTAGAAAGCAGAAAACACCCAATCAGAACAACAACAATAAAAATCCAAAAAAAATGAGGATAGTATAAGGAGCCTCTGGGACAAATTCAAGCATACCAACATTCACATAATAGGGGTGTGGTAAGGAGAAGAGAGAGAGTAAGAAATTTAAAATCAATGTGAAAAAAATAATAATGAAAAACTCTCCTAACTTGGTGAAGAAATTACACATACAAGTCCAGGAGGCACAGAGAATCCCAAACAAGATGAATCCAAAAAGGTCCACACCAAGAACTGTCATAATTAAAAAGCCAAAGTTAAACACAAAGAGAGGATTTTAATAGCAGCAAGAGAAAAGTAGTTAGTTATCTACAAGGGAGCTTCTGTAAGACTGTCAGCTGATTTCTCAATGGGAACTTTGCAGGTCAGAAGGGATTGACACAAAATATTCAAAGTAATGTAAAGCAAGAACCTACAACCAAGATTATTCTACCCAGAAATGCTATTAGAATTGAAGGACAGATAAAGAGCTTCCCAGGCAAGAAAAAGCTAAAGGAGTTTATCACCACTGAAGCAGTATTACAAGAAATGTTAATGGCACTTCTTAAGAAGAAGAAGAAGATAAAAAATATGAATAATAAAATAGCAACTAATACTTATCTATCAATAATTACTTTAAAAACAAATAAATGAAATATTTGAATCAAAAGACATATAGACACTTGAATGGATAACAAAATAAGACCCTTGCCCTGCCTGGTGTGGCTCAGTGGATAGAGTGCTGGCCTGTGAACCAAAGTGTCACTCGTTCGATTCCCAGTCAGGACATATGCCTGCAGGCCCGGCTCCCAGTTGGGGCATATGTGAAGCAACCACACATTGATGTTTCTCTCCCACTCTTTCTCCCTCCCCTTTCCTAAAAATAAATGAATAAAATATTTTTTTTTAAAAACAGACCCTCACATAAGTTGTCTACAAAAGACTTCAGATTGAAAGATACACACAGACTGAAAGTAAAGGGAGGGGAAAGATATTTCATGAAATGGAAATAAACAAAAAAATGTTAGGGTAATAATACTTAGGCAAAATGGATCTGAAGCACAAAATAAAAGAATAAGCAGAACAGACTTATAGACAGAGAATATTCTGATAGTTGCCAGATGGGAGGGCAGCTTGGGGGATGGTCAAAAAGGCGAGGGGATTAAGAAGTACACATTGGTAATGACAGAATAGTCACAGGGATGTAAAGTACAACATATGGACTGTAGTCAATAATATTGTAATAACTATGTACGGTGTTTAATGGGTACTAGATTTATTGGAGCAATCATTTAGTAAGTTATATAATATCTAATTGGTGGGTTGTATACCTGAAACTGAAATAATATTGTATGCCAACTATAATTTAAAAATTATTTAAAGTAAAAAAAATTAATAGACTTACCATATGACTTAGAAGCCCTTCTTTTTGATATATACTTGAAAAATTTGGAAACATGTACTCTCAAAGATATATGCACCTTTATGTTCATTGCCACATTATTCATGGTGGCCAAGACATGGAAATAACCTAAATGTTCTTCAATAGACAATTGGATAAAGAAGATGTGGTACATATATACAAAGAAGAGTTGGTACATACTTAGCCATAAGAAAAGATGAAATAGTACTGCCATTTGCAACAACATGGGTTGGTCTTGAGAATATCATGGGAAGTGAAATAAGTCAGACAGAAAAAGCCTAGAACCATATGATTTCACCCATATATGGGATATAAAACTGAAAGCAACAAATGAACAAACAAGAAAAACAAACAAAAACTCAGAGGCACAGACAGTAGTATGGTGGTTGCAAAAGAGAAGAGGGTGAAAAGGTAAAGGGGGTCAGATATATGGTGCTGACAGCAGATTTGACTTAATGGTGGGCACACTGCAATATAAATATGATGTATCATAAAATCATACACCTGAAACCTACATAATCTTATTAACCAATGTCACCCCCCAATAAATTTAATTCTAAAAAGTGGAAAAAAGAAGGATCAGCATGGAGATTACATGCAGAGTTGATCTAAGAAGAGTGACATCGTTCAGGAAAATAAACTGTAGGCCGTGGCAGTAGTCAGGTGAATAGCCTTGAAGTAAAGTGGGACAATGAGGACAGAAAGGTGCATATGAATTTCAAATACAGCTAGAAATTGAGCTTAACAAAAATTTCATGACCAGGAAGAACTAGGGAGTGAAGGAGAATCAAGGCTGACTTCAATTATATGATTGTGATATAATTACACCATGGGAGTGGCTGAGAATATGGGGTAGGGAGATGATAATTTTAGTGTGGACTGTGTTCTTTGAGTAGTTCTTGCAACATTGTGGTGGTGAGGCCAGATACTGTTAAAATAGACGTGGAACTGCATTAAGAAAGAGATTGTCCATGGAGAACACATTGAGTGGGAAGAGAAATTCAAGAATAGAACCCTAGAGGCTCCAACATTTTAGAAGAATAGCTAGCTAAGGAGGCAGGAAGGAAAGAAAGAGGTGTCCTTGAGTTCAAGACATGAGAAGATATCAAGGAAGAAGTAGTTGGCAAAGATGACAAATATCTTAGTGTCCAGTGAAATAAGTCCTGAAGTCTACTGGACTATGCAAGCAGATAGAAAGTAATATTAGATTTTATTAAGAGCAATTTTAGAGGGCCTGTAAAGGCTGGAGCAGATGTAAGGGTTGAGAATGAGTGGGTAGTGAATAAGAGAAAATTAATGTAGGCTATTATTCCTGAAATATGGCTGTAAATAGAATGCAAAAGATTGAATAGTCACTAGAAAGAGAAGACTATTACCCCCAATAACAGTAGTGGCTTTTTCTTTTATAATTTAAGGAAAAGAATCATTGGAGGGGAAGACGGTGAAGACAAAGATAGAAGAAAGGTTACAGAGAGAGGTCAAGAAGGGGAGATAGATCAAGGATCCATGGTCAAGGTTTAGGTTTAAAAACAGAAGTGGAGAAGGAGGAGCATATATGATAAATGAGCACATATGTAGATACACTAAAGGGTGATATGAAAAAGATGAGGAAGCTTAAGGTCAACAGACTAAATTTTGGATGTAGATGGCATGTGCATCTCCCCCAACTCAGCAATCTAAGCCTGAGTTCACAAGTTCCCTATGGAATAAATAGGCGCAGACCCATCACTTTCCAGTTGGGTGACTTCTCAGTCTCAGTTTTCATATATGCAAACTGTAGCTCTAAGATTATTTACCCCAACACAGATGTTTTATAAAGATCAAATTAGATAATGTACATATGTGCTTAAATAAATGTTGGGCATTATTATTATTGGCACAAACAATACTTTTGCCTTGAATAAACATTTTAAATTTTTCATTTACTTGCTTATTTGATTCATTTCTTTAGCATTTCAATATTTTTCCAATAAAAATATTTTTATTTTTAATATTTATCAATGTGCTCTTTGAATATATCTAATTTTTAACTACTACATAATTTATTTAAATAACTGAATCCATAAATGTAATTTTAGCTCAACACACAAATGTAGGCTCATGTGAATGCCATAATATTTTAGGATTAAAATCCAGTTTTAAATCCTACTTGGGAGAACATTTTATATGTTTATACCTGGAGCTCTAATAAGATGTTTTACAAATTTCCTTGTATGAGATTTTCATCATGCCACTTCTAAATTTGCACAGCCCCAAGGCTATCTCTAGCTTCTATGCAGGGAACTCAGGGTCTTAACTTAAATACTTCTATAAATCACTTTAGTAGGGTTGCTAAATTCAGATGCATGCTGAGTTTATACCAATCTAAGATCTTGTTGAGTCTAGGCATTGAATATGGCTTACTTTATCTCTAGAAATAATTTTATTCCCACAAGGCACCTTGCAAAATGATACATATACAAGGTCTGTTTGGAAAAAGTCCAGCCATTGTTAATATAATGAGAAAGGTTTGTGTGACATTGATGTAACCTGGCAACCAAGGAAAGTGGACTAGAATGCGCATACATGAACAATGATGATTTCACTGCACTAGTCCATCTGTCACATTGAAAGTAACTGGGCGAATAGAGCAACAAATCTGCACCAAATTTTGCATTAAGCTTGAACATTCCTCCACAAAAACTATTTGAATGATTCAGAAGGCCACTGCTATGGGCAACTGGTGACTGGCAGCTTTGTCACTACAATACACCCACTCTTTCATCACGTCTCGTGCAGAGATTTTTTGTGAAACATCAAATCACCCAGGTGACTCAGCCCAGCTTTGGTGCCCTGCAACTTCTGGCTTTTCCCAAAACTAAAATCACCTTTGAAAGGGAAGAGATTTCAGACCACTGATGAGATTCAAGAAAATAAGATGGGACAGCTGGTGGTGACTGGAAGTGTGTGAGGTCCTGAGGGACCTACTTTGAAAAGGACTGATGTGTCATTGTGATACGTACAATGTTTTTTGTATCTTTTTAATAAAAGTCTCTATTTTTCATGTTACATGGCTGGACACCTTCTGGGCAGACCTCGTATATCACCTAGTATAATGTGTGTGTGTGTGTGTGTGTGTGTGTGTAAGAAAGAGAAAGAGACAGACAGAGAAACAAGAGGAAATGAGAAAGGTAAAAGGAGAGGATGTAAGAAGAGGAAGAGTTAATGGATTTTACTTTTTATTCTGTTAAAAATACCTATACTCTCTCTTTTCTCAAGCTAACATGCAGCTCTTATCTTTTAAGCATCAATTTAGTATGAATACTGGATAAGGAAAAAGTTGCCCAGAGTTACAAAAAATATATAATTCTCATAGAATGGATAAAACACAGGTATTAGAGATTGGGTAGAATGTATATTATAAACATATGCCTGAGATTGTCCAGATAATGGTGATGGAGCAAGGTTTTGACCCCAGATCGTCTCTGACTCCTGAGCAAATGCTTTTACCTATTCCGCAACAGGGTATCCCCACCCAGAGCTTTTGTTAACATGAGGCTGAGAACAGATACAATAATTATACAGCAACTTCTCTCGCCGAAATTTGACCATGGTAGAGTGACCACAGTTTGATCCCACCATCAATGTGCATTCACAATAAACATGGTGTTATGGAGTAGAACTATTCTTTCCTAGATCCAAAGATGTTTAGAACTTTAGGATCATGGTAATGATAATCACCATCACTTTTCTGTAGTACATTACTCTTCTAATATGTTGCTGAATATTTCCCAATAGTCGCTATTATTGGATCTTTTTATTTACATAATAACCATAAGTGGCATTCATTGTCTCCAGGGGTTTTGTTGTACCATTTTTGTTAAATTTGGTTTAACCCTTTTGCTGGTTTTACAGAAATAATCTGAGAGCTTTTTCACCTTCTTTGCTCTCTGGAATCGCTTAAATGTGAAATTCAAGTCAGTTGCTGCTTAAAATTATTACAGAATTTACCCATAAAACTGTATGTTCTTAGTGATTTTTAAAGGTTACACTTTGGCAGTTTTCAAAACTTTGTCATAGTGATTAACTTGTTTGATTTTAAGTCTCTCCTAAAATCAATTTAGGAACTTTTTGTTTTAAAAAAATCACCCAAGTCTTTGTCATTAAATTTATATGTATAAACTTGACCCAATTCCTATCTTTTGATTCCATTCTGCAACTGTGGTTACTTCTCAGTTTTATTGTCTCCCACTCTAATTGCTTAGGTAGTGCAATAATGTTTATTTGTATTTCAGAGAAACAGTTTTTAATGTGTTAGCTTCATTACTTTTATGGGCATTTTATTTGATTCATTAATTTTAGATTTTTATCTTTAGTATTTACTTTCTTCTATATCCTTAGCATTATTTTGAAGTTCCTTCCTAGATTATTTTTTTGTTGTTGTCTTGTAATTTTTGTTTTAGGCCATACATTTTCCTGAGTTATGGATACATTAAACTTCTATTTATTGTTATATTTAAAGTATTGTGCAGTGATGGATTCAATTTCCATGCTGAGTTTCTAATCATTTGAGAGATATACTGAAATTTTCATGTGACAAAGATTTCTTTTCTATTTTTGTCATTATGATTTATACTATTACTGCTTTTGGCACTGAGGTTTCCCATGTGATCTGTTGTGAACTGGATTATATCCTCTGAAAAATACGTTGAAATCTAATCCCTGGAATCTGTGAATGTGACCCTTACTTAGAAATAAGGTCTTTGAAGATAATTGGGTTCACCAAGAAGTTCATTCTCCCCCATAAGATAGCTTTAGTAGTGTTTACTTGTCTTTAATTTTGTTTGAAACAATTTTGTTATATTGTGTTGTGACAGCTCTTACACCAGCATGCATTTCAAAAAACACTTAATTTTTTTTAAAAGTTTGTAATTTTTGTGTAGCCATTTTAATATTGAAGATGGAAGAATATAAGCAACATTTTCAGAAAATTATGCTTTCTTATTTCTTTTTTAGGGTCTTCCTTTTTTACTTTTTAAATTATATTTTATTGATTATGCTATTATAGTTGTCCCAATTTTTCCACCTTTGCCCCCTCCACCCAGCACCCTGCACTTGCTTGGGCAATCCCCCACCATTGTTCATGTACCTGGGTCATGTGTATAACAAGTTCTTTGTCTACTCCAGTTCCTATACTGTACTTTACATCCCCAGGGCTATTCTGTAACTACTCATTTGTACTTCTTAAACTCCTCACATCTTCACCCATTCCCCAACACTGCCTTTCCATCTGGCAACTATCAAAATACTCTCCATATCCATGATTCCATCTTTGTTCTTCTCATTTGTTTAGTTTGTTTTTTAGATTCAATTGTTAATAGATATGTATTTATTGCCATTTTATTGTTCCTAGTTTTGATCTTCTTTTTTGGAAATAAGTCCCTTTAACACTTCATATAATAATGGTTTGGTGATGATAAACTCCTCTAGTTTACCTTATCTGGGAAGCCCTTTATCTCCCCTTCCATTCTAAATGATAGCTTTGCTGGGTAGAGCAATCTTGGCTGTAGGTCCCTGCTTTTCATGACTTTCAATATTTGTTGCCAATCCTGTCTAGTCTGCAAAGTTCCTTTTGAGAAATCAGCTGACAGTCTTATCGGAATTCCCCTGTAGTTAACTAACTTCTTTTCTCTTGCTGCTTTTAAGATTCTCTCTTCATCTTTAACCTTTGACATTTTATTTATGATGTGTCTTGGAGTGGGCTTCTTTGCATCCATCTTGTTCCTGTGTGCTTCCTGAACTTATAGTCTATTTTCTTCACCAATTATGGAACTTTTCTTTTATTATTTTTTTCAAATAGATTTCCAACTTCTTGCTCTTTATCTTCTCCTTCTAGCACCCCTATGATGCAAATGTTGGACCTCTTGAAGTTGTCCCAGTGGCTGCTTACATTATCCTCATATTTTGGGATTCTTTTTTCTTCTTGTTCTGATTGGTTGTGCTTTTTTTGGCTTCTTTATGTTCAAAATCATTGATTTGATTATAAGCTTCATCCACTCTACTGTTGTTTCCCTATAAATTGTTCTTTAGTTCAATTAGGGTATTCTTCATATCTGACTAGATCTTTTTTATGCTGTTGAGATCCTCACTAAGTTCCTTGAAGATCCTTATGACCAGTGGTTTGAACTCTGCATCTGATAGATTGCTTATCTCCATTTCGTTTAGCCCTTTTTCTGGAATTTTGATCTTTTTTTTTTTATTTGGGCCACGTTTTTTGTCTTCTCATTTTGGCAGCTATCCTGTGTTTATCTCTATGTATTAGGTAGAGCTTCTATGACTCCCTGTCTTCATTGTGGCCTAATGTAGTAAATGTCCTGTAGGGTCCAGTGGCACATCCTTCCCTACAACCCAAGCTCAGTACTCAAGAAGCACCCTTTGTGTGGGCTGAGTGCACCCTCCTCTTGTAGTTGAGCTTTGGCTGCTATTGGAAGGTCAATGGAAGGGATTTACTCAGGGTGGTCAGCTGCAAGGACTGGCTGTGACCACTGATCACCAACCTCCTCCCTCTGTGGAGGATCAGTTGTGTAGGGGCACTGTGGTGGTGCTCTGACATTGTCTTTAGCTCCCCATTGGGTGCACTGGCCCTGGGGTTTCCTAGGTGGTGCAAACCAAGATAGGCTCCCACCTGTGGTCTGCCTTAGGGCCACCCTGCATGAGCTATAAAGCAATCTGAGATGGCTGTTACTTGTGCTGGGCTTGGAGATTCCCAAGCAAAATCAAGCTGTGAATCTAGGCTGGCTGTTGCTAGTGTCAGATCACTTAGCAAGATGTATGGGGCACTGAGGGCTTACTGAGGCCAGCTTTGCTTGTTTGATAGGATTTAAGAAGTTGTGAAGCATAAGCTTAGACCAGCCATTCTTGTGGAGAAGTCATGGTTAACAGTTTGGGTGGGCTCACAAGTTGGGTGGGATGGACTTTCAGGGGCGCTCTAGAAGGCATGGCAAACAGTATGAGCCAGGCTGGCAGAATCTGAGATATGGCACTTGCCTGCTGACTTTATGGCTCTGTGGGGGGAAGGGCTCAGCACAGGGGCAATGGCCTCTGCCTACCTTTCTGTCTGACTGAAAGCTGTCTCCCAGCTTTCACCTTGATTCCAGACACTTCAGTTCCTCCCTGTATGCCACTGGTGCTTTTCAAGCTGCTTCCTCAGTGCTCCAGCTCAGAGGGAGTAGGTCTGCATGTGTCCATGTGTGGGATAAAGGGAAGTACTTGGGACTCTAGAACTTTCTTTCACAAACTCAGTCCCCGGTGGCTTTTGCTGCCAGAAGTTAAGAGGACTTAAGTATCTTTCTGGCACTGGGACACTGGGCAGGGGCCTCGTGTGTTGCTGGGACTCCTTGTTCCTGGGATATCCCTCCTGAATTTTTATCCACCATATTTAAAAGTGGGACCACCCTGTTCCATATCTCCACCCCTCCTACCAGTCTGGATGGATGTGGTTTCTTTAATTCTGTAGTTGTCAGACTTCTACTCAACTTGATTTCTGATGGTTCTGAGTGATGGTTGTTCTGTATTTTAGTTGTAATTTTGATGTGGTTGTGTGAGGAGGTGAGCTATATTTACCTATGCCACCATCTTGACCATGGATCTCTATGCTTTATTATTTCAAGAAAGGTAAAAACACAAGTGAAATGCAAAAAAAAAGGATTTATGCAGTGTATGGAGAAGGTGCTGTGCCTGATCGAACGTGTCAGAAGTGTTTTGAGAAGTTTTGTGTTGGAGATTTCTTACTGGATGGTGCTCCATGGTCATGTAGAGCAGTTGAAGTTGATAGTGATCAAATCAAGACATGAATTGAGAACAATCAACATTCTACTATGTGGGAGATAGCCAACATGCTTAAAATATTCAAATCAATAAACTTATTGGTGAAAATGAAAACTGTGTCTTTTATTTTATAGACAAAACCATATGGACTTTGACCAACTTTATATAATCAAGTTGAAATGAGCTTACATCAGACTGAAGTGGGCCTAATCCAATAACTGGTGTCCTCATAAGAAGTGGGAATTTTTTTTAAAAAAGATTTTATATATTTATTTTTAGAGAGAGGGGAAGGGAAGGAGAAAAAGAGGGAGAGAAACATCAGTGTGTGGTGGTCTCTCATGAGCCCCATACTGGGAACCTGGCCTACAACCCAGGCATGTGCCCTGATTGGGAATTGAACCAGCGACCCTTAGGTTCACAGGCTGGCACTCAATCCACTAAACCACACTAGCCAGGGAAAGAAGAGGGACATTTAGACAGAAAGACACCATATGACAATGGATCAGGTTTCAAGTGATGCATCTACAAGCCAAGGAACCCTAAGGATCACTGGCAATCACTAAGCTAGGAAGAGACAAGAGAGGAGCCTCCTCTGAAGCCTTTGGAGAAAGCATGGCCTTGCTGACATTTTGATTTTGGACTTGAACCCTCCAGAACTGTGAAAGAATAAACTTCTGCTGTTTTAAGCCACCCAGTCTATAGTATTTTGTTATGATGGCCCTAGGAAACTGATACATAGCTTAATAAAATAGGGCCAAATTTTATAAATGATTGAAGGTGATTGACAAGAAGATACAGTCTTTCATGTAGTTGTTATATTCCTAATTATGTTATTAAATACTTTCTGTTGTTATTTTTAGTTCATTGAGTTATAAAAGACTTGGAGAAATCAATAACACTCATAGGTAAATTTCAACTTTTCACCATAGAATATGATTTGTGGGCTTGTCATTTATGACCTTTATTATTTAGAGGTACATTTCATCTATACCTAAATTGTTGAGAGTTTTTACACATAAAGATGTTAAGTTTTGTCAAGTCTTTTACCGCCTTTTCTGCAATAATCATATTCTTTTTATTCTTCATTTTATTAATGTGGCATAACAAATACTACACCGAATCAACTGATTGATTACAAATGTGTAAGCCAACATCTGCAAACCAATTCTAGTTATTTTTAATATTTTTGCTTTTTAACCTCTGTCCTAAAGTTACAAGTGATTCGCCATCTACCATTACAATGTTGGAGTGTTCTGAATTTAACTATATACTTACCCTTACCAGTGAGCTTTATACTTTTCATGTTACTAACTAGTGTCCTTCTATTTCACTGGGATACAGGGCCTAGGAGGAGGAGCAAGTTTGAAGGAAGACGTGGTGAGTTCAGTCATGAACATGAGAAATTACAAGTGCCTGTGAGATGCCCAGTTATGGCCAATAGGCAGGTGGAAATCAAACTGGAATACGAAGCTGGAAATCTTTTTTGTATGGGTGGCTAAGGTCACGGGCTGGTAAGAGAAACCATACAGCTGCACTGTTCAGTACAGTCACCACTAGCCACCTGTGATCATTTAATTTAACTATGAATTAATTAAAATTAAATAAAATTAAAAATTGAGCCGTCAGTTGTACTAGCCATATTTCACATGCTCAGAGTGCATGTGGCTTGTGGCTACTATATTGGGAAAGCACAGATCATAGAATATCTCCATCACTGTAGAAAGTCTTATTGGATATTACTGATACACGGAGTGAAAAGAGCTGAGGTTTGAAATATATCCGAACCCTGATAGTCTTGATATTTGTGTCAGCACTGAAAGAGCCCAAGGAAACCAGGCTAAAAAGAAGATGCCATCCACTGAGTGACTTTTACTGGAAATAATGTATCTTGCTTATCTAATAGGGATGTTTGAGCATCAAATGAAACAATGTATTAGGCAGGTGAGCTGTGAAGTGATATATAATATAATATGCTATTCTGAATGGATCAGACTAAAACAATACTTACCCTCTACAGATTTATCCATGAAGTTTTATGTCTTTAGAGGACATTTTTACTTTAAGTTATCAGTTCAGTATCTCTGGAGAAGAATGGAAAAATGTCAAGCCTTCCAGCTTGACACAACTTTTTATAGGTGAGGTGCATGGCCTCCTATAGGTAGTTCTGGTTCACTCTTTATGTCTTGGCCTTCATGTCATCAAAACTGGAAGAAGGAGAAGAGACAACTTTCCCTCTCTCCAACATGTTTAAAAGAAGAGAAAAGTGATTTAAATTTCACTACCCAGGAAAACTCTGAGTTTACAAGATAGATGTTTTTTATTTTTTACAAGACAGATATTTTAAATTAAGATCTTGTTAAATAGATGTGTGTCTATGTCTAGAACCTGATAAGTGTGTGGGGAAACTTAATATTAGTTCCTGAAGAAGCAAGTACCATTGATTACATCAACTGGCAGACTCTTAGAATTCTACTTTTTAAATTTTGAATTTGAACTCTGCTGATGACTGGAGGGCTGTGTTGCTGGGAACCACTTTGATTTTATTAAAGTGAAGATTAGCACAAGGGACTGTGTTTGTCACCAGTTTATGGAAAACCTAAAAGGATCTCTCAAGTGCTTCTCTGGATCTGAATGCAGCAGCTGAAAACATTTCCCACTAAACAAAAAGAACCCTGAGCTCCCAGCTCCCAGGGTTTAAACACTCAAGTCTTCTGATATCTTTCCAGCTATGTCTAAAGCAACTTCAGGGAGAATCCTTAATGCTCCGGGTCCGAATAAATCACAAAGAGTGTAAATTATTTGTCAACAAAGTATTTCTTAGTATCCTCTGAAACTTTTCTAATGGGTCTCAAGGCATAGTGAACCCACAGCAAGCTTACTGGAAATGTCGGTTATTATATAGACATTTTACTGTAATTGAATGTTAGTGTCACACAGTTCAGACCACAGGCCCTGGCAGCCCAAAGAAAGGGCTGCTGATAGCAAACTCTGCACTGACAGGAAGCAAGCATTTCGGTGGGTCCCACCACAGTGCTCTGGCCTTAAGTTGCAAGAGGGAAAAATTACCAACCACCGCCCCAGCTATTGCCACTGAGTTGCTATCATTGGAACAATATTATGAGGGTAAGTAAAATATGAAGAAAAAAAGTCTTGATGGGATTTTTAAAAAACAGTTGAAAAAATATTTTTGGCTGAGGTTTATGTTACTGAAGAATGGTCAAAGGAAGGCTCAGAGGGAAATCCCTAAGCCCAACTTTTGGAGTTAGGCCATTGTTTTAAACTCTATTTACTGACATTTTCACAGAAATGATACGCATTTTCTCTGTTTTTTTTTTTAAATGTGCATTCAAGTTACCATCTAAGGACTGAGAATCCATATCAGTTTGAGTTTGAGTTTCCTGAATGTCAAATAAATAAGAGAAATTGTTATCATCTGTGCCTAAGGTAGAATGCCACTATTGTGTAACCCTATTGCAATTCTTGATCAGCTATGACCATGTCCCTAGTCCTAGCAGCAAGATTAATTTATGAAGCGATGCTTAATTAGCCCCTGTGACCACAAAGTTCCTTCCCTTCTTTTAGAGCTCATCCTCTCATCTGTGTGCTTGGCTCTGTCTCTGGCTTCCTCAAGATCCTCTGCAGATCGCTGCTCTGACCTAGCAAACATGCTCCAACTTAAAGCATGTGAGCAAACGATCCTCCTATGAGTTTTCACTCATCTCCACTAATAACATCTTAAATATCAAACTGAAGTAGCATCATTATCTAAGGAGAAGGATGTTTCTAGTTCACTAACCACGTACTGTGTCTGCTGTATTAGTGTAGCTCTTTATCAATTGAGCCCTGCATGCTGTCACAGTGTTTGACTCACAGATTAACTTGACTTTATGTTAAGTGAGCTCAGACTGCTGACTTAGGCTTCTTCATTGATCCTAGTCTGCCCTTCCTACCAGTCTGGTGGCTCAGGGCCCCTTCTATGACTGATGGCCCACTATAAACCTATAGGAAGCAGAACTCCAGCACCTTGATGAGCTCTTGAAAGCTCTCTTTCAATCAGTCTGGATTTGGGTTTCGCCTTTGGTGTGAATTCCTATTACATATGGACAGATTTCGTGAGGCATACTGTTGTCAGACTAATTGTCACACACACCATACATAGCATAATTTCACATGATGTATCACATCATGTATCATATCATCAAAATATAGAGCAACTGCTATATATATAAAGTTATTACTAAAAAGAAAATAGTGTAGGACTCTGTTAACCAATTTCTGTTTCTGAGTCAAATGCTAAGCAAGGAAATGACAAGCTTTGGCATTCACAGAAGCTGCAGTCCTTCTTTACATCTGCTAGGACTACTAGATCTGAATGGCTGAGCAATTGCCATTTTAAAGAAGAAAATGACACTCTGCTTTCTTTTTCAGAGCTCTACTTCGAACCCAATCCTTACTGGAAGGGAGCTTGGCAAACTGCCTGACCATTACCAGTCTATAACACTGAACAGAGCACTCCTTTAAATCAAACATACTTTAGCACAGCAATGCCACTGCTCTTCAGGTTCTTAGCATTAGGAATGCTGCCCTGCTTCTGGTGACCTGCGGGTTTTTGTTGGCTTCTCTTGTTTGCTAAAGTCAGCTTGGACTGCATCTACATTTGGCATACTTGTCCTCTTTGTGATTATAATTTTGGTTGCCTGCATACTAGGGCTCATTCATAAACCGGCTAAGTCTCCATACCCTGTGGCCGCCTCTTCCCAGTCTCTTCTCTTCCCACCTATTCAGTATGGGAGACAAGGTCATCTGGAATATGACTGTTTCCTCTTCCACATTCAGCTCAGCATTAAAAACTGTGCAGAAAATATTTTAATAAGCAAAAAAAGAGTTAAATGTAGGCATAAAAATGGCATACACTCAGAGAATATGGGCTGTGCATTATGTATTTGTTTTTAATGTGTTAATAGTAGCAATAAATGCTAGGAAATCACAAGTGCTACGTAACTTACACATACTGTCTCATTTACTCTTCTGAACATGCTATGCTGTGAGTATTCATATTTTCCTTGTCTCATAGAAGAGGAACCAAGATAATTAAATCACTCTGTCTAAGCCATAAACCAGGGCTTGACTCTTAATTTTGTTTAGATTCTATTAACTGAGTTCTTCTCTTCTGTACTGTATTTCTGTCTCAAGTAAACAAATGGAATAGATCCTTCCAAGACTTGATGCTGGCTGTCTAAACAGAGCTGCTTAAATCTCAGCCTGAGAAGTTTGTATTTGATTCCCTAGGCAATGGGTAGTTACCACAGATTTTTGAGCCAGGAATTAATATGAGAAAATTCAAATACTTTAGAAAGTTTGATGGGATACTAATGAACAGGAAATATCAAGGAAATGAAAATCAGAAATTTCAAGACCATCTGAAAGTTTATTATAAAAAGATACATAAAGCCTGTTTGAAAAAGTTATAAAACTTTACATTAAAAGACTTAAATAAATGAAGAGATATACTGTACCTTTAAAATTTATAGAGAAGATGAGTGATCACTTTAAAGATGTCAATCCTTCTCAAATTAATCTATAGAATCAATGAAATTCCAGTCAACATCTCACAGGTTTTTAAAAATGGATCTTGACGAAGAAAATTTAAAATGAATATGGCAAGTTAAGGCCAAGGAAAATCAAAACACTGTTGAAAAACAACTAGATTGGTTGTAAGATATCATGACTTACAAATATATAATAATTAAGACAAGTGTGGTATTTGTGCATGGAAAAGAAAGACCAATGACAGAATGAAAGTGTATACAGAAACTTGACATATTACAGAGTTGGCATTTCAGATCACTGGGGAGAGGAGGGACTGTTCAAGAAATGGTTCAAGGACAATTGCTTAAATAGGAAGTTGGATTTATAGCTACTGCACATGAAATTCTTTTCCAGATGTACAATATCAAGGGCTCAAATGTGAAAACAATGCTTTAGGCATTTAAAAAAATATATGAGAAACTTTGTGGTATATGAACAAGTTTCTTAAATTAAATCCTAAATTTCTAAAATAAAGTCATTAGATATTAAAGAAAAGAATAATATTTTGACTACATTAAAATTAAGAACTTTTATTCATCAGAGTCTATGAGAAAGTAAAGGACAGACTAACTAGGTAAAAGATGATAGTATCTCAAATATATAAAGCAGTAAAACTGATAAGGAAATAACTATTCACTTAGGAAATAAGCTCAAGGAAAAAGCAGATATTTTATAAAAGAAGAAATATTTACTATGAATAAACTTATTTAAAAAAATGAATGTTTAACCTCCTTCATAATCTAAAAAGGTAAGTTAGAACGACAGTGAGATATCCTTTTACATCTAATTTAGAAAAAATTAAGTCTGATGGTACTACATGTTAGAGAGAATGCATATTAACACTTTATTGGAGGAAGTAGCCTAATCACTTCAGAAAACATTCAGCATTATTTTGTAAAGCTATGCATGTTTCATGGCCCAGAAATTATAGCCATATATCTTAGAGAAATGCTTCTCAAATTTTAATGCTCATATTAATCATCTGGTGATCCTGATAAAATACAGAATAGCATTCAGTAATCTTGAAAAAAGATTAAATTTTAAAGATCCATAATTGGACACATTGTAGAGAAACTGCAACACACCACTTACTAATTCAATGAATAAAACATAGGAGCTTAGCTCTTACTACAGAAGTCCCCCTGATCCGTGGTTTAGCTTTCCAGGTTTACAGTTATCAGATGTCAACCATGATCATGAAATATTAAGTGAAAAATTCCAGAAATAAACAGTTCATAAATTTTAAGTTGTGTTCTGTCCGAGTAGCATCATGAAATCTCACACTGTCCTGCTTCATCCAGCCCTGAACATAAATCATTTTACCCAGCACCTCCATACTGTATACCCTCCCTGCTCATTAGTCACTTAGTGGCCAACTCAGCTATCAGATCAACTGGTATCACAGTGCTTCTGTTCAAGTAATCCTTGTTTTACTTGACTCCAAAGAGCAAAAATAGTGATGCTGAGAATTCATATATTCAAAGAGAAGATGTAAAGTGCTTCCTTTAAGTGAAAAGGTAAAAGTTCTGGACTTAAGAGGGAAAGAAAAAAATGTATGCTGAGTTGATAAAATCTATAAGAAGACTGAATTTTTTTATTCATGAAATTGCATGAAAGAAAACATAAATCCATGCTAGTTTTGATGTCACACCTCAAATGGCAAAAGTAATGGCCACAGTTTATGATAAGTGTGTAGTTAAGATGGAAAAGGCATTAAACTTGTGGTTGGAAGACATAAAGAGAAAATGTGTTCACACTGATAGCAATGTGTTATGTCAGAAAGCATTGATCCTACAGGAAAACTTCAGCAAGGGATCACCTGAAACAAGTGACACCAAGCTATTTACTACAAGGGATGGTTGCACAGATTCAGAAATAGCTTTGAACTGAAAACTATAAAAATTACTGGGTAGGCTGAATCTACCAATGAAGAAGCTGAGGCCACTTTTCTGGCAGAGTTGAAGAAGTTGATTAGGGTCTTGTACTATCTGAGATTTCAGGCATCCTTTGGGGGTCTTGGACTATATCTCTGCAGAAAAACGGGGACTGCTGTATGTGCCAGGCAATTTTATAGCATTAAGGATACAACAATGATGAAATAGAAGGAAAAACAATACAAAACTCTGCCTACATGGAGTTTGCATTTTAGTGTGTGTGTAGTGGCGGAGGGGTCATTAGGCACAAAATAAGTAAATAATTAAAATATATAGTATGTCTGTTGGTGCCTTGAAATACTATGCAAAATACTTAGCAGAGAAAGCAGTAGGGAATGCTGGAGTGCTAATAGTTGTAATTTTAAATGTAGTTATCATAAAACTCTTTCTGAGAACTTAAAAATTGAGAAAAGACCTCAAAATGTTGAGGGAATGAGCCATTTGATTATTTCAGGGACAAATGCACATGCAAATGTCCTGACAAACATCCTTTGTGTGCTGAATGAATAGCAAGGACATTAGCAAGGACATATCTATAGCTATATATGAATGATTAAGGTGAAGAGAAATAAGAGTAAAATCAAAGAGGTAAAGGGGGGGCAGATTGTGTCTGAATCTTGTAGACCATTGAAATGATGTTGGCTTTTACTCATAGACAAATGAAAGCCATTAAAGGCTTTTGACCAGTTGAGTGGTGTTATCTGATTCACAAATTACAGCTTCATTCTTGTTAATATGTTGAAAATATGACTAATCTAAGGAAGACCAAGTATAAAAGCAAGCAGAACAACTAGAAAGCTTTTGTAATAAGCCAAGCAAAAGATGATGGCAACTTGGAGCAGTGGGGATGGCAAGAAGTGACTGAATTTTATATAAATTTTCAATGTAAAGCTAATGGAATTTCTCAAGATTTAAACGTGGGATCTAAAAATATGAGTACTTTGTTTCCTAAGATAATTGAAAAATAGTATTGCCATTTATTGAAATGAGGAAGACTGCTGAGGAAACATGTTTGGGGAAAGGGAAGAAAATTATGTGATCAGATTTGGGCATGTTGCTTTTGAGTGTGTTAAGAAGACCTGTTTAGTAGACAGTAGGGTACACCAGCCTGGAGCTAAGGAAAGAGGTCTGGGTTGGAGATGTAATTATGGGAGTCATCATCATGCAGTTGGTACTTACAGTCATGAGACTGGTTGAGACTGGTGAGGGAGACCTCTTAAAGAAAGGGGATGACAAGAAAAGGGGTCCAAGACCTGAGCCCTGGGCATTCCAATGTTTTAAGTAAATATCTTAAAGGCAAATAGAGAGAAAAGGCAAATTGCCTATAAATGATCAACAATTAGATTTACTGATGACTTTTCAAAGCAACAGTGGAAGCCAGAAGAAATGGAGTAATATCTTGAAAGTACTGCAAGAATGAAAACAAAACTATATTTTCAATGGGAAAAAATGTAAAATAAAGACATTTTCCAGAAAAGCTGAGAGAATTTATCACCTTAATTGAGCCACTCTTAAGTAAATGTCTAAAGGATGCATTTCAGGAATAAGGAAGTATTTCTCAGAAAAAGGATCTGAAATGAAATAGTATTAGACTGAGGAATAAAGGAAGACTGTTTAGCTGAAAGGTGTCTGAAAAATATTTCAGACACTAACCCATTTGCATGAAATTGGAAATCTTTAGCCAAGTATAAGAATTGATTATTTCAATAACCCCAAATAGCCACAGCAATTTTGAGAAAGAAGACAAAAGTAGGAGGGATCACAATACCTGATATAAAACTATATTACAAGACCACTGTAATCAAAACAGTATGGTACTAGCATAAGAACAGACACATAGACCAATGGAAGAGAATAGAGAGCCCAGAAATAACCCCAAGTCTGCATTAATACTTGACAAAGGGGGCAGAAGCATAAAATGGAGGAAAAATAACCTCTTCAGCAAATGGTTTTGGGAAATATGGACAGTGACATGCAAAAAAATGAAACTTGATCACCAACATACACCAAACACAAAAATAAATTCAAGGTGGATAAAATACTTAAATATAAGTCATAATGCCATAAAAGTCCTAGAGGAGAACATAGGCAGGAAAATCTCAGATATTCCATGCAGCAATATTTTCACCAATATGTCCCCTAGAGTGAGGGACATAAAGGAAAGAATAAACAAATGGGACTTCATCAAATGAAAAGGCCTCACATGACTCTACACCATGAAGACAAATAACCCAATTTAAAAAATGGGCAAAGGACCTGAACACACACTTCTTCAAAGAGGACATACAGAGGGCCCAGAGACATATGAAAGGATGTTCAACATCACTAGCCATCAGAGAGATACAAATTAAAACCAAAATGAGATACCACTTCACATCGCTCAGAAGGGCCATCATAAACCCATCATAAACAAATCAGCAAATCAGCACACAACAAATGCTGGAGAGGTTGTGGAGGAAAAAGAACCCCAGTGCACTGTTGGTGGGGATGCAGACTGGTGAAGCCACTATAGAAAACAGTATGGATGGACTTTCTTCAGAAAACTAAAAATGGAACTGCCTTTTGACTTGGCAATACTGTGGGGATTATGCCTTAAGAATCCTGAAACACCATTTCAAAATAATCTGTGCACTCCAATGTTCATAGCAGCACAATTTACAATAGCCAAGTGCTAGAAGCAACCTAATTGCCCACCAGTAAATGGTGGATCACAAAACTGTGGTACATTTATGCAATGGAATTCTATGCAGCAGAAAGAAAGAAGGAGCTCCTACCCTTTGTGACAGCATGGATGGATCTGGAGAGCATTATGCTAAGTGAAATAAGCCAGGCAGTGAAAGACAAATACCATATGATCTCATCTATAAGTGGAAGCTAATCAACAAAGCAAACAAGCAAGCAAAACAGAACCAGAGACATGGAAATAAAGAACAAACTGACAGTAACCAGAGGGGAGGGGAGAGAAGAATAAGGGGGGGCGGATAGGGAAACATCCATAAAGGAACATGTATAAAGGACACATGGACAAAGCCAAAGGGTGGTAGGTTTGAGTGTAGGACATGGGAATGGGTGGGGCAGGTGGCCGTGGTGAAGTGAAAATGGAGACACCTGAACAATAATAATAAACAAACAAGTAAATAAATAAAATGAATTGTTTATTCCTAAAGGCTAAAGGATTCAGAATATAAATTTCTAATTAATCTTGAAATTGATTCTTTACTTAGCATAAGTAAAATGTTTATTCTAATCTAGGTGTTATTACTCATTAGTTTTACTGAAGAAAGTAAAGATAATTCACAAAGTGCTTAAAAATAAATTGATGCAAAGTTTAAAAATAAAAATTTTAACTAACTTGGGCTTTCTTTTCTAATTTCTTGACTGCAGGGAAAGAATTTTCTATAATAAACTCTATCTATTCCAAAGGAGGGATTTGGAATAGACAGAGCTTCCTGTAGGGCAATACAGAACAAAAAGGCAGGTAATGATCCATACATAATTATCTACATGGATTAGATAATTATCATTTTGGGAGTGCAATGTTTTGGGTAACCACTTAAATAGACCATAAATGCCATGTTAAGAGTTTGAAAAAATTGCAGATGGTTTAATAAATTATATTAATGCTTTTCAAAGTTATTGACTAGTGAAATTACATTAACTAGATGAAAGGAGGAAAACCATTTTAATTAATATTGAACATGTATTTGTTAAACTTAAACATTTGTTCATTTTTGTAAGCAAAACTTATTAGCAAACTGGAAACATAAGAAAATTCATAAAGAGTACACTAAGAACCTACATTAGCAGTATGCTTAACGATGCCACATTTAAAGAATTTCTATTACTGTTAGCAACAATTCAAGATGCCTTGTATCACAGTTACTACTAACACTGTACTGGAGGGCCTATACAGTGTCATGCCAAAGTAAAAATATGCAAGAGATGTAATCGTTACTAAGAAAGGCATAAGACTTCTTTATTAACAGAACATGTATGACAGTCTAGCTAGAAATTCCAAGAGAACCAATAAAAAATTATCATAACTAATTGGAGAGATTAAGAAGGGGTGTGGAACAGCATATAATAAGCTTTTAACAATACCATCAATGAGCACTGACTGATGTGTTTCAGTGGACTGAGTGCCACCCTGTGAACTGAAATGCTGCTGGTTTGGTTGCCAGTCAGGGCACATGCCTGAGTTATGGCCAGGTCTGCAGTGGCAGTAAGTGGAAGGCACTGATTGATGTTTTCCTCTTTCTCCCTCCCTTCCTCTATCTATCTAAAAATAAAGTCTTAAAACAATACCAGTAATGACAAATTAAAAATGTATCTTAAAATATTTTATTCACAAATGCAGAAAGAAATGAAATATCTGAAAGTAAACCCATTAAGGAATATGTAAGGTATTCATGGAAAAATTAATAAAAATTTACTGAAGAATATAAAAGAAGGTCTGTTATATTAAAAATAAACACATATAATGTTTGAACATGGAAAAACTCAGTATTTTACAGATGTCACAGCTACCAAAATTATGTTATGAATTCAATACAATCCCAGTCAAAATCCTAAAAAAATGTCATGGGATTTTATAAGTCAATTAAAAAATTAATAGGGAAGAATAAATGCACAAGAGGAGTCAAGTAAATTTTTTAAAATGCATGCAAAGGAGATAATGCCCTACCAGGAATCAAACTATTCCAAAAACCTGTGGTAAGAAAAATAATATGGTATTCAAGTAGAAAAAAACCCCCAAAAATAAATACAATAGATTGAGAGTCCAGGGGTGAGCCTGTGTATATATGGGAAAATTAGCTGTTATAGAAAGTACCATAAAATTATATGAACATCTAATGCCATTCAAAAAAATTCACATGGATTAAATGAATAACTCTAACAACTCCAAAATGTTAGAAGAAAATATAGGGGGATATATTTATGACTTTATGGTAGAGTGATCTTTTTAAAGTAAACATGTAAATGTATTAAGAATAAAATATATGTTTTTCAACAAATTACCAAACTTCTGAATAACAGAAAAAAACACTTTCAAATATAAAAGAATGATAACTACAAAAAAGTACAACATACCAAGACAAATGAATAACAATCAGAATTTACAAAGAACCAATGATAATATAAGGAAAAGACAAACAATCCTATTGAAAAATAGGCAAAGGATATGAAAACGATCACAGAGGAGGAGTTACAAATGGATGGTAAAGACACAAGATGACTGTGCTTCTGGTAATCAAGGAAGTGTAACCAACAGTGATGACATTCGATTACCGTATTGGAACATTTTTTAAGTTTGATAAATTCTCTCATTTTCCCTACAATGTAATATTGTACTGCAGTTACAAACAAATGGAATAAAATCTATGCATATTGATACAAAAGTTTTCCAAGGCAATTGTTACTTAAGAAAACTCCCTAATGATATGCACGTTATGTTTACACTTATGTAAAACTTGGTCTCATTCACATATATGGATATATAAGTGCATGGTCTTAGTTGGGTTTCATAGAAGCAGAACCTGAAATGTGATTCTTGTTCAAGAATTACTGGGAAAGTGCTCTCAGGAGAAGTGGAGGGAAGCAGGGTAGGACAGAACAAGAAGACAAAGCAGGAATGTGGTGCTGGGTAGAGAGACCAGCTCAGTCTGATTCCATAGGGGTGCTCTGGGGCACAAATTGCACCAGAGCAGGTCCCAACTTGAGGCCATCTTTTTATCCCTGTGCCAGTCCATCACTGACCAAGTAGAGCCTGCATATGTGCCCTGGGGGCTGGGGAGTAGTCATGGTGCCCATTTAGCCAAGGACAATTCCTGGGAGAAAGGGGAATCTCTGAGTTAGTATCAGCTAACTCTAGCAGCCCCCCAAAAAAGGGAATCTGGGTATGGCAGCACCTGCTACATGCACACACACACAGGCACATGCACACATGTGCACACATTTGTATGCACACATGTACACTGACACACACATGTAGGCAAAAGACTGAAGGAATTCACATAAAACTGTAAAATGTCTACTTTTAGGGACAGGTCCAAGTTGAGGGGTGTTGTCAAGGTGGGCTTTACTTTTATATTTGCTTTTTTCCAATAATCACAATTTGTTATATTACTCATGTAATTAGAAAATAAACTTCTCAAAAAGAAGCATTTTACTTTCTCACACAGGAAAGGACTCCATTATCCCACACCATCGAGTCTTCCTTGACTTTCTTATACTTGTTACAAATAAAATGTATTCAAGAGAACTGCATTAAGATTCCAGTGAGCATTTTTTTCTTGTATTTTATAGGTCAAGACAATTACAGGACAGTTTTTCTTGGGTAGATGTCATCTGAAGTTTCTATTGAATAATAATAATGTGATTATTATTCACAGTTCAATTTGTGAAATATGAGAAACATACACATATATTTATTAAGACAGAAGTCCAGTGAATATATAATGTTCATTCTTCCAGTACTCAGTGGCTGTGATCAGCGTTCCTTTGCTGATCTCGGTGAAGACAGCAAACCATCCCTTATTAATCAGTGTCTTTTCTATGGGAAAGGGGGAAGGGAATCTGATCCTCATTCTCTACCTTTTGATTTCAATGTTGTGAAAAATGATTGCTCTGCCCTCTTATTTATTTTGCCTGCCCCTCTGCTAATAATTAATGTAAGTAGGAAGGGATCTCAGCCTCTGAACAGGCTGCTTTCACTTGTCCACCTAACCACTGGTGTAATCTCATCCAGTCCCATGGTGTTTAAATACCACATGTGGAGTGATGCATCCTAGATCTATAACTTTACTGTGACCTTTTTCTAGAATCAATTGCATTGTTAACCTATCAACATGGATGTCTTCAATTAGTATCTCAAACTAAAGAGAGCTTGTGATTTCCTTTTCTGCCTTCACCTCCTACACACCTGCTCTTCATCCATCTCAGTAAAACTCATCAGCTTTAATTCAGTTGCTTAAGCCAAAAATCTGAGTCATCATTGATTTCCTTCTTTTCATCATTCCCCCACATCCTATTCATTAGGAAATCCTTTTGACAGTACCCCACAAACATCTCCTCAATCTATATTTCTCCATCTCTGTTAGTTCTCCTCTTGTTCAAGCAACATAATCTCTCCCATGGACTACTGCAATAATTGAATTACTCCTCCTGTTTAGTTCTGCTTTATAATATACACAACAGCTAGAACAATCTTTAAAAATGTAAATCAGATTATGTAATTTTCATGTGTTAAATCTGTGTTGAATTTAGAATAAAATTCACTGCCAACTTCTGGGTTCCCAAACCTTAGGAATGCTTCCCTGCTGTTCTCCCAACCCATTACATCATATTACTCCTCTCTCACTATGCTCTGACCAACTGGGCTTCTGCTGGTTCCTTTGTGCATGCCCACCCAGTTCATCATTAGGCCCTTGGTCATTTGGGTCTCTGTTTAGATAGCACTTTCTCAGAGAGGTCTTTTACCACCCAATTCAATGGAGTCACCCAGTTCCTCTCTATCATACCACCCTGTTTTAATTCTGTCTATCATATTTGTCACCTCTGATATTTTTCTTGTTTTTTTTGCTCTCTCATCTCACTCAAATGTGAGCCCTTTGAAAGTAGATACCTTGTACCATTCATTTCCTCAGCATATATGTAGAATGGATCCTGGAGCATAATGACCTCCCAATACAATTAGTTGACTGGATGGATGAGTGAATGCATACAAGCACAGTCACTTCTGTAAAACACATTGTGAGAGGGTTGTGGTAAATATAGCAATGGCCCCTGTTGCATCTGGAGCTTCCAATGTGCTTGGGACCCAAACAATACAACAGTACATGACAGAGCAGTAAACTGTGGTATTGACCATAAGTGAGACAGGAGTTCAGAGAAGAGTGTGGGAAATGCAAGACACCTAAGCTGGGGGCCTCTGTTCCAGTATTTGCATATGGCTACAGTATGCAAATCATTTAACTGAATGTATAGAATTTCCATTCTCATCAGCGTGGTTGCAGCAAGGAGTCTAAAACTGTCCAGTGATAGTTTATCCCCTGAACATCCTGTCCAGACAATTTTTTTCCAGTGTCTTCTTGTTCAAGTGTACTTTCCACAGAAGTATTTTGAGTTGGTTTTAGGCCCTACCTAAACTGAGTAAATAATTGAGCAAACTTCTGCCTTTTCTGAGCAAGATGCAGGTTTGGGATGACCTTAAAGGTGTTTTTTCATTAATTCTTAGGCAATAAATAAGGAGACACTGTTACGAACATTCCAAAGGACATTTGGATTTTTCTGTTTTGTTTTTGTTTTTTCACTTAATGGGCTTATTTTTTGCAGGGAGGTGGTGGTGTCTTAATTGATTATACTACTTTGGCTTTCTGAGGCATAGTATAATTCTTTTTATCATTTCTTATTATTCATTTATTTTAGACTATTAGAATTAAATCCTTAGTGCTATGATTAGCCAATTAATTCTCTTGTCATTTGTCCTTGTGGAGCTTTCACTCACTTCCCAGGGAATTCTTCCTATTTTAACAATACACAAAATAGTGAACATATTAATTAAGTGAATACCACTTAAGGTTAAAAGTGATTGCCTCAATTTTATAGTTTTCTGTTGAAAAGTAAAGACATGAGGCTTGAAACTCTGCCTGGAGGAAACAAGTGAGCAAGGGCGACAGTGGAAGGGGAAGCTGAGTGTTTATCTTCCTTTTTCTGCTGGAGTGACCCTAAGGTGATGAAGACCAAGAATTTACTGCCTTTGCTTTTCAAGTAAATGACTTGGGTGTGAAAATCAGCACATCCGCCCTGTGGTTGAGCACTTCTTTTTCTGTGAGTAGCTTAGCTTTGAACTTCTCTGTAGGGGTGGGCTGGTGACACTCCTTGGCCTCTCTTAGAGACTCTTTTCTCACTCTGTTACTTTCAGTTTACTGAAAGACCCCCCCAGATGATCTGAGGAAGCCTCTGCAGTCTTCTCTTTTCCTGACTTCTGGCTACAGGAATCATATCTTCAAAAATAGAATTCTATACTTAAGAAAGTATACCCATGTCCTATTCTACCAGGAGAGCAAGATTCCAATTTATTGCATTTCTGATCTAATATAAGGAAACCTCCAATAACAGAACCCAAACCTTTATTAATCAGTATTTTCCCTCTTAAATTCAATTTTTAGGAAAAGAGCAGATTAGCACTGGTTTCAAGAATATTTACTTTTCTATTTTTTATTTTTTTATTGTTTTTTAATTACAGTTGTCTCCATTTCCCCATTACTCTCCCCCACCCTACCCAGCCCCACCACCCACATTCAGTCCTCTCCCTGTCCCCGTCGTCTTTGTCCGTGGGTCCTTTATACATGTTTCTTGACTTGACCCTTCCCTTTCTTTCCCCATGAACCCCCTGTTATCCTCCTATCCCCTCCCCTCTGGTTACTGTCAGTTTGTTCTTTATTTCCATGTCTCTGGTTCTATTTTGCTTGCTTGTTTGTTTTGTTGATTAGCTTCCAGTTACAGGTGAGATCATACGGTATTTGTCTTTCACTGCCTGGCTTATTTCACTTAACATGATGCTCTCCAGATCCATCCATGCTGTCATGAAGGGTAGGAGCTCCTTCTTTCTTTCTCCTGCATAGTGCTCCATTGTGTAAATATACCATTGTTTTTTGATCCACTCATTTACTGCTGGGCACTTAGGTTGCTTCCAGCACTTGGCTATTGTTAATTGTGCTGCTATGAACATTGGGATGCATAGATTCTTTTGAATTAGTGTTTCAGGATTCTAGAGTATAATCCCAGCAGTGGAATTGCCAGGTCAAAAGGCAGTTCCACTTTTAGTTTTTTGAGGAAATTCCATACTGTTTTCTATAGTGGCTTCACCAGTCTGCATTCTCACCAACAGTGCACTGGGCTTCCTTTTCTCCACAACCTCTCCAGCATTTATTGTTTGTTGATTTGTTATGAAGGCCATTCTGACTGGTGTGAAGTGATATCTTATTGTGGTTTTTATTTATATCTCTCTGATGACTAGTGATGTTGAACATCCTTTCATATGTCTCTGGGTCCTCTGTATGTCCTCCTCGGAGAAGTGTCTGTTCAAGTCCTTTACCCATTTTTTAATTGGGTTCTTTGTCTTCATGGTGTGGGATCATGTGAGTTCTTTATATATCTTTTGGAGATCAAACCCTTGTCTGAAGTACCACAGGCAAATGTATTTTCCCATTCAGTTAATTTCCTTTTCATTTTGTTGATGTTTTCTTTAGTCATGCAGAAACTTTTTAATTTGATGAAGTCCTCTTGTTTATTCTTTCCTTTATGTCCCTCACTCTAGGGGACATGTCAGTGAAAATATTGCTGTGTGGAATATCTAAGATTTTCCTGCCTATGTTGTCCTCTAGGGCTTTTATGGCTTTTAAATATAAAAGCCTTACATTTAAGTCTTTTAGCCATCTTGAGTTTATTTTTGTGTATTTATTTACTTTTAAAATATTCTATTATGACATAGTCATAAAATACAATAATTAATTTTTAAAAAATAAAACTCCAAACTTAGTTCCTTTTATTTATAATAAAATGGTGTTATTAGCTGTTTCCTACAATCCTTTAGAGTTCTAAATAAGGAAACATGCATACAAGGATCATACTCAGATGAAAATTAAAGTATCACTTTATTAATATTAATAAAATTCTCTAACACCTAAGATGGATAGCTTTCAGTAAACAAGTGTGGATGTTAAAACCAATGTTTAATATATACTATCCTTCATACAAATTGAAGAAAATAGGCCTGCAGTGTGAATTTCCCAGCTTAGCCATCCAGTTATAAGAGATGGAAAGGTGATGGCTTCTTCCCATTTCTGCTCCTAATCTGACACAGATCCTGGCTCCTTGGGTCTGAGGCATTATGGATGAGATAAGACAAATTCACATGGACTACCGAGTCCTGTGGAGGAAAAGGGACAGTGTGGCTTTCCTCTCAAGAGGAGAAACAGCCTTGGAGTGCCTCAGCCACCCTCTGAAGTGTTAAGCGCCTTGACCCTTGCCTTGACAACCTTTTATTGGGTTCAATTTGCACAGGAATACAGGGTGTATATGTAAAGCTCATCAATCATTGTCAAGCAGAAATGATTAAACAATAGATAACATTCAAAGAACTCTGAGAGCTTATTCTGAGTCAGGGCCAGATAGTTAAAGGGCCACAAAACTTTGGGGAACAAACTCACTTCCTGATTGGACCTTATCATTTAAATTGAGGGTATTAGCAAAGTAGGTTTCATAGGATTTTATGCTTTCTTTCTTAGGCCTGATCACCCTAGGGACCCTGCCCTTTCCAGCACAGCACCCACCTCCAGCATTGTTTCAGGCTTAAGTCAGATGAGGGAAGTAAGGCAGCCAAGAGATTAGGAGACTTCTTACAGACAGAATGAGGACTCAGGCTATGTCAAAGCTGAGGGGTGAGGGTCCATGACCCTCTTTCTCTATAGCCCCCCCCAAGTCCTTCCCTGAGGGCCCCTTTGCAACCATGCCTGTCTTAGGTCATCCCTCCTTTAGGAATCTTACCCATCATTGGCTAACGAGTCATCCGTCTAGAACCAAGCAGGGTGAAGAGAAAAGGGGCAGAGGTGGTGCCCCTACAGGGAAGATAAGCTTTGTCTCCTAAGTGGCTTATGGTCCCAAAGTTTTTTATTCAGCCTTAGCCACAGGGGATTACAGCTTCTGAAACCAGGCAGGGCATTTATCAACACTAATCATTAAAGGCCCTCTACAGGTATTCAGAAACTTGAAGAGGACTTATTGCCCTTGGATGAATGGGAAAAAGGCCTCCAACAAATGAACAGTGATTTAACTTCTCTAGTAAAATTTTCAGCAGTAAATATTAGGTTCCAAATGATTAGAGCAGGGAAGGCAGTATTACAAAATTTTACCGAGTGCAGGAGACAGGTTCACCAGATATCATACATGATGGTACAAGTTGTACACTAACATCACTGTGAGGTGTACAAGAGGATTGCTTACATAGAATGTAATGTCTCTGAGGCTTGTGCAGCACCTGAAGAGAGTCATGAAGATCTACATAAGGATCTAATTAGTTACCCTGGACAAGTTGTTTAATCCCAATTAGCCTTTGTTTCCTTGGTTAGAGACTACTATTTTCCTTCCAAATAATCATTCTCTCCTACTTTCTTATTATTAGACCATTATGTGGACAGTGTTAGATTTCTGCCCAGATTTTTAAAAAATTCAAAGTACATTTTCCAGTCTTCCTTGCATGTGGCCAATGGGAATTCTCTAAATGAATGTAACTCACTTGAGAGATAATACCTTTCTCTTTTCTCTTTTCCCCCTCCTCTTACCCAGAGCAAGATTGTGATAGCTGGAACTTCTGCAACTATAGGTCACCTTGAGGATGGAAACCACCCATGGAAAATGATGAAGCAGAAAGAGAGAAGCAGTCTGGGTCCCTGATGTCCACAGAGCCACCAGATCAGCCTTGCCTCCTAGGCTTCCTGTTTACATGAGATAAAAATGAAATCCTACTTTGATTAAGCTGTTGTTGGTTGGGTTTTTCCTTATACATGTCTAACCAAATCATAACTGATGGATACTTTGTCTGTAATAATACTTGTGTGAGAGAAGAAGAATGAGAGAAGAAGTATAAGAGAAGAAATACAGGGATACACTTGGCGAACAATGAAATGTCACATCAGTGTAAGGCTCCCTGAGAACCTGGGCTCAAGCAGTGTTGCTTTGGAGGACTGATGACAAAGATGAACACAAAGTTGTGCCCTCATAGGGCACAGATCACAGGGCAGTTTCCTGGGGGCTCAGGGTGGTCCTTTCCTGAGGACAGCTCTGTCTGGCCTGGCAGTATTCTCTGTACCCACAGAAGAGTCACTTGTGGCATCCTTGGCAGGAGCTGGATGTTGGGTGGGCT
The DNA here is from genome assembly GCF_004126475.2 of Phyllostomus discolor. NCBI lineage: Eukaryota > Metazoa > Chordata > Mammalia > Chiroptera > Phyllostomidae > Phyllostomus > Phyllostomus discolor. Next base: position 151,705,148 of record NC_040904.2, read on the forward strand.
CTGCCCGCAGATGCCTCCAGCTGTTGAGGATGAGAATAAGTCTACCAAGACATGATCTGCTTGGGGAGGAAATGTGGCCAATCTCTCAAAGTAGAAGAGCCTTGAGCCTGTTCCTCAATGGGCTTTTATTGGGTTCAACTTGCACAGGAATACAGGTAAAGCTCATCAGTCATTGTCAGGCAGTAATGATCAAACAACAGATAACATTCAAAGAACTACGAGGGCTTATTCTGAGTCAAGATCAGTTAGCTAAAGGCCATAAAACTTTGGGAAGTGAACTCATTTTATGCTTGTACCCTTATCATTTAAATTGAGGGAATTCTTAGCAAAGCAGATTTCATTGGATTTTATGCATTCTTTCTTAAGCCTGATCACCCTGGAGAACCAACCATTCCTGCCCAGGGCTGCACCGTCCTCTGGCATTGTTTCAGGGTTAAGTCAGGCAGGTGAAATAAGGCAGCCAAGAGATTAGGAGCCTTCTTACAGATAGAATGAACACTCAGACTATGAGTGTGCCAAAGCCGAGGGGTGAGGGTCCATCACTTTCTTTTTCTATAGCCACCCCCCCAAGTCCTTCCTTGATGATCCCATCATGGCCGTGCCTATCTTAGGTCATCCTTCCCTTGAGGAATCTTACCTGTCATTGGCTAACCAGTCATCCACCTGGGGTCAAGCAAGGTGAAGTAAAAGGGGCAGAGGCGGCACCCCTGTTGGGAAGATAAACTTTGTCTCCTTAGTGGCTTATGGTCCCAAGGTTTTTTACTCAGCCTTAGCTGTGGCGGGGTTACAGCTTCTGAAATGAAGGAAGGCAGTTCCCAACAGCTGGAGAGAGAGCAAAGTATAGGAATAGACTGGTCTCCAGATCTGGGGATTCTTTCTTCTAGGGTGCCTAACAATAAGAGTCAAAGCTATAGTCTGTGACAAAAAGGGTCCTGAAGCTGTGCTGATGAGACTAGAGCCATAAAGAATTCTACACATGAATTAAAGGATCCTTGGACATTTTGATACAATAACTCAGTCATCTGATAAGTGATATGGAAAAATGATCTAAAGTGAGAAAAGGAGAAAGACTTTGTTCTTCCTGGAGATGCCAGGGAAGCTTCACTCAACCTAGGTCCTGGATGCTGGCCAAGAAGCCTACCTTCTCTTGAAACAGCAGACAAAGGGTATATTGGCGGGTAAAAGGTTTGTCCCCAAGGTATAGCTGAGGGCAGGGAAACAGGCACTCTGGAGGCAGTGGCATGAACTTCTTCTGCAATACCCTCAGCAAGGTGCCATCTAAGCTATAGCAAGAGAGATTAAGAGGTGAAGGAAGTACATAGTTGAATTTACTACCCTTTTAAAGAGATCAATCTGCTTTAATGTCCTTCCTTTCAGTAAAATGTTTCTCTTTATAATAAGCCCCAAAGAGCTTCTCTGCAGCTTCTACTCAATGAAGGCAACAAAGAAACTCTAGTCCTACCCATCTGCGGACCTACCCTTAGAGCATCTGCAAAAACCTTCAACATCTTCCTGCAAGTCTTCTTTTAAGGAAGCTTCAAGTAAAGAAAAGAATAATACAAAAATGAAAAACCTGAATTCCAAAATCAGATTTGACATAAAATATTAGCCTTATCTTCCTAATAGTTATGTGACTTTATTAGTTTTTTTAAAACTTTTCTGAGCCTATTCCCTCTTCAACAAGTGGGAATAATGATCTCTAGCTCCTGGAATTGTAGGGATAATGAGGATGAAAATAATAATAGCTAACACTTTCTGGCTATGGACTGTTTGTCAGACATGCATATTGTTTCACTTACTCCCAACAAGAACCCCATGACGTGGGTACCTTTGCTAGCTCCATTTTTCAGATGAAGAAATTGAGGCAGAGAGGTTTAGTAACTTACTGATGGCCACACCACTGCGCTTAACCACTAACCCATATAGCCTTCCCATAATGCTGAGTTCCCATCAAGGGCCCGGCGAGACAGATTCTGCTAAGCTTCAGAGCTCAGAGAAGATAAGATATTTTGGGGAGATTGGGTCATAGAAAATAAATGTGGTAACAAAATAAGTGCCCAATATAGAGTTCAACACATCAATACCATTGGGCTCATTCGGCTTTCCCTTTCCTCTAGCTTAAGCAGCCACAATTCTACTGGGTCACCTTAAACGGTGAGTAAAAATTAATTTCAGTTATCTTGGGTGGGGAGAGGGGTATCAGGAAAATATTTCTTCCCTCAAGGCCTCATGATTACTCCTGAGGAATTTCAACTAACTTTATGGAGCTCCAATTATGTGCCAAGCTCAGTGTGGTTTGCATATATTAACTAGTTTAATTGTTACCCCAAATTTATGAGGTGGGTAGTATTATTATCCTCGCCTGCCACAGGCTCAAGAGGCACATCAGCTTTTCCATGTTTGAAGGAGACACCGTTCGCTGGGGCTCCAGAGCTTCATCTGCCCCCTCAGGCTCTTCTAACCATGCTGTGAAACGGGGACATAAATGCTTCAGTGGAACTCTTGCTTCGTTTTGAAGGATTATTCTAATCACAAGAAAAAGAAGTTGGAGGGTAACAAATACAATACGGGACAGTTGAAACGGCAATTTTGACGGAGCCTTGTCAAACTTCTCTAGTCAGGTGTCCTGGTCTAAAAGGATCTGAGTGGGTAAAAGAAAACCTATTGGACTGCGGCTCTTCGATTTGACTCTGGAGGTCTCTAAACTAGGTCTAGCTAAGACATCGTTCATGGAGTTCCCCTGAGCAACAGATGCTGTACTACTCACCGGTGTTCCCCACCCGCCACGTGCCCACCCCCACCCCCACCCCCAAACCTCCAAATGACCCCCCTTTCAGTGTGTGCCTTTTCACAGAGTAATGATCCTCTTCGGGTATTTCCTTCTTGTTAAAGAGAGGTTTTCTTTGTGGGCTACCCAGGAACCCAGTTAACATTTATACAATACCTTTTTTCGAAAGAAAAATTTTGATGTCTAATAAATCAATTTGCAAATGACTATTTGTAAGTCAAATTTATGTCAGGCGTTTATGTGTGTTGAGTCACTGTGGAGTAGGTATTCAATAGAATAATACCCCTTCTCAGTTCACGTTTTATGTGAACAGCAGTATTTTATTTTCTCTATTTTGTAAAATTCCCCAGCACTTTAGATATTAAGACTCAATCTTAAAAAGATATGTTTTATGAAATATATTTAAGATTCTAATCAACTTATGTACAGTAGTATGTGTTTGATCAAATCACTGAAGAAAACTTTATTAAATGTCATAATAAGTAAATAGTAATATGGAGAAAAGTTTAGAGCTATGTGCCAAAATAAGACATAGAGAGTAAAACATTAATTTTTTAAAGTAGAAAGCATAATTCCCAGATATATCAGAGATGGAAATAGAAGAAATCATGAGGGAAAAAATGAAAAGTTTTGATTACGTAATATTGTTTATAAAATTAAAATGAACAAAAGCAGAAGGTTTGATATGACGAAAGTGGCAGCCTATGATGGGAGAGAGTCCAAGAGTGGTGGTTAAATTATGGGCTTTGGAGTCAGATCAATGGGTCCAAGTCGTCCCTCTGTCACGTGTGATTGAACACGTTCAAATTACTAACTCATCTGTACCTCAGTTTCTCTTTTTGTAAAGGCAGGCTAATTGTATCTAAATGTAGCATTGTGGTAGGTTTGAGATACATGAATATGAGGGAGGAACGCCCCCCAAAACTGGAATTATCTTCCAGGGCCCCTTGTGGTACAGTCTTCCCCTGCTGGGTAAGTGTTCTAGGAACCCATCTGTATCAGTGTATCTGCTGGTAGTGTTGTGAGAGGCTGAGTTTGGCTTCAGTAAATTTTTTTTGAAGACTCTTTCAACGCATTTGCCCATTTCGTGGTGGGTGATTTATAAGTGCACCGTCCTGCACTGAGCTGAGTGCTCAGCAGTTTTAGATCATAAACAGCATGACCCTCAGCCCCACCCTCCCTATGCACCCAATCTCATCCTGACTGACTTCTTTTGTTTCCTCAAATTAAAAAAGTCCTCAAATGGAAACATTTTGCTGATGTGGAAAAGGTGAAACAAAAAACAGCAGAAGCACTAAAAAACATCAAAATCAATGAGTTTAAACATTGTTTTTAAGCAGTGGAAAAAACCATCTTGATAGGTGTATTGCATCAAATGGAGAGTATTTTGAAGGCGACTGAAGTTAAAGATGTAAGAATAAATTCATAATTTTCATAAATAAATTCCAGGTTTTTCTGGGGTCCTTCCTGCATACAGAAAGCACTTAGGGCAGTGTCAGACATGTGGTGACTGTGGGGTAATTGATAACTGTTGCTGTTATACAGTGGTGCATCTTACCCTGGGGCAATTTTGCCTCCAGGGGACATTTGGCAGCTTCTGAGACAGTCTTGTTTGTTGCACGTGGTGAGGCAGGGAAGCGTGTGCTACTGGCATCTAGCAGGAAGGGAGCTACAGCCAGAGGACAGTTGCACAACAGAGAATTGTCCAAAATAACAGTAGTGCCAATGGTGGGAAACTCTTCTTTGTAGTGTGTGAAAAGCTCATACAACTGAATGAACACTCCAACAATATATAAAAAAACCAAAAAACAAAAAACAAAAACACTTGGAAAAAAAATGGCTTGGGCCATTTACTTAAAGTTTGGAAAATAAATATTTGGGAGAACATTCAAATTTTCCAGTAATAAAAATAATAATTCAGATCTTGAAGAATTATTTGAAAATTTCAAAAGTTATTATTAAAATCCAAAGTCAGTAATTTACTAGAGAAATGAGTATATTAATACCTTGTTGGCTGCTATATAAATAGTATCAGTCCTTGAGAAGTAATTTGTTATTGAGGGTCATGAAAATGTGCAAAACTTTTGACCCATTGATATCAGTTCTGAAAATGTATTCTAAATTAATTATTGAAAAAGTCATGTATATGGGCAAATATGCATAATGCATACTGGAACATATATTGGCAAAAATCTGAGAGCAGTTTAAATAAACACAAAAGGGAAAAATGTAAGCAAGTTATATGTTGTGAAGAAACAATATTTTATCAGGCTGAATTTATAATAAAATAAATAATATAACTACACAGAAAATGTAATATTCAATGTAATGCTAAAGGAAAATGAGTAAAACATTTTTAATATTCTATAATTACAATTATATAAAATATATTCACATAAATAAATATGAAACATAAGACAAATGTTCAATGACACTGACTTAATTAAAACAGTTTACCTTAAACAACAAGGGTTTGATACTAAACTGGCACCATACATAGTTATCGCAAGATTATTGACTATATTCCCTACTTTACACCTGTGACTATTTTGTAACTACCAGTTTGTACTTCCTAATCCCCTATATGGGGATTTCTGATCTGCAGAAGTGCCCCTAACCCCTACATTGTTCAAGAGTCAACAGTATAATGTCATAAAGTTGGTTTGTATGCACTTTTTTCTTTTTTTTTTTTTAGTGTTGTTATATTGTTGTCTGAACAAATAGAAAAAGAAAGCAAAAGCTTGCCAGGCATGCCTACATTCTGTGAATTAAGTCAGCAGGCTAGAATCACAAATGGATGGTGGTCTCCACACAATAACTCATGTTGCCAGTGACCTTCAACAGGGTGTGGTGTTTCTAAGTGCAGATTCTGCTTAGTTGGCATCCCCTACAAAGTGCATTCATCTTGGAGCAGAAAAAGTCTCAAGGTTCTTTCTTTCCATCTTAATTGGAATCTTAGTAGATCCTTAAAGAAAAGAAAAGATGTAAACAATTCATCCTACCTGTTAAACACATTTATTTATTTATTTTTGAAAAGATTTTATTTACTTATTTTTTAGAGAGAGGAAGGGAGGGAGAAAGAGGGAGAGAAACATTGATGTGTGAGAGATAAACATACTTTTAAGGATTAAAAATAAAAGAATAGAGATAGTATTTTTTATTGTATGGGTTAGTTATGGGAAAAATTTCATTTTCTTAGGGAGTTTTGAATAACAGTCTTTGGAAAAAATAATTCATAGGTTAATTATTTCTTATATGGCTTAGCTTTACATGTAGAAGTCAAAGCCTTTGTTTTTGGTAGCAGTTTTTTTTCTTTAATCAAGTAATTATCATGGTTTACTTATATATTTACAAAGTTTTCCACTTTTACCATCGGAAGAGACAGCTAATAGATAGAAAAATGTACGAAGTCACTTCGGAATTGGTTCTGAGAATCTGCAGTGAGGAGAAACTGCTACTGATACTGTGGTGGTTTCCTCTGAGACTGTTGTTCAAGGCTCCATGTCACATCAGTCCATCACCTTCCAAACACTTTTTCCCTTGGACACTGTTTTTAGGTACAATACACAACTGGTTGCTAGAAAGAAACTATGGAAATATTCCTTAAAAAAAAACACACAACTCTAGTCCTGGCTCACCACTGTTTCTTGGTAATCTTAAATCCTTTAACCCTCTTAGTGATTGGATTTCCTAATTATAAAATAGAAATAAAATGTTTCTATCTATACTTCCCCTCCCACTGAGATTTCAAATCACAGAGAAAAAGTTTACTTCTCAAAATGGGCTAATGGCAGCTGGAAAGCCATTTGTGAGGAAAAACTAAACCCATCTCCCTCCATCCATATACCAGACAAAGGACAGGAGAATTGACATGTAAATATATGAAACAAAACTATAAATCACCAGAAGATGGGCTATTTTTACCAGTTTGGAGTGGCTGTTAGGTTTTTAATATTCATCTTTCTTACTTTAAATCTGAATATTCATAAGATGTTCTGGTTAAGAGATAGATTTCTTACCATTACCTTACTGTAAATAAAAGTGAGATAGCTCATTTATTGCAGACCTGCCCCCTGGGGTGATGTGGTGAAGGCCAGGTCAAATGTGTCACAAGAGTACCACGCCCCATCCTCTCAACACCCATCTCTGTGCCCACAAACCCACCCTGTGCTCTCAATCCCTCTTGCTGACTGTGTTATGCTCCTGCCCTTGTCTCATCATCCTCCTTCATCCACAACTTTTTCTTCAATAATGGGTTATTTTCATTAGCATATAAACATATTGTCTTTTTACCATCCTAAAACATTCTTAACTATACTTCTCCCCTCAGCTCTATCCCCAATTCTTTGTTCCCCTTGAAAGCAAAGCCTAGCAAAGAAGTTGTTTGTACTCAATGTCCCCCAATTGTTTTCTTCCCATTTCTTCTTGATCCTGGTCTAGTCAGGACTTTGACTGTACCATTCCACAGAAGTCTCTGGAAACTGCCAGTTACTCCAGATTCAATGGTCATTGCTCCATCCTCATCCTGTTTATCTATCAGCAACATTTAACATGATTGATCATTCCTTTCTGCTTGAATTTTCTCCACTTCCCTGCAAGACATCATTATCCTGGCTTTCCTCCTACCTCAGTGGTCACCTTAGATTCCTTTGCTAGATCCTTTGTATTTCCCCAATCTTCAATTCTCCAAATGTCCCAATTCTCCCCTGAATTCAAACTCTGAATGGGAGTCTAATCTGTATCTCAGAATCAACAGGTTCCAAACAGAACTCCTCTAACTTGCTCCATCCTGTCTTTCCAATTTGCTCAGGGAAAGGTTTGAACTCTCATACATCATGTGCAGTTGCTTAGCAAATCCTGACAGCTTTAATTTCAAAATATTCACAGGATCTGCCTGCCTTCCTCTGCCTCCACACCACCTTTTTCTTTTTCTTTTTCTCTTTTCTTTCTTTTCTCTTTTCTTTTCTTCTTTTCTCTTTTCTTTTTCTTTCCTTCATCCCTCCCTCCCTCCCTTCCTTCCTTCCTTCCTTCCTTCCTTCCTTCCTTCCTTCCTTCCTTCCTTCCTTCCCTTCCTTCCTTCTTTTCCTTCCTCTCTTTCCCTCCTTCTCTCTTCCTCTCTCTCTCTCTCCCTCTCTCTCCCTCTCTCTCTCTCTCTCTCTCTCTCTCTCTCTCTCTCTCTCTCGTTCCTTCTGGTAAACAAGAACATCTTTTCTTACCATCCTACTCCAAGCCAACAAAATCTCTTACAAAAACTTCTTAACTGTTCTCAATACCATCTCTGCTTCTTTTCAATACTGCAAACCAGAGTGATCTTTTAAAATACAAGTTAAAACAAGGCTTCTCAATTATCTGTGATTAAGAACTATTTAACAATTTTGCATTGTATCACAGATTGATGCTTTTGTAAAATACAGTACAAAATAAATTACTAGAAAAATTAAATTTTAAAAGACAAAAAATACAAAAAACTTTATTACTTGATTCAACAAGTATAAAATTATATTTCAGTGATGAGATGAAACATAAGAAAATTTCTATAAGCAGTTCTGAATGTTTAACCTTTATTTCTGTGTTTGTTTGTCATGAACCTGTAATGCACTACTTACAGCCTAGCACAGACCCTGAACCCCACTTGGGTAGTGCTAGCTTAGACCATGTTAGTTCCCTGCTCAAACCTACCAATGGCTTTCCCACTACCCACAGCAATCGCCAAAGGCCTGCCATGGCCTGAAACGCATGCATGATCTGACCTTCTATCACCTCTTTGACTTCTTCTCTGGCCTTTTGCCTCTTGGCCATTCCTGCCGGCCTCCTGCTCCATCCAGGACAGGCCAAGTATCTTTCCACTCCAGGGTTTGTATTTGCTGTTTCTTCTGCCTAGAGTGAGTTCTCCTCAGAAACTCACATGCTTTCCCTCATCTCCTTCAGGTTGCTGGGTCACTGGTTAAATGTCTCTTTCTAATGTTGTCCTCTCTCACCACTTTACTCAGAAACAGCAACCTCAGCCCTCCCCAGTATATTTTACGTTATGTATTTATTCTGTCTTTCCACACTCAAATGTCAGTTTCATGAAGGTAGGGGGTTTCCTATTTTGTTCATCGCTGGTTTCCTTAATGCCAAGAATAAAACCTGGCACATAGTAGATACTAGAAAAAAATTATTGTGAATAAATAAATTGAATAAATCCAAATGTTAGTAATGTAGCATGAGGATATTATCAGATATGTGCTAAAAATTAAATGTGTGAGAATGTTCATAGCAGCTTAAAATATTTATTAAGCATTATTTTCAGTAATAAAAATTGTAAATCTCCTATGTGTCCATTTGTAAAATATTGATTAAGTGAATTAAGATGAACATCTATAATTTTGTCAGCCCAGAAGCTGTGCCTTGAAGGACTAGCCTTTGCCCATTCACATGTGTCCTGTTGGTTGCCATATTCTAATAGAATTGGCACAGGGCTGTAAATTAAATAATGAGCCCCTTTCCTGAGATTTTGAAAATTGTACCCTAAATATTATAGTCAGTACAGTTAGAGCAATGTTTCTTGCTGTGTGGAGAAAGCCATGCTGTCACGAAAGAACCTGAAATGGACCCAAGGAAGAAAACAGATCAGGAAACAGAAGTTATAACGTTGTTTGAGTCCTTGGTTCTAGTTTGCCTCAAGGTTCCACTTCATCCTTGCCCTTTCCTCAATTATTCACCCTTTCCTTGGATTTTACAATCTGATTAGCTTCCTCTTTTGTTAAAGTCCATTTATATTCGGGTTCTGTCACTTGAAACCAAATGCACATGCCATGTGTACAATATAGGTATTAGAAAGAATGATTTATGGATGTGGAAAAAGCTCCATTATATATTTCTGGGTAGAGAAGCAAGTTGTAAAAAGATAACCCTATATGTAAAAGTATGTATTTCAGATACACACATGCATTTAGAAAGGAGTGGAAGGATCTATCCCAAACTGTAGTTATCTTTGGATGGTGAGATTTCTGAGGACTCTTGTTTTGTTTTTCCCCTATCTTTTCTGTATTTTAAAATTTCCTATAGTGAACATTGTAAAGATCTTAAATCTTTTATATAAAAAGAATAAGCATAACTGCCCCTCCCTAATTTATTATCTGATATTTGCATTCAAAATACATTACATGTTAGAGAGAAAACAGAGAAATTATGTAAAAATTTTCCGGGACTTATCCCATTTATCCTCTTGAGTGCTTTAATAAATGTGATGCCCACTACAAAACACCCCTCCCCAAACACCACCACCAATTTACTAATGCAAAACTTGAAAATGCAATCAGAACATATATCCTCTCAAGTGTTATACTTTTGTTACTCATTTCTTCTCTTTTGAAAAAGAAAGAATATGTGGGACTTTCTTATAATTCAAGAGATTAATTTTTTCCATGTTTCCTGTTGGGTATTAATAACAGGAAAAATCAATCAATAGTTATCCATTGAGCATCTATAAAAAGCCATGTTAGTTTTGTAGGGAATCCAAAGAAATATAGTCCTTTCTCAAGAAGCTTAAAAACCACATGGATTATAATACATAAGTACTTGAAAATACGAGCCATGCTGGATCATGAATGCAAATGACATGCAAATTTCAGAAGAAGGGAAACAACAGTTTTGACAGGGATAGTCAGGGAAGCTTCATGGAAGAATTTGAAGTCAATCAGGACAGAGAAGAAAGAAAGGACATTCCAGGTTGGTGGTGTGGGTATGTGCAGAGGTGTGTAGGGGGCACTTACTTGCGTGAGCACAAATGTACACGTGGGAACAGTACAGAGCATTGCAGGGGCCAGTGAGATCACTCCAAATGAGCCAAGGGGGTCTGCATGGTTTGTGGCCAGATGGGAGAAGGCCTTTTGTGACAGTATAAATAATTTTTATTTTAGCTGTTAATCCAGAATTATAAAAAATATCATTTAGTACATGTGCCAACCTAATTGATAATGGCTGTCCAGAATGCTTTGAGAAGGATCCCTTAGCAATTCCCAGAAAGAACACCATGATCAGCGAATGGTGTCTGTCCTGGGCATGACAAGTAAGAGTTGGCATTGTGTGTGCTGTGGTATACTGGACTCCACCAAAGGTAATGGCCAGCCCAGCTTTGCTTGCTTTTACTCTCATTTTGCCTAATCCTTTCATTGTGACCCATATTCATGAAGCAAACATTTGATTCCCATGCAGGTTTGTTGGCAGAGAGATGAGTGCGAACCTAGCTTTTTGTATTACTTATGTTTCTAAGAAATACTCACTTGTTCTGTGTAGCTGCAGTTTACTTTCACTGCTGTATGATATGTTGCTAAAACCAGTAAGTTAGGCCGTCTGACCAAGAATTTGTTTGAAACGTCAGTAAGGAGGCTTCTGATTATAATTTGATGTCCTACGTAGGCTGACTACAGGGAGAAGATGTGATAATCATGATAGATGTGTATGTCCAGTGTGTGAAAGTCATCTTTCTCATCATAAACTTATCCATTGGCATTCGGATGCCCTCCTCTGGCTCATACATGTTTTAGTCAGTATGGATCAATCTTTCTTGACAAGTCAAGAACAAATCTCCAACTTTTTGCAACCTGGGGAAGTGAAAGGCTGTATCCAGGCAGCCTTCCCTAAGAGAACATAGAATCTGTACAATTTTCAGAGGCTTGTATGTTCCCTACTGATATCAGTGACATACTCTGCTCTATTGGCCACTATTTAAATATTTTTATCATGTAATATATGGCATATACAAAATATACAAAAATAATGATAAAATATTCACCTATTTCCCTTCCTTCCAACTAACAAATAGCATTTTATCAATGTCTTACTTGTATCATGTGCTTCCCTTATGTCTCTCCCCAAGAGACAACCATTTCCCTATAAGTTGTGGTTATCATTCCTTTGACAATTTTAGCACACAGGTATATACAGCCATGAAGTTGTGCTTGTTAAAGGGGAGATAAAAGGAGATGCTAGGAGACTTGACTTGAAATGGTAAACATACAATACAACATACAGATGATGTACTATAGTACTGTATACCTGAAACTTATATAATTTTATTAATCAACGTCACCCCAATAAATTCAATAACAATAAATAAATAAAATGGTGGTATATTGTTTGTAAGCTTTAGGAAAGTACTTTTTCCATATGTTACCTTTCTAAGACATATTCATGTTGTTTATGTAGCTGCAATGTATTTTTACCACTATATGATATATTCTTTTGTGACTATAGCACTTTTATTTTTTTATTCTATTTGTTCACATTCATATTAGTTGAGATGTTGTTCTCTTTTTTTCCATTAAAAAAATGCTCCTATAAGTGTTCTTCTGTTTCTCTCCTGTGCCCTTTGCAAAAGTTTCTCTAGCATCTATGTCCAGGAATAGGAATGCTGGGCCATAGGGTATTTGGATATTCACCTTTACAAGATAAAATTGTTTTCCTGAGTGGATGTTTCTATTTTCTTGGCTCACCACTGTTTGTAAAGCTTTGTGTCTTCCTCAAAGTTTGGGCAAGGACGTGAACTAACAAAATGGCATTTTGGAAAGAGACAACTGATTTTACATGTGGGTTGGATTTGAAGGAGTAGAGACTTGAACTGGGAAATCCGGTAAGAAGGCTATTCAAGTAGTCCAAGTTTTAATTAAGATCCTAACTTAGAGGGTAAAAGATAAATTTTTGTTGACCAACTCATTGTATTCAGTTATTAAGGAGAAAGAGAACATTTGAAAATAATCCCACCATTATTAGCCTGAGCTGGAATCCATTTAATCAAACAATAAAAATATATTAAAATCTGACTGTGTATCAAGTGCTATATCTATGTTAAGCAACAGAAATATAACATGAAATACAGAGCCCTCTCTTCAATTAAGAGACAAACATCAAGTTACTGAGAGCTACAGCTACAGTTTCATCAGCATAGTAACAAGGATTCACACATAGGTGCTTAGAAGTACAGAGAAGGGACACCTCATCCAGTCTGGTGGGGGCCTTCTGGAGGAGGGAATGCCTGGGCATCCCTATTTTGAGAAACGAGAGTTGTCTAGGAGAAGAAACAGTGTAGGGGTCTATAAGGACCCTCCAGTGACATGGTAGGAGCTCCACGTCTCAACCAGCACAGTTCACTTTTATCTTGTTCATAAGGGGTTTGTTTCTATGTAGATTTCATTAAAGACAAACTCAAATTTCTAATCATAGTTTTGTGATAGAATAGTAAAAATAAAAAGCTAAGAAAATTCCTGGGCAATTGGAATAAGGAAACAGAGACAAGAAAATGAAACAAGGCCAAACAATTTGAACAACTTACAGCAGCTGCTGAATCGCAAGACCTTGTCTCCCCTAACCAAGGACACTTGAAAGCAAATGGTTTAGACCTCTCTTCCCTAACCAGACAATACATAGCTTAAATTACCCTTGTCAAGGGAGACAGCAGCCAGCAGCCCAGTTGATGTCGTTTGTGTCAGCTAAACCCAAGGACAGATGAAATCAGAGGAACAAATACAAAAACCCCATAAGAACCAGACAGATGCAAGATAAAAGTAAAATAGTAAAGCAGACCAAAGAATAATCCCCCACCCCCATACACTCATTCTAATGCATCAATATATTTAAAAATGTACCTGGAAAGCAATGAATATTCTGCTGAAACCCTCCCCTAAAATTCTCATCCACAGAAGAGAAATAAAAACCCTTGAGACAAAGAACAGGTAGAAGGCTCTCTATAGAGCATCCCCATGTGCCTTCCTGGGCATGAACTTTTTACTTCCTCCTGAACTTTAAGTGTTCCTATGAGACTTGCAACCAGGGGAGCAGGGGGCAGCAGCAGCTCATCCTGGCTAACCCCTGATCCTGTTTCCAAAGTGTCCCTTTTCTGTGACTTGTAAGTGAGCCAAAAGCAGCTCTGTCTTGGCTCACTTCTTTCCTATCACTTTCTAGGGAGCCAAAGCAGAGTACTGACTAGACTCTCTCCTGTTACTTCTCTACCCTAAGTCCTTGCTTTGCTTCACTGTCCTCAGTTTTAATAAACATACTCTCAAAATCACTTGGACTTGTACTGTGAAATCTTTCCTGTATGAAGTCAAGAACCCCTCACTCTGAAAACAGGATTTACCTGACATCATCTTCACCAAAGTGGACCCCAAGTGGCACTTATTTTCCTACAATACATGCTTCTGATTCAAAACCTTGCTTGGGTGTATGTGATAATTAAGCTGTGGGCCAAAGCCCAGTGTCCTAGCTGCAAAGTAGCTGATGAATTCTCCAAATGTAGGAGGCATGTTTGATTGCACTGAAAAGCCCAAAACAGTGACAATATGTTCACTCAGCCATAACTACCCTCAGATTCCTTTCCTCTCCTCACTTCTTATCTCTTCTACCCACCACAACCACAGTCTCCTTTTTTCTTTATATAGAAAACCAAAAATTTCATTAGAACTGAACTCTTTGAGGTAAGTCACCACCAACTCACCAGATGTGCCCAGACATAACACCCTCAGCAGTGTAACACCCAGGCTCAAGCTGAAACTTCCTTAAGAGTACACATTGGAATACTTCCGGTCAAGATGATGGCATAGGCAAACATGGCTCGCCTCTTCACAAAACCACATCAAAATTATAACTAAAATATACAACTACCATCTCTCAGAACCATCATAAACAGAACTGAATGGAAGTCTGACAACCACGGAATTAAAGAAACCACATCCATCCAGACTGGTAAGAGTGCAGTTACAGAATGAGCTGGTGCCACATCCAAGTGTGGTTGATAAAAATTCTTGAGGGATATCTCAGGACCAGGGAGTTCAAGCCCCATATAAGCACCCTTAGCCCAGGGTTCCAGTGCTAGGAAGATAAGTTCCCACAACTTCTGGCTGCTAAAACCAGTAGGGATTGAGTTGGTGGAAGAAAATTCTGGAGCCCCAAGCAGTTCCTTTTAAAGAATCCACAAATGGACTCACCTACTCAGAATCACTTCCTCTGGGCTCTAGCACTGAGGTAGCAGCTTGAAAAGCACCAGTGGTATACAGGGAGAACCTGAAGTATCTGGCATCAAGGCAAGCAGAAGCCATTGTCCCTTTGGTAAAACCTCTTCCGATAGACCCGGCAAACTGGTGCCATATCTGAGACTCTATCAACCTGGCTAACACTGTTTGACTCACCTTGGAGATCCCCAGAGACTCTGCCCCACCCAAATTATGGGCCCACCTAAGCTGATTTTCCTTGTGAATGTCTGGTCTTGGCTCATGCTGCACAACTTCCTAAATCCTATCAAACAAGCAACAGCTGCTTTCAGTGAGTCCCAGGACTGGCACCAGCAGCAGCTAGCCTAGATTCACAGTGTGGCTTTGCCTGGGAATCTCTAAGCCCAGCACAAGTAGCAGGCATCTCAGACTGTTTGATAGCTCATGCAGGGAACCTCAGGCAAAACACAGGTGGGGGCTGATCTTGGCCTGCACCACCCAGGAGACCCCAGAGTCAGTGCATCCAGTGAAGAGCTACAGACAACTTCAGAGCACCACCACCCTGCTCCTGCACAGCTGATCCTCTACAGAGGGCAGAAATTGATGGTCAGTGGTCATAGAAAGTCCCTGCAGCTGACTGGCCTGGGTAAATTCCTCCCAACAATCTGCCAATAACAATGAAGCCTCAACTACAAGAGGAGGATATACTCAGCCCACTAGAAGGGCATACTTCCAGTACCCAGTTTAGGTAATAGGAGAAGGCTATTCAGTGGATCCTACAGGTCACCTACTGCATTAGGCCAGACTACCAAGACATGGAGTCAAAGCAGCTCTATCTAACACATAGAAACAAACACAGGCTGCCAAAACAAGGAGACAAAGAAACATGGTCCAAATGAAAGACCAGATCAAAACTCCAGAAAAAGAGCTAAATGAAATGGAGATAAGCAATCTATCAGATGCAGAGTTCAAAACACTGGTTATAAGGATGCTCAAGGAACTTAGTGAGGACCTCAACAGCATCAAGAAGATTCAGTCAGAAACGAAGCATACACTAATTGAAATAAAGAACAATTTATAGGGAAACAACAGTAGAGTGGATGAGGCCAAGAATCAAATCAAGGATTTGGAACATAAGGAAGTAAAAAACAACCAATCAGAACAACAAGAAGAAAAAAGAATCCCAAAAAATGAGGATAGCATAAGCAGCCTCTGCGACAACTTCAAGGGGTCCAACATTTGCATTATAAGGGTGCCAGAAGGAGAAGAGAAAGAGCAAGTAATTGGAAATCTATTTGAAAAAATAGTGGAAGAAAACTTTCCTAGTTTGGTGAAGGGAATAGACACACAAGTCTGGGAAGCAAAGAGTCTCAAACAAGATAGATGCAAAGAGGCCCACTCTAGAGTACATAATTAAAATGTTAAAGGTTAAAGATAAAGAGAGAATCTTCAAAGCAGCAAGAGAAAAGAAGCTAGTTACCTAATGGGAACAGGGGAGTTCCCGTAAGACTGTGAGCGGATTCCTCAAAAGAAACTTTGCAGGCTAGAAGGGAGTGGCAAGAAATATTCAAAGTCATGAAAAACAGGGACCTACAATCAAGGTTGCTCTACCCAGCAAAATTATCATTTAGAATTGAAAGTCAGATAAACAGCTTCCCAGACAAAGTAAAGCTAAAGGAGTTTATCAACAAACCATTATTATATGAAATGTTAAAAAGCCTTATATAAGAAAAAGAAGATCAAAACTATTAAAAATACATACCTATCAACAACTGAATCTTAAAAATAAACTAAGCAGACAAGAAAAACAGAGACAGGACCATGGATATGGGGAACGTTTTGATGATTGCCAGATGAGAAGTGGATGTGGGGGAATGGGTGAAGAGGTGAGGGGATTAAGAAGTACAAATAGGTAGTTACAAAATAGCCATGGGGACATAAAGTACAGTATAAGAAATGGAGTAACCAAAGAACTTATATAAGACCCATGGACAGGAACAAATTTGTGGGGATTGCCTGAGGAAGTGGGTAGTCCTGGGTGGAGGAGGACAAAGGGAGAAACATCAGGACAACTATAATAGCATAGTCAATAAAGTATAATTTTTTAAAAAGAGTACACATTGAAACAACCTACCAGGATCAAGCTAAAATCTATAAAGCCACGGGCTACTAGGAAAGGATCACCTATAACTAAGAGAAAGCACAAACATGCTTTCATTACAGTGAAAGTATTATTTTGGGCTGCTGCCAATCAGAAAGGCCATAAAAAGTTGGTTTAATTGTTTTATTTTTCTCTTTTATTCTTTATTTAATATTCAACTTAGCTACTCATTAAATGGAGCTAAGCACTGTTAATAAAAGCAATAAACAAAACTATAGCCCTGTCCAAAAAGTGCTTATATTCTAGATGAACAAGGAATCCTATATATAGATAACAAAGCCGGATTAAGGGACAGAAAGTGCTTATTTATATTGGGTGATTTGGGGAGGTGATATTTGAGCAGAGGTCTGAATAATGGGACAGAGCAGGTTTGAAGAGATTTGGGGACAGAGGGCCCTGAGACAAAAACACACTCAAGTGTTAGAAAAAGAGAAAGAAGTCAAGTTTGCATGTGGTAGAAAGAAGGCCAAAGATGAAATGAAGAAGATAGATGGGTCAAATTATGGAGGGTCTTGTTGGCCACCATTAAGTTCAGGCTTTTATTCTAAGGATAATAGAAATTTGTTGAATGGTTTTCAGACGAGTAGTGTAACATGATCAGATTTACATTTTTAAAGAGTTTTCACTGCAGTATAAATAATAGATTGTACATTGCTGAACTGGAAGTGATTAAGAGTATTGGGGGGTTATGCTGTAATTCAGGTAGAGAAACAGGTGGGCTTTGCATATATAAACGAGAGAAGGAAAGAATCCAGTATGAATTTCTGGGGGGTTTACCTTGTGGTTGTTTTTTTTTTTTTTTTACAAAAATGGATATAAGAATATTTCCTATTCTACATGCTTTTCTAGAACCTGGACACTTCCCCATCAGGAAGTGGCATCTATGTCCTGTACCCTTGAAACTGGGTGGACTTTTGTTACATCTTTGATATTAGAATGTGGCAGAGGTGACACATGTGTCTTCTGAGGCCAGGTCATAAGAAACGATGCCTCTTCTGCCTATTTTTCTCCCCTTGTTATCCCAGCCACCACACTGCAGGGAAGCCCAGGCCACATGAGAATAACCATAAACCCCTTAGCCTCAGCTGAGTTCCCAGCCAACATTCAGTACCTGCTCCTTAGCCATGTGAGTGAGCCATCTTGGAAGGGTATTTGCAGGTGAATGCCTGGATTCTTCTTACTACTCGAATTGCTCAAGTTGCTGATTTGGTCTACACCAGTGTCTCGGACTACCAGCAAGAACAAAATTGCAGGCTATAAGTCGCCCTGAGCTCAGCCTCCATTTTGTATGATTCCCAGAAACTTTCTCCCTATTTTTTCTTTTTCTCATCAAACAGTACATCTTTGATAACAAATGTGAATCTGGCCTTGTGGTCTTCCACCCTGTTCTTGTTCCTCTGCTGCCCTCTAGGGGCCACAAGCCATATTGCCCCATTTATGTTCCAGGCACCACTCCTGCCCACCCCCGCCACCCCCCAAAAACCAATTGGCACTTACTGCCTGGTGGGAACTACTCTAAACACTTCACATATAATTACTCTCTTAGTCTTGACAATCCTGTGAGGTAGCTACTACTTTTAACTTCCTTTTAAAGCTGAGAAAACAGATACAAGAATCAAGTTACCTGTCCAAGGTCCTACAATAGCCAAAGCTGGAATTTGAACCAACACATTCTTGTTCTAAAGTCTATGTGTTGCAATATCCCCACCTCCTTTATTATGACAAAGTAGATCCATGAGGTATCCATGTGAGACTTGTTCACTGCCATAACTTGTAAAAATAAATTTGCTTTGCAATGTGGATTTTTACCTTCTATCTGGATTATGGTATTAGCTGTCTAAGTAAGTCTCCTCATTGCTAATTTTTTCTCACCTAATCTTTTCCCACAGTAACCAGAGTGATCTTTTAAAACGTGATAAATGAATACAGGAGCTAAAGAATACTTTATCTTTTCACCTCTTTGTACAAGAAAATTTAAGAACCACTTTTACTGAAGGGGTAGATTAGTCAGCTAAGCTCATGGGATTCGTATCTCCTTGCAGCGTGAAACCACAATCTGAAATACTCTATCGATGTGTGGTTATCACACTTGTCATATGCAGTGTTTATCTCTGAGCGCCTTTAGCCTTTCTATTGTTTACTGTCACATTTATCCTGCAAGGAGGAAAGCACATCTTCTCGATTTTGTGAGAAGACTTCATACCTTACAAAACAGTGCTTCAGTTTAAAGTCACACAATAAACATGGCAGGGGGCTGGCACTGTCTCTTAGAGTAGAATTGTGACTCCTGAAACATAAATGGTTTTCAAAACCTGAACCAGGTGTGTGCAGTGGAACCTCTTAAAGAGAACCTGAAATAGAAAGTGAGTATGTGAAACAGATAAAGCTGCTCAAGTTGAATAGTGGGCAATAAATGGAGGGGGTGTGTGCTTGGCCATCTGCAAAAACTTTGGAAGCATAGCTGGGCAAGCTCCAGGGCTCAGGTTCAAAAGCACTTCTGGATGTTTCTATGTGGTGTGTGTGATGAAGAGCCATCCAGCAACAGAAATGGGGGTGGGGGAGGGAAGTTGCCAGTCCCAAATCTGTAGTCAGTATTTGTACTTGTTTCTAACATTCCCTAGTTCCTTTATCTCTGGGCACTCTACTTTTCTATGCCATTTCAAAGAAAAATAAGAAATGGCAAAATCCCCATAAAGTTACCCCATGACCTCACCGGAGAGGAGCTCCAGAGTTTTGGCACCTTCCAGACACGACCTCCAGTTTTGCTCCTTGGGTTTCTCACTCTGTATTGAGCACCAGGAGACCCCACTGAGGTTTAAGCTCCCTTGCCTGGTGTCTGGGAATGGGGAGAAAAAAAGCAAATGAGTAGGCAGCTTATCAACAGCATGCTCAGAGGGTCTTTTCTGGAATCAGAGACGTGCATCTGCAGACTTGTCAGCTGATATATAGAAAAGAGTCTAAAGAGTCAAAAGAGGCAGGAAGAAAGTCAATAAAGGTTCTTAAAATACCGTTCTCTAAGCTCATGTCTTTCCAGGCCTTGTTGCTGAGAGCAAAAATCTCCATTTTCACTTCAGTGTGAAGCTAGATGATTGGGGGTGATGATTTTAGATGAAGATTCCTTTATGATTAAACAGGTATTTGACTGCTTGCTTTTGTATTTTAAGGAGCTCCCGAGTGATTCCGATGCAGGCAGGATTCATGTGTGCACTGCTGGTGTATAAGTTGACTAGAGAAACTGGAATTTATTAAATGGTATTAACATTATTTCCTGTATTATTCTTTTAACATTGGTCATTTGGGACCCTCCTCTGTGTGTGTGTGTGTGTGTGTGTGTGTGTGTAAACATAGGCTTGATGGAACTGGAGAGCATTATGCTAAGTGAAATAAGCCAGGTGGTGAGAGAGAAATAACATATGATTTCACCTATAAGTGGAACCTAATCAACAAAACAAACAAGCAAGCAAAATCAAACCAGAGGCAGTGAAATAAAGAACAACTGACAGTGACCAGAGGGGAAGGGGGAGGGGAATAACGGGGGAAAGAAGGGGAAGGGTCAAGTCAAGGAACATGTATAAAGGACCCATGGACAAAGACAATGTGGGGGAAGACTGAATGTGGGAGAGGGGAGGTGGGTAGGGCAGGGGAGAGTAATGGGAGGAAATTGGGACAACTGTAATTGAACAACAATACAAAAATTTTAAAGAAAAACATAGGCTTGAAACATGTGGGAGAAACAAAAACTGTGATTACATTGGCCATGAGGATTGAACTATTTCCATATTCATCTGTTTTGACAGACATAAGTGATTTATTCTTGCTTCATTCTATAATATACCCCAAATGCATTCACCTGCTATGCCAGTTCCTCCTCTTCATTTTCTACTATGAGCTTTAACAACCTGTCGTTATAAGTCTTGTGTCTCTTAGATTGATGCTGTGGTTCATTCTTGTCTCTGCCTTCCAGCATTGGAAGAAAAAATTGACACTTTTGTGCTGATATAATTACTTCTACCACTGACATCCCTACTCCACAGTGACATCTGTAAAGAAATAACTTGAATGGGGAAAATACACATGTTCTTGAATTAAAAGCATAATAGGCATGTGTCAAAGTCTCAGAAATTTGAGATGTTGAAGCAGTTGAACACAAAGTCACTACCTTAAGAATGTAGTGCCATTAGGAATTTTCAAAAGCCTCAGGAAGCCATTGTTTTCAGTGTTCCACTACATTTCTAAATCTGCAGTTCATTGGTGGAAAGCAGGATGTGCTGAGAGCCAGCCCTGGAGGTGCCGGGGTGGAGTGATGGGTCATCTCTAAAGACACTCGGCTCCACCGGTAATAGACTGCTCCTCCAAGTCTCCGCCTTTCATTTCTTCTCTCCAGGCCACAGGGCTCCAGATACTAAGTTTGACATAGAGGCAGTCCGTCAGGGGGTCACTGAGACTTATGAAATTCAAACAGTAGGGTCTAATTTGGTAGCTTGCTGGAGAGAAGACCAGATTAAGTTATCAATGTTAACAGGTGAACACATTCATTAATGGCAGCCAGTGGACCACAGCACAACATAATCTAAACTTTGAAAATTATACTCTCTGTGTTCAATTCAGTTTTTTCCACTTGGTCAAGTTTGACACAGTTGTCCATTTGTCATTCTTATCAGTCATATGAAGGCTTACCTCATGGCCAGAAGGGTGGCCCAGAAATTTCCAACTCATTCAGAGTTTGGTATATTTATGAATCTGTTGTTGATCCTAGCCCATCCAATTGAAAGATGAGGTAGCAAAACATTATCAGCATTCAGGTCAAAAGGCTCATGGCAGAGATATGCATTCTATTCTGGGAAAGAGCAAATAACAGACTCCAAGCTTAGAAAAATCACTCTCCTATTTAGATCCTGGAGTCCTTAGACATAGTATTTTTTTAAAATATTTATTTAGGATGTTCCACATGCCAGGTACCAAGATGAGTGGCATTACTCTTAAAGATGTAGAACAATGACTTTCACAAAGATTGAAAATTATACAACTTGTGTCCTCTCAGGTATGACTCTTCTCTGAAGGGGTAACTTTGTGGAAAGTTAGAATGGATGGCCCTAGAGTGACATAGTCAAATCCCTCCCTGGCAAAGGCAGCTTTTGGTAGTTCCTTTTGGGAAACTATTGATATCCAAGCAGTTGACTCCTGTTCTCTCTGGAATCTGCCTTTTGTTGAAGCTGGCTTAGTGTTCCAATCTTAATGTACCGGATCTT
Organism: Phyllostomus discolor; assembly: GCF_004126475.2. Taxonomy (NCBI): domain Eukaryota; kingdom Metazoa; phylum Chordata; class Mammalia; order Chiroptera; family Phyllostomidae; genus Phyllostomus; species Phyllostomus discolor. Next base: position 151,727,315 of record NC_040904.2, read on the forward strand.
AAAATGGGAATAATAATAGTCACCTTGAAGAGTCTTTGTAAAGAGTAGAAATTGTTAGGTGTGATAAACAGAAATAGGACCAGAATCTCAAATCCCCTTTGTCTTAAGTTGGGTTCAGAATAAGCGACTCCTTGCAGGAGTGCTCTTCAGGAAAACCCTCTAATGGACAGAGGGAGGCAACACAGGAACGGGCACATTTTCATCAAGGATATAGTTGCAGGAAAAGTAAGTCTTGGCCTAACCAATTGGAACTCTGGATGTAAACAATACAGCAGAATTATCATGCTTTGAGGCAGACTGACCTTTGTAGTCCATCTGAGTCAGCCATTGGCACCTGGGGCACTGTGGGGGCAGCTGGTAGTGGTGATGGTGGTAGGGTAACCTCCTAGGCAATTCTATGTGAGGTGACTTCTGTCAGCCAAGGCCATTCTCATGCACCTTTAACCTCTGCTCCTCAAATGAAAACTTCTACCCATTAGGACTGTATCCCTGAAGACTCATTCTGTTCTTGGTACTTCCTGTTTTGGGATGTAGTTAGAAGGCATCTTTGAGCTCCTCTTAGAGTATCAAGTGTGTATGAAACAGAAGCAGTGTGCTTCAAGAGTCCAGCACAGTGACAGGCAGGTTGTTGGGGCTTTCTAGATGCTAGGTTTTCTGTTTTAATCTTCTGTCTTTAAAACTGTCCCTCATTTCAGGGAATTGCTGACAAAGTGTCCCCCTTCCAAGTCGTGCCAGAAGTAACAAGGAGACTGTAACTAAAGCACCTGGCACATGGTACATGGTTAGTAAGTCTTGGGTACATCTTTCCCTCACTTTTCATTAGCTGTGTCTCTGGATCATTCATGTGTTTTGAACTTTTCTGACAGTGTAGAAGAATTTATTTCACTCAGTCAATTATCATGGACATTGTTAACAGTAATAATAAAAAATATTAACATCCAAATGGGTTTGGAGTCACAATTATTTTGGGGGACTATATTTGCAAAAAAATAGCCAATTTTATCTCTTAAAAACTTTAATCTATTTTATCTGATTTTTAAAAATCACATATTAATAGACATTATCATTCAATTTGGTACTTACATATCTCTATTTTCCTTTATTCTTTTCCTTTTTTGAACAGCCCTAAGGGTAAGGACTTTCTGTGGTATCACTTGATCCTCCCTACACTTCCTGTCCCAGTCCTTACTTAGTTCACTGTCAGGAGGAAAGCAAATGCTCAATTAATACTTGCTATCATGACAAGTGCAATGGTGGGCAAATTAAGACACCTATAAATTAACTGAAATAATCCCTATAAAAGTAAGCCACATGAAAATTTTTTTCTAGACTTTTGTGTCAAGGATTTAACAGTAGCTACTAATATTTTAAATAGTCATTTTTCACCCAGGCTGCTGTGGCTCAGTGGATTGAGCACCAGGCTATGAAGCAAAGGTTCGCTGGTTCGATTCCCAGTCAGGGCACATGCCTGGGTTGCAGGCCAGATCCCCAGTAGGGGGCGTGTGAGAAGCAACCACACATTGATTTTTTTTCAACCTCTCTTTCTCCCCCCTTCCTCCTCTCTAAAAGTAAATAAATAAAATCTTTAAAACAAATACTCATTTTTCCTAATAATTGTGCTTCTATGAATGCATTCTTTAAAAATTGTAATCAAGCCCTACATTCACCAAAATATTAGTTAAATAAATTGCTATATTCAAGGTCTACTAAACTAGCAAGAAATAGATTCATAGATACTGATGAGAAAAGTCTAACATGCATATGAAAAAAATAAATTAAATACATAAATACTTTATACATATATACACATATATACATGTTGTGATGTGTGAATATATATTACAAGTGTATAAATTTTTGTATTTACTTGTGAGACTTGTGAGGTAGAGATTAAACAATTAAACCTTGTTTTCATCTAGCTGAATTAACAATCATAACAAAATTTATTAAATAATCTGAATTTTTCCCAGTAAATTAAAAATGTTAATTTGTCATTTATCAAATTAATATAGATACTTGAATCATTTTTTTTGGATGCTACTGATTTGTCATTCCCTTTAGCAGTGTCACACCAGTCTGATCACAGGAACTCTGTAGACAGTTCTAATAGCTATATAATAGTATCTCACCCTGCCTTGCCCAATTTTCTTTCATATAAAAATTTTCAGACAATCGCTTACAGTTATTTTTATATTAATTTACCACTTTTATCTAGTTTTTTTAAAAACAAAATAATGTAATTGAAACTGCATTCTACATTAAATAATTTATGGATTGATAATGTTATAGAATGTTTCTGATTGCTATCTCATTACATAACCTTCTTATAGGTTTTCTATACACTCACTCCTATTTCCAGAAAATAGGATATTTCTTCTTTTGTTTTTTACCTGGTTGATGGTACTATTAAGGAAAGTTATTGATTTTCATTTATTTATTTTATATCAAGCATTTAATAAAGTGTCCTGATTTGTTCTGATTTTTTGTGTGTGTTTCATTGATTCTCCTTTAGCTTTGTTGGAAAATTGTTGTGGTCTCTCTTAACCCTGAGTTAGATACAGAAAGAATATAACAAATGAAAAACCCTCTTACAACTTAGTTTAAATTAGTTTCACTCTTATTTTTTATTACCTCCATTCCTAAAGTCCTTTTCCCACATTTGAGGAAAGAAGGGAAAACAATATACAAGCACCGTGTAGCCAGGTCCTGCTCTCACTCTGTCCAGGACCACATGACAACCACACTCCTAAGCTGAAAAGTCCCATGGCCAGTAGAGGAAAAAGACCAGCAGCTGATGCACAGGGATCCATAGGGTGAGAGTCCTGTCTGTGTCCCATCAGGTGGAGAGGAGCTGGGGAAGGTAGATTTGTTTCAGTCTTGTAGGGCTGACTTGAGTAGTCAGATTAGGTACCAGAAGGCTAGCTTCTCTCATCCCCATACTTCTCACTTCCCGCTTATAACAGTAAAAGTTTTAGTGACCTGATCCCAATGGTCATATATTCTATAAACATCTTTATAAGACAGTAGTCTTTAATAAGATTTTGCAAAGAGAGTGATGTAAATTTATTCAGTGTAGCTGGCTCAACAATTTTGTGAACTAATTGCAAAAGAAGGACTTTGGAGTAAAAGGGAAAGAACTGTATTTGAACAATGATTAAAATAAAAAAAAAGAAACTGAAAAAAAGAAGGACTTTGATTTTATTTCTTAAATATTATGTTATATATAAGCTAGAAGGATAAAGAAAAAGTTAATGGTTCTTAGTCCAAGGAATGAACTAGCATGTGGAGTCTTTTGTGACTCTTCATGGTGAACTTCGTGGCCTTCTGTCCCATCAGACTGTTGTACTTACCATGTAGCATTATATCCACCTGTTTGCATAGATTCCAGTGAGCTGTCAGGGATCACCCCCGCAACACACCCCACCACTAACGTGACCAACACCAACAAATTGTGTGGAGTTGGAGTTATTTTAGAAGTACTTAAAACTGTATTGAAACAAACTTAAATGCTTCCACAAACTTCCTTTTTAAAGAAAAGAGAAATAGATGAAAACATTTTCTGAAACATGCAGCATACGCAGGATTCCCCCATAGGCCAAGTTCCTGGTAATTCAGTCACACTGTCTCTTCAATCACATTGCCTAGAATTCTGCAGCATGCATCTCTGCTGGAAATACACGTTTCAGCTATTTGCATGTTCTTTTCTGTAAAAAATAATTCTAGCTTTGACTCACGATGGCTTTTTAACAACACCTACTTTGTTAGTCAGCATTCCAAACTGATAGACCATTGATACTGCTCTCCTCTGCGGTCTCAGCAGATGCTGATGGGTGCAGACCACTCTTCTTCACTGAGAGATTCTATTGCTCGAGCAGACTTCAACAACAGGTGGTGGGATTCCAATGCCTGTTGGCCCAGAGTACAGGATTATAAATTTTCTGCAGTTTTTGGGAAGATACTCTTCTTAATTACTATAGATAGGTATTGTCAGCTTTATCAATGATAGAAGTAATAAATCATTATTAAAGACATTTTTTAAAAATCAAGGTGAGAAAAGTAATGACAGCCCCATTATCCAGACACAAAGATTCTCCATTGTATCGTCTGTGTATCTGCACTGAATATTATTAGCTAGAAAAATACTATGAATGTCCGCAAAACAATGTTCAGTGCTGTTTTATTTTGTGTCTCCATTACTGATAATTATTGTGTGATAATTATTAGTTATAATCAATAGTTATTTTTAATTTCCCTTTTGTTTTTAGTTATTTTTAAAATTTTATTTCCCTCCTTTTTTTTTTCTGTGGAGTTTTTGGTCAAGTAATACAAGCTCGTAATACAGCAAAGGTATTTTTGTATTTTTATTAAACACTAAATGTTTTTGGTATTTTCTGCAGACATTTCCACAATTTGGTACTAGTCTCATGATTTTCAGAGTTCATGTATTCAAGTTTTATATTTTCATGTAGTGTAATCTTTAATTTTCTGCCCTATATCTCTTACAGTTTCTAAGCTTAGTAAATCCTTTTGCTTCTACACATTTGATGTGCGGTTTACTTTTTCCGCCACCATTTTCTGTTGTTTGGTTTTTCATGTTTGCTTTCTTAATTTATCTGAAATGTATTTTGGTGTGTGAAATGAAATAAGGTTCTAAATAGATTTTTTTCCCACATTGCTAACTGCTCACTCAGACAGCACTTACCAATGAAACAAACCTTCGCTTTCTCACTGACTGGTGGATTTCCTTGGTTGAATGCCATAGTGCTCTGTGGACTAGGTTCTAGTTCTGGACTACACAATACATTTATTTTTAGCCTAGGAATAAATTATTTTATTTCACAGGCTATAGAACATATTAGGTTACATCTGATAGGTTACATCTGATAGAATTAATTCAATCTTGGTTTTTGTTCTGTCTTATTGTCTCATCTTTATGTCCCTGCTTTATTTTACAACAATTTAGTCAAGTGTGTGTGTGTGCTATCACTGACATTTTGATGGGAGTTATTTTGAATATATATATTTATTTCAGAAGAACTACCATCTTTGTAATAGTCAAAGAAAACACCTTTTTAAAATCTTTCAAGCTCAACAACCAGCCATCATACATGGTTGTGCTGCGCACTGCAGATTGACAGTTTAGAGATGGAAGATGCAAGCAGGCTGGTTAACATGGGGAATAAGCCTCAGCAGAAGCACATGGACACGTTGGTCAAGTTCCATAGCAAGATCCTATTTTGTCATCATTATTATCACCAGCAGAATGCCATAATAAGCAGAAATAACTACAACTACTCGGTCAACAGGCTAACATTAATTATTGGTTAGGTGCTAGATGCTAAGAGTGCCAGAAGGTAGATTTCCTCAATATGGTTTATAAGGTTTAATATGCTTTTTTATGCCTCTGGGCTTTATTCCTTCTGCCTGAAATGCCACTCTTTCTGCTTCTCCCTGTCATAAATTACTTCCAGTCTGTCAAGATCCAGGGCACAGGTAATGTTCTCTGTTCATCTTCAAAAGTTCCTGGCAGTTAGTCACTTTTTTTTCTTTACCCGTAAGTACTTTATTTATACCTCTCAGATCAGCTGTGGATTGTAGCTACTTGCATATGCTTCCATCTGTCAGTGAACTGAAGTCCTGAGTGCAGGGGCCTGGGCTTTTCATTGTTATGAACTGAGTGCCAAGTATCGTGGATAGACCTCAAAACATATTTAGTGGATAAATGTGAAAATGAATAAAGGAGAAGATTTCTATAGAAAAAATACGGAAACAAAAATTCCTTATTGACTTTTGATGTGCTTTAAGCATTCTGAAGCCGTTTAATAAAACTTGGCGAAACTCAAAAATATTAAAAACTGGTTGTACATGTGTGTGCGTGTGTGTGTGTGCATTTTGTAGGCAGTAATTTCCTCCCGCGATTTCATTATGACACGTGTGGTTTAGTTGGCTCATCAGTCTTGTTTTCCAAATAATGCTCAGCTGTAGAAAACATCACTCTAAGGCACATGGCGGCCAATAGGTAACTTCATGAGCGGCAGTGAAATGTCACCACCAAGCTGGACTTTCCCAGGTGGAAGGCCTGTGTGCTACACAGAAACCACAGACTCTACCTGTGGAAAACATTTACATGTCAGCACAACTGACTACATGGTATTTACTTCTGCTGAAAAAAATCTTCCCCGTCCACTTGCAAACACCCTCACCATTGTATTGTTCTTTTAGAAGTGTTAAAAAATTAAACTTTGATCTAGAACACTAAATTAGGCATGTGTTGGATTATGCATGTTTTTAAACCACTTAGTACAAATGGCCACCCCACCTCCAAGCACATTCAAAATTCTTTGTAAAAGAAAACTCCTTTGCATATTTTGTATCCACAACCATGTCCGTAAACACAATCCTGATTCTAACCCTCCTGGGCGTGAGCTTGTTACCCTCTGGTGCTTCACATCTTGGATTCGATCCTTGATTTCATTTACCTGGCTCTGGCCATGACTCTTCTTTCTCCATCTTTCTGGTTCTTCACTTCCTGCAATATTTTAAGTTATTGCTGGCCATTGTAGATGAACATCATTTTCAACATGTTTAGGGCCTGAGAACTTCTCTGTTGTGCCTAGTAGTGGACGCAGCTTCTTCTGGTTTACTCTGGCACAAGTAGGAATTAAACTGTGCAGGAGGTCACTGACGTCGTTAGTGAGGAGAGCGCTGACTGCAGGTGGCTGGTTCCAGGGAGACGGGCTCTCTGGGAATGTTAGAGTGTGTATTTCTGGCATCACAGTCAAGTCAGAACTTAGCTCATCACATTAAGGAATTAGTATTCCTTATCATTCTAGGTTCCCACCATTCAGCATGACATTTTGTTTCTAACAATAAAACTTAGGGTCATCAATAAAATTGTTGGTGAGATCCTTTGTAATTCAGGGATTGCTCATGACCAAGCAGGGATTTCCACATTCCTCTGAGAACCCTCCCCACCAAAATGTAGTTTATCAAAAGACTCTTATTTGTGAGAAGTATGTGTAACTTGTCAGAAATGGTGCACTAAGAAGTGACTAAGAAAGTGACTAAGTTATTACACTATTTGATTAAATATTAATGTTTAACTTGATAATTTATAAAATACTTTTATTTACATATTATTATTTGGCCTCCCTGATTCCAACATTATTCTAATAAAATATGTTCTCAACAAAATACATTGTTAAAACACAGTCAAATAATCACAATCCTGTGTTTGAAGCCCTGTAAGGTTTCCCCAGTTTCCCACTGAGATTGAAAGTCCAAGTCCTCCTGGCTGGCGTAGCTCAGTGGATTGAGCGTGGGTTGCGAACCAAAGTGTTGCAGGTTTGATTCCCAGTCAGGGCACATGCCTGGGTTGCAGACCATGGTCCCCAGCAAGCGCACATTGATGTTTCTCTCTCTCTCTCTTTCTCCCTCCCTCCCTTCCCTCTCTAAAAAATAAATAAATAAAATCTTAAAAAAAGAAAGAAAGAAAGTCCAAGTCCTTCCAATGATGATGACAACCTGTGGTGTTTCCTCTCCCTGCAAATCTCCCCTGCCTGCTTTTCATGGCTTAAAATCCTCAACATTAGTATTGCCCATTTGGTTTAGGATCATTTGAACCAATGAAGTCAGACCATCTGGAACTGACTCCTGTTCTGACTCCCTTTACTTCTCAGATCTTCTTTCACCGTCCCAGCTCACTTCGTTTACCCACACAAGTCTCTTTCCTTTTCCCATTTGCACTCATGCAATTAACTCCACTCGGGCCTGGCCTGCTATCCTTTTTTCATATCGTTGTCACATGGAACTTGCTAAAGTTTTGTTAAGAATGTGTTCAGAGGGTATGTTGGTTTTCAGTTTTCATTACTATTTTTGCCTGGTTTTGGTATTAGAGTAATGCTAACCTCATAGAATGAACTGGGAAATATCTCCTCCTCTTCAATTTTCTTGAAGCAAGTTTGTTTATGAGGTACCATATCTTGCTTAAACATTTGGTAGAATTCACCAGTGAAATCATCTGGTTCCATGATTTTCTTTGTGAAAAGGATTTTCATTCAACTTTTTAAATAATTGCATTTAAAAGTTGAATGAAAATACATTGCATTTAAAAAGTAGTTTTAACTCCTTAATAGATACAGGGCTATTCAACATCTATTTATTCCTTCATGAATGAGGTATAGTAAGTAGCTCATACTATTTAAAACATGTATAAATTTCATCAACTTTTTGAATTTAGTGGCACAAAATGCGTAACACCTCTTTATTTTACCCTTAATATTAGGATTTATAGTGCTACTTCTCTCATTCTTGATTTTGGTTGTTTGTGTCTTATTTCTTTTTCTGATATCTCTCATGAAAGTTTATCAGTTTTATTGATTTTCTCAAGAACACATTTTTTATTTTTAAATTAATTTTTGAATTAATATTTTAAATTAATTTTTAAAATTATTTTTGTTTTCTGTTTCATTATTTTCTACTCTGATCTTTATCATATACTTTCTCCTCCTTACTTTGCTGCTTTTCTTTTTTCTAGTTCACTAAGGTAGAAGCTGAGGTAATTAATTTCAAACTTTTTTTTAATGTGGGTGTTTTAGTTTCATAAATTTAACTGCATCATGCAAACCTTGGTATTATGTGTTTTCAACTTCATTCATTTAAAAATATTTTCTAAGTTCTCTTTTGATTTCTTTGATTTATGGGTTGCTTAGAAATATTATTTAGTTTCCAAATATTTGGGGATTATTTAGAGATGCTTTTTGTTATATATATTTATTAAATTTATTCTAATTTAACTCAACTGTGGTCTGAGAGCATATTTTGTATGATCTGAAACCTTTTAAATTTACTGGAACTTATTTTATGGCTCAGAATATGCTGTTAACACTGTGAACATGCTCTTGCCTCAGGGTCTTTGCACTTGGACCCTCTGACTGGACTGTTCTTTCCCCAAAGAGCCACGTGGGTCCTTCCACTCAGTGCCTTCAAGTCTCTCTTCAGATGTCATCACCACTGTGAGGATTTCCATGACCACCAAACATAAAATGTGCACATGCATCACATCAATACTCTTTATCCTCTTTTCCTGGTTTAGTTCTGGCTATTATACTTATTCCCTCTGTGTATGTTCACTTAACTAAGCACCTTACATTTAACGGAGCATGAATTGCAGGAAGGCTGAAATTTTTGTGTTTTACTCACTAATGTATTCCCAGTACGTGCAATGGTGGAACAGTGCCAAGCACATAGTAGGTAGTTTATACCTATTAAATGAATTTGATTTTTTTGAAAAACAAAAACAATAAACCTGTGAGATAGATAAGGCTGATTTTATTATCATCATTTTATCAACATAGTAACCAAATAGTAAAATGTAAAATCAAGACTCTTTATACTCCCTAGTTTATATAATAATTCCTGCCCCTTCATGCCAGTTTTTTTGTACCGTTTTGTGCCTGATACTGTTCTAGAGTCCAAGGGTGCCAATATGAATGAGCACAGCTATGGCCTTAAAAAGGTTATTGAAGCTGAAGCTCAAGGTGGAACTGGAAGGGAGCAGGGCCTTGTACACCATTCTAAATGCTTGAATTTTACCCAGAGAGCAAAAGAAGCCACTGGTGGGCTTAAGAAAAAAATGTCATTACCAAATTTTCAAATTAGAACAATTTAGATTGCACACATTATTTTCATTCAACTAATATTTTTAGTGTCTTTTTTTGCAGGGGGCATGCCAAGGATCATTTTCAGTGCTGGAAGCACACCAAAAAACAAAAAAATCTTATGAAGCTCATGGTCTAGTAGAAAAGACTCTCAACAAACAAGTAGGCAAATAAAAATACATTATAGTTGTAGGAAGTTGTAACTGCTTTGAGGGAAAATAATAGAGGGTGGGGGAGTTGAGAGTCACATGGGTGGAGGATGCTTTGCACAGAGAGGGCATGGAAAGCTCTGTTAAGGAAGTTACATTGGAGCAGAGATATACATGAAATTAAAAGGGAAAACAGTTCCACAGAGTTCCAGGCAGAAGGCCAAGAACCACCTATACTATGGTTGTGACACAGAAGTTAAGCTTTGCCTACTTTAAGAATATCAAGGAGCCCAAGTGACAGGAGGTAAAAGAATGACAGAGAAGAGTGGTATGCAAAAAGGACAAGGAGGTAAGCAGGGACAGCTAGCTGATGGCAGGTCATAAACTCTAGTTGGGTTTTATTCTAAGTGTAATGAGGAGCCATTCAGTGTTCAAATCAGGGAAGCAAGGATGTCTGACTTATTTTTTAAGATGCCTCTAGTAGATGTGTGGAAAAAAGACAGTGGCAGGGCAAGGAGGGGAGCAGGAAAACTGATTAGGAGGCTATTGCTTAAGAAGGTGGTAGAAATTGAAATGAGTAGAAGGGGTGATAGGACATGGAATTGCCAGTGTTGACATAACTTGCTTATGTGCTGGATGTGAAGTTTGAAGGAAAGAGGAATTCTAAATGATTCCTAAGCTTTTGGTCTAAGCAATTGGTCAATGACGGTGTCATTTCGTGAAAGGGGGAATATTACAAAAGGGGTTGTTAAGGACCAAATTCTCCTGTCCTGTGTTGAAACCCTAACCACCAATGTGATCCTATTTGGAGATGAGGGCTTTAAGAATGTAATAAAGGTTAAGTTAAAGTTAAATCAGGCTGTAGTCAAGTATGATTAGTGCCCCCATCAGAAGAGACAGCATGGATACAAGTGCCCAGAAAAAAGGCAGGTAAGGATCCAATGAAAAGGAAGCTGTCTACAAGCGAAGCAGAAAGACCAAGCCAGCACCTTGATACTATACTCCTAGCTCCAGAACTGTGAGAAAATAAATTTCTGTACTTGAAGCCTACCAGCCTGTGGTATTTTGTTATGGTAGCAATACTACCCTTAGTAGACTTAGAAAACTGATACAGAAGTGAAGAGAACAAAAAGTAAAAATAAAAAAATGAGTTCTTTTTTCAACATGTTGAGTTTAAAATGACTATTATTAGATTTCCAAGCAGAAAAACTGAGTAGGCAGATGACATCTGAAGCTCAAGGAAGAGGCTGAAGCTAGAGATATAATGAGAAGACATGAGCATAAAATAATATTTGTTATGGGGGAACACATATTCCCCAGTCTCTGTGTTTCTCTGAGGAAGCTCCACTAGTGTTACACTCCTGACTTCTCACTGTTCTCTTAGTCACTCTTCCCCAGGAAAGCAGGACTGACATACCCGATCAGTCAGTTTGAAAGAAAGAACCCAGTATTCATAGTTCATTAATTGTTTGTATCTTTTGGGGATGTCTGCCTTCAGAGAATATCATTTTATAATCTTCTATGTTGTGAGTTTTTCAGAAGTTAGTTTTCATTGGGAGAGGCCTATGGTTGTCCAAATATTCTTATGATTAAATGGTTAGTTAGCAAAATATTAACAAGTTCAGTGGCTCTGTGACTCAACCATGTTCTTCAATATAACTATATTTAAAATTACAATATAGGTGACATTTTTGATCTTCTCTTTTTGACTCTATGTCTTTGATTGTGAACTTGAACATTCACTAGATGAAGTCACCTATCAGGTGGATGATGCTAGTGAAAATTATAGGGTCCAACATAGAAACTTACGGCTTTTCAGCATTAAGAGAGGTGGAAGAGGAGTCTTCAAAAGAGATAGAGAAATTAAGATTAGAGGAAAACCAGGAGAGTGTGATAGGTTGAAACCACATAAAAATATATTTTAAGAAGTAAGGGATGGTCATTTGTTTCAAAAGATGCTGGCAGGCTGACTTAAATGAGGGTATATGAAATTGGAGGCATGACCACCTCTCTTTCTGGTTAGTTTGCAAAAGGAAGAGAAAAGGCATTATTCCAGCTGGCTTCAGTGGAGGAAGAACCTCAGCGCAGCCCCCCTTACATGTGCAATCACTTAGTTAAACATCTCCCTCAAGAAGGGTAACAAGTCATCCTGGTTTGCCTGGGGATGAGTGGTTTCCTGGGATATGGGATTTCTAGTGCTAACATAGAGTTAAGTCCAAGGCAAACTGGGAAGCTTGGGTTACCCTACCCTCAAGTAACACTTATCCCTACAAACATACCCTTCTATACCAGCCATTAACAATCACACATAATCATGATCTCACCACTGTGGCTAATTATGTGCACCCATCAAAGTAAGATGACCTGCTGACAAAGTATATCCTTCTTAATAGTGATGAGGACATGGTTTGGAAGAAGAGAAAAAGAGTAAAGAGGAAGAAGAGTGATTGACCCATCTAATCACAGGTAATAAGGCCAACAAGCCCATTTGCAATTGTTTAAGATAAAATAAAGATACCCTGATGTAAGGCAAGGATAGTGAGGTGGAGGAGAGAGCATGGATTCTATGTGGTGTGGTTGCTCATCAGGTGAGGGGGAGGTTTTTTCTTTGAGTGTGTCCGTAAATGGCAATCATTTATCAAAGTGGTGAATATGAGAAATTTTAGGTTTATGAGAGAAAATAGTGAAGTCAGTTTGAAACAAGATAAGTTTGGAGTGCCTGGGGGTCACCTAGGGAGTGTATTTTTAAGGACAGCACAGTGTAGTATTGAAGGCATGGACTTGAACCTTCCTGCCTGGATTCAAATCTTAGCTCTCTCACCTATTATTCTCTCTGAGACTTTGAGTAGACTTGATCTACTGTACCTCGGCTTTCTATATATAAATAAAATGAGCAGAATAATCCTAATCTGACCAATAAAATGGTGGTAAGGAATGGTTTCTGGCACATAGTCAATTACAGCTGCACTTCATAGACAGGAGGATCTGAATCTATGGGAATGGGGCTAGTTAAAATGGTTGAGCTGGAAATAGAGCAAAGGACACTGAGAGATGAAAAGCCCAAAAGAGCCTATTAGCAAAACATGTGAGAGATTGAAGAATGTGGTGTGTGTGTGTGAATAGTAACAGTAATGGTGATGGCGGAAGGGCAGTTAGACTCTATTAAAGCTTTAATGGTGACTGTTAAGAAGATAATATGTTTGTATCATGATAATATGAGGCATTGAGTTTCTTCTCTTAATTTGCATTTGGAGTTTTTATCAGTTAACTATTCTTCACAACAACTCTTGCCAAAACCTGCTTTAAAAAAGCAATAATTCATCTGCTCAGAAATTGCTGTGACTTAGCAATTTGGATGGCAATTCTTTGTCTGGGCTTGCCTGGGTCCCTGATCTGGCTGCAGTCATCTGGCAGCCCAGCTGAGGCTGGAGGGTCTCACTCATACATCTGGAGGTTGGTTCTGCCTGTTGGCTGTGAGTGGTCTCTCATCCTCATGGAGGCTGGCCCAGGCTTCCTTACGTGGTGCTCTCAGGGTAGCAAGAGCCTGAGAGTAGAAACTGAAAGGCCTTCTGAGGCCAAGGCTTTAATGTCATATGATGTCCCTTCTGTGGCTTACTATTGGTTAATGGGGCCAACTTATATTCAAGGAGAGGGGAAGTAGACTTTATACCTTAATGGGAAGAGTGGCAAATTTACATTGCAAAGAAGCACACACACAAGAATTGGAAGAACTGTAGCCATCTCTGTAATCAGTTGAACAATGGCCCAATGGCACACTTCACATGTCATTACTGAAGGCCTGCCAAACAGGACTTCAGATGTATAGCTTCTCCCTACCCCTAATTATACACAGAGTAAGCCTTCTGCATGATATGTGATGGATATGGTAAAAATAGGAATGAGTAAAGATGCAGGTTGGTGCAGAGTTTGTATTCTGATGTGATATTACCTATTGTTGAACTCTCCCTTCATGGGACTATGGGTAGCTGGTCAGGTGGACAAAGTCTGAAGGATAGAAGCAGATAAGAGAGTATTCTGAGACCTGGGAGTTGGAGAGAAGCCAAGGCAAAGCTACATATTGGAGAAATTGGAGTCAAACACAGTGAGAAGACCACACAGAAACAAAGCCTCAAAGGCCAGGGCAGAGTGCAGACAGTACCTGTGGCACTCACGGCTCATCCCTGCTTCCGGGGGTTGTACTCTGCTGGCTTAAAGGACCCAAAAGAAGGTAGGTACTTACTGTGGTGGTCTATGGGAGAACTTGGTTCCAAAGAATGATGCTCTGTTCTCTGCTCTGAACTCCTCTGGGGCCATTGAAGCTGTTCCTCTTCCCTCTTTGCTACACCGGTCACAAGCATTAGCTAACCAGAAAGTGAGAGGTGAGTTCACTGTTTCAGTGAGGAGTAGGAATGTTTTCTGTCTGGGAGGCTTCTTCTGCTCATACCACTGTACCTACTCACATTTATCTTCAGATCTCAGTAAGTGATAGCACATTAAGATAGAGCAACACAGTGTGGACAAAAGTCTGGGATGCCACGTTTGTCTTGGTGTCCATGTCATAGGGAACCCTGTGGGCCAAAACTCTTGCAGGCACCATGGCAAGATTATTTCTCAAACTTTTGAGAAGGCAACCATACTTGACCCCAAATCTTGTCTCTATTTACTAACTAGGGCTTCAAATTTTCAAGTCTGTTTTCCTTTTGGAATTTGAATTCAAGGGAAAAGTGTATTAATTAAAGTGTACATTGGTGTAAGACTGCCTGGGACCACACACTTACTGATTAACCTTCCTGTGACTGAGTTTCCTCAGCTGTAAGCTGAGGGGAGTAACAGTATCTACCTCATGTAATTGTGATGATTAAAGGGGTTAATATGTGTACAGCTCTGAAATAATGATGAACACATGGTGGACATTCACAAAGTCTTAGTTATTATTGTTATTGTTCTGTTGTTTTTTATTTTTACATGACACTTATGTATGATGAAAAAATGATAGAAATATACCCAAACATCCCTATTTTAAAAAATGTTTATGGTTAAATTGGCAAAACAAACTATGTTCACATAAATTATTTCAAGAGTAGTTAAAAGTTCATCTTTGAAAAAAATACTTAGACTAATTACCTGTAAACATACTTGAGAATGAATAATATGGAGAAAGATTCAATTAGGGGACATGCCACTCAGCAAAGTGGGTCTTGAGAGGGACCTTGAAGAAATGGTGTTGGGGTTAGGCTGATGCGAAAGCACCAGTGACCACTGTGGACAACCACATTAAATCCCTCAGGTTTCCATTCCTTCAAGGTCAAATGTGTATGGTGGAGAAGCGCTATTTTCTATTATTCAGACTTGGATCTTCTGAAACATTCTGTCACTCCACTTTTTGGGGTGTGTGGGTCAAAAGTTCAGTGACTTGTCACTTTGATATAAGTTTACTCATATTGTGTTGATGTTTTCATTGTGACTTCAATAGTTGAGTTTCCTGCAATACTATCAAATTCTCTTTAAGGGAATATGAGAGCTGATTCAAAGAAAAATATATTGGCCTTTCTTGGTGAAGAGCAAAGCACCTAAGCTTTGAATACTTTGTTTACCTCTTTGCTTACTCCATCCACGGTGTTCGGATTCCATTCTCTGGTGGAAATATGTGCGTAATTACATTTTTTTACAGTTCTGAAATTTTATGTGGCAGTATTGCTCACAACTACAATTTCTTACTTTAATCTTTTTTAGAGGTTGTAATGATTTATTTCCACTGTTTGTCTAGTGACAAATAACTTCTTGCTCTTCTCTCTTAAGATTTTAATATATTGGTGTATTTTGCTATACATTTTGTTTTATTATTTTTTCATCTTAATATATTAGTATAAAAACCCCAATGGTCATTTATACATTCTACCTTAATAATAGTATCCCTGATACCTATGCTCTTTAATCCACATGCAGCAGCACTAAACAAATTGTTTTACTAAAGCACAGGCCTGGTAATGTTCTTTCCATTCAAAAACTCTGAATGGCTCCCAGAATCAAGAACACTTTCCATAGTGTGGCATTCAAGGCCCATCAGAACCTCTCCCAGTCCAGCTTCCTAGGTCTCCTTCATTCTTGCTGCTGTTCAGTGCCCACCCTTCTCTAACCCTGGGTGAAGTGAGTTCTCATGCCTAGATGCCTTTGATCATTTAAAATTCCTCTCATTACATTGTTCTTCTCTATTCTCTTCCTGGAAATGTTTCCATCACCCTTCAAGGACTTTTCTAACTGGCCCCTTCAGGTCTCAATAACTGGCCTCTCTCTGGGCTCCCTCAGCTTTTGATTGTCACCTTCTGCTGAGTGTCACCTGCTAGTGGGCTTCTGTTGATAACAGAAGCCATTGTTTTTTTAGAAGTATTGAGAGAGTTGGATTTATAGGCTGAGCTTGTTTCCTACATCAATTAGAGTTTCTGAAAAGTAAATTTTAAAGCTTCTACTTTGTCCTCTCCACCCATACATTTGCTCTACTTGGGCATTCTGAAACCTCAACATTTTATTAGCATGTTCTTAGAATTCTGGTAATATGAGTCTACAAGTTCAAAACTAAAAACACTTGACCTAATCTGGGTGCCCCTTAGGTATCTAGGATTATAAATCCACCATCTCCTTCAGACCAATGGGGTTTAGGCCTCTTTATTCTCATTTCACAGTCAAGCCAACTCACATGCTGAGAGTCAGATGATGGGCCTCTGAGCTCTGTAGGGGCAGGGAAACACAGTGGATACAGGCATGGGTGTTTGGAGCTGGACGACATGGGTTTAAGTCCCGTGCCGCCTGAGTTTGAAACCTGGCTCTGCCGTCTACTAGCTTGTACCAGTTATCAAGCCTTTTTTTTTTTTTTGCCTCAATTCTCTTCACTGTAAAATATGATAGCAGTGTCTTCCCTGTGAGTTTTGTTCTTCTTGAGAATAAAATATGTTAGTATATAGAGAGCACATAGGGCAGAGTCTGGCATGTAGTAAACATGTAAGTAAGTGTTAATTGTTATTATTATCATCATTATTACTAATTTTAAGGAGCACAGAACTAAGAAGTGAATTAGTCAGGGTTTGGACACAGGTCTGTTTGGGTCCAAAGACTGTCAGCTTGTCCATGTCAAAGTGCTTCCTGCTATGCTCATGTGCCTGGAGGTTAAAGATGGAGTGAAAGTCCTTTTCAACTTTTTATACCCTCAGGAATATAAACCCTTTATTAAATGATTTTAGTTTAAAATGCATGACCAACACCTTCTGCATAGTTTCTGGAGATTTAAAAGCTCCAGAAACATTAGTATGAGTGAGATAAAACTCTGAAATTATTTTAGTGTTTCAGGATTCTTAGCAGTGGAATTGCTGGGTCAAAAGGCAATTCTACTTGCAGTTTTTTGAGGAAATTCCATACTGTTTTCCACAGTGGCTGCACCCGTCTGCATTCCCACCGACAATGGACTAGGGTTCCCTTTTCTCCACAACCTCACCAGCCCTTGCTGTTTGTTGATTTATTAATTATGGCCATTCTGAGTGGTGAGAAATGGTATCTCATTTTGGTTTTAATTTGCATCTCTCTGATGGCTAGTGATGCTGAGCCTCCTTTCATATGTCTCTGGACCCTCTGTATGTCCTCCTTGGAGAAGTGTGTGTTCAGGTCCTTTGCCCATTTTTTAATTGGGTTGTTTGTCTTCCTGGAAGCAGAGTCCTGTGAGTTCTTTATTTATTTTGGAGATCAAACTCTTGTCTGAGCTGTCATTGGCAAATATATTTTCCCATACAGTTGGTTCCCTTTTCATTTTGCTTATGTTTTCTTTAGCCATGCAGAAGCTTTTTATTTTGATGAAGTCCCATTTGTTTATTCTTTCCTTTATATTCCTTGCTGTAGGGGACATATCTGAAACACCAATTCAAAAGAACCTATGCACCCCAATGTTCATAGCAGCACAAATTACAATAGCCAAGTGCTGGAAGCTGCCTAGGTGCCCATCAGTAAATGAGTGGATTCAAAAACTATGGTACATTTACACAATGGAATACTATATAGTGGAAAGAAAGAAAGAGCTCCTACCCTTCACAACAGCATGGATGGAACTAGAGAGCATTATGATAAGTGAAGTAAGCCAGGTGGTGAAAGACAAATACCATATGATCTCACCTATAAGTGGAACTAATCAATGAAACAAACAAGAGAGAAAAATAGAATCAGAGACGTGAAAATAAAGAACCAAACTGACAGTAACCAGAGGGGACGGGGGAGAGGGATAATGGGGGGAAAGAAGGGAAGGCCCCTCAAGGAACATGTGTAAATGACTCATGGACAAAGCCAAAGGGGGTAGGATTAAGGGTGGGAGGTGGGGGTAGGTGGGGCTGGGGAAAATAGTGGTGGGAAAATGGAGACAACTGTATCCGAAAAACAATAAAAGATGATAAAAACTAAAAATAAAAAAGATAAAATGCATGACTAGTATGTCATGAATACTTTCTGGAGGTTGATGGCTGGGGAGACATTAGCATAAAAGAGATAACATTCTGTTCCCATAGAGGACATGGTAAAAATCACGGGTCCTATTACAGAGGTTGCTCTGGGGTGATTCACTATGCCTGTGATATTACTGGTATTTGCCTACTAGTGTTTGGCCTGTCTACACCAGTCTTCATGATTAGGAAGAACCAAATCAGCCTGAGCACGTTTGTTCCAGCACATGAAGTTTTCGTAAAGTTGTAGGAGTGTATCTCTTCCTCCCCAACCACCTTCCTCTTTCCTCTGTTCCTCAGAAACACATGGGCCCCACACTAGCCAGGAAGAAAGCAGAGGTGAGAGGTAGATAAGAAAGGTGTTATGTTTGGCATGACTGATTTAAGCTAAAGGTTGGGCCTAAATAGCCATTTAGGGTAAATTTTTTATATCCTTTGGGTGTAACTTGCTGTGTCAGCACTCATATGATACCATATAATTAATTAAGCAAGAGAGTTTGTGAGATGCATTCCCTGAAGTTATCATTATTTTAATTTTGCTAAATTCAATAAAATCCAACAAATGCACTCCAGGCTTCCGGCTATGACGTCAGATTGTATTCTGTGGATATAAATTTGTATATGACAAAGCCAACTATCTACACCTGTTCCAAGCCTTGTTCAGGAGACAAACAAATAAGTAACTGTAAGGGGACAGGTTAAGTTCTATGACCACACAAGTGGGTGAAATGGCCCAGATGGTTGGCCAGGGCTGGCGGTGGTAGGGGCATAAGTTCTCAAGGAAAGCTATCTCTGAAGAGAATAGAGGACATCGCTGTGTGGAAAAGAGGAGCTGAACACATCAAACAAAGGGCAGGGCAAGCACCTGGCTTATTCAACTGGCTGATCTAAAAATGGTACTGTGGCCATATCCAAATGTTCTATAAGATTAACACCTTACAGCAGCACCATGAGGTGGGTTCTGCTGCTGTTTCCCTTTAATGGATGAGGAAACCAATTTGCCTGATGACAAGAGTAAAACAAGGCAAGCTACCTCTAAAGAAAGAATTATTAGTCATTAAAATTGACTACTATTTTCTATGCCACTTCTCTAGGCTGGCTCTCCTCGACCAGGGCTAGCTATCAGAATAACCTGGGAGATTTCTAGAACTATACTGATCCCGACTCATCCCCCAGAGAGTGATTTAGTGCCTCTTCTTGGTAAATGGCTCTACTATTTGGCCAGTTGCTCAAACCTGAGCTTGAGAGTAATTTGTGGCAATCTCTTTATTTTCCACATTCAGTTCATCTCCAGATTCTCTCAATTGTCCACTAACAATTAATCTTAAACTCTCGCTGTGTGTCTGCTTCTGCTTTCAGCATCCAAATCCAAACTCCCCAAACAAACTGACCTCCCGACTTCTCTTCTAGCCCCCTTCTAACCCACCCTCCAATCACAGCTGCCGTGATTGGCTCCAAGTCCTCTAACGGCCCCAAGCTGCCCTTGGAATCCAGCCCAAACCTTCATCATGGTTTACAGGACTCTACATGGCTAAGCCCCTGCCTATTCATGTCACACTACCCTTCCTCTTGTCCAGCTGCCTGGATGTTCCTTTACTTCCTTCAGTGTGACACGTTCTTTTCTACCTCAGGGTCTTCCCACATGTTGCTTCACTTTCTGTGGGAATGACTGTTTTCATACCTGAGTTCTCTGGTCTCGGACCTTCCCTGACCTTCTTTGATAAAAAATATCCCTTCTATCATTCTCTTTCTAGGGCATGCTGATTTTTTTCTTTGATTGTACGATTTGTTGATATGCTTCTGTGTGGTTATTTATTAAAATCACAACACAAGCTTGAAATCTCCATGAGAGCAGGGGTTGCACCTGTTGTAGTCATTATTGTATACCTCACACCCAGCCTGGTGTATGGCCCGGAGCAGATGCACAGCATTGTTATAATGAATAAAAGATGAACAGAACAGATATACAATTTCACAAGATCAGAAATGAGGTCGCTGGGTTTGGCAAGGAGACTGTTTATGACATTCGCTTGGCTGTTCTCAGTCGAAGGATGGGGAAGAAATCAAACACAGTGAGTCCTGAAACTGAATGGGAAAACAAAGAGGAAATAAAGGTAATGGCATGTGGAAGAGACAAGAGTAATTACTTTGTTCCAGACTTTGACCTTGGCACTAAGCATCCATTTTTTTATGATTACAGTAACCTTTTAAGGTTCTATTCTCTCCATGTTTTGGATAGGGTAAAGAGTCTCAGAGAGACTGAGTCATGTGGCAGGGTCACATATGTACAACAGAGCAAGACCAGGCCCCGGTTCCTAACCAGGAAAACAGTGGCTCCTGAGTGTACAGAGGAATCATGGCGGTGGATGGCTCATCAAAACCACTACCATCAAGAGATGGAAATTAAACAGGTGTGCGTGAGGGTACAGGTTGCAGGAACCTTCTGTTTTAACAAGCATTTCCAGTGATTCTGAGACAGGCAGACCCAGGGGCTCTGCTCTGGGGAGCATCTCTCCATGCAGGGCTTCATAAGAGAGAACATTTTAGGTCCCTTGTAGTTTCTGATCTAAGCCTCAGGGCCTCTAGGACTCCACTGCGTCTGTATATTGATGAGAATCTTTTCTCTAAAGTTTACGGTGATTATATGAGATAACTTGTGGAGTGCTAACACATGTTCTAGAGGTGTACAGTAAATGTTGGCTTCCCCTCTCTCTCCTAGACTTTCCTTTTAAGAGCTTCCACTAGGTTAGGAATAAGAGAACAGCTAATAATTTTAAGTTATGTTAATTTCTGAGAAAGTGGAAAGGAAAAATTTTTCCCTGATATTATCCCCATTTTGTTGTTAGAGAAACAGAGACACAGGACTGTTAAGTAACTGGGTCCAAGGTGACAGCTACTAAAAGGCAGTCCTCTTAACCGCCAAGCTATGTTAGTGAAGAAATTAGTTTGGGAAGCAAGTCTGTAGTAAATGGTTGTTGAATCAAATTTCAAACTCAGCTGTCTTTCTATTGTTTTTCTGTTAAAATAGGTCGCAATCTTCTCTCTCCCTTTTATTTGTTGATTTTTGTCTTTGACTCCTTTTTCAATGTATATCATTGTGTTTTTATTGTAAATACCAAGTTCTCTTTAGGAGACTACATAGTATTGAAATCAATCAAATAAATATATTCAATGTGCCAGGCAATGGGTGGACGGTAAGCCCTATTATAGAGAGCAGTGGAGTTCAGACACTTGGAAACTGCAAATAGAAGCTGTAAGAACCTGAAAGTAGCGTGCACCCGGAGAAAGTGAAGCCTCTGCTCAGAGAACTGGGATGACTTGCTCCTGGTAGCTGGCCCCCACTGGGGGACAAGTCAGCCAGGGTCCAGAACCTGCCTCATGCACTTCCCTTGCCAGTCTTACTCCCATTCTGCGCTTCGGGGTGGCTTTCCCCAGTTTTTCTTGGGCTGTGCCTTTATCACACAGAAGCCTGTGACCCCACATCCCTCTTTCTGTGGTTTTCCTTTTAGAGAATGGACACTTAAAGCTGGCCCTGAGTTGAGGGCTCAGCTGACATGTTAGCTAAAAGCTTCATGTCTGTCTGGCTTGCCTTAGGTAAGACCTCATGAAGAGCCCAGGATTTTTTCATTTGATGTTTTAATACCTTAGCTCTTATGTTGGTGCTTTTGCTTTTAAGATTGCACTTTCTTTGCTCTGACATGTTTCTCAGTGCCCCAGTTTTTAACTGCCCTTTATTCAAAACCTGTTTCTATAGCACATTAAAAATATGTATGTTCCTATTGCTCTTTTTTATCATGAATGACAATTAATCCGATTACCTGAAAATAGACTCCATTCTATTTTCCAAATTTATATTCATTTGGTAAGTTACTCAGGGATCTCCAGAGAAACAGGACCACACAGAACACAAAGAGAACAGAATGTGTGTGTGTGTGTCCACTTTCCACATCCCTTTTTTCTGAGGCTTATATAAAAACATGTAAAGATATTTATTTTGAGAAATGGCTCATGTGAGGTTTACTATGTCAAAAATCTCATGGGAAATGTCGGCAGGCTAGACTCAAGAAAAAGTTGCAGTGTGAGTCCAAAGGCAGTCTGCAGGTGGAGTTCCTTCCTGCTCAGGGGCGGGCAGCTTCTTCTCTTTAGACCTTCAACTGATTGTATGAGGCCCACATTAAGGGAGGCAATCTGCTTTACTCAAAGTTCATTGCTTTAAATGTAAATCTCATCCAAACACGTGTTCACAGAAACATCAAGAATAATGTTTGACCAAATACTTGGGATGGCTGGAGAAAAAATAAAGAGGAGCAGCTGCTCAATGGTTAAATATAATTCTGATATGCCACTCCCCTGTTGCCCTTCTTTCTTGGAGTGTCATAATTTACATTCATTTGTAAAAGACTCTGAAAATTCCCGAGGGCAAGGAAACTGCATCCTGTGTGCAGGGGCTGCCCAGGAAGGCAGAGCAGTCCTGTGTGTGTCTTCACTCTCCATCCACTACCGCCACCCGCACGTTAGTAGGAAGTGCAGCTGGGCTTGCTCCCTACAAATTGCAGGTCCTGAACCCTGGTTCTCATATCTAAATTGCACAGAAATGTATATCTAAGTGCTAAAAATATATGAAACCAACTAATCCAGTGAAATAGGACAACCATTTTATGTTCAGCTGTCTGTGAGCTTTCGAATAACTTCAGGCAGAGCGGTTAAGGCACCTGTATCCTCATGAGGCTCAGGGAGCAGGGACAGCGCTTGGCCGGTTAGACCACAGTTCTCTCCCTTGATGGCTCCTTTGCTCAACACTCTTGCTACTCTGCCCCATGCCACTTAACCTCCTTCTTCTACTACTTCATGCTCCTTCTCTGTTCCTGAGGGAGCGCCAATCAAAACCAAAATGAATTATACTGTGGAAATAGCAAGCTTTCATTGCTTGTATGTAATGCATGCTGTTTTCCTTTTGCATTTGATGGCTATGGCTTTCTCATCCTGTGCTGTGCACCACCAGTGTTCTCTTTCCTTAATTAAACCACCCACAGGCTGGCATTATGTTGTGCATATGAAGTGGTGATCAAAGATATTGTCAGTGGTGTATACACATACGCTTATTTAAGTTAACTGAGTTTGAAGAAGATATATCAACTGGAAGCATCCAGACTCTACCTCCTTGAACTACTGGCCCAGGTTAGATCCCTGACTCTGGCACTTTTTCCCTTGAAGCACTTGCAGAAGAGACAGCTGGCTGCATATTCTCCTCTCATTCCTGCCTTCCCCTCCATTTCAGGGAGGAGAAGAGGAGGCAGCATCCCTTGGTCTAACATAGCCTCTTCGACCCCTGCAGCAGGAACTTCCCCGCTGGGGCTGACACATCTGCACATGCGTGTTCCTTGTCCCCATCCAGTGGCTGTCATGTCCTGAACTCAAGGTAACTTCTCTGAATGCCAAGGACATGACTGTCATCTTGTGAGGAACCTTCTTCCTCAGCTCTGTCCATTGTCTTGGACGTTTTGGTATCACTGAGGTTAAGTCACCCAGTCCCGTGGTTCCCGATGGCTCTCATTGCTGCACTGACGCAACTGCGGTCAAAGCCGACACTGGAAACTACCTGGAACTCTTCCATCTCAGAACTTTAAAATTCCTCTGACTCATTGTAGCTTGTTTTTCTTGTACTTACTTCTTTAAACATGTGGATACTCCTAAATAGTTGAACACTTTATGCTGTTCTCAGAGGATAACTATTGTTACTTTCACTCTCCCTAATTCCAACATCCTCCAGGATACGTGAATAGTTAACAATCAAAGACTTACAATGGCGATATCAGGACAAAATCCTCTGTGGTGATGAAGACCTTCAGAGACTGCAGGCCAGAAAGACTAGGTTCACTGCCTTGCACTGCCTTCTCCTTTTCTGCCCCACTTTCATCCCCAGTCTAGGAAGAGAGTGGGGGAGGTGAATGCTGTTTAGAGGATTGAGGGTGGTAGGTAGCAGGTACTAGAAGGGGGTAAAGCCTTCTGAGGCTTTGGGATGGAGGGCAGATGCTTTGGGCACTGGGTTGGGCCACATCTAGAGCTGGTGCTGGAAGGTGCAAGGACCGAGGCAGAGCAAGCAGCCCTGCCACCAGAGGCTGAGAGCGCAGCACTGAAAGGAGCAAGCAGGGGGCATGTGGCTTGTTGCTAGTTTGTGGCTCAGGACTTTAAGTAAGAGCTGAAGGTAAAGTAGGGTTCCTCCTGGGTCATCCTGTATAATTCACTTGGGTAGAAGAAAAGGCATCAATACTGATGCCCTGCTCTGGAATCAAGAGTGTGCTGACTCTGGAACATTCTAGAGGCAACCTAGCATGGTGGTTATGGTGTGTACTTGAGTCAATTTTGTGTGACTTTGGGCAAAAACCTTTATGCCTCCTGGCCTCAGTTTCCTCCTTTGTAAGACTTAAATACAAATAGTAACTAGTTGGGAAGCATTAACACATGTCAAATGCCCAGGCCACTGTTTCTCTGCATTCCTTTTATTCTCTTAATGGTGGTGCCCCCAAAGCAGGCAGGTGATTGGGACTTGCTGAATGAGTCAGGCAATGTTATTTGATTGAAAAGACAGAAATAGACATAGAAAAGTGGGGTTTTGTTTTGTTTTAACAGGCATTGACACAGAGTGTTCAACACTTTCAAAACATCAATTTCTCTCACACTTTTAATGGTCATACAAATAGCTTTGGGCCCCTGGGAGAGGTAGTTGCCAGTGAGACATTGCTAGAAGGGCCAGAAAAGGTAAGTCTGGGAAGGCAGACTTCCCTGAGAGATAAGCAGGAGGCAGTGCATTTAACTCTCTGAAACTAGGGAACTGGAGCCGAGGAGGTGTGGGGAAAAGGCTCTGGAATTCCACCGCTCTGGGAGCCTCAGGAAGGGCCTCCCATGGGCAAAGCATTGGCAAAAACATTTGTTCAGTCCTGGCAGGAGGCTGAGACCAGCTTTCCCTGTTACTTAAAAAATACTAGGTCTTTAGTTAATATGACTTAAGGTACTTGGCATGGGGAGTGAAAACAATCAGAAAGAAAGAAAAAGCAAAACAACCTGGAAACCACAATCTAGTGCCTGGGGCTAAGGAGGCAGAAGGGAAATGTCAGAGTGGGATGTGCTACATTTCCACACTGCACAACTGAGAGCGGGAGGCTGGCTTTTTTTCTGATGAATTGAACACCCCCACATAAAGAAACATCAAACCTTTCCAAACTCAAAACAGATTGCTGTTCTAACATCCCTGAGCAGCTGACGGAGGCCTGTGAAACTCAAACAGGAAGCAGGAGAGCAACGCTCACTCTTGTTTTGGATTCTGGTGTATAATCCCTGTCTCTATTAGAAACCCCTCCTGCCTTGTAGTCTGAACAGGGGGATGGCCAACATGTCAAGGCAGGGGTGACTCTTGGCTCCCATAAGTTTGGGCCACTTCTTACCTTCTCATTTTGGCTACACGGTACCATTGGTGGAGGAAACCATAGCCAATGGGTGTTTGCTGGCTGTGGTCTGACTGTCTTCTTGGTACCAGCATGCCTTTCCTCTCCACTTGAGTTTGTGTGTTCATTGAATGGGCGGTAAACAGTACCAACTGCCTGTGAGCGGCAGCAGGACTCCGATGCTATCGCCAGGAAGCTGCAGACAGTGAGCCTAAGGAGTGATATTTGGAGCTTGAATTAGCTGGAACATCATCTCAAGATTCATTCTAGGACCCTCTTTAACCCCGCACCCTTTGCAGTATGGTGTCTGTAGGAGGACAGGTCCCTCTGCATTTGCACGTTATTTAAGAGGACTTATGGTGTGTACACGGCAATGAGAAATAGCAACATTAGTTTCTGAGGGAGACCACAAGAGAAAGACTGCATTTATAGTGGTTGTTAGAAACTGTTTAAATTCTTAGTAATCAATTGCTGAATAATTGAACCACAACCCACATTTTGATTAAACTAGGTCAAATTTAAGTTTGGGTTGCTTCAGGTTTGGTAAAGTGGGCTGGTGTAGCAAAGAACCACGACAAGCGCTGCTAACCCGAGTGCACGAGGCTGTGGTGTTCATTCTAAGTGTGCTTGCTTTGGTCACAACGGCGTTCTGGCACTGCTGTGCTTTAGGAAGGAATGGGGTCAATATCCTTGGGAAACTCTAAAGCTCCAAGTTTGTGCTCAGATTAATCGAGACACTTAACACCTTTCTTTGCTTCAATGTCCTCATCTAAAAATGTGGGCACATTGCTAAGCCCCACATCCTGACGATGTTGTAAGGATAAATGAGATAATACATCCAATGCT
This sequence comes from Phyllostomus discolor, assembly GCF_004126475.2. NCBI lineage: Eukaryota > Metazoa > Chordata > Mammalia > Chiroptera > Phyllostomidae > Phyllostomus > Phyllostomus discolor. Next base: position 151,753,885 of record NC_040904.2, read on the forward strand.
TATTTTATTTTATTTAAAAACAGAAAACCGGGCACATAGTAAGGGCCTGAGTACATAGTAGCTATTATTTCAGTCAAGGAAATTGTCAATATAGTTATTTTTCAGAAAAGACAAAGGAGAATAAAGGCTCAGGTAATATTCCCAAGGCACCAGGGGAACAAATGCAATGACACCATGAGGCCTGGCACATGGAAGGTACCTCACCACTTCCCTGATGGGTGGTCTGTCCCAGCAAGAACTCAGCAGCAGAGAGCCTGCTGATGTGGGAACACTGACTACCATATGTGAATGGAGCACATGGGGAGTGGAAGGAGGCAGGTTCTGGCGGTTTTGGCAGGTCAGTAAGAGTTCATCAAACAAGAATGAGACCTAAGAGGTAAATGGGGGTGGCGTCAGGGAAGTACAAAGGAAGAAAACATGTTTTGAGATGCTTATTGGAGGAGGGAGGGCAGCATAATACGTGTGTGAGTACGCCGAGTGGGTAGGATATGTGAGGTTTGAAACCAGGTAAGGTGGAAAGTGGTGGACAACCCAAGAGAATGAGGCACACAGGAACATATTGTATTTTGCTTTGTTATTTTGATCAGAATGTATAAGTTGGAATCTGAAGATGAGAAAACTAGGGATATATTCTTGTAGTTTAGTAAAAATTACTGTAAAAGAAACCTGTGCACATAAATCGCTTGTAAAAGAAATATCTTAAAAAAGTCTGTACGTAACTTCACTTTTAGAAGTGCTAAACAAGGACCATTCTCTGCTTCTTCTGATAGATCGCTGCATTGATTAGACAGCATCCTTACACTCACCCAGACCCAGGACTGCTCTGTAAATCAATCATTTCAGTGAGACAGAATTCAGCCCCTTCATGATGGTGCCACTGGCGTCAAGTGATGAGCCCCGCACAGCTCAGGTCCAACTCTGAACCTGAATGTCCTTAGGTGTAGCAGAATGCTTTCATCTGTGGCAAAAGTTACAACTGAATATATCTCAAATTCCCTGAATTGAAATATGTGTTGATCAAATTATTGTAAATCTTAGTTTGGGAACTATACTATCAACATCCTCAACTTGTTAATATTTTAAGATTTTTTATTTTATCTAAAAATTGGAGTAATTGTTATCTCTGTGAGCTTCAAACATTCTGTACCGAGACACCTAATTCTTAGCTCAGACCATGTCGCACATGGCATCCGACAGTGTGTCTCGACACCCTGATAAGTCGCTGTGCAGCCAGGGGCAAGGGAGAGCCGCCAGGTGGAAAAGACTGGGTCTCTGAAGGGTCACCTGGAGAACCCTAACTTGAAGATTTGCCCAGGAACTTACAGGAGCAGGAAATCAACTTCTATTTTGTTAAAATTCTGACATCTAAAATTTCTTAATTAAACAATTCAGTTAGAATAATACATTTATACTAATACCTCTGATTTATTAACTCAAATAACAACATCCTGCCTCCCTTTCTTCCCAAAACAACAGAACAGTTAGAACAAAATAGTTATGACTATTAACTAAGTGCCATTTATTTGCCATTTTTCTGGCTTTTAAACATATTATCTTATTTCAGTTTTATAAGAGTCTTAACATATAGGAATTTTAAATCCTCATTTAAAAGACAAGGAGGTGGGGAGACTGAGGCACAGAGCGGGGGAAACATTTTGCCTATGATCAGAAAGCTGTCAAGTGGCTAAGTTTGGGACCTAGGTTGTTTGGACTCAAAAGCTACATTTCCATCTGTGAGCTTTTAACTCTTCACCACTTTTGCATGCAAATTACATGGTGTGCTTATGGTAGAGACTGTTTCTTGTTTACTAAAATCCACTTCCTCTTCTTACTGGCACCACAGCTGCACTGTGCTTCCCTCTTTCTCTTGCAGGCAGGGGTGGCCTGCTCACTGAATTCTCCTTAACAGAGTGAGAGAAAAAGAGAAAATCCATGCTCCTCTTAGCTGGCCCATTGCAACTGCCCACATGTGTTTCTTCACGCTATTTCTCCTTCTATCGGGTGGAAGCAAATAACAATGAAACCATAGGGTATGGGGGAGCCACAGGTGGAAAGAGTCTAGGTCACTAAATGACTGCATGAAGAGTGGCCTTCCCACCAAACTCCCTCTGAACCATTTTGTGGGCGAGAAGTTCCTTTCTATTGTGCCAATCTACTGGCATTTTTGAATCTGTTACTATAGCCTGCCTTACCTTAGCTAATACAAAGAAAAATAGTTTCCTGATCTGTACTCCAGATCTCCTAGGTCAGACTCTCTTGGATGAAGCCTAAGTATCTACAATCTTTTTAAAGTTCTCCCTTCTTATGCTGATGTATCTGGTCTTTAACAATAATGTACTTGTTCTAAAACTGACTTTTCCCTTTACCCAGCTAAATCCTTCTAGTTGGATATTTTAGGAAAAGTTTTTTTCATTTTTCAGTTTTGCTTGAATTTTTAAAAAAGTTATAGGCCTGAGCACAGTCTGGGAACCAAAGTGTCCCAGGTTCGATTCCCAGCCAGGATACATTCCTGGGTTGCAGGCCATAACCCCCAGCAACCACACATTGATGTTTCTCTCTCTCTCTCTCTCTCTCTCCCTCCCTTCCCTCTCTAAAATAAATAAATTAATTAATTAAATCTTTAAAAAAAAAGTTATAGGCCAACAGTTTTTATTGATTCAGAATAAGCTTCACTTATTTTTGTATTTTCTTTAAAATTCAATCCATTTATCCCAGAGAATTCAAGATGTGTTTTTCATGATCAGGAGTTCAGTTTATCTATTTCCTTCCTTCTTTTCTCCTCCTGTCCCTCCCTCCCTATCTGCCTGTCATCTGTCTTCTACCCGTCTGCCCATCCATCTATCTTTTTACCTATCTCAGCAAAATAGCTTTTCCCAAATTATGTTCCTTCAATTTTATTTTATAGATATAGGATTTTTGCATTGTACAGTTCCTTGGAAATAACATACAGCAATCATAACACAAGAGTTCAGCAGCTGTTCATGCATTTTATTAATTTCTTTGGAACTGTGATTCATTTCCAAATCTTAGGGGAGGGGAAGTGTTTTTAGATATGGTAAGACCACCTCCAGCTATTTTTGTAGTTTACAGTTGAGATCATATTTTCTTACATTATGACACCAATTATTTAATGTTCTTTTCTGACTGAAATTGATTATTGAAACTCAACACAGTGATACATTTCATCTCTTCATCAAATGCCTTGAGTGTTTCTAATAGAATGATACTGTTATTTATTAAGAAATATATGAAGAAAGCCTTTTATATATTTAGTCCATTGATATTAGTAGAGAGCCATATGTAAGGATAGCTAATGTTTTATAGTGTGTTTACTGCATCCAGAAGCCTTTCTAGGGACTTTGCATAAATCAAATTCTTTAATCCTCAAAATAATCCTATGAGTTGAGGACTATGTTTATTGCCATTTCATAATGTGGAAATTGAGGCATGGATGCATGAAGGGATACACCCAAGGTCACACAGCAAGTAGGTGGCAGTGTTGGGACATGAACCCATGTGGCCTGGCTTTAGGCTCTATGCCTTTAACCATTACATACACTCTCTATTTTAATAGGCAAATATTGAGTTCATATGATTTTTCTTACCACTCTGTAGGTGCATTGGTTTTCTATTGCTTCATTTTGGCAAACTTTGGAGCTTACAATCACATCCACTGTTATCTCACCAGTTTTGTGGGTCAGGATCCAGGCTGGGTGCAGCAGGGTCCTCTGTTCAGTGTGTCTCAAAGCTGTGGTCAAGGTAGTAGCCAGGTCTGGGGTCTCATTTGAGTTTCAAATCCCTCTTCCAAGCTCATTTAATTGTTGCAAGAATTGACTTCCTTGCAGCTATAGGACTTGTTATGGTAGCTTGCTTCTTCAAAGCCAGCAAAAGAAATCTCTTTCTGATCTCTGTGAAGTTCAAAACCCTCCTTTGGAGAGCTTCCAACTGATTGAGATTCACCTAGGAAAACCTCCTTTTTGATGAGTCTTTCAACCAATTTTGGACCTTAGTTACATCTGTACAATTCCTTCACTCTTGCTGTATAATGTAATCTAATCAAAGGTGTAACCTAATTGTGGGAACACCAGTGGCAGAGTTCATGGGGCCGCCTTAGAATCCTGCCCACCACAAAGGCAATGGCTGTGTCTGATCCCTTCTTCCACGCATCAAGGAGATGGACAGATACTATCATACTTCTACAATGAGGTGATGTTTCCGTTAGGACTTTACTCATCAATCTCATGTATAAAAACATCAAGGATTTGTTAAAAGAAGTTTTAAACATAAATTTTTTCTTCTTTAACCTCTTTCTAGAACTCTTTTCACAATGAAATTAATTTTTGTAATTAATTGTGAATTTACTCTGCTGATTAGTTTTCCAGGTCATTTCTTAAAGTCACCTAGTCACTTTTGTCTTATGAGCGCTTACTGGGCAAAACTGGAACTCCACAGTGTGGCAAATCAAGATTCCTGCCGCACAAACCAAACATACCATGTTGCCCTCAGCCCTTGTCACTGCCTTCTCCACCCGTTGTTCTACTCCAAGTCCCTTTCATGCCTCTGGATCTCTACACAAGACACCTACGCACATGCTTAGTTTTATCTGGGACAGCCTTTCTCCCTTTCTCCACCCCCACATGGGTCTGCTGATAAAGTCTCTGGTTTTTTAAGACCTGGCTCGTATGTCATTTCTGTTGTGAAACTCTCCCCAATTTTCAAGCCGTAAGTTAAGAACAGAAGCCTTGGAAAGAGGATTTGAATTCTAGGCTCAGCTGGAAGGTAGAAATGGGGGATAATACTGATCTGAACCCCTCCTGAAGAACCATGTATCAATCTTGATATAAGTATATTGAAGGAGAAAATAGGGAAAAATAAAATGAATCGGGGAAATCAAAACTAAACTAAAAATACAAATGTGCACTGTTAATGCATTCCCCCATTGAAAAGGCAGAGCAATAAACCAATGTCAAATGTATTCTCTAATGTCTGGGATTTCATTCTTTCTTCTAGCTCCCCAATAAAAGGAGTCAGAGCTCTTTGAAGACTAGGTGAACTTTGCTCTTGTTTGAATGCAAGGATGCTGTCCAGCACCTGGGGCAGTGCTGGAAGGGCAATGGAGCCAGCTTTAAGGTGTTTCCACTACCCACCTTGGAACCATTTGTACACTAAGAAGTGATTATTCATAAGCAAGTTGAGTTTATAATGCTATAAATCTATAATGATATTCAAAATTGGAAAGGGTAAAGTCCACAAAAGATATTATCATCCAAAAGAAAGTTATACATAACTAGATACACTTAATTTATATTAATTTTAAAAGAGTAGTGTTGACATGTGAGTGTTCTGTTTCTTCTATTAAGTATATGACCCTGTATAAACATAGATATACACTTTTCTTCACCTCTCTATGTATTCAAGGTAGAGAATTATTAGTAATCAATTCCAGGAGTTCTGTAAAAGTAAAAGTTATACTAAGAATAAGAAAGGTTGTGATCAGTAGTGTAGGAATATATGTGTAAAAATAGTGTTGAAAGAAGATAGATTCACCACATTACCCAAGAGTAAACTGAATCTCTCCTTTTCTAGGAAATAAAGCTTCTTGGATGATTGAACTGTACAGAGATGCTAAGAAGGCATCATAAGTGGTAATGCTAACAAATCATACCAATTTATTTATAATTATGAAAAGACATTGGTATGTCTTGCTGGCCAAGGGAACCTTTAAGAATGTATCATTTCAGAAAAATATGCCCAATTGCCAGAAGCCAAATGTGTGAAAGGTGTGGGCTTAACAAGACCCATTGACATAAATGTCTGTGATGCTAAAAAGAGGGAGGGAGGCTGGGAATGCAGAAGGCTGATCATTGGGTTAAGCTTGAGCCTCTCTGGAAGTTTCAACCAGGACCCAGGTCCTGCCTAAGGATTAACCAATCAGTTATCTAGAATCTGCAACCATAGCTGGCCTGAGACAATATATATTTCTTTTCTTGGTGGTTAAAGGTTACTTTAACACTGGAAATTATACACATTTCTCTCTGCAACCTATCCGCCACTGTGGTTTTAGGAAAAAAGGCTATAAACACTACCTCAGAAAGGACATAAAAAAGGAGACATGTAAAGAGGATGTACAAAGAAGTCCCTATAAGAATTAAGCAGAAGTGGGATGTTTGCTCTTCTGTGCCAGAGGACTACAAAAGGAGAGAGGAAGGAGAATAAGAGAAGTAGGTTTTCAGTTCATGTGTCCTGCTCAGAAAGTTCAAAGAAGAGTTTAGTTTCTCCTCTCAGTGCCGGACCTGTGGGAGCAAAGGGCTCTATTGGAAGGCTATTTGCCAACACATGAGGTGATGCAGTAGTGGTGGCCTTGGTGAGTAGACAAGTGAATGAGGCAGAACTGACTCCTAGGGGTTCTGCCTCAGTGAGTGGATGTGTTGGTTCTCAGGAGACTGGAGAACTGGCAGAGTCCTGAGGATGTGGAAAGGGGATGCAATGTGGGAAGGCAAACCAGACACAAGTGGTCAGGACCAGAATGTGTGCCAGCAAAATGCCCCAAGACCCATGCAGACTCATGACACATCAGGTGGGAGGAGACCAGGCCATTCACCAAGGACCCACGGGGCTCTGGCAAGCCTTGCCCTGGCAGCCATGCAATCACATCAGCCTAAGCCTCCCCTACCTTTAGAAAGAGCAGGAAAAGAGAGACGAAGCTAGAAAGAGTTGGCATTTGTCCATAAGAAAATGCATTATGGAAGATTCTAATTATATAGAAGAGAATATAATACCTAATCCTGACCAATTTAAAAGTGTTGTCCACCTCTTCATATCCAGTGATATGGGTGTTTATGAGAAAGAGTAAATCCATTATGCAAATTAAAGAAGCTATAGTTTCTTCAAATATGTGTGTGTGTATATATATATATTCAAATATATGTGTGTGTGTATTTGAAGTTCCCCCCATGCTACCTATGGGACCTATTCAAGCTTACCCAGGTGTGAGGGATGTGACCTCAATCTCGATTGCATCCTGAGGGTAGGGCATTTTCCAGTATAACCCAGCCTCCTGCTTGCAGATGTCATCAAAGCCTGGCTGCCCTACGAACTGTTACTGCATGTAACGTAACACAACCTCAAATAATCCCCCAGTGTAATTCTATGAGCATCAGAGCAAGGGAGAAATTCAAGTTTGGGAAAGAAGGAAATTCATCTTCCCTGAATTCACAGAGGAGGGATGTGATGGGGGATCCCTCAGGGGCACATGGACACTCAAAGGAGTGACTAGAGATGGGAACATGAACTCTGTTGAGCTCAGGGCGAGGTCTCTTTCCTCTGTGTCATTTCCAGTAGGGCCCAGCACTGGTGGGGGAAAAACAACTCTTCTGTAAACTTTCTGATGTTCAGTGCAAAAGAATGGGATCAACTTCTATGCGCCCACACTCAGATCCTGGGTGGGCCGAATGTGATGTGCCAGGTTTTGCTTCTGAAACCCACTCAATTCCTTTATAGAAGAATTTGGGTCCCAAAGGAATCACAGTAATATGAACAGTCAGAATAGGCAGATTCATGATGATTTTCACATATTAATTAGACACAACTGGGGCTCAACAACCCCCATATGTGAAGAGGAAAGCTAAATCTTATAATAAGAGACTGATTAAAAAGCTGGAGGTGAGGAAGTAGAAATGAAACAATAAACTATTATATTAGGCAAAAATAGACTCTAATAATTTTAAGACAATGCAGAATATTTATAGCGTACAATTATTTTTAAGCTTATTCTGAAAAAGTAAAAAAGAAACATTGTAATCACCCTAAACATATTAAAATGATATAAATAAACATTCTAAATAATACTACACACCCTCCTTCCCCACCTTATATTGAGAATAATTGCATGGTATTTTGGCTAAGTTGTCAAGATGGCGCTCTCAGCTCTCTGGTTTACTTTTACCTGTTCAGAGAGATTGAGGAGCAGCGTGGGGAAACAAGGAGTGTACTGCTATGTCTGGTTGTCTGATCATGATCAGTATTGCTCATGATCATCCTCGAACAAACAAGGCCTTTTTTGGACATAGAAATATCATATTGAGTTCAACTAATATGCACAGTTTCCTTTAAAATTCCTCATCTGTGAAAAATAGCACATTGCATAGATTTCTATGCAATGGGGAAGAAATGAACTCAATGTAATGGGTAAGGTGCCATTTCATGCAGAGGATGATTGTGTTCAAGTTCAAGCCTAGTAGTATCACTTGCCCATTCAAGGTATTTCAGCAAAAGTATTGGCAGAATTGAAATAATTTTTTAAACCATTAAAAGCAGTAATTCACCACCTCTTCCATATATATACCTGTCAAAGGAGAAAAAAGGGTGGGGCTTACGTGAGAAAGGAAATAGAAATGAGAAAGGAGTAGTTGAGGGAATGATGATAGGAGGAACAGAAGTTTGAATTTTGTTCCAAATAATTTCTGATTTCAAGGTCAAAATATCACCAGTTTATGAGATCTCACTGACCTGACAGTGGTAGGTGTGCACTTTGATTCAGGTGTCCGGCGTGGAGCTGGGCTGGCGCCTGTGCACATCCCACACTCTCTGTACTCCCACCGCACCCCACCGTGGCATTTTCTCTTTAGAGTGATGGGCTGGCCTTGTTATAGGGACATGTTCACTGATCCACACACAAACTGAGCTCAACACCTTGGCCTCACTGATTCGGAACTAGCTCATTCTGTATTTTCTAGATACAATTGCATTAAACAGTCCATATTTTTCTCAAATATCACCAGGCTGTGATGAAACATCACAATTTATCATTGCCAACCCATTTTAATGTTTAACTGAATGTTTAACCTAAATCAATAATACAACTAATAAGTGTATGTAGGTGAGCACTTTTGAGAACATGGTTGAAGATTTCATTCTTATTAAAAAAAATGATAACTTTTCCCTCCCGACCTCTTCCTGTCCTTATTTGCACATACCTTATTTGCCTTCCAAATGAGTTCATTTCTGGAAATAGTTACCTAAAATTTCAAACCATGAAATCTGAGAATCTCAGAAGCAAGCAGGCTTTGTCTGTCGTATTTCTTAATATCTTATGCCCTCTGCTGGTTGCTGTATTTTCACCTTAATTCTCCAAAGCAAAACATTTCATTAAAACAGAATTTTTTTTAAAGATTTTATTTATTTACTTTTAGAGAGGGAAGGGAGGGAGAAGAGAGAGAGAGAGAGAGAGAGAGAGAGAGAGAGAGAGAGAGAGAGACATCAATGTGCGGTTGCTGGGGGTTTTGGCCTGCAACCCAGGAATGTACCCTGGCTGGGAATTGAACCTGGACACTTTGGTTCCCAGCCCGCGCTCAATCCACTGAGCTACGCCAGCCAGGACAGAATTTTAAAAAAATTATTATAATTAGCTATTTATTGTAAATAAATATATTTTGAGGAAATAAAGTGCCTCAACATAGTTTATTTGATACTAAGGATGTGAAGTCATTGCAGCCCAAGGAAGAGTTTTGTGGTTGGCCAAATGTCCTCACCTTTCCAGAGCCGGGCGGCCAGAACAAAGTCCTGGCCGCCATCATCCTTTTTAAAATAAGGAAGAAAACTTTGTAACTGCAAATGAGTACTTGTTACATGTGGGCCAAATCTTCACTGATGCTGAATTACATCTAATACCTTGGGTAGAAATGGAATTCCCTGAAACCTGTTGCCTAGAACAATATATATGTAAAATTAGACTGTGAGAGGTTCAGTACCGACAGGGGTAAAATTATCACTAGGAGTTAATTTACAGAAATATTACATCACTACCTGGGTCATACCCTCTGAAAATCTGAGCGACAGTTGGAAAATCAAAATAATGAATCAGAGAGAGGAAACATACTGATCTAAGGGAGAATTTATACTTAAAAAAATATACCTTTCCTGTATGTTTTTTGAAAGCTTTTTATAAAGTAAAATATATTTAACATTTGAGAAGATAGTATCTTTTTATTTTGAGATTACTTTCATTTTAAAAGGTGTCCTTTCTAAAATGAAAGTTTGTAAGCATAGATGGCAACATTTTTAAATGCCTATTTATCTTCTTAATTAATTTTTTAAACTTTTTAGTTTAAAATTATTACTAACAAAAAAATCATAAAAAATTATACAGAATATAATGTAAAGTTCCCATGTGCCCTTTACCCAACTCCCCAAATGTTAACCTCTTATTTAACTACAATTTTCAAAATCATGAAATTAATATTGATACTATATTATTAACTAATCTACAGACATTCTTCAACTTTTGTCAGTTGTCCCATTAATGTCCATTTTATGGCCCAGGACCCAAATCATGATCAAATTCATAGTGGTTAAATTCATATTATACATGTATGGTGAGAATAGCACAGAAGTGATATTGTGGCTTTCTTAGTACATCATATCAGGGAGTCTAATATTTTAATATCTTATTATTGGGAATGTTAATTTTGTTCACTTTGTTAAAGTAGTGTCTTTTGGATTTCTTCAGTCTAGAGCAATTATTTTTTCTTTTGTACTTAATTCATATTTTATAAAAAGATACTTTAAGAGTATGTAAATATCCTATTTCTTATGCTATATTGACCCACTTATCAGCAACTGATGATTTTTTATTTTTATAATTTCTTTGACATTAATTAATTAGAATTCTATTGTTCAGTAGAGTTTTTCCTTCTCTCCCATTTATTGGTTATTGGTTATACAATTATTTATGTATATTGGCATAGAGTCCTGGATATTTATATCATTCTATGTGTTATAATCTATTACTGTCACCATTTACTTTGTTTTCAAATTGGCCCAGATTTGACCATTGAGAATCTCTTTAGGTTGACATGTGTTTTTTCAACATATGTCTGTCCATTTTTTCTTTTTTTTAAATATATTTTATTCATTATACTATTACAGTTGTCCCATTTCCCCCTTCACTCCCCTCCACCCTTATATCCTCTCCCACCAGCTTGCCCCCCCTTTAGTTCATGTCCATGTGTCATATTTATAAGTTCTTCAGCTTCTACATTTCTCATACTATTCTTACCCTCCCCCTGTCTATTCCCTACCTACAATCTATGCTACTTATTCTCTGTACCTTTTCCCCCTCTCTCCTCCTTCCACTCCCCTGTTACTAACCCTCCATGTGATCTCCATTTCTGTGGTTCTGTTCCTGTTCTAGTTGTTTGCTTAATTTCTTTTGGTTTTGCTTTAGGTATGGTTGTTAATAATTGTGATAATAATAATTTGCTGTCCTTTTACTATACATGTTTTTTTTTAATTTTCTTTTCTTAGATAAGTCCCTTTAACATTTCATAAAATAAGGGCTTGGTGATGATGAATTCCTTTAACTTGACCTTATCTGAGAAGCACTTTATCTGCCCTTCCATTCTAAATGAAAGCTTTGCTGGATAGAGTAATCTGGGATATAGGTCCTTGTCTTTCATGACTTGAAATACTTCTTTCCAGCCCCTTCTTGCCTGTGAGGTCTCTTTTGAGAAATCAGCTGACAGTCTGATGGGAACTCCTTTGTAGGTTACTGTCCCCTTATCTTTTGCTGCTTCTAGGATTCTCTCCTCCATTTTTACCTTGGCTAATGTAATTATGATGTGCCTTGGTGTGTTTCTTCTCGGGTCCAAGTTCTTTGGGACTCTCTGAGTTTCCTGGACTTCCTGGAAGTCTACTTCCTTTGCCAGATTGGGGAAGTTCCCCTTTATTATTTGTTCAAATAATTTTTCCACTTTTTGCTTTTTCTCTCCTCCTTCTAGTATCCCTATACTCCGGGTGTTGGAATGTTTAAAGATGTCCTGGAGGTTCCTAAGCTTCTCCTAATTTTTTTGAATTCTTGTTTCTTCATTCTTTTCTGTTTGGTTGTTTCTTCCTATTGGTCCACTCCATTGATTTGAGTACCAGCTTCCTTCCCATCACTATTGGTTCCCTGTACATTTTCCTTTATTTCACTCAGCATAGCCTTCATGTTTTCATCTAATTTGTGACCAAATTCAACCAAGTCTGTGAGCATCCTGATTACCAGTGTTTTGAACTGTGCATCTGATAGGTTAGCTATCTCTTAGTCACTCAAAAGGATGAGCTCTGGGGCACTGATTTGTGCTTCTGTTTGAGCCATCCCTCTCTCTCTCTCTCTCTCTCTCTCTCTCTCTCTCTCTCTTTTTGGTCTGGTCACTCCTGTTATGGTAAGGGGCAGAGCCTTAGGTGTTCACCAGGGCTGGGTACTCCAGTCACTAGATTGTGACGTTGTATGTGAGGGTGGGGTCAAGAGGGAACAATGGTGGTAGCTCCATTCTCTGTGGGATCTCAGTCCCTTCTCTGGGATCCTGGGTTGCACGCTCTGCCCTGATCCACAATTGCCACCTCACTGGGTCTGCCAGCTGCTGCTTGCGTACTCAGGGTCCACCCACTGCGATCTTGCATGCCCCAGATGCCTTACATGCTCCAGGTTGCCTTATGTGCCCTGTTCTCTGCGCCACGCCCCTGCGCCCAGCTGCTTGTCTCTGCCCCTCCTACTGGTCTGGATAAATGGGTCTATTTCAACTTCTTGGCTGTCCGACTTCCATTCAGATAAATTTTCTGTCAGTTCTGGGTGTTATTCTGCCTCTAAATTGTTGTTGTTCCAATCTTGGTTGTGTGTGGAGATATGGTGCATCCACCTATGCCTCCATCTTGCCAGAAGTCCTGTCCATTTTTTTTAAACACTTCTTTTCTTTTCTGTACCATAAGATGTTCTAGGCTAACCTTATATGTTCCCTGTCCCAGCCCTGGGATTATTTCTTTCTCTCCAAAGAGCTCTAGTTTCTCTTATTAGTGAAAGGTGTCTTGAAACCAAAATCTGGGGGTTCAAAGACAGCCCAGAGCAAGCAGAAGGAAGGAAATAACCAAGATCAGAGCAGAATTAAATGACATAGAGACTAAAAGCACAATTCTAAAGATCAATGAATCCAAGAGTTGGTTCTTTGAAAAGATAAACAAAATCGACAAGCCTTTAAGCAGACTCATCAAGAAAAAAAGAGAGAAAACCCAAATAAACACAATCAGAAATGAAAGAGGAGAGATTACAACAGATACCACAGAAATACAAAGGATTGTAACAAATTACTACAAAGAGCTGTATGCCAAGAAATTTGAAAACCTAGATGAAATGGACAAATTTCTAGAAAAATATAACCTTCCAAAACTCAATAAAATGGAAGCAGAAAGCCTGAACAAACCAATAACAGCAAAAGAAATTGAAGCAGTAATCCAAAAACTCCCAACACACAAAAGCCCTGGACCAGATGGTTTCACAGGAGAATTCTACAAAGCATTTAAGGAAGAACTAACACCTATCCTTCACAGACTATTTCAAAAAATCCAAAAGGATGGAAGACTCCCAAACTCTTTTTATGAGGCCAACATCATCTTAATTCCAAAACCAGATAAAGACACAAGAAAGAAAGAAAACTACAGGCCAATATCGCTGATGAACATTGACGCTAAAATCCTCAACAAGATACTGGCAAACCGCATCCAACAGTACATTAAGAAGATCATACACCATGACCAAGTTGGATTCATTCCAGGTATGCAAGGATGGTACAATATACGCAAATCAGTAAATGTAATACATCACATAAACAAAAGCAAAGACAAAAACCACATGATCATATCAATAGATGCAGAAAAAGCATTTGATAAGGTGCAGCACCCATTTATGATAAAAACACTCAGTAAAGTGGGAATAGAGGGAGCATTTCTCAACATAATAAAGGCCATATATGAGAAACCTACAGCCAACATTATACTCAATGGGCAAAAATTAAAATCTTTTCCACTAAGAACAGGAACAAGGCAAGGATGTCCACTTTCACCACTTCTATTCAATATAGTACTGGAAGTTCTAGCCACAGCAATCAGACAAGAAAAAGAAATAAAAGGAATCCAAATTGGAAAGGAGGAAACAAAACTGTCACTGTTTGCAGATGACATGATAGTGTACATAGAAAATCCTATAGACTCCACCAAAAAACTGCTTGACCTAATAAATGAATTTGGTAAAACAGCGGGATACAAAGTCAATATCCAGAAATCAAAGGCATTTCTGTACACCAACAATGAAACAGCAGAAGCAGAAATCAAGAAAAAAATCCCATTTGAAATAGCAAAAAGGAAAATAAAATACCTAGGAATAAACCTAACCAAAGAGGTAAAAGACCTGTATTCAGAAAACTACATAACACTGAGGAGAGAAATAAAGGAAGACACAAACAAATGGAAACATATACCGTGTTCATGGATTGGAAGAATTAATATCATTAAAATGTCCATACTACCAAAAGCAATTTACACATTCAATGAAATACCTATTAAAGTACTAATGGCATATTTCACAGACATAGAACAAACACTTCAACAATTTATATGGAACCATAAACGACCCCGAATAGCTGCTGCAATTTTGAGAAAGAAGAGTAAAGTAGGAGGGATCACAATACCTGACACTAGACTATACTACAAGGCCACTGTAATCAAAACAGCCTGGTACTGGCATAAAAACAGGCACATAGACCAATGGAACAGAACAGAGAGCCCAGAAATAAACCCAAGCCTCTACGGTCAATTAATATTTGACAAAGGAAGCAGCAACATAAAATGGAATAAAAATAGCCTCTTCAACAAATGGTGTTGGGAGAACTGGACAGCTACGTGCAAAAAAATGAAACTCGAGCACCAACTTACACCTTATACAAAAATAGATTCAAGGTGGATAAAAGACTTAAATATAAAGCGTGACACCATTAAAGTCCTAGAAGAGAGCGTAGGTAGGAAAATCTCAGATATTTCACGCAGAAACTTTTTTACTGACTTGTCTCCTAGAGCAAAGGACATAAAGGAAAGAATAAACAAATGGGACCTCATCAAAATTTAAAGCTTTTGCACAGCTAAGGAAAACAGTATCAAAATAAAAAGAGAACCAACTGTATGGGAAAACATATTTGCTAATGATACCTCAGACAAGGGTTTAATCTCCAAAATATATAAAGAACTTACACGACTCCACTCTAAGAAGACAAGTAACCCAATTAAAAAATGGGCAAAGGACTTGAACAGACACTTCTCCAAGGAGGACATACAGAAAATCCAAAGACACGTGAAGCGATGCTCAATATCGCTAGCCATCAGAGAGATGCAGATTAAAACCACAATGAGATACCACTTCACACCAGTCAGAATGGCCATCATAAACAAAGCAACAAACAACAAGTGTTGGAGAGGATGTGGAGAAAGGGGGTCCCTAGTGCACTGTTGGTGGGACTGCAGACTGGTACAACCATTATGGAAAGCAGTTTGGAACTTCCTCAGAAAACTAAAAGTGGATCTGCCTTTTGACCCAGCAATTCCATTGCTGGGACTCTATCCTAAGAACACTAAAACACCAATACAAAAGAACCTTTGCACCCCGATGTTCATAGCAGCACAATTTACAATAGCTAGGTGCTGGAAGCAACCTAGATGCCCATCAGTAAATGAATGGATCAAAAAACTATGGTACATTTACACAATGGAATTCTATGCAGCAGAAAGAAAGAAGGAGCTCATACCCTTTGCAACAGCATGGATGGAGCTGGAAAGCATTATGCTAAGTGAAACAAGCCAGGCAGTGAAAGACAAATACCACATGATATCACCTTTAACAGGAATCTAAACAACAAAACAAAACAAAACAAAACAAAACAAAAAACTAGCAAAATATAACCAAAGACACTGAAATAGGGGATAGTCTGACAGTGGCCAGAGGGGAGAGAAGAGGGAATTTCAGGGGGGAATGGGTAGGGATTACAGGAACAAATTTGGAGGACACATGGACAAAAACTAGGGGTGGGGGGTACTGGGGGGAAGGGGGGAGGGTTGGGTGGAGGGGCTGGAACGGGAGTAGGGGGGAGAAAACTGTACTTGAACAATGATTGAAATAAAAAAAAATAATTAAAAAAAAATCTGGGGGTTCGCTGTGTCAATTGCCACTGCTGTCATTACCCTAGGCCCTCTCAGCAGACAACGCTAAAGCTAAAATAATATGTGTATATGGGAACTTGTACATGTACACATAATTTAAATTTCTGTCATCTGTCTCCTCTCTCTCTCTAACCATGAGTTTATTTCATTTTAATCCAATACCACAAGGTTCATTCTAGTCTTCCTCTTTTCCTTATTTTTAACATCTTTCTCTGACACTAAGGAATCTGCTTCTCATTACTCAAAGTTTATTTACTTACTTGCACAGTCCTGAAATGTATATGAACTAGTTTCAGAATTACTAACCTATGCCACTCTAGAGAAGTGGGGCAACTTACTAAATGGTGTACAGTGTGTGTATACATTTCTTTTGATCTTTAGAGTATAGAGTCAAAATACTGTTTTACAAACTTATTTTGATTTGCTCTTTTCTTCCCCACCCCCTCCTGTGTAGTTTGTAACAGAGGTGGACTTGTGTGTTATTGTTGGGATTGAGTTTTTGTGTTATCTCCTCATCCTGCTTGATTTGAATCATTTATTTATATTTTTGGTCTATGAAACATTATCATGGTTTCTAAGAGTCAGAGCTGTTCAGAGAGTTACACTCAGAACTGTTCCCATCATGCCTCCCACGCCCTGCCTCTCCTCCTTATCTCCATATGTGAAAGCAATCTTATTAGTTTCTGGGTTAACCTTCCGTTTCGTTTGGCACAAATGAACAGACATGTGTATGTTTTATTTCTTTTTCTTTTATGAGAGGTGACAGGTAATAGGTACATTTTTGCACTTTGTCTTTCTTAAAAATAATGTATCCCAGAAAATGATTCATATTAGTTCCTAGAAATCCTCTTCTATTTTTTCTTCTACAGCTGTATAGGTGTACATAACTTATTTAATCAGTCTCCTCTATTTAGACATATTCATTGTTTCCAGTATTTTGCAATGACAAATAATACTATAGTTAATTACCCTGTCCCTGTGCATTTTTGTATTATTGGAAGTGTATCTTCTATGTAAATTCTCAGAAGTGGAATTGCTGAATTAAAAGGTAAATGTATATGTAGTTTTCTTAGATATCACCAGATTTCCTTCCAAAAGGTTTTATCAATTTGCGTTCCTATTAACAATGTATAAGAGTACCTGTTTTCCTGTGGAATGTGTTATACTTTTTAATTGTCATCTGTTAATATTAACCCAGTATAGTTTAGCTTAGAAAAGAATTTTTCTAATTATGAGTGATATTAAACATTTTTTCTATCTTTTAGGGTCACTTTTATATCTCTTTTTGTGAATTGTCTGCTTTTGTCTTCTTCCCATTTTAATGAATTTTTAAAACCTTTTTCTCCTCAATTTTAAGAAATCCTTAAAAGTTATGTTAGTTATATTAGTATTTTATCTATAGGTAAAGCTATGATGCAAACATTTTCCAGCTTTTCAGTTGTCTTTGACTATATAATTTTTTGTCACTCAGAAAACTTTTACTTTTATATAGCCAGTTATCAATTTTTTTAAAAATCCCCTTTGGATTTTGCATCATAGTTAGAAAATCTTTTCCTGTACTAAGGTTAAAGAGGAAGTCACCAATGCTTTCTTCTAGTACTCCCCCACCCCCATTCGTTTTACATTTAAACCCTGTTCCATTTGGAGTTTGTGCTTATATATAATAAGATATGGATCTAACTTAATTTTATTCCAGATGGCTATTCTCCTGTCCCAGAACTATGTAATTAAAATTACAGTTTTTCCTAGTAATTTGTGATGACATAAATTACTAAATTTATCATACACTAAATTTAACATATACTAAATTTCCATTTGTATGTGGTCCTGTTTCTGGGCTTTCTGATCTGTCCTCTTTGTCTTTTTATCTGTTAATGTACCAGGACCATACTGTTTTATTTATGAAGACTTTGTGGTATAGGTCTGATCCTTCTCAGTGCACTCTCATCTACCCTTCCTTGTTTGTTTTTCCATGTGATTTCTCTGTGAATTTGGGCATCATCCTTGCACAGGGGCCATGCTACTCTTCTCTGTATCATTGCAATTTCAGTGAAAGTGCTGCTGAAGTGAGTGCTCCACATGATTTTTAATATCAGTTTGTCTACCTTTATGAAAAAGCTTACTCATGTTTTTATTTGGGTTGTGTTAAATTTTGCATTAATGTAGAGAGAGTTGACAATTTGCACTGAGTTATGCTAACTCAAAACTGGGAGTGTTTTTCCATTTGTTTGGGTCTCCTTTCATACCTTTCAGGAACATTTTTCTCATATAGTTTTGCACTTTTTGAGTTTATTCTAAAGTATTTAATCTTCTTGGTTGTTAATGTAAATGAACAGTTTTTCTTTTATTATGTCCTCTAACTAGTTATTATGTATATATGAGAAAAATAATTTTTGTATGGACTGTTTTTATCTTGCTACCTTTAACTATTTTTATTATTTTACTTAATGCCATTTCTTGACTTGAACCAGAAATAAATTTTTATTGTTTTAAGCCTTTGAGATTTGGTTTATTTGTTACAGTGGTTAGCCAATTCTGACTGATATAAGGCAGACATAATTCTATTACCACTCAGTGTCTCAAAATAAAGACACCAAGGCCAGAGATATTAACAAATTTACTCAACATGACAGAGCAATGGGCAAAACTGGCTTTTAAATCAAGATCCTATGCCATCAACCAGTGCACAGTACTTTCTCTTCAGGGTGTGGCTTCCCGGGGTGCGTCTATTAGTTTCCATTCGAAAAAGAAAGAAAACAAGTTCATTTCTCACCTCCCTTTGTTTTGTCTATGGTGGCAGTCATGTTATTAGTTACAGGGAACTGAGGGGAAGTATAAGGAGGACTATTGGATGGCTGATAGCACTGGAGCAGACCAGCAAGCTGCCCAGATTTAACAGACTGTGAGTTGCACCTCACTTTATGGACTCAGGAAGCTACAAGGTTTTGTAGCTATAAGTACACAATATAAATACACAAGATTTTGTAGCTGTAAAACTTACAAAAGCTTAGAATGAAAGGTCTACCTTTCCAATTGTTCCAAGTATGCAACCAGTATGATCTTTCAAAGATAAAAATAGGTAACTATCATTCCCTTTCTTAAATCATTTAATGGATTCATGTTGGTTTCAGAATAAAGGCAGAACTCCTTCACATGTCCTCTGTTTTACTCTCCAGGCTCAGCTCCACCCCTCACTTTTCCACCCCGGCGACCTAGACACAGTGATGTGCCTGCACTACTTCTTCCTCTGCATCCTGTTCAGGTAGCATCTTCTCCAGCATGCCTTTCCTGACCCTGCTGAGAGACCCCTTCTATGCCTTCTGTGGTTCCTTGGTCTAACCTTAATCACTTTGCATTTTTTAAATTTAATCTTCACTGCATTTTTTTCCCATTATCATTTAGTCTCCTTATACCTGCCCCCCCCAAGAAATCACCACACTGTTGTCCATGTCCATGAGTCCTTTTTCCTTTTTGCTCAATTGCCCCACTCCCCAACATTGTATTTTAATCACTTAATCATTGCCTTCTTTTAAACTCCTGAGGGTACAGGCTATATTATTTAATTTTAGATTGCAGATTCTAGTACCACACATCACATAGTAGGCACTAATATATATTTGTTTTCTCTTACCTTTTTTAAAAAAATTATGGCATAC
This sequence comes from Phyllostomus discolor, assembly GCF_004126475.2. Lineage (NCBI taxonomy): Eukaryota > Metazoa > Chordata > Mammalia > Chiroptera > Phyllostomidae > Phyllostomus > Phyllostomus discolor. The sequence continues at coordinate 151,773,558 of NC_040904.2, forward strand.
TCTTATCTTTTCTTACCATGTTTTCTTCTTTCCTGCATGGGAAATGATTTTTCTATATCCTCAGAATTGTCACCATCATGAGCTGTGGGTTGTCATGAAGTTTTCAAACTCTCAAGAGAAACCTCGTATCAATGATGTAAGATTTTTAAAAGAGAATAATAAACTGACATGTTTTTTTCTTCCCACTTATTTTCTTTTCCGTATGGGAATGATTTGCAACTGTCATTGAGATGAGTAATTCCCAGCCTTTTATAAAATGCAAACCTGAAAATGTTCTTTGAAATCTGACCATGCCATTTCTAAAAGGCATTGCTTTCTGTCAAAAGTCTGCTCCAACTCTGGCAATCGATATTTTACAAGTATCAGATGTATTCTCTGGACCTTTTCTTTTTTGACATTTGGCAGTGATAAGAGCTATTGTTTATTGAGCTCTAGCTGTGTGTTAGAAGCTCTTCTAAGCATAATACATACAGGCTACTTTATGAAGCAGATTTAGTGCCACCATTTTACAGGTGAAGAAACCAAGGCATACAGAGAGATTAAGTAACTTTCCCAAGGCACCTTAGACACAGCTAGTATGAAAAGAAACCGAGATTAGATTTTCAGGGGAACTAAACCCAGAGTCCATATTCTAAAATTGCAATAGACCACTTTCTCCACCTATAGGTCATCCTACTTCACCTCTTGGCATATGTGATGTTTGTATGCTGCACGTGCGTCTACTATTATTTCCCAAATAATACCCTGCAATCTTTATTCAGAGGGAGTGTCTTGTCTCTTTAGCCTTCACAATACCTAGTACAGTGCTAGACACATGGTACAAAAATTTCATAAACATGTGCTCAATTGCTTTGAAGCTTTAAATTCTTCTTCTGGTCTTAGGAAATTGTATATAGGAATTTTTAACAAGTTAGGTACAGTAGCATATTAAAATATCTCTAAATTTATTTATTCAAGAGATTAATTTATGATGATAACAGATATGATGGGAACCCAAGAAGGGGAGGAGATCCTCACAACCTCACCCATTTACTGTCTCTCATTTTTATCAGGCTTTCAGATGGAGGTAGCAATGCTTTGATGGATACCAATGAAATTGGGTGCCTCGAGACCTGTTTGCTTTGTACCAAAACTCGTTGATAAAGCATTTATTTTATTCATTCTCTTTCATAACTTCCTCACCTGAGGACCATGACTCTTCTCTGAAGGAGGAGTAGGAAGGTCGTTGTCACTGTATGAAGGTGTGACTGAGCTCTTCTTTGGCCCAAGGACACCTTCAACTCAGCTTGTCTGCTCTAACTCCCTTTAGTACACTGACTGCCTTCATTAACTGGAAAGCCTCCCAATGGGAGGTTAAAATACCCATCCATATCACAATGGATGGGGTTAAGGGAAGACACAGAGGTACCAACTACTACCCTCAAGAAAATAATAACTTTATTACCAAAACCCTCTGTCCTTCATGCAAATAGATCCCAACAGGCTACCAATCTTGTCTGCAAATGTCTGAATCTACTGAATGTATATTTACAAAATATACCTGGGAAGTTATTATTCCATTATTATTTTCTCAAACCAGTGTCAAACTCAAGAAACCAGAAAGGAAAATAATTGTATATATTCAATTTCTTCATCAAAGCTCCTGTAGTCTAAGGCCAAGTCTTCTGAGAACTTTTGTCACATTATCTTTTTTATTAATAGGTACTTTTCTAATCATTTTGGGTTACAAAAATAAAACATGTGTATGGTAGAACTATTGAAAATTAGAAATATATGTTTAAGTGTTTACAAATTCATAATCTCTTTACTCAGAGATACCTATTGTTAATAATTTGCTATATTTCCCTGTCTAGATAGGGAGATGGATAGATAGATTGTAAGAAAGAAACATAACTACTGCATATATGCACATATAAAATCTCCACTGACTCCATGTGATTTTGTGAACATTTTTCAGATCACTTAAGATTCTGCAATGACCTTTAAAAAGGCTTTATAATGTCTCTTGTATAACTATACATTTTATTTAACGATATGACATCGTTGGATATTCTGATGCCTTCGCTGAGACAAACATCAGGATTTGCTCCTCCAAATCCCATCTGAACAAAGAGAAAAGCACATCACAAACTGCACAAACATAGAGGGAAATTTTCCAAAGGAATGAAGCCACCTTCATCTGCCCAATAAAATCCTGGGATTAAAACACACACACACACACACACACACACACACTCTCTGTTCTTTTTTTTTTGGAAAAGGCCCAGAACCTAGGTGCCTTTCTGACTTCATCAAAATGATTCAAGTCCAGTGGAGTCCTGTAAGTGTTTGAAATCCCTCACCAGTGTCCAAAGGCAAGACAGTGACAAGAGGAAATCTTTGTCAGATTTTTAGCTACTTCATTTTCTTAAGCCAAGCAGCAAATATCACAAGATCAACTTTACATGCAGTACTTTGGCTGCTTGCATTGCTGATCAAATAGTGGGAGAACTACAGGAAAGGACAATTGGAGAATATTACTTCTACTTATGCAAATAGTTTACTTTTTCTCTGTTACCATGAGGTGTAAACACCTGCTTTGAAATATATTTACCCAGAGAAAAATGGGATTAATTTATCAGGCAAAAGATCATAAACAAAAAAGAATTAGGTTAGTTCTAAAAGAAATTAGATTGGGGGATACAGCAAGAGAAATCAGAGAAAAACTTCATTTTAACATTTTGTGCAGTGAAGCCTTACTTTTATAGCATAGAAATGCAAATTAAAATATTATATACTATTTCATACTGTCGTATTGAAATGAATTAAAATGCTGAGTGTGAATAAGGATGTGGACAAGAGGAAGCTCTGAGACGGTGTTGGGGAAGCACGAGGTAGTTATGTAGTACCTTGCAAAGCTAAAAGAACATATTCCGTCCAACAGAGCTTTGGTAAAGACAGAGAGAGATTAAGGTGTTTTTGTTTTGCTTATTAACATAATGATATATAAGTGATGATGAAATATCAAGGTTGAATGTCCTGCCTCCTTGCTAAGGCTCAGGAAAGAGACAGATGCTGGAGCACTGGTGCACCAGGGTGGAGCACCGAGAGTGTCTCCCTCAGGCTCAGGTAATAGGAAGGGACATTGGAGAGATTTTACAAACAGAAATATAACGACCAAAACGTCAGTCTACTTTCTTATTCTCACTATATGCCAAGATTTCTGAACAATATTCCTCTCTGAAATGAAAAAGTCTTTTGTTTGTCTGTTCTTGACAGTAGCTGTGGTCATTGCACATTTTTAAACTACATTGGTTATCCTTTAATTGTCATAGTTTTCTATCTACATGGAAGTTAATTCAGAGAATTTTCGGTTACACAGTCAACCCCTGACACTCATGGGTTCAGCTACATAATCCCTCAGGAACAGTGGGATTGAAGAAAGGTTTCCTAGAACAGGGTAGACTGCACCCAGTTGGTAGATCAAGGGAGAGGAGACAGTGGAAAGGGAGAGATTAAAGAGAAGGGTGGTATATAATGAATGTATCAAAGTCTGTAGACTTTTGTACAATAGTTGTGTTTCCCTTTTGTTTATATCCTTGGGTGACTTTGGGCCTGACAGTGGCTTTGCTTGACCAATGGGACAGTAACACATGTAATGTAAAAGCAACTTATAAAGTGTGAGCACACAGGGGCTTGTTCTTTTATGTCCCTTGGGGAATCCTATAGACATTCACATGCAAACAGCTTACTGGGTGATGAGTGACACATGGCCTAGCCACTCTCGTCACCCCAGCTGATATCAGGCCAGTTCCCAGACATGTGAGTAAGGCTGTTCTAGACCATCCACTCCCAGACAAGCCTCCAGCTAGCCATTGAGATGTGAGTGAGGGCAGCTGAAATTAGCCCAAACTGGCCCATTTGAGCAGAAACATCTGCTTATCTTCAGATGTGTGAGCAATGGTATGTCATTATTGCTAAGCCACTAACTTTATATCACAGCAAAAGCTAACTGGCATAAAGTTCTTGAGTAGGTGAGTGAGGGTGGGAGAGAAGGCAGAGGCAGAAGGGACAGATTGGTCTTGGATATGAGACAATACATTTGAACACATAGATGTTCGAATCCCACCCTCAACACACACACACACTCCTTCCCCCACTTACCCTCAGGGTCGGAAGAAAGAATGTAGGCTGGTATATGACATCAACTAAGTTTCAATCGTGGCTTTGTTCTTTATAGCTGAGTGATCTTGGGCACACATCCTATTCATGTATAAAATAGAGATGATAATATTTACCTAACAGAGTTGTTGAAAAGATTAAATGACAACATATGTATAAGAGCCTGGCTTTTAATAAACACCCTTTAAATGCTGGCTAAGTATATCACTGGGTAAAAATACAGCATAAATTTGAGACGAAGTGATAGAGAAAAATTGGAGTGTGCATGTCAGCTAATAATATCAAACATCAATAATACAAGAAGTAGGATATTATCAAAGGGTTAAAGTATGACAATAAGAATTTGAAGATAAAGAAAATGAATGATGGTGAAAATTTAAAAATGTAATTATAAAGGAACTTTTAAAAATAAACTATTTTTTTTAGTTTACAGTTTTTAGTTTTTAATTTAGTATTTTAGTTTATTGTTGAGTAGTAACAATAGTCCAATTGAGGTTTATAAAAAACAAATATATGGAGAACACACTCTGGACAGTTTTGATGCCGCCACAGGCTCGGGAGCTCAAGCATAGAATCGGGGAGAGCAAGTACTGGGATTGTTGGATGGCAAAGGATGTGGCAGATGAAAACAAAACAAATAATGGAGTCTAGGTAGCTAATACTAGAGGTAGTTGGCCATGGGGCTTGAGTTGGCCTGGAGACAAGAGAGAACATAAAGGAACTGACCGACTGAGAGAACAGGATGGGGTCAAAGGGCAAGGAGCAGGAGTCATGTAGATGTACCTGTACATAGGGAGCTGCAACTTTCTTAGTGAATAGTATCGCTCTGTCTATTTGCCTCATTGCCTCAAGACAATGTTATTTTATCCTATGATTTTGTGTTTTATTTCAGGAATACTTACTTTCTGAACTTCTTTAAGGGACACCAAACTATTTAAAAGAGAACTGTTTAGATAAAGAAGATGTGGTCAAGATATACAATGGAATATTACTCGGCCATAAAAAAGAATTGAGTCTTACCATTTGCAACAGCATGGATGGACCTAGAGGGTATTAGCATAATTAAATAAGTCAGAAAGAGAAAAAAAAATGCCATATAATTTCATTTATATGTGGAATGTAAAGAATGAAATAAATAAACAAACAAAACTGAAACAGACTCATAGGTACAGAGAACAGACTGATGGTTGCCAGATTGGATAGGGGTTGGGGACACTGGGTGAAAAAGGTGAAGGGATTTAGAAGTACAAATTAGTAGTTACAGAATAGTCAAAGGAATGTAAAGTACAGCATAGGGAATATGGTCAATAATATTGTAGTAATCGTGTGTGGTGCCACGTGGGTACTAGATTTATCAGAGGAATTACTTTATAAATTATATAAATGTCTAACCACTGTGCCATATGCCTGAAACTAATATAAAATAACATTGAATGTCAACTGTAATTGAAAAACAAATTAACAACAACAAAAAAGAGCTTTGGGTTTAAAATCCAGCCCATCTTGTTGGCTCTCCTCTCAGGATACTCTGCCTATTGGATCATCTGTGTTAGGTACTAAAACTTTTCCACAAGTGACCATTATTATCCTTGCATGTTAGGGCAGCAAGAAACAGGATTTTTTCTAGCATGCAGATGTGCATATGGAGTCCGTCTGAATCTACCCATATTCACACATCTTCTGATCTTCGAGTGAGCCTGTGAACTCTTGCCCCTCTTCTCTGCCTCTTTAGGTTCTGTCCATTTTGCAGACCCAGCCCATCTTGCAGCCCCCCGGGGCTGCCCCGTTGTTGCAGCCCTATACGGCGTCTGCTCCTCTGAACCATGACAGCAACTCCCCTGACACTTAGCATGGGCTGTCTTTGATTCCAGGTTTTCTTAGGACCTACGAATCAATACATTTTGGAGCTAGAATAGGCTTCAGAGAACACTTAATTTAATTCCCTCATTTTGCTGATGAGAAAATTGAAATTCAGAAATAGTTAGTGAAATAGAAATCTAGCCTGCTTTTGTCAATATCTGGTGATCTTCCTACCACGCTATTTGTATGTTCTGAGAGGATGTGAGGTTCCTCAGGATAAGCACTTCCTTGAGTCTATAGCATTTACTTTTGGGGACCTTCAGTAGATATTCCCCCACAGTGACATGGAGGTTTACCAGACTACACGGGACAGCTGAAAGGGGACTAAATTCATGCACAGAACAGACTTTACAGTTTAAAAACTTATTATGTTTCTTGAACCCTTAGATGTATATTTTTCCAAATAAAATGTGTTAGAAAGTTTATGTTTGATATATAGCTGTTGGGGTGTTTTCATATTTATTACAACCAAAAAGAGGTTAACAGCTTTGTTTCCTTAATTTGCAACCAAGGGTGGTCTTATTTAGGATGCACATGGACCAGCTCGGACCAGTGGAGGTTACAGATCCATGTTTGAGTCCTGGTGGAGGAGAGTGCTCTCACCCAGCCCTTCTGCCAGGTAACTGAAAGAAGCTTACTTTTGTGGTTATTGATTGTTATTTCATTTCAGAAAAAAATACATTGAGGAGTCAATTTGATAAACAAAAGCAGTTTTGCAATTTAACTTAATTTGGTAATATGGATTAGGAAAAAATGAAAAAAAAGCAATATAAAAGTACACATTGGGAGCTGAAAAAGTATTGTTACCAGAAATTACCAATTTCCCCTATTTTGAATTTAATTACATAAAAAGCAATGTATTACCTAAGATTATCCAGAATTTATAATATGACTTAGCACCCATCACCTTGAACTTCTCTAAGCCCATTTGAAAACTGAATACAGAGCCTGGCTCTCTCATTCCAACGAGTCCATCTACAACCATGATAAGAAGAAGTTCCCCCAGAATAGTTCAGTCAAAGCTCAAACAAACACTAATGCAATTTAATTAACACTGCCATCAATGCTTGTTTCAAGATGGTTGTTCTAAAATCCTAGGAAAGGCTTGTGAATTTCTTGAAATGGAAAAATTCTTCTAGTAATTCTTCCCCTGAGTTCAGCTGGGGCATTCCAGCCCCGGTGGGCCTCCTTCCTACTCCCCCCTCAGCCTTCCTTCCTTTTTCCCCCTCCGTCACATCGAAGAAATGACAAACACCACCCACTTGCAGTCATCCACCTAACGCCACCCACAGGAGCCAAAAACCTGAAGAAAGCACATTTATTTAACAATGTAATTTGCAGATAACATTTTCACAGAAAAATGTTCTCACCCTCTTGGTGCTGGTCTGCTGTGTACTTTTCTTCCAGGCTTGTTCTTCCCCAAATGACTAGAGCTTTTGCTGGCATTTCTCTGAAAGTAAGAATCAAAAAAGCTACCTGAATTTGCAGGCAGTTTCCTGTGGGGCTCACTCACGTTTTGCAGAATGCATGCTCCGTGAGCAGAAGGTGGGCAAGGTGTTTGAAAAAACAGGAAGCACCTCTGAATGTGAGACTTTCTTCCTGGAAGCAGAAACTCCCTTTGAGATAGCTGATGCTTCTTGCCATCTCACCTATGGGCACTTCTGTGAAGCCTTTAAGGACTTGAAAGGCCATGAACGGGGCTTCTCAATGGCAAGATTGTTTGGAAAGTCTGGTTCATCCATGTGTCTGGTAGAAATCCACAGCTTTTCTATTTTTCTCCTATGCAGGTTTCTCTTTTTTGCTGAGGATATTGATAACCATGGACATCAAGGCAGGCTTTTAAAAATTACGATTAGTGTGGTAAAGAACACATAACATGAGATCTAACCTGTGAACACAATTTTCAGTGTGCTATAGAGCATTGTTAACCGTAGACACGACGGTGTGCAGCAGCTCGCTAGAACGTCTTCGTCTTGCACGCCTGAAACTTCACCGTTTAACAGTGACTCTCCGTCCGCCCCCCACAGGCCCTCACAACTACTGTTTTACTTTCTGCTTCAATGAGTTTGATGCTTTTAGATACCTCATGTAAGTGGAACCATGCAGAATTCGTCTTTCTGTGCCTGGTTCATTTCACTTCATGTTTCATCCATGTTGTAGCATATAATAAAATTTCTTTCTTTTTATAGCTAAGTGATATTCCAAGCATATGCTACATTTCTTTATCCATTTATATGTCAATAAACATTTGGGTTGTTTCCACCTCTTGACTATTGTAAATAATGCCACGATAAACATGGGAGGGCAAATATTTCTTTGAGACATTGATTTCAATTCTTTGGATATGTACTCGAAAATGAGATGGCTGGATCATAGGGTAGTTGCATTTTTAATTTTGTGAGAAATCACCATGTTGTTTTTTATAGCACTGAGCTGCACCATTTTACATTCCCACGGTGCACAAGGGTTTCAATTTCTCCACATCCTCACCAACACTTGTTATTTTCTGTGTTATGGACGGTGGTTATCTTAATCAGTTCAGGCTGCTATAGCAAAAATGCCATAGACTGGGTAGCTTAAATAACAAACACTTATTTTTCACAGTTCTGGAGGCTTAGAAGTCCCAGATCAAGCCATGGCAGATTTTGTGTCTGGTGAGGGTTCACGTCCTGATTCATAGAAGGCTGTCTGGTCACTGTCCCCTCATGGCAGGATCAGGGGGAGAGAGAGAAAGAGAGAGAGAGCTGGGCTCTTCATCACCTTACAAGGGCACCTATTCCATCATGGGGGCTCCACCCCCATGACCTCATCCAAACTTAATTACCTCCCGGAGACCATGCCTTCAAATACCATCACAACAGAGATTAGTCCTAGAACAGTCCTAATACGACAAACAAACTTTTAGTTTATAGCAGCATCCATTCTAACAATTGTGGTGATAGTTCATTGTGCTTTGGTTTGTGTTTCCCTGATGACTTGTGATATTGCAGCTCTTTGTTATATACCTTTATGTCTTTTCCTGAAAAGCGTCTGTTCAACTCTTTGGCCCAGTTCTAATCAGATTATTAGGGTTTTGGTGTTTTTTTTTCTTTCTTTTCTTTCTCTTTTTTTTTTTTTTGTTGAGTTGTAGGAGTACTTTGTACATATGGTGGAGATTAACTCTTTGTCAGAATTATGGTTGGCAAATATTTTCTCCCATTCCGTAAGTTGTCATTTTACTCTCTTTATTGTGTCCTTTGTTGTGCAGAAGCTCTTTAGTTTGATGTAATCCCACTTATCTATTTTTACTTCGTTGCTTATGCTTTTGGTGTCATGTCTAAGAAATCACTGCCAAGAATGATGTCATAAAGTGTTTCCCCTATGTTTTCTTCTAGAAGTTTTACAGTTTCTGATTTTATGTTTAGTTCTTTAATCCATTTAAAGTTGATTTTTGTTTATGGTGTAATATAGTTGTTCAGTTTTTTCCTTCCTTCCTTCCTTCCTTCCTTCCTTCCTTCCTTCCTTCCTTCCCTTTCTTTCTTTCTTTCTTTCTTTCTTTCTTTCTTTCTTTCTTTCTTTCTTTCTTTCTTTCTTTCTTTCATGTGGCTGTCTACTTTTCTCAACACCATTTGTTGAAAAAACAACACTTTCTCAAACATGTATTCTTGGCAAACTTGTTGAACATCAGTTAGCCATATATGTATATATGGGTTTATTTCTGGGTTCTCTCTTCTGTTTCATTGGTGTATATGTCTGTCTTTATGTGAGTACCATACTGTTTTGATTAAAGTAGCTTTGTAATATGTTTTAAAATAAGGACCTTTGATGCCATCTTTATTTCTCTTCAAGATTGTTTTGGTTATTGGGGTTCTTTGTGGCTCCATATGAATTTCATAACTTTTTTCTGTACCTGCAAAATTGCCAATGAGATTTTGATAGGGATTGCATTGAATCTGTAGATTGCTTTTGATAGTATGGCTATTTTAACAATGAATCTTCTAATCCAAGGGCACAGAATGTTATGCCATTTATTTTTGTCTTTTTAAGCTTTTTTCAGCAATATTTTGTAGTTTTCAGTGTGTAAATCTTTTGTTTTCCTGGTTAAGCTTATGCCTAAGTATTTTATTCTTTTTTGATGCTATTGTAAATGAGATTTTCTTAATTTTCTTTTTGAATTGTTCATTGTTAAAGTATAGAGATGCAACTGGTTTTTATATGTTGATTTTTATTCTGCAACTTCACTGAATTTATTATTTTATTTTCTGTCTGTCTTGTAGTTTCTGGTTAAAAGATCTGATAAGCTTCCTTCTGCACTCAGCATTCATATCACCAGTTTGGTTCTGTGATCTACATGTTAGGATAGTCAATTTTGTCAGAGAAAAAAAAACAATATGCTAAAGGAAGGGAAAATCTGCAAATCATGATATGATAAAGAAAGTTTGAAAATATGGAGGTTATTTTGCCTGAAGAAGAGCCTTACAGTTGTCTTCAAATAATTGAAGTTTGGGTAAAGAAAATTTTCCCTACATAGTTACAAATGTGAACATTCAAGTAAATGGGCTGAATAAAATAGGGGAATTCAGTTTTAGTTTAATTATGGGAGAAATTTTATTATTGCTCTGAAAATGGCATGAGCTACTTGAGAGAATATGCTCCTTATCATTGGATGCTCCATAAGAGCCATTAATGGGAGATTTTGTAGGAAGGTATTATATGTTGATAGAGGATTGAAATAAGTGGTTTCTGAGTTCCCTTTATTGTAAAGGTTATGCTTCTAAGAACCATCACATCAGATTTTTCAGTTTCCTAAATTATGCTTTTCCACACTTACATTCTTTTAAATCAAGGCACATTTCTGATGCAGAGCAATATGTATGCACTTGGGCCAGCTAAAAGTTCTGGAAACACCCAGCAGAACCAATTTGGGTTCAGGTCGACACTGTGCTCCTCTTCTGCAATCAAATTCAAATGCAGGCAGCGGTGAGCTGACAGTGGTGCAACACATGGAGTTTCAGCTGTTCTTGGGGAAGAGAGGACATGCCACCAAACAGGTGGCTTCAATTACTAGAGCTGCTGCTGCCAGGGGAAAGCAGAGGGAAATAATCGAACCACCCAGGAAACAATGACAGGTAGATGGGGTCAGCCTTGGCGTCCTCTGGAACATCGCCAGAGAACACAGTCCCACTAGACCAGCACAAGAAAGATTAATTGAAAAGAAGAGCAATAAAGCATTGTGTATTCTCTAGGTGTATCTATCTGTGACAAAACTGACTTTCCTTTCAAAGCTTTAAAGCACAGTAAAAAAAAAAAAGAATACAGAGAAAGAGGTTGCTACTTAATGGGATGACAACAAAGATGTGCTTGAGTTAATGACTTCCAAAGTGTGAATGAGCCTGTAAAGTGCTGAGCACAGCTCATCTGAATGCACTTAAGACTGTTTGGAGCATGCTTTGGAGCCTCTGTGCCCCATGACTACTGGAGGACACATCTGGCTCATTTGCAATGGCAGAAGGAATGTTATCTTTGCACAAGGCCAGGAACGGGCTGTTTTAAAGCATCATGAGTTGATTTTAATAGAATGGAATGGAATGGTCAGGGAGGAAGACAGATCAGAAAGAACATCTATGGTTGGCAGCTGCTTTATTTCATATTAATAAAATCCTCTTCAGAGCCTCTGATCACAGGAGCATTTTCAAAAACCGTTTTTTCTCAGAGCAGATCCTGTACAACCAAAGCACACAAGAGCATTTAGTCTGTGCTGGTACCATAAAAACATACCACAAACTGGGTGGCTTATAAACAACAGATATTTATTTCTCACAGGTCTGGAGGCTCGAAGTCCAAGATCAAGATGCCATTGCAGTTGGGTTCTTGTGAAGGTCTTCCTGAGTCAAAGCTGACGGCTTCTTGCTGCACGGAGAAAAGCTAGGGATCTCCTACATGGTGGAAAGGGATGAGGGATCTCTCTGGAGCGTCCTTCAGAAGGCACTAATCTCATTCACGAAGGCTTCGCCCTCATGACCTAAGTACCTCCCAAAGGCTCCACCTCCTAAAATACCGTCTCGCTGGGGATTAGAGTTTCAACCTGTACATTTTCAAGGGACACACATATTCAGACCATAGCAGGGATGATGACTTAGGATCTATGTCAGGCAGTTCTCACTATCTCCCTTGAGAAATAAGAATTAAATTCTTAATAAGCCATGACTCTGTCAACGCAGTATGCTAGGTGAGAACCTTCTGTATCATTGGTGGTTAATATGAAAAGTCCGTGAACCTATGAGTAAAATGCTAAGTTATCTCAAGTCAGATGGCTCCTCACTTACTCCTGCTTGTAACTAAACCTCGTGCTGCTGCCGAGGAAACATAGGGAGGTTCTGACACCATTTGGGTAGCATCTCCATGAAGCCATGAGGAGCTCTCACTCCCATGTTCTCAAGGGGTCTCCATACTGTATTCCCTTTCTATCAACTTTTCCTTTATTGGAACTCAGGTAGTAAGGAATACCTCTTTGTAAAACTGAACTGGCTAGCACAACAATTTCAGGTCCTGGATACAAGAATTTCTGATTGCTTGTATTGGGATAATTAGAAAATGTAGGAAGTAAAGGCTAAGAATAGAAAATAAAGGAAAGCAAGAAAGTTTTTAAAGAGAACCAGAAGTTAATGGGGGAAATTCAGGAAGAGACATAATGTACACTAGGCCTGGGCTGCCTCTAGGTTAGTACCTTCTGTGAAAAGACAGAAGGAGAATGAACTTAGATTTGCAAGATGTTGCCAAAATTAAAGATGACTCCACTCTGAAGTAAAACGAATTTCTTGTATTCTAATCACAATAAAAGGGAATTTTCATGATACCATAAGACAGTAGCCAAAGGGTTTGTCTGTTTGTTTGTTTGTTTTCTTTTTCTGGTTTATTTCCTTGGCCATTTATTTATTATGAAAGGTAATGCTAAGCTAAAATCAGATGTTATCTCCATTGCTTCCATCCCTCTGCCAATGAAAGTGTGTATGTCTGCCAATGTAGTCTAGGGTTCCTGGTCTCATACAGCTTCCTTTTCAAAGAGGCAGACACCAAGGACCTAGTCTTCTACCCACAACTAAGGCTTGTGCACATGATGGAGCTATTATTCCAAATGGGGAGATCTTCTTCAAGGGTGACATCTAGCCCCATCCACTCTTTTCTTCCTTTTCCTGATACAATCACGGGAGACTAATGAGTACAATCTCCTAAAGGGCTTTTGCACTAAAAATTCTGCCTCAATTTTTTATTTTTCTCCTCCTTTATTATGGTCCATTTTCTCAGAAAGAAGCACTCAGATCTTGAATAATTTCCTTAAGAATAACTGATGATAGTCACACCCTACTGATTTTATGAGCTTCTCAAGAGAAGAGAAAAAATATTACACACAGAATATGAAGAAATCTTTAGGATCATAATATAATGCTGTTTTATTTTCCAATGATAGAAATGTGTTACATGCCCATAGTATAATATTTGGCAAATGTAGAAAAGCATAGAAGAAAAAAATTAAAATTATCATTTAAGAGGAATCAGCTAGAGTCAAATCTTGCCTGTGGCCTTTTTTTTATGTGGCCTTGAGCTAAGCATTACTGTTACACTTCTAAAGAGTTGTGATACCACCACCACCACCACCACCACACACACACACAAACATGCAGTGGAGACCCTATATGACCCACAAACCCTAAACTATTTACTATTTAGTTCTTTACAAACATTTTTTCCAGAACCTTGATCCAGAAGGTAACCACTATTATTTTTGTGTCTAGTTTTCAAATCTCTATTGGGCACCTATACAAATTATTAAGGAAATAAAAAAATCTGTGTTATTCTATATGATTTTGTATCATGCTTCCTTCCCCCACTTTATATTACATCATGAGCATTTTCCCATGTTATTAAATTCTTTTAAAATCAGTTAAATAAATAGTAATTATACCAGCCAAATGTAAACAACTACCTTTGTGGAGCAGGACTCTTAGTAGTTAAACCTATTTCCTCTAGAGTTCAAAAATTTGAGAGGGTGCACATCTGTTCAAGCTATTTTTGTATTAAAATGCACATAACATAAACTTTGTCACCTTAGCATCTTTAAGTGCACAGCTCAGTGGCATGAAGTGCGCTCACATCGTCGTACAGTGGCCACCGCCACCCGTCTGCAGAGTTCTTTTCTATCCGGCAAAACTGAAACTCAGTGCCTATGAAACAACAATTCCTTGTTCTCTTCTACCCCCTAAAAACATGATTTTTAATAGCTATGGCATTAATTTTGGTGTTATACTTTCTGCTTCTTTTTATTTGATATTTCTCTATCAACATGGGAATAAAAAGGTTTTGTTTTGTTTTGTTTTTCCTCATGGCTTTTTGAAGAAATGAAGGGAAAGTAACACAAGTATTGTAGAAGAACTGTCTGTCGACAGTGCTTATGACAGAAAATTTAAAAAATTTGGTTTATCCCCAGTCTGGTGTGGCTCATATTGTTTGGAGCATCATCCCATGGCCAAAAGGTTGTGGGTTCAATTCCCAGATGGAGAATATGCCTGGGTTGCAGGTTCGATTCCTGGTCCCGGCTCTGTCCCTGGTCTGGGTATGTACAAGAAGCAACTGATTGATGCTTCTCTCTCAAATAGATGTTTTTTTTCTCTCCCTTCCTCTCTCTCTAAAAACAATGAAAAGAAGAATGTCCTCAGGGGAGGATAAAAACATTTGTTTTATGTTAAAAGATTATTCATAATTCAACTAAAGATCAGCTTTGGGTTTGATAGAAAGTTGTAGAAACGTGGTTAAAATTCTGGCCCTGTGGTATATTGGCTTAAGATTTAGGGTTAGTTAACCACTCTGAGTCTCAGTGCTCATATGTGAAAATGAAGAGTAATACAGCTGATAGGGCTGATGTGATGTTTAAATGAGTTAAAGCATGTGAAAATCATTTTAAGTAACATAATGTGATGTAAATGTTAGCTTTTATTATGCTGTAAAGATACTTGATGTCAAACAAAGTAATCACTTATCAAAGAAAAAATATTTTTATGGATATTTTTTCACTAGCAAGGTCATTACATTGAAATAATAAGGAACAGATAACAATTTTAGAAATTACTTTTTAGCAGCTCAATTTATCCCTGGAAATTTACTATTGTTTTGGGAATATCACATGGTTTAAAAGCTGAGCATTTTCGTGAGGCATTTAATTAAAATGTATCCTGTGCATGATACATGAAGAATTTTAAATAGTTATGTTCAATATAAAATATGTCCAATGTCAGCATATTATGTCTCTTTTACTAAAGTTTCCCTGTCAGCATGTATTTTGACAATCTGTAAAACAGATATATTGGAATTTTATAACTTTTGAAATGCTTCTTAATCTATCTCTGTTTTGTAATAAATTTGTAATTATTGCCCATTGCATCTGTAATGGTCTAGAAGATGAATATTTTTAAATATATTGCCAATCTTTATGAACTCGAATTCTCAAATTTCCAATGTCATAAAAAAAGAGAAAATAACCTATAAATTATGTTTTCCCCAGTATACTTCTTTGAAAGCCTTCCTCCATATGAACAAAGTAAAATAGATAGGTTTTTAAAAATTATTTTTGTTAAATCTTAAGTATTTACTACATTGTCCATTGCCCACACTGATCCCCACTGTTAATAGAGTTCACAAGATAACTGTACAACTCAGCTGCTGTTCACGGCTCCCTGCTGCTGCTGCACAGCAATGTGGGTGTTAGAACTCAGGATCAGACGGCCACAAGGGCCATGTAGAGTTGCTAGATTCCCCAGTAGGAGAGGTAAAACTTAAGTTTGTGGGGCCTCAAGTTTATACCATTTCTTTTGGAAAGTAACTCAAAAATATTATGAATGAATGCAAATGTAAGAAAGTGAATATTTATTCCTAAGAGGCCCAGTACGTGAGGTACCCTTGAAGTTTCAGCCTCACAGTAAATGCATATCTGCCCAAAAAGATGAGAAAGGGGGGGGGCTTCTTCCTTGGGAAGCCACTCATTTCTCTCCATCCATACATCTTCTGCCTGCTTTTTCTCTTAGTGTAAAGAATTCAGTTGGTGATTGTAGAGAGACTGACAAAAGGCATATTCAGGCAGAAAGTTCAAGAGTGTGCTCACTGACAAGCTAGCTGTCTTGCTAAAGCAAATGTTTCTAAGATTTCAATCTATGGCTTGGGAACAGAAAGCCAACTAAAAATTCACACCAACTGCACAAGCAGAACTCAGATCCAAGAGACGTGCCATGGTTTCTTTGTATGCAGACAGGAAGAGCTGGTAGCCCATGGACGTACCACCAGTTCTTGAGCTAATACCTTACATCATATGCAAAAGTAATTGTGTTGGAAAGGTATTAAGGTCACTGTTGGTTGCTTGTGGTCTCTGTTAGGAGTGTGTCGAGCTGACCTTTTTAGGAATATAATGCCTGGCTAGTTAGGTGGGTTAACTTCCATCCTAGCTATGAAGTAAGGAATCTTCAGAGAGCTGTTTGGGTGACAAATTGCACAGATAAGTTGGCATTTCTTTTTTGTCTGAGTGACAACATGCTGAGTGGCAGTCTGATTGTGTGATAATGACTGGGAAGCTCTAAATAGCAAGCCAGTCTCCTCTGAAGCTCACATAGCTTGTTTAGATATAAAATGATGGGAGTTACATGAGCAAGGGAGAGAACTTGTTAATAACTTTAAAAATAACTAAATAACTTTAAAACTAATAAACATGTTGCTGACAGTTGTGCTTTTAAATGTTTATTTAACATTAAATTTTGGTGATAGACAAAGTATGGATGTGAATTCGCTTGGTATAAAATTAAGATTGCATTAGGGAAAAAAGAATTTAATATATTATTTGTGTGTAGAATTAACTTCATATTACTTTCCAACTAAATTCTGGCCTGTGCAAATATTGCCTGAAAGTGTCAAGTCAATATTCCATTGAAATCACCCATCCAAACATGACTCAGGGCTATGCTGGCTGTTACATAAAGGAGGCGTCAGGCAGAAAAATAATGATACATTGATCAAAATTATCTTTTCAAGCCTCCGTTTTCTCCATTAGCTTCATTATTTACTGCTCTTTCCTGGTCTTTGAACTCCTCCATTTCCCTCCTACCCACCTACCCTGTCACCACTCCCTCTGCCCCATAGTCTTCCACCGTAGTGTCAACTGATGAGGAATAAGCCTAATTCTCCAATGTGATACTTAATAAAATTGGCAAAAACCTTTACAATGTGAAAAAACAAAACTACAGTGGTGGGATGATAGGCAATAGGATTTGAATTTGAGGAAAGGATTTTCTTAGTCTCCTTTAAATCAAACCATGGGATTAACTTTTTACCTCACTCCCTAATTAGTCCAGTGTTGTAGAGAGCCTTTTAGAAAGTAATAATCTAAGACAAGCAATAAAATAAACTCAATGTAGAGAGAGGCAGCCAAGCTAATTAGTAAATTAGCCAGTGTTAGGTGGTGACAAGTGCTAGGAAGAAAAACAGCTGCAGCTGGAGAAGAGTGGTCAGGACAGGCCTTTCCGATAAGGTGACAAAGAGCAAATGGTCTCGTTTGGTTCCCATGGTGTACATTTCATAAACAGTTCACCCTAGGGCCTCTGCCAGAGAGTATCACTGCTTAAAGTTAAGCAGTTCCATGGGTTATTTACTGGTATTCTATGTAACCAAACTGGTGTTCTACGTATATTTTCCTTGAAGTTTTTCTAGGCTAAAATTATGAACATGATATAGAACTTAATGGTTTTGACTTTTCATTCATCTCTGGCTTACAATAGATTTAATCAATGTTTTTCTAAGGAAAATAATAGCCTGACATATAGGTATTAACTTAATTCACCTCCAAATAGAGTTAAGGAAATTTCTATTTTAGTGGCTGTCCTTGTAAGCACTTCTGTTTTTTCAAGAGGGTGTCAGCTCCCAGCCAGCTCACTATTCTATTACGTTGTATTTAAGTGGCAAACAAGAATAACTGCATTAGGGATACTAGCCAGAGAATAAAACTTAGAACAAAAATAAAAGAACAAAGATAACGACTAACAGTGTTGTAAACTTATAGGCATCATGGTGTGTAAAACATTTTATGTCTGTTTCTTTCAGTTTAGGATTACAGACACCCTATGAGACCACTCCTGTCATGGGCTCTCGGCAGGAGAGGGAATGGAGGCCCGGAGGGACTGTGCCAGCTTCCAAGGGTCAGGCAGTTGGAGGCTGCGCAGGACCCAAACCCAGGTCAGGGAGCTCAACCACTGCCTTTTCAACGTATACTTTTCTTTTTTCTTGCCTATTGACTTCTGATTATGTGATCCTGGTAGATTCAATGTCTTCTTATGAATTTTCTTTCCAAAACTTTTCTTTGAATAAAGTAGGAAAGAAATAAACAAAATGTCTAATCTCAGGCTTTTTTCTGTCCTCCAGGAGCATTTTTAGCCTGTGATTGGAAATGTTCCCCTCATAATGATCTGTTTCCTTGTCCTGTGCCTCTTTCCCAGCCACTGCTGCTCCCTGCTCCCACCCTTCTGTCTGCCTCCTTGTCTCCTTTACCTTTTCCCTGTGCCCACTCCAAGCCTAGCTTCTGGAATAACTGTTCAAGAACCCTGCTAGCAGTTCAAATCTGTCAGCATTTGGTGTAGCCATTGACAGTCTGCATCTTTTCTACATGTGAATTTTAAGCCCTACCTTGATCTACCAATGCCCAGAAAATTTTACCATGTTTATGTACTAAGGGATGACTACACCAAAGGTATAAAGTTTCCAAGGAACTGAATGGAGCAAGATACCTCCTGAAAGAGTAATATTAGACAATTGTATGGGTGCTTCACAGGGATTTTATTTTGGATTCTCTTCATCTTGTACTTCTTTCTTTTCTTTGACCTTTTTCCTTAAAATCGGCTTCAATTAAATCATGTATTTTGGGATGTATATATATCTATATATGTATATATAATTATATATGAGTATATATTTATATATAAAGGATTTCATAATTAAAATATTCTGATTTATTATAAATTTTAAATATATATAAAAGGTATCTGGAATTTCATAAGATGTTTGAATAACAGATAAATAAAATGTTGATGATCTTAGAAGGAAAATGTAATGTGATTTTAGTTTACCACGCATTCTTATATAAGTTGTTTTGAATAGAAGGACAGATGCTGGAAACATGATGACCAACCTAAACGCCTCTCCCTTCCCTCTATTCCCAGTCCTCTTTACTGTAGGATCAGAGTGGGAGGCTTTGGGCTGTAGGTGATGCTGCTCAGGAAGATGGTGTGGGACTTCCTCCCTGAGCGTGGATCTAGAGGCTCTAAATCCCTATTGGGCAAGAATTAGAGTCAGGGAGCCCTGAGGAATGTGTGTATCCCTAGGGCTACAACTGGTCTTGGATCGTATGAGTATACCTGTTCTCACTCATTCCCAAGAGGTGAAAACAATGCTGAGCAGTTGGGCTAAACCCGTACAAATGCTTTGCCTTCCATTTGGTAGGTTGCCACGCCATGTGGTACATCAGAACTGAGCCTAAAGGATCCAACAACAACAGAAAAGGCAAAAATACAGTTGTGTGATTCCCTCATTTAGAGAAAGACCAAACAGAAGAGGTTGGTAACCAGAGAAATAGCATTCCCGAGGACCCCTGATGAGACAGCTGCAAGCCCACTCAAAAGATTTTCTGGAGGCACAGTAAACAAGCATGATTTCCAAACAAACAAACACAAAAGTAATAGGAAAATTACAGAAAAGAATGGAGTCTATTGATATCTACATTAGTAACAAGAAATGCCAAGTAAAAGAAATCATTCAAAGAACAGAACAAAGATACAGAGATGGAAAAGATGAAGGAAAGACATGGATGGGTGCAGGGATTTAAAGTACCAATAATAAGTTTTCTACAGGCAGATGTAAATGATGGGTGAGAGGCAATAATTTTACAGATAAAAACAAAAAATTTCTTAGAATAAAGGCAGCCCTGAGTTTGTAGTTGGAAAGTAGATACTAAATTCCAAGCAGGTTTGGTAAGGAAAAAACAAAACAGAACAGCACAGCACTACTGAGTGTATGGTAGTAAAACTTTTGAACTACAAGCATGAAAATTTTTTTCGTGTTTCCAGACAGAAGAAATAAGACACCCACAAAGAGAAAAATAATGAACAGTTTTTAGTGAGACAACATATTATGGAGGTTGAGAATAACAACTTGAGACACACAGCAGTTTTAATTTCTGGTTCCTTTATTTACTGCCTGTGTGACCTTGAATCAATTACTTAACTACATTTCTGTTTGCTCATGTGTAGAGTAGTGACAGTGGTAGTATTGAATCCATAAGATTTTATGAGAATTAAATTAACTAGTAGTTAATTAATATATAGTGTTTAAAATTATGCCTGGTACAAAATAGCAATATATGTGGTTGCTATTATTATTCGATTTTTATGTCAAATCTGCAAGTGAGGAAACAGAAGAAAACCATCAGCAGCAAAAAGAACTAAACTCAGACATCCTATATATCAAGCCAGTTGCCCTCAGTCCTGATGACTATGTGGCTATGAGAGAATTCAGGGAGTATATCAACACATAACCCATCTGAAGAATTTTGAAAAGTGCCTATTCTTTATCTTAATGGAATGTGAAGAAGAGAAGAAATAGAACTTCCTTCATGTTACACCTAAGTGAGAAAGACCACCTCAGCCTCAACCTCTACAAAGGCCTTCAGATCACAGACAGACCAAAATAAATGTATTGAAAACCATGTGGATATTCCTAGATGTCAAGAGCCAGTGCTCAGGGCTATAACAGTGCAAACCATTAGTGCGAATATCCTCTCTTGAGATGAGCATTTTCCAGAACTCTTCCAATGCATGCAGGATGTGAGTAATACAAGTACTTAGGCCAGGAAAGAAAAATCAATTAATTTATCAAAGCTTTCCTCTCAGATAACATCAATGCAATAGTTCTTCCATATTGAAGTCCATTTTCCACTAGTACTAGGAATCTACTTTTCCTTCCTTCTTTTTCCATTCCAATTCTTGGCCCTAGAGGTACTAAAAAAATTATCATGCTATTTGCAACAGTTACACATTGCAGGTAGGGAATACTTTGCAGTATTAACAATGCAAATTACTTTTTAATCTTAACATATATAGATTCGACATAAGTAAAATATAATATAGATGTTGAAATCCTACACACCATATGAGTATTAAATACTAAATTTAAGAATGGTTTTATTATTTTAAAAAGAAAGTAAAATTTATTAAATGTTTAAAATATACCAAAATTCAGCTTTTAAAAAATAAGTTTGATTCAAAATTATTATTAATTATAAATTGTATTTATTTTAAAATATAATAGATAATTTAAATATGTTTAAAGAATATTTTTGTAAACATGTGGAAAAATTTTAAATTATTATCCATCTATATTAATGTTTGATGAAAGTATATTCAATTTTTAGATTTGTGACTAAAGTACATTCTATTTTTTAATTATATTTTATTGATTATGCTATTACAGTTGTCCTGATTTTTCCCCCTTTAACCCCCTCAACCCAGCACCCCGCACTTCCTCAGGCAATCCCCCCACCATTGTTCATGTCAATGGCCATGTGTGTAAGTTCTGTGGCAACTCCATTTCCTATACTGTACTTTACATCCCTGTGGCTATTCTGTAACTACCTATTTGTATTTCTTAATCTCCTCCCTTTTCACCCATTACCTCACCCACCTCCTATCTGGCAAACATCAAAACTTTCTGCATATCCATGATTCTGTCCCTGTTCTTCTTGTTTGCTTAGTACATTTTTAGATTAAATTGTTGATAGATTGTATTTATTGCCATTTATTGTTCAAAGTTTTGATCTTCTTTTTCTTAGATAAGTCTTTTTAACATTTCATATAAAAATGGTTTGGTGATGATGAATTCCTTTAGTTTTCTCTTGTCTGGGAAGCTCTTTATCTGCCCTTCTATTCTAAATGATAGCTTTGAAGGGTGGAGCAATCTTGGCTGTAGGTTCCTGCTTTAAATGACTTTGAATATTTTTTGCTAATACATTCTAGCCTGCAAAGTTTCTTTTGAGAAATCAGCTGACAGTCTAATGGGAACTCCCCTGTAGGTAACTAACTGCTTTTCTCCTGCTACTTTTAAGATTCTCTCTTTGTCTTTAACCTTTACACTTTACTTATGTCTTGGAGTGGGCCTCTTTGTATCCATCATAATTGGGACTCTTTGTGCTTCCTGGGCTTGCATGTCTATTTCCTTAACCAAATTAGGGAAGTTTTCTTTCACTTATTTTTTTCAAATAGATTTCCAATTTCTTGATCTTTCTCTTCTTCTGGCACCTCATGAGGTAAATCATAGGGACCTCTTGAGGTTGTCCCACTGGCTGCTTACAGTATCATCATTTTTGTTTTTGTTGTTGTTGTTGTTGTTCTGATTGCTTGTTTTTTGGTTACTTGTGTTCCACATCATTGATTTGATCTTGGCTTCATCAACTCTACTGTTGTTTCCCTGTAAATTGTTCTTTATTTCAATTAGTGTATCCTTCATTTCTGACTGGATTCTTTTGATGCTGTTGAGGTCCTCACTAAGTTCCTTGAGTATCCTTATAACAAGTGTTTTGAACTCTGCATCTGATAGATTGCTTATCTCCATTTTGTTTAGCTCTTTTTCTGTTATTTTGATGTGTTCTTTCATTTGGGCCATGTGTCTTTGTCTCCTCAGTTTGGTAGCCTCCTGTGTTTATTCCTATGTATTAGGTAGAGCTGCTTTGACTCTATGTCTTGGTAGTGTGACCTAATGTAGTAGGTGTCCTATAGGGTCCAGTGGCATAGCCTCCCTTATCACCCAAACTTGGTACTTGAGGTATACTCTTTGTGTGGATTGAGTACACCCTCCTCTTGTAGTTGAGACTTGGTTGCTGTTGGCACGTCAATGGGAGGGATTTACCCAGGCCACTCAGCTGCAAGGACTGGCTGTGACCACTGACCACCAACCTCCACCTTCTATGCAGGATCAGCTCTGCAGAGGTCTGGTTGGTGATGATCTGACATGGTCTGTAGCTGTCCACTGGGTGCACTGGCCCTGGGTTTTCCCAGGTGGTGCAGGCCAGGGTCAGCCACTGCCTATGTTTCATCCGGAGCACCCTGACTGAGCTATATAGCAATCTGAGATGGCTGCTACTTATTCTGGGCTTGGAGATTCCCAGGTGGAGCCAAGCTATGCTAGGCTGGCTGCTGCTGGTACTGGGCCTGAGGCTCACCTACACCAGCTGTTGTTTGTTCGATAGGATTTAGGAAGTTGTAAAGCTTAGTGAAGACCAGACATTCATATGGAAAATCAGCTTAGATGGACCCATAAGTTGAGTAGGGCAGAGTCTCTGGGGGTCTCCAAGGTGGGTCAATGTAAGCCTGGTTGAGGGAGTCTCAGTTATGGCACCAGCTTACCAGCTCTGTGAGCAGGGGGGCAAAGGGATAATGGCATCTGCTCACCTTGATACCTGACACTTAAGTTTCACCCTGTGTACCACTGGTGCCTTTCAAGCTGCTACCCCAGTGCTGGAACTCAGAGGCAGTGAGTCTGAGTAGGTGAGTGTATGTGTAGGTTCTTTAAGAGGAACTGCTTGGGGTTTTAGCAGTTACTTCAACCGACTTAATCCCCACTGGTTTCAGTGGCCAGAAATTGTGCGTACTTATCTTACTGGCACTAGAACTCGGGGCTCGGAGGCCTGGTGTGGGGCTGGGACTCCTCCCTCCCGACATCTCCCTCCAGAATTTTTATCTACCACATATGGATGTGGGATCAGCCTGTTCCAAATCTGTGCCCCTCCTACCAGTCTGGATGGATGTGGTTTCTTTAATTCTACAGTTGTCAGACTTCCATTCAACTCAATTTCTGACCTTTCTGAGTGATGGTTGTTCTATACTTTAGCTGTAATATTGATGTGGTTGTGTGAAGAGGCAAGCCATGTCTGCCTATGCTGCCATCTTGACCAAAAGTCTAAATTACATTTTAATTTTAGTCTCTTAGGTAATTTTATTTTAAGAACATAATTAATGGTTTTGTTTAAATAAAGGCAAAAAATAAATTTCATGAAAGAAACACATAATAATTTATAAATTATATATATTTTCACTTTATAAACATTACTGATTCACCAATAGAATTTCAAACATGTAGGGAAATTTGTGTGTGATTATGAGAGATAGGGATAGAAATAATTACATTATTCAAGATAGAGTTTACACACAGACACACAAACATGAGATTATGCAGTGTTTTAAAAAACACACTTGTAAAGAAGATGTACTATTCATCAAATTGTATGCCACAAAACAATTTAGCCACTAATTATATACAGAAAAAATTATAAATGCAAGGAATTTATGATAAAAAACGCAATTATAACAGCAGATTTCAATATATTTCATTCAGAATTATTTCTGAAAGTCCCAAGTAAGAAGCCATATAGAATGTATGACTAACCAAGAAACTCAAATATGTGACAATGATTTTTTACTATTCATAAAACTTTGATAAAAATTCAACATTCACCTAAATGTTGAAAATATTAATGAAAGTTTTAACATATATACTATAGGCCACAGTTCTGATCATATTCAATAAAGTTAGAAATAAATATTTAAAAGATGACCAGCGTAGCCCTGGCCAAATAGTTCAGTTGGTTAGAGTGTTGTCCTGATACACCAAAATTGCGGGTTCGATCCTGGTCAGGGAACACACAAGAATCAGCCAATGAATACATAAATAAGTAGAACAACAAATTGATGTTTCTCTTCCTAAAATCAATTTAAAAAATTAAATCTATAGTAATAATAATAATAATAATTAATAATAATAATGATATAGCCCCCAAACTTCCAGTACTTTGAAATAACATATTCATGGACAAGGCTCATATCAAAGAAGAAATCAAAAACTAACATCTCTATATATAACAGTTAGTAAAAGAATAAGATTCTTCATCAACATAACATTCTCAAAGGGAACTAAAGTGGTTCTAAATCTGAAGCAAGCCCTGGATCCTGGCAGACATAGACACATGCACTCCTGGTGCAGAATATATTCACTCAGGCATGCAGGGTTCCTCCATATTAGCACAAATAGGAGCATGCAATAGGAGATCATCAGGCTCACAAGAAAGCAAAGCACCA
Source organism: Phyllostomus discolor (assembly GCF_004126475.2). Taxonomy (NCBI): domain Eukaryota; kingdom Metazoa; phylum Chordata; class Mammalia; order Chiroptera; family Phyllostomidae; genus Phyllostomus; species Phyllostomus discolor. Next base: position 151,798,766 of record NC_040904.2, read on the forward strand.
TAAGGAAACCACAAATAACAGATTTTGACCTCCAAGAACCTTCAGATTTTGAAGTTTTGGGAATACTTAAAAAAAAAGATAAAATTCCCCCAAATGAAAAAGCAACAGAAAACTTCTTTGTAGCAAAATAGAATACTATAAACAAACAAACAAATAAATATTTGTTAAAATAAAAATATAACACAGGTATAAAGTTAACTTGCAAATTAGACACAATCAAGAAATCAGTGAACTAAAAAAATCAGAAGAAATTGTCTGGAACACAGCACAATGAGCCAAAGATATTAGATGTATAAAAAAGAAGGTGAGATCTATTAAGCTAATAACAAGTTTCAGCATATCTAATCAGAGTTTCAGAGAAAGAGAATAAAATAAAAAAGAGGAATATTTAAAGAAATTATTGCTATAAATTTCAAAGCTTTACTTAATGTAAATAAGAAGAAATGTGCATCCAGATACACCATAATAACACAGATTATCAAAATAATGATCAAAATCATCAAATAATAATTTATTGTAATAAATAAATAATCAACTCAAAATAATAAAAAGGATAGCCAGAGAGAAAATAGCAACCACCACCAGGGAACAGCAATTGGGCCAACAGCAAACCTGAACAATGGGAACCACGAGCCAGCTGAATAATGTCTTTAATATGTTGAGAGAAAATACCTGTCAACCTAGAATAGTATACCCATCAAAACTCTCTTCTAAAAATTAACATGTAATAAATGTATTTTCAGATTTTATCATCAGCAGACCTTTATGAAAACACCCTATAAAATATGTACTCTGGGAAGAGGGAAAATGACCCCACAGGGAATGTCTGGAATGGAAGGAAAATGTGTGGACAAAGAACGTGATAAATAGAGACATAAATCTAAAATAAACATTGCATGCTAACTTGACAGGTTAAAATGCAAACCTCAAGTCCTGGGCAGGAACGGTATGTAAATTGCGAGTGGAGTGGGAGTGAGAAGATTTAAAGTGTTTCAAGATTCTTGCATTACTTAGGAAGGGGGGGGATGAAGTAATGTTTAATTTTAGACATTTAGTTAAATATGCATGTGGTGAATGACTGAAAACATAAAGTAAAACAACTGGATAAAATGTTCAATTTTCTGACCTTAGGCAGAAAAAGGCAAACAATAAATACATAAATAAAATCCTGGAAAAAGTGGGATACATATAGAAATCAAAATGCAAAAGGTTAGAAACAAGACAAACTATATTAATTATCATAACGAATATAATATATAAAAACATGGCTGTCAGTTTAAAGAATGTTATATTGGTTATTAAAATCTAGATATAAATTATTTTACAAAGGACACAGCATGTTCTTAGACTGTCAGAGTTTCCCGAGAAGGAGATCCCAGGAAGGGATCAGATGTGTAAGATACTTACCAGGAGAATGTCTGTGAGTGATTTAGAGAGAAGAACTGTAAATGTGAGACAGCCTTCAGACGTTGGGCAGGTCTGACACATGTTAAAAGAGAGGGGAAAGGAGAATTGGATAGAAGAGCCTCAAACATTATCACAGTACTGAGAAAGCCTCAGCCAAAACAATGGAGTTCATGGCAAAGACCAACCGCTAGACTGATTCCACACTGGGTTCAAATGGCCAATCTCTACTACTACGGTTGTTCTCAGACATTGACTGACAGAGTGCCAGGTGAGGCATGTCCTTGGTGGGAATATCGTGGTGGATCTGAAAGTGGCAATCAGAGGTAGTCAAGCAACTACCTCCCTGCAGTAGGAAGGAAGATTTAACAGTGCGCTATCGCGGCTGACGCACACACACATGCTGAAACTAAAATGAAGGGAAAAGATACACAAAGCTAATGCCGACAACAGAAGTATGGTGAAGTGGCTGTATTAACAAAAGAAATAGACTTTAAAACAAGACTATCTTTATGAAAGTTAATCTCATTAGTTTCTGGTCTACCCTTCCTGTATTTCTCTTTTAAAAAACATGTATATTTTTATTTTCCTTACAAAAAAGTTAACATACTGTATTCTGTTACTAGGTTAACATACTACATTTTATTATCTTATTAAGAAATATTATTCATTTGCATTCTTCATTTCATAATATGCCATGGAAATCACTCTATGCCAGTTCATAAAGATATTCCTTATTATTTTTTACACCCACACACTACTCAATTATAGGGATGTATCATAGTTTATTCAATGTGCATCCGTAAAAAGAAACATAGAGAGGACAAGCCACAATAGTGAGACTGATTACCTATATGAATGGGGAAAAAACTAGAAGGTAAGGAATGGAAGAGGGAGCCATGATTCTCTAACTGTATCTTTTTAGGAAATTTTGACTTTGGGGACACACTCAAAAACAGTCTAAACACATCAACAAGGATATAAAAAAGCTTTTCAAATTGGCATATAAGCAGAAACATATAAACCTTATTTTATTTCAAATTAATAAAAAAACATACTAAAAGGAGAAAATGAATAACCAAGTAACTTGAATACAGTATATTGATTTTATATCTTCAGCCTGAAGATAAAAAGAATTAAAAACAAACATGAATTCCAATTTGTTTGATTTCCACAGCAATTCTGAGATTTTTGGTGTAAAATGGAGATTGAGCAAATGTGCAGGTATACTAAAGAAGTGGGAGCCAATTTTTTTCACTTTGACTAAGAGCTACAATATGGATAGAAGCATGACTAAACCATCTGGAGTTGTACTGTAATTGGAGTTATTTGCATAAACTCATGATTTTTAAGGTGAATGATAGTTAGATGATAGAGAGAAATAGATGTGTGTGTGTGTCTTCCACATCTTCAGTACCACAGGTTTATCTGCAGAAAGGGCCTAGAAATAAAGACAGCCCAATAGCAACGAGCACATCAAATTTGGGTCACTAAATGCCATTTACCAGAAAGAGGAAATTCAGTTCCTTGGAATAATATCTGATTCTAGGGCAGTAAAAAAGTCCTATGAGGAAAAGTACAAGAAAAGTAGAAGATGAGCCAGAAAAAGCAAAACAGAAAAAAAAAATAATGGAGACATGTCAAAAGGACCCAGAATCTAGTTTGAAGGGGAAAGGAGTTTCTTGATTAGATTCTTAATCTGCTCTCTGAGAGGAAACTGTTTCAGTTGTTCTCTGTGGAACCTAACTCCATTCTCTGGAAAACTCTTTTTTCCTCTAATATTCTCTATGGCTTATCTGAAATAGGCACAAAGAATTATCCAAGGGTCTATTGAACTTTCAGTACTTATACTTTGTCTGTGGAAGTTTGGGGTCCAGAGGATTTTGAGACTTGAATAATCAGTGAATTACTATAGTGGTTTCTTTGGCAGTAAAGATCCTTCAGAAATATAGTAGACTTCTTCTGATCTGTTTGTTTCCAGTGTGTCCCTGTATCAAGAATCACATCTTAAATTCATTCCTAAAGGCAGGGTTATGTATGACTGCTTTATCTGTTTCCTCTCCCCGTGTCGCTACATTTCAACTTAATAGTTTCTACTTTGGAGGCATTCAAAAGAATAGGCTTGGATGGGACTTTAATAGCCTTAAACCAATATTACCATGAGGCTGAATCACTTTATTTAATGGAAGAATCCTTGCAGCCTTCTGTTTCTCAAAGATTTTATTTTTCAGTGTTTTTTTTTCCTCCTTAGATTCTAGAGGAGTTAGCTTTTTCATCCTTGTGATTTCCAACTGTGATTTCAAATCAGCCAATTTTTGCATTAGGTTGTTTTTGATTACTTGGTAATACCTTGCTGAAAGCAACAAGAAAAAACATCACACATTAATACTCTTTCCAACCACTTCTAAAGACACAGTCTCAGTAGGCATATAGTTTGTCTGAGTTATGACAGGCAACAATTTTGCCAAATATTTGGCCTCTATAGTATTGGTTTTCACTTTTTCCACTTGTGTTATCTGTTTCCTCACAGCCTCCATTTGACCTCTAAGCCTTTGTAATTTGCTTTTTGGTGTAGAAGCATTCTATGTGCTACTGCACATAAGTTGACGGTATAAAGGAAGACAGAAGCGTGTGTGTACAGGAGCTGACTGGGCTATTGAGGAGGGTCAGCGCAGAGATCTCTCATTCACAAGGAGTTGGAGATGACTCAATGGCACATAACATACATGGCACTCCATGTTCAGGTGCAACTCTCTGTATTAATTATGACAGTACCACCTGCTGTAAGCCACGAACCCTAGCCTGTTAGTTATGACTCCCTAACTTCATGGTCCAATGAGTGCTCTGTTGGAAGGCAGTTTTCCTCTGCAGAGTAACTCTGGGCCTCAGATTCCCTCTGTCTTAGGCCTCTGGAGCCTTGGTGTCCTCACCTCCATCCAACCAACCAACGGATGGGAAATGGGAGTATACAACTTAGAAGTGACACACATCATTTCAGCTCTCATCCCATTGGTGAGAAGTACTCACGTCATCCCTGCCTGAGCAACTGCTCCATGGTCTGGAAGAGGGAGTGCAGACAGCAGGTGGAGAGCTGACTGACTCTACCACCGTTCACGGTAAATACTACGTAACCCTTTGGTTGTACTTAGACAACCAGCTGCACCAGCTGGCTCACTAGTCTGCTTTCACTCCTAATGTTGGTAAATTAACTTCTTTTTTTTCTGTATAATGAAGTCAAATCCCTAAAGTAAAAATCAACCTCTTTTAAATGTAAGGCTTTGCTTCTGTTAAACTTTATTGTGGCAGTAGCCTCTCTATTGAAATAGTAATAGCTTAAGGAACATATTTTATTGAATAAAACTTCACGACAAAAAGAAAGAATGTAACTGGTGTTTAAATGTACTTTTTAGAATTCTCACTCAACTCGTTTTATTGTTCTGCTGTGACTTTCCAGAATGCTTTGTCTTCTGGCTTCCCCAGGTTAAGGGAACCATGCCTCAGTCACTCCCATGCTTCTCGGAGAGGCAGTATAACAGTGGCTAGCCATGTCATAGGTTGAACTGGGTCTACTGAAAAGACAGGTTAAAAATCCTAATTCCCATCACCTCAGAATGTGACTATTTGGAAATAGTGTCATTTCAGATGTAATTAATTAAGATGAGGCAATTAGGGCAAGACCTAATCAATATGACTGGGGTCCTTATAAGAAGAGGGAGGGTGGTAGGGGACACACACCCAACGATGGAGGCAGAGACAGGGGAGACACAGCTGCGTGCCAAGGCACACCGAGCACTACTGCTGCCATCAGAAGTTAGGAAGAGAGAAGAGAGGATTCTACCCAAAGCCTCAGAGGGAACATGGTTCTGCTAACACCTTGACCCTGGTCAGGGCACATGCCTGGGCTGCAGGTTCAGTTCCAGATCCGGATGTGTTAAGAGAGGCAACCGATTGATGTTTCTCTCTCACATCAATGTTTCTCTCCTCTTTCTCCCTCCCTTCCCCTCCCTCTAAAATAAATAAATAAAATCTTAATAAATAAACAGCACCTAAGAGTACTCCTGTGGTCATATTTGTATGTTCTTGAGTATCTGGGGACATCATTCTCCTAGATTTGGAAACTGTAACTCACCTAAAGCAACTGAGTGTTCCTTTACAATCTCGCCATGATTCTGGCCTTCTATTTGCTTCCAGAAATGCTTTCACTATTCTTTTTCACTTGAAAAATCACCCTCTGGATAAAGTACAATAAAAACCAAAGAGCAGTACGATCACACTGCTCCTGTTCTGCGTTAACAGAGTGCTGTCTCTCCTCAGCAGTAAACTCATTCCTCCCTTGTTTCTTTTATTTTCCAAATGTAGCTTTTGAAAGTCATCCCTCCTTTTTCCGGAAACCTTGGTTCACAAGGTGCTTCAATTTTCTGAAAGCTGCTTTTATAGATGTGTTTTTTTTTCATTTGCATTTGTGTGTGTTCATCCCTTCCCTTTACTGTGATGTATGTGTGTAAAGATGTCCTTTTCAAACTGGGAGGTTCCCCTGGGTGACCACATTGCTCTCCTTAAATGCCCCTCCCTTCCATCTTCATTTTATCCTTTATTTACACTTGAGATTCAAAATTCCATTTATTTTAGAGCTTTGCTTGTCCCTTGAGCCATGTCCCCTTTTAAGAGCTCTTGCCATGAGATCATACTTACAGTTTTTGAAACTTGCTTTCCTAAAATCTAAGGAATGGGCTTAATAATTCTTGCAGTTCTCTTCATTAATTATTGTAGCCACAAAGATGTCCTAGAAATTTAGACAATGGGAGAAATTCCTTAGTATGTGCAGCAAGATATTGAATACAAGTTTTCCTGGTGTCTTGGAACTTCGGAAACCCCACAGGCTGCAAACAATGGGTGGCACATTCTCCCCTATTCCAAAGGAAAGCCAGGCAGCATGGTCCAAAATGAGTAATGCTATGAAAGCTCTTCCCCCATCATGTATGAGACTGTAAAAGACAAGATGAAAAAACATCATTAAAATGTTAAAAGCAGCTGGCGAGGAAGTTCTTTTTGGTAAGAGTAGTCAGCATCCCGAGAGTTTCCATCTACCTTTACATGAGAAAAGAAAAGAGAGGCAAGCTTTCCCTTCTGCAATCCAATGAGAGTGGCTTCATAAAACCAAACCAAACCAAACCAAGACCAAAAGGCTAGAAGAGTTTCGCTTGTGATCTGTATTTGGTCAGCTGCTCCTTAGAGCTAAGGACAGGGCAGAGTTGAGAGTCGCACATCTGTCCAGATGCTGGTGAACCTGACGTGGATCACATAGAAGATGATGGATGATTTGTTTTGAGAGGGCTTTGGCTCAAAAGGCTGCTGGTTTGAGCAAGGTAAATGCAACAGAGAAGGGACCACTAGCAATCAGGGGATTGGGGGAGCTCTGAGTTGTAGGCACATCAAGGAAACTGTACGTGAGAGATCACGAGCAAATGGAGGTCTAAAGAACCCACAAAATTACCCCATAGGGAAAAAAGGTCAATATTTGGTACTGCCACATTCAAAGAGCACTACTGGCAAATTTCAACGGAACCAATCAAGTAGAAAAAATTTGCCCTATATCTTCTCTCCTTCCTCTGAGTCCAATCCTGAAGGCACGAAATGCAGATGATTGACTAGGACACAAAAATTATTCAGTAGAAGAACAAGATGAGTAAGTGGAGAAGAAGCAGGTGGGTGGATAGAGACAGCCGGCAGTCTACCGTGGCTTGTGCTCCCCTTCCATAAGTACCCCATGCAGGAAGCTGACTACCTACCATAAGGTTACCTCTCCCAAAGGCAATGCCCTTTGCATCTAGATGGGGACATACAACTGAGTTTTGCATAGTGGATGTGGGTGAACATGATGTGTTACTTGCTTCCCTGGCCCACATTAACCTCCCATAAAATCTTTCATGTTCTCTCTTCCTCCTCTGTCAGCTGGATGTTGATATTCAGGATGCAGCAGACACTATAAATGCCTTACCCCTGTGCCCTTAGCCTTTAATATTTAAATGCATACTAACCTATATCCCATCTGCTTGTAGCTAAGTCTCTGCCTGAAGGCTTTCTCTAGCCACTGGAGCCTTCTTTATATGTATGGCAGGCCAGAAATGCCTGGGAATTAGCACCAATGACTGCTTGGAGTTGCCGGATCTTACTCCAGCTTCTTCCTCCTTGGGTTAGATAATAATGAGGCACATATTCTCTACCATTTCCAGAAGGATTAATCTCTCTCTTTGCTCTCAGTTATAATTTGTGTAACCATTAGTGTCTTATTTCCTTTCCCTATCTCATTTCCTTTAGTGATTGGCTGTGATTGCCTCCTGTATAAAAACTACTTTTATTCAAATTCTCGTTTCAGCATCTGCTTTGGGGGAAACCAAAACTAAGATCAGCACAACTTTGGAATCCACATTATCGAAGATAGCTGAACCTCAAATGACCAGGTGGAACAGAGCCCTCCCTCCACCAACAGCGCATTATTCCAATGCCACTATAGCCCATTCCATTTTTTATGAACAAAGCTAAAACTAAATTTCCACTGAGTTAAGCCACTGATATTTTAGAATTTACCTGCTATAGTACCTTACTAACATGCTACATATTCCCCACTTTTCCTCTGGCAGGTTTCCAAACATAAAGCAGATCCAGACCTGGGAAGGGAAAAGTTTTCAGTTGGATAAGAGTTTCAAACTTACATATTACTCTGGCTGGATTTTTTTTTCTTGTGTTGAAAATGAAACTTGAGATTTATTATCTAACAGTGACCAAGATTTTTATTCAGGGGTAGGGAAGAACAAGTTAAGAGAATAAGGAAAAAAATTTAAGTTGCTTTCTCTTTGCATCCTACTAAGTTCAGCTCTTCCAATAAACTGATTATAAGTTACATATGTTTATTTGGCTCACTAGAAAATAACTGTAATGAGAGTTCAGTGTAAGCTTACATTAAATATAAAAATGTTTTTGCTTAACACATAAAACATTGTTATGTTTAATTTTGTTTTCCATTGAAAGATATACCTATATGAATAAACAGTACTTCATCTGTGATAGTAGCCTACTGTCTTATTTTAATTATATAAAGAGAAAAAATATTAGTTATGAACTTTGAATTTAGATGTTTTCATGAAAACTTCTAAGCCTCTTACTCTCTCCTACGTACCACCCCAAGTCTGTATCTAGATGCTGTTTCTTTGTAGCTCTTTTGGAATGAGAACTTGGTTGAAACTTTGCTGTCAACTCCTCTTTAGCTTCTGGGCATGTTTTCTGTTTAAGACATGGTTCATGCTCTTTTGTTTCTTCCCCAACCTTTCATTTCATTAAGAAGATGGGGACCCGTGAGGCCTGCCCAGATGCAGTCCTGTGGGGTCCCACTTCCCTAGAGCGTAGTAATGATAGTAAGAAAACAAACAAGCAAGTTTTGAGAGCTCGTGAAAAAAAAAAACGTAGCTAGAGTTATTAGAATGGCAAAGGCCAAAATGAAAATCAATAATTAATGAGTCTTAGTTATATATTTTATACCACAAAAAGACAGCTTCATATTAAGTGAGATGTCATTCTATCTACAAGGTAAGATTAAAAATCTAAATTTCTTTGGTTTAATAATAACACATTCCATTCAGTTAGTATTTAATATGGGCCAGGTATTGTTCAAAACACTGTGTATATTCTACTTCATTTTATCCTTACAACGTACTCTGCTGGGCAAGGACTCTCCTTATATCCACTTCACAAATGCGAAACTGAGGAACCAAGAGGACAAGAAATTGTTCACAGCCACACTGCTCAGAAGTGGTGGATGGAATCCCAATATAAATCTGGGCCCGGCTGGCCCCAGAGCCATGGTTTAACCCTGGTTTTAACCACTGCTGCTTGCTGAGCCACCACCCAATGCCAGACTGGGGGCCAGGCATGTCACCTTGAGTTAATCCTCACAAAGATCTTCAAGGCAGCATTCTGAGTTTACAAATAAAGGGTCAATGGCTCAGAGGTGAAGAAACTTGCCAAGTCTATATTTATAGTCTGATCCCCAAAAGGCTCTTCCTTAACCTTAGGATGACCATATAATTTATTGGCTACAGTCCAGAGTACGTTTAAGAGTGGAAGGGAGCGTTATTAACAATGACGCTGGCGCAGAGGGCCCAGACCAGGACCCCTGCAGCACACTGCAGTGCAAGATGGCCCTCCACTCTTCTGAACCTAACTAGCTGATGATTTTTTGCCTCAAATCTTTGAAGAGTTCTTAAAAATGACAAAAGAGAAAATTGTTTCCCCAGGGTTTTGTAAACTGACATCGCCCTTCTCCTCCACTCTTCCTACTTGCTTACATCCTTTTTGGAAACCTCTTTATCCCCTTTGGGAACCCTGTTCAACCAACTTCCTCTTCTCTACTTCAGTCTTTGGGGAAAAAAAGACCACAATTAGAACTTATAAATGGATTTTCTCAAGTGTGAAATGGTGGTTTATTGGAGCCTTGGAGAAAATAACATCCTTTCAACGAGCAGAACAGAGCTGAACAAAATGGGAGGAGAGCACAGCAAGGACTAATAATTTAAAGAGAAATTTATAGGTCCGCCGATCTCATGACTAAGAAGTAATTTGCTGTCTGCAGCTTCAGGGGCAAGGAAGCAGTGCTCAAGAGCAGCTGTGTATGGGACGCTCCTCCGGCACTGAACACAATGCGGATGCCCAGTCTCATCCCAGACTTACTGACTCAGTCTGAGAGGTTGAACTCTTCAGGGTCTGTATCGTTTTAGGGCCTCACCAGTAAATCTGATTCACAGATACGGAGAAACAAATCAGATTAACTTCCCCTGAACCCAATAGGCCTTTCTTGTAGAAGCATAGAACCTGCATGTTAATAATCATCTCGCACATTATAGCTCCCAAACAATTCTTCCTGGGGTTTTTCTTCAACATATTTCAGGCAAAACTTTTTTTGTTTCCTTTTCTGATCTAAAGTGGACAAACCTAACCTTTCAGATCACTTCAAAATTTTTGCAATCTTTCATGGTTCCTCTCTCTTATTCTCTAACACCTCTTCATTCTCTACATGTTCTAATATATATGTACATCATATACATATATAGGTTTGTGTGTATATATATATGCATATATGTATTTATAGGTAATTTGGGTAAATGCATTCATATATATAATTCAGGTAAATAGATACATACACATAGAGATATAAATACATAGGTACATATACATGTATTTACATGAATTATTTTGAGAATTTAAATAAATATATCTTTTCCTTTCCATAAAAAATAGTCTTTTTGTGTTGACTCAATTTATTATCAGGTTAGGAAAGACCTCTTAAAATTTGATTTTTAAAATATTATAGATAATAAAGCCCTGGCTGGCATAGCTCAGTGGATTGAGCGCAGGCTGCAAACCAAAGTATCGCAGGTTCGATTCCCAGCCAGGGCACATGCCAGGATTGCAGGCCACGGCCCCCAGCAACTGCACATTCATGTTTCACTCTCTCTCTCTTTCTCCCTCCCTTCCTTCTCTAAAAATAAATAAACAAATCTTTAAAAAATTGTAGATAATAAATTCTGGTAAAGTAATTTTGAGTAAACCTCATGCATTTATATTTTGAATCATAGAACTATTTTGTTTTGTTTCCCACTGATTGTTTTTCTCAACATGTCATAATGAAAATTTAAAAACGTAAGGCACATGAGAGAACTTTAAACATCCATGCACTCACTGCCTTGACTCTGCTGTAGATACGTACTTGCAGTAGCACACAGCTGTGCATCTGCTATTTCTCGCCTGGATCTAGTAATCCATCTTACTTTCAATGCAAATACAATTACTGGGTTATTGTATGTATAAGAGTGAATAACTGGGTGGGAGAGAAATTAGGGAACAATTCCCAAGGGAGAGGGTAGTGTCTTGCATCTTGAAGGTGAAGAATCGTGTATTCAGTGGACACTTCAGGCAGAAGGAAGAGCACATGCAAAGAGCAGATGAGTGAAGACTGACTGACCAGCGTCCTGTCTGCACCCTGGAAACCAGGGGCCCATGAAGCATCTGGGCATGAGAATCAGGGCTACTCTGTGCAATGCCATCTCTGGACTCCACCTCCAAGGGGCAAGTAGCTTGTTAAGGTTCAGAGAAAATTCCTATGGGCCAGAGCCTTAAGGGGGGTCAACTTGCAGGCGGTGACCGCTGTTATTGGAAAGAGAGCTGGACCATGGGATGCAGGGGAAGACCACTGCTCAATTATCCTGCTGAGGGTTGAGGGATCCCTGGTCTTCATTTTTAAAAGTCTGTTTTATTTTTTAAAACTGAGACTAATCCTTTAACATTGTTCCTCTTCTCTTTGTTTTCAAAGATTTATGGGGGTTTTTGGATAGTATCTTCAAACATTTATAAAAGGAGTTGCTCATTATTTATCCATTGACAAGTCATTTATGTCTTCTCAGCACACAGGCACAAACCCCTGTTAAAATAGTCTTTTGTTACAATATCTGCCACTAGAGTCCACTAAGTAATCTAATTAAGTACCCAATTTAAGACCAGCAAATAAGTGGACGTTGAGTTGAACTGAGGTAGAAATAAAATCAAGGTTATGTGGCTTAAATAAAATCCCATAGATTATATGTAACAGGTATTTCAAAATAGCAGGATGAGTTCTGGAACATGAATTGGAAAGTTCATGAATTACAAAAGCACATGAAGAGGCCTAGTCTTAGTGAGGAAAATGAATAATCCTTTATAGTTAGTGTCCTTCCTTTTTTTTCTCTCTTACTAAGTTGGACATCCTGCTCCTACATTTTCCTGAGCCTGACTGGGTTTCATTGGTCTAAACCTATTGGCTGGACTGTTAGCATCTGCTCAGGCAACTCCACTTGCCTGCTATTTCATCAGTTCGTGTATTTTATTGTTAAACTTTTTAAAGACTATTTTTGAGGGTGATGGCCTGAACCACCTAAAAAGCAAGCTCAATCAATAGAATACCTGTCCTTAGGAGTGTTTTTGGGTGAGCCTCACCCTTCCAGACTCAGATCAAACGTTTTCTAGTCTGTCAAGCACCCCAGGCAGCATTTCCTTTCCCTTCACTCCCCTCGCACTGCTGTGTGTTCTTCCCTGAGCACTCTTTGCCTCACCTGGTAAATGATTGCTCATGATCTGTCTTCTCCATGGGCTCTGAGCTCCCTAAGGACAGGGACATGGTTATGGAAGCCACAGCTCCCCAAAAGTAAGTGCTGCTGCTGGCACTTTGCTTCTGGCTCTTGTACTAACATTGTATGTAACCAGTCAGTAGGCGACTGCTGATTCCCCTAAGCACTTCATGGGAATTTTCTCTCCTGTCATTTCAGCAAGAGTTGAGCTGGTTGTGTGTGTTCTGTGTTTTATAATCCTGTGTGCTCAGAACAAATAATTAGGGGCTCACTAAACTGACATTGAAAGAGATTTTTTTTTTTATCTTGGTGGGGTTTTTATGGTATCTTCAAATATTTGTAAAAGAAGTTGCTCATTATTCATCCACTGACAACTCATTTAAAAACAGTTACACAGCAGAGGAGAGGGGATTGCATTTACGAGATGCTAAATCAATATTTAACTTTAGGGGAAGTTTTTAAGCAAATTATTTCACAGTTCCTTCCTAAGAGAAATTACTAGAGATAGGGAAACATCTGTTCTTAAAGAGGTTAATGGACTTGCAAATTCAAACAAATATGTCAAAATGCTATACCAGTAGTTATGCCTAAATTTTCTATATATTCTTAATTTTGTAAAACAAGTGTAAAGTACTCTAAGAAACGTATAGTGAAATGCAGCACACGTTTGTGTAATGCTTATTCTGTGCCTGGTGCTATGGTGAAGGGGGGAGGAGGTCTCAGCGTGCTAATATCCCCCCTCCAGAAGCTCACAGTGGGTGGGGCCATGTATAAAATGAATGTAAATACAATTTGTTAAGAGCAGGGAACCAAGAGATTTGATTAATTCCACAGGGGACAATCAGACTGTCAGGGAGTTTTCACTGGGAGACATGACATTTGAACTAGAATTTTACCATCTGTGAAGTCAGGAACCTTTATTTCTACTCGACAGCTTACCTAAATTGAAGCACTGAGGGATTTAGGTAATATTTACGCAGAGTTTTTAAAAGCCCAGATTTGTAAAATTCTATTAACTGATCAAATGTATCTTTTAATCTACTTTAAAGATAAAATTATTAGAGTATAGCAAAATGACTGATTTCTGTCATTATATTGACATTGCTCTAACCTACTGGGTTTCAAGATTTGGCACACTGAAATCATCAGCAAGGTTGTTTCCTCCCCAAATGTGCTGAATCCAAACCTCCTGGTGTGGGGCGACAATATGCTTTTAATAAGCCTTCCATGTGATTCTGGTTTAAATACCATTACATAAGCAATTTGATAAGACAGAGTAAAATTTGGCCTTGTAGGGCAATCTATGATTACTGATATTATCTTCTGATCTACTAACAAATGTTCCTTTTGTGGGGGGAGAAGGAAACTTAACATTTGTTGGACAGCTCTTTTTTGTTCCAGGGCTGCACATTGAGCTTTTTGTCCTTCAAAAACTGAAATACCACCAAGACTCCCATTTTAGAGATGAGAAAAATAAAGGTTTAGAGATATTAAGAAGTTAATCAAACTCATACATCTAATAAATGACAAAACCAGTAATAAATTTGCTGACAACCTACTCCTTGCCTGTTTGACTATATCCAGTTTTCTCTGCCCCACAGAAATTAATTTTAAAACACACTTCCTGTGAGATAATTATTTAAGTAATTCCATTAAAAAGAAAAGACGATGGTTTTCTTACTTATGTGTTCCAGGTTAGCTACTGACAACTCAATTTCCAGAGAAGTAGGGAGCCAGCTTCTAGCAATGACAGTCTTTCGTCTCTACCCATCCCTCAGGCCTTTTCCTGGCATTCCTGCATCAGAAAGCAAATATGGACAAACCTAAACCCTAGCTCTCACCATGCCCTATACTGAGTTCCCTTGAGCATGTATTTTCAAGGTGGGACAGCTCTTAAAAGCAATCAATTTGCTGATATAGTGCATCTATTACACTTGTACAAGCCACTCCTTTTTGCAAATGGATAGTTAGGATTTAGCCAAATGCAAAGAAGAAAACTTCTTCTGATACACTAGATCCTTTTCTTTGACTAGTTAATTGAGACTGAGGACAATCCTGGGTGTAACCCAGGGTGAAAGTTTGGGAGCACTAATTCTGGCTGACCTCTAGAGAGTTACGAGAAACACCAGGGACTGAGATGGGTCAGCCTCCTTTGACCTTGACATGACCCAGGAAATAAAGACACAGAATTTCTGATCCTTAAGCTACAGGGCACTGAACGTGTTATCAGAGACCAGTGGTGCTGTAATTTCTATTTTATTTTATTTTATTTCTTAAATTTATATCAGTAATGGTAGCCTTGGAGGACCCTGAAGTACATGAAAGCAGGGCTTTACTATTGTTCCTTTAATAATGAGACTCCTGTGTTCAAAAGCTGATATGCTTAAAAACACCCATGTTACTAGTTGTCAAGAAATAATAGAGGTAATAAATAAAACTTTAAAATTCAGCAACTGAATTTCCTTAAAATGAAATTGATGTTAGGCAGATTTAAATGTTTGTGTCATTTTGAAAAAAATAGATAACATCATTCATATGGATTTATGATCAAACTTTTTTGCCCCTGCTTTTGCCTGTTAAGATGGGTCAGGCTTTGAACACACACAGTGTGTGTGTGTGTGCACCTCACTTCCAGGGATGACACTTTAATGCGTCTATATTAATAGAGTTACAGAGCAATACTCCCTCAACGCTGGGACAAAGGTCAGGGGGCGGTTCCACTGCCTCTTCCATGACCACTCTGCTATATGTCTTCCCAGCAACCTTTGTTATTATCCTGTTTAGAATATCATCCATCATTTTTATGAAAAAGATAACAATAGCTTAAGCTTTAACATGATTTTCCCAACTGTATATTTATAAAAGCTGCCATATTCAGTAGCCGGAGAAGCTGTTTAGCTGGCTGACATCTAAACAGCCTCCCCTCAGCATGCTGTGCCAGCAAGATAAAACCAACTAGTTGTGTAATCGCAGAAATCCCCTACCCGGGCAGTTTCAGGGGCTGGCAGAGGCGGTGGGAACTTTTCTGGACAGCATGCATGTCTGTGCTGTCCTATCCCATTGCTCCTTAAAGTTTGGCCTTCACATTAATGCCTCAGACTGTAATCGGCCTGCTTACCCCATGTGTACAAATTCTGCGAGTTAAATTAGTGATAGGACCCAGAGAAAATCGGAACCCCATCTGTTCTTAGGAATTTCCTTGTATAAGAACAAGCTTGGGGTTACTTGGGTTATTAGTTTTTTGTAATGAGGGCTCAGTGTGGCTGGACAGCATTGATTTATGCACACTAACATTTGACTGAAGATACAGGTATTAAAGGGAAAACTTTCTTTTGTAACCATGTTCCTTTTTCTGCATTTGACCGTGAAAAAAGGGGTTAGTTTTTCACATGGGTGTGTATATGTGTGTGTGATACAGTGATGGTCTTTATTTTTTTCAGAGAAATCCCTCAATTTTCTACTATTTTAGATCATGGGGGAATAAAAGTTTGCCAATTTTATTGGTCCTCTCATAGATACACTGGGGAATGAAACTTACTTTCTCTTTTCATCATCTATTCTCTCCTCCCAAGTAGGATGAGATGTGGTGAATCTGATTGCTCCCTGGGACTAATCAGTCATTCTCTACTTGTTCCTGCCTAACACACTGTGACCTGTATGATTTCATTAAGGTCAGCACTATGTTGAGGTAATAGATTGTACATCCTAACTTCCTTTGCAGCTAGGGGTGGCTAACAAGGTGCAAGCAGAAGTTGCTGGGTGGGGTTCCCAGGGAACCTCTGATTCAGCTGGACGTGTGTCCTTGGCTCTGGCCCCTTCTTCTTTTCTATTGCCTGTAACGTAGATGAAATGCCTAGAGACTGCTATTTTGCAACCTCAAGGTAACATTGAAAATAGAAGCTATAAACTAAGGACTGTAGAGTTAAAAATAGAAAGATCCTCAGTCCCATATGATTGTGAAGCACATTGCCAGTGCTGGCTTACTTATCTTCAAATTTATTTGGGGAGAAGAAAATGAACTTGTACCTTTTAAAGCCACAGTTATTTGGAATTTTGTTCAATGCAGTTGAGCCTAATCTTGTAAAATATACACAAGTCACATAATCAGGAATAGCTCTGCCCTGCCTCTTTTCCTCCTCCTTCTCTCTCCCACTTCACCCCCAAGCCTCTGATTTTGCCCCTCTTTTTAGCTTCTTGTCTCCAACTGGTAAACCCAGGGTTGATGAATGGGAAGCACAGAAGATGTCCACTGTCAGTGAACACACGTATCCAGTATCTTTAAAAGCTAGTCTCCATTTGCTTTTAGGTATCCAAGATGGCGGCAGGATCCTCTCTCTTGATTTGAGGCAGGTTGACCAATCCGATTATTCATCACTTTCCCTTCCACAAGGAGGAACGTGTAAAAAGCTAAAGAAAGAAATGAATGCTCCCTTCATGGTGTTTCTGAAAGGGCAGGTTAGTAGAAATTCCTTTTGTGTGTGTGGGGGTGGGGTGAGAGACAAACACTCAACTTCACGTATGTTTAAATTTCCACATAAGTCTTAGTCTGCCTGTCATGTTTTACTCTTTCAGTTTTAAAAGAAGGGAAGGATTGGCATGAAGAGGTGGGTTGCTAGATCCAAGACCTTTCAGCACAAAATGCAACTTGACTTTACCTCTCCTTTAACTGGTGGCTCTGAGGATAAGCTAGGAGACGTGGGAAGCAATCTTCTGTTTCTCTGCCCCATGAACATGCCCAGGATCTCTCCCACGTGCATCTGCGCAGCAGTGAGGGGCAGGGGAGTCTCGAGAAGCCACGTGGGCAGAGTGGACTGTGGCTCTGTGTCCCCACTTTAGATTTTATGCTGTGCACATCCCAGACCCACCTGTGTAAGTCAAGAATAAGGAGCAGGAAGATTCCTTTGTTATAAATGTGTTCATTTTACAGTGAATTAAGGGTAGGCAGTCACGATTTGCCATGACTGTCTGGAACTCAAGATTCAAGGCACTACCTTTCCTAGACTGCTCTCTCTTCTGTAAAACATTAAACTAACAACACTTACTATCTAAATGATGGTGTAAGGTACCTTTTCCTTTTTCAGCCTCTTATTCTTCCTCTCTCTGGTCTTAAAGAACTCCAAGGGAAGAAGATTGAGATCCTTCTGATTACACTGAAAGTAATTTGAACAGCACTCCATCAGCACCATTTTTCTTCCCTATAGGATGAAGAATGTTCTGTGTTATTCTCTAAAAAAGTTGTCAGGCTTGACAGTTTTGTCATGATTATCCATTTTGAAAACAGAATCTAACATTTAAGACACCATGATGACTGAAGTAATAACATAGAGGTTGAATCTCAAAGTAGTATATGTGTGCAAGCTTGTGTGGGTATAAGTACATGTATGCACGCACGTGTGCCCCAGGCTTTGTGCCCGTGGATGATCCATTTCGAGGCCAGTGCATCACAATGAGCTACTCCCTGGGGTGAGAATGAATACCTGCCCACATGCTTGAGATTCAGCTGCCACATTGTGACTCTATTTAAAGTACCTAGTGTTCAATGTTGCCTGTATTTGTTGCCTTATGTTTGTATTTTGCACCTTCTGGTGGAAAACACAAGCTTGTCAGAAATACAGTCAGGTCTTATCACAAATGTGGGTTGTCAGGTGTTGTTTCTTCTTCCAGATGAGGAAAATGAAAGAACAGAAAGGAATTACGTGATCCGTAGAGTTTCACTAAAGCCTTTGTAAAATTTAAGCTCCCATTTGCCTTCAAATTAATTTAGTATAATGTGTTAGATCAGCAATTGATTTTTTTCCATATGACTTTTTAATTGATATCTAATTCACATACTATAAATTTACCATTTTAAAGTATATAATTTAGTGGCTTTTAGTACATTCACAAAGTTGCACAACCATAACCACTATCTAATTTCAGAATATTTTTGTTGCTTCAAAGAGAAATCCCATGCACATTAGCAGCCAATCCCCATACCCCTCACCTCCCTGGCCCCTGGCAACCCACTAATGTACTTTGTGTCTCTATGGATTTGCCTATTCTGAACATTTCATGTAAATTGAATCATACAACACATGACCTTCTGTATCTGTGTCTTTCACTCATCTGAATGTTTTTGAGGTGAGTGCTTTATTCCTTTTTAAGGCTGAATAATATGTTATTATATGGATATATCATAGTCTGTTTATCCACTCATTGGATGGACATGTACGTTGTTTCCAATTGTGAATAATGCTTCCATGAACAGTCAAGTAAAAGTTTTTGTGTGTAAACAGTTTTCAGTTCTCTGGTTATATACCGAGAAGTGGAATTTTTGAGTCATATGGCAATTCTATGTTTAACTTTTTCTAACTATGTTACACAGAAGGTGCATGTGCACTATTTTACATTCCCAGGTCAGAGCATGAGGGTCCCAGTTTCTCTACGTCCTTGCTAACACTCATTATTGTCTATCATTGTGATTCTAGCCATCTTGGTCAGTGTGGTAGCTGTTGATTTTTAGACAATTATAAAAGAGACAAAGACTTTGGATCACTTTCAAAGCTGGGAGAGTGGGTTATATGGCCCATAGAACAGAAATCCCTTTTCACACTGGACTTCCCTCATTTTCATTATCCTGCCCTTTACCTGCAGGCAGCAGGGTTTTTGGAGTCTGCACTTAGGAGAGAGAAGCCGCACCTCCTCCCTTCATTCCCAGAGTCCTGTTCTCAGTTTCTGGGGAGACTTTTCTAATTTTAACTTCCAAATCTACACAAAAAACTCCTATCCCATCAACACCCAGCTTAATGTACTTATTATAATTATCTTCAGCTATTCTCGAATACTCTTTACTTCTCTAATTTGATGTATTACTCACATAAATAGTGATGGTAAATACCAAATATACCCATCACACTTATACAGGGTATCACTCAGCTTTATAACAACTCCACGATGCATGTTGTTATTGTCCCAGAAACTAGGGAGGTGAGGAAATTGAAGATGAAGTGCATAAGGTCAATTTCCTTGACCACAAGGATGGTAAGGTAGAACTGACTAGGGAGGGGTGTATTGTCAGCTTTATCGGCCTTGGGTTCTATTTGTCCTTAGCCTTTGCTCAGGCTCTGAAAGTCTGGACTCCTCTCTTACTTGGAAGAAACCTGAAAAGTGGTTTCCCCATCCCCCTCCCTCAAAGGCCAGAATAATTCTGAGGGATTTATAGACAAAGCAGGCTGGGATCACTGGTTTAATTTAATTATGATTTTAATTATTCCATTAGGCCATTTATGTCTCTGGAGTCAGTTCTTCTCAGATACTTTCTGATGACTAAAAAAATGCACTTGTAACAATTTTCTTCATGATTTAAGCAGAGTCCTGCCCATTGGGGTCAATTTAAATTTGGGGTCATTTCTTGGCTCAGTGGATAAGAATAATCAAGACTAACCTTTGTACACACCAGCACAACAATCATATTTTTCTTGCCTGTGAAATAGAATCTGGTATGTCATATCACACCAGGTGAAAGATGGCTCTCACTGAAACAAAATATTCTCCCACCACACATTCTATGCTTTTGCGGTTTGTAAGGCACATTGTCAGAATAGATGGCAACATTGCTAGAATGGACTCTGAATTTTTTATTAAATCTGAAGAGAGAATGCAAATCTTAACATTCCATAAGGAGTGGAAATAAAGGAGCCTCTATTTTTAAGGCTCTGTTTAAATTAGTATTTCTATTTTGATACTGAGTCACATATTCCTTGTAGTTTAGAATACCACAATGAAAAACTCAGGGCTTGCAAATGCTTTTTTTTTTTTTTTTAACTATGCCAACCCCCAATTCTTTTAAGAATAAAAGAGAGGGATTAAATATCTGGCCAATGTAACAGTATCTTTTTGCAGGCCCCTTGGCCATAAGTTTTACATGGCATGACAAGTTAGGCCTGCTTTTCCTTCTCATCTTTTGATCCTTTCTGCCTGCACAACTAAAAGTCGGTTTTTTCTAAGTAATAGGATATGATGAAGGGTAAAACATTTTCTGCCTTTCTTCTCTGAAAGGGAAGTGTGTCTGTTGTGCGTGTTGAAAATCTTCGAGAAAAGACTAAAAAATAGCTATAGGAAATAATGGCAAATTCGTTTTCATTAACAATACTGTACCAAAGCCAAACCGCTGTTCTCCTAGATGTCAACATAAAAACACTCTGTTCATTACCTAGGCAAAACATGAACTCAAAATGATGCCACTGAATTTTGTTAAAAAGTCATTTAACTCTGGGTTTACTCGGGCTTATTATATATATTTTTCTTTTAAAAAATGTCCCGTCGAACTCTGGCTCACAGAAGCGTGTGGGGGACCCGAGTTTCAGAGCAGTGAGGGTCTTCCATGGGACATTTTTCCTGACGCTCATCTTCTGACATGACCTGTATGCAGCTGATATTTGGATGATTCTTCTAACTGGCACACTTTTAAAAATAAGACGGATATGAATTGTTTCCATTTAAAAACTTTAAATGACATATGTATCAATGATTGAGCATTTGGAGCCTGTTCAACCTGGAATACAACCTTGTTGTACTTACTATAAAATAAGCAAAAAAAAAAAACCCCACCAGCAGGGTCGGCGCTCTTCCGTGCCTCCAATCTTGCACGCTGCTTCATGCTTTGTTTATAAGTCTTCCAGTTTGCCGTCAACACTTCAGTGATCTCTGGAGCAGACAAATTCAATGGAGCTGAAATAAAAACCTGCATCCAAAGCTCTGTCATTTGCTTATTTTGTGACTCTGGCTAAATTATTTGATTTCTCTGAAGTAATCTCTGTCTGTAAAAGTCAGAAAATGATTAATATTGACTGTTACTATAAGGTGTTTAATTTTTTATACGAAGCTCTACTATCATAATTCATTTATAATCAATGATGGCTTGAAAAATTAAATATACCCAGTAATTTCCCTCTGGTCATTCCCCTCCTGCCCCATCTCTGCATTCACCCTTGATATCAATATATGTCAGTGTTTAAACAAATTATAATGGCCTTTCCCTGCCAAGGGATTTTACTATTTTTGTTGTTCCATATTGATGTTGTTCTGTTTCACATCATTTTTGGAAGTGGGTGAATAATGAACAAAATGAATATTGATATATTCTTATGAAATAAGTGGACAACTTTGCTTCGGGGAACAGTGCTGGGAATCCTAGAAAGATTTTTTGGGTGAGATTGTTGCAAGAGATCAGCAAGCAACAGAAGAAGGGCCAAGGCAAGGGTCTGATAATCACAAACTGCCCCAGGGGAAATGAGCCCTGAACCAGGGGCTAATCCTCATGGAAGAGCACAGTATCCTTGGGTCTGTGGGGCCCACAGAACTGAACAGGAAGGTCTCTGATGTTACTTGACCTGTGTTGAGAGTGCCCATTAAGAGAGGGCTGTCGTAAGAGCCAGAAGAGTGCCTGGGGGCACGAGGCAGGAAGCCAGACGCTGGTGCAGGACCCCCGACGCAGTATGACCACAGGAGGCAGGGGAGTGTGCATGGCTTGGCCCCGGCTGGCAGTGGGATACCTGTAGTGAGCATGCGAAGCTCCTTGCCTCAGCGGAGGCAGTGCTGCCGTTCAGCTGCGCTCTGGTAGGACCTTATTTTAGTCACCTAAAGCAGCAGTATTCCTTGGGAGCCACTAAGACACCATAAACCTTTTGTTTCTAGAAAATGATATGAATTTAGTAAATGTTTTATGAATTTATTAATTCAGAAATATTTATGAAACTCCTATTATAGGCTGAATGCTACTTTAGGTTGTAGAAATATAGCAATGACCTAGATAGGTGATTCCCTGCAATAATAGTGTTTGTACTCCAGGAGGGACAGCCAGAAAATAAACAGGTAAAGAAACAAGCAGGATAATGTCAGATATTGATAAGATATTGATAAGGCTTATTTGGAGTGATATTTTTGATAGAGTGGTCTGGGGAGTGGTCTTAGAGTCCTAAATCATAAAAATTAGCCATTTGTCCTGACACCCATACAAAGGGAACCTTAAGTTGATTCAATAACCTGATGTTTACTGATTTTCTATTACTTAAGTAAACTTCATTCTCATGTACTGTACTCAAAAGACATCTTTCAAAATAGTTATCGAGCCCTGTCCGAGTGGCTCAGTTGGTTGGAGCATTGCTCCGTTCACCAAAAGGTTTCGGTTTGATCCCTGGTCAGGGCACTTGCCTAGGCTGCAAGTTCGTCCTGGGTCGGGAAGTGTACGGAAAGCCACCAGTCGATGTTTCTCTCTCACGGCAATGTTTCTCTCTCTCTCTCTCTCTTTTCCACTTTCTCTAAAATCAAAGAACACATCCTTGGAGGAAGATTAAAAATAAATGAGTAAATACAAATTAAAAAATAGTTATTGAACATGCTCTGTATTCCAAGCAGCATGTTAGATGCCAGAGATACATGACAGTGAGAGCCACCGCCTCCAGTGCAGGCGTGGCCAGGGTGCTGTGGGACATGTGTTGAAAAAGTGCCTTCATTGTAATGAAATGGCAAGACTGTCTCTGTGTTGGGAGAAAATTCTCGGTGGGTGTCTCAGTTCCTACATGCCTGTCAACAGGGAGACTGACCACTGTTAAAGTATCTTGTAAGAATGGTGTGTAGTGAGCAAACACTGTGGAGGTTAGAGATAGTTTCTACCTCCAGGGTAGAGAGATAAGTTTTTTTCTCTTTGTTTCTTTGTTTCTTTGTTTTCTCCTAAAATAACAAAAAAATGTTTTCATTCAAGGGGCAGGTTTCCTTGCAGCCTCTGTAAAAGACTGGCTTTTCCTAAGTTGGCATTTCCTCCACTGTGCTGCAAACCCACTGTGTGCATCCTCTCCCTGGCCCACTTGCTACCACCAGACAGGGTGGGGAGGGCAAAGAGAACCGATGGGACATGATGCTTATGCAGCCTGCTGTGCTACGGGTCATAAAGCCTCAGCCTCTGCCTCAGGAGTCCGGTGTCTTCCGCAGAGATCCACGCAACTGCGGCAAGCTGCCTTATTAGGTTGGAAATAAATAAAATTCCAGGCCCTTAATAACTCTTGATATACTGGCAAAATATGAACTAGTTAAGCTTTCTGAGCCATTATTTGTATACCTAGGATAAAAATCCTCAGCCCAAAAATACCCCTGTAAGGATCACATGAGATGTCGTGAGTGGTAGAGACTGTTAGCTATGCCCCAACACCTGTTCTTTCTGTTTACTGTGACTCAGAAACTTTTCGGTGTGCCAATGGCTACCAGATTAAGAAAAATTAATATTTGGGCCTTCTTTACAGCTACATGTGGTCAAGGAATAATAGTTGTTGTCAATGGTAGGTGAGCAGAAGTTCTGCGTGTAACTTTCGGGTGATGTTCTTGAAAGAAAAGAGAATTCCCTCCCCTGCTCTTTCCTCTTTCCTGTTTGCTGGAATACAGACAGATCTGAGACCTCTTGGGCCATGCAGTTGGTGAGACCTGCATATGGTAGAGGAATAAGATGCAAGGAGTCTGGGTCTCTACCTTTTGGGAGAAACCATGCAAATCCTGGACTGCTAAGGTACAGAGAGTTATGTGAGGGGAAAATAAATTTCTGTTTTGTTTGAGCTACTGCTTTTTGGTATTACTATAGGAGCAAGGAACTTATATCCTAATTAGTACATCAGAGTGATCATGTTGGTGACAGCAGAGAGGAGAGAATAGAGACAAGAACATTAGAAGGAGGGGGACCACCTCACTACCCCATTATGTGGGGGGTTTTTCCAAAGATTTTGAATGTTGGCAAGTCTTTACCTGGTCTATGGATTCTTTAAAAAATTTGAACTTCCTAACCAAGTAAGTTAGAGACTCACTGAGTTACAGTGAAACATGATTCTTTATGATAGATATGACAGGTGTTTTCAGCACTCAAGAATTTTATGACTCTTAAAAGAGAGGGCTAACAATAAAGTGTTTCTCAAACTTACTTGAAAACGGGCCCCTTTTTCATAAAACTCCTAGTATTCATGGCCACTAATGTTTTAGGGAACACAGTCAGGGAAATGTGATCCAGTGCCTATTAGATTTAAGGGCACCTACCCAGCCCTGTAGAAATGCTTGAACTGAGGTAATATCCAAGTAACAATATTCACAATGCATTGCACAGAGAAGGGTGTTTGTCGGGTGCAAGGACTAAACAGATGCGTGCACATGCTCGCACATCCCTTTTCACAAACCAGAGCCAAAAGTTGTAAATATACCAAATACCATTGGTCTAAATTTTTCTCTATACAGAGGCAAGCTTTCAATTTTGCTTCAAGTGTGGATGGTAGGACAAGGTTGTAAAAATATGCAAGTCACTACCTTGTTTCCGCTTGGGAAGATCTGCATGAGGAAAGGCCTCATGGGAACTTACTCAGTGTGACTACTGATTCTCACATACGAGGTTAGGTTGCACGGTGGATGGCCTCCTTGCTCAGGCGGTTCATGACCGTCTAGGAGGCAAAGTGAATGGCGGCAGAACAGAACATATTAAGTCAGAATCCTGTGACTTTGGCCCAAGAGTGTTTGATCTGGCAAGAGCTATTTTCCATGAGCAACAGAGTCCTGCAGAGCACTTATGGGATCAAATTGCAGCATAAATTGGATCAACAGTTAACATCCTAATTCTCTCCATGACCAGTATGAAGAAAAGTAACTCTATTTAAACCCTTCGTAGAAAAATTCTTTGTGCAGAATCCTTGGGGGAAAAATTTTTAAATCACCATCCCAGGCCTTATACCTTGCCAGTTTTCTTAATCCTCTGTGCTGGCAAGAGCCAGTTTTCTTTTATTATTCGGTCCATATTGGCAAAGTGGTTCTTAGGTGTGAAAGAAACACACACGGAGGTGTCACGCCACACTTGACATGGTGACTGTGGCGACAAGATTTTCTCCAGCTGTCAGTTTCAGAAGCATGCATGCTATTTGATGCGGCTCAGCTCTGTGGTGAGACGTGGAGACCAAGCTCTTTACCCTTTGTAATGTTTGCATTAGTTAACAGCAGTAACAAATTACCTTGTAGGAAAGAGGTGCAGAATAAATGGTAAACAGTGTAAGCTAGGGTCTTTATGTGGATCTTCTACATTAATTCCTCCAACTGGACTTGGATGCTCCAACTGTGGGAGTTTTGAATGCTGGACAGGTAGGGAGGAGCTTTCACTTTTTTTTTTGCCCGTGTTGGTCACAGAAGATGTTCAGTCTGCGTGCAGTTTCCTCATTCTCCTCTGTAGGCTGGGTCATTTCCTGCTAACAGCAACCAAAAAACAAGTACAAACTGTGTCTCTAGGTCTATACAATGAGACAGTGACTTCTTTTTAAGGACCATGGAGAGATTTGCAAGGTAAAAGAGAGTCTCTTAAGAAATTAACAGCAAGATTTCCCAAAACTCAATGGGACACAAGTTTTGTGGCATGATGATATATATAATGGAAAACTTAAGGGTTTCTTGATTAACTCTTATTGTGGAAAACACCAGTTTATGTAAAATTAATCAGATTTCTTTTTTTATAGAGTGTCTTGATGCTTTAATAAGACAATGCATAGGTGTAGCTCAGTGGCTTGGGCATCATCCCACAAACTGAAATATCTCTGGTTTGATTCCCGGTCAGGGCACATGACTGGGTTGTGGGCCAGGTCCCTGGTGGAGGGCACATGAGAGGCAACCAGTTGATGTTTCTCTTGCATATCGATGTTCTCTCCCTCTCTTTCTCCTTCCCTTCTTCTTTCTCTAAAAAATACATAAAATATTTTTTTTAAAAAAAGATAATGCACATTGTAAAACTTCAAGGGAAACATAAAATACACGGAGCTTCCTGACTTTTTCCCATCCCCCAAAATTTCTTGTCTCCCTGGCTGGCATAGCTCAGTGGATTCAGCGCGGGCTGGGAACCAAAGTGTCCCAGGTTCGATTCCCAGCCAGGGTACATTCCTGGGTTGCAGGCCATAACCCCCAGCAACCGCACATTGATGTTTCTCTCTCTCTCTCTCTCTCTCTCTCTCTCTCTCTCTCTCTCTCTCCCTTCCCTCCCTAAAAACAAAACAAATAAAATCTTTAAAAAAAAAATTTCTTGTGAGCTTAGATAGTTCCATAAAACATCAATTTTTGGAAAAGTCTAAAGGAATCAAATAATCATTAACTTCTATATCTAAAGAATGCACACCTGCCAAAAACTAGAAGTTTTCAAGGAAAGCTCAGTAACCTGGCTGTCTGACCAACTGCCTAAGAATGTTTTAGCAGAGAAGGAATTTAATCCTTGGGACCATTAAGAATGTAGAGCAGTAAAGGTTGTTCAGTCTGGGCTGTGGCAGAGTAGGGGTACAGGATTTGTTCAGTTCCCACCTCACTGGTTGAAATTCTCCCTTCTCTCCTATTTCAGAAATACAATACAAGTGGGCAAGGGTGATTTTACAGACAGAACTCACAATCGTCTTAAAATGTGAAATAGTAATTCCAAAGGATGGCACCTTACTCTTTGAATGACACCTTACCACTGAGCGTCATACTCCAAAAAGGCCCTCTTGGTGATCATTGGTGGCCCACAGGAATCTGAAATAGATCTGAAATAGATACCAAAGGGATTTTGCTGTCACTGAGTGTGCACGCCTGTGTGTGCAGGAGTGCATGCTCCAGTTCACCCACATGTGCAAAAGCACCAGGTTGGAGGGTTGGGAGGAGAATCCAGAGAAAGAGAAATAAACCATACCTACCGAGGCCTTCAAAGCTAGTGAGAATCTCAGAGACTGCAAACCTTTTAAAGCTTCCTACATCATATTTTATGTTTGTTTGTTTGTTTTGTTTTGTTTTTCAAAGCATCATGGGCCACAGACACTAGGATTTGGTCTTGTGGATTTTTGCCCTGTGCTCTGGAGCAGTTTTCACTGGGCATCTTGAATTTACTGCAACTGAGAAAATGGGATAACCAATTAAATATCTTTCTAGTTATAAGCTCAACTAGGAGCACTATTTTAAATATATAAAATGAATGTGACAGGAAGCTTAGACTAGTGGTTAAGAATGTGGATTTTAGAGCCAGCCTGAGTCTGAGCCTGAGGTTGGTGGTCTTGGCCCAAGTTGTGTCTCTGTTTTATGAGTCAGCTTCCTCGTCAGTAAGGTGCAAATGAGAATAATATCCACCTCAGGTGGTCATAGAATTGATTAAATGATTTCATATTAGAAAGACTCTTAGAATAGTACCTGAAACTTAATAAATGTTTATTGTTTATTATATTTAACAATATTTTTGAAATGTGCTTTGTTTAAAAATGATTTTTATTATTTTATTTTTAGAGAGGGGAAAGGAGGGAGAAAGAAGAGAGAAACGTCAGTGTGTGGTTGCCTCTTGTGCACCTCCTACAGGAGAGCTGACTCACAACCCAGGCATGTGTCCTAACTGGGAATCGAAGTTGTGACCCTTTGGTTCACAGGCTGCAACTGAATCCATTGAGCCACACCAGTCAGGGCCGAAATGTGCTTCTTTATTTTTTGCTTTGCACATCATGATACTGAGAAGTTATTCCACTGTGCACCCCCGGAAACACTGGCAACTGATGTCCTCTGGGGAAAGCAGTAGAAAGGGTGCAGGGGACACATTAGCCACAAGGCATGAAGCAGCAGGAGCTGCCCCTCCTCCAATAGGAAAATTCCTGGAAGCAGGGAGGGGTGGGAGCTTAAAGGCAAAGCAGAAAGCAGAGTATAGATTTTTCCTCATTTCCAGTTGTGGACTGTGGGAGAATTCAGTGTCGTGGATACCCCACTGCCACCTCCCCCACATCGGCACTGATGGGCCACATGGGTGAAAACTCTGAAGCTGGGGCTCAGTTAGGCCAAGGGAGGCCTACACCTAGTTCTTTCTCAGCTTCTGTTGAGACTCCCTGGATCCTGGGGTCCTGTGGAGGCACATGCAGAAGTCAGCTAACAGCTCTGGCGGGTAAGTCACTGGGGATGGTGCTGTGGTGGGAATAATTGCAGACACTATGGCTGAGGGCTGCGGGTCAGACCACCAGAGCCATAGTTCTGTAGGTCACAGCCATTGACAGAGACTCCTCTTGCAAGGAGCAGAGGAAGGCTGAACATGTGCTCAAAGATGCTAGAATTAGCTGCTTAAAAGAGTTTCAATTATTTTATGCACTGAGTTCACAACTAGATCGGCTTTTCAAAGGGGTAAATGTTTGTGAGGAAGATCAAATAAACTGTAGAGAAACTACATATTTTTGCACATCTTAGTGCAGTGTTGTTTAAATACATATCTCTACAATAGAAAAATTCATTAAAATAAATAAAGATGTTTCTTGATAGTCAACAGTGTATAAGGGGTTGTGCTAAATGTTTGTAGGGATAAGTAGGTGAGTCAGACAAAGGTCCTGTCTTAGTCTTGGGTAAAGGGAAAGGAGGGTCCGGGAGAGAAAAGATGGCTGAGGTCAGAAGTGTTGAAGTGAAGGGGTGACTGAACCTCACATGATGGTATCCAGGAAAAGTTGGAAATGTAAGGCTGCAGCTCAGGAGAGAGAAGAGGGATGAAAATATTGGGAGCCCTTCCACTCAGAGGTGGTAACTAAACCACAGGACTGCCAAGAGAATAGGAGAGGAAAGGGTCCAGGTTACATTCATTTATTTATTGAATGAATGCATACCAACCCCTTCGTGGTACAGGTCAACAATCAGTGTAAAGAGGATGAATCTAGAAGTGGTTGTGGTATTACCCAAAGATTTAGAATCTCACTTTGTTGTGCCCTGTGTGCCAGAGACTACTTAGGCCGGGCAATTGCCCAGTTGTCTTCCTAAACCTCTGGCTGAACCACATTTCCCAGTCCTCCTTACACTGACTGGATCAGCCATGCAAATTAGTTCTGGCTGGTAGCAGGAGAGTGTTTGCAATGTGGATCAATTCCCATCCAGACCTGTATGCGTCTCTCATACCCCTTTTATCTCCTGCATAAAAGCAAAATTGCTGTCTTTCCACAGCTGCCAGCATAATAAAGAAGACACACTGAGGAGCTAGGACGGAATTACTATGTGGGGTAGAGTCCTCACCCACTCCAGATGGCAATGGATGTGAGGTCATGAGAGAGAGAGACGCTTTCATGGTTGAGCCACAGACATTTAGAGCATTTCTGTTTCAGCAGCTGATGTTGCTACTTACATAAGAAATACAAACAGAAATTAATTTGACTCCCTAGCTCACACTAACCAAAACCCATGGGAGATGGGGTAGCTACCAGAATGCCAGTGTATTCATTCAAATTGACAAGAGTATGTGCTATACAGATGAAGAATTCTCATGATGGCACGATCCAAGCCTCCTCTCCCTGTCATCAGACTGAATGGGGGCCAAACATCAACCAAAATTACTTAATCTGCCTGCCATGAGTGATCACTGCTCGAGGACTGGAAACACACGGAGTTCATACAATACATATTCTTGGTCTGAATGGAGATTCAGAGAGGAATGAGAACAATGTTTACTAAGCATGGAAGCACAAGTGCCATTAGATGAAGCAAGAGTTTAATGGCAAAGAACTAAGAGACTCCAAGGCATCCATCTCTTGTGATCAAGTTCCTGGCGAGAATGAGAAGATTTGAAATCTGTAACTAAGAGTCCCCATCAGACAGTTCTCAGATAGGTCCTGTCACTCTGATTTTCTTTTTTATGCTTTTATAGGTGGCTCTTTTTGTTTTTATTCCCACTGAAAGGACATATTCTCTCACCAGTTGTGTTCATACATTTAGTCAGGGTACATTCTGTCTCCCACTGATAGAGTAGACAGACAGACATGAGCAGAGTAGGGACGATAGGCCAGGTACAGAAGGTCACCAAGGCAGAAAGCCGCAGGTGTCTCACAATGGGAAAAAAAATAGGAACATGAGCACTGTAGGGTGGACCTCCTTCCCTGGTGACCTTTCCTCCCCTGGCATATCACTGGTTGTGTGGTTTGAACCCTACCCTGACCTTTCTTCCCTGGCATGTCACTAGTCACGAGGTAGATTCCCTTAGAGGAGGGACAAGGGGGCTAGGGAATAGCCTCAAATGACTTCCAGGCAAGCCCTTGCATGACCACTCCCTTAAGCATTAAGCCCTCAGGACAATTAGTTTCTGGTCTACATCAAATAATCTTAAAAACAAAGCCTCAGGTCACTGACCACAGAGACAAAGTTTTAGTCAAACTAGTGACAACATCTAAGCAGCAAAAACAGACAAAGCGATGCTGTGGCTGACATCAAGACCAGATGCATTGACTAATGACCTTTGCCCTAGCGCTGAACAATTAGTACAGATTACAACCCTGTAAAAACACACCTGGAAAGCTAATGAATATTCCATTGAGGTCCTCCTCTGAGACCTCCAGATAAAAACCCTTAAGGAGAAAGACCCAGTGCACACTCTCCCTCTCCAGAGCATGCCTGCACATTTGCTCCCCATTTCTTCCCTCAAGGCATGCACCTTTGCTTTTTTTCTTCTAGGAGCCTTCTTTTACCTCAGTAACTTGTTTCCTGAGTCCATGTAGCCCAGCTAGCTCACTTCTCCTATGGCTCACTTCTTCTATCTGTGACTTTCTAAATAAACTTTCACTTGTATCTGAGTTCTTGACTCTAAATTCTTTCTAGCCAAACTCAAGGACCAAGGTTTAACTTTGCCAGTAACATTTAGTGCCATTCACCATTAACATTCTCACTGTGTATTCATTTTACAGTCTCATAGATTGTGGTTGGGGTAGGGAGCAGTTGGAGAAACTTTTCTAAGGAGGAGCAACAACTGGCATGAAATGAGGAGGGTACTTGTCCTCCTGGGGCTGACAGCCCAGTAGAAGACACAGGCAGGTAAGCACATACACGCAGGTTACAATGTGGTGTGATAGGAACAACTATAGGAGCAGGTACAGAGGAAGGCACAATGAATTCTTCTTAGTCAATGGGCATAAAAGGAAATGGAAGAGGGCTTTCTGCAGGAGGAGGTAACTGAGCTACAACAGTGTCTAGGAAACCATAACAAGTTAAATATTTTGTGGATGAAGGAGAGGTCGTTGTGACAAAATGCCACAAACTAGGTGGCTTAAACAGAAATTTCTTGCCTACAGTTCTGGAGACCAGAGGTCCAAGATCAAGGTATTGACAGGGTTGGTTCTTCCTAAGGGCTGTGAGGAAGAATCTGTTCCATGTCTCTATCCTCAACTCTGGTGGTTGGCTGGCACCCTTTGGGCTTCCTTGGCTTGTAGTCACTCTGATCTCTGCTTTCATCTTCATCTCATATTCTCTGTATGTACGTTTGTCTCAATTTCCACTTTTTGTGAGAATGCCATTAATATTGTTTTAAGGCTTACACTACTGACCTCATTTTAACTTCATTATCTCTATAAATACCCTCTCTTTAAATAATGTCACATTCTAAGGTTCTAGGGGTTAGGAATTTAACATATGAATTTGGTGGAGATGGAACACAATTCAGCCTCTAACAACCCGCATTTAAAGAACAAGCTAAAGAGAAAGAACAAAAGAAGGATTCACCAGGAAAATAGGAAGAGAATTCAGTGACAGGGGAGATCAGGAGGAGGGGGTGAAGAGCAAAGCTGCTTGCTCCTTAATGACAGGGAGTCAATGCCCCAAATCCCAGCTCTGTCTTAGATACTTCACTTCTCTAAATCTCATTTGCAAGATAGGGATAATACTACTTCCCTATGAGGTTGCCAGGAGGATTAAATGTGATTGATTATGTACACACGCATGATGAGAGCCCAGAGTGGTATAGAATTCTTGCCTGTCATGTGGAAGACCTGGGTTCTATTCCTGGCCAATATATGTTTATTTTGTCTGATCATATCAGAGCCAAAGCTGACTTGATGTTATGTGACACAGTGCTAAAGGGGTTCTAGACTGTCACCAATTTACTCTCTGAATATACAGTATCACTTAAAAGCTAACACCTTGGGAGGCTGCTCTTGCTTTGCTGCCGTTCCATATTTGTTTCAAGTGACCAAAAACCTAATGAAATATACAAGTATAAAATGTGTGGATTATGGCTTTGAAACAAGATTTCAAAATATTCCCCTTTTGTACTGTTTGTGGAAATTAAACATCCTACTGACACTCATGAATCTTTCTGTCCAGGTAGTTTGGTTTGAATTTAATGTGGTGACTGATCCGCCCAGGAGATCAAACAAAAACCTTCCTGGCTCTGTGCATCTAAGGGACAGAGAGTCCAAGAAGTAGGTCCCTTCTTCTTTGATCATTCCTACCACCAAACAGATTCCAAGGTCTTCATGAAACAGAGTGACTGTTTTTTGTTTTTTTCTTGGATGCAGGTGAGAACTATTGGGTTGGCCAAAAAGTTAATCTGGTTTTCTCTGTAAGATGACTCTAGTAGCACTTAGTTGTCCTTAACTTCATTTGAAAGAGTTTTGTTAGATTGTATTATGACAGTTGTCATATCAACATGCATTAAAAAACATTAAAATTGGTGAATTTTTGTGTAGCCATTTTAATATTGAAGATGGAAAAAATAAGTAACATTTTTGGCATATTGTGCTTCATTACTTCAAGAAAGATAAAAATGCAAATTGAAAGGCAAAAAAAGATTTGTGAAGTGTATGCAGAAGGTTCTGTGACTGATCAAACGTGTCAAAAGTGGTTTGCAAAATTTCGTGGTGGAGGTTTCTCACTGGTGATGCCCTACAGTCAGAGCACACTCAAACGATGCTTAAAATGAACATCTGCAGCATGGCGTAGTGTTAAACCAACTCAGTTCTCTAGGTCTAGGCTTGGGGTTTTTTTTAACTCCCCCAGCCTATATGGCCTGGCACTACCTTATTCCCTCTACTGAAATCCATTTAAGCAATGTTTCTGAAAGACACAGATGTTCTGAAATACGCCCATTGTCTAAACATTTGTGAGATATGGTAATGAGCATACATACACCTACATGCACATACACATATATATTGCTTTCAAAACAACTTTATTTTCTATTAATCCAAATCTTTTCTTGAAGTGACAATAGAACCACCCTTTTGCTTTGCTCATCCTCAACCACCCCAAGCACATTGACAAATAGCCTATTTGGAACAAAGGAAAAGTTCCCAAGAATTATCAGTCATGCCCAGTTACCATGACGGCTGGTCTTCCATTGCTGGACAAGACCAGGATGCAGGAAGAAAACCCTCTGAGCTGGATCCTTCAGCTGTGGGCCTCTGAGTCATGGAGCATCAGGCCAAAGAAATATGTTAATTAATGCTGTTTTTCCTTCTCTCTTCTCTCATCCTCTATCCCCACTCCTTCTGGAATAGGCCCCCGCCCTTCTCTCCTGGATTCCTCCAATAACCTCACAATGGCCTCTTCTTCTCAGTGTCAATATCTTTGTTAACTTGAACTCATAAGGCCCATCCTTTACCTTGGGCTTCTAGACTCTCATTGGTCTTCATTTCTCTCAGAATAAAGTCCAAACATCCTCAGGTGTATCTCAAGGTCCATCCAATCTGACCCTAAATCACATCTGCATGTTCTTGTTCATTAAGAGCTTGACACCCATTAGCTCTCGCCAGCTGGAGCTGCATTTCCAAGGACACGTGTCCCATGGGGTGTGCTCTGCTCATTCTCTTCCCTCTGAAAGGAATGCAGGACTTTATCTCTCTCCCTCAGGGCTCAGCCTACCTCCTCCAGGAGGCCTTTCCTAATAGCTCGACTTAGAATACCCTCTCTCCCGTGAATTCCCATTGCCCCATTTCTCAGTCCTTCCTAGGGATCCTGTGGCTTTCTGCTTGATATCATACGTATTTGTGTACTTACTCAGTTCCCTCCTGGACTGTGAACTATGCGATCAGAGAGATGCATCTGATTCATGTCCCCAAAGTATATGGCACAGCTTCTTAGACACACAGCAAGCACGAGATCAATGTCTGAGAGTGACTGGACGCCAGGCAATGGAATAGTCATGGCGACAAGGAAAACTTACAAGAGATTTTTCCAGTGTCTCAGCAAGTTTTCACATCTTGGCCTGCTGAATTTTCTCAGCTGAAATTAATCTGGAAACAGGAGTTTACAGAGCAAATTACTTTCATATGAATTCAGATGTGCAGCTCATGGATGAAGTGAAAACCTCAAAAATCTTCATTGCACACTGTCTAGCCGGGTACAACCTTCTGCCACACTTTTATAAACAATGTATCCATGCAGATCTGTTAGATAACTTAGCCCCCGGTGACAGTCCGCTTTTGCTTTCTTTCACATATTCTTAGCACGGTCCCCATGGTAATAGAACTTTACTCCAAAAGCAAGACCTGTGTCGGGGAGGAAAGGAGGTGAGCAGTGTTTTTCTGTCTGGTTTGTCCTGCTATTACTTCAAGTTCGTTACTTGCATTTTATTTTGGTTTCAACAATGTAAACTGCTCATAAATTATCTTGTTATCTGGAAACTCTGCTGAAGTGTTTTTGAAGATAGCTCATTACTCTTGTTGCTCTAGGCCCTGGGAACCCACCCTTATTTTGAACCCCATGATTGTCCCCATGGAAGGCAGAAAGGCCTTGTTCAGTTTGTATTCCTACTGTGAGTGACTTGTTTTCCAGGAATAGAGCAGCAAACTGAAGCAAGCACCCTGGGTTCTGTGTTATGCCTCTGTATCTGTGTGTATGTGTGCAGGTGTGTGCATGTGCTCAGATGTGTGCACATTTGTGTGTGTGTGTGTGTGTGTGTGTGGATGTGGATGGGTGAGGAGAGTATTAGACATGGGTGAGGTACAGTGTGGTGAGTTAACAACTATGGGTGGAGAAAGGAAGAGGAACTGTCACCTGATTCTAAAAAAAAGATCTAGGGTCTAGAGAGCTCCAGTCAACCCGCAAACATCACATATGAAGTCACAGTGACGGAAGCATGACCCTCAGCCGCAGTGTCCCAGACTGCATGTTTGACTTGGTGACTTTCTTCTTTTTTATTGCTGATTTTAGCCTCTGGTTTAGCTTATTACCTTTTATCACTTGGATTAATGGTCCAGGAGA
This sequence comes from Phyllostomus discolor, assembly GCF_004126475.2. Lineage (NCBI taxonomy): Eukaryota > Metazoa > Chordata > Mammalia > Chiroptera > Phyllostomidae > Phyllostomus > Phyllostomus discolor. The sequence continues at coordinate 151,834,297 of NC_040904.2, forward strand.
AAAGAAGGGAGATATATAATATGATCTATGTACCCATCCCCCTCCTCTCCTTATTCTCTTTCTACTCTTCTCCCACTGTTCAAGGCTGCTATGTGGAAATGAATTTCACAATTTCCTCTTTGATTTAGGTTCCATGTCTCCTTCTCCTCGCTGAGACTCTCATTTAAAGTACTGAATTAACAAGGCCTTGACTGTTTTCTTACAACCTCAACACAGTGCACAAAAGTTTCTTCCATCATGAAAATGCCAGGTGAGTAAAATCTAACTTACCTTCTGATGTTCCCTTTACAATGAGGCTGCTTGAACTCCTGGTTTGTCTGTTGCTGGTTGTTAAATGCTTGCATTTAAACGTGCTTCCTCTGCCCTTCTCCCACATCAAAGATGCCCAGTGTCCCAGAACCACCTCATACCCCACGGCATGGTGTGGCCATGTGGCAACCCCCAAGACTTTACCTTGAGGAGCACCCTATACTGCAGGCTCATTTTCTCTTCTATTTCCTCCCAACTCCATGTTCTTGAGTGTAGTTCCATCTCCTTCAGGATAACTGGATAGGTAGACTAGTAAATTCATTCAAAATCTGGTTCTGATGACTAATAATGGTTTAAGGACTTCCTTTTCACCTCTAATATGTATGTAAATCAAATATGTACTTAGTTAACTCCAAGTGATATATTCTATTTGGACAAATTATAAGTGTGTGTGTGTGTTTGTGTGTGTGTGTGGTGAGTAAGGGAGCATCCCCAAAAGAGACATTCACACATGTTGGTGTTTTCTCACAATGCCAGGTTTGTTAGGGGCGACCTCCCCAAGAAGCCAATAGGGTCACACACAGAGAGGGGGAGCTTATGGGATAGAAGCAGGCAAAGCAAGCATCTGGTGGGAAGTCCCAGTCCTTGGCGGCATCCTCAGGGGGACAGGGCTGGTGTCAGTCTCAAGCCAGGCAGCTGCATGGTAGCACATGTCCAGTGAAGTGGAGGTCCGGCAGGGCTCTGAGTGGGACCTGTGCACACTACAGCCAAGCTCAAGCGTTGGGTAGTTGGAGCTCTGAGCTTTTATAACCCACAAGCGGAGGAGGTTCCACTTATATTGGTGTCCAGATGGAGTCCTTATCTAAGTGTCCAGCCTCATGGTTTGGGCATTCCAGACCCTTCCTAAGGGTGTTCTCACTATACCCCATCACCCTAATCTTGCCATAGCACTTGACATAACTCTCATGGCTGACAGTGACTCCAATATGGATTGTCAAAGGTGTTCAAAAAGTCTACTCTATTCTTGCTCTATACAGAGTGTGTGTGTGTGTGTGTGTGTGTGTGTGTATGTGTGTGTGTGTGTGAGAGAGAGAGAGAGAGACAGAAAAAGACAAGGAACTTTTAGTATCCTTTAAATTAGACCATATCCACCTATGATGCCACCTAACTTTGAAATCTGTCATGGGAAGGCAATAGGTGGATGTGATTTTAACCTCCAGGTATAGAGCTCCAAGTAGTGAATACAATGAGGGAATAAAAAAATGGCTGAAGATGCTCACAGTGGTTGGCGGTCTGAAGTCCCCATGTCCACTCTCACACCAGTGCCTCTAGCCACAAAGCTGCTGATGCTGTGGCCCTGGAGTTGGGCGGTAGGAGAAAGGGTGTTTCGAATTTTGCTGAACACGTATTCCTTTGCTAGTCAGTAGCATGCATGTCCTGTACATCATATGAGAGAATTAACTTGTTCTCCAAAATTGAGTAGAGTTACAAAAATGTTGTCATGTATGTTCATCTAAAGTTTGCATACACCACTGCTTTCTGTGAGGAAGCCATCAGCTCTTTAATCAAATTCCCCAAGAAGCTTATAAAATCTGTTTCATTTCAGATGTGCGAAGCAATTTTTTTATTTGCTGGTTTTACATGAGGTTTTATAAGAGAAGAGCAGAAGAATGTCTCTAAGATAAATTAGTGGCAGTGATGGAGGTGTGAGTGGGCATTCCCTCCACATTATTTACAAAAACAGAGTTTGATACATTAAAAAAATGATAGTTAAAACTAAGCAAATGGTGTGAATTTCAAATTAGAAGGTTGGAATCAAAGACTCCTCAGGAAGGACAGAGCTTATCACCCATATATCTTCAATCTAAAGCACCTATATCACACCATTTAAAAATATAGGCGTTGAGCAATGGAAAGTGATTCTTTCTTTTGGTGTCATTTTTCACCAAAAAAAAATTAATGACTGTAACAACCATGCTTTAAAAAAGACCTGGAAAAGCAATTTTTAAATAAATAACATTACCATATTTCATACAACTAGTTTAGCATTCCAAACTTATTGAACAGCAAGCATCTCATTTTGTTTTCACAAAATCATTTAAGTGAGATTTTCTCATCCCCATTTATCAAGAAAACAGTCACCAAGTACTAAAAAGGATAGTGTTAGAATCTAGGTTTTGTGATTCCCCATTTGTATTATTTTAATGGTTCATAAATGAAGGAAATAGGACAAAGAAGACACCAAAATGTGATGGCTGAGGGTCTCAGCAGAGACCCACATCCTCAGTGGGGATATGATGTTACTGGTACTAATGCTTAAGGGTTCAAGTTCAATGCTTAACTTAGGGGTTCAAGTTCAAATTCTTTCTCTATTTTTAGGTAATTTTCTGGTTGTAGTTTTGATAATCTAATATAGTGATACATAACTTTTTAAAATATAGAATTCCTTTACTAAAATAGCAAACTAAATTCTTTTAACAAACTTTTACATAAATAAATGCCTATCTACACTTTGGGACTTAGTGGAAAATATTAATTTATTATCAATCAAAACTTAATTTAGGCCTCAACTTTCCTCTAGATTTTTATTAGAATTTCCCCCCTCTTAGTCTAGTTTTAATCAAATGGAGGAGTACGCTCCTTTCCTGGTTAGCATAGGGCTCTAATACCTGAGGTTACCTTAAATTTAAGATTCTCTTAAGCTATATCAATATGCTAGATTAGCAAAGTGGTTAATTCTGAAGTGTTAAATTTATGTCTTTTGTTTTGTTTTCTTTATTCATTTGAATTTTCTTATTTTATATAATGGGTATATATTGTACTTCTATAACAAGAAATATTTTTGATACTATTTTAGATAAGCAAAATTATAAGAATGAAAAAGAAAGGAGAAAAGACCAGAAGGCAGGATAGAAAGGAGGAGAAGAAGAATGAAGATAGAGGGAGAAGGAAGGAAGGAAGGAAGGAAGGAAGGAAGGAAGGAAGGAAGGGAGGAAGGAAGGAAGGAAGGAAGGAAGGAAGGAAGGAAGGAAAAAAATAAGAGAAAAAGAAAAGACATGAACCCAGGCCTTGAGAAGTAGTACACTGTTGGACTACTGTGATTGTCTTGTTAGGGTCACAGGGTAGACCACGCCCTTGTATTCAAGTAATGTTTCCACGAAGAAACATGTGTGCCTACTATCAGCCTTCCTGAAAAAGGCTAATTCTGTATTTGAGAAGCCTTCACTTGAGGGTTAAGTTGGGCCTAGGCTCTAAGGTGTGGAAATGCCTGGAGAATTATCACAGGTGGGAGGTGCGTTACCCCTGATCACAGGGAGGAAGGCAGCTGGCTGTGATGTGGGCTCTCTAGACTCTGAATACCTATGTCTAGTAGCTGCTGAAAGATGGAATCTGCAGCAGCCCCTTAGCTGGGCTAGAATGAGGATGTACTTGCCTCAGACTGGTGTCCTAAAGGGCAGGACACCAGTCGTGAAGATTGGTGGGCTTGGAGGCACAATGAAGTGGCAAGGTGACAGCCAGTGTAGAGAAACTGGGGGTGATGTGTTCCAGCAGGAGATTTGCCAGGAAACCCCTCCAGGCAGATAGTTCCTGGGAATTCAGCCGGTGGGGATGGGGGCAGGGGCTCACATCACGACAAGCTAGCCATAAAAAGCAGACATAACATTTTGTCCCACCTCAGACTTGTGAGGCTTGGGACAGTAAGTGGCAGGGAGCACACATGGCTAAAAAACTGCATGAAAGGAAATGCAACAACCTGCTGGCTGGAAATACATATCATTTGTTGAATCATGGACAATTTCTTTTCCTTTGTTTTTTTTTATAATTTCTGAGTCATGTACAACTTCTTCCACAATTAAAAATAGCAGCATGTTAAAAGTTATGTGTTATGTTCAGTCTGAGAACCCCAGGCACTGCTCAGTTGAGGTGTCCTTGTCGCCTCTCATAGTAGTGCACTGTATGGAATTACTCCTCTCCCTGCTTGCAGGTGCCTGCTTCCAACCTGACACCCTGAAGGTTCCAGCCCCTCTCCAGAGTTCTTTCCTCTTCTTCTACAAAGAAGAACAAGGTCGACTAAATTGTGTTACACCTGTGTACTCAAAGAGGCAAAGCTGATTGTTAAGTAAAGCAATCAGGAGGTAACTGTTGACTCTACCCTTCAAAGGATCTAGAAACTGAATGGAGGGTAGTGAGCTATGGGAGCAGAGACTACCACATATATGAACTGACATGAACCTCTGCATACATGTCCAGAAGGGAGGTACTGTTGTTAAGATTACTGTGATGTGGAGCAGTGCAGTATTTTATTTTCAGATGTAACTTAACCATTTGGTATCTAAAAATCCTACAGGTCTCTTTTCGGAAGAGATAGATGATCTGCACTCGAAGTACTGTATAGAAATTCTAATCTTGAGCTGCTGATAAAACCTTGATAAACATGAATTATATTTGCAAACTGCCAAAGAGAATACTAACCACCCATCTGATAACATTCTGGTCAACAAGTGTAGTACATTTGGATCATGTAAATGCAATGCCTCATCCAAACATCCTCACTTAACCACAGTTATAGACTGCGACCTATAACTACTTTTTGTCAAGAGCTGGTATAAGAAATGGCCATGGGAAATATATGCAAATAATGATTTTTGCAAACACAGATTGTCCATTAGATTTCTCAAAGTCTCTATGATTGGGATCCATATGAATCATTTGTCCTTGATTTTAGCATTTGTGAGAGAAAACAAGATGTTCTGTCCTTAAAAACATGTTATCTTTCCTTCCACTAGACAAGAGGGTCTCATGACACTGCTCTTGTGCCTTGGGTAATCACAAGCTCAGAATTAATTTAGTACTTAATTGTGGTAATGGTTTAATTTCTGCTTCTTGATAAAACTATTTTTCTGTAGCTCCTTCTCATTCTCTTATCTTTATTTGAAACACCTTAGTTACATAATTATAGTGCAGGCTGTCAGTGGGCTGGGGCTGTTGCTAAGTTCTCCTGGCACAAGAAACAGCCACCCCACCTGCTACCCCCAATCCAGCCACACGTGATCCCAGGAAAAGCTTTCACTTTGTTCTAATTTGGGATCCAGCTGTGTAGTTTTTAAAGGATTTTATTTATTTATTTTTTAAAGAATGGGAAAGGGAGGGAGAAAGAGAGGGAGAGAAACATCGACATGTGAGAGACACATTGATCAGTAGCCTCTCGCACATCCCCAACCAGAGTCCTGGCCTGCAGCCCAGGCATGTGCCCTGAATGGGAATCGAGCTGGCGACCTGTCTTCAGGGTGATGCCCAACCCACTGAGCTACAACATTTGGGGCCAGCTGTGCATTTATTTTTTTTGACATGTTTGGGGCATCAGAAGACAGACTAAAAAGAGGTATAACATGTTAAGAGATGTCTGAATACATTCTAGCCTTAATTCAAGGGAAGGAAAAAATAGTCCAATATTTTTTTCTTCTATAATGAACAAAAACCCTAAAAGAAAAAAAATTGTGTCTCTGGACTAGTAATAGAAACAAAGAAGATTTACAAAGTGAAAATTATAAAACCTTACCATTAAAAGCCCAGTTCTATGATAAAGTTGTATGCTGATACTTTTTACAAAATCCTTGCAGGTCTATAAAGCTCCGTGCAATCAATTTCCAAACTACATTTCCAGCTTTTTCTCGCCACTCTCCTGCTCATTCACTGCTGCAGACATACTGACCTTTACGTTCCTCAACAATGCCAACCTCATTCTTTTCTCAGGGCCTTTGCAATAGCTGGGCCTTCTACCTGAAACACCCTCATCATATCTTCATGTCTCTTTGTTATCATTCAAGTTTCAACTCAAATAGCAATCATAAGGCTTTTTCAGACCAGCCCCTCTGAAGAAGCCCTTGTACCTTCATTTTACCTCCATCACATCACCTTGTTTTTTCCATTGCCCGTGTCACTACCTGAAATTATATTTGCTCATGCCCTCCTCTTTAGAATGAAAGCTACGTGAGATTAGAGAGGTTGTTTGTCTTGTTCATGTCTCTATTCTTAGCACCCAGGACAGTGCCAAGCATATAGAAGGTCCTCAATAAAAATTTGTTAATCCATTCATTTACTCAACATTAATGTATTAGATCTGAGTTCCCATGAAACAGACTTTGAGGTAGGTCATGTATTGATAGGATCCTTTGGGATCAAAACCTGTGGGCAGAGAAGGATGTAGGATTGGATGGAGGGAGGGGTTGAACTGTAATGTGGTCATAACAAAGCTGTAGTCAATCCCACAGGAAACTGTGGAGCTTGGAGGGCCCTTCAGAGTTGTCCCACCTTGAGGCAAGAGGGCTGGGTCTTTATACCTTTGGAAAGGGCATGAGACCTTGGGGTACTCGGCTCTCTTCAGTCAGAACAATTTTGGGGATGAGGCAGTTGTGAATAGTTATCTACTGACACTTGGTTTTAAGGGGGGAGGGTGACCTGGGCTACGCACCACAGCACCCTCTACAATTAAACATTGACTGTGAGCCAAAAATGAATGTAGCTGCTGCTAATGCAGCAGTGAACAAAAGGAACACAAATCCTTGGTTTATTGGAGCTTACATGTTAGTAGATTAATGAATCAATTAGTCTGTCAACCTGTCAATCTGTATGTAGACTGTATCACAACACTCTCCTCATTTTAACAGAACATCTTCTGAATAGTAAGTAGTTGAAGGACCTTGATGCTTAAGGGGCATAATAAAGAAGGAAAAGTCCTGAGCCCTTTGACAGAAGCTATCATAAGCTTGTCAGAACTAAACCCCTTGTTGCAGGGGGAAGTGCTAGGCTCTCATTGCATCACGCTATCTTATTAAAACAACTTGTCAAAGGGGTTGCATGGGTGACTAGTGAAAAGTTATCAGGTGTCTTCTATAAGCGAGGCACTGCAATGCGATTTGGGATGAGGGTCTGAGTAAGGTTAGCTTCATATACCTCCTCCCCACCACCCTGAGCACTCAGCCCTCACAGAGCTTACCCTCCAATGGATGACATGGAAGGGCAGAGCAGCAACTTCAATCCCATGTGATGGGGATTCAGGGACAATGTGAGCACTGAGGAGGGGTCTGACAGAGGGAAGTTTTTTGGGGAAAGAGGCTTCTAAGTTGAAACTTGCATGATGACTGGGTGTTATCCAGCAAAAGAAGGTGGGAGGTGTGTTCTACACAGGGGAACAGGAACACACTGAAGTGTGCTATTCAAATGGCACTGAAATGACAGTTATTAAAAAACTGAAAGTATCCAGGGGTGACTGGAACAAAGAGGGAAAAGAGGGAAGGTGGCCTAAGATGCGGCTGAAAGTGGGAGGGGGCAGGTCATGAGGGGCCTTATAACCCTGAGTGCGGTGTATGAAGTTCACTAACGTGTTTTCAAAAGCAGGGACACGAATCCTCCAGGTGGTGTCCTACCACCGAAAACCCTGCAAACTGACAACAAGGTCATTTTCTTAAGTTCAAAATGGAGATACTCCACATATACATCCTATCTTTTTTATTCACATTTTGTCTTTTTTTCACTTGTCTCTTACCCAACTTTTGATTTATATATCCATTTATCTGTCTGGATAGAGTATACATATTTTCAGTTACCCTGGGCTTTGAAGTTTTCTTTCATTTCTATAATAGGCTTACATTCTCCCTTTTTCTGATAAATTCATTTTTGAATTCATGGGCTGCGGAACACTAGTTCTAAGAGATGCTTTGGGAAAAAAAGGAGGGGGAGTCTTAGGTCAACTGTCTACTTCTTGGAGAATCACAACCCACATCAGGCTCTGGGAAGTCCTACAAGAAAGAAGTGTATTTTAATTGTTGGGACTACTGTTTCCCAAACTTATTCTACCACAGAATTCACCCCAGAACTTTTGGGTTGTTTTTGTTGGTGGCAGTGTTTATGTTATAGAACATCTCTGAACATCCCCAGAGCAGCAAGCATCACTGAGAGATGTGTCCTGAGGTCTGTGCCTTCAGCCTCTTTTCCTCCATTGTCCTCCTTCCCTCCATTATGTCATGCAGGGTTTCTATAATCTTGTCTCCTCTCCTTAGTCTAGGCCACTCCAATTGATATTCTGTCATGCCACAGGTGTGTCTTATTCTTAAGACTTAGTATAATCCTAACTGATGGAGACAGAGAGTAGACTGGTGGTTAGCAGGGAATGCGGGGTGGGGGAACAGGGAGATGCTGATCAAAGGGTACAAATCTCTAGCTAGACGATGAATATGTTCTGGGGATCTGATGTACAGCCTGGTGACTGTAGTTAACAATACTGGATTTCAGGGTGTGGCAAAAGAAAGTTTACAGTTGTTTCAAATATAGTTGTATTCTTGTATTATTGTTTATGAATCACTATATTATTTACTATAGGAACAATTGTAAGTCTACTTTTGTCCCACCTTGTATATACTTGAAAGTTGTTAAGAGAGTAGATCTTAAATGTTATTACTACAAAAAGGGTAACTATGTGGGAAGTTGATAAAATTTTTGTGATGAACATTTCACAATATACACCTATATCAAATCATTATGTCATCCACTTTCCTACATATGTGATATGCCAACGATACCTCAACAACACTGGAAAAAAGATATATGGTTTATTCCATTACCTTCCTTATTCGAGAGGCTCTGGGCTGCCTGGCCCACCTGAATACCATACATTCCAAAATTTTGTCCACATCTTCAGGCTGTACCATCATTACTCACATCTGTCAGTCCATCTGTATGTTGTCTCCTGCAGCATGTGATTGGCTCATTTCTTTCTGTGTATATCCTGTATGTCCCCACTCCTCTCTGGCAAGTTATGTCTTACTCCCTTAAGGTTTATTTCAAAACTCACCTTCTGTGGAATCTTTTTCTATGTTAGCACAATTCTACTTTACCTCTTTAATACATTAACACTTGCATAATACTGAGGAAGAGGATTTGGAAATATTGCAAGGTATAACTGAATGGGAATAGTGCCTGGCACATAGTAGGTGCATGTTTTAAACATTTTCTATGTAAATGACTAATACTAAATATTATGTGTTAGAGCAACAACAATATAAAGATGACTGAATGCATTGCCATTACTAAGCCTAGTTCATGGTGCACTAAAGTTAGAAGGGAAAAAAGGATTATCTTGTCCCACCATCTCATTCAACATGAGCTACCTAAAGCACGGTGACATTAAATGAATTATCTAAAGTCACATATGAGGCCAAGCAGAAACACAAGCTCAGGCTACTTGATTCTTAGTCCAGTACATTTTCCCTTCCCCAGGCAAGCTTCTCAGCAACTCGCTGTTCATGTGAATGAATGGCCACTTACGTCACCACATGGGAGGTACCAGATGATATGAACTTGAGTTATTCACAAAAGGAAGAGGATACTCTAGGTTGTAGTACTCAGAGGGAGCTAGGGACAATGAAGACTCAAACCAAGGAACCAGTATAATTTAGGAAGTTGGGGTTGTGGGGTAGAGCAGGGAAGGCATTTAATTTGACAGAAATCAAAGGAAGAAAATGTTTGGAAATGAGAGAGTGAGTATAAGGTATATCCAGGAGGGCATACATGGGTAATCTAGCCAGAGATAAGAAATAGGCTAAAAAATAGCCTATCCTGTGTGCCTTGGGCACTTTCCAAGGTAGTTGGAATAGATTTCTTCACTTTTCCCATCAGAATTTATGACTTGGAGCCTGAAAAGAGTTCTCTAAATATGGAACTGAACATTTTCTAAAGGGAGAGACAGAGTCGTTCATTCACTGCCATGCGGCTATCACAAAGAAGACCACCGCCTTTGTGTTATTTGCCAACAGCTGGAGGCTGGCTTCACAATCCCCCTTCCAACTTGGCCACTGTGAGCTCTCCCACTATGAATACTCACGTGAGAACACTGCAGCTATTTTGGGTGCTTGGGTAAAGTGGCCTTCTAGAATGAGGCTGGGGCTTTTTATATTCTTAAAATTAGCTGGTGGTGGCAACTTTCAGGATGAAGCACCCACTGGTAATTGAATTTTGATGAATAGTTAAGAATGAACATAAAGTAAAGTTCTGCAGAGCTTAACAGTGCACTGGCATTACAAGTGTGACCTGCTGCACATCCACCTGGCCGGCATTTTCAGTCTCTGTGACAGCCATGAAGCACACAAATGCACTGGTGTTGGGGGATGCTGTCAATGATACTGAATGTTGACAACAAGTAAGGTCTCCCATCAGCTGGGAAATCCTGGGGCTATCCAAAATTGTTTACACACACACACACACACACACACACACACTCATCAAAGCCAATGTGAAAAATTCATTTCCAAAGTGGGAAATGTCTATTCTGTGCTGTCGTTCCCAGACAAAGCCCTTTCTTATTAATACCAGATGAGAAACATTGCAGCTGCTCTTCTTCCATTGGGTGCATGTACAAAACAGGCAGGGAGGAGCAGTTGCTACATATGCCATACGTAATCCCTATCCAATTGGCTCAGGGAACTGCTTTCTTTTTTATGTGTTAGAAATCAGATGACATGGGAAAGTTATTTTAAAAATAGTCTCTGCACAGTAATGAATAAGTTCATTTGTCTCTGGAGGCCAAGTGTTGGTTTCAATTTTAAAAAAGGAAACAACAATAACCACTTTACATGTGGTGTTACCATAAAAGATGTGGCATTAGAATGTGATTGCTGAGAAATCTGGGATCCCAGAAAAATCAGACATGTTGAGTAACACATGAAGCTACCAGTTCTTTATATATACAGTTGGAGATTCACACTTTCTGTTTCCCATTATCCGAACGACTCTGGTGATTCACATAAGATCCATAGTTTGGAAAACCAAAGACCAAGCAAGTTGTCTCTGCTTCTCTACCACAGGCCCCAGGGTTCCAGCCAACATTCTCCTGGCTTTTCCGCTGGGAATGAACTCTTCCTGGTTCCATTATTTCTGGCTCTTCTGGGTCAGAGACACATGCACAATAGCCCTCCTCTCCATAACTCATTTAACAGGTTTATATTAAATCAGCCCCATTATGGTGTTACTTTACAACAACTGGTTCATATCTGGTGCCTCTGTGCTTGGGTCCCTGTGCTGTTTTGCTGGCTGCTAGTGAGTTCTTTTTGGATGGGGTTCAGTTTTGCCCTTCTAGTCACGTTAGAGATTGGAAAACTTCTCCCAAACTCAGATTGTCTGACTGAAGTCCCACCACCTCCTGTGGGGTCTCTTAAGGACCTTGGTCTGTGGTCTAGTCCTTAGGTCTCCACTGACTCCCTCCCAACCCCGCAGAGCTCCCAAGCTCTGTCTGACCCATTCCCCCTTTTACCAAGCCTCAGTTTCAATGCTCAAGTTTGTAGGATCTTGAGTACAAATACTTCCTTTGTTTTCACTGTTATTACTAAACATTCTCTTAGCTTTAGCTACCACTTACCCACTTCTAATGTTTACTTGGTCACTTAAAAACATTGAAGATTTCTATGGTGTGCCAGGTGCTGAAGGTGATACCAAAAATTCTTAATAAGAAGAAGACATGGTTCTTTCCTTCAACTTGTTCACAGTCTAAGGTATCATCCTGTATGACATACTGTACATTTGTGTAGCACTGTAATGTTCACAAATAACTTTCACATATAATTTATGCTTTATGCTATAAATTAATTGACTTTCCCTATTCAAGACCACAACTGTTCCAAAGGAGTCATAAAACTAACTTTCCCATGATGTAATTCAGATTCGTACTGGAAAGAAACCTTATAAAAGTAATGAATGTGAGAAAGCCTTCAGTTAGAATTGTCATCTTTTTCAATGTGCAATAATTTGTACAGGAGAGAAATGCTATAAATGTTTCATTGCCTGAGCAAACTGGCTTCTTGACCTATATTAGCTGGTGAATTTTCTATTTAAAGAGGAATCCATTCAGGACCATTTGGGGCCTTAATACCAGGTTCATCTCTTTTCAACAGGGAGAATGTACAATTTATGCTTTTGAAATATGATTTATGTAAGTAGTTTAGTATAATCAGTTATTCAGCTTGTTATTCAGTCTGATGCAATCCCATAATATTACCATTTTTTGTACATTTTGGTGAAAGCTGACAGTGATTATTTACTACAATCAGATAAGGTATAGCTGTGCCAGACACAAGTATGCACACACCTAAAAATATTCTGTTGTCTGTGTGGTCAACTAAAAACTATACTTTGCAGAATTTCAAGACAAAGGTGTCAGTGGCATCCAGTGCCAAATCCTAAAGGCTGGAGTGGAAGTGTCCCTTCATGGAGCTACATTTTTAACTCAAAGACTCTAGGCTCTTAGTGACTTTTAGGTAATTTGCTATAATTATAGGGTATGTTGCCCACCAGGTGCAGGTTAGCGCTATATATGTAAATGGAGCCTTGAGCGCAGCAGGTGGGTAGCAAAGAGGAAAACAGAGAAACCAAGATCAAAACATTGCTATCTGGGCAACCCGGGGATGCTCTGACCCTCAAGATGACTTTGAAGTTGATTCTTCAAAAGCTGGAGAGATACCCTTGGCTTCTGAATGGATGCATTTATATGAGCAACTTGTGCTGTCAATCATAATCATAAAACATCTTATTGTTCTGATATGTATGTTAAAGTTCAAAATTTTGATATCATCCAAGAAATTATTTCAGAACTCCATTCTCTTTACAACTCAGTTTTAAAGTGAGACTTTTAAAATGCTCATAGAGTAGTCTTTATCTTAACAAATACCTTAAAAAGAAAGGGCGTCTTCAGAAGCATAAATTTTGGTTTAAAAAAATCAAGAATTCAGATATTGAATACTGCCACTGTATCACTGGAGTTTCAATATACAAATGTGCTTCCTCCTCTACCCTCCCAAAGAAACGTTTCAAACAAATATCTAGAGATGTGTAACCACACTAGAATGCTGTGCCTCATTATGGACAGCTCTTCTGTGTCAGAGTATGTCCTTAATTGTACACAGCATTTTCCTGGGCGCTATTCTCTATTCCCTTCTGTCTTGTATTAGTCTTAGTGGAAAGGGGTGAATTAAGGAAACTAACCCTTAATGATTATCTACTACATCTAGCCATTGAAATTCATGTTAAAATGTTGTCTTTTTAAATCCTTATAGAGAATGTGTCACATAACTATTATTATTCCCATTTTAGAGATGTTCCCACATCTTGGCTATTATAAATAGTGCTATAATGAGCACAGGAGTGTTAGTGCTTCTATCCATCAGCCATAACCATTAGAAATGTAATTTTTAAGAAAGAATTTCAATTCACAGTAGTAACAACTAAAAAGTACTAGAGTGTAAACTTAATAAATATGCACAAACCTCATGGAGAAAACTATAAAGGTATACTGAAGGAAGTAAAAGAGAGTTTGGATAAATGGAGAAAGTATTATGAATGTAAGGACTCAATATTACACAAATGAAATTTCTCAAATTCACTTTCAAATACAATGCATTCCCAATCAAAATTCCCATAGCATTTCTCATAGGAGAGCATAAATACAAAAATTGTCAAAATAATTGTCAAAATATGCTATTATAACAAAGTATTATAATGACAACAATATTCTTTGGGCATGAAATAATAAATAAAACCATGGAAAAGACTAGAAAGTCCAGATGGATACACAAACATACAGCTACACGTATGCGATTTTGGTATAAGAATGATAGTCTCAGCTCTGGGGATGAATGAACAGCACAGCAATGGTGTTGGGACAACTGATTACCTATTCACAAAAATGCACTCTTGATGGATTAAAGAACCACGTGTGCATGTGCATATGTGTCCGTGTACACTTGAGCTACACACATTTACTATGAAAATTATTTATACATGTGCACAGGGAGACTTTTACAGGGAGATTCATTTCATGATCATTTTAATAGTGAAATATCAGAAATAATGTTCATTATTGTTAGAATCAGGGAACAAATTATGGCGTATCCAAATATGAAGTGCCATGCAATTATTGAAAGAATGAAGGGCACTCGTATGTAAGCACGTTAAAGGCTCTTAGAGTCGTGTTTTTGAGAGTAAAACACAAGTTATATAAAATGTCCAATATTATACTATTAATATTAATCAATTTAAAGATATCATTCTATGCAAAACCCTACTGATTGCCCTGACCAATGTGGCAGAGTTGGTTGGGCATTGTTTGTCCTGCAAAGGAAAAGGTTGCTGGTTCAATTCCCAGTCAGGGCACATGCCTGAGTTGCAGGTTTGGTCCTCATTGGGACATGTACGAGAGGCTACCAATCAATGTTTCACTCTCACGTTGACATTTCTTTCCTGCTCTTTCTTCCTCTCTTCCTTTCTCTCTAAAAGTGAATAAAAAAATTAAAAATAACCTACTGATTATGTCTATATTATCTATATGTATATACCGTATATACATACACAGACATCTACAGCCACAGATATACCCACATATATACATATAAAGCAAGGGCATATGTTTTAATATATATTATATGTTTAATATGTGTAATATATATGTGTATATAAAATAGACCACAATGTTTTCTCTCCCCTGGGGAGTAGACTGATCAGGGTTTTCAAGTTTACATGGCAGAAGATGACTTTCTGCTTTAACTATTACACTAATGTGACATATTTCATGTTGTTACATTTCCTGTGCAAAGTGATGAGAAGAGTGAATCTTACCTATCTCAGAAGAATCTCTGGAAATTAAAGATCAAGATATTAAGGGCTAAGAATTAAATGAGGCATGAAGACTAAACTCCATTAACATTTTCCATTACTTTCTGGCTAAATATTTTGGAAATATAAATATGGGGGTGGGAGGCAAAGAAACAAGCAAGGCCGCTCATTTAATCACATTCCTGTAAAAGCCTCTGCTTGCTTTGGCAAAACTGATCCCAGGCTATGTTTCTACCACAGCAGGATATGCAGGGTAAGGCAAAAGTAGGTTTACAGTGGTGAGTAAACAGAATAAACAGACTTTATTCTTGTATTATTATTATTTACTAATTACTGTATTTTCTTGCCTACAAACCATGATAAACCTACTTCTGCCCCACCCTATGCATTATTCCAATGTTCAAGTAGAACACCAGTTTCATGTAAAGATGCAATCGCACAAGCACACAGAAGCTGTTTAGATGGGTCACAGACATAGAGAGTGGTTATACAGATTCTCTTCTGTGTTCAAAAGAATGTCAATTTATGCTTCACCCAATGTGCATAGTCAGAACATATTTGTGGACTAATAGGAACAATCTTTAGGTTAACTTATAGAGTTAAGATTCAAGGATCATTCCCCCAGCTACATAGTTACGAAAGGGAAGAAGCTTGAACCCACTCCACCTCTCCAGGATATGCATCAAAGAAATTCTGCATCCTATAGAGTTCCTTTGCTTGTATAATGTGGACTGCTCCATATGGTGATAAACATGGTTGAGAGCATCTGCAGTCCTGTTGAATATTTGTATATATTGTATAGTTCCCACTACTGTACTCATCCACTCAGAGGAGACATTTGTCAGATATCCTCGTTAAAGTTACTGGAAGCTGATCTTTGAAAAGATAAGGAATGAGAAAACTTGTAGTTCTAACATTCCAGATAAATAAACTCCTAGTAGTTGAAAACCACTGAAGTTATACTTTCAATTACAGATCTATCTCGAACACTGAACCACTGAGTTGAGATGTGAACAAATGCTGAAATATACTTAATCCTTTTCAATAAGCACCCAGTTTTAC
The DNA here is from genome assembly GCF_004126475.2 of Phyllostomus discolor. NCBI lineage: Eukaryota > Metazoa > Chordata > Mammalia > Chiroptera > Phyllostomidae > Phyllostomus > Phyllostomus discolor. The sequence continues at coordinate 151,850,263 of NC_040904.2, forward strand.
CAATCATCTTTGGATCTTGTAGCAAGACAAAAAAATTCAAGCTCCCTGGTGCTAAATGAAAAATAATCCTGTAGCCTGCATGCTAGGAGTCATCTAGAACATTTTCTTGCAATAATAGAGTGAGAGGCTATTCGTTTAAACAGAACTCTCTCCACTCTCGCCTTTGAGACATCTGTTGCTCGGTTTATTTTCTCTTCCGTCAGTCAGATCACGAGAACTTTTTCTAACACACCCTCCCAAATTTTCACATGAAAGAGATAGGACAAATTAATTTTTACCATGTATATTTTCTGCCTTACTCACTGTACAGCTTGTTTTGGGGCAAATAGGCTTAGAGGTTTTCAGCTGTTTTGTTCTATGGGGCACACCTGAAGTACGTACAGCTCTTAGCTCTGATGATTCAGACTTCTAGGAAATTTTGTTGCTCTTCTTTAAATCCTCCAGCGCAAAGCCTTTATTCGTCAATATAGAGCATACAATGGCCCACTCTCGTAATTTCCACTGGAATGTTTAATGAGTGTCTAAAATAAAAAGGTCAGAAACAGAGCTCGGCCTCATGCTCTCCCCACACCCACCAAGCCTGCTGCTTCGGAAACCTCCACCTTAGCACAGCCCCCCAGTGAAGGGTTGCTCAGGCCAATATCCTCAGAGGCCTCCTTGATCCTTCTTTCTTTCAAACCACATATTCAGTTATCAGGACATTTCATCATCACAGTGTACTTGTGGTCTCATCTCTCCTCCCAGCTCCACTGCTGGTCTGAGTCTCTGCTGTCTCACCTGGGCCACTGCACTGACCACCCACTGGGCTCCCTGTTCCTACTCTTTACCTCTCAGAGTTTGTTCTCCAAACAACTGCTTGAGAGCCTCTTTTAAAATGTTAAGCTAATTTTGTCCTTTCCCTGATCTAGTCCACCCAATGGCTCCCTGTTGCTCCTACAACAAAATTCATGAGCCTTACTTTGGAAGCCAGGACTTGGCTTCTGGTTGTTCTTCATCCTGATTACTTCTCTAATTTCCCTGCCCTCTCACTGTACTTCAGTGGCGTTGTCCTGCAGGTGTTTATCAAGCCAAAGGAGCATGCTTCTGCCCCAGGGCCTTTGCACTTCCCGTTTCCTGCCTGTGATACTCTCCCCATGAGTATGGTTCACTTTATTCAAATAGTATTTCTTCAGAGAGATGAGGTCACCCTATCTAAATGAGACAGCCTGTCATTCTTATCTTACCTTACTCTACTATCTCTTCCTCACTGTTAGGTTGTATATTTTGTCCACTATTTGTCTCTCCTATTAGAATGGAAACTCTATGAAAGCAGAGACCTCATCCACCTTATTTATCACAGCACCCCAGTGCCTAGGATAGGGCTTAGGTTTGTCAGCACTCAGTAATATTAGTTAAAATGAATATGTTGTTACTTACAATGAGTAAATTGGTAGTACATAAATTATACCTCAATAAAGCTGTTAAAAAATGGATTTTGATTTAAAAATTGAGGAAAAAAATGAATTGATCAAATGATTGAATTAAAGCAACACTTAACTTGAATTGCTTATACTTCCTAAAATAAAATAAAAAGTATTGATCTATGGAAATCAGTGTTTCTAATTTTATGGCTGATTTCATCCAGTGAAAAGCTTCTAGTTCTTTTTAAATTATATGCTTAGCAGTTTGAAACATAGGAATATAATGTCTTTAAAAATGACTTACATATTTAAGTGTTTTCTGAGTGCCCAGAGACTCCGCTAGTTTGCACATAAATTATTCCCTAAACTTCTCAGAGGCAGCTACCATTATAATCTCATGATGAGGAAAGAGTAGCTTAGAGAGTTTGTTTCCAGCTCAGTGTCACAGCTATTATGTGACAGTGCTTGGATGCAAACCCAGGCATGCTCCAGCACTAATTCTTATTAAGGACTGAGACTAAAGGACAGAAAAGAAGTTAATGAGATGGATGCCAAATTGCCATATTTTGTAAGTGTCAAGGGACCCCAGGTATTTTTAAACCCATAATGTCTCCCTTGCATCCTTCTTCCTTCCTTCTACCCAGAGTGTGGGCCACTCTGCCCAGCTGAGCCCAAGATCGCCCTTTTCCAACTGAACTGCCTTCACAGCCCTGCGTTACGTTTTACGATTCCGATAGGATTGCAGCACCTCTGCATCACACAATTCTTTCTTGGTCTATAAGAGCATATGCTATCATTCCAGATTCACTTTAAACGTAAAGAGGATTATGGGCTCAACCCAAATAATCCAGTGTTGTCAACTGCTTCCCACACGGAACCATCTACATTACTGTTGAACATATTCTATGGCATAAATTCTTTTGGCCTATTTGGCTGCTGCTCAAATTCCTCCATGTTAGAATGTACTGGGACACGGAGGACCTAAGCCACCACCTGTGCTGGAACAAAGAAGGTATGTGTCACTGGCTAAACACCAGACCAGGAGATTCCTGTTATCAGAAGCAACTGAGACACAGCCGCAGGCATCCTACTGGAAACCAGTTGAATCATCATTACCCTTCCCCTCTCCCTGGAGCTTTTCCCAGAGGCAAGGCCCATAAATAAATTTCCCGGACTTTCAGTTGCTGAATCAGCCATCCCTGACCTGAGGACATTGTCTTGCAAACACCTGTACTCAGGACACCTGGGACAGATCAGCAGGGTGACCCACCCTCCCTGGGGTCTGCCACACACCCTTAAAACCCTTCTACCCTTTCCCTTACTGGTATGGTCTGCTTGGACTCAGCCCACCTGATCAGTGTTCCGCCTTCAACAAAAGCCCCTAATTGGAGCTTTTTGGCTCCCAGTCCTTTCTTAGCCACTTCGGCTACCTAATATTTTGGTGTTGAAACCTGGGACATCTCCTCCAGCCTCCTGAGACTAGAGACAAGGTGAGAAGTGAGCAGCGGAAGCTGAGCCCAGGCTAACTCCCTCACCCCATCTTGGTGAGGTTTGGAAACCCAGGAGCCAGATCAAGAACTCGGGGAGACCCACTTGTCCAGCCATCATGTACACACTGGCGAATCTCTCACAGTAAGGAAATAAGGCTCTGTTCCTTCCCAGCTTTCCCTTTTTTGTGCTGTGGTCCAGGACAACATTCCAGGAAATCTCGGCACCGAGTAGGGAGCTGCCCGCAAGTCCCGTCCCCACGAGGAGACCGAGTCCAGGGGATGCCCTTTTCTCAGCCTCCTCCACTTAGCTGCATGGACCAAGACACTCTGAAGAGGGGACACCCCCTCAGTGGTTTTTGGTCCAAGGAACACTTATCTTCCTTACCTTTATCTCCAGCATGGGGGCTTTCCAATGTCACCCTCCATGAGACACTCTGCTGAGATGTCTCCACTGTAACCTTAAGAAATTAAACCTAAAGTCCGAAATCTTACTGAAGAGGCTCATTTTCTATTGTAATAATGTCTGGCCTCAATATAAATTAACAACAGGTCCATCTGGCCTGAAAATGGGTCTTTTGATCTTCAAATTCTTACTGATCTTGACAACTTCTGTCACCACATGGGCAAGTGGATGGAACACCCCACATTCAGGCATTTTCCGACCAGCGCAGGCGCCCTCCCTTTGTCCCTCCTGCTCCACTTGCCGAGTCCTGCTTCTCCAACCCCCTCTACCCAGTCCTCACAGTCTGACCCTACTGGCTCTCCTTTCGATCCCGCCGATTGCTCTTCCTTCTGCTCCTGTTATGCCCCCTTCACACAGTGCCCCCCAGACCCCTAAATCTGACCCTCTCCTACCTTCCATGGATTCCTCTACTCACTCCAGTCCCACTACCCATGCCTTCTTCACCCTACAGAACATGGTCCCGGGGTGACCCTCCACCCCCGGGTACGCACTCTTTGTGCCCCCTTGGGGAAGTTGCTGGGCCCCAGCACCCAATTCCAGTCCATGTCCCCTTGTCCCTCTCTGATCTCTCTCAGGTCAAACAAAAATTAGGATCCTACTCCTCTGACTCTACGTGCTTTATTAAGGGATTTGGATACTTTACTGTCTCTTATGACCTTACTTGGAGGGATCTCTACATCATTCTTTCCACTTGCCTGTACCTGGAAGAGAAGGGACAAGTTTGGTTACTGGCTCAGGCCCATGCAGATGCTTTAAACAGACAAGACCCTAATAATGGTCCAGTGGGTGCTATTGCCATCCCACAGGAAGAGTCTGACTGGGATTGTCAGGAGGGGAGACCAGGCAGGCGGGCTTGTAGTCATGTGATCAATCAATCACCTGCCTAATTGTGGACTTTAAGTCTTCAGCGCATAAGGCTGTCAGTTATGACAAACTTAAGGAAATTACACAAGGATGGGGCAAAACCCCCACAGCCTTTCTGTCCCATCTCCAGGATACCCTCCAACGGTTCACTAACTTAAACCCAGACTCTCTGGAAGGCAGCCTACTTCTCCATATGCATTTTTTCCCACAGTCAGCCCCAGACATAAGGAGAAAGCTTCAAAAGCTTGATGCTGGCCCCCAGACAGGACAAACTGACAATGGACCTGGCCTTTAAGGTCTTTAACAATAGAGATGAGGAAAAAGCAAAACAAGAGAGGGAAAGAGAAGAACCAAAGGCCAAGTCCCGTCATCAGGCTTACCAGCTCTTAGCCTCGACCCTGAAGGACACCCAGGGGCTGCCTGACAAAAGGCAAAGGAAAAGGAAAACCTCCCTCCAGAACTTGCTTTAACAGTAGCAGGCCAGGGCACTGGTCTAGCTGCTGCCCACAGCCATGGCCTCTACCAGGGCCTTGTCCCCTCTGTAAACTAGAGGGCCATTGGCAGTCCAACTGTCCTCAGGCCTCTCAAGGCAAGGGGATATTGGTTACCCACTCAGAACAGACCCCTAGCTCTGGGCTCCTGGGTCTCCTAAGACAGGCTGTGGAGGACTGAGGGTGCCTGGAAGCCGCCATAGGCCCCACGACTATCTCCACAGTAGAGCCACAGGTAACTCTATTCATATCAGGTAAGCTACTATCCTTTCTAATGGACACGGGAGCCACTTATTCTGCTCTTCCTGAATATTCTGGAAGTCCTGTTTGTTCCTCGGTTTCTATTGTTGGCCTCAGTGGTACAATTTCTCAGCCTCTGGCTACTCCCCCTCTGATGTATGCCTTAGACAGACATTCCTTCACACACTTGTTTTTAATACTCCCTTGCTGCCTGACACCAATTCTAGGAAGAGACCTCCTAGCCAAAATTAAAGCTCAAATACTCATTCCTTCTCCTCCCAATCCTCAAGAGCTCTTTTGCTCTCTCTAACTAGCTTCGAACCTCACAAGTTGCTACCCCTCCAGCCACAGAAGTCCATCTATAGTTTGGAACACTGATATCCCCAGTATAGCTACACACCAACCCCCAGTTCAGATCTCCCTCCAAGATCCTTCCCATCTCCCAGGACAGCCTCAGTCCCCCTTAGCATGAGAGGCCCTACAAGAAATAACACCCACCTTAAGCCACCTCTTTCATGAAGGACTACTGTGACCTACAAGCTCCCCACACGACACCCCCATTTTCCCAGTCAAAAAGTCGAATGGCACTTATTGTTGAGTTCAGGATTTACGAATCATCAACTAGGCTATTATTCCCCTCCACCCAGTTGTCCCTAACCCATACACTCTTCTCTCTCTTATTCCTCCAAACACTCCCTAATACTCTGTCCTCGACCTCAAAGACACATTTTCTACCATTCCTTTACACACTGACTCTCAGAATCTTTCCGCATTCACTTGGACTGACCCTGACACCCACATCTCCCAACAACTTACTTGGACAGTATCACCTAAAGGATTTTGAGACAGTCCCCACCCCACGGCTTCCCAGTATGACCTGGTTATTGCCCTTCTTAGGCCCCATATTCATGATACTTCTACTCCTGTTTGGCTCACGCCTATCTAACCTGCTTATAAAGTTTTTATCTTCCAGACTAGACCAGCTCGAAAAACAGGTCAGGACCATCCTTTACTTGCAGAATCAGAATCCTGCACAGGCTCAGGCTCAACTCCTAGATACAATCTAAAGATGACTCTACGACCCTTACCAGCATTGAAGTAGTTACAGAAGAAATTTGGCAATCCCTTTCCCAAATAAAACAGAAAAGAGCCTGAGATGTTAGAATGCACTGGGACATGAAGGACCTAAGCCACCACCTGTGCTGGAACAAAGAAGGTTTGTGTCACTGGCTAAATACCTGACCTGGAGATTCCCTGTTATCAGAAGCAACTGAGACACAGCCGCAGGCATCAAACTGGAAACCAATTGCATCCTCAATGCTCTTTTCCTCTCCCTGGAGCTTTTCCCAGAGGCAAGGCCCATAAATAAATCTCCTGGACTTTCAGTTGCTGAATCAGCCATCCCTGACCTGAGGACATTGTCTTGCAAACACCTGTACTCAGGACACCTGGGGTAGATCAGCAGGATGACCCACCCTCCCTGGGGCCTGCTACACACCCTTAAAACCCTTCTACTCTTTCCCTTGCTGCTGTGGTCTGCTTGGACTCAGCCCACCTGATCAGTGTTCCGCCTTCAACAAAAGCCCCTAACTGGAGCTTTTTGGCTCCCGGTTTTTTCTTAGCCACCTCGGCTACCTAACACTCCAGGAACCTTCCTCTGAGGCAGTCAAATAAGTTGTGAAAAAGTGTTCTAATTCAATTTAATGAGGTTCCTGTTTCTGCCACTCACAAATGACATCTCTGTGCTCCTGTCATTATGAGTAAATCTCAACCCTGAACCGTCTCCCCAAAAGACAGGCCCCCACCACGCCTGCATCATGTCCTTACACCATGCGTCTTGACTTTCTCATCCCCTGCATTCCCTTTCCTTCCTTTCCACCCTGCCTTTTCTGGCATTAACCTTTTAGTTTTCCCTCTTCATGTTCAACCTCTCATATCTAGTATTGAAACAGGAAAAGCTGGTGTTCAGGCTGCCTGTCACCTACCAGGACCAATAAGCAGAGACAGTGATTAAATCTTTATGGGCAATTTATTCAGATGGCTGGTGATCTGAGAAGGTGGCAGTTTTGTACCCTAACAAACAATCTTAAATTCCATTTTAAACTGACCCTGTGTAGAAGGAGAAGAAAAGTGTAAGTAAAGGGTTTGGAATTCAGGGAACAAGTTAATCAGATAAAAAGCTGCAGTATTCCTTCAACTATACCCCGGGCTGTGTGGCCTTTCGCTGTGCCCTGGGCCGTGGAAGTCTCACCCTGCAGTACAGTGGCTCAGATACCATCTTGAATTGCTTGCAGTCCTCCTGAGGCACAAAGGTGGGACTGCTTACAGTCAGTCACCTGGGGTCAGGGTGGATCATACCTCCAGTTCCTGGAATAACTGCTTTTTACGTACATTACTTACTAAGTTTATTAGCTATTGCCTGAAACTAAAGTTTTTCCAGCATTTGAGTCCCCCATCAGTATTACCACCCTTTCCTCCCTTTTAGTTACATGTTCTTAGACGTCATTGTGTTTTCTACTAAAACAAGATCATATTCAAACAGTGAATTACTCCTGATAATACCTTGCATTTACACAGCATTTTATGGCTCTCAAAGGTGTTTCATGTATCTAATTTAACCGATTCTTCTAAGCAGTGTTGTGAAGTACATACTATCATTACAATTTGAGAGAAAAAGAAACTGAGTCACAGAGCCTTGCCCCTGCCCACTACTACCCAGAAATACAGAAATGGGAGTAGAAAAAAAGCCTTTTTTTAAATCTTTTTGACTTCATCACAGCACACCACTTGTTAGCTTCTTGCAGGAGACTATGGCAGGATTTGTGCTGCTCATTGTGGTAGCTGCTAGTCAGACTGTGTCTCTTTAAATTTAATTACAATGAAACAAAATTAAAAATTCAGTTCCTTAGTCACATCAGCCTCCATTTATGTGATCAGCAAAGATATATGGAAAGTGGCTCCAGCATGGGACAGTGAAGACATTGAACATTTCAATCACTGAAGAATGTACTACCGGACAGCGCTGAGTTCTTGTTTTACTGAGAGAAAAGAAGAATTTTTGCTATATAGTCCTTCTCTCTGCAGCTGCATTGGGGAAGGATATATCCCGAGGTCCCAGGAGATACGGAACCAGCTCATTTTAGTGGACATCTACTTCATTGTTTCCCAATCTGGTCAGATTATCAGAGTTAGAGATTTCTGACCCATTAATTCTTGAATGAATCCATTGTGCTTAGAGGTGGACTATTAACTCCTAGTCTGCTAGTTGGGGACTCTAGTTATTGATAAATCAAAGACTCATGAAAAGTGAAATGACCTCAGGGCACAGTAGACATTATCTATTGCAATTCTTTTATTTTGTCATTGTAGAAATTGTAGTCCAAAGAGACAAAGTAACACCTCCAAAGTCACCAGTTAAAGGCAGTGCCCAGAATAAAATATGACTTACAGATTCCCTGTACAGTGCTCTCTTCTGTAAACCATGCTATTTAATTGAGCATCTGTAATCTGCCAAAACTATCCTGGACGTTGATTAGGAAAGGAAGTTGGAAGGCAACTTCTTCCTTCCTCCACTCGTGCCTTTCCCCCTGCAATCATTAAAAATGGAGAAGCTGTTTTTCTAAGACCATGCCAAAAAGGAACAGCCTTGTGAGGCTCCCAAGACAGCTGGCTGACAGGATTACACAGCCTCGCCTTGGATAATGAGACCGAGTCTCATGCCATACCTCACACAACTCGTTCCAGAGTCTGTGTCTGCCGAGAGCACCTGCTACACGACTCTCGCGCCATCAGCCACAGCACACAACTCTGATCTTTCCACGGGAGTTCTAAATAAGTCGGTGTTGGGTAGCTAAAGAAACCTCCACAACTTCTTGTCTACTAAGTCATAAAGCAACAGCTGGATGTAAAAATATAACCCCTGTCACTTATCCAAACAGCATGAGACCTGGCCTGAAGGGGCCTGAGGAAGTTCTTGGGCATGTTGTAATTCACAGCTGTCGCCTGGAGTAACATTTTTCCTCCCTGAGGTTTCGGGTGGCAGTGGGTTGCGATCATTCTCAAGTGCTGCTTTTCATGGTTCTGACCTTCGGTCCATGCATCACGGGGCATTTGCTCCCTCTGGGCTTCACTGTTTTTATGTGGCTGGGTGTGAAGTTCAGTGACTTTGGGCCATAACATCCCAAAGCTCCGTTTTCATTACTCCTAGAAGGGAGCTGAGATTTCTCAAGCAGAAGGCAAAGCAAGAATGCAGCTCCTGGGCTGACATTCTTTTTGCTTGAAAACACCAGCTTGCTAAATTTGGTTACTGTTTCTTTTTTTAGCGGGATAACACAAACGTCTGAATTTCCCACGCGGCGAAACAGCACTAACCAAAGCCGATGCCTGTTTGAATCTCTTTCCCTCGCGTCCACTCTCTGTTGCCACTTCCGATTTGACTGCTTACTTATAAAGAATAATTACAGGGTAAAATGGATTATGAGTTTCCTTAACACAAAGCAGAACTGAATAGTTAGTTGCAAAAATCCAACAGCTGCCCATGTTCATTTTTATCCCCTGAATGTGATGAACAGAAACAGGAATGAATATGTTTTAAGTAAACAGGCCATTTTCAGAAGGGACCTTGATGCAGGGAATGAAATAGAGTCTGGGTCCAGCTGAGCTCTATAATCAGCACACCCGCCACCATCTGTCAGGCCGGTCTCCTCTCCCTCGGGCTCTGGCTCTCGGGGCCCAGCTGACAGACGGGCATCATTAGCTGGCGTGTGCACTAGGTCACCCCACTGAGACAGGTCACCTTGTGTCTTTGGGGTGTTTTATTCCCCCCTGTTCCCAATTCTGATCCCGAGAAAGGAAAATTGAATTTTAGACTTAAGATTAAATGATGACAGTATGCAATCTGTCAGCTTCTTGCCGGCAGCCAAGCACGTTTGCTAAATTAAAAAAGAAGAGGAAAATATGACCCAGCTCCTCTTCCTTCAGTCCCTGGGGATCAGAAGCGGGGAAGCCCTGTCTGTGTACTGCCCATTTAAATGCAAACACCTCAAAGATGCTTCCTGCCTTTACAGCACTCTGTGGATTAATGAGCCAGCCTAGCGATTTTGTATATTCTGGCTAAAATGCGGTGAAAATGAAAAAAAAAAAAAAAACCTGGCACAAATGGGGAAGCAAAGAGAGAGAGTCTACATGCCGGGGACTAGTGGCAGCATCCGTGCAGGGAGCCACTTAGGGACACAGAGCGCAAGTGGAAGCTACAAACGTGCACGTACCCTCCAGGCCTGAGGGGTTTTAGTCAGTCATCTGTTTTAACACCTCATTCAGCAGCACAGACTCTCTTTCACAGTTTTCTCACAGATTTGTTTTCCCCCTTAACCCACCCAACATTGTGAGCCCTGCACGGTTTCCACTTTCTCTGGAGGCAGCTGCCAATCGCTAATCCTTCACCCGGGCATCTTGCCCCTCGTGCTGAACTCACTGTTTCTCCTCCTCGGTTTCGTAGGGCTTCCTTGTGAGGGGTAGGGACGGAGTTCTGAACCTCACTTTACACAAGTTCTGGCAAGAAGTTTTCATTAGTCAAATCTTAATGTTATCAATATCCCTTCTGATATGATTCAATTAATTCTTTTACTAAAGCGATTCATGTTTTGGCAGGAATATAATTCTAATTCAGCTGCATTTTAATTTGGAAGAAGAAGGATGATTGTTGGATCCCAAACGTACATGAAGGAGAATTGCCTCACTTCGCTCATGTGAACTGCAGCATCAGCACCATGCTGCCCTTTCACCAGAAAAGGACTCTGAACTGCACCGCGAGCCATCCTGCAGAATGGGTGGGTTGCGTTTCAGGATCCTAAAGTGTTTTAAACCGTGCATGTATTTTAGAAATATCACATAATAAAATGAGGACTTGACCTTCTCTAGGTATTTCTCAGACAGGTGCCCAGCCACGCTGGAGGAAGTCCTGTAACGGCTCAGACTGAGGCTTCTCCACCCTTGCTCTTTGAATCTCAGCTTTTGCATCCTGTGCAAGTTCTGGCTCAACTTCCTCTCTGCAGCCTGCCAATGGGTGCTCCCGACTTCTAGCAACGCACTCCAACTTTCCCCACTGCCTCTCCTCCTCTCCACTGCCCTGTTTAACCCTCACCTCCAACTTGACTGAGGAATAGAGGGTTTTAGGCCTTTCTTCCCTTCAATGCCCTGCTCCAACACAGGTCCCTGAGCCCTCGTCCTCACTCCCTTCCCAGCCCTCAGTGGAAGAGTGACCCTTCTCTGCTCTTGTCACATTCCAGGACTGGCTTTCATTTATCCTCTGTCCTCTATTTAGGCATACTTGTGCTGGCTTCCTCCTCTCAGTCTATAAATGTGTCCTACTCTTCCCTGTCTTAAATTTCCACCCCTCACCTGTGTCCACTCGGGTAACTCCTTCCCTTTAATGAAAAAAATGAAGTTCTACACTTGCTGTTTAGACTTCCTCAACTCTCACACACTTTTCAAACTCTCTACTGGTATGCCACCTTCTCGAGACCCTCTGGCAAAGGTCATCATTAACCATGAAATTCCCAAGTGGAAACGATGGGAATGGGAGGTAGACGGTCGTCTCTCTCTTCAGCTTTGTGTGGCCCTTGAAACCACAGCCCACTGGGATCGGTGTGCATACAGTTCTCCCTCCAAATCCATGTGCTAAATGCACAGAGGTGGGTCTGAGTTCAAATACCACCTCAGACTTCTCTGGCTACATAGCTTGAGTAAAGTTACCTATTATTAGTTTAGCTACAAATCATTACTGAAATAAGTGATTAAAGTTACAAGTAGCCAACAGATTGAGGATTAACAATGAGTCAGGCAGGGGCAGGACTAGTTCTCTATATGCATTATCTTGTTTAATTCTTATAGCACCTCTGTGAAGTAGTTGTTCCTTCATCATCATCATCATCATCACTACCTTATAAATGAGAAAATGAGAGCACAGAGGTTAAACAATTTGCCTCTTCAGTCACACAGCTGGTGAGTGGTGGAAACTGCATCCTTTAGCACTATCTTGTACTTTCTGTCTCTAAATTCCCGTTTACTCAGAGTGTGTATAAGATAAAGCCCAAGCTCCTGTACCACGTGGGCATTTCCTTGTGAATGTCCCAAAATGCAAACATATCATGTGTCCCAAACGGTAAGTATTACTTTTCCCCACTCTCCGTGATCCCCTGTGTTGGTTAATGGACCAGATCCTTCTCTCCAGAAACCTGAGTCCATCTGGATTCCTTTCCCTGATCCACCTCCTCCTCCGGGTTGCACTCCCCTGCAGTCTATCTCCCTCGCATTTCCCAAGTCAGACTCCTCCTCCCCACTCCCAGGGCCCCGGGCACTGGGCACCGGGCCCTCATGACCTCTCCCTGCTGGCCTCCCGGTTTCCCAAGTGCAGCTCTCGCTGGACGTCCCAGTGTGCCCTAACTGATGCTTTCCAGCCTCCAGAAGAGTTTCCTAAAACACAAATAGAATCATGTCCTTATTCTCTCCAAACACAGGTGGAGGTAAAGCCACCTTTCTTAGCTCTAAACATAGGAATCAGAGCTTGACGTGGTCCATGGAGTCTGAATCAAAAACCCAGGTTGTAAACGGCTACCGGCTACCGTGCCTCTGAGGATGCAAGGACGCCCACCAGCGCTGCGCTCCCTGCCGCTGTCTGGTCCACAGACTTCCCAGAGCTTCCGCAGCAGTGCTTTGCCTGAGCTATATTTTGGTTCGCCATCAGCTGGAATGAGACAACCGCAAAATAACGCAACAAATTCACCAATTTTGTTGGAGTTCCTTCTTGTCTAAGTTTCTATACACACCCCCGGTTACTCGTGCCAGAACCAGGGCGCACCTCCTGCAATCGCGAGTCTGTCAAACCCAACAGACTCCATGCCCCTTTGGAAAGAACAACAACGGTGACGATACAAGCTCCCTGAGATCAATATCTGACCCTTAATTTTCCTCTGTTAAGGGTATCAGAGTTCATTTATTGATCATTTTTGAAAGTAAAATTTTTTTAAAAATGCCTGTGTTGAAGCATTGAATAGTTTTAAGGTTGGACTAAAGCTGCAATTCAGAGAGGCTCTGTGAAATGTTTGTCCCTGTTTTTACGTTCTGTATGGGTTCATGTTTTCATCTGCGCTTTTGATAATACTGTGCGAGGTAGGAATTTTTATCTTTATTTTCTGAGTGTATATACTGAGACTCAAAATATTTAACCAAGTCATCCTGCTGGATGGCAGTGGGAGCAAGATTCTTATATTAAGTCTCAAGCTGTTCCCACTGACCAACCTCTCAGGAGTCTGAAAATATTTTTTTTAAATAAACTTTTTATTTTGGAATGATTTTTAATTTATGGAGAAGTTGCAAAGATAGGACGGAGTTCCTGTACACTCTTCACCCATTTTTTTCCAATGCTAAAAGCTTACCTTACAAAAATGTAATTATCAAAACTAAGAAGTTAACATTTGTATGTTATTATTAACAAAACTCTAATCCTTCTTCAAATTGCACCTGTTTTTTATCACTGACCTTGATCTGCTCCAGGATCCGATCCTGGACACGACGTCACATTCGGTCATCGCATTTCCTTTGTCTCCTCCAGTCTGTGATCCTTTTTCGGTCTTTTGGGTTTTCATTACCTTGATGGTCATAAAGAGTACTGGTCAGGCATTTTGTAGATGTTGAAACTAACTTTTTTAATCCCCCAAAATGTTACTTTTTTTGCTTTTAGCACTTTTAATCCATACCTGTGTAATTTTGTAGACTTATGTCAAAGGGCAGATTTCCTGTGTGTTTGCCTAGAAATGATTGTACATTTTTCCTTAACATTATTAGGGACCCAGAACTTTTTCCAACGTTATTTTTACCTTGCAAATAGCTGTGATGTCTAACCTCACATGAATGTAATGCCGATCCTCCTGTTCCCAGATAACTGGGTCTTTGGAGTCTAAAACAATAACTGAGCTGAAATTATTGCAGAAAACATGATAAATAGATATACAACATTAAGTTTGATACTATATTAGAAATCAGGTTAAATAAATGCTAGCTGTAATAGACCACAGTGACTTCTCCCAGTTAGTAATTCTTCATTGCCAATTACTTTGGCCTTCAGGAATGTGTAAGGCTAGATTACTGCGCTTCACTTCTCAGAGTGACAGTTTATAAAATAAAATGTTAAAAATGACAGCTTCCACCCAGTCCCTGGCACACAGTAAGTATTTGGTCAATATGAATTTTTTCCAGAGAATGCTTACCTAGAGCTTACTGGGTGCCTTTACACACAGTAACTAATTACACCTTACTGCCACCTGTTTAAAGAGGAGACACAGAGATTCAGAGAGGTAAAGGGAGTCTCCCAAAGATACACAGAGAGCAGGTGGTGTTGCGGGGATTTGAATCCAGGCACTCTGGCAACAGTATCCACTCTTAATTGCGATACTTCACTGATTCTTTGTTATCTAGGGAGGCCAAACTCATAATTCAGTTGTGCATATAAGTGAGTTTTCAAGATGACTGAATTTGAAATATTGAATAACTTGGCCCTTTCTGTTGGAACTATTTCTAAAATACATCACTTGTCACATTTCCTGGTATCAAAGGGTTATTAATGTAAACACCAAATTAAGTATTTTCCTTAAGTATTTTTATTTTGCCTTACACAGAGTGGTCTCAGCCTGATAAAGTGTTGATGACTTATTTTTCCTGCCATTTTGATTTACCTGTCACTTCTTGTGGCTTTCAGTTGTCCCGCAACTGACAACTCTAACAACATCATTTTTCTCTCCCTGCAATCACCTGCTTCTAGTTTGCTATTAGAATTGTATCTAAAATAAAAACAAATGGATACAGAAGGATGTCCTGAGGCCCTCTCTGGGGAGTTCAGAGCATGGGAGAGCACGTGACTGGTGATATCTCTCTCAGTTGTTCGCTCGTCACTTAGACGGCTTCTGCATATTTCCTTGGCTCTACTCCACACCATTGAGATGACTTTTGGAGAAATGAACTAATATATCACACATCCTGAACATAATGTCTTAATAAAATAGAATAATTAGCACTGGTTACTTTATATCCTCAAACTAATTACTAAATTCCATGACATTTATGTCAAAAAATAGATAAATTAGGGTTCATTTTTTAAATAATAATGCAAATATAGCCGATTACATCATTTAAAACTCTGTTGCCATCATCATCACAATTGGGCCCCACTGGTTTTTCTGTAGCTCAGTGGAGCAGTTCTCCCCCGGGGGAGACGCTCTAACCACAGGTGGCATCTGAGGGTGCAGGGTGGGGCGTGGATTGTTTCTAAGCAAGTATTTGGTGCCCTGAGTGACACAGAGAGGTGGTGGTCTCTCTGGTGGATGCCATTTCCCACCCTCATACCTAAATCCTTACAAGTAAAACCATGAGGTTTTTTTTTTCTTGTTGTCTTTCCCAACACTGAAATTATTCCAAGCATTTTCCGATGGGTGGGGTTTTTGTTCCTGACTCATTCTAGTGGAAACAAAGGAGTCCTCCGTCTGGGCAGGGTTGGGGCCAAATTAAGGAGGAAGCACTTTCGCTGCTATTTCAGATGCAGCCACATTTGGGAGAGAGTGGCTGGATTCAAACCAAGGTGTTTGCTTTTAACTCTCTAATCTTCCACGGTCTTTGGTACTGATTACATCTGTGACATCCCAAGGCATCCACGTAGGGGAGGAAGCCCAACTGGGTGCCACTAGGGGAATGTCACAGGGACAAATTTTTTCCACAACTTAATTTTTTTTTCCATCTGGGCACCAAACAAGCCTGAAAGAGTTTACTCATAGTTTAGGGTGGGAGACTGATGGTGGAGAGGTACTTGGTCCTCAGGTTGTAAACTTAACACTCAAAACTCGTTTTTTATTGATTTCAAGCCTGATGACTAATTTATCCTTCTATAAATGGAACTGGAAA
Organism: Phyllostomus discolor; assembly: GCF_004126475.2. Taxonomy (NCBI): domain Eukaryota; kingdom Metazoa; phylum Chordata; class Mammalia; order Chiroptera; family Phyllostomidae; genus Phyllostomus; species Phyllostomus discolor. The sequence continues at coordinate 151,866,161 of NC_040904.2, forward strand.
GCTCCCAAGTAGTCTCAGTTTATCAATAATAAATACTCCTATTAATTATGTGGTTAGTGAACTATTAGTCTGAGATTTCATCAGAGTTTATCATTAATAAATCTTATATAGAATTAACAAAGGAATGCCCATTTCAATTCCTTAAAACTATATACTTTCTATCAGCAACACCTAAAATCTTCCCAAATTCAATAAACATATTATCAGATTCATGCTCTAACCAAATTTAACTAATTTATTTCTGACTCCAGCACCATTATTTTGTGGATCACAGGATCAAAAAGGTTCAATTTTGACACTGAGTTATAGTCAAGACAGTTCCTGATGAATTAATTATTAATATTCAACATGAATTAAGTTACCAGTAAACTTTCCAGCATGTCTTTTTAATGCAAAAACAAATGTAACCGGGCTTTCCAGAAATGGCATTATGGCCCAACTTATTAACCATCAACAGTCCCCAGTTTTGTGGGTGATAGATCACAGCCATGAAACCCGGACTCTATTTCTGAGGTAGTTATCCAAACACCAGTAACCTCTAAAAATAGCAGTGACCATATATTAATAACCAATTAAAGCATTAGCCTGTGCTCACTATCTGCTTACAACTGAGTCCTTAGTTAGCGGGAGAGCTGGGCTGTCTTTGAGTAACAAAGGCAGGGAAAGGTGCTGCTGGGGCATTGGGTTTTTTGTGCATTTGGTTTTTGTTTTTTTGTTCAGCAGCTGACCCTGGATGACAAAATAAGTTTTTCTCACAAGGTCCCAGAATAGATAGCTGTCAAATGTCCCCTTTCAGGGTGGCATTTAAGTAAGGAGTACTGCTGTCTATTACTGATAATATGATAACTTTCTAAGAACATTTGGCTTTTAAAAATCCCATTATCTTGTTAATAAATGAATAAATACTTATTGAAAACATTATCTACAATTTTTTTTACTTTCTCCTCCCAGTTTTGAGAATTTTTCTTCTCTTATTTTCTCTCTAACACACTCATTCCTCCTTACCTTTCTTCAGGTTCCAAGGCAGACTCACCTCATTATCAAGTATTTCACTCTGCCGAGTTTTGTATCATTTGGGTTATCGCCTAAGGAATTTATCCAGGGTGACCAGCACCATGCCTGGTGTGACTGCCCCTTTTTGATAGAAGGGTAGAAGCTGTTTTAGTCAGCAGATTACACTGGAGTCCTAGTAGGGGATAAGAATGCAGCTAGAATTCTCCCTTCCTTTCCAGCTCTTGTGGGCTACATTGGATCATGGTCTTTCCTGAAAGAAAGACTAAGGAGGTGAAAGAAGAATGGAAGGAAGAAGAAATGGGAAAAAAAAGAGATTAGTCCTTGCTACCATGTATCAAGGGCCTACTTAAAATCAGGACCTCCATATACTTTAGCTCATCTAATTCCACAACACCTCTGCAAAGGGTTAATCTTAAAGATGGATCTCATGGGACTCAGACAGTCTAAGCAACTTACACTGGGACACTGAGCTCCTACATTGCAGAGCCAGAATTTGACACAAGGTTTGTTAACTTCGTTGTTTCCCAGCACTCCATGCGGCTTCCACAGAGGTGAGAATGAGGGCACATTAGATCCTGGAGTACCTCACCCCTGCTTTCCTCTCCACAGAATCTCAGAGAGGGAGATGGAATCAACACCACTGTGTCCCAGGGAGGAAACTAAAAGCCAGGAAGGAGATCAGTGGGATCGCTGGGCTCCCGGCTGCCGCTGTCCTCCAAGAAGGCAAAGCAATTCCAGTCAGGGCCCGAGTCTGCACTGGGGTGCACTAGCGGGTGTTGACGCTCAGATGTGATGATGGCTTTGCTGCTCGCTGCTAATCAGACATTTTTTAACCAGCATTTTGGGGCAAAAGCATGGTTAGTAAATCGGAACTGATCCAGCCACAGCTTTCAAATTTGTATATGAGATGATTGATGATGGTGTAGAACAAAGTGACAGTGACCAGAGGGGCCAGGGGAGGGGACAACAGGGGAAAGAAGGGAAGGGTCAAGCCAAGGAACATGTGTAAAGGACCCATGGACAAGGACACAGAACAACAGGGGGGAAGGACTGAACATGGGAGGTGGGCAGGGCAGGGGAGAGCCATGGAGGAAAATGGGGACAACTGTAATTAAACAACAATAAAAAATATTTTTAAAAATAAAGATAACATCAAAGCTGTAAACAAATGAAAACCAAGAGAACTGAATACATAAACACACAGAATGTTTCCATGGGAAGCAGCTAAAATGATCATTTAGGTGCAAAAAAATCACAATAAAAATAAAAGCAGTTACTGTTCATTGAGTACAAATCATGATCCAGGAACTCATATATCATTTCTAATTACTGCTAACAGCACAATGAGGTAGATATTGCATCTCAAGTTTACAGACGAAAAAACCGAGGTCCAGAGGATTTAAGAAAAAGCCCAAAGTCAAACAACAAGCACTAAGTAGCTGAGAAGTAACTTGAAGCCAAGTCTGTGGGCACCCAAATTACAGACTGTCCACTGCCTTGCAGCTGCTGCTTCCCTGACAAATGTGCCTGGAGCGTCCGTGTCTGGGAGTAATCAAATTCCTACCCGTGGTTAAACTGAATAATTGAAAATCCTCTTACACTAGGTTTGATTGTAAAAATCTTGCCCTCACTGTTAAATATTAATAAGCTTTCAGTGGCTCACCATCACCCAGAATTAGACATCCAAATCCGATTGCTGGAACTGAAAAGACCTCCGTAGTCTGCCCCCAGCCCACTCTTCTGTCTTGTCTCCGGCCCCCTTTTTGCTAACTCTCTGCTGTGATGGGACAGTTGCACTTCGTGAAACATGCAGTGTTTGCCCAGGGCCCAGATGTTGCCAGCTTCTAACCGTCCTTAAAGCTGCTGCTTGCCTTCCTGCTGAAGCCAGCTCAGATTTCACTTCCTAAGTCATCTGGAAAATTCAGGCTAAAGTTCTTACTTTCACCTTCCACTTTAATAGTAATTATTGTGAGCATAGCTCTTTTGCCAATTAATGTCTGTGACCTAGAGGCACGTCTACTTCAGGGCCTCAAAACACTATTTAAAACTTTTGTATTTGATCCCGATTGTAGAGGAATCTCCTCCTATAGCCCTCCACATCACCTGTGCTGCACAAAGTGTACTGCCCGGCAGGCAGCAGGCACTGAAGATCTCGGGCACGGTCTCCCTAACAGCACTGCGTCATTGCTCAAGCCACCACAGTGTGTTTCTGTAATAATGTCAACCTGTTAGCGGAGACAACCCCCTGCTGACTGTTTGACCTGGATGAAAGTCACAGTTATTTCATTGATTTGGTGTTAACTTTCACTTAACCTGAAAGGCTGAGAATGGAAAGAAAAGGGGAAAACACACAGGGTATAACCCTGAACAATGAAAATAAAATTTGACTTGGAAATAAGTGGTCCTTTGGCATGTCTCATTTATTCACATCGTGTCGTTCTCACATCACGCTATATACAAGGGTCCAGCAGAAGTAAGGCCTGCTTGAGTGTGGTTGGTAGGGCAATCATATGGGTGTAATAATTTATAGTTTTAATCTGCATATTTCACCTAAAATGTCACATAGTGCCCTTGAGTCTGATATTGTTATGTTACAGAATTATAAGTTTATGATTTTGTAATAAAAGTTTTAACAATTAAAAAGGGGTGTTATTTGTGCTGGACTCTGTATATATATTCTTGTGCCTGAAACTAAAAGGACTGGGGTGGGGGGGAGGAATCCAACATTGTGTCAAAAAGAATTCCTTGAAACTGTAATTCTTAGGCTGCCTCCCTGAAAAATGTCTTACCTTCGGGAGCAGACAGACGACAGGGCACCACGTGGTGTCTGTAACCATAAACAAACTGGGCTTCCCTTAAGGTTGGTTTGTTTGTTCACCTGTGTGTGAGTCAGCAGTGGAAAAAGTGGCTTCAGGCCTGGAGGGTGGTCACCTTATTTGACTTGATTCTATGGCACCAAAATTTCTTTCATCGTGGATACAGAATCTAGGTAAGGAGAGCAGCAAACCCATCAAAATAAGGGGTGGGATATGCCCTCCCCAAAGACCGTTTGTACATATCACATTTCTTCCAGCTTCCTCCCCTAGAAAATGAGAGAATCAGAGTCTTCATGAGTGAGAAAGCTAATTATAATTATTAAAGTAACAATTCTTTCATGACAAGGGCCAAGGCTGTCATATTAAAACTAAAGCTCTATATTCATTTTAGTTCAAATTACTTTTCTGTTCTCTTTGACAAATGCCTCGATTTTCATTTCAAAGTTGCTCTTGGAATGGACATGCAATTATCTGGTCTTGTTTACAGCAACAAAGGTCAAGTTCTTTAGCAGATATTAATAACCACTGTGCTAAGAGCACTCTTCCAGTTCACCCCACATGCTGAGCTTTGCCCTGGTTTCAACCTTGTGAAAATTTCGTGGTGTCTGTTTTGAACCCTACCGAACATTTTATGCATATCCATAGTGATAACCACTCTCAGCCAGACTTCCTCTTATTAAACCCAATCATTATGCATCAAGAGGACATCACCTTATTCTATTAGCGTTAACAGAGTCTGTGAGAGTAATATAGAAAAAGGTATCCCATTTTTTTTTTACCTCCCATGGCTTGCAAGCCTGAAAGAGCATGACAAGAAGTCACAAGGATTCCAGAAGAATGTTAAAGCAACACTGTCATTTCTAAGGCCAGGTTCAAGCTAGCAAAGTGGAAATTCTAAAAACAAAGCACACTACAATGCCAAAATAATTTTGCCTCAACTATTGGACTGTTTTAGATCTAAAGTAGGGCTACATATTCAATTTTCTTCCCACTTCTTTATTTAAAAACTTGTAATAATAATATCAAGCTTGTCATATTCTAGACACTGTTGAAAGTATTAATTAATTGAATACTGATAACAATTCTAGGATGTAGCTACTATTATTGTCCCCACTCAACAGACAGAGACACTAGGACACAGAGAGCAGAGCCACTGCCCCAAACCATGCAGCTAATCAATGGTAGAAATAGAATTGGAACCCAGACAATGTGGATCTAAATGCTAAGGGCTTAATCACTACTTGCTTCTGCTTTTCCAACCTAGTCATGAATACCAGGGTCTAAGCCAGACGGCTTTAGCAAGGAGAAAATTTTAGCCAAGTTTGACTTCCTTTAGGTCTAGCATCTCTTTGAGAAGCACATTTTGTGATTGGTCCAATATTAGAGTCAACGATCTTCATTGTGGTGAGGCTGAGAGGTTTGTTCTCATCCCATTTTGAATGGGAAAATGAATTCTTGAAGAAATGAGAAACAAAAGCCATATTTATCTATATGCCTACAATGACTCAATGATGTAGAATTATTTCTAGTTATTTCTCTTACAAATGAACAACTCAGAAAAGTTAGGTAAGTCACTGAAGGCCTCTCAGTTAAGAAGACACAGATGAAGGATTAAAACTCACTCCACGTCACCACTCTTTGACTGTAAAGCAGCAGTACCTAAAATGTTTTAATAAGTATCACATGAATCAGCAACAACCACAACAAAATGAAAGGAAGGAAGGAGGAAGAGACAAAGAAAGAATGCAGAAGGAAGGCAAGGAAATTTCTATATTCTAAAAAGTTGAAAACCCCTTGATTAACCACAATTTTTAGGCTTCTTAACTGTAGGACTTCTCAGAACCTTTCATATATTAATGTGCATTGAAAGAATATAGTAAATGAATATATTTCATGCTAAAATATTTTTTGTCAAGACATGTTATGTGAACAAAGTTTCATGAAGTACATTTTGAGAAATGCTGTTCTAGAGATTTGAAGAACTTCTAAGCAGAATATGTGGTCCAGTAAATGCTTCATTGTTAGTGTCTTTAGGGCAAAGGTCGAGGCACAGAGAAATCCAACCTATTTGAACTTGGATTTGCATGATCGGGACTGGGTCAGAATCATAAACGGTGTTTAGGGCAAGGGTAGCCTAAAGCAAAAGGCTATTCTGAGACAGACAAATGTATTAAACTCTCTATTTCATTTGTATCTAACATTATGCATTTAACATTTCTGCTTTTCTGTTGTTAACTCTGTGTGTGTGTGTGTGTGTGTGTGTGTGAGTGATACTATGTCACAAAGACCCAACGAGGTTTTAAACTAGTTCAGGACATTGATTATGTCCTATGATCTTTCTCTGCTCTATGTTTACTATATTGCTTCTCTCCTCAAATAAGTGTGCATGTGTTTAATTGTTTAATTCGAGATGGACATTTCTTAATCTTTAAAAATAAATAACCCAGTAGAATGTAAAGCTGCGCCAGTCGACAACTTGTGGGGGTTGACAAAATAAGATAATATATGAAAATGCTTATTATTACTATTCCCATGAAAACATTGATATGAATTTGTGTTGTTTCAAACTTGTAGAAATTTCTACCACCAACTGCAAATAAGAAACTGGACTTTAAAATTCCTAATTCCTTGACAACTCCCTGGCCTTCAAGCCCTCTCTGCAATAACATGCAAAAGCTCTGAGATTTCAAAGCAGCTTCTCCACACCAGTTTAAAAACCTGAGTCAGCCTATTCCCATACTTACCCCACTCCTAGCCATTTTGGTCTCCCACTTCCCTTCATTCACTGTTTCATTCTTCTCGCCTGCACATCTGGTTTTCCCACCTGGATTTTAAGCTCTTTTAAGCCCAAAGACCACGAGGTCTTGCATCTTTTTACCCTTCCATTCTTTGTCTATTGCTGTGTAACAATTTTATTCCCACATTTAGAGACTTAAGACAACAATCATTTCATTAAGTTTTACGGTCTCTGTGAGTCAGGAATTTGGGGAGAGCTAGGTGGGCAGCTCTGGGTTAGAGCCAAGACTGGAGCTTTGGGCATGTGGTGGCAGGAACTGTGACAGTGGGAGTGGGGACTGGGGCAGCAGGGGACTGGCCGGGCATCTATCAAGCTTATAGTCTCAGGGCTTCTGCTGGTGGTCTCTCCTGAGGCATCTGGGCTTCCTCCCAGTGTGGCCACCTCAAGGAAGTAAAGCAGCTGCTCACATGACAGCTGAGAGACAGAGGGTTCCAGTGGGCAAGGTGGAAGCTGTCTGACTTGTTATGGCCTTGCCTTGGAAGTTTGATTGTGTCACTCTCGCCATTCCCTATTGGTCACAAGAGTCACAAGAACCCACCCAGTTTCAAGGAGGCAGGAATATAGACCTCACTTTCCAATAGGAGAATTAGAGATAGGACTTCATTTTGTGCTAGGCTTGGAAAACACAATTTCCCACACCATTAGAATTTTTGACATGGTACTTTGCAAAAGGTGGATGCTCAGTAGAGGTTTGTGAAATTAATAAAAATAAAAGCATTCTTTCTAAAAATGTGCTTTTGCCCTGGCTGGTGTGGCTCAGAGTATTGAGTGCTGGCCTGTGAACCAAAGGGTCGCTGGTTCAATTCCCTGTCAGGGCACTGCCTGACCGGCACTGTAGGCCAGGCCCCCAGTAGGGGGTGTGCAAAAAGCAACCACATATTGATGCTTGTCTCCCTCTGTTTCTCCCTCCCTTCCCCTTTGTCTAAAAATAAATAAATAAAATCATTTAAAAAATTAAAATGTGGTTTAAGTGAAAAACAAACCTAAAAAATGTAGTTTAAAAGGCTTCACTATATACCCTGCCCACATTATGAAACAGATATTGCAATTTCAAAAGCATTAAGAGAAAGATGTACTAAATTTGAGTTGCCCTGTTAACAGCTGTCTCTGTGGGCTGGCCCTCAGTGGTACTATTATGCAGGAGTCGCATCCTTTTCTGCTTGGTCTATTTGCAATGGATGTTGAGAATAAGCTGACCCCTGTCCTTCAGTTTGCTGCAGGTCCCCAAACATTTTCCAAAGTCCCATAGATGATGCTAATAAAGAACTCACATGTGTTCATTGTAGCTGCCATCGGCTCTGGAAATAAGGAGAGTTGAGTACTTCTGCAGAAATGGAGAGGTGATCTATTACCCCAGTGTGTGCCCACTTTGGGGCAGAGGTAGGCAACAGGGTATAATATTTGTCCTACTAATTGGAAGATAGCACTCAAGGTGGTTTTAAGCAGATAAAGCCCCTCTGTTCAAAATAGAACAGAGCCACAGGGTTTCCTGCAATAGGAGTCTTGGCTATTCTCAGTGAAAAATGACAGTTGAGGAAGAGTGGATAAAGTCATTTGATAGGATAATTTGCAAAGCAGGTAAGTACTTCTCTGCCTAATTTTGTCTATAAATTCTAATAGAATAAGTAAGCAAAACAACTTAAGCCTAAAAAAAAAAATCTGAAAAAAGTTAAGAAAGAAATTTTGAACTTTTAAAACCACGTTATTCTAGATTCCAATGGTATTCTCTGCCAGCATTTCAAAAGTGGTCTATGGAAATACACATTGTACAAGAAAATGGATCTATGAGCTGTGATGAACTAAAAATATATTAACAGGTGTTTTTACTATGAGACTTCTCAGTGCTTTTAATAAGCTAGCATTTACTGTGGATATTTAAAGGATAGTCAAGGAAGTATTTCTGAACCACAGCCTTTTGTTCAAAGGTATATTTCAATATATTACAGGTCTGGTATATTACAGAAAAAACTTTGAGAAACTGAAATCTCTTCCCCATAAGGCTATAAGATATTAAGATTTCAGTTTTCAAGGGCACCACAGCTAAAATGCAGACTAAGAGCTGTGTGAACAAGGTATTCCCCTTGTTCAGAAAGATACTCAAGCAGCCCTTGGTCACCATCCTTTTCAAATGATGTTTTGCTTATTTTTTCTTTATGAATGTAACGAATGGGATAGTCAGCTAAGTCGGTAAAAGGATGCCGTATGTCCTGAATTAGATGACTTATTTTGTAAACTACCTGTATTCTAGAGCTTAGTGTTGCAGCCATTGGAGAATTATTTATAAGCCATTTAGAGAAATTCTGATCATGGAATTAAAATTTCTCCTGTTTTCTGAAATGTAGAATATATTACCTCTACTCCAGTAAAATCTGGACTCTTAGCATTAGAAGATTTAACATTCAAAAATGATCACAAAGGTCAACAGTGTAGAAATTTACCATTTGGCTGGGTATAAGCAGGTTACTTAACAAGTGGGCGACCCTTGTGAACCACTAGGCACCTGCAACTCGATACAGACTTTGTATTATTATTAATTTTACATTTAGTTTATTATGCATTTTATAGAAGTAGACAAATTAGCTATAATTGCATTCAGCTATGAGTAGCAGAAACCCTCTATAATCATGGATTAGTTAAGTAAAATGATTATTTTTGCTCACAAAAGAAAATGTCTGGAGATAGCAGCCAGTGCCAGTATAGTGGCATAAGGATTCCATGAAGGAACCTGATTTCTTCTCTTGTCCAATTCCAGTACCTTTGGCAAGTAGATTTTTCCTATGGAAAAATGGCTGTCACAAGATGGCTGCGGTGTCTGCAGACATTGTAACTGCATTCTAGGCAAGCAAAAAGGGAAAGAGCAAAGGATGAAGTTAAAGGCATGTGCCACTTAAGTTTATTCTTTTTACTCTTTATCAGAAAATCTGTATTTTTCTGCTATACCATAGATTTCATCTTTTACCCCATTGGTCAGTACTTTGTCAGATAGCCACCTCTGTCTAGAAAGTAACCTAAAAAAGAAGAAGAAGAAATACAATCAAGTGTTTGTTTGTTTTTTAAGCTGGGGACATTGCTGCCACCAGAAAATAACATTATGTGGGACAAAGTCCCATTCTGGCCTGAAGGAAGATTGTGACTTTGCAGGCCTTTCTTCAATAGTCACGCCAACTCTCAGGTGTTTACTATACCTGTGAGACACCTGAGAGTTTGCTCAGTGCCTCTGCAGCATCTTCTTACCTGGTCCTTATGAGATATTCTCACTTGCTTATATGGTATTTTTGTTGTGCCATTGATTAAGTTCCTTCTAGCAATGTGAGTTTCTATAAAGGTGAGGACCAGAACTTACAGAGATGCAATTTTCATTTTGTTTCCCTGGTAATTCTAAAAGTAGATTCTGGGAGAGCCCTTCTGTGTGCATCTGTCAGCCCAAACAACTTACAATCATTTTAAGGTGCCGAGCTAGTTGGTCCTGTGCTAAGAATATGTTGAGGGAAAGAAAAAGAGAGAGCGAGAAGAAAGACAAGACAGCACTTCTACGCCATCATCCTTCTGTTCTTATTTTACCTCTTATTTCTGACCCTCCACTTCTGGTTCTGCAGCTGTCTCTGCAGGGGGAACGCCTTAGGGAAAATGTCAGAGGTGCACGATGAGAAAAGAGGATAGCAGTGGGAAAAATTAGTGCTTCCTTCTTCAATCACTGCCGAAACTCTCAGGAGGTATCACAGTGATTTCTCTATTTTGAAGCACTTATTTTTCCATGTTGAAGTAGTTAGTTCTCTATTTTGAAGTCCTAGCAAGACAGCACCAGTAGTTGGCAAGACTGATGCTCTCTCATCGATGTGCATCCATTCCCGAGTGCCGTTCCTACTTTGACTACTTTGCTTCTTTTTCCATTCCCTTCAGAGGAGGAGAGAATTGCATAGGGAATCATGGAAGTAAGACATGTGAATTACAGATATAGCTCACCATTGCATTACTGTAGGTATGAAGTTGGTAAAATTATGCATAAACTCGCTAGATCTCTGTATTGGTTACCTATGGCTAATTATCAAAATTACCCCCACACTTAGTGGCTTAAAACAACAAATGCTTATTATCCCACTGTCTCAGTGGCTCAAGATTCAGGGTGAGGACTAACTGGGTGCCTCAAGTTCAAGACTTTTGGGGAGGTTCCAGTCAGGTTACTGTGGCCCGTTGGACCATGGGTCTGAGTTCTTCACTGACTTTGCTCCCTCAGTTCCTCCCTCACGGCCTTCTCACCATGGCAGCTTGCTTCCCCCCAGAGCAAATCTTGGGAGCAAGACAAAGAATAAGAAAGCAGGCAAGATAGAAGTCACAATCATTCTGTAACCTAAACTTGGAAGTGGCATCCCGCTGTTTTTGTTGTATTCTATTGTTAAAGCCAGTCACTAGGACAAGCTTACACTCAAAGGCAGGGACTATCACTAAAGCCTATGTTGCAGGGGGCAGGATCATGGGGGAGGGGGCATCCTAGAAGTTGCTTCCCTCTGTCTCAAACCCCTTTGTGTATGAATCCTACCAGTGCTGGAAACCTGCTGGTTTGGACAACATTTCCCTTTTTTATTTCTGTAAGATGGCTCTAGTAGTGCTTGGTTGTCTTGAGCTTCATTCAAAACAATTTTGTTGATTGTATTGTGACAGCTACCATATCAGCGTGCATTTAAAAATAAACTTACCGAAACTGGTGAATTTTTGTGTAGCCATTTTCATACTGAAGATGGAAGAAAATACACAACATTTTCAGCATATTATGCTGTATTATTTGAAGAAATGTAACAATGCAACTGAATTGCAAAAAAAGATTTGTGCACTGTATGCAGAAGGTACTGTGACTGATCAAACATGTCAAAAATGGTTTGTGAAGTTTCACGCTGGGGTTTTCTGGCTGGATGCTGCTCCACGGTCAGGTAGACCAATTGAAGCTGATAGAGATGAAATCGAGATGTTATTTGAGAACAATCAATGTTATACCATGTAGAAGATTGGCATGCTCAAAATATCCAAATCAATGAAGTTACCAGTGAAAATAGGCCAACTCAGGATCGTTTTGTGGCGCTCAGAGTGTGTTCAGTGTCAGTCCGGACTGTGAGTGTTGTGACTGTTTGTTTCACCTCTACCTCGGCAGCACCAGCACCAGCATCAGCACCAGCACCAGCACCGGCCCACAGTGGGTGTTCACACATTGCATTCATTCCACAAGTACTTGTCGATTCCCCACTGTATGTGTATATTCCCCAAGGCAGCATGTGTCATGCCTTGTAGTAGGTGCTAGAGATGTAGCAGTGACCAAGATAAATGAAGGTTTTCACTGTCATGCAACTTACATTCTACCAGAAGACAGAAAAAACAAGCAAACCAATAAATACACCAGATACCATCACACAGATAATGTGTCAAGCTGGGAAAAAGCATTTGCAATCTATACTCTGAATATCATTTTAATAATTTTACTCTTTCAGGAGCTGTACAAGAGTCAGAAAGGAAAAACTAAGCATCCCAGAAAAACTGCTTTTAATAAAAATTTGAGAGAAAAGTAGGTTATATGTCACTAGTTGTCTAAGATCTGGAGATTAAAACACCAAAACAACTTATTAATCATTCTCTTCAAATCACTGTGTTGTTATTGTTTTTATAATAGCCAGTATTGTCAGCGGTTTGGGAACTGGGCCTTCTAGCAAACTCTTGGAGAAAGTGTATGTTCGTTTTACTTTTCTAGAGGGCCCTTTGGCAAGATGTATCCAAACCCTGAAGTGGAGGCACAGCTTTTCTGAGACAGTAGAACTAAAACTAGAGGCTAAGAGTGTGACCTGTGGAATCGGCCTGCCTGGGACAGGGGAGGGGCAGGCTGGTCAGCCGGGGCTTCCTGGTAGGGATAATCTATGAGCTGAGTAAGAGTTAACATAGGCCTAAGAAGTCTGGGGTGGGAAATGCTGCAGGCAAAGTAAGAAGTTGTCTCTTGCCCTGGCTGGTGTAGCTCAGTGGATTGAGCATGGGCTGGGAACCCCAGAGTCTCGGGTTAGATTCCCAGTCAGGGCACATGCCTGGGTTACCGGTCAGATCCCCAGTAGGGGGCATGCGAGAGGCAACCACACATTGGAATTTCTCTTCCCTTCTTTCTCCTTCCCTTCCCCTCTCTCTAGAAATAAATAAATAAAATCTTTAAAGAAGAAGTTGTGAAGTTGTTTCTTCTGGGACAAAGAGGCAGGGTATGCATTACGGTGTGTGAGTCAGAGTGGGAGTCGAAGCTGGAGAGGAAGATGCTTGATCTCCAGACCTGTCTCTCGGGCAGCCGGCAGCTGGCAGCTGACAGCCATCCTCAGGAGAGTCAAACAGGAAGAATTCTCATACCGTGTGGGATAACTGGGGGATTCCAGGCTCTTGGGATTATGGCTCACTTATGTGAGGTAAAATACCTGGAGGTAAAGTTTGCTAATCATGTTTTAGAATTTTCTATGTTTCACTAATTTTTGTCTGCTTATTATATGTATTACAGAGAAAACATTTCATAAAAAAACTCTCACTATGATTGTAAATGTATCCATTTTTTTCCTGATACTTGTATTCGTTTTAGGCATGTTCATAAATGCATACAAATAGGAATTCTCCTCTTTCTGATGAATTGAACTTTTAATCATTGTAAAGTGACTACATTCTCACTAGTGATCTATCCTCTATTAATACGGCTACAGCAGCTTTCTTTGGGTTGATGTTTGTGTGGCAGACCTTTTCTCTCTGTTACTTTGAGCTCTTCAATAGCCTCGTGTTTTACATGTGTTTCTCATATGCTGCCTGTATTTTACTATTATGTTAATTATAATTCATTCTGAAAATCTTTTTCTTTTGACTGGAGTATTTAATCTATTTACATTTAATGCAATTATTGGATTTTAAAATCTATATTTTAAATTTTGTCAACTGTTTTATGTTTTTTTCTCCCCTGTTGGGGTTTTCTTTTGTTTGTTTGTTTTTTGAGTAATTAGTTATTACGATTCTATTTTTTCACTGTATGAGTTGGGAGTCACACACTCTCTTGTTGTTTTAGTAATTATTATAGAAATTGCAGCATGCTTCCTTGACCTGCCAAAATTTAATGTCAAAGTTTCAGGTTCATTTCCCCTGCTCTCAACGATGCCAACACCTCAGAACTCTTGAACTTAGTTCATTCACTTGCAATTGTACTATTCCCTTCCTCCATATTGTTTTATCATCTCCACAGAACATTGCCTTTGCTTTACGTGGTCAACACTCGGTGAGATTTGCCCATGTGTTCGCCATGTTCCTTGCCCTTTATTCCTTCCTGCACCATTGATCTTCCACTTGGGATCATCTTCTCTGTTCCCCCAAACCTTCCAAATGTCCCTTTGTTTAGATCAGTTTGTGGAACATTCCCTGAGTTTCTGTTTCTCTGAAAATAGCCCTCCTTGCTAGATGCAGACATAGGCACAGATGGAGACATGGACACACCCGCACAGGCAGACGAAAGTGCAGATGCAGACACAGACACAGACACAGCACTCAACCAGTTGTATGGTCGGAAGGGTGTTCCGATTCTCCTAATTTGGCATTACCAAAATTTTAAGTATGTAAATTCCTGCCTGAGATATTCTTCCCTTCTCTAGAAAATATTCATTGTTATGAATGAGGAAGTGTCAGGCAGTATATTCTCTCGCCTTTTATCTTCTCTTGTAGCAGAGATGCCACCTGTGATTGCTTTCTGTGTACTTCATTACACCTTAGGTGGAGAGATTAGCATGTCATTATGATTGCTCTTTCTGTACCCATAATTCACCATTTACTCAGTCAATGTGTATTAAACATTCACTATGTCACCAGATAATTTCCTAGGCATTCAGAATGTAAGCTGAATGAGGCAGACACACTTCCTGCCCTAATGATGCTTATTAACAAAGACAAATCATAGTCCTTCCAGGACATGTTTCCAGATGATGCCACTAAAAGTATGCAGCTTAAAAATGGACATAATAATAGCCCCTTTATTAGTTAGCATTTTTAAAGCAGTGGAAAACAATTCTCCCTAACTGAAAGAGAAAAGGGATTTATTGAAGTGACTTTAAGTAGCTCAGAGAAGTACTGGGAAGGCTGGACAACCAGATTTAGAATGGGTAGGACCCAGCAGAGCAGGTCCAGTGCTCCCACCAGAGAAAAAACTCTGGAAACCTCCACAGCACTGCTGTCCCTGTTTCTTCAAGGACTGCATGAGCTATTACAGCTACCACCGCCATCATCAGGACACATCCTCCCACCCTGCCCCTCCGTGACTCTAACTGCTGACTTGGAGCTAAATCTGCATCACGTGGCCAACTTGGTCACAAGGGAGGCTGGGAAAGGAAGGATCTGATAAACATAGCAATGTATCGAAGCTAATGGACAGACAAAAATAATAGCAAATACCTGCTTCACTGCCATTTATTGAAAGTGGACTCTGCACCAAGCATTGTGCTTTGTACTTTAGATGCATCATTTCACATAATTTTCATAACGAATTTATTCCATTTTTACAGATGAGGAAACTGAGACTTAGAGGGGTTAAATAACTTTCCCATGGCTCCACAGGCCACACATTTCACAGCTAAGGGTTTTTTAAAAGATTTTTATTTCTTTATTTATTTTTAGATATATTGCGTGGGTCACCGGCCAGCAGTGATCACTCATGGAAGGCTGCGGATGGCTCGTCGAAATGTGAGAAAAACATACAGAGACAACCAGGTCCTGGGGGGGAATAGGAACAGCAGGGCCACTCCTCACGTGGGGAGCACCTTGGCCACCCTCTCTCCTGGAGGGTGCCACTTGGCCACCCTCCCTGGTGGGGAGAGCGCGCCATTCCCACGCTGGAGAGGCTTTTTATTGGTTTCGTTTGCATAAGAATTCAGGTAAAAGCTCATTACTCATTGCTAGGAAGTAAGGATCAAACAACAGATAACAAGGAAGTCTGAGGGCCTATTTTGAGTCAGGCTCAAAGAGCTGTAAAACTTTGAGGAACAAACTAACTTCCTCCTCGGACCCTTCTCATTCAACTGAGAGCATTCTAAACAAAGCAGGTTTCACAGGATTTTACATGTTCTTTCTTAGGCCTGATCACCCAGGGAACCCACCCTTTTCAGCACAAAGCTGCACCACCCTGTCATTGTTTCAGGCTTAGGTGGAGCGAGGGAACAAAGGCAACCAAGAGATAAGGAGATTTTCTCCCAGACGATTTTCTCCTCAGGCTATGTCAAAGCCAAGGAGCGAGGGTCCATCACCCCCTTTCGCTGTAGCCCCCAAAGTCCTTCTTTTGGGGGCCTCCCACGTGATTGTGCCTGTCTTAGGTCATTCCCCCCTTGGGGAATCTTACCCATCTTTGGCTAACTGACCAAGCTTTGGGGTTCAGTTATAAATGAAGCAGCAGAAGCAGTACTCCTGCCAGGGAGATAAGCTTTTGTCTCCTTGCTGGCTTACGGTTCCAAGGGCGGTCCCTTAGCCCTAGCCTAGGTGGGGGTTACAGCTTCTGATACCAGGCAGGGCGGTTCCCAACATTGATACAGGGAAGGGAAGGATCAATGTGTGGTTGCCTCTTGCTCTCCCCCTACTGGGGGCCTGGCCTGCAACCCATGAAATGCCTTGACTGGGAATCAAACCAGCGACCCTTTGGTTCACAGCCTGAGCTCAATCCATGGAGCCACACCAGCCAGGGCACACAGCTGAGGTTTTAAACCAGATCACTCTAACCACAGAGCCCATGGCTAACCCCTTTATTATACTGCCTTCCCCCCTGCTGCCTACCCTCGTTCATTAGATGTAGGCTTAGGGTCTTTTCCTGACTACTAAGATAGTAGGGTCACCATTAAAATAAAACTTTCATTGTATATGATATTTAAAATTCATTAGGATTTAGGAAGTCTCCTTCTAAACAATTAATCCACATAATCCACTAACATGCTAATTGTTAAATAATGCAGACCAATTGCTGGGTTACTGGCATCATAAGTATGATGTACATCTCTCATTAACAATCTTTTAAGATGCCCTCTCTTGGCTAGTTAAATGCCAGTCAGAAATAAATGTTCAGAAATGGCAGTTCAATCCATGATATTATTCTTTCAGTCTCAGCCAGGAGCGTGTAATAGGAAACAAAAATGTAACCTGGGATAAAATTCATGCAAACAAAGGCCCAGATGTAACACATTAAGTTATATTTTAGTTCTTTTTTTCATCTAACCTTTTTTCAAGACAGCCACTTAAACACTTGCCGAGCATAAGGATCCAGAAAGGACTGTCTAATTAACCAGTATAATTCCAGTAAATTCAATTAAAAAAATAAGGACTGTCTATCATCTAGATTGCAATTACAAGTAAACCACACTAAATTCTGAGAATTCTAAAAGGGAAGTTTTCTCTATCAGATTGGGATCTCTCACAACCAAAATGGAAAAATAAAGGCAGCTTCTGAGCTCCCTCAGAAGAGGATGATGGTTGGAGAGGAGGACAGCAGGGGGAAGGGAGGTCTCTGAGGAGCAGGATGTGCTGAGGCACCGACAGCGAGGACGTTACCTGGGTGTCCGAACATGAAGGCATCTACAGTGGCTTTTCAGTGTGTGGCTCGGTAAAGCCACTGTGAGGCTCCACCAAAAAGTATATACAAATGAAACAATTTTAATAGACAGACCATCACGTTAGGTAACTCAGACGCATCCGGGGAAGAGTGGAGAAGGAAAATGAAGTGAAATGTCAAAGGAAACAGACAGATTTGTGAAAAGAGAAACAAGCCAAATAAGGTTCTCATGCACACATCCCCATATGAAAACACCTGAAGCATCGTTAGTATACCACATCGCTTTATTTTGTGTCTATTTTAGTACATTTTATTATATACTTTTTAATATGACAAGACACATAGAAATAAGTTTACACTGCCACAAGAACTTTGGTTTAGATATTTCTCACATCTGAGAATGTAGTTTCTTTTTATGTGATGCCCTAGGGATATTTGTGCATCTAAGTTCCCTAAAAAGGTAATTCGACTTCTTTGTGTGGGCGTCTATACCAATTCAGGTTTTATTCCAGACTGTAGAATACTGTAGAGTCACTACCACAGAACCTTGGAAAAAAGTATGTCTTTGAGAACAGAACTCACGGTGTAACTATTTTTGCTCAAAGAAACCCTCTCAGTGTATATTGTGCAAGAACTTTTCTGGGCTCTACCTCAAACTAAACTGGCCTAGATTTTCATAAGGTGCACTGATGAGTGTTTAAGGCTAGACGATAAATCAGAAATTGCATTACTAGAGGGGCGATTCAGCACAGCGAAGACAGGCTCTCTTGCTGTACCTGAGAGAGCCTTTTTCCAAACACGTGATGCTCACTGGGAAAAGAGGTCACCTATTGAAACTAAACATCAGTAGCATGAAACTGGCCCATTCCCTTTATTGCTCCCTTTTGCACATCCCAGCCCATACAACATTATAAAGCATCACCATCCTGCACCCAGGCAGGGAACATTTGCCCTGTCTAGATTAGTCTACCTTTGTTCTTTGCTTCCATAGCACAGAAAACATTTAGATTTCTTCTTAAGACATTGTACCTTGCATAACCCAGAAGTCCTGAGGCTCCACCAAAAAGTATATACAAATGAAACAATTTTAATTATCATGAAATATATTTCCTTCTCTTGTCCACAGCTGCTGGAGCATCCAAACCAACTCCTCAGTCCACTATTCTCCCTCCCGCCCCTCACCTTGGACTGTTTGAGTTCCCAAGCTTCTCCTATATGCTGTGAACAAGACAGCACCTCTAGTCCCTATGTGACATGGCTTTTCTTTTTCTTCTTTTTAGATCCTTCTTGTTCTTTTCTCATACAACCACTTAAGAACTCCCCTCTTTTTCGTTTTTGTTAATGTTAAAGGTGCCCACCATGACCAGGAGCATCCAGGCCAAGAGCACGAGTTCCTGCAGTTCCCAAAGCCAACAACCCAAATGTCCCAGGGTTTGTTGGCTCATCAGATATTTACTGAACACCCACTGTTCTCCAGACACTGTGTGGGCACTATGACACCCTCACCAGTCCTGTGGCGTACATTAGCACTTGGGCCCCCTAAGAGGCACTGCTTGGGATGAGTATTTTAGAAAGGTCTCTGTGAAGCCAGTTTCTTTAATTTTAACTTAGAACTCACTAAGCAAAGATTTAAAACAGTCTGATAGCCAAGGAAGAAGAGAAAAACATTCCACCATTCACTGGCTTCATCTCTTTCTACTCTTTCGGGAACTTTTCAAGCAGACTAACAAGGAAAATCAAACAAACAAACAAATATTTTTCTTATTCTTTTCATAGAATGTGCAAATTGGTGCACACTCATTTATGCAAACTGATTGTCAGAGAAGCCATAAACCCACAAGTTTCACAAATAGCTGAGCTGTCGATGCTAGTCTTGATTTAGCTGTGACATTCTGCTATGATATTCTGTTAACATCCTTAAATATATTTCTTAGCTTTCCTACTAGATTACCAATAACTTAAGAACTTGTCAACTTTATACTCTCTGTTTCTGCACATGCTACCTAAAATAGGATTTTATATATTTTTATTTAACTGAATTGACAATGACCTTTCTGTATAATTCTAGTAAATCCCAAAGGATATGACAATCTCCTTCCAGAGTCACAGTGAGAGGAAACACAAGTGAGCCTTCATAACTCGAGATAAAATTAATATCGTCACTCCTGGTAAAGGACAGTATCATGCAGTCTCTGTCCAAAAATTTCCTTTAGGCCTTATTTCGATTATTCCTTCTCATCAAAGTTTCATACCCAGAGCAATTAAAAAAATCAAATAAGCAAATAAAAACAAGATTTCTCCTACTCTTTTTCTAATTTTTTCTCCTACTTAGCTCTTGGGCACCACACTCCCAACTTGTGACACCTCCTCTGCTCCCCCAGTTTCCCGCTGTGAAAAGCCACCTGTGAGGTGTAGTTTTATTTTTCATTTGGGCCACTTTTGAAGTGAGAATTATCAACCTGGAGAGAAAAAAAGACAGTTCAGGACCTGACACAGAAATAAGTCTATGCTAATGATATAGTAATCATTTTCTCTTGTTAAACTAACAGCTTCTTTACATTTGTTACTCTGTTTATTACTTTTAAAACTTAAGAGCAAAGTTGGAAGGGAAAATCTATTTTTAAATCTTATTAGTAATTTTCTCTAAAGAAGAAAAGCTCTGACACAAAGTATGAGTGGCTAAAGATACTTTTCTGTGGTATTCTGACAAGCTAATTTTGTGATATTTTGCCCTTTTGAGGTCTTGTGAATTCAATCAGCATAGAACTGTCAGAGGGAACCTGTGGACAAATGTTAAACACTTCACTCAACTGGTGCTTAAGAAAACGAAATGAAGAGCATTCCATCAGGATACTTTTCTGTGTGTTCTTCTATACTTTCCATCCATGTGCTTCACTCATGTATTGATATTACTCTGTAAGGATATAATGCAAAATTTACTGGCTTAAAATAACCATTTTATTATCTCCTATGGCTTTGTGGGTTGACTGGGCTCTGCTGGATGATTCTTCTGCTTCATGTAATTTTGGTTGAGGCTACAATGATCTGAGGACTCAACTGGTTTGCAAAGTCCAAGTTGGCTCACTCATATGTCTGGTGCCTTGACAAGCGTGTTTCAAAAGCTGATGCCTTCTATCTATTTTTTATATATTTGAACTGGAACACCAGACAGCTGGGCACATCTCTCTCTCTCTCTCTCTCTCTCTCTCTCTCTCTCTCTTGCTCTCTCTCTCTCTCTCTCTACTTAGTTTTATGCTCTCTTCTATTCTCCACCTGACTTCTCCAACAGAATTTCCATGGAGACTTGGGGCTCCCAAAAGCATGAAAGCAGAAACCACCAAGCCTTCTTCAGACTTGGGTGCAGAACTTCCATGTTCTGTTGGTTGAAACAGTAGACCTGCCAGTTCATACAGAAGTGAATGAATGCTAGAAGGTGTGGTGCATCTGAAAGCATCTTTGGAGAGGTCCTCCAACACACACGACTCTCTTGAACAGTTTAATGTCTGTTTAATAACAAACATTTTCCTCTATCAAGGATAATTGGTTTAACCTGACCTGTTTTTCAGTTGAAACTTCTCCAAAGTATCCATCAGTATTGCTTTGGAGTCATTACATACTTCCTTTTCTGAAATAGTTAAATCTGTGTATACTTTTCTATTTAAACACTAAGTTTCACTAGTTTAGATATTTAGACAATTAGAGGCTGGAAATTAAAGCTTAACTAACAGTCACTAAGAGTGCCAGCCTTTGAGATGTACAACTATACCTTAGTAAGCCTAAAGACATAAATCAGAGTTTATTAAAGAATTTCCATAGAATATTGGTGCTACAACTGATAAATGCTATTTATGTCAGCAAGGAGTTTGGAGGATATGTTAGGTCAAACAAAGTTAATGAAGTTTGCTTAAGACAAAATTTGGTAGACTTATAGTATGCAGGTCTACCAAATGGGATTGACTATATTTTGTTTCCATAACTTATTTGAACACAAGACTTTTTGTCTCAAAACACCTCCAGTGACTCAAATTCTCCCAAACATGGTTTGGGAAAATGATTCTTTAAACTTCCCTGTGGGAGTGTTCAACCCATGGCCCACGGGCCACATGCAGCCCAGGATGGCTATGAATGTGGCCCAACACAAATTGTAAATTTACTTAAAACATTATGAGATGTTTTTGTTTTCATTAGTGTTTGTGTATTTAATGTGTGGCCCAAGACGACTGTTCTTCCAGTGTGGCTCAGAGAAGCCAAAAGGCTGGACACCCTTGCAAGTGTCATTTGCTGTGATTATCGTGTTACCCCTAGGGTCTTTATGACTTTGCCTGGGTTGTAAATTTGTGCTCAGGTTACCATCTTTATACTCCATGTGCCTTTGCATTGCATTCTGTAGTTTTCAAAAATATCAGTGTAGAATACATCCCTAAAACATGGGATTTACAGTAATCATAACAGTCAATAACATTTATTGAGCATGTACTATGGGCCACATGATACGCTAGTATTTCATAACTCATGAAGTACTTTACACACATTACCCCATTTAACCTTCCTAATAACTGTGGAACATAGATATAATTATTATGATCTCCATTTTATAGATGAGGAAACTGAGTCATAAAAAGACAGGCAATTAAGAGGTGGAACTATGTATGGCTTGAACCTCCTTTGTATGACTTCTTGGTCTGTGAGCTTACATATAGCTCAATGCTGCCTTCTCTTTAGCATATTGAATCAAATTTTCAGTTTCTAACATGAATGCTTCAGTTTGGTGTGAGATTCCACAACTTGAGAGGAAACTCATATTTATCAAGTATTTACAATGCACCAGTCTTTGTGCTCTTACATATACTACATATATTGTAACCCTTACAATAACCATAGGAGAAAAGTATTGAATATTTTGTGAGGAGGGAAAACTCTTTTTCTTCAATACTGGATATTTTGCCAACAGAGAATAGACATCTCATAAACCACTCCGGATGATTTCCCAGGAACTCACTCAGGCTGAAGTATCAGTGGAAACCCCCATCCATCACATCCCTCTGAAGAACTGCTCCACTGAAGCACCTGGAACGTTCAAACTGATCTTAGCTCGAAGGAGCCCTCTCTCCAGCCTAAGAAATATCTAGTTGGAATCCTAGTGGAAATTATGCAGAATAAATAATCTGTTTAGAATCCATACTTATTAAATTCTATGTCCAGGTGATAATGTATATCCTTGTTAGTTATATATAAATGTAAAATAAATGAGTGGAAATTAATAGCACAACTTGAATCTATACTTCTTTGCACAGTGCCAATATAAAAATATAGCAAAATGGCCTAAATATCCATAGCAACATACTTACTTTTGAAGTCATTTCAAAATGCCAGCCTGAGCACAGATTTACAAGCCAGGCCTCTGATGGTCCACTGAAATAGAAACATAGAAACACAACAAAAACATAAACAATAACAGCAAAGTACTTTAGATGAGGGTGTGCAGAACAGTGGTCATCATTGAATGAGAACTTGCTACACACTTCTGGTTGACAGGAAGCAGACAGAACCTCTAAGCAGATGAACCAGCGTAGAACTCCCTACAAGAAGGTCTGCAGTGAATGAGGTGGGACCTTTTCTACCAGTAGCAACACTGGGACAACCCAAGCTCAGAGTTTATAGGGATGAGGAAAACATGTGGCTGTAACATTTCTCTGGGTCTGTATGTGAAAACTACGATCTGTAGAGGAAAAACTGTTCTAATCACCCTTCAATCCAAACCTCTACTCACAGAGGGCAATCAGTCTAGGAATATAACCTAGAGATTAAAATACGGGGCTGTGAGCAAGGTTACCTTGGTTCAAAGCCTGCCACCGACTGAGCCATGTGACTCCAGGCAGGTTATTTAACCTCTCTGTGCCTCATTTCCTTGTGTGTGAAAGGGAGAAAGTAATAGAGCCTAATTCAAAGGGGTGTTGTGAGTAGTAAGTGAATTTATATATGTGATGTTCTAAAGACCATGCCTGGCACATAATGCTATATGAATAGTAGCTATTATCTTTATCATCATCATCACTATCATCATCATCATCATCATCATCACCTCCAAACCAACCCTCTTGAATAAACCACAGGAGAACATCTGTGGGTTATTGTCTGGAACTGGAGTCTGAAAGTAAAGCCCTCCTGTATCTGGAGTTTGGAGGACTAGTCCCCAGCTGCTGGCTCTGTGCCCACTTAGCCTAAAACAATCCTGTTAGAGAACTCCCCCTCCACACTCCTCAGGGCTTCCCACTCAAGGAAAGGGGGCCTGCATCAGGAAAGAGACCTATTAATATGAGAATAAAGTAAACACATCCCAACTACTCAGTGTTCAGCCTTAGAGGGCTAATTTATAAGGGTTCCATGTGAAACTAATGAGTTCTAAAAAAAAAGAAGAAGAAAGCCAGTGCGTGGTACCCGTGTTACCAAGGCTCCGACTGGAAGACATGTCCACGGCTGGGCAAGGGTTTAGTGATTCAGATCGAAACACTCTGTGAATGCCACACAGTGGGAGGAAGTCCACAGTGCTCATGCCAGCAGGATGTTTCAGGATACTAGGGCCTAAGAGAAGGCCCCTAAACACCCAGTGAGAATAACTATGTTAACAACAGTTGCAGTGATGCAGTGATGCTTTCGGGGTGCCATCATCCACCTTCTTTGTAACAGGTGGAGGTGCTGATTGTCCAGCCCTTGTTTTCTCAGCCACCCCCACCTACCCAGACGCAGAAATAAGACCCTAACAGCAGTGGTTTGGCCCTCTTCAGCAAGAACACCAGCTACCCTTCAAGTGCTTCCAGAATAATATCTTAGGATTTCCCTAAGATATCCTAAGTGTGACCTGCAAATCAGTAGTCATCTTGTTCCCGAGAGGTGACTAAGGCTGCACACTGAGTAGTTGGGATGTGTTTACTTTGTTCTCATATTAATAGGTTTCTTTCCTGATACACACACTCCACCTGTCCTGCAGACCCCTCTGGTGGGGTCTCTCGTTCCTGCCAATACCACGGCCTGCCAGAGGGTCTGCCGCTGTGACTGTCTGAGTGAGGCCGGTCGTCAGGGCTCTTAACTGCACAGGCTTCAAGTATATTGACAGCTGCCTGGCTTGAATTCAGTCTCATCACATACTAAAAGTACAACCTTGACCTCTCTAGGCCTCAAATTTAAAGTCTTTAAATTGGAAATAATAACAGGGTTTCTTCCACTGTGCTTTTGGATGATGAAGTGAGATAATCCCATTTGAGAACTTAACACAGTGCCTAGCACACGGTTAGCACTTGATAAAGTTTCAGTGTATTAGCAAAACTCAAACAAGATCTCAGGTGTCATGCCACTGAGACCCGCCGGTTCACACACCCAAAATGCTTCTGCCTGTGCATAGGACCCTCTCCCACCCAGAACGAAGCTGCTGCTGCTGCCTTGGGTAACATTTCACTCAGGTGAGCTATTACTGTAATTTTCTTGATTTGTGACTCCACTCATGCTGTACTTTAAGCACCTATCTGAGTCCCGCTTCTCAGGTGGCACATATGGTTCCGGAGGATTGCATGTCGCCTCTGTGTTGTCTAGGGGTGGGAGGAGGCAACCCCTAGTACTCGGTCCCCTCATCCCATGTACTTTGGTTCCTTTAGTGTCCTCCTCATCAACAAAGTTAACATGCCACATCTCCTTGACTTAAAGGCCAACCTAATGGCCAGTCAGACCTAGCCCTCTGACAGCTACCTGAATGCCACTCTAGAGCCTCAGAGAATCTTCTAGGATTGGCTCTGGTCCTTAACCATTACTGGCCCCAACTCAGTGCAGGGGAACTCATTCCGCAGAGGCCCTACCACCTAGGCAGATCTCTCAACTCCTGCTTGTTTCTCAAGCTCTGAAAACAGGCACAGACGCCCTTGCCACAGCCCTCGGGTACTCACCTGGATTGGTCTGCCCACTTTCTTTCCTTTGGGGATCCTGGCTGAAAGTTAAAAAAGAGGTAGTCCCTTTTTGCGTGACAACCAGCATCTGCCTTCATTGCTTCCTACCAGTTCTTCTTCTTATCCTACTCAGAACATTATCTTGCTTTGGAGATAAAAGAGAAAGAAAAAGCCTTGATATTAATACAGTAGGTGCTGTCTTTGCTGGAGGCCCTCAAGGACCTGTTGCTTCTCAGCTATGACATCCATGAAGGGGGAGAGAAAGGTGTCAATGATGATGCAGATGATGGCAAGGACATGCAAAGACACCCAAAATATTTAGAAAAGTCAAATTATCTGCCACAGCCTTGCTAACTCATAGAGCAACACGAGGAAACATCAATTGAGAACTTACCAGACACCAGGTATTCTTCTAAGCACTTTGTATGTATTAACTCATTTAATCATCGTAACAACCTAGAAGGCAGGTAGGACTTTATTCCCACTTTCCAGATAAAAAAAAATGAAGGCTTGGGCAAGTTCAACTAACTTGCTCAGCATCAGTGAGGATGTCCACAGGAGACGTGGCATTCCAGCTCGGGCAGTGTGGTTCCAGCTCGGGTGGTGTGGTTCCAGAGTCCAGGTACCCCACCCCCCGACTCACCACCTACCTTTCTGGATTGTGAACCAAACAGCAGCTGCGGTTTTCCCTCCGTCTCTTACTGCAGCACAGGGCGTGAGCCTGCAGACCTGCACAGAGGACAGTTGGAGCAGCGGGCGTATCAGACTCACTCCCCAGGCACACTCACAGTCCTTGAAGCCAGTGTCCCTCTGCTCCTCTTTCTTGCTCTAATTGGAGTTTCTCATTGCGTGATTCCCTTCCAGATGGCAAGTTGCCAGTACCCTAGACTTCTTCCCCAGGGTAGTCTGTGAAGCCTTTTCAGAAAAGCAAAACATAGTCTAACAGAAGATGCAAGTCCAGCCTAAACCACCACTCCACCATTACAGCTGTGAGACTTCAATCAAGTTTTTTATTGTCATGTAGTCTTCATGGTTTCACCTCTAAAATGGCAATAATAATTACATGGTAGGGTTATTAAATATGTGAAATGCTTAGCATATAGGAGGCAGAAAGCAGATATTTATTTGGCTCATTCTGTCATCTAAGTTTGTGATGACATTGTTGGTGCCTTCTAACCAGTGGTGACATAACCTTATTTCAGTCGCTCTGTGTGAAACCCTCTGCTTGAAGTCCCTTGTCCTAGGGTCAGTCCCATTGCCTGAGTATGTACTAGGACTGGCTCTTTCAGTCACAAAAGGTACTGAAAGATTTATTCTTAGTAAAGGGTTTTTTTGTCCTTAATAAACAATGATTGCCCTATTTAGACTTATATCTATTGGATTATATCCAAGCTAAAATCAATCAATTTTCCCTGAAGGAACAGGACACATAATCTTAAATTAAGGTGCTATATAATAATGTCAATAGCTGCTATTTGTAAACTACTTATAATGAGCTACATACTGTGCTAAGGTTGGTTTAATCTTTACAGTCTTGTGAAAAAGGAATTCTGGTACCCATTTTACAGAACAGATCACCAAGATTTAGAAAGGTTAAGTGCCTTGTTCAAGGTCACAGAGCAACCAAATGGCAGAGCTGGACTCTAAACCGTGGTGTGTCCCTCTATATCCAGAGCACACACTCTCCACCACTATGTAACAATAACAATAACGGTGAAAACTTAAGAGAACCTTGGCTTCTGCACTCTTTTTACTTTCCAATACATTGCATATTATTCTAAGTCTCGTGTCCCATTAAACCTTGTAACATAAAGGTAATAAGATAGAACTGATCTTAGTAGAACTGTTTACAAGACCCAGGAAAAGAAAATCCCATGAGAATTTCCTATTCTCTGAACAAGTACAGAATCTTTGGGAAAGGAGACAAAGCAAATTACTGAAACTTGATTTTATTTAAATCTTTCATGAATGTATTCACCAGGCCTCTCCTGCAGAGTGGCAAGGGCTAGGCCCCAGCTGACATCTAACTTACAAAGTCAAAATTTCTAATTTGAATATTCAGTGCTGATTTATCTCTCCATTGGTGCTTGCTATTGCATCTAGCAGTCAACATTCATTTGGCCAATTTTCCGTGGGGCTTCAGTAAGCAAACTTCCTGGAGTGGGGGATCTTTGGAAATTAAAAATCAACAAACCAACCAGATTGAGCAGATAAGTGACACATCATTGTTCAGAAACTTTTATGTCTTTAACAGAGAATGGAACCCAACACCCACACTCCTGTATAGGCCTGATTAACAGGAATTTTTTTCAAGTGGATGAGGCACAAAAATTGCTGCCCTTTGGAATCAGTTGTCTTGCCAAGTTTAATATTTTCATTTGGTTTTCCACTGCCGTATTATTATTGCCACTTTAACTTATGCACCCGCAGCATATGCCTCTGGTGCAAGAGAAAGGAAAAAGTCAATGTTAGTGTTTGTCTTATTTGCACTTCACTTGAAGCAATTTGGTTGGCCACATGGAGTGAATAAAGCTGTCATGCTATTTTTTTTTTCAAAAAGAGCACAATAACTGTAATGAACTATGCATTCATTACTGATTAATTTATTCTTCCATTGAATAGCATAAAAAGGGGGTAATTTCAATTGAATTGTGCCTGTTGAATCATGATGCACATTCCCAAGCAAAGCATATAACAGGTCCCAGATTTTCTGCCAGTGTTTTCCAAACACTTTGTCTTTTTCAAAGACTATTACTGAGGATGAAATGAAAACATGTTTTTAGCTCATATTTACTAATTTTCTGCAGGAAAAATGTGAATCAAAATATAACCTTTGACTTCCAGAAAGTATTCTCTTGTTGACTACTCAGCTTTCTTCATTTCTTGGGGACTTGACTTCTCTCTTCCTTCTTTGCTCTTTTCACATTGTTTCCTTTACACTCTCAGCTCACATCTAACCATTGCCAAATCCTTCCTTATGTGTTAGGTTCCTACAGGGATGCAGGCGTGCCTGACCCTGCCTGGAGGTTCATTGTGGTGGACCTCTGTGAACTCTATTTGCATGAAGTATGGAAAGTCTCCCCAGGAAATAGCTCATTATAAAACAGGAGAGAGTTGAGGGGAATATTTTTGTTTCAAAACAGTGGGACAGGATCAGAAGAGGTTATTTGGGCAAAACTTAATCATTCAGATCATTTATTCCCCCATTCAAGTCCCCTTCAGAGTGGGGACAATAAAAAAAAACCTTAAGAGCTCATTTATCCAAAATATTTTTAGATGTTGAGAGCACAAAGAAGCATTTTGGGTAGTCTAGGGTAACAGATGGTAATAATAATAATTAATATTTAAAGAAAAAGAAGATAAGAAACATGTACAGTAAAATGACAGCAAACTCACAATTATTAACAACCACACCAAAAACAAAAACAAAAACAAACTAAGCAAACAACTAGAACAGGAACAGAACCACAAAAATGGAGATCACATGGAGGGTTAGCAACAGGGGAGTGGGAAGAGGAGAGGAGGGGAAAAGTTATGGAGAATAAGTAGCATAGATGGTAGGTAGAAAATAGACAGGAAGAGGGTAAGAATAGTATGGGAAATGTAGAAGCTAAGGAACTTATAAGTATGACACATGGACATGAACTAAAGGGGGGAATGTGGGTGGAAGGGGGTGTGCAGGGTAGAGGGGAGTAAGGGAGGAAAATGGGGCAACTGTAATAGCATAATCAATAAACTATATGTAAAATAATAATAATTAGCATTTATTGAACTCTTTCTAATTACTAAATACTTAACATACATCATTATAATCATCATAGTGGCCCTATGATATGGTCATTTTTTTCTGCATTTTACAGAGAAGGAAACTGAGGCTTAGAGGGAATACATATTTTGCCTGTGGACATGCAGCTAAAAAGTGGTTGATGCAGAATTACCTCAAATCTGTTTGATAAGAAAACCTGATAATCAACCACATTGCAGTACCATCTCCCACCAAAGCAAACTGGGGTTCACTGGAACATGGAGTAGAAACTGTAGGCTGAGAAGTCACTCATGCTGGACTGCAGCAGCCATGTAGGCACTCTGAATGTGGGTGGCTGATGCCTCTTGTTGGCTTCTTGGCAACCTCTGAGCTGCTGATTAATGGAGGAGGAAAGTGGCTCCTGGCAGATGATATGCTAGATGATCAAGTTGAGCTTGTTTAGGAACAGGACAACTTCTGCCACTTCCTCCCCTAGCCTTCATTATTATTCAAAAACTATTGACAAATACAGGTCCTTTACCAAATGAGCAAGTGCTCCGTCACCAATCCTATTTGGAACACCCACTCTGCAAGAGAGGCACAGCGCAAGATCCTGGGGGTTTTAAAGATGACTAAACCATGATTTGCTGCTCTTAAAGTTTCACCTTCACAGTGAGAGATGGATAGATAAGCTTTAGACACCAACTGTTATTCTCGCATAGGGGCTTTGCCCGTCTTCTCTATCAATCCTGTTTAAGTAGATGTTTGGGGCAGGTGTGATTTCACATTATTCCTCCTGGTTTTCTCAGTCTACTTCTTCAGTTATTTCATTCTTCCTGGGCTGTCTCTATAGTCTCTTCTTTCTCCCTGTCCAAATCCCTCCTCAGACACCCACTGAAATTACTAAGCTCCCTCTTAAAACCACCTTCAGATCAAGCTACTAGCAATGCGTTCTTGCCAACCATTACTCTTTAAGTCCATTTGTCTTGTCTGCTCAAAAGAGTCCGAAAGTATTTCTAGGTCTTCAACAGTCTTTAAGGCACACAAGGGAAATGCATTTAAACTAGTTAATAAGACCACAGACTAAGGGCAAAACACTAAGTTCGGCTTTTATGTACCCAATTACCACCTTAGATGTCAACTGTGCACCAGGGGGTTCTTAATGAGATATGGAAGGGAGAGAGTCTTTGAAATGCGTTGGCCTTTCCTCTTCCCTTCATTACCCAGTGTCTATGCAGGATAGAGCAGCTGCAAAATGCAAATAAGGAAAAAGTTTCATGATTGCAGGGTCTTGCTCTAACTCTACTACCTAACCCAAAGTGGTACTGAATAAATATTTGCTGAAAGGGGGAAAGGAGGGGCGATTGAATTAAACACTGGCATTGGCTTGTACTAAATGAACCCTAAGGTCCCTTTTTTATTGAAATTTTATGACCCAGTAAGAGTGAAAAAACTTAAATTTGAAAAACTACATCAAATTCTTCAAGTCACATCGTTTCCTATCTTATCCTCTCTGTATGTACAAATTGCTAAACAGTGGTATGGCCAATACTGAGATCAAGCAAGGGAGGACAGAATCAAGGCAATGGAAAGAATTTCAAACGGCCATTTATTTTATCCCCAGTTGGCAACTGAATCACCCCATAAATGGCTGTAGGGTGATATCATGGAAAGAGTGCAGGCTTCGGAGTCGAGCAGAGCTAGATGTGAACTCCTGTTCTGCTTCTCACAGGCTGCATGACCTTGGGTGATTTCATAGCTTTGAGCCTCTGTTTCCTCTTTTATAAGTGCACATAATTATTTTTTGAAGGTATGCCTCAATTTTCCTTAACATATCGGCATCTTGCAAATCCCTTGTCTCTTAATTATATAAATTTTGTAATTGCAGGCTTTATTCATTTTTTAAAAAACTGTTTTACTCGCTGTTGGTTGGATATAAGTTCAAAAATGTGTCCCTGCTGCCAACTCCCCATTTGTACAATAACCTTCATAACTTAAAGATCATTGTCAAGTCTCTGTGTGCCTGTTGTAAAACCCAACCCCTACTCTGTCTCATTTGTCAGAGGTTTTGGAAGAACTCTTTCAAACCTTTCGTGTATCACAGGGTCTTAACATGCTTGTAGACAGGACCTTGTTTTCACTTGGCAAACCAGGACCTAAAACATTAATTGGCAATCTAGCTACAGAAGATAGATATCAAAGCCAGAGGAAAAGAAAACATATATTATCTCTTTCTACTAAATGAAGGTTAAACTTGCTCTAAAGACTTTAAAAAGTTTAAAACAGCTGTTATGCAGCCAACTGGCATCTTTGCCTCTAATGGGAAGTGTTTAAAAGAGTAAAATTTTCTAGACCAGTGAACTGAGTCTTAATCCTTGGTGAATCTCAGGGACCAGAGTCAAGTCTGGCACCCGATACTAGCCAGAAATCTCTGTTAAGCCAAACTAAAATAACTTTGTCACCTCATAAAAACTATAAGACTATACAAGAGTACTTTCCAATAGAAAACCAGAGAAAATAAAAATTAAGAACTAATAATATTATAATTATTATTTTTAAGGTAGTTTACTTGAAGGATGCTGCTCCTTTAAAGCAAAAAAATATCACTTTATTGTTTTTTAATCATCGAAAAAATATTTCAAAGGCCATTAGTTCTGAATCATAAACCACTATCTCTTCCTTGGCTTGAACTAAAAATCATCAAGATTTTTTGAAAAGTGGATTTGTCTGTGTGGAATAGATTCATTCCCATATGCTTTTGCCCTGAGTAGATTAGGCCATTCTCAGGCATTTACTCAGGAGCTGCCATTTTCTTTGCTGGCTGAAATTCATTCATTTGTGCAGCAATGGACACATTTCATAAATGTATGAAGGAAAATTATTTAAGGCATAAAATAATCCAACTATGTCAAAGTCCCCTGTCTTGCAATTCAATAAGAATGCTAATAACTACCTTATGTGGTTTTGGTACAGAGTAAGTGAGATAATGTATAGAAGCCACTCAACACATGACTGAGACATAGAAGATAGTAGGTGCAAAATTAATATTGTAAGTAGTTATAGGAGCAATAGTGGCAAAGAGAACAGATTTGTGTATCAGGCAGGCCTGAATTCAAATCGCAGTTCAACCACTTTACAATTATGTAATTTGGGGCAAATTTTTAAAATCTCTCTAAGCTATAGCTTTTCCATTTACAAAACCTGGACACTTGTGGTGCCTATCTCAAAGCATTTTTGAGAGGGTTGAGTAAAATAATTTTGCTAAAGAATTTAGCAAAATGTAGGTTGTTTGATATATATTCAATATTAAATGTCTACTATCATTGCCATCTTCATAAGTAATAATAACAATTAATTTTGTCTCTACTTTTCTTTGGAGGGAAATGATAAATAAATTAGACATATAAACACTCAGTAAAACACTCCCCAATATTCTACCTCTGAATATTTCAGGTAGTACAGTAATATGAACAATAATTTTGTTCGTTAACAATGTGTTTAATGATTCAATGTGAGAATCAAATGACTCTCAAACCTTGAACTGAAATAAATAATTAATGTAGTATAGTAATTATTAATGGAGATAGGGCATATATATTAGGGATCAGTTTGAGCTTTCTCAGAATATATATGTTTTTTCCCTAATACCTTGTACACCCTGAAGAGGTGGTAGAAGTCAGCATGAAAATTTGAAATCTATCCACCTTTGGTTATGATATGCTCTCCCTACCATTTTGAAGACTACTCACTTATTTATAAAATTAATAGTCAAAGTCTTAAAAAAAATTAGCTAAGTATAAATTATTTGAAATTTATTTTAAGTGGTAAAATAGACAAAAACAAAAAATAGCAAAGGTTTTAGAGGATGTTTATTTACCACATTCATTTTGAAGATGAGGGTATTGAAATAATGACTTGCCTGGAGTCACACAGAAGAATAGGCTCAGGCTAGGTTTCATTCTTTCTCTACTATACCGCGCTGTTACAACTCAACAGAAATAAAGTCAAGGACCTGACCCACAAAGCCTGAGTCTAAGTCAGCTTGAGAAATTGAAATATTTTTCTATAGTTCACCAGTGAATTCCTCAGTCTATGAAAATCCTATCACGTTCTTCTTGGCTGAGGTTCTTTAGCATACACATCATAACCATATATTGATTTTGTCAATCGTGTGGGAAAAATTAATATAATTAATCGCTATAAGAAGCAGTGTATCAAGTAGCCACATGCATCCTGCACTAAAACATGCATCTACTTTTCTTCCTACAACTGGAACTTGTCTGTGTGACCAATGATGAGGTTTGGCTCCATGGCCTTCAAGAGTTTTTGAGGTTTTTCCAATCATATATTTCATCTTTGATGATCTTAGACATTTTATAAAAATAATTTGCATTACCCCCTCAGAGACTGAAAACTCATTAATATAGGACATTAATGGCATTTTAAGGTCCCAGGCTCCACTGTATCTCAAGGTTGTCCAACGGTAGTTGAACTCTAATGGTTCCATCCTCAGAAAGGTTTCCCCTTTGTGACAGAAGAATGGCTGCAACAGCCTCTGAACATACATTTTCCTCGTGTTTAAGAACAACCAAGAAAGTACACCAGTATATTTTCCAAAAGTTTTAAGAATTATTTCAACAACATCTCAGTGGCATTGGTATGCTCACATATCTATCTCTAAACCAGTCAATATGGACAGGAGATTTATGAGGCTTCTTGTGGCCAAGATTGGCTGCCTAGGCCAAAGTTGAAGGCAGCATCATCAAGACCATAAAAGAGTGGTGAGTGATGGATCTCAAGTTAACAGTTAGGGCAGACTGGATTCTAATTGGCCAAAAACTAGCAAAAGTCGACTCCTCTAGGAAAGGCTGATGAGCCGTGGGATGAACAACAACACTAGGACTCTTTAATCAGGAAAGATGGAGGCTGGGAAGCTACCTAAAGGAAATCTTTCAAGCTATAAACATTTTATGTGAATGAACATCAAGTCCTTAACTACTACAGTAAGAATGCCATCTTTGGAATTTTGAAAGTTATTTTAGTAGGGAGAAGTGCTCTTCATATATAGAAGGCAATATTTTTGTGAGATTCTTTATCACCTAGAGGCTGTACTTCTGGAAAATATTTAAAAGATTTTGGGTGAAAGCATAAATTAGTAATGTAGAGATAAAATGAAGGGATAAAACACCCCAAACTCCATGACCCCCTTTGAAAAGGGAGCCAAAGGACCCTCTGGAGAAATCCATGCATTCTCCATGCCCTACATCATCTATCCACTCAACAGGCATGATGGAAATGGTTTTCCATGCAGTTTTAAAGCCCTGAAAAAGCCTAGAGATTAAGCAAAGCAGACAGATGTAACCATACAATAAAGAAAAAGAAAATGTTTTCTCTTGCTTCATTTCCACATCCAACAGAGAGAAGAAAGGGCAGCTTGCAATTTTGCATAAGTTAACAGAAAGAGAGAGAGAAAAAAAACAGGTGTTAAAATTTGAGGAAATTTTGCTTGGGACCAAAAACAAGTTAAACATTTATATACAAATTTTGTGTTCTACTTTTAAATTTTTTTCTCATTATTACACATTAATATAAATACAGGAGTGGGCCAAAGTAGGTTTACAGTTATGAGTACATGAAAGAGTTAATAAAGCTATTGTAATAATCACAACCTGCATGCCTTGTTCTATATGAACAACTGTAAACCTACTTTGGCCCACCCCTGTATATTAATTAATTATATAATTATACAATATATTAGGTAATATAAAAATATATTATTATTCATAGCCTCAGAGTTGATAACTGACTACTCGGTAAGCAAGGACACTTTTGCTCTTTTACATCTCGCTCTCCTGAAATGAAGGTCTGATAAAGTTTCTGATTCATTTGCTGTACCTTGTTTCATCAAAAAAGC
This sequence comes from Phyllostomus discolor, assembly GCF_004126475.2. NCBI lineage: Eukaryota > Metazoa > Chordata > Mammalia > Chiroptera > Phyllostomidae > Phyllostomus > Phyllostomus discolor. Next base: position 151,900,948 of record NC_040904.2, read on the forward strand.
TAGAAATCTTTAAGATGTAAATGTGTCCTTTGAGCAGGCTTCCATCCCTTTTCCTTCCTTTACCTGGGGTATTATTGTACTTCCCTGGTGATTTAGCCACTGAGGAATGATGAAAGGAATTATCTATTGCAATGATTTGTGGCTTGTTATGGGCACTGAGGGACAAAGTTAAAATGAAAGGTCACAATAAGATTTGATTGTTCTTTGAGTTCTGCCAGAGATAGGAATAAAGGCACACCTTGGGAAAGGAACTGTGTAGAAACAAACTTTTTTTGTAAGTTATGTAAAAAACATAGGTAATGCAAATTTACAGAAAATAAATGCCTTTATGAGTATCAAGCATGGTTCCAAATTATGCCAAGATAATTTGAAATAAAAATTAAAAAACATATGGGCATTACATTACTAGATGTTAGGGATCTATAGATCCAAGATACTATTTAAATGGCTTTGGGGTCAGACTGGGGCAGTTGTTCAATTTATTCCTTACCTATATCCACTGATACAATCAAATGTGCGACAACATGAGTGAAGCCATATACATATTTGTTCACTCATTGAACAGCTATTTATTGAGTCATTCTATGTGGCAGGATACATCCCGGAACAAGATAAGTATTTGCCTGGTGGGAAGTATAGTGGGGAAACTGAAATTAAATAAAAATACTAAACTATGAATGTAGCAAGTGATATCAAAGGATAAGCAAAGGTGTGTGTCCAACTAGGGTACCAGAGTGGTTTGAGACAAAAGGAGTGACATCTGGGTTGCATCTTGAAGGAAGAAATAGGGAGACCATTTGTGTTTATTGTTATGGTCAGAAAGCAGATGATGGTGACTTTGCCCACCAATGTTGCTAGATAGGTGGAGGTGTGAGGAGACAGGGCTATCAGCAAGAAGGGAGAGTGGTAATGTTTCAAGCAGAGGGAACTACATCTCTGAAGGTCAGGATGGAAAATAACTTGACTTGTTCCATGGGCTACAAGAAGACCCACAGGAAGAAGGCAGGGTGAGAGTGAGGGCTGCCACTGGGGAGGTAAGCAGAGCAGAATGCACAAGGGTCTTGAAGGCATGAAGATCTGATGCTTTACAAACCAATAGCAATGGAAATTCATGGGAGATTTTTTTTCTTAAGTGCATGTCATTGTTATTTATTTATTTTATTTTGAAAGATCCCCTTCCCCAGTTTGGGGAATTAATTGAAGTATATGCACAGAAATAGGAGGCCATTTGTATTTATTGTTATGGTCCAGAAAACAGTTGATGATGCCTTTGCCCACCAGTAGTGTCTAAGTTGATAGAAATAAAGGGATTTGAAAGATAGAATCAATAATATAATGGGTTAAATGAGTGCAATTCACTCCCATGTTCCTGGACTGGATGGAGTCAGGGAGGACAATACCTGATGCCGGGGCCTCCCAAAGCAGAGGGTGTTTTAGGAGAGATATAGTTCAGTTCCAGACATGTTGTTTGTGTCCTATCTGGGTGGAGATAAGGAACCAACAGTTAGTTATTTAGGCTTGGAATACAGCAGAAAAATCTAAACTAGATATCTTTGCAAATGCTTGCTAGTTACTGGTCAGTATCTAAGTACTTTATAAATACTAAATTGTTTAATCTTCCTAACAACCCTCTGATACAAGTACAGCTGTTAATCTCATTTTACCTGAGAGAAAACCGATGCCCAGAATTATTAAATTTATCCAGTTAGAACATACAGGGCCCGAATTCCAACCCAGGCCTTCGGGCTCTAGCACTCACACTCTTCACCCCTGGGCTGTCGGACAGGGCACAGGAATAGAACGGCTGTGGGTGAGACTATAGACTAGTGCGAGGAGAGAACAGGATCCTGAGGAAGTCAGGCTGTTAAAGGTCCAAAGAAGAGAATGAATTGGCAAAGGAGACAAATTACTTCTACAAATCCATTAAGACCCATTTTACCCAACATGTGTGTCCAGCAAGGCCTCACCCTTGAAGGCAGCAGAGCCCACAGGGAAGTCAGACTACACTCATCTCCACTAGTCTGGACACCCTCACTACCAAATACAGAAGCTTAGAGATGGATGCTGCTTGAAAAACCAGGGCGGAGCTCCCATTCCACTTTCCAGGCTCTGCACCAATTGCTGTTCCTCCAGTGCCAATAATTTGACTTATATTATTTTTAGTGAAATACCATGTAGCAAGGTGCTCCTAAAATATTTTCAGTCTGCAGCACTGGCAAGAAAAAAAAAAAATCAAAAAAGAAGAAAGCTGTGAGTGGAGGGCAACAGTGGAAAAGCAAAAAGAATAATAATAGGAGGGAGGACACACCCCAAAACCGTTGAACAAAGAACATAATCTTTTAAGAGAGAAGACTGGAAAGTCATCAACACATCCTGGTCTTAATCTCAAGGAACTGCTACCCACCCATGTCCTCATCTTTCTTAACTGAGCAATTACCCAGTTCCCTTTCAGTGATGTTGCTAGCTGGTTTCACTCACTGTACAATTTCACAGTACATCGGCACTGGGAAGTTGTGTATAGTTGTTTGTTAGAGCACAGGCTCTGGAAACAGTACCGTTTGCATAATATATGCCTTCAGGAAATTACTAACCTGTATCCTCAGTTTCCTCATCTGTAAAATGGAAGTCATAAAGCCTAATTCATAGGCTTCTTATGAAATATTTAAAATAGTATCTGACACATACAATATACTCAAGAAACATTCAATAATCTTATTTTTATTATTATTAGAAGGGCTGGTGCTCTTCAAATGCTTTTAGCAACATAATACTATGGTATTTTCAAGAGAACCAAGGCACTATATAGTAGTCAGTCATGGTCATGAACCATTAATGAGCAATTTTAAAGTCAATTAGAATATTACAAGTTGAATTACTGCCAACTATTTTTTTAATCAGGCAGCATTCAATCAGAAAAATAAATATATATATATATATATAGTGTGTGTGTGTGTGTGTGTGTGTGTGTGTGTGTGTGTGTGGCAGAGAGAGAGAGAGAGATTGAGATTTGTCATAGAGATTTGACTTTCTGCTCTGTGGGATCTGGCTCAGTAGTCTCTGTAAGTCTGTTGTTGTCCAGGGCAGGCCATCAGGAAGGGAAGATGGATGTACAGTCAGAGAGAGCAAGGACAGACTGGAGCCCGCTAGTATGAGCTGAAGCCCACAGGAATGGACTGAGGCTTACACCAGTTCTTGTTACTTCTGACCTTGACAGAATGGCTGCCTTGCAGATAGAGAGACCCCCTAACTAAGGATCTAAATACCTGCAAATGGCTCAGGAGTCAAAGAAGCTGCAGGAGTCTCCAAGAGAATGTGGGCAGCTGTAGGCCCATTTGTTGCCTCACACCCATAAGGTGAGCCAGCCAATAGACACGAATATGTGTAAACTGCAAAATGTTTGTTGCTTCACTTTGCTCTCTAAATATCCCACTAAACTCTCTTTTGTGGCCACCCCAAATGGAAGTGTACAGGGGAGAGAATTCTGGGAACTGTATTTCAGCCTCCCAATTGTTGACACATTACAAAACCACCAAATTTTTATTACTATAGATATTTGCTAAAGTGATATTATGTGCCCAGCACTATGTCAACTGCTTTACATACTTTATTTTATTTATTTTTACCACACCTCCATAAGTCTACCTATCATAGGTGAGGAAACCAAGGAAAAGAATTTCTCTTGGGTAACTTAGCCTAGGTCACATGAGATTTATTTCTAAATGATTAAACATACAGCTATGTTTTGGAATGTCTGCATTACCAGATTTTTCTGTAACATTAGAATCCTTCTTCTAAATGGTCTAGCTAATAACTGCAACAGATAATCATCATGAAGTTCCCATCCCTGCTCTTGTTAAAAATAATAAGGCCACAATATTTGTAAATCAAACCAGCAGGCTAAAATTGGACAGTGATGTGTGTCATTTATTTCTCAATAAAACCAGGTTTTTAAAAAAGATTGATATAGCGGTAAAAATATAAGAAAGAATCAAATGTTTTGAATATCAAAATAATACCTTGAGAATTGAAAGACCTTGAAAATCTTAGTATCTTGGGGTTTTAATTTTAATATTATACATTAAAAATTATAGTTATTTAGTAAATGGTAAAGGGAACAGATGGAAAGCCGCATTACTACACTGTGCCCTTTGGCTGGAAGAAAGTGACAGAAAACACTCTGGCTGAGCCTGTGCCATGAAAGGAGAAACAGACCTGGAGGACGAGCTGAGTGGAGGGAAATCTGTGAGAAGAGACTTCCAAGCCCTTCCTATGGTCAGTGCCGGAGAATCGGATGGAAAGTAAGTATTTCAGGTATCTATTAATTTGTAACATATCATCCTACAAGTCAATGTATTAAAATGAGAAAAGTGAAAAAAAACTGGGTGAGATAGGCTCAAGGAACTAATGTACCTAATGATAATTTTACTCTTTTGGAATCTCATGAAAGTGAAGTAATTCTCAGGTACTGTTTATATATAAATATTATTCTCTTAGAAATTAAACAGATATAAATACCTAGAGGAATTATTCCTTAGGCTCAATTTATTTCATTTCAGAAGGTATAAATTAATTTTAGTTACAGTCTAAATGTAAGTCATACCTAGTATCCCATTATCTTACATGTGGGAATGTATTTTGCATCAATTTGCACTGAATTTAATAAGAATTTAAATGGAAATCCTCATTGTCACTTAGTTAAGAGTAATCAGTACCTGTGAAGCTGAGATCCCTGCAGGGAACCATGGGATGCCACCTACAGAAGCAAAATACCAATTTGCTAGTTAAAAGCTTGTAATAAATAAAATATGGGGGTGATTGCTGAGTAAGATACAGATCTTCCTGCAGAGAATAGTGACGAATTCTGGGCATAATGTAAAAAGTCACTAGCTGAGGTCACTAGAGAGTCAGTACTACAAATAGATTCTAACGAGGACTTTGTGATCATAGGAAAGGAGCTGTACAGAGTGGGCTCCCACTGTCGTCCTTTCAGCCTGGGGCAAGTGTACTCAGTAGGGACTCAGTGACAGTGAGGGCACTGGTGGAAAAACTGCAGGCTTTTTGTCCTGGGGACCCAAACGACCAAATCTGAGGAAACCAGTCACCTCGGAAAGAGGGGCATCCTTGGAAGAAGCATGGTCACATACGGGTTCTACATATTCTATCCGCTCTTACTCTCAATGATTCTTAAGTTGCTCATATGCAAAACAGACTCAAAACAGCTCTGCTAAGACAAAAAATATGAACTGAGTTTGGGTTTTCAGTTTTAGTATAAACCAAGAAAAGTATTGGCCAAAACAAAGTCAACAACTTTTATTGGAGGAAGGTATCAGAATCTAGTCTTCACACTTTGGCATTTGAAAGGTAATGGATATAATCAACATTACCAGACAGATGAAGAACCAGGAAATGAAGCATACTTTTTTTAAGAGCAAGACTTTATATTTTTGTTTGTTCAAATGCAGTGTCAGGGTAAATTAGTAAAAGAAATTATGTTCAACTTATTTAAACTAAAAAAATAGTATCATACTCTTAAGAGAACATATTCTTAAAATAATACAAATGTTGAACTTAGCAGAGAAAGATTTTAAAGCAGCTATTACAATTATAATGAAGTTGAAAAAAATTTATATGATTGAAGAATAGGAAATTTCAGCAGAGAAGTTGAATTAAGAAAAAGTAACCAAATGCAAATTCTAAAACTAAAATATATAAAATCTGAAATAAAAAATTTCAGATAGACTTTAGAGCAGAGTGGCAATGACAAAGAAAAGGGTAAATGAATCTGAAGGAAGATTATCCAAAGTGAATCTTAGTGAGAAAAAAGATTTAAAAAATGAATACAACTTCAAAGGACTGGTATGTTATATCAAATGGTCTAATAAACTTGTAATTGGAATCTCATAAGGAAGGAAGAGAAAGAACTAAGTGAGAAAAAATTGGAAAAATAATGGCCAAATTTCTATGAATTTGAAAAAACATATTTAGAATTCAATACGCTCAAGAAACACCAAGCAGAAAAAGCATAAGAAGGCTTTGAATTGGAACATTATAATTAAACTATTGAACCTGAATAAAAAAGCAAAACTTGAGCATTTTTTCATGGGTCTCTGGGCCCTCTGCATGTCCTCCTTGGAGAAGTGTCTGTTCAGGTCCTTTGCCCGTTTTTTAATTGGATTGTTTGTCTTTCTAGTGTTGAGTTGTGTGAGTTTTTTTATATATTTTGGAGATTAAATCCTTGTCTGAAGTATCATTGGCAATTGGTGGGAATGCAGACTGGTGCAGCCACTGTGGAAAACAGTATGGAATTTCCTCAAAAACTAAAACTGGACTGCCTTTTGACCCAGTGATTCCACTGCTGAGATTATACCCTAAGAATGAATTCAAAAGAACCTATGCACCCCAATGATAACAGCACAATTTATAATAGCCAAGTGCTGGAAACACCCTAAGTGTTCATCAGTAAATTAGTGGATCAAAAAGCTGTGATACACTTACACAATGGAATACTATGCCACAGAAAGAAAGACGAAACTCCTATCCTTTGTGATAGCATGGATGGAACTGGAAAGTATTATGCTAAGTGAAATAAGCCATTTGGTGAAAGATAAGTAACATATGATCTCACCTGTAAGTGGAAGCTAATCAACAAAACAAACAAGCGAGCAAAATAGAACCAGAGACATGGAAATAAAAAACAAACTGATGGTGACCAGAGGGAAGGGAGGAGGGCAATAACAGGAAAGTAGGGGAAGGGGCAAGTCAAGGAATATGTATAAAGGACTCATGGACATGGACAACAGGATGGGGATTAACTGTGGGAGTGGTCAGGAGTGGGGCTGGAGAGAGCAACAGGGAAAAATATGGGACAGCTGTAATTGAACAACAATAAAAAGCATTATGCTAAGTGAAATAAGCCAGGCAGTGAAAGACAAATACCACATGATCTCACTTTTAAGTGGAACCTAATCAACAAAATAAAGAAGCAAGCAAAATATAACCACAGACACTGGAATTAAGAACAATCTGACAGTAACCAGAAGGTAGGTGGGAGGGGACTATGGGGAGAAGGGGTTTCAGGAACAGCTATAAAGGACACATGGACAAAACCAAGAGGGGGTGGAATCAGGCGAGGGATGTGGGAATGACTGGGGTGGGGGGGAAATGCAGACAACTATACTTGAACAATAATAAAATAATTTAAAAATAAAAAAATAATAAAAAGCAAACCTTGAAAATTACAAGAGAGAAGTGACAGAATACATACAAGATAACAATCATTTGAGTAATAAGATGCTTGCTATCAGAAACAATGGAGACCATAGAAGAGTCCAAAAGCCATCTTTAAATTGCTGAAATATGCAATTTAAAATTACCACTGTCAACATAGAGTTCTACATTTGGTGGAAAAAATTCTTCAAGAATGAAGGTGAAATAAATATATCGTTATGTGAAGGAAAACTAAAAGAATGCATTGCTGATAGACCTGCATTACCAAAAAGAATTCTAAAGAAAGCTATTCATGACTGGGGGAAACGATTCCAAGTGGAAATACAAATCCTCCAAAATAAGAGTATCAGAAGTGAAAATATCTGGGCAAATACAAAGACTATATTTTTTACTTTTCCTCCTTTTAATTTCTTTGCAACATATATGAGTGTTTAAGGGTGTAGAGGACAGTCCGTAAGACCTCACTCTGGCACCTACTGAAATTATAGGGCCCCCAAGACCACCCTCAGATTTCATAACTCGTAAGAAGGACTCGCAGAATTCACCAAAAGCTATTATGCTCATGGTTAGGGTTTATTTCAGTGAAAGAATGCACATTAAAGGCAGTCACAGAAGGAGATACATGGCAGAGTCCAGCAGAGTGATGAAAAGTGCTAATTAACCCCAGAAATACTGCGTGACAATACACAGGGGGCATTGCCAACCAGGGAAACCCACCTGAGCCTCACTGTCAAAGATGTTATTATGGCTGTTGAATAGATATGTTAGACCAACCACCTGTATGCTTAACCTGAGCTTCCAGCTTTTCCAGGGGTTGAGCTGATAACCCTAAAACTCAAAGTCCCACCATAAATCATATTGTCACTGGCTGGTGTGGCTCCAAGTCCCTGGGTAAACAGACATTCATATCAGCCAGGACATTCCAAGGGGCTTAGAGATCACCTTACAGGGGCCAAGGACAAAGCTAGGCCTCTCTTTAAGCAAGATTAATTCTTTACTGCCAAAATTATACCATTTTCTGTATTTATGACAATGGCTGTAGATGTAACATAAAGGACAAGTAGGGCATATTATACCTCCTGGAAGGGCTCTCTATTTTATATGAAGTGGTATAATGTTAATTGTAACTTGGCCTGTGGAAAAGTATAGATAATAACCTTTCAAACAGCCCAAAATGCAAAAATCAAAAACAAAAACAAAACAAAACAAAACTATGGTTAAAAGCCAATATGAACATTGAAATAAAGTTCTTAGAGCCCTGGCTGGCGTAGCTCAGTGGATTGAGCACGGGCTGGGAACCAAAGTGTCCCAGGTTCGATTCCCAGCCAGGGTACATGCCTGGGTTGCAGGCCATAACCCCCAGCAACCACACATTGATGTCTCTCTCTCTCTCTCCCTCTCTCTCTCTCTCGCTCTCTCTCTTTCTCTCTCTCTCTCCCCCTCTCCCTCCCTCTCTAAAAATAAATAAATAAAATTAAAAAAAACCATGATTTAATAAAAAAAGAAATAAAGTTCTTAAAAATTCAAGTAACCCAAGAAAATACAGTAAAGAGAAATAAAAACCTATTTTCGAAAGCATTGAAAATTAAAATACTTGGGAGTAAGTTCCACAAAATGTATCAGACCTACACACTAGAAATTACAAAACATTTTGAAAGAAATTAAAGAAGATCTAAGTGCATGAAAAGCTATTCAATATTTAAGAATTAGAAGATTTAATATTGTCAAGATTTTAATTCTCCCCAAATTATCTATAAATTCAATGCAATCCTTTTGAAAATCCTACCAGACTATTTTTTTTGCATGTATTATTTTTCAATTTTATGTTTCAGTTACAGTTTACACTCAATACACTATTGTCTTAGTTTCAGTGGTACAGCATAGTGGTTAGACAACCACATACTTTACAAAGTGGTTCCCCTGATATTTCAAGTATCCACCGGACACTATACATAATTATTACAATACACTGATAAGGTGCTTTTAGATTTCACATGGAGAAGCAATGGATCTAGAATACCTAAAACAATTTTAAGGAATTACAATGGTTGAAGGACTTATATATCTGACTTCAAGTCAAGACTTACTATAAAACTGCAGTCATCTGTACAGTGTGATATTGGCATAGGGTAGATGTGTAGCATCATTAGAATAGCATAGACAGAAATACATCTATACGTCTAAGGTCGGTTGATTTATTACCAAAATGTTAAGTAATTTAATGGGAAAAAAAGATGGTTGTTTCAACTAACAGTGCTGAAACAAATGGATGTCTGTGTGCACAAAACAGAACCTTAACCCTTACATCACAACAAACACAAAATTAACTGAAAAGGAGTCACAGACATAATGGAAATGCTTAAAGTTCTAAAACTTCTAAAAAACATAATTTTTTTTGAAATCGAATTAGGCAATGATAGCTTAAGCAGCAACATAAAAGCATGAAAATAGAAAAAAATTAGGTGAAATAGCAGAAAATTAGATGAAATGGACTTTGTTTTTAAAAGTTTTCTATTGAAAAATACACTTGAAGTAACTAGAAAGCAAATCACAGATTTGGAGAAAAGATTTGCAAATCTTTGGGCTTGTATCCAGTGTATAAGGAACTCACAACCAAAATAAAAATGGGCAAAACATATGAATAAGCACTGTATAAAATATGTGTGTGTGTGTGTATACAAAAGCAAGTGAAAAGATGAACATCATGAGCCATCAGAGAAATACAAATTAAAACCCTATGAAAAATTACTACACATTTAACAGAATGGCTTAAATTTCAAAGACTTGACAATACCAAACTTTAACAATTATGTGGATGAATCAGGACTGTCATACATCGCTGGTGGAAATGAAAAATGGTACAGCCACTTTGGAAAGCCTGGCCATTTTTTATAAGGTTAAACATATATCTGACTGAATAACCCTACTCCTAAGTATTTACCCAAGAAAAATGAAAGTATATGTCAACACAGCAACTCGTGCATAACTGTTGATAGCTGTCATACTCATAATAACCAAAAGCTGAAAACAACCCAAATTTCCATCAACTGCTCAATGAGTAAACAAATGGTTATATATATAAAATATTACTTGACAGTAAAAAGAATAAAATACTGACAGGTAACACAATGATTTGAAATCTTAAGAACCTTTTGCTATATGAAAGAATTTTTAGTACAAGAGACTACATAGTATACAATTCCATTTATATGAATTTTATAAAAGGCAAAACTATAGTGACAGAGAGCAGATCCGGTGGTTGCCTTGGTGATGGGGCTCAAGGAAAGGAATCAACTGCAAAGATTAATGCAGATTCATTCTCAGGTAATGGAGATGTTCCATGTCTTGACTGTGAATGTGGTTATAAGACCACATACAACTGCAAAACTCATTAAACTGTGTACTTTAAATGGGTGGATTTACATAAAAGTAAATGATGCTTCAATAAATCAGGGGAATAAAGTAAAAACAAATAGAAAGTATGGGATCAACTCCCAGACCTACTCATGAAATATGTCTGTAACGCATGCCTGGATGATAAGATGTGAGAAAGAAAACAGGACTTGGATCATTGGAACCAGACCTTTGGGATTGCACTCCAACTCTGTTTCTAGAAATTTTGTCTATCAAGAGGCAATTTTGCGGGACCTGTCTCTTTATTTAAAAAAAAATGAGGTGCTTGTTTAGAGGCCCTCTAATGTTCTTATAAACAAATAACTAACCACCTCATGTGCTTTTCTACTGTACTTCTAGCTCATGTCAGACATTATTAATTGGTCATGACCAAACTCCTGAGGAGCCCAGAATCCCAGACTCCTTGTCAACACAACATTCCAGGCAGCCAGTGCCAATTGCTGAATTGTGACTTACAAGAAATTTATTTGCTGACACTACTCTCAGAAATAAGTGAATCTCTGTAACAAGTTTGAAGAGCAGGGGCAGGGAGGAGGGGCTTAGAATCATAGTTTGGTGGATGCTTACAGTAGTACTAAATCATTCCATTAGTCCATCTCAAGATGGAGAATGTCTTGCACCTTCTATATGACAAGCTAGTGGAGAGCAAAACAAGTGCAAGGAAGATGGAAGAAACACTCTGTGTTGAACCCAGGCTTTGGAAATATGATCTAAATATGATCTATGGAATTCAAATAGACCCTACGAACATCCCATAGGCTCACTCGAGCCTTCCTCCTGCATGAAGTCTTTCTTTTCTAATTACTGCAAGCAGAGTAGTTTATCATCTCTGAAATCCTTGCTATTTTTGATCATTCATGACTCTGAAATTGTCTTATAATAAAATTGCTTTCACATAAGTGTGGCTCCAAGCTGCGTTTGAGTGCAGCAGGGAACTGTGCCATGACCAATTAGTGATGTCTGCCATTGGCCAGGAGATGCTCACATACCCCTCCCTGATTTTCTAAGCACTAAGTGTGGTACAGATCTTATCTCATTGAACCCTCACAACACTTTGAGGTAGATATGTTTTTCTCCGTTGTGCAGATGAAAAAAACTGAGTTTCTGAGAGGTTGCTAAGTTTCTCAGAGTCCCACTCATCCATTGCAAATGATGGAATTGGGCTTCAAAGCCTGAACTTTCCCCACCATACCACGCTGTTTCTCTTCATAGCACCACTCAGTTTCCGGCAAGTGCCTGGCACAAAATACATTTTTAGTAAACATTTTTACAGACTTAATGAGCAAGAGACATGCCAATTTGGCACACAGCAGCCTAAAATAGGGAGTTTATTTTTTTAGACACTGTGAAGCTGAGGGAAAGTCTGAATCACAATGACAGAATCTTTAAAAAGGGCCATGTTTGAAAATAAAGTATTTACATGTTGAAAATCAAGCAATGAATGCATAAATAAGTGGAACAACAAATCAATGTTTCTAAAATCAATCAATCAATCAATCAAAAGTATTTGTATGCCTTTAGTGCAGAAACAGTTGTGGCCATGTGTACATGTCTTCCAGTGATTGGCAAGAACATCATTGGCAGTACATACAGGACAAAAATATTAAAATCCATATGCCAATCTAGAATTTCTATGGCAAAATAGGCATCAATTAAAATTTTAAATATATTACTCCATGCTTAAAATTCCTCAGTATCATATGTATTAAAGTCCATAGCTCAGTCCTAAAAGTTCTTCGTGATCTGATCCATGCCTGTACCTTTAGCCCTGTCTCTACACTCACTCATCTGACCGGCTTCACCACAGTCATACCAAGGTCCTTAAAGCATTCACATATCATTCAGTTTCACATCTCCTCTCTTTGTGTACAGTATTCTTTCTCCCTGAACTGCCCTTTACTCTGCCTTATCCTAACACTAATTTAAGGCCTCACTTCTTCTGGCAACCCCTCTCCACGCCACCTGAGCCAAGTACAAGTTCTTTGTCCTTCTAAGCATAGAACCCTGTATTCATCAGAGCATTTTTTTCATTGTAATTGTTGATTTCATTTTCCCTCTCTCCTACCTGCCCATCAGCTCTTTGAAGACATGGACCACATTTTATAACTACATCACCCAGCAGACTGTCTGAAACATAGTAGGAGCTTAATAACTACTTTTTGAATTAATGAACTTCAGTTCTGTTCCTAGATGACATATCTGTGTAAAGAAGATAAGGAAAATATCAGTTATTGTGTTTTGTTTGGACAGAAGGACTGTTTTACTAGGAGATGCAATAGTTTGCCTCCAAGTTACTATTAGTCAATCTTGTAGAGACTGTAGTATTCACAAAATTATGTTTACCGGTCTTACTTGCAGTTTCATTGGTCATATGATGGGTTAGGGTGAATGCATATTTGAGGAAGTGATGTAATTGTGGAAATGACATAAGCTACTTTTCAAAAAACTTGGATGAAAAAAAATCTGGCATGTGTAATCTTTCATTCTTATTATCTTTCTTCTCTCTGCTGTTGGATGATGCTAGGGTGACTTTGAAACCACAGCATGGTGGGAGCCCCAAAATGGAAGTGGCCTGAGTGACTGAGTCACTGCTTAGGAAAGGGCTGGTGCAGACATGCCCAGTTAGAAACATCCACATAGGATGCTAAATTGCTGAGATTTGGGGGTTATTTATTATAGAAGCTTGTGTCATTTACCATGATTAATATAGTCAAATAAAAATTCCATTTGCATCCATATATTGTTCCTATACAAGATTCCACAGACATCTGAAAATGAAGCTTTTAAGGCCCTAAGGGAGAATCATTCAATTAAGTAGCACTTATTAAATCTTCTCCCTGTAACAGGTTCATAAAAGAGAAACTGGAAGTTGTAAAGGAAAACATCTCAAAACAGAGCAGACAGGGTGCATACCCGGGGCCCCTGCAGATGAATGGGGTCAGAGGCACACCAGTAAAGTGGTTTCAGCCTTTTTACCTTACTCTTTGGACCCGTGGAGCTCTGGGGTCACAGAAATGCAGCTTTCTTGGCTCTTTTAGTGAACAGTGCAGGAGAAAACAAAGTTACGGCTGTAATTTAAATGAATCCTGAGGCTTTTGCTGGTGGCAAAGGAAGGACTAATTATGTATGGCAGGGGAGGGGGATTCTCCCTGAATACTGCCCGAGTGGGAGCCTTTCCTCCCATCGATGTGCCGTTTTCATGATCCTTCCTACTCCCAACACTTGTTTTCCTCCATGCGATTGATGGTGTTTTCAGCCATGAAAGTCATGCTCTGCCTGTTTAAGTAGCAACCAAAGTGCAACTCTAGAGATGTAGTTTCTGGTAAACAAGAAAGTGGGGGAAAAACAGGGAGTGGGTGTGCTCATATAGGTCAAACAACCTAAGGCTGTTCATTACCCAACGGATGACTTTCCTATGATACTCTAGAGGATTGTTGATTCAACTCTATTTCACCTGTGTAGGATCTTAAAATAGAAGGTGGCAAAACAAGATACTGCAGATGAATGGATATTGTAAGAACTTAGGACTTACAGGGTGTGATCAGACATATGGCTTGGTACCAATAAAGCCTGAAACAGAGATAGCACTCAATCTTCAAAAATTTTTCTCCAGAGTCAATGCAAAGGACATCTCTTGGGGTGACCCACCAGATTTCTGTGATGCTCTCTTATGAAATACAGCTATGTGGCAGCCATGAAAATGAACTTCTCAGAGCTTCTGCTATAACGACTGGAACTGATGCCAAACTCTGAGTCCACCACAACATTCATACCCAAGGCCATCCTTCCCAAGAGCTGCTTTCACCAGTTACTGAGTAAGGTGCAGGAACTAAGGCAGGCTACTCCTCGCCAGGTTGCAAGAATTTTCTGATTCTTGACTCTGGCTCAAGGACTTCCATTGGCTTAGCCAGAACTTTAATGCTGCCATTTTACAGTCTGCTAATCCAGCCTTGCTTCCTTCCTTCTCTCCTTCACATGGATTACCCCTGCATTGCCGTGTCCTCTGCATACCCCCTTTATCCTTTATGACTGGTTCCCTAGTAAATGGGGATACGTGTCTCATGCTGTCTTTATGTTTGCTTCTTAAAAGGCCCAAAATAATGCAAATCACATCTATAGATTGCGTTGCCAGCACTAACTCTGTGTTCTAGGATCCTGCCATAATCACTATAGGACTAAACAACTGACCAGAGTGGAGCCATATGGTACTCAGTTCCAGGAACCTGGGGTTTGGAGGACAGAGATGTAAAGACTGAAGGCCCATGGAGCTCGGGCATATTCAAGAGCTCCTAGGAGAAAAAGTCCACAAGCTCAAAAACCGAGATCCCGAAGTTGCCTTCATACCTTCTTCTCCCATATTTTTGTTTGTAACTGTTCCTTCATATTTTTGTGATTCTCCAGTTTCCTTCCACTTCATTCCTTCTTTTTCCTTTTGCCTAAGCTAGTCAAAGTCTATTGCTGTTACCTGCAACTAGACAAATGTGAGTGACTATGGTGAGGCACAGACCGGATTTTTGGTACGTTCTTTATGATGCTGCCAAGTTTCTCAGGTCCTTTCCAGACCCATATATGTATCAGGCCTCCGATGGCATCTCTGTGGTATTGACTTTTGCTTTCTGCATGAAGTAAGCTTTATTTTTAAAATGTGAAAATCTTTATTTTTTTCCCAGGGCATTGAACATAAATTTAAAACTCCCAATGTAAAGTTTAAAAGCAGCACAAACATGACTCACTGAAAGGACATTTTAATAGTTTGAAGTTATGAGAAAGGATTTATCAAGCATCATTTGCAAAATCTCACACATAAAGAGAAGGTGCTCAGAAACTGTAAAATGGGCATCTTATCCTAGTGAGAAAGGCCAGAGATCTATCTAGATTACCTCAAGCAACATATTATTTTCTTCTTGGAGCTTAAATACCTTCGAATGTTGACTGACTAATAAAATATAAAAGGATTAGATAACAGGGGAAAAATACTACGGAAGACACAAAATGTTGCAAAAACAGAAGATGCCTGACAGATTACTTTCTTTAAAACACTGCACCAACCCATAGCTCTCTGACAATGGGAGCATGTTTCTACATGACCCTGAGGCACACGTCTGAAGACCAAACTCATCAAAGTGCAAGTGACAAAATGGCACTAAATTTTACCAGGTATTCATTGTTAATCAGTCAGAGCTAAGACTGGAAGCCCAGATTTCTACAAACTGTCCGAGGCAGCCACGTGATAAAACGAGCCATGCCATCTCTGCAAGTAGAGCTGATGGTCTGCGTTCAGTTTTATGAGAAAAGTTTGCATTTTTTCACTTGGTTTTCTGAGTGATTCAGTAACAGATGGCAGAACTTTTAAGAATTGTTTTTAAAGGCCCCAGAAAAAATATTCCCCTTCTTTTTAGTCAAACAATGGAGAAAAAGTGAATAAAGTTATAAGCATAATATATACTCGGAGACATGGCAACTTTGTCAAATATAATTATGTGGTCTAGATTTTCAATCAGAATTAAGTGATAAGCTGAGAATCTATTTGGCCTCAAGCATTCCCTCAGGAGTGCACACATATATTTTCACACACCAGACACGCTCATCATTTCTGGTCTGAGGGGCAATGTCTAGATATACACACCATTACAGGAGTACAGAGCCTCAGAGCTCTCCTGGGTAATTTCAAAAGCTTTTCATTTGGTTTGGAAACAGAAAGGAAGACAGATGATTAGTCATCATCTGCTTAATCTCCAATGACAGAATTAAAGAGCACAATTTTATTTCTGGCCTGAGTTCTGTCTTAATCTTTTTGGAAGCAGAAGGAAGATGGCAACCATGCTGTGGAACATTCTTCCCTACATACTCTGTGCAGAGACCAAAGCATACCTTTCCCTCAGAGACCCAGTGACATATTTCTCCACACAGGATCTGGAGCAAGTGAGATGGCCTTGTGGCTACAATGTCGACCCTGACTAACTCTGGGAGACTGATTTCTCTTCCCTTAACGCGTACAGAGTTCACTTAGCGGCTCATCTCTGCCTGCCCAATGCACTCCATGGTCTCTCCTCCCGACAGTCTATTAGCGATTGCCTGAACAAAACCAAAAATATTTCCAGGGGAAAGCAACAATTTATAATCCACTTAAAAGGAGCCTAAATCCAAACGGAGAAGAGGTACATGCATCCACAGTAACAACGAGACAACATTCAGAGTGCTTCTTATGAGCCATGTTCTACATGACTTAACTTATTTAGTTCTTCCCACAACTCTGAGTCATATACTTTCCTTAACACAAACTTATAGGTGAACAAACTGAGGCACAGAGAAGGTTAAAAAATTGTTAAAGTCACAACATTTAATAATAGAGGAAGAAGTCTTCACATAGGAAGAAGTCGGGATAAGACTTGAGTCTGGGCACTGACTGAAAAAGCTGGGGCCCCTTTGCTGCTACGGCACATCTCCACTCAGCCTCCTAGTTAAAGTAAGTATAACCTGCAAAGATGCGCCTTCGTCCCTCATTAACATTACACCGTGCATTGGAGTTCAAACCTCATTCCAGAAAGAGTCTTTTCTCTCCATTTGCATATCTAACCCATAGGGCTGGTCTGCCCCAGAGAAAAAGTCTCCAACTCTTTGTAAAATGTGAACAGTTCTGCTCAGAATTCCAAAATTACAAGGTTTTGTTTTTAGTGCCTTGTTCTGGTCCAGTTGTTTGTATTTAGCTCTGCCTTCTCTAACTAAAGAAGGTGAGTAACTTCTCCCTATAACATAAACAAACAAACAAACAAACAAATAAGTAAGTTATGGATCCACAAGACAACTGTCTCCCTCACCATTTCAGTGGACTTAGTTCCAGGTTTTTCGGTACCTTCCTGACCATTCTCCCCTGGTCCAGAATGCTCCAGGTCAGTGTGCGCACTAATAATATGCACACTTCCTTTCACTTGGGTAGTTCCACTCTTCTGGTTAGGGATCAAAACATTGAAACTTATTTCTGTGTTATCAGATGTGAGAATGGGTTAAAAGACTATGAGGAATGTATAAAGAAGTATTTATTGTGATTCAATTTTGTGAAACCTGTTTTACTTCCTTTTGTGGGAAAGCATAAAGGATATCAAAGATGCAGCCCAACTGGGATGGTCTGGCCAGGACTATTCACCCTGACTAAATGAATTCAATAGTCCGAAAGTGACTAAATGAATAGTCAAGATTCCTAGAGTCAATAATTTCCATTGTTGCCACAGCCTGCCTCCAGAGACGGGCAAATAAACAGCCCATCTCCAGCCTACAGAAAACACAGACGCCTTCCAAACCGCAAGTTTGTCCTGGAAACTTGTCACAGTCATGCCAGCTGCTGGTGTTGTTACTTTCCACAGAGTCCGTCCACAGACAGGATGGTTTTACTGCAGTAGCAAAAAAAAAGGGGGGGGGGGGGGAACAGCCTAAGGAAGCAAGCAAAAAATAAACATGTGAGCCTTTCCAATCAAATCATGAAAAATGTGAACATTTATTTAAAGTTCATATAAAAATGATAGTCAAAGCATCTGGGTCATTCTGTTAGAGGGAATGGAACATAGTAAATGCTCTAAAATGTGTGATGAATGAATTTCTGTAAAATGTGACAGATTAAAAGATTCTGAGAAGTGCCTAAAGCAAGGATGTCAACCAGTGTCTTGCAAGGTTGTGTTACAACGAGCACCAGCCCTGGCTTCCCGTCAACAGAGGAAACACTGAGAAGGTCAGTGCCTCCAACCCTGTTAGTCCAGTGTGGAGCCAGTAGGACCAAGTAAGGGAGAAGGGACATATGGAGGAGGGTGGAGATTGCTCAACAATCTTGCCAGTCAACAGATTAATTAGCCTTCTCACTTTGACACCAGCCTGAAAGCTATGTATTCTCATGCGAAACAATTATCCCTGTCTCCTGCTTCTTTTAGCAATGCCCATTCTCGAGGGTTCTAAGGACAACATAAAAAGACCAATCATTTCTAGGTCCTCCAAAGCAACATAATCATTCGTTGTCCAAAGAACTAGGTCAGGGACAGGGATTTCTCGCCAGTCTTTTAAAAATTTTTAAATCCATTTCAAATGACTTAAACTAATTTTATTTTCCTAGTGTCTGCCAGGAAACAATTTTGTCCTGTAATTGTACCCAGATCACTTTCCTGCTCTCTCTTCCCCTGTTCTGTGTTCTGAAGGCTCACCCCTGTGCTGGGCCACCGGGGCTCCTCTGCCCTCTGACTTCCCATTTCCTCTAGCCAGTGAGCGGCATGGGCAGGAAGTCAAAAGGTAGAAGAGTAAAGCCATCTGGGCACTTCTTCCTGGGTCTCCCTGCTCTGCTGTGACTCTGGCAGTGGCCACAGGCTGCTATGACGACAGCCCTTTCCACATCTCTAGTTCCCTTCTCCTTCTCTCTTCTGGCCTGGGGATGGTGGTGGAATCCCACAGTGGATTGTCATTGGCTGCCCTTGTTGAGTCCCTTAAATCTTCCCCCACCTAGGCTATAGTTTCTTCAATAATTGTTTTCAGTTACACACTTTGAGTGTGCTTTGTAACTGATACACTATATGAGTTTCATTTTTACCTTCGGTATATCAGGAAACCAGTGAAATGTTTTAAGTGTTGGGGGAGGAGTGTAGGAGTGAAATCATCATTAGATTTGAATTTCAACAATAGAATTTGGGCTGTGGTTTGGGAAATAGATTGGAAAAAGATGATTCACCTCTGGCTGGACCAGTTAGGGGATTGTTGTAGTGGTCCAGGGGAGAGCTGAAGGTGTTGGTAAAGGTGAGGATGGAGGATTCAGATGCTTGAACATGAAGTCAGCAGAACCCAGCGATGGAATCAATATGGGAGGGGACAGGAGGGAGGTGAGAGGCCTGCCAAAAGTAATTAATTGCTTTTTGGGTTTTGATCATGCAGCATTGGACAAGAAATGCAGCATTGGAGGACCAGATTTCTAGGATAATGCTCATAATTTTGATTTAGGGAATACTTATTTTGAGTTGTCTTTAAGATATCTAAGTAGACATCATAAATGCACAAGTCTAATAACTCAGGTAAAGGTCTAGACTTGAGATTTGCATTTGAGAGCTGTGTCTATACAGGTGTTAATTAAGCCCATGAGTTATGACCCCTGGGAATGAGAAGCGTTTTCACTGTCCCAGATAAAACCCTTATGGAGACTCTATAGGACCTAAAAAATAAAGAAAAATGAACAACTATATGAAGTAAACCTGCCAGAAGGTTTTTTTTTCATTGCTCAGATCAGATGCAAACATTAATACAAACATTAAAATTTAAGATAATAAAAAGAGCTCTCTTTTATTAAGTACATATTACATCATTTTTCATTACCCAAGTCTGATGCAAAATTTTTAATGCCTTATAAGAGAATGCATGCTAAGTGAACAAAGAGATATATATGTTCTCAAAAATATTTTTTTCACCCTAAAGTGCTAGGACTTTATATTGCACACATTTAAGTGAAGTTGTCATGGTAACTAACTGCAGAGGCTCACTCTCATTATTATGCTGTTCCATTGCTGTCTTAGCAATATGGCCTAGGTCCCTATCCATCTCACCCATGTTCAAGTAAAAAAATAACTTCTTTTTGCTCCAGGGTCCTTTCTTCAGCAATTGCCAGACAAACTTTCCTTGATTCGTATTCCTATATCCTCTAAGAATGTTTGCTGGATATGAGTATGCTCTAGGATCCCACCTTTATCGATTTTATAATTAAAATGCCTAAATCTAAAAATGTAGAACAAAAATATCTAGTCTCATAGATGTAACCAAACAGGACTACTTTTTGGCACAAGAAGTTTTGTTTTAGTTATATATGTACAAGTACTAAAACACCGCATAAACCAATGCTTACTTTTGCCACTCGCAGGCCACTCTAAAATTTTCTATTCTATCCTGCTTAGGTTTTTAAAATGCTGCTTGAGGTCCACCAGCTTGATTCCATCCATGATCCACTCTTGGTTTCCAACTTCCAAGTTCCCATGGTTTCTGGTTCCTGGTTGCTTCCTGGTTCCTCCAGACAACTTCATGGTTCTCTGTTTTGCTATTAAGTTAACTTTGGACTTGCATAATGACCTAAGTGTTGTCCTTGAGTTTTGTTAATTTCTAACCCAGAGTCACTATGTGAAAGAAGGAAGAAAAAAGACTGGTGAGTTAAGTGGCTACACGAGGATGCAGTTACATGTTCATGTGTAACAGACATGTGTCTTCATCCCAGTCCCGGGGAACTCATTCTTTTGTTTGCTCTCAGAAGGTTGACGATTTTGTTTGTTATAACAGGCACGCACATTTAGGAGAAATCCTTGCCTGGGTTTAATGCCAAGAGGAGTGATTACGCTTCTGCTGAGCAATTGATGTGTGTTTAACTTAAGGACCCAGAACATTGTGAGAATGACACGATTTCCATTTTCACATCAGCTACCAGAAATCACCAAGCTAAACACAGTGTACTCTTCATTTCTAGATCCAAGTTCCAGTCTCATCTTTATTTTCCCTTCATCTTTATCTATGTACTATCTATGTATCTTTGAAAACCACCTCAGATGTATTCTGCTTCTTAAATTGCAGGATATAAAGGAAAAAAGGGTATAAAAAGTGAGCACAGCAGTGAAGTGGTTAAGAACATGAGCTCTGGAATCAGGCGGCCTGAGGTTGTGGGAACCTAAAACAGGGAACATTTTTACATGTTGGTTTCCTCACAAGTTAAACAAAAAAAGAAGAAGAAGAAGAAGGTCTTTGGCAGAGAGCTATGGTAAGGATTATGAGATGAAGCATGTGAAGTACTTTGCAGAGTTTGTTCGGTGTGGTAAATGCTCAGTTAATGTTAGATATTGTAAAAACAAGTGCGTTTGAGTTTGTATATGTGACTGTTTCTGGACAAACATACACACAGAGGCATGTGGCATAAAAATTTTTAACAGCTCTTTATTTATTGCTCTGGAGCTAGAGAGACACAAATGGTGTTTTCATGACATCCTAATGCCTTCAGAAGATTCTAATGAAACTTTTGTGAGATAGTTCTGAGTTTCCTTAAGCTGCCATAACAGAACACCACAGACTAGGGGGCTTAAATAACAGAAGTTTATTTTCTACAGTTACAACGGCTAGAAATCCAAGTTCAAAATGCCAACAAATTCCGTTTCTGGTGATACATCACTCTCTGACTTGTAGATGGCCACCTTGCTGTTATGTCCTCTCATGGCCTCTCCTCTACATGCTTGCAAAGAGAATGACAGAGAGAGAAGGAGCAGGAGGGAGAGATGTCTGGAGTGTCCTTCTCTTCTCATAAAGACACCAGTCCTGTGGGATCAGGGCTTCATCCTTATGACCTCATTTAACCCCAGTCACCTCCTCAAAGGCCCCATCTCCAAATACACTCACATGGAGGGTTAGGATTTCCATGTATAAAATTTAGAGAGACACAATTCAGTCCATAATAGTAGTCATTGGTAGAAAAGTGTATGGGAACTATCAAGGAGAACTGAAAAATAAATACACAACCAGAGAATGAGATTGTTTTCCATTGTGGAAAAGGGAGGAGAAGGGGATTGAGAAGAAGCCACGTGAGGGAAGCCTTCGTCCACCAGAACACACGGTGCAGAGAAGGCAGAGCTGCAGTTGACACTGTTGCAGAAGCTGTGCTGGAAACGCCCTGGCTGCCCTCTGTTTGAGAATCACAGCTTCAGATAATGTGAACTAAGCAGGCCGTTTCATGAGAAGAGGCATTTTTCCATTCCTTATAATAACTGGTGCTGGTCAGGCCAGAAATGCTTCAAACACTATTTCTTAATGGCTCTGCTTGCCTTAGAATGAATTGAGTGTTCAGTATACCCTGAAACAACCCCTCACCACCTTGTCAGTTTCTCTTGGCCACTCATCATTAGCAAGGGCACTGTTTCTTCAGATCTTGTTTGTAAAAATCTCTAGATAATGTCCTCTAGATGAGATTACAATATGGGGGAGGTGTTGACTCTGAACTAAACCCAATGACTCTAACAACAGCAGGAAATGATGTGTGTGAGTGTGTGTGGACAAGTAACAGGTCCTGGAAATCAGTCAGTTTTATTATAAGAAAATCTTCAAATCAGTCACCCTACCTACAATGAGGCAATCTGAAAGCTGACATGACAATTCTTGAGTTCAAAGTATCTTATTCAAACTCTGGCCAACAATAAGATGAACTGGGAGTAAGATGGGACAATGACCAAATCTTTGTCTATATAAATATCACACAACAATTTAGCTAATTGTTTCTACCTTCACCAACAATTATATATATAATAGCTGAAGAAGGAGAAGGTACTGGAGCCTTAAGAGAGGGAAAGGGATGAAAAGGAGGACCTGGAGGAGGAGGAGGGGAAGTGAAGAGGTGCTGAGTGAAGGGAACCAAAGTTTTGCCCCTGAAGCTGCCTTTATAGGGTATGGATTTTAAGCTGTTTATTAAAAAATAAGATTCATAGAACCTTTGACCCATTCCCTTTCCTGCCCAAGAGATTCAGAGAAACCTGCTTCAAGAAGAAGACCTTAAAATGTCACCTTAGCCTAATGTGAATTAAGCAGGGTAAATAGAGGGCTTCCCACAGCCCTGTTAGCTAGACACCCACTGTGTCTCACTGTTTCTGGGTTGCCTAGCAAGAATTTCCCTGCCTTGTATGTTTCCCTGTTCTTCAAACCTGTAAATTGCCCAGTCACAATTCTGAAATCTAATACCCCATCTCTGCCTTTTTGTCTTTATCCAAAAATGTCTTAACTACCCAATGATACCTCACTGTCTTTGGGATTTTCATGAATATGTAAATTCCCTATGAGCATGTATTAACACTTTGATTTTCTCCTATTGATCTGTCTCTGTTCATTTGATTATTAGCCTAGCAAGAAGAACTTAGCAAGTAGAAAGAAAAATATTAATTTCTTTTTAGCCCCCACATGAAGAAAAGGATGAAGAGGAGAAGGGTGATGGGGAGGAAGAGGGAGAGGAGTGGCAGGAGGTAATGAAGGGACAGGGTACAGGAGAAGAAAAAGAAAGAGGGGAGAGGGTGAGGGTAAAATGGTGGAAAGAGCAGTTGACAAGAATTAGGTAGAGTCTGAGTGATAGGTCTAATTATGGCCCTTGAACTCATGGTCTTTGAATTTATGTGTGCATTTTTAACACTTCGGAGGTCTTGGTTTCTTTCTCTCCAGGTATATTACTGCTTTTGAGTCAGCTCTGACTCCTGGTGACTCTATGAGTGAGTGATGTCCACAATGGCCTGTCCTCAACAGCCCTGCTCAGCCCATGTGGAGGTGTTACAGCAGGCATCTAGTTAGATATTAACAAAAGAGAAGGGAGCCCGACATTTCATTAAGCTGGATTAGGACGGGGCAGCTTCACAGACTCTACAAGGGACAGCTACATCCTCCCCCAAATGGACACTAATCCCGAGCAAGCAAGAACTGGCTTTCCAACCCATCCCCACCTCCAGCAACCAGCTATTACCAGGATTATGCGGGATGGGGTGGGGAAGGATAAAACAGTAGGGGAAATTCCTTTACTGGGCATATGCATAGTAGAAGCCAAGATGTTGCAGGAGGAAGTAAGCACATGTGCTGCAGAAACCAGATGACACAGCAGAACTATGAGGCATGCGCAGTAGGAGTAGGGGTGGGGACCATAAATGGGAGGAGTCTAACCTGAGAAAGTCTGGGGTAAAGACCTGATAGGATAAGGGCACAAAACTCAGGAAGATCCCAGAAGGGATTGGATGGGGGAAGCACAGCACAAGCTCCCAAAGAATTAGAAAGATTGGTAAGTTTAAAAGAAAGCTTACCCCATCCCAAACCCAAGGAGATATAATCAAAACTTAACGAAGGTCTAGAGCTCATTCATTATCACTCTCTCTGGGTAGCAGCAGCACAGGCCTGGGTGCCTCAGCCAATTGCATCCAGGCACCCTGGACCTGGGCAGTGGAAGTACAGGTGGGTAAATGAGACATAGAGAAGTTCTGCATCTCTGGGTCCAGGCCCTCCTGGGCCTGAGAGGCACAGGTGTGAGTCTGAGGCCCCAGAGGCTGGACTTCTTTTGCAGCAGGATAAAGCTGAGCCACCTGGTCATGGATGAAATATTAGGCACCTGGGGCAGTCCTTTGTTTTTGCTCCAGTAAGTCTCACCACTATTGCTCACATCCTCCTGTATGAGAGTCTCCAAAATGCTTTTCTCATGACTCTGTGGAAGAATCCTGTTTCTACCAGCAACAAAGGCCTTCTTTTATGGAGTCAGTCCATCTCACATTTGGTCTTCCTCTTTTCCTGCTGCCTTTTATTTTTTACGAGCATTATTGTCTTTTCTAAAGAACTCGTCTTTTCTCTCGAAGAGCCCAGAACTCATGGTATAGAACTCACTGCATTAGACAGCTACTGCTCCAAGGGGCCCCACAAAGCACTGGAGGAAACCTGGATGCTAGTGTGTAAGCCATCTCCAATTTGATCCTACTGCCCTTGTTTTGTCCCTTAACGATTCTATAACAAGAAGTCTCATTCTGATGCCATTCGGAGATCCCATGAAGTACCCAGCTTTATGGTGACTGTGCTGCCTAAGTGACGTTCTGTGGGTGCTTCAAGGATTGAGACCCCTTCAACAGGGGTCATTCTCTCTGGACTGAGTTCTACTCTCTAAAAAACAGCAAAATTATAGTGCAATGTCTAATGTTTCCATAAACTTTATCGAATTAATATCTATATCCTAGATGTAAGATGCCCCAGTGTGGAGATAGCCTGTGTCATCAAACATCATGGCGAGACTCCAGTCACAGCTCAGGTTCGGACTGCTCCACATGGACTCTGCCACAGCACAGCCTGGCTCACCACCACGTAGAAGACTCAGGTAGAAATATCTGGCCTGAAATCATTGCTGGAAGAGTCCTGGGGACCGTTCCACCACCACTATCATGCATGTACACAGCTTCTGTGAAGCCTTATTTGAATTCAGAACACTGCAAGGAAGAACCCACCTAAGAATTCCATAACCCAAACTTCAGTCTGGGAGCCAAACCATTTTACCCATTGGCAGCAAACAGTTCAGAAAATGAACTAAATTTAGACTGTCCAAGTAAACACTGAAGTTCTTTCTGCTAGGGCCCAAAGAGGTATTCTGGACACCACACCATTAACAAAGCAATGTAACTGACAAGGAGCAATGGCCAAAGTGAATGCAGTTTGGGAAATGAGTGAGGCTCTCGGCTTCCCCACAGATTAGTCCTGCAGCTGTCACTCGCTGGCAAGCGACAGCGCCAGGCTGTAGCAATCAACACACATCTTTGGGATGACTTCAGGACTTCCCATGTTTGGCTACACCTGGTCACAGACCATCAGAAATGGTCTACTTGGGCCACTTTTTCTTTTAACCACATCAGAGGAAAGCCTTATTTTCCAGCAACTTGTTCCCAGCACAAGGTATTTCGAAGTAAAAACAATAACGGGAAATCTACCATCAGGCCACAGAAAACAGAGTAAACATTTGACGCATTTAAACAATCACGCTTGTAGTTCTGCCTTGATAGCCTAAGGCAACTCACCGACTGCCAATATTTGTCCCTTTCAGGTGTGTCATTAGGCAGCAGCAAACGTAAGAGAAGGGTGTCTGTAGGTGAATTCCAAGATTTCAGCGGAGCTCACAGAACACACACACTTAGCAGGACGAGACTGCAGACGCTGACTGATGCGTGCAGCATAAGGCGAGGAGTTCATATGATCACAATGCAGTAAATAGTCTCTTCAGAACCGCAGGCTGGTCCAGAATTTTGATTAGCACTTATCTAACGCTTTAATTAGTAAAAGGCAATAAAACAATTTTTTTCACACCAAATGTCGTTTGGTAGATTGTATGTTTCCATATATGAGACCCAGGAGGGGATCATAACAAAAGCAGTCCTTGAGGGTGAAAACATTGGAAACTACTGAGAAAATTATTCTAAAGAAGTAATTAAGAAAAACATATTCACACAGAAAAATTTATCCCAGCCCTGCCTGTGATAAGAGAAATAAGCAACATGAAAGACCAGTAACAGGAGATTTGTTAATAAATTATTCCCATATAGCACAAATACTAAGCCATCATGAACAGAGGCTGCAGATGGGCATTTATTGAAAGGAAAAAATGTTCATAATATGTTGCTAACTGAAAAATAACAGGTTACAAAACAGTTTAATGATGAGGGGAATGATGAGGGTAAACCCTAAAGAGGGGTTGTCTTGAGATGGTAGGGTTGTGTGTATTTTTCAATTTTCATTTGATTAGCTGTAATTTCTAACTTCTGTGTGCTTTTGTAACACAGAAAAAATTAAGTGAAAGATACAAAAATACATGTCATGGACAGAAGAGAAGGAAAATCATGATGTTGAACAACAGATGATTTACGGTCATTCAAAATGCAAATAAAATAGAATAAAAGGTTATGGAAAGAAGTATGTAGTGAATTTGAAGAAATTCAATGAACTGAATCTGGGTGATCCCTGGGTTAGCTCCCCTGGTCTCGAGTGTCTTCCCCACAGCCCTCTCCTGCTCTCACATGCAGGAAGCTTTCTCTTATTTGTCTGGCCTTGCTTTTGGAAATCCCTTTTGTGCTCATTTTCAAAATCACATTAAATATGTTATTATACTTTTTTAAAAGTGGTCATATTTAATTTTGTACTCAATGTTAATCTTTCTTTTCTAGTTCTTTCCCTTTTCTTCCTTATTCTTCAACCAGTTTGAAAAGCCTTTGTGCGTTGGAGATGTGCTTATAGTTGTATCTTTCTGTGGGTCTTATCCCTGTTTGGGTCCCACCAAACTATGGAACATCAGCAGCCCTGAGCCTCCCATGTAGTAGACATTCAATAAATCCATCTCACTTGTCCACGTAACCTTTTCCTTTCCCACCAGACTGTAAATTTCCTGTGGGATGGGTTATGTCTTGCTTATCCTGGCACCTCACTTACTGCTTTATGATAACTTACCCACACAATAAGAGCTCAATAAATATTACTGAACAAAATGAATAACCAAAGCATGAGAACAGACTCTGGCTTCTTTTATGTCTCCTAAACAATTCTAAGCCATTTTTGTCTCCCTTTAGCTCAGAAGTTCTCAATAAGGGACCCATTTTGCTCCACAGGGGGCTTGTGTGGAGACTTTTTAAAATGACATGACTGGGGGGAGGGAAGATGTTACTGCCTCGAGTGGAAAGAGACCAGGGATGATGCTAAGCATCTTAAAGGCAGAGGTCAGACTCCTGCAACAGAGAGTTATTAAGCCCAAAATGTCAATAATGCCAAGATTGAGAAACCCAGGTTTTGTGAAATACATACCTCTAAAAGCTATCAGCACAGCACATATTCTTTCTTCTCCTTTTTTACTTTCTGAACACAAACATACATAGTTTTTAGAGAAAGAGTCTCCAAGGTAAAGACGTAAAATCTGTAAACCTATGTGGGCCCATTATTGTCATTTGTTTACTAGAGAATTAGACCTGCCCCAACTACCTTTGTGGGTTATGATGAGGGTAAAATAAAAGAATCAATCTTTAAGTGTTTTTAGAAACAGATGGGATATATTAATAAGTTCTGCCAAGATATATACTGAGGGGGAAATGGAATATTTAGTAGAACATGAATCTCACTTCTTCATCAATAAACACATTTATTTTCTATTCTGAGTCATCCAATAAGCATTTGCTAAGCATTCTCCATATAGAACAAAAAGTGCTACTAAGTTTTTGATACAAAGAAATCATGCAATTGCATAACATGAAGGTAATCATTTCTGGGCTCTAGGCAACAAGAAATATTTTTGTTAAGCTGGAAAATACTTTCCTTATTTCTCTATATGGGTATGAACCAGGGTTGCAGAGCGTGTGGCTGAGTTAAATCCAGAACTCATTATCACGGCCATGTAATCAGACAGTGATCATTTTTGTTGAAGATTTTGCTGAAGTCTTATTTATATGAACTCTGCCTCCTTTGGTTTGGCTGCCAATATCTAAAGCTCTTGAATTCCTAATCTATAGATCACATATGTTGGAAGCTCAAATCCAAGAAACTGCCCAAAGAAAACATCAGAATCTTCTGAATGAAGGGAGTTCTCAGAACTTAAGAATTTAGATCTTAAACAGAACATAACAATGTTGAAAGGCATGAGCAATTGTTTTAAAACAAACCAGGTACATTGACTCTTGGTCAGGCTCCAAAGTGTTGATTTGATCCATCAGGATTGTCTAAAATATGCATGATTTTGTTTGAGGAGCCTAATGCCCACTAATCCTGTAACTACACACTATGATTTTGTGTGCATGCTTAAGAGACATGTTGCACGTTTCAATTTTTTTTCTGAATTTTTGGACAATGGGTTTTGCAAATTTGGTCCCTGTGAAAATATGAGCCATTTGGAAAGTTCTGGAGGAGAAATCGCTGTTTTAAAATGTCTAGAAGAAAACAAAATGCTGAACACACCTTTAATAATTTGAGTCAAAAGTGTAGCTGTGTGAGTTGACAACTTTATCAACTGCTCACTAAATGCTTATGGAATGACTTTTATGTAAATACAGCAAGAATGAGTTACTCAATAATTTCTATAGGTGAGAAGGAAGATATCGTGACCTATAGAGTGATAGGAAAGGATTCATGGGGGACAAGGGACTTGGACTTGGCATTGAATGACCGGTAGACTGGCTGTGTAAAAATAAAGGGAAGGAAAAACATTTTTGAGAGGAACACTAATGAAAGAAAAGATGAAGCAGTGGAAATGTGTTGATGCATTTAAAATAAGGAATCATTACAGTCATTTTTATGTCCAAGGTGCTCTGCTAACTTCCATGGATACAAAACTGAGTTCATTGCA
Source organism: Phyllostomus discolor (assembly GCF_004126475.2). Lineage (NCBI taxonomy): Eukaryota > Metazoa > Chordata > Mammalia > Chiroptera > Phyllostomidae > Phyllostomus > Phyllostomus discolor. The sequence goes on from NC_040904.2 coordinate 151,930,445, forward strand.
CACTATAATCTTATAGAGGGCACAGTCTAGTTCAAGGGCACAATTACAAATACCAGTACTATAATGTAAGACCTCGAACATGGGTGGAAACCCTGCAGATTCTGGAATGTGCAAAATGATCTGTTCAGGTACAGAAAAAAAATACCAAATTTTCTAATTACATTTATTCTTAATATTATATTTTTAGTTTGCATATGTTTTATATGTACGAAAAAATACTACTATTTAGCAGTGTGTTTATATCACTTATAATTAAGTTTACATATATTAGAGATGAGTGCTCAAAAATATTTGCTGACAATAGTGCAAGTTTAAAAACTAGTGGAACACTGTAATGTTGTACCTGTTACACTGGAAGTATGGACATACCCTCTGGGAATCCAAACCCCTGAGGCTGGACAATGTCCACATGGTACCAGAGCAGAGGTGAGGACAAAGAGAAGGAGAGTGGCGGGTGATAAACTGGAGAGGGGCAGATTTGGGAGGTAGCCTAATTTCGTAAGAGCAAATAGGGGTTATAAATGAGCAGTGGGGGGCCTAAAGAAAGCTGTGCAAAGGCAAATTCTCTTCTGCAGAGGAGCGATGTCTCATTCAAAAATCCTGCAAAAATTTTAGCTAGAGAAGAGCTAGTCTATAAAAAGGCCAAAATTGCCTGTTTTTTGCAAGTTTGCTGATTCTAAACTAGGTATAAAAGTCTCACCTTTACAGCAAGTTAAACATTCATGGTTCATACCCTTTGGAAGATTATATCCAAAAGTTAATATTTTCTATTTCAGAACAAAGACTTCCTTTAAGAAAACACATAAGGCTGAAATCCTCTAGCCTGTTACTTCCAAATTAGCCATGCTCTGAGCAGAAGACACTGCCAAGGTTATATCAGCCCTGCTATCTACCAACTTATCCTTTCCAGAGCAAAGACTGTAGACATATTTATCCTCATTTCTCATACTCAATTTAGGTATTCTGCAGTGGAATGACAAGTCCCCCCAGACCTGGTATAGCCCTGATGTGTATATGAATGAAAATCAGTTTGCAAAATATTGCATACCAACCCACAGCAAACACTGCTAAATACCTTTATTTTATTTTATTTACCATGGAATATGAGAAGTGGTGCTAGAAATGAACCCTGGAAACAGAGAGCGAGCATATAGTTCAGATGCCATTGTCTGGTACATCACTTTTGGAGTAATTACGTTGTGCTGATCCATTATTGGGTGTTAGAACACAGGAAGAAAGCAGTGTCACTTGTGACTGCTGGTTTGCATGGCAGTTGATGTATCAAACGTATACTCTCCATTGTCCTTTGACTCCACCCACAACCTACAAACCTCATAAGCACAATTAGAATGCAGATCACCAAGGAGAAGTGTTTTGTTTTTTTTTTAAGACTGTGAAATTCTTTTGGCTGCTAGTAAGGAAAAGAAATTCCTCTTCCGAGAGCTTGAGGCTACTAATTTTTCTATGGCTTCAAGTAAGCAAAAGTGTTAACAGATGGAGAGCAAAGTACAAATGATTTCAGATGAATCCTTAAATTCTCATGGCCTACTATGAAAAGAATGTATTTCTTAAGAAAAGTGAACTGTTAAATCCTTACTCATCATCGTAACACAAATATTAAATAAATAAAACATTTCCACAAAGAAGTCCTAGAGTTCTACTGAGATTCCCCCGTCACACCTCCCAAGAAGAAACACTCTGAAAGTCATCAAAAGTTCCTGCAAAAACAGAAGTGTGCCTATGAACCGACTCCATTGCTCGATGTCCAATGGTGGGGAGCTAGTAAGATGGCATCAGGGAAAATGGGAAACAGCATAAACCATGGTTCAGAGCTGGATTAGAGATGCTTGCAAGCCCTGGCTGGCATAGCTCAGTGGATTGAGCACGGGCTGGGAACCAAAGTGTCCCAGGCTCGATTCCCAGCCAGGGTACATGCCTGGGTTGCAGGCCATAAACCCCAGCAACCACACATTGATGTCTCTCTCTTCCTCTCTCTATCTCCCTCCCTTCCCTCTCTAAAAATAAATAAATAAAATCTTTAAAAAAAAAAAAAAAAAAAGAGATGCTTGCAATTGTTTGTGTGAAAGGGAACTCTACAATTAGAAAACAAGAATTGCAACATGGAGATTTATTTAATCCAAAATAATCTGTCATCTTTCATATTTAGCTAATTAGCTTTCTTTGGACAGAAAATATGTATACTTGATTTTTTAAATGAGAAAAATATATAAATCTCTAAATTCTATTATTATATTACTCTCAGTAATAAATTTTGAGAAGAGCCATACTTTGCACTCAAGTATTGTTCTTGCTTCACTTATCACCTGTTAGAAATTGCCTGCATGCCTTTCTCTAAGTTATAACTTAGGAATCCATTAATATGTCTCAAAGATAGCTAGACCACACAAATAATCTACTAGGGGACTCTAAAGTTATATTTAATCAACTGCAACCTCATCTGAAAACGTTCTGAGTTCTGCATTGGAGTATGTAACAAATAGCAAGCTAGAATTCAGCACTTTCCTTAGTGGGGCTTTGGCACTGTGATTCCCCTTTTTCTCTAAGCCTCAACGCAGATTCTTAGACTTCAGGATGCTGACCTAGGTTTGGAATTGCAATTATTTAGGCTGGTCATACGATTACTAACTATCTGAGAAGGTTATGTTATTCAGCTCAGTATATAGCACTGTCCTACTTTCTATTTACCAGGATGACTAGACAGATGAATTGATGAATAGGGATGGAGATAGATGAATAAATCCTATGAGAAGCTTGATATTTTGTGTTCTTACTATCCATGAACACCCATAAACTCACTGTGTATATAGCAGTGATAGCAGTCATTAATAATGTGTATTCAGCAACAAATAAAAATGTAGCCTTCACTTTCTCTTATTTGATAAAATTTAATCCCTACTTTAAAAAAAATGTGAAAAATAGAGTGGTTTAAATTATCCAGAAATATACCCTCCAAATACTATAGCATGGATTATTTTATTATTATAACTAGTCCATATTTTTTATTGTCCTATCTTTAGCGAATGAAAATATAATGACCTTCAGCTATGGGGTGAGAAAAAAAATCCAAAGCAAGTTATTAATAGTAAGTGTGTACTGTCCATGGAATCTATTTTCTAGAACTATCTTTAGAGATAGTCTAGTCTAAAGTCCCACCCAATGCAAAAATTCCCAGTAAAACATCCTGGACAGATGGCTATCCTGTCTATCTAAACCTACCAGCAACCAGGAAATACCTTGGAAGGCAGCTCATTCACTGTGGGAGTCTCTGTTTTCTCAAAACTCTTTCTTTCTGGTAGGATGTGTATTCTTGTAACTCCTTGGTGACTTCCCAGACTACTGGATTGGTGAAAGTGTTCTTTAAGACACCCAGGCTCAGCTCCAGCAACTGCCACTTTCTTTCAAGTGTTCTCCATGCATTAGACACGAGGACAGGAACAAGGTGAGAGAGTCAAAGAAAATCCTGGATACCAAAGTTATTATCCCCAAACATTTCAAAGTCTTATAAGACATGTTGCTTCTAACAGGGATATATGCAGGGCTGTAACACAATTCAATAAACCAATTGCTTAAGAAATGATAGAGGAGACTCAACAGAAACAGGTGTTTACAAAAACAAAAAACAAAAAAACAAAAACAAACCCTGCTTCTCCTTTCATTCAGGCTTCAAATACTGAGGCTGCATCCAAATAAAAATAATTCATGAGATGTTACATGTGAGTAAGTAGTGTGATATGCCCCAAAAGTCTGAACAATTTTAGCTTTATATTAGTAGAAACATCATTTCCTTAAAGGAGGGAAGTGAAATTATCACTTTTTAAAAAGCACGGTCAAAGCACATTCTTGAACTCTGCCTTAGGGGTCTTTGGACAAACTGCATTTGTCCAGAAGAGAGCAGCCAGGGTGGCAAAGGATCTAGAAACCATTTCAAATGCGAAAAGGGAACTGCCGTGGTTTGACCTGGAGAAGGGAGACTGGAAACTGTTGTAGAAGGAGTTGGTCTCAGGAGCAGTGAACCTGGGGATACAGATGAAACCTCAGGGAGATGAATTTCAGCTTGCAGCAAGAAAGGACTTCTAACACAGAAGCTGCTCAGGGACCGGAGGGCTGTTTTACCAAGCTCAAGGAGTCTCCCCAGACCAGCACTGCTCAAGCACTATAAGATATATTTATGATGGAAATGTGGTTTAAGGAAAGCAAGCATTCAAAACACAGAATCAAATGTTTGTTGAATGCCTACTAGCTCCTGAGTGTCCATACAAGTGTTGTACTCACAGCATTTATCATCTAAATGGAAAGAGGTTGGACACTTCACACTGGTGAGAATGGTCATTATGAACAAATCAACAAACAACAAGTGCTGGCGAGGTTGTGGAGAAAAGAGGACCCTACTACACTGTTGGTGGGAATGCAGACTGGTGTAGCCACTCTGGAAAACAGTATGGAATTTTCTCAGAAAACTAAGAATGGAACTGCCTTTTGACCCAGTGATTCCACTGCTGGGTTTATATCCTAAGAATTGTGAAACACCAATTCAAAAGAACCTATGTACCCCAATGTTTATAGCAGCACAATTTACAATAGCCAAGTACTGGAAGTGACATAAGTGCCCATCAGTGAATGAGTGGGTCAAAAACTTATGGTACATTTACACAATGGAATACCACACAGCAGAAAGAAGGAAGGAGCTCCTATCCTTTGTGACAGCATGGATGGAGCTGGAGAGCATTATACTAAGTGAAATAAGTCAGGCAGTGAAAGACAAATACCGTATGATCTCACCTATAAGTGGACCATAATCAACAAAACAAACAAGCAAGCAAAATATTACCAGAGACACTGAAATAAAGAACAAACTGACAGTAACCAGAAGGGAGGGGGAAGGGAGTTAATGGGGGAAAAGGGGAATGGTCGTCAAGGAGCATGTATAAAGGACCCATGGACAAAGCCAAAGCAGGGTCAGAATGAGGGTAGGAGGTCGGGGCAGGTGGGGCAGGGGGAGTTGGGGTGGGGTGGGGAATGGAGACAACTCTACTTGAACAATAATAAAAAATTAAAAATAGAAAAATAAAATAAAATTCACTTTTGCCCTGAAATTCTATGATACTATTTATCTAATATGCTCTGTTATACATAATATCACAAAGATCTGGGAAAATGTGTGTCATATGTGACTCTATAAATACTTTGGAGAAAAGCTTTCTATACCACTTGATCTTTGATTTGACATTTACTGAGTGCCAGTTATGTGCTGGGTACTGAGGTCTTCCATAAGGCATAACCTACCCTAAAGGAGGTCATAATATGTAATTTTAACCATGCTTTAAAGCCTGTTTCCTCCAGTGCTTTGGCAAGTCCACCAATATATATAAAATGACCATATAATCTATCTTCCAAATGAGGAGGTTTTGAAAGTGAAAAGGGTGCTATTAATAATTGATTGCATCAAGGCAACAGGTGTAAAAAGAAACTGTCCAGACAAACTAGGGCATCTGGTCATGCTATTAATAAGCCTCAAGAGCAGCGGAAAACCAGGCCTTCTGAGGCCGATAAATCCTCTCTGCAGTTGACTATGTTGACTGGGCATCTACTGGTTTGTCGACCCAGCTCCTCCTTCACTCCTGGAAGTGCTTCTCCCCACAATGTCCATGTCAAAAATGTGATTCTTAGTCACTCTTGATTCATTCCTAGGTGGGCAGTAGACCTAATCAGAAGTTGGGTATTTTTAGAAATGGCCCTCTGTAGCAATGAGAAGTACAAGATACAAAACTTGAGTGCCGCCAATGAGGAAGTGGTCTGTGGGAACAGAGTAAAGTCAACACGGAGGAGCAATCGAGAAAGAACCCCAGCCATGCTTGGCTCCCTAGTTTCAGTTCTCTCTGCTGCATGCCAGTGGCTCCTGTGATTTGGTTATTCAAAATTTTTATTTATGAGTGATACCAACATTCTTCTAATACTTTTTCACTTTCTGCTTAGCTACTTTGGGTTGGGTTTATGGTACTTTGAATCCAAATTGCTCTGACTAATCCAAGATACAAAGAAATAGTTTAATTAGAAAAGATGACTCTCCAAAAGCTTTTCACTTGCTTCTTGCCTATAGGTTGTCCCTGATCTAGCTCTCCGGACAGAAGAGATTAAGGCAATTCTGAGCTTGGTATCAGTTCACTTTGGCTTTTCACTTACCCTCAGCCTTGAGCATATGTTTGAAAATATGCTCTCACCTGTCTCTGAACCATCCTCATCTTTGCTACCAACTTGGAGGATCTAATTCCTCCTCTTCTCTATTCTTTTAGGCAATTTAATTGGATCCCATGGTATCAACCAGTACCAGTAGGCTGATCACGCTCAGCTTCATTTTTCTAGGTTTTTATTGAGCTCTGGCTTCATAAATCTGTCTATTGGACATTTTCCAGTAAGTGCATCAAAGCATCTCCAACTGAACTCATCTTTTCCACAAAACTGTTCCATTTCTGATATTCTCACTTTCTTCAAATAGCATTGCTGTCCACCCTAGCACCTAAAAAAGAAAGCTAGGGGAACAATTCTAGTTCCCTCCACTCCTTGGCACACATTTCAGGAGTCATTATACCCTATTAGTTTTACCTCCTAGTAATTTCTGAAGCTGTCCCTTCCCATTAATTCTCACACCCCATGCTTTAGTTAAGGCCTTCCTTCCTTTCTTTAACTATTATAATAGTATCTTAAATAGTTTTTCTCCATCCAGTCCTACCTCCTTCAAATAATCTTCCTTCATGCTACCTTCACAGTAATTCTAAGTACTCTTAAGTGCAAAATTCTCCAAAGACTATTATCTATAATAAAATATACAAACTTCTCAGTAAGGCATATAAAGTCACTCTTGGTCTAGCCCGACTGCATTCCCCAGACCCTTGCTGAGGAATATATGAGGAATATATTGCTTTACCAGCAATATATGGAAGGCTGGCCACACTGAACGGCTTGTCTTTTTCATAATGAGCCACACCCTATTATCCTTTTGTGCCGATCATAAAATACCATGCAGCTTCTGCCTGGTTCTTTTGGAATGCTAACTCTCAGTTTGCTCCCCCTTGAAACCCATATTGTGAAAGGCTCATGTCCCACGAAGAGATTACATGTAGTAGGTGCTGCGAGCCCAGGTGCCAAACATAATGAAGTAGTCTCCAGATGATTCTGGCCCCAGCTTTCTAAGCCACCCCACCACCCCAGCTGAAGCTCCGCATATTATCAGGCAGAGGAAAATCTTCCTGGCTGTGCCTTCTCTGAATTCCTGACCCACCGAATCAATGAGCAAAATCATGTGATTGTTGGTTTACATCACTAAGTTTGGGGTGGTTTGTTACACAGCGATAAATAATGAAACACCCTATTGTAATATCATTTACTTACTGGGAGTATTCAATTCTAAGATGCAACATTAGGGGTCAGAGCTAGTCACCCCAAGGTACGCTTTTATAGTATTCATCTTGTTTTGAACTAAGGGCAATTTTAGCTCTGGGCTCAAGAGATACTTCTCCCCTTCTTTTTAACTACCTAGAAGAAGTTGAAACAGGAGCCTCCTCATAATTAGAGAAAGTCAGCAATAATCTTTTTTTGACCCACCTACATGGCAGTGCAAACTTTACTATACATCTGCTCTTCTCATCTTCTTGCAGTGACCTTTTGAAGCTCCTTACCTCAGGGCACCTTACCTCATCCCTAGCTCAGGAAGTCTTTTATACCCTTGTTCCTCTTCTGTCTCTGAACCTCTCCTGTCTGTGCGGTCCCTGACTCACTTATGTATGTGGGGTTCCCATACATATGTGTGAATTAAATTTGGTTATTGCTAATCTTTGAGCTAAATTTGCTCTTGCTAATCTGTCTTATGTCTATTTGATTATTAGACCACACAGAAGAACCTTGAGGATAAAGAAAATTGTGTTGCTCCCCCATACTTTCTGTATCTTCCATAGTTTGTCAGTTACCATACTTTGCAGTGTTATGATGATTGGCTTCTTGAAGGGGATGGTTTATTCTACCTAGCACACATATGATTTTCAGTGAATATTTTTGATAAGATGCCTGGCTTTCTATCTAGTTACTCATTACTATGTTGTAGGCACCCAAGTGAGACCTTCCCACATTCTATCTTTTATTCTCAAGTGCTGATAGTTGCTAATAGGATCACCACCTTTGCTCTCCAAGTAAGCACCCACCACTCCAGCAGTTTACTCAGACCCTTACCTACTGTCTTATCAAGCAGTCTAGTTTCATTTCAGATTCTCCCTAGTGAGCTCTAAGTGATTATGGAAGATTTGGCAGGTTCTTAAGAAATGTCATGGATCACCCCAGATGGTGTGGCTCCATTGGTTGGGTGTCATCCTGCAAACTGAAAGGTCATGGGTTCAATTTCCAGTCAGGGCAGATGCCTGGGTTGAGGATTTGGTCCTTGGTTGGGGAGTGTGTGGCAGGCAACCAGTTGAAGTTTCTCTCCCTCTCCTTCTCCCTCCTTTTCCCTCTCCCTAAAATTAAAAAAAATAATAAATTAAATTAAAAACAAAGAAATGCCATGGATCCAAGTCCGAAGGTATAAGGAAAAGTGGGAGAGAGAGACTGTTATCTGCAGAATACTGAGTGTCAGGATCTGTTCTAGAAGGTCTCCCTAGAGTATTTGACCTAATCTTCTTAGCATCCTAGTGAAACAGACATTTCAATTTTCATTTCACATATGAAGAAGCTGGGGCTCAGTGAAGTTCAGTCATCTCCATGGGGCCACTGAGCTGGCAGAATGGAGAGCAGCACCCCAGCCTGCTTGCTCCAGAGCCGATATTCTTTGTACATGCCACACTCTCTGGGTGGAGACTTCCCACTCAGAGAAGCATTTGCCCATGAGAAGGTTGGTGGATAAAATTTCACAAGTCAAATTTCATTGCAATGACTTTAATCACAAATTTGACTTATTATCTGATAAAATGCAAACCATCTAAATACCACAGTAAGTATAATTAGTCAATAAGACTTCAGGATGCATATGTTTAGGGCAGGTTTGACTGGACAGAAGGATCTGGGAAGGGAGAGGAAGGAAGAGCACACAGAAGGCCTGAGAGAGAGGAAGAAGTTGTCTCAAGGTGAAGCCAGAGGGAAACTGCAGAGGGAAGGCTTGGAATCTAAGACAAAAGGTCTTTCCCTGGAGACACGGGTGGGTCATGCTCTGGGGAAGATTGGGGATCTGGGACATCCTTTGTCAAATACAGACAGGAAGCTGAAAACTTTTTTACCTCTAAGGAGGGGAGCTATAATATTTTGTCAAACCAAAGACTACAAAGAAATATCCCCAAATGACACTTGTTTAGTAGATTTCTATTTTTCAATTTTTGTTAATGTTTAATTTTTATCTTTCTTTTTACTTACAAAAATTGATTTTTCATTTTCATGGTTGTCATGCCTAGCATATTTGGGATCCTGATCCATTACTATTTCTTTATCATGAGATCAATATATTTTAGCAAAGGGCAATTGGTTAATACTTTTTCTCAAAAAATATGACTCTTTTCCCCAGACATCATTAATCTATGTCTGAGCGAAGAAATTTACCAAAGGCCAGTCTCTGTTTTTCCTGCAGAGTAAGTCCTGAGACCTTGGGTCAAGCTGACATTTTGATGCCACTGGAAAACCAAATAAGTGTGTTTTGGCAACCTGCAGTGTGCCAGCACTCCCCACCTGCATGAGGGAGCAGGAAACAAGCCACATGTTTGATATCTGGTTTCCTAGGCAAGAATTTCAGATGTTGCTCAATAAAAACTGGTTATACAAAATTAGTGGATTTTCCTCTAAGTGGAAACTCTTTCCTCTTTCTAACCCTCTGAGTTGAAATTACAGTTATGGCAATGCCCCTGCGGGGCCTATCCTTGTTGTATAGTTTAGTGAAGAGGGGTTATCCATTTTAGGAAATGCACTGCACTTAGAATATTTTCACAGAATTATTTTAAATGCTATACATTTAAAGTATTTTCAGAGAGCAAATACTCCAATGCTGAGCCATCCAGTGCAGCCATACCTGTCTCCAAGATTTGGTCCAAGAAGAGAGAATTCCAGCCCATCCTCAGTTTTTCTGTGTCCTCCTCTCATCAACAAAGGTATATATGAAGCTTCTTTTCTGTGGCAGGACTTTACCAGAGTCTGGAGGTGCGAAGTACCAGTAAGTAAAATAAACAGGTCCCCTAATCTTCTGAAGCTTGCAGGTTAGTGAGGGAACCAGACAATAAGACAAGCAAGTAACTGAGCCAGCAATGCAGTTACAGAGTGTGATATTTCCCATGAAGAACAGAGGCAAAGTAATGAGCTGCAGAATGATAGTGGAGGGAAGGGTGTCTCCTTTAGGTTCTTTAACAGCTGGGAAAGGTGTCTCTGGGAAGAAAGTTGAACTGATCCTGATGAAGAAGAACAAGCCAGACACATGCAGAGCCAGAACTAGAGCCTTCTGACCTCGGGCCGACAGGTGTGGAAGCCCTAAGGCAGCTACACCTACGCATGCTTTCTAAGCTATTAAGAGGAAAGAGATAAAGGGAAGACTTCTAGACACATGAAGCAAACAAATCAACAAAACTAAAAGAAAAAATAGACAAATCCAAAATCCTAGTTGGAAATTATAACATGTAAATTACCATAAAACTTAGCAACTTAAACCAGCAAGCATGTTTTGTATTGCAGCATCTCTAAGGCAGTATTCTGAAGCAATTCGGCTGGGTGGCTCTAGCTCGGGGTTCTCACGAGGTTGCCGCCAAGATGTCAACTGGGACTACAATCATCTGTAGGCTTGACGGGGGTGGGGGAATCCACTTGCACTCTCACGGCTCCATTCCACACTGGCTATAAGCAAGAGGCTTGAGCTTCTCCCATGTGAGCTTTTTCACAGGGCTTCTTCAGTGCCTTTAGGACACGCAGTTTGTCTTCCAGAGCAAAGAATCTAAAGGAGAGAGGAAGCCTCAATGCCTTTTCCATTCAGTCTCAGGAGCCACACACCGTCACTTCCAGCATATCCTACTTATTAGAAGTGAGGACACTGATCCCAGCCCACACTCAATGGGAGGGAAAGGAGGACTATCAAAGAACTTGTGCCCTTTAAAAAAAAAACAAAACAGCACAGATGTGCTCATTTAAATACATCCTTGTGAGATGCCTAAGTGGTAAGACAAAGTAAGCAGTGGGAAATGCTAGTTTAAAGTGAAAGGAAAGAGGCCTGGGCTAGAGATACAAATGTGAAAGTCATCAGTATAAGTGGGGAAGACATAAATTTGAAAGTAACCAACACAAGTGGTATTATAGACTGGGTAACTGAATGAAATCATTTAGGGAGAACGTGTACCAGAGGAAAGAAGGTCCAGCATGGAGCTTTGGGGGGCCACTCTAACCTTCAGTGCCCAGGTAAAGGTGGAAGAGCCAGTGAAAGACAGAGCAAAGGAATAGCCAGCAAGGTAAGAGGAAACCAGAAATGTGTGTTACCATGGAAGCCAATGGAGACTGCTTCAGTGATAATCATAATTAGTAAAACGAGAATAATGACTGACAGCCTGTATTGAGCACTATTGTCTTTGGCATTGTTCTAAGTACTTCATACATATTAACCTTTAGTCTTAATAATAGAGGGTAGGAGCTTTTTTATTTCATATTTGTAGTTAGGAAAATTGAGATACAAAGATATTATTTTTTCCAAAGTTTCACAGAGAATTCAGTGGGAAGCTGGGAGAAGGAAGTGGTTGCTGGGTTCATCCAAACCCTAATTAAATCCAACTGTCGGCCTTTTCAGTGCCTGCACTCCCACAGCCAAAAGGTTTTAGATCGTCTCTGTTCCTATCTTACTCAACCTGACAAGCATGGAGCAAATATCTGCCCGGAGCCAGGCACTGTCTGAGGCACTGGAGATGTGGTGGAGAATGCAATATTTAAAAGTCCCTGAACTTTGGAGTTTACCTTCTAATGGAAGAAGTAGAGATTATAAAATAAATAAATAAAATATATAGTACATGAAATAGTGGTAAATGCTAAAGTGAAGGAAAATAAGGTTAGGACAGGAGAAAAAAAGTCTTGGGTAATGGGGGGCAGTGGGGAGGCAATTTTAGGTAGGATAGTCAGGGAAGACCTAAACATAAAGATAACATTTCAATAAGACCTTTCAGTGAGGGTTGAGCCATGCAGATATCTGAGGAAAAGTTTTCCAGGAAGAGGTAAAGATCATTTTAAAAGCCCCAAGGCAAGAATGTGCTTGGCATGTGAGTGAATAAAGAGCAAGGAGGCCAGGATGTTCCAAAGAAGACGGCAGAAAAGAATAGGGTCACATAGGTAGGGTCTGATAGTTATAGAGTGAACTTTGACTTTTATTCTGAATGAGCTGGAAAGATGTTAGAATGTTGTAAGCAGAGAATTTACATAACCTGGCTCAGGTGTTAAGTAGATCACTCTGGCTGCTGTGTTAACAGTTGACCATTACAGGAAAGCAAGAACAGACGTGGAGCGAAAAAATAAACAAACAAACAAGTAGAGACCATTTAGGAAGCTATTGTAAAATCCAGGCAATAACAATGATAGCTTGGCCAGATTATTAACAGCAAAGGTAAAAGTGCTTAGACGATGGTAATACAAAGGGAGAACCAACAGGATTAGCTGAAGAATTGCATGTGAGATGTGAAAGAAAGGTAAAAAGAAGTCAAAGATGACTTTAAGGTTTAAGGTCTGAAAAACTTGGAGAATGAAGTTGCAGTTAATTGAGATGAGAAAGACTGCAGGAGAAGCAGGTTTGGGAGGGTGAAAATGATGAATTGAGTTTTGGATATATTAAGTTTGAAGTATCCTCATGGGAAAGTTGGACAGACTCCTAGAAAGCCTTGTACACAAATACATCAGGAGTTCAAGGAAGAAGACCAGGGTAAGACATTAAATTGGAAGTAATCAGACCACATGTATAAAATTTAAGACCATGAGACTGGATGATAGCACCAAGAGAGCAAAAGTGACAAGAAAAGGAAAAATTTCACAGCTGACCCCTGATCCTCTCCAAGGTCTAAGTTTAGGGCAAGAACCAATAGCCACAAAAGGAGCCCGGCAGCAGCTCCCAGAGAAGTAGGTGGAGAACCAGCCGAGTGTGAAGTCGTGCCTGCCGGGTGAGGGAAGGGTTCCAGCAGAGCTACTGAGAGGTCAAACAAGAGCATTGACCTTTTGATTTAACAACATAGAGACATTGGTTGATCTCATTAAGAAGAGTTTTCTAGGAGCCTGGAATAAAAGCCTAACTGGAACAGATCCAAGAGAGAATGGGACGAGTACCATAGGAGACACCAAGTACAGCCTGTTCTTTCAGGGAAATTTGCTATAAAAGGAAGAAGAGAAGTGAAGTTGTAAGTAGAGAAGTGAGGCCAAGAGAAGTTTGAGTTGTGGCTGTGTTGTTGCTGTTTGCCACAGGAAAAAAATGATGCATATTTGTAGGCTGCTGGAGACGATCTAGTGGGGGGAAACACTGACATTGCAAGAGGGCAGGGCAGAGTTGCTGAGGCAGTGAGAAGGTGGAAGAAGGTGGGAGCTAGAGCATACATGGAGGGGCTGACCTTACTGTCATGGGCCCCAGGGTTAATGGATGGGGGTTGGACACAGGTCTGAGTGATGGGTCGATTCAGCTGAGTGCACTCATGGAAGTTGTCTTCAGATGGACAGTTTCCTGTAAAACTGGAAAGTAAAGTAGAAAGTGGGGTCATCCATTAGAATGAGGATGAGAAGGTGTGAGAGGTTGGAGAAGAGAAGACAAAGGATAAAATACTTGAGACTGGTAGTAGATACACGAGAGCACAGGTGGCAAACACAAGGCCCATGGGCCGAATCCAGCTCTCCACCTTGTTTTATCCGGTCCGGCCTGCATTTTGTTCCTACCTGGCAGCAGTGCTGAGCTCTTGCTTAACTGTTAAGGAATAGTTACATTTATATAGTCCTAAAGTTACATTTGGCCCTTTGAAGGTAACTAAGAAGCCGATGTGGCCCCCGGTGAAAATGAGTTTGATGCCCCTGCACTAGAGGAATGTAATATAACTTTGGGACAGCATTAAGGACCCACCATTGTTAGTGACCACAAATTTAAAGTGAAGTCAGTCCGTATGGCTCTGCCTTTTTCTCCAAACCCTTTTAGCTTTACCAGTACTGGGTACAGAATAGACTGAAGAGCAGTTTTAGTGGGATGATGGGAAAAGAAGCCAAACTGTGACAACCTGGAAAGGAAATAGGAGGCAAGAAAGTGGAAATCTCAGATTTAGACAATTTGTTCCAGAAGTCTCAGTGTAAAACATGGCTTAGAAATGATGCAGTATTTGGAGGGGAATGTGGGACTGAGAAATGCAAGATCTTTCTTTAAAGGCAGGAAACACTAGAGCATGTCTGTACATTAATGCACTTGCCAGGGAGAGAAGGAGTTGACCATGTAGAAGAGAGAGGAGCTTGTGGGAGAGGTGAAGTCCTTCAGGAGGTGAGAAGAATATAGAACACAGACCACAGGGCAGGAACTGACCAACCTGCAGGTATGAGCAGGTTGGTAGGGAAGATTGGCAGGAAGATTAGATGTTCTGCTCTTGAGGGCTTCTATTTACTTAGTGATAATAAGATAAGGTCGTTTGCTGAGAGGAGGGCAGGTGTAGGAAGTTGGAGGTAAGAAGAAAAGGTATGAAATAATCTTTTGAAAAATTTGTATTGGATTTATTGGAGTGAAATGGACCTATTTGAGTATTAGTATTATTTCAAGTGTACAATTCTATACACAAATGATGTATTATAGAGTTGCACGCATAAAATAATCTTAAATATGGGTAAGTGCATTTCCTACGGCAGCACAGTGGGATCCGTTGCCATTGCCGAGTGCCCATTTAAGGTTGTTATCTAGAATTTACAGTTAAAGCAGTCGATTTAAAATTAAAGTTAAAGGAGTCAGTCTAGCCCTATGATTTTCTTCCACAAACAGCTACACAACAGTGTAGAGTTGGGTTCACCAGGGAAACTTTCAAGTCTGCGGAGCTTCATCCATGAAAAATATCCTATCTCTAGAGCCAAGGTAGGGTGGCAGAAAGGTGACACTGTATGTGTTACTCTGGCTGCTGATCCCTTTAAATGAGTTTCTATTTTAAGAGCCTGATGTCAATAGTGCTTGATTTAATCAGCTTCTTACAGAGTAAAAGGAAATTGGAAATCTTCATGAGAAGGGAGACAGTTCTCATTAGAAACTTAAACTAATGGGCTAAAGGCATCACAGGGCAAAGGAGGATGAATGGCTTATCTATTTCAAAGGACAGTTTATGACCTTGCAGGACAAATTCTTTGGCTTGGACCCTGTTTACTGGGTCTTATTAGGCTATGCTGGTTGCTTATCTCAGGATCTCTCCTTCATCCCAAGCTCTCATTTGTAGCACTGGCCTGCAGAATCATCCCTGAGGTCAACCCTGATCACAGTACAAGGACATTTAGGAGCTCTAGTTCCAGATCCGATGGACTCTAACCTCCTTACTCAGGCATGTTTGGCCTTTTATATATGGCTGGTAATATGGTTCATTTCCTACCACTCTGCCTATACCAGGCTGCTGTAGACCCCTGGTGACTCATACTTCCAAGCACATCTCTACCTCAAATGTCCTTCATTGTCTTGTCCACCTGGGAAGCCTCTATTTTTCCCTCCAGGCTCCTCAAACATTACCTCTTAAAACTGTCTCTAGTTCCCTTCATCCTTAGCTTCCCCATCAGCACTGAATATCTGGCTCTATATGCCTTACCTCCATTGTGCTATCATTTATGTATTTGTCTATCACAATATTCTTTGAGAAGCTGTGTCAAGTTTATCTCTGTAGGCCCACCACTTAGCTCAATGCCTTACACATCATAAGTACTTTGTTTAATAAACAACATAAGATCCAACTTGTAGGGGGGAAATAATGGTTTTAGGAACAGAACTCCTACATCTTCTCTAAAATCAAGCCCTACACTTGTTTCAAGATCTGTAGCATTTGGGAGGTGAGTATCATGAACTAGCTAAGTTTGGAGTTCTGGTCAGAGAAACCTGAATTTGAATCTCAGTTCTGTCACTTATTAATTGAGTACCTCTTTGTGCCTCAGTTTCCTCATATGTTTAATGACAAAAATAAGAGAATCACCTTCATAGTGATACTATAAAAATTAGATGAGGCAGTGCATGCAGTGCGGTTAGCTCAATGTTTTCAGTGCTTGGCACACATGGGTAATAAACATTAGTTATCATAATCACTATCATGAACTGCAATGATCTGAAAGCTCTATTCTTGCTAACTTGCCTATTCCTGAACACTTGTCTTGAAATCTTAAGTATTTTATTTTCTTATTAAATGCATCTCTGCCTTATATCCCCCTTCCCCTACACCTTCCAAACAACCACTCAACCCCAAGATATTTGGTCTTCTAGGGGCAGGCCCCTGGCACCTGGCTAACTGAGCTCTAACCACTGCTTCCTTGAGGTTCCCGATTACACATTGCACTGTGTGCTTCTGCAGTCACCTTCATCTCTGGAGGTGCCCCCCCCACCCCGATTCCAGCCTCTTCTGGGCTTCTGTCCCTCACTGTCAGTGCACGGGTCTCAGCCTGCCTTTCCTCCTCCATTGACTGCGAATATGTGCCAATATCACCAATACCTGCCCCACCCCAGCTTTTCCAGGTCCCTCTGTCTGTACACGGAAGTGTCACGATCAGCTTCCTTTCCCAGGTCTGGCCATAACATACATTTTACATTTGCGTGCACAATTTTGCCAAACAGCACTGATCAGTCTTATGACTGCACACAAGAGTGTGCTGACCCAGTTAAATTCTTTTTCTACAAGGATCCCAGATATTCTCCTTCAGTATCTGAAAGGTCTTCGATTTACCAGATGGCTGACAGTTCTAACCAAATCACACATATTAAATTACACTACAATTTGTTAGTTTCAACCAAAGCTATCTAAATGGCCAATCAATTCACCCCAGCCAGAACTGTGGAGAGAAAGCATTCCACCTCTGGTGGATGGTCATTAAATATGCTATGGCTTTGGCTTTTTAGTCAAATGAATTTCCCAACCAGAAACTTCATCCCTATGCAATTCTCCACCCAGCTACAAAATAATTTGAGGAAATTAGTGGGTTTGTAACAGATGCAAATATGTGGAAATAAGGAGAATCCCATATTCTAAATTGTTTCCCAAACCACATATTGAGAAATAACCACTCTGTTTAACCTAAGGTCTTGGTCAATTGAAACAACAAATTTAGCAGAGAGAAGAGAGCAAGAGTGAGAGAGTGACAGCGAGAGAGAGAGAGAGAGAGAGAGAGAGAGAGAGAGAGAGAGCGCGCGCGCGCGCACGCGCGAGCAAGTCACCCCTGGGACCAATCATTCCTGGCTAAACAAATTAGCCTTAAAACAGAGCTACCATAAGTCAATTAAACAAGGCACTTACTTCCATATCATCAAATGGATAAAAAACTTTACCTGCAAGACTATTTTTCATTCATTTTTACTCTCATAGACTTTTACTATATTGTGTAAGTTTGTCTGGACTTATAAGAAATCATTTCATACATAATGATTATGGTCTATTTATACAATTATATTTCAGAAAGAAAGACATAGTTCTAGACCCAGGGGCTTTCGTAATGTGAAATACAATCTTTTGAGTACCGAAGATACATTTCCTGCAAAACCAACAGCAGGTGATGCCTTCTATTTATTTTCTAATCAGAGAAGTCATGAGACAATAAACTACTCCACTCCTCATATTAGTGGTTAGTTAATCTGATGTGGGAGAAGAGGTGAGGGCTGGAGGGAGAAAAATCTGTTTACAACATTTTGAGTGATGGTTCATTCAACAATGACAATCCCTTTCCCCCTTTCCTCTGCATTATAAAAGCAGCAGAGATGAAATGGGACTGAATTATTCTTCTCTAACTGGCAAAGGCTTCCAGGCAGGCAATCCGGAAGAAGTGGAGGGAGGAAGAGCCCAGCTCTCCTAGGGCTTCAGTTTAAAGCCTGTGGGGACTGGAGTGGAGACTCACTGCACATCTGTATTCCAGCAACCCACTCCCACATGAAGCTTGGGAATCCCAAGTGCCTGTTACTAAATATAGTGCCTGCTTTTCAGACTGACAGGAGAGCTCCTGCTGTGTCCCTGGAGCTAAATCTGCTTCACACACTCCTAATATGGTAAGCCCTGCAGCCTATCAGCCGGTGAGCCTAGAGGGAGCCAGCACTGTGCAACACAGGCCCTAAGGTTAACCCTTTTGTGGAAGGCAAGATGGAAGCTAGACTGACCGCTGGTCACTGCAGATTCTCTGGTTACTACAATGACAAGTCAAGTCAACGTGATCTGAAAGCCAGGATCCAGTGCCCATTCCAAATAGCACTGTTTGTGGACAATAAGCACTAGATCAAGGATGCAGGGCAAAACAAACTACCTACACCCCGTGGGTCACTGAAATAAAACAGGAAAAAAATAATAAAAGGAAAAGCATTCTCAGAAGGGTGGGAACATCAGTAGAAAACAGGACATCAGGGGGACTGACAATTGCATGCCACCCCCTCCCACCGCCTGCCTTGTCGGCTCTGTCACGGCAGCTGCTGCCCCAGCAAAAAGGACAACAGGTGTCCATGTTGGCTTTTTACAGCAGAACCAAGCAGTGAGCAGGGAATGGCTCCTGAGGCCACTTGATATTCTTCCTGGCCTGCTTGAGAGCCCACCACCCCGAGAACTGGCCATTTGGTGTTGCAGAGTGTTTCCCAAGAGCCCAAGGTCTGTGGCTCTTGCAGGAACAGTAAGGAAGAGCCAGCCAGGACTAGATAATAAATTATAGGGAAGCCCCTAATAATGCTAGAGAGGGGACTGAGATATTAAAAGTATCTTCCTCTTTTTCCTTGGGAAAAAAAGAAAAACCACTCATTGTAGCAGCTTCCCACCAACAGGGCTGGTGGGACTGGCAGGTTCCTTTTGGAGAGGAGGTGATGTATCAACACAAAGTCAAGTTTTTAGCAGTCTTCATCATGCTACCTGTTGCTAGGCTTCTCGGTGTGCCATTGGCTGCCAGAATTTGGTAGGTGGGTTAGAAGTCTACGGCAGGCTAGAGAGGGTAAGGATGCTTTTGAACAGCATCAAGTATTTATTCCTTAGGGATCAAATGTGGGAAGCCTTGGATGTAGGCTGGCTCTGCTCCTCCCTGTTTTGCGGTGATGACAGTGGTAGCAGGTGGCCAAGAGCGTGTGCGGATTTGCCTTTTGGAACGCTGCATCATAGAAACTGCTTTTCTCATTTTATTTTGCCAAGGCCAGAGTCCCCCAAGAAGCGCATTGTAGGAGATCTGTAAGTTAGATATTGGTTGGGCTTTTCTGACAAAAGGCATGGACAAAACTCTGCTGGCTACCATCTCCCTCCCAGTGATAGAACGGTTGTGTGCATGAAGTGAATTTCCCGACTCTCCAGTCCCACCCAGATGTGTGTCTGTTCCAACTATCACTCGCCTCTCTGAGGAGGGCCAAGAACCCCACCCTATGTGCTCAGGGTGGCTTTCAAATAGGATAGTTTGATGGGGCCCTGCAAAGTCTCAGGCTGCGGACAGGTCTTCTTCTGCCATGCTCCAGGCAGCTGTGGAGGAAAGTCCCACTCCTGACACAGGTGAGACCTTTTCTGACACAGGCCAGACCCTCTGTACTGACTTTTTGCCTAGGTAATGAAAGAAGAGAGAAGTCACTTACTGCTTCAGCTTGGTGTCTTTTGGGTTCTCAAGCCACTGGCTGTGCTCTGCCACCTCTGTACCTGCTCCCCTCCCCTTGAGCCCCAAGTCTGGCCCTTTCAAGCCACATCTTCTAACCCCCTCTGTGCCCTCTTGGGAGGGGTGGGTGAGCAGGACCTTCTGCTGTCTTCACCGCCCTCAGACCCCCTCCCTGGTTTGCTTTTTAAGCTTTCTTGTTGCATAAACTCACAAGTGAGCTGCTCAGTGCCCCTTAGAACCTTTGGTATCGATTCAGACAAAACTGTCTTAATAAATGTTTCCAGATACAAAAACCAACTTAGGTGTTTGAGGGGCAGAAACAAATAAACCTACAATTAACTCTTTCTTTCCCTTGTGATTTTTAAATGCAATAATCCTAATTCTCCTTCATCAACATGGCTCCTCTAGCTACTACAAAAAGTGTCAGAAAATGTAGAAAAAAAGGATAAAAAATAACATATAAGATCTCAACTTGTACCAACTGATATACCTATACACTCTATTACAAAGGGAATAAATGATGTCCAAGGGACAGAAAAGAAACACTAGGGGAAAATTTAAAAAGCATTACTTCATTTTAAATAAAATAGAGATGAAAAGTTCTCTATTAGAATTCATATTACTGCCCATATTTGCAACCTAAATGAGAAGAAATGGAGGAAGGTAGAGAATTCCCTTGAGTTCTTACTTCAGTGGTCACAGTTAACTTCACTAATTCACAAACAAAAGCTACGACGTAACTCCAGCCCACCTGCCCTGCCCCACCCCACCCCAGTGTGGGGAGATACTTTAGAGCAAAAGTTAATCCTGCTTTGATGCTTTGCGTCTCAGTAGTGTTAGGTCCTAAGAGAAAGTGGACCATGACCTTCACATGCTCATATTCACAAATGAGTTACATTAGAAGTTAATATTAACCAATAGGATTCACTTCATTCAACAATTACATTTTGAATTCTGCAACATGCCCTTCTCTGTTCTTGCTGAAGAAGATACTGTGGTGACCAAGACCAGTCCCCACCCTTTGGAGCTTTGAGTGGAGCAAACAGACCCAAACAAAAACAGAACAAAACTGATCGTCATCAAAGCCATGAAGGAAAGGAATAGGGTGAGATGGTGGGTAAGAGAACCTGTGTGAGGGGCACTACTTTAGTAAGTGTGGCCTGAGGAGAAAGACCTCTCTGAGAAGAGGATATTTTGAGTGAAGAGAGGCCGAGACTTGCAAAAGCTCCAACAGAAGAACCGGTTCCAGAAGTTGGAGGCATGGAAACAACCCCGAGCACAGCTTGAACCTCGTAAAACAGGGGGAGAGGGAACTGAGATTGGCCAGCAAGGAGGGATCACGATATTTATTCTAATTTCAGTAGGAAAGCATGCAAGGGATGTTAGCAGGGAAAGAATGTGATCTGATTTCCAGGTGAAATGTCAACAGTTTCTAAACAGAGCTCTAACAATAACTGCGGCTTTATCTTCCAAGAGATGCCGATGCGGATCTCTGGATACCTGCTGGGTGTCTGCACATCATCTTAGCAACTCAGGAGGCTCTCACAGCATCAGCCTCTTGAAGTTTGAAAATGTCTGCATCACCAGGGACCTGCGTTGATCCACATCCCAGAATATGCCAGGTAGGAATGCTCTTTTCTTTCATCTCTGGGTCAGGGACCAGCAGGATCTTCCTCTCTGTTTATACCCAAGAAAGTAACTAACTCCTGCCACCAACCTAGATGATGAGCTACCCACGGAGTTACAGAGGAGTGGGACCCTGGCCCTGATGCCACGTTCCCCACTCCAGGCTCGCACAGAGAGAGCTGGGCAAGGGAAGACAAGTCTGAGGTTCCGTGTCAGACCTCAGGCCCAGAAACAGACTGTTGCTAGTAAAACAGCCCACAAGGAACACGATTTCAGCAGCTGTGCTTTGGATGGATTCTCTTCCTTCTGCTTTTGGCTACCATGCCGATAGCTTTTTTAGATTCTGGCATCCTTAGCACATAAATGAAAATATCTACCCTGGATTCTTACCTGATCACTTTGGGTGGGGATGGAGGTAAAAAGAAAGGAGGTCAATTATATTTAATATGGAATGAGCTGAAAATATATTTTTGTAGTGGAGACCCTCTCTTCAAGGTTGACCACCCAAACTTTTCAGACTTACAAATAGAGGTGACATGATTCCCATGCCATAGAAGGGCCTCAAGGACCTCAATAAAATATCACTTAATATTGATGAGGGTTTTGGTTTTTTTTTTTTTTCATGCATGCCTTCCTTAGTCTCTGGCTCCAAAGAGGGTTAGTTGGAGAGACTTATGAAGGGCTGTCCAATGAGTAAGAGCCTAAATCCCAGGTCTAATTAGTAATGCTATTCAGCTTAAGATGAGCTGACATGCCCTTTGCAGGGCTTTGCATTGGTAAAGCACATGGATCGATAATAGTTTAAAGGTGGTTTCTCTCTGTTCACACATGCAACACAACAAAAGGAGAAGTTTTGTCTAGGAAGCACCAGAAAGATGTGTTTCTTCAAAGTGGGTAAAGGTGTAGGCAACAACCATTTTCACAGGAAACATCATCTGATCCATTACATTTTTTAAACACAGATTTATTGGGTAGGATTGTGTGAATGTATGCCTTTGGAGAAGTTCTCGAGGGTTGTCTTTTTTATGGGAAAAAAAATTCCTCTCAGCCAAGGGCAAGGAAACTATTTTAGTCAATAAAGAAATGGCTACGGCCTGTAATGTAACCCATGAAATAATTGTAGCCAGAGCCAGCCAATGCAATCATTGCAAAGGCTTAGGCCAGCACTAGCCTGTGACAAGGGGCCCCCTAGATAGCTGTGCTTTCATCTTCACAGCTCCTACTGCGGGAAAATACCATCGGATGACTTTCAAGCCCTAAATTTCTTTATGATTTATTAGGAAGGAATGAGAAAATTATAGACAGCCCTAAAAATTGAATAGAAGAGGAAATTCTTCTCAGTTTACTTAGAAAGGAAATAATTAAATTCTTTTGAAATGATCTTTTATCTTAAAGCACAAAAAAAGGGGACTTGGGGAAGGAAGAGACCAGAGCTAGGACACAAGTGGTCAGACCAAGTCTCTATAGGCCGATTGATAAAAATGGGTTAGATTAAAAGCCGGGATTGAATTAGGTCACCTTAGCACTTTGATCAGAGAGACCATTGACCACGTGTGACATTGCTCAATATTTGGCTGTTACAGCTGAAGGAAGGAAGAAGAATGCATTGCTGTAGTAGCCACTGTGGACTCACATCCAGACAAAGCACCTGATGAGCGGCGGAGTGTTAGGCATGGTCATTGTGCCCAAGACCCTGCATTTCCCTTCCTCAGGTTCCTCTCTCTGCCTCTCTCCACCCTGTTCTGTACCCGGGGGCAAGCTGTCTGTGCTTGTGGACAGCTAGCTGCCTCCTGCTTGGGTTAGAGACCCAAGCCTGCTTGCTTGGGAATTTCTCTGCTCTGTCCCTTCACCTCTCCTTATCGCCAACAGGCAGCATCCTGCCTGGTCACTGCCTCCAGGACTCCAGATCTCAGTGGGCTCTGAAAACAAATCACCTTCTCCTTGCCTTTCAGCCCTGGGAGTGATAATGGCTCTTTGCTCCTGCTAATCTCTGGATGATGCTTCACTGTGCTGTTCATTCCCTTCCCTCACCCACACCACTCCCAATAGCCGGTTCACTGCTTTCTCTTCACTTAAACCACTTGAGTGGAACTGGATTTCCTGCCAGGACACTGGCCCACACCATCCTGAATACATGTTCATGAAAAGACTGCAACTCTATTCTAAAGCAAATGGTTGTGTTACACCATTGGTACCTCATCTGGTGTCAATGCCTTCACGTGAAAAACAATGTGACATTAGTACAGAACCCAGATTCACAGTACATTTTTGTCTCTAGGCATTTTCAGCTGGAGGCTCATGGTTTTTAAATGCATGTCACAGGAGTCTGGGCCAGTGCCCTGAGACAGCGGCTGGAAGATCCACATTACTGGGGACCCAGCAGGAAGGGGCAGGGTAGCAGTGGTTAGCTGCAGCAAGCTTCCCTATTGGTGTCGGGAGAGCTTATGGCTCTAAGAATAGCCTCCAATTTATTTTTTTTTATTTTTTTAAAGATTTTATTTATTTATTTTTAGAGAGGGAAGGGAGGGAGGGAGAGAGAGAGAGAGGGAGACATCAATGTGCGGTTGCTGGGGGTTATGGCCTGCAACCCAGGAATGTACCCTGGCTGGGAATCGAACCTGGGACACTTTGGTTCCCAGTCCGCGCTCAATCCACTGAGCTACACCAGCCAGGGTTGAATAGCCTCCAATTTATAAAGGAATCAAAATATTTTATTTTCTTCCTGGGTATGAGTAGGTGGCCAAGATGAGAAGAAGACAGCAGAGAGAAAGAGGAGAAGAAAGCAGGTGGGGAAAGAGAGGATGGGGGGAAGGGAAAAAATGGGAAAGAAGGGGAAGGGGAGGGAAAAAGAGAGAGCCACTAATTCTTTCTTCAATTTTAGCCATGGCTAAATAAAGTCTCTTATTGAAAATTGAATAATATTACTTGCAGAATTACTGCCAAGATTTTTGTCTCGAGAAGGAGGCCAGCCTACACAGACACTGAATTTACAGCCTGGGGCTCAGAGGCCTCTCCCAGGCCCCCTCTCTAAAACACCCCTGGTCCTCCCTAATCCCCTGCCCCACGGTGTGTTCTATTTTTTCTCTTGGTATGGAACACTACCTGTCACACTCCATGACAGGACTTAGGTGTCTGTCTGTTGCTGGCTGTGCCGTCTGGCCTGTGTGCTCCACGAGGCCAGGTGTGCTGTTGTTCGGTCAGCAGGACGCAGTAGAGGGTGGGCATGGAGACCAAAGGGACAGGATACACGTGGGCATCCAGCAACCTGCAGTGGCCAGAGGAATGAGTGGCAGTGACCGAATGAACAGCTGTGATTACATTTTGTCTCAGAAAGTCTGAATTGAGGACACTTTCTAATTCAAAAACCAATCTCCAAAAATTCCTCTCTGAGAAAACCCGATTCAGGGCTTGATTCACATGTTGTTCGTGGCAGAGAATGAAGTGTCTCTTTTCTCGTCATCAGTGCTTATTTTCTTCCTATGAAAATAAGAAAGAAAGGACTCCAGATGGAGAGCCCCACATTGTTGGCGGATTTAGAAAAACTCCCCTGGAATTCGTATGGGTGATGCAGTTTGGTGCAGACTGACAAGTGAGTAATCTTCCATCTTATCGCTTTAATTTCAGGCTTCAGAGATGCCCAGCTCTGTTGTTCAAAGTGTTTTATTAAAAATTGGTGAGGAGAGAAAAGAAGTCTCTGAGGGCCTGTCTGATTTCATTACCTCTGACAGAGCACACAGACGGAGCAGAGCCCCAGAGGGCCGAGGAGGGCCGCCCTTTGAGGTGCTGGGTGATGCGCAGGCCTCTGGAGCCATGGATACTGAATCCAGATGTCCTCGTCTGCTGGCATCTCGCACAGATCCTGGACGCTCAGTGTGTAACCTGGCGTCGACTTCTCAATCATC
The DNA here is from genome assembly GCF_004126475.2 of Phyllostomus discolor. Classification (NCBI taxonomy): domain Eukaryota; kingdom Metazoa; phylum Chordata; class Mammalia; order Chiroptera; family Phyllostomidae; genus Phyllostomus; species Phyllostomus discolor. Next base: position 151,955,752 of record NC_040904.2, read on the forward strand.
AAACCCCCAGCATTCTAGTTGGAAGATGGACACCCACAGATCCCCAAATTTTCATTGGTTTCAGTAATGTAACTTCTACTGTTGCTCCTCTCATTAGCAAAACTCTGTTCTCTAGTGGTTCTCTCTGTAAGTTCTATTCCCCTGTGGCTTTCATGGATAGCCTGAATCCAGCATTCTGCAAAGAGCGGGTGCTACCATTGAGATTGCAATCCAGACAACAGTTGAATCCTCCAAGGTCCGGATACAGATCGCACAAGATCCTTAAAGGCAGGGACTCACCAGATGCCACCGACTAAAATGGAAGAAGAGACTGGCTTGTATGTTCCGTAAGAAGAAGCCCTCCGTCACGTAAAGATAGCCACAGAGCCAAGCAGGCTGCCTTCTCCCACACATATTTTTCTGGTTGCTAAGGGAGGTCTCCAGCCTCAAAAGTGGCCCTGATGAAAGATGCCCTGTGAAGCTTGGGGAAGGTGTCGGATGAACACAGGAAGTGAAGAGCCCCGGACGGGCCACCAGGATCCCCACTCCAGATCACTCTCCTCCTCCACCATGGACTTTCTCAGCCCTAGAGACAGGTTACTATCAACTGAGAGCTTTTTAAAAGTACTGGTGCCTGGGCAACCCTCCAGAACAATTAAAATAGGATCAGATTAGAATCTCTATTGCCACCCCAAATTTTAGCAGAATGTGTAAGGTTATAAAAAGTTTGGGAAAACCTTAAGTGCAGAAAATTCAAAGTTAATGCAGAGAGTGAGTGTCTTCAGTCCCCCTCACCACCCTCTCCCTCTCAGAGGGCGGGCGTGGCATCGCCTAAACCAAGGGTTCATGGCCAGAGAGGAAGGCAGAGCTAGGACAACACAGGAGTGGGAGGGCCAGCCCCAGAGCTCCGTCCCAATTTCATTGCTGCCTGGGACACCCCTGCACAGCCAGCCAGGGCAGAGAGACTGCCCAGTTTACCTAAGTCCCCAAGCCCCTGTCTTTGATTCTTTGTCAGGGTCACAGGCCACCACCAAAGATAAAAGGATTCCTCCCTCCCACTACCAATCCCTTCCGACTTTATCTACAATTCTGTCCCTGCTTAACCTACTTCCTGTGATCACAGGAGAAAGGAGGGTAGGTAGCTTTTTATTTCTGATACAGTCATTTCCAACTCCAGATAATCCGACTTAAGATTTTTCAAATTTACAATGGTGTGAAAGCGACACATATTCAGTAGTAACTGTCCTTGGGATTTGGGATTTTGTTTTTTCCCCTGGACTGCGTGATGCTCGCTCGTGGTCATCGGGAGGGTAAACAACCCACACTCCACCGTTCACTGGGCTGCCAGCACTCGTTGAAGGTCGTGCTTTGTGTTTTCTCATCGCATTGTGTCTACAAAACACTCATTTCTGTCTCCTGCTTCTGGGGAGAAGAGGAAGGCAATTACCCTTGAGAAGAAACTCAAGATAATTGCTCAACTGTAGGCTAATGTAAGTGTCCTGAGCACATTTAAGGTAGGCTATGCTGTTCAGTGAGTTAGGTGTATTAAATGCATTTTCAATTTTCAATATTCACAGTTTATAAGGGTTTATCAGGATGTAACCCCATCACAAGTCGACATAAGCATTATATAAGTTACCATAAGCAATATCACTATGTTAAGGGGCCATAGTAGACTTGACAATGTTGACCTAAATAACGTCCAAACCTGTAAAAAATTTTATAGGCTTGTATATGAGCCAAACTAATGACAGTTGGAGGGAAGTGATATCTGAAATGCTCCAGAGAATGAAAGTGCTGCAGTTTGTTTTATGCCTTTGGAATCAGGAGTGAATTAAGGAAGATCACATGAAGGTGGGAGAAAGTAAAGTGGGGTTGGATTACAACATAGTTAAGATTATGGGTTCTCTTGAAGGCAGTTTTTCTTCTGAGGGGCCTAAAAGAGGCATTTCAAAGGTGTGTTAATCTAGAGGCACAGAAACAATGGACAGGGCCTGCTTAAGTCAGAGAGGAACTTTTTACCGAAGAAATTATATACGTAGGACATGACTACCCACCATGACCTGCCCAGTGAGGAATGGATCATCAGAGCAGCCTGTGAGGCTGCTTCCTGCAGAGCCCCTTTCCACCACAGCAACGACCCGACTTCCCTTCACAGCACCACTGTCCCATCCGGTGGGCTTGCGCAGTGCACTCTCTGTGCAGCTGTAGACAGTGACCCTGAGGAGGCCATGACTAGACAAGCAAGCCACAGGCACGGAAGTGCAAGTGACTGAATTAATACACACACATGCACGCATGTGTGCACACACGGCCCATAAGCCACCATCATGGCAAGGAAAGGAAAACAGCACCACCAACAAAACCAGGAGAAGGACCCATTTTAACCTAGGCAGTGATCACACAGTTCTTTGAAAACTGTGATTTCAGTGGCTTCTTCTTCAGGCCTAGAAATTATGCTTCCCTTTGAAAAAGCTGATGTAGCAGTTAAATGACACATTCAGTACTAGAATTCAGTGTTCTGTTTCACTGTAGGATAGTAACAGAGACTGGATACATGTCCCAGTGTCTAATTCTCAAGTTACATAATTAGTAACTCCACATTGTGGAAAAAATAACAAACAAAAGAGACAGTCCTGCTACAAGACAGTGTCTCATAAGGAGTCAAAGCTGAAGTTATTCTGCAGGTTAATACATTTTTGTTTCAGTTCCAAGACTTCTTTAACCCCAAGTTGTTATTATTTGCTTGTTTCTTTGCTTTTATCATCGCCATTATTATTATTACAATGTGATCACTGTCAAGAGAATGTTGCTCTAGCAAGTTGAAGGTTAGAGAGTGGGAGGGAGAAAGTGTGAAACTGGCATCATCTCAAAACTGTAGCAACTTGTATCTTCTGAGAAGCCCTTCAGAAAGGAGGTGTTTTCTGTCCTAATTTTCATGAGGCCCCAGTGCATGTCACTCACAGTTCACTCTGGTGAATAACCCTGCAGTGGGCAGGACAGACCGAAAAAGAGAGGAAAGACAGTTACATCAGCCAGAAGGCACTATGTCTGTAATGGGATGCATCGACCAATTCCATTCACTTCTCCTTTTGGTTCTTCAGTTATATAATGATTCTTTCTCATCCATGGGCTCAATATATCTTTTCCCGGAACATGTAATCTTACAGTCCACTCAATAAGGCCGTACTTTAGGTCTCTCATCTTCCTGAAAGTTTGGTTCCAGCCTCCTGACCACTTCAGAAGACCCACAGGAGTCTGCTCACAATAGGTCATACTTAGGGACTGACTGACTTGGGCAGCAACTGGAGCCAGAGACTTCAACATCTTGTTTTCCTGAACAAAGAGAAGTTCCTCCTTCAGTGAAAGGCATCTCTGACAGAGCTAACCAGTGAGGTTGATCCAGTGCTTTCTGAGGGGGCTTTTTATCTCCTCTCTGGAAAGCACCGAGGGGCTTTCCGCCCGTGGTAGTGTCGCGCCCTGCTTTTCTTCTCCTCCCACTCTGGACACACACATCTGCTGCCAGCCTGCCCGTTGGCGGCCGGGGTGTCCTTTCGCTTGAGCACACAGGGAAGATGAGAATAGTATCATCATCTACTGACGTGTCTTTTCAAGTTTGAGAGCCGCGTTGGCAACTGCAACCACAACAAACAGTCCACATCGAGGGCTCTCGGCTCTGCCTCAGACATGGGACTTCAGGCCAATTCAAATATTTCCAAAACACCTCTCAGAGCCAAATGCTCAGCTCCATGCACTTAAGGGGCAAACACTCAGGTCCTCATCTCGGGGAGCTGTTCTGAAATGGCCCTGCCCATTAGTGTGGATGACATAAGAAGATAACACTTCATTGATTTCTAGTTACTTCTAAGTCTAGCCCCTGAGATTTTTGGCTATGCACAAAGGTTAATACTCTATACCAGTTATGTCACTGGGTATAGTCTGCTACTAAAGTAATTAAAATTTAATAGAACCAAACAATGCACAAATTGCTTTTATATCCATTACACCTGATGTAATTGCGAGAAATGGACAAATGTGAAAATCACATGATTTTTAAGAGATTAAAATGGTCTGTCCATGCCAAGGCACAACTGGAACTCTCCCTGGGTGCCCTTGAGTGAGCTGCACTTTCCAGAAGAAATTTCCAAACATCTATACTTACAATAACGTCCCTCCTAGATGTTCCAAAAACAGTTTCAATTTTTATTAATTTGTCTTCTTGATGTCATAAGTACCCCTGTACTTGTAATACTGGGTGCCACATATTTTTAGTTTATAGTCAGCACAGTTAGTGCTCACTACAACTTTTGGTGCACACCCAGGGCTCTCGAACTTAAAAGAGGTCCTGGGCCCTCCTGAACTCTACTTAAAATACTATATTGGAAAAAAGCCCAGGCAGGGTTGCAAAAGTTGTGGTATGATTTCTTGGCATTTAACAATTGAACACTTTGACCTCTCCCACACAATGTAATATAACTGTGCTACTCACAAGAAATTAATAATTTGGTACACACCAGAACACATACACAAATATACCGTATATGGGCTGGGTTTCAATCTCACCCTTAGATCTCCTTATCTCAGCCTAGAAGTTCATTTGAAAATCATGTTTAATATCTAAATGGAAGATGCCTCATGATGTTGGTACCATAGGGGAGGAAACAATAATTTTCCTTCTATCCTTCTAAGCCCTTCGCTGGGGCTCCTATAACAAAAGACAGCTTAATAAGAGGAAAACAAACAGTTTACTAGCATGTGTATCTCATTTGTACATGGGAGGTACCTAAGCCAGGGAAATGAGTAACTCAGGGAGGTGGTTTAGAATATACCATTAGCCCTGGCTGGTGTGGCTCAGTGAATTGAGTGCCAGCCTGCAAACCAAAAGGTTGCAGGTTTGATTCCCAGTCAGGGCACATGCCTGGGTTGCCGGCCAGGCCCCCAATGTGGGGCTCATGAGAGGCAACCACACATTAATGTTTCTCTCCCTCTCTTTCTCTTTTCCTTCCCCTCTCTCTAAGAAATAAATTCTACATTGGTGCCTTCTCTGTCAATGAGCCTCTTGTGAAATTATAATAGTTATTCTTCTGTTCCTTGTATACAAAGGGAGACATCCTCACACATGAAGATTTCCTTTAAAAATATAAATATCTTTTACAAAGGAGTAACTTTTTAAAAAAGATTTTATTTATTTATTTTTAGAGAGGGAAGGGAGGGAGAAAGAGAGAGAGAAACATCAATGTGCGGTTGCTGGGGGTCATGGCCTGCAACCCAAGTATGTGCTCTGACTGGGAATCAAACCTGTGATGCTTGGTTCACAGCCCACGCTCAATCCACTGAGCTACGCCAGCCAGGGCACAAAGGGGTAACTTTTATTGTGTTTTCAGAACCTCTCTTATATAGGCTATTTCACATAATAAACAGCTCAAAATAATCCTATGCCAAAAGGCATATTTGTGGTGGCGTATTCTGGTCTTCTACAATACTAAATGCCCTTCTGGCCTTGGGATGAGAGGCCTGGAGGTGAATGCTAATAAAGCAGCCCTCAAAAATTAGCACAGATCCGAAGGAAATGTGGTCCTGAGCCCACAGAATGTCCCTAGAATCAAGGGCAAGGGCCCTGCAGAAAGAGCTGGGTCCTCCTCCCACCTGGCATCGGTGCTCACAGCCTGGGAGGAGCTGGGGAAAACCCTGCAACCTGGAAACAATTTCACAGGCAGAGACATTTCTGAAACTGCCTGCAAGGCCGTGAGAGCCTTGGCATCGGGCTCTTTTCCACAGCAGCTTTCAGGGGAGCAATAGGAAAGGCTCAAACAGGATCAGCCTCCCAAAGCTGTCTAGCCTCCCACCTGCTGCTGGGGCGTCCTGTGGCAAAGGGAGGGAACCACTGGCCTGTGATAAACTGCCTCCCGACCCCACTGGGAGGAAACTTGTTAACAGAAAAATCCAATCTTCCTGTGGGGCTGTTAGTCACCAAGCCCAACTCTGAACAAGATGCTGGTGGTGAGTTTTAGGAAAGTCTTAAAGCACAAGAATAGAAAGTGTTCTTACATACATACCATAGATATCATATATCTTACATTTATATATCATGTATCACATATGTCAGCATTTGAAATCTCTGCCCTCATAGGCCTTCCCCTTGAGGCTAACTGAAGTTGCAGTCAGGAGCTCCCTACCACACTCAGATGAGGAAATTTCACATGGCAGCAGGTGGTGAAGAAAACACAGGAACCCCTGTGAAGTCCTTCTCTTGATCACCCCCTCCTTGTGAGCAGGGGTTGGTGCTGATTTCAAGGGACATCCTTCCTTAGTTGTGACCCTAGCCCCTCCCCCACAATGCTGCGCTCACCAGGGTCTGGGGAACTTCATTAGGTAAAGCTTTGGGTCAATGGTACTTCTGATTCTTAACACTGCATTTATCCTAAGGATTAAAGAGTGGAGGGGGTGCAAAGTAAGGGATACTTGGAGTTTAAGTATTGTCTCAGACCGGCTGCACCAGGCAGCCTTGAAAAGCCTGAAAACCACAGGTCACATCGGCCACGCAGCCTGCCTGTGCGCGGTCACTCGCAGACCAGCTCACAGTGGTGAGCAGCAAATAAAGTCGGCTCGTGACAGCTGTCACTGAGCACTCATCATGTGCCAGACATGGTGCTAAGTGCTTTTTACACATGAAATTATTTAATCCTCTCAACTCCTGAGAGATTTATAATATTACTTTCCTCCTTTTGGCAAGAAAAGAAATTGAGGCTTAGGAGGGGCGAGGTCTCATCCAAGGTCAGGCAGTCAGTGTTGCGGAACGCGGTGTGCAGAACCATGCTGTCTCACTCCAGGAAGGGAACACAGGCTTCTGAAATTCTCAGTCATTTGGAACTGAACAGAGCCTAAAATGTTGCCTCAATTTTTATTTCTTGTTTTATAATTCCACTAAGACTGCAAACTCCCTGAGGTAAAAACTGGACTTCCTAATTCTTAGTGTTCTTCAAAGTGCCTAGCATGGTCATGTGCACAAACAGGCAATTTAAAAATAAGTGCATTAATAAATATAAAAGAGGATAGGTAAGTTACTAATTATCAAGTAAGCTGAAGAAAAAGTGAGCCTACCAAAATAAAAATAGATGAGGCTTTACTTTCCCTAGTTCCCAGGATGTGGGTCATTCCTGAAAGACGAACTCCAAGTCTACCTTGAGTTCTAAAGGACGAGAATATCATGGTCAGCTTAATTAACTTTCTGAAATAGCTACATTGTGAGTGAAGAAAGTGGTGGAAGCCTCCCACAACGTCCCAAATATGCCGGTGGGAAATGATTCCAGCAAAGCTCTAATGTAAATCAAGCTCAGCTACCATAAGCCCCAGAGTCTCACAGCTTCAGAGACACATCCTTTCATCTTTTTCACTCTTTCCTGAGGGCTTATAAGTTCTGCAGTGGCCGGAGGGCAGAGTCACAGAAGCACAGCCCTGGTGCACGTGTGAGCAGAGGAGGGCTGAGCACAATCCCCATCGAGCAAGATAAGCCGCAAAATCCTTTAAGCAAATACCGGGGCAGAATCGCCAGGGACCAAGGTCCTGGAATGTCTGTAGAATGCAATCTGCAAGAAGAGAGAAGCACTCAAACATCACAGCCTAAAAGACAGCCCAGTGAAGAGGACGCATTGCTTCCCTCCCCAGAGGGCTGCAGTGTGTACGCTGTGCCTTCTGAGCAGCGTGCTTGCACACACGCACGTGCCCATACACAGTGTCTGTACACAAGCACACACAACCACCCTGACTGTACTCAGCGCCCGTGGCTCTTCTTTATCAAAGCACACAGCTGTGATTCTCCTAGAAAGCACTGGACTCCAGGTCACCATCCCCACTCCTGGGGGCAGTTCCACACAAGACAGTAGAAATTGAGGAAGGTTATGTTACCAATATGTTAAAATGTGTAAAATCCCCTCTTTCTCTGGCCCTGTAGTAATTTAGCAGTACCTGTTACCCAAATTTTGTTCTTCCTCCTTCATGTACACAAGTAGGGTGTGTCACCCTTTAAGACACCTTTCTTTCCAACACTGGTCTGGCACGTCTGGATGTAATCTACGGCCAAGGGCAGAGCCCAGCCTTTGGGTGTGGTATCCCTCCCAGACGTGGGTCTGGGCCTGCAGTGCATGCACATCTGTGCTCGTGGCCCATGGAAGGCAGGGCCACCTTCCCAAATGCTTCCTGAGTGGGGCCCATGGGTCCTCTCCTCGGGAGATGTCACAGCCTGCCACCACGCTCCAGTTTCTCCCACTGTAACGGGATACGTCGCCACTAGGAGCCTGATGCTGGGTTGGCTGTTCAGAAAATGAAAACATTTGCTTCCAACTCCAGTTACCATCTGTTTGCACCCTCTACCCCTATCCATATGCCAGCTTGAAACCACCACTGTAGCCTTTGGGTCTTCCTAGACTTGCACAACAGATTAGTCACCAGCTTCCTCTTGGAATCTTTTGATTGCAGGCATAGTCCATTTTTTAAAGGGCTGCACATTGAATGTCACTTCCAGGCTTCCATGGTGGGGACCAAGAAAAAGAAAGGAAGGATCAGAAATTAAAATGTGAGAAATCTGGCCCTGACATTGGGCATTGTCCCTCAAAGCAAAAGGTTGCCAGTTCAATTCCCAGGCAGGGCACATGCTTAAGCTGCAGGTTTGGTTTCCCATCAGGGCACATACAGGAGGCAGCCTACCAATATTTCTCTGTCACGTCAATGCTTCTCTTCCTCTTTCTCTGCCTCCCTTCCCCTCTTTCAAATTAATTAATTAATTAATTAGAGTGTGAGAACTCTGTAAACCTAAAAAATTCATTCCACCTTTCAGAATATAACTGGGTAGACTGGAGGAAAACTTATTTATGCTATCAAAGACAGCAAATAGAAAAATAAAGTAGGATTCTTAAAATACTTCTGGAAAACAATGACATACCAGAACAGAAAGAACTCTACGTAAGAAGGGATAAAACATGTGGACATTTTAAAACTTCTGGGGATGTGTAATATTTAACAACACTATCTCTAAAAAGAAATGAGAGGCTAAGAAATGCAGTAATGATGTTGGTTGGGATATTCGTAAAACAAGCTAAAAAGCCTAGCTGAAAAGCAGGTGTCAAACAGAAATACTCAGTTCTGACTAGTAGGCACATTAGCAGTCAGAATCACTGAAGGCATTTGTATTCAGTGATGGTATAAGGTAAAAGCCCCTGGTTGCCCCGCCAGTTGCCCAGGCTTGTCATTCATCATTTCTTGGTAACCAAGAAAATGATCAGAACACAGGGTGCCCTAGCAGAAAACACACTGTGATCTCAATACCCTAAGTCACCAGGGAGGTCTAGATTGGATGGTGAGGTGATGGGAGAGAGGGACTAATCTAGCCAACCCATCAAGAGTAGCTGAACAGATGCAGAGAGGGTATGAAGCAATCAGACAGATTCAGCCACCCTAGTGCAGAGGGGTCCACGGTGGGAATGCAGGACTCTGGTAACAATTGGATGTTGCAGGGAGTGGCACCCTGTTTCTAGGCACGTAGAGGAACAAAGGCGTCTAGAATTTGTAGCTGTTACTGTTAATAACAATAACACAACTGCCAGGCTCTGTGCTAAGAGCTTCATAAATTTTATTTCACTGAATCCCTACAACCAGCCAGTGAGACAGGTACTATTTTTATCCCTCATTTTTAGATGGAAAAACTGAAGTTCAGAAATGGTAACCGCGCTGGTAATTGCCAGAATGGGGATACAGACAAAACCCAGGATTTTTCACCATGTAGAGTCTGATTCCGCAATATTCACCCCACCTCTTCCTCACTGGATACCTACACCTCTAGTGCAGTAGGGATGGCCTATATTGACCTTAGTCATTATAGTAATTCATTGGCCACTGGTGGTTCAGAAGCTTTGAGATGGACCAGTCAGCTCCCAATTAATAATTATTAATGTAAGTGCAGCATATTCTGAAATTGGTCTAAGCAACTGATTGGGAAGGACTGGGGTTCCACAGATCAGGGAGAAAAATTCTCTCTCTCTCTCTCTCTCCCCCTCTGTCCCTCCCTCCCTCCCCCCTTTTCCCCAGAAGTAAATAGAAGACTATGACACTGATTGTTACGAGAAGCCACCATACTATCAAGTAAAGAATTCACTTTGGGGTGAAGTCTTCTTTGTCGATGGCAGTATGGAGAGATCGAAGGAACCTGGCTTGTTAATGACATAATTAAACAGAAGGATCAACAAACCTAGAGGCTGCCCTGCCTCTGGGCTTCATTTTATGTGAGCCAATAAGTGTCCTCGCTTTTTAAATAACTTTGAGTTGAGTAACCATTCTCTGCAACTGCAAACATCCTAACCAATAGTCACCCCATGAGTTCTCCTCAGAGAAGAAAGGAAAGAGCAGTCAGAGCCCTTATGGACGATCTCACTAATGGGAGGGAGGCCATATGATGAGCCCTGCTTATAGATGAGAAGAGTTAAGTAACTCATCCTAGGTTACATTTACCTAGTAAATGACAAGACTTGAATTTGCACCTAGGAGGGTCTGACATCAAAGCTTGTGTGCTTTCCAAGGTGCACAGTGGAAATCTGGGCCAGCAATAAAAGGCACACAACCATAATCCAGTTCCCTGCAGAAGTGAGGCAAGAGCCCACTGAGGATAAAGCCTGGTAAGTATCTGTTTTAACAGCAGAATGCCAGTCACAGAAGGAGCTTATATGCCGGGCAGGGAGAGCCCTTGTATGTGAAAGCCAATGTGGCAAGAGGAGGCAGACACTGCGATTCACAGGCTGATCCCTGGCACACCGGACACTGGGTGGAAGGCCAAAGCATCACTTTCAGACACTGGTGTGTGTGAGGCTACAGATAACTTTTCCTGCCCCAGACAGGGCTGGCTCAGTGCAGAGTGTAGTAGCTCAAGTGGAAACAAAAGAAAGAAGCTGGAAAAAAAGGGGGTAGGGGGGTGGGGAGAATCTGCAGATATCAGGAACAAGACCGTTACAAAAGTTACAAATTGACTCTCTGCCAGATTTTTGGTTTATCTGGAAGTGTCATCTCTCTCTGGCCAATGCTACGCTATACCCCCGTTTCTGACATCTGTTCCCAGTGCCTTTTTATGAATGACATAGCCTTCCTGAAATTAGTTATCATTTTTTCTTGAGTTCTTACTCAAAAGTGATATTTGCCTCTGAAAATTCAAAGTCCTGTGGTACGCGGTACCTTTCCCAGTCTCCACCGGTTCCAGAGCGGGGGCAGACACAGCTCTGTTGAATCCCGTACTACATCGGGCAGGGAGCACCGTTCACTCGGCTTCCTGGGCGGGGCAACGTGCAACCTGAACAACGGTGCCCGGTGGTTCTCTACCCGGTTCTCCACCACCTCATGTACTAGTTTGTTGAAGACTATTTTCATAACAGTGTTTTTGCCTATTTTTACTATCACTTATGAGATAGATTGGCTGATGATTGCCTCATTTGCTCAAGTAGCCCGTGTAAGGGAAAATGTTCTGACGTTGATTCAACAAGTATGTGGGCTGGAATTCTTACTAACTAGTTGGCCACAGCCAAGTCAACTGACTCAACCAGTTTAACCATCTATAAAATGAGGAGAATACTATTTCTCTCATTAATGGAGGGATATGTATTAAATTAGATTAAAATGTTAAGGTAAATTTTTATTATTATTATTTTTATTGTTAATATTATCAAAGTCCCTAGCATGGTGTCTGCAATGGAAAACATCCTCAATAAACATTAATTCTCCTCTGAAACTTCTATACCAAATCTCAGTCCCTTCTATTTGCAGGGGACAAATCTGGTCCAGCAGAAGCTATATTCTAAGTGACGGTTACCCTTCTCTGAATGCTTTTCAACTGGTCGGGAGCATTTTGCAAAGTGTGCCCCTTTGAGAAATTCTGGGTTGAGAGAAATGGGAGAGAAGCTTTTTGGTCAAACTTCTGAAAAGTATTGCATTTTATAAATTCATCTGTGTTCCTTGTAAAGCACTCAGAGATGCATGTTTAAAAGATAAATATTCACCTCAGGCACATGGGGTTCAAGTCATATTTCTATCTTGCTTTGTATTCTTCACTGTACTTGCTGTCACCCAAACCTTGGTGATGTGGAGAAGGGAGACATGATGATTTAAAAATCTGCCCTGGAACTCCTGCCAATGCCTTCCTCTCTGTCCGTCGGAGGTGGAGGGGTCCCAAAGTTCCAAGAGAGCTGTTAAGTCAAATGACTACGAGAAATCTAGAACATTTTCCTCTAAAGAGCAAAAGTAAATTAAACAGTAGCCAAATAGGAAACAAAATATTCATTGTATTGAAAAATATGACTTTAAATATACTTTGAACCATGCAAGAAAATTAATCAAATTGCTTTGGAATCCTATCTTCTTGCATTGCTTTGTTTCATAATAGACATTATAACATAAATTAATCATGTACCATATAAAATGGATTTAAAAACATGACTTTTGATTACTTCCAAAATTCAAATGAGTCTTTAATAGAAGAAAATCTGCCACTACTAAAAATATTCCAAAAAATGTGCTATGTGTTCTTAATTCCAAAAAGACAGTCCAAAAATATTTTAGAAGAGGCAACATTGCTGAAATAAATGGTTTTCCAATGTGACCACTCAGTTAAATGCATAAGTTTTGTTAAGATAATCTTAAATTCAAGCACAACTTATACATATTTAGTTTGCAGTGCATTAAATTTTCCAATATGCATCTTTGTTCATTGAAAAATGTTTCAGTACAACTTTTAAAAATTATTTATGAGAGGTTGTGTATTCTGTAGCAAAAAAAAAAATTACCTAACTTGGAAATGCATGGTACTGGGCAAACATTTTAAACTAAGCAAATCATTATAAAAATTACTTTACTTCTGTAACTCCATTAATCATTAATTCCCTTGAGTATCTTACTTTAAAAAGAAGCATTCCTTAAAAGGGTACTTCCTTAAAAGGGTATTCAAAAGTTATTCCTGATGAAATGCCATAAGAAGTCATAAAACTATTAAGCAGTAAGGATGGGAAGGAAAGGAAGGAAGGGGGAAGAAAGGAAGGAAAACAAAAACTTCTGGGTGACAAACATTTCCAAATTTCAGCCAATAAATTGTAATTTCAAATAGTATTCACTGCAATAATCCTACTAAATTAAAATATATCAGACCCTTAGATTTTTTTCTCAACCTTGATTGATGGTAAATTAAGATGTGTATCTCTTTTGAGCGATTATATTTGGAGTTTGAATTTAGTGGCCAATTCACCCAGACTAACCAATTGCTTCAAGTTAACACTGATATTTTTCCACAGGGTCTCAACAGGCAACTTCAAATAATTTACCAGCTAATTCAGTCAAAAGAAGCAGGGAGGTAATGAACACTAGCTCAGGTACTGTAATCTCAGAAAAAGCCACAAGGGTGTATCATAAATAATAGCACCCTGTCTTTTTATTTTGTTGATGTTTTCCTTTGCTGTGAAAAAACTTTTAATTTAATGTAGTACTATTTTTTAAATATTTTCTTTTGTTTCCCTTGCCTGGGGAGATACATCAGTAAAAATATTGCTATGAGCATTGTCTGAGATTTTGCTGCCTTTGTTTTCTTCTATGATTTGATTGTATTGGGTCTAACAGTTAAGTGTTTAACCCATTTTTAATTTATTCTTGTGTGTGGTGTAAGAAGGTGATCTAGTTTCATTTTTCCATATGTACCTGGCCAATTTTCCCAACACCATTTATTGAATAAACTATCTTTAGCTAATTGTATGTACTTGCTTCCTCTGTCCAATGTTAATTGACTGTAAAGGTGTGTGTGGGTTTATTTCTGGGCTCTCTATTCTGTCCACTGATCTATGTATCTGTTTCTGTGCCAGTACCAGGCTGTTTTGATTACTATGCTTTTATTGTATAGGTTCATATTAGGTACTGTGATTCCTCCAACTTTGTTCTTCTTTCTCAGGATCGCTTTGCTATGAGAGACCTTTGGTGCTTCCATGTAAATTTTTGAAATATTTGTTTTAGTTCTGTGAAATATGTCATTGGAATCTTGGTAACTTCATTGAATCTATACATTACTTTGGGTAGTATGGATATTTTAATGATGTTAATTCGTCCTATCCACGAACATGGTATGTGCTTCCACTTATTTGTATCTTCTTCAATTCCTTTCTTCAGTGTCTTATAATTTTCTAAGTATAGGTCTTTTACATCCTTGGTTCGATTTATTCCCAGGTATTTTATTCTTTTTGAAACAGTTGTTCATAGGACTGTCTTCTTGATTTCCCTTTCTGTTAGTTCATTATTGGCATATAAAAATGCAACTGATTTCTGGATATTAATTTTGCATCCTGCTACTTTGCTGAATTCATTGATCAGTTCTAGTAGTTTTTTGGTGGAATCCAAAGGAAAACATCAACAAAATAAAAAGACGACCCATAGGATGGGAGAACATTTTCATTGATACATCTGATAAGGGGTAAATACCCAAAATTTATAAAGACCTCACAAAACTCAACACTAAAAAAAAATAGTAACTCAATTAAAAATGGGCAAAGGACCTGAATAGTCACTTCTCAAAAGAGGACATATGGATGGCCAATAGACACATGGAAAGATGTGCAACATCACTAATCATCAGAGAAATGCAAATTAAAACTACAATGAGATATCACCTCATACCTGCCAGAATGGCTATCATCAATAAATCAACAAACAACAAGTGCTGGTGAGGATGTGAAGAAGGGGGAACCTTTTTGCACTGTTGTTGGGAATGCAGACTGGTGCAGCCACTGCAGAGAGCAGTATAGAGATACCTAAAAATATTAAAAATGGAACTGCCTTTTGATCCAGCAGTCCCATTTCTGCGAATACATCTGAAGGAACCCCAAATGTTAATTTGAAAGAACATATGCACCCCTATGTTCATTGCAGCCTTATTTACATTTACCGAAATAAGGAAAGAGCCCAAGTGTCCATCAGTAGATGAGTGGATAAAAAAACTATGGGGCATTTACACAATGGAATGCTGCTCGGCCATAAAAAGAAGTAAATTTTACCCTTTGTGACAATATGGATGGACCTGGAGAATATTTTGCTAAGTGCAATAACCCAGTCAGAGAAAGACAAATACCATAGGACTTCACTCATATCTGTAATCTAATGAACAAACTGAACTAACAAGAAGAATAGAGACAGAATCATAGACAGAGAACACGCTGACAGCGCTGGGGTGGGGTGGAGGGATCCAGTCAAAAGGAAAAAGGACTCGTGGACATGGACAACAGTGGAGTAATCTTAAAGCGGGGAGGGAGTATTATGGGACAAAATGATAATGGAAAAACTACAATAAAAATCAAAAAATATACTGAATAAATAGTAATAATTATTAAATAAATAAATAATAGCACCTTGGGAGAGTAATAGGGAAGGGCTGGCTTAGAAAGTTATTTGCATCATAGCATGTGCTCCTTCATTGCTCTGCTGAGGCTCGTTTGGTCTTCATTCTCTGTGACAAATGTTTCTCATGATGGACCAGGAAAGGCACTGGGGCATATTTCAAGAAATAGAAGGCAATTATTAACAGTGGGAGAGCTTCATGCTGAAGTCAAAGGCCAATAACACAGAGATTTCTACTTACTAGAGAACAAATCAGGAGGCTCAATTCTTGTTACAAAAACAAAAGATGCTCCTCCTATTGTATCACTTCAAAGATGTAAATTACTTGAGAAACATAAGGCTGACTGTGGAATGCTGGTCTTACAGTGAAACTGCCACCAGGGAAAATAGAAACAGAAAAGCTTAAGTATATTCCCTTAAGTTCCCCAGTGTTTTTCCTTATGCCCAAGGCATGTCTAGTGGAAACAACCTTAAGAGATAGTGCTGGTTTGAAAATTACCTTTTTCTTTTAGGAACATCGAGAAAAAATCTTAACATATTTTAGTCCTTCCACCTTCACTTGCTTTCCAAGCACAATTTATTTTGGAAATACGTATTTTACCTATCTCCTGATTAGCTAAATTATTTAATTTCACTAATCTGAAAGTTACTTAAATTATTGGTTCAATATTTCAGCAATTTTAAAATGCTATTGCCCAATTTATTTATTTAATCTTTGATTCCACATGTATTTATTGAGTTCCTTCCGGGGTCTGGGGATACAGCGATGAGAAGACTGAATGATCTTCACTCTCATGAAGTTTACTTTGTGGTTATGGAGGGGAAGGGTTACAATAATGAAAAAGAAAAATAGCAGATGGTACTGAAGTTACTGACAATCAAAATAGGGCAGTAGCTAGAGAAAGACAGGTGGCTGTTCTAGACTGGTTAGAGAAGGCCTCTCTTAAGAGGCAATGGTTGAGCTGAGAATTGAATGACATGAAGAAGCCAGCCATGCAAGATCTGGGGGGAAAAAGCATTTGGAGCAGAGGGAACAGCCAATGCAAAAGCCCTAAAGCAGAATGAGTGTGGTCTGTTATGGAAGAGGAAGAAGGCGAGCTTAGGAACCTGGGATGGAGTGAGTTCAGAGCAGGCATGGGATCATCCCCACTGCAGAAGTCCCGGTCACAGAACTGTACTACTCGTGACTGAATTAGCAAACACTAAGGCAGTATATTTTGATCTGACTTCTGGCCCCTTCTAATTAGTTGTTTTTCTAATCTATCCCCTTCTAACATAATCTGCACTTCACCATTAATTAACCTAAAATATTATGTTAATTGGTCCAACTTTCATGTTCAAAAACCATCTTATATTCCACCTGCCTATACAGCAAAGTTCAAATGATTTAGCCTGACATTCACAGACACCAACAGATCGATACAGCTTAACATCTCTCGGCTCCTCTAATACTCTCCTCTAGCCAGACCTTTTCTCCAGCACTGCTTTTATCTTCTTGATTTTGGAAAGCCTGCTATTCCCCAATATCCAGCTTGAGCTTTTCCCTCCTCTGAACAAATTTATTTCAAGTTCTATCAGTTAGAAATCTCTCTGTAACTAGCAAGAGAAAATCCAACGCTAAGTAGCTTAAATAAAAAGAGAAAGTTCCTGGCTTCAGTAAATTAAATGTTGAAAGGAAAACAAACTTGAAGTTGAGTTTTATCTAGAGGTCAAGTATGTCATTTACTTTGAGATTACCGCAACCCTGTACGGCCCCATGTGTTGGCTTCGTTCTCGGGCTGGCTTTTTTCCAGGATGGCAGAAACAGTACTGTGTTGAATAGTGTTCCCTCAAAAGTCATGCCTACTTGCAACCTGTGAATGTGACTTTATTTGGAAATAGGGTCTTCATAGATACAGTCAGGTCAAGATGAGGTCATATGGGGTTTAGAATAGGCCCTAATCCAAAGACTGGAGTTTTTATAAGAAGAAATAAATTTAGGCACAGAGACACAGGTAGAAGGCCATGTGAAAACAGTAGCCGAGATGAGTGATACAGCAAGAAACCAAGAAATTTCAAGGATTGCTGGTAACCACCAGAAGCTAAGAAGAGGCAAGGGAGAATTCTTTCCTAAAGACTTCAGAAGGGCAGTGCCCTGTCAATGCCTTGACTTTGGACTTCTAGCCTCCAGAACTGTGAGAGAACAAATTCCCACTGTTTTAAGCCACCCAGTGTGTGATGATTTGTTACAGCAGCCCTAGGAAACTAACACAGGCCCCCTATGTTCACTTGTTATGCAGGGGCATAAAGGACAGTATATCTGGTACTTCCCATGGGAAAGAGAAGCTGCTTTTCAGAAGCCTCGGCAACTTTTTCTCACATTTCCTATGCCCACGTCTGACTCAGTCATTGCATCCAGCCCCACCTGGAGCTAAGAGAAAGTCTCTCTTGTTTAAACTATAAGGCAAAATGGTGGAAAGGAGATCCCACCCAAGAGAAACAGACTACTATTTTTTTTTAAATATTTTATTTATTTATTTTTAGGGAGGGAAGGGAGGCAGATAGAGACAGAAAGAGAGAGAGAGAGAGAGGGAGAGAGAGAAACATCAATGTGCGGTTGCTGGGGGTTATGGCCTGCAACCCATGAATGTACCCTGGCTGGGAATCGAACCTGGGACACTTTGGTTCCCAGCCTGCACTCAATCCACTGAGCTATGCCAGCCAGGGCTGAGAAACAGACTACTATTATCAGAAAAAGAGGGAAATAAATGCTAGGAAAACAACAACTCTACTGATAGCAGTTTAGATGATGCTGGTTAGTACTTACAGAAAACCTAGCTCCAACCAGCCTAAACTTTGAAAAAGCGTATTGTCTCGAATGGTAAAAATCCAGAGGCAGATTGAGCTCTAGGCACAGAACAAACAGGCCTGCAGCTCAGCCTCTCCCCTGTTCTCCAGCCTCAGCTTTCCTCCACGGGCCAGTCTCATCTTCATGCCAGCATCCCTCATGACTTCAATATGGCTGCCAAAAGCAACAACATCCTTTCAGTGTCGGGAGAGAATGAAACTCTCATTCCCAGTTATGAATCAAAGGCCCTTCCTTTTAGGCTGGTTGGATTGATTTGGGTCGAGTGCTTACCTCCAAAGCAGTGTCAGTGGCTGGGGAAATGCCATCCTCTGATTGACTTAAGCCTGGTTCCCCAAACAAATCATGGGGGAGGGAAGGGATGAGAGGATAGGATAACCATGATGGATTTAGCATGGGACTAGTCAGGATTCTCCCTTGGAGCTTAAGATGGAGTGTGCTTTCCCTGAGACGTATGTGGGAAGAATTTCCAAAAAACGTGAAAAGAAGGGTGAATGGAGGCTGGAGGGGCAAACAGCGCTGTCCACCACACATCCTTCCAAGCGCAGATTAGATCCTGCCCCCTTCAGAAGCAAACCTTTCTGCATTTCTTTAGCATTGTTGCTCCTACTAACAGTTTACACTTACCTTATATTTTAATAATATTTTACATACATATTTCTAATCTCTTGATCTAAATCCTTAAAATCAGAGTATATGTTACCCTTCTCTGTGTATTGTAATATAACTACTATATTGCCTTGCTTAAAATATTTTATGCCCAATAAACATCTGTTCTAGAAAAAAACACCCAACCTTTAAATTTAACACTAGAGATAGAGATCCAGCTCACATTCAATTCTTCCTTATCCTAATAGAAATCTGCTCTGTTTATCACCTCCCAGTAGTCTTTCTCACAGACATATTGGTGATTCTCAGCCTTTGGATTCATCTTAATAAAAGCATTACATTTTCAAACCTAGTTAAATAATGAGAAAAACTGATAATACATGATGGTTAATATTTTGAGTAAGAATCTAGACAACATACAAAACCTAAAATGGAATACTAGTTGCACAGTGGAAGCTGGATAATGTAAAGGAAGGAAAACTCTTCAATTGCACAAAAATGTCTTAGTCGCTTTTTTCATTTTAATAATGTTAATCACAATTGTGCTTATCCATTCAAACTACTGATTTTTTTAGCTGCTAATATTCCAGATATAATCTAGAAGTCACACATGCAAGTTATAAAAGTTTCACTGTTCAACGCTACACAGTTGATTCTTGAGCAACTTGGGGATTAGGAAACAGACCTCTGAGCAGTGGAAATCCAAGTACAGATTCTAACTCCCTAAAAACTTAAGTTGTCCCTGGATATCCACAGGGAATCGGACCCCCCCCCCCACCACCACCACCACTACACACACACACACACACACACACACACACAAATACCAAAATCCTCCTAGCCATGGATCAAAAATAGTACAGGTATTTATTGAAAAAAAAATTCATGTGTAAGTGAACCTGGGTAGTTCAAACTCATGTTATTCAAGGATCAACTGTATAATTAGATTTGTACTGCCTTTTTCAAAAAGACTTTTGTTAAAGTACAGTTGACATACAATTTTGTATTAGTTTCACGTGTACAACATAGTGATCTGACATTTATGTACCTTATGATGTGATCACCACAGTAAGTCTAGTAACCATCTGTCACCCTGAAAACTTATTACGATATTACCGACTGTACTCCACATGGCTTATTTATTTTGTACATGGGAGTTTGTACTTCTTACTCCCTTTTGCTTCTTGATAGTTGCATAGGGGAGGCCAGCTGGGGGTGGATGAAAAAAGTGAAGGGGAATAATAGGTACAAACTTCCAATTGTATTAGCTTTTAAAATGGCTACACTATATTCAGTAGTAGAATTTTTTAAATGATTTTTATCTACTATCTCAGTGATCTACATAGATTTTTCATTATTAATTGATTAAGAGGATTGTGCCACTTTGAAGATGTCTTGAGGCCATCTGAGATTTTCTCTACAAATGAATTTCAGTATTTTTGATGGTTATTACTGTTACTATTAATAAATCATGTAATATCTTGGCCTAGATACATAACTCAAAACACTAAAAGTGGTCAATATTGTGTTTCAAGGAGAATTCATGTTTCAAAGAATGGAGGTAAATACTTAAATCCTTTATTAAAAAGTAGAAAGAGTTCAGAGTAAAAACCTCTTGATGAAATTGCCTTATTTCCCCTCCAAGGGATAAATAAAGGGCCACAGGAGAATTGGATACACACACTCCCAGCAACCTTCTCTGGGTTGGGTGAGACGATGAAGCCCACTGGAGTGCTGGAACAGCATTGCCATTCACCTGCTGCCTTGAGTAAGCTTTGTTCTCATTTTAGAAGAGAATTTGAACCAAGGAGAACTTGAGCTCTAATGGTGATTCAAATTTCCAGGAATATTTAGTGTCTGCTGGCCATATTCAGGTCACTAAACAAAATAAGGAAAAATACTGCCAGAGGACGCAAAATTCAAATTTTAGTTCTAAGCATTTCTAGGTTCATCCTTTGCTTTCCAATTAGGTATGTATTTAACTCTTCTGTAGGTCCGCTTTAAGAACTATCAGGAACCCAGGGCAGAGGTGGGTGGAGGCAGGTGGAGAGAGGGCATTTCAAAGACAACAGCATAAAAATGGTTTTGACTTGGCTTGATGGAAAGTATTTTCCTGGCATAAAATAAAGAAAAAGATTTCCAGTATCCCAAAGAGAGATTTGGGACTGGAGGCTGAGGTCACCGACAGCTCATATACACAAAAGCCTACTCCTCAGCTTGCAGGCACAGGGAAGCAGTTGAATGTCATGGCGGAGGTAACCAGCACCCTTGCCGGGTCCAAATACCAGCTCCACTCCTCACTGGGTGACCTTGAGAAGCTACCTCACCTTTCCAAGCTTCAATTTTTATATATGTAAAATGACAGTGATAACAGTCCTTATGCTGCAGGGTGGCAGTGAAGATTAAATCATCTAATTCATGTGAAGCAGCCAGCGAAGGGTCTGGAACATATTAAACGGTCCATGAACGTGAGCTACTATTACAATTACTGTGGGGAAGCCAGCCTGGTTGGGCCCGCTCCTGGCCCTCCGGCCCAGAGCTGTCAGCCTGCTTTGCAATTATCTAGAGACAGCAGAGGCTGCTTCATTCATTTCTCACCTCCTTGCTGTCATTTCTTTTTCTAGAATGGTTTATGTCAAAAGAGAGGAAAATAATATGTATCTATTTACATAACATTATACTTATTTTCTTTCTTCCCTCAGAAATGCTCTGGTATTATCACATTAATCACATTTTGAGGTTGACACCCACTAGAGCTAAGGAAACTCAACAGTTTCTGTTCCTTGATATCACCCTGGGTTCTCAGCCATCAGTGGAACAGCTGCACTACTTTTAAAGGAAGCTGGGAACACTCACGCCAGACGTCGGGCACTAGCTGGCTGCAATCTTGATTGTTTACTGAATGCTAATATTCTCTACGTGCTGTGTGGTTTAGCTTTCTAATGCCAACACTCATTTACTGCCGAGAATTATAAATCTTCAGGGAGGAGAGTCATTTCTGCTCAATCCAAGATCGAGTTTCTTTTATTTCAGTTGTCTGCTGAGCTTTATAACACTGCACTCTCACATACCATATTTCTGAATACATAAAGTGAAAGATAATCATTTAAAAATCTTACTGCTCAAGGAGTATTCGAACATTGCACAATCTTCTAACAATGGCATGATATTTGAAATATGTTGCTATGTCTGAAACACACATTGGATATGCCCTGTACTTTTAGATGTCCATTGAATTTGAGATGCTACAGACACTGTTATTTCTCTCGCATACAAATGTCTTCTAAAAGGTAGGTGTAAAGCGCAGTGCCCTTCTCTCCTCCCCTTCTCTCTGGGCTGCATCTCAACAATTCTAACAGTGTCTGCATGACAAATGAAAACTTCATGACTTAACACACTTTTTCAAATAATAGAAAACAGCTATTTAATATTATTCAAACGAACAGCTCTTGCCTCTTATTTGAATATCTTGGTGGATTCTGTTTAGAGCATGTATTTACACATAACCCTCAAATGGAAGAAAAACATTACAAACAAAAGATCACCAAATTGTGGTGCCTTTAAAAAATGTTATATTCTGTTGAACAGTCACTCTCCACTGAGAAAAAATTTTTTCAAGTTTTTAAGCCAGTGCTGATTACTACTGCTTATAATTATTATTCTTTTTTAAAAAATGCTTTTCTGTTCGATTCCCAGTCAGGGTACATCCCTGGGTTGCAGGCCATGACCCCCAGCAACCACACATTGATGTTTCTCTGTCTCTCTCTATCTCCCTCCCTTCTCTTTCTAAAAATAAATAAATAAAATCTTTTAAAAAAATGCTTTTCTGCTTTACTTCTTTCCTCTGGGCATACATATGGTATATGCTCATTATAAGAATTTAAACGGTGCAGAAAAGCACAAATAAGATAGCAGAAGTCACCTGAAACCTCACTCTTTAAAGATAACACCACTTACATTTTGCCGAATAGAGGTATTTCTATGAATATGTACATGCAGACATAATTCTACATAATTTCCTAGAACCTGTCTTTTCCAGTCAGCAATGTTTAGACATTTTTCCACATCAATAAAAATAGCTCACATCCGTGACTCTCATTACGTCCTCCTTCCCCTTCCGGAGAAGAATATAATGGGTAAGTGGAATGATGTGGAAACCAGTGAAAGGGATGCAAGACACTGATCGCCATCATCATAGTTCCTAGTGACATATGTAGCAGCCACCATGCTGGTGTGTCATAATTTTTCTAAACCTATTTGTGATAACACTTTATCCTAAGCCTGACTCTTGTTTGTGGTCTGACTTACCTTAAAGTTGAGAAAACAAATTCTGACTGTGTTGGTCCTGGTTAATTCTGAATGTTTGCTTGATGCCTTTGAGATATGTATACAGGGTGGGGCAAAGGTGGGCTTACAGTTGTTCATGTGGAAATAATACAATCATTAATAAATACTAATACAAGAATAAACTCTGTTTCACATACTCACAACAACTGTAAATCTACTTTTGCCACATGCTGTATAGTGAGTCTACAGTTTCTTAATAATGAGTAAAGCTACCTACATAAAAAATCTTTATTAGAATATGAAGAATTATTCTTAACTCATCTCCCTATTTAGCAAGCCATTTAAGATTTACTTGCTAATGGAAAATTGCTGGTCTGTGTGCCAGTTTTTGTTTCGGTAAGTCTAACAAATTACCCAGGAGCATGCAGTCTTATCCCCACAGAAAGTCTCTTTTCCACAAGTCAGTGCACTTGGCCATGCGCCACTATATTAGTTTTCAAAAGTCAACACTTATGAACATGTTAAGAAGTTTACCAAAATGATAGGACCAACCTGACCAATTAGATCAAAATATATTTCCAGAATGAAAGACAAAGAGACCAATTTGAAATATTAGCATTTCAACTCTCTGTGTTTAGGAAGATGTCTTCTTTTGGAGAATACTGTGCAGGCACAGTCGATCACACACCCGTTTGTTCAGCCGGTAGGCTGTGACGGCGTTCCGTCATCCTGCAGGCACTATGCGGTTTGACTCATGGTCCCAGTACACGCTGATGGCTCGGGGCTGGGCAAGTTCATGTTTTCAGGCCTTGGCTGGTGTCTTTGAGCAAAGTTTATTCTCCTTTCACAGCCAAGCTGCCTTCCAGATGAGCCCAGAAGCTGAGGAGCAGCTCTAAACACATCTGACTTGAACTGAGAACAGAGGGTGACCCTGCGTAACCTTGAGGAATCTCATACACCTCAGAGTTGTCATATTGACATCCACATCAATCTCAGAGTACCGAGGAATGCTAAATAACACGTATGAAAGACTGGCACACCGTAGACCTTTAAAAAGTGTTACGTGGACTGTCGTATTTGGTGTCAAAGCAGAAAAAGAAAATCCTTTCTACTTATTCCCCTTCATGCGTCTTGCCAGAAAAAGAAAAACCAAAAGCAGTAAGTAAATCCATTGAGATCTGTGTAACCCTTAACTACCAGAGACTTAAAAGTTAATTTTTTCCTAAAAAGCCAGGCTCCTCTTTTTCTTTTCCTAACATATTGAAAAACAATATGGGGAGAAACATAAGCCAGACACCTTCACTTAGGTGTCTGCTTGGCAGTGGCTGATGTTCGGTTCCTGATTCTCAGCTCTCCCCTAGCTCTGAATCCTGTGTCAAGGTCTAAGGAGAGTAATTGCTGGACTTTAATCACAGGGAGGGTCTTATAGATCAGTGGAAGAGGAACTGAAAT
This sequence comes from Phyllostomus discolor, assembly GCF_004126475.2. Lineage (NCBI taxonomy): Eukaryota > Metazoa > Chordata > Mammalia > Chiroptera > Phyllostomidae > Phyllostomus > Phyllostomus discolor. The sequence continues at coordinate 151,980,323 of NC_040904.2, forward strand.
CTGAGACTTGGTTTTGTCTTGTCTTTACCAATAATCAGAAAGTCACTTCACCTAGTGGTGAGGGTTACTGTGACTTTGTCATTCAGGAACAGATATTAAAACTGCTGGAAACAATGACGAATCAACTAATGATGGTGTCCAAGCGTCTCCCTCTTTCCACAGGGAATGGGAGAAGCATGAGCAGTGGAGTCCTCTTGTTATCTCCCTGCCACAGACTTCTCCATGTCCCTCTTTCTCCATGTGTTTCTGGCTTTTTCAGTTTTCATTCCACCATCTTTAAGTAAAATCCTTTCCTAATCTTGCCCCTCTCCTTCCAGCAGAGTATGTTGTAGAGATAAATGCTTTTCGTCTTTAGAATTGTGCGATCTTGAAGGAGGAAGAACCCTTTAGATCATTTACTCCAACTCTCTCATTCCTCAGATAAAGGAAGAGTATGAGAACCAGAGTTAAAATCAGGTCCTGGAACCTCCAGCAAATTTTCCAGTTTGCTATATCTGTGAACTAGATGTTTAAGTTACCCATAGTTAGTTCTTAAATTAGGTGATCTCTGTATATGTTGTTTCTCTAGTGAAGAAAAGAACAGAGCAAAGAACATCTCCATCTCTCCTATGAGCTATGAGGTCTGGTCTGGGGCTGTCTGTCCAGCCTCAAGGAGTTATACCCACTCCAGCAGCTGGACGCTTTCATTGATGGCTTGTCCATAGCCGATTAAAAAGTGGCAAAGTTCAATCAAGTGGCTGATCGTCCCAGTACCCTCGTCCCCTTCTCACCCAACAAAATCTAAACTTAAGATCTTCGCTTTCAAGGCAAGAAATGTCTACGATTCCTGCCTTTCAGGGACTAGGAGTGGGAGAGCGTATGTGGCAATAAAGTCTCTATTTCGGTGTTTGGACAACAAGCATCTTTGTCCAATATATTCTCCTCATCAAACATTAGCATTTATTTCATTTGAATCCTCATGCCAATTTTGGGGGCTTTAGCATTGTATATTTAAGAATGGCATTATTTTAAAATTATGGTTTTTGTTTAAAAATATCATTTATCTTTATCTGTATTTACTTTTTGCAGTAAATTGTGACTTTTTTTATCCTTATGATAGTAACACAAATTCACTTTGGGAAGATAAATGTCACATTTTAATGAAAACCACCTTGCAGTGTGGATGGGCGTAGTGATCCTACAAGGAGAACAGACAGGCATGCACTTTGACATTTCTCATTCTTCTCAGCCACTGCTCAAGATTTACCTTTGTTTTTTAATATTGCAGAAATTACCCCATAAATCCCATCAGGAAGATGAACTAAACACCTTGGGAGTTCACCGACCCTCACAAACTAAATCCAGAAAAAACTTCCTGACACAAGAAAAATGTGCAGTTAAGTGTGAGATGAAATAAAGCAAATGACAGTGGGCTGGGTGGTGTTTTGTGCTCCCAGGAAGAAAGGGGCCCTGTGAGCACAGCACGCAACACAGAAGGCCGTCTCTTCCATCTGCGGCAGAGTATTGAGCCCAAGGCTGAAACCTTGGGCGGAGCAGGATCCTGAGAATTTTGTCTCTGTGCCATGGATCAGGTAAAAGTGAGCTACATAACCAAACCAGGCTTTTGTAATGTATGAACTCAAGTAATGGATATTTATGGACATATATCTTTGGCGGGGGGGGGGGGGGGGCCCCCCCCAACATTTGAACCTTGTTCCTAATTTGGGGAAGTTCTTATCCCATGAGAAATGGCAAAAAGCAAGGCCTGTCATCCTCTGCAGAAGCAGAACAGAGCAGATATCAGCCTTGCCACCCTCCAAAAGCCAGAGTACAGATGTTCTACCCTGGCTTGGCCAACCATGTGCTCCCACTCATGTCGAGAGACTGGAGCAGTCAATGCAAATAGGAATTCATTTTAGGAATTCATTTCAGATGCAGGAACTACAGCACGTACTGCCTAGCAGCAGCAAAGGAAGCTGGAGACACACAGTGGCTTGTACTGGTGGCTGGTGTTACACCACCCATCCCCACCCCCCCTACCCCTGCCCCAGCTGGCAAAAGCAAGCATCTTCCCAGGCTCAGGCCACTGCGGTATTGGGCTGGAAGTCTCCATGCCTCACATCTTTCCTGTTTCTGCCTGGTTCCCCAGGCTGGTTCTCTAGAAGCTCTTGCTGCTTGAAGTGTGCTCTGGGAACTTGTCGGGAATGCAGAACCTGGGCCTTCCAGACCTATGTGGCAAAGTATCAAAGTGTAGTACCGTAATGGACAGTTCTTGAATGCATAGATATAAAAAAAAAAGTTGAAAATTGATCTTGATGAAGTTCTCTGAAATGTATCTCTTCAGAACATATGTACATGAACAGCCCTTTATCCAATGGGTGTACTCTTGAAAAAACACATTAAGTATTATATATAATGAATTGCTTTTCATTGCATTTCATTGATATTAAAGGGACTCATAGTGAATGCTTCTGTAAATGCACTATGCCCTTTCAAGGTGGATAATCACCCGTTCGTATAGGTGGTGTTGATTTGCATTCTTTAAAGCAGCTCACACCCGCAGTGAAGATTATTGCAATCAAACGAGTTGTCACTGAGATGACCCTTGGAATCCTCCCCATGACTCTAGTTATTTTTGGTCCTTGTCTGTCTTTTTACTGGTTCCCTAAAATGCTAGCTCCACATGATCTTGGTGTGTATCAGCACATACCTAAGCCACCAAAATAGATCCACAAAACACTTCTTTTAAAAAGTCAGCCAAATGCAACGGTGCCAAAGCATTGCACTGTATTTGGCATCATGCCAGCTTCAAGAGCCCTCAACAGCCACCTCAAACCCATGGTGGGAATGTGACTGTAGCAATGAATTCTAGGCTTTACATGACCCTCATTCCCCCTTCTCTAGCTCAAGTCCTCTCCCTATCTCGCCTCTCTCCTCCAAGAGAGCATTGTTAGCCCATGGACTGGGCCTATGAGCCATGGTTTGATGACCACTGGTACTTTGCTAGATGAAGCAAAGGATAAGGGAGGGCCCTAATGAAGAAGGACATGTCAGCTGTGGCTAAGAGTTCCAATGGCAAGTAGACATCTCAGTGGAAGAGCTGAGGCAGAACAATTCCTACTGAAATGCCATACAGTCGTGAGCACAGAAATGTCCTAGGGCAAGAAGCAGCAAAAAATTGCAAGCAGCTGGGGTTTTGCCGTAATTGCTACAATCTTTGTTGAGTTTATTTTCTCAGAATTAGCTCTATCCCCTTCCTGTTCCCCCTCTTTAAAAGTTTGTATAATAGTTCCTTAATCATAAGAGAATCTTGGGCTCTGGCCTGCATTCCCTGACACCATTTGAGGGGTAATTATTTGGAATATCTGTTTAATTCTTAGCTCATCACTTCTCCTCTAAGATAAAACTATCCCAAAGGGCAGACCCCATTATGAGTTCTACCAAGACCTCGTTAATTGGTTTTAAAAATATATATTTAAGGGGCTGCTGACATGCTACTCTTTATTATGGATTGTTAGCAGCCAGCAGGAGGAGTGTGGCCCTGGAGATACGTGAGTAACCCCGAGTCCACGGCTGACACGGAGCAGGAGTCCTTCAGCACCCCAGGATCTGGCCTGCAACACAACTCTGTACTGTCTCACGTGGCTATCAGGTACCAATTTCTCTGTATTGTCACTGGTGAATGGAAAATGTTGGCAAAAACAAAGAAATAAACGAATACCCAAGAACTAAATTCTGCCTTTTACCCAGTTTAGCTGTAAGTGACAGAAAACTCAAAATAACAGTGTTTGAACAAGACAGAAATAAATTCTCTTCCCTCCTTGGTGAAATCAGAAGATGTAACAGGTGTGGGGCTCTCACGGCAGGTCCACAAAGCCCTCAGAGTCCAGACTCCTCCAGTTTCCCTCTCTGTCACCATCACCAGAGTGCCAGTCCTCTCCCTGTGCCCATCTTCCAGTTCCCAAACAAAGGAAGGGACAAAGGAGCAGAGAACTCAAGAGTGCACAGTAGTTATATCTCAGGGAAGGTGTTTTTTGCTGACATCTCATGTGTTAGAATTTAGTCACCAAATCATACTGTGCCACAGAGAGGCTGGGAATGCTCGTCTCCCTGAAGCTATGGAAAAACGTCTTCTGGGGGATGACAATCCCTACCTGCCATCCCAAAAACCAAGAGTTCCAACAGGCTGGGTCCCTGCTCTGGGGCTGCTCCAACTTCTCTTCTTCAGGGAAGTACTTCAGTCAGACCGGGGAGAAACCCTGCATGCACAAGGTGTGATCGGCTACAAGGAGAGGTGACCACTGCCACTGGAAATGGAATTTGCAAAAGTCAAAGCCCCAGGGGACTCCTGGGTTTAACATCTTCTTCCTGTGAACCCCAGGAAGGGCCTGACCCTTGTGACTTCCTGCCCCTCAAACCTTGCATTTATAAACTGTGACGGACCGTAGGCATATGTTCTTGTTTTGGGGCAAAATATTTGAACTTTTTATAGGTAAGTTATATAAGTCCTATGAATAAATATACATTCTTTTCCCCACTTTCCCAATCTCTAAAATGTTTCAAAATTCTCCTGGGGTCTCCTTCTTCATCTAAATATAACTTGCATTCATGTTGTACTATATATTTTAGAAGTGTTCTGCACATAAGGGATACAACATATTTTTCTTCCTTATTTTTTTATTGAGATATAATTGACATACAGTATTATATTAGTCTCAGATGTATAACGTAACAATTTAGCATTTGCATATGTTGTGAAATGATCACCATGCTAACTCTAATTAACATCACTCACACATTGTGACAGTTCTTTTTCTTGTAATGAGAGCTTTTACAGTCTACTCTTTTTATTTATTTATTTATTTATTTATTTATTTATTTATTTATGATAATCAATTTGGGGTTTTAAAAAACTCTCAGGTCTCATCTTTACTCTGACCGTAAGGCACAGTAAGTAAGCAAATACAACCAAGACATTTGGACAGCATTAAATTCATATTGCTCTGGTGAGGTAAGGTGAAGAGGTGAAAAGATTTCATTTACTCAGATAAATGAAACTGCCAGTGAAACAAATTGTGATTTGAATTATCTGATGGTTTGTTTACAGTGAGTAAACAATTGTCTGCCTTTCATTCCTATTTTTTAATTTAAGCAATTTCTAGTCCCAGAGAGTGCAACCTACAAATGATGTAAACTAGAGATCGGGTGCACAGCTACACTAGGTGAGCAATGAGCTTCGTCTTCGCTAGGCTTGCCTCTAAAACATATGCAAAATGGTGAGTTCTAGATTGGGAGGATTTTGGAGGAAATTATCTATTCCGACCTCTATAAGCTGACACTAAAACAGTAACTGCTAGTAGTCATTGATTCAAGTGCCTCATCTTAATTATATGTAGTGATGTTCCTTCAGGTCATGTTTTTATGTCTAATAAATAAATAGTTAATAGCTGAATCCACCTTCTGTAAAATAGTACACAAATTTTTATTTATTAAAAACTAAGCCTCCATTATAGCATAAACTATATATTACTACCTTTAGCTTAAGCTAGAATATCTAAAGTATACAGACATAATTGCAAAGTAGTTTTGAGACTAATTTCCAATATTTCTCCCTCAAGAAGTTTGTAACTCTTTTCATCATCTTTACTATCTATTTATCTATTATCTGACTAAAAAACAAAAGGAGGAAAAAAGGCCGTTTCATTCCACACATGCAGCAAGCTTTTCCACATATACAGCCAAAGTATTCAGGATTCTTTGTGGTTGATTGAACACGCCCAACACACTCTCTCCCTCCCTCTCTCTCTCTCTCTCTTTTCCTCTCTCTCTCTCTCACACACACACACACACACACTCCCTGCCTTTCAGAGGCACAGTTCTCAAAGCCCTCAGGCTGAGTTGTACTTGCCGCCCAAAGGTCTAAGCTCTTGAACTCTCCTCCTAAGGCATGAGTCTCTCTCTTTCCTCCTTGTTGCACTCCACTAAAGTAAGTCGTGGCATCTCTTTGATAACTTGGCCTTACAATGAAAATGGTAGAGAAGCAGATGGATAACAGCATGGGAAGACCTTAATTAATTCACTTTCTCCCACCAGGCACTAGACATGCTGTAGATGGTAGCACACGAATATGAGGAGAGAGGTGTAACATCCGTATTCCCAAGAGGGCGTGGTGCAGGAGAAATCATTTGTCTGGGTTTCAGCAACCTGGGTTCCATTTCTCCTTCTTCTGCCACGAACACTGATAACCTGAGGTGGGCCCCTGATGATAACGTGTGTGGCACATATTCTTTGCAAACTACTTTCAAATCCATCAGTACATTTAATTTCCTGCCTTAGCTTTGGTTTGTCCCACGTCCACACCACTCCCAACATACCATCATCGTCCCCATTTCCTTCACTTTGCCATCACTCAAAGAAGAAGGTAATAGTATATTTAACCACTTGGTTCTCCCTGAATGTTTCTGTAATTCCAAGCAACACCAGTGACAACTGCCTGCTCTACAGCTCCTCCCCCCGACCACCACAATGAGCAGTATAACTGTGAGTGCACAGTCTGCATCCTCAGGTAAACACCCTGCGTTAATAGGCATTGGCCTAAGAATGCAGATAAGTTACATTTTAGCCAAAATGGACCATAGTTTGAACAGTAAATCTTTTGGGGGAAAATTAAAGTCATAATAGAATTAACTAGAATTTATATAGCACCTACTATGAGCTACTCATAGCAGTATTTAACATTACTTCCTCTAAAACAATATTCTAATGAGGTAAGCATCACCACCCACATTTTCAGGTGAGAGCTTGAGCTTCCATACTTTGCTTTAAGTCACCCAGATGTGCAGCCAGAATTCAAACTTGGCTCCCCTGACACCTCTACCCCAAACTGAGCACTTAAATGCCTCTTCTGTTTTATTTTCTATGCTATGATTTGATAACATAATTGTTCTTTCTTCTTTCTAAGTAATCACTCTCATCTCCATCTGAGAAACAGATTTTGTTTAAATGGAAAGTGGCTACAAGCAAATGGCTCTGTTTTGAAACAAGAGTGAGATGAGGCCTCTGCAGGTCACGCCTGCGTCTATTGTTGCTGGGTGTGTCTGACCATGGCAGACAGAGTAGAAATTGTGGTCAGCTGTGTCTTTATGAAATCTCTAAAACCGTGATTTTCAGCCACTAGTGTGTTGCAAGAATTTTTAAAACATATAATATATGATTATTTAGCCAGGCATACTGAGCTGTATTCCTTTAGACTGTCAAATAAAAAAATGGCACATCAGTAGATGAATAGGTAAAACAACTATGAGACATTTATACAATAGAATAATATGCAGCCATTAAAAGGGGGGGAAAGATAGAAAATTTTACCATGTGGCAGCATGGAGGGAACTAGAGAATATTATGCTAAGTGAAACAAGCCAGAGAAAGACAAATACCATATGATTTCACTCATGTGTGGAATCTAATGAACAAACTGAACTAACAAGCAAAATAAAGACAGACTCATAGATATTGAGTAGGATGACAGCTAAGAACAGGGGGAGGGTAGAGGATGGAGGGGTCAAGCAAAAAGGAAAAAGGACTCATGGACATGGACAACAGGAGTGATTGCAGGGGAGAGGGGCTATAAGGGGGATAAATGGTAATGGGAAAAATGCAATAAACAGGTGTTTCTTAATTTTAAAAAATGATGATAGCCAACACAACAATAACCATCCAGAGTGAATGAATCAAAATTATAGCTATTTTTTGTCAGATTGGCAAAAAATATATTTTTGGGTGTGCAGTAGAATTATAGTAATTAGTTTATGAGTGCCAAGAGATGAAAAATGTTGAAGATCGCTGCTCAAGAAGAGTCAGTGTCTGCCCTACAGGACTGTGGACAGAAAGGAGGAAGTTTACGCAGTGGCTATATGCCAATTATTCAGCGTCCTCCCTCCCCGCAAGGAGTCCTGTTTGTTTTTCACAGGTTCCAGCTGATCCATCCCTACAGAGATGGCAAGTGTCTTGTGAAAATAGTGTGTACTTTGGACGCAAACAACTCTGGATTCAACACCCACTTCTGTAAAGAGGAAGATGCTACCCTTGCCTCTCCCAGTCATTTGGAAATTAAGTAAAATAACAAGGAGAGTACATTGCATATGGCTTGTGTCTGACAAATGTCCATGGTTTTGGGTCCCCTCTATTGATGATTCTGCTTCCCTCCATCTTCCTGGTGTAGAGAGTGGGACCCTCTGAGACCTCTGAGGGTAAAAGTCACCCTCACTCAAGCCTGTGAGGCTTCTGAATCAGCCTCCTGCCCCTTCCTGTCACTACTCAGGGCCCCCTCCCATCCTCAGGCCCATTCACCTCTCCACATCGTCTCTATGCAGTCCTCAACACACTTACATCTTCAGGAAAGTTTGTGTTCTTACAAACTAGCAGGGAGCCCTAAACTCTTACAGTGTTTAGTCTGAATTGCACTTTCCACTGCTTGATTATACATGCCAGCATATCCTTTTTGCTTCCCTCTCTCCAAGACCACCTGTGCCCCCAACCTGGTGGACTTAACACAACACTAAGAATGTAGTACATGGAGACACTTCATATGGCCTCACTCACATTGATGAGTTTTCCACAGTTGTACAATACAACAGCCCTCATTCAGTATCTGATAAAAATGTATGGACTGGACTTGAAAATTAACCTGAGTCTGATTTCCATGCCTCCAGTCTGCTGTATAGGGCTTCTGGAAGCCAAACATTGGGAGCTGCAGCAGAATTTAGGGAAAAGACGCGGTGGTAGTGAGCCTCCAAGATGGTCCTGAATGATCCCAACCCCCTGATACCCACATCCCTCTATAGTCCCCTCCCACATTGCATCAGGGTTGGTCTGTGCTATGGTCTGAATGTCTGTGTCCTCCCCCACCCCAAATTCATATGTTGAAACCTAGCCCCCAAGGTGATGGCATTAGGGGGGTAGGGCCTTTGGGAAGTGCTTAGGTTAGGAAGATGGAGTCCTCGTGAACAGAATTGGTATTCTAATAAAAGAGAGCTCACAGAGATTTCTCCCCTCTTTCACCATGTGAGGGTACTGGAGGTGCCATTTATAAACCCAGAAAAGATTCTTCGCCAGAATGTGGTTTTGCCAATACCTGGATCTTGGGCTTTCCAGCCTCCAGCACTGTGAGAAGAAAATTTCTATTGTTTATAAGCCACCTAGTCTGTGGTTTTGTTTTTTTATAGCAGCCCAATGGACTAAGACAGTTTGCACAAGCAATAGAAAATTAAGAGGAGTGACAGGATATTTCTCTGGAGGCAAGATTGTGAAAGTCATCGTGGCTTCTCTCTTGCTCTCTCTTGGAAAACTTGCTCTGGGGGAAGCCAGGGGCCACATCTTGAGGACACTCAAGCAGGCCACTGGAGAGGCCCACATAGAGAGAAACTGAGGCCTCCAGCCAATAGCCAGGAGAGGGCGGCCTCTGGGAAGCAGGTCCCCTGATCCCAGCGATGCCTTCGAAGGACTGCAGCCCCAGCCAGCATCCTGACTGCAGCTTCAGAGAGGAGACCCTGAGCCAGGTTCCTGATGCTCAGAAACTGTGTGAAAAGCAAATGTTGTCTTATACTGACATGCTACAGAGCAAATTTTTGTGCAACATTAGATAACTAATACAAACTCTCTATTCCTATATAACTAACATAACCTCTTTCTCCTGTAGAAGTGCCCACCACTCCCAAATATATTCCTGAAACCCATCTGAGGTAACCTAACTTTTTACAGTAAAAAACAAATCATATGGGTAGGGGCGTCTGTGAGGGGACTAAATGGTAATGGAAAAATACAATAAAAATGTAAAAAAAGAAAACAAATTATATGTACTTTAAAATCATTTGACTATCATTTTATTACCAAATGACATACCCAACAAAGTCAAATAACCTTTCTTTAACAAGAATACCAGGCTTGACTATATTATGATTGAGAGCAAAACATAAAGCACATTTGCTTTTTTCTTTAGAGAACCAAAGGTTTTAATGGAATACATTCAAAGAACTTGAAGAAAGTTGCAACTGGTGTTTTGAAAGTCATATACCCTTAACCACAATACAGAAAATAAAACCATAAACCGCTCTATTGGGATACTTTTGTCATCCAAAGGGAGTGTTTCTCACAGTAGACGGACGCAGCATACGCGGCACGAGCACATTCCACTTCCGTTGACTGTCCCCCGTGAGCCAGGCACTCGGACAGGAGAACAGGAGTATGGAACACATTTCCTCCAGAATCCAGAGTCTACATCGTCCAGAATCGGCCATTAGGTCACAATTTTGCATTCTGCTTTATCACGTGATATATCAAATATAAACTATTTTAACAAAAAATATTAATTTGTAACTACTTGCTACATCAAGATCCTTGAAGCAAATGCTTAGAAATGAGGCAAATTCCAAGGAACTTTATAAAGTCAGGCTTGATTTTTTACGTTAGAAAAACATAACAGGCAGTCCTGGCTACATGATTTGTAAGGTTCTGTGTAAAATGAAACCGAAAGTCCCTTGACTGAAAATTATTAAGAATGTCAGGAGGACGGCAGACCATAGACTGAGTGCAGGGCCTTTCTGAGCAGGGGGCCAATGAAATAGCGTGGGTCACACACCCAAGAAGCTGGGCTCATGACGGGACACCTTCTGTAGCTTGTAAAGAGTTTCTCAGGTGTTAAGTACCAAAAGCCAAAGCTAGGCAGGACCAGAAGGCACCAGGGCACGGGTTATGCGTGACACACAGATCATTGATTGACTGAACAGTAACAGCTATTTCTATTGTCCTTTATAGTTCACAAGGCACTTCTGCCAGTCCCAGTATCTTGCTGAAGCAAAGCAATGATTCCATGAGAAATTAATGTGTGCTCTCTCTTGTATAGAAAGCAAACCGGGGTCCAAAGAAGTCACGTGACGTCTTCAAAGCTGCTCATCTCATGCAGGACTCAGGTGCTGGTCATTTGACCTCAAATCCATTTTCCCCCCCACAAAATCAACAGCCTGGTGCTGGGAGTTGTGTTACAAAGAGGTACAGAATTTTACATGTGCAGCTCTGCAGTTCGCTAGTGAAAGCTGGAAGGTGACAGGTGGCAGACAGCATCCAGTGGTTGTTTGTTTTTACATCTGTGGTTTTGATACTTGAGAGCCCACAGCAGGCCAGACTCCATATTTCTAATCTCTGCTCACCACCCCTCCCCGACACCCGCCCACAATAGCTTCAGATCTCAGTTCCCACCGGTATCTGAAAGGAACACATAAAACTCCAGCCAGCCCAGCCATCTCCTGCTCAGGTTTGCCTTGCTATAATATCCAGGAATCTGAAGCAAATGTTTGCTACACAAAGTCTTTTTTAATCAAAGGCATGTAGTTTTACCTTTAATAGCAGTTTAAAGAACTCTTAAAAATTACAGACGTCACCCTGCTGGGTAGCTCAGTTGGTTAGAGCACTGTCCTGACACACCAAGGCTTTGTGTCCAATGCCTGGTCAGGGCACACACAGGAAACAACCAATGAATGATGCATCAGTGAGTGGAGCAATAAACTGATGCTTCTCGTTCTCTCTCTCCCCCTCCCTCTCTCTGCCTCTTTCTCAAATGAAAAAAAAAATGTTTTTAAAGCAATCTATTTTAAAAAGTACAAATAATATCTTAACTGATCTGTTATCTTTTCCAGAGGGGTAGATGGTAGCTAGTATGGAATTTGCAAGCCTGACTTTTCACTTGAATAAAATAAATTTAATAATCATTCTTAAGTTCATGTATTGTCTCTGCTCTTGCACTAAAACCATGAAAATTTGTGTTTTCATGACAAATTTTAATTATGAGAAATCAAGAAGCAAATACTGAAACAAAAACTATATTGTTCTTTGTTAGTACCACTCTCCAACTGACACTGTTTATGAATTACTAGCTTTTAATTGGTAAATATATAAATTTGATTAAAGTGCTTCTGCAACCCTGATTTATCATTTTTTCTCCTTACTTCATGTTTCACAGTACAAGAAGTCCAATGTTGAGTATAACATATTTTCCTTGAATTCCAGCTTTATTCCTGACTCCCTGTAAGGCACTGGCTCATGTTCTTACTTCCTCTATATTCTGGTTTGCTCAGCTCTAAAATCCTGAGCACACAGGATTTTCTTGTAAGCTTGCCTGGCTTACAAGGATGCTTGGGAAATTTTGGCTGTAGGAGCGCAACCCTTTAAAAGGACAAAGTATCATCATATGTATGATTACAACTTGCTTGACAATTTCATTGTGCTGCAATATAGCAAATACCTATTTCAAAATAATGGCAACAGAAATTGTACAGTTTTGGGAATAGGTATTCTGAGCTCCAGCAAGAGTTAGAATGTCTTTAAAAACAATGTAAACATTCAAGTGCTAAGATAAAATTCAAATCCAAGGTCCATTCACAGCTTATGCTAAAAGATTATTGTAATAATGTGTATTGTATGTAATAATTTGTGTTATTATCAACCTTTTTTATTACTATTATCCTATTTCCTGTATTAATTTCTTATAGCACTTGGATGACAGCTGTGAAACATTGGAAGTGACCAGTGGGAAAGTTTCACAAAAGGATGAAAAAATACAGCAAAAAATGAAGGAAAGGATGGGAAGGGATGTGCTGAGAGCTCAGGATGGAGAGAGAAAAAGAGGAATCCTTTTGGGAGACTTCCTGCAGAAATTTGTTTACTCCTGTTTGGGGTTCTTGTCCATTCTGTGTGGCTGCTTCTTTTTCTTCTTTCCTGCACTCCCCCCCACCACACCCCTTGAGCCATAATCCTGAGAGGGATGTTCCCTAGAGACAAAAGAAGGAGAGGTCAAGGTCCAAGCCTTTGAATGAGATGCTTTTCTAAGGAATGATGACACTCCTCCCCCGGCCCTAGCTGTCTCTCAATGTTCTGAGTTTACTTGACTTTCTCTAGGCAATTTTCTTAACTTAATTTTTAGAGCCATTCTAGGTCCACAGCAAAATTGAGAAGAAAGTACATAGACTTCCCATACACCTCCGGCTCCCACAGTGCACAGCCTCCCCCATTATCAGCACCCCACATCAGAATGATAAACTCTAATCTTTTTTAAAAAAATATTTTCCCTGGCTTGTCCCCAATTGGTTGCTGCCTCCCGATTCACCCTGTGTTTTATTTCCTCCCTATTTCCCTTCATTTGTTTTACTTGTGCTCCTCCTACACTTCATTTTGTTTACCTTCTGAGCCATCACATCCTCAATTAGCTGAGGTTATCTCTGGGTGTTGGCTTCCCTCTAGACAACACTCGCTTTCTTCTGACCCTGCTTTAATAGAGAATTTCAATTAATTATTTATACATTTTTTTCTCCCAAAGGGGTGATCACTCAGATTTGCTAATGTTCCTGCCTGTCTTCCACTGTGACAGAGTTTCATCAGCTGGAAGTCAGCTGCCAGGGAGCACTCAAGCACCCTGGTCTTTACCTAGCGACGCCCGGCTCCTCCCGGCCACCACCCCGCCGGCCTCTGCCCTCACCCATCCCTGGCTGCTTTCCTAACTCCTTCCTGGATCACTAGGCCTCCTCAGTTAGCACAAGCCTAAGGGCGAAAACAGTGCCCTGAACTCCATTCCACCCCAGGACACTCAACATTATGAAGATAAGCTCAGCCTTCATCCTATGGTGATGTTACCTGATGGCTTTTAATTTCATTTCCTGCCAATGACTTCTTCTGTAAACCCGTGTCCATACCCAAGCTGCGGGAGCGGGCCTGGAAGCAATCCTAGAAGAAACTGTGTGGAGATAAAGTAACACTTTCCTCAGATATCCTCCTGGAGGGATTATGTCTCAGTAGCTTTTGGTAGTATGTGGTCTGATGGAATTTCTTCTGCTTCCTCCTTAAAACAAAACAAAACTAAACTAAACTAATCTAAACTAAACCCACTGTCTTGATTTTCAAGCATACACACACCATTTTACATGGGCTCAGAAAATTTTTCATGGGATCTTTTTAAAAATAGCTGCCTTTTGTTCTAAGGGTTTAAAGCACTTACAAGATAGGATCCTGTTCAATGATGGAAAAGAAATGCCAGGATCATGGAAACTGGGACCCAGAGGGGCTAAGTTACTTGTCGCATAAGGAGGACTGGTGGGAAAGTGGGGTTAGTTGCTGAGCTGCTGGTGCCCTGTCCGTGTGTGCCCAAGGCTCAGGCCCACTAGGGATGAGAGTGGCTTCTGCAGAAGACAGTGGCTTTTGAACCAGAGACTCCTAGTATCCCCTCTTATAATAGCACCCTCTGTGGGGTTTTTTTCCTTCATACATTGTCACAGTTGCAATTAAAAATGTATGTTTTTGCAGGTTGTATGGAGTAATTTGCAGCAGACCAGCCTAGCTGTTGAGGCAGCGAGGACTAGAGAGGCTGAGACTGGAGTGTGCAGGCCCTCAGAGCAGGGAGCTGACTCCTGCAGCCACTCCATTCAGGGCATTCCCCCATTCTGGTCCTGGCAGAGGCTCAGAATCTAGAGACAGAGAAATTAGAGAATTTCTAAAAGAGACACAGGGGCCTCAAACACGTGGCCAGATTCCCCTTCACGTCATTTCCTGAGTTGGGAGTGAGCGAGGAGTGGAGACTGAAAAACAGACGCAGAAAGCCTCTGAACATCCTCTCAGAGTTCTCAGCAGTTTCACAAGAGGAAAACCAAAGTTTAGGACCTGCTGAGGGGAGTCACCCAGCCTCATATCACCCTGGAAATTGAATTGAGATGGAACAAGACCTACACGCAAAAGGCAAAGCCATAACGCTCCTACAAGAAAAGAGGAGAAGACCTTCATGGCCTGAAGGTAAAATTTCTTGTTTTTTTCCCAGTTAAAGAAATACAATCTAATTTGCTTCAAAAAACATTTCAGCATTCTGAAGGAAGGATGGAGGTTATCTGGGGGGAGAAGGGGAAAATTGAACTGGGAGTGGGGGGTGAACATGGGGCTTCTGCTTCTGGGTTGCAGCACCCAGGTGTGTTCACTATGTGAAAGCTCATCGAGCTTCACGCCAGCGACACGTGCACTGGTTGTGTTATGCTTCAGTGAAAAGGTTTTCACTTCTAAAGTTGTGGCTGACCTGTGTAAGGACCTCAAAGCAGTAGCTATTAGGTTTTTGGGGGGTTTTTTTGACAATGAAGAGTTTTACAGTTTGTTGTAAAACAACCAGATTTAACTGAAAATAATCAGAACACTTCTCACACCGGCCCATGTCCTGTTCCCACAGCTAAGAATGTCAGCAGAATGTCATGTCACTGTACAGAAAAACAAGACAATGTGAGGCAGTGTCAACAGGGTTCACTTCTCCCGGGGCCCTTCCAAAAGTGCCACCCCCACCGCTTCACGACACCAGTCATGGACCACCAGAGTTTGCCTGGCTTGCTTTGTTCTTGTCACAAACTGGAGATACATGCAGTCAGGAACTCGGCCTTTCTCACCAATAACACTACCTTACAAGTCAATTACAAACACATATTTTTACTCCAGGAACATTTTCCACTATCCTCTCACATGAATATATGAGAGGAGGCCATGAAGGTCGTGGAGTAAGGACGAGAAGCGTCTTTTTATTTTAAAAGTATTTAGAAATATGAACAACTTTGAATGAATTTCTGGGTGCTTGTAACACCCATAAACACATTGTGAAAACCGCCTGCAATTTCCAGAGCATTTCAAAAACTGCAATGGAAATCATTTCCTGGCTGAGGAATTAAACTCAGTGACTGCAACAGGCACCTTCTCACCTGGGAGGTGGGTCAGTGACGGCATCTGTCCTACCTGTGCTCACGTGGAGGCAGATAAAAATTTTATTATTTATTCTCTTCCTCATCCTCTTTATCTGTTTCTCATATTCTTCATCTTTCTCCACCTTTTTTCTTGAAAACGTTAGATGGTACTTTATAGCATCATTTTTCTTTCAATTGTACTTAGAAACATCCTTCTCATTCATGTCTTTCAACTTTGTTGCCTTATCATGAGGTGGCTTTTTACTATCACTCAATTTATGCCTTGTATTTTATTTTTCTATCACTGTGTAGCCAATTATTACAAGCTTAGCAACTTAAATTGGCATCCATTTATTAGCGCACAGTTCTGTCAGTCAGCACAGTGTGATACAGAGTTCTCTCTCAGGGACTCCCAAGGCTGAAATTGAGTTATTAGCCACATTCCAAGTAGACATCTCTTCCACACTCATTCAGGTTGTTGGCAGGATCAGCTCCTTGTGGATATAGGACTGAGGACCCTATTTCCTTGACAGCTCTTGGCCAGGGCCCTCTCTCAGTTCTTTAAGGTTCCATCAATTCCTTCTCACATGACCTTCTACACCTTCAAGTCAAATCCCCTTCATTCTTCAAATCTCAGGCTTCCTCTTCCACCACCAGCTGGAAAAAGCTCTCTGCTTAGAAAGGCTTTGTTGATTAAATCGTAAGTACCTGGATAATCACTTAAGTCCAGCTCTGCCTTGAATACCACACATTCACATGAGTAAGTGATGTCTCACCACATTTATAGATTCCAGGGATTAGGATGAAATATCTCTGTGGGGGCTTGTTGGAAATTCTGCACACCGTAACATGTCACCAGCTCTTTGGCCACATCTCCAATGCAAATGCCTAGCTTTGTGGATTTGCTTTTTTGGCAGAGGTCTAGTAGAGGAAGAGGAAGCCAGATGGTGTATGAGGGCATCAGGAATATTGTGATTTTTCTTCTGGCCTCCCTGAGCTTGTCTCCAATCCTTTATTTGTGATCACAGTGCACATTTCTCTTTTTTGTATTTCTCTTTTCCACACATTGTATTCCACCTCCTGCAGCACTTGGAAAACACAGAGCTCACAGTGGTCTCTGAATTTTTCTCTGTATGTCCCTCTCAGCATGTCTTCACAAAGAAGGTAGGAGCAAGCATCTCACTTTTTATTTTTGATTTTTATTTTTTACAGAAAAATGTATTGATTGATTTTAGAGAGAGAGGAAGAAAGAGAGGAAAAGGAGGGGGAGAGGCACAGTGGGGAGACAGGAGGAGGGAGGGAGGGATGAAGAGAGAGAAACATTGATTTGTTGCTCCACTTACTGGTGCATTCAGTGGTTGCTTCCTGTATGTGCCCTGCCTGGGGATTGAACCCACACCTAGCATATTGGGCATCTCACCTTTTAGATTCTTGGGGTTACCTGTAGCTTTTCTGACTGAATTGTTTGCTAGTCTAGGCAGCAGAGGGCATAACATTTGACCAGTCTAACATGAGCTGCCTCCACAGGAACTGCCTCAAGCAAAGATTTCTTAAGACACAAAAAGTAATAACCATATAGGGGAAAAAATATCGATCAATTGAACTACATTAAAATTAAGAACTTTAGTACTTCAAAAATGATTAAGAGGGACTTCTGGCCAAGATGGAGGTATAGGTAGACACACTGTGCCTCCTCGCACAAACAAGAGAAGGACAACAACAATTAAAAACAAAAAACAACCAGAACTGACAGAAAATCAAACTGTATGGAAGTCTGACAACCAAGGAGTTAAAATAGACACACTCATCCAGACTGGTAGGAGGGGTGGAGTCAGGCAGCTGGGCGAAGAGGACTTGTGGCAAGGTGGTGGCTGGAGGCCTGGGGCAGGCAAGGTGGCAGCTGGCAGTTTGGGTGGTCCCATATTCACATGCAGATAAACTGGGAGAAACAACTAGGGAGCAAAACAGACTGCACAACCCAGTGCTCCAGCAAGGGGAAACAAAGCTTCAAACCATCTATTGAAAGCACCTGTGGGGGTTGAGGCAGTAGGAAAAGCTCCCAGCCTCACAGGAGAGCTCACTGGAGAGACCCACAAGGTCCTACAACGTACACAAGCCCACCTACATGGGTGTCAGCACCAGAAGGGCCCACTTTGCTTGTGGGTAGCGGGGGAAGTGACTGAAATCTGGCAGAGAGCAGAGCAAGCACCACTGTTCCCTCTCGGACCCCTCCCCCACATACAGCATCACAACCCAGCGACATGGGTTTCCCTGACCTGGTGGACACCTAAGGCTCTGCCCCTCATATGTAACAGGCACATCAAGACAAAAAAAGAATGGCCCAAACAAAAAAAAACAGATCAAAGCTCCAGAAAAAATACAACTAAGCAATGAAGAGATAACCGACCTATCAGATGCACAGTTCAAAACACTGGTAATCAGGATGCTACAGAATTGGTTGAACTTGATCGCAAATTAGGTGAAAAAAATGAAGGCTATGCTAAGTGAAATAAAGGAAAATGTACATGGGAAGTGATGGGAAGGAAACTGGGACTCAAATCAACAGTGTGGGCCAGAAGGAAGAAGAAACACCCAACCAGAACAGAATGAAAAAACAAGAATTCAAAAAAAAAATGAAGAGAGGCTTAGGAACCTCCAGGACATTTTTAAACATTCCAGCATCAAATTATAGGGGTTCCAGAAGGAGAAGAGGAAGAGCAAGAAATTGAGAACTTATTTGAACAAATAATGAAGGAGAACTCCCCCAATTTGGCAAAGGAAATAGACTTCCAGGAAGTCCAAGAAGCTCAGAGAGTCTCAAAGAAATTGAACCCAAGGAGGAACACACCTAGGCATATCATAATTACATTAGCGAAGATTAAAATTAAAGAGAGAATCCTAGAAGCAGCAAGAGAAAAGGAGACAGTTACCTACAAAGGAGTTCTCGTAAGATTTTCAGCTGATTTCTCCAAAGAGAACTTACAGGCAAGAAGGGGCTGGAAAGAAGTATTCCAAGTCATGAAAGGCAAGAAACTACATCCAAGATTACTTATCCAGCAAAGCTTTCATTTAGAATGGAAAGGCAGATAAAGTGCTTCTCAGATAAGATCAAGTTAAAGGAGTTTATTATCACCAAGCCCTTATTATATGAAATGTTAAAGGGACTTATGTAGGAAAAAGAAGATAAAGAATATGAACAGTAAAATGACAGCAAACTCACAATTATTAACAACCATACCTAAAACAAAAACAAACGAAAGCAAACTAAGCAAACAACTAGAACAGGAACAGAACCACAGAAATGGAGATCACATGGAGGGTTAGCAACAGGGGAGTGAGAGGGGGAGAAAGGAGGACAAGGTACAGAGAATAAGTAGCATAGATGGTAGATAGAAAATAGACACAGGGAGGGTAAGAATAGTATGGGAAATGTAGAAGCTAAAGAACTTATGACACATGGGCATGAACTAAAGGGGGGAATGTGGGTGGGAGGGGGTGTGCAGGGCAGAAGAAAGTGAAGGGGGGAGATGGGACAACTGTAATAGCATAATTAATAAAATATATTTTTAAAAAAGCATTAAGAGAGTAAAAAGATAAGCCACAGAGTGAGAGGAGAGAGTTTCAACACATATATCCAACAAAGGACTCTTATCTGGAATATACAAAACGCTCCTTCAGTAAGAAAAAGAAAGAGAACTCAAAGAAAAATGAGTGAACGTGAGAAGAGACACTTCACAACAAAAGTATCCAAGCAGAAAAAAGATGTGTGAAAAGGCATTCAACTTCATCAGTTTTTGGAAAATGCAGATTGCTCTCATAAAACAGATCAAAAAAGATATACTCCAACATGACTACAATGGAAAAGACAATTTAGAGTAGCCAGAACTCGTCCTCTGCTGACCAGTGTATCAACTGTGACAACTACTGTGGAAATCTGTTTGACAGTATCTACTACAACTCAACATGTCCATGTCTTATACACAGCCACTCCACCCCTACATGTAAACGCAACAGAAGTGCACACGCATATCCAACAAATGGCAGGTATTACAATGCCGGCTTCAGTAGTATTCGTAATATTCCCAAGGAAACAACCCAAATGTCCAGCAACAGTAGAGTGGACACAAAAATCACAGATACTCATACAGTGGAGTAATATGCAGGAATGAGAATGAATAAACTATAATTATACAGAAAAAAGTGGATGACTCTTGGCATAAACATAATATTGCACTTAAAAGGCCAGTGAAATTAAGAACAAACTGACAGTACCCAGTGGGGCAGGGGGAGGGAAATAATGGAAAGAAGGGAAAGGGTCGTCAAAGAAAATGTATAAAGGACCCATAGACAAAGACAAAGGGGGGAAGGATTGAGGGTGGGAGGTGGGGGTGGGTGGGGCAGGGGGAAGTGGTGGTGGGAAAATGGAGACAACTGTACTTGAACAATAATTTTAAAAATGTTAAAAAGATAAAAATGAAAACTTAACAGAAAAATAAATAAACATAAAAAGCCAGTCACAAAAGAGGACATGCCATGATTCTTTTTTTGTAAAGTTTAAAACTGGGCAAAAGTAGCCAGTGGCTTCAGAAGTCAGACAACTGTCTACCCTGGCGGTGGGTGGTTGGGAGTTGCAGGGGCACCAGGGGGCACCTGGGGGGCTGGCAAGATTCTGATTCTTGATCTGGGTGCAAGTTATACATGTGTGTCATCTTGTGAAAATTCATTGAGTTGGACAATTGATCACTTGTGCACTATCTGTATGCTCTTTATGCTCAACAAAATCTTCCACTGTGCACCTGACGCCTTTCCTCCCCGGGAGCGTGGAACCACCCCCAGTTCCCTCACTACAATATCAGCAGCCCCTGCACAGAGCCTAACGCATTGGTGCTTCTTGGGTGGCTAATTAATGAAATGTGCAGAGTTTCCTTAACACAACAAATGCTTTTTTCTTTTTATATCTCCTCATCAGTGGGATAACAGTTACCTGTGTTACCAATATCACTAGATATTGCAAGGCAGGTATTCCAGGTAGACAAGCTTGCAGAAGAGAAAATGCGGAGCAAAATGCAATGCAATGAGGGAATGGAAATTTAAGTTCCCTGAGGGCCAGAACTTCTGTGTTGCTCGCTCACTGTCCCAGGCACTGTTCTGTTAACTTTACCTGTGTAAGTCATTGAACCCTCACAACCACCAATGAGTTACCTCACACATGATGTAACTGATAGAAAATAGGCTTAGAGAGGGTCATTGACACAAGGAGGGGATAAAACTGCCAGGATTCAAACCCTGAATGTGAGCCTAATCACAACACTGTGTCATTCATTACCTGGGAACATAGTAACCCTAGAAAAATATTTCTGGGAGGAATCCATATGGACCTCTCTTTCATCCCTTATTTTTCTCCTCTCTGCTTCACATTCGTAATTCCATACTTATAGATGGGTCTCAGTGAGGTTGGAGGTGGAGGAGCTGGGGGACAAAGGGCAGGAGAGCCTTTCCACTCAGCCTTCCAGTTTAGAAAGGGTCTCAAATGAAGACTTTTGACACCATTCCTAACCTGAATGAACCTATACACCCTGTGCATTCACTTGTCAGACTGGAAGGAGTCATTCATCACACAACCTTAAATTTGGGTCCCTTGTTCTATAGTGCATCCCATGTAAACACTGCTTATAAATGCTGTAATCTTTGAAAAGCAAGATAGCTATATCGCACTTATGTAAATGCATGTGTTAAAATTACTAGTTTTGCATAAATGTTAAAAAACGCACCACAATGTTTGTAACTCTGTTTCAGCATTTCACTTCAGAACATGCCAGGAATATTAAAAAACAAAAAATGGAAGTAACTCGGGTGCTTTGACTTCGGAGAGACCCTGGAGAATGCACAAGCGGTTTCTGTGTGCAGCCACGTTTCATCTCCTGCCAACCCCGGGTGCAACCACCGCTACACAGGGGGAGACAAAAGGGGAGCCCTCCGGCTAATTCGAATCACTGAAACCCACAGAAAACTGAAAGGCTCATTTAGTTTCAACTCTTTAGCCTGCAAGGCTTGTTACTAGGGTGGATTTTAAATAGCAACACAACGCTTGCTTTTGCTTTCACATCCTTCGTTCCCCAACTCCAGCCTCTAGTAGAGGTTCTCAAGAGGTTTTCCTGACACAGAAACAATAACTACACCTTCCACTTACACAAGCTTTCCAGCAGTTTACAAAACCTTTCTGTTCAGTCCCCTTCAGTCCTCTCAAAAGCCCTGTCCACAGCAATTACTCCTCCTGTTTGACATTCATAGGGACTGAGTCCACCTCCCAAAGTAGAAGTGACTTGTCCCCAGTCTCAGGTCCCAGAACCTCAGAACTACTGAACAGACGAGCATGGATCTCACGCCCCAGGATGGGGAGAAGAATCAAAACACAGTCCGCAGACTGAGATCTTTAGTGCGGCCTTAAGACTGCTTGGCTCATTGGTACCTTTAACTTCAAATGCAAGAAAAATACCAAAAAAAGTAATTTTTTAAAATTTCAGTTTGGCAATTTTACCATTTTCATCTACTGAAAAAAAAACCTAATTCATTTCAACATTTTTAGTATGCACTCTAAGTCTGTGGAACTGTCCATGCGAAGCAGGCGAAAGAATTAATTTTCATTTATTGCAGAAATCAAAAGGGAAAAAACACACTCCACTGGGGATGAAAACCTTATTTCAAAAGGGAAAGAAATGAATATAACATAAAAGGGAAAATATTTCCAATTTGTAAGGAAAAATATTTTTTTCACTAGAAAAATTTCCTCATGCTCTCATTCTGTCTGGCTTAGCCTACCCATGGCATTCCAAGAAATCTGTCTCTTAGCACCACAGCTGTGAAATACATGTGCCTGAGGAGATGCAGGCAGTTCTAACCTCCTCCCAATGTCATTAGCTTCCTCACGTTTACTGATTTCACTCTGGGCAGTGTCTTGTTACTGGCTCTCACACTGTACTGTCTAAACCATTTCATAATTCTATTTTATAAAGTAACATTTTAATCCAAAGACAGTTAACATAACTGGGAAAATGGTAACAGTCAGAATATACTATCACAAAACCACATTGCCATGTTTGAACAATTTATTAGGTACACTATTACACCAGAAGAATGGGCTGGTTTAAGAGGAAACTTAACTACAGTTGACCCTGAATGACTGGGGAATTAGGGGTGCCAACCTGCGCAGTTGAAAATCCATGTGTAACTTTTGACCCCTCAAAACTTCACTAATAATAAATAGCCTGCTATTGACTGGAAGTCTTACCAGTAACATAACAATTGATTAACACATATTTTATATGTTATATGTATTATATACTGTATTCTTACAATGAAGTAAGCCACAGGAAAGAAAATGTTATCAAGAAAATTACAATGAGGCCCTGGCTGGTCTGGCTCAGTGGATTGAGTGTGGGTCTTCGAACCAAAGAGTCACTGGTTGGATTCCCAGTCAGAGCACAGGCCTGGGTTGCAGGCCAGGTTCCCAGTAGGGGGTGCACAAGAGGCAAACACACATCGATGTTTCTCTCCCTCTCCCTCTCTTTCTCCTTCCCTTCCTCTATCTCTAAAAATAAACAGATAAAATCTTTTAAAAAATATTAAAAAGAAAGTCATAAGGAAAATACATTTACAGTATTTATTGAAAAAGTCTGCACAGAAGCAGACCCATATAGTTCAAATCAGTGTTATTCAAGGGTCAACTATACAGACTTTATATAAGAAATTTGCATCTCCTAGATTAGGAGTCCAAAAACCTTTTTTATAAAAGGCTGGATAGCTAACGTCTTAAAGTTTTGCAGGCTTGACTATCTCTATCACCACTACTCAACTCTGCCGTTCCAGGAAGAGCAGCCATAGACAGCAGTCAATATGCAAATGAATGGATATAGTTGTGTTTTAACAAAACATTGCAGAAGTCCCTCCTTATCCTCAAGAGATATATTGCAAGACCCCCAGTGGATGCCTGAAACCACAAATACTTCCAAGTCTTACATGTACTGTGTTTTTGCCTATGTATACAAACACCTTATGGCTTCTCTTTGACATCTCTTAATTGCCAGCATCACTACTCTTGCACTTTGGGGCCATTATTAAGTAAAATGAGGGTTGCCTGAACACAAGTACTGCGATACTGTGACAGTTAATCTGATAACAGAAACAATTATAAAGTGACCAAGAGGTGGGCAGTGAGTACAACATGGATATGCTGAACAAAGGGATGATTCATGTTCCAGGCAGGGCAGAGCAGGACGGTGAGAAAGCTCATCACACTACTCAGAACAATACACAATTTAAAACTTATAAACTGTTTACTTCCATAATTTTCTATTTAATATTTTTGGACAGCAGTGGTTGATTGTGGTTGACTGTGGCTAACTGAAACTGAGAAAGGTGAAACCATGGATAAGGTGAGCTTTGGGGTTGGGCTGACCTCATTTCAAATCTTAGACATTCCACTTCCTCTCTGTGACCTTGGGTGAGCCACCACTTTGAGACTATTTCTATGTGAAATGGAGATTTGATATTTGCCTCATAGCCTGTTGTTGGGAATGAAAGAGATACTGCACATACATACCTAGCACAATGCTGGCACTGATTTGCTCAATAAATATTTGCCACTTTACAACAATAATTGTCATCATAATCGTCATCCTCACAGGAGGATAGGACAGTAGCAACTCTGCATCTTCTAATAGGAGAATACAAAAGCAGGAAAGACTCCTTGAAGGGAAACCCATCATAAGGACTCATTTTAAAAGCAGCTGATGGTGTGAGTATACACTGGGAATGAATTTATTACATGAGTTGGGATGAGTCTAAAGAGATATTTTTTCAGTAATTTAGATCCCTAGGAATTTGGTTTATCTGTGAAACAGGATTTATCCTAGAGAATATACATTTATAGGAAAGAAGATAGAATTCTGGAAAAACTTGATGATGATTCTACATTAAAAATATATATAGGAGACCTTATGTGACTTGGATAAAGATTGTAATATATTAACAGTTCCAGGAAAAGCAGAAAAAATATTTGTAGCTGAGTGATACAAAAAATGAAATAGTGCTATGCCAAGGAAGAAGGGATTGAGTAAATCAGCTGCCAAGTGCTTTTCCATTTGGGACAAACAAGGTTTATAGCAGGCAGCCAGAACAGCCAAAACTTGATGTACATGAATCTCATAAAATTATCAGAATATGTTCTGGACTGTAGTAGGCACCTGAGACTTTTTTTGTTTGACATTATTTACTGCAGAGAACTACCCCTCCCCAGTTCCAGGCGATTCTCTTGAATCTATTAATCAAGGGGCCCTATGTTCCACACCACAGGGGTGGACTTGTGATCCAGATGTTCAATCAGAATACCCCGTTTTCTGGGCCATAGTGACTGATCCAGAGGAAGACACATGACCCAAGCATGGCCAATCAGGGGTTTCTGGAAGGATTGATGGGGATGTTGAAAGTTAGTCTCTCCTTTTGAGATGGCTGGCTGTCAGTCCAATATAAGCTCACTTGGAGTCTTCTTGTTGCCACCTAGAACAAAACTAAGAATTAATCCCAAATCTAGACTAGAAGAATCCAAAGAGAAGAAGGGCAGGAAGGAGAGAGGGACAGAGACACAGACAGAGAGAGATGCTCCTGTTGACATTATTTGATTGCTTGCACTGCTTGGGTCAGTCATGTCTGAACCTGCCACTTCTTAGGACTTTTCAGTTTTGTGAGCCAATTGGTTACTTTTTTTGCTGCTTTCAGTGTGACTTGCAATTATTTCTCTTTACAATCAAAAGAGTCAATTAAGAAGAGTTTAAAATAAATGAAGAATCTAATCAAGTAATAATAGCTATTTTTGGTAAACTGAATGGAAGTCCATAACTTACTCTACCCCCAAAAAAGATAAGAAATATTTTAAGATGTTACACAGATTTGGGTAAGGGTGTAATTTGGGGTTAAAATGTCTAGGGGACACAGTCTGCCAAGTCAGTCCCAACAAAGGACAGGAGCATGGCCCCCCCTTGAATATGGCAGATGGAACTATGCTCAGCATGTCTGTCTGTGGCATGGGTAGAATCCTTCTAGAAGTTTGTAGCAGTAACTATATCACAGCCCCAAGTCTATCAACCCAGTGACCTCAGCACAGCTGACCATAATCATGAAGTAAATTGGACCCATAGTATTCATACTATTTAGTTATAGGGTTAGAAAAAGAAGTTACAGTTTGTGTGTTTGAACTGTTAGATACGTTTAAGAAAAGCTGACATAGTATAACAGAATCTAAGGAATTTAGCTTTGTGATTTTAATTTGAAATTTATACTTCATTTTATTCTTATTATCTTAAGTTGCAAAGTTCTGGTAATTTCATAATGTTTATAAACCATCTTTGAATGTTTTAATTTCGTATGTTTTTAAGGGTGAATTTTTAGATTTATAAGTATTTTTATTTTGCTGGTTAAGGTTTAAGTCAGCCTTGTCAGGCATCTGAATTGCTGATGTATGAAATTATAAATGTTTTAAACATTTTGGGGAATTTAATTTGTGGCTTATTAATATGACTAATTGTAGAGAAGATTTCAATCTGCTAATTCACTTAATTTAAATAATTCACTTATTTAAGTTAATCAAATAAATGAAAAGCGGTGTTACTTTTAATAAAAATTATTTACAATGAAAATCAAAATTGCAAAGTGACCTGGCTGGTGTAGCTCAGTGGATTGAGCATGGGCTGTGAACCAAAGCATTGCAGGTTTGATTCCCAGGGCACATGCCTGGGTTGCAGGCCACAGCCCCCAGCAACCGCACATTGATGTTTCTCTCTCTCTCTCTCCCTCCCTTCCCTCTCTAAAAAATAAAATTAAAAAAAATCTTTAAAAAAATCTTTAAAAAAATTGCAAAGTAAACATGAAGGCCTAAGACAATTATTGTTTCAAATTGGTAGTTTGTTAATTAAGTATTATTTTAATACTCAAATACAGGGTCCAGCAAAAATAATGCCCCCTTTTTATTACAAAATCTTTTATTAAAAAATCATAGTGTGTAATTCTGTAACATAACAATAGCACACTCAAGCATACCATATGACGTTTTAGGTGAAACGTTCAAATTAAAACTATAAACTGTTACACCCATATTATTACCCTACCAACCAGACTCAAGCAGGCCTTACTTCTGCTGGACCCTCTGCATTGTATTTCCCAGTGCATTACATATTTCCTTTCTTGCATTTAAGCCCTTACTTTCCAAACATTGAAAAGTACATCAACATGCATTGTAAGGATAATTATAAATGCAAAAGCCCAGGATGCAACAGTACTTTCTGTAGAAAATGAGAAATGTGTGGCTTGTAGGGGGCCTGAAGTAAGGCAACTATATAAAAATATTCATAGTAAACAATAATGAACCAACAGGACCAGCTACCAGGAACAACACAAAAGCAAAGAATCAACAGCTGAGGTGGTAATAACCAAATATTTATCCATTCACTTATTTATTCTTTTATCCAACAAACATTTAATAAATATCTACTACATATAAGCCTCTGTCCTAGCAGTTCTAAGATATAGATGAAGAAAGAAAACTATCGATTATAGTTTGAATGTGAAAGAGACAAAAACAGAGTAAATAAAGTAATTGGAAGTGGAGGAGAGAGGCAGCAGAAGATTGCTTTGGTAGAGGACAGACCAGGTTGTCTTGTCTCAGATTCCTTAGTTTTGCCTAATGTCAGGAAGCACAGGAAATAAGGAGCAGGACCATCTTAAGACATCTACAGAAGGACAAGAAAACCACAAAATTAAAAAAAAAAAAGAAATGAGAATAACACATGCGGTTATAATAGACTCCAAACACAAAGGAAGGCCGGCTGGAGGGGAAAGGAACGGGGCCCAAGACCAGCAGAGGAGGCAGTCGGCACAGTCATCCGTGAAAAGGAAGGGGGTGTTCAAACGAAGTCTTACAGGACTAATTAAAACGATACAAATAGGAGTGGAGCACAGTGTAAAGTGGGAACAGGCAGTACGAATAACAAGAAGGAAAAAAAGAACTCTGAAGGGGTAAGTCTGTGAGATTTTGAGAAGAACAAGACAACATCAGAATGCCTTGTTCCCAAAGACTGGAGTTGAACTCCTCCTATCAATCTGGAGAGGAAGGAGACCCATGGTGCAGTGCCAGCTCAGGAAGACAGGAGTACAATCGTGCTGAGAGGGAAAAGGGTGAGCAGGTTCCCGAGGCCTCACTGCCCGCGAAAGCACAAGGCTTTGGAAGTCCTGCTGATGACAGCTCTGGCCGAGCCTTCCAATGACCAGAAGCAGGCAGCCAGAAAAATGGAATAAGTAATTTAAATGATGATTTGGGTGCATGGGTAAATGTAATTTTGTTCTATTTAAAAAATATTCTTAATACATAAGTTAAACAAATTCATTCTAGAAAAATTAGAAAAGGCAGATAACCAAATTAAATATGAGAAAAGTCACTACCCTAAGTAGTGATATTTCTGAGAGAGGAAGGGCCAGTGACTTTTCTAATTAGTTATCCAAAGGTTTTTGCAGGAATTGCCAACCCATCCCCACCCTGTCCTGAAACTTGGTAGTGATGGTCCATACATGAGAAAGGCGATAAACTAGATGCCAGGTTCCAAGCAAGAAAAAGGCTTTTAATCAGCTAATTTTAAATATTTTCTTCAAGTACCTACAAGGTGAGGAGATCCGCAAAGGGTTTATCTCAAATACTGATCAGACTCTGATAAGCACCTGCTTGTGAGGGAACAATCCAAGAGCCTGGAGAGAACCATCCTACAACTAGAGAGAACAGCATCATGTGCTCACATAATCCCTATTCCCACCAGCCAGACTGGAAAATTTCAATTCATGGATCACTGGAAAGAGTCCTCAGAAGGCTCAGGCCTCAGTACTGGGGCAAAATTAACCTTAAATACTGCCCTGGTCCTGCCTAACAAATCTTAAAGGTATGATCTAAAAGAATCAAACTGCTTCTAAGTAACCTAGCTGCATTCCAAAACAAAGCTCAATAATACTTATGGGAATAAAATAATCCAACACTCAATATGGAAAAATAAAAAATAATTGTCAGGAAAGCAAAGAAGCAGACAAAATATAGCCATGACGAGAAAAAAAATTCATCATTGAAAACCAAACCAGAACTGAGGCAGATGTTAGAGTATGTAGACAAGGATACTAAAACAGCTATTATAGCTGTATATTTTGTGTTTAAAAAGTTAAGTAAAGACATGGAAGATATTATAAATACAAATCAAACTTCTAGAAATGAAAAATATGTTTGAAATGAAAAATACTGACTGGAATTAACACCACATTAAATATTGTAGAAGAAAAGATTAGTGAACCTGAAAATAGCAATAGAAACTATCCAAAATGAAATATATAAAATATTCTACGGAAAGCAAAATAATATCTCTTGAAGTTAGACTGTGATACATTAAAGATATATATTATAAATCCCAAAGCAACACATATATATGTCATAGTTAATAAATCAACAAAAAGAGAAAAATGAAATCATAAAAATAATTCAGTTAATTCAAAAAAGGCAGAAAAAAGGAACAGATAATGGAGTAAACAGAAAGTAGATAGCAAGATGATAAATTTAAACCTTAACATATCAATAATCATATTAAATATTATTTAGACACCCTCACTGAAATTGTTAAGATTGGGCAAAAAAGTACAATCCAACTTCTTCTTGTAAGAATGCACTGTACATATAAAAGAAACAAATAAGTTAAACATTAGGGGACAAAAGATCTGCCATGCTGTTGTGGACTGAAGTGTATCTCCCTAATACTCCTACATTGACTCTTTAATTCCCAAAGAGGCTTTTGGAGATTGGGTCTTTAAGGAGGTAACTGAGGTTAAATGAGGTCATAAGGATGGAGCCCTGATGCCAAAGGACTGCTGTCCAGAAAAAGAAGAGATACCAGAAATCTCTCTGCAAGCACATAGAGGAAGGACCCTGTGAAGACACAGCAAGAAGATGGCCATCTGTAAGCCAAGGAGAGAAGTCGCACCAGTCACAACTCTGCTGGTACATTTTCTTAACTTAAAAAAAAAAAAAAAAAAAAAGATGCCAGGATTAATCACAAGGAAGCTAAAGTGGCTATTTTAATCTCAGACAAATGAACAGCACCAGAGACAAAGTTTATTTCATAATTTATGAGCCAACAACATGATTGTTTATTTAGAAGAACTGATAGCGCCTACAAAAAAGCTAGAACTAATAAATGAGTTTAGCAAGGTTACAGAATACATGAGCAATATTCTCAAATCAACTTTATTTCTTACATACTATCTACAAATATTTGTAAATAAAACCAGGTAATTAGGATCAAAATTATGAAATACTTAGGGATAACTCTAAAAAATATATGTAAGCCTTATTGACTGGAAATTAGAATACTGTTGAGAAAAATTAAAGAAGACCTAAATAAATAGGAGAAATATACTTTGTCAATGAGTCAGAAGACTCCATATTTTTTTAACATTTTATTTATTTATTTTTAGAGAGAAGGGAAGTCAAGGAAAAGAAAGGGAAGCATTGATGTGTAAGAAAAACACAGATCTGTTGCCTCTCATGTATGCCCCAGCCAGGGACCTGGCCTGCAACCCAAGCATGTGCCTCAACCAACTGAACCATGCTGGTCAGGACAATAAAATGTGAAGATCTTAAAACAAAAGAGCATATATATCATATTTGTATAGTTGAGAGATTAATAATAAATTGAACACTTCTGTCCTTTCCACTTAGCTTAAGAAATAGAACATTACCAATACTTTTGATGGCACCTATGTACAACTCTCCACTGCCAAGCGAAGGAGTTACCAAAGTTTGAATTTCACTTATGCTTTTCTCCCAGGTGTATATGTATCTCCAAATAATGTATTGCTTGATTTTACCCATTTTCAACTTTTGTATAAATTCAATCACGTGATATGTATGCTTCAATAACTCGTTGCAATGCCAGTTCTATTATCTATCAGATCTCCACATGTAAGTCTATTTCTAGATTATCTGGTCTGTTCTGTCTCTGGGTTAATGCCACAGTCTTTAACATCATTGCTTTATAATAAGTCTTAATGTTCATTAGGACAAATCTCTACATCTGTTTCTTCAGGAGTCTCTCGGCCATACTTGGCAATTTGCTCTTCCATTTCTTTCCCTAGATTAACTTTTTTTTCTCTTTTTATATTTCTTTCTTTTTCTAATTATACTTTATTGATTATTCTATTATAGTTGTCCCAATTTTTCCCCCTTTGCACCCTGCCACCTAGCACCTCCCAGTCCCTCAGGCAATACCCACACCATTGTTCATGTCCATAGGTCGTGTTGTAGGTTCTTTGGCTACTCCATTTCCTATGCTGTACTTTACATCCCCCTGGCTATTCTGTAACTAACTATTTGTACTTCTTAACACCTTACCTCTTTGCCCATTCCCCTACACCTCCTCCCATCCGGAAACCATCAAACACTCTCTGTATCCATGATTTTGTCTCTGTTCTTCTTGTTTGCTTAGTTTGTTTTTTAGATTCAATTGTTGACATGTATGTATTTATTACCATTTTATTGTTCATAGTTTTGATCTTTCTTCTTCTTTTTCTTAAATAAGTCCCTTTAGTGGTTCATATAATAATGGTTTGGTGATGATGAACACCTTTAGTTTTTTCTTGTCTGGGAACCTCTTTATCTGACCTTCAGTTCTAAATGATAGCTGTGCTGGGTAGAACAATCTTGACTATAGACCCCTGCTTTTCATGACTTTGAATATTTCTTGCCAATCCCTTCTAGCCTGCAAAGTTTCTTTTGAGAAATCAGTTAACAGTCTTATGGTAACTCCCCTGCAGGTAGCTAACTGCTTTTCTTTGGCTGCATTTAACATTCTCTTTTGTCTTTAATCTTTGGCATTTTAATTATGATGTGTCTTCAAGTGGGCCTCTTTGCATCCACCTTGTTTGGAATTCTCTGTGCTTCCTGGACTTGTATGTCTATTTCCTTCACAAATTAGGGAAGTTTTCCTTCATTATTTCTTCAAATAGATTTTGAATTTCCTGCTCTTTCTCTTCTTCCAGTACTCCTATGATGTGAATATTGAAATGCTTGAAATTGACCCAGAGGCTACTTACACTATTCTTATTTTTTGTATTCTTTTTCCTTCTTGTTGTTCTGATCAGTTGTTTTTTGGTTCCTTATGTTCCAAATCATTGATGTGATTCTCAGCTTTATCTACTCTACTGTTGTTTCCCTGTAAATTGTTCTTTTTTTTAATTAGTGCATCCTTTGTTTCTGACTGGATCTTTTTATGCCATTGAGCATAAAAGTTTCTTGAGCAATCTTATAACCAGTATTTTGTACTCTACATCTGATAGATTGATTATCTCCCTTTTGTTTAGTTCTTTTACTGGAGTTTTGATCTATTCTTTCATTTGGGCCCTGTTTCTTTGTCTCCTCATTTTGGTAGCCTCCCTGCATTTGTTTCCATGTATTAGATAGAGCTGCTATGACTCCCTCTCTTCGTAGCATGGCCAAATACAATAGGTATCCTGTAGGGTCCAGTGGCACAGCCTCCACTACTACCCACGTTGGGTACTTGAGGTGCATCCTTTGTATGGGCTGAGTACACCCTCCTCTTGTACTTGAGACTTGATGGCTGTTGGCAGGTCAATGGGAGGGATTTACCCAGGCCATTCAGCTTCAGTGAATGACTGTGACCACTGACCACTAACTTCCACCCTCTGTGGAAGATTGGCTGTTTGGGGCAGCATGGTGGTGCTCTGACATGGTCTATAGCTGCTCACTGAGTGTCGGAGTCTGGGGTTTTCCGAGTGGTGCCAGCCAAGGTCAGTCCCCACTTGTTTTTTTAACCTGGGCCACCCTATCTGAGCTAAAAAGCAATCTGCAGATGGCTACTACTTGTGCTGGGCTTGGAAACTCCTAGGAAAAGCCAAGTTGAATGTAGGTTGGCTGTGGCTAGTGCCAGGCCTGTGGCTACTTAGCAAGACATACAAGGGCTAGGGGCTCACTGAGGCTGGCTGTTGCTTGCTTGAAAGGATTTGAGAGGTTGTGAAGCATGAGCCAAGACCAGCCATTCATATGGAAAAGCTATGGTTAACAATTTGGGTGGTCCCATAAGTTGAATGGGAGGAAGCCTCTGAGGATCTCCAGGGTGAAGCAAACAATTTTAGCCAGGTTGATGGAGTCTCAGGTATGGCAACAGCCTGCCAGCTCTGTGGCTTAGCCTGATGGATGTGTTTTTTTAAATTCCATAGTTGTCAGACCTCCATTCAACTCAATTTCTGACAGTTCTGAGTGATACTTGTTCTAGATTTTAATTGTGATTTTGATGTGGTTGTGCGAAGACGTGAACTGTGTTTACCTGTGCTGCCATCTTGACCGGAAGTGACTCCGTATTTTTAAGATGTCAGTTCTTTCAGAATTGATCTGCTGATTCAAGGCAATGCCAACCAAAATTCCAGGGAGAGTTTATATAGAAATTGACAAACTGGTTCTAAATTTACATGAAAATGCAAAAGACCTATAATAGCAAAGACAAATTTAAAAAAGGAAAACAAAGTTGAATGACTAATACTACTGTTTTCAAGTGCTATGGCATGAATTGTATCCCTCAAAAAATCCCTATGTTGAAACTGTAGCCGCCAGTGTAATGGTATTTGGAATTAGGACTTTGGGAGGTAATTACATTTAGATGATATCCTGAGGGCACAAACCAGGAAGAAACCTTTCACCAGAACCTGAATGTGCTGGCACCTTGATCTCAAACTTTCAGTCTCCAGATCTATAAGAAAACAAATTTCTGTTGTCCAAGCCAGCCAGTCTATAGCATTTTGTAATGGCAGCCCAAATAGACTAATACGTCAAAACTTTTTATAAGACTAATTAAGATAGTGTCCCACAAGAACAAAGATAAATAGATCAATAGAACAGAAAAGAGTCCCTCAAAAGATCCCCACATATTTGGATGACTGATATTTGACAAAAGTGCACAGGTAATTTAGTGAAGTAAAGATGGCCTTTTCAATTAATTGTGCAGAAACAAATACACATATGCAAAAAATTAATTTATTTCCATACATCTTATCATATTCATAAGAACTAACTAAAAATTGATCATAGACCTAAGTGTAAAACCTAAACTACAGAACACAGCAGTCTTAATAACTATAGGTTATGCAAAAATATGTAAACGTAACACTGAAAGAATAATATAGGGAAAAAAAGATAAAAATTGAGCTTCATCAAAATTCAAAATGCCTGTTTTTCAGAAGACACTATAAGAGAATACAAAGAACAGCACAGACTAGGAGAAAATACTTGCAAATCATGCATTCGATAAAGGCTTTGTAGCCGAAATACATATATAAAGAATTCTCAAATTTCAATAATAAGGAAATAACCAATTTTAAAAGATCCAAAACATTTGAACACTTTTCCAATGAATATTTACAGACAACAAATAAAAAGTGAAAAGATGCTCAATATCAATAGTCACCAGGGAAATGAAAATTAAAACCCCCATAATCATGGCACACCTATTAGAATGTCTTTTAAAAGACTGAATGCTAAGACAAGGATGGGGAGGAGCTGGGACTCTCATACCCTACTGGTGGGAATATAGAACACCTTGAAAAAACAGTTTGGCAGTTTCTTAAAAATTTAAACATGTGCCTGTCATATGGTTCAACCATTCTACTTCTACATACTTATCCAAGAGAAATGAAACCTTATGTCCATACAGACTTGTACAGAAATGTTTACATAACTCTATCTACAATTGTCAAAAATTAGGGGGAAAACCAACTAATTTCCATCAACAGGTGAGTTTCTTCATTGTGGTTTATTAACACAAGGAATGAAATATTGATGCACAGTATAATATGGACGAATCTCAATATATTTATGCTTATGAAAGAAGTCAGACAAGAGAGTACATACTCTATCATTTAATCTATATAAAATTTTAAATACTTCAAACTAAATCATTCTCACAGAAACCAGAACGGTGGTTGCCTTACCTCTCTTCCTCTCTCTCCAGTCCCCCATTCCAGCATGCTATTGTTTTTACATTTGTTCTGTAACTACAATTACTTTTTGATATACTGTCTGTAAGTTTATTTTTAAACTACAAGCTAAAATATAATATTCACAATAATATTCATATCAAAATATCATTCACAGCAGAGGCAAGTAGTGCCACTGAGCCAATAAGGGAGATATAACTCGTCAATAAACTTTTGCTATTGGAAGTAGCAAAAAATTGTAAAGTTAGGACAGCACCATGTCATAATGACTTAATAAACTTTGCCTTGTCAAAAGATCTTCTAGCTTCTTAATCATTCTTTTTGTTAGAAGAAATCCATGTTCTCCCAAAAGAGATTCTTCACAGGGCCTCTGACTTCCAATTCTCATTTAGACTGATGGCTTTCTAGGCCTGCCTCAAAGTTCTCATCCTGGAATTACTTTTTACTACAGTCCTGGGTTAGATCCAATGTTCCTTGGAGGCTATGACTTCCTCTGACTTGGATCCTTTTTTGTTTTGCTTGAGTAATTCTTTCAAAAATGGTCTGTGGGTGGTAAATGGTCTGAGTTCTTACACGTTTGAAAATGCCTTACTCTTGATTGATGATAGTTTGGCTAGGTAGAGAATGTTAGGTTCAAAAACACCTTTCCTTCAACATTTTGCAAGCATGCTTCTGAATGTGTGTCATCATTGTTGTTGTTGTTGTTGTGTTCTAGTATCTAGAGTTGCTGATGATGTATCTAATGTCATGGATTCTCAGTTCTTTTTGAGTGACCTGTTATTCTTACAGGTTTTAGAATCTTCCCTCTATTTGCAGTGTCTAAAATATCACAACATAACACAAGTCTTGGGGTAAGTTTGTTTATTCATCCTCTTCTACATCCTCTAAGCCCTTAGAATCTGAAGGCCTATTTCTTCACATTCAGAAATGCTCTTCGCTTCTTATCTGTTTTGCCTATTTTCTCATTCTAAATATCAGCTTAGATGCTAGGACTTTCAGACTGTTGTCTAATCTTTTGATTGCACCCCCCATCCCTATTTTCTACCCCTTTAGCTTTTTGCTCTATGATCAAAGAGACTTCCTCCATTTTTAACTTGGTGATTATTTATTCAAGTTAAGAGCACATTTCAGTTTTAATGGTTCTTTCCTTAGCAACCTATTTTTGCTTTATAAATGCTTTTTCTTGAAATTTTCTTTGATGAGGAAACTACATAGAAAACTTTAAAATTTATATTAAATTCCCTGAATTATCTATTTTGCAGGGCCAGTTTATATATTTCCACCCACATTTTTGTTCTTATTTTTTTCTCAGATTTTTATAATCCTTGGCAACCAATTTGTAGCTGAAGCACACCAGCTTGCTTAATACAGATAGTTCACTTTGCTTAGATCTCACCTTCTGTCCACCTGGTGGGCCTTCTGACTGGCAGGCTTTGCTTTAGGCTTTGAGGGAAAGAGGAAGAAGTAGGACGTCCCACTCCCACTTCTACCACTTCCCAGCCAAAATAAGGAAAATTTTTATTAAGAGTAGGCATCACTCCTACATGGGCTTCCTTCTCATGCAGACTATTCTCAATTATTGTAAAGATCAGTCCTCTGGTTTCAGCCTGAGCATGTGACACAGGGAAGGGGAATGTGGGTTATGACTCACAGTTATTCCACAGATGGTTGCTTTCCAACTTCCCTCTCACACTCCAAGTTCTGAGCCTCTCTGTGGGTCAGCTGCCAGGAAAAATAGCTCCAGCCCTACTGCAGCCTTCTCCTGTGAATGGGATTTAATCTGTTAATACAATTCCAAGTATTTTTTACTCTCAAGAAATTTGTCTGTATCTTTAGTTCCCTGATCCCCTTCCTTTGCACACAGTACTGTCATTAATTTATTATTTTCTGTTTCTCTTTTTTGATATTTCTATGGGATTTGGAACAGAAAGGAGATGTATGTATGTGCTGACTGCCATCTTGAACAAGAATTCCTATTGTGTCTTTGGATATCTTCTTGGGTTTTGTTGATGTTTTTATTTTGAGGCAAAAGGCTCCTTGTAGCTTCCACTTAGGGCCCAGTGGGCCACACAAACAAAGCTTAACATCTCTTCTACTTACCAGATCTCCAAATAGTTGAAACTAGTTGTATATCCTCCTATCCTCTCCAGATCAAACATTTCTAGTTCTTTTAACTATGTCTCATTAAATGTGTAGTCTTCCCATTATTCTGATCATTTTCTTCTGAAATTCCTCCATTGCTCTAAAGGAATTCAATACCATGCTTGAGTACAAATGCTAGGAGCTATTTCATAGTAATATAGTCTTCCATACCACATCACACATCCACATCATCCAGTTATTCTTACTTCCCTGCCCTAGACACATAAAATGAATGTCATTCCCACTGCTGGGAAGACTCTGTATAATGGTGATATATTGAAAGGCCATAAAATTATGGAGAGATAGCAAGAAGAATTACCATCCAAGAATTTCCAGGCTCTCTAGCACAGCTTTATCACTTCAATAAAGGTCATTTTAAAGCTCTCAATTTTAGTAATTTTATAAAAAGTGGTACTATATGCTAAATTATTCCTAAATTCATTGAATCATGCAATTAAACATACACACACACACAAGGATTTCCAAGTATGTTTTTCCCAAGTATTTGAAATGCAACTTTAAAACTCCAATACTTTTACATTTCTCATTAGCAAAAACTTCTATAAAATCACTGCTAAGTAAAATATGTATAACACTTAAAAATCAATAGAAAGAAAACAAAGACAAGCATCATACCAATCTAAAACATTACAGCCATGGTACATCCCTTTATAGCAGACAAAGTTTTAAAATTTAAATAAAAGTTCATGTCTGAAAATTACATGGGACAGTTCTCAGCTAACAGAAGGATTTTTTTGATATATGCACCTTCCTTCGAATATCCCCTAGCCCCAGTTCCTTGAAGAGCATATTTAAAAATTATAAAAGAGAAAGCATTTCTGAGTATATTAGTATATAGGGAAAAATTTATAAAGCAGATATATTAAAAGACCAAAACATTTTACAGGAATTTTATAGAAGTTTTCAAAATCAACCTATCTCTTTGTTTCTTAAAAATAATTATTTAAGAAACTGCTATGTGTGAGGCACTAGCAATTCAATAATACACTAGAAAGATCTCCAGTCTCTATTTTCATGGAGCTTGAGTGAAAAACATTCAAATCTGTTAAAGCACATTGTTTCTCTAACTTTGGTTAAAGGAAATGGATTCAGATGCACATGAAATGACACCGCCAGCCTCTAGGAAGCAAGCAGCCTGGCATCTTTCCCTCCTCTGGGCCGAGTGGACTATGTCAGTAACATTTGTGGAATGTTGACTATGAGGAACCAGGGCTGAAAAGTTGGCTGGAAGTTAAGAAACCATCTCAGAAAAAATTAATTTGTTAGCCTAGCTGTCCTTCCTCAGCTCTGTGGGAATTTAGAGAGAAGGCATTTCAGTTTGTACAGGTGTGTGCCAGCACCTGCCACACTGACCTTTGGGATCTTCTGCCTTTACAACTGGATCTCCTATCAGCCTCACAGAACAGGTGCTGTGCGCTTACCCGGCGAACAGCTATTTTTAGTTCTCCATGCACACCATGCTCTTTCACACCTCTTTTCATTGCCTGAAATGTCCTTGCTCTCCTCATTCACCTGGAGTCCTCCTACTTAGATTTCAAGGCTCAGCTCAAACACTGCTTCCTCTGGGAAGTCTCCACGGCCCCCCAGAATGGTTAGTTAGCTCAGTGGAGTTGTAGCAACAACTGTGAGAAAAGACAGACCAGGAAATGGATCTCAGTTCTAGCTTTCACCAGATGTGGAGTTATGTAAACTTTCTGAACCTTAGTTTTTCCCATTTAAAAATACAGACACTTGCCTTCCAGGGCTGTTTTGAGGATTAAATACAACGGTGAAGGAACAGTCCCTAAACAGAGAACTTGGCACACAAACAGCATTTAATAAATACTGCTTTCTGTCCCCTCCTCTCTAGTCACACCTTGGAATGGCATAAACTTAAAATCTCATGCTTATATTAAGCATGGTCCCTATTTTGAAAATCAATGGGATCTCAATAATATCATGCGTCAACTTAAAATTAGTATTATAAATCAAAGCTTATTACGGATTTTTTTGGTTACTTACAAAGGTCCTTTGTATGATGAATGATTATATAATAATTAGAATGATCTTTTACTTGAAGTGCATGCATGTCATACTTTCAAAGGTCCTGATCAAAAGCCTCAGCACTGTGTGTTACACGTGTATAAATTTTAAATAGAGGTCAATGCTATATTCTTAGCAATCACATCCACTCTTGAACCTATCTCACAAACTCCGAGCTAGACCAAGAACACAGGACATTGATAACAAAGGTTTCCAAAAAAAACAACATTATGAGAGCAATAATTATTTTATTTAAGAACTTAATTTCTTTCAAGTTTTCACCCATGCCTTAAACATACTACAAACATTCATTAACCCCTCCCGACACCCTCTGTGGCAGGTCGGTGGTGCTAGCATGACTCAGTTGTCCCAGTTTCCAGGGCTGTGTGCAGAAGTCCTTCAACATCAGTGTAGTACCATGACGCTGGCTGTGTTTCTGATAGGAGGAAGTAGATGAGAAATATGAGGTACTCATAAACAGTCCAGAAAGTTTCATATTTTGGTCTAGTTTTCACTGTTTTGAGAAATTTTGGAACTGCTCATGCCTTACTCAATCAACTATTTGTAAACATTGTGGTTAAAAGCATAGAATCTGGAGTGTGAAACCTGGGTACAAATTCCAGCTCTGCCACTTACTGGCTCTGAGGCCTTGGGTGAGTCATTTCCTCTGTCTGTGCTTTAACTTCCCCATCTGTAAAATGGGGACAATGAGTAGTGACCATAGGGTTGCTATAGGGAGCAGTGCCCTGCGCATAATTATTGTTCCTAATTATTGGTAACTGTTAGTGTTAACTTTTATTCCTATGCTGGACACTGAGACACAGTGGTGAACAGGGCACTCAATAAATATTTAGTGGATGAATATGCAAAGCCATAATAGAGTGAAGCTATAAATATAATTTCAGATACCCAGGTGGTTTCCATGAATGGCTGATGTCAGAAAATAAAAACTTAAACATTCGCATGATTAAGTCTCAGCAACATGCTCATTTGCCCAAGAGCAGAAATAGCTCATGAAATAGAAATGAAATTATACACCTGATGTCACAAAAGACAGGCAAATGAGAATAAGCCTGCAGCTCTGTGCACAAGTGTTTCTTTTTTAAGTTGGCTATAATATGAATATTTTTAAATAAGCCTATAAACCTTGTTTAATTGCTAGCCAAAACACTGACTCTCCAATGAGGTCATGTTTGGAAATATATGTACCAACATTTAAACAACTCAAAACCATAAGAAAATCTTAATTACTTGAGCCAAAGTTGGTCTCAATATTGAAATGTGAGATGTAAAAATTAGGGGATGGCATATTCTCAATTGGATCTTTGTTTTATGCTACCCTTTATATATGAGTACGGAGTGGAGGCATTTCAGGATGTCATTATTAAATCTGTTTGCAGCGTGAACCAGTTCTAACCACTGCTAAAATTTCTAGTGCTGCTTAAAATGTTCAACAGAGCAGAACTACAATATTTACATCAGCCTACAAGCACATAGTCATTTTAAGTCTCAATTTTAAATACTGATATTTTCTTTCAAAATTCTTCAAAATGTATGTCCTGTGAAAAGGGGAATCTAAGAAGCATGATCTAAAGCTGCAGGGGAGATTGAGCTATTAATGAAGGTGCTGAAGGAGTGAATGCAAGCAATTGACACAAATCAAAATGGAACAGAGGGCCAAAACCAGGGGGGCGGGGGGGGGGGGGGGGGGGGGGGGAGGGGCGGGGCAGAATTACCACCTTCCCACTGAGAGGGGCATGTGCGTTTACATGACTAAGTACTTTCTTTTCTTATTTTCCAAGAGATGATCAAACAATAGGGACCGTGAGTACTGAGAAAGTTGACCTTTTTGGGAATCAGCGTAGATATAAGGGTTGGTTTCTTTGACAACTAATAAAAATGACAAAAGAGAATAGAAAACCAGAAAGAATGGTGAAGCCATTCTTCAAAATACAGTAATGGGAAGCCACCTTCATTGCTGGGCATCCTGAAACCACAAATAATCCCCAAAAATCTCTCTCTCTCACACACACACTGAAAAGTAATGATTGATAAAGGAGAGAATTAATTATTATTTAAAAACTCCTTTTCAGGCAGGCATTATGTCTCCTAAAATTTTGCTCCATTTAAATAGTGAATTACATTTAAATACAGAGTCCTTAAATATTTTGACCTATTATGAGTCTTAGTTTGGGCCAGGCAAACAAAATAAAGTGGAAGTTAGATACTCTTTGGTTCCATTTACCTAGTGTTCTCCTAGCAGCCGCTTTTTGGGGGTATAGACAGAACACGTTTTGTCATCTTATGCTGCTCTACAGTTTTTCTTTTAGGGGATAATGAATTCCAAATATATGTGTATATCCAAAATATAATTTTAAAAGTACACAGATATTATGCCTTAACATGCTTGTATTGATCTTTTCTTGGTATTATAACAAATTACCATGAACTCTATGGCTTAAAACAACAGGAATTTATTATCTTACAGTTCGGTAGGTTGAACATTTGACATAGGCCTCACTGGGGCTAAAGTCAAAGTGCTGGCAGGGCTGTGTTACTTGTTGGAGGTTCTAGAAGAGAATGCATTTCTCTGCCTTTTCCAGTTTCTAGAGGCTGCCTGCATTGCTTGGCTCATGGATCCCTTCCTCCGACTTCAAAGCCAGCCACCCTTGTCTCTCTCTAAACCAAAAGACAATGATTATAGTATCTCACTCCGAATCTCTATTCCTGCCTCCCTCTCTGGTGTTTGAGGACCCCTGAGGTTACACACAGAGTGTCTGGAAAATCCACAATAATCTCTCCATCTCAAAATCAGTTAACAGGCTTCATTCCAACTGCAAATTTAATCCTCTTTTGTCATGGGTATTAGTTTGTTAGAGCTGCCATAACAAACTACCACAGTCTGGGTGGCTTAAACAACAGAAATTCATTTTCTCACAGTTCTGGAAGTTCAAGGCTGGAAGTCCAAGCTCAAGTTACCAGCCAGGTTAGTGTCTGGTGATACCTCTCTCCTTGGTTTGCAAACAGCTGCCTTCCCGCTGGGTCCTCACGTGGCCTTCCCTCCCAGTGAGCAGAGAGAGGCAACTCTGGTATCACTTCCTTTTCTTATAAGGACAGCCGCCTTATGGGATTAGGACTCCTCCTTATGACCTCATTTGATCTTCATTACTTCCTTCAAAGCCCTGTCTCCAAATTCAGTCACATTAGGGTTTACTAGAGGAAAGTGTTTCTGCACTTACAACACTTCTCACACCAAAAGTTGGGGGTTTTCCTCACCGACAATCAATCCTTGTACTTTCCAGATACCAACTAGCTGTCCTACAATTTAATTTAATTCTGATCACATAGGTTAAGGGCTGAGTCCCACAAGACTGCTCCCATTTCTGACACCTGTCGTAAGTCCCAGGTTGTTGTCTGTACTTGTGACTAACCAGCTATAAATCAAATGTTCCCACAGTGCCCCTCCTCCAATTCAATAATTAGTTATAAAGGCTTACAGAACTCAGGGAAACTCTTTACTTAAATTTATCAGTTTATTATAAAGAATATGGTAAAGAACACAAATGGACACCAGGTGAAGAGATCCAGAGGGTAAGGTCCAGAAGGGTCCTGAGCACAGAAGCTTCTGTTCCTATAGAGTAAAGGCACTCCAAGCATCCTATACATGGATGTACGTACTGCCCCAGAAGCACTCTGAACCCTGTAGTTTAGGGATTTTAATGGAGGCTTCATCATGTAGGCATGATTGATTGCTAACTTAATCTCCAGCCCCTCTCTCCTCCCCTGAGGTCAAAGGGATAAAACCTGAAAGTTCATGTCTTGGTCTTCCCATGGACCAGCCTCTATCCTGACACTCAGTCAGGGGCCCTTAGTCACCATCCACTTCATCAACATACAAAAAGACATTTTTATCACTATGGGGATTCCACAGGTCTTAGAAGCTCTTGTGTCAGGAACTGGGGACTAAGACCAAATATTACAACAAAAGATGTTACTGTCACCCCTATCACTCAGGAAATTACAGCAGCTTTAGGAGCTCTGTGCCAGGAACCAGGGACAAGTATCAAGCATATATTTCTTATTATATCATAAGGTCACAAGCTTCAACATTTGAATTATAGGGGGAATACAATTCAGCCCACACATCGTGTGACCTATCAGTCTGAGGTTCTGGGAATTAGGACATGGACATCTTTGGTAGAGCCATTCTTTTGCCTGCCACAGTGCTTTACTTTGTACTGCAGACTCACCACAGTATATGCATGCTCCTGAGGTCAAATGAGGGAACAACGTGAGCCTGACTGATCACACATCAGGCCTGGGGTTGGAAAGACTGCCTAGGACAGTGACTCTCTGGCATTTTTTTTCCCAAAGTGGTTGTAATTGATGCTTGGACCACTTCCAAACAGAGAACCAGCCTTCCTGCCTCGCTGGCACTGATGCAGGGGAAGATCAATGTGAGTACTTACTCAGAGTAAAAGGTGGAAGTGTCAGTGGTGTCAGGCTCTCCAAACCTCAGGGCTGTAGCAGCTGCACACTGTGGTGACTCACAGGTGCCCAGAGGTTAATCTGAATACTGTTAAATGGTGTGCACTGAGCAGATCCTGGCAAAGGACCCATAGGCTGGGTTTTAAAATCCACATTTTAAGATAGCATAATGCATTAGAGAGACAAGAAATAAGCACAGCACTAGATGTTATAAAGTATG
The DNA here is from genome assembly GCF_004126475.2 of Phyllostomus discolor. Taxonomy (NCBI): domain Eukaryota; kingdom Metazoa; phylum Chordata; class Mammalia; order Chiroptera; family Phyllostomidae; genus Phyllostomus; species Phyllostomus discolor. Next base: position 152,024,021 of record NC_040904.2, read on the forward strand.
CCTCTGCAAAGTGCAGAGAGAATCTGATTCCCAGAGCAGGCAAAAGCTCACATCTTTATACTCTCCTTTTATCATTCATGAAGGTCACTGGGTTAATCAGCCCCATTATTCATCATTTGTGTGTCAGGATACACAGGGATGTGACCATCTTGATAAAAGGTCTTACTGTTCTCAAGAGGAAATAATTAGTCCAGGGAGTAGGAGACTTGCAGATTCCACCCCTAAAAGGAGACAGCAAGTATCTGCAGAAGGAAAACAACTGTAGCTTCCCCCTACCTCATTATCTCTACTCACCACCTCTTACTGCTGGCCAGAAGCTTGTTAATGAATTTTTTACCCAGAATTAGCTACCATTCTGATAACACCCAAAAGATCAAGCAATGAAAGTATAAGAGAAACAAGGTTAAGATGACAAGGAAATAACTTTCTTGACCTTCTTCCATCCCATTGAACATACGCACTCACATACCCACATGATAAAGAACACATTAGTAACCCATGCTGATATGAAGATCATTTATGCTTTCCATATGATGATAGTTCCTAAAGACAAAAAAATCACCTATATGTTAACTCATACCTAGTCTCAGTCACATCCTGGACACAACATCCTTGTGTCAAGACAAGAGTCGAAGCAATGCACACTGGAATACAGAAAAGTCTGTGCAACCACTTAACCACCCCTTCCTACGCCCATGGCAAGCACTGCTGATCAGTCACAGCATTATTTCCTATTGAACCAGAGGAAACTTGATAATCCCAAGACAGGGCTCCAGGTAGCCCCTCTAAAGCTTTCAGGGCTGGCAGTAGAAATGATGCCCATTTGTCTTCCTGACATATAATATTTCTCCCTCTCTACCAGCTTCTTCCTCGCCTCCTTCAAACATAGATAGGCTGTACTGTCAACCACAAATATTTGTGGAGTACCTACTGTATGCCAAGCACTCTTTACTGCCCACGTGGAACACAAAGGCTAATAATCACACAGGAAACCTCCCCTGGAGGACTTCAGTGAGTCTGAGGAAGGCTGAGTGAGGTGGCAGAGAGGAAGGGTGAATAAGCACTGACTCCCTGAGACCTAGGACAGTGGGAATTAGCCAGGACAAGAAGAGAAAGAAAACCACAGGCTAGATGGTGGAAACTGGAAGTGACAAAGAGCACAGCAAGCGGCAGGAGCAAACATGGTTCGGCAATGGGTCAGTGAGACAAGGAGTAGATTTCCTCCTCAGTATGAAAGTGCTCTACTCATTTGGTCCACAGGGGTCTTCTTTTCGTTTTTCTTCTTCCCTTCCAAATACTTTTCTTCTTAATAATGTTTTGGTACTAAAAAAAATTTATTAAAATGTGAATGCTCATTGTGAAAGTTGATGAAAAATAGACAGAGAATTGAAATTAAAATCAGCTCCCTCTTAACACGCTGGTCTGTTTTCTTCTGATAGTTTTTTCTATGCTACCTCTCTGCCTTGGCCTCATTTGGAGGGAGGGCATTCAGTTTTGTTGTCTATTTTGTTGGGGGAGGGGTACTCTTTTTGCTTAACATTTACTGTGCACATTTTGTTCATCAAAACATAAATTTATCATAATTTATTAAGCAATCTTCTATAGGTGGCTACAAGTTTTTTTCTAAGTTTGTGCTATTCAATATGATTATTATCCTCGTCCATAAATCTTTGTTCACATCATGGGTGTTCTGGGAGAGATTCCTGGAAGGAGAATTGTCAGATAATAAAATAAAATGAGCATTTCTAAAGTTCTTAGCCAGACTGCCAGGTTGCCCTTCAGAAAGGGTTTCTGCTCATTACACCCTAGCAACAGCTGATGAGTGTTGTGCGCCACCTCACACCCCTGCTGTAGCAGGAAGCTTTTATTCATGGTCCACATACGAGCTAAGATAAACTCATTGCTTAATTTGCATTACTTTGATTCACAATTTTAAACGGTTTTGGGGGGTCCATTTATGTTTCTCATACAAATTTTAAACATGCCGTTTGTTCCTTTATTCCACTGCTTTATTAATGGTTTTCTTACTGACTTAAAAGCCCTTAATAGGTTCATTGATCCTGTGGATCTTGAGATGTTGGAGACCAATAGTCCTCTCAAACTTGTCAGTTAAAAACATTGCAGGCTTGTTTGTAATTTTTATATAGTCACACTTTAAACACACACACACACACACACACACACACAATTTTTTCCACCGGTGCCACTTTAGTTACAAAAATCACCACACAAACGGCATCCGGAGCCCTGCGAGGTCTCGGCCCCACCGCTCCCCTCTCCCCAAAGGGAACCCCGGGCGGGCGGGAGACCCTTGTTATTAATCCCACACAGTTCTCGCCGCCTGGCTTCCCTCGGGCGGTTAGGCCTCCTCCGCCTCGGGGTCTCACCAGTGCTGCTTGGCTCCCCGCCAGGGCTTCTCCACAGGAAACCAGAATGACCTTTTAAAAAATCTTCTCTAAACGCCTCAAGCGCTTCCTGGTGTAATCAGAACAAATTCCCAGCTCCTCCACTCCTCCTGCCGTCTGGCTTCCCGCTCCCCTCCGCTCCGCTCCCCCGCGCCCTCCCGGCCCCGGCCCACCACACCCCAGCCCGCCCGCCTTCCGACGTCGCGTCCCGGAGCCGGGCTCCGAGCGCTGCTCCCCCGGCTGCTGCGGTAGTGCCGCGCTCGGCCCCCAGGCGCCACGGGCGTGCCGCCACGGTGGGGGGGGGGGGGGCTGCGCTCACTGCCCAGTCCAGTACTCTTTCTCCGAAGAACTGGCTGCTCCTCCCTCGTGGCACTTCTCAGAACTCACAGCTAACATTTTTGTGATTATCTGTGGAAGATCTCCCTCCGCAGTGAAAGGTCCTCTCCAGACACCGCACCCATTTTGTTTGCGGCCCAAGCCCAGAAGGGGAAGACGGACGGAGGGAAGCGGGGGCAAAGGGCTCCACCGCTGTCCTCAACTCAGTTCCACTCAGCTTCTAGCTGGCAGCGATTCCTCCCAGACCCCAACGGAAAGGTGCCAGTGTCAGCTTTTGGCCGACTTCACGCGAAGGAGATGCTTGGTCGAGGACGCGGCGTCCGGGACGTGACAGAGACGGGGGCTGACGGCGCACGTGCGCAGTGGCCGGCTGCGAGCGGAGAACCCGGCGCCTCGGGGGAAGCCGCAAGCCGACCACGAGGCTGCACCTTTCCGAAGGACGTGTCCTCCACGCCGCGGAAAGCCCAGCCTCTCTGCCACCCCTGGCATTGTGCCAAAAATTGTGTGCCTAGGAGCCCAGTTCGTGTCGGGCCACCAGATGAATGAACGACACACAGCATGCCTCCCGGACAGCAACTCTCTTCTCCGTGGGGTGCCTTCCCTGTCCGCCTAACCTCCAGCGAGAGCTGCTTAGAGACCCACTTCCCTGAAGCTTTTCTTATCCGACGGCAGCACAGACGACCTTCACTGACACGGAATTTTACCTTTGACTTTTCTCAGACTGTTTGTTTTCTGTCTAATCTGATCTTTCCAATTAAACTTCTAGTCCTCAAAAGCAGGACTCCTCCTTCCCGTTCTCTTCCTTTCGCTTATTTAGTTTTGTTTTGGTACTCCAAATATCCTGTAGAGTAGGTGTTTAATTTCTATGAAAAGGGGAGGAAATCTAACTAAGAAGATAGCTCACTTAGGGGAGAACTTGGTTTCACTGACCTCTACAATCCCACTCCTCCATCCTTTTTAAAAAATAATCTCTTTTAAATCTAAAATGTCCTGGAAACGATTTAACTGAATTAATAAGATTTTACTCCAAGGCTTCACATTTCAGCAAAAGATAAATAAATAGTTTACTAGGACTTCATAAGAGTACACAAAGGCACTAATTCTCACCACTTTCTTTTCTCCAATGGATCAGATACTCTGACTCCCTTAGGTGTGACGTAGCAAATCAGACACTGAAATCACGCCAGCTACTTTTCATACACAAACAAACACTACTGTCGTTTCTATCTTAATATTTCTGGATCTTAAAGAGCCTTCAAATCTATCCTCTTCTTTCAATCTCCACCCCTGCTTTCTGGTCTAATCTGCTGTCTCTTGCAAACACTCCCAGTTGGTTGGTCTTCCTTAATCTACTATTAACTCTTCTCAGCACATTCTACTAAAGACAGCCAGGGTCTGAGCTACTCATGGCATTTTCCTCCTTAAAATCCCTTGGCTGCTGCCCTTGTGCATTAATGAAGAAGCTTGGCACTGTCTGGGGCCAACCATGTTGCATTTCACCCCAACCTCTCTTTCTTGTGGTTCCTATGGGCTCTGGCCACAGGACCTTCCTTTCATTGCTCACACATACCTTGCTTCCTCTAGCTCCAGGGCTTCTGTTCATGCTCCCTTCCTTAGCCCCAAAGCTACGTATTTCCTAGGGAAGCCATTCCTGAGCCATACAAGACAACACAACCTCCCCCCTCCATTATATACACACACACTCAGCACCACATGCTTTTCCTTCACAGTACTTATTACATTTGCTATTATGAATTTGTTCATTTAACACCTTGCCCTCCCAAACCAATCTAAAAACTGTAAGGATTGAAACTATGTTCACCTTTGTTCCCTTAGTGCCTAAATAGTACCTGGCATGTAGCAGATATTTAATAACTATCTGACAAATGAGTGCCATCTGCAATAGATATTAATAAGATGGATGTCTTTTTTTTTCTTTTTAATCTAAGTCTATCCAAGCCAATATTTCAATGAATTGAATTTGAGGGAAAGAGGAAATTAGATTGGATATTCCTCTTCAAATAAAAGAATGATAAATCAGCCCAAAGTTACCCATGCACTTATTTCCTGTAAGTCTACATAAATTGCTTGCACACTAATCACATTTCCCCCCAGACAACTGAGAGCAATTCAATAAGCTTTTGCTCAAAGGATCTGGGCCTGCTCATGGATTTTTGTTTTGTAAATAACACAAAACAAATGAATTTACTTCATTTTTACAAGTGAAGAAATAGTCTAGATATTTAAAACTCCTCAAACACAGGAGGGGAAGTAATTTGGGATAAAAAGGAAGGAAAGACACAATATTTTAGTTTGTAAAATTGGTTTATTTACAATTTGGTATTTTAAAATTGTATTTGGAATTTTAAGTTTGATATATTTCCTTGGCAGTCATTCTGTTTTCTTAAATATGAAGGCAAAGGGTAGGACACCTGAGTAAGTTTGAATTTAATTACCTGCTGCTACAGTCAGTAAAATTTAACTTTTAATCCCTGAGAATTAGTAGTAAAAATATTCTCACATTCAAATGTAAAAAGTGTATTTTAAGAAAAGAAAGAAAGCTACTGTAATTGCCCTCCCCCCGCATATGGCAATATGAGAAGTCCCTCTTTCACAAATTAACTGAGGGGTGTGTGCATTTTAGTTTTGGGGTATACCTAAAGAGACTAAAATGGTCTAGTCCTGTTTTTCTGTAGTTTCTCCTCTTTTGAAAAATATTCCTGGAAATGGATACACAATTCATTCAAATAAAAGTAATGCCCACTGCTAGCTCAAATTTACTCCCTTTCTAAATGTGTAGAGAAATTTTCCTTCACTGTCCAAGACCCATATTCTCTATCTGATTGCCACCCGAAGTCCAGTTTTTGCAAAGTCACTTAGGAGCGAGTCACTTTAGTTTCCTCCCATATCAACTGAGGATAATTACAGTTCACAGGGATGTATGAAACTGAGCTCACATTCATACAACACCATGGGATCTGCGCGGCTCTCTTAAGGAGCAGCGCTCTGGAACACGGGATAGTTATAATGCATCCTGCTGCTCCTTATTAATACCCCTCCAATGTCAGCTTTCTTTAGTGGAGTAAATACTAATTCATTCGTTTGCTCATTAAACTTCCTTGAGATGTAAAGGAATGGTAGTTAGGCCCCCCTGCCCTCATATAAAATGTAGCACAGATATAAAGGATGTGACCACAGTGAAACAGTAAGTCAAACCAAATAAACCAAAGAATCTGCAGCAATATGCAATTTTCTTATGTGGGTGCAACACACTAGCAGTCATTTTCCATTTTGGGCAGTGTTAAGTATCACTAATGACAAGTGTTTATTTGCCTAATTGCCCCAAGGAAATGCAGGGCAATTCACTTTTTAAAAACAATGAAACAAAGCCACAAATGCCCCTTCTTCAAATGTCTCTTCATGTTCTGTGTCCAAAACAGAACACAGTCAAGCTAATCTCCCTTTTTCTAAAAGACCAATACTGATGCCAGCTAGAAACATTCTCAAGTGCTAGTTTAAAGGCAATCTTTAAGTTCCAAGAATATTCGTTTGTATGTTGTTGATTCCAAAAGGGAAAAGATTACAGACATTCAAACAGAATGTAGTATTAATCAACTTTCTTAAGAGAGCTTTGCAAAAAAGAGAAGAGTGGGAACTATTATCTGACCTGAAGGAAGTCAGAGCTGGACAATCTAATTTGCTGTTTTAACATCAACTTTCAATGTTATACCTAATGTGCCTTTCTTAAAAATATATTTCTAAGTATATAGGGTTTCCTGGTTGGTGTTTTTTTTACTGGGTAAGAACTCTGAGTAGCAAGAGCAGCAGTAATGGAAGTCTATCACATAGACTCTGATGAGACCGCCTGTGGGTTTGGAAATTCCTACAGCATGCTCTCGTTTTAGCAAATCCCACTTCTGCTGCAGGAAGCCACACTAAGTCATTCTTCAGCCATTGCTGGCGGGAGGGGTATAAATAAAAATGTGAGGTAGTTCTTTCCACAAGAAGGAAATATTTGTCTACATAATATCCTTGCAATGTCTGACAAATTACTAGAGCATCTGCTTGCTGTCTATTTGTTAAGTAAACTCTTAGCTTGGCATTAACTGAACTTGACAAATCATGAGCTAGATGCAGTTCACAGGCCTTATTTTCTGGTCCAGCCATGACAGACAGAGACACTAAAACCCCCAAAAATGGGAACCATAGAGACCACCAAAAGTATAAGAACTGCAGAAGCATAAGCATGAAAACGCATATGGGGCAGCTGGCAAAAGCATGTAACTTAACCAGAACTGTGTATAGAAAAGAATGAAGACTGGTGGGGATTAATTTAAAGACTCTGCTCCTACAGCTTAACTGTCACTTTGAAGGCAAAAAACAACAACAACAATAACAAAACAACAAGATTTGAAGTTCTAGCAACACAGAGAACATGGCAGAGACTATATGAAGGAAAATTTACATAGTAACATTAGGAATAAAGGAACAGAATATCCTGAGAAAAGCAAGAGTTGCCTATGAAAACTTCAGTCTTTCCTACTTGGAATTTGCTCATTTGTATGGAATAAGAAATCAAGTACTGCTGAAAATATTTGCATTTTAAACTATGTCTAGGCTACTAGCCCAAGAATACCAGAAATAGATCAGGAGTAAAATTATAGTTAGAAAAGGGAAGAAAAAGTAAGGTAGGACATTAAAATTTTATTCTGAAATTATCTCTGGCCACGACAATAAAATTTAACAAATATTCACTGAACAGTCTTACTCCTGCCATCAGCTGTACAATACATACAGTATCATAGAACTGGCCACTAGGCTTAACATCCACTAGAACATATTTCATGTTAAGTGGCGACAGCAGCATCTCACAGAAATTTTTACATACATATATACACAGTCCACATTCAACCATTTTCACATATCTTCAGTACACACAGTTGCAGCATATTACAGTCACGTGTCTAAGTTGTTGCTCGATAAAAACTCAAGCCACTGCCTAGACATAACTGTAGCAGTTGAGCTGAGTATAATTACAATTCATTTTATATATGTCCATAGCAGAGAGATGTACAAGCCCCTAAGAAACAGAGTTCACAAATACTGTTTTTAAAATGCTACCACAGCATTATGTTGGGCAATATTAAAACCTTTACCAACCAAATCAGTTTTTTTTAAAAAGTCTTTTGCTTACCAGAAATATTCTTGATGAAAAAAATTACAAAAATGAATGTCCTCTTTAAAAGAATTCACACTGTTAAGATTCCAATATGGCCCAATGCTACTGATGCCTAAAGTGTTCCTAACATTCTGACGGAGTCCTTTAACATGACTCCAAACCATCCAGTAAGTTTAAAAGTGGCTTAAGTGCCTTGCACCCAAATTGTAAAAATCCCTGGCCATCCTTACTAGAGCCAGGCACATAGAAAAGGAATGCACTTTGGTTCATACCAAATGCCCTGGGATTAATCACACTATAAAATTAAATGGTTTGAGGTAAATTTTTACAAATACAGTTGATTTTTGTCTAGTGTTAGCATAACAAAAGAAAATATCATTTAAAAAATCAGTCTGATGTTAAGATACAACAAAGACCATCTTTAAACCCTTACACATAGGAATTCCCTGTGTAACTAAGCAATGGTTACTGTTTTCAGTGCCTGGTGATGATTCACGCCTTATGGTTTCTATTAAGGCCTATAAGTAACTGGATATTTAAGACAGATGTATCTTTGCAGAGGTGTGTTCCATCCTTACTGCCCAGTATTCAAAGAGTTAAAGAGGCCAAAAAATGCATGCCCTACAACATGGCATTCAGAACAAAAGGCACATTGTTAACACTAAGGGCACAATTTCTCCTCTACTGTTAATCTACACTGTCTTGCATCACTGTTGTTCCACTGCTGTAGCAATACACTTATGTGTGCTAATGCACACTCTGGTGGTGCAAGAAACGGAGCCAGTTGAGACTGCAACCAAAGACAAGACAACACTGTGCTATTCCTAAATCTGAAAACAGCTCAGACATCCCTAGACAATGGTAACCTGTGAGACCAAGGACTGTTTCCAAGCCAACTCCTAGTAGCCTATCAGAGCCCTTCATTTATTTATGTTTTAAAATCACAAAGATGCAACATTGTTCTTTTTGACATTATAATTAAGCTAGAATTTTTGATAAGCAGCTCTATCACTAAACACTGAATGGGGTGGCTCTTGTGAGTAAATTCCACTGTATTGGGGGAGGGGGAGCCCCATAGTGCTGCACATTATAGTTTGGCTTAAAAGTTTCCGGTTACATTTGTGAGTAGACATAGTCACAAATGTTTTGTTGGCATCTTAAGAACCAGTTTTCAGTGGTGGGGGAAAGTCAAACAGTACTAGTCCATCTATAAATTTTCACATGTATAATTGTTTCAGAGGGAAATTCATATTAATGGCAGGCTCAGGTTCATATAGTTCAACCTAAATGTGAAAATGAGACTGAATATGGAAGAGGAGCATTGCAAGGGGAAAAGAGCCTTTATGTTTTTGTTTATTATGATGACCTAAAAAAGCTAACCATCATTAAGAGGCTTGTGGTTTTACAAAGCCATCACACCAAGTCTTAACATTTCTTATGCCTTTAAGCCAAAATTTAATAATAAATACATAATCCTTAAATTCTGTAAGCCAGTGATTGGGGGTATCATCACATAAGCATCATTTAAAAAGCAATTTACTAACACATTGCGCTTCCACAGATTACACAGAAATGTGTACAATATGATAAAGAATTTGCCTAAGGAGAAGAAGGTATAATTTTTAAATACAGAAGTACAAATTAATTTATCAGTAACACCCTTAAATAGAAAGCAAACATCAACATCACTATCTTATTAATAAGCTAATCTTATTACTGTTTTTTGGCAAATCTCTGTAATATTTCCTGAGCATTTTTCTCCACCATTAACTGACAAAGCCTCAAGATAAGTGTTTTGTTCAAAACTAGCTTTTTTAAAAAAGTAAGAAAAACTGTAGGATTAATATTAAAAAAAAAAAAAAAAAAACTTAAACCGGAAACTTTCTTGGCCTCACTGGGGACCATGCTTTAAGTACTTGTAAATCAATTTACAGGCAATACAATAATATCTGTGCATATAAAAGAGTATTTATCTTAACTTACACTACCCAAACCTATTTCCAAACAGGCAGAAATCTTTCTATATTAAATTGCACATACTAAAAATTTTTTTCACGTGCCTTGCAATTGATATATACCACTGCTCATACATTAGTGATAAAATACTGAAATTTCCACTGTGAAAATAATTATCATTCAGAGAAGAAAATAGTCATTTACTTTTAACTCTCAGTTACTTTTCCAGGTAAAGTGTCATTCTCACAAAAACAGTCAGTGCAATCCAAAAGAAAGTGAAATAGAGGAATGCAATTTCTGTGGTTCTTCTAATGATACAAAGAATAAATCAAACCATTTAACTTGAGGTTGAACTTTTCCTCCTTTAAATTTGCTGTTAAAATTGGCCTTATAGAACAGCTACAATGACTTCTGCTCATCAAGAGGATTTTCAACCCTCTTCTTCTTATTTTTTTTAAAGAAAACATGTTGATACTTCCCAGGCTAAGAGAACCTTACAGTGGTACCTAGAAAGTGGGAACTCATGCTAATCTATTAACCCTTCTTTGGAACTGTGAAATCCCCACCTTCAGTAGCTAGGCTGCTGTTCTTTTTTAAATTGGAATATGAAACGGTGGTCATAATCACAGCTGAAATGTCTCTTTTCTGTATTAACAGTCTAGGATATCTGTTTGAAGGAAGAAAAAAATCTTAATGCAAGCAACGGATGTGTGGTAAAAGAGTAACGAAGAAGAAAAGCAAAGAGAAGGGAGGAACATATCATGGAATACATTTCTAAATTTAGGTGCAAGACCAATTCTGTAACATGAGGCCTCTTTAGAAAACAGCTAGCCGATCATTTTAGAAGGTTTGGAGGAACACACACTTCTCTATTTACCCACCAGGTCTGGCTGGCCAGCTCTGAGAAGGTCAGAATGCTAACTGATCATTTCCACCATGAGGATTTTATTTTGTTTGAGCATGACTTCAGAAAAAAATCTCTAAGGTGCAGTTTTTCTTGAAATCTCATTTTTGTCCTGACCACTCCCCTCCCACCATTAACGACTACCCAGATAACCTATGGACAACAGAGGCAGGAGAGGCTACAACCTGCACCTGGACCCGGAGCATGGAGAGAGAAGGGGGGCCTTTGGGGGCAATCAATCACCTTGGGGAGAATAAACTAGGAACCATACGAACATAGTGAATGTCTCTGACACCAGTCTGTAAATGCGTGGCAGTCATGAAGTATCAATGGCCTGCCACTGATGTTTATTACTCTGCCACACTAAGTACAGTAAGGCTCATCGTACGTTTAGAACACAAAACCAGTTTCAGAAAGTATAAAAACTTAAAGCATTGTCCCCATGTATTTTATAAAAACAAAACAAACAACTTTCTTACATTAAAATAAGTGCTGGAGAGATACAAATGAGTTGAGTTATTGAGCAAATAAAAACAGGTCTGAGCTACTCCTTTCCAACCCAGTAAGGCTCAGCAACATTGTATTGTATCTTTCAGATTACCAGCATCGGGGGACTCAGCTCAGCTAACAAGTTTTGGCAAGACTGTCCTCTGCTGAATATTCCCATTGGCATCTGTCATCTGTGCCAAATTAGTCCTCAGTTTGGAAGCAGAGCTGGAAGGTGGAGGTAACTTGGAAATGGAAGTGATAGCACCAGTGCTCTCGGTTATCCTTTTCACTGCCGTCTTCTCCCCCGCTGGAGGCTTTGGCAACCGCCTCCTCAGCCAGGGATGCCGTAAAGCCTGGCCGGGGGTCATGCGGACCACAGGATCCCATTCTAAACACTGTTTCAAGAAGTCAAGGAAAAGGGGATCATCGCAGCCCTTCAGAGCATTCCCCCACTCCCTGCTCTCCGGCGGGCCCCTCAGTTTTCCCCTCCGGGAACGGCCTCCATTGAGAACCACAGAGCCGTCTGAGAGAGTCGTGACAGTGCAGTAACGGGGATAACCCTTGGAGCTCACGAAATTTTTGGCTCGTTTAGAGGCATCCAGCAGTTTCTGGGAGGGCATGCCCAACAGTTCGATCATACAGGCCAGCTGGTCTCCTTCATCTTCCCCAGGTAAGAGGGGGGTACCCGGTCAGGAGCTCCGCTAAAATACAGCCCAGGCTCCACATATCAATGGGCATGCCGTACCTGGCGCCAAGGATCACTTCCGGAGCCCGGTAAAAACGGGACTGAATGTACGTGTAGACACGCTGATGCTCGTAACAACTGGAGCCGAAATCGATCACTTTAATACCACTCCTACCCTGCTGCTTTAATAAAATGTTCTCGGGCTTAAGGTCACAGTGAATTATTCTGTTTTTGTGCAAAGCATCCAAGCACTGCAGAATGGAGTGGGCAAACTTGCGAACCAAAGGCAGGCTGAAGCCCTGAAATTTATTCTTCTTGATGAGCTCATAGAGGTTCATGCTCAGCAGCTCGAACGTCATGCAGATATGGTTGCGGAAGGTGAAATTCTCCAGCATGTGGATGACATTCATGGTGTTGTCTTTGTCCTGCTTCCGCAGGTGTTCCAGGATTCGAATCTCCTCCGCAGCCTGCCGGTGAAAGCGCTTCTCATTCCGCACCATCTTCAGGGCCACGTGCTGGTGGACTTTGTGGTCATAGGCCTTGACCACCTGCCCGAAGCTTCCCTTCCCAATGACCTTGAGGACCTCGTACCTGTAAGCCACATGATCGTGGGGCACCTGCACGTATGATCCCTGGTCATCGTCATAGCCACCATTGTTGGGCCCACCTGTCATGCCCTGGCGCTTCTTTGCATTTGGACCCAGGAAGTATATTTCAGGGTAGCTGAAAATCTCATGGTGTTCAAAGGTGGTTAGTTTTTGCATGTATTGCTTCATTGCTTGTTCCGGTGTCATGGGGGCGGCTTTCACCTTCCCCATGCCTTCCACCGACTTCAGAGAGGTGGAGCTCCCCTGCCGCCGATGGATGCTCTCCAGCTGCCGCTCCGGTACCACCGGCAATCCTGTTTTGCCCACTGTTGTAAGCCCATTTGGTTGTGTCGTGAGCACTGTCCGCTTGTTACTGTTATCCTCAAACAGCTGCTGCACCTGGATCTGTCCATGGCTGTGGCTGCCGACATGGAGGTGGTCATTCATGGTGTGCTTACTGCCACTAATCTGGAATGCAGAAAGGGGACATGAATACAATGGAAGAGGTCTGTCTATTCCAGTGGGATGTTATAAGTCCACTTCCGCCCCCGCCCCCACCATTACCAAATCCAATTTGGTTTGAATTCACAGTCAGCATGGGGTTTACTAAACAGAAAGCTGTGTGCCCAAGAGGGACCACCACATGAACACCCAGACAGGGAGAGTGGATACGATGCCGACAGCCTCGGATAAAATAAAGGAAAAAGAACCTGGCTAGCGTAGCTCAGTGGATTGAGCCTGGGCTGTGAACCAAAGCATCGCAGGTTTGATTCCCAGTCAGGGCACGTGCTTGGGTTGCAGGCCACGGCCCCCAGCGACCGCACATTGATGTCTCTCTCTCTCTCTCTCTTTCTCCCTCCCTTCCCTATCTAAAAATAAATAAATAAAATCTTAAAAAAAGAAATACCACAGTGCATTAAAAAAAAAAAAAAAAAGGAAAAAGAGGTTAGTTGGCTTCATGAGACTACAAAACTTAGGATCCTGAAAAAAGGACCCCAAAAATGTTACAGCTTACAGATGAGCAGTTTGCTGTGCATGTTAAGGGTCCTTAGAGTAAGTTCCCTATGGAGACAGACAATATCATTTCTGTTACTCATTCTATACCTAATGCTGAGCACAGGGCCTGGCACATCATAGGTATTCCTCTTGATCCATACTTGATAGCAAAATGAAATAGGATACAGAAAAAGCACAAGCACATCAACACTCTGCTGGCTCCCGCTCCCCCAGCTAATAGCTCCCTTGCTACCATAAGGCAGGAGCCATGTCTGTCTCATTCACTTCTCTTTCTCCAATGTTTAGCTCGCTCTATTCTCAAAACACCAGTATCTTCATTCTCAGTCTCCACTACCTGGAAATCCAACTGCTTACACGTAAGAAAATGCATTATCCACTAGCAAAGAAAACTGCACTTTTAGGCTCGGCAGATTCCAGTGTAGATATGCACTGCAGCATCTTGTAAACCCCCAACCTATTTTTAAAAGTTTCCGGGCTTCACTGACTGGGATGACCATTTAAGGCTATTCAGCCCAACAATCCACCCTCTCTTTTGGGCCTTCCTTTGGTCAATGGCTCAGCTCCCTTAAGACATGTATTTCTCTGGGCTGCTGGGATACTCAGCTTTCCAACAAGGAATACAAAGTAGCGATTTCTATTTTCAGGCACACATGCCATCCCTGAACATTCCTGTCTAAACAAAACTAATGGTCTAAGCCAATGCCCCTCCCCCCTATACTACTGAGAATCTATGTGAGATTTCTTTCTTTTTGCATTATTATTGCAAAGAGGTGAGGGGTGGGACAGGACTGACAGCCAGGATACCCCCTCCCAGTTAGGAATTCTTGCCATCTTAAGACAACCAACCACAAGTCTTAGAGCAGCCTGGTAAATTTTCATATGAAATCTTAAAGATCCATTTGTCACTCACATTCCATCTCATTCATTCCACCACCGTTAGCTGAGGTTTAGCCACACGAGCAGCAGAGTCCCTGCCTTCTAGCAGTTCACAAGCAACTAGCGGAAGCCCTTTACCATCAGCATTTTTTTCTGCTATCTCCTCCTAAGTCCTACCTTTTGGGCTTTATATACCACTGTAAGCACAGAAGTGCTCTGCACATGTAGTATAATAATTCAGGCGATGGTTTGGGACCACCTAGATTATAAAATGAAATTCCAAGCCCTTCTTAGTAAAGAACCAAGACCTTCACATTTTCCTTAGCTGACACATGGCATGCACAGTGGCGGTCTGAGGAGTGAGATTTCTCTCTCTGCATTCTTGTAAAATGAAGTAGAATATAGTATAGTATTTGGGCATGTCTTAAGTGTGATTTCATAGACTGAGGGATTTTATTTCTCAGACAGATTTCTGGAAGACTTCTAGTTGAACCCTTTTACTAAACACAGAGATTATATCCCAAGCAAAGTGAACTTATCTTCTCTAAGGGTAGCTGGACAAGTTACTTTATCCTTGTTCTATGCCATAAAAATGAACTGGGAAAATCTTGAGTATATACAAAGGTAGTACAGGTTTGCTCATTGCTTTCGTTCCCAAGCCTCACTCTCTGCACCCCTCCTCCCCACTGTGGTCTTTCAAGAACCAGGAAATAAAATGACCTGAAATTAGAACTATGCCTCTCCAGAGAACTACTCCCCTTCAGACAGCACAGAGAGTTTTTATGAGAAGAATCTACATTACCAGTCTAGTACATACTACAAAAAGCATGATGTTTCATTAGGAACAAAATCAACCTTGGGGCTTCAGAAACTCCTAAAAGATAGCAAAGTAAAACTTTTTGAGCATTTAAAACTGACTTCCGTTTTTATAAAAGCAATTTCAATGTTCTACATAATTTAAAATGCAATCACAAAAGTTTAGCGACTAGCACTAAAGACAGCTTGCCAATTAACTCGATCACTTCCCATCTTTCCAAGAGTCTTCTCTTGGTCTCCTCCACAATATTAACTATTATTCACCTGCCCATAGGTCGGTTCATGGGTTCCACAGGGTTCAAGCCTCAACTCTTATGACTTTTCAGGCCTGTAACTTTCTCTGGTTGATGGTGACCACAATCTACACCCCTAGCTCAGACCTGGCCAAGCTCTGCCTCCTGAGCTGAAGACCCACGCATTCAACTACAAATCAGCTGCCCACAGGCAAATCAAACTCCACTCATGACTTTTCTACAGAAACCAATTCCTCCTTCTTTAACCCTAACTTCTGATAAACAAAAGGATTCACTTCCACATAGTCACTCATGCTTATACCTGGAGATCCTCCTCCAAGTCCCCTTCACCTTCCCAAGTCATCACTAAGCCTCATTATTTATATCTACCCCACCCACACTGCCTCACCTCACACTCCCGTTGTCTTTCATTGGGACAACTAAAGCAGCCTCCTCACACGACCCCTTGCCTCTAAGTCTAGAATTCCTCAAATTTCTTCTCTCCATAGCATTTCTAGAGTTGTTATTCAAAAGCATCATGCTGACACTGCCCTCGCTTTTGCTCATGGCCCACGACTGCACCCATCTTCACAGATAACAGCAAGAACTCACAGGCAAGAACACAAGATTCTAAAATGTAGCGCCTAAATGACCCTAGTCCTTCCAATGTTATCTACAATTCTCACTATTCTCTCCAAGGGTGAAAAAGCTGGATTCCCCAAGACCTATGGAAACACCATTGTTTTTATGCTCCTCTGCTTCTGGTGAGGTCATTTTCATAATGGTTAGGAGTCTGGGATTTTCAGTTAGACACCTGGGAAATGAATCCCAGCTCCACCACTGATTAACTGCTGGGGTAAGGTATTTAATCTCTCTGAACCACATCGTCCTTAAACCAAAAAGAAGGTAACAAAGATACCTCATTAGGGTTCTTAGGAGAATTACTGTATTTTGCCTTGTATAACACACACCCACATTTTTGGTCTAAACTTTCAGGAAAAAAATCTTTCATTTTAATTTTTGATTCAATTTTTTATTTACTTATATTTAGAAACAAAACCAATTATTGTATTCCAGAGTATTACTTTGCATATGGATATTGTTATTGCTTTCTAGAGTTACACTTTTAATGCATAAGCATAAATTAAAGAATTAAAAACATTTATATAGATACGGAATTAGTACTACCCATGTATAACATGCATCCCTATTTTTCCCTCAAAAATTTGGGCAAAAGTTCACATTATACACGGCAAAACATGGTAAATGAGGCAAAAATGTATAAAGTGCTTCATATAGTACTGAGTAAAGAACTGTTATTATCATCCTTTCCTTCCTAACCACATCTAAGCAGTAAATTTCTAATCAACCTTCAATGTCCAGTTCAATTCTCAACCTCCTCTGTGGAACGCCCCTTCCCTTCTACTTCACGGGCAATATTATAACACATTTTATTTGACTGTAATTGTGTCTGTAAGGTACGATGTACCCATCTGGCTATGAGCAATGTCTGGGCAGGGCACCTCTTATCTTTTTTAAGTTCCTATTAATATAAACCCAAACATACAGTAAGCACTGATAACATCTGTTCAATGGAAAAATGTCAATAAAGCTTGTTAACTCTCATGTCTTGAGTTATCCCTGAGAAGTACCTTTGTACCTTCATAAGAAAACATGAAGTGAGCACCCAGGGAATGAGGAATTGTCCCTGGTGAGCCAAGTCACAAGGTGTTAGGCAATGCGTCAGCGGGGAGTTGGAGGCAAATGGCAGCATCTGAAACGTACCTGTAGCAGATACATCAGCTAAACACCTAAAAGCGACGTATGGCACCTTAAAAACTTTCCAGGTCTTAAGGAGATTCATGTGAGAGGTTCTAGTAAAGGAGGACTTGGAGTCACAAACATGGTAAAACTCTAAAAATCAAAACCAAACTTGGAAGCACAATTAACTGTCCTACAAACGGCAGGGGGACCCTAGAAAAGTCAAAACATTTCCGATACATAAGCTCAAATCACCGCCTGAAGGATACCAAAAACCTCTCACTCTCCCTCAGCCTCCTGAAGCTTGAGACTGTGGCTTATTCCTGTTTGCCAATCCTTTCCCAGCACAGTGCCTGTCCCACTTAAAAATACAGGGGTGGGCAAAAGTAGGCTTACAGTGGTGAGGACATGAAACAGAGAGTTTATTTTTGTATTACTTATTTGCATTATGTAAACCGACTTTTGTCCACCTCTTTATACACTGAAGGAATGCAACTGTGGGATACCTACAAGGCATGAGTTAAAATGGAGAGCGACAATAGCCTTTTCTGACCACAAAATAATTTAGTATTAAAAATTATGTAAGAAGAACAGTCTAACCAGTTTAGTAGTTTTAATCTCTTCCAATGATAAAATGAAAAACAGCAGATATTTCACTGTGCTAACACTTCTGGGCGTTTTAAAACTTCTATGATGTCATCTTAGAAATGTTGTACAGTGTCATGGGAATAAAATGAGCCCAAAAGGACTGGAATTTTAGCTCCTCCTCAAACAACTGATGGTCTATGTGGCCCTGAGTCAAATGTCTACTTCCTTTTCTTCTTCAAAATATTGTTTTTAATAGGAATATTCATTCTTCTTAATTCCAATTACTTCATTAAGGTAAAACTGGTAACTGGAAAGTGCTGTAAACATTAAAACACTTATAAAAGTGACACCATACTAATACTTGGGAATTAAAAAAATAAGTATATTGCTATAACCCACACACTACATTGAAAGAAAAAAACTAGTAGGAAACAAGGTAGTTATTGGATACACTTTTATGACAGAGATAAACCAAATGACTAAGTGTACAAATAGTATATCCATGGAGATAGAGAAAAAAGAGTAATTCATAATCTTTATAGTCTTATATTTGTCTACCTGCTGTATCATTTACAAGGGAAAATATGGGCAGGCTCCCATGATAAGATCATTTTCCTCTTATTAATGCCCTCCTCCCCATGCATACACACACTCATTTTAAAATAGCTCTTCTCAGGTGCAACTGCTGTGGAATTAAAAACTTACAAAAACTGGAAAGCCATATGGGAATATGGATCTGCAAAGGTTCTTGCATTCATAATGAAATTAATACAATTTTCTAGAATCAGCAGTGCCAACCAGTATGCTACAGCCAGACTCAGGAGGGCCTGGGCTTTAGCTGCAGCCTTGATAAGAATTGACTAGGGAATCTTGACCAAACCAGCTGACTCGCCAGTCTTCTCACCTGTAAAATGAAGGAGTGGAACCTGATAAATGCTGTGGTCCTTTTATACTTCCCTATTCTATGGAATCTGCAGTGCTGTGCAAATAAAACAAAAACTAAACAACAAAACCCCAAATCACACTTTTTCAAAACCAAGCCTCCAATGATAAACAGCATGCTGAACTTTACAGATAAGTCAAAAACAGGTAAATCAGTATCACAGCAAAATGTAAGCATCCCTCATTAGGCGTCCTAAGAACCACCCTCACATTTTTTCATTTTCGGTCCACCACAGGCTATTCTTCTAGTGGGTGCCTTTAGTTTTCTCTAATCCTATTACATATTTCAATTGCAAAAAGGCTCTGATCAAGCAAAGCCGACCCTTATGAAACTGGAATCCAGATGCAAACCCAATTATTTTTCCCCCGGGTCACACCAAGTCATGTGATTACATTCACTCATGGGGAAAAATGGATGCTATATTTTCCAAATTGTCAGGTAATTCCAAACAGACAAATAAACCCAAACCCTTTAAAACAATGGCAAGTCCTCAATTAAAATGTCACTGTGACAAGACCATTCAACCATGAGAAATCACCTGGCCAACTGACAGATTCTCTTCTACCATCAACAGTACAACACAGATTGGATAAAGTTCTGTGGAGTGAATTCTTAGCCCCTGGGTGTAGCTGTGTCAGAAAAGATAGTGGGAGAGAGAAGAAAGAGTGAAACAACAACCAAATGTTTTCCTATGAAACTTGCACGCATCTGTTCAGGTCTCAGAGGAGATACTCCACTCTACACTCTAGCCATCCTCTCACAAATTCTCCCCTAATAAACAAGTTTCCCGGTAACACATTACCCTCAGAGCTGCTCCTCTGGTAACCTAGAAGTGCCCTTTCCTACAAAACTCAACTTTCATTTAATAAAGCTAAATCCTTAGCAAGCATGCCTCACACAGAACCATCTTAGGCAGTTCCTCTGGAAAATCCAATTGGATGTAAGACCTCGGAAACCTTCGCCTCCTCCAAGTGTACACCTCTTTGAGGCTGGCAGTCACCACCGAAGGGCCATCCCTGGGAGCTAAGAAAACGTACACACTGAAGTCAAATCCAGCTGGTCAATCTCTGCAGCCACCAATCCTGCTGGACTCCCCCCTGCTCTCCACCCTCAGAGGGACCTTGGCATCTCTCAGGTGCCCTTCCCTTCCACCTCCAAAGCAAAGCTAGCCCTTTGCTTTTGAATGATATCCAACTGCAGAATCCTACAGGGTGGCTTGTTGTTCTGACAGCCGCTGTGGCTCTTAGTTTTGTTAATGTTAATTACAATTTCTGCTGTGTTCAAACCTGTAGCACTCATAAAACATGCTTCCACACGCTGAGGACAATTGGTGGTGTTCCCTGCTGGCTGGAGCCAGGCCTGGGAGGCTCTTTGAGGGATCGATTTTCCGGACAGGATGGCCTGGCTGTCCCCTAACATACATCTATAAATACCCACTATCCAACGTGGGGCGGGGGGGGATGTTTACCCGGTCTGGGAAAGCAGCACTGGGAAGCAAGAAAGAAAAAAGGAGGAAAGAGATGGAAAGAACAAGGAGGGAAGTTCTAAGGAATAGGAGTGCAGGGGTGGGCGGGCTCCGGAGGGGAAGTGAGGGGCCCGTGCCACGAATCTTCCTTTGTGGCTGCAGCTTTGGGCTCGCCCAAGTTACAGAGGGTGGCGTCTAGCAGAAGCCACTGGACAGGGGCGTCACACACTTCGACCTCCCTTTTCCGAGCGCCAGAACCCGCAAGTCCGGGTTTGTGCCCTGCCCCCTCCCACACCCCGTACCCCCGGATGCCCTCAAACTAGGTCTCACCGTGTGGGCTGCGGCGGCAGCGTTGCTGGCCCGCAGGGGCGGCAAGGCGATGGGGGAGGGCGGGCCGGTCCCCACTCCGCTCCGGGGGGGCCCCACTCCAAGCCCAGGGGAAGCCTGAAGCTGACGAAGAGCGCTGTCCCCTCCTCGGCCTGGGAACCACGCGCAGGAGGAGACAAAAGAGGGTCAGGGGGGGAGAAAGTCACCCAGACCCGATGGCCCCACCCCACCCCTCAGGGCAGCGAACCCTGTTCTCCTTGGGGGAGACACGGGGACCTTCAAAACAGGCGTCCAGGACACGGATACCCGGTGCGCACCAAGGCAGGGGCTAAGGCAGCTGCAAAGTTAAGTCGGCCCCCGGGTGCTCGAGTTCGCGACCCCGCAGGTTGACGCGTTGGGCCGAGACTGGGCGGCCCGCTTTGCTGGCGGCCACAGGCCCAGAGTGGGGTTGGACTGTTGGCCAGGGCGCCACCGCCTCACCAAGTCCGGGGCTGGGGAAGACCCAGGACAAGCCCTGCCTGGCAGGGTCGGAGGGCTCCACTCAGAGCAGCCACCGGCCCGCGTGCAACAATGAGCAGAGCTGAGGCCAGGGCACACCGTCAGCCCGGGATCCCCGCCGCCGCGCAGACTTTGTTCGAGGTACCGCAGGCAGCGAGCGCCCGCGCCACGAGGGCTGGCCCAGACCGTGAGGGGCCGGCAGGGTGGCGCGGCCCTCCTTACCGGTAGGGTAGGCGGCGGGAGCGGCGGCCGAAGGTTTCCTGGTTAACATGGCCGCTGGAGAGGAAAATGCATTTCAGGGCTGCCGTCTCCACCGCCTCCCGTCCTGCTGCTACTTCTGGCGGCCGCCGCCGCCGCCTCCTCCTGGTCGCCCTTCTAGCAGATCTCCGGCGCTTCTTCGCCGTCTCGTGTCAGCTACTGCCAGACACACACAGTCCGCTGCATCCCCTCGGCCCGGGCCCACCGCCCCGAGTCCCCCGCTCTCCTCACCGCCGCCTTCCTCTCCCTCGGGCGGCTGCAGCACCCCCTTGCCCGTGCACATGCCTCGCCCTCCCCTGCGCCGCTGGCCTCCCCGGGTCCCTCACATAGGGCGCGGGGAGCGGGCTGAGCCGCGAGGACCGACTAGCTCTGGAGCCTGCTGCCCAGCTCGTGAGCGCGCTCCCGCGGACACTCGCCCAGGCGCCCGCTCGCGGTTAGGCTGGGGAGGGCAGCCCCGCCCCTGCTCCCCGTTGCCGTGGGTGCAGGCCCCGCCCCGGACTCCCCCTAGCCCAGCCACACACACTCACGCACACCCCACCCCCACACTGCCACCCACAGGAGTCCCTCCCCTAACTCATCTGCATGGCCACCCCTCCACTCCTCGGAAAACTCTGCGGCCTCTGCTTGCCCTCCGCCTCCCCCTTCGGCCATCTGCACCGTTCCCCTCACCTCCCCTACTGACGACCTTTTCCCCACCCTGTCCTCTCCAGCCCATGCAGCACCCTCTCCTTCCCCACAGTGCAACCTACCGCTGCATCCCTCCCACCTAAATCGCTGCAGAGACCCCTTCCCTGCCATGCGCGCCCCCAAATACAAACGCATTTTCAGCTTGCGAATCAAATGGCTGCTCACACACAATACTGTCCCCCTCCCTTGTCCCTTTGGCTTAACCACCCCTCTCCCCAATTTTTCATGTAAATAACTTAGTTGTGCGAGGGTCACCTCTGTAAGTCTAGCCCTGTGGAGGGCCGCAGATTAGCCTGGTGGACCCTCGAGCGTGAGCAAAGGAGGGGGCTGCCCTCCCACCTCCACCACACGCACCCTCCCGATTTACTGACGCCAGATGACCGCTCTCCAGTCGCTAGGACAAGGGGAGGCAGAAAGGCGCGTGTGGACGGCTGCTGGGGAAGCAGTCGGCTGTGGGTTGCTAGGCAAAAATAAACATCAGACACACCTCGCATTTCCTTACAACTTGGAGCCTTTCCCCAGCGCGGCCACTGGGAGAGAGACACACCTTCATTTAAGCTTGCTGCCTTGAGGATGTGACACCTTCAATTCCTCTGATCCCCAGACACTAGTCTCTCTCCCCTTCTCTTCCAAGACACATAGAGAATCCCCCTGCCCCTTGAATTTGCTACCTACAAACGTCGCGCTTCTTTGCAGGACTGAAAATCTGTCTGCCCATCTCACAACCTGCGGACCAGTCTAGTCTGAGCATATGCCTCTGTCCAAAGGTCACAGAGGCGAAGCTGGGCGATTCCTGATGACTTAGCTAAACACTGTGTACTGGCACTTCCTTCCCGAGGCGCGCCAAGTTTCTGAAGTTCTCCTGGGGGCCTTTGTCCATTACACTCTGGCCTCGGGTATCTCCCAGCCCCCGGAGGACCAAGTTTGCAGGCCTGAACTAGTGCAGATTCAAATCAGAAGAAGGCCACTTCTTGCGGCGGTCCAATCGTCCCCGCTGTTTGCAAATTGTCATAGGCAACCTCCCAGAGTGATCACCCTCAGCTTTGTACACAAACCCAAAACAGAGTATTTCAAAGGTAAAGTGTGACCCCTCCAGGTCTCCAGGGCTCCTACAGGGACATTAAGGATAGGGGTATTGGCAAAAGGAGCAGGTGGCAAAGAATACAATTTTGTCTAGTAATACGTACCTCCCCAAAAATCCTCTTGTGGGTTTCTAATAACATAGAACCACACTGAAATAATCAATCCAATAATATATCTTGAGAAGAACGATGATCCTGATTCAGCCCCAGAAAGAATATTCATCAGCGACTACCCCATGCAAATTCCACTTGGGGAACATATTTAGTGTTCAGAATTAACTAAATAAAAATGTGCTGCTCAGTAGCAAATATGAAGTGAGAACCCATTTCCTGACTCGCAGTGTAATTTCACTATGCTTTCTAATACACTGCCTTGGATTTTAAAGACCTCACACCACTTTTTCTACTTTCCTATTCAAAACAATTATGTTCATACTATTTTCATTTTTTTTAAATGAGTATTTCACACAAATGATGTTCAAATAAAAAAACTGAAGTAAAAATTTAATTGCAATATAACTGATGCCTCTTCTCACTTAGTCTTACAATGCTTCAACAGAAGCTAAATATGCTACGCTGCTTTTTTTGTGAATAAGAAAACTGCCTAACTACTGGAAATCATAGTTTGTGAAATCCAAATTAGTTGTCTTAATCTGTACATTATACATGAGGACAAGGAACACCATTTTTGTTTTTACAAAGGGACACCGAAAATTATTAACTTTAGTCAAAGAAAAAGAAACACATGGTTAAGGAACTTTCCTACTATATTATTTTAAGACAGATAAGTACAATTTCTAAATATATATAGTTATGCCCTGGCTGGCGTAGCTCAGTGGATTGAGCTCAGGCTGTGATCCAGGCATCACAGGTTCGATTCCCAGTCAGGGCACATGCCTAGGTTGCAGGCCACAGCCCCTAGCAACTGCACATTGATGTTTCTCTCTCTCTCTCTCTTTCTCCTTCCCTTCCCTCTCTAAAAATAAATAAATAAAATCTTTAAAAAAAAAGAAGAATCTTAAAAATATATATATGTTTATATATATATATAGTATATATTTATATATATATATAGTTTCTGACCTTAAGGGAAATTTTCAATTAGTCTAATTTTGAACTATTTTAATTATAAATGGTATATACCTCTCAAGATGATATTCTTACTGACAAGTAGATTAGTATTGCAATTATTTGGATTTCTCTCACTCTAAAAATAGTGATGACTCATCCTAAATTAATGTCAAATAAAAAGATATACAACTGTGCTCCCTGACCTTCCAAAGAGGATGAACTGGGTAAACTCTAAGAACTATTACACTCAAACTTTATTATTCTCATGCATTATTAATTCATACTGTACATTTACCTCTTTATAAACCCCTTTCACCAATAGCATCATGTATAATCTTTTCAACACATAACTGGACCAAGCTGTATTGAAGTAAAATAGTAACCTCCTCAGTGTGCTCCATTCGGTTAGGAAGAGTCTGCTCTTCAGTTCTCGCCTGTTGTAAAAACTCCATCTGTTGTATATATTTATAAAATCCAGATTCAGATAACAAGTGGTTAGGCAGGGTGTGGCAGAACTGGAGATAAAGAAACTTTGAGGAACTCAGAATGGGGGCTTGTGGAAGTTGATTTTTCACTGGGAAAACTACTGATCACAGAAAAAAAGAACTGGAAATAAACAAGAAAATTGCGGGTCTCAAAACACACTCAGTCATTTAATTTCTTTATCCCAGACACATTTACACAGAATTTAGTATGCACTAGGCCTAGGGGATATGATGAATCATCTGATGTAGTGGGCTAGGCTTCAGTCTGCCAATCTATTAGCACCTCATTCCTCAATTAAGCAATAAATAGTAAGCACTTAACATATTTTTGACATTATTAGTACTGGGGCTACACAGTTAAATAAATAATTCCTGACTCTGGTCATTGTTATTAGAATTGACAATCAAGGAAAGGAGACAAGACATTTAATGGTGCGATGGGGCTGAAATCAAGGAACAAGAGGGACTAGTGAACCCTACTTAAGTGGTGCCTGACATCAAAGGTACTGTGGTTTTAAAAATGCCTGACTGTTTGCCAGTCAGACAAGCCAGGCTAGGACATTCTAGGCAGAAGAGGATGAGCAGAAGCACCATAGTACAAGAAAGCACATTGTATTCTGGGAGAAGTATAAGAAACTCAGAAGAGAGGAAACCTGAAGTGGGAGGGAGAGGTGTGGTACTACTATTTTTACAAGGTTAGGGTTATGGATGATAGCTTAAGAATTATTCGAAACCTTACCAGCTGTGGAAATGTAAAAATAAGGCAAAAGTTCTCTTAAAGCAACTAGGAAAATTACTAAGAAACTGACTCATTTTGGATAACATAGACTAATGGGTAAGTTGTTCCTAATTTCCCTTAGGAGAATATTATTTACTGATGGTATATTCCATGTGTCCATCACCAAGGTCCAAAACCACCTGGAGAAGACCATGAACCCAATGGCATGAAGTCCGTGAATATAACCTCCTCAGATGTAGGGGGCATGCATGTCATAACCAAATGGCCACTAGGTATTGCATCTGCCTCTGTGGCCACTGCTGGTATGGAAATCAGGAAAGATTTCCATAGCACTAGAAAGTTGGTGACCAGAAGTGTCTGGACCTGTTGGTCATGTTTTGGTCAAGGTACTTACCAAGCCAATTTCCTTAATCCTAGGTGAGGGAGAGTGCATTTATCCCCTAAGATAAGTGTGGAAACTGGAAAGATTAGGGATATTGTCCAGCATTTCTTGGGGACAGTTCATCCAGTTTTTCCAGCTGCGTCCTAAGGACAGAGTTAATGTTGAAAACCAATAAGTACAGAAAAGAGAAAGCTAAATCCTGGAGGTGGTGAGTGCTGTGATAAAGAGCCCAGCTGGGGCTGGGACTCAAACACTACCTTTGATACTGCCAGGACAAATATGAGCATGGTGCCCGGTGTGTCCAGGAGCTTCAGAGGAACAGGAGTGTCATGACTAGGTGAGGTCCCCAGGGGCTGACGCCCAGACCGGCAATCCCATGGTAGTGGACACACCATTGGCACAACTCATAGAACAGTTGCCAGTGGTGTCAGCCTCCAGGAAATAGGCTCACGAGGCTGCAACAGGAGCAAGTAGCCAGGAATAGGCTGATTCCCAGGCACCTGAAATCATCCTGGGTCCCACACCTGGTGAGGAGTGAACACATAAAAGTGATAACAAACTCTGAGAGCAACTCTCTACTAGGAAGTTTGCTGTTAATAGAAACTGTGGTGCAATTGTGCACACAGAAAAGAGTAGGGGGGAAGGGAACGTGACAGGTCTGAAGAATTCTGATGCCACTCTAACCAATACTAATGCTATCTAGTAGCTAAGAAGGGGCAAATGGGAAGGAGAAGGTGTGAGCACCGAGGGCTGCACTGGGCACTGCTGCTGGTGTGCCTTAGCACAGATGCAATAAAAACTTGCTGCATGAAACTGAATTTATTTTAGCCAAAAATGGGCTAAGGGCAAACATCCACATCAAACTGTCAGGACTTCCCATAAACAATGAAAAGGGACTCAACTTCACTTTATAAATTTTATGTTACAGATCTCAATTCTATATTATTTTACATAGAACACATTTTATTTCTTTCCATATAAATATAGATGTATAATAAATTATCAAGTTCCTTCTATGTGTCAGACACTGACCTAGATATTTGGAACAAAGCAGATGAAGTCCTTGTTCCATGGATGTTTGTATTCTAGCATGAGAAGAATAACAAATAATGTTATCACATGCGGTGGAAGTACTATAGGGAAAATGAAGTGATGTTGGAGGATAGGGAGAGATAGAAGACAATATTAAATATATTACTTTGGGTCATTAGCGAAGGCCTCCCTAATGAAGTAACATTTTAGCAGACTTGAAAGAAGTGAAAAACATGTGGAAATCTTCAGGCAGAGGGCCCAAAAAATGCAAAGGCCTTGAAATGAAAACATATTTGGGGCAAGAAAAACAGGTGGTTGGAGCAGTAAGTAGGCAAGAGGGAATGGGCTGGAGATGAGATCAGAGAGATAGCTAGGATCCAGGCCATGTTAAAGACTTTGGATTTTACTTTGAGTTGGGAAACCACAGCTTAGAAGTTTGAAGATACCAAACCAAGAGTGGGAAGTTACAACTAACTCTTTAAAAAAAAATCTTTAACGTATGAAGGCTCACCTCCCCTCCACCCGCCCCCCCAGGCCCCGCAAAAGGGATTATCTTCTGGAGGGCAAGCCCCTTGCAGTACAGGCTTTCTCTACTAGGTAAGTGTTCTGGGATCCCATCTGTATCTGTGTACCAGCTGGTGTTGTTGTGAGAGGCTGTATTCAGCTTCAGTGAATTTTTTTTGAAGACTCAACGTGTTTACATATTTTATGATGGGTGATTTACAAATGCACCTGCCCACACTGCACTGAGTGTTCAGAAGTTTTTGACTAAAAAACAGCATGACCCCCATGTCCCACCCTCCCTATTCACCCAAACTTGCCCTGAATGACTTTTTCCCCTCTAGATGGAAAATCCGGAGGAGGTTTACCAATGTGGAAAAGGTGAAACAAAAAATAACAGAGGCACTAAAAGGCATCAAAATTGATGAGCTCCAAACTGTTTTGAGCAGTAGAAAAAAATGTCTCCATAGGTATATTGCATTAAATGGAGACTACTTTGAGGATGACTGGGTTTTGTTTGTTTTTTTTTTTTTTTTGTAGGATGTGCAATTTATTCCAAGCCTTTTTAAAAATATACCTGTAGCTTAAACATGTAAGAATCAATACACAATTTTTTATAAATAAATTCCAAGTTTTGGGGGTTCCCCATCATATAAGCATTTTTAGACATTTTTAACTCATATTATACTAAGCACTGTGGAAAATAAGAAGCAAGCACAAGCCATGGTCTCAATTCTCAAAGGAGCTTTCAGTCCAGCTTGGGAGAAAGCTCATACCCTGGGAAACATTTCCACCGCACAGTAAAGAGCGTGTGTAGCCTGTCTTCCTGTTGCTCCCTCAGATCACACTGGAAATCCCGCTCTGTGCCACAGAGGCTTTACAGACGACATCAGTGGGCTCCCCTACCCACTAGCTGCTAGCTGGATTTAGCCAACAAAAGGTCCTGGCAAGAGACTTAAGGGCTCAAAGACAGTAAGATCAGGCTATTTTTATCTGTGGCTCCCCCCATGCCAGCTTGCCACAGATTGTCTATGTCCTTTCACTGAAGACCTCAGCTCCTGTCAGGGAGGCCTGTCCTGCAGCTACGGCTACTCTCTTGGAGTTCTGGACACCATTCAGTCCCCTTGTTCCTTCAGGTCTAGAGGTGGTAAGGGTTTCTTGCTGTTGCTAGTTCTATGGTGCTTCATTTTCCTTGCTGATTTCTCATTACCGTACCCATACTCTTGTACACAGTCCTTGAGTAAAACTCTGTGCCATGTTTTTGCTGCCAGATACTGACTGATACAGAGGAACATATATTTATATATAAGTGTAGGTTATGGAATTTAAATACCATATAACTCTAGAGGGCTAAGAGAATCTGTGTGTGTTGGAAGGATCAGAATGGGGTTCCTGGAAAAAGGTAGAATTTAATCTAGGCCTCAAAAAATGAACAGACTTCTTTTAAGCCAAAGAAAGGCACTCAGGCTGAGGGAACGATATGTGTAAAGGCAGAGAAGTGGGAATAAGCAGCAGCAGCCCCTAGACTAGCGATGGGACCTCAGGAGGACTAGAAAACAGGGTGGTGGGGAGTGGAGTGGGTTGCTAGGTCATGCAGTGCAATGAAAGCCAGAGAGAGGAGTTTCTACTCTGTGTGGATGGAAACAGTGACCAGTGGAGATTTCTGAGCACTGAGTTGACCTCAGGAAAGTGCTAAGAAGGAACGTAGATCAATTTAGCTGCAGAGTGTTAGAGAGAGAGCAGTGGGAAGGAGCAGGGGCAGAAAAGACTGGTTTGGAGGTGGTTTCCAGAAGCAGCAGAGGGTGGCACCACAGGGAGGCAGGGGTACAAACTGCTTATCTTGATGTTCTCTCTAGAGACAAAGAGAGGAACCTCTGAAGTAAGGAGAGGTCAGAAATAATGGAAGGGCCAGATGTATTTCTTGCTACCTTTGGGTTTCAGAAGTATACACAATTCTTAAAGCTGCTTATCTAGGCATTTTGCAATAAAGCTCATTAAAATAATCAGCTAAAATGAGACATAATTAAAAGATAACGACAGGTCATGAAAACTTGGAATCCAAAAAGTTCCCCTATCAGGTCTTTCCCCAGTGGTCTGTAGACAGGATTTATCAGTCACGCAGGGAGAAAATTAGGTATTAAAAATGAATTAAGTAGTGCACACTGGAGCCCAGTTTCATTAACTGAGGTTTCATCTATGGAGAGGACTGGTGCACTGGCTTCTGACTGCTGTTGTGTACAGAATGTTTTAAATTTAAACTAAAGGGTCTGGGACATTAAATGAAAATGCAAATATCTGAAGATGCCCTCCCTTTATTATCTTACTTTTATTTGTTTATTTTAGATTTTATTTATTTATTTTTAGAGAGAGGGGAGAAGAGGGAGAGAAACATCGGTGTATGAGAGAAACATCTATTGGCTGTCTTTCATATGTATCCCACCTGGGAACCAAACCTGCAGCCCAGGCATGTGCCCTGACAAGGAATCGAACCAGTGACCTGTCACTTGTGGGACAACACCCAATCTACTGAGCCACACTGTCAGGGCTCATTATCTTGCTTTTAAAGAGGTATTGTAAAGCAGTGAAGGAGAGGCACACTGAGGCACATCAACAGGATCTGAAATGATCCATGCTTCAGTTCCCTGGGCAGCCCTGAGCACTGAGGTCCCAAACAACTTGGAGGTATGAGCCAGTCCTGTATCTTTGTGCTCTCTGGCACCAAGTCCAGGCCAAGTATTGGCTCCCTAGGCCAAGTTCACACATGCAACGTTTGGTCTTGCACAGACATGGGTTTGATATAAGGAAAGTTCAGAAGAGTCTGGTACAATATAGCACTGCTCAGCAGGGAAACCCTAAGATGCTAAACTGACTCTGGTTCTGAGGGCTTCAGAGCCCCAGCTTAGATGGAAAGAATGCAGCAGGGGTGAAAGGCTAGGGAACACTCCCAAAGAGTAATGATGGCCTTGGTAACACCTTAGCTGTCTGAGTAACCTCAAAAAAGAGCTACTTCTTATATAAGGCACTTATATATCTAGGTAGTAGTCTGAGAAGTTTGTCCATGTAAACCAATGCAATTTTCACAGTGTTCCTGGGACTATTAGTCCCATTTTAGAGATGAGGAAACTGAAGCATAAAGAGGTTAACTAACCTGTGGAAGGTCACACCACCGAGACATGCCAAACCAAGTACTCTGGCTCTTGAGTCTGAGCAGTGGCTGCTTTCAGCACTAGGTAAGAGATTCCACCACTTCACTACCAAGATCATCTCAGTCTCATTATTACCATCAATAATGTTTCATGTCACAAAATGAATTTTCAGAAAAGCCTTTCATGTTTATAAGATTGCTCAGCTCCCTGGTTATCCTCAGTAACCTAATACCAGGGAGAACTTAGTTCATGAGATAAAAAGGGCTAAGTAGCCCTGACTGGTGTGGCTCAGTGGATTGAGTGCCAGCCTGCAAACCAAATGGTCACTGGTTCAATTCCCAGTCAGGACACATGCCTGGGTTGCAGACCAGATCCCCAGTAGGGGGTGCACAAGAGGCAACTACACACTGATGTTTCTCTCCCTTTCTCCCTCCCTTCCCCTCTGTCTAAAATATATATATATATATATAATTTTTTTTAAGGGCTAAATGCTACCATGGCCAGAGCTCAGAATCCAGATTTTTCAACTGTTAACAAATTTTCTGTTTCCCCCTCCCAAATCAAATTGTTATAAAATTTCCTCCATTTCAGAGATGGAGGGATGAAAGAATAGGTATTTCTAAAAGCACATGCCACATAATGGGGAAGTTTTGACATGTTGGGACTTAGGGGATAGTTCTTACTGTGGCTTTCCAAGGTGACTTGACTGGTCTTCACTAAAGACCAGAATTGAACTTATCAAGATTTTTAAAAGTACAAACACAAATTATTTCTCCTCTATCCTGTGAGCCCTTAGGACTAAGAAGGGTTCTTGGCGGCTACTTGGAAGAGTCACCCTAAGACCGCCTGCTTCTCTACTGCTAAACTGCCTTTCTGCACTGTCATCTGGGCCAGCCTTTATAAAGGACTTCCTGAAGTTCCCTTATACGACGGATAAGACTGAGCCTTTTCTCATCCAATGGGAGCTGTGCAGCTCTGACCAATCACTGTTGCTCTGTTCTGACCAATCAGGGACCAGGGACAGGACTTGCTCTCTATAGAAGCCAGCTCCCCACTGACTGGAAGAGCTCCCTTTCCACCTGATTCCGGAGGCCGCGTTTTCCCAGCTAGAGCTGAAACACCCAAGAGATCTCACAGGAGCAGAATGGAGCAGACTAGTGCAGACTAGCGGGGCAGAGCAGGGCAGAGCAGGGCAGAGCGGACCATCACCAGTGGAGCTGTCAAGTTGAAGAGGGACGTGGTACCTGGGAAACTTCACAGCCCTGCTGTTTTCATAACAGCAGCAGCAGCAGTTCTGTAGCATGACAGAGCTGTTCCACAGCAGTGCTCTTTTCACAGCCATGCTGTACTACTGTCAAACTGCACTAAATAAACTTTCCTTCACTGCATCCCATATTGGGGATTCCTTTTGGTTTTCCAATTGGCACCAATGATCATCAGTTGACAATCCTATTCTAGTAAATCGGCCACTCTGACTCAAGCAAATGGAAAAGAGGAGGAACCTATGGCAGTAGAAGTAGGTCCTCTCAACCAACATGGCCAACCCATGGTGGTACCTTGACCACCCTAGATCCTTAAGGAACTGATTTCCATTAAATCTTGCATTTATGCATAACTACACTCTTAGCTTGCAGTCCAGGTTGACAATGAGCTGGGTTGACTATCATTCAGATAGTGTAAATCATCAGTAGAAAATCTAAGGGTGAAACCTCCTGTTGTCTTCAATTGGCTTGGCAAAAGCAAGAGAAATCATTTTTGGTAATTGAATACTTTTGGATATTGTTGTTAAATAGTCCTGAACAATTTTGAACACTTTTGTATTCCAAAATATCTGAATGAGGAAAGGATGTTTTAAATATCATTGTATTAGTTATCTCACATAAGATGATACTGGACAGGCCCACTATTCACACAGCAATGTTCTCTAGTAAAGGTTTTCAAACACAAAAACTCTAAAGGCCTGTAAGCTCACACTGATATTTAGCTCATATGCAGGTGATCTCCTGATTGGCATCTCCAACTGGCACAAATAATAAAAATTAGCCAAAGAAATTAACTACCAGTGGGCAGATAGTAACAGATGTAAAGAAGAGACTTATAATTTGTTACGTGGTTAGTAAAAAGAGGGTTGATTTTGAAGAGGGAAAAAATAGTCTTCTTATGATCTGAAGGGACAAAAATAAAGTATTTGGCAGGCTAGAGAGAACAATGCTTTAAAAGAATAGCAAAAGAGGAGCCAATCATAGTGCAGGTAAGAATGAAGAGAAAGAAAATGGGGGTGGAGAGAGAGTGAGAATAAAGGAGGAGGAGAGGCATGTGCATGGGGAACATGCGCATAGGCATAAGGAAGGGGAGGGACATGATGAAGAGGAGGGGTGGCGCTAAACATGGGATAAAGGTGAGAAAACAAAACACAGGTGTAGGGCTAGAATGCTAGAATGGAATGTTCTTACAATACTCATGATTTTGCCTGGCACTTACCTTACCTAAGACTTCTTTCTTCTTCTTTGCCTCTTTCCATGTAGATCTCTTTGTGTTCTCGCTCCCATTAGGATGATCCATTCCAGTCAGTTTTCCCTTCTTCCTCCTCTCTTACCAGTGTTCTACTATCCTTTCTTCTTTGCCTAATCCACAGTCAATGAGGAACCTGCCAAACATTTCTATAATACACACTTCAGAAAAAAGAATTTCTTGATTGTTTTATCCTTGACCTATATTCCAAGCTCTGTGCTAACTGTTTTGTTTGATACACTTCCTTGAATCCTCATACAAGCCAATGAGACAGGTATGTTATCATCCTGATTTTAGAGACAAGGAAACGGTGCCTCTGAATGATTAAGTGACTTGTTGGTTATGGGCAGTGACAAGGAAATCTGGCATCAAAGCTCACTCTTACCCATCCAGAACAGATTGTGCATTGCTGTGGGCATGGGGAATGCCCAAATAGTGCCATCTACCTACCAGTAGCACCTTCAGTTTCTGTGGTGGTACATCTGCATTCCCCTCATTGGCTGGGCAGTGGAAAGGAAGAGGGATCTCTTCCATGGAAGTCCTCCCATCAGCAGGCTCAATTTGAACCAAGTCAAGGATCTCTTCTTCTTTTGCTCTATGTCTGTTTCCATGGTTCTACTTTTCAGCTGGGCCCTTATTTTGCCTTCCCTCATATGTGCCTATCTTTGTTGAACAGAATTGCTTCCTCTAACTACTGAGCTATTAAGACAACATCTTGGGGGTGGGGAGAAGCAAGACCCAGGGCATTTATGCAAAGAAATGCTCTATCAAGTACGTGAACTGGTAGCGAACTACACATTTCTGGTGTGCTTCACATCATGTTTGTAAATGGGAATGTTGGCTGATAATCTAACTTGATAGAGAAGGATTATCCAACACCAAGAAATTATTGTCTATTTCAGATCTTTGAAACAAACAAAATATGTACAACATGGGATTTGGTGAGTCTTTCCTTCCTAAGCTATAAAAAATGAACATAATATTTTAATGAAAGCACTCCTTTACCTAGAACTGTTGTGAGTTGAGAACACAGATCCCATTAGATGACTGAATATTCAAAACCCACAGCACAAAGCAAGAAAAAAAATACAGTGACCCTCTCAAAGAAATATTTTATAACCTGATAAGGCAATTAACAAGAAAAAGGCAACTCTCTCCTACTTAAAAAAATAATTAAAGGAATTTCAAATGGAGCTAACTTATGGGAAAGTGTCTGAAGGGACTGTACATGAAGAGTAAGTCAGAGAGAAACAATATCCTGAAATAGAACATAGTTTTACTAAGTGCCAAGTAAGTCACTGAGAAGCCACAGGGCTAGCTGGCACCTACACCACAGCAGAGTAAGAACTTCCCTATTTATGTGAAGAGCCAAATTTTCACCAGCAGCTTTCAACCTCAGGCTTATCCCTTCTAGTCCTATGTCAGCAAATCTCCCAGAATTTTGCAAAGTAAGACCTGCAGAATTTATGGATAAGTGACCAAAAAACATTTGTCAGCTTTCCCTTGAGCCAAGCTCATCCCACCTCACTTTTCCCTTCAAACCTTTTGACACATCTTTCCCCTAAGTCATTAAATGTTTTCCTGAAAGGATTTGGAATTATCTATAAAATGGGGGTGTGGGTACAGTTAACTAAAATGGTTCTTCCTCTATAAATTCAGTCATTTTCTATTTTCATCTCAAGTAATAGATGATTTTTGAAATTCCCTAGGAGGAAAAAAAACCCTGAGGACTTTTTAATTTGTCACTAGTGGGACCATATGAAAAGTCATTTCAAGACTTTATCTGCAACTCTCACTGACCTGGGAAATGGAGGTAGCCCTTGGCAGAACTGAGTGACACTCTCACCCCTCTAGGTCATCCCTTTTCCAGATTTCTGAAAAATCCTGCCATTGCTTTATGGTCTCGCTGTTTCAGCTCCCTGCTCTTGTTAGGAAAAAAAAAGTCACTCTTCCACCCATGGTGCTAATTAATAAGAGTTTTAAGATATTGCCCCACTCTAGGAATATCTGTTGTCTCAATTATTTTAGAAAACAAAATTATGGGGAGATCCAAGATGGTAGAAGAGTGAGTGGAAGTTACACTAACCTCCTCCCAGGACCAATCTGGAATTACAACTAAATCATGGGGAAATCATCCAGAGCAAACAACTAAACAATAGTGAGAGAGAAGACTTATAACCGTGGACAGACAGAAGAAACAGCTTCAGCATAACCTGACTGGACAGGAGTGTTGTGGAGACATGAGAGGGATGGCTGGGTGCCCACAGGAGGCAGCTGAAATGCCACAGGGATATTTAAGCAGCAGGTTGGACCCCCTGAGAAGTGTGGGATCTAAACCCTGAGCTGGGATCTCCAGCCTAGAGCACCAGAGCCTGTAAAGTACACAGATAACATTCAGCTGCAGAAAAGGGGGAGGGTTTCTCTTCGCCAGAGACTGAGACTGGAGACACAAAGGGCCATTTAAAGGGCCAACACACACATTTTCATTTGCAGCCACTTACCCTGGACTCCGGCAAAAGGGGGGAGGAACAGAGTGGACTAGAGACACTTGAGGAGAGACTGGGGATGGAGGCTTTGGGGAGAGAACTAAGAGAGTAGCCCCCAGGATCCCACTGCTGAGTTATCCCCCATACTGCAGCAGCCATCTTGCTTAGGCAGACCACTCCCCTCCCCTTCAAGTGACAGCAGCCTGAGGAGAAGCAATAGCCCCACCCCCAGGGGGGACTCTGCCCCACCCTGTGATGCTTAAGCTTGACTGCTGAGTGCAGAGTGACTAGATTAACAACTGAAGGAGTCAGCTACAGACGGTAGATCTCTGGAATTCTCCAACAGGCTGCCTAAGGCCAGACTGGGACATCTGACATCACCAGAGATGGCTTCAGAAAGAAAAAAACAGTGGTAAATACTACAGGCTACCGAGATGAAATCCACTGTGGTCTTCTCCATAATTTGCAATATTTTCTTTCCTGCATAGCTTGTTAACACTTATTTTTTGTCCTTCAAGTTTGTGCATATTAAGACACTAGATTTTGTAGTTTATTTCAATTCGTATACTTTGCTCCTGTCTTCTCTTATTCCATTTTACCTTCTTCCCTCATATTATTCTTGTTTTCTCTCTTGATACAACTTGCTTCCATCCCACACTCTTACTATTTCTCCCCCATCCAGCCTCTCAAAACCAATTTTCTTGTCAATGGTCATCTCACATTCTTTTTCCTGCTCTTAAAATACCCACATTGTCTCTCCACCATTAGCAATCTTTGCTCATTGGTTGTGGATAGGGTAGTTATTGTTGCATCATTTCAATTTTATTTCTAGGTCTTCACTAATTTTGTATTTCAAATCTCAAATTTTACCATTCCACTCTCCTACTCTTTTTTTACCTCAAATTTTAATTTTTCCCTGTCTCAGCTGGTTTTTGTTCCTCACTCTTAGTATTCCATCTCCTGCTATCATCTCAAAATCACTCCCCTTTCCTATAGACATCTCTTAAGCTTTTTTTCTTTCCTTCTTTCTTTCTTTGTTTCTTTCTTTCTTTCTTTTTTCCCTCTTATTCCCATCCCACCTATATAAAATTTAGCTCATTTGTTGTTGCTAGCACTGTGGTGGATCTTTTTCTCCAATTTGATTCCTATCTTTTTATTATTTATTTACTTTTTACCCTTTTTTTCTCTATCTCACTTTATTTTAGTTTTTAAATTTCTAGCCCTGGCTGGCATAGCTCAGTGGATTGAGCATGGGCCGCGAACCAAAATGTCGCAGGTTCGATTCCCAGCCAGGGTACATGCCTGGGTTGCAGGCTATAACCCCCAGCAACCGCACATTGATGTTTCTCTCTCTCTCTGTCTTCCTCCCTTCCCTCTCTAAAAATAAATAAATAAAATCTTTAAAAAAATTCTGTTTAAGCCTAATACTATATTTTTACCTTCTCTTACTTCATTCTACTTTTTTCATTCCCTTATTTATGATGTAAATTTTACTTTCTCTCTTCTCATTTCTCTGATTCCATACTCTTATTAGTGCTTCTACCTCTACCCTCTCAAAATCATTTTTATTTCAGTAGGTCATCTCATATTCACTCTCCTTTCTTACAATAGTCTTAATCTCTTTACACCCTTATTAACACAGGTTCATTTGCTGCTGATAGTGGGATTGCTGGGGTAGAGTTATTTTTGCAGGTGTGGGCTTACTTTCTGGGCTTTGTGGTTTTGTTCTGGTAGCACCTGAACAACAGTGTACAAGAAGTGGTGGGTGGAGTGACCTTCAGTCAACCAACTGGAGGGAAGGACCCACCAAAGAATCACCCAACAATAATCAAAACCCAATTACATTCAGAGAGCCATCACAAAAAGCATAAAGGGCATCCCAAGACCATCAAGTTCAGGAGCTTAAGGAGACTATATCGCTGAATCATATAGATCTCCTACGACAGAAGTTCACACCACAAAGACAGGGAGTCAAAGAAGATCAATTTAAGAAGCAGAAATAAACAAGAAGAATCTCCCCTAAAATGGGGAAACAAACAACCCTCAATCAAAAGGAAAGGAGGAATCCCCAGAAAGAGTGCTAAATGAAGTATAGGGAAGTAAACTATCAGATATTGAGTTCAAAACAATGGTTATAAGGAAGCTCAATGAGCTCAGTGAGAACTACAAAAAATACAGGAAGCTACAAGGAACTTACTGAGAACTGCATCAGCATGAAAAAGGACATAGAAACTATCAATATGAACCAGGAGGAAATGAAGAATACAATTTCTGAATTGGAGAACACAGTAGAAGGAATCAAAAGCAGGCTAGATGAAGCAAATAATTGAATCAGTGAGCTGCAGAATAAGGTAGAAAAAAAATTTCCAGAAAGA
Source organism: Phyllostomus discolor (assembly GCF_004126475.2). Classification (NCBI taxonomy): domain Eukaryota; kingdom Metazoa; phylum Chordata; class Mammalia; order Chiroptera; family Phyllostomidae; genus Phyllostomus; species Phyllostomus discolor. The sequence continues at coordinate 152,061,841 of NC_040904.2, forward strand.
GCAAGAAAAGGAAAATAGACTCAGAAAGAACAAAGAGGAGTTAAGGGAACTGCAAGACAACATGAAACATAATAATATCCATATAATAGGGATACCAGAAGGAGAAGAAGAAGAGCAAAGGATAGAAAACTTGTTTGAAAAAGTAATGATGAAAACTTCCCCAATTTAATGAGAGAAAAAGTCACACAAGTCCAGGAAGCATAGAGGGTCTCAATTAAGATGAACCCAAAGAGGCCCACTCCAAGACACATCATAATTAAAACAGCAAAATTCAAAGACAAAGAAAGAACCTTAAAGGCAGCAAGGGAGAAACAAGAAGTATTAACATACAAGGGATTTCTGATAAGGCTAGCAGCTGATTTCTCAATGGAAATGCTCCAAGACAGAAGGGAATGGCAAGAAATATTCCAAGTAATGAAAACCAAGGATCTGCAACCAAGATTACTACCCAGCAATGGTAGTAATCATTTACAATGGGAGGTGAAATAAGTCTTTTCCCAGACAAAAGAAGGCTAAAAGAATACACCTCCACCAAACCAGCATTGCAAGACATGCTAAAGGGACTGGTTTAAGAAGATAAAGAAAAAGAGTGAGAGAGAGAGGAGCATAGGTACAAAGGGGGAAACTGGCAATGAATACAATTAGAAATGAAAGGAGAGAAATTAAAATGGATACCACAGAAATACAAAGGATTGTAAGAAATTACTACAAACAACTATATACCAAGAAATTTGAAAACCTGGGTGAAATGGACAACTTTCTAGAAACATATAATCTTCAAAACTGAATCAAAAAGAGGCAGAAAGCCTGAACAGACCAATAAAAGCTAGTGAAATTGAAGCAGCAATCAAAAAAATTTCAGCACACAAAAGCCCTGGACTGGGCAGTTTCACAGGAGAATTTTATAACACATTTAAAGAAGATCTAACCCCTATCCTTCTCAAACTGTTCCAAAAAATCCAAGAAGAAGGAAGACTCTCAAACTCTTGATGAGGCCAGCATCATCCTAATCCCAACAAAATTAAAGGCACAACAAACAAAGACATCTACAGAGGCAATATCACTGATGAACATAGACAATAAAATGCTCAACAAAATATTGTCAAACTGAATGCAGCAATACATTAGTAAGATCATACACAATAATCAAGTGGGATTTGTCCTAGGGATCCAAGTATGGTACAATATTTGCAAATCAATAAAAGTAACACATCATATAAACACAAGGAAAGAGAAAAATCATATGATGATATCAACAGATGCAGAAAAAGCATTTGATAAGGTACAGCACCCATTTATGACAAAAAACATTTAGCAAAGTGGGAGTAGAGGGAGCATACCTCAACATAGTAAAGGCTGTGTATGAGAAACCTACAGCCAACATTATAGTCAATGGGCAAAAACTAAGAGCTTTCCCACTAAGATCAGGAACAAGGCAAGGGTGTCCACTTCCCTCACTTCTACTCAACATAGTACTGGAAGTTCTAGCCACAATGATCAGACAAGAAAAAGGAATAAAAGGCATCCAAATTGGAAAGGAGGATGCAAAACTTTCATTGTTTGCAGATAACATGCTAGTGTACATAGAAAACTCTATAGACTTCACCAAAAATCCACTTGACTTAGTAAGTAAATTTGGCAAAACAGTGGGATACAAAGTCAATATTCAGACATCAAAGGCATTATTGTACACCAAAATTGTTTGTACACCAACAATGAAATATCAGAAACAGAAGTTAAGGGGAAAAATCCCATTCGATATAGCAACAAAAAATAAAGTAACTAGAAATAAACCTAACCAAAGAGGTAAAAGACCTGTACTCAGAAAACTACACAACACTGAAGAAAGAAATTAAGGAAGACACAAACAAATGGAAGCATGTAGAATGTTCATGGAATGGAAGAATCAACATCATCAAAATGTCCATACTACCCAAAGCAATTTACAGATTCAACACAATCCCTATTAAAATACTTAAGACATATTTCACAGATATAGAACAAACACTTCAAAAATTTATATGGAAACTTAAATGACCCTGAATAGCTTCACCAATGTTGAGAAAGAAAAACAAAGTAGGAGGGATCATAGTACCTGATATCAAACTATCAGATATCAGGTACTTGTAATATCAAACTATTACAAGGCCACTGTAATCAAAAGAGTTTGTTTGGTACTGGCATAAGAACAGACACACATATCAATGGAACAAAATAGAGAGCCCAGAAATAAACCCATGTCTATATGGTCAATTAATATTTGACAAAGGGAGCAGGAAGACAAAATGGAGTAAAAATGACCTCTTCAACAAATGGTGTTGGAAGATCTGGACAGCTACATGCAAAAAAAATGAAACTCGATCACCAACTTACACCATACACAAAAATAAACTCAAGATGTATAAAAGACTTAAATAGAAGTCATGATACCATAAAAGTCCTAGAGGAAAATATAGGAAGGAAAATTTCATATACTCCATGCAGCAATATTTTCACTGATATGTCCCCTAGAGCAAAGAATAAACAAATGGGACTACACCATATTAAAAAGCTTCTGCATGGCTAAAGAAAACACCAGCAAAATGAATAGGGAACAAATCATATGGGAAAAGGTATTCACCAATGATACCTCAAACAAGTGTTTGATCTCCAAAATATATAAAGAACTCACATGACTCCATACCAGGAAGACAAATAATCCAATGAAAAAAAATGAGCAAAGGACCTGAACAGACTTGAACTTCTCCAAGGAGGACATACAGAGGGCCCAGAGACATATGAAAGGATGCTCAGCATCACTAGCCATCAGAGAGATGCAAATTAAAACCACAAAGAGATACCACCTCATACCAATCAGAATGATCGTCATAAACAAATCAACAAACAAGTACTAACAAAGTTGTGGAGAAATGGGAACTCTAGTACACTGTTGGTGGGAATGCAGACTGGTGCAGCCACTGTGGAAAACAGTATGGAATTTCCTCAAAAAACTAAGAATGGAACTGTCTTTTGATCCAGTGATTCCACTGCTAGGATTATACCCTAAAAATTCTGAAACACCAATTCAAAAGAACCTATGCACTCCAATGTTCCTAGCAGCATTATTTACAATGGCCAAGTGCTGGAAACAGCCTAAGTGCTCATCAGTAAAGAAGTGGATCAAAAAACTGTGGTACATTTACACAATGGAATACTAGGCAGCAGAAAGAAGCAACTCCTACCCTTCTCAACAGCATGGATGGAACTAGAGAGTACTATGCAAAGTGAAATAAGCCAGGCAGTGAAAGGCAAATACCATGATCTCATCTGTAAGTGGAACCTAATCAACAAAACAAACAAGTGAGCAAAATAGAACCAGAGACATGGATATTAAGAACAAAGTGATAGTGGCCAGAAAGGAGGGGGGAGGAAGAAAACAGGGAAAGAAGGGAAGGGTCAATCAAGGAACATATATAAAGGACTATGGACAAAGACAACAGGGAGTGGGGGAGGTTGAATATAAGAGGTAGGGGTTGGTAGGGCAGGGGAGAGTAATGGGGGGAAATTGGGACAACTATAATTAACAACAATAAAAAAATCAAAATTATGAAGACCTTCCCCTCTCTCCCAGATCTATCTGTGTAAGTAGAAATGAAGCCATCATAGGGCAAGAGTCTCTTAGAAAATTTCCTTGGAAGATGGAACTCTTCCCTGACTCCTCTCAAATCAGAGCAGCCTATCTTAGAGGTTATCACAAGAGCCTAATAAATTGAGTTTAAGCATTTCCCCAGACTTATCCAATCATCCAGGACCCTTGCCTTTCAATGAAGATTTCTTTATAGGATGACGGAGAAAATGACTTACAGAAAAGACTATGAAGACTAGCCTTAATCATAATGAAAATCTGTCCTTCCACTTGTTTGTTCTCATCAAGACTAGTCCTTCCCCACCAGCTTGTATATTTTCTGAAGCTGAACATCCTTTAAAAAATTCCAGAAGAATCTTGCAAAATGTCAATCTATTTTGGAAGCAGCAGAGCCTGACTGCCTTATTCTGCATCACAGTTAGTTTAATGTAGATTTAACTTTAATTTGAGATTTATGAAAAATAGTAACATAAGTCAGTAACCTTTATTGTTTTAAATCCTGAAAAGATAAGCCATTCTTTTTATTGTTATTATTCTGTTTTCACTCTTTTATATTTGAATATTAGGACTTCATATTGAAACAGAAAATTCAAGTCATGTACACAAAAGAATGGTTTCTACTGTGTAGGATAAATAATTGTCGTAACTAGGCAGGCATTTAATGGTTCAGTTTAGTCAATAATTAAAACTATTTGTATGTAAATGGCAAAGTTGGAAGTTCAGAAGTGGGGTCCTACATACCAAAAGCTTATGTTCCAGATATGTTTTGTTTGGCTTACATAGTGATTTTTGAAAATGAGAGCTAAATACCAATGTTTAAAATTCAGATTTCAGATAACTATATAGATTTCTAGTTTTTCTGGAAACAAGGCAAGATCTGGCTGTACGGTGCTGCTCGTCATGCCTGACAAGGAAGGACCCCGACTCCCTTTGGGAGGAAACCTATGCCCTGCCCATCACGGATCACCGCAGTCCCCACCACTTCCTGTTATTGTGCCTGTGTGAGAGAGGCTGGCTTTGCTCATGAACATTTACCTGCCCTTCTCCAGCAGGCATTTGGATTTTTATCCTCGATTTTGAGTTTTGTATTTCCTGAAATTTCCTCATGCCATTTCTGTTGCTCCAAATTTATCCCTACACTTCTTCCTTTTCATTTTCATGCTCCACTTCTTGGTGCCACTGCCATGCGTGCCAAGGTCAGTTGCAATGTTGGCATTCATGCTGAGGTCTTTCAAGCTAGTTTTGTTCAAACATATGTATCTGGAGCAAGAAACATTGTTTTCCCTTGTGCTTGAAAATGAAACCAGTTTTCACTTATTACCAAAAAGTGTGAAGCCCCTAAAAACCACTGCTATTTGAGACCTGACTGCAGTCAAACTTGCACAGTTTTGCTCTTTGATGACCTGTGCAGCTGCTATAGACACAGTCAGCTCTATTTTAGGACTCTTTCTATAAGCATACAAATTCTATTTTTACTTTTATTAGTGTGCTTTCTCTAGAAGCAGTGCTAAGGTTCTGAACTTCCTATAGAAGTCCATAAACATGTTTTACACTAAGTAGCAATTCAAATGTGTCATTACTATAAAAAGCACTTAGCTGTCAGGAAGGTATTCAGGACATAGAAGAATCATAAAGCAAACTGCTTATTCAACATTACTGCTTAAATATCTAAAAAATAGGTATCTCGAACTTAGCATGTCTAATATTGCCGGTCTGAGCTCTACCTCTCCAAACCTTTATTTCTTTAAATCTCATCATGTCCCCTGTCTCAGCAAATGGCAACTCCAGCCTTTCAATTGCTCAGGCTAAAACCTTGGAGTCATTCTTCATTTCTATCTTGCCCTTACACCTCACATTCCATCTATCTGCAAATTCTGTTGGTTATACATTTAAAAAAGGCCAGAATCTATCCAGTTCTCACTACTACCACTAATATCAACATAATCAAAGGCATCGTGATCTCTCACCTGAATTACAGACATAGACTCTTACCTGGTCTCCCTTGCCCTCTTTAGTCGACATAGTAGTGATACTATTCTCTTTCAAAGGTAAGTAAGATCATGTCACTCCTCAAAACTCCCCCAAATTCCCCACTAGGCAGAGTAAAAGCTGAAATCCTTGGAATAGTGAAGAGTTTCCATATGATTTGCATGCTTCCCATCATGTCCTTAACGTCTCTAAACTAATGTCCGGTCTCACCTGCCTTGCTCACTTGACTCCAGCCGCACTGGCACTATTGCTGTTCCTCAACTATGTCACGCATGCCCCTCAGAGCTTTTGCATCTCTTGGATCCTCTGCCTAAAATGCTCTTCCCGTAGAAAGTCCTAATCTCCTTGGGGTCTTTACTAAACCTGCTTAGTGAGGCCTGCCCTGACTATCCTATTTACAGAGTTTTCTCTTTGCCATATTATGTATTCTATTCAGTTGTTATCTCTTAGTTCCCTCTGCAGTGTGTATGCTCCACAACATGTGCTTTATGAGGGCAGGGACTTTTGTCATTCTTTTTCCCATTGCTGTTTTTCAGTACCTAGAACAACACCTGAGACATAATTCCTCAGTAAATATTTGATGAACGAAGCAGGTAGAAATGGCATCAGTCTAAACTTTTCTCTTTCTAGCATTAGAGTCTGCAAAGAAGAATGCAAGCTTCCAATCATGAGCATATGCATATGATCTTTAAAAGGACAGAAGCCAAAATAGAAGTTTTCTTACATTTTCTAGACATGACAAGCAACTCCTGGTTTATCAAAGCAAATCCTTACTGCTGAATTCCAAACATGTGAACCTTAATCATATCTGTATGATTAATGGGAAAAAGTTACCATTTCAAGTTAAGTCCCGCTAAGACTAAATATGGTTGCTTGCTCTTGTCAACTGCAGGGAGTACTCCAATGCATCTTAAGTAAGGCCTTTGGGGAGGCCTGTTTAGAGGCCTGTTTCTGGATCTGAGTTCCACTGTTCATTTAGTGACAGCATTGACTTCTGCATTTGCTTTGTTAAATTACTTAAACAAGGAACCCATTAGATGGAGGTGTCCCGAATACCTTAGTAGCCTGCATATATAAACAAGCCAAAATCTTACCCTATAAATCCATCCAGGTTAAGAAATCGAACCTAAGGACACCTAACCACAAATAGCCAAATAGGCTTTCCCAAATGAAGTAAATACTTAAGTTATAGCCAGTCAGATAATTTTCTTGCTTTTCTTCTGTATTTTTTTACTAAAAGTCTTTCCCAAGCTCCCGTCAGTGTGGGTATGTTACTGGACTGGGGTCTGGCCCTGCGTGGCTCTGCCTAAGGCCGGCTGTAGTGTGTGGGTTCTTGACTTCATGTAGGAAAGATTTCACAACGTGAGTCCAGGTGAATATGAGGGTACCTTTATTAAACCTGGGGACAATGAAACAAGGAAGGGCTTAGCATAGAGGAAGAGCCTAGGCTGGGCTGCCATAGCTCACTGGGAGGTCAGAGGAAAGGTGGCTCTGGGGAGAGGCTCAGAGGATTAGCCTGGGACAAGCTGCCAACTGCCCATTGCCTTCAAGTTTAGGAGATGGTGGGGGTGAGGGAAGAAGAGAGGAAAGAGAGCTGCTCCCCAAAGGGAGAGCAGAGGCTGGGTCCTTTGTCTTGAGGCTTTTCTCTCTCTCTTGCAGGTGGGAACCTTAGGGGAGGTCTCAGGGGAGGGTCTCAGCAGAATAACTGTCAGTTCTCCAGGTGCCCTTTCAGGGTCATGGTCTCCTCTGATTGGTCAGTGGCAGGGCAGAGGTGTTTGGTCATTGCAGTTGGTTCTGGTGTCACCCACCTGGTTTTGCTGCTTTTCTGGGCCTGCAGCTGAAATATAACTGAGGCCCAGATGTTTTCTCCAGGGAGGAAGGTCCAGGGGAGGAGAAGTTCCCCTGGGGGCAAGGTCCCTGTTTCCCCAGTTTTGCTCCTGTCAGGCCTTCCACCCTGGTGACCATCTGCACCTGGCTGTAAATTGCTTGGTCATTTGTGTTCAGCTGTCTGTCTCAGTTTTCCTCTTCTATTTGCCAGGAAATTTTTCTAGCTTCTAACTCCCCTGTCTCAAGTGGAGCATTTCCAACCATTTCCAATTTGGCCCTGCCTGATTCAACTTTCCTTTATGCCTCAGTTTATCTTTTAACCATTCTAACACCTTAATATGGATTAAGATGCTACAACGCTTAGACCTGTATTATTTAAATATAGTGTAATCATTCTGAACTTGAAAAAATATATAACAGCAGGAAAAAAGACAAAAAAAAAAAACCCAAAACCCCAAAATCTGCTACTATAGTAGAAACAATTACAAAACAATACCAAATGGATACTATTTGGACCATTTTAAAGTTTCTGTTAACTGTTGATTTGTTAGGGTTAATTTAGACATGAGTGTGATCATCATTCATCATATATGCCATCAAAAAATTGATATGGAATTTGATCAATTGTCCAATGCAATTATTAATTCTGGAGTTGGTGTTCATTATTTCAGAGAATTTTTAATGCTTATTTTCCTTCAGAGCACTATGAGACAAGTGAAACCCGGGGCTGGCGATTAAGCTCTTAGTCTGTGGAATCTGGCACTATCTCCTGGTATATATACTGTGAGAATTACATTAAATTTGTAGGACACCCAATAATAATAGCTAATATTTACAAAGCTCTCACCCTGTACAGGCATGGTTCCAAGGGATTTACATATATTAACTAACTATAATGCTATGAAGAGGAGACTGTTCTACATGAAGAAAAAGTGTTTCTCTACCCATTTAGGGTTCCTGGCTGGGTCGGAAATTTCACTTACAAAGACATTCACAAGAGAAAAACATACAAATTATATTAACATTTTACATGTTCATGGGAGACTTCTCAAGAAAATGAAGACCTGAAGAAGTGACCAAAACAGGAAGCTTTTATACCTTTTAGACAAAGAAACAATAAATTTGTGAAGAATTGACAAGACAAATGGGTTTTTACTATGGGTAGTATGTGGTGAAGATGTAACTTGGAAAATAAGGGTTAGTTTGACAAGGTTTGCTTGTACAGGTTTCTCGTCCCCAAACCTCCCATCTCTGGTGATTAAGAATGTGTCCTTTCCTCCTGGTACAAGGAGGGAATCTTTCACATGGGAGTTTTAGGACCCGTTTCAGGGAAGACGGATGAGGAGGGTGAGGTCAGAGTGACCTTTTTGCTTCTGCCATCTTTTTAAATTCTTTCAGCTTAAGATATTTAATATACTAAGGTGCCATATTTTGGGGTGCGGTGTCTTGAACCCCATTACTGTTTTTATCTCCATTTTACAGAAAAGGAAACAGGTAAAATGAGGTAAAGTAACTGATGTAAGGTCATAGATCCGATTAGTTGCCACACCTGGTTTGGACCTAGGTAGTCTGGCTCTAAAGTCTATGCCCTTAGCCATTGCTATATTTTTTAAAAAGAGAATAATTGTGTGGTGTAATAAGAAATATGTTGGTCTTTGTGTCTGGTTTCTGGGAGAGCTCCTAAAATCCTTGGAATTTCTTGTGAGATAGGAGTGCCTTGTTATTCCTAAGGAGCCCCTTTGGAGCACACCTGAGCTTATGCTAATGAGGTGGTTTAGAGTGATCAGAAAGGGGAAAGACCTTCTGGAAATTAAGCTGGTCACCTCTGGGATCTGACACAACCTCCAGGTAATGTCATAGTGTCAGAAATGAGTTAAATTTGTACGATACCCTGTAAGTATCTGCTGAGAATTAGAGAATTTCTTGGTGGTGTTGGAAAGCACCCCAGAAATATAAAAAAGACCTCAAATAATTAAGTTATTTAGTCTTGCTGGAGATACACAATAAAATCAATCTCTTGCAGAATCAAAAGCACTGTTTTGAATTTGACAGCCTTTGAACAGATAGATTCAATCAAGAATATAAAAATCTAACTTCAAGGAACAAAACCTCTTATGGAAATGCCTTTCATCTCCTCACAATCTCTAACTCTCTGATATGAAATCCCAGAAGTGACTAAATACCACACAACATCAGAAAAGTGGTAAAAGTGCATAGCAGAATATTCTGCCCTAGAGATTTTTTTATTGAGGCTGCTACCTGGACTCTCATGGCACCCTTGGTTAGACACATGGAAAGTACAGCCTGTGGTAGGCATTCATCCACAGCCACCCCCAGGACAGTGTAGGACACCAACAACCCAGTGACGGTTGGTTATCCTTCCCAGGGAGAGAAAGCCAGGAGTTTGTAAAAAAACATAGTTGCCTCTTTGTACATTAGAGTCACACATATGGAACATGCTTTCAGAACCTACACCAACTTGCTTCTGCTGCACGTTTCTGACACAACAACAGTATCCCAACATTGAGAACTATAAATGTATTCCCTTACCTTCCCAGCCAGCTTTTTGAACATTTTTTAGTTTTTAATTTTAGGAACTAAATAAATTGAATTTCTTTAAATTATTCGATTTAATGATTTAGAAAAAATAATTTTAAAAAGAAAAATAAATCATTAAATTTAAAAAGATTTCCATATCTTTTTCAATGTAAACATGGCAGTAGCCTTTGGAAAAACACTTTTAGTGCTTCTTATTCTTATGCTTAAAACATAGTTTACCAATACAGTTAATTACTTTTTTCCCAGACATACCATTCTACTGTTCCTCAAAGCACAAAAGAAAAACATTTTTAGTGTGCATTCATTAAATGCTTGTTTAACACACCTTGAGAATCAGAGGACAATAGTAGTCTTTCTAAGATGTAAATCTTTCTGTGTTATACTTCATTCAGTGTTTCCACGACTCCCTACTGATTTAGGATAAAGTCCAAATTCCTTAGCATAGTATTTAGGGTAAGCAGGAGCCACAGCCTGCAGAATTTTGAACATGCTGGAATGCTTCCCGCAGTCTCCCCACGCCCTTCCTCTGGCCGCTGCCTGCTTTGGATCTGTGTTTGGCATTCTCAGTCTTTCCTGACCAGTAAGGAAGACCTGGTTCATTGCCCTCCTACATGCTGCTAGTTTACACATTCATTGCAGATAGAGACTATATTTTTGCCCTCATATCTCAGTGTCTAGCACAGTGTTGATACATAGTCTATGGCTGATAAGTGTTTGCCCAATCAAGGAGTAAATAGTGATCTATATTATCAAAAATTCACACAAGATGAAATTAGGTCATATATTTCTTCTACAGACTAGTCAAATGCCATCCAAGGCACACTCTTCATCTGTATTTTTCTTTTGAGATACTTTTAATTCATCCCACAAATATTTTTTGAATGTTTACTATTTTGTCAGGTACTCTTCTAGGTCTTTGGGATACTTGAAAGTGACAAAGATTGCTGCCCTATTGGAGTGTATATTCTAAGAAGGAGACTGACAATAAACATAATAAATAAATAATTACCTATGGTGTTAAGCGATCATTATTATGAGGAGAAAAAGTGGAGTCAAGGAAGAGGGATCAGAAATGTGGGAGGACAGGGTCCAGGTTGCAATTTTAAATAAGGATGTTAGGTGGGCCTCAGTGAAAGGGAAACATTTGAACAAGGATTTACAGAGGTAATCAAGTGTTCCTCCCATAGATGTCTAGGGGGAGAATGCCCAGCCAGAGAACAAGTAATACAAAGGCTAGATCATAGGTAAGAGTTTGCTGAGCTTGTTCCAGGAACAGCTCAGGGGCCAGGGTGGTTGGAGCAGAGTGAATGAAGGGACAGAGGGAAAGGTGGAGGCAGAAAGGAGATGTCTGCTGTCAACATGGTGGGCCAAGAGGTGCAGGGCCTACGTTCTACTCCAAGTAAAGTGGAGAGCCTGGGAGAGGAACACCATGATTTGGCTCACATTTTTAATATATAAGCTCCATGTGGGGAACAAGCACTGTTTTAGTAAACAAGAAAATGGCCTTTCTTTGACCAGTTTCTTGTGCAGCCAATTCCGTGCCAAGGGAAAAGTCGCATCCTATGCATCTGAACCTCATCCAGGATTTCTAGGCCAAGTTACCTTGGCTCACAGGAACATTATGACCTGTGGCTAGGTTTTTCCCAATATTCATGGTCAAGTTGATGTTTAAGACACTATCTTAAGATGGAATATAGAAAAATGTAATTTTAATTTCGATTTTAAAATATTATTTCAAAACAAGTAGTGGTAAGAATTCTTATAACAAGGGACACAAGATGAATGATGCAGTGTATGAATTTAAAGTTGCAGCAGCTATGCAATTGTCCTGCTGAATACTACAGTCTTGTTGAATTAAATGCTCATGTGGACCTTTAGAACAAGGGTAATGTTAGAGAAATCATCACTTTTAACTGTTGTCAATTTTTACTATATCTAAAGAGAATGTATACATTTACCCAAACTGGTTGGTCCTAGAGACGTTTTGACATCAGCCAAAAGGAAAAGTTGCAAAAAGTCTATTTCAAAAATAAACTATTTTTTAAAATATTTTACATAAGAAGACTAAAAATTGCTAATAAACCTGACCAAAAAATGTTTAACCACCTCAGTGACCAAAGAAATGCAAAGGAATCATGAGGTACTGAAAATGAATTTTAAGAAGAAAAAAAAGGAAAACATAAAAGAGAGACAATATTCAAATATTTGGGTGAGAATACAAGAATTTAGTGAAACACTCTCATATTGCTAGGGAGTGAGAACAACGGTATTCTCACACTGCTCATGAACAGAAAGCAATGTCATACTGTGGGTTATGAGTCTGAAAAAAGATCACATCCTTGAGGCTTTTACTTTTACTCCTGGGAAAGCTTGTTTAGGAAATGATACCAAAAACAATTTTTTAATTACATCATTATTTGAGAGAGAAATTATACATCTTCCAATAAAGGGAGGGTTAAATAAAATATTTTAAGTCCATACTGAGAAATGTTGTACAACTTTAAATAATTTATAAAAAATGAATGAAGTGGGAAAATATGTATAGCAATAAGTTTGATGTAGAATGAAATGAGGTTCAGACACATGGTCTCAGCACATACAAATATATGATGAAAATAAAAACTGGGTTGAAATCCACTAAATTTTTAACAGTAGTTATCTTTGAATGGTGATATCATAGGGAGTTTTATTTTCTCTTATATTTTCGTACACAGTGTTTATAATAAATAAGCCTGTGTATTTCTAATGCTTTTCTATTTAATATAAACTTTGTGTTTTAATATGTAAATCTAGTTAAAATTTCTCTATGTAAACATAAGATTATATTTAAATAAAATAAAAATATATTCAGGAAATAGCTAAACAGTAAAAAAAGTGAAATATTTCAACCTAGTCAACGGCATGAAGTGAATACGGGAAAATTGTACAGATCAGAACATCTTAATTGAAGACAATTATGAATTCTCTAAGTGCCAAACCACTGCCATTAGGTCTCTATCGATTTGAGTAAAATGAGTTAGTAACAGTCTATTTGGTGCTAACTGTAGGGTGTTTTAACATTGACCAAATTATTCATGAAACGGATTTATGGAGTTCCGCAAGATGGTCCAAGCCTGAAAAGCGCTGTCCTTAGTGCGACTGCTGGATCGAAAGGCAGTTCCATCCTCAGTTTTCTGAGGCAATTCCATACCATTGAACCTAATTAACAAAACAAACAAATGAACAAAATAGAACCAGAGACTTGGAAACAAAGAACAAACTGACAGTGACCAGGGAGGAGGGGGAGTGGGGATGGGGGACGGGGGAAGGGGGGAAGAGCCCCCCAAGGAATGCAAATAGAGGGTTGACTGTGGGGTCAGGGGAGGAATGAGAAGGGGAGAGCAATGGGGGAAAAGGCAGGACAACTGTAACTGAACAACAATAAAAAACTTAAAAATGAAAAAAGTGCTTGTCATTAAGGCACAGATACACAGGACAGATGTTTCATGTAAAAATCAATACGGAAAAGGAATGTTTGTAAGAGAATCTAAACCCTAAATACCTACAAGTGTCCTCAACTAGGATGTGTGGAAGAGAAATGATGCTAGTTTACAACTCTTGATGAACCTGTTCAAAATCCTCCACATTGGCATTGCTGAGGAAAACATCACTGTTCTCCAGTCTGGTATTCCACTCTTCTGGTGATTTTGTTCAAAGATACGCTGTCTTATTGACAGGCTTGAAACAAATAAAGAAGTAACAGCTTCTCTTTTTCTGGGAGGCTTTTAGCCTTTTAAAGGCAAGCCATTTAATTTTGTTACTAGTAAAAACAGGTATTGATTCTTTAAAGAACACATGCTTTTTCTTTTTCTCCCGAGTTAAGTCTTTGCTCAGGACCTTTGGAAAATCAACCTTTTCAGAGCTGCACTTCATTATGAGGTAGCTGTCTTCAATGAGTTCAAAGCATCCCCAAGAGGTCTTCCTTCTCCTGGGAGCTCTCATCCACCAGCTAGATTATCCAGGTGTCCAACCTTTTGGTGTCTCTGGGCCACACTGGAAGAAGAAGCGTTGTCTTAGGCCACACATTAAATACATTACAACATGCAATAACAAGAAAAATCTCATAATGTTTTAAATAAATTTATGATTTTGTGTTGGGCTACATTCAGAGCCATCCTGGGCCACATGCAGTCCATTGGCCACAGACTGGACACTGCTGCCACCTTGGTGGCCCAAACTGTCCCAAGGCTACTTCAAAAGCAAGCTAAGTACATGGGCATTCAAATTGCTGTTCAGAGTGTATTTTTCCCTACAGATAGATTCAAAGCCTGGTGATTAGTATAATGATGGAGATTCTAAGCAATCTCCTTAAACAAAGCCACATGAATATTTCCAGGACTTCTGCTTTGCTCTCTGGAAAGGTAATTTCCTAGAAGTGCTGTCCTAGTTCATCCAGGTGAGCAGTTCCTTCCTGAAGAAATTTTCGCCCTGCACCACGCATGCTTTGATGCTTTTAAGTATTTTGTTGAAACCCACCTCTCCAAGCAGTTGGTCACACACACATTTAGGCTTCTTCCTTCAAGCAAGGAAGGACAAAGTACGAATCCCATGCACATTCCAGCAAGACATTTTGCATTTTGGAGAACTCCTAAGTCATTAAAAAAAAAAAAGACATAATGCTATCCCAAGTATAATACTCAAAAGCGGTGGTGTGGGGGCACCATTTTTCTGTTAAATTAAATTCCTCACTTTTACCTTTCTACATTTCTTTTAAGTCAGTTCATACTGAACTTGCTGAAATATGAGCCAGCTTCCCTGGGAGGGAGCTTGGGGGTGAATCATTTAGCCCTAGTTAAGCCTCAGATGACTGCAGCCTTATATGACGCCAAGATTACTGCTTAGTTACACACTTACATACTACATTGTTTTTTAGAATTGCCAGGTCTGGATTCAAGGGGACAACTTCATGTCACCGTGGCTACCTTGACCTCCTACAGAGAGCAGCTTGCCTTGGGAAACCAATATGGAAATATTGGTTTCCCAATATTTCCCAGTAAAACTTACCTGTCCATTTAGCCACAGGGAAGATGTAGGGGAGACTTTAGCTTTAAACTTTAAATGTTCAAGACCAGTTAACTTCAACGTCACTTCTAAATCTCATCAAATGTTCAGTGTTCTGTGCCTGGAATGTTTACAGTTCAGATCATCTTGCAATGTCTCTTGATTATGTTGTCCTTTGTTTTTGTCTATTTTTTATTTGGTGGTGAATCAAGGTATGCAGAATGATTGAGTTACTCAGTTTACTGAAATGAATGGTTTTGCTTTCTATTCACAGGTGTTCTGATTGTGTTCACTTGATGTTCCTTCCAGCTATTCCAGAGATACCGTTATTTTCAGATTCTTTGTATTATGTGCCACAGACACTTCAGATATCTTAATAGTGTCAACAAAAGCTCACTGCTACCACTCTAATGTCAGCAGAAATCCCCAATCTGGGGTGTGGTATGGGAAAAAAGAAACCTTATTCAGGTGAACAGTTTGTAAACCAGGGAAACACAGCCCCCACGGGAAACCAGAAGTGCACTAACCTGAGACAAAGGGGAAGCTCACTTACACAGAGGAAGTGCTTGCACTGGCCCCTGATAGATCCATTTCCATGCAAATGAGGAGTACACATTTCCACAATTTGGTCCAAATAGCACTGTCATGATTTGTTGGAATCACATGTCCTGATTAGTAAATACGGAGCCGCTGTGATTTGTTGATAAAGATGTAAACGAGGATATAGCTGCATAGCTGTGAATGGATGAGATAGGTCTCAGCCCACTGAGACCATAATTCGCACTATGGTCGAAATATGATTCCAGAACTCTTTTATAAAGTTTGGCTCAGGTGGCAGGGACATAGTGCAAGAGGCCTGATGGGTCATTCTGTGGCTTTTCCAGGAAATAGAGTGTGTGAGAGGCATCTGCGAACAATGGCCACTGGACTCTGATTATGACTTTGGGCCCAGTTAACCACAAGGAGTCCTGTTTGGCAGGTATACCCCTTCTCAGGGTCAACAATACGAAGAGTGTAAGGGTATTTTTACAAATCTTTACGGCCATTTTGTAGGAATCTGATAAAAGTTGGATAAGGAACCATAATGGTGTGTATGAGATAAAGAAGATATTTGGGGGAAAGAGCTGGTCTTCAGCAAATCTCTGAGATAGGCCAAAGGTCTCTTCTGAGGGTGAACAATCTGCCTTCCCCTTCTCCGCCTTTTCTCTGGGTGCTCGTGACGGATCGTTACACCAGGTTCACTGGACTAGCAAATTCATCTGAAAGCTCTGGGATTTAGGTAAGATAAGTTACTAATATCCCTCCCTCTTATAGATAAGCAAACTGAAACTTAAAGTAAGGTGTCTAGCTTAGAGTCATACAACATGTTTGTGGCAAACACAGAACTTGAAAACATGGTTTTGGGTTTTTTTTTTTGGCTTAAAATTCAGTACTTTTTCATATGCAAGTAATGCCTGAACTAACATGGTTTTATTTTTTTTTTGTCTATAAATGACCTGTACATAATGAATAATTGACTTTTGCATCTTTTTAAAACTGAATATGTTTATGGCTCCTACTAATTGCATGAGAGCCTAACGACCTGCTTTACAGGGTTGCTGTGAAGCTAGAGTGTGATGAGACCCACGAAGCACTCAGCAGGGTGTCTGGGCGGCAAGGGCCGCTGCACACGCTATCCTTTCCCTCGGGCGCTAGCTGCGGGAGCTGGGACCCAGAGGTCTCTCACTGGGATTTCAGGACAAAATGTTATCACCCTTTTATTTTAGTGTAACGCTAAGCAAAAACTAAGGAGTTTTTTTAAAATGTGAAGATCTTTGCTAGTGAATGTACAATTTGTGTGTGTGTGTTTTAAAGATTTTATTTATTTATTTTTAGAGAGGGAAGGGAGGGAGATAGAGAGAGAGAGAAACAACAATGTGCGGTTGCTGGGGGTCATGGCCTGCAACCCAGGCATGTACCCTGACTGGGAATCGAACCTGCGACACTTTGGTTCTCAGCCCATGCTCAATCCACTGAGCTACACCAGCCCGGGCTACAATTTGTGTTTTAATACCAGAACTAGTTTACTCACATCTTCTCTGTCACTAATCACCTGGCTGCATTATCCTTGGACCTTAAGCAATCTGTAACCCAAAGTTGTGAACTCTGACAGCATATCTATTCTTTTCTGTTAAGTTGGAATACTCTAGTCTCTTCTGAGAAAAGAAAGAGTATATAATTAGCTGACTATTAAGACTACAGTCTTAATAATTAATATGCCATCTTTTCCTTGGATATATTTTCCTTTTAAAAAGAACAACCAAGTCTGACCAGTGTGGCTCAGTGGATTGGGTGTCATCCTGCAAAGCAAAAGTTTGCCAATTCAATTCCTAGTCAGGGCACATACTTGGGTTGAGGGTTTGGTCCCCAGTTGGGGTGTGTACAAGAGGCAACTGATCAATGTTTCTCTCTCACATCGATGTTTCTCTCCCTCTTTTTCTCTTTCTCTTCCCCTCTCTCTAAAAATAAATACAATCTTTTTTCAAAAGAACCAAGGAAAAGAAATACTTAAAGCAAAGGCTTGAATATCTCATGGTGGAATTTCTAATAACATACATGAATAACACTTTGGTACAGTAGATTGGGGGAAAGGAGAGTATTTTAGAAAAGAGGAAGGTTTCCCTCAAATTACCCTCAGAAGGGCTAACATTTTTGCGTTGTGTACAAATGATGTTTTTAATAATCATTTGAATGGTTTCAGGGAATGAGTTAGAACCTCATCTTTTCTCCTCTGTTTGAATGGTTGACCAGAGCCAACAAACTAAAACTACGAAAGCATCATAATGAGAAACCAAGGTTTTGGGGGTCAGACAAATCTAGATTCAGATCCTTAGCCACAGGCTAGCTGTGTGTCCTATGAAACATCACAAACTGACCTTCAGGTTTTGTTCTGAAAACAGAGGTAACCCCTTGGTTGTGGTAAAGCATCAACACTAGCCCAACGTGTTCTATACATGACTTCTACTACGTCTTTGTTTTAAGCGCAACTCAGCATAGATACCTTTCCTTCTCTTCTCCAGATAAAGGCATGATTTCTTGGATTTGTATCTTAAAACCAGGAAAATGTTTAGGAATTGGCAGCAGTTTGGAACATGGAGAATGATTTAGCATCTCCTCTGGGAAGTCAGGGCAAGCAACTCCACAGTAGAGATATTCTTCTTGTGCATCCTCAAGATTTTATTTACTATTCAAAATACTGCACAAGTTAAAAAAGAGGAAGATTAACTAGATCCAAATCCCTGCTCTCCTTTTCTAAGATCTAAATTAAAAGTCATCATGAGATACCTGTGTGCTGCACAAGCTGCTAAACTTTGAAACTTACAGCCCTCTTGACTCTGTGTCTTAGGAAATTTGATTTTGAGAACTAATTTTAGAATAACAGTCCTACACAGAGTCCCAAATGTTCCTAGCTCCCTAGGACTTATAATTTCAGAGCTCCTCAGCGAAAATCCTAACATACAATTTTTCTCTTTTTTTGATAAATCACATAATATATAAATTCTGTGGAAGTCAGCATTAGAATCCTATGTATAACTATCACTTAAGTCTCCGATAAGGCAGAATTTACAGTAAGTACCCTAGCAGATCTCAATAAATTTGCCAAAGACCAAAATGTCTACAAAATATGTATGCACAAAGACACATTTTTTTTTCATTTTAAACTGGCCTAAAACAAAATTGTTCCCCTTATCTGAACTCTTCACAGAACCCACACTCGCATTCTAAGGCCAGCAACCACCTGAATGATCACGCTCAGCTCTACGCTCTGCTCAGAAGGTAGCCCAACATTGGACACAGGTAAACCCTTAAAGCATTCTTACACATCGTTTCATCTTTTCCCTTACTTTCAGCTCAAAATGAGATCTTATTAAACGGTTTTGGCATCATCGGCCCTTTACTTTGGGATTAAAAAAAAATCCAGGTTGAACAGAAGTCACAAACTATGCCTCAAAGTCAGCCAAAGTCCATATACTTTGGTAGAATTCCTGATATTCAAATACTTAAAAACTTTCAGATTTGTTGATAGAACTTCTATTTTGTTTCCTCCTAACTTGTCATAGAACTTACATTCTGTGCCATGAAATTAAGTTCTATACCATTTTGTTTTCTGTTGTCACTCATTTCACAAGTAGTCCTCTTGCCTCTGCAATAAGATTTAAACTTTTTGAAGGAGGAATTCATGGTGTCCTAATGCGTTCTTGAACCCCTGCTATGTCTAACACTGAGTTTGATAATTAATAACTCGTCAACAAATATTAAATTAATTAAAATTAATACCTGACATTTGCAGATGTTATCATATATCTCCCTTTAACTAAGAGACTCAGTTTAAACAGATGCTTTTTCAAAACTTTTTTATTGTGGAAAATTTAGAGAAAATGTGTATAATGAACCACACGTACCCATCATCAGTTTCAACAATTATCAACTCATGGATGCACTTGCTTCATACAAGCAGAGTATTTCTGTAATTAATAGGTTACTTTTCAAAGCAGTTTTGGGTTTACAGGCTAGTTAAGTGGAAAGTACAACTTCCGTATACTTCTTTGTTTCTCCCTCCAGTTTTCCCTATTACTATTAATATTTTGCATTAATGCGGTACATTTATTATAATTGATTGGCCAATATCCTTACATTATTATTAACTAAAGTCCATAGCTCATTTTAGGGTCCACTCTTTGTATATTGTAATATAGTGACTTATAATAAGATATACATACTGTACAGTATTTGGTCTTTGTCCACTATTGCTGACACGAAGGTCTCAAATCCCATGGAATTTCCCAAGTGTTGAGAATGATTTCATTGTCTTTTGTTATATTAATGGAGTGACTTTTGGGAAGCACCCAAGGCTGGGAGATGGTTACCAAGGAAATGAATCATGTGATTAGAGGTTTGAAACTTTCAGCCTCACCCCTGACCCCTAAAGAGGGGAAAGGGGCTGAAGGTTGAATCAATGGCCAATGGCCAATGAGTCAATCATATATGCCTATATAATGAAGCTTCTAGAAAACTCCAAAAGGGTGGGGTTCAGGCAGCTTCCAAGTTGGTAAACCCATGAAAGTGTGAAGAGTGGCATTCCTGGAAAGGGCATGGAAGCCTCACACTCTTGCCCCATACTTCACCTTATGCATCTCTTCCATCTGACTGTTTCTGAGTTATTTTCTTTTGTAAGGAACCAGTGAGTGACTAATGAGAAAGACATTTCTCCAAGTTCTGTGTGCCACTCTAGCAAACTAATCAAATCAGAGGAGGACTTAATGGCAGCCTCCCAGCTATAGCCCATCAGTCAGAAGCACAGGTAAAAACCAGGGCTTGCAAGTGGTGTCTGAAGAAGAGAGGTGGTCTTATAAGACTGAACCCTTAACCTGTGGAACCTGATGCCATCTCTGGGTAGACAGTGTCAGGGTTGAGTTGAACTGTAAGACACTGAGCTGGTGTCTGGAGCATTGTGGGGAAACCACCTTCCACATATTGGAAGTCAGGTCCAGGAACCTAAATATACAATCTGTGGCATTAACAAATATACTGTATATGTATCTACCATTACCATACCATAGAGAATAGTTTTACCAAATAGTTTTTAATATTAAGAAAATAGTAGTAACTAACTCCTAATTACTTCAGGGTAAATTATATTCAACTATTAAAGATATTTCTATTCAAATTCATATTTTATGCCTATTATGATGATTTCACACACATTGTGTTACTCAATTCACAGCAACACTCTGAAGTAGGCATTTTTATCCCCATTTTCTAAATAAAGATATTGAAGCTCTGAAAGGTTAAATTACTTTCCAAAGTTCAAATAGCTAGTAAGTGACAAAGCAAGAATTCCAATCCAGACTAAGTGAGATTAACTCATGCTGCAAAATTTATGACTTGGTAAATGAGAGAAATGCTAAAATTAGTCTTTTCTACCATTTGTGGAACAATTAAGGATGCAATTGAAAGCAGATCCAGATGGCAGAAGCCTTCCCAGGAGCCAGGTTTCTTCCACTATGGCAGAGGAGTGATGATCTGGAAGTGGCCCTGGGGGAGTACTTGGTGTCCTGACCCACCTCCCCTGGGTGTGTGTTGTGTGTGGGAATGAATAACTGCAAGAGATGTGTCGGGTCCAGGGAGAGCTGAGTTTCAATCAGGCTCTGAAGCTGGAGGTAGGAAGTATATTTGCCATGGTGTAGAGGTTCTGTGTGGTACAGAGGAAATGGATGACGGAAAAAGGAGCAATGGAAGGTTATACAGGGAAGAGGAAGGAAAAAGCAAGGTGAGGATGAGTACAGAAGCCAGAGAGGTTTCTGTCTCAGCTAGTAGTTAATTAAGGGTAAGAAGAATGCAAGGTTTGATGGGCTTAACTGACCACAACATTTTCAGAAGGATCCCCCTTTTAAGCTCTCAGTAAGTGTTGGAATTGGCAATCTCCAGTCCATATCTGGAAAATCTGCAGTCAACTATCTGCTCTCTCGTTGCTCAGCACCACACTCCAGTCTGATACCCAGCAGCCTGGCCTGAGGCACACAAGGCAGTTCTACCAAGTCCTTCTGGGTGGTGGCCTGGTTTATGGGTACTGAGCACAGCCTGGTTGATGCACAGGTAGGACATCCACTTGAGTACTGGGCTGTGGACTTGGTTTTGATGGGGTGATCACTAGGAAAGAACATAAGTGTTTATGAGCAGGACAATGACAGTAAAAATAGCTTTTCAGAAGAATTCGGCCTTCTCCGGCTGCAGTGTTGGGCCAGTTCTTGGAAAAATTGCATCATAGGAGAAGTATACCCTTGAGTTTCCGAACTATGCTCTTTCTTCCACTTTGGTGGCTTCCTCTCCACTCTCTTGCATGACTCCACCATCCATGCTCCCATGGCCCACCACTAGAGTTTCTGAGCTGGGTGTGCAAGCATTTTGTCTCTCTGTTTTCCATAAGAATGCATCCATTTTATGTCTAATCTTATACTAATAGACCCTATTTCTATAATCACGAAATATACATGTTATAAATCTCCTCAAACTTCTCATCCTATGATTGAATGCCCACATAATACCTCCACCAAATGGTTATGACATCTATGTTTGAATACATTCAGGGACAGAAAACTTACTACCTTAAAGTGTAGCCTAGGACTTCTGGTTAAGATGGAGGTGTAAATAAACACAGCTTACCTCCTTGCACAACCACAGCAACAATTACAACTAAAATACAAAACAACTATCTGAAAGAATTGTCAGAAAATCAAGCTATATGGAAGTTTGACGAACAAGAAATTGAAGAAGTCACATTCATCCACGTGGGTAGGAGGGGTAGAGACTCAGAGTGGCTAAACAGGTAGTCTCACAGGTAGTCTAAACAGGTAGTCTTATCTTCTGGTAGTGCCAGAAGATAAGGCCGTATAACTTCTGGCTGTAAAAACCAGTAGAGGTTGGGACAGAGGGGGAAACTGTGGGATTCTCAGGCATCTACTTTTAAAGAGCTTGTAACAGACTTAGGATTTCCACAGACTCACTCCCTCTGGGCTCCAGCACTGGGACAGCAGGTGGAAGGGCACCAGTAGTATACGGGGAGACACTGAAGTGTCTGGTATCAGAGCAAATGCCAGAGGGCAGCTTCCTCCCAAACAAATCTCGAGAGGCTAGGCAGCAGCCATTGTCCCTTTCTGAGCTCTCCCCACACAGAGTCACAGAGCGGTGACACCATATCTGAGATTCCATCAACCTGGTTCACATGGGTTGCCCCACCCTGGCGATTACTGAAGGCTCCACCCCATCCAACTTACCGGAGTGCTTTTCAACAGTAGACCATAATACTAAGACAGAGAGTCAAAGTACCTCTATCTAATACACAGAAACAAACACAGGGAGTCAGCCAAAATGAGGAGACAAAGAAATATGGCCCAAATGAAAGCACAGAATAAGACTGTCAGCTGATTTCTCAAAAGAAACTTTGCAGGCTAGAAGGGATTGGCAAAAAGTATTCAACATGATGAAAAGCAAGGACCTACAACATAGATCACTTTATCCATCAGAGCTATCATTTAGAATGGAAGGGCAGATAAAGTGTTTCTCAGACAAAGTAAAGCTAAAGGAGTTCATCATCACCAAGCCATTATTATATGAAATGTTAAAGGGACTTATTAAAGAAAAAGATCAAAGTGATGAACATTAAAATGGCAATAAATTCACAACTATCAACAATTGAATGTCAAACTAAGCAAACAAGCAGAACAGAAACAGAAGCATAGAAATGATTGGAGGGTTATCAGCTGGGAGCAGGTAGGGGAGGATGGGGGGAAGGGGTTCAGGAATTAAGAAGTACAAATTGGTAGGTACAAAATAGACAGGTGGATGTTAAGAACAGTGTAGGAAATGGAGTAGCCAAAGAACATGTATGCATGACCCATGGTCATGAACTAAGTGGGGGATTGCTGGAGGGAATGGAGGGTGCTCAGTGGAGGGGAGCAAAGGGGAATCATTGGGGCAACTATAATCACATAATCAATAAAATATATTTTTTAAATGTAGCCTAGCTCTGAATAGGTCTGAGTGATAGAAAATTCTCCTTATTGAGTTAAAATCCTTACATGCCCCTCAGAGTATAACTTATCTTCTGCAGGCCATCCCCTCCAATATCTAACCCTAGGTTGATCTGACTGGTGCAGGTGCTAAATCCTGTGTCCTTCTAACATTACATGCCAATGGAGAAGGTGAGATCACAGTTCCAGATAAGGAATCTGCCTCTTCACTTCTTTTTAAACCATATTGCACACTTACTCCATGGCAGACTGTGCTAATTGTGAAGATTAGCTTAATTAGATTAATCCTCCCAGCAACCCCAGAAGGGAAGTATTGTCTTCTTTCTGCAAATGAGTAAACAAGGCTTAAAGAAAAACATGATTCTCCTTTTCAGGTCCTGCTGTGTTTTTTTTTAGACAGAGCCACACATGAAAACTGGGTCTTCTGACATTAAGGCCTGTCCTTCTGTTACAACATGACTGAGAGTAACCCTCCCCAACAATGAATGTCCAATGGAGCAATCAAATATTGGAAGTCTAGACAGAATTGAAAGCCTGGAGGCTAAGAGATCATTTGAAGCATTTTTAAAAAACATTTCTAAAAAGCAAAATTTATAGGTTGATTATTATCTTTGTTACTTTCAAAGCCAAGGTTAGTGTTATGAGATGGTGTCTCAGTTATGGTAAGAGACACTAGCTGCTGTGAGAGCGAACCCTAAATCTTGGTGGCATAACATGAAAGTCTTTTACACAAAGTCTAAAGCTGGTGTTCCTCTTTGGCAGGTGGCATTCTATGCGACCTGTAATGGGTTGGAGAAAAATCATGTGTTGAAGTCCTAAGCTCCAGTATCTCAGAACATAACTTTGGGAATAGGGCTGTTGCAAATATAATTAGATAAAATTACCAAGGTGGGCCTCTAATCCAATAGGACTGACGTCTTTATAAAAGATGCCACACATGCAGGGAGGGTATCAGGGGAACATGAAGGCAACCATCTACAAGCCAGAAGAAAATCATAGAACAGATCCTTCCCTCACAGCCTTCTAAAGATATTATTCTTGTCAACACCTTGATCACAGGCTCTGGCCTCTAGAGCTGAGATGGTTAATTTCTGTTGTTTAAGCTCTCAGTTTGTGGTACTTGGTTACAGCAGCCCTAGCAAACTAACAGGCGGTCCCCTGGGATCGTTTTTCCATCCTGAGGCTTTACATTCCTCTAGAGCCTCACTGTTCTTTATTGAAGCCTTGGTGTTTTGCCTGTGGAAAAAGGAGTAGAGTGTGTGGAGGATCACATAGGAATTCCATGGGCAGGCATGGAAGGGGTAGGTATGGCTTCTATGTGCATTTCATTCACAAGAATTCAGGCACATGGCCAAACGTAACTGCAAGAGAGGCTGGGAAATGAAGGCTAGCTATGTATCAGTGAGCTGGAATAAACAGATACCAATAAGCATATAGCAATCCTTACGGCAGGCAAGGAAGAGTAAAAAGATACTGGAGGAAAGGGATCACTTCTAGGAGCCTGAACAGGAATCATCTCTCACCCACTCATTCCCTCACCTGCTCATCAAGTGTTTTATTTTAGTGAGTGCTTACTATTTTCCAGCAATGAACTTGGTACTAGGGCAGAACAGAAAACAAAAGAGACAGATTTCCTGCCTTCCAAGAACTTGCACTATGATAAGCTATAAATATAAAAGTGTAGGCTGACTTTTTAAATGTAATCCAAAGAAGGCTTCTTAGAGGAGGAGACATTTTAGTAGAAATAAGAATAAGCAATACTGATCAACAATCCCTTCTCTGTAACTCCAAAATCCAACAAACTCTTAAAATTAAGGCTTTAAAATGATAATTTGGTGATAAAACCTGACCCAATCTTGACACATTTGATGGAAAAGCCTGATCTGAATGGACCGGAGGTTACTTGTCATCATTAGCTATTGTATTTGGCGTGAATACATACAGATGTTGCTAAGGAACTATAGATATGTTTGATTGCCAAATCAGGAGTAGTATTGCTAAGATGCAGTGCAGGGTTACCAGGGAACTGAAACAAAGGGACAAATTTTGATTAGAACAAAAGATGCCATAAATAGTCCTCAGAATATATTCCAGCTATTCAGGTTCATGGGCATCTTTAATATTCATTCTTCCAGTAGTTCCAGTAACTGAATTATTTCCATATGTCTGACATCAAAGAGGAATCATTAGTAATTCATGCAATATCTGGGGCTGTAGAAACAGGTGGTGAGCAATGCTGGGAGCAGCAGCAAGAGTAGTACCTTCAGTGACCATCAGTCTGGATCTGTCAGCCACACTAACACAGAGTGAGTGGACTTGGGACCAAGGTTTCTCTTGGCTGAGGATTTGCAGATAATTATTAGGGCCTTGTGACATAAAATTGCCTTCTCAATAACTATGGCATGCGGAAAATAATGACAGCATTGGTGTTTCCAGAGATGTTCTGCTTGCTTACCTTTCCCCAGACAACATCCAGACCCCAACACACAAGGAAACATTAATCCCAATCACTCATTTACAAGACTCATACGTACAAATGAGCAATGAAGAAGTCAGAGCTACGTTATGCTTCAAATCAAGAAATCTGGGCAGTGATTGATATAAAGCAGCATTGTCCAACAGATTCCTCTCTGTGTTCATGAAAATGAAACAGAAAATGAAAGTGTACTGTGGTCACCAAAATGTACTGTGCTCTCCAACATGGAAGTCACAAGCTCCATGTGCTATTGAGCACTTGAAATGTGAATAGTGTGATAGAGGAACTGCATTTATAATTTGTTTAAACTTAAAATTAAATGGACATGTATCTAATATCTACAATATTGGAAATTCAGATATAAAGAGTTATCCCTTTTTATACAAAAATTCCAGCACAGTTGGAACACAGGGCTATGAACCCTGTTTCCTAGCTTTTGTTTCCTTGTCAGTCAAACACACACACCAACTGTGGCACATTCTTGAAAGCACATTGATACTAAATTTTATGTCTACATCCTTTTTTCCTCTAGGAGAAGGTTCTAACCTGGAAAACTCTCGTTGCTCTAAAGTCTCTGCTCTCAATTACTTACCTCTACACCTGTAGTCTACTATCTGGATTCCCAGATGCTATTTAAGCAACAGAAAAAGTTTTCTGTTCAAATCATTCCCTGTAATCACCTATCATAAACACGTATTTCACCAATTAAGAAAAAGTCTAATATCCTTTAAGCTACATAATCAATCCTCTGGGGACATATTCAGATGGTAATATTTGAAGTATTTGCAATTGGAGTGTAGACTTATCATTACGACCCTTCCAATTTTAACTAACTATTTCTGATTAGAGCAGCTTCAGATCTAACTTAACTGTGAATACAGAGGTTTCCCAATAAATCACAGGCAACAGAGGACAGTGGTTGAGAGAATGAAGGCTGGAGCTGTGCAATCAACAGCTGTCAAAGACCTGACTTGCAGATTTGAGAATTTGTATTCTATTGTCCATCTAACTCTGTCTTTTTAGGGTCCTCTTCTCTACCATTCTCTCTCATCTACCTTCACCCCAGATCACTTCTGAGAAAATAAGAGAGAGCTTCTGAAATCAGACTGCCTCAGTTAGATGCCTGGCTCTGCCACTTACTCTGTCATGGTCTGTCTTCACTGTGACTTCGTTTCCTTACATGCAAAATAAGGACTATAATATGCCTATGCTATTAAGTCATTCTGAGGGTATGAAGTAACTAAAATAATAACTGCAACACCATGCCTCACACCTAGCAGTATCCAATGAACATTTAAAGAAAAACAAACTATGCCTACAATGAGGGGATTGTTTCAGGCAGAACTGTATAGGATAAAGCCATGGTTCCTCATCGCTACGAGCTCAGGACCCAGTGGGAGAGACAGAAAAGGAAACAGTCAGTAGCAATGTGGTTGATCAGTGATGAGTTCTATGCAAAATGTATGCAAAGTGCAGTACCTGGAGTAAACTGCCAGCCTAATATATATATATCAAAGGCCACCAGAAAATTTCAGTATTTAAGATGAATAAAGAAAAATAAATATATATATTTTTATAAATATATTAATGGTGATATACAGAGCAAATTTTGGCATAAAATATAAAACAACTGATACATTGGAAAATGTTTTATTTTAAATTTCCACATTAAAAAATTATCTTTGTTGGAAAACATTTTCCAGTTATAAATGAGACTAATATAAAAAGTCCAACAATTAACTACATATAGTTGGCCTTTTTGAGCTAAAATACAGTTATTGAATGCAAATCTAGAACTTTAAAAACTAGCCACAAAAACAAGGCTGAATCATATTAGGAAACATAAGGACTTCAGAAAGAGCAGGAAGTTCATCTCTTGCATTTCTTTGCCTATTCCTTATTGTAATAGGCCTCTACCTTTTCATAGCAAAGCTCAATATTGCCATTTGCTTTGCCAAACAGAGATATGAACTGAGACTTCAATGTGTAAATGTGAACCACTTCATAAGAAAGGACAAAATGACCAATTTAATAAATCCTAGATAATAGCTAGAGTTTGTTTTTGAATAGAAATGGAAGATTAGATATTTACCTGCTGATCTGCAGAAGCCTTAAATGTCTCTGACTAGTCAAGTTCATGACAAGTCTTGACACATTGTTTTATATTTTGTCATGGCAAGAAAAACTATACATAGCCATCACATTTGTGAAACATGATGGATTGTACCAAATATTTGAGTTACAAGTACTGTATAAGATTATTTTTCTTACATGCCTTTGGCTATTCAAAGTGTGGAAAATCAAAAGCAGTAACAAAAAGTCAAATGAGTACTCACCATCATATCTTAATTTTAGGGTTAGTTTTGTTTGATTTTGTTTTACATAATACATGGATAAGTTTAAAGCCTAGAGGAAGAAAATTAATTTTGAAAGCATAAGAAATGTGTGATTTTTGGTTTATACGATTCTTCACAATGTAATAATTCAAATCAGTATACTCTTTTTAACTAGATCTTCAAAACATTACTAGCATGTGACTGAGTTCAACAGGAAAACTTTTTAAATACTAAACAGTGAGGAGTGGGGTGAGATTTACATGAGGAATGAAAGAAGGTGAAGATATGCCAAGATAAAGAGCTTAATAGAAGTTGAAATTAAAAACCCAGTTATCTTTTTCATTTGAATTCAAAAGTGTTACTATGTCCATGAAGGTAAGAAAAGAAATTCAGTTCTAGTTCTAGTCATTTAAGGCCAAAAAAACCACAATTGATTTTCATTTTTAAAAACTTCATTAGGCACATAAATATGGGTCATTAATACCCAGATTTTATACCTGCCTGACTACAGTGGCTCTCATTAGCTATTTCATTTTCAGAGATTCACAAAGAATAAAATTATAACTCTACTCTTTTGCAAAGTTAGTTCTTACGCATTTCTCCCATTTATTTTACCTGAGAAGTTAGCTTTACAGAGGAATTAAAACGTTACCAAAAAGATCAAATACAAAGGTGAGTTTGTAATTTTCTGTTTTAATATTCAGTAGTATATTAATTTAGTTTTATATTCAGCAGTATATTAACCATTTTGGAAATAAATTCTTCATCAGTTCCTTTGAAAAGTAACACACAGGCCATGATCCCTTTCTAAATCACCACCCACTTGGCCTCAGTTTCCCCCAAAGCTTCTTGTTGCAACTCCTATGCACACATTATCACAGGCACGCGTGATAGTTAACCAATCTAGTCCACTGCAAGGATATACATTTTTACGTTATATTCTAAATTAATTTTAAAATAAACTTGAGTATCCACCTGCCAAATAAGCAGGAAGCTCGGCCTCTTATTCTTGAGACTACTCCTTCTTTTTCATTATCTAAGATCTCTAAGGGCATACATAGTTTAATGGAGAAATTCAGTCTGACTTCCCTATCCAAGCAGAGCTCAGCCATTTACTGTCACAATTCTTATCAACACATGATGTGACTAAAGAAGTCCCATAAAGTCCAAAAGCCAAGGACTATTTCTGACCCTGGTCTCTCGGGGTGGATAGGAGCAGGAGTCATACCTTTGAGGAAGCTGGCTCTACTGTTCTGGATCTTTAAACAAAGCCAAGTCCCTTCCTCAGAACAAAGTTTGGTCAAGGAAACCCCTCACTTGAGTTCCCAAGTTCTCAGTTTGATTTTAAACTTGTCTGTCACCAAGGCGCCAGCTATCTCAGGAATGCTGTGTCACAAGAGGCCCCATAGTCCACTACTTAAGGATCCCCAGCCAACACCCCTTTTATTTCCTTGGGAATTTGAATACCAAGAGTGAGGCTTGGAAGGTCCTCATTTTAAGACCCTCATCCACAGGCTTTTACTGCCTCTTAGGGCCCCAGACACTCTCAGCAGCGAAGGTCTTCTGACCTTTCTCCAATATGAGGCCTCGATTACTCCCAGAGGGTCTATATCTTCCAACTTCTTGCGGGGGATGAAGCCATGTTCCTGCCAAAGGCGATTTGCTTTTTCAAGGATGACCCAGGAGCAAAAATAAAACAACACACACAAAATAAAAGCACAAGTTAAATTTTCAGAAAATACATCCCACTACACTCAGGCCTTCCTAGCAGTAGTATCTAAGTCCATCTTCCCTGTGTATAAGTCTGCTCAGGTTGCAAAGTACCTTCTATTGGATGGCTTAAACAGCAGAAACTTGATTGCTCACAGTTTTGGAACCTGGAAGTCTAAGATCAAGGTGCCTGAATGGTGTCAGTGCTGTCTGGAGCTCTCTTCTTGGCATGTAAATGGCCAAATTCTTGCTGTTTCCTCACATGGAAGAGAGAGGCAGAAAGCTCTGGTTCTCTTCTTCTTCTTTTTTTTTCTCTCTCTCTCAATATGGGATATTAATTTTACAATTATTTTAATTAGTACTTTGAATATATATCCCAATGGTTCCTTGGTTCTTTTGAGATTGGTAAGAATTTTCTGGCTCATTCTGTTGAAGATAATCTGTGTTTCTTCTGTGGTAGATTTTATTATTCTCTATTATGTTCTGTGGTTTCACTACAATATAATTGCTTGGAGTGTGGTCATATATCTTTCTTCAATTTTGGAAAAATGTAGCTGTCATATCTGTGGGAGGATTTGCTCTATTGGGTATCAGACATTATTATAAAGTACTGACATTAGGACTTCTGTGGTACTGGCAGAAGAAAAGATATATATATATATATATATATATAGATAGATAGATAGATAGATATAGATATATATATAACCCAGGATGAAGCCCATGCCTGGCATCTCAGATCAGTAGGGAAAGGATGACTCTCTCAGTAAGAAGTGCTGGAACAATAGTTTATTTACTTGGAGAGAGAATAAAATTGGGCCATAGACCAAAATAAATCACCAATGGATTAAAGACCTAATTATGAAACACAAAGCTGTAATACTCTTGGAAAATCACATGAGAATATATTTGATCTCAAGTTAGGCAGGGATTGCCTTAAAATACAGTAAAAGTTAGAAGCCAAAAAAGAGATGGAAGTGATACCTTTGATTACATTAAATATCAAATTCTATATATCTAACATGACCATATAAGATTGAAAGATAACACACAGAGGCTGATATAGATATGAAAAAATTATTATTATTCAGAATATCTGTAAATCAGTAAGAAAAAGACAGGAAAAACAATTTAAAAAACCAGTGAACAGACTTGAATGGACACTTCTGAAGGGCCACTAAACATTAGAAAATGTGCTCTGATGTCTCTTCCTACAGGGGCACTAATCCCTCTGGGCTGGGCTGCACCCTTATGACCTCATCTAACTCTAATTAATTCCCAAAGGCCTCCCCTCCCAATACTATCACACTGGGGGTTAGGACTCCAACATATAAATCTTGTAGGACACAAATGTTCAGTCCTTAACATGTAGATAAGCCTCATTGTCATTTTTTTCCTGTCTCATAGTCACACGTCCCTTGTTTAAGATTTATTTTATTCCTGAGATGCATCCTTTCAACTATATTGAAACTGACAAACAATAAAATTTGTTTTGTATCAGATCATCATTATTTTGAAAATTTGAACACAATTCATAATTTTACCCAAATTAACTCAACTTCAGCTTACGTTTTTTCCAACATGGTTTTTTAGAGAAAGATCAGAAAATATCCCAACATGGAAAAAATATATAAAAATACATACATACAGCCCTGGCTGGCGTAGCTCAGTGGATTGAGCTCGGGCTGCAAACCAAAGTGTCACAGGTTCAATTCCCAGTCAGGGCACATGCCTGGGTTGCAGGCCACGTCCCCCAGCAACTGCACATTGATGTTTCTCTCTCTCTCTCTTTCTCCCTCCCTTCCCTCTCTAAAAATAAATAAATAAATCTTAAAAGAAATACATACATACATACATACATACATATATTGTTTATCTCAGTGTAGTTAGAAACAGAATATACAGAAAAATGGAAAAATATTCTGAAGTTTGCAGCCAATTTTATAATCAAGTAAGTCTCAACATTTTTATATCTAAGAATTATGAGATTTCCTTCAACATTACTAAAGGCACCTGCAATTTCATTTGTATATAACTTCTATTTTGTACACTTTATAGAGGACAACAACATGACCATTTCTAATATGTTAAAAAATTCATAAATGACTACAGCAGAAAATATTACTATTAAATTACTAATGATATTAAACCACTACTGCATGAAGGCTGATAGATGACTAGAAAAAGCATAATTCACCTTTTATCTTATCTGTATGCAGTTTCTTAACAACCAAAAAATAATGATATCACCTTATGCAATTAGATTTCTATATAACCTCAATCAAAACTATTTCCTTAGTCTCCCTTTCTAAAAACATATATATATCTATCAGAATTCATTCTGGCATATACATTGGCAAGAAAAATAAGTATGATGCCAAATGTTAAATATCTCAATAACTTCAGAACCCAGGAAAAAAAGCTGGAAGGAAGAAGACTGCATTTTTTAAGCTAGGTCCTTTTTCAGAGCTTTTATAGCCATTAAGCCATTTAATCTTACAGCCTTTCTGTAAGTGAGGAGATGCTTCAGCCTGGGCATTAAAATGGGTGTTACACAGTGTGCAGGGCCAGGAGATCTGACTTGCTAACCTATTTCACGTTGCTCTCAGGGTGCCCAGATGTGCCCTTAGTTTTTTATAAAGGAAGAAAAGATCCAAGCAGCTTATTCTAAGGGGGGGCTGGAGATATTTTTTTATACTCTAAGCATTCCACTTGCTCCAAAAGTTTAAATTTGACAATTTGTGAAATAAGTTTGATGGATTAATCCTAGCCTAGGAGAGGTGGTGCTACTTAGTGAAAGGAGCTTACCCTGTGTCATCTTGGGTGTGTCAGGGACTCTGGTCATGGAACCATGCCTTACAAAAACATCATAAGATTTAAAATCCTTTGAACTTTCTTGTATTCCATGTTGTGTGTGCAGTTGTGAGGGACAGCAATGTGGAGGGAACTGAGCAGACTACATTTCCACATCTAGACCTAGGGAAGGGCAACACCAAGGGTAACAGATGGAGCAACAGCTATTGCAAGAGACAAAGGAGAGACAAAACGATATTGGATGAATGAATGCCTACTGCACACTGGGCTCTATGCTGGGCACTTCATAAACATTATCCCATTTAAAGAATACACAAAAAAAATCTGTGAGGTGTATGTATAACTATCCTCATTTTACAGATGAAAATATTGCAACTTGACACCCAAGGTCACCTACCCAGCACAACTGGGGTTTGAACTTGAACATGTCTGATTGTGAAAACCCCAGTTCTTTTCTCCATGCCATACACACAAATTTACTATATTGCTTGTACTACATCTCAGAGACTTTTTTTTACTACCATAAAGCCACTTAATTTGTATTATAGATTGTGCTTACATTATTCTTACATATCAAACAGGCTCTTCTGCTTTAAAACAAAGTACACCAACTTGAATTTAAATGTGAAAATCTGAGCCATTATCATAAACAAATACTGCTTAAAGGTATGAAAATGTGTGTGGAACTGACTGGAGAAACCATGGATCATGATTTTCCCCCAATCACAGTTTTACTTCTGTGGCCATCATTGAAAAAAATATATAGAATTGATAAGTTTAGGTTTGGTTGTACCTTCCCTAAATACATTCTAATTTTGTATTTTATTTTTCAATTATAGTTTAGATTCAATATTATTTCATATCACCATAGTGGTTAGACCACGCACCCTTTACACAGTGTTCCCCTCAATATTTCCAGTGCCCTCCCTAATTTTAATATGTGTGTTTCCCTTCTACCTGATATCAAGTTATACATATTGTGACCATAATTTAGACACTGTCAATGGTCTTAGAGTCAAATTTCAAATACAACCTTAACACTCTGCTATATTTTATGAAAAAAAAAAAAGAAAGTGCTGAGTCATGTTTCTCAACCTCGAGTCCTGGGTGATTCTCCACATTTCTAGGCCTTGGGTCTGTTCGCTTCGGGGTCTGTCCCCCTGCTTACCTCAAGGAGCTCAGCTCTCTCAGTCTCCTGGGATTCTCCCCTCAGCATTCTCTGCTGGACTGGCACTGCCTTCCGTCCTTCCCTCCTCCCGAAACCCTCAAAGGTCATTTGAATGTAATCTTTGGCAATGGCATTTTCCGTTGCCTTCAGGTGCAGGTCACAGCTATCATTCCAGTGTCTGTGCTTTCTGTTGCATAGTGGATGGGGGAACGGTGGCCATGCATTCCCATTTAATTCTTTATTGCAAGGTAAGTAAGGGGAAAAAAGTGACACCATTCTGCATAAAACTAGAGAGACAACACAGCATTATAGGAAAAGCATCAGACTTTGGTCATTTATTCACACCCACCTCACCCCAGAGAGGCAGAGATGATACCCAAGTCTTTTGTTACCAAACAGTGGTGCTCATGTCATTGGGCAAGTTGCTTAATCTTTGTGGCTTAATTTTTCAGCAACTTCAAGCAATAATAATAATATCTCTTCTGCCTTCCTTAATTTATTATAAAATTAAAATAAGATCGTGTGTGCGAAAGTGCACTGTAAAATACAGAGCACTCTACAAATCTCCAAGCTGCTGTGATGTGACTGATTCCAGTCTCCCACAGTCTTCATTGTCTCTCTTATTCCTTTAGCACCTCGGCAGATACTACTGTAATTAGAGGGACCAACTCATCCCAGTTTGCCAGAAACTTTCCTGATTTTAACTATGAAAGTCTTACATTCCAGAAAGGTTTAAGACCCAGACAAATCAGGGTGTGTTTTCACCTAATACAGAAGTTACTTGACAAGAAAGCTGACTCGTGGTAACACCTCCTTTCAACATCCCTTCCACAGGAAAGAGGCCAGCAAGGTATTCTCCTAAGTCTGGGCTGTGCTCATCTAAACTTCCTAAAGCAAAGAAGTTTTCTGAGAAGGGGTAAAGCTGAATGGTTACCACTGAGAAGGGGACATATCACCAAATAACAGTCATTATAACTGATATTTGGTGATATTAATAAGGAAATGAGTGGTGGTGGTGGACACCATCCTTAAAGCCAGACCTGATTCACTTTTCTGTGTCCCTCAGCAGGTCCTCGTGTTCCATGTTGATGAAAAAGGAAATCTAGCCGAGCCCAGACCCAGTTACCAGAAGCTCTGCTCTCCCTGCCCCCTCCTGTCTCTTCCCACTCACATCCAAGGCTCTGTCTAGCATTTCACACACTTTCACAATCAGGTGAAATTTTCAGTCTGGCTGAGATGATGTGAAATGGTCACTATTTTTTGTCTTTTGAACCAGAGCCAATAAAGTAATTATTTCAGCCTAAACTGCAGACTCCCAACCAGCCTTGGGCTAGCTGACTCAGCGGCTCAATTCTAACTCCCAAGCTCCTGCCCACCTCAGGAGAAGGAAGAGAGGGGATGCGGCCCGGCCCCTCCCACTGCTGCCTTGGTGACCTCGTGCACTGCCATAGATACAGGCTAATCAAAAGCCTGTTGTTTCCGTTTGGCTCTGGAACTCTCAGGCCAGGGGTATCTCTGTTAGCAAGATCATGGACACTTTTAAACAAAGGACATCCAGTTCCATTACTTTGGTTCTCTCATAGCAGCTTATGGAAAGAGAAGATATAAAATTATACGCAAAATGGTAACAGTAGAATCAAAACCTCTCTTTGAATTTCACGGAAGAAATGAAACTTTGGGTGATCAGAGGAGACTTTAGTAGCTCCAAACCTGCTGTCAGAAAAACAGTCCCCAAACTGGCCAAACAGGCCGGACTGCTTTCCCGTGAGTCATCAGGATTACCTCAGGCCTCTGATGGGCCGAGGCCCATGTGCCCCGTTTCCGCTCACCTGTGGGAAAATGGTTCTGAAAGTGGAGACTTGCCACAGTCACCATCGAGCAGTTACCTGGTCTTCACCAGGGCTGGGCATGAGAGTTTTTATGCTTTTTCATTTTTTTATTCCTTTAAAAATATAATGATGTGTTTTACAGTGCATTTTTTGAAATGTTGTGAAATGGATTTTAGGACTTGGGAGGGGGCATGGGAATAATATGGAGTCTCCGACAGAAATAAATTTGTGGATACTTTCACTGATCCTTCACTGGAGAGGAGGGATCAGTGACAGGCTGACAAATGTTTAACAGGCATTCTGAGGGGAGGGGAGTGGGGAGAGCCAAAACCAAAACTTGATTTGTAGTGTTTGCTCATTTCCGTGTTGTAAATACTCCCCCAGATTAGCTGGCCCCAGTTTAACACTGAGAGCAATCCCAGTTTTCCTTTGCCATGGCTGGTCTTACCTGATTCATGTTATAAAAATATATTAATTAAGAGTTAATAGTCATCAAAGTGATTCAAGTTATAATATTCTAACAAAAATGTCACTTACCTTTCTTAACTGCCCTTTTGCAAATTGGTACCTTATTCATAACCTCAGTCCCAGCCATGTTCATTTTTTTAATCTGCAGTCTGTTTCTCTTTCTCATTTAGCTCTTACTCCCTTTTTCTATGCTGAGAACTAGTTT
The DNA here is from genome assembly GCF_004126475.2 of Phyllostomus discolor. Classification (NCBI taxonomy): domain Eukaryota; kingdom Metazoa; phylum Chordata; class Mammalia; order Chiroptera; family Phyllostomidae; genus Phyllostomus; species Phyllostomus discolor. The sequence goes on from NC_040904.2 coordinate 152,098,457, forward strand.
GTGGCCAGAAAATTTCCCTGTTTTTATCTTTCACCTTTGTTCTTTTTTCCTTAGAGTCTCTAAAAATGATCATGTTACTCAGCAAGTTCCTTCTCACCTAAATACTTAGAACATCAGTCAGCTCTCCATGCCTTCTGGAGAAAGTTCAAACTCCAGGGCATTTATAACACAGATTTGACCTCAGCCTCCATTCTAGTTTAAGGTCTCTTCAGTCCCCCCTCAAGAAACTTGCGCTCTGACTACTCTCAAATTCTTGCAGTAACCTCAGTACACTGAGCTCCTTTATGTGTCTAAGCCTTCCCACCTCTGGCTTTCTCTGAGCATTCCTCCTCACTAACCCCCTCATGTTAGATACACTCTGGGCACCTAATCTCTGCAGCTGCAGCTCCCTTTGCTTATCTGGATCTCAGAAGTGACAGTAATTACTGGTAGTGAGCTGTATCCTTCCTTAGGCTATGACCCATTTAATGCAGAGACAGTTATCCTATTTGTTAGTTTTCCTAACAAAATGCCTCATCCTATGCTAGATGCTCAACAAATGCTTGTTGAATAGATGAATAAATTAGTAAGTAATCATTGAGGCGATGTCATTTTTGATCCCTATTTTGATTCTAAAGTGTTAAACATCCCTTAATCATTCATTGAAAATAATGTCCATCAATACATTTGCCAAGGAGATTGGTTCAGTAAAATATGATATAACCATAGAGTAGAATTAAAATATTGAAGTAGCGTTCCAAAGAGTGAAAACCCTAGATGCAAGAAAAAAACTATGAGTAGCATTATCTATCTTACGTAAATGAAAAAGGTACATATGCATGCACATATATGAAAGTTTTCAGAAGCCTAGATAAGTGGACTTTTACTTTCTGTTTTCTGTTTTTCTGTTTAATTTTTGTTTTACCATGTACATTTACTAGTTTTATATAAGGAAACATTTATATGAGAAGAACATTAGCAGAAATTATATGTTAGCATTATGATCCTTCTTTTCTTATTTATACTTCTCAGTAATTAACAAGCATATATTATACTTTTAAAACCGAAACTAAAGGTAGTGAGTGATGTTCTGCACACTGGCAGATTTTTCAGCATTGTGTATGAACCCCACTCTGGTAAGTGGGTTGTCTTTCTAATTCACAGTTTCAGTGAAACCTGTTTCCTGGCAATGGTTGCCAGGGCACACCTCCTTCTCTCTTGTTCTCCATCATTTTCACTTTTAAGGCCTAAGGACAGGGAAGATAGAGTCAGGAAAGCAATAAGTAGCAGTGGCATCATTTTACGTGTGCTGGATAAAAAGGAGCTCTCAGCACAGTCCACTGAGCACAGCACACGCTCTGGTTCTGCCAGGGTCCCTTGTAGAAGAACTGTCTCCCTTTAAGCCTTGTGAGAAAAGTCTCAAAACACAATCAATGAAAAATAATTACTACTTCCTGCTTTGGTGCTGGTCTGCAGAACAAAGAATTTCTATAACTGCCTTAAAAGGAATATACTCCTCTCCACACCTACCACATATTATTCTCTTCACATATTGCCACCAGCTAAAACAAAGAAATGGGCTGTGAAATAATACAGAAAGTTATTTTTAATTCAAAGCCCATCTTTTAACATTAAATTTTGTAAAGATTCAGATGATAAGGAACAGCAGAGAGATCCTAAAGGAGGCCTGCCTCTCTTCCAAAGGCAGATGGCGAACAGCACCATGTGCCACCTACATGAAGACTGACTTCAGATTAATTGCGTTGACACAAAGTGATTGTGGTTGGCGGTTGTGAGGTTGCTGGCTCCATTTTTCCATTGTTCTCAGAAAGAACCTTGGTGTCATCCAGAACCATCAAGAAGGGAGACATGGAGACTGCAGAGTCAGGAACCACAGCAGACACATAGGGCTCAGGGATGGATTAGTTCCTTGGGACTGAGATTTGGGGCAGGCAATGGCACATCACCACATCACTCATTTTTCTCCTTCCCCTCCTTAAGCCATGCTGGCAGCTACTATAAGGCTGGATCAGGGGTTGAGGGGTGAGGGAGATGAAGATGGGAAGATGAGACTAGGGGAAAAAGAGAGGAGAGAGCCTAAGCTTGAGGGTTCTGAGACATTCTAACACTGGAGGTGGATACAGCTTCCATCTGCAACATGTTTTGAGCTTTCTGGGAACTTTATGGTTTGAAGACAGATATTACTGAATAAATCCTTGGGCCCATGGAGATCCTAGGGTCTTTGGGGTCCAAACTTTCTCCAATTTGGCCTGCTTTGTGGGCTCCTTGATTTTAATACTTGAACTAAGAAAGAGAAAGTGTTGAAGACAGAAAACAAGATGTTTTCTTAGGACTGGCCCTTGGTTTATGAGAAAGGTGGTTAAATGGAATATGTTGTTGTCTGGAACATCCCAGGTACATGAGCTGCAGACATAATATAGGAGGCCCCTTGAAGTTATCTGAGGTTCCCTATTGAGTAAACTCTACTTTAAAGCTTTCTACTAAGTGTTAATGAGACTGTGTAGTAAATCAACTTCTCAACCTCTGTTGAAAGTCATCGCTACAATATTCTTTACAATTAGTCTGAAGTTTATAAACTGACATGTAATCCTGTTGTGTGACCTTGGTACATTATGTGGCTTCTCTTAACCTTTATTTCTTCACCTGTAAAAGGCAGACAGACTTGAAGAGGAATTGGTCTCTCGATCAGTTAGGATGCTTTTCACTGCAACTAGAAAATCCAATTCCAGTGGACTTGAAGAATAAGAACAAATATTAGTTTATATAGAGGAAAGTCCAGAGGTAGAATAAGCTTCAACATTGGTTGATCCAATGATTCGTGATATTATAAAGGTCCCAGGTACTTCCGGCTCTCTAGTCTGCCATGCACATCATCTCAGGCAGGCTCCTGTAGGACTGTGGGGTGGCTGCACATACTGTTGGGCATCCTCTTTTTTTATTCCCGTCAGGTGGAAGTGAGAAACTGGCTTCCTGTGTCTTTCTTAAGTGTGTAAAAGAGCTTTCCAGAAGCTTCCAGCAAATCTTTCCTATGTCTTAGTAGCCAGAATTGGATCCCATGCCATGTCAGATCTAATTCTTTGGATGAGGAGTAATACTGACTTTAGACCACTTAGATTCACTCCTGGAGCTCAGTTTTTCCTGAGGTTCATGGAAGAGAGTAGATGCCTGAACAAATCTGGGATACTGTTAGGAAGAAAAAAGTAGAAATGGATGTTGGGCTGTCACCCGAGCACCTGTGCACCTCCCACCAGATCAAAGAATCCATTCTTGTCTGGGATTCCAGTTACTGTATCTCGGTGACATTCCTATAAGTTGTGTACTGGAAGTGTTTGTGGTTAGTTGTATTTAAGGTTATGTTGTTGTCTGACAAAAGTAGAAAAGCAGTATGCTTTTAAAGAGATTATTTGCATTTGCATTCACTATATAGTGCCAAACACATATATTTGGAGATATCAAGTCTTAGAAAATCTTTAAAAGTATTTTTAAAAAGAAAAAAGTTCTCAATTTAGGGATCTAAAGTAACAATTTGGATGGCAATATTTTACTCTTAAAATTTAAAAAAACTACCCAAAAATACTACCTGAGGGGTACAAGTGTTGATGTCATTTAAACTCCCCCAAGTCTTCATGTAAGGATGAAGACTGAATGTAAGGAGAATAATACCTGCCCTGCTATAAAACAGTGTATGTGAAAGAGTACTGCGAAGTATAAAACAACTGAAGAGATGTCCATCCCCTTACACCCCACTCTCCCCAGCAATCACCACAGTGTCGTCCATGACCACAAGTCCTTTTCCCTTGTTTTCTTTCTTTCTGGTTTTAAGTAGGATTTTGGGGCTCCTGTGACACAGATAGTTTTTACTGGAAAAAAAAAGCAGAGGCTACCCAAATTTAGTGTTCTTCCTGTCATTGGTAAAAGTGTAAGTTCACTGAAAAGATAATGGGAAGAGTCCTAGTGAAGGATGGAAGAAGGTGAGTGCTTTAGAAGACAAGGAAAGGGGGAAGTAGTGGGGAGGGGGAAGAGACCTGTGGCTCCCATGAACACCTGAGGTTTAGAACCACTCCTTGGCTGTGTCCCAAGGAAGGGACAGAACTATAGCCTGTGTGATATATGTCAATAGAGCAAGATTCTAACAACAACAACAACAATAATAACATTAACAACAACAGTAGTCAGCAAACTTTGTGGGTCCACTGCAGGCTTGAGTAAAGGCTGGAGTGATCAGCCATCTGAGTTTGCCTAGTGCTGTCCCTGGCATGTGGGACTTTCAGTGCTAAATCCAGCAAAGTCCTGGGCAAATAAGGATGAGTTGGTTACCTGAGAGGGAACTTAATGACCACCATAATGGAAAAGAGATCAGAAGATCTCCCCATGCTTTGTGGGCACCATGTATGTCTTCTGTCTCTGGGCGTTACCTGTGGAGAGAGAAGGTATTCCAACCATAACTGACTGATTTGGGAGTCAGATTCAATTTTAAGTTGTTTTAAAGGAAACAAAAAGTAATCTTTTCAGCATACCATAGCCTGGGCACTGAAATTCATATCTTATGAACAGGTTAAAGGAATCAACAACAATAAAAAAATCCAGCCTTGGCTGGCGTGGTTCAATGGATTGAGTGCGGGCTGCAAACCAAGCATCACAGATTCGATTCCTGGTAGGGGCACATGCCTGGGTTGCAGGCCATGACCCCCGGCAACTGCACATTGATGTTTCTCTCTCTCTCTCCCTCCCTCCCTCTCTCCCTCTCTAAAAATAAATAAATAAATAAAATCTTTTTTAAAAAATCCCTTAACAAAACTTTGTGGCCAGGTATATTTTGGGATTCAGAACTTTTTGGATTTTAGAAACTTATTATGGTATGTGTTCTTTAGAATCCATGGAAGCTCTAACACAGTACCCTATAATTAGGCACATTGATTTTCCTATAGCAATATTAATATTTACATTAAGTGAGTTAAAGAACAATAAGTAGGCTTAGTTCAGGCCAGGTTGTGCTCCCAAACAAGTTTAGGTTAGTTTGTGTTTTGACATCAAGTTAATTAGTTTTCAGAAATTTTAATATCTTGGAATTATGGTTAATGAATGGATTGTTGCTATGGTTGTAAACATTTATAAATATAAAGATATGTCCACAATTTATTATAATGTTAGGTGAAAAGCAAAATTTATTCCATGTTTTCCAAATATTGATTTAGGATTCTGGAGGATTTATGACCAGCTAGTACTACTTAACACACTTACAGAATTTGTCAGTCCCTAATATTGAAATAGATAATGCATTCAAACAACATGTGATCTATGCAAGATTCATATGTTCTATTTACATATTTTAGATTTTTATTCAGACATCCAAATTGTGATTACTACAATTTAAAATAGCTTCTCATAAAGGTACATTGGAACGTTGGAGTTGCTTGACATGATAATGAAGAAGATGTATTTCTTTGATTGATACTGAACTACAGGGCAATGACCTATAAGTTTTCTTCAGGGCTTCTGGCCAAAAAAGTTTAGTTTAATGTCTCCATGGAGGTAAAGTCAAGGACACTGGTTTACAAACTGCCATGGGGGCTGTAAAGAAATGATGATGATGATGATGGTGACAATAATGATACATTTGATTGTAAGCCTAGAAGGTGTGGTTATTGTGAGCACACTTAACTATGGGCAAGCACTGTCATTTTCTGTCTAAATAATTATTTTCTCGGCCTGGAAAGCTGTACGAAATTAGTTTACAATATCTAAAATGTTGGTGATGTCATTATTATTCTTCACTAAATAGCTTAGATCTAATTTATTCAGAGGTTTTGGGATAAGATTCAGCATCTTGAATCAAATCCAGTTGTAAATCAGTAATAAGTGAAAGAAGCACCACTCGTTTCTTATAATTCTTAGATTTTCCTTTCCACAGGGAAAGCCTTGGGGAAAGAGAAGTCATTTTAGACATTTTCTGTCTAATGAAACCACGTATAACATGCACCTAAATTGGACTTTATGTCCACGTTTACATCTATCTTATTTTGCCACATATCATGCAATTTCTCTCTCTAATCACCCGTGATGGTTTGTAAAACTTGATACGTCGGGTAGGGTTTTATTTTTCTTCATTGCACATGCTATTCAAAGGTCTCAAAATCAGCGTTCTTACCAGAACTGTCTATTCTGACTTTTGAGATCCCCTTGTGTCAGGAATCAGTGCAGACATTCATTTCCATTCCTTCCATTTTGATATTCATGACAAACCCATTACATGCACTGAAATCTAAAATATTTATGTGCAGACAACACTGTATCTCTAATTACTGCAAATGAGTCTCCTTGTCTCTTTCATGGTATCTCCTCAGAGGGGGGATGTGTGAAGAGCTGTGATAATCATTTTTTCCAGCTCCTTTAAAATCTTCTTAAAAATGTTCTTCACACCACCTACCCAACAGCAAATGCACTTAACATTCCCTGTTGCCTCTGCCTCACTGGTGTGTCGTGTGAAGGCTGCTTGGCCTGACCCCTGGGCTTACAGCACTCGTATGACCTGTGGGCCACAGCTGGGGCCCTGCAGAGGCCCTCGACAGGAATGTCAGCAGCTAAGAGGTGAACAGCCAAAACTGCATTCCCTTATGCATTTTTACCAATTTTGCTTTCTTTTATGCTCTTAAGTTCAGTGGACTAAGAAGACATAGGGAAGTTTTGACTTAATATAGTGTTCCTTGCCAAATTTCCCCCAGCTAACTCTAACCCCAAAACAAAAAACCCAAATGGAAGCACAACCCACATTTTTAGGCTATTAAATATAATAACTGATTTCTTTAAGCCTTGGTCATATAAGCCTGTATTTCTTTTCACTGTCAATCTATAATTAATCACATTATAGAATAAGAAATCATAGAGAAATGGAATGTACTAATTAAGAGTAATTATACTTTATCATTTCAAGGTATAAGCCCCAAACCATCCACAATGCAGCTCAAGTTAAAAACTCAGTGGGAGGTTTCTGTTTTAAAAGTCTGATTATTGATTATAACAATGTTACTATAAGAGATATTTAGACTTCCTTAAGTAGTTTTTTTGTCAAAAAAAAATGACTGTTCTGTAACAGTTGGTGCCATCAGCACCCAATAAAAGATGACTCTTTATTCTTTAAATTTGATCATATACTCAGTACTGTGAAGTAAACCCAGAAGGAATGGTGTGTGTGTGCAGACCATAAGAGCACTTTGAGATAGGGAAGACCTGGAATGGAGATCGGCAGTGCCTCCATCCATGCCAGCATCTCACCTGATCACCCTCCACGGGATTTATCTCTATGTGTCAGCCTGGGAAGAAGATGCAGCTCCTTCATCGGTGTACCATCTACTGTCCTCCTTTCTTTCCCATCGGGAGCCCACGATTTTCTCTAGAACTTTAGAAACAATGAGACAGCCAGCCCAGAGTCTAAACTAATAGGAATGTAACACTAAAGTCTTCTGAATAGCCACCCGTTTAAAGGAACAAAAACAAAAATCATCTAAATGAATGGCTAACGCAAGGAACTAGACCTATTGTGAGATTATTTGTCTTAAATTTCAAAGTCCTCTTTGTATCTCCCACTTGTGATAAGTTCATAAATGGTATTACTTGAATTAGCTATGCTTTGAGTTTCCTCTGCAAACAAGAACATTTGGTGTTCTTTTACTTTCTCCCACATAGAAAATTGGAAGCTTCCACCTGTTACCTTAAAAATAAAATTAGGTCATCCATCCTCTCATTAAAACCTAAACGGAACCAGGATTGTTATTTTAAGGCAAAAAAAATGTTGCAATAGTTACATCAATACAAAACAGGTATATTTAACCTGCAACTCCTAGAGAAATAAAGTACCTGCAAGGAGCCCCTCTCTCTGCCAAGCACGCTTCAGAACAGCAATGAGGGTTCAGGAAGGTGATCTTTAAGTAACGATATGAACTGCCCCTCAGGTGCCACCTTCTCAGTAGGCTGGAGCATTCCCTACTGAGCATTGCCAGACAGCTCTGGGTACTGGTATCTATTTATCCTCAATCCATTGGAAAATACATCTGTCCCTTGCTTCCAATGTACAACATAGGAAATAATGTACTTTACAAACCTGTATTTTCAGACACAGATTTATGTGACAGATAGGCTAGGACAATGAACTTTGTTCTACTTACAGATGTAACCCAAGCACCTAGAACAGTGCCTGGAACATAGAGGATATTCAGTGAGTGAATGAACAGGAGGACCTTCAAGGTCATAGAAGACCAACCCAGTGAAGAGGGATTTCCATGAGCTCTAATCTATCATTTCTAGCTTTCCAGGCTTGTTTCTGATCTGTCCCTCTCTCCCCACAGAAGAAAAAACAGAATTTTTCATGGGTATAGGTCTAGTGGAATTGCTTGTTCACAGGGCATATGCATAATTACCACACTGCACTGTGATCATTTACTTCATCTTCTCCAGGGCTGATGTATTATCCCCTAGGCATTGTAGACACATACATGCACACATAACATGAAACATAGAAACCTTTTAGATTGAAGGAAATGTTTGAATATATAATGTTGAAATACAAAAATTTTGCCTTTATACCAACTGTTATAAAATGCCACTTTTAATATTGCTTAGAGGAGGAAGAGGCCCATGAAGGCAAAAATGATGAGGACCCATGCAAGTCATTCTACTGACCCCATCTCCATTAGGTCAGGAGCTCATTGTGCTTCATGAGAATCACAATTTTTTTTGTCTTTGTAAACTTGCAACCTAGCACAAGATATGGAAAGCATTTGGTGTTTAATATATGTTTGAGGAATGACTAAAATAAATTTAATAAATATGCATTCTTAGTGGATGTCAGACAGAAGAAAGATATTAGACATCAACATGACTTAAACGCAGTAAAAGGAAGCAGAGAGGAAAGGGCTGATAAAAGAAGTTGACAAGAGAAAGTCATTTTTTTTTAGAAATGAGTTGGCAATAGTGGGTGAGAATGCTTTGAGGAGGCCTAGGAAGTGCGAGGCTGAAGTCCTAAAGAGTACCTGGGGGAGCTTGTGTAACACGTGGGTGCTGAGTCCATATTTGGCAGGTGATGATGTATTTTCTGGCAGACTGATGAATAATGACAATTGAGTGTGAGAAGTGCTCTTAAGAGTTGCTCTAATCCAACTTCTCATTTTACAGATGAGAAGAGTAAAGCCTATTAAATTATTGGGAAGTTAGAAGCTAATCTTCATGCTCTTTCCACTGCTCTCCCACCTCTGACAGTGATCGGAATTGTATTTGCAAGGCAGGCTGGTGTGATGAACAACAAACATGACATTCATGTGTGCTTGTTATATGTGTGTCTAATACACATAAGGCAAGCAATTCCACATGTAGCATAATAGGAGAGTCATTTTCAGAAATCTTAATAGAGCTATAAGACTATTTTCAGATCACAGAATAAGATGCTTTAATCTTTATTTCTGTCAACCCTACTGCAACTTGGGATCACTATCATCCCAAGTAGGGAGACTGACTTGATGTTATGAATTTGGTCAAACCACTAAAAGTGCAGGGAGCCAAATCTGCCTAAAGTGAAATCAGAACCCCGAAGTCTCTCTCCATTTGACTGTCAACAGCACAAGAGGAAGACGGTGAGGTTATAAACAAAGACACTCTCACGCTACTAAGCAGAGGAACAATTTGAAGGTCATTACAGTTGTGGGTCATTTGCACCACAATCAGTAGGCTGAGTCCACTCTGATTATAAAAATGTCCTGGTTCTTTAGGGTCCTTATGAGGCTTTCTTTCATTCCTAGGTGACAGCTGGGAAACTGCATCCAAATGTCTGACCCAAGATTCTTAAGTCACTTGATAAATGACTGAGGAGGAATTCTGCATGAATTGCTGACTAGAGTATGGAGATGCAAGGATGGCATTTGAAGTCTGTCTCAAAGAGCTAATGGGGCAGTTGAAGGGCCACCCCAGAAGGAGCCAGGAGTGATGTTATGATCATGATCCTGGTGTTCAGGATGACCTGGCTCCATTCTGCCTCTAGAACATTCTTTTATGAGTAAACATTTGGCAGGTTTTAGAACCACATCCATTTCCCACATGTGAGCCAGAAGTGAGGGAGCTGGAGTGGAAGGGAATTAAGGCAGGGAGAGGTAGGGGTGAGGATGGGGGATGGGGAAGACATTACAATCTGAGAAGTTCTTAAGGACATTCCAGGTCAGTAGAACCCATGAAAGGAACTAAACTTTGTTCTTCTGAATCTGAAATTAGCTTCATTGTGCAATTTACCAGACAAGAGAGCTGTCTGATTAGTACATTGAGCATCCTAACAGAATTAACTGACCAGTGGGCTACTCCTTTTCATATATAGTTATCACCACATACATATGAGGTAGGAATGAAACCCTTATTGCTATCTCTAGTTTGGAAACTTTAAGTCACTCTTCAATAAACTAACTCCTACTCCAGGATCTTAGAAGGCAGACCCATTTCTATTAATTATTAAGGTTCTAAATTTCCACAAACCCTCTTCCCCATCAAATTTATGCACTATGAGGTTAATTTTCCTAAAATGCCAATTTCAGTGTGTCATTTCCACAGCCCAAAATTTCAATGGCTTCCCGTGGCCAAAAGAAAAGGGGACTCAATCTACCATTTCAACCAGCCCACACACTGCTCCACCACAAAAGCATGCTATGAGATCTACTCAGGAACTTCACAGCATGTCATGCACACTGTCATCTTCACATCTTGCTTATACTGTTATTAACCTGATGAAAACCCACCTGCTCTCTCTGCCTATTATTGATTGATTGATTGATTGGGCAAATATGGTGCATCTGTTCACTTCCAGAAATTTTAACAGGTTTTGGGGATCCAGAGATGAGCAAGAAAAGAAGAATGAATAATAGAAAAAGTTAGATGTTTCTGCAGCAGGATGGTATTCTGCTTGTGATCACAGTCTTCAGGACAGTCCCTAATTCAGGAGCTTTGAACTCCAGCTTTCGTTCAGTACTATGCAGAAGTACAAGGCATTGTGATGATGTAATAGAATCACATTACCTCATTTGATGGGTCAAGTAAAGCTTCCCTGAGGGAATAATTTTTAATCTGAAATGTAAGAAACTAAGAGGATTTAGCTAAGCAATGGAACGTTCCATGAAGAAAGAACTGCATATGTAGCACCCTCAGGCATGACCAAATCCAACCCATCCTGAAAGTTGCAGCTCAATGTGCCACTTCTCATGAAATTTTTCTGACCTCTGGAATCCATGCTGAAGAGCACTTACTCTTCTGAACTCACCAACACTAATTTCATACCACTTTCCTAAGCTTTTAGTCATGGTTGGCCTTATGATGGTATCACCTTTTATGCTTTATCTTCTCACCTGCATTATGGCAGAACCATGTTCAAATATCTTACAATCCTTGTGAACATCTAGATCCTAGTAGGAGCTCAATAAATATTAAATAAATGTACATATGCATACATGCATGTTGAATAAATGAATGAATGAATGGGCTTGATCAGTTAAGACTGCCTCCATGGTCATTCAGTAAGCCTTGGCAGCAATACAGAAGATAGTGTATTGCTGACCTTTAAAAGTAAAATATTTACTAGCCACATACCTTATTAAATAGAGCCTCACCCCATATCCCTCAGAACCATGGAGGTGGATGAGTGTTCAGAAAGAACTGGCTCTATTCATAGTGCTATGAGAAGATCCTTCTCTACATATTGGAAGTGAGATATTTTAAATTGTTCTCAAGAAAACCTCAAAGTGGAATGGGCTGAGTTCTGTTGGGTACAGTACACTCTTAGTGAAAGAGAAATCACCTTACATAAGAAGAAACTTCAATAGGAACCTACTAAAGAATGTATGAATAATGGACCCCCTGATTGTTAACTTTTTCACTAACCAAAATTTAGAATTAATACCATATCCCAGTTTGCAGCATTCTCTTTGCTCCGCTCCCACACTTGCCAATACTTTTATTTCAATGTCTTCCTGCCTCCTCCATTTTCTTACCTCATCCTCCTTGCACCCAACCTGCCAGCTCTGTGACAAGTTACATCATTTTTTTTCTCAAGAAAATTTCAAAATGAAACATACACAGTTTTGAGGGGAAACAACAAAAACCATTTTGATGAGTTTCTAGTCCATACTTATATTTGAAAGCTGGCAATAATAGGGAGACAGTGTGATCATAGGGAGGCCACTTAGCCAGAAAAGGCACAGGGGAACCGAACTATGTATACCTCAGCCTGTATTCTCTGAGTTTTCTTATTCCATGGATTTTACATAAAATACCAGAATGAGGAGCACTGTGGATAACATAAGTAGCAATATGATCTTTGCTGTAGGTGTTAAGACAAGAGACTCACCTAGAGATAGGATGAAGAAAGGCCCAATGAAAAACAGGAGAACAGTTCCATTCTATAAATACTTTTGAGCACTGACAAGTTGCATATTCTGCACTGGGCACTAGAAATACAAAAATAAATGAAACATTGCCCTTCATTTAAAGGAGGTTGTGATCTATGGGGAGATTCAGACACTTCAACATGTGATCACTACATTATACACAAACTACGTTCAGAGAGAGGGAATGAGAAGGAAGAAACCTTTACTCATTTCAGGACAGCCTAGGGAGGTAGGGTGATCAAAAGGGTTAATATTTATTCTGAAATGGACATACCAATGTTATAAAAAAATAGATGGACTGTATTGTCACATAGCTGCATAAAAATTCCATTTAAAAGGAGGTTGCTGTGCTTCTGAGAAATTACTTAATTTCTGGCCTAATGGGTCAAATGATGATTTCAAAACACAAGTGAGGCCAAAGAAATATGAGATTTAATTATTTTAATCACTCAAAATTGATGATGCACATAGATGTTTGCTCAGATGCTGAAATTTGACCAAAGATTTTGTGAATTTTCAGGGCAGCATTTCTCAACCTCAGTACTACAGTATTGAGACATTTTGGTCTGGACTGGACAACTCTTTGTTGTGGGAGGTGCCTGGTATATTGCAGGATGTTAGCCTCTACGTACAATTCCAGTAGCATCTGCCCCTGTTCCTCCTTCCCAGTTGGGATGAGTCAAAATGTCTCAAATTACTAAATGTGTCTTTGGGGACAAAATCATCCCATTAAAAACCACTAGTTGAGTATGTGTGGTATAAATTAACATAATCACGTCTATTTTTTTTTTTCAAGACAGTTCCTATCTAAGGCTCTGTGCAGTAACACAAACCCAGGGACTTGTCATCATTATTTTAATTAAGTCTTTTCTTCAACAATTTCCACTTGAGACCCAGTGACAGCTATGGTAGACATTCCTAACCTTTGCTTTCTTTTTTTTTCTTCATTCACCCTGGAAAAATAATCCCTGATTTCTAGGTGGGCATCCAGAATAAGACATTTCCTGGTCTTGCCAATGAGCTATGTAGAATTAGTGTGCACCATTTTCTGAAATGTTCTTCAAAAAAGGACACGTGCCCTTCTTCTATTCCTCGTTTCTGCTGCTTCATGAGAGTGTAACCGCTAGAGCTCCAGCAGCCATATTTGATTAGGAGGAGACCCTGGGATTGAGGCCACATGTGTTGTAGCCACAGATAGAAAAAGCTGACACTGGTGGGGCCTGACCAGCCCTGAACTGCTACTTCCAGAACTATATGAGACACATTTTTTTCATTGTTGTTATGGGCCTCTGCTACTTTCAGCTGAACCTGGCATTAGCCAATACAATTGCCTAAGGTGGACATTTATTATATTTGCAAAAGTCTCTGAGCCACTATCTTCCTCCCATTAGAAAGTCTGGGGGACTTCCGGCAAGATGGAGGAATAGGTGGACGCACCGTACTACCTCGTACAACCAAGATTAGAAAACCAATAATTTACAACAATAATTTACTATCAGAATAACACCCAGATCCGGCAGAGGATTTATCTGAATGGAAGTCGGGCAGCCAAGAAGTTGAAGTAGACGCGTTCATCCAGACTGGTAGGAGAAGACAAGCCGGCGGGCGCGGGGCTGGCTTGGGTCGGCGGCGCGCAGAGGTCGAGGGAAGGTTTGGCTCGAAATCGGCGCAAAAGCCATCTGGGGGCGCAAGAAAGCAGCGGTGATCCCTGAGTACGCAGGCTGCCGCTGGCAGACCCAGAGGGGCAGCGATTGTGGACCAGGGCAGAACTTGCGGCCCAGAAGCCCAGACAAGGGTCTGAGTCCAGGGGAACGGAACTACCGCCGTTGTTTTCTCCCGCCCTGCTCCCGCTCCCGCCCCACCCCCACATTAACCGTCACAATCTAGCGACCGGAGTGCCCAGCCCTGGTGAGCACCTAAGGCTCCGCCCCCCACCGTAACAAGAGCAACCAGACCGAAAAAAAAAAAAAAAAGGAGAGACAGGGGGAAAAAAACCCATGTTTTCAACAGAGCAGATCAGTCCCCCAGGACTCATCCTTTTGAGCGACCAAGAATTAGCCAATCTATCAGATGCACAGTTCAAAACACTGGTGATCAGAAAGCTCACGGAACTGGTTGATTTTGGATGAAATTTAGATGAAAGAATGCAGATTACCATAAAACAGATGCAGGAAGACACACGGAGGACAGCCAATAGTGAAAGGAAGGAATATGAGTCTCAAAACAATACAGTGGACCAGAAGGAAGATAGAATCAACCAAGCAGGAAAGCATGATGAAATAAGAATTCAAAAAATTGAGGAAAAGATTAAGAGCATCCAAGACACCTTTAAACGTTCCAATATCCGAATTATAGGGGTACCAGAATCAGAAGGGGAAAAGCAACAGATTGAGCACGTATTTGAACAAATAATAAAGGAGAACTTCCCCAATCTGGCAAAGGGAACAGTCTTCCAAGAAATCCAAGAAGCTCAGAGAGCCCCAAAGAAGTTGGACCCAAGAAGAAACACACCAAGGCACATCATAATTACATTAGCCAAGGTAAAAACGAAGGAGAGAATCCTAGAAGCAGCAAGAGGTAAGGGGACAGTAACCTACAAAGCAGTTCCCATCAGACTGTCAGCTGATTTCTCCAAAGAGACCTTACAGGCAAGAAGGGGCTGGAAAGAAATATTCCAAGTCATGAAAGACAAGGACCTACATCCCAGATTGCTCTATCCAGCAAAGCTCTCATTTAGAATGGAAGGGCAGATAAAGTGCTTCTCAGATAAGGTCAAGTTAAAGGAGTTCATCATCACCAAGCCCTTATTTTATGAAATGCTAAAGGGACTTATCTAAGAAAAGAAGATAAAGAAAAGACATGTATAGTAAAAGGACAGCAAACTCACAAATATCAACAACCACACCTAAAGCAAAACCAAAAGAAACTAAGTAAACAATTAGAACAGGAACAGAACCACAGAAATGGAGGGCACATGGAGGGTTAGCAGCAGGGGGGGTGGGAGGAGGAGAGAGGGGGAAAAGGTATAGAGAATAAGTAGCATAGAATGTAGGTTGAAAATAGATAGGGGGAGGGCAAGAATAGTACGGGAAATGTAGAAACTAAAGAACTCATAAGTATGACACATGGACATGAACTAAAGGGGGAAATGTAGGTGGGAGGGGGGTACAGGGTGGAGGGGAGAGAAGGGGGGAAATGGGACAACTGTAATAGCATAATCAATAAAATATATTAAAAAAAAGAAAGAAAGTCTGATCACCTGTTCCACTAAGACCTTTAAAGAACATCCATTTTATCACCTCCTCCTCTTTTGCAGTATACAATACAGATTTGTCATTTCAGTTATAACCTTCCACTGTCTTTCACTCTTTTAGTCAGTCAGTTACACTAGAGACACTGTTGCCACCTAGTTACCAAAAATTGATATCTCCTTACATCTATCAGACACACAAAATATAATGCCTAATAATGGCAGACTTGCAAGAAAAATTATATACTCGTAGATTTCTGATGAAACTATGACATACTGCCATCTTTTTAAAAGCACTTTAATAATAGGTAGTAAATTTAAAAATACATATGCTCTTTCACCAACTATCTGCTTGCTTCTTCTAAGAAATAAAATCAATATTAATGCAGGATATATGCATACAGATATTTATTGCATTTTTTTCACAGTAGGAAAAAAATGGAAAGAAAGGGAATACCTCTCATAAAATGAAAGGCTGAATAAATTTGAGCGCCATCAACATATAGTTGGTATTTAAAACCATGGGACTAGATAAAATTGCCTAGGAAATGAATGAAGAAAAAAAGAGAAAAGATTTGAGAACTGAGCCCTGGAACCCTGCAATAGGAAGGGGTCAGGAAGATGAAGAAGGTCCAGCCAAAGAAAAGGAGCAGCGACCAGGGAGGTAGATGGAGAATGAGGAGAGTCGTTGACCAACAGCCAAGAGAAGAAAGAGTTTTAAAAAGAGTGGAGTGATCAATCAACTGAAAAATGCTGCCAAGAGGCTAGGTTAGATGAGGACAAAGAAGGGAGCATTTAATGAGACAACATGGAAATTGCTGGAGGCACTGACAAAAGCAATATCCATGGATTGGGGGCAACAACAGCTTGACTGAAGAAGGTTCAAGATAGAATGGAATATCTGGAAATGGAGATGGTGAGTATATGCAGCTCAGGATTTTTGCTAAAAAGGAAAAAAGGGACTTGTGTCCATGGGTCTATAGAAAGTATTTTGTTTTACAAGAAAATCAATGCAGCATGTGTTTTCTTTAATGGTATAGCATAAAGGGGAAATAGATGATTTGAGAAAGGGGACAATCGCAGGGTCAAATTCATCGAATAGGTAACCTCCTTGAGAGGTGAGCCTCAGACAGGAGTCAGCACAGTGCACCCGCCATGACCCAAAGGAAGGCAGAATGGATGGGCACTGATGCAGGTATGATGGTACATTTGGTAGTGGAATGGGAGGAAATTCCCTTTGATTGCCTTGGTCAACAACCAGCTAAGACCAGAAATGTCCAGCCTGTGTCACCAAAGCAGAGACTCATGGGTGAGATACATGCTTATCATGTTAAGCAACTGACAGTGAAATGATGTGTTACTTGATATTATGTAGCAATAGATAACTGAAGCAAGAATTGTCCCATATCAGTAAATATAGAGCTGCCGCATTTTATAAAACAATTACAGGCAGCATTACACTGTGCATGCCTTATTTCATTTATTTTACCATCTCCCTACTACTGTTTATCTCAGTTGTTACTATAAACAATGCTGCAAGGAGTATCTTCATACATATATCTTTGCACACACCTGAATCTGTACAGAGAATTCTTGGGTTGGGATTTCTGTATCAAAGTGTATGCACAATGATAATTCTAGATATTGGTAAAGTGAACTCTGTACAAAATATCAATTTACATGATTGCCCAAAAGTTATGAGTGCCTACTCCCATGTATCTTCATGTTATAACTTTTTTTCTTTTACCAACATGGTAGGTTAAAAAAAAAAGTGAATTACTGTAAATGTCATTTTCATCCTTCTTACTGGGCAGTCCTAAAATGACCCCACCATCTCTACCAGTTTCCACTTACTCTGAACATCACCTACTTCACAATAATCAGCCCTGCCTCCAGGGACACAGAGACATCCTCGCCTTACACCATCTTCCCAGTGGTTCTGTTTGGTCCACGTTCTCCTTTTGTTGGTAGGTTCTCCACTAAATGCAGTAAGTTATGATGAATCTAACATAAGAAAAATGGGGAAAATATTCCACATATTTCCAGAGAAATAAGTTATGTTTAAGATTGTTCATTATAAATTAGAATGTTGAAGCATAGTGGAAGAGGCTAAAAAGGAAGAAACTAAAAAGAGAGATGATGGATCAATAAGATTTCCTGAAGTCCCTCTGACTTTTACCATATTTCTTAATTTTGACTTCTCAAGAGATTTGTATGTTAAATGCAATGTACTTTAAAACACTTCAGCATAGACAGTGTAACAAACTTGTGAACATTTGTTAGTTTTCACCTTAGTGCTGGTCAGCTGCCCCAAGAGGATCCACATTCTCAGAAGTCCAAAGGGTAATTACCCAAAGGCTGAATACTAAGGTAATATGGGAAGTACTAACAAATATAAAAGGAAATGTAGGTGCATGTACTGGGGGAATATAATTCTTGGAGGTAGTGTTTGGGCCCTTTTATATCTGCCCAAACCCCACACTATTGTATCAGAATATGATATATTCAGAATATTTACATAATTAGTCAATGTGCCTTATAATTTTAAACAGTGAAACAAAGAGGAAAAAGTTCATTTATGGGTAGCAATAATAATTTGACCTTAACCTGAGGCTAAACACATTGGAAGCATTTCTAATTTTGCTATATAGATTCTCAGCTTTATTACTTTGTGCTCAAAGGGCAATTATCTTAGATAGTGGTTTCTGATATTTAAGTGTTTTTCTTTTGTACATCTAACAGGATTGCATTTGGAATAATAGCTCTCTCTGAAGTCAATGGGTCTTTGGAATAAAGAGTGTGGATAACTGAAGAGAATGGATGGAGTCCCACTAAGGACAAAGTAGTGATGCCTAATGCAGCCTTTTATCTTCTCCATTAAATGGTTATGCAAATAAGTGGCTCGAGTGAGACAACCTTCTTGAAACGGACATGATTTCCTGGAGGGCTGGAGAAAGCATAATGTCTTTAAGCTCTGAGTTGAACCCCTTAAATAAAGCACTAAATTGAAAAGATATATTTAAATTCAGCTGTTCATTGTCTTTTCAATTCTATCACTTTCCACTTAATGTATTTTTTTTTCTCTCACACATAATAAGGCTTAGTTATGAGCAAAAGAGACTGGCAGGAAAGACAACTCAGCCATTCAGGGTTTCTAATGGTCTCATCAGATAATCACAAAACATTGGTGCCATTCAGAGAGCACAGCCTGTGGGGCGGGGGGAGTAAGAGCGTGATGACGTGGCCACGGGCTCCATGGCTGGGACTGAGCTGGGATTCTGCCACAATCTTTTCAACCAACTCACTCAAACAATTTTTTTCTTCTTCCCCAAATCAACCGATTATTTGATTGAACTAAGAAACAAGTGGTTGTTTTGACTCCAGGCTCTAGCCTAACAATAAATTGAAGTTTGCATTTTACCATTTTACCATAGTTAAGTTCAATTCACTGCTAAGTTGACACTCAGTCTGAGATACAAAGCAGCTACAAATTATGTTCTGAAGCCAGTAAATCATTGTCAACCTATGTTGGCTTTAGAAATAAGCCAGACATGTAAAAATAGTGTCTGCTACCTCCTTTTCTTTATGAATTCCAAGCAGCCAGTGATCCTCTCCTTGTTTTACTTTGACCATTGTTTTTAAGGCTTATTTGTTTGGTTTTGAGTTTTTTAAATTGTTATGATAACTTATCCTCAGAGTGGTTGATGCTGGTCAATTTGTTTTGTTCACAATCACCAGGTATGCTTCCAAGAGCACCTGTGCCATTCTGAGGCTTCTGTACCTGCGTGATCCTTCTCCTTACCTTCCCCATTCTTGCCTCTTCATCTGTCAAGGGACTAAAGTTTTTAATGACACTGGGCCCATGGAAATATGGGGGCAAATATTCAGCTGGGGGACCTGAGCTTGCCCCAGTTTCCCATAATGTTGCATGCCACCTCCCACTACCCCCAACCCCATCCTTTTTTCTATCACAAAAGGATTACAGGCATGCAAAGTTACCCAAGTATCTAGGAGAGGGTTGGCAAACAGGTGTCATTTGTCACATCAATTCAGATTGGTTGATTGATGACAGTGGCTTGGCCATGTCCATGCATAATGGGAAGAGAGTGATTGACAAGTGATGTTGAACATGTGTGAGGAGCATGGCTAATATTTTCCCTCCTTCCCAGTTCTAAGGTGCTGTTTGGACTCTATTCACTGGATGAATAAGTACATCCAGAGGGAATAAAAACAGGATACCTTCTTTATGGGTTCATTGGCACTCAGCACTCACATGAGGCTCTTCCTTTCCCCACTCTCAGAGTTCAGAGGAAACCTCTTGAGATGATTTACATAGTCTCTGCGACCCGACCCCGGAAAGCGACCTTAAGCAAAGCCCAATGACAAAGGGTTGTAATGAAGTGGCTGAGTCACAATGACAAAAGGACCAGAGAACACATTCAAGTTTCCTCCTCACCCCATTATGTTGTGCTAAACGCTTGGGAGACAGCAAGGCTAGGGAGTCTCCGTGATGATGAAAAGCGGAAAGCAGCATCCCAGCCTCTTGTAGCTGGTGGTCCACTGGCTCTGTCCTTTGTATTGTACTTGACTCCAGGAGTTGCCCACCCTGGAAAACACTACTGGCCCCCAGAACAGTCTCCCGCGTGCTCTACAGAATGTCATTCTTTCTTTGAGATGAATGAGTCTTCCAAATAAGGACACCTGTGAGTTCCTTCAGTGTACTTATTTTTGGGTGTTACTTTTTAGTGTCAGTGTTTTGTTATGCTACATTAGGGCTGGGATCATGAGTGATCTCGTATCTCTGGGTTCTCTTCCTTTAACTATGGTTTCCTCCAAACATTTTGGTTCATTTTTGTCAGTTTTAGTCCATGGTTCACCTTTTTGCTCATTCTCTCTCCTCAGGCCCCATCCCTACCCACAGTCCTCACTCTTACTTTCTCTCCTTGCCATCTCTTGTAAAAAAAAAAGCATTTTTTATTGTAATGATCTCTGTAAGTAGCATAAGAACAAATATTGCCCCACCCCCTTGCTGTGGGTTTCGCAACCTCTTTTGCTGTGAGTCTGAAGAGCTGGATAGCTATTCTCTCTACACCAGTATAGTGAGGTGTGGTGGCAAGAATGCCTGCAGGAGACCTAGTCATCCCACAGAACAGCTGTGTCATTAGAGGCAAGTCAACCCATCTCTACTTCTACATCTACAGGGTCCAGCAGAAGTAACACCATTGAGTGTGGTTGGTAGGGTACATGAATGTCTCCCACAAGATGGACAGAAAATTGAACATTTCACCTAAAATATCATATGGTGTGTTTGAGTGTGATGTTGTTATGTTACAGAATTACATGCTTGTGATTTTGTAATAAAAGATTTTGTAATAAAAAGGGGACATTACTTGTGTCAGACCCTGTATAAAAAGAGGGTAATTCTCCCTGCCCTATTTACTTTGTGGTTTCAAATGAAGACTTTTACTTGAAAGTCTTTATTTGACTGGTGAAATCTCTTTGTAAATTATAAATTGTTATATAAATGTTGTTTTATTATGGCTATCTCTTTGCATATCTGGTCACCCCACTCACTGTAAGGAGCTAATTATACTGCAGAAGGACCTGATTGTCCATTGTGGCACCTCACCAAAGAATGACAGATTCTAGGCCATGCCTATCCCAAATCGTTCTCACTTATCTGGGATCCTCTTTATGCTCCCAAGAATGCTGCCGGATTTCCTGACACTAACCATAGCACAGCCACATTCAAGAGGAAGAAGCAACTGGGGCACCCTCAGCAGTCAAGGAAACAACATCACCGTCATCAGTATGCCTCCCGAGTTACTCAGAGACTTTTATTTTTGCCCTCCACAAACTTCTTTAGGTGCAGGTCAGAAATCTCCAGATCCTTCATAGCCCAGTATAGATACAATTGTATAGGGAGAAAAAGTGCTTCCAGTGTAGAGATTTCTGTATTGACAGTCTTGTATGTGTATCTCAGCTCACACTTCGGTGATACATCTGTTTCCCAACTGGATCTAAAACACAATTGTGCTCTATTTTAACAAAATGATAAATTATGTCTAATCTGTGCTATGCTGCTTGGGAGCAGTTCCCTTGAAATCTTCTCCATGGTTCTATTTAAAAAATAATTTCCATTGAAAAGGCAATGAATATTAATGTGGTGTTTCAGGAGGTAACACCTAACTAAAATCTCAAATATCACATGCTGTAATCAATTCATATTTTCAATACAGCAGTTTCTCACCAACTGTGGAAATTTGGTTTCTGAAAATCCCAAGGTAAAAGAATTCATAGTTGAGCACTAAAAGATTGTACAAAAAAAGAGAAAAAAACAGCACTAGTAAACCTAGGGTTCATTACAAACCTTAAAAGGTTCTTACAGATACATTGTTATCAATTTCAATGAAACAATAAAGGCAGCATGCTCCATAAAGACAGAATCAATGAGATGATAAAATTTGAAATTTGTGATGTATGTTAGAGTATCTGGCCTCTCTCTACAAGGGGGATTTATCACAGGTAGGGACAAAAATATTGCTGAACAGGAGGAGGGTCAGCACTTACCACAGGCTTGGCCATGGGAGGTGTAGACGGGGTGGAAGGCAGGCTGGTTGTTTTACCTCCAACCACGTTGCATGAGATCAGGGAATGATACCAAAATGGCACCCTGAAGTGCTAAAGGAAAACCAGGGAAGTGTGTCTCAGGTAGATCAATCAATCTCATGGGGTGGGGAACAAGGGTGTTGAGCCCAGTAAGTAGCTGAAGAGGGAGGAAAGAAGGAAGAACAGTAACAGGTCAGAGCAGAAAATTTCGAGATAGGCATTAACTCCTGCACCAGTTTTGCACATTCCAGGTAAACTAGTATGTGGAAATGGTCCATCTAAAGACATAAGAAAGAATGAGCAGTTATGCTTTATTATTATTCCAATTATTCCCAATAAGTAGGACTTGTAATTTAAGTATGTGTACTGGAATTTTGCATAAGAACTTGAAGTTCAGAACAATTACTAGTACATTTTCAAAATATCTATATTCCCATGTAGAATTTTTCTCACATTTCATTCAATATGTCCTCCAATCTGGTAAAAGGCAAAATGATTCAAAGGCTCCATTCTTTACAAAGAAACTAAAATTTAGAATTGATTTTCAACCCTCCATTAAGCTGTTATTTCTAAAGAAAAAGATATTTTTCTCACCAGCCTTTGTAATTTGTATTTCAAT
This sequence comes from Phyllostomus discolor, assembly GCF_004126475.2. Lineage (NCBI taxonomy): Eukaryota > Metazoa > Chordata > Mammalia > Chiroptera > Phyllostomidae > Phyllostomus > Phyllostomus discolor. Next base: position 152,121,345 of record NC_040904.2, read on the forward strand.
CGTTACATGAATTATCAAAATTGTGATCTAAATCTTGGTATTTGGAGAAACCCAAACTCTTGTGCTGTATTCATGAATGTATTTGACTGGAATCCCAGCAGGTGTATGACCACATCCTTGAATTTCCTGATTGCTCTAACCACTTACCTATTCTGCTTTTGCAGTATTAGACAAAATGTGTAAACCAAGTGTATTAGTTTCCTATGGTGGCTGTAACAAATTGCCACCATTTTAGTGGCTTACGACAGCAAAATGTTAATATCTTACATTTGTGGAAATCCTAAGTCCAACATGAGTCTAAATGGGCGAACACAAAGGTGTCAGCAGGGCTGTTCTCCTCTTTGGAGGATCTAGGAATAAATCTGTTTCCTTGCCTTTTCCAGCTTCTAAAGGCTGCCTGCATTCTTTGGCTCATGGCTCCCTTCAATATTCAAAGCCACCAATGGAGGGTCAAGTCCTCACCCACGTCATTTGAATACTAACATTTTGGCCTCCAACCTTCACATTTAAAAAACTTTGTGATCACACTAGGTCCATCCAAGGAACCCAGAATAATCTCCCTATTTTAAGGTTAGCTGATTGACAAATTTAATTCTATTTGCAAATTTAATTCCCCTGTGCTGTATAATATGACATATTTACAGGTTCCAGGGACTAGGGTGTAGACATCTTTGGGGGGGGCATTATTCTGCCTTGCATGTCAGGTTTGTTAAAGAGTCACTAGGTAGTCACTAGGATCTGGTTCCATGGGCATAATTTAATAAAGTTATTCACAGAAATTGTGGAGTAGTTCTAATAAATTTACTAATGGAGGAACTAGAAAATTTCTTTATATTATTAGAATTACATTACATATGAAGAGACTGAAACAGGGTGCAGCTGAGAGGGGAGCCCCAAATAGGAATTTGTAATAGGGTCCAGAAGAGCTTGGAAATAATTGGCTCCACACCACAGGGCCACACCTGCCCAGAATGCGGGCAGCTGTGGCCAATTGTGAGAGGAGCCGGAAATGGGGCTGCAGAGGAAGATGGGCTCTGGGATTTAAATGGGGGCATGACGGCCATTGGGGGTCTCTCTTTTTTGGGGACCACGAGTCTGTTTAGGACCACGCAGCTTTGGTGTCTTGGTTGGGACCATGCGGCTTGGGTGAGAGTCAGAACCATGAGGCTTTGGAAGTGTTCTCTTTTGCCACAAAGAAGGTCCTGGGAGGACTGTGTGCATATGTGGGGAACTTTAGTTTGTGTTATTTCAAATAAATAATAAATTCTGTTCCCTTTCACTGATCTCTGGTATTAAGAGGCATCTTTCCTCAGGCAGCAGGCAAAACGAACCCAGTAGGTGGGGAGGAACCCCCGGAGAAAAAGGGGGGGGTCTTTTGTATCATTCATCCCCCCCACCGCTCTGTTCTGTAACAAGACCAGAAATGGTTAAAATGGTGAATATAGGGTCATCATTCCCATCATCCAAATGTTTGCATGATAGCTACACTGCTCTTAGAGCACCTGCAGAGGTATGAAACCAGCTGCAAAAAAGGTATGACTTGGGCTGTTCCATTGTGCAGAGTTAAAGTTTAAGTCCCAAGAGGGCATGACTTTTGAGGAAGGGATACAGCCTACAGGGTGTGAGTTTCTGACGATGGACCAAATTGTCCCTCCAACAGTCAATTCTTCTTGTTCTGTGTCATTTAATCAGCTGTTACTTTGTAGATAACATCACATACTTCATGTATTCTGCACCTCTAGCCACCCAATAATGAAACTAACTCTTCTCTCTAGTCTCATATTATAATTTCTTTCCAGAAATCTTTTTGCATTCTCACTTCTCCTGCTGTTATATTATATACCATTTCTTTAATACATAGCCTCAATATTTTCTATGCCTCCAAGTTTTTATGCAACTATGTTCATATCTGCCACTTAATAACCAATCTTCCTACTAGTCCTAATCTGTTCTAGTCTCAATTTATTATTGAATTCCATTACCTTATATTTAATATCAGTGTGTTTATTTTCTTTTTCAACAAATTTGAAGCTAGAGAAATTAGTTGTCAAAAGATCTGTCAGACCAACTCCCTGACAATTCAGGATAAAAGTAGTTTCTTAATGAAACTTCTCTGAGATTTCTATCACCAAAGTTTTGAATATTTCAGATTAAGCTTTAAGAGCAGAACATCCATTTCCAGATATGTGCCTTCCTCAGGCAACAAACCTGTATTAGTCAGCTCAGGCTGCCATACACAACACCATGGACTGGACAACTTAAATGGAAGAAATTTATTTTCTCTCAATTATGAAGACTGGAAATCTAAGATCAGACTGCCAGCATGGTCAGTTTCTGGTAAGAGTTTTATTACTGATTTGCAGATGGCTGTCAATTTCCTTCTGTTCTCACATGACAGAGAGAGGGAGAGTGGGAAAAGGAGAGAGAGCTCTCTGGTATGTCTTCTCTTTTTGAAATTACTTTATGTTGTTCAATTACAGTTGTCTGTATTTTCCCCCCACCACTCCCCACAACCCCAGCCAAACCCACCTCCCTCCCTTGCTTCCACCCTCTCCCTTGGTTTTGTCCATGTGTCCTTTATAGTAGTTCCTGAAAACCCTTCTCCCCTTTGTCCCCTCCCCTCTCCCTCTGGCTATTGGTAGATTGTTCTTAATTTCAATGTCTCTGGTTATATTTTGTTTCCATTTTCCTTTTGTTGATTATGTTCCAGTTAAAGGTGAGATCATATGGTATTTGTCCCTTACCACCTGGCTTATTTCACTTAGCATAATGCTTTCCGGTTCCATCCATGCTGTCGCAAAGGGTACGAGCTCCTTCTTCCTCTCTACTGCGTAGAATTCCATTGTGTAAATGTACCATATCTTCTTTTAAAGGCACTAATGCAGTCCTGAGGATTGCAACCTCATGACCCTATCTAAACCCATTATCTCCAAAACCCATTTCCAAATACTGTCTCTTTTGGGCTTAAGGTTCAACATATGAATTTTTTTGGTGTTAGAGGGTGGAGAGGAGGGACATAACTTGGTCCATAGCACCATCCAAAGAGAAGATTGGGAAATTCCAAGAGTACAGCAGAGCTTCCATAGGTTTTTCATACCAAACTGAGATCATTAGGTAGGACCTTGTAGTCATTCAATAAGTGTTTATTAAATACATTGAAAAGTAAACAAATATCTATCTTTACCACTAGACCACTCCTTCCAACATCATTGTGTCACACAGTAAGAATCAGTGTGCATTTGTTAAGCAAATGACTATATTAATAAATTAATACTTACTGTCCACACACCCTATCAGTGGACACCAACACTGAACTTCAGTTTCTTATCTGAATGGATCTCACTACCTGCTCTTGAACTCCCTTACTGCTTGCTGTTTCTTCATTGGGTTCTTATTTTCACTGTAGAGCTTTTGGTGGTTACTTGCCGCTTCAAGAAAAGATACATGGGACAAGGTTTGAAGCAGAGCTGTGTTTTAATCCTAAAGCAGCCACTTCCTGTTTGGGTGAAATTGAGCAAATCGCTGAATCTCTTTGATGATCTTAATCTCTCTGGGGATACAAACATCTTCAAAGGAAAACAATTTGAGGATTAAACAAAATTATATTTCACCAGCTCAGAGTAGCATCTCAATAACTATCAATGGTCTTCTGAGAATGCGCAATTTTCATTCTCTATAAATATCTTGTTTCTTCTGTGAAAATTTTCTCTTTAAAATTAAGTTCAGTCTCAGTTTCATGATTAATCCAGGTGTGCTCTGCCCTCTTCTTTTTTCTTTTGTAAAGTTTTTTCAACTGCAGCTGACAGTCAATATTATTTTATATTATTTTCAGGTGCACAACATTGTGATTAGGCAATTCTGTTATTTATGAAGTGATCCCCTGATAATTCTAGTACCCACCTGGCACCAATATGTAGTTACTACAATATTATTGACTATATTCCCTATGTGTACTTTATATTCTCATGAGTATTTTGTAACTGCCAATTTGTACTTCTCAATCCTTTCATCGTTTGCACCCAGCTCCCCCAATCCCCCTCCCATCTGGCAACCATCAATTTGTTCTCTGTATCTATGAGTCTTTTTCTGTTTTGTTTGTTTGTTTCTTTGTTTGTTTGTTTTGTTCTTTAGATCCCACATATACTCTGCCCTGTTGAAGAGGTCCCCAAAAATTGTTCTGCCAGGATCTTCTCCTGGATGCCAAGTGGCTGGCATGTGTCCTAAACTCAGCCAATCAGACTTTCTCTTAGGACTTGGTCTACCGAACAGAATGATATAAAGACAAAAGAAATGGCTAAACATTCAATCACATCATTGTTATTCTGGTTCTTATTTCCCAGACTGATTCTCTAGCCTTTTGTCTCACTGTGTAAACTCCCTAATACCCTTTGAATGCATGATTAAGTTAGCCTGAGATCATCTCTAGCTTGCTGCCACAAAACACTAATTAAAACTTACATTTAAAAAATTTTTAAATCAGACTAAAGGGCATAAAAGTAGCCAAATAAAAACAATAGATATCTTGTCCATTAGTGGAAAGATTTGATGTTGTAATAGTTTTTCTATAAAATCAACATGATAGTGATTAAACAATCAAAAGACTTGTTCCCATCTGGAATTAGAAACAAAAGAAGGAGACCAGCCCTGCTAAACATTAAAGGGGTTACTATGTTCAAAATTATCAACACTGCAAACTGAATTATTTAATTGAAGATACAATGATAGCTATTTAAAAAAATAACTTGACATGTCAAAATAAATTCTAGAGAAGTCTAAGATACAAATGCAAAAAAAATTATAAAAGTTTCATAAGAAAATGATATATTAATGTACTTATAATCTCAGAGTGGGGAAAGACTTTCCAAGAGCAGCTTAAAAACTAAAATCATGAGGAAAAAGACTGATTTATTTGACTAAGTGCATTTTTAAAATTTTCTGTAGAGTAATAAATACAAACACATGACTCCTCAATGGAACTGATTTCCAGTTTTCTCCTAGCCTTATAATAATATCACATTTAATCTACCATTTAATCACATTAATCATTTTTTGTTTGAAATCGTAGTAAAGTTTCTAGTTCAGCAGTTAGTTATACAATATTGACCCTGATTCAGGACTCTAGTGACGGTCACCTTGAACTGAAACATGTGCATTATTAAAATATTTGTGAAATGCATATTATATGTCAAGGTAAATGCTTTGCATTTATTATCTCATTTAATTCTAACAAACCCATAAAATAAGTGCTACTGTTACATTCATTTTACAGATGAAAAAATTGAGAGTTGGAGAGGTTACATTAAAGACATAGTCTTTAAATTGCAGAATAAAGACCTGAACCAAGTCTGTATGTGAACTAAATGTGTTCCCAACAGCTTCGTTGCACTGCCGTCCATGAGGTGGAGATATAAGGTACATTTGGAAGGCTTAGTAAGCATAATGCAAGATGCTTCCTGTGTTTTTTTCCTTCTAAATAAAAAGAAAGCTTCACTACACACTCAAACACACATTCATCCATTTACTGAGACCCTACTACGTGCCAAGTATAAGTTCTAGATATTAGTAATCCAATGGTGAATAAATTAAAGTATCAGCATATGACCTCTAGGAGGAAACAGGCAGTACAAAAGAAATAACACATAGCATGCCAGATGGTAATAAATGCTATGGGAAAATAAAAAATAAAAACAATAAAGGTGGATAGTGAGGGACAGAGAGAAGTCAGGGTACTCTGTTTTAATGGTTGTTCAGGGAAGGCTTCTCTGTTAAGTGGGTATTTGGCAGATACCTGAGGGACTTTAGAGAGCCAAGCAGATATTTAAGAAGGGAGTTATAAGCATGAAAATTACAAGTGCAAAGCCATGAGCACACCGGGCAAGCTTGAGAAGCAATGTGGAGAGCGGTGTGGCTGGAGAGAACCAGGGTCAGAGTGGCAGGAAGTGAGGTCAGACATTTAGTAGGAATTAAAACGATGTCTACCTAATATGCTCGCAAAAAATCCACCCCTTAATACATGTGCCTCTGAGACAGTCCTGAGCTGACTTTCAGATAGAAAGACATGCTCCCATGTTCTGAGAGACACCTAACAATCTGGCTAAAGGCTGAAATCACCTAGCCATGCTCTATTCAACCAGAAAGATACACTTGGCCCTTAGGAAATGAAAGGCTGGAAGATGTGTATTAACTTACACATCTACTAGATAATCCCTCCCATTATTATTTTTATCAAGCAGAATAGACCAAACAGCTGAAATGGTCAATTGGTTTTAACTGGACTTGGAGCCATGCTCCCTACCATGAAAGGAATTCTCCCACCCTGACTCAGTTATGTGTATGAGACTAACTCGTGATATTGCTGCCATGATTTTGGTTTAGAATTACTCTGATTTCCCTCCTTACCAGTTCCTGTTAAAAATGCAACATGTTTAACTCTTAATAGTTGGCACACACTGAGGAAAGTCATGCTGTGGGTTCTGCAAATAATATTTTATTTTTTAATTCTGTTCAGCTGTTGTCAGATGTCTTATCAAACCTGGTGATTAGAACCTAAGTCTGGTTAAAATCAATGTCAAAAGATGCTTTTTGCAAAAAAAAAATGAGGGTTTATGAGGTAAACTTTAAACAGGAAGATTTGTTTTTAACTGGACTTGAGTTATTATACTAATAAATTATATCCCTAAAGAGCAGGGTTTGGCAATTTTTTAAAAAATAAAGCACCAGGCAGTAAATATTCTAGGCTTTGTTGGCTATAAAACACTCTTTGATGACCACACAACTCAGTATGGAAGGAGTATGTAAACAAATAAGCATGGTTTATTCCAATAAAACTTTATTTATAAGAGCAGGAAGCAGGCCAGATTTAGCTCACAGGAGAGAGATTGTGGACTCCTGCTATAAAATCTCTGGTTATTTATTTCTGCTTAGGAAAACAGGTAGGAAAGTCACAGTTTTTTTTTTCTTTGACCCCCTTGCCCATGAATATCCAAGTTATATGTAATGATTAAAAAGCCCAGTGAAGCTAAAATAAAGACCAAATAGAAATAATGAGTGGAGCTCAGGGTATAGATTACCTCTGCAGCCTTAGAACAATGAAGGACATACTGATACCCCACCATGGCAGGGGCCATAGCAACTGGCTTATTAAGAGGGGTTTCTGGTCAGGCATATTCTCCTACCCTCCTTCTTTGTTAAATTTGAGAAATCTGCAGAATATTGGGGGGGGGGGGGGATGGTTACAACATTTCCATTAATGGTCTAATTATCACAGCCTTTCCTGTTTGGAGCAGAAGAAACTTGCTGGCTTGTACTGGGCTCTGGCTGTTGAGCCCTTCCCAGCATCTCCCCAGCCCTGATGTGCCAGCCTCCCTCAGGTATTCCAGCACCTCTCCACCTAGCACATGCGGCACACCCCACAGTTCCGTGGCTGGGCACAGATCACCGGGTTAGAGTTTGCCAATGAGAGGTGCTCATGGATGTTGGGAACACAGAAGCGAAGCAGAAGATATTACTATTCTCCAGAGGTGGCTTCAGGTAGATGTGGGGGCAGTGGGAAGCTTCCTGGTTCCTTCCACGGAGCTCCCAAAAACCACGAGCTTTGCTGCAGCAGATTGAGGTGGTTGAAGGAGCTTCTCTACGATGCCTCGACTGCTGCAGCTTGTGGAAAACTTTTGAGAAACTACCCTTGATGCATAGAATACATAAAGAGGCCTCTGTTTTTTGTACAGAACCCTGTAATAATTGCCATAGGTAAAGAAGAATAGGTTATTGCACATTGAACATCATGAATCATTTACTTTCCTTTCAAAAATCAGTGGATGTTAAGAAGGGCATCCACTGATGAGCCAAGAGCTGTACTGCATTGAATCTAAGATGCTATTGATTATAAAACACACAGGTACCATTAAAAATATATAATATCCCAAACAATGCAGCTTAATAGGAAATCTCTCCACAAAGCTGGGACACCAACCAGCTGTATCTCCAGTGAAAGTATACATGAGAAATGAACAGATCTCAAGGGACAGCAAGAAACCCTACGTGTCTGGACATTGCCAGTGGGTTAGCGGGGAGCTCCCTGGGGAATGTGAACTACAAGATGCTCCTGGGGCAATGTTGTCTTTATTTATACTTTCACTGTAGCCCCCAAATCTCGAGGCAGAAAATGCTGTTGTTTGGGGTTGGTGGTGCCCTCATGACTGTCCGAGGCAAAGGCAAATCCGCCCTGGAAGACCTCACCTTCAGTGTGGGTGGTCGGTGGTTATACTGATATCAACTGGAAGATGAACTCTGATCTCACAGACTCGGAACACGGAGGGAAAAAACAACTGTGTGTCTTAGAATTGGTGGAATATATCAGCCAGCCACAGCAAACTAACCATGTTCTGTGAGTTTCCCACTGAGAAAAGCTCAAGGGTATCCCTTTCGAATTTGCGACACAGAGCCAAGCAGTTCATCAGCATGGAATTCGACTTCTCCGCTTACAGAGACTGTGATCTGGCCCCATCTAAGTCTCCAGACCTACTGGCTCAGCCCTCACGCTCTTCACTCCGTGCACCAACTTCTTTCAGCTGCTTCCAGTTTTCAGAACTCACCAAGCCATCTCACATTGCTGACACTTAACCCATGTCATTCTGCCTGCTCCACTGTCCCTCCTTTTTTCTGTGGCCTAACTTACTCCAAACTCAGGTGAGTTATTGTCTCCTTGGGACGCTCTCTGACAGAGACTGGTTTATGTGCCCCTCCACAGCACCTCATGCTCAACAGCCTGCAAGGGGATAGTAATTACTGTTTGCTAAGGACCAGGTTTAATAAAACAAAGTGCTTACTGCAGTGACTGGTGCACAGTAAGGTGCTCTGTAAGTGTACTTTCTCTTCTCCCTTTTGTAAGAACCTTGAGTATCCGGTTCAGTTCAGCAAAATACGCTGTCTACCATATCCCAGCCACAGTGTTGAGGCCACAAGGATGAGTCAGACACAGTCCGTGACTGCAGGATGACAACACAGTGAGAGAGAATCAAGGAGAACCTGCTGTGGTGAGGCAGTGTTACAGGGATGCATGCGATGGCCTGAGTCACGCTGCTGTGTGGCTCAGGAAAGGGTGCCAAGAGTGAATGTCTGAAAAGCATCTCAGAGGTGCAGTTGTCATTAGCTAGGTAGGTGGGAGGACCTTTGTGAGCAAGGACATAGGAGCAAGAGAACTATAAGAAATGATATGATCAGAGGTTAAACATATGCATCTTTGTATCCCAGAACTCAGTGCAACTCCTGGCACACAGTGGGAAGGAAAAAAGGAAAGAAGGAAGAAAAGAGAGAGGAAGGGGGAAAGGGAGGAAAGGAGGGGCAGGACGGGGGAAAGGGAAAGAGAGGGAGGGAGCCTGTCCTGCATTTGTCAGCTCAGTTGGTTTATAGGCAAACAGAGCCTGGTAGTTAGTAATAAAGCATCTAAAGGTGGGGTGAGGGAGGAGGGAGAGAGAGAAGGGAGAGGTGGGGAAAGAAAAGGAAGCAGGGAAGGAAAGGGGAAGGAGATCTTTGGAGATAATTTATAAAATGTGTAGTTGATCATTCTTGCCTCATACCCTTGATCCAGCTCTCATTTTAGTAACCAAAGGTCCCAATGTGCCCATCAAAACCAGGGAGACAGCCCTTTTCTCACACCAGAGCGGCAGGGACCTATGTGCAGTTATATGCTGGTAAATGTTTAACAGCCTGCTCTCTGGGAGGAAAACAAGACCCCTGCTTCATAGTACGTGCCAATTTCTGTAGTGTAAATACTCACCCAGCTGATTTCAAGCTATCACCATAATATAACTAAATGCAGAGTTGGCAAGAGATGCAGCAATCAGCTCTCAGGAAATGATATAAATGGATCCCAGCTCTCCACTGCCTGTGTGGGCATTTTTTCACAAAGTAGAAGCCACAGAGACAAGAACCAGTAGCTAGGGCACTGTGACCACCAGGTCATTGGAGCTAACTTCTGGAGACCCTGGACAGCTTTTTGCAGGAGGCTGGCCACCTCTTCAAGTACCCTGACAGATCACACAGTTTTTGACCCCAGCCCTGACGGAGCTGGTTTAGACAGATGTTGCAGTGAAGATTTGATAAGGCCCAGATATTCAATCAGGCTGAGCTACAGTTTGGGTGGAATGTCAGGTTCAAAGCCTTGACCCCCGTCCTAATGGCCTGGAAAGCTGGGAAGCAGCTCTGCTCCTCTTGCTCTGACTGTAGAATTATGCCTGAAGCTGCACACACAGGGGACCCCTCGAATGTGTGCTGAAGGAACTGAGGCACCTGCTGTGATTGTCAGGTGGCCAGGTCCCCACCAGGGGATGAGAAATAGGGAAGGCTGGTGATTACAGGCACAGTTATCTGACATACTCATAAGCATCCAGGAGGGATGGGGGCATTTATATGACATGCAGGGCCTCAATGGAAATAAGTGAAAGGTTAGTGGACAGAAAACAGTTTAAGCTTAAAACCAGGAATGGTTATATATACAGGTTCTTAAATTTTGTCCTGTCTTCCTTCTTTCTCTCACCAGGTGGGAGAAAATGGTGAGTGGACACAGAGCTAGAGGGAACAAAACAAAGAAACTCTTTATAGCAAAACAAACAAGGTACTGTGGTTCTTATACATAAAACTGAGCCCCTTCCCTTGACAGCAAATATGGGGTTACCTCACCCCATACAACATCCTGCTGCTTATTTGGCCCTGGATGTGATCAGAGCATTTAGGCAGGTTATAAAAATGCTGACGGACATGTCCACACAAAGACTCGTACATGGATGTTTATAGTAGCATTATTTATAATGATCAGAAGGTGGAAGCAAGCCAAATATCCATCAACTGAAGAATGGATAACAAAATGTGGATACATCCGGACAATGGAATGTTATTTGGCTATAAAAAGAAACAAAGTATTGATATATGCTACAATATGGCTGAATCTTGTAGACATTACACTAAATGAAAAAATCCAATCATATAACCACATATGATTCTGTTCAGATGAAATGCTCTGAACAGGGAAATCTATGAGACAAAATTAGATTAATGGTTTTGCCCAGGGCAGAGGGCAAGGCTAGAGGGGAAGAGAGGATGATCACTACAGGATATTAGGTTTATTTTTGAGGACATAGAAATGTTCAAAAATTGACTATGTTCATGGCTGTATCTGTGAATATACTAAAAACCATTATATGTATACTTTAAATAGGTGAATGATGTAGCATACATCAATACAAACTTTCAGGGAGAAAAAAATGTTCCCTTCTTTTGTTCCTACTTTTCTGGGGTCCCTAGAAAGCCCTCTGGGAGGATGTGGAGCTGGTCGAGGGCCCCGGGAAGGTGCTGGGAGGCTGAACCCACCTACTAGCCCTGCCCTCATGCAAGGGGAGGGGACTCATTGTCACAGAAGCTCAGCTAAGCTGTCCCCTAACCATACATGCCAGCTAGCATGGAGATTTGAAAACTCCAATTCACACATTGAACCTAATATACAGAATAGTTTACCAAACAACAGCAGACAACACATGTTCTCTAAGCTCTCATGGAGTATTTACTGACTGGAACCTCAACAGATTTCAGGAAACCAAAACCGTCTGAGTAAGTTCTTGGCCAGAGGGGAATCAAGCAAGAAATCAACAACAGAGATAAGCTAAATCCCTATATTTAGGAATTAGGAGATACACTTCTGAGTAACCCAAAGGACAAAGAAGGATTTGTAATGGAGATTAGAGATTTTTAGCTGAAAGATAACAAAAAGACTATCTGGTGGGATGCACACAGACCTGAGAGCAGAGCCTCCAGTCCCCGCCTTAGGGCCGGCTCGCCTGGAGAGGAAGGAGGGAAGCGAAGACGTGAGCAGAGCCGATGAAACAAAGTCAGTCCTCCAGACTCATCAAGGCCGGAGGTCGATTCTTTAAAAATAGAAATAATGTGAAAGAATAAAGAGAAGGTATGAATAGCCAGTCTTTGTATTAGTCATGCTGGGTCAGTGGGATGTCCACATTTTTTATAAAAAACATTGGCCCATGCCCCACAGCATACAAAGAACAATCAAGCTGGGAAAAATGTAGGTTTAGGGGTGAATGCTTCTTGGAGAAGCGCTGGCTGACTGAGCTCCAGACAGGTGTGGGCTAGAAGCTCAGATATGCTGCACTGTAAACAAATAAAGTGGCATTAATGTTTTTATGTCAATTACATGTTGGCACAACATTTGGGATTAAACAAAATAATTTATTACCCCCAAAAATATGTTTGTTCAAAAGCTAAGGGAAGCCCATCACAGTGTGCCCACTGTTGCCTCATCCCCTCCTCCCTGTTACCACAGACAAGGTGTGGCACTGGGAACTGTGTGCAGAGCAGCCAGGCCTCATGAGTGACAGGTATGGTATCTCTTGGGATGCTGAAGGAAAACTCTTCAGGCATTAAAACAGAATGGGACAGAACATACCTAAAAAGAGAGCGTAAAGGCAAACAGGCTGTGCAGCCACTGCCTAGTCAGTTATCCAGTTCAGACACCCAGAAGTCATCCCTGACACTTCCCCGTCCTCGCCTCACCTGTGGGTGGTACCTGCTAAATACATCAAATCTCCTAGTCCAAGTTATCACCTGAATACTCCAACAGGGGGCCTCCTGACCATCTCCCTACGTTTATTCCTGCCCTCGGAGGCTTATTCTCCATAGTGTAGCCAGAGTGAACTCCCCCAAACCAAAATGTGGTCAAATCCCCACTAAGTAGGCACCAGGGGACAGGTTGCTGCCCTGCAGAAGACAGGGTACAGCTGACCATGGCAGCCAAGGGGCCCATTCTGGGAGGCAAAGATAGAGGGACGGATTAAGACCTATAGAGGCCCAAGGCATTGAGAAGAATACAGTGCTGTATTCCACATAAAGTTAATTATTCAATAAAAAATGCTAAGCCGTAAAATAAGTATAAGAATCCAAGAAATTCTGATATATTTCTCTAGGACATCAAATAAATTGAAAAGAAAAAAAATAACAGTGCCTCTGACTTGCTAGCATCGTAAATGCACACACGTTTGGCCTGTCATTGGAGCAGCATGGAGGTTCAAGGCAAAGGAGGCTTTCCTCATATAGGAACTTGCCTGAAAATAGAAGATGCTTATTCAGATTCATCTATCCCTTACTGAGTGCCAGCTATATACCAGATGCCACCCTCAGCAATTTTATGTACCTTATTTTCTACAGTTTTATGGTGACTTAGGGATAAATTCTACCCATTCCCTCCAAAGGAGAATAAATCAAAAGGTTTGGCAACACCATCCTAGACTGTGGACCATGTCTCACAAATGAGAAAAACAAATGAGCTGGTTGAGTCCACCAAGTAGCAGAATCCAAGACAGGTTAGACATGCCAGTGATTTACCGAGGGAAAGAAAAGCAGTGGGCGGGGGAACCATCAGAACTGATGCATGTCTGACCCCTGTGAGGAGGAGGGGGAAAGATTGGGGGTCAAGTCGGAAGAGTCCAGGACTACAGTGCAGTTTCAAGACAGGCAAAGCCAGGCTTGGGGAAGGGGGTTTTCTCAAGCCAAAGTTGCCCATTGAAGAAATCTCAAGTGCATTCAGAATGGGTCCCTACTGTGCTGGGTCATTGTCTCAGAAGAGCCCGTGGAAGTCTGGCTGGGGTAGATACAGAAGGGCAACCCCTGTGGGGTGTGGGGAGAGGGGACAGATCTGTGGATTATGCCCCTGTTGCAGAAGACCTGAGTAGGCTCCCACAGTTGCCACACTGAGGCATTAGAGAATTAAAATGAATTTTCTTATTCACCCATTATGTTTGGTGGTGAAACTATAACTGAAATCCAGGATTTTTAAAAATTTTTTATTTTTTTAATTGTTTAAGTACAGTTGTCTCCATCTTCTCCTTACCACTCCCCCCTACCCCAGCCATGCCCACCTCCCACCCTTGATCCTACCCCCTTCGGCTTCGTCCATGTCCTTTATACATGTTCCTTGACAACCCTTTCCCTTTTGCCCCCATCACCCCCCTCCCCTCCCCTCTGGTTACTGTCAGTTTGCTCTTTATTTCAATGCCTCTGGTTGTGTTTTGCTTGCTTGTGAAGTCCATATTTTTTTCTCACTATAACAAGCAAATTTCTTATTTGAAATGACATGGACTGTGGAATTGTAGGCTATTTGAATTTGTCCCTTAAAGGTTTATTTTTAAAAAAAAAAAAAAAGGTTTTCTTTTGATGTGCTGCAGTCAGCTCACTTACAAGTTAGGAAGTTTTGCCAACTACCAGGTTGTCCAGTGTAGAATTCCATCCAGGTTTCTGGGTACAAGCTGGAGCCAGAAGAAAACATGACACCCTTGAAAAGTAACCAGCCATCTTTGTACTACAGGCATCTCTGAACTAGGGCTTGCATTCTTGTTGGAGACACAGCATCCTGGCCTATAAACCATCTTTCTAGAGGCTAATGCCATGAAAACCATAGCCAGAAACATCAGCTTCTAGCTGTGGCAAGGGTACCCTTTTCTGCTGCATACCCCTCTGCCCTTTTTCCCCTCCTAAGGAGAAAGTTTTGTAGCACAAAAAGCTATCAAAGTTATGGATAGAAAATGGAGGTTTGCTAAATAGATGTCATCCTCTGAGGAATTCATCTATTGTACAGATATTGATTGAGTACTTACTGTGTCCCAGGAACTGGAAATGCAGTGTGGAACATGGGAGAAGATAAGGCTATACAATCAAGACGTTTTCCCTCTAGTAGAGGAGAAAGACAAGAAACCACAAACAAGCAATATTGAATAGCAGCAACTGCTGTGAAAAACATAAAATATCCAAGGGACTCAAGAAGGATGGGGGAAGGCAGTGGTGCATAAACAACTTGGTCGAGGAAGGCTTCTGAGCACAGAAAGGCATGAAGGGAGCCAGACAAGTGAGGAGCAAGAGAGCATCCAAGGCAGAGGGAACTCTGGAGAAGAAGGACAGCTCCCTGAGGCAAGAGCACATGTCTTGCATTTGAAGCAATAGAATGAAGGTCTGGGTGGCTGAAGCCCAGAGAATACACGGAGGGTTTCACAGGTCAAAGAGTTAGACAGGGGTCAGCTCACACAAGACTTTGTAAACCAAGGCAAAAGATTGGATTTAATTCTAGGTGCAACTTGATGACTGTGGAGAGTGTTAGGCAGAGTAGTGCTGGGAATTGATTTAGTGCTGTGGGAAGAATGCATTGTGGGAGGCAAGAATAAAAGTAGAGAGGCTACTTGGCAGGGATTGCAAAGGTCCAGAGGGAAGATAATGGAAGCAATAGAGAAGAAAGTAAGATGTGATTAGATTCTAATACCATCTTTGACCTGCTTCTACAGAAAGCTATGGAAATCCAATCTCATCTATGCAGAATGGAAGCTGAAACAGTGGTCTTTTGACCCTGACCACATGGTTGTTACTTTGGGGGTGAGTAAGATGCAGCCTGGACCTGGGGAAGGGGCAGAGGATCTTAACCACAAAAAGAGAAGGCCAAAAGAATGGTCCCTCCTTGGTTGTGCATGGTTAAAGGGAAATCTGATTCAAAAATCAAAAACCTACTAAACTTCATTTTTTGGACTTTAGGTATGTTCAGGACCCACCATTGGTAAGATTATATCTTTTCTGGTAATGGACTGTATGACAGCACAGCCCTGGAGACACCACAGGACACACTGGTGAGCTGTGTGATACCAATAATGGTTAACAATTACACAGGGCCTCCCATGTAGCAAGCACTAAATGCTTTACTTCTATTGTCTCTTTTAAATCTCATAACCAGTCTAGTTGTAAGATTATAATACCCATTGTATAAACGAGATAACTGAGGCACAGGGAGGCTAACTTACTAAACCTGGTTATTCTCACTTTGAAGGCTCTCTTCTGCTAAGTTTGAGTGGGCTCCCATGACTCTGAGGGCATTGAACCCTCACCCGGCAACCCAAGGCTGTCCTGCAGGGAAGAGCATCTGGCCATTTTGAGTGAATCCTTCTAAGATGTACAGCCACAGTGCTGGTGCCATCCTCATGGACATGACCTTTCCCACTATGGCCACTGCTGATACACTGGCTGGCAGAAAGGGCCAACAAAAGACCTCGGGAGAAGGTGCCCAGGCCTCAACAATCAGAAATTGCTGGTCCCCTGATGTCACAGCCCAGCTCTAAACAAGGCACTGCTTACCTTCATGATGAGGAAGCCCTTAGCAACAAATTCATTCAGAAACTATTTATTGACCTACTACATGCTAGGCACTGCACGGGGCACTGAAGGAGACAGGGAACAAAGCCACATATCCCGCCTTAAAGATCCTTACAGGTTAGTAGGGATACAGATTGTTCGTAACAAGAGAATAACAACACAAAATTTGTGTGTAAATAGTTCACCAGAAAATTGCAGAACGTGGAAGAAAGTGTGTTAGCTAAACAGAAATGAAAATCTAGACTCCATGTGGGTTGGGCAATCACTTCTAGAAGGATTTAGGAGAAGAAAGGGGAAAATTATTGAGGCTACTATGGAGGAATTTGAAGTACTGCTAAGGATTCCAGACATTTCACTGAAAAGAGTAGCATCTGGCTGTATTTTTGCCTAAGGCCATTGTCCTCCTTTGAGGCTGAAAGCATTTGCAATCCTTGGGATGATGCTAATGTTAATACAAGACACTATTTTGCTTATGACTTCTATTCTGCCCAGGATAGATGGAGAGCAAATCTAATAGCATATGAAATGGAGGAAAGCATGTCCTTGGGAAGCTCCCAGTCTGAAATACAACTGCTGTTAAAAACTCTTCATGAGAGAGTGGACAAGAGTTGTTTAGGGATTATTTAGCAATAATCTTTGTATTGGAAGAAAGACAAATCTTCTTTGGCAGAAGGAGGAAAGCTGAGACTCTGAGAACTCCAGAGCCCTGATTACCCTTCTGCTTCATCCACCCCACTCTCCCAGAGTCTTCTATGGTGAGAGCCATTTGGACAGGGAGGAGAGGAAAACAAGGAAGGTTCTGGTAAAGGTCCCACCCTTCCTTCTGACTTAGAATTCCTCATCTGGGTCATATTACAGAGGTGGAGACAATGTTTCCAGAGGGCTGCATTAAATATTTTATGGAAAGGAGGGTTGGAGGCCTCAGGGGTCCCTTTCTCCATCTCATGGGTTGGGGGGCAGGTAGTTCTCTGACACTTTGGAAAGACCCGAGAGTGTGACATGATAGCAAAGGGAGGGAAGTCCTGGGTAGGGTGTCCCCTCCTGGTATCCGCCATCTAGAACAACCAACTGCCGACAAATAAAACTCTTCTATCAGTAATAATAGTGATTCTTTGCTGTTTAAGGTGCAAATACTTTTATCCTGTTTGATGTTACCTTTTAGTTCTATTTCTGATTGTTTTACTTACTATGGGATTTTTGTTTCACATAGCCTGCTCTACCAGTCTTGGACTTTGTAGTTTCCAAAACCTTTGGTATTAAACAAAAAGAAGCCTCCAACATCCAATATGATAAATTATTGATGTATATTTCTTCTAATTCTTTAGCACTAATTTATTCTACTATTGTGTATGACAAAAGAAAATCTAATTTTATTTTATTTTTTCACATAATTAACTGATTATTCCAGCTCCATTTACTGTTTTGTCCATTTCTTCAATAATAAAACATGCATCTTTATTTTATATATGTGGATGTGGCAGGTGGTGTCACCACAATCTTGCCCAATGCTCTAGAGCCCCTGTCTGTGATTCCCCTCTGGCAGGAGGATAAAACATATCCTACTGAACTCAGGTGTAGCCATATAACCTGTGTTAGACAATGAAGTACAAGCAGAAATGACATGTATTACTTATGAATAGGAGCTTTAAGAGCCAATGAGTGGCTCCCTATGCTTTTTTTTCTGTAACAATACCATTAATGTCTCTAGAAAGATACTGCTCCATCAGCCTGGGTCTCAAGATGAAAGTAACATGGAAGAGAGTTCAGTCTACCCATGATGGATCTATAGTGCTGGCAAAAAACAGGCCTGTGTTGTAGTAAATACTGGGACTTGAGGGGCTTTGTTACCACAGTACTACTCAGTCTATCCTGATGTATTGGTGGCCTCTCTCTCAGACAGACCTACTCTTTTACTGGAAAAATGATCTTAATTTTTAATTAGCTAGACCTCACCCAACTAAGACTAAAAGTTAAGCATAGTCTCTCATCTGAAAGTCTGGGAAACAGAGCAAGAAAAAAAATAACCAAACCATTCCCTCAAAGGTTCACGTTTACAATTTTTTTTCTACCTTCCATATCCCAGAATGAAAAGGGACAAGCTGTGGGGATTGAAAAGAAAGGATGAATACAGAGTGGGGCCAAAGTAGGTTCACAGTTGTTCATATGGTAAATACAATATGGTCATATGGTCATACAATAATTAATAAACAATAATACAAGAGTAAACTTGTGTTTCACGTACTCACAACTCTAAACCTACTTTTGCCTCACTCTGTCCTTGAGGAAATGCAAAAGAGTTGTGTGAAAATTGTTTTGAAAACACTCTGTTTTAGGATTTTAGTGTGATCTTTTCTCCACTAACAGAGGAGTCCTGGCCACAGAATGGGTTCTCGTGAGGACAGCTGCTTCAGTATTTCATCCATGACATCTCTCTCAGTCAGTTAGCTCCATGTCAAGTGGCAGCGCTGGGCTGCCAGAAAGTGACGTGGGAGAGTGCAGAATGGCATTGACCTAGGGAAATGCTGAAAGGTTAGTGCAGTGGGAAGCCAGTAAAAACTTACCCAAATTCCCATTTAGTGCAGCCTAGGAATGCTGTTTATGCCTCACGTCTGGAGAGGCTGCTGTGCCAGTGACTCGGTAAGGCACTGTGCTCTCTCAAGGCGGCATTGCGATGTAATTACTGCTGGGTCTGGGGTGATTAGATGCAAAAGCTGGAGGGGATTTTCAGGGGAAGAAATTTCTGTTTTTAATGCTCTGCCTACATCTGGAAGGGACTCGTAGATCTCCAAAAGGGTGGAGTGTGTGTGAATCCTTGCGCCAGCATCTGGGAGATGTCACTGAGGCCCCGGGGAACGTTCAGGTTTACATCTTCCCAACTTAGAAACCATCCTCATAGCCGCAGGTTTAGTCAGTAATGAGAATTGATGGACTCTAGTTAAAATCACATTTGGGTATGAGAAGACCTAATTCTGTTCCTCTGCCCAAACTCTGACATTGAACAGCAGCCAAAATTTGACTCTCTTTCGAGCTTCAAAACAAGACAAATTGTACTGTTTCTAATACATTTCTAGTATTTCTACTCCAACCCCCTTTCACCACCACCTCCACAGCTCAGCAGAGATTCACAGACATAAATTAGAGTCAGCTCACTTTTCAGGAGGATGGAGAACTGGACACCACCCAGACAGAGAAGTCATACCCACAATAATTAGTTACCAGCAACATACATTCCAAACAGCACATCACAGAAATAGGAACCTCCCAAGTTCACTGCAATTCCAAACAGAAGCATCTGGAAAAACAGAAAAAGATTGGTAAGAATTTCTAACACAAGGCAATATTTTTGGTGTAGACTGAATATTTGCATCCCTCCCCAAATCCGTGTGTTGAAGCCCATCCTTAATGTGATGGTATTTGGAAGGAAGGACTTTGAAAGATGTCCTCATGACTGGCACTACTGCCCCTACAAGAGACACCCCAGAGACTCCTCACCTCGTCCACCATGTGAAGACCCAGCAAAGAGCAGCTGTCTGTGGACCAGAAAGTGGTCTCTCCCCAGACACTGAATCTGCAGACACCTAGATCTTGGGCTTCCACCCTTCAGAACTGTGAGAAGTAAATATCTGTTGTTTGTAAGCCGTTCGGTGTGTGGTATTTTTATTACAGCAGCCCAAACAAAGTAAGACAGCTTTAAACAGTGAGGTGAAGAAACTGAGAATTCTTTGTGAATGTTACAGGAAGTTCTTTCATGAGAAAAGGACATTCAAAAACTGCATTGGGTACAGTGAATTAGATAATAAAAAGCGAAAAAAGGCTAAAACCTGGACCAAATCAAAGATACTCTCATCTCCTCCTTAACGAGAAAGAATCAAAAGGAATATATTTAACATTATTGGTTATCATCGTCATACTAAAGATGCTATTTAGTAAATGCGACATGATTAGTAGTTCATAGCTTCTGTGTAATTACTCTGAATTAATAAAAATGTTTTTTTTTAAATAAACTTCCAAAGTAAACAATCCATTCAGGCTTTTTTGAGATAGGTATCTGATAGGCCTAGATAGATCCCACTGCCAAGTGAGGCCAGCATTTCACTGCCCAGATTGCACAGCCCAAGATAACCAGCACGCCTTACAAAATTGCACCATGACAAGGCTAAGTGCTGTCTGGGTGTGCTACAAGTTACACTTCACATCTACCATCTCCTTTCATCCTCACAATGCCTTTGTAAGGCAAGCAAAGTAGGTATTTTACAGATAAGGAAACTGAGGTGCGGTAAAGCCAAGATCACAAAGTTGGCAAATGACTATGCTTTATCATTGAAACTGACTCTTGGACCCTTTCCTCCAGCCCCAGCTGTCTAACTGGCAAACTCTTCTAGAAAACAAATTGCTGTGAATACTCAATGGTCAAGTCAACAAGGAAAGGTGTGTCTTAGACATTTTTGAGAGCAGCTTTCCAGCTTCTTTGGGATCTACCCTGAGCCCAGAAGTGGACCCTCAGGAGCCATACTGCACTGTGTCCTGGCTGATAGATCTAGTGGATGCCAGATCCAATGCAGACCATTCAAAACATAACACACACACACACACACACACACACACACACCCATGAGAAATTTAGAGAGAAGGAGACTTTGGAACTAGATTCTGGTCGGAGCAACTCTTTCAAGCAATTATTCTCATATGCTAGTGAGATACTTCAATATCCATCAAATGTTTACCAAATATAACTTAATTTTTTAAAGTTTTGCCTAACTAATCACATTCTGTTATTTGCAACTGAAGAACCATTACTAATACAATGTATTTTCCCAGCCTGTCTCTTTCTAGGTTTTACACTTATCTTTTCACATAACACCTCTTGCTTTTATCCAAATGGACTTCTCTCTTCATTGATCATTTTTCTCCGCATTTCTCTAACAATGGCGAAGTTGGGGTACATTTCATCTCAGCCACATTTTCCTTGGGCTCACCAACTATTGACCATCTCAGATGACCATGAAAAAATTTAAAGGCTGGAGAGTAAAACCACACTTAGTTACCTAAGAGAGATTAATGGAGCAGCAAAAAGCCAATGGAATTGTGAAGTCACTGTTAAATTAATAAGCTCCCTGTCAAATTGCCTCAGTTGCTTTAAATACTGAGAAGGTACTAAAAATCTGTCTCAGGCCCACCAGAACCAGCAGCTAGTTGACTCACATTGCAGGGTAGGTCAGGTCAGTATCCTTACATCACCTGCCCTTTGAGTAGAGTTTGCATTTCACATAATACCAGATCAGCAGGCTGGTAAGGAAAATAACACTCAGAAGAGTATTATAAGCTCTAATATGGCAAATGGAATTATAAAGAAAAAAGAGGCAGCATCAATTTAAACTTTAATCCCTGCCTTTGCTTGAACTAAAGGAGACAAGGACAGAATTTTAGCTGTTCTTTGCTCTTCCATTTGATAAGACTGCAGTGACTATAAATTAGAAAATAAGAAATAGAGCCATGAGGCAGTACTTCTGGTACCTCGGAGCCTTCTCTAGCTTTATTGACCTCCCTGCAGGATTGTGGGAAAAGCAGAAGTGGCCTGGGTACCAGTGAAGGGGAATGACTTGTACAAACACCTGAAGGACTTCACACAGAGGTCTTCTCACCATGGGTGGTACCAAGCATGAGGAACCAAGGGAATATTTTATGAATGTCAAGGGTCTACTTCAGCATGGTTAAAGGTGCTCTTAATTGGTTTTCTGTTCAGAGACATTAAATTAACTTTACCTAAAAATATTACTTACTTAGTTCAGTGGAGGAAAATTGCATTTAGATTTAGTGTTTCTGTACAGATGCAAAATAAGCTCTAAAACCTTCACATTTTCACCATAGCATATGGGCAAACCAAAATGCAAATGACTTTGCAATTCCTGATTTGAACATAAGTACACTCATGTCTGACACCAACATTCTTTTTCATTTTCTTCAGGTTGATATTTGGGGGAAAGATAGAAGAGTTAAAGAAATAGAGCTAGGTTTGGACTCCTCCAAGTTATCATTGCAGATGAGTAAATGATTTCATTTAGAATAACCAACATCAGATCCCAGCAGATCAGAGCCTCACTATTTAAGTCAGGCATATTTATAGCAGAGAAAGAGAACTGAGCACAGAGCCCTGAGGCTCGGGTCAGAAGTCAGACCTAGACAAGCTCCTTCTCCTGTGGGAGCCTAGAAAATTAAGGCTCTCAACATTACATTATCTCTAAATCTCCTTCCAGGTCTATGTTGTGTTTGTAAGTGGCTATTTTATTATTTCTTATTATCCTAAAATTTGGAGCAAAATCTGAACATAATAAACTCTTATTTATCTAAAATATGAACATCCAGTATGTCCAAATAATCAGAATAGTTTTTAAAAAACTATACAATATCTACAATAATGGTTACTCTGGTGCACAATATCCTAAATTATTTCAGAATTATAAAGAAAAGATTAAATTTGTTCAGTTTGGTTTCATAAAGTATGTTCTAATTCTCTTCCATGGAAATTCTTGGGAATGAGTGACAAATCAGAATACAGACATACTTCAGAGATACCATGTGTTTGGTTCCAGACCACAGCAATAAAGTGAACGTTGCAATAACTTCAGATACTGAGTGTTTTGGTTTTCCAGTGCATATAAAAATAACCATATTTTTTGGACTATTAGATGCACCCCAACCCACAAATTTGGGAGGAATAATGGTTGTTAATGCTGCTGTTGAGTTCTGTTTACATTTATGTTGGTGAAGTATTATGTTATGCTATTAAATATTTTACCATATTTTTTGCTTCAAATTTTTTTTCCATTTTTCTCCTTTAAAACCCAGGTGCATCTTATGGTCCAAAAAATATAGTATGTTCACACTATTCTGTAGTCTATTGTGTGTAATAGCTTTATGTCTAAAATATATATACATACATACCTTAATTTTTAAGTAGTTTATTTCTACAGATACTATTTTCTGAGCCTTCAGCAAGTTGTAATTTTTTGGCTAGTGGAGGGTCTGGCTTTCAATTTGTAAAAGATGCATATCTGCAAAGCACAATAAAGTGAGGTGCAGTAAAACGAGGTATGCCTGTAGTTAAAAAAAAAAAAAGAAAGAAAGAAACATCTTCTATTATTCCAGCAGGTTCTCTAAACCTCAAGTAAGACTGTGGTTTGCATTGATTTCCTTTTTCCTTCTTGTAAGTAAATCTCTTTTCATTTGCACTTGCCTCATTTCCATCAGTTATTCTTAGCATCCAGAAAAGACATAATGTTTTTTGTTTTTTATTTTTTCACTAATATCAGAATCATGCCAGGCCTGCAACATGAAGAAAAGAGTCACAGACAGCTTTCTTTCTTTGGCTTTTGCAAGGATTGACCCAACTTAGGTGGAAAGTTTTCCTTAAATCCAAAATACTATTAAAGGAAACCTCTTTTGTTTTATAATAGAGAGCTAAGTGTAACCATTTAACATGTGCATCTCTTCCCAGAGACAGCAGAGTTGTTCAGTACAGACACTCGAATCACACCATGAGCTAGGCACCCACTAGACACTGAGTACACACGTTCTGGTGGGTAAGATTCTACCCTGCCTTCAAGGCCATGCAGTCTGCCTGGGCACACAGACAAGTCTACCCTTGCAAGCCCTATTTTCCCTTGATACAGCTAGGGGAAAATGAGGCACAGAGAAACTTTGGATCCAAGATCATAGAATTAGTGTCAAAGTTTATTTTAAAAATCTGTTCATTTTCAAGGTGGCATCCAAAACCAAATGCATTTAGCTATTTTTTAAGATTTTATTTATTTACTTTTCGAGATAGAGGAAGGGAGAAAGAGAGGGAGAGAAACATCAATGTGAGAGAGGTGACGCTCATAGGCACCCCGACCAGGGACTGAACCCACAACCCAGGCATGTACCCTGACCTGGAACTGCACAGATGACCTTTCACTTTGCAGAACGATGCCCAGCCAACTGAGCCACACTATCCAGGGCACATCTAGCTGTTTTTTAAGTTTAACGTTTACTAAAAGGCATGTGATTAAAATGAACCTTCAAATATCCACATCTACAAACAGTTAAGATGATGTGATTCAAATATATAGCATTCTGGTGATCTTCTTTGTTGAAGGAACTTCCAAGTATTATATCAATTGGGACCCAGTCAGGAGACAAAAACTATGCCAGTTATATTAACAGAAGAAAAGATAACATTAAAAATTGTAAATTAAGTATTGAAAATTAGTAATCCATTTCCTATAGTTTTCTTGGCTCCTATTTGCATGTTTCATATTATGAATCCAAACATGTTTTTATTAGGCTTTTAGATGAAAATCAGAGGTTTTTTTTAAAAGCCTAACACCAGATTTTTCGCCCAGAAATCCTACAAAATTACAATTTATCCACTATACTTATTTTCATGAATGCTATTTATCTTCAAGAAAATACATATCTTAATACATATGAATCCATAATTGTAAGAGATGATTAAAAGGTAACACTGAGAACCTAATGGATTCTATTATGTATCAGTAAATGATTATAATAAATAACTTCAGTAATGGGAATTGCTAATGGAATCCACATATCCCTGGAAAATTCTCAATGTTTCTGTTGCTTTTACCTTTGTTTAAATTATTATTGTACAAAGAATGAATTGTCAAAGACATCTAATCCCTAACCAACCTGTTAAAACTTGATTTCGATTTCACTTTGCTCAAAAGTAAGTTGTATTCAGACTCAATAGAGATCAAGTATGAGATCATTAGCCAAAGAATAGCTCCATTCATTCAGGAGTATTAGCAATGTGAAAGGCATTTTTAGGATGACTGCTGCATGTTCATCATTGAACATGACTTTGTAGTTTAAAGTTAAAACAAGGTCTCTAACTCAAGGAGCTGCTAGTTTAGTTGAAAAGATGTTTCTAACATACCTAACATATCTAAAGGGGTCAGAGAGGATAGCTGATCACCTCGTGGCAGTGGGGCACACGGAAGCCCAGCTGCAGTCCATCTCCCAGCACCCCTTGTAGCACTCTGTGGCCCTGTGATTAACTTCTCCCCAGTGGATGGTGACAGGGTTGGGTGCCTGGGTCATACAACACCCCACATATGTTCCTCCATATATCTCCCATTGCCTTGGCATGCAATGACAAAGACAATAAATAACTGGAGTGACATTAGAGGCTACATATTGAGGATAGCAGAGCAATACCATCTTGAGTTTCTAAATGATTGTACACAGCAGAGACACCCCCCTCCCCATACCCTCTACCCACAACCTGAAACATCTTTCCTGGACTGAAATAAACCTCTACACACTACATGTAGGCTAATACGAAGGGGGACCCCCCCAGAAAAACAGAATTATCTCTGGAGGGCAGGCCTTTTGTAGCAGTCTTCCCCCATTAGGTGAGTGTTCTAGGAACCCATCTTTATCATTATACCAGCTGGCACCGGTGTGAGAGGCTGAATTCAGCTTTAGTGAATTTTTTAGAACTCTTTCAATGTGGTTGCCCATTTCATGATTGGTGATTTATGAACGCACTTGCCCACACAGCACTGAGTGTTCAGCAGTTTTTGACCAAAAATGGCATGACCCCCATGTTCCACCCTCCTTATTCGCCTGATTTCACCCTAAACAATTTTATTTTGTTTCCCCAGATGAAAAAAGCCCTCAAAGGGAAACATTTTGCCAATATGGAAGAGGTGAAACAAAAAATGGCAGAAGTACTAAAACACATGAAAACCAATGAATTCAAAAACTGTTTTGAACAATGGAAAAAAATGTCTCAGTAGGTGTATTGCATCAAATGGAGAGTACTTTGAAGGTAACTGAAGTTTAAGCATGTAAGAATAAATACACAATTTTTAATAAATAAATTCTGGTTTTGGGGGGTCCCCCTTCATATGTGTTATTAAACCTTACTTTTCAGATAAAGAAATGGAAATTCAGAGCATTTTCCCTGAGTCACACAGCTATAATGAATGGTAGGCTTATAATGTGAATGCAGGTATTTCTACCTTCAAGCCAGTATGGGCTGGTGTAAGGAAAGACATGGAGGTATGTATTATCATGGCAGGTGGGAGCTGGGAGTGATGATAGCTGTGAGATTTTTCTTTCCAGTAATATTCTTACAGAAAGAGAGTCCAACTTGCTCTCCCTTCTTTAAGTCATTCCTGACTTCTGAAATCTGAACTGCATTGCTCTTTTCTCCATCAATGCTACCACAATGGAAAGCCCAGAATAAATTATCAAGGTATTTAGAGATGAAAAGGAAAAGCAGCCCTCATGCACCATCATTCCCACCCCCAAGCAAATGCCCATCTGAGAGAGGATTGAATTATGACCAGAGGACAATAAAATCCTGTGTATAGGAGCCTCAGGAGGATTTGAAGGGTGAGGGACAGGGATCTTGGCCACAGAACAGAAGGAAAAGATGCCCAATCAAAGGCAAACACACATTATTCAAAATTACCGTCCATTTGCATGGATAATCAAAAGCTAACTGTAAGTCATTTGTTTTTGGCATTGGGATGACCCTAGAGGAATTCAAGACAAATAAACAAATGTAGCCCTGGGGATGTCTAAATAAAACCACATCCAAGAGCTACTAAGCCTTGAGAAACTTTGCAGAGCTTTGAGTAGAGGATGTGAACATCAATGAGGAGTGTGGACAGTATTTCCAACGTTGTCTTTGAGCTGACAGTTTACCAAAGTGTTAGAATTGTTTTTTAAATTTTTTAATGGAGAACATTTATAAGTCATTTCTATTCCAGACAGTTCAGTCACTCAGACTGACATGGGGTAGCTAAACAGAGCCTTCTGTTCAGCCTCCTGTACTCCAAGACACTCCCACGCTCCATCCTTTTGAAGCCTTTCCCAGAAGTCTGTAGTTCTCCTTAAGCAACAGTGACAGCCAGCAGCCAAAAAGGTTAAGGCCACTCAGACTGAGAGCACTGAATGCTTTCACTGCAGAAGCATAACAACAACAGAAACTGTGGATGTCGTAAGTTCTGCTTGCCAGAAATGCTTGACCTCTGCTTTCCAGGCACAAGGCAGAATGTCACTCCCTGGCCTCCCAGTGGTCAAGGGTGGCCATGTAACTGCTTCTGGCCAATGAGGTAGGAGCAGAAGTGACAATGACACCTCCAGCACAGAGCATTTGATCTCTAGTGCAAGACTCTTCAGAATTATCTTGCTTTCTACCCCAGCAATTGGCAACATTTGAGACAATGACCCCTCCATGAGGGACATATAGCTTGAGCAAGAAGTAAATCTTTGTTATTTCAAGCCCCTGAGATTTTACAGTTATTTGTCATTGCAGCATGACCTTGACTTTCCTGACTGATAACAATAATTAATTGTCAATGAGTGCTCTATTCTAAGCATTATCGATATATTCATTTAATTCTAACAACACCCCATTGAGAGGGCTAGTATTGTATCCTCATGGCACTGATGGAGATGCAGAGGCACAGAGAGGTTACATAAATTGCCTAAGATAGCGTAACTGATGTCAATGGTAGAACTAGATGTGGGTTGAGGAAATGTGTCTCCAGGGCCTGAGATTTAGCCACTGAGCTATGCTGCCTCTTGACTCGTGTCATACATTTTAATATGATCACTGTAACAAGCTTTAATAACATTTCTCATCATAAAAAACATACACATAGAAAACTGCAGTAAAAACATATCATGGTATTGAAGTCACCATATGCTACCATCAAGTTTAACTCGTTTGCAGCTCATTGCCATGATTTTATAAGAAGAAAAAAATTGGCATTTGAAATCATTGTACCCCAGATGTCACTACTAGAGTCACCAAGTTACATCACAACCTTTTAAAAGTAATAGCGTGCAGATAAAATAAATAATGTTTAATCATGTAGGCTGTTGTCCTTTCTGCAAGATCTATGCTTTTGAACTTGGCCTCCTTAAGTTAGTCATAACAAAACAAACAAACAAACAAAAACCCCAGAGACTGGAAACATCATTTAGCATGTTTCACTTCAGATTAAACAGATTTTACTTCCTGTTCCTTAGTAATTATATATAATTAAAAAGCACCAAGGAATGTGCTTAAGAGCACAATGAAGTAATAATCATGTGAATAGTAGCTTATTTTAACTCCCCACTGAGAGGAAGTTGCTTTTATTCAGATTAATTTGTGAAAGGACTGATGAGAACATGACAGTTAGACAGAAGGGAACATGTTCTTTCACATTGCTCTGCTCAGAAAACACAATTAATGAAACACACCTAATTGCATAAATGCTTCAGAAAGCATTATTACTGAGTACACCTTAAAGGTCATGCTCCTTTGCAACGGCTTTCTCTTTGGCGGAAACCCATTCCAGTTTTTAGAACCTTCACTGAGTTCAGTTTGACTCAGATCACTGTTCTAAAACAAGACCAGAAGGAAGTGAGCAGAAAGCAAATAAATCTCTGGAGGGAGCACCCTCCAGTCAGAGAGAAGGGCATATGCAAAGGGCTTGGGGTGGGAACTCTTGAAGGGACAGTGGAGGAGGCAGAGGAGGTGGCAGTGTGCCTGGAGGGAGGGAGGTGAGCCAGGGAGTAGTGGCAGATTCAGATCCACCAGAGCTGGAGGGGCCAGAGCACAGGGGTCCTGCAGGTTATTGAAGGACTGCAGATTTTACCCTAAGTGACAGGGAAGTCCTGGGAGCATTTTGAGCACAGGAGGGTCATGATCTGTCAGCAATAGAATCACTCTGGCTGCTGTGTTGAAAACAGACCAAAGGGCAGCAAAGAAGAAGTGAGGAGATGAGTTAAGAGACTCTTGCAATCAATCGGGCAAAAGGCAGTTGTGGTCTGGCCCAGAGTGGCAACAATGAAAAATTTTTTAAGGGGGGGCAGTTTCTGGATGCAGTGCATTGTTAAAGTGAAAACAACAGAATTTGTGACAGATCAGATAGAGAGTGTCAGAGAGAGGATGGTCAGAAATGGGCCCATGTCCTCAGCCTGGAACTAGGCTCATGGGCGGTCTCTTACTGAGGTGGGGGAAGCTGAGAGGAGCAACTTTGGAAACCCAGTTTGGAGTATTTAAGTTTCAAATACCCACTAGACAGCCAAATGGAGATGTCAGAGGTCAAAGAGACTAACGGTCCTGAGCTAATGAGGTAGAGCAGAGCTGCAAATATACATTTGAGCATCATTAGCATAAACACAGTATTTAAAGTCAACGGAATGAATAAGACCACCAGGGAGATGAGTGTGGAGGAAAGATGCCTGGAGGTTGAGTCCTGGGTCACACCAGCATTTCAGGGTTGGATGGTGAATTCCCAGCAAAGGGGATTCGAGGCAGCAGCCACAGAGTCAGGGAGAAAACGAGAGTCCAGACCAGTGATCTATCTGGGCGTCCACCAGGCTGGAGAAAATAAGACTATTTCAGCACGCCTACTTCAGTGGTGTTTTGAAATAAAATGAGAGGGTAAGTGTGAAATCCAAGATTCTCAAGAACTTCCCAATTGTGCATGCAAACTAAGTATATTGATTTCTTAAATAAATGTACAAACATTTGCTATATTGATTTAAAATGAATGAATTTAAACAAATCACTCAACCAAAATATATGTGGTAGAGCTCTAGGAATAATAATAACACATTTTAAAATACTCAACAAATTTTAAAAATCCACTGAGATTCTTCAACATCTTTGTGTCTCCCTGCATCTTCTAGCATTTGACCGATCTGTCTGTGGCTATGGCAACTTAAAGAGAAAAACATTTGCCTTTTATGGTATCGGCTTCACTCCAGGATTTATAATTTCCTGTTCCTCTACCAGAGGTTCCAGAGCTATCTCCAGTGAGCTGGGAACAACAAAGAATGAGACTGTGTACCCATTACCCATTAAGACAGTGACATCCTAAACCTAGTGACTCTTAACCTTGTATGCCATCTTTCATACATTGAAGACTTATTTTTAAGATCCTGATATTTGGTTGCAGGCCATAACCCCCAGCAACCGCACATTGATGTTTCTCTCTCTCTCTCTCTATCTCCCTCCTTTCCCTCTCTAAAAATAAATAAATAAAATATTAAAAAAAAAAGATCCTGATATTTGTGTTTGTCGAACTTTGAGCTTATAAGGAAGCTATGAGCCTTCAGGTAATGATGATTACAGATGCTCCTTCACTTATCAGCAAAAACGCTAGAGAGCAGTTGTTGAGAGCACAAGCTCTGGAGTCAAACTGCCCCAGTTCAAATCCTAACTGGGCAAGTTGCTTATAGTTTTCCCATCTATAAAACAGAGATAAGCATAGGATCTACCTACTTCACAGGCTTGTTGTCAGGATTCAATGAGCTAACATTTATAAGACTCAGAGTCTGGCCCATGGTCACTGCTGCATGAGGACATATTCCATAATTCGAACTATTGCCTGTGTGGCTGCTGCGCACTCAGTGCTCTGCTAAGCACAGGGGATGCAATGAAAATGAGACAAGATTCGTGCATGGGTTGCGGGGGGCCAGAAAATAAGCAAGGAAACAGATAAATGGGATAATCATAGAATGTCTTGAGTATTAAGCAAAGACCTACGACCTGTGACAGAGAGTGGCTGGGAATGGCGGTAAGGAAACACTTTCCCCTGAGAAGGGGAAATTTGAACAGAGGTCTGAATACTGGAAAGGTACCAGGCAGGTGAGGAGCTAGAGTGTGAAGACTCCCAGCAGAGAAAAAACCAAAAGCAAAGCGATTCAACCATGAAGACAACATAGCCAACTTGATCTCAGAAAAGAAATCATCTAATTTAATATGGGGAAGGCATATGAATCAGACATGCAGGGCCAAATTAAGCCATGCAGGAGTTAGGCCTGGAACAGAGAAAGCCTTAGAAGGTGCCGGCGAAGGACTGACTGAGGGAGCTCGAGGCTGCCGTGTAAGGATACATTTAAATTCCAATGTGATTGGCCTGCAAATTTTAACAGGATTAAGAAGTATACCTTCCCCCTTCCAACCCACCCCCCATCCCCTCCTTAATATGTTAATATGATCTTTTTTATGTGCTTTAAACGAAGGCAGGAAAAAGGACAAGTAACATTTTTCCCTTCTATGAAATGGCCTTCCTCTATGTCTTATTTTGCCCACATAAACCTTCTGCTCCAAAGCCTTTCTGCCAACTGCTGAAGAAATGGCATGAATTCAGACAAAAAGATTACCTGGTCCAACCTCTTCTGTCTGAGACTGTCCTCAAATGCTAAGTTAATAGCCACCTAGGATCATGCAGCAAGGGCAGGCTGTCCACCCTGGCCTCCCGAGCCTTCCTGCTTACACAGCGTGATGAATGAGACTATGCTCTACTGTCATCCCCAGGCTTTTGTTGTGTTTCACTTTCTGACAGCTCTGGACCTTGAGGAGAAGCCAAACAGGTTTGGAAACCAGTTTGGTCCCAGCAGACCTGCACAGTGGGAACTCAACCCGATGCGCTGGGATCTGGGGCGGTGCCTGCCTGGGCAGTAGGAAGTCAGCCCAGGTTCCCAGGGAGCCTTAAGGCATCCAGTCGAAACAGATACATCAGTCTGCTCACTGAGAGAATAAAGCTGGCTCCCCCAATATAATTACAGGGTGGCTGATTTATTAGTCTGAACTTTGGTGCACAGCAGGGCTAATGTTATTTGTGCCAGTTTATGGTGTTAGGCCAAAAGAGGAAATACCAAGTTAGCCCGATTGGTTCCAACAATCCACTTGCACAAACCGAACTCCTGCCTGTGCCAATGTGTGTTCAGGGATTATGCCACATGGCTTAGCCTCTTTGGCAAAGCCCTTTGAAGAAGGAAATTACAAGTCTTTATATATTCAGAGCCATTTAATAGCTGGCAAGCTACTGCCAACCACCTAAGCTACTGCCAAACATACTGAAATATCTTAAGGGGTCCATCCTTGTCAGGTTAGTTATATAACTAAATTAATAAACCGCAAATGACAGATGCTACATTTTCTCTAGAGGAAAAAAAAAACAATCCTTTATCTCTAACCCTGTTCCCTGTCAGTGTAAACATACTCAGCCCCAGATGGGGAAAGGACACCTTGTGCAAGATTGTTGGAGGCTGCATGACATCATGGTCCAGGGAACGGACCACGGAATGACACAGGCAGAGGTTAGAATTACGGCTCCTCCACCTGACAGCTTTGCGTCCGTCAGCAAGTTTCTTAACCTCTGCAAACCTCAATTACCTCATCCGTGAAAGGGCAATTAGATGTTGTTACGGTGAATGCGTGGTTGTAGATAAGGCACCTGCGAAGACAGCACCTGGCACAAGAGAAGCATGCAATAAACCAATATTTCTCAAAAAGGCAGGGGTCTAACAAGGCATTCTCTAGAACTGGAAGTTCCTTATAAAACATTTTTACCTTTAGGTTCACCTTTCAATCACAATCTCAAAATCAATTGAGCCATATTCCAGATCAGCGGACCCATTTGGGTTAGATTTTACATCTCAGTTTGGAGTCAGGGTTTCCAATTACATTGGCACTACTTGAATTGTGGTGTGCTACGGAGATGAGAAGAAAAACAGTTGACAAGAAGGAAGCCCCTATGCCAAGTGAAGGCCCATGGTGCTTGCGGGTGGTGTGCATGAAAGTGCTGAGAGCCCAGAGCAGAGAAGAGTGGAGGGAGAGCCGAGGGATCTCATAGCATTTATGCAGTTGGCGCTAGGCAGGCCGCACACTTGCCCCATAGCAGTGAGCACCACACTCAAAGCACGCTTGTCACATTTCATTAATACCATTATTTTGAAATTTATTGGCTTTGTAATTTTGTTTCTAACATATAAAATCATTTTGACTTCATGGTTGTTCCCAGGCAGCAGAGAGGTTTATAACTGGTTTTAGGTTTTATATATCTGAGTAAAAATAAAAACAATTCTTTTCAACAGTGGACGTTCCTGCAAACTTTTTCCCCATAGAATGAGTTCATAGATTATTCAACTTTCAGTAATCTAGTAATAACTGCTCACTGTGAGTATAATTATTACAAAGGAAATAAAGCAATTGATACAAGAAATAAACAGCCTTCTATAACTGTATGTGAAAAGGCAGGCTATAATATTGCATATATATTATACTTAACATTGCATTAAAATTAGGTTCAGGAAAAATGACAACATAAAGAAATATTCTAATTAATAATTGTTATTTTAGGTGATAAAATTGTGATTATTTTTTCTATTTTACAATATTTTAATTTGTCTTTAAAGGACATAAATTCCATAGTTTTAAAATATAAGTCTAAAATGTGAGCTGCCCCTACAACAGGGTGAGAATGTAACTTGCAGCTAACACAGGCTCATTCCAGACCCGCCACTGAAGGTCTCGGGAACCCTCCCTTCCCGGCACTTACATCCCAAGCCCCCATCCCTGGCTGCAATGCATTCTTGCACTGTGCGCTCCAGATCCCTAACTACCCCGCTCATAGCTCCAACAGATGTGATTTACAGGGCAGGTTTCTCTCCTTAAACACCTTTCTGGGAACTCTAATTCTCTGGAGTCCTGGAGAGTTCCAGGAACCATCTGTGCAGCAGTGAAGGTGGTCACCCCTCGCACTCTCCACCCGTGGGCTGTCTCCATGGTCTCCCCCACGAGCAAACAAGGAAATAGGCCTCTGCTGGTTTTCTTGCCACTCTCGCACCCCTTTTGGCCACCTCTGCTTTCTTTCTGGCGGTCTTCCCCAAGCCTTAGTCACTGCACCACGCCTTTGCCAGACTTTCCTTGGCTGGGCTTCTAATGTTGTCTGCCCATTCCTCCTCGTACTTTCCTTGGATAACGTGCTGGGAACTACTACCCTTGCCAGCGGCACTCTTGAAGTACCTAAGGATAATCAGGTGACCACATATATACTTAAAGTAACATGTTATATACGTCTTTAACATATATATCTTGTTAAAGTATGTGCCTATACATGTAACTCTTTATATGTATGTTATACCAGGTTACAAAACATGTGTGTGTATTTAATACTAGGGCTACCCCAAAGCACATAAATCAGTGCCCTTGGAATTGGGCCCCAGCCCCGGTAGCTTTCCAAGCTACGCAGGTGACTGTCACATACAGCCCAGACTGGGAGTCATCAGATCAGCCCCACAAACCTAAGGTGAAGTCGTGAAGGCTTGGAAACTAACCACCTGAAACTGAATGATGGCTCCCCCACAAACCTGTTATCTGCATAACCCTGGGCAATTTAACATACCCCTTTGTCCCTCCACTTCCTTATTTGTAAAGTGGAGAGGATGCTGATTGTGTTATCTTCCTCACAGGGTTGATGAGGATTAAATACCAATACACCTACATAGTACTTAGAGGAGCATAGCATACAGTAAGTGCTCCATTCACACTGGTTCTTCTGATTGATAGTTATTATTCCTCATCACCCTATACGCCTGGCTCAGGGGACCCAGGGTGGCAGCCCTAGGAAAAAAGGAGCAGAAGTTTTTGTCTCTGGGCAGAGTTGGATCTGCTGTGTAGGATGGCAGGCTATAGATAGTTTGCAAGGTCCTGTTTTTCCTCTGAAACAAGATCTTTTGAAAGTGCCCGTCCTGAATGTGACCTTTGCTGGTCGCCAGGCCCCACCCGGTGCTGGGGCTAAGGATACCCGGGAGTCATGTAGGTCAGCCACACTTGTCTGGACCTCTCCTTATGAGCCCCACAAAGCTTTAAGAAGTGGCTGGTGGAAGTTTTTCGTGTAATCGCAAAAACTCATTTCTACAGCCCTGTTACAAGCAGACCTGATTTTTGAGAAGCCATGGCAGCCCACAGCAGTCTTTGGCAACCCTCCCGGTACCCCAGGCTTGTGGGGACTGGGGGGTGCAGCCATATCCGGACGGGGTTTATGTCCTGCTCCAGCTCACTAACCTTCCCTCGCTCAACGTGCTGCACACCTGTTAGTGTTTGTTTTCAACTGACAGTGTTGATTTAGCATTAGGCCCAGCAGGGGATGTGGTTACAGGGCTATGATACGGGCTCGGAGCTGCACTGTGTACATGAGGAAAATGCCAAGTGGTTCATGAAAACTGAATCACCCCATGCTCTGGCTTAAAAATATCTTGATCAAAATTATAAAGCACCACAAAAACCAAACAAGGCACAAACCATCCTGCTCTCCAAGGGAGATTTTCCTTCCCCACCCTCCAGCACCCCAGAAAGCAGTATGGCATATTGAAATTAGTCCTAAACCCATGGGCAGAAGTCCTGTGTTCTCTTAATACTTCCAACTCTCCTCTCTGCGTAAGCTGGCAGACTTCACCTCTGTGTTCCTCAGTCTCCTTGGCTGTGGAGGGAAGGTCCTGAATGCACTTGTCTCTATGATCCCTTCCAGTACCCCATCTCCTTGCTAGTTATGTTGATGATTCAGGGATGCTGAATGCAATCAATTACTGAGCATACCCTACACACCGGATGATGTGGGAAACTGGGGAGAGAAGGGAGACCAAAGCAGGCCAGACATGTCCCAGGGAGCAAGTGTGCAAACACAGGCACAAGCAAGGGTTTTATAAATACATGCATTTGTTTAGGGGGAAGTCGATTTTTGCAAATCAGGATAACTGGTGTCTCATAAAGAAGGTGACTGTGAAACTGAGCATTGAGTGCTGAGCGAGTGCTGGCCAAGGTGGGGTGGGGTGGGAAGGGTGGTGGTACAGACAAAACCTCACAGAGGCTGAGATGCAGCAAAGTATGGTGGCATAGGTTGCTGCAAGCACTTCAGGGAGTCAGGAACCTAGATTGTGTGGGGTGTGGGCGGGGGGGGGGGGAGAAATGCTGTTGGATACCAGAAGAGATGAAAAATAAGTAAAGGTCACATCAAAGTTGTATGCCATAGAAGAGTTTAGCCTACGAACACAGAAAAGCTAATAACCAGTTTTAAGCATAACCTGTCAAATTTGGGCCAATGGAAATTTCATGCAAAGTAGTTGTATAAGCAAATGCTTAAGATGTTAGAATAGGTGCTTTGTTTCATTTGCCACATTGTTTTTTACATTGTTAGGTAAGAAATGTACAATCGGTGATATAATCTTATTTCCTTGCTTGCTCCCTAAGTGACAGTACTTGAGGCTCCAGGACATAAGTTTACACACTGTTGGTTTTCATTTGCAGGCGGCTTCCTAATACCCTTCCCACTTAGGCAATGCAGATTGAGAAGCTATCACTTCCTAAAAGCTTTTAAGATTAATTCCATTGTACACTTACTACTTGCTTACTCTCCTCTCTCCTGTTATATATTTTTCTTCCTTTTTGTGTACCTCGATTATCATCTGGCAAGTAGAGATTCTATCATGAATATTTCATAGCCCCATAGTGCCAGCATAGAAGAGGCTATTAATGGCTGAATGACTTAAAAGAATGTTCCCACAGTTCTAGCACATGCCTGGAACAGAGCAGGAACATAATTCGAAGAAAGCACATAGATGTGCTATAGAAAGTACAGGGCTTTCCCCTTAAGTCACTTGAACATTTGTGGTCTTAAACGAGTCATTTCACTCTGAGCCACAATATTTTCAACTGTAAAATAGAGTTCTATAGTGTTAAATGGTATTTTTAAAAACAATAAAATCATGACTCTTACAGATATAAAATGAACACATGATAAATATTTTAGCAGATAAATGTTAGATTTCTTCAAAAGCAAAAAAAAGTAACAAATTTATTTGGTATAAAGGAATGTTGAAATAAGTTTACAAATAGACAGAAACTGGTTTAATCCAATGGTGGGGAAGATGAGTGGGTGGAGAAGCCAATTTAATCCCATCCAACTGGTATACAGGATCTGGCAGAAGTAATACCTACTTGAGTATGGTTGGTAGGGTAATCATATGGGTGGAATAATTTATAGTTCTAATTTGAACATTTCATCTAAAATGTCATATGATGTGCTTGAGTGTGATATTGTTATATTACAGAACTACATGCTTATTATTTTGTAATAAAAGATTTTGTAATAAAAAGGGTGTTATTTGTGCCAGACCCTGCATATTTGTGTATCTACACACAAGAATCATTTGCACTGCCATCAGTTACCCATAACCCACAGAGTTGTAAAATAGCTTAAAGCCAACAAAAGACTCAGACTACACCTCCCCCACACACACACCATTGGATCAGAATCAGATAACTTCAAAGGTGTGCACAGAACGATGCATGGTTTTCCACTCTCAGTATGCTGAGCTTGCCAGGAGGATTCTCACATATGTCAACACCTTGCATAGTCCAGAGAATGTACCAGTTATCCAGCAAATGATAACTGTGTTCATTATTATTAATATAAGTTTAAAAATTACTCCTTGGGTAAGTTTTTGCTCATTGGACCAGACTGCATATTCTTCCATCACTATCATCTGATGACATCCAATAGGGTGCCCGGCACTGACTTGGTACTCGGTAGATTTTTGAATGACAAATTTATATGAAGGACAACATTTTGATGAATTGTGAAACAGACTTTTTTAAACAATTGGTGATGAATCTTAGAGTCAGGGGAGGTGGGAGGGAACCCAGGTGACTGCTGCCATCATGTTCTCTTTCTGAAGGCCCCTGAAGCTCAGGTGCTGTGGACGTACAGTGATGCTGAGCGAACGCTGCTGTGCCACAACCGCTTCCCACTTAGGGCCACTGTGAGTTCCGTCGAAAATGCGTATCTTTGCTTTACCCTGGTTCTAAGTCCATTCAAACACAGCTCTCGCTGATGCCAGCTGGATTTCCCTCTGTGCCTATGATATCTCAGCACCATTTTCTTCAAGGAATCCTAACCAAATTATGATGGCACCATTGTCCCTGGCAGTTCAATTCTTCTGGGAAAGCAACAGATACAAGTTCTGTTTCTTGAACCCACCGCATTTAAAATGATAAGGAAGCCAAGGTAGAAGGGGGACTTGGCAGAGCAGGTGTGCATGAAGTTGAAATAATTTTCTGGTGGTAAGAAGAGGGAGATGGAATTGAAATAGGGGTAAAAAAATGGATGTATTTTGGAACTGTCTCTGACCTTAGTGGTTTATTCCTTACAGAAACCCTCACTGATACAAATTAGATCAGGCCCCTACCTGCTGGCCTGCACTTACTTCTCACAGTACTTATCATACTGGCAAAGTGTCTGTGTCTTTATCTGTCGTGTCCCTGGCTGCCTAAACTGGTAAACTCTAGAAAGGTACAGGCCACATCTGCCTCATTTACTTTTGTAACCCCAGGGCCAGGCACATGCTAGGGGACCATTCAGTGCATGTTGAATGAATATTAGGCAGTATTATTCTGAAAGAGAGGAGCTATCAAAGGCTCATAGTAGAAATAAAATTACTTAAATTAATAAATTTAGAGAACATCGTACATGTCAATGAGCATAGAGGTGAAAACATATAAAACAAGATGCTGGAAGAATTGTAGGACATCTTCCATTCTTCCAGCGTCAGGAATGGAGGGAGCCAAGAAAGCACATGGAATGTAGCCAGAGAGAGTGAAGGTTTTAGTTAAAGTTGAAAGCTCTTGTATTGCGTTTGGTTGCCCTGGCAACAGAACCCCCATTTTACAATAATGGTGTTATAATACGATAAAGCAAACACAAACAAATGAACAACTGATGGGAAATGGAGCAACAACTGGTCCAGATGGCCTCACCTTTATGGATAATCTAACTGAAACCTCAAAAGGGGCTCTGTGCTTCAGAGGATGCTGTCCTAGAACCCGAGTTCTGTACACAAGGGTAACCAAGTCATGGAAATTTGACTCACCAATTTTAAAATCTGTATAGGGAAGCCTATGATCATCTAAGATGGTTTTAAATAACAGAACAAGACGTGAGACTTGCCCTATATGTCAGTAATCTTTTAGCACAATTATGCTATGGAACTCACAACTACTAAACCTCAGTGGCATAACAAAATAAGCCTTTATTTTGACATAACACAATAAGCATATATGTCTATCAGTTGGTTGTGCCATTCTGGTGATTTAAGCCCAGAGTGGCAATGTTGGCTGGGTTCACTCAAACAGGCAGCTGGTGGGTTAGCTGGGCACTTGCTGGTCTAGAATGGTCTCACCTCAGACTGACCCTACCGTGCATCACCTGTCCTCTCAACCTTTAGCACACTAGCCTG
Source organism: Phyllostomus discolor (assembly GCF_004126475.2). Taxonomy (NCBI): domain Eukaryota; kingdom Metazoa; phylum Chordata; class Mammalia; order Chiroptera; family Phyllostomidae; genus Phyllostomus; species Phyllostomus discolor. The sequence goes on from NC_040904.2 coordinate 152,160,627, forward strand.
AGCTTATTCCCACAGTGAAGGCAGTGTTCCAGAAGAGGGAGTGGAAGCATGCAGGATCTCTTGAGGCCTAGGTTTGGAACTGCACACTGTCATTTCCACCACGTTTTACTGGCTAAAGCACGTAGCAAATCCAGTTCTGATTCTAAGGATGGAGAAATTGACTCAACTTCTTGATGCGATAAGCTTCAAAATGATATTGCTAAGGACACAGATACAAGAAAGCTATTAATTATACCCTCAATGAAACTGACCTACCATACCAGAAATCAGCTTACTATAGCACTATAGTTACTAATTCAGTATGATACTAGTGTAGAAATAAACAAAATGATGTAGTATTATGATCCAAGAGAGATTTGTATAATAAAATATCATGACAGAGGTGACACTGAAGATTGTGTACGTGGAAAACAATAGAGCATTCAATAGATGATGCTATGACAATATGCTATTCAATGGAGAAAGGGGGTTCTTACCTCACATTATACACAAAAATCAATTCCAAAGTTATTCAAGACTTAAACGTAAAAAGCAAAATTTTAAAACTTTTAGAAGAAAATATAGGAGAGTATTTTTACAGATTTAGTGTTGAAAAAAATCTTAAATAAGACACAAAAACTACAAACCATAATAAAATTGTAGACAAATTCTATTATAATTTATAACTTCTATGCAAAGAAGCCTCTAAAAAGTGATAAGAAAAGCTCCAGTCTTCAGGAAACTATTTATAAAGCAAACAACCAAAGTAGATTAGTATTGAGAACCAACAAAGAACTTTCTAAAATCAATGAAAAAAAAGTTTTTAATTTATAGAGAAAAATAAATGGAAATAAGTGTGCAAAGGAAGAGGCAATTCACAGAAAAAGAAACCTGAATGGCCAATAAGCATGTAATAAAACTATCAATTTCATTAGTAAGTGGAAAAATGCAAATTAAACTCACAATGAAACATTATTTCACACCCGTTAACTGGGCAAGGATAATGTGGGATGACAATCTCAAGGGTTAAGGTGGAGCCACGGGATCCCTCAGACACAGTGGGATAGGCATGAGCTCCATCCGCACAGCCACTTCGGAGAGCAGTTCGGCAATATCATTTTTCTCAGTTCATTCATGAGACTATTCACTGCAGGATGATTTGTAGCGGCAACATTGGGACTATCCTAAGTGCCTATAAATAAGAGCATGCATAATATATATTGGCATATTCATACAATGGAATACTACACTACAGCCAGTCAAAACGGATGAACTAAAGGTCATATATCAATATGGAAAAATCTCAAAAACATAATGCCGAACAAAAAGCAAGTCACAGGAAGTGTGCACATTGCGATGGCTGTTATATAAAGTTTAAAAACATGTTAAACCACACCATGTTGTTTAGGAATACATACCTGGGTAGTAAAAGCATGAAGCTACGCATACAAACGGCACATCAGACATCCAGGGCAGTGCTGGCAGTTACCTCTGAAGAGCAGGCGAGGTAGCGAGGAAGAGAATGTCTCTGGGGAAGGTACACAGGAGCTTTCAACTGCATCCAAAACATTTTTCAAGTGGTGTTTTGTCAACATGATTTCTGTTATCTCCATACCTTATTTACGTGCCTGTGTTTAGTTTGAAGAATAAGTGGGTATTTAAGAGTCTCGCTATGAGAGAGAAAAAGAGGTGGTGGCGCTGGAAGGAAAAGCACACTGAGACGCTGACCCCTATGACACTCCCCCGTGGGGCCGCTTGCCTCGCGCCACTGGCCCAGAGAACCAGCTCTGTGCTGTTAGACACCAACCGTAGTAAAAAGACTCCGTGCCTAAATAACTGATATGGTGGGCTAGACAAAATCAGTATGTAAAGTTCTTTTCTGCAAAACCTGTCAGAGCATCTGAAATGCTACAGGTATTGCACATCTCTGTGCAGGAACTGGAGTGAGCAGCGTTTCTCCCACTCGAGTGACCCTGGGCTGTTTCTTCACCAGTTTCTGTGATACATGTTTTGCGAAACGTGCCCCTAACGTTTTATTTTCCCGTCCTCTGCCTCTGTACTCACGTCTCACTCTGCCCACAAACTCCACTTCCTTATCAATACCCGACTCACCGTCATTTTATTTCCACCTCTCCACACGGCTCACGCATGTCCTTGTCTTCCTCTCATGGAGACGATGCAGCATCAGTAGAAAAAAAACACTCAATTTGAAATCTTGGCCCTAGTACTTTGTATCTGAGGGGCGCCTCTCTGTGCTTTGGTTTCTGTGTACAAAATAGAAGAATTAAGTCCCTAACCTCATAGGAGGGTGGTGAGTGCAGTCATGTGCCACCTACGAACGTTTCAGTCTGGAATGGAACACCTTTACAGTAGCGAGTCCATAAGATTATAGCAGAGCTGAGCTGACGTCGCAGCCACTTTAACACCACGGCCATGGTAACACCATAGCACCACACATTGCCGGCATGTTCACAGCGATGCTGGAGTAAAGACACCTACTGTGCTCTCAGTCATACACAAATGCAGCACATACAATCATGTACAGTCCGTAATACCTAGTAATGCTAACAAACGACTATATTCCTAGTTTATGAGTATTATTACTGTATGATACTTTTCATCATTATTTTAGAGTGTACACTTTCTTATAAAAAAGTTTGCTGGGAAACGTTATGCTGTGTTATACCCACAGCAGCCTCATGCATCTCATGTTTACATCGTCTCCTGATTGTGTCATTTTCCCCAGTGCTGGATTTAATCCCGTGTTGTTTTTATAAATGTAGAGTAGCCCAGTGCACAGTATTTATAAGTCCACCATGGTGCACAGCAATGTCCTCGGCCTTCACAGCCACTCATCACTCACTGACTCACCCAGAGCAACCTCTAGTCCTGTAAGTCCCATTTATGTTAAGTGCCCTATACAGGTGTGTCATTTTTTATCTTTTCTAGCCTATTTTTACTGTATCTTTTCTATTATTAAATACCTTTAGATACAAAAATACCCACCATTGTGTTATAATTTTGTACAGTGCTCAGCACAATAACATGGTACACAGGTCTGTAGCGCTAAGCTTGCCATATAGCTTAAGAGCATAGTAGGCTATATGACCTAGGGTTATTTAAAGTACACTCAGCGATGTTTTTACAAGAACAAAACTGCCTAATAACACATTTTCCAGAACATAATCCCAGAGTTAAGTGGCACATGATTATATTTACATAATGGCTGAAAATAATAGTTACTTGTCTTAAGAGACTACTTTTGGAAACTATGTTAGTTTCCTCCAGCTGCTGTAATGAAGTAACACACACTGAGCAGCTTAAACAAGAGAAAGTTATTGTCTCACCTTTCTTTAGGGAGAAGTCCAAGATCAATCAAGATGTTGGCAGGGTCGATCGCTTCTGGGGGCTGTAAGGGAGAATCTGTTCCCAGCCTCCCTCCGGGCTTCTGGCGGTTGCTGGCAGTAGCTGGTGTTCCGCAGCTCGTCTTCCTTGGCTTCAACTGCACCACCCCAATCTCTGCCTTCATCTCCACATGGTGCTCTCCATGTGTGCCTGTCTATCCCCTAATTCCCCTTTTTGTACAGACACCAGTCATACTGGATTAGGGGTCCAACTTCCACCAGTATGACTCCATCTTAACTGATTACATTTGAAATGATTTTTTTTTCAAATGAAGTCCCATTCTGACATACTGGGGTTGGAATTCAACATATGAATTTTCAGGGGACACAATTCTACTGCTAACAGATATCAATTAAAATAATATCCATGGAAGTGTTATTACATTTTTGTAAGGAGTTATGGAATGTAAGTATCTGTGTTTGTCCCAAATTAGCACATCTTAAAGCCCCTAGTAACCACATCGTTGCAGCACCCAGCCAGAACGTGGCCAAACACGGCTGAGATGGCCAGGAAATGATGTTAACAGAGCTTGTCTAGGGACTCTTTAAAGTGGATGCTCTGTTTAGTTCTAAATCTATCCCTAGTAATTGATTGCCTCACCTCCACTAACAGAGAAAAATCCATTCTGTTGAATTACTAGCTACATTGGTTTGTGTGTAAATGGAGCTAGAGCAGAATGCAGAGAGATTAACTAATTGCTTTGGGGGCAGGGACCTGATGAGATTTACTAAATTATCTGGGCCATTCCATGGTTAAAGAGAACAGGGAATCCATCTTCTCTTATGTGCAGACTGGTGCTCCACCCACTGGTCCCAAAGGCATGGGCTTTCTTAAAGGTCTACTTCCACAAAACCACTTTCCCTAGAGAGGAATTCAGAATGGCACTAGGCCACCTTGACCCGACAAGTCTGTTCATGTCAAAATGACCTTCTTGTTAAGATGAGACAGCGTAGCCTGGTGGACAAAGCAAAAATCCTGAAGTCCAACCGCCTGGGTTTATGTCCTGTGAGATCCTGGGCCAGAGACTTCAGTGGCCTTCCCCAGATAACCACACTTATGTGCTAGGGCTTCTGTAAGAACTGAATGAGATGATCCATAACACAGAACAGTGTCTGACACACAGGCTGCGTTCAATACATGGTGGTGACTGTTACTCTCAGAGTAATGACAGAGCCTCAGAAAAATCACTTTGAGATCATCTTTCCCTTTTACACTGTGAAAAGTAAAAATAATGATACCGACCAACACAGCCACTTCCATTTCTGTATATTAACTTCTAGGTCCTAAGACAGTTAGAGTGAGAATATAATTTTGTATTGTGCTATTTTAATGTAAGTGGTTTTGGCATCCCTACCCAGTTGTTTTAAATAGCTGCGTAAAATCCAATTGAAATGATGAACCAAATTTTACCCAACAATTCTTCTATCTAAATATTGGGAATTATAGATGCCCCTGACTAATAGCACTTTTTGCAAACCAATTAATTTTTTCCTGGTAAGACAAATTAACCGGGACAAGCTCCCTTAAACCTCTATTTAAGGGTCTTCACTTTAGTTGAACCCTCCTTCACATTGTTTTGACCTAAATTACCTTCCTCATAATCTACTCCCTGACTTCTCTGTTCTCCAAATTCTCCAAAAGCCAAATCCCCATTACTGTTTCTTATTCTCCCTCTACAGATTTCAGGCTCCCCACACTGTTCCTTGCTGTGTCATGTCACCCCAGATCCACTCACCCTTCCCCCTCCCTTCAGAGACCTCATAAATCTCTTCCAGGGACAAGAAGTTGGGAAGCCCCATGGCTAGGGCCATTTAACATACCCAATGCTCCCTTTCTTAGGCTGGGCATGTTCTGAGAATCTCAAAGGGAAACAGCATAATTCTTTCCTAAGCATCCTTCCTCCTGTTCTGTGCTTGTAAACTCCTACTCCTCTTTCAACACTAAGCTCAAATGCACTCACCCCCAGGCATAACTCACTGCTCCATCCTTACCATTGTTCCCAGGGCACTTGCTACATATCGTGGGATTCTCAACAACTAACATTGATTGCAACATGCTCAAAAATGCCCCCAAAACAGTGATGGCACATTGTAGATGAATAAGTCATTTATGGACAGATCTGAGTATGAGAAACGAGTGGTTATAGCAAAGACTTTGGAGTAAGGTTGACCTTGATTTGAATATTAAGTCTATAATATGCTACTTAAGAAGTGCTGGGAAACATAACCTAACCTCTCTGAGTCTCAGTCTCCTCACCCCCCAAAAAATGGGATCATTTCAGCCATCAACTTCCTTGGAGGGTTCAGATGTGGTTTAAATAGGCTAATAGATGCAAAATAACCAACAAGCACATGATTTAAATTGGCAGCTATTAAAACTAGCAAAGAGAAATGCTAAAAAGTCAAACTGGTCAAAAGTACTGCCGACACTGTATCTTGTCAACGGAGCCCAGGTTCTTGCCTCTTAAAATACAGTTGGGAGCAGTACAACAAGCTTCCCAGGAGGACAGAGTGACCCATATTTTCAGTGATTTTCTCAGACTAGTAGTGATGGGTGTATTCTGCTCTGGTCTCTCACTGTTGCTTGCTCAGTCTTATTGGGGATGATCATTTGACATAATGAGCTGCTAAAGGCATACCCCACCCTGTCCTGCTCTCCAGCTCTAGTCCATATATAGGCCTTTTTTTACAGTTGCTTTGCTGCTTATGATCCACTCATTTTTATCTTTTCTTTGAGTTGAGTGTTATTTCTAGCACACCCCTCTAAAAGTATGAATTCAGTGTGATCTGGAAGGATCGACATATCAAGTCACACATGACCATAATTTACTGCTTATGACCAAGAACTATATTATAATAAAAGGTTATTGGCCCCAAAGAAAGGGTCATCAAGTAGAATTTTTATGAATAAAAAAGGGGAAAGTACAGAGGACAAAACCAAGAGCTAGTTGACATTCTCAAAATGTGGCCTGAGCAGCAAAAGGATGGTAGACTGTGGGCTGTCTCAGGAAAGAAGGGAATACACAAAATGAGGGGCAGAGAAAACAGAGAAGGAAGGGTAGCCCACTTCAGGGTTGCCAGGCATCAGCCTTCCTGTGCCTAGTGACACTCATTTCTAGGTTGGTGAGTAGGCTGCAGGCTCAGAGGAAAGTCAAAGCCAGTAGGGTCAAATGAAGCTCTGGGAGCTTCAGGCAAAAAACAGGCCTGGGTAGCAATGGGCCAGTGCCAGGCATGCTCATCACAGACTGTCAGAATGTCCAGGGCAAGGAAAGATGTGCTCCCTGGGTCTAGGAAAGCTCTTTAAAAACCCAAAGATTTGCATTTGATTAAAGTCCATGAGATACAAAGGATAGAGTGTTAAAGTGTAAAATTCTGCTAAGAAATAAAACCAAAGCAATGCCAAAGAATTCAATCTAAATGCAGACACAAAATAAAATTAAAACTGTTTGCTTGGCCTAGATGCCTGGAGCATCTTGGGAAAGGCACACTTCTGCACCTGAAAAATGGTAATCTCGGGTTTAGAAAGAGTTAGACTGAATATGAAGAATTTTGAGACTGCTGAAAACTGCTTCTGATTACAATTAGATATTCTAGTACATCAACCAAATATTTATTAGAAGATTGCAATATAGAAGACCTTGTACTAGAAAATGATGATGACAACAAGTAACATTTACTATGTTACTTCACTGTTGACACAAAACTTTTCACGTGGCGAAAGAGGCCCACTGATATACAAACAATGTGCACGTGTGTGATAGGGTATGAAGCATGATCTTATCTCCCTTAGGGAGCTTACGATCCAGTAACAAAAGAAAGACATGTACACAATGTAATAAAATACAAGTTGGATGATGATGAGGGCTACGATAAAGGTAATAAATTATGGTTGTCAAGGAGTAGGCAATGTAAAGGAAGTATAATTTTAAATTGTACTTTGAACTTTTGATAGGTGGAGGTGTGAGTCAGGCATTTCAAGCAAAGAAGACATCCCATATAAGGGCAGGAAATGAAAAATTGCAGCATGTGTTCCGAGAATGATAGGTAGTGCAGGAAGACTAAGCTGTGGTGGGTGCCTGTTACTTTTGCCTACCCATATCCATTTTCTCTTCTCTTTGTGTTAGTGACTATTTTCTTTGGGGAAACTCTTCTACTCTTAGTATCTGAAGAGTGGAGTTGAACCTTCTCCTGGAGTCAGGGAAGGGCCTGTGATCATCACTCGGCCAATCACTACCTTCCATCTCCCTGCATTTAGTAATTGTTTCAGAGTTGGGTACAAGACTCTAGTTATCTAATGTCCCCAAACTAAATCCCAGGAATTCTGTTGGAATTTTAAGAGACATCTTCTTCCATGAGATTGGTAGCTATAAGGATGTTAAAAATCTGGAGTTACTAAGAGTCTCTCTGAGGAGAATGCCTGCTATAGAGAAAGGCCAACACATTTGTACATCTGGATCTCACCATGTCTAGAACAATCTGCCCCTTAACTTTTTAGATACAGGAGATAACACATCCCCTAGTTGTTTTGCCCATTTAAATTGTTTTCTGTCAAATGTAACCACAAGAATCACAATGTATAGCTGAGGTCAGAGTGGAGGGGGCCTTGACTGCCCCATCATGAGACTTTATGCTCCAGTCAACAAAAAGTCATGGGATGTAGCTTTTTAAGGAAAGCAATGGATTTTGAAGTTCCATACCAAAAACTGCATGAAGGCAGTGTTGCATACGCAGTAAGTAACAAGGCAAAGCCAGTGGTAAGAATGGTTGGCTCTCTGTGAGTTCCCTTCCAAAGTTCCATGGAATCATTGACATCACTCCTGAAGCTCTGTGTGCACTAGCATTTTTATAAACACTTGCACACACACATTAACTCATTTGACACTCATGCAAACCTCACGAGAAAGGTCCAGTTATTATCATGTAATGCTCACACCAATTCTATGAGAAAGGTCCAGCTATCACCCCCATTTGGCAGAAAAGAAAATTGAGACATGAGATTAACAGTTCCCTAATGTTCCACAACTAACCAAATGGCAAAACCGAGATCTGGACCTTGGAAGTCAGGCTCAAGAGCCTGCCCAGAGCTATGCCTACACCATGACATCTTGCAAGCTCCAAATGCTCCATCCTCTTCTGCCACAAGCCTGGGTGTCCATATTTAGAATGATTTCTTGACCTAGAAAAAGAAGTTGGACGTGTTGTTTCTAGAACGCTCCTGTTACATTTTTACTTGAGTAGAAGAATAGGGTAATGGCCTTTTTCCATTAAAATAACAACAGAGCCTTAAGGAAAACAGGTAAGTTTTAAAGAGAAAACTATAGAGGAGTTAAGATGTTGGAGCACCACTGGGGGAAATGCCACATTTCCTTGGTGTTGGCATCTGGTGTGCAGATGAGGAAAGAAAGGGCACAGAAAGAGGCTTTGCTTCCTAACATAAACCCTGTATCTCCTTCAAAATGCAGATTTCTGTCAAAATTCCTAAAAGCACATTCTTGCAATTCTATTCTCACTTCCATAAATGGCCCTTGTCTGTGTGCTTGGATACAAGAAGATAAAATCAGGCCTCCCAAGTACTATCATTGTCAAGTAACTTCTCCGCCAGACCTTCCCACAGCCCCAGATGGTCTCACTTATCCTTCTCTGACATTTTCTGAGGGGGTGGGAGACAGGAGAGAGTTAGAGAAGAGGTAAGAAACTTAGAATTTGCCAGTCCCAGCCCTGGCTCTCACACCAGCCACCCGGCTGGGCCCAAACCGACCATGGGGTGGCAAGTGGTTAAAGTTTGGACCCATGCCTGTGCCTTCCTGCCTGCCCTCCTTCTCCTGCATAAAGTACTACCCACTTCCTTCCCACCCCAGGCTACCAGTTCCCATGGGGGTTCTTACTGCACTAATATAAAGGATTAATTATATACAGAAGTAATGCCCTCCTGAGTCACTGGGAAGGTCACATTAACAGGAACATTCTGAAGGGATAACTTAAAGGAGGCAGCATCATTCTTTCTGGAGTCATTCATTTATTCACACCATGTAATACATCAGGACCATTCTTGATGATGGCAACAGAGTGGTCATCTGCTCTCTTTGTGGAATTTTATTTTTGTGAGGAAAAAAAACAACAAACAAAGCAATAATATACAAGCCAGTGGCAGGTGGTAAAAAATATGCTATGAAGAAAAAGAAATCCAGAATTTGGGTATTTAGTACAGGATTTTAATTTAAGAAATATTTTCAGGTAAGTCCACACTGAGGAGGAGGCACTGAATTGAGACAATGGGTCAAGTGAAGGTTGGAGGAAAGTTTATACTGGGCAGGAGGGAAGGAAAACAAGAGAATCATTCTGGAGGATGAGAGACTCTGAGCAGTGAGCATGCAGAAGGGTTGTTGGCAAGGAAGTCAGAGGAGACATGGGCCAGGTGCAAATTTTGTATTGTACCCTTGGGGTGAAAGGAAGGCATTGGAGGATATTGTACCAAAGATTTATATGATGTGTTTTAAGGGATGCTGAGGCAAAAAGAATACAAGGAGGCAAGAGCGAGAGGAGGAAGACTAGTTGGGAGGCTTCATAGGGGTCCAGATGAGAGAAAAAGGTGGCTGGGACCAGGGTGGTCATGGTGGAGGTGAAGAGAAGTAGTCAAGTTCGAGATATATTTTGAAATTAAATCTCATTTTGTGGCTGTGTAGTGAACTCCTCTGGTGACTGTGTCATATGCCTTTGGCTCACCTCTGATCTCAGCTGTGTCTGTGAAGGACAGTTCCCAGGAACCCATCCTCACCTGTGATACTTCTCAAGTGCCAATGGGGAGGGCATGCTGGGAACATTATTACACTGGGGCAACCCTCAACCACCAGGGCACTGGAGCCACATAAAGGCACCAGCCTTCTGTTTTTGAAGGGGAAGATTCTAGAAGGCATACCATGTACTTCTCAGAAGTCCAACCTCCATCAACCACCTTGAACACACCCTCTCATATTAACCTGTCCTCCTTCCCTTGCTCTCCTCACTCTCTCACTCCTGCCTTTTGGGATTACCTCCCAAATAAACTGCATCATTCAGTTTCTTGCTTCTGTGTGTGCTTTGGAAGAACTCAAACAACGGTATGAAATTTGACCACTCTACCTATTCGTCACTTGCCACCAAGGTCTGCCCCTCAGCAGCCATGGCTCTCTCTGCATGCCCAAAGCTCTTGAGGGAAACACCCAGAATATACAGTCCTCATATACCCGTTTCTAATTTTCTTCCAAGTTTCTCTGAGGTTTACAACCAAAAACAGAGCTTTTTCTCAATTCCTCCAAAACATCCATCATCTGTCCCCACTTCAAAGGTTGACATCTATAGCCAGCTTATGAAAATTCAACTGAAAACAATTGCATGTTATAGGAAAAAATAATCGGGAACCTCTTCTAGTCATAAGATTATGGGATACTATAAAGACATAGTCTCAAAGTGCATAAATGACTTTGTAAAGGACTTGAATGGACACATGGCCAAGTATATATAAATGATAAAAGGATAGGGTATGGCTGAGTAATAATTCGGCTGAGAAATAATATGCTTAAATGAGACTTGGCAAGAATCACTTAAAGTGCTTTGGCTGGTAGGTTCTGAAAGTTCTTTATTAGAAATGACTATAGATTAAAGCAGTATGAGACAAGTAAGTAATATAAAGCAGAAGAAAACTTTAAATCAAAATAGACATTTTAATAACTATGCTTTAAATAAATCCCCCCCGAAAGTCTTCTAATGTTTAACAGCTGCAAATAAATATGACACCAGGAGAAGCTAATCAAAAAATTTAATAATGCAGGAAGTAAAAAAGCAAAAAAGAAAACTGAAAAAAAAACATTTCAGTCCCTTCAGGATTTCAACTTCTCTCCCTCTTTTGCCTTCACATCTAGCCAGCAGCCCAACACCCTGCAGGCTGTGCAGCTGCTGGGCTAAGAGCTATGGAGACAGCCAGACTGGTTTGGAATCTCAGCTCTGTCATGTTCCTTCAGGATGTGCCTGGGAAAGTAGTTTAACCTTCCAAGCCTCTGTGTTTATGTCTATAAAATGGAACTAAACCACCTAATAGGCTTGTTCCAAGGCTTAATTGGCTAATACATGAAATTTACTCTTGTAAAGGCAGAAAAAAACACTCAATAAATCATGAACTAGAACAGACAATAACTAGAGGATAAGAGACAGAGAAGGAAACTCAGGTTGACAGAAAAAAAATAGAGGGAAAGGGTGCCCTGAAGGCAACTCAGTTTGCTGTTCTTGCAGGGCCCCTATTCAGGCAGTGTGCCCGGGCAGGTTGACCAGCTGGCCTCAATGTGTATCAGGAAGTACCAATGCGGCAATTAGTTGAAATATGTTGAGTACCATCCCTGCCTTGGCTTGTGCATTACTGAACCACAAAAAATCCATGGGATGCAAACTTTCATAGTTCTTTAAGAAATCAATATGGCAACATATATGAAAGACCATGAAATTGTTAATACTTTAACCCACTCCTGAGAATTTATTCAAATACAAAAGAAGAATAAGCTATAGATCCACTGATGCTTATGAAAGTGTGTTTTCTATGAAGATAAAACAGCACAAGTAATGTCAAAGTATAAATACAGCAGTAGCTAAATTTGTTGTCATTCTTTTATTCAGTGGAAATTATGTACTACTAGAATTATAATTATGAAAAACACAATCCCATAGAAATGTGGTATAATGTTAAACCAAAAAAAGGAGCACAGAAATTGTGAATACATTCTGATATAATCTGCAAATTTCATATGGATAGGAATAACAGAATATGCGTAACTGTGGCATTATTAATTTTCTTTCTTTTTTCAAGACAATTTAGCATGTTTGCTATAGTATTTTAACAATTAAAAGGTGCTGGATGTTGGGAAAAGACATGGCTCTCCCTTCCACAAGCACCATACTCACAGACAAGGAATTATGTATATGAATCACAGGGCAGAGTTCTCTTTCTTCCGGGGACACCATTGGCCCACTGGGGGCTTTTGTGTAAATTAGGAAAAGCAGCCCTCATTGAAGAATGCCCTTCCTAGAATGCAGTCATTTTCTTTTGTACTGAGCTCTTTTCAGAGCCTTACCATCCTTCCCTGGAGGCTGGTGAAATAAGATTCTTCCAAGAATATGTTGGCAGGGTTGCCAAAGGAGGTAGTTACTATAAGACCCAAAGATTAATTATTTTAGGCAGTATGCAGATGAGAATTAGAACAATGGCAGCTGAATAAACAAATATGAGTAATGGAATAAAAGCTGAATTATATGGGATAACAGAAATTAAATCTTTTCCACCCTAACATCAGCAATTTGTATACTTTCTAAGCATTTCTCTTCTGCCTACTGAAGATTATTTTTAGACCAAACCAAGAAAGACATAGCACCTAAGATCCCACAAAAAGCTTGAGGTGTGAGTCCCAGATGTAGAGAAAGTGAATTTGCCAAACCATGCTGTCTTCGCCTTCTCCAGAGGCAGCACTATTTTAGGGTTCAAAGACAAGTCTTCATGGTGCTGTAGGAGGCACCAGAATCTGGAGTCCTGGGTCTATCACAGATAAGGCTCTCCCTAGCTCCCTTCATTTCCACATGCATGGAAGGAACACATTACAGAGCCCAGGCACCTCATGGGTGGATTGTCTTTCCAAGGAGACTGCAAATACATAAAAATATTTAGGAGTGCATAAAACATTTTCAATGAAACAGAGCTGTTTTCTATAAAACAGTTCTTAGCTCCCCATGATCAAGAACTGAGTTCGGGGGCCATGCTCCAAAAATATTTGAACATTGTGACCTCTTCAGTGTACTGAAGAGAAACAGAAAAAGGTAGTTTATACTCTGGGTGAAGAATAAGTGAAAGTTCTCCCTCCCTACCTTGGTTTCTATATGTTCTGGGCCCATCATACTTTGCTGGGAACTTTACCTTGACATATACATAGAAGGAACCACTCTCACCACAAGTTTCAATGACACTGGTTTGGGACCGAAGCAAACACCTATGCAATGTCCTTGGGCTCAGCACAGATGCCTATACTTCAATTGTTCTTTTCACATCCTGCTACTGGAATTAGAGGCAATGACCCCTACAGAATCAGAAGGTATGATTTTTGGGGGGTGACTTGGAGTTTGTGTCTGTCAAAGCCCCATGAGCCTTTAGGCAGTGTGGTACAGCCCTGGGGAGTGGCTGCCTTCACCAGGGAGCAGTTCCTGAAACCAGCAATTCAGGATCCTGCAGACTTCCCTTTGGCCTGCTCACCGTCAGCTGGCCGTTCCTGATGACACAGTGCTCACTGACAGAAAGAACTTCTCATGCCAAACCTGCCCGGTGGCCCAACCATCAGGCAAATAGGTGGTGGCACAGAGGGCTGTGTGATAGGCTGTTTTCAAGAAGCCACAGGACACATCTCCCATGTGACCCTGCTGAGTTCTTCACCCTCAGCACACATAAACTTTAAGTTTTCTGGAATAATGCCACCTTTCTGTTATGGCTTGGTAAACACAAAGCACTTATTAGAAAAACATTAATACAAATGTCACTGTGCATGTCACCCTCCCCCAAAGCAACAGCATCCTGTCCAAACGCCAAAGGATATCGGGGAATTGGTGAGGAGGCGCGGGAGACAGAAGCCTAGCTTTTCCTTTTCCTGGTCGTGCTGCAGACACTTACTGTCTTGGCAGTGCTCCAGCTCTGCTTCCTTTTCTGAAAAGTCAAGGTGCCCAGCTTCCAAGCTGTGCTGCCTACTCACTCAGAGCACATGTGCACGCTGCTTTGAAGGGGACAGCCATAAACAAAGCACAGGGTGGGGAATCCTGGCCAGGCTTCAGCACAGGCCTCAGCACAGTTGCAGTCCTTACTTTGAATGAGGAAACCATATTTCAGAACATCTCAGTTGTACTTGTGGCTGGCAGTTTAACTTTAAATCTGTCACAGCTCACTGGCCAAAAGGTTTTCTTCTCCCTAACCCCCATTTATGGTAGATCTACAAAAGTCTGCTTCAAAATGGAAATGTTTCCTTGATCCACTTGATATCCATCTTGGACAAGGTATGCCAACAATCCTTACAGCATACTGTACTACACTATTCCTCTTGCCGTCTACTTCCTCTGCCCCGGAGAAACCACCCATCATCAGGGCCAAGTTCAAACCCCCCTAAGGCTCAGATCATATCCTTTCTTTCAACAAATAAGACTTAAGCACCCACATGGTGTGCCCTCATTGGATTATCAGTCTACCAGGTAAGATGACAATTGAAAGAGTAATCTGTGCATACCCAGACATGTATCTGCCTTGGGAGTAACCTCATTTGGGGGGTTGGGGATCATAGAAGGATGTCACCTCCTCCCCAAATCCTTCCTGACTTTCCCCAGGCACCATTTTTGCTCCACTCTCATGTCTTCTCAAAGGCACATATCCCATCAGCTCACTGCATGGTCTTTCTACAGGCTGCTTCTCCACCCCTGCCATCCCTGCCATTTCATTAAAAGGCTTTCAAGGTCATGGAGTGTCCTGTTCATCAATTACCTGGTAAATGTTCTATGATTGAAATAAATCAATTTCTACCAAAGCAACTGTTGTCTACCTAACCCCATAAATCCCTGTTTGGGCAATCTCAGACGTGACAGCATATTTTACTGTTTGGAACAGGAGCATGCAGAAGAGCATGGCTCAGCAGGCTAGCAAAAGCTGAATTAGGTAGCTCATTCAGGGATGAGTGAATGGAAGCAATGAGGTGAGTAAGAGAAGGCAGTGAGGGCCTGGAGCAGTGGCTGAGTCAGAGGGTAAACCAACCGGCAGCAAGGCCCAGGACACTGACTAGTCCTAAGGCAAATTTCCCAAAGGTATTTCTGAATCATTGACACCCAAACTACTAAAAATATGCTGAAGTTTTTTCCATGCCAGAAAAGTATTTAAAATGCTATTAACTTCTTTGTACAGAATGACAAATACTACATCTTGATAGTAGTTAGCCAACCCAATGCAGTAATAAATGATCAGTTAATAATATGTTAATGTATATACCAATAATGTGAGTATCTTGATAAAATTCATATTCTGATATAGCAGTGGGATAAAGCAGAGGTTCTGTATCTGAAATCAGTTTTCAGATTTTGTTGGTCCACAGACCTCACTTTGAGTAGCCACTTCTGAAAGAGACCAAGAAGAATAGTTGTGACTTTGACAAAATACATTATTACTCTTTCTTTTATGTTTTTACTATTTATTGAAAATTTTCTAATTATGGAATTAATACATGGTCATCATAGTTTGGAAACTCTAAAATGTACAAGGAAAAAAATTAAATCACTTTTAATCTCACCATCCAGAGATAACCAGTGTAAACATTTCATGTGTTTCTTTCTAATCCTTTTTAATTTTTAATTGTATTTTATTGATTATGCTATTACAGTTGTCCCAATTTCCCCCTTTGCAGTCCCTCACCCAACAGCCCCCCAACTCCCTCAGGCAAACCCCACACCATTGTTTGTGTCCATGGGTCATGCTTATAAGTTCTTTGGCTACTTCATTTCCTATACTGTACTTTGCATCCCCAGGGCTATTCTGTAACTACATCTTTGTAATTCTTAATCACCTCACCTCTTCACCTATTCTTCCAAATCCCTCCCATATCTTCTGTCTATGTACTTCTGTTTGCTTAGTTTGTTTTTTAGATTTGATTGATAGATATGTACTTTTTGCCTTTTTATTGTTCATAGTTTTGATCTCTTTCTTAAATAAGTCCCTCTAACATTTCATATAATAATGGTTTGCTACTGATGAACTCCTTTTGTTTTTTTTTTTCTTTCTGGGAAGTTTCTTTTTTATCTGCCCTTTGATTTTAAATGACAGCTTTGCTGGGTAGAGCGATCTTGGCTATAGGTCCCTGCTTTTCATGACTTTGAATATTTCTTACCAATCCCTTCTAACCTATAAAGTTTCTTTTGAGAAATCAGCTGACAATCTTACAGGAACTCCTGGGTAGATAACTAACTACTTTTTTCTTGCTGCATTTAAGAATCTCTCTTTATCTTTAACCTTTGGCATTTTAATTATGATGTGTCTTGAGGTGGGCCTCTTTGTATCCATCTTGTTTGGGACTCTCTGTGCTTCCTGGACTTGCATGTCTATTTCCTTCACCAAATTCAGGAAGTTTTCTTTCACTACTTTTTTCAAATAGATTTCCAATTTCTTGCTTTTCTCTCCTCCTTCTGGTACCCCTGTGATGCAAATGTTGGAATGCTTGAAGTTGTCTCAGAAGCTGCTTACACTATCCATGTTTGTTTATTTTTTTATTCTTTTTTCTTTTTGATGTTCCAATTAGTTGTTTTTTGCTTCTTTATGTTCCAAATCATTGACTTGATTCTCAGCTTCATCCACTCTACTGTTGTTTCCCTGTAAATTGTTTTTTATTTCAATTAGTGTACCCTTATTTCTGACTGGGTCATTTTTATGCTGTTGAGATCCTTACTAAGTTCCTTGAACGTTCTTATAACCAGTGTTTTGAACTCTGCATCTGATAGATATCTCCATTCTGTTTAGTTCTTTTTCTGGAGTTCTTTGATCTGTTCTTTAAGTTGGTCCATATTTCTTTGCTTCCCCATTTTGGCAGTGTTTGTTAGTATGTATTAGGTAGAGCTGCTTTGACTCTGTGTCTTGACAGTGTGGCTTAATGTAGTAGGTGTCCGATAGGGTCCAGTAGTACAGCCTCCCCTATCACCCAAGCTGGGTACTTGAAGTGAGCCCTTTGTGTAGGATGAGTACTCCCTCCTCTTGTAGTTGAGCCTTGACTTTTGTTGGTATATTAATGGAAAGGATTTACCCAAGCCAGTCAGCTGTAAGAACTGGCTGTGACCAATAACCATTAACTTCTGTTCTCTATGGAGGATCAACAGTGCAGGGGCAAGGTGGAGGTGCTCCAACGTGGTCTGTAGCTGTCCACTATGTGCACAGGTTCTGAGGTTTCCTGGGTGGTGCTGGCCAAAGTCAGCCCCACCAGTGTTCTTCCTGGGGCCACCCTGCATGAGCTATAAAGCAATCTGAGATGGCTGCTATTCATGATGGGCTTGGAGATTCTTAAGGAAGCCAAGCTGTGAATCAGGGTAGCTGCTGCTAGTGCCAAGCCTGGGGCCATTCAGCAAGAGGTATGGGGCTGAGGGATCACTGAGGCTGGCTATTGCTTGTTTGATAGAATTTAGGAAGTTGTAAAGCAGGAGCCAAGATCAGTCATTCATTTAAAGTCACAGTAAACAGTCTGAGTGGGTCTGTAAATTGGGCAGGATGGAGCCTCAGGAGATCTCCAAGGAGGGGCAAACAGAATTAGCCAGATTGATAGAGTTTCAGATATGGCACCCACCTGCCAGCTCTGTGGCTCTGTGGGGGGAGGGCTCAGAAGAGAGACAATACTCTCTGCCCTGTTTCTAAGGGAAAACTGTCCTCCAGCTCCCACCTTGATGTCAGACACTTCAGTTCCTCCCTGTATGCCTCTGGTGCCTTTCTTTTTTCTTTTTTTAAGATTTTATTTATTTATTTTATGAGAGAGGGGAAGGAGGGAGGAAGAGAGGGAGAGAAACATCTATGTGTGAGAGAAACGTCTACTAGTTGCCTCTTGCATGCCCCCAACTGGGGACCTAGCCTGCAACCCAGGCATGTGCCTTGACTGGGAATCAAAGCAGTAACATTTTGTTTGGCAGGCTGAAGTTTAATCCACACCAGCCAGGCCCCCACTGGTGCCTTTCAAGTTGCTAACCTGGTGCTAAAACTCAGAGGGAGTGAACCTGAGTAAGTCCATGTGTAGATTCTTTACAGGGAACTGCCTGGGGACCCCAGAGGTTTCCTTCACTGACTCAATCCCTGCTGGTTTTCACAGCCAGTAGTTATGCAGACTTACCTTCCTGGCACTGGAACCTTTGGCTGGGGCGGGGGGGGGGGGGGGGGGGGGGCCTGGTGTGAGGCTGGAACTCCTCGATCCTGAAATATCCCTCCCAATTTTTTATCCACCATATGTGGATGTGGGACCTGCCACTCCACACATCTGCCCCTCCTACCAGTCTGGATTGTTTTTTTTTAATTCCATAGTTGTCAGACTTCTATTCAATTTGATTTCTGATTGTTCTAAGTGATAGTTGTTCTATATTTTAGTTGTAATTTTGATTTGGTTGTGTGAGGAGGCAAGTGTGTTTGCCTATGCTATCATCTTGACCAGAAGTCCCTCCTACATTTTATTAATAGTTTATTTTTATTGTATTTTTATTACCCTTTATCCTTCTTACACTCTCTCTCATCTTCACCCACCCCCGCCCCACCCCACAATCACCACACTGTTGTCCATGTCCATGAGTTCTTTTTTATTTTTGCTTGATCCCTCCACCCATTGTTCTAACCTTTTTTGTTTACTTGTTTTCATCTCACACTCTCTATAAGTTTTTTATCTTGATTTGTTTTGTTTTGTTTTAAAGACTTTATTTATTTATTTTTAGAGAGAGGGGAAGAGAGGGAGAAAGAGAGGGAGAGAAACATCAGTGTGAGAGAGAAACATCGATCAGTTGCCTCCCCAACTGGGACCCTGCCTGCAACCCAGGCCTGTGCTCTGACTAGGAATTGAACCAGCAACCTTTCGGTTTGCAGGCCAGTGTCCAGCCCACACCAGTCAGGGCTTGACTTGTTTTTTAATTGTGTGTTTTACATGTTGCTATATTATTTTAAAACTCATTTTATAATAACAAATCAATCATCAAACATTTATGAGAGTGTCATTCACTCTTCTAGTCACCAAGTGTACAGCAGTTAAGAAAACATTCTTCAGTGAGGGAAAACAACAAACATACTAGATAATAAATAAAACTGAATTGATAAACTTTTCATTTTAAATTACTGCATTATATTCTATTTTATAGCAGTTTATAATATAGTTAACCAAAGTTAACCAACCTTTTCTTCCAATATTTAGATTACTTCCTTTTATATTTAGATTGTATGAATATATGTATATATACACTATCAAGTGGAAAATTTTCGAAGTTCAACTTTTGCATGTACTTCTGATTTCCTTTAGATAAATTCCTTTAAGTGAAATTTCTGGGTCATTGATGTACAATTTTTAAGCTTTAATATATATTGCCAGTGTAACTTTGGCAATTTTGTACCATACACACTCCTACCAGCAATCAAGACTGTACCCACATCTTTTCCAGAATTAGTTATTTATTTTTGCATTTGTCAAGTTACTTTAGTCTAAATTACCTTTACACCAATGAGGCTAAGCATTTTTGCATGTGTATAAATCATCTGATATCTTTTTTTGTGAAGTGTCTATTTCAGTTGCCCATTTTGCATCTGTGGTATTTGTCTTTTCCTCTTATTAATTTGTAACTGCTCTTTACATATTGACACTGTATTAGCCCCTTGCTATACATTTTGCAAATATTTTTCTAGTTTATTGTTTGTCTTTTAATTTTGTTTTCTTTTTTCAGCCCATATGTTATGTTGTTTAATATCCATGTATTTGAAGATTTTACAGTTATCTTTCTGTTATTGATTTCTACTTTACTTCCATTTTGATTTGAAATTAGGCATTGCATAGTTTATATTCTTTTAAATTTGTTAAGATGTGTTCAATGGCCCATAATGTCATCTATCTTGGTGAATGTTCTGTGTGAGCTTGAAAAATATGTGTATTCGGCTGTTGTTCCATGAAGTAGTCTGTAGATGTCCATTAAATTCAGTTGATTGATGGTACTGTTGAATCCAGCTAAGTCCTTACTGATTTTCTGCCTGCTGAATCCATCCACTTCTGGTACAGGGGTGCTGGAGTCTTCAACTATAAGAATGGATTCATCTATCTCTCTTTGCAGGTCCATCAGGTTTGGCCTCACATAGTTTAACCCTTTTTTGTTAGGCACGTACATGTTAAGAATATTGTCTTTTTAGAGAATTGATCTTGTTTCATTATGTAATGCCCTTCTTTATCACTGATAACTTTCTTTGCATTGAAATACATTCTCTGAAATTAAAATAGCTACTTTCATTTTCTTTTGATTAGTGTTATCCTGGTATAGTTTTTCTCCACCCACTTACTTTCAATATATATGTGTCTTTATATTTAAAGTGGGTTTCTTATAGAAACATATAGTGGACTTGTTTTCTGATCTATTCTGACAATCTTTGCCTTTTATTTGGTGCTTTTAGACTTTGATGTTCAGAGTGATTATTGATATAGTTGGATCTACCATATTTGTTACTGTTTTCTACTTGTTCCCTTGTCCTGTTTTCTATTTTTGTCTTTCACTCTTTCTCTGCTTTTGTGGCTTTAATTAAGCATTTTACATTATTCCGTGTTCTCTCCTTAGGATATCAGTTAAATTTATATTTTTGCCTTTTTTAATGGTTGGCATAGAATTTGAAATATAACTTACAACCAATCCAAGTTCATTTTCAGATAACACTATACCACTTCACCAGTAATATGAGAATTTATAATAAAATAATCCTAATTCCTTCTTTCCATTCCTTGTATCTTTGCTGTCATTCATTTAACTTATATATAAGATACATAAGTGTAGATACATAAAATATATATGCATAAATACTTGAACACATTTTTTATTATTTTGAACAAATTGTTATTTGTTAGAGAAGTGAAGAATAAGAAAAATAAATGTTTTATTTTACCTATACCTATTCCTTTTTTGATGCTCTTTCTTTCACCTAAATTTCTGACTAGGTTATTTTCCTTCTCTCTTTACAACTTCTTGTAGCATTTATTGCAGGGCAGGTTTCCTGGTAATAAATTCCCTCAGTTTTTGTCTGTCTGAGAAAGTCTTTATTTCTCCTTCACTTTTGAGGGATAATTTCACATGGTACAGAATTCTAAGTTAGTGTGAACTTTTTTTCTCTTAACATTTTATTTCACTCTACTCTGTTCTTGCTTGCCTGGTTTCTGAGGAAAAGTTGGATTTAATTCTTATTTTTGTTATAGCTAAGGTGTTTTTTTCCTCTGGCTTTTTTCAAGATTTTTTTCTTTATCTTTGATCTTCTGTGATTTGAAAATGATATGCTTACATGTCAATTTTGGATGTTTTGTTTTGTTTTGTTTCATCTATATTGTTTGGTGTTCTCTGAGCTGCTTGAATCTGTGGTTTGGTTTTTTACTTTAATTTGGGACAATTGTCAGTCAGTGTTTTAAATATTTCTTCTGTTCTTTTCTCTTTCTTTTCTTTCTGATATTCCCATTATGCATTTTACACCTTTTGTAGTTGTCCCACAGTCTTGCTCTCTTGGCTCTTTCGGCTCTTTCAGTTTTGGAGGTTTCTATTGAGATATTCCCAAACTCAGAGATTCTTTTCTCAGCTATGTCCGGTCTACTAATCAGCCCATGAAATATATTCTTCATTTTTGTTATTGTGCCTTTTTCTTTTAAAAAAATGTTTATTGTATTTTTTGCATTACCATTTAGTCCCCTTTTACCCAGCCCCTACAATCATCACACTGTTGTCTATGGCCATGAATCCTTTTTACCTTTTGCTCAATCCCTCTACCCTCTAACCTTCCCTACCACCCTTAGCTGTCATCTGCTCTCTATGAGGCTGTCCCCATTTTCCTGATTAGTTCAGTTTGTTCATTAGATTCCACATATGAGTGAAATCATATGGCATTTGTCTTTCTCTCGCTGGCTTATTTCACTTAGCATAATGTTCTCCAGGTCTATCCATACTGTTGCAAAGGGTAAAATTTTCTTATTTTTTATAGCCAATAGTATTCCATTGTGTAAACATTCCATAGTTGTTTTAGCCACTCGTCTATTAATGAGTATTAACACAGTAATTTGGGACTGTTACCATGTTTTTCACCTATAACATTTCTTACTGGTTATTTCTTAGGATTTCCATCACTGCTTACATTGCCCATCTCCTCTTAAACGCTGCCTGCTTTATCCATTCGAGCTCCTGACATATTAATCATAGTTGTTTTAAATTTCAGCTCTGATAATTCCAACATCACTTGCCTGTCTGCTTCTGAGGCTTGCTCTGTCTCTTCAAGTTTTATTTTTTGCCTTTTTGTACGTCTTTGAATTTTTCTGACTAGTTGAACATGATGGATCAGGTGAATTGAATTTCTGTAAATAGCCCTTTAGTAATGTACCTGTGAGGGGGAGGGAGTGCTTCATTGTCCTTGGATTAGGTCTCAGACATTTGGGAGCTTGTGTCTCTAAATTGTGAACTTAGAAGTGTTTCTTGGGTTTTTCTCCCACTCAGGTAGAACAAGATGGCAAGATTGGGCTGAGGTTTAGTGTTTCCCCTTCCCCCAGGCCAGTTAGGCTCCACTAATACCCAAGGGGTGAGCCCTGGTTGATTAGTTTCCCCTGAGGGCAGACCTACTTAAGAGAACCCCTTGCTCTGCTACTTCAAAATGGCTCCTTTCTCCTCTCCCTGCTCCTGCTTGAGCTCCTGGAGGTGAAACTCACAAAACTGTGGAGTCCCCCTTGATAACTGGGTCCTCCTGAAGTTTTTAACTCGCAGAGTTGTCCACACTGACTGAGCGTTCAGAAATTCATTGGTTACATTTTAGGCGTTCCTGGCCTGACACTTGTCCCCACAGTGTATTGGCCCCTGAGTCTCTGTTCTGGTAAGTCCTGACTCCCTGTATTAGCCTGCTTGTCCAATCTTGGGAGCAGCGGTCTTCCCTATGTCCTCCCCTCTGTTAAGGATACAAGACAAATTTTTGCTTTTGCAGTTTGTTCAGGTTGGTACTTGTTTGGACAGAGTGGTGACTTCCTACATGTGGAACCAGAAACTGAAAGTCTCTGTTTCTGTCTTTTGAAAAACCTAAGTGGGTTTTGAGTTTTAAGTAAGTCACAGCTATTAATATTGTTCACTGTGAATTTGGTGTTTGTTTTTGCATTTGGAATAGCCTTGCCAAACAACAAGATGAGAAAAATAGGAATGCATGTTTCTTTCTTGTTTTATAGAAGCCTCTTCTTATATTACATGTATATGGGAAGGTTAGAAGGCAGTGTTGCAAAGAAATTCCCCTCTCCAGAGGTATAGTTTTCCTAAAACTGAGCTGTGCAGCAGGCTTCTCACCAGGGAACAAGGACAGGAAAACATTGAAGGTTGACATCTTTCATGGTAGTCATATGCGTTGAGAAGCCAGCTCCTCTTTGTTCTATAAGCACAGACACTTCTGCATAGGAAGGATATGATGAGGTCTTTCACTTAATTCCATAAGTAAGGTAGACAGAATAATTCCCCCCAAAGATGCCCACATTCTAATCCCTGAAACTTGTGAATATGTCACCTTCCATGGCAAAGGGTACTTTGCAGATGTGATTAAACTAAAGATCTTCAGATAGGGAGATTATTAAGTGGGCCCAAAGTAATCCAAAAGTCCTTATAAGAAAGAGACGAAAGGCCCAAAATTAGAGAGAGAAGACCATGAACAATGTAAGCAGAAGTCAGAAAGAAAGAGAGAAGTGTGAAAATGCTATGCTACTAACTTTCAAGATGAAGGAAAGAACCATGAACTAAAAATTGCAGGTGTCCTCTAGGAGCTGGAAAAGTCGAGGAAATAGATTCTCCTTTCAAGTTTCCTAAAGAAATACTGTCCTATTGACACCTTGACTTTAGGACTTCTGGCCTCTAGAATTGTAAGATTATAAATTTGTATTGTTTAAACCACTGAGTTTGTGGTAACGTGTTACAGCAGCCATAGGAAACTAATACAGGATTGTGAGAGTGCAAGTCAAGTACAAGTGAAAGGCCTCTTAAGTACTGTTGCTTCCCAACCTGTGTATGACTTAATTGGCTACTGCCAGGATAGTAATATTGATTCCACCATCAATGCATGGTCTCAGAACACTGATGTTACTGAGACACAGCTGGTTGGAGTCATTTGCCTAAAAAGTAAAAAGGCAGAAAATTTAGGCTTTTGGTTCTTATCCTTTAATTAGTCCAGAACATTCCTATGAGTCCTTAGAGAATTTCATTCTGATTGTTTTCTAATAGGGAGGAGAAAACCCACACTGCCTTTTAAAACTATTGAGGATGAAATGACTTCATACATGTGTGGCCCTTCAAATATTGCCTGGGTTTCTAGGTGTAGAAACCCTTCAGTAGTTCACTGTTGTTATTTGCCTAAGGGTTCTCCAGAGAAACAGAACGGATAGAATGTGTATGCATGTTGTAAACAGAGATTTATTTTAAGGAACTGGCTGACACATTGTGGGGTCTGGCAAATCTGAAATCTGCAGGGCAGTCCAGCAGGCTGGAGACCCAGGAAAATTTGATGTTGTAGTCTCAAGTTCAAAGGCAGTCTGGAGGCAGGATTTTTTCTCCTTCAGGTACCATAGTCTTTTTCTCCTCAGGCCTTCCACTGATTAGATGAGTATGGAGAGTACTCTGCTTACTTTTTAATATATATTACTAGTTTAAATGTCATTCAGATCTAAAAAATATCTTTGCAGCAACATCAAAACTGGTGTTTGACCAAACATCTCAGCACCAGCCTAGCCAAGTTGACATACAGAATTAACTCTTGCACTATTACTTGTTTGTTTCCTATTTTATTTCAATGTCTAAAACTTTCAGGAAAATAATAAAAATGATACTGGACATCTTTATCCTATTTCTAGTTCTAGTGGAAAAACTCTACTGAGTTTTCTTTAAGTATCTCCACCCAGTACTACTAAGAAGCTATTCTCTATTCCCACTTTAGTATATTTTAAATCATTGATGGTTACCATCTGCTAAGATGATTATATAATTTTTCTCTTTCGACTTACTGAAATATTTTATTTATAGATTTCCTATTAATAAACCATTTCTTGCATTCCTATGGTAAACCTTACTTGGTCAGATTGTAGTTCCTTTCATCTGCTGCTGGATTTAATTTTTCAGTATTGCAGTTCCCTTTAAACTTGTATCCCTAAGTCAATTTTGATTGTGTCTGAAGAGTTTTGGTTTTCATTGTCTTGGGGAAGGGTCTGTTTTTGTGGTCTTTGTTAAAACTTAGTATTGTAGTTTTAGTTTTGCTTGCTTTGTAAAGTGAATGGTCAGTATTCCTTGCTTCTCTGTGCCACGTAATAGTGCATAAAGCATGAGACTAAATTGTGTTCTTAATGGCAAAAGGTACAGACTATCTACCACAAAAGTACCATAATTTCGTGTGTCCCTTGTAAATTCCCTTCTATTGACTCAATATTAACATTAGATTAACTCAATATTATGCTAAAGATCAATGCAATAGTGTATTTTAAAAAATACATTTTTTCCTTACCTGGCAAAAAAGACTTGTTTTTACTCTGTCTTTGGGACCTCCTACCTACTTTCTGTAACACTCTGTGAACTTCCCCCTTTTAAAAAAGTGTCCCTAGAATGAATAGCCTGCTGTTATTCAAGAGGGGTAGCCATTAAATCCCAGGCATCCTCATGAGTCATTCTACTTTAGGAATCAATCACATATTCTTTGACAAGCTATAATTTTCTGTTTCGAATGCATCATTGTGTGGAGTTTCTCCTACACTGAAACCAGCAAAGGCCAACATGGCTTATACTTCATGTGGTTTCCTACAAAACAAACTCAAATACACAAAAGTATAAAATATGTGTGGCCACTCCTGGCTGAGAAAGAAAGTCCGGGTTTGGCCTGGGTGTTCTTAACGAGGACAGCAGAGAGCTCTGGGTGGCTGCCGTTGAAGAGTGAGGCCAGCAGTCAGAACAGTAAGTTGGGATTCAGGGTTGAAAAGCCTGCCCTGCCACACTGCCCACTGCCTGTCACAGCAGATGGCTGGGACGATGGCCCGCACTGCTCCCAGCGTGGCCAAGAGCCAGCTGCAGCATCGGTCCAATGTTCACTGGGGCCAGGTTTTACACTTAAGCTTCTTTATATTTAACTCTTGTTTTGCTTTCTGGTGAAAGATTTTTAACTAGTCACATAACTGAAAATTATTTCATAATCCAGCATTGTCCAACTAGTGTTCTGAGGACACTAGCAATCTACAGATGTTAGTAGTAGTCCATTGTCCTCAAATAAATTTGAGAAAAGCTAGGATAAACAAAATTCAACTGATTTCTTTACTTTACAGCCCCACAGAGCCTTTAGTGCATTGATGTTCTCTGTGACTCCAAAACTTTTTCACAGTATACCTATTAACATTTTCAAGTACTTTATTATTAGATAGAATACATTTGAGGAACATTATCTTAATTTGTCATTATTATCATTGCTTATACTTATTGCGTGCTTGTAGACATTGAGTACTGTGATGGGAAATTTCCATGTTATATCTCACTAATCCTTGCAATATTTCTAGGAGGTGAGTGTTGTCATCATTGCACAGTGGTGTAGAGGGTTAAGTAATTGGCCTACAACATCAGCACTAGTGAATTACAATCTTAATTTGTGTGCAGGTCTGTCTGATTCCAAAGTCTATGCACTTAACCAGGAAGCTAAATTTGTTATAGCTCTACTGCACTTTGAAATAATTACTTCATGGGATACAGTCACGTGTGGTATAATGACATTTGTGTCAACAACAGACTGCATACACAATGTTGATTCTATCTATAAGATTATAATGAAGCTGAAAAGTTCCATTTGGCTAGTATCTTTATAGCAGTGCCATAACATCACAGTTCATCACACGGCTCATGTGTCTGTGGTGACGCTGGTATAAACAAACCTACTGCTATGCCAGTTGTATAAAAGTACAGCACATACAGTCATGTCCAGTATATAACACTTGATAGTGGTAATAAATGACTATGTTACTGATTTATGTATTTACTATACTATGCTTTTCATCATCATTGTAGAGTATACTCTTTCTAGTTATAAAAAAAGTTGCTGTCAAACAGTGTGCCTTGTTACACCAGCAGTGGTCTCATATCTCATGTTTTCTGCATCTATTACATCATTTTCTCCTGTGCTTGACTTAATCTCAATTTGTTTTATACAATAACAGCTATACAGGCTTATAGCCTAGAAGTAATAGGCTATACCATACAGTTTGGGTGTGTAGTACTCCATACCATCTGACTTGTGTAAGTGCACTCCATGATCACATAACAGTGAAATCACCTAATGGTACATTTCTCAGAACAACATACCCTCCTCATTAAAGCAGTGCATGACTGCATTGTTAAAATATTGTACATTGTTAAAATATACTTTTCCCCATGCTTTGATATCCACCCTGTCCTTTTACACCTGAGAGCCAGCCTGGCAGACCCTTCTGTGAATGAGAGCTGCAGCCCCTCTCAACCAAGGACAGCTGAATGGAGCGTGTGGTAATGCATGTGTCATGTGTTTTCTGCCTTGGGGCCTCTCTGTCTGACATCTATGGATGTCAAAAAGACATCCATGTGATGTCTCCATGATGGCACCAGACCATCTACAAAGAAACAACAATGGGCACCAAGCAGGATGTTAAAATGCAACTTTGATAAGCTATTCAGGAGCATAGTAGAAGAAACAGGGTAAAGATTTGCAGGCAGTTAGGGGTTGGTGGAAATCCTTCAGCAAGTGAAGGATATCACTGTGGCCTGGGAGGAGTTCAGCCATTGTGTGAGATTCTGGCCAGAGGCTGGCCATGACCTTAGAGGATTTGAAGAGAAGGGAAGAGCTATTGCCAAATAAATTGCTGGAAATTCATTGTCACAGGGACCATTCCATGTACTGCCATGATTGCTCCCATTTAAGGTTTCCATCTCCTCTGCTAATGGAACAGCCTTGTGCTGCCTCCTTTAATAGCATCCACATTTCTCAGTCCAGTAACCAGCCTCCTTCCAGCATTGCCCTACCATCGCCTTCCATACATAGAGATGAAAAGTTTACAGTCCTACAATTTTTCATGTCAAAGGAGGATCTATTAGCAGAGCTAAACCAGAGGGACCATCTTACTCAGTGAGAGCCATAGCAGCATGCTTTATGGGAAGCATGCTCAGTTTAGAATTTACCCATCTTGAGAAATCCAGGACTGAAAATTGTCAGACCTGGGAGATGTAGTTTGGGGACCCCAACTTCATACAAGCTCCTCTCCTCAGGTGGCCTATCATCTTCTACATTTGAAAAGGTCAGGACTTTTCTACACATATGAGTTAGCTATTGTTATTTAACAAACCCTCTTGGTCACTAGTGGCTTAAAATAACTAGTATTTGTTATTCATTATGAGTCTACAGATTGGCTGAGGAGTTCTGATGATCTGGGCTTGACATAACTGATTTTAACTGGGCATAGTGTCCAGGTGGACCCTCATTCTCTAGCAGGCTAGCCTGGGGTCATTCTTAAAGTAATTGCAGGGGTTGAACAGAGTAAAAAAAGCAACCTTCAATTTATAAGCATGTTTTACCAGCCCATAGCATCTTGCCTAAATGAGTATTATGTTTGAGTTACCTATCAAACAACTAAGGAGAGATATATCAAGGAAAGAAATGGATGCGTGAATCTGCATTTTGGGGAAGAAGTCAGGTCAGAAGACAGAGATTTGGAGGCCACAGACATATAAATTCTATTTAAAGTCATATGACTGGATAAAATCACTTTGGAAGGGATGTAAAAAGAGTCAAGAAGAGGCCCAAGGATTGAGTCTTGGGGAATTCTAATAGTCAGACATTGAGCAGGAGAAAGAAGAGACCAAAGAGGACTCAGAGTAACCAATTAAGTAGGAGGAGAACAAGAAAACATGGTGTTATAGAAGCCCAAAGGGGAAGGAAGGGATTTCAGAGAGAAGAATGGTTGGATTGTGTTGATAGTTCTGAGAAGTCGTGCTCTAACACCTTTTAGCCTTGCAGACCTCCACGTGTTCCAGAAGCAGCCCTTTGCCCTCTGTGCTCCAAGTTATTGAACTTTCTTTTCCTCCCTCTCGCATCTCCAGGCCATGCTCTCCTAGCCTCTGTGGCTTCACATACACTTCAGCCTCCACCAAAAACCCTCTCCCTCCCTCACCCCTCTCCAACCACTGTTCCTCCAGATCTGGCTGAGGAGACCCTTCTATGTGCCTCCAAAGAACCCTGCACTTCCCCATTATACCAGTGTGCTTGTGCTGCCATAATAGGATACTACAGACTGGGAGGCTTAAACAACAGAAGTCTATTTTTCTCACAGTTCTGGAGGCTAGAAGTCCAAGATCAAAGTACCATCATGGAGACCTCTCTCCTTGGCTTATAGAGAGCTGCTTTCTTGCTGTGTCCTCATATGGCCTTTTTGCTGTACACATACCTAGAACATTCTGGTGTCTCTACTTGTAAGGACACCAGTCCTATTAGATTAGGACCTCACCCTTATCATCTCTTTTAACTTCAGTTAAAGTCTCCTCAAAGGCCCTATCTCAAACACAGTCAACTGAGGGTTATGGCTTCAGCACAAAATTTGGGGGACACAATTCAGTTCATAACATCCATCAAAGCATTTATTGGATAACTTCTCTATTCCCCATTTGACTATAAGTTCTATGAGGCCAAGCCCAGCCATGTGTATATTTTGTGTTTATTATCTTCAGCATGTAACACAGTGCCTAAAGTTGCTAAAAATATTTACATTTCTAAATGAATTTGAACTTCAGTGCAGATTCAGTGTCTGCTCTGCCCTCTGACTGACCCACAGAGTCTGCTAAGACTGTGCCCCAACAGGAAATCCTCCCGGGAGTATCCCATTTCCGAGGTCAGTAAATCTTACCCAATTGAAATAAAGGAAACCTACTGTGAATTAGAGAGAAATTACAAAATTTTAAAAGAAGTTTTGGTGCTTTCAAGTAATCCATGAAAACTGTCATATCTGAACTACTGCTTTGTAATTTGTCCACTAATTGTTTGCTTTCAAACAAAACTGTTGAAAGAGTTTAAAATGTGATGAAAGTCCTTTCTAAAGTCAATGTTGCAATCATTCTGAAAATGAGTCTCTTCTCTCTCTTGGTTAAACAAATGCTACTTGCTACACACAGATAGGATAAAAGTAACTTGAATCCTACCTCCAGAAAATACTAAGTCCCTGGCCAGGATTCCAGGGATCCCACACTTTAGCAAAGATC
Organism: Phyllostomus discolor; assembly: GCF_004126475.2. Lineage (NCBI taxonomy): Eukaryota > Metazoa > Chordata > Mammalia > Chiroptera > Phyllostomidae > Phyllostomus > Phyllostomus discolor. Next base: position 152,191,037 of record NC_040904.2, read on the forward strand.
AAAAGGGGTTCAGACGGGGCTCAGAATTGCATTATTTTAAAACTCGATGTCTTTGCTATATAATTTCAAAATAGTGAATTTGACTTGCAGGTATTAAGGTACTATATTTAGAAACAGAGAGTCAGCAACCACACATATATTCTTTTCCTTCCTCCCCTGAAGATTGCACACACATATTTTTTTAAAGATACAAACTGATTTTGAAATATAGAAACTAGCTTTTTATAGGCATTTCATTTCTAGGTTTTCCTGAACTCTAAGATGTGTTAGGAAGAAAAAAAAATCTCTTAACGTGTTTCCAACTGTTCACAGGTGTTAACCCTTCAAGGATGCCTTTCTTCTTCTTTTTAAATAGAGTGTATTTAGGTAAAAGCTGACTTGGGATATAAATGCCTAGTTCCAAGTTGGAGGCTCCTGATAGAGAATAGAGGCACTCAGCTTCCAGAGGGTTCCAGCTTTCTCTGCAGCTGGGTTAGGTGGCTATTATCCCAGTGGTTGCCCCAGCAAGATTCAGTGATGTGTGACAAGCAAGCTGACTCGCAGCCTGTGCTGACACAGACTGTACTAACAATAACACAAGAACAGACGCACCCTGGCCTGTTCCTCCTCTATCCCCAGGCAGTGTCAAGTAGAAAAATAATTTGAAGAGGCAGCACAGCAAACAGCTCTGGCTTCAAGAGTCATTGCAAGAAGCCAATTTCCTAAACAACTGTGCAGTGCAACAGGGAAGGGACAGGCGCCAGGAAAGAAATAGTAAATGTAGATAATTATTTCATTTCAGCACTGCCAAAAGCAACATTACTTACCTTTTATGGCCCCTGACATAAATGCACATTTGTGGATATTTTCTATTACGTCAGTGAGTTCTTGTGATATTATAGAGAGGAACAGTGTGGCCCAGTGACTCAAAGAGATCCCCTAGAACAGTGCTACCCCAAAGTAAGGATGCCCAGTAGACACTCGTGCCATGGGCTAGTTTAGGTGTGGCCTCTTCAGCTTTATTCATAATGATCCCCAGAGAAAAGCCCCTGGCAAAAGCCCTTTTACTACAAATGTTTCTCTCTATGGCCATCAGGCAGTTCTCTAAAGTAGCTGTAACCTGCAGGTCCTAAATTAAAAAGTAGATGCATTGACTTTGTCTTGATGCAGAGTCAAATGTAAGCAGGAATCATGTTTGATTTGAAAGAGTTTGAATGCTTTGGGGGATACATTTGGAAAGGTTTGGTGAGTAACATGCATAAGCTAGGTAATATGAAGACTATATCTTTTTAAATGAATTTATTGGGATGACACTGGTTAATAAAATTATAGATTTCAGGTATACAGTTCTATACTACAATATGTAAATATCATATTGTGTGTTTACCTCCCCAAGTCAAGTGTCCTCCCATCACTGTTTGTTCACACTTTACTTTCTTCCACCTCCCCACACTCCACTGTCCCTCTGATAATCACCATACTGTTTGTGCCTATGAGTTCTTTTTTTTTTTGCTTAATCCCTTCACCTTGTTCCTCTAACCCCCTAAGCACCTTCCTCTCTGATGACTGTCAGTCTGTTCTCTGTATCTATGAGCCTGCTTCTATTTTGTTTGTTAGTTTATTTTGTTCATTAGATTCCACATATAAGTGAAATTATATGGTAATTTTCTTTCTCTGACAGGCTTATTTCACTTAACGTAATATTCTCCAGGACCATACATACTGCCACAAAGGGTAAGATTTCCTTCATTTTTATAGCCAAGTAGTATTCCATTGTGTAAATGTACCACAGCTTTTTTTATCCACTCACCTACCGATGGGCACTTGGGCTGCTTCTAGATCTTGGCTATTGTAAATAATGCTGCAATGAACATAGGAATGCATATATTCTTTCAAATTAGTGTTTTGGGTTTCTTTGCATATATAAGATTTATCTGGAAAAAAGTCCAACCATTATTAATATAACAAGAAGGGTTTGAATGACATCGATGTAACCTGGCAGCCAAGGACAGTGGACCAGCATGCACATGTGTGAACAATGATGACTTCACTATACCAGTCAGTGGGTGTAGTAGACACCATTGAGTGAGCATGCGTACTGTGTGGCCGTTGCATTCAAAATGACTGAGCAAGTACAGCATTGAATCTACATCAAATTTTGCATTAAGCTTGAGCATTCCTCCATGGGAACTATAAGGATAATTCAGAAGGCTGCAGCTATGGGCAACTGGTGATTGATAGTTGCATCATGACAATGTATCTGCTCATGCATCATGTCTCATGTAAAGTTTTTTGGCAAAACATTAAATCACCCAGGTGACTCAACCCCACTACAGCCCAGATTTGGCACCCTGTGACTTCTGGCTTTTCCCAAAACTAAAATCATCTTTGAAAGGGAAGAGATTTCAGCTCTGGCTGATGTAGCTTAGTGGATTGAGCATGGGCCTGTGAACCAAAGGGTCACAGTTCGATTCCCAGTCAGGGCATATGCCTAGGTTGTGGAGGAGGTCCCCAGTAGTGGACACTCAAGAAGCACCCACATATTGATGTTTCTCTCCCACTCTTTCACCTTATCTTCCCCTCTCTCTAAAAATAAATAAATAAAATCTTTAAAAAATAAAACTAAAAAAAAAGAGAAGAGATTTCAGATCATCAGTGAGATTCAGGAAAATATAATGGGGCAGCTGATGGTGACTGGGAGAACTGTATGAGGTCCCAAGGTGCCTACTTTGAAGGAGACTGAGGTGTTATTGTCCTATGTACAATGGTTCTTGTATCTCATATCTTCTTCAACGAATGTCTCTATATTTTATATTACATGGCTGAATACCTCCTGGACAGACCTCATATTCCCAGAAGTAGAATCACTGAGTCAAAAGGGCAGTTCCATTTTTTTTGAGGACACACCATACTGTTTCCCACAGTGGCTGCACCAGTTGGCATTTCCACCAACAGTGCAAAAGGGTTCCCTTTCTCCACATCCTCACCAGCACTTGTTTGTTGATTTATTGATGCTAGCATTTATGACAGGTGTGAGATAGTATCTCATTGTGGTTTTAACTTGCATTTCTCTGATGATTAGTGACATTGAGCATCTTTTCATATGTCTATGGGCCCTCTGTATGTCCCCTTTGGAGAAGTGTTTATTTAGGCCCTTTTCCCATTTTTTAATTGGATGGTTTGTGCCTTGCAGTTTTTGTGGTAAGGTCCAATCTGACCCCTTAAGAGGAGGATCCCTTTGGGCCTCTCTGCAGGGTGCAGTCTAAACAACAATACCCACACTCTAGTGCTGACTATATCCCACTGAGTAAATTGCCTTTCCTTGCCCAGGTTAAGGAGGATCTCAGCACTTCTCAGGCACCCTCAGGCTGCCAGGATAACATCCACATGCCCATGTGAACATGCATCTGTGACACACACACCAGCCTTCTCTGTGTACTGATTCACGTTGGTAAAAACAGCAGTCCTTGCTGTCCTCCTTGCATCTCACTGGGCCCAGAGGTTGAGGAGATTATTAAGCTCATTTTGATTTTGTTTGTATCTGATAAATCAAAACCCTCTGGGGGGTGACTGCTCATTTAACTTCCTCTTCTGAAATAGTATATTGGCCTTTAGCTAGAGACTCTTCATAAAAGGCTCTAGGATTGACTTGCTTTCATATCTTCACTAATTTGGCCCTCAGTTTATTCATCTGTGATCTACAATGATCTACTCACAGAACTGTGATGAGGCTCGAATGAGAAGAAACAGCATATGCAACAGTGCTTTATAAACTGGGAAGGAAAAAGTAAGTCATTAATAAGATCCACTGATCAATAGCCAAATTTATTCATGCCCATCCATCAGTAACAAGGGAATTCTGGGAGCATGCATTCTTAGTCATTTTCTAGCTGTGTGGTCTTTAGCAAGTTAACTAACTTCTTAGAACCTTAATTTTCTCACCTATAAAGTTAGGGAAAATAACTGTTTTTATGGAGCTGTTGCAAGAATTAAAAATACACACTCTTACACTGACCAGGATGCCTGACATAGAGTGGATGCTTTTGAAATGGTATTATGGCTGTTGTGTTCACCTGGGACACCTTCGTAAAAATGAAACACCTCTTTCTTCCTTACATTTCTAAAGTGCTCTTCCCTGTTCAGCAATTGAATTCTGATCACAGTTATTATTATGAGCTTGCAAGAGTGTGGTTAATGAGATTGATATGTGAGGTGTGTAAATAATTCATGGACTGCACTTTGAACACATTGCTTGAATTCATGTGAGGATTAGTATTTCAACTTGCTAGACTAAAAAAGCAAAGATACCAAGAACTTAAAAAACAGACAAACAAACCAAACTGAAACAACTAATTAACCTTCCTAGTACACAGTTTGGTAAATTTGCTCTCAATTTAATCAGAGGTTGGAGTCTTTATGGACCCAGAGGAGCATGAGAAAAAAAATTGCATACTAGGCCTACCAAAATATAAACCTTTTCAACTTTTAAATTTATAAAGGAAAAAATAACTCTAACACCTTTTGATAAATAAGATAGCTTTCAGAGCCATAGTATAGTCTATTAAGAAAACAAAAAGAAAAAGGAAAGAAACATTAAAAACAAGTGGACAAATAAAAAATAAACAAGAATAGTCTTACATAAGATAAAAATCCCATCTGAAAGCCTTGAGGAATACAGCCGTGTTGTCCATTTGCAACCACAAGCTTGCACGAGGGTATCTCCTATTGTCACTCTAGTCACAGGAGTAACCCAAGACAAAATGTTCACAACTACACAGTTCCTCAGATTAGAGTTACACACATGCCTGCCGTCACTGAGAGCCCAAAAGAAGCTTTAGGGTCCTGGATCCAGAATCAGCCATGGCTGGGGCTGGGATCCCACTGGATTCAATTCTATCCTCTGGAGAAAAGGGGAGTTAGTTTTGAGGTGAAATAGCAGAAACCAAGGAGGCAGAAATTAGAGTTGCAGTAGACTGAAAAAACTTCTGTGTATCTCACCCATTCCCTATAGTCAGTATCCCTCTCTCTCCTCCTCCCCCTCTCCTTATCTCTTTCTTTCTCTCTCACACACTAAAAGGTGATACCCACTCACTCTTGCCAGAATAGTCCTATTTGGATGACATTTCTGTAAGCCCAGTAGCATGGCAACACAGGGACAAAACTTGTTGGTCAGTTGGTCATCAACTGTAACTTTATCTAGGGGTGGGGTACTGCCAGCTTTGTCCAGGAACCTAGTGACCTGACACCCAGTTCAGGAGTTTCTATTTTAACAACCCTGAATAGAGCTTTTTTATTTGTCACTCTGTGAAAAAAACACTCTTAGCCAAAACACTGCAGAGGCTGCAAATAGATCTCCCCTCCCACGCCAGCCCTGATCACTCTGAATGGCTCAGACCATTGGCTGGCATGGAAGCGGTGTGATCTAGGGGTGCTCACAGAGGGCTCTGAAAGTGGGGGCAGTGAGACAGATAATGTCCCTACCATCTTTGAGCTACAGTTGTGTTAAATAGGCATGTACTAAACAATTACAAATGTTTAACACCAGAGTTGCGGTCACCAAAGATGCATCATCTACAGCATGCTGGTCTTAGAGTCTCAGCTGCTTCTTGGGACGCATACTCGCCCTGACTCCTGAATGACTTTGCCTGTAGGATTTTCTCACGCTAGTTTCTTACAATAGTTTGAGTTTCTGTGCTACCTGGTTTGGTTGTTGTTGCTGCTGCTATAATTTTCCATCTCTTTGAGTCCTTTTATTTGCATAATCCTTCCTGAATTATACTGCTAGGTTAGAGAAAAGTCTGGCTAGTTAGGAAATCCAATAAGTTTTTTTTTTTAAATCTCACACACTTGGTGCTTAATATCTTTCTTTTAGATTCACTTGGTTCCATTTTTCCTGTGCAGCACTAATCTATGCTTCCAACTAACTCTGATCCTTTTGCATCCATTTCTCAAGGTAGTAATTGTTGTTTGACAGCTGCTCCCTTAAAATAAGTCTAAGGTCTTCATGTTCTTTAAGGCCACAAACTTGCTCAAATGACTGTCAAGTCAGTGACCTCACTGGCTACGGAGCAACATCCCCCAGCTCCAGTAACTACAGCAGCCATCCTGGCCATCCACATCCCCCTGCGTCTCATGGTTTCCGTTCTGCTTCCTGTGGTGTGGAGCAGGAAAGACTGGTCTCTAGGCAAACTGCCAATAGCAGTCCTTAGCAAACTGACCCATTTCAAAAACTTCCCCTTCTTAATTAAGATTACTGCTGCCTCTGTAGAAAAAAAAAAATTCCCTTTGAGCCTTCAAGTCCTTTTTATACTCTTATCTCCCTTTAGGTAGAAAACAGGCAACGATGTCAATCTCATTTTAGGGCACCCACAAGTGCAGGAAGGCAAAGAGGACACCGAACAGGGATTGGAAAGATGCTGAAAATGCCTCCCCTTGTGCCCAAAGTGTGCTTGCTTTCCATCAGCTCCCCCTCTGTTTGGTCTCAGGTGCCAACTCCAACACCAGCCCATGCACACAGGAGAACCAGAGGAAAGAGCAACTCTTCATCGTAACAGGGAGAAAGCAGATGAAGCTTGTTAGGTGGAAGCAAGAGAATGGAAAATACAATTGTTTTGTGACATTTACCTGTCCCTTTATATAGGTCTAGCTACTTGGGTACCCTCCACCAGATTCTTTCTGGATGTCCTATTATATTTAAAAAGAATGAGAGCAACTATCTGATAGTCCCCTCACTGCAACCAAACACATGTGGAAATTCATGAATGCAAAATAGATTGTCAAGTAAAAATTAAGAATACAATGAATACACTTCTAACTATTTGGCAGATATCATGTGAGGTAACTCCTGCACTCTCAAATACAATTTAGATTGATAAACCACTGTCAGAATGAAAGAGAGATGGACAATTAACCTGATTCAGGGAGAAAATCAGGTATGTTTCTTACATTAAATAGATTTACCTTCCAGTCTTCCATGTGTGAAAAATAATAATAATAATATTTTGCTTTCTTTCATTTTTCAGCCACTTATGACAAGTACATAGTCTCAAGTTCCCATGATTGGATTAAACCACTATAAAGAGACCTCGGAAAATTCACTCTTTTTTTTTTTTTTAATATATTTTATTGATTATGCTATTACAGTTGTCCCATTTCCCCCCTTCTCTCCCCTCCACCCTGTACCCCCCTCCCACCCACATTTCCCCCTTTAGTTCATGTCCATGTGTCATACTTATGAGTTCTTTAGTTTCTACATTTCCCATACTATTCTTGCCCTCCCCCTATCTATTTTCAACCTACATTCTATGCTACTTATTCTCTATACTTTTTCCCCCTCTCTCCTCCTCCCACCCCCCTGCTGCTAACCCTCCATGTGCCCTCCATTTCTGTGGTTCTGTTCCTGTTCTAATTGTTTACTTAGTTTCTTTTGGTTTTGCTTTAGATGTGGTTGTTAATATTTGTGAGTTTGCTGTCCTTTTACTATACTTGTTTTTTCTTTATCTTCTTTTCTTAGATAAGTCCCTTTAGCATTTCATAAAATAAGGGCTTGGTGATGATGAACTCCTTTAACTTGACCTTATCTGAGAAGCACTTTATCTGCCCTTCCATTCTAAATGAGAGCTTTGCTGGATAGAGCAATCTGGGATGTAGGTCCTTGTCTTTCATGACTTGGAATATTTCTTTCCAGCCCCTTCTTGCCTGTAAGGTCTCTTTGGAGAAATCAGCTGACAGTCTGATGGGAACTCCTTTGTAGGTGACTGTCCCCTTACCTCTTGCTGCTTCTAGGATTCTCTCCTTCGTTTTGACCTTGGCTAATGTAATTATGATGTGCCTTGGTGTGTTTCTTCTTGGGTCCAACTTCTTTGGGGCTCTCTGAGCTTCTTGGATTTCTTGGAAGACTGTTCCCTTTGCCAGATTGGGGAAGTTCTCCTTTATTATTTGTTCAAATACATGTTCAATCTGTTGCTTTTCCCCTTCCGATTCTGGTACCCCTATAATTCGGATATTGGAACGTTTAAAGGTGTCTTGGATGCTCTTAATCTTTTCCTCAATTTTTTGAATTCTTATTTCATCATGCTTTCCTGCTTGGTTGATTCTATCTTTCTTCTGATCCACTGTATTGTTTTGAGACTCATATTCCTTCCTTTCACTATTGGCTCTCCTCCGCGTGTCTTCTTGCATCTGTTTTATGGTAATCTGCATTCTTTCATCTAAATTTCGTCCAAAATCAACCAGTTCCGTGAGCTTTCTGATCACCAGTGTTTTGAACTGCGCATCTGATAGATTGGCTAGTTCTTGGTCGCTCAAAAGGATGAGTCCTGGGGGACTGATCTGCTCTGTTGAAAACATAGTTTTTTGGTTTTTGTTTTTTGTTTTTTCCCCGTCTCTCCTTTTTTTTTTCCGGTCTGGTTGCTCTTGTTACGGTGGGGGGCGGAGCCTTAGGTGCTCACCGGGGCTGGGCACCCCAGTCGCTAGATTGTGACGTTATATGTGGGGGGGGGGCGGGGGAAAACAACGGCGGTAGTTCCGTTCCCCTGGACTCAGACCCTTGTCTGGGCTTCTGGGCCGCGAGTTCTGTCCTGGTCCACAATCGCTACCGCTCTGGGTCTGCCAGCCGTGGCTTGCGTACTCAGGGATCACCGCTGCCTTCTTGCACGCCGGATGGCTTTTGTGCCGATTTCGCGCCAAACCTTCCCCCGACCTCCGTGCGCCGCCGACCGGAGCCAGCCCCGCGCCCGCCGGCTCATCTTCTCCTACCAGTCCGGATGAACGCGTCTACTTCAGCTTCTTGGCTGCCTGACTTCCATTCAGATAAATCCTCTGCCGGATCTGGGTGTTATTCTGATAGTAAATTATTGTTGTAAATTATTGGTTTTCTAATCTTGGTTGTGCGAGGAGGCACGGTGCGTCCACCTATTCCTCCATCTTGCCGGAAGTCTATCTGTATATATGGAAAATTCACTCTTTTAGATTCTGACACTCAGATTCAGGAATTTCCTCTCTCCTTCCTAATATTAAATAAATAAATAAATAAATAAATAAATAAATAAATAAATAAAAAACCTTGCTATGCTTTTTTGATCTATGAATTGGAGTTTCTCTTTTACATGATTTCCATGCCAAGTGATGAAACTCCGCAGGTAGAGAAAGAATATGGAACTGTGTGTAGTTTGTTAAAGTGAGCAGGAGCCCTGGGATAAATGCCTGTATGCAACCCCAAAAGCCAATCAATAAATCCAAGCACCAATGAGCAGCAAACATAAATTGATAACCTGAGAAAATTCTACTCTGACAACTGGCCTGTTTAAGTCCATTTACAGCATGCTTCGTTGTACTTAAATCACAGACTTTATTCAAGTCGCAGATAAATACATAATGCTCACCATATCTTTAAGAGAGTGGTTTACTTAGCTCTTGTTTTCTGGAGGAGATAGATGTGGGCTTGCTGGAAAGATAACCTGCCTTAAATTATGCAGATGGCTGAGTGGACACATTCTCCCTATGGGAAGGAATTAAATTAAAATATCAGCTCAGTGTAACCTGGTTTTAATGGACTTCAATCTGATTTTAAGGGCAAAATGGGGTCCCTAAGAGACAAAACTATTAGAGCAGAGTCGATACTTTTCATAAAACTTGAATTTTAGTAAAAAGGGGTTATGTCATCTCTCTATATTGGTAATGAACATTGTTTTTCTTTTTACAAACTAAATTTTTACAGCTTCCATTTGATAATCTTTAAGTTTGCGGGTTATTAACTTATTTTTAATTATAATTGACTTACAGTATTAGTTTCAGGTGTACAACATGACTTAACATTTATATACCTTACAAAGTGATCATCACAAAGTGATGGTTATAAAGCCCAGTAACCATCTGTCATTATAATAGTTTATTACAGTACTACTTGTTCCCTATGCTGAACATTATTTTGTAACTGAAACTTTGTATTTCTTAATCCCTTCACCTGTTTCACCCACTCCCCCCAAGCCCCCTCCCCTATGGTAACCATTAGTTTGTTCACTGTATCCATGAGTTTGTTTCTGTTTTGTTTGTTCATTTGTTTTGTTTTTTAGATTCCACATATAAGTGAAATCTTATGGTATTTGTCTTTCTCTCTCCTACTTGTTTCACTTAACACAATACTCTCTAGGTCACAAATCACAGGATTCCATTCATTTTATGGTCGAGTAAAATTCCATTACTTGTATGTACCACATCTTCTTTACCTATTATCAGTGGACACCTAAGTGGCTTCCATATTTCGACTATTGTAAACAATTCTACAATGAACACAGGGGTCCATATATCTTTTTTAATTATTGTTTTTTTTTGTTTTGAAGGGGACTACATATCCAGAGATAGAATTGTTGTGTTGTACTGTAGTTCTGTTTTTAATTTTTATTTTTTAGAAAACTTCATACTGTTTTCCATACTGACTGCACTCATTTATAAACAGTGCACTAAACAGTGCAGAAGGGTTTCCTTTCCCCACATCCTTGCCAATAATTTGTTATTCATTGTCTTTTTAATAATAGCCATTCTGACAGGTGTGAGGTGGTATCTCATTGTGGTTTTGATTTGCATCTCTCTGATGGTTAGTGACCTGAGCATCTTTTTCAAGTATCTGTTGGCCATCTGTATGTCCTTTTTGGAGAAATGTCTATGCAGGTCCTCTGCCCAATTTGTAATTGGATTGTTTATTTTTTATTATGTTAAGTTGTATGTATTTATTTTGGATATTAACACTTTATCAGATATATCATTTGCAAATATCTTCTCCCATTCAGTAAGCTACCTTTTCTTCTTACTGATGGTTTCCTTCTCTGAACAAAAGCTTTTTAGTTTGAAATGGCCTCATTTGTTTATTTTTGCTTTTTGTTGTCCTGTCCTAAGGAAACACAACCAAAAAAATAATATTGCTAAAACCAAAGTCAGATAGTTTACTGCCTGTGTTTTCTTCTGGAGTTCTATGGTTTCATGTTTTACATTTAAGCCTTTAATTCATTTTGGGTATATTTTTATAGGTGACATAAGAAAATGGTCTAGTTTTATTTTTTTGCATGTATCTTTCCAGTTTTCCCCACACCATTTATTGAAGAGACTATCTTTTCTGCATTGTATATTCTTGCTTCCTTTGTTGTAGATTAATTGACCATATAAGTGTGGGTTTATTTCTGGGCTCCCTCTTCTATTCCATTGATCTATGTATCTGTTTTTGTGCTTATACCATACTGTTTTAATTACTATAGTCTGTAGTATAGTTTGAAACTTTCAACCTTGTTCTTTTTTCTCAAGATTGCTTTGGCTAGTGAAGATATTTTGTGGCTCCATATAAATTTTAGAAATATTTGTTCTAGTTCTGTGAAAAATGCCATTGGTTTTTTTAGTAGGGGTTTCATTAAATCTGTAGATTGCTTTGCATAATATGAACATTTTAACAATATTAATTCTCCTAATCCATGAGCATGGTATACCCTTCCATTCATTTGTGTCTTCAATTTCTTTCTTCAGCATCTTATAGTTTTCAGAGTACAAGTCTTTTAGCTACTTGGTTAAATTTATTCCCAGGGATTTTATTCCTTTGATGTGATTATAAATGGGATTATCTTTCTGAAAGCTTGTTTTTCATGTATAGAAATATAAATGATTTATGAATATTAATTTTGTATTTTGCCACTTTGCTTAATTTATTAATTCTAATAGTTTTTGGTGGAACCTTTAGAGTTTTCTATATATAGTATCATATCATCTGCAAATAGTAGCAATTTTATTTCTTCCTTTCTAATGTGAATACCTGTTATTTCTTTTTGATTGCTGTGGATAGAATTTCCAATACTATGGTAAATAAGAGTAGGTTTCCTTCTCCTCTTCCTGATCTGCAATAGAAGCTTTCAGCTTATCACCATTGTGTACAATGTCAGCTGTGGGTTTGTTATATGGCCTTTATTATGTTGAAGTATGTTCCATCTATATCTTTGTTGAGAGTTTTTATTAAATGGATGTTGAAATGCTTTCTCTGAATATATTTAAATGGTCCTTAATTATTGTTTATGTGGTGTATCATGTTGATTGATTTGTGGGTATTGAAGATGCTTGAATTGCTGAAATGAATCCCAATTGGTCATGGTGTATGATTTTTTAATGTATTGCTGAATTTTGTTTGCTAATATTTTGTTGAGAATCTTTGTATCTGTGTTCATCAGGGATACTGGCCTGTAACTTTTCTTTTTGTAATGTTTTCATCCAGTTCTGGTATTAAGGTAATATTGGCCTCAAAGAATAAGCTTTAAAGTTTCCCTTCTCTTCATTTTTTTGAATAATTTAAGGCTTGGTATTAATTCCTATTTGAATGCTTCATAGAATTTACCTGTGAAGTCATCTGGACTTTTGTTTGTTGGGAGTTTTTTGATTACTGATTCAGTTTTGTTTCTAGTAATCTGTTCAGATTTTCTGTTTCTTTCTGACTAAGCCTTGGAAGATTATCTTTTCTAGAAATGTTTCTATTTCTTCTAGGTTGTCCAATTTGTTGGCATATAATTGTTCATAGTATTATCTTATAATCTTTTGTATTTCTGTGATGTTGGTTGTTACTTCTCTTCTTTCATCTCTGATTTTATTTATTTGGGCCCTCTCTTTCTTCATGAATCTGGGTAGAGGTTTATCTCTTGTTTATCTTTGAAAAAAACAACTCTTAGTTTCTTTAAATTTTTTTAGTCTCTTTTATTTATCTCTGCTCTGGTTATTAATATTTTCTTCCTCCTACTTACTTTAGGCCTTGTTAGTTCTTATTTTTCTAGTTATTTAGGTGTAAGTTTAGAAAGTCTATCAGAGATTTTTCTTATTCCTTGAGGTAGGCCTGTATTACTATAAATTTTCCTTTTAGAACTGCTTTTGAAGTGTCCCAAAGATTTTGGATCACTGTGTTTCCATTTTCATTTATCTCAAGATATGTTTTTATTTCCTTCTTGATTTCTTTGTTAACCCATTGATTATTTAATAGCATATCGTTTGCCTTCGTGTGTTCATATTTTTCCAGTTTTCTTCCTGTAATTAATTTCTAGTTTCACACTGTTGTGATCAGAGGTGATACTTGGTGTGATTTCAGTCTTTGTGAATTTACTTAGGCTTGTGTGGTGGCCTAACATGTGGTCTGTCTTGCAAAATGTTCCCCATGCACTTGAAAGGAATGTGTATTCTGCTGATTTGGGCTGGAATGTTTTGTGATTATCTGTTAAATTCATCTGATTTAATGTGTAATTTAAGATCACCATTTCCCTGTTGTTTTTTGTCTGGATTATGTATTCATTGAAATCAGTTGGGTGTTACAGTACCCTACTATTGTTGTATTACTATTGATTTCTACCATCATTTCTGCCAGTATTTACTTTATGTATTTAGATACTGCAACATTGGGTATGTAGATGTTTACAAGTGTTATATTCTGTTGTTTGATTGATCCCTTTATCATTATGCAATGCCCTTTGCCTCATAGTCTTTGTTTTAAAGTCTATTTCATCTGATATAATTTTGCTACTACAGCTTTCTTTTCATTTTCATTTGCAAGGAACATCTTTTTTCATTCCTTCACTTTTACTCTGTGTGTCTTTCGATCTGAAGTGGGTCTCTTATAGGAAGCGCAGGTAATGTTTTTTGTTCCTTAAGTTTTTATTGGAATATTTGGTCCATTTACATGTAAAGTAATTATGGGTAGGTTTGTACTTGTTGCCATTTTATTGTTTTCTGGTTGTTGTTTTTAGTTCTCCATTCCTCTCTTCTCTTGCTCTCTTCTTGTCTACATTGATGACTTTCTTTGGTGCTTTGCTTGGGTTCCATTTTCTGTATTTTTTGTGTATTGATTATAGGTTTTTGATTTGTGGTTACCATAACATTCATATATAACGAGCTATGTTTATAGAAGTCTCTCTTAAGATGAGGGTTGCTTAAGTTTGAACACATTGTTACTGCTTGGTCATTTTAATCTAAGAAACTCTGCAATTGACATCCACATGTGCAAAGACAGAATTCCATCCCATTATTCCTATACACAGGGCCTCAGTGAGAGCATTTAATTCTAATGGTTGTTTGGTACTAGTTTATTTATTTAGCTTAGCTAAATATAGTTGTCAACAGTTGTATACTAGATTGAAAATGTCCTGCAAGCAAAATATAATTCACATTGTACAATCTAGAGGTGTTTGTTGTTTTTGATGATGATAATGGTGATGACTGGGATATCTTCAATAGCCTACCAATTACTCCTATCAAACCAGAGGGGAGAGGGGAGGGAATTTCAAGGGAAAAGGGGAAGGGTTTGCAGGAACAAGTATAAAGGACACATGGATTAAAAACAAGGGGGGGGTGGAAATAGGAGGGAGGTGGGGAGAGCTGGGAAGGTGGGCTGGGATGGGGGCAAAAGGCAGAAAACTGTACTTGAACAACAATTAAAATAAAATTAAATTTTAAAAAATAATTGATTGAAAAAATAAAACAGAAAAAAAATCTTTAAAAGAGTTGTCATGATGTTGTATTAAATTCCCTAAAGACTGCCCTGGCTGTTGTGCCTCAGTGGACTGAGTGTCAGCCTGTGAACCAAGGGGTGGCCAGTTCGATTCTCTGTCAGGGCTCATGCCTGAGTTGCAGGCCACATCCCCAGTGGGGGATGTGTAAGAAGCAACCACACATTGATGTTTCTCTCCCTCTCTTTCTCCTTCCCTTCCCCTCTCTCTAAAAATAAATAAATAAAATCTTTTTAAAAAATTAAATTAATAAATTTCCTAAACATTTAGCTTTTTTTTAGTTCAACAAATACTAGTAGAGAAATCATCAAAGCCATAGTGGGACAGACCCTGGTTTTACTAATAAAAACAGAAAAATATTTCATGGGTATAACATGAAGTGATTCCTACAGGCCCATTATAGCAAAAGGCCAAAGATTGATGGACTGGTATGAAGAACACATGTGTGAAGTTTTGCAATGAAGTTCAACTACAGGTTTAACCCTAAGATGGAATATAAAACTATTTTTTCTGTCCGAAGTAAAGGTAGGTCTGAGGTGAGAACGGGCATCAAGTTGCTCCAGGATAAGGAAAGAAATATCTGTATACAAGTGCAAAAGGAAGAAAGCTAACAACAAACTCCCTGGCATCCGAAAGCCTCAGAAATATTAATTGGAACAAGAAGGCCCCATCAACTTCAACGCCATGGGACCCATGAGCATATTTTGCTTCCAGGGTCTACTGATGTCACTACATGTACTTTCTGAATGCAGTCTTCCCTCTCACTGGTGTGTTCGATTAGGCCCACTGCTCTACTGGTAGTGGAGCAAACAGGAGGCTCATAAACCTCTGCAAACTCAGATATTCATTCTTTATCTCCCATTCGGCCTTTGAATCTGAGTGATCTGAAGAAAATAGGTAGTAGATTCTCTTGGCAATTTTTGCTGAATAAGAAGCCAAGTGAAATAAATAATGACTGCCCTTTCAGAAACCTCTTTTTTTTTTCAAGTATTTACTTCAAAGACTTCCATTTCTACTCCAACCACAGTGATTGCCTGTCCACTGAAATAACCCTGTAGGAGTGGTCGGGAAATGAATATGATGCCTGCCATCTCAGGTTCATGCTCACTTACTCCCCATAGTTTGAAAAGTCTTCATTATCCAAAGGTTCTCATATATCTTGTGTATTTCATAACTGCCTCCACACTTCCCCTTTAAGACCTTGCACTCTCTTTCTAAGTAATGAAGAGATATTATCCTACACTTACTCCAGTCATCATTACTAGGGTCTGGTCTTCAAGTCTCTCTTAGTATTTTGCCACTGTGGCAGCATTTTGGAGACTAACCTGCCTCAAATTTACTTGTAAATGTCAGACACACAAAAAGCTGTTCAAATAGCTCTAACCTTAAACAAATACACTCATAATTACCTAGAAACTGAACAAGAAATACCATGACAACTAAAATTCTGTCAGCTGTAAAAATTTGGCCTATAACACCCAACATAAAGTTTTAAACCACCTTAGAATACTTCTTAAAAGAATAGTGCTAATGCTAGAAAGTATATAAAAATTGTGCAATCCTTCATTTCTTAGATGGGGAAACTGAGGCATAAAGAGTATGGAGGTTCCTCAAAAATTTAAAAATTAAACTGCTTTATGACCCAGTGGTTCCACTTGCGAGTATATGTCCAAAGAAACGTAAAACACCAGTTCAGAAACTCATATGCACCCCTATGTTCTTCAGTATTATTTACAACAGCCAAGTTAAGGAAGTAATTGAAGTGACCATCTATTGATAAAGAAGTTGTGGTATGTGTGCATATGTATACACACACACACACACGATGGTATATTACTTGGTCATAAAAAAACAACAAAATCTTACCATTTATGACAGCATGGGTGGACCTAGAGGGTATTATGCTAAGTAAAATAAGTCAGACAGAGAAAGACAAATGCCATATGATTTCACTAATATGTGGAATCTGAACAAAATAAAGCAACAAACAAAACAGAAACAGACATATAGGCACAGAAAACAGACTGATGGTCTGATGATGCCAGAGGGGAGGGGATTGGAAGACTGGGTGAAAGAGGTAAAGGAAATGAGAAATACACATTGGTAGCTATAAAATAGTCATGGGGATGTAAAGTATTGCATAGGAAATACAGTCAATAATATCGTAATAATTACGTACAGTGGCAGGTAAGTACTGGAAATTCAGGGGAAACATTTCATAATGTATATGATTGTCTAACCACTATTCTGTACACCTGAAACTAATACAAAATAACATTTTATGTAAATTGTAATTGAAAAATAAAATTTAAATTAAAACAGGAGGTTAAGTGACTTGCTCAGAAAAATCATACTTCAAAATTCCTTTTATAAAAATAATATTACCACCTAATAAAAATAGAAAACTCAAGTCCCCATACACACTTTATCAATAAGCCTGTGACTTATCACAGTGTGAAAACCATGTTGCAATTGGGGGCCATTTCTGCTGAGGATGCTATTACTCTCATTAATTTTGGTCTGATGGTTGATGAAGTGGGCAGAGACTGCCTGCAAATGGTCAACAAGGTGAGATTTTCCTGCTGCATTAACAAAACTTGTAGACCCAACAAAGGGATTCCTGACAGATTAAGCCTTCCTAAGAAATTCTACTTGAAGTTCCTACCTGCTCTTGAGTTGGCTCACCATGCACCTATTATAAAAGGAAATAGCCATGGAGTCGGCTAACAAACTTAGTCTTGTTTAAAACAGTTCTCCTGGGACTTGGGTGGGGAAAGGGTGCAGGTGTTGGGGGAGGGGCCTTCAAGGAGAAGAAAGGAGGCAAATGAACAGAGTATGAAATTATAAGGCCTGTCTAGGAAAAGTCCAGCCATTGTTAATATAATGAGAACAGTTTGTGAGACATAGATGTAACCTGGCAGCCAAAGACGGTGGACTGGAATGAAGATGCATGAACAAGGATGACTTTACTATACTAGTCAGTGGAGACAGTAGACTCCATTGAGTGAGCATATGTACTGTGTAGCCATCACATTCAAAATGACTGAGTGAGTAGAACAATGAGTCTGCATCAAATTTTGTGTTAAGCTTGAATATTCCTTCACAGGAACTATTCGGATGAATCAGAAGGCCTTCAGGGACAACACAATGAGTGCAGTGCAAATAAAAGTGTGGCACAAACACTTCAAGGACAGTCGAGAATCTGTTGAAAGTGATCTACATTCTGGAAGGCCTGCAACAAGCAGCACACCTGAGAATGTTGAACATGTATGGGCTTCATTCAACAAACATTGGAGAACTGTGTGAGGTTCCAAGGTGCCTTCTCTGAAGGGGACTGAGGTATCATTGTCCTGTGTTCAATGTATCTTGTATCTTCTTCAATAAATGTCTCTATTTTTCATGTTATGTTGGCTGGATATTTTCTGTACAGACCTCACATGCTGAGGACACTGAATACATGGAGAGAGCAAAGGTGCTGCTGTGATCGCTTCTCTCCCACCCCCACCTCCACCTCCAGGACCTCACAGAAGCTTTTCACCCTCCTAATTTAATATCCTCCAGCCACAGAAATTCCTAAGAAGGTACCACACCCCCCAATTATCTCTATTTTCTTTGCATTTCCAACAATTACACCGAAGTAAGAAAAGGCTTTCATTGCAAGTGTGGAAGATATGATCTTGAAATATCCATTATGTTTCCTTGCTTTCCAGCGCTTCCTGACCTTTCCCCTAGTGGGCAGAAATGTCTACTTTGCCTGCAGGAAAATTAGAGTTTGTTATGACTGGAAGCCTGAGAGACAGGAAAGGTTATTTTTTAGAATTATTTCATCTCAAGGCAGATCAGAGAGTTTATGCTCAAAGATTTGCAGCTGGACAGTAGCAGGAGGCCTGATGGAAGGCTGTTGGAGACCTGGTGGCTCAGGTCAAGAGCACACCTGCCTACTCCTCTCTCTTGTTTTCCTCCATTAGGGGCTGAGCAGGGCCTCCATGACAAGTTCCTACACAGCACCTCAGATGATCCCCCATGATATGAGAAATTGCCAGGTCCATCTGAACTGCCACCCTGTGGACAGTTCCTTTGGCAATAGTCCAACAACCCTTGTAAAGATGGACACTTGACCCTCAGAAGGTGGTGATGGTGATGGGAAAGACACAGTGTAGTACCTGAATGGACTGGCAGTTGATATGGGGGAATTTACCTTGTAACACAGCAAGAAAGCAGTAGCATTTCTAGAATAGAATATTTTGAAACAGTTTATAAAAAGTTTCTGATGCCAGCCTTTGTAAATACCTAAGGATTCCATGGTATTTAGAGATACCACAGAATGGTATCTTAGATGCTTGCTAAGTGGACTGTACCCCAGGGATGCTGGCGGTGTTATTGCTGGCCTCCATTAGTTGGTCTGTGCCAAGCTAGCTCTGTGTATTTCTAAAACAATATTTCATTTCATCTTTACAACAACCCAGTGGAGTACATATCATTTTACGAATGGAGAGACAGAGACTCCAGTACTTCTGATCTTAACCATTAGAAAATATTACCTCTTAACAAGACTGGATAATAGAGAATGAGGATAATACATTTTTCCAAATATTCTACTTCCTAAAATATATGTATTTTTCATGATGGATTCTATTTTAAATAAATATAGAAAGCTACATTTTCCATTGGAACTTGAAAGTTCCTCCACTAAGTAACATAAAAATCAACTTATTAAGACCCAGCTCCTAAGTCAGCTAATATGCTAATTTAATACAAATTTATATAAGGAAGTATCTCTTTGGTCACTCAAATGAAAGATTGATTAAGAATAAAAAAATAACACTTTAGCAGCATTATTTACAATAGCCAAGTGATGGAAACAGCCTAAGTGCCCATCAGTAAATGAGTGGATCAAAAAACAGTGGTACATTTACACAATGGAATTCTATGCAGCAGAAAGAAAGAAGGAGCTCCTACCCTTCATGACAGCATGGATGGAACTGGAGGGCATTATGCTAAGTGAAACAAGCCAGGTGGTGATAGACGCATACCGTATGATCTCACCTATAACAGGAACCTAATGAACAAAAAACAAATAAGCAAAATAGAACCAGAAGCATGGAAACAAGGAACAGACTAACAGGGACCAGAGGGGAAGGTGATAAGGGAGGAAAGAAGGGAAAGGGCCTAGTTAAAGAACATGTGTAAAGGACCCATGGACAGGGACAACAGGGTGGGGATTGACTGTTGAAGTGGGATGGGGAAGGGCAAGGGAAAGCAATCAGGGAAAATTGGGACAACTGTAATAGAACAACAAAAAAAAATATATAGCACTTTAAGGAACTAGTCAAAGACAAACAGCCTTGGGTCTTAACCTTGCCTTAAGAGCATTTCCCTTTCCCTTTCTGCTGCCAGTTTGTCCCCCATAGTGAGCTAGCCCCTTCTCCCTTCCACAGGCACCCACTTCAGGATCCCAGAGGGGCAGTAAGCTTCTGGAGAGCTTTGCCAATGGCAACAAAGTCCAAAAGGAGGTAGGTTCTTCATTAGTATTCAGGTCCTATCCTTTCCAAGAGAATTGACTGGGGAATTCCCATTACATATCATAATTGAGGAGGGCAGTTATCCCTGTGACCCCTCCCCATCTCAACACAATTTATTACAGCAGAATGAATGGGTGAATAGACTGACCAAGTCTTAAGGCTAATTTTAGAAAGTTGAGGACATATGCAAATTAGGTCCTTCAATTCATTTTTCCCTTTGTATGTAAGGCAACAAATATTTGCTCCATTTAAGAGAAAAGAAAATTAGTCAGTGTGAGCTTCCAACAGCTGGCTGACAACCTTGAGCACTGGGTATGTTGGAACTGGTCCAGGTACTGCATAAGGAGTTCATTTTGGGTCAGTCCAAAAGGGAAGAGTTGGCCCAGATCCTGTTCCACAAATTCAGGGACAAGTTTTTGAGATTCCCTTCAGAAATGGCCAGAGGGTGGCTCTGCAAGTCCATTTGCCATGATCTGTTTGGTGGCCCCTTGATTTTCTACCCGATACAAAAAGAACCTTTGGCTGTCCAGGTTTTTCCTCTGAAAAACCAATGATTCAATGCAGCAAGTAACGGAGTGAAGTTTAATTCCCCCTTTTATCTCTATCACCTTTATAAATATCTATTACTTCTGCAGACTCCAGGGTTTTTAAGCTTCTTTTTCTTCTGCCTCATGAGTCCTACTTACTCTCCCTTTGAGTTTAGCTTATTAGGCTGAGTTTGCTAGCATAATAAAAAACTTAATATTTGTTGAATTAAATCCTCTTATTTTTCAAATGCATGACTCATTATTTCAGAGTAATAAAAATGTCATGTTTCAAAATGGTAATAATCATTTTTATTTTCAAAGTAGCAAGTAATCAACATTAAAGGGGAATAAGGGAAAAGGTAAAAAAATTATCCCAAATCCCACTACTAGAGAAAATAAACCACCATTAACATTTTAATGTATATGATTTTAGTCTTTTTCTTTTCTTTTTTTTTACAAAAAGTAATTACAAATTATTTTAGTGGTCTAATTTTTTCTTACATATATGTTGGATATTGTTCCATGGGAATAAAATCAACATGACATTTTTAAAGATGTGCATAGTACTGCAATATACAAATGTGCTTTAACATATTAACAATTTTGCTAATATAAATGATGCTGCAGTAAACTCCCTATACTTGTCTACTTGTCCAATTATATCCTTATGATAAATTTCTATGAACATACTTTCCTAGATCAAGTCATGTATATTTTTAAGGCCTTTGATACCCATTGTCACATTGCCGCACAATACAGAAAGCTTGTACTCATCAACAACCTCAGGGATTTCCTAAGAGTGCACTTTTTCCCTCAAACTCTCACAAATGGTGAATGTAAGCCTCTTTAATATTTTGTCCATTTAAGAGATAAAAATTGGTTCCTACATATTGTTTTATTTTTCTTGGACTACTAACAAGCTTGAATTCGTTTTCATATGCTAATAACTGCACTTTTTTTCTCTTTTGAATTGTCTGTTTTCTTGTGTGCCCATTTTTATATTGGGGTATTTATGTTCTCCTTCCAGATTTGTAAGAGCTCATAACATACAAAGAGGACATTTTTTTGGACTGTATTTCAGAGAACTTTATTGCCTTTTGAGATTTTAATAGATGTGCTGAGGGAAGGAAAAAGCCTTCCAAGGTCAGATTTAGCACATCATTTCCTAAACTTAATTGACCATCAAAACTTTTTTTTTCCAGAATACCCATTAGCATTCAGGACACTGGTGTTCTGGGCAATAACACTTGAGAAATTGTTTTGTAAAAGCTATTAATGTTTTATCTATTACATATGTAGCATGATTTTTCCCCATTATCGTCTGTTACATGACTTTTTCCCATACAGTTTTACATTCATGTATTCAAATCTCTCAGTATTTCCCTTTGCAGTTTAGTAGTTTAGAAATATGGACCCTGAAGTCATACTTGTTTGATTTGAATCCTGGCACTAACACTTGTTGGGAAAATTACTTAACTTCCTTGTGCCTCAATTTCATCCTCTAGAAAATGGGGAAAATTATAATATTAAAACTTATAAAATTGTTGTAAGAGTTAAATAAATAACAGTATAGGTAAAGCACTGGGATTGCGGTTGATACAGAGTGTCCAATGATGATGTCAGGCTACTTTCTGGATGATACAGGAAGCCTTTCCCCAATCTATGTTATAAAAAAAATCACTCACATTGTCTTCTAGTATTTTTGTGGAAATTAATTTTGGTTTTGGCTATAAAGATTCTACTTTTTCCCTCATTGGTTGACCCAATTTTTTCTAATACCATTCATTTATTGATTAATATTCCCTTTCTCATATACTATTACTTTCCTTTTCTGGATTTTTCCTCATCTGCTCAGGATATTCTAATAATAAGGCCCCTTCTTCCCTAGTCCCTTTCAGAAAAGTCATAGATATGTTTGCCTGAATCAAAAGCACATGTTGGATTGCCTCTTAGTTTTTCCAAGGGACACTTGGTCAGGGTTAGGGACCTTGAACATGAGCCTTGGTTTTCTACAATGCAGATGGAAAATAGAGATCCCACAACTCTTGATTTTGTTTGGTTTTGATGTTACCATGCCTGTCGGTAATCACATGCTGTGAGGTCCAGTAGGGTTTATTGTCTGGGGATTTCTTAAGGAATATTTGAACTCTAGCATTATTCACTGCATCACAGAAACATGAATATCCTTAAATTCTGTCCACTTCCCCTCCTTTCTGTTACATCACACAAATGACCTCTAAATAACTAGAAGAGCCGTGAAGGGAAGGACACTAACCCAATCCATGCCAGGCTGTGGGAGGTGAACCAAGTGGTCACGGAAGAAAGGGAGATGTGATACCAAGAGGTGTCAGAGAGGTGGATCCACAGCAGCTTTGCAAACATTTCACTCAGAGCTCAGGGCAAGTTAGGGTACTAGAATTGCATGTAAGACCCAACACAACACTCTCCTTTGCACCCCATTGTGTCTTGTTCATCCTGTTCCCGACAGCCTCTTTGCTATTCCTCAAATGTGCCCCACCTCAGGGCATTTGCACATGCTGATGTCCTGGGAATGTTCCTTCCCCAACACCTACACTGCTTGTTCTTGGTCACTGTTGGTGAGGCCAGGCCGTCCCTGACCTTTCTATTTAAAGCTGTGGCAGTGATCCTTACATCTTCCCTGCTTTGCTGTTCTCATAGTACTGTTCACTGTCTGACAGCCATTTTACCTACTTTTAGTTTATTGCCTGTCTTCCCACCCTAGAATATGAATTGCCTGAGAGTCTATATTCTGTTTGTTCTCTGATATATTCTCAACACTGGGAACAGTGCCTGGCATAGATAGGGCTCCACAGTTGTTCGTACACGAACAAACAAATGAGTGTGCCAGTAGACAATGTCACTTGCAATCCTTTGGGATGAGACTGGGCCTGTTAATGAAAATGTTTCCTCAGAGTGTAGCTGCCTAAAGAACTCTGGATTTTCAAGCTAGGCTCTGTAAATACGTTGTTTCTAAAGTGAGGTAAAAAGGCTATCTCTTTTGAAAGTGACAGCAAGCATATGTCTACGGTGACTTCTGTCATTAGATGCCCTAATTTCATACCCAGGCAAAATGAATGTAAGTTAAAACCACAGTGGCATACTACCACACACCCACCAGAATGGCTAAAGTGAGAATACAGAAAATGCTGAGTGCAGTAAGGTTGGGGAGGAAGGAACATATGACAAACACATACCCTATGACCCAGCATGTCCATACCTACATAGACACAACAGAAATACCTGCATATGTCCACCCAGAAGACTGGTCACACCATGCTCACAGCTCTGCTGTTTGTAATGGCCAAAATCTGGGGCAAAAAAAAGCAAAATAATAAAATGGAATTTTGAAAATAGGGAATGTTCACATAGTGAAATACTACACAGTATATGAAATGTGGGTCCTGCAACCCCACACGATGATATGGATGAATTGCACAACTACAATGTTGAGTAAAAAGTCGGACACGCGGTGCCTGCTTCCACTTATGTAAGATGATAATCAGGTGAAACTAACCGATGCTGCTGGAAGTCCAGAGTGTCTAGAAAGAAACATGAGTGGTGCTTTGCACTTCTGAGGATATTATGCTTTTTGATCTGGGTGCTAGGCTCACAGGAATATTGACCTTTTGAAAATTCATATGTCAACTTTTCTATATGTAAAACTTTTGAAAACTAGACTCATGCATTAGACCCACCAATGGGAGATGCAAGTCACTCATTGCTAAAGCTAGTTGTTACTGCCAGCTGAAACTATTCCAGGAAGCTCCAGCACCTGGGGTGTGTGTGTGTGGTGGGTGGGTACTTTCCATCAGGCCAGAGTACACCTCTGAGAGGCTGCAAGAATGAAAAATGGCAGGGGCCAGATGTGGAGGGAAGAGGCTGGCAGAAGGCCTCCAGAAGGCCTGGGGCACCTGGTGTCTGAAGTCACTTTTGGCCTCAAGGCAAACACAGCCTACTGTCAGAGTGGAATGGCAAAGCCTCTCCAGCCAGCCTTCAGGAGTTCCAGCAGCCACAGGACCGTGCAGGTCAAATTGCTGCCTGGGTAACAGAGGGAAGGAGAGTGACCTTTGCTTAGAAACTGAATTGGGGAACTTTGTTATAGGAAGGAGTAGGGAAAAAAGACAGCAGGGAGAAAAATTATATATAAGGCAGGTCTTAAATAATTTCTGAGGAGCAAGCTGCATCAGGAATGCTGGCTGACACACCAAAGTAGCCCCCTAATTTCTTCCAATCAGTGAAACAACAGGAAGAAGAGGACGAGAACATACAGGAGCTGCAAGGCCCCACCAGGTGCCCATGGCCAGTGCAGAGGAGGATTCACCCCACAGCAGGCCTGCAGGCCTTGCAGCCCAGTGCAGATGGCTCCAGCATGTCTTTAAGGATCGAACTGCTAACACTGGGGCTTGCAGGGTGGGGTGGGGTGGGGATGGCGACAAAAGGCCATCCCATATCATTCTATTGCTACAGAAAGACGGGAACAGACAAAAACCTGTAGATAAAAAAACCTTCAGCACTCCATGGGTAGAAGTCACTTGGATGGAGATGGACTTGCAACATCTCCAGGCTCCCAGGAGCAGGCTCATGCTAAAGAAAAACTCCAGCTCTCATCCCTCAGGATCTGAAAAGGCCCAGCAAAAGAAGCCACCAGGAGCCCTGGCCAGTGTGGCTCAGTTGGAGCATCATCCCATGAAACCGCAAGGTCGTGGGTACAAGTTCCCGTCAGGGCACGTCCCCTGCAATGCAGAAGCCTCCTGTACCTGTGAGAGTCAGGGAAGAAGTGGGAGCGGGTGGTGGGAGTCGGAGGAGAGAACACAGCAAACCCAGGAGGTTTGGAGGAGATGGCTGGATGCATAGGGCCCACTCTAGCATTCTTACTACATGTGTCCAGGTGTGTAGGCAACACTCTTGGCCAGTTAGGATGCTATCCTTCTAATGCATGCACTGTGTGCAGAAAGCCACAGAAACAGAAAGAGAAAATACTCAAGCACTGGTTTTTCCCATTTCCTCTCTTCAGTGTGCCCCAGACAGGTCCCATAGAGGACAGAAAGTTTCATTTTCTACCTGAAGAGATACAGATAAGGCTAGGAAGGACATTCCAAGCCAGAAAGCAAGTGTGTGCAAAGTGCACTCTCTGTGGCCTGAGAACGTTCTAGAATAGAGATGAAAAACTCCTGACCACTTAGGAACAGTCTAGTTCGTTTTGAGAATGATAAATTGAGAGGTCATGTTTACTATCTCTGAATCTCATAGTATGTATACTGTAAAGAATAACAACTGAGATAAAATTTATATTTAGATGGACTATTTCTTTCTCAATAAACACAAAGGAGACCTGAACCCACAACCTAGTTTCAGAATGCCAAACACTGCTTATCAGAGACAATGGTTTCCATTGCCAGTTTTCAGGAGTCAGTAGTACCAGATCCAGCTGCCAGAAAATATATCCAGATTTCCAGATCCAGAAATATAATCGCTGATATGAAATATCTGGAGGTATTAGTTTTTTTAGAAAATAAGATTTTATAAGACCTCAGAGGCACATGAACCTTGATCCTAGAAATTCGGAACTACCTGGGAGAACAAGGGTTAATTGTTCATTTTCAAACACCAGTTCTGCTGGATGGATAGCACCATAATGGGTTAAGGGAGGATCCTGAATAGAGCTTTCCTAGTATCCATTAACCATTTCTCACAAATCTTAGTCAAAGACCAAGGGCTTAGTGGATATTACAGAAGATTGGAGGATAAACATGCCATTTGGGCAAACCCCTTCTCTTACATGATCCAGGGACAGTGGGCCAGAACTACTAACAAAAAAAAAAGCCAGAAAAGGCATTCCATGAACAAAAGATAAGCCATGGCCCCTCACTCTTTTGAGCCCTTTGAAAACCAGCAAGGGAAGGCCCGTAAGCAAGGGCTCAGGGCCGTAGTGACCTCTTCCAGCCAGGTTCTTGCACTAGGATCAACCTACCACAGCTGGCTTAGTTTCTTTAGTTTATACACACTGACTCCTGTGTGGAGGGCTCCAGAGCTGGGCTCCATCAGGAAGATGCCAGGCACAGAGGGAAATTCTGCTGGAGGACTTGAACTGTATGAGCTCCAATATTCTGTTTAAAAATCAGAACTTTGGGCTCCAATTAGTCAGTGAGATACAAGTTCTAGGAGATGTGGATATGGGGTACAGGGGAGATCAGTAAAAACCCTTTCCCGTCTGAGGTCACCAATGTCACATCATACACAATGTGACAGGGCAGTAGCAAGTGGTGATCTTGGATAATTCTGTTGGCAGGAGTGATGTCCTGTCTTGCAGCTTCACTCACAGGATGCCACATCCCTTGAAGGGGTCTGAGTTCCAGGATCCCACAGTCTATAGGCATACGGTATCCTGTATCCCAGAGAGCTTGGGGATTTCCAGGATGGAGCCCATCATGGTTCTCACCTCCATGGCTTAGTAAATGTAACTGCTCCAAATGGGAGGAGCCAAAGGGAAGCTCAGGGTAGATGGTGGTCAAGCAAAGAAATTCAGGGCCTCCTGTTGGACTAGACCTAAATTTCCCTAAGTGAATGTGAACTGGGTATCGAGACTGGCACAAATTAAAACTACTGAATGGAACATTATTAAAATGGTTACTGGAATGGTTTCTACAAAGACACTTTTTCCCCAAGAGCACTGTAGTATAATTCTGAGAGCCTTAAAAAGCTTTGCACAAAATATGTGAATGTCAGAAACTTATACCTTTTGGGAATCTCCAACTTGGGGTGGGGGGTACAGAACTCTGGTGGAGTGTTCCACTTACAAGTCTCACCCTGTTTTGGTGATACTTAAAGTAATAAAATTTAAACGTTTATTTAGTTCTCTAAATGATGATCTTGAAACTTATGTTACCACCCATACCCATGAGCATTAGCTCTGGAATGCTTCCTTGTTTTCTCCAGGGAGTCACTGAGAAGCCTCTGTATTTTGCAGGTAAATGTTATAACACTTAATTCGCTGGTATCTAGTTTCCCAGCTCCCACCCCTTCCTCCCCCATTGCCCAGTACTTCCCTTCCATTCCCATCAAATTTCGCTGTATAGGCCCCTTAAGTGATCAGTGAGTTTCTTGCCAAACATGTTTCAAAAGCTCCTAGAAGTATCTTGCCTGAAAACCATTGCCCCATCATCATAACAACTCTTCCTTTCCTGTATCCTCCTTTTGATTCCAAGGATAATAATACTAAACACAATGCATATGACCTATGTTTCCTAAAACTTCTCCAACCAGGGGTTTTTAAAGGATCGTACTAAACCCTTAATTACTCCTCTTTGCTTTCTCTCCATTCCACGTTCTTGTTCCTGGAGAGAGACCATGGAAGGGAACAAGGAGTCACTCCCCAGCTGGCATGAGGCTCCCCTAATCTAGTAGATCAATTAGTCAAAATCCTGGCTTTCAGATAGAATCACCTTTGGTGGACTTAAAAAATTACCAGTGCCTGGGTTCTATCTCTCACCAATTAAATCAAACTCCTGGGGTGAAGCTGTATTTCAAAGCTCTGCAGGTGATTCTAACATGCACCCACAGTTACGTAGAACCATGGTGAGCCATGCATGGTAAGCCATGAGCCCTTGCTGAGCATCTATTTGCAGCCAGGTGTCAGGCCACAAAATCACACCATTGAGGCATAGCACAACAACTTTCCAACCAAGTTGTTCAAAATCTCACCCTCACTGCCTCTTGCCTCCTTTGCCTTCCCAACTCTTTAAACCAGGGCTCCTGGCACTAACGCGATTTCTGAGAACACAGGAACGCTTTTTACTTCTTTCATGAACTCCTCTACAAATTTCTTAGGCATTAGCACTGCAATCATTATCATTCATTCAGAAAATGTAAATCACCTCATTGCTTTGAGTTAATCATTTCCCATTTTCCCAAGGTGAATCAGAAATTCAGAGCTCGCTGATGAGTGGGCAGGTGTGTGGGCCTGTAGACACATACCTAACTGTTCCATTAATGGCAGAACACACCTTGGGAGGCAACTGACAACAGCAGCAGCAGCAACAAAAATCAGTATTTGTCTAGTCATGAAAAAATAAAGAGGCCTGTCTCTGAGAACACATTTTGGTTTCTCTAGATTTCAAGCAGTGTTAAAATGCACTATCAGTGCTAACCTTGTTTGCATCAATCTTCTTTTCAGAAATTGCACATTTGTTTTTAAAGCCTTAAGTTAGATCATTTAGCTGCTAAATGGAAACCATATCAACAATCATACTCAGGGCATGAAACACACCTACACATAGAACCCATGCAGTTTTTTTTACTTTGTTATTACAATATTATTGAGTATATTCCTATGCTGTACTGTGCCTCCCTGTGACTATTTCATAACTACCAATTTGTACGTCTCATTCCCTTCACCTTTTTCACCCAGTCCTCAACCCCGCTCCCTGCTGGCCACCGTCAGTCTGTCCTCTGCATCTGTGAGCCTGTTTCTGCTTTGTTTGCTTATTTTATCCTTATGATTCCACATAAGTGCAATCATATGATATTTGTCTTTCTCTGTCTTATTTCACTTAGCATAATACCGTCTGGTCCATCTATGCTACAGCAAATGGTACGATTGAGCCCATGGAATTTTCATGTCTGCTGACCCACTGGTCAGCACACAGGAAAGAGTGAATGAGAACTAGAATAAAGAGCCACTGAGCCACAAATATTCACTTTCTAAGAATCATCACCTTCTGTGGTTATTAATTACTACCCCTGCCAGCCATCTCGGCAGAGGTTAATTCATTCATTCATTCAATCAATAAACATTTCCTTGGATGTCTACTGTGTGCCAGGTACTGGCTATGAGTCAGGGCTAGACTAATAAATAAAACATAATCCTAGCACCCAGATCCATGGTCTATAGCCAATTGTATAATCAGATGTCTACATGATTTGCAAATGTTTTTTCTCTCCTGGTATGTTCTTCTCCCATGTCTTTGGCTGAATTCTATTCAACCCTTTAGATATTTACTAAGATATTATTTCATTTACAAAACCCTCCTTGACAATTCAAGTCAGGGTTAAGTGCCCTTTTTGTGTACTTTCCACCTCACCCAATGCTCACCACTATCTTTGCATTAGGACTCTGCTCTTCGCATTACAGTTACTATTTGCATATCCGTATCCCCTCATAGACAATATGCTGCTTAAGGACAACAGAGAGGCTTTCGCCCCCATCTTTGTATAGTCATCTAGTGACTAGCACATAGCAGGAACTCAGTAGGTAATTGTTGAATGAATAAATAAAATGAATGATAGAGGTATTCACAGGGTGTTATGAGAACACATAGGAAAGGTGCTTAAACAGACTTTCTGTAAGAGGTGGCTGCCAGCTAAGGTCATAAATGCCAAGTTTGAGTTATCCAGACTTGGGCTGGTTGGAATCAAGAAGCAGAGGGCAGCATGGTCTATGCTAGAAAACATGCTGCACAGTGGTATCGATAGAGCGAGATACATGAGGCAGGGTATGAGGAGAGGACACGCTGGGGCAGCTAGAATAAAGTTGTGGGACAGTTGCAGGCGGGTGGAGCTCAGGTCTGACCAAACCAGACTCAAACTCTTGCCCCCTTCATTTCCATCTAAACGAATGAACACACAGATCTGAGGAGTACTAGGAGCTGATCTCCAGGGGTTTCACACTTGTTCCCAGCATGTGCAACAGTCCCTAAAACACAAACCACACTGAAAACCCTTCTCTGATGTAAGAACCATTTGCTACCCTACCCTGCAAGATTCAGTGCATGGCAGGGAGAGTGGAGCTCCAGAGGGCAGCTGTCAGTTCCCTGCTTGATAGTCATGGAAGGTTTCTGTCCCTTTCTACAAACTGCGGGTAAAACACCTTGTCAAATGTGACGGGCCCATCTTTCCTCTGCCCAGCCTTTTCCTAAAACCCAGCTCCATGTGTTCAGCCTGGGCAGGCCTGAGAAGACTCTACTGTCTAATTCCTCCCTACCCCATTGTGGTTTTAATCATAATTTCAGTGACTTAATCATTCACATTCAATTCAATCAACATCCCATTTGAGGTAATCCCAGGCCTTCAGAAAACCTGCTTCTGTTTTAACATCGCTGATAGGATTCAGTCACTAATTAATTAATTCAGCAACCATTTAGTGAATTCTTTGTCTGTGTCAGGCACTGTGTTAGAGTCTGGAGATTCAAAGATGAGTGAGACATGGTCCCTCCCCTTAAACTGCTCACAGTCTAATGGAAGAAGCTCTGGGACACAGAAATTGCTTCTGTGGGGACAGTGCTGAGGCTACTGTGGACCTGCCCAAGCCAGTGTGTCTCAAAATGTGGTTACCTGGGAACTGCTTAGAAATGCAAAATCCCAAGCCCCTCTTCCAGATCTACTGAATCGGAACTCCGGAGGTGGAGCCCAACAATCTGCTTTTTAACAGGCCCTGCAAGAAGTGCTGAATGAAGCTCATTTTCATTTGGGAATCTCTGGTCTAAGCTCTACACTGAGTTACCCCAAGCCTGTATGGAGGACCCATAAGCAATCCCAGTCTTCATCTCCACAATTCTGCTTCTCTTCTTAGAGAACTACTGAGAGTTGTTGGAAACACTGATCTAGAGCAACACTATCCAAAATGAACTAAAATACTATTTTATTGCATACTGGTAACACCAGACACTTTCTAGAATCATGGAGATGGATGGCTTCATGAAGGTCACTGTGGTATGGACTAAGCTGGACAGGACTGGTTCAGTGTCAACATATAATCAGAGAGGGTAATATCATCCTTGCCTGGTCTCCATTCTGTTCCCTGCCACTTGAGGCATGGGAGAGGGGAGTAGGGGGTGGACGGGGCAGGTGGCGGTTGGAGGAAGAAGAATCCTATCTGCTCAGCTGTTCAAATAAAGAAGCAGGGCCTGCAGAGTTATTCCAGTGCGTGGGAATGGAAACAGGATAAACTGAAACAATAAACAACCCAAATGGTTAAAAAAATAAAGTCAAGCAGGAGAGAGATCAGAATCTGAGCATGTGAGTTCTGCAAGCCTGTAGTGGTTGTAAACAAATTTAAGCAGATTGCTTGCTTTCTGAGGTTCTAATAAAATGGATCTTGCCAGCGTGCCACCAGCGGAAGGTTCAGAGCTCCTGGCCACAGTTTTTTGGCTTGTTGCCACGTGTCGTTAGTGACCTATTTTCACTGCAGTGAGATCAACCATGTCTGCCGGCCCCTGAATCAGCAGTTTGTCCTCCACTCACTAGCTCTGGGCTGGCAAAGCTGACACCAGTGTCATAGAAAGTGCCACCCCTGCACTCTTCCCAGGGTAAGGAGAGCACATTTTGTTGTAAAGATGTCGACTTTGACCGGAGGCTGCCCTGAGAGCCCAGCTGTCACGTCTCCTCCAAGTAAGCTGCTGAACTTGGTATTATCTTGGCATAATCATTAATCAGGACTAAAAATAGCCCCTACTGCCTGGGCTTTGCTGAAATCCTACCCAGGTAGGAGAGGTAGATTTTTGGGTTTTGTTTTGTTTTTTTTTTAATCTAATTGCAAAACCATATTTTATAAGGCTTTTTACCAAAATATAAAAATAATTACCTAACATACCATTTTGGGAGGCAATCACAGTTAATCTGGCTCCTGAGAATAAATTAAATAAATAAATAAATAAACCTTTTGAATTGCACATTGATTTGAGCTTATAAATTCTTGGTGCATATTAAAAGCATCCAGGAATTGTACTTGAAATCTTCTAGGAATACCCGCAAACACAAATTTACCAGGAATAAAAATAGCCATTGGTTTAAAGATCTACAAAAGCCTGTGGTTGCCAGGCAGATTAGACAATGAGCAGAGTTCCACAAGAGGGCACCCTGCTGACTGTTCCTTCAACCAAAGCGTGTTTCCCAGACAGTTGGCTGCCCTTTGCTTTGCCCTCTACCAGGTGCTCATAAGCACTCAGTGTCTGCGGAATGCTGCTTCTGTGACAGCTCTCTGGTGGAGGTCATCAGGCAAATGTTATCTCTCTGACATCAGAGAAGCTATTTCAAATGAGAGGAAATCAAGCAAAACACAGAAAACAAAAGAGAAATAAATATAACCAAATTAACTGTCTCCATAGTGATCTTTGCGTGTTCATTTTCTTGATACTTTCATAATAAGAATACAGTAAGATGAACCTTTATCACAATGATCTGTGTCTAGCTCAGAGTCAGAGAAGGTATGCCACCAGCCAGACAATGACACCTGGCACACCAGGTGTGTTTCGGGAGGCCCTTCTTGCCCTGGATCTCACGACCTCCATTCATACCCCGTTCCCCCAATTCAAAACTCACCTATCTCACCCCCTCAAAGGCATTCAGGGAGGACTAGCTGGTGAATTAAAGAATACATTTGCTGCATCTATACACAAGCAAAGAGTTGGAACAAGAGAGTTAGAACTGATGTAAAATGAGTGACTGGGATTCAACACCATCTCATCTGTGAAAAAAAAAGCCAATATCAGATCTACTCTGTAGGTTATTCTTGGCCTAAAATAAAATATGTGAAACCATTTGTGGGTTATAAGTAGCTGTATGAACAGAGTGAGTACATCTCTGGAGCTATTCAAACATTAATAGCTTGACAGGAGTAGTCAAGAGAGGAAGGAAAAGTTGGATTAGATTGTATTATTATTAATTCATATTTCAGCAGAGGATCACTGCTTCCTCTTGAGGAGACCCTATGATTCTATGAATCCGTCTCATTGTAGGTTACCCCATGTTATGGACTGAATGTTTGTGTCCTCCCAAAACTCATGTTAAAACTCTACCCTGCAATGTGATAATATTAAGGAGCCTTTGGGAGGTTTTAGGATTAGATAATGTCATGAATGGGATAAGTGCTTTATAGGGTCACGGGAACGGTTACTGCTCTCTGCTCTCCTCGATGTAAAGTACAGTGAGAAGTTGGCAGACTGCAACCCAGAAAAAGGCTCTCAGCAGAACCCAGCCCTGCTGGCACCCTGATATCAAATTTTTGGCCTCCAGAACTGTGAGAAATACATTTCTGTTGTTTATAAGCCACCCAGTCTATAGTGTTTCTTATAGCAGCCCAAATGGACTAAGATATCCAAATTGGCCTTGACCCAGAGAAATGTTCCTAAAGATAAACATTTAGAGAGTTTTTGCAAAGATTTTTCTGTGAGAAATGTTTATCATTGACTTGTAAAAACTGGAAATTCTAAATATCTCACATAGAAAGTTTTAATGAAATCTCCATACATAATGAATCACATCCATTAAAATAATATAGAGCATGTAGTAACATAAGAGTCCATAATGAGGGATTAACAGAGAAAAGTAAATCATCAAGCAATATGTATAGTGGACGGACATTTGAACCCGTGAGCACAGCACACAGTGCGTGTAGCTGGCGTCCCGAAGAGTCCAGGAGAACGTGTATCAACAGCACGTTCACGGCCTAAGAAGGTTGGAATTATGGATTATTTTAATCTTATACTTTTGGCTTATATTTATTATCTACTGCTCTATAAGGAACATATTTTTTGGGTAACATGAAAAATATCCGATGATAATTCTATATAAAATAAACAATTCCAAGCTCTGGAGAAGACCGTGGGAGAATTTTGAAGCCAGGGATTCTTGAGGACACTCTCGGCTGCTTGGAGGAAGAGGCACCTGGGCCAAGTCCTCGGCCTTCTGGGGCCCTTATCTAAGATGACTCAGGCCCTGGTCTGAGATTGTTGTTCAGCTAGATCTATTGTGTTCAGTTATCTGATTGAGGCCTGAGTCAAAGAGGGAGAGGGAGTTTGCCTCTGGAATCTGTGTGGAAGAAGAAATAACAGTAAAACCTGATAAATTATCAGCCTGAAGCCAATGGTTGACCACTGGGTGACTCAGCAACATAATGGTTCTGTAAAAGAAAGAGTGTCCCTAGAGTACAACAGCAGTGTGAACTCCTAGTTCATTGCCTTTGACCCAGGCTGGGTAAGAATTGCAAAGAATAAGAGAAGAGCTGTGGTGGCTGGCACAGAAATACACACTATTCATCCTGAAAAAACTCTTAACCCTACCACAGAAATATCAGATAGATTGTATGAATGCATTTTTCATGCTCAGGGTAGTAAGTCAACGTATAATAAGAGTGCTAAAGATCACAGTTTATATTATTAAAATTCTAGCAAGTATAACAGGTTGTGGGCTTAGAAATACATGCCAATCTCCTCATTTGAATAGCTGATTAATATTGTTCTACCCTTTATCATCTAGTTGGAGCTCAGGTCTAATGAAGCCTCAGGAGCCGACTGTATTCCCATGCCTATTCTTGTTAGCTGCAGAGAGAGAATTTTACCCACAGCCACAAAACTCTTCTCCTAAGCCCTTAACCTAGATACGTCACAAGGAGCATGAGGCACCATAACTCCCGGGAGAATGAACCTAAATCCTTGTGCCACTGAGACAGCAGCCCTGTGTTCCTATAAACAGGAAACTGCTGGTGGTATCTTGTGGGCGTGGCCAGAAGAGGCTGGGAGTGAAGCTTGGTTTGGCCAAAATGATGCAGAGCAGGGAGTCACCGGACAGGAAAGGTAAGAAGATGATGACTTCTAGCTGGCCATGTGGCTGAGAGTTGACCAGATGGGCCCCAACAATTTGTGGCCTGTGGCTCTCTAGAGGCAGGAAAAAGAAAAGGCAGAGGAAACACCTAGAAGATGCGACCAGCAGAAGTAGAGATTTTTCTACCCCTCTTCAAAATAGTAGCATTCCTCCTTTCCTGCGTCTGCTCTCATACGTCCTGTTTTACTTCTGTCAAAGTACCTGTCAAGCTGTGTCACTTGTGCCTGTTTGTCTGTGTCCCTTAGCAAATTTCCTTAGCTGTGTCCCACAGCTTCTCATGGGCCAGAGCTATATTTTGCTTGTCCATAAGGGTGAATTGACTAGTATTACCCAAACCTAGCACACTGCAGGCTTGTAGTAGATGCTTAATAAATATGCCATAAGTATGAGTAAATGAATGATGTCAGATTAGCCCTGAAGAAGAAATGAGCAACAAATTGTAATAGGAATGGGCATGGCACAGAACTTACAGAAGAGCTAAGTCAGCTCACTGAGTGGTTTTAGACAAGGGGGCAGCAAGAACCATGGCATGGCCTGTCAATGAGCTGAATAAGCCTCTGGAGTTCAGTAGGCTGAGAAATCCTGTGTACTTGCAGCACCCACTTTGTTTAATATGAGTTGTATATTTTCTTCTATTCCTTATACCTTTTAATTTAATTATGTGGGAAAAAGTGATTGCTGTGTATTTCAAGTGCTCCCAGGATAGATGGGCACATAAAGGGGGAAAAGATAGAGAGGGGCCGTGTCACTGGGCACTTTTGTTTAGGCATCTGGGAGAAGTTTTACAAAATGTACTCGTGGGGTGTTACATTGTGAGAAGGATTGCTCTTAACCATCTAGTAAATAATTTTCCCACCTGAAACTTACTCCCATATCACTGATTTGCAAAGGGAGTTTCTGCCACTCTTCTTGGTTAAGTCCATCAGTACAAACCAGAAGGCTGGTCTTTTCACACATAGGCAGGTGTCCTTTCTTAAACGAACATTCCATTAGTCTCATTTTAACTTCCCAGGATGAGTCTGTGTCTGAAGAGTAAAGGTCATGATTTCTATTATTATTAGCAGCTAAGAAGAATAGTTGTGTGCTAACGTTGGCTTCAGTAAGCGGTGTAGACATAGATCTCAGCAAAGGTTTTACAGGCTTAGCTTGAAATGGCGGTTGAGGAAAGGCGATGACTTGAAACCAGCTGTACAATCTGCTATTCTTTTGCTGGAGAGAGGGGGACTCAGCAGAGAAGCAGATAGCTCATGTTCTCAAACTTGTGGTCACTCACTGGTGACAAGTTAGAGAGTAAAAAACTGGCCTGGGAATCTGAACACCCACCTGTTCTCAACATCAGCAAAGCAAACACTGGCTTCTCAGCAAGGAGATGAGCCTTTTCCCACCCTCACACTGGATGTTCCCTTAACATGGAACACTCTGTTTCAGATCCACTGAGGGCAGATCCCTGTCCTCTGGGGTCAGTCAGCTCCAATGCACTTCCTCGGGGAGGTCTTCCCAGATACCCCCCTTCCTGGTCATTCTCTAATATGTCATTCTATTTTTTTCACTCTCTGAAGCTGTCTGGTACATGTATTTGTTTTATTGACTGTATCTTCTCCATATATAAACTCCATAAAAGCAGGACCCTTGTCTCTTTTGTTCACTGCTCTATTATAAGCACTTAGAAGTTTCTGGCACTTCTAAGGCCCTCAATTACTATGTGATGAGTTTATGAATAAATGAATGAATAGCCTGAATGTGAGGTCTAAAATGGCAGTGGGGAAAGTGCTACCCGTTACTAATAATGTAGGTTTCTTCCCTTGGAGAAGAAATGTGCATTTCCTAAAGATAGGGAAGCAGGGAGCAAAGTAGATATTTATGTCATAGGAAGCAGTAACTTTCCTCCCCAATAATGCATTTCTGCATGTGGGTAGACACACCAGAGAGCAGCTGTGAAGCTGAAGGTGGGGAGGGTAGGCAGTGCATAACTAATAAACTAACCAAGTTGTCACTGTGATTTAAATAAAGAAGGGTGTTTACATACAGCTTCCAGAAGGCAGAGGATGGTTTTGTCTTATCACTTGGGTGCAGTGAGAAAATATAATCAACCAAAAACCTCTAGATACTTGTTCCATTCTTTTGAAAAACTGCTGCCCATGGGGAAGTGCTCAAGGAGAGGGCACCAGCAATCTTAGCTCACATTTGGTTGTTTTCCATTTAGCCATGTGGCTCACAATCCCAGACAAAAATGGGGCTTCCACATCATGGTCCCCTCCGTTTACAGAGCATGCCCTTCAGACCTGTCCTCCTGGAGGCAGCGGGGGCCTGCATCTGCCCCGAGACATCCATGCTTGAGCCTGGGCCTGAGTACCTTTGTCCAGGAGAGTGGTCGAAGGTGTCCACCATGGTTTTTGACCAGTATGAAGCTAATGACTTTCACTTACAGAAGATGCAGTGTTCTAGAGAAGGGTGGGAGGAGCCATGCTAAGAACAATAATCTTCCATACATTTGTTTAGCACTTTAAACAGCTAATGGAGCTCTTTTACATAGGTTATCTCATTTTAATTTTAATCCTCATCACTGTACCTCATGGAAGAAAAGGGCAGATACTATTTCATCATCATTATTTTGTAGAGGGGAAACCTAAGGTCAAAGAGGTGAATGACTTGCTCCAAATGCAGAGCTGGGAGGACTCAGGCCTCCTTGTCTGAAATGCAGTAGCAAAAGGCAAATCTCTAGGGAAAGAACCAAGGCTGACACCCCCTTTTGTCACAGCCAAATTCTCTCTATGTAAAGTCTTTATGGATATAACAAGAACCTGTTATATAATTTTGTTGTGTCTGGGTGGATGGCTAGACAGACTTAGCAGAGTGCCTGACACAGCAAGCAATTATTGAATGGGAGGGAGGGCAGGAGAGAGGAAGGGAAAAGAAAAGAAAATTTTTCTGTTTTAGTGGATGAGATTGGCTGCCCAATCTTCCTTATGAGAATGGCATTATAGCAAGCAAGACCCTCTACAGAAGCTTGTCCTTAGCAAACAGGAACACAGAACCCTGAAGCAAACAGTGGCCTTGGAGAGCATGGGGAGCTGCACAGCTTTGTTTGCCAAGCCACTTGCCCCACTGCAGCCAGTTGTCAGACCCTGACCATCAGCTGATCTCAACTCACATTCCCGAGCACAAACATTTAAAGCAAATACTTCCTGGATTAAACATAAAGTACACATAAAAGTCTGTTTAAATGAATTATTCTTTTTGAACCTAAAAAAAGGAGGGGAGTAGTTGACATGCTATGGGACATAGCCTCTCTTTGATCCTCTGAGAAAGTCCAAGTTGAAAAGACTATGGGAAGATGACAGTCTCCCATGGGGTACAAGCTGCGTCTGCCCTTCCCCTGTGCGTGTTGCTTTTGAATCTCTCTCTCCTTCCTTCCTTTCTTCCCTCCTTTCCTGCTCCTCTCCCTCCCTCCCTTCCTCCCTCTCTCCCTGCCTATAATGACTTAGTAAGATTGTGGCTAAGGAGATAGAAGAGGCTAGAAGGTATCCCAGCCCGGAGTCAAACAAGAAACCTTATTATTTACAGTAATGTTAGGGATTGGCCATTAGGCCTATGGAACAACCTCCTTCCTCTTTCTCTTGCCTCCCGTCATACGTTCATTCCTTCATTTGTTTGTTCTACAAACATCCATTCATTATCAGGCATATAGGCACAGCTATGAATAAGAAATCATCCCTACTGCCAAGGAGCTCTAGTCCAGTAAGAAGGAGCCAGCGTAAAGGGAAGGCACAGGAATGAGGCTTCAGGGTGGTAGAGCCCAGACTCCAAGACTCTCAGGTGCTGCTCTGAGGAGCTTGCACTAAATCCTGGAAGCCAGTATTTCCTAAACTGGGTATGGAAAACTGTATGGATCAATATTAAAAGAAAAAACTTACTAAATAAGTATTGACAACTTACTTTTAGTATAACATTATTTAAATATATACAAACATAAACCAGGTATAACTGCCCAGTGTTTATAACCCTTGCACAATAATGCAACCAAAACAAAACCACAAAATAAAACCCAATACAATGCAAACCAACAAAATTCACTTAAAGCAATGGATGTTGTTTAACTGAAACAAAATGGCTGGTGGCATGTGGATGTGGCAGTCACCAAAGGTGTGTGCCTCATTTTTAATTCAGCTTGCTTGCATGGCCATGTGCTAAATAATGACTCAACTGTCCCATCCCTTCTTCCCAGTCCAACCACATGAAGCTGCAACTGAAAGACACTGTGGTGATGTCACATGGCTGTCACTCACCTTGTCTACCTGTCAAGTCTATCTCTATTCTTTTCTCCACAGCCTGCGACAATAAAAACAGGGATACTTGGCTTCAAGTTAGAAGTGGTCATCAATGACCTGTAAAATGCATCTGTTTAAATGTTAAACTGTCCTGGAAATTAGAAAAGGGTTTTTTTAATGTCCAAGAGATCTCTATCAAACACAAGAGTACAGTATTGAAGACCATAGCTTGAAGTTTGAGGAAATATTACGTAAGTGTTTGGGGTCTACCGCTGACAGATTTTGAGCAAGGAAGTGACATGATCAGATTTCCACCTTGGAGCAATTACACCAGGGGCAGCAATGATGGGACATCAGAGAAGGGAGAAACTAGGATTGAGAGAAGGTCACTTGGCAGACAACTGTGGTAATTTAGGTGAATGATGATGAATGACCTAAGAAAGACAGGATGAGTGATGAGGGTTAAGAGAATAAACCAGAAGTGTCTGTAAAAGGAAGAATCTATAGAACTCAAGGCCAATTAAATGTGACAGGTGAAGGAGGAGGGGTGTTTCTAGGTTAGGTGATACTGTTCACCCTGGATGGGAATAAAGGAAGGTGAGTTTAGTTTCAGGCATGGCCACTTCGGGGAGGCTGTGAATTACTGGGGCGAAAACAGTCAAGTAAGTTAGATAAAATGAAGAGAAAAAGCTTCTAGGTGAGGCAGGCATCCTAGGATGGCCAAGTGGTCACCAGCCTGCATCTAAGAAAGTCTCAGTGTCCACTCCCCCCAACCCCAAATAAAATGTTTCTCCTACCTCCTACTTGCTGCCCAAAGTTCCACCCCCAAATGATCATAGCTTCAATAACCTAACTTAATACTCTGATACTATTTAAAGTAAAAAATATGAAGAGACACGTTTACTCAGTAACTGACCATCTGGACCCTGGAACGCTGTAGTGGGCAGAACATGGAATTGGCAATCATTCAGACAATGGCTCCAATCCCTGTCCCACCACCTACTAGCTATGAAATCTTGGCAAGTCATTTGCTTTCTGTCTTCCTTACTATAAATTGGGGTTATAAAATTTTATATCAAAAGCTAGTTAGGAGCATTAAATAAAATGGGTTACAGAATCTAGCACAGTACCTACAACAGCTTGGTCAGTGAATCATTCCCATTCTCCTGGTATAATGTCTAAGC
The DNA here is from genome assembly GCF_004126475.2 of Phyllostomus discolor. NCBI lineage: Eukaryota > Metazoa > Chordata > Mammalia > Chiroptera > Phyllostomidae > Phyllostomus > Phyllostomus discolor. Next base: position 152,231,649 of record NC_040904.2, read on the forward strand.
ACATGGACAAAACCAGAGGTTCTGGGTTTGAATCCTGCTCTGCCGTGTTCTAATGGTATGACCTTGGGTATGTAAGCTGATGTCTCTGTAACGTAGAGAAATAATGGTATTTGTTAATGCCTAGACTTATGGTGGTAACTCATTGAGTCAAAGTATATAAAACTCTGAGTACTATATGTCTTGCATATAGTATATACATTTATGTGTAAGCTCTTATAATCCTCAACCATCATTACTCCTTTCTCTCTTCCAATGATTAAGCTTGAGATTTTCAGTCATCATCTTATTGGAAGAGAAGAGAGAAACAATGTAGTGCCGGGCACCTAAGGCACTAGGTGTGAAACCAGTACAGGGAAGCCTTACGGAGAGAGGAAGAAAAGGAGGAGTGACAGCCCCAAAGCATTCTTTGCTTATTTCTCAATTTTGTCTAAGACAAGCCAGGGCCAGCCATGCCCCAGGGAGGGAGACATAGAGTGACTAAAGTCCAAAAGCCTGTGATGAAATGGAAAGACCGTCATCAAATGCTTGCCAAGCAGACAGCCGTCCAGATGTAGGTACCGTAAGTTCTTATGAGGTATGACAAGAGTCATGGTTTTTCATAAACACTATTTTTCATTTATCAGTGGTTAAATACCACAATTATGCCAGATTTTGTCTCAGACTGGAAAGAGAGAGAACATAAAATAAAACCAAAACTTAAACAAGCTTGCATTTCGCAAGGACTAAATCCAGAGAGGTTAGAGCTGGAAAAACCAAGTCAGAAGCATGGACCAGTCAGCAAGCACAGATTTTGCTGATGTATTCAGCATTATCATGTCAAGTTCCTGACCCTAATCAACCAAGGTCAGAGACAAACTAGTCCTTTTAAAAATTTTATGAAAGAAGCTGCTGTGCATTTTTTTCTCTGGACTCTCGCACTTGGAATACAAATGCCCCCTGGCTCTTTCCAAGCTTTTTTTCACAGGGACTTTTCGCCTGAGCAACTAGCCCTGTTCTTGGTGATTTGCTGCCTCCATCAGGATCGGGGAAGAATATGTTTTAATGCACTTCAGTTTGTTTAATCCTGAGAGGATGCAACAACTTCTGGGTCAAAATGGAACAGGGGAGTCTATTGGAGATGGACACATTATTTATTTGTGTACAGATTTTAATTAAAACTTTCCCAAAATAAATAAGAGATTCAGGAATAACAAAGAAAAAGCTCTGTGTTTGGGATGAAGCAGATACTAGATCCAGTGTCAGGGCTGCCGCCTGCACTGTGGGATTAGGGGCAAGTCACGTAGCCCCCTGGGCTCACTGGCCCCAGCAGCAGTGATGATAGGGCTACCGCATAGGGCAGCTGTAAAACCACTCATCGTCTGTCCCCGCTCCTGCTTCAGTTGCAGCCACTTCCTTTTGGCACAGTCCTCTCTACTCACATCAAGCCATTCTGGTCTCCCTTTGCCTCTGGCTCTTACTTAGGTTGAGATTCATCTGCCTGAAACAGTCCCCCCACCCCATCCCCGTTTTCCAAGCTGGCATTGACTCATCCCACAGGTTTCCCTATAGATGCCACTTTCTTCAGGGTGTCTTCTCTGACACCAGCTCCCCCAGTTAAAGCCTGGGTTGCTGGCCCTCCCATGAGCCTAGAGCCCCTGTGCCCACCCCATCAAAGCACTCACCATGCCACTGTGTTCATTCACCAGGTCGCCCTGCCCACCCCAGCCTGCAGCACAGCATCGCCAGGGCTCAGTGCAAGGTCAGACACATAAGAAGCATCGAATATATACAGGGCGGGGCAAAAATAGGTTTATAGTTGTTTGTATGAAAAATAATACAATAATTAATAAATAATGATACAAGAATAAACCCTGTGTTTGTGTCCTAACAACTATAAGCCTACTTTTGCCCTACCCGGTATTTGTAAAGTGAATGGAGACTAGTAAATGTCCTTCTGTTATTTGCATGCTCTTCAGGCAAAGCTTACTGCATGAGAAGTCAAATATATTAGAACATTCTCCAGGACATTTTTCCAAGTTGCTGTGCCTACACTCACCACTGTCCTCATGGCCACATCACCTCCTTGTTGCCTGGACACCACCTTTTCCTTGAAGCTGAGACTGCTGGCTTCCCTTTTGAGCCCCATCTGCCACACACCTGCAGCACTCCAGACAGGAGCCAAACAAAGCTTGCTGCCGGCCCTCCTCCTGCCCTTGCTGATCCTGCAGGCCCCTCAATCCCATTCTTGCCCAGTCCCACTCAGTGTGATACACAAGACTCACTCTGACTTGCTGTCTTTGAAAGCATGTGACCAATTCTTATTGGCCTTTACTGAAGAAAGCTCTTACCCGAGTATCTTCCTTTCCTCTTCCTCCCTTCAGATGGGTCAGATTTTCTAAGAACGTGTTGGAAGCGAAGATTTATTTCATGTTACTTCTTTACTGAGAACTTGCTTCTGAGCATCTTGTTCTCCCTCCCACTCTGCCACGAGTCCCTCATCCTCACCCTTGATCACCAGTGGGAACTCCCAGACAACCCCCTTCAGTGAACACATCACCCTTCTTGATGGGGGGCTGACCACACTTCAGTCAAGTGTCCGGACGTTTCATTTTACGTTGTGTCACCACAAAGGAGCAGAGTGCGCTTGTCTTAGCAACTGGGGTAATTCAAGGAAACAACAATACCTTCTCCCCTTCCAAAACTTAAATCTGGAAACTGCTTATGATGCTCCCCATGGCCTAAGGAAGAAGTATCAAAAAGGTACTTTTTCCATGGAGTTCCCATCATGGGCACAGAAGGATTCCCAAAGAGGCTTTCTCTTCTCCAAAACCCTTATTCTTCCCATGCAGCAGAGTGGTGACATCAAGCTTTGAAAATCTAACTCACGACCTAAAACATATGGTCTTGACCTGAAAGCCATCACCTTCCCAATGGCAAATTTCCCTAAATCTGAGTGATTCCACAGAGGGGAAAGTCAGAGGACCTTCATGGGGAAGCCACCAGTGGGAGACACCCTGATTTCCTCTGTGAAATCGGACCCTGGAGAAGAAGAGTGCTGTGGTTAACGAACAGGACCTCTGAAGCCAGGTGACCAGGGCTTGAATGTGGCTCTGATTTTCCCAGCTGTGTGAGCTTGGTAATGTTTCTTAACCTCTCTGAACCTCAGCCCCCTTATTTCTGATAGGGTGGTAATAACAGTGAGATTTTACAAATAGTGAATATATAAGAGTTAAAACATATATAAAACAAAGCTTAGTAGAAAAAAAGGGCAAAATAAATTTTAGCTATGGCTATACATCCTTTCCCGCCAATGCAGACCTGTGTATTACTTTTTCTGTATATCTAGCAAGTAACTGTTGAAGCAGGCATGCCCATATTCACAGACATTCTGAGAACAAATACTAATTCCCAGAGATAGGACAATCTGGAAATATTTTCCTAAATGACTCATGAGGGAGTCTCAAAGTAAAATCAGCACAGAGAGTTCACTCCTCATGAACTTTTAACTTAACAGATTTCCACTGGGTGCAAATGGAACTTTTCCTATTGTCTGCATTTCAGCCAGGATCTGCTGAGATCAAAACAATAAATGGTGAGCACCTCCCCTCTCAATCCTACAGGGGCCTGCTCAAAACTCACTGAAAGGTGCCAAACTAGTCTCTCGCCTCCAGGCTACGTAAAAGGAGACTATGTCATGCTGCTGGGTGTCCACAGTGACTAGGAAGGAACAGGAGGGGTGCCTTGGGGGTTCTTGATCTGGGTGCTCAAGACTTGAAATTCCCAAAGGGAGCTTGTTGAAGGGAATTCATAGGAATAGAGATCACTTGGCTATTCTCATTTTGCCATGGGAGAGCCTGTCATGTGTTCTTGCAGTCTTGAGGACACTGCTGGACAGAGACACAGCCTGTCTCCCGCACAGACACTTTCTGGAAGCAGAGGCGTGCCTACAGTTGCCCCTGGAGCGTGGTGGGTGGGGCGTGAATAAGTCCTTGTGAGCCTACTGGCCACCAGGGAATCTTTAAAGGACCCCACCCTCCAGGGGGCCTGCCAGAGCAATAGGACCTCAACAGTAAGAGGCTTCAGACACAACCACTGGGACAAGAGTTCAGTGGAAGGAGGAAAAAAGTAAGTGGGTCACAAGGAGTCAGCTGAAGAGCATATCACTCATATCAGGAACCCACACAACACAAAAGTCCCAGTGCAGAAGACCCACATATAAATGCACATCATGAAAAAAATGTAGCAAAAGGCCCAATACCTTGGCCTTACCAGCCAAGAGAGAATCACAAAGAATGCCAACTACATGAAAAGACTATTTGCCTCTCTTCCACTTTGGCCCCCAATCCAGATCCCCATCCCTGGAGAAACTAAAGGTAGCAAAGTAAATTGAGGAGAGGAAGTGAGTTGGCAAGAATGATGAGCAAGACCCTCCTTCCCCATTTAGGAACCCCCCCAGCCAAGGGCCAGGCCTAAGCTGTGGAAAGAGGAAAAACTAGTGAATTAGATCTAAGATTAGTTTCAGTTTAGACTCTGTTGGGTCTTTTAATACTTAATAAGCCAAATTATCAAATAAAATATTCTTTAATTTTTTTTTACCTGAAATGACCAGACTACAGAAGGGGACAGGGTAAGGGACTTGAGAGAATGTATTTTTGAGGTGGTCATGGTGAGGAAAATTCCACCGTTTCCTGTGCATAGCTGTGGGACTCAATACTATAGTCACGAGACGTTGGTTACGAAAAGGAAACACACCAAAGCACAGTCTCATCGGCCCGGCCCTCTACACACTGAGGGCTTTGGCTGTTCCTTGCATGGGCCTGGCACAGACTGACTGATCCTTCACAGAAAGGTCTTTGTCCTTAAGATTGTTGTGAAGGATGCTGTTCTTTCCTACCTTTTACCCCTTTCCCTCTTGTATGCTGGACAGAGGAGAGTGTATCGATCAATCACTCCTTAGGTCCATAAAGACCTACCCTAAGGATTGAGATCATGGCTCCTGACATCATTACACTCAGAGTCAAAGTCCTGTCGCAATTTCTTTCTAGGTAGAGAAAGGTGGCACTTTTATTCTGCTAGCCACAGAGACATTGGATATTCAATGCTGGGTGGGGAAGAAGTGACACACTTGGGTAGAAAAGTAATTTAAAGACTTTTATAAAAACTTTCCTTGAAGAATACTAGAACACCAATCCAAAAGAACCTATGCATCCCAATGTTCATAGCAGCACAATTTACAATAGCTAGATGCTAGAAGCAACCAAGATGCCCATCAGTAAATGAATGGATCAAAAAACTATGGTACATTTACACAATGGAATTCTATGCAGCAGAAAGAAAGAAGGAGCTCCTACCCTTCGCAACAACTTGGATGGAGCTGGAAAACATTATGCTAAGCGAAACAAGCCAGGCAGTGAAAGACAAATACCATATGATCTCGCCTTTAACAGGAACCTAAACAACAAAACAAAGAAACAAGCAAAATATAACCAAAGACACTGAAATAGAGGACAGCCTGACAGTGACCACAGGGGAGAGAAGAGGGAATTTCAGGGGACATTGGGAAGGGTTCACGGGAACAAACTTAAAGGACACATGGATAAAAACTAGGGGGAGGGTGGAAATGGGAGGGAGGTGGGGAAGGTGTGGGAGGTGCTGGATTGGAAGTAAAAGGGAGAAAACTGTATTTGAACAACGATTAAAATAAAATTTAAAAAAAATTTCCTCAAAAGAAGCAAATATAGAGATTTTAAATGACTTCAACAAAGACTCAAGAATGGAATGGAATGATGTTGCCTTTCTCAAAACAATGAAAACAGCAATAAAAACGCATACCATGCCAGTAAATTTCAGGAACTCAGCAAAGCAGTTGAGTATCCCCTTTTCCTCCCTCTTTCCTCTCCTCTCCTCTCCTCTCCTCTCCTCTCCTCTCCTCTCCTCTCCTCTCCTCTCCTCTCTTGCCGCCAGGACGAACTCAAGTCATTTCTCACCATTTATCCCACCTTGTCATTTGCCCCACCATTCTTTGAAAGCAAGCCCTTGTGTCCACATGTCTTTCTTCCACAAAGACTCAAAGGAGCAAACACAAATTCCATGTGGGAACCAGAAAAGCTGAGGGTAAGTGCTAGTTGTTTTCTTTTGATTTTCCACTCTCCTGAAAGCTTATGGTTTGGTAGAAATTCTGAATTGTCTCAAAGTAACTAAAGGAAGCACAGCTGGAATTGCAATATCTAAATAAAAATGCTGCTGACCTGCTAATATTAACTAGTCTAAAAATACCAGGAAGCATGTGGTTTTCATTACAGCAACAAAGCAACTACAGTATGACAAGCAGCCTGCCTTCCAAGATTACCCTCATTTACATGATATTATGTTACTCATGGAGTTGGACTCGTGGGTTTAAAGAAAAACAAGAGTTCCACAGCAAGAGGTGAAATGAAGATGTAGGCGCTCGGCCAGCGTTTTGAGACTACGCAGGAATGATTTGTGCTCACAGTCACGGGGCCTCGCTCTGCTCAGTAATTCAGTCACTCGTCATTTATTCCACTCATTTGGAACTTCTCACACGTGGCTCTTATCACAGGTGATTGCGTACAAGATCAGGGCAGAGACTTTTTCTTGATCAAAACCACATTCCACATAGCACCTCCCATGTGGTCTTCAGCATCGTTGGAGTTCACCGTCAGCAACACACTGTAGCTGAATATGGTGCGCCTGGAAAGAGCTCAGACTTCGACATCCCAAAGCTGTGTTTCAAGCACAGCCTCTGCCTCTTTAACACTGTTTAAACTTGGGCAAGCTTTTTATTTCTCCAAGCCTCAGTTTGCTAACCAATAAAAAGGACATTTGTATAAAAAGGGATTACTGCTATTGTATTCAGAGCTAACATTCATTGCATGTTTACGACAGGTCAAGGACTCCGTGTTGTTACATATACTGTTTTATTTAATACCTACAATAATCTAATGGAGAAAGTACCAATCTTAGCTTTATTTCAGATGAGGATATGGAGGAGTCAGAGAAGTTAAGTCACTTGTCAAAGTCACACAGTGATGGCTATGCTGGGACTTGAACCCAGGTCTGACTCATGTCAAGGCCTGTGTTCTCACCTATAGAGTTTAAAGTCAACTCTAACATGACTACTGCATGCAAATAGCAAAGCAGTGAAAGGCAAAGACTATAGTTCCACCAGTTCCTTGCTGGCCCTTCTCTGGACTTCAGTTTCCTCATCTGGAAAATGGGGACCATAACAGGAAGTACCTGATAGCATGGCTATAAAGATTAAATGAGCCCTGGCTGGTGTGACTCAGTGGATTGAGCATCGGCCTTGAACCAAGGGGTTGCTGGTTCAATTCCCAGTCAGGGCACAGGCCTGTGTTGCCAACCAGGTCCCTGGTTGGGGGTATATGAAAGGCAACCAGTCTATGTATCTCTCACACACTGATGTTTCTCTCCCTTCCTTTCTGTCTCCCTTTCCATCTCTCTCTAAAAATAAATAAATAAAATCTTTAAAACAAAAGATTAAATGACCTAATATGTATAGGGACTATGGCATAATTTCCAGGGATCCTTCTATGTTTACTATATTATGATAGAAGAGTTGACATTTAGGTGATGAATAAAGTGGGAGGTGGAATAAGAGAGGGGAGGAGTATGGGAGGCATCAACAACTTCTCTATAGTTATAAAACCTTCATGGGAAACTCACACAGATGACTAGGAACAATTTCAAGGATGTTGAGTTCCTATTTATGCAGATGAAGGCATCACAGAGACATGAAAATCTTGCCACATTTACATGACCCCATAATATTTTATGTCCATAACTGATAAAACCAGCCGATATCTGGGTAAGAAATGTAATGTTAAGCAGATGTATGGCCCCACTGTAAAGGGCTAGAGAATCAGGCTAGAGCAATTCACCAGTTACCTGGTCCAAGCCCGTGCACCCCTGGAGGGGCCCCTCCCATCTGATGACATACTACATGAAGCCATGTGGTGATCCTGAGGCTGACAGGCCAGCAGATGCATTGTGATGGAGCTGACATACCTGTGTACACCTCCATAAAATCCTTTTCTGGATCATCCCACTTTGGAAGGCTAGACATATACCTAGTTGGAGGCTTCCATGAAAATAGATCCCTACACAGAAACTACACAGAAATTGGGGTACCTCTCAGCAAACTTTGCAAACAAGAAAAAGACATTCTCTCAGACATGTGATTTGAGGCAGGATTAAATGATCAGGTAGAAAATGGAAACTACTTGAAACTACTTTTCGATAATTTATGGAATTGCTGTCAACATGAAAGCCGTGGAGATTGATCAACTCACTTCCTGAGTCGGATCCAGAGGAGGAGCTTTGTCATTTGAGGATAGAACAAGGGCGCCAGGATGAACCAGTGTGCTGCAGAGTGGGAGACAACTTCATCTTGGCCTGTGTTCTGGGAGTTTGTTTCTAGGTGTGAATTTCTGGCTGTGACAAAAAATGATAAGCAAGTAAGCAAGAATTTCACCTCTTCCCAAGCTCCCTACTTTATCCCATGTATCAGATGTAACCTCAGGTTTATTATTTTTAATTTAATATGCATTGCCAGCTGAATCATGGTGTCCGGGAAATAAAGACTTACCTTACAAAAAAATGTAAAGAAGAGAATGGTGAGGCTGCTTGTGGGAAAAGATCTCTTCTTCAAAAGGCAACATAGAGAAATTGCCAACGAAGATGCAAAAAACATGAAGTTAAAATCTGGCCATAATGAGTCTTATGTCTCCTTACTTAGTGATTTTCAAAATACAGCCTTATTTTGGCAATACTATAAAAGTAATGCTGATAAGCAAGTTACTGAATCTGCATATCATGTAGACTTTAATATAGCAAGGAAATAACATTTTATTTTAAAAGCTGTTAATGAAATTTCTCTTCAGAAGGAAGTGTCTTTGGCTTAGCAAAATGCCTTGAAGAGCCATTTGGTTGTGAAAAAGTAGGCTCTAAGATAGTACTCAGAAGGAAGACCAGTAAGTTAAAGCAAAGTATATTTCTCTACATATTAATTCAAGAAAAACAGTAAGTTTCCAAAGGCAGGCTAAGACAGCAGGGACAGGATAAGCTGGTAGAAGGAATATGTAGGTAAAGACAGAAGACTCGGGGGAGGGGAGCCAGGAAAATGGAATCTGTAGGCCCAGGGAAAAAGAGCTGAGGAGAAAGAAGTTCTCACATTGGTGGAAGGAGCTGGAGGATTTCTGAACTTAGAAACTGATGGACACATTCATATTTAGTTTTGAAGAATTTGCTATGCTCTGCATCGATGCAATGCCCCTGTTTTCTCAAACCTTTTGTAAAAATGAGCTATATACAAATGCTTTCTGTGACATCAAAGGAAAAAGCAACTGAGTTCAAGTTTGAGAAAAGAAACCGCATGAAGCTAGACAGAAGTGAAATTGAGAATTTAATGGAAGAGTTATCTCACCCATAAATGGATAGAAAGATATGTTGAGTTTCCCTTTCCATGTGTGTGATAGGGTCTCATGCTGTTTTATTGGATTTCTAATGTTTGGGGTGATGATCAATAAGACTGGCAGAACTGGGGAACACCCAGAGAGAAGATGTCTGGATTACATTAAATAAGTGTCATCTCTCCTTGTGCAAAAAATCTCCCTTATTAAAGAAAGATTAGGTAGCATCACTACCTTTTCTGCAGCAAATGCCATTACCACACTATTCTAATTATCATTAGAAAAGCAGCTGGTGAAATTCAAATATAGCTTCTACAGCTGGAAAAACAGTTCTATCTCAAAAGTGATTACTCAGGATACAGCTGCCAGAGCATGATTTCTTTCTTTCTGTACAGAGAAAATTTTCCCACGAGCTTTTGGGGTGGCAGTGGAAAGAGGACCGAATCTGCAGGCCTGACGTCTGAACGATTTTGACAAAGACGTGATTTTCAGTGGGGGAGCCAAGTTTGCCTCATGTCCACCTTTCTGCTCTGAAGTGATGCCCTTTGAAGTAAGTGGATTTTAAAGATTGGAGAAGTGCTACTTGAGGTACCTGGCTGCAGAGCTTAGATTGCTGAGAGAGGGTATTCACTCCTGAGGAATTTTGCATGTGTAATGGCAGAATTACTACAGAAAGTTCTGACAGTAACTGTGTATCAAATTGCTCAACCAGTCTCTTGCAGGCAGTTGTAAAGAATTGCTTTGTAATATCCACTTAGCCGCCCTCCCCCTCAGTTCCTGCTAGAGTCTTTCCTTGTAATCTGCTTATACTTCCTACTCTCTCCTGAACTACTCATGCAAAGGCCAATGGGGACCAGCTAAGTAAGGACTGGATGACCTCTCTTCATGCCCCATCCTACCTGGCCTCCTTGTATGGCCTCTGTGAGATTACAGGTGAGCAGGTGAGGGAGACACTGACACCTGGCTGAAACCACCAGCAGGTGAGGCACTGGGGTCCTGGGAACTATGAGGGCTCCATGGATCTATCGTCATCAGTTTCACTTGTTGCCATGGATAAAGACCCTTTCCTTTGACCAAACTTGAATTGTCTCTCTGACTAGGCCTTTTTCTTTTTAGCAAGAACCCTGCTGCATCAGTTGAGCAAAAATCTCCCACCCTCAGTATCAATCTGATCAAATTCCTCATACCTCACCCTCAGTGGCCTGCCTTCAGCAAGAATCCTGTCATGGCTTTAGCCAGGCTCCCCCTTGCCTTGCTGCTTCTCCTTAGTAATTTTCCATCCACTAACCTCCACCCTGCTCTTCAACTGTATATTTCTACTTTTCCTCATTGTATTTGGAGTAGAGCCTTGTCTCTCCCCTCTACTGCAGGTGCCTCATTGCAGTAGTTTCTCTTGAATGAAGTCTTCCTTTCAGCCTTTAACAAGTGTCTGAATCATTTTCCTTGACCGCCATCCAGAGAGGCTGACTCCACAGCACACTTCCGGAAAAGCAGCCTTTGCTCTCCTTCTCAGACCTCTCAGAACTCAGAACCCCAGGTCCACGCTCTCTAGTTTTCCCTCTAAATCTCTCATTCCTCTTCATCATCAGTCTCTGAGATCAGATGCTGTTGCCTCTTCTCTGACCATGGGGCCACTGTTATCTGGCCTTCTAATGGTTTTACACACACACATCTTCCTACACATAGTGTCATAGTAACCTTTCAGACACAGCACTGACCTTATTCCCTTGATATAAATCCTTCAGCATCTCTTGATATACTCCAAGATATAATCTTATTTCTAATTCTGCAAATTTTATTACTTTTATTTATTTATTTAACCATGTATCCATTTATTCATTCATTTATTTTTTGCTATCCCCTTGCCCAAAAGCCCATTGCTGTTTCACACCCCCGAGCCTGACACTTCCCCTGCCAGGCTTACCATTCTTCTTCCTCCACATTTCTAAAGTCAGAGCAACACTTGTTTTTCCCAGAAGGCGTCCCTAACCCTCCACAGTGTGAAATGGGGGTCCCTCCTTGTGCATGAAATAATCCTGCCAGTGACTGGATAAGCAGCTTGGTGAAATGCGCCTCTCACACATACATCTCACAGAAATTACAGTTGCATGTGGTAACCTCCATGGGTGTGTTCTGAGAAGAGCCCAGCTGGAAATAGAACAGGGAAGATTTTGGTGGACATGGCTTCTTACTGTCCCTGAAACTCGTGGGAGACTCACTCAGATTGGTGGCATTGATGTTTCCTGCCCACTGTGAAATCCCACAAGGTTATGTTGAGTCTCAAGTGGGACCCTGCCAAGCTTCATATAACCCAACCACATTACTTTCAAATCCCACATCATTCATTTGTCTAGCTTGAGAAGCAGCCTATAATAAACCATGTCTCCTGCTTGTAAATCCTGGGTCTCATGACACAGCTGCCGCACTTTGCTACATTTTCCATAGGTCCACCCTGTATGCCCGTGGCATTGCCACTATGTAACAGTGATCACTGTGTTGGTCATAGCATCGTTTTACCTCCACAGTCCCAGGTGCTAGGAGGGACTGACAGCAGTGGGCTGGCCAGGGGCCATGGCAATGATCCCATGGGGCCCTAACCAATCTGCAAGTAAGATGCACTATTATCCATTACAGCATTTAGTCACAGTGGCCTGAGAGCTGCATTTCTCATCAATCAAGCTGCAAATTCCTTGAGAGCAATGGTCATGTCTCCTTTATCTTTGCAACCCAAGGAATTCTGCTTGATAAGCAGTCAATAAAATTTTGGCAAAGAAATGAATGAAACTGAACAATGAATTGCATGAGGACAGGGCCCATGTTTTGGCATCTTCCTAGCTCTTTACATAGTGCCCAAATTTAGTAGGCCAGCTGTCCCTGACTAGGAGTCTACAAAGGTAAGGGTATACCAGGTCTGTCTGGAAAAAGTCCAACTATTGTTAACATAACAAGAATGGTTTGCAACTTCAATGTAACCTGGAAGATAATGGGAGGTGCGTTTCTGGCTGGAATGGACATGTGTGGACAATGATGACTTCAATGTACTAGCCAGTAGGGGCAGTAGATGCTGCTGAGTGATGTGCTTTGTTGCCATCGCCTTCAAAATGACTGAGCAAGTAGAGCAACGAGTCTGCACCAAAATTGCGATAAGCTTGAACATTCTTCCATGGAAACTATTTAGATGATTCAGAAGGCTTTCAGGGATGATGCGATGAGTGAGGCATAAGTAATAGTGAGACACAAACACTTCGAAGATGGTTGAGAATCTGTTGAAAGGGATCCACATTCAGGAAGACCTGCCACAAGTAGAACACCCGAGAATGATGAACCTGTATGGGCTGCAATCAACAAAGATCAGCAACTGACAGCGAGACCTAGAAGCTGATCTGAGGAATTCCAGAAACTACTGTGTCCGAGATTTTGATGCAGGACTTTGGCATGAACTGTGTCATGGCAAAATTTGTTCCTTGGCTTCTGCTACCAGAGCAGAAAGAGCATCGTGCTGCAGTTGCTAATGACTTGATTCAAACTGCTGCCAATAAACCAGATTTCCTCAAGAAGGTCATAACCAGAGATGAATCAGGGGTATACTCATATGCCTGTGATCCAGAAACAAAGGTCCAATTGTCCCAGTGGAAGTTGCCTGGTTCTCCAGGCTTGAAGAAGTTATGGCAAATTCACAGCAAGATGAAGACCGTGTTAACTGTGTTTTTTGACTGGGAAGGTGTTGTCTATGACAAGTATGTCCCTCCAGGCCAAACATGTTCTTCATTGGTTGAGAGATGCAATACAACAAAAATGGCCACAGCTATGGGCAACTGGTGATTAGCAGCTTCATCACGACAACGTACCCACTCATGCATCACATCTTATACAGAGTGTCTTGGTGAAACATCAGATAATCCAGGTGACTCAGGCCCCTTACACCCCAGATTTCGCCCCCTGTGACTCTGGCTTTTCCCAAAACTAAAATCACCTTTGAAAGGGAATAGGTTTCAGACCATCGATAAGATTCAGAAAAATACAATGGGGCAGGCTGATGGTGGTTCCAACAAAGGATTTTGCAGAGTGTTTTGAACAGTGGAAAAAATACTAGGAGAACTGTGTGAAGTCCCACGGTGCCTACTTTGAAGAGGACTGAAGCGTCATTGTCCTATGTACAATGCTTCTTCTATCTTCTTCAATAAATGTCTCTGTTTTTTATATTACATATCTGGATATTTTTAATGTGTGAATGTATTATATATTTATAATATATACAATATTGCAAAAATCTGAACAGAAACTATAAGATTATACTCAAGATTGCTGTTCATAGCAGGAATTATATCATTTCAGTATTGTTCTGATTGCTTTTCATGTATTGATTTATTTCATATAATAAAAACAGACCCATAATTATTTCATATGTATTTTAGTGAGAATATGATTCACATAGAAAAGAAATAAAAGTGTTCTTGGTGCTAAGTAGTTTGAATGCCAGTGAAGTGTGACTCAATTTTGAAGAATTAAATATCACTAATATTTACTTTTATAAAAATTGTGGTCAGAATAACTATTTCCTTGGCTACATAGACTTGGCTTACACCAGGTGGATGGAAAAGAATCGGAAGACTGGCTAAGTAACTTTCAGTTACTCCATATGGATTTGGTGTTGTCAGAAAATCAAGAACAAAGAGGAGTCTTGACTCATTCATAGTTGACACCAGGAGACCACTTACTGGCCCTCACAAGAGGAGTAGTACCAACACGATGAGTAAATGAATCCCATTTCTTCACTTCCTGTCTGTTTGACCAGAAATTTCTGCATATGTTGTTGAATTAGTGGGGATACTTTCAGTTTCAAGTGATAAATATCCAATTCAAATTAACTTGAGCCAAATGAGAATTAATTGGTTCTTATAACTGAAAAGTCAAGAAGGAGTAGATTTTGAGTTCAGGCATGGCTGGATCAAGGACATCAGATTATGCCATTAAAATGCAATTGCTCCATCTTCATTTTTAGGTACAGCTTCCCCCTTTCTTATGTAAGTTTTCTCCACTTGGTAGCATAGGTTATCATCTTCAGACCAAAATGGCTCTTTATTCTTATAGTCATCAGGAGGAGAGACCCTCTTCCTGCCAGGCCCACATCAGTGACTCCAAAAAGGCCGAATAGCTTGGCTTGAGTTAGATGCCCACCACAGGATACATTACTATGTCAAGGAGAATGGCATGTGATTGTGCAAGCCAGCTGAAATTCCCAGTTCTCAGGGAAAACCATTATCTGAATGACAGACCACCAGATGTGGAGAGGAATTTCCCAACAGAAAGATGCTGGGCAGACAGAAGAGCTGTGGACATAGTAAGAGCCAAACCTGAGTGGGGTTGTCTCCTCAACTACCCTGACTGCAACTTTCCCAACTATAGTATTTCACTTTTTTCCTGAAAAATTTCCTTCTAGGTCTAATTCAAAAACATAACAAAAGGAAATGAAAAGGCTTCAAAGACAAAAACTCCTCATGGTTGGATAAGCCATGAGTCCCCAGGCATGTAATAAGATAAAAGGTTTTGAATGCTCAACTTGTAACAAATGACTTGCTCAAACTTGATGCCTTGGTTTCAGCAAAAGGTACATGTTCTTTAAAACAGATTGACCTCTGCAGCCGAGGTGGAAAGTCTATGACAGGATAATTTAAGAGCTGGAAGAAGCCAAGTAACAATTTTCATCAGGAGGCTCAAAAAATGGCATCAGTTTTCTGGGTTGGACACTGCCCAAGAAAAGCCATTACCCGGCAGTGACATGTGAAAGGTCTGCCTTGATTTCACGTGGGAGACTATTTAGTGGCGTCGAGACAAAACCTGCCAATTCCCATGGTTTGTTAAAAAACACCATTATAAGCACAACCATGAAAAAGACAAATTCGCTCCCACCACAAATGTCACAAGCTTCTCATTGAAAATGGACACGTTTGGAAGAATAAAGAGAGGACTGGAAGGAGGGGAAGAAGGGGAGGAGGGAGGAAGTGAGAGGGGAGAGGAGGGAGGGCAGGAGGGCGGGAAGCATGAATGAAGGGAGGGAGAAACAGAGAGGCTGAGAGAAAAGTGACCTTTCAGACTATGTCACATTTATGCTGAAAAGTTAATGGTTAAGAATATAGACTTTGACCAGACGCAGAAAGACAAAACTGTTATATGTGGAATATAAATATTCACAGAAGCAGAGAGCACAGTGGTGGTTGCTAGGGGCTGGGGGGAGGGGGGCAGGGGTGTGGGGAGGTGATGGGCAAAGGGTACAAAATTTTAGTTCTGCATGATGAATAAACTTTGAATGTCTACTACACAGAGTAGTGCCTACAGCCAACAATACTGCACTGTATACTTAAAAGTTGCTAAGGGAGTAAATCTTATGTTACGCATAAAGGGTCAAGAGGAAAGTTTGGAAGGTGATGGATATGTTTACAGCCTTGATGGTGAGGATGGTTTTATGCATCTGTATTTACCCTCAAACTCATCAGGTTGTACAAGTTAAATATGTAGAGTTGTCTACATAGCAGTGATACCTCAATAAAGTGGTTTTAAAAACTGCTTGCCTTAAAAGGTGATAGCTAAGGGGCAAGGGATTTGGGGACATAATGAAAATGTTCCCAAAGTGATTTTGTTGATGGTTGCATAACTGTAAATATAATAAAAGTCATTGAATTGTATACTTTAAATGGAGGAATTATATAGCATGTGAGTTATGTCTCAATAAAGCTATTTTAAAGATGATTTAGATTTTTTTAAAAGAATTGGGCTTTAGAATCAAAATTATAAGCTCAAGGTCAGGCTCTGCTACTTAATAGTCACTTGCCTTTCTAAGTCTGAGATTCTTCATCTGAAAAACAAAGAGCAAAATAATAGCACTGTTAATGATTTTAACAAACTGACATGACCAGAAGGGAGAGGGGAGGGGATAACGGGGGAAAGAAGAGGAAGGAGACAACCAGGAACATGAATAGAGGACTCATAGGTATGGACAATGGGGGGACTGACAGTGGGGGGTAGGGACAGGGAGGGGAAAGCAATGGGGAAAATGACAGGACAACTGTAACTGAACATCAGTAAAAATGTTTTTAAAAGATGCTAAAAATTCAATTAAACTAAAATAGCATAAAATAAAGTAAAATAAAATAAAATGCAGTGCTTTCATAGTACTGCACCAGTGCCAGTGCAGGTGGGGTGGGGGTGTAGTAAGTGCTCAGTAAATGAGATCTGGTATCCTTATAGGCTGAGGCACACAGCGTGTCCTGAAGCTCCATAGAAAACATCTCCTGCACAGAAAAGTTATTTAATAGAAATAACTTAGAAATACCCAGATGGAAACCCTGAATAGGCTATGCCTCTTGACTACATAGCTAGAATAGTAAACTGTGAATAGAAAATAGGAGATGGCATCTAAACATTCTCCAGCATTAATGAGATCGAATCTTCGCAGAACACTAGAGGTCCCTCTTGGCACTGAAACTTCAGCTCTCCTGATGCAGAATCCAGACTGACAGTTTTCTGCCTCAGCCCCGCTAGATGTCTCTTCAATAAAGTCCCAAACTATGAGGGCCCTGGCATCAACTCGGTGCCTGGGAATCACTGCACTAAAAGGGCCTGGGATGAGATGACCACACAATTTGCCTGCATGTGCACATGTCCTAGAGCTCCCTCCTGCTGACATGTGCACAACCCTAATGGAAGAAATCTTTTGTTTTCCAGGACCATTGCTGGGTATGTGAGCATGTGGGGGAGGCAAAGGTGACAGTGATTAATTAGGAACCATAGAGGATACCTGGAAGCCACAGTGGAGTCACTCCCTAAGAGATTAAAAATCAGGTTGCTCTCTGTGTTCAACCACCAAATCACTGGAGATGTTAGGAAATGTATAGTCACCTTAAGGAGACTGAGCAGCTCAAAGGTCAGAGCAAGACTTGGATTTGTGATGTCAGAAGAAAAGCAAAGTTACTTTTGCCAGCGGGCCATCCAGGGAAAGCTGGAGGGTGACAGAAGCATGCATGGGTCGTACAGCAGAGCAAAGGGTTCCCAGGCCCTGGGTCTGTGGCAGGTACATCCCGGTGAGGGGCAGGACCATCTCATTAACAAACCTGAAGTGCCTGAGCAGTCACATCATCACATGCCATCCTCATAAACAAGATTTCAGGTATCATTCAGAATCCTACATCCAACTGCCAAGAGAGAGAAAATGCTGCCCAACCCCCACTGGAGATAGTGGGAGCAGTTCTAGTCCCTGTATCAGGTCCGCTTCTCATTCTGAACTTCAGTCTCACATTCTGGCCCTTTCTTCAATCTCCTCTGAATTTGATAGTGTGAGTTAGCTTCCCCCAAACTCATAAACTCTAGGTCCAGAGCATTGACAAGTTTGAGGTTCTCACCCCATCTGGTTGAGGGTCATATCCTGGGTTGAGGTGCAGTCATCAAACCAATTCTATCTATAAGAATTTCCAGAGGCTGTGAGCTAGCTCCTGGAAATATCTCCTGTATATACATGGCTTCCATATTTTGGTTTCCAATCTACATAGAGTCTGAACCTTGTTTTGTTGTCAAAGCTTATTGTTTTTCAGTGTAAGTAAAACTTGTGCATTGTTGAAAGTAGGCCCCCCGTGACCACGTTGAATGAAAAGCTTTGCTGGAGAAAAATATTCAAGGATTATATATTACTTGTATTCTTTGGGCCTTCTTTCTTATGAACAGAGGATAACTCTCATAACCTCTTGGCTAACACCAGCAGTTAAATAACAAAGGCCAAAATGACCATTCATTCATTCATTCATTTACCCCCTCACTCAGAAATGTATTCATTCTTTCAACAAGTATTGAGTGAGCACTTGCTACAGCCAGATGCTGTCCCAAACTTTAGGGACTAAGCAATTAATTAGAATTAGAGAGACCAAAACTCTGCCCTCAGGGAGCTATTAGTTATGGTTATGTACACATAGCTAATAAGCAAACATGTAACTGAAGTACAGAACGTGTCCCATCTAGATGAGTGGAAAGAAGAAAACAATGCGGGAAAGGAGCACCAGAAATGCAGGTGATGGGCATGGTCAGATTATGCTGCACTGAGAAGGTGACAGTTGGGTTTGAGCCATGTGGTTATCTGAGAAAAGGCCATTCCAGTAAAGGGAACAGCAAGTTCAAAAGCTGTGGGGTGAAAACATCTTCTAGAGAGTCCAGTGTGGCTGGACTGCAGTGGGGAAGAGGGAGAAGGCAAAGTCACAGGTGTGAGATAGAAAGTGGGAATTTGATCGAGCCAGGCATTGTGGAAATGTAAACATAACCTGAAGTAAAGAGCATGGTAATGATTTTTCTCACTGCACAATCAAGACTGGGTTTCACCACACACACACACACACACATAGAAAGTCTTTTGTTACTACTTTTAGTGCAACAATTAAGATTATGAACAGCCCACTGAAGTAATGTCTACATGGAGGTGTAAGTCATGCCTCTGTGGTGACAATCTCTTCTGCCCTGTGGCTCCTCCCCTCTCAGCTCCTTGCTTCATATCCCTGGTGTGGCTCTTTCCACATTGTCATATAATTACTTGTGCACTTGTCTGCTTTTTCCCCTATTATGAAAGCCTTTAGAGCAAGGACCTCACTCATTTTTGTAACTCTAGCACAAGCTAAAAGTTCATTAATGAAATGCATTAATCTTAGGAACTCAATAATTGCCTTCTCACTTGAGCTCGATTATTGTATATTTGGGCAATTGCTGTTCACTTCATTAGAAGCGGAACCCTCAATAAATCACATTTTAAAAAATGTAATACACAACTACTTTTGAGAATAAAAGTATAAATAACACAATAAATCACTTCCATAAGTTCAACACGTTATCTGAATGTGGTAACAAAATGTAATGCAGATAGCAGACTTTGGATCAATGAACTGACCAACATGTTGAAAATTAAAGAACACAGAAGCAGTCTGATTATACTTCAGGATGGCTGATTACATTTCCAGGCATGAGCTGATTCCCTAGATTAACTACATACACAAGCACAATCAATAAAAAGCATTGCCTGCCACCTTGGCATCATGCCTAGGGACCGCATGCTCACTGGAGTCCGACAGACCCGGGTTCTACTCTCAGCTCTCTTATTTATCAGTTTGGTGACCCTGGGAAACTTAACCTCTCTGGCCCTCAGTTCCATCATCTGTATAAAAAGGGGTCATAATAATACCATCCTCATAGAGCTCTTAAGTATGATAAATGATATAAATGGTGAAAAGTACCTAGCATGATTCTGGACAAAGCATTCCACCTACTGTTGTCCATTAGAATGGACAGAATAAGCCAGTATACATACTTTATCATACTCTCCAACTCTCATTTGGCTTTCTTAGTTTTCATAATTGCAACTCTTTCTTTAAAATACTGTTATAAAGGACTACAAACCAAAATCTACAGTAACGGATATTTGAGCAGGTTTATAATGCCTTAGCTACAATTTCAAAACACAGACAACTTACAAATTTAAAAGTTTTTTCACAGCTTTTTAAAAAGTAGAACCTGAGCTGACCTAAATCCCTGGCTATAAATCCTCACTGGAACTCCTGCGAAAGTCAATTTAGTCTTTATTTATCCCTCTTGCTTGTGAATACTTATGGGTTTGCTGCAAAAATACTAATGCCTTTCGTTATGAGGTATGTATGGCCTCAGATTCTGCTGGGGTGCTGCATACACACAGTGCATGGTCTGTATTTCTTTGCTAAGATCCTAAAAGTCTGGCTACCAGGGTTTCAAATGAGAACACGTGGGCCTGCAGACTGGCAGCTCTGAGAGGCAGGTCCTGTGCATTGCTCATGTGCCGGGATTGGCAAAGGCCCTCATTTAAACTGACTGTGGTGTTGACGGCCCAGATTCTGGCTTACTATAAAAGTCAGGCTTCTGGCCAGACAACTTCCTCAAAGCACAAGAGAAAATGCCTTTCTGAAGAAAGGCAGTTTCTTTCAGTCACATCAAATCAAAAACTATACTGAGTTGACACTGGCTGCTGCTTTCCTGGAGAATGTTGAATACCAGGATGATACCAGATTCCCGACAGCTACAGAAACCACCCCACCTCTCTGGGCATGATGACCCCGGACACAAGTCAACATCATACCAGGCAGTTAAAAAGGCAATATTTTGTCTTATGTTTAAGGAGCTTTACTCTCACAAGCTCACCTGGCATTTTGTACCCAGCATTTATCTGTTTGTCTGAATGGATTATGGATTACTTTGTGAGCATAATAACTGGCTGTGGTTATGCTTCCTATTTGGGGGAAGTGAGGGAGCCATGGACAGGGAAATTGCATGCATGCTGGGAAGGCTGAATGCATCAAGGACGTGGTAATCGGTCTGGATGAGGGAGTGAGAAGCAGGGTGGGGTGAGAGTGGGAGTGACTACAACTTAGGTGGGCACTGCAGTTTTATTAATTTTTTTATTTTTCAATTATAGTTGACACACATTATTATATTAGTTTCAGGTGTACAGCCCAGTGATTAGTCATTACCTAACTTACTAAGTGACCACCCTGATAAATCTCACACTCATTCAACAGCACACATAGTTACGACAATATTCTTGACTGTATTCCCTAGGCTGTACTTTACATCCCCATGACTGTTCTGTAACTGCCAATGTGCACTTCTCAATCCCTCCATTTTCTTCCACCCAGCCCCGCAACCTCCTCCCATTTGCAACCTCAAAACATTCTCTGTGTCTGAGTCTATTCTGCTCTGCTTATTCATTTTGTTTTTTAGATTCAGTTGTTGATAGATATGTATTTATTGCCTCTTTGGTGTTCAGATTTTTTATCTTTTATTCCTCCTTCTTCTTAAAAAAGAACCTTTAACATTTTAAGGTATTTTAATTAAAATGCCTTCAGGCACAGCACTCACCCAAGGTGGCTGCTATTCCCACCACAACCTAATATTTTCTGTTGTCTTGAGCATGTTAAACACCTGGCCCTTTTGGCCCGAGCTGGAACTTTTTTTCTTTCTTTCTTTTTTTTTTTTTTTTTTTTTTTTTGGTGGTCGAAGGAAGAAGCTAATGTTTGTTGTGCGTTATGAAGGAATTTGGGGGGTAAATAGAAAAATCTGAATATAATTTGTAAATTACACTATTATAACAAAGTTAGTCTGCTGACTTTGATCATTATACTGTGATATTTGAAGGGGGTAATCTTATTTTTAAGAAATACACACCGGCAAGGCCATAGTAATCAAAACAGCATGGTACTGACATAAAAATAAAAGACATACAGATCAGTGTAACAGAACAGAGAGCCCAGAAATAAACCCAGGCCATATGGTCAATTAATATTTGACAAAGATGGCAAGAGTATACAATGGGGTAAAGATAATCTATTCAATAAATGGTGTTGAGAAATTGGACAGATATGTGCAAAGAAAATGAAACTAGACCACTTTCTTACACCACACACAAGAATAAACTCAAAATGGATTAAAGACTAAAGATTTGAGTTAGACTCAAAATCATAAAAAGCCTAGAAGAAAACATAGGCAGTAAAATCTCAAGCATTTCTTGTAGCAATACTTTTTCTGTTACATCTCCTTAGACAAAGGAAACAAAAGAAAAATAAACAAATGGGACTACAGCAAACTAAAAAGTTTTTGCACAGCAAAGGAAACCATCAACAAAATGAAAAGACAACCCACTGAATGGGAGAACATCTCCACCAATACATCTGATAATACATATGAGTTCACTCATATGTGGAATCGACTGAACAAAATAAAAGAAATAAAAACAGACTCATAGATACAGAGATAAGACTGACAGCTGTCAGAGAGGAGGGGGTTGGAGGATTGGGTGAAAAAGGTAAAGAGATTAAGCAAAAAAAAAACAAAACAAGATACCTCGGAGACACAGACAACAGTAGGGTGATTACCAGAGGGAAATGGAGGTGGGGAGGAGGTAGAAGAGGATACAGGGGAGATAAATGGTGATGGAAGAAGACCTGACTTTGGGTGGTGAACACACAGTACAGTATACAGATAGCGTGTTATAGAATGGTATACCTGAAACCCATGTAATTTTATTAACCAATGTCATCCCAATAAATTCAGTTAAAATATACATGATGAAGTGTATGAGGGTTAAGGGTAAAGATAAAAATCCAGATCTATATAATCATAATCTCCAGAAGTAAAGCCCAGAGAGAGGCATTTGTAGGGAACAGTACAGGGGATTGTCAGGCACACAAAATTTGAGAAGCAATGAACTTTATATATCACTGCTACTCAAAGTATATGCTGTTGACTACAGCTCTGGCCTCACCCAGGGGCTTGTTAGAAATACAGAATCTCAGGTCCCACATGATCTGACTGCATCTGAACCTGCAAGTTTAATACCATCCCCAGCTGATTCCTGTGCCCCTTAAGGTTTGAGGGGCCCTGACCTATATGTCACCTGTTTACAGATGCAGACATTATGGGCGAATGAAACTCATTTATCAATAAAGACAACAGCTTTTTTTTCCTGTTATCTTCAGTTGCCTTCAAAGGCCAGGGTGAAGGAAGGATGGATAGAAGGGCAGCTTCGGCAGACATGCCTGTCATTTATAACTACTGCTGCTGTCCATTCCTCTCAGATGGAAAATTTACTGCTTTTACCAAAAGTCACTTTAGTCCATCAGGGAAGTACTTGATGTTCTCCCTCCTAGACTTGTTGCCTGGGTGAGGCGTGTCGCCCCCAGACAGGCACACCCTGGATGTGTCTAGACACTTGAAATGGCATAGCAATTTTCGCCAGAGCTGGAACTGCAAGCTTAGTCTCGTACAAAAAAACCTCTTCTTGCCTCAGAATATGTGAAGTGGAACTGAACTTCCAGTGCTGAGGACAAGGCTTCTTCTCACCACGAAGCATCCTTTCCCACAGAATGTTCCAAAGAACATAGCTTCATAGATGTTCCTGGCAAAAAAGGATTCTGTAACTAAATGAGTGTGGGGAACACTGTATTTTCTATTTCTCCTCTTGGAAACTGAAGATCACATTAGCATGTAAGTACTCTGAGAAGTCCTGCATTGAAGGGGAAAAAAAAGTCTGACTCTGGTCTAGCAGAGTTCCCCAAATATATTTATGGACTCCTTTTTCATCCAATACTTAATATTTTCTAGAACAAATGTTTTAAGGAAAAAATTAGGAAACACTATGGTGGAGAATTTATATACAAAGGAAGAACTCAGTTCCATAAATAGAAAGTTAAAAGGAGAAAAAAATGGCAGTTTTAATACACATCTAAAAATACTGGCAGGGCCTCCTAAGGACTTGGGATGATAGAAAGCTCCCAGAAGAGTTGTGTGTGACCCTTCCATCCTGCCAACCCCATGTCCATCCCACCACCAAGTCCTATTTCACTTCCTCGATATCCCACTTCTTACACGCCCACTGCCTCCACCCTGGCTCAGGTTACCTGGACTACTGCAGTAGTCTATTGATGGATCTCTCTGCTTCCACTCTTGCCCCCCTAACCTATTGTCCACACTGTTTAAAACCTTCCAGGAGATGCCCCTTGCCAGGAAGAAAACTGGCCTGGCCTTCCCTGGCCAGCTCATCTTTACTGATCTACTCGTTCTCACGCTCCAGCCACTCTGGTCTTCTCCTGTATTCTCTCTACCTGGAAATCTGCTTCCCGGCCCCGTTTTGTCTATTTATCCTCCAGATCATTATGCAAAAATCATTTCCTCCAGGAAGGCTTCCTTGATTTGACAGCCTAGGTCAGAGCTACTCAAAGTGCAATCCAGGGTCCAGTGCCAGTCCACAAGCTGTTCTCAAGGAGATAAGTGCAGAAATTTAGAAGTAAGCATTTAGAAAATGTATAGTATTTTAATATTACCATGATATTCAAGCACTTGATCAGTAGACTAACCCTCTTGAACAGAGTGAAGACCAGGCCAGGCGTTGTCAAACTCACATGGTCAGTCACACGTGGCACCAACTGCATACAGCGCATGACAGACGGGAGGAGAAAACTGGTCCTTCAGCGCTGCTGCACGTTCTCACAGCACCAGGCTCCTTCCTTTCAAAGCATTTACCACAACTGGAAATTTTACATATATGTTTGCGATTTATTTTTTTCTTATCACTTCTCTCTCACCCAGACTCCTAGCTTCGTGAGAGCCAGCCAGCTTGTTGCTGCTCACTGTTGTGTCCTCCTAGCCGAGCATAGCACCTGGCACCTAGGTGACACTCCCTCAATGTGCCTAGTTAATAAGTGGAAAGAGTGAGCCCTGCCGATTTTAACTGTGTCACTGCAATATTACTCTTAGTACTTACTGGGTCCCTGTAGCTGACATATGAGGGAAAATGGCAGGTGAAGGTGACAGGGGGATAAGAGAAAAATTATTCCATTTCATGAACTCAACCAGACCCTTTCAGACTCATTTCAGTGGCATAATGGATGTAAAATGAAAAGTGGCCATTGTTGTTTGAAAGAGTACAAAGGAACATTTTGTCTTTGGTAACTCAGGTCTGTAATCTTCTACTGTCACACCTCATGGGTGTTCTGTGAGATATTTATATTTTACTCTAATTAAGTAACATCAGAAAATATTATTGCCCTTAAAGGAACAGAGCTGGGTACATGCCCATTTTCTGCAGTGCTGTATTTCCTCACATAGCTCTCCCCTGCCCACCTTTGCTCCCAGCTGTTTTGCTGATAGAAAGAAGAGAAAGAGGGCCGGTGTGCTGGTGTGGCCCTGACAGCTTAGCTTCTGGCTGTGACTTCTGGCAGCTGCGGGACCTCAGAGTGTAATTTCCTCCCTGGTGGGTTATCACAGTCAAACAGCCCTGACTAATCAGAACGTCACGGGATGCAGATACTCAGTTTAATTTAAAGAGATTATTCTGAAACAGCTCTGAGTAGGACATTTGGACTCCTGGGCCCCTAACTATTAGCACAAACAGGACCCAGAGGCAGCTGGAATCTTGAACTTTTTCCAGGACAGCAAAGAAGTTTTCTTTTTTTATATATATATATTTTATTTATTATGCTATTACAGTTGTCCCATTTTCCCCCCTTCCTCCCCTCCACCCTGTACACCCTCTCCCACCCAAATTCCCCCCTTTAGTTAATGTCCATGTGTCATACTTATAAGTTCTTTAGCTTCTACAGTTCCCATACTATTCTTACCCTCCCCCTATCTATTTTCAACCTACAATCTATGCTACTTATTCTCTGTACCTTTTCCCCCTCTCTCCTCCTCCCACTCCCCTGTTGCTAACCCTCCATGTGATCTCCATTTCTGTGGTTCTGTTCCTGTTCTAGTTGTTTGTTTAGTTTCTTTTAGTTTTGCTTTAGGTGTGATTGTTAAAAAGTGTGAGTTTGCTGTCCTTTTACTATACATGTCTTTTCTTTATCTTCTTTTCTTAGATAAGTCCCTTTAGCATTTCATAAAATAAGGGCTTGGTGATGATGAACTCCTTTAACTTGACCTTATCTGAGAAGCACTTTATCTGCCCTTCCATTCTAAATGAGAGCTTTGCTGGATAGAGCAATCTGGGATGTAGGTCCTTGTCTTTCATGACTTGGAATACTTCTTTCCAGGCCCTTCTTGCCTGTAAGGTCCCTTTTGAGAAATCAGCTGACAGTCTGATGGGAACTCCTTTGTAGGTTACTGTCCCCTTATCTCTTGCTGCTTCTAGGATTCTCTCCTTCATTTTTACCTTGGCTAATGTAATTATGATGTGCCTTGGTGTGTTTCTTCTTGGGTCTGAGTTTTTTGGGGCTCTCTGAGCTTCCTGGATTTCTTGGAAGACTGTTCCCTTTGCCAGATTGGGGAAGTTCTCCTTTATTATTTGTTCAAATATGTGTTCAAGTGTTGCTTTTCCTCTTCCCCTTCTGGTACCCCTATAATTCGGATGTTGGAACATTTGAAGATGTTCTGGAGGTTCCTAAGCTTCTCCTCATTTTTTTGAATTCTTATTTCTTCATTATTTCCTGTTTGGTTTTTTTTTTTCCTTCCTTCTTGTCCACTCTATTGTTTTGAGTCCCAGTTTCCTTCCCATCACTGTTGGTTCTCCGTGCATCTTCCTTCATCTCTTTTATGGTAACCTGCATTTTTTCATGTAATTTGCCCCCAAAGTCAAGCAATTCTGTGAGCTTCCTGATCACCAGTGTTTTGAACTGTGCATCTGATAGGTTAGCTATTTCTTGGTCACTCAAAAGGATGAGTTCTGGGGCACTGATTTGTTCTTCTATATGAGCCATTGCTCTCTCTTTTTTTCCCCGGTCTGGTCGCTCTTGTTATGGTGAGGGGCGGAGCCTTAGGTGTTCACCAGGGCTGGGCACCCCAGTTGCTAGATTATGACACTGTATGTGGGGGCAGGGGCAGGGGCAGGAGGGAGCAATGGCGGCAACCCCTGGGATCTCAGTCCCTTCCCTGGGATCCTGGGCTGCACGCTCCACCCTGGTCCACAATCACTGCCTCACTGGGTCCGCCAGCTGCTACTTGTGTACTCAGGGCCCACCAGCTGCGTGCCCCAGATGGCTTACTCACTTCCGGTTGCCTTAGGTGCCCAGTTCCCCCCACACTCAGTGCACTGCGACCCGCGCTCTTCTCCGCCCCTCCTACTGGCCTGGATGAACGGGTCTACTTCAACTTCTTGGTTGACTGACTTCCATCCAGATAAATTCTCTGTCAGTTCTGAGTGTTATTCTGCCTCTAAATTGTTGTTGTTCTAATCTTCATTGTGCGTGGAGGTACGGTGTATCCACCTATGCCTCCATCTTGCCGGAAGTCTGCGAAGTTTTCATATAGTGAAAAATGCAATGGATGGCATCCAAGTCTTAGCCCAGCCATGTGAAAGGGCCTCCTGGCTCCTGGCTTCGAGTTCCTCATTTGTTAAAAAAGAGGATTAACCAGATCACTTCTGCCATGCCTTCTAGCTCTAAAATTCTCTGACTGGAATTTTGGAAGCCTCTTTTAGCTCTCAAATTTGGGGCCTGATTCGAACTCCTCTAGGATGTAAGCTTCAGGAATGCTAAGGAACTCTGTATCTGCTCTATAGCCTCCCTTTGGTACTGAGAGAGGCTGCAAAAGTTAAATTTAGATAAAGGACTTCACCTTTTGCTACTCACTGAGTGTAAGCTTTCTTCTGAAAAGTCTACAATAAATCATCTACCCTATGCCTAGTATTGTGCAAATGAATTTGTTTACAAAATCCCAAGATTCAGAGGTCTAAATAACTCTGCTTTCATTAATGGAACATGTATATAGCACTCATGTTATTCCCCAACACAGTGTGCCCAGACACAATGGTCCAGGGTCAAATCAATTTCTGAACTCCTGTATGATCCCCTCTCATTGATCAATGTATCGCCTTGCAGAGGATACATCAGAGCCTAACATGTCCTGCACTGAGGAAAACCCACTGACCTATGCTTGCTCTAGCTCAGGGGTGGCAAACTCATTTTTACTTGGGGCCACATCAGCCTCGAGGTTGCCTTCAAAGGGCTGAATGTAAGTTAGGACTGTATAAATGTAACTACTCCTTAACTAGGGGAGAGGAGCTCAGTGCTGCTGCTGAGGAGAAATAAGAAGCCAGCCAGATAAAACAAGGCAGAGGGCCGGATTCTGCCAACGGGCCTTATGTTTGCCACCTGTGCTCTAGCTTCTCTCAACACTTAACCACTGAAGTCTTTTTTTTCCTCTGAAACATTTATTAACATTTACTAAACAAGAGCTCCACCGAACACATGTGGGAAATGCTGCTCTAAGCACCATCCACCTGGTAGATGCAGGTTGTTTCTTAAAAAGGCCAATTCTTCAGCCCTGCCCCAGACTTCCTGCATCAGCATCTTTGGAGGAAGATCCCAGAAATCGTTCTCACAGCTCCTTGTGTACCAGAGCTGATGAGTAGCGACTTCCAAGAACAGAGTGTTAAAATTCCAGGAATTTTAGCAATTTGTGAGCCACTTGACTTCATATTGGTAAACTGAATTTTTCCATGGTGGAAGAACTTACACCATGAAAAATAGCAAATGCTTTTTCCAGGGCTTTTTGTTTTCTCTCCCCCAGATCACTGGTTATTAGACATTAATCTGTAAAGATCTTCTTCTGGTAATTATGTACAGTACAGTTTGAGAACCACTGATAATGCAAGTATGTGATGTTATCAGAAGGCCTTATGTGTTAAAACTATGTCAAAATTTCAATCACTAGTTTTCCCATGGCTTTTAGATATTATAAGAAAATGAGGTTAAAATTCAGTAGGAACTATCTAGGAATAGAAATAATCAAGTAAGCAGATTCACATCACCATGAGGAAGTTTTTGCATTTATAAACTTTGTAAACTGCAACATGAGGAGACCTTAATGACAGCTATGGCTTTATGATGGGCTATTGAAAATTCAGGAGGTATAAAAATACTCAGAGACAACCATCACTTTTTCTTCTTGATTTTACAAACTCCTCTTCACCAGCACATTTTGGATTGTAAGGAAACATACCCCACACCTGTTGAGATTCTAGCTGGGCTCCTTGGTCCCCAGGGTGCCTAGGTGGGGGTGATGTGGTGCATTATTTCTTCCTTAAAAGGGATTCCTCTGACAGATCCAATTACAGTTATGATTCCATGTGTGATAGCAAGCACAGAGCTCAGGGGGATCTTTCCTTTATTCCTCTGGCTCAGACAAAGTACAAAATCCAATGACAGAACCAGACTGGATAGTGAGACTGGAAAGTTTGCATTTCCACCTAACATTTGTCCTTCAGTTCCCTCTGAAGGTGACGCTGGACTGACTGCTGGACTCGGTATGGTTGTATTTGAACAGCTTACCTGGCATGAACACACTCCACTGGGTATCATATCCCAGGCCACTAGAATTCTGGCTCACCATCAGCAAGTATTTAATCATTACGACTCCAGCAGTTCATTTTGACAGCCAGACACAAGGACACTGCCTGCCTCTCCTGTAAATGCCAAGTGGTATATGCTTAAAGACAGAAACCTCTCTTTTTCCCCATGCAAGCCTAAGGCTTCCTGACAGCCTGAAATACACCCGAGGCAATGTGACTACTAGAGGGAGAGAGGAGGGGACCCTAGGTTTACTGAACATTTTGACACTTACCAAGCTCTGCTCAGGCATTTTGTATACTATCCTAGGCAAGCTTACAGCAAACATAAGAGATTTTTGTGTCCATTCTTTTCCTGTCCTTTTAAACCAAGGGTAAAAAATTAAATGCCACCCTAGCTGGCGTGGCTCAGTTGGTTGGACATCATCCTGCAGACTGAAATGTTTCTTGCTCCACTCCGGTCAGGACACATGCCTAGGTGGGTGCAGGTTCAGTCCCCAGTCAGGGCGTGTACCAGAGGCAACCAATCGATGTTAAGTCTCCACCGCTCAAGCTGCTTTGTCTTTCTCTCCCACTCCCATCGATGTTTCTCTCTCCTTTCCCTTCTCTCTAAAATCAATAAAAGAGAAA
This sequence comes from Phyllostomus discolor, assembly GCF_004126475.2. Classification (NCBI taxonomy): domain Eukaryota; kingdom Metazoa; phylum Chordata; class Mammalia; order Chiroptera; family Phyllostomidae; genus Phyllostomus; species Phyllostomus discolor. Next base: position 152,261,541 of record NC_040904.2, read on the forward strand.
AAATTACTCTAGAAAAAAATTAATGTCTTTAGGACTAGCCAGTTAAGTAAGTGAAGTGAGCCAGATGAAACAGTAGAAACACAACTAAAACTGGTGACTCCTCAGTAGGAGGCAGACAAAAGAGAGTAGCGGAGACTATGACAAAATCTGATTTTCATGGCAGTACATAAAATTTTCAAATGAAGACAAATGAGTCAGTTAAAAAAAACTCTGTGGGCCAAAAAAATATATATGCGGGCTGGATTTGGTCTCTGGTCTGCTATTTCGCATCATCTGCTTTTCACACAGCCCACCCAAGCACCTACTGCTTCCCAGAGGCCTAAAACAACAGATATAGGGGGGCTGGTTCTAGGCAGCAGTGCCCACCCCCTCACACATCCAGTCTGTGCTCTAGCTTTGCACATTTACTTATTTCTGGTTCTGCCATTTGGGTCAGTGTGCCGGCCTCTGGAAGTCTCTATTTAGGTGAATTTCTCTCTTCTTCGTTTTTATACTCTCGAACAGTATTTTCTCCGTTCTCAGCTCAGCTCAGTCTCTGACACTGTTGTCATCCTGTAGTCACGTGAAAAACTTCCTAGCTCATCCCCATCCTTACAAACACCAGCTCTGAAACCTAAAAATGGGTGGGAATGGAGTGGGGAGCATTTCCTGGAGGAAAATGAGCCAGTCCCCATTTCCAAGTGCAGAATTTGAGATCTAGGTGAGCCAGGCAGTTCAGCTAGTGCAGTGAAGCGGATGTATTTTGGACCTGTGTTTGTTCCTCCTCCCAAATCCCTTTCTCAGAGAGTCTCCCTTTTCCATTAATGTGCTCTGAACTGGCCAGGCACCTGTAGCCTACCTGGGATAGAGCTTTGCACATTTACTTATTTCCTTGAAATTTCATAGAAATGTTGCTATTTTATAATATATTTGCATTTCTTAGTAAAAATATTTTTTCCTTCAGAGAAAAAGGTGTTTCAGAAATATTAGCTATATTGTTATGTCTTCCCACTCTCCAGGCCCCGGACCACACCTCTGGGGACACATACACTTGTCACGCCTGTGACATCAGTATTCCCATCCCCTCCATCAGCACCTCTGGGCCACCCCCAACCCCAGATTGCTGATGACTACCACCCCTGTCACAAGGGGAATCCTCACATTGGGGCTCATGACATTTTTCCCGAGATCAAACTGGCAAAGGCAGTTATGGCCTCTATGTAAATTTCTATTATAAAGAAAAATTAATCAATAGAATAATTCATTGATTTTTTTACCTAAAAAAAAATCAAAAGCCTCCAAATCTGTTAAATTCTTGCTTATTTTTCAGATCAGATAAGTGAGCTTAAGGCTCTATCACTTAAGCCACTTCGTCAGCAGGAAGGTGAATTCTCTAGTCACCAAGTTGGACTTGCCCTCTCCACGCTGTCAGTGTACTTATTCTTTGTCACGTATTATTTATGTTTTACCTATAATGAATCACTGGTTAAAGATAAAGAGCATTGAAATTAAAATCATTGTGGAGCTGTAACTTTGTATTATCCTATATTAATTCAGCAAATTCATCACAAGATTTTTTTTTATCAAATGTATAGGTTATATGCATCTGATCAAAATGTTATATACTACATCAAGATGTATCTAGTGCTTTTTAAAAATTCAATGCTAAAATTTAAAGCAACTTTTACACCCAATTTGGCTTTTAATTTAATGGGAATAAACCCTTACATATGTAAAATGTGTTATTTAATTGCAGAGGTGTGCTTATAAATAACAGCCTAAGGCTTTCTGTCTTATCAGATAAATTAAGGTAGGGGAAAAAACTCATTTTAAAATTAACCAGTTAATATTTATAGCTCAAATGTTGAGTCTGAGCATCAAATTTTAGGGAAAAAATGTCCATTTTCATGTTGTAATTTAAATTTCAGTCTACATTTGTAAAAAATGTTTATTTCTCAAGCAAAATGTAATTGACTTTAAAATATATTTTAACATATTTTATATAATTGAAAGGAAATTAAATGACTGTCACTTACCACTGATTAAATATGTTAGAATTAAAACAAAATATATTTTTAAATAGTTGGACATTATGACATTTAAAATTAAGTTCAAAATATTTAAAATAAATTTTTCAGAAAATGACTTTTTTATCATATGCAACACAGATATTTTTAAAGGAAGTTCTTAAGGTTATGAATTAATATGAAAATGGTTTGGAACTTAGAAACATTTTGTTAAATTTGCTTTCATGTAAGTTTATACAGAGTGGGGCAAAAATAGATTTACACAAGACAGTTTATTCTTATATTGTTATTTACTACTTATTGTATTATTTTCCATATCAACACTTGTATACCTGCTTTTGCCCAACCCTGTATAACATGGAGCATATGCTCTTTAAAAGTTTTTTCACATTGAAATAAAGCCCCAAAGAAATGATTCCCAAATGATGGATTGTTCAACCCATAATAGACAAATATTTGTAGGCAGTTTAACCATTTTATCAAATTATTTTAATATAACTATACAGATAAATATCTACTTTCCAGGGGATGTAGATCATTATGCTTTTTGTAGCATCTTAGCCAAAGTTTCAGCTGAGGTACCCACATTATAGGTTTAAGATGTCATATTATAGTTTTGGGCGTTGACACTGTAAGTGTACAAAATTTGTAAAGGAAATATCTGAAACCCATCCATGATATTTATATGCTCATTCAGGTTAAAGAAATACAAAGACGAGGGATTTATGAAGAGATTTGCTTGTAGAACACGACTGTGGTGCTGGGTGTCAGGGCGCAGGTCACGTGTCCTTCCGCAGGAGACAAGGGGTGCATGAACACTCCGCTTAGACGGAGGAGGCCATGGGAGAAAGCCAGCAGAGGGTCAGCCATGGGACTTTCTAGAGGACTGGAAGGAACCTAGCAACAAGAAGTTGGAGGGAAAAGTTGGATGTCTACTGGTCCCAGCGGGAGTCAAAAATGACTACATGAATCCTATACAAGGCAGTCAAAAAACTTTTTCTAGAAAGGGCTACAGAGTAAATATTTCAGCCTTCAGAAGCTGCAGGCTCTTTGTCGCAACTACTCAACTCACAGGTATAGTGTGAAAGCAGCCACAAACAAGCCATAAACAAATGGCCGTGGCTGTGTTCCACTAAAACATTGTTAACAAAAACAGGTAGCGGTGCTGGATGCGGCCCACTTTCACATCTTGCCCAGCCTGTCGCGTGCAATGCCAGCTCCTACAACTGTTGCTTTTCTTGAGAACCTTCCTCACTGCTCAGTTCTCCTCTTTCCTCTACTCCTGCCCTAGAAAAGTTAGACACTGGCCAGCAAGCTGGATGGAAGAGAGGAAAGTCAGAGGAGAAGAAATAAAGAAACAGCAACAACCCCTTTTTTCTCCCAGCAAGCTTGCGGCCTGAGGAAGACAAAACTGGGGAAAATAAGAATATTTGACTTGAAGTCCAATTCAGAAATCTTGAGCTGAACACACTTCATTTCTGCACTGAGACTATATATCCAGCTTAAAATGACAATTGATAGATCTGTTTATTACCTATGAGTCAGTAGAAAAGTCATGGGGCCAATGAGGAAAAAATTTAAATGATATGTTAATTAAATCACACTTGCTTTTCCAAAACACCGCCAGTGGCATACACCATTACAGAGCCCAGCATTTCCTTCCCTTAGCTGAAGACCCCCCGCTGTAATGGAAAACCAAGTGGTGATGTCACCCATCCCAGTCCCTTTTCACACACTCTTCAACGAGAAGGCAACTCCGCAGCGTTGATGTTATCGTCATATCCAGTTGCTCCAACTGTCCATAGCAGATATATGATTATAGAAGATACATAGGGGGTTTTGCCTTCAGTAAATATCATGTCTAATTTATGTCTTTCTGTGAGTAACGTGCACACATCCAGTGAGATGCACTTAGTTCTCCAGCAGGGGCACGTTTCTAAGGGTCCTCCTTCCTTCTGCAGGGTTCCTGTCACATGGGAGAAAAATGAGACATGACACCACTGGAAAGTCTATTTGTGGCCTGTGATTCAAGCAAATGCCTGACTGTAGTGGGTGCTGATCAATTCATTAGTGGTTCTTGAACCATAGCCTGCCAAAAGCCAATAGCCAGAAGTTCCTCTAACTCTATGCTGCATGGGGCCTGTCCAACATTTGCAGGGATCAGCGGGGACCTCTTGAGCAGGAAACTTCACTCCCAGTTTTAAGGCCAGAACAGCCAGCAGTATGAGAATCTATCTGGCTTCTGCTAAAGAAATCAAAGAAAGTTTTATTTTGTTTTCCATTTTCTATGCTAAAAGTTTTTTAAACAAACAACATCACTGTGTACTGATCTTAGTGGCTCTGTTCTGTGGGTGGTACAGCACTGGGTGATCTAACTCACACTTCACCCACAGTCTCCAAAATGGCTTTCCCAGGACTTCACTCTTTCCAGTGCCCATCACACAGACTCGTTTTTGCTTGATGATGGGGTACAGTAGTTCCCTCTGATTCAGTTTCAATTTCCACAGTTTTTTAACAGTCACCCAAAGTTAACGGAGGTCTGAAAATACTGCATGGAAAATTCTAGAAATAATTTATAAGTTTGAAATTGCATGCTCTTCAGTAACATGGTTGCATGCCATGCCTTCCCAGTCCATCACGCCCAGGACAGGACTCACCTCTTTGTCCAGCACATACATGCTGTGTACACTTCCCGCCATTTGTCACTTAGTAATTGTCTGGGTTACCAGATTGACTGTCAAGAGATCACAGTGCTTGTGTTTAAATAACCCTTATTTTACTTAGTAGGGGCCCCAAAGTTCAAGAGCACTGATGCTGGCAATTCAGACATGCCAGAGAAAAGCCGTAGAGTGCTCGCTTTAAGTGAAAGGTGTGCGTGCATAGGGAAAACGTATGTTTGGGTTCGGTACCATCCATGGTTTCAGGTGTCCACTAGGGATCCTGGAACACATGCGCTGCAGATAAGGGGCACTATTGTAATTCTACTTAATTATGGCATTTATTAGGGAGCTCTTTTGTAGTGATAAACTGCTTCATGCTTCATCACAACGGAGTTTCTTCTTAGCCTGTTAGCTACTACTGGGGAGGATAATTATGCGTCTGTAACCTACAGTCATTTATACAGGTCTTAGTATAGTGTAACATACACCATATTTAATTGGATAACTTTTCTTCTTTTAAAAGTCTATCACAACTACCCTAAAGAAAAAGAGAGAAGAGGTTGATGATTATATGAAAGTTAATTGGCACCAACCCCAGTGATTATTTTATTTTTGAGAATTTTATGTTTTTGCAATACCAATTCTTCATCCAAAGTTAAGAGTGACTTTAGGATATACACTCCTTTTTTTCCTTCCTTTTCCAGCAACTCATTGTCACTAAGAATAAAGGACATTTAAACAAAGTTGGATTTTGTCTTCAAAGGGTGAATTATGTGAAAGATTTGTTGGAGTGCTATTTTCAGGTTTGGGTCATTAATACCATTTTTAATGAAAGAAAAAGTATTCCGACTCTCACACTATTCATTCAACATTTCTTTTCTCATTTTTATTTAACAAATACTTAGGGAGGGTCCACCACATTTGAGAAAATGTCCTAGACACTGAGATGTAACAGGGAAAATAGACAAGGACAAATACAGCATCAAAAGGCAATAAAAAGTCAGGCAAAGATGATGATGTAAGAGAGTGACTCAGTAGTGGATTTAGACTGGCTGGTCTAGGAAAGGCTCTTAAGAAAATGAATTAAACTTGATACGGATGATGAAAAACAGCCATGCAAAGATCAAGGAAGAACAAACACATTTCAGACAGAGAAAAACATGACTGAAAAGGGCCAACAGTACAAATTTCAGGGAGCAGAAAGAGGCTCAGTGTGGCTAAAGCCCTGTGGGTGATGTGAAGATGCTAAGACATGAACCCAGAGAAGGAAATAAGTGTCGTATGATGAGGGCTTCTTAAGAAGACATAAGAAGTTTGATTTCATTCTAAGTGTTATAGGAAGTCAGACAAGAAGGTATTTAAAGTCAGGAGAATAACATAACCATAATCTGATCTACATTCCTAATACTGCATTCTAGCTGCTATAGGAAGAATGGATTGTAAGGGGACAAGAATGAAAAATCAATATAGAAAGAGTTATAGTCCTCAAGAAAAAGAACTGAGGTATCTTGGATTAGGGTGGTAGAGAAGAGGAAGAAAAATGGAAGAATTCAGGATAGATTTTGAAGTACAGTTGGTGGGCTTTGCTGAGAGACTGATATAAATGTAAGGAAAATAGAGGGAACAAAAATAATACTGAGACTTTTGTCTTGAGCACAAGGCAGTGTGGTCATGCCACTCACTGAAATGGGGTCTATGGGACAGGAGCAGAGCAGGGAGGTCAGCAAAGAATAAAAGTTGTGTAGTCATGTTAGACTTGAGGTATCATTTGGGCACCCAAAAGGAGATGTCAGGTGGGCAGACAGATTTGGAGAAGTCCATGCCAGAAAATAAGTACAATACTTGGCAGTTATCGATATAAAATGGTATTTGAGGCCAGGAGTATAGAGAAGATCAAAAAGCAAGAGAAGAACAGAGGGAAGGTAAAAAAGAGGTCCAAGATCAAACACCCTGGGATAGTCTGTTGTTTAGAATAAGAAAAAGAAAGATCCATCAAAGAAGCCTACAAAGGAGCAGCTGGCAAAGTAGGAGAAAATCCAGGCAGATGTGGTGGCACAAAAGCCAGAAGAAGTGTTCTGTGGAGAAAGGAGGCGACAACTGTACCTAAGGCTGTGGAGATGCCAGGAAAAGGAAGGGAAGACGTGTGACCATTATCATCAGCAGCACAGAGGCACTGGTGAGGATTAAAGAGCAGCCTCCGTGGAGAGGCAGGGTCAGAAGCTCAGTGACATGGAGATGAAGTCCATCACTGTAGGAAAGTCACTTAGGACGCTTCACTATGACAAGAAGCAGAGTAATAAGGAAGTACTAGATGGTAATTTTTTTCCCCAACAAATGTTTATTAGACAAGTGATAAATGCAAGGCACTATGCCAGGTATTATTGGGGAATAGAAAGATAAATACTGTATGATGTATGCTTTTAAAAAGCTCACAATGTAAATGGTAGAGCATTGGGAGAGTAATGATAGTCACCTGCATTGTTATCTATTGCCATAACAATGCTACATAACAAATCATTTCCAAACTCAAATGTGATAAGCATTTATTATTGTTCGTAAGCCCACTGGGAGGTTCTGCTGATTGAGGTCTGACTCAGCTCAGTCTGGGCTGGACTTGCTCACTGTCTACGCTCAGGAACCTTTGTGAGTACAGAGGTTGCATATCCATGAGGCTGGCCCTCTCTGCCACTTCAGAAGAAGACCACCTGCCAAAGAAGAGGATGAGGCCAGCATGCAAAGAGGAACAGAGATAATTATTAGTCAACAATACCACTGAGCCTGAATCGAAACATGCCTGAAGTCCTTCATCCTAGATGTCCTAGTAATGTAAACTCCACACTTCCCTTTATGCTGAATAAAGTCTGAACTGGGCTCTGTCACTTGCAACCCAGAGTTCTCACTCTTACATCCAAGTTGAAATTTTGGGACCTTTAAAACAAATACCACCAAAGAAATATGTTTTAAGAGGGATTTTAGGAAGATTTGTTCTCACAGACTGGTTGGAAGAGATAAGAACCTACTAAAAGGAAGTCCAGCTGGCAAATAGTTTAGCTTCTGGGCATAAAAAGAATTGCATTTGCCTGTCCCCCAGCTGATGCTCATTTGGTACACACCAGTGCGGTGTGCCAGCTGTTTATGCTAGTGTCAGTTTTGATAAGTGACACTCACATCTTCTGATGGTTAAGGATGTTGATTATCATCCCTGCCCACACCTATGCTGCAATATATTTTTAATAAAGTGAAAGTACTTAGACATATTTCAGAATTCTGTTCTTTTTTGCCTGTGATGCCTGACCTCAATTATTTCCACCTCAGATTATCAAGATGCAACAAAAATAAATTTGCCAGCAGCCTTGATGAACTGGCTTCCCACGAGAGAGGCTGACTCTGCTCGCTCCTCTTCTCTTACCAAGTCACACCAAAATAATCAGAGCAGGGTGCAGCAGGATGCAAGTGGCTATAACATCCCGACTATCAAAGACACCAACAGGAAGCTGACCTCTGGCCCCATGATGCCAGACAGAGACAAGCAGGGAGGGAGGCAGTGAGATGTCATAGAGAAAGTGCAGATATGATAAACTGTAAGAATTACATTAGCAACACACAATACACCTCTGAGTCAACTTGCACTAGCAACTAAATCAGGGCCTGAAGAGTACACAGACCAGAAGGATGGCTGCTCCCCACCCAAAGTGCATCCTCTACCTACCGGCTACTGCTTAGACTTATTAACCCTACAAAGTCAGTTCTTTTGCCTAAGAAAATAATCAAGCAAATGGACAGTGATTGAAGCTTTATTTATAATTGCAGTAATTTGAAAACAACCTCTAAGTCCAAACTCCACTGGCTTCCTCTGACTGGCTGGATAAATTATGAGGACCCTACAGTGGGTTACTATAATTTCATTTAGTCAAAACTGTGATGCATGCCTGCCTACCAAAAGGGGATTCTGGGGACACTAGTTTTACTTGAAGATATTGCTATCTTGAACAAAATCAGAGTTCTTTTCATCAGAAAGAAGTGGGAACAGATATTCATAAGCAGCTTGCGGCATCTGCCATGCAACTTAAATATCCTGTAATATGGGATTATTTAAGTAATGAATGGTACAGCCCCAGGATGGAACACTCCACAGCTGTCTGTAGCTATTAGGAAGAAGGAAGTGGGAAATTGTATGGTAAATGTCCTAGACATTTTAAATGGAAAAAGCAAGCTAAAAAAATGTAAATTATATGATTGCACGCCTCTGTGTGCATACATGTGTGTGTATCTTCTTATTCGTGCATACAAAATTTATGGAAGGATATATAAGAAAACAGTAGTTATTTTTGGATGGTAAGACGCAGGAATGTGACATTTACTTTTCACTTAAATCTATAGTATTTCTTTTGTTACTGGAATCAGAATTTGCTATGAAAAAACTCAAGGAGTCTGTGCTTCCAGATAGGTCTAAATATGACAACATCGTGGACAAATCTGCCTCAGTCGTGTTCTCTGAGATCCTCATTAAAAGGTCTGTTAATCATGACTCCACTTCATTAAAGAAGGCTCATCAAGAAAGAAGAGCACACCCACCCAGACTCTATCTCAGAGGGAAGCCCACCTGAAGGTTTTATAGGGCAACATATCAGTTCCTCTCCACGTTAATTTTTTCTGTAAGGTATACATGTGCCCACTGTTTGTAAATTCATTTTGATAATCTGATGTATTTTCAATCATGCCTCCCACCCTCCGCAATGAAAGTCCTTTGCTTTTAGGTTAAAACCCTCTATGCAGCCCATACTTCTAGTTCTGTCAGGCTGATAGAAAGTTGGTCACCATCCTCCATGTTGCAGTTGGGACCTGGAATGCCTTCTGATGGCTGAAGAAAGTAAACACATCTGTCCAGAGATCAGAAAAGTACAGCATATCATCTCAGACAAAAGTATAAAAATTCTTGTGACCTTATGTTTTCTAGTAGCAATTTGTGAGAATTTTGCACTCTGCTTCCTGATGTTGCTATAACTGACTCACATGAAAATAATCTGCCTCCCCCATGCTTGATTAAATTGATGCTCCAAGAAAATGTTTCACGTCATTGCAAAGACCACCCTCACCACTGTATTTCAGCAGAGTATGCTGCCATATGACCTTGCCCCTTGGGCTTCCCAACTTTTAAGTCAACCATTTTCCATTTCTTAGTCCACTAGACATAGGCCCTATCTCTTCAGTTCTTTGAATTCTTCCATCATTTTCCTCCAAAGTCTATTCCAACTTACCACTACCCATAAAGCATGGTGCTCAAAAATTCAATGCAGTAGTACTCCAATGAGATACTGTTGAAACAGTTTTTATTTATAGTCCAATTCCCCACCCCCTTATTTATTTGTGACTCTGTACTTCCTGGAAAAGAAAGAAAGCATTTAATAATTAAGCCAATTAGTATAATTGAGCCTCTCCATAAAGACTCATATACCATTGCCTGGTGCACAACAGGATTGATTCACATGCCACAATAAAGATACTGAAATAAACTTGAAGAGTCCAAAGGAAGTGAGTACATTATAGAATAAAAAACTGGTTCAAAAATCAGTAAGAGATGTAGAAAATCAAGCAAGCATGTATGTAAAGTGAGGAATCAAATGGTAAGTTTCTAACACCCAGCATCTGTCCTGCGGCTACATCCTTAACTTTAAGGGGGCCAGCCCACCCAACAGTTCACACAGCCTCAGGGAGGGGGATCCTCAAGAAAGCTGCTTCATCCCTGCCCAGTGCCGGACCATCCTGCCTGGCCACACCCCAGCCTGTTTTGATGATGGTAGCTCTCATCCTCTCTTCCCAGCTGCTACTTCTAACCTCCCTGCTCTATCCAATGCCCGATATTATGGCTTCTCCCATACTATACTTGGTTCCCTGAAACTACATTCACCCCTCAAACTACAGTTTCTTTTAGCTGCCCCAGAGAGAATCCAAGCACAGCCTAGCAAATCCTCCAGACAAAACTCAGGCTGGAACTAGCCGGCAATATTGGGGTTAATGCTGGGATGATCCCCAACCCTGACGAGGAGAATTTTACGGTAGTCTAGCAGAATTTCCAGCACATTTTAAAAGAGAATGTTTTTGTCCAGATACATAGAGTTAAAGTTGAATAAGGTATCTATAATGGAACTCCACTGATTGTTGTTTCAGAATTATAAATGTATAAATGTCCAGAAAGATTTGGATAAAAACTAGGAAAGAATAAGTATAGAATACAAACAAGGTAAAATATGCTTTGTATTTTTCAGTTGTAGAGAGAAAATTTTATTTGGTTATAGAGAAAAAGTTTCTGACTCAAATAGTCTTTCAGTCTCAAAAAATGAGATAAAAAATTCACATTATGAGTGTCTTTCCCTGAAACACCATTAAATAAGTTTTCTTTGCTATCCAGATCTTAGAGTGTACAGTAGATCAGTGATCTCCAAGTCTGCTGGATTATCAGAATAAAACGGAAAACATTTTAATGCAGATTCTAGACTCAGTGAATCAGAATTTCGTGAGAGAGAGCCAAGAAATCTATTTTTAAAACCATCTTTCTGGTGATTGGCCAGGTTTGGAAGCCATTGTAGAGGAACCCTATAGTTCCTTCCAGAGCTAAGATTAAGCTGCTGTTCTTTGAAATTGATCAGTAGTTAGAGGTTTCTCTCTTGCTGTATTGAACTGTATTATTTAATAATCTCTGTTTTTGGGCCCTGGCTTGTGTGACTCAGTGGACTGAGCATGGGCCTGTGAACCAAAGGGTTGCTGGTTCAATTCCCAGTCAGGGTACATACCTGGGTTACAGGCCAGGTCCCAAGTAGGGGGCAGGCAAGAGGCAACCACACATCGATGATTTTCTCCCTCTGTTTCTCCCTGCCTTCCCCTCACTATAAAAATAAATAAATAAAATTTTTAAAGATGAATAAAAATAGACATATAAAAATAATCTGTTTTTGATCAAAGCTAATGTCATACACTTTGATATATATCAGCCCAGCTTATAACAATTCCTCCTTCTCTAAGAATCTCACAATCTAACAGGGAGGACACCCAGCAGACATTTTCATACAATACAACCCAATACCCTGTCTCAGTTTGGTGAAATTGGAATGTTCCAAGTTGAGGAACAGGAAAAGCTGTTCCCCCAGAAAGAATGCAGCAGATGCACAGAAAGAAGCCAAGCAGGACACCAACAGGTTTCTGCAAACTTAATGCAACTTTTCCAAGGCCTAGCTACATTCCAACCCTTGGTTTCCTTAATTGCCTCTCTTCCTTGTAATTACTGTTGTTAATTTTAACCCAGTTCAAGATGCAACTTACACTAAGTGATCTACCTAATGTGCCGACTTACACTTGATAATGGCATATTGAGACAAGTCAGGTTCCTTGGCCCCCAGTGGTGATTAAAGTCATTCATTTTCCAACTGTAACAGTTCAGGGGACACATGACAGCTTCCTTTATAGTTAAAGATCTATACACACTATCTGTTGATACAATAAATGAATGCATTCCTGCATTCAGATGAAAGTATCCAAGGAGGAAAGAAAGTGATTCTTAGAAATCCATCCCAGTATTTTCCATCCCATTGGAAATCCATTTGATAGACCACAGAATTTCTTTTTTGAAAAATAAAAGAAAAGGCTGCTGTTCTTTGTCCATGTGTCCCTTCAGTGCTAATGTTGGCAGTTCTCCTGAGACACTGCAAGTGTTTTAGTCCAAACAGCAGACTTCATCACTGATCTGAACTCAGGTTCTGGTGTGAAACACAGGGACTAGGAATGAACTCGCTTGCTGCTGGTGGTGAGAACTCAGATTCCGGCATGGCAGTGCTCTCTCAACACATCTCAGAGTACTCACTCCCTAGTGACATTTTCCTCTTTGCATTTATTTATGAGACTTGTGAGACAAATGCCTAATGTGAGCAGTAAAAATATTTTTCAGTTAGATTTTGAAAATCAATTGCTCAAAAAAACACAAAATAACATTGCCAAAATATGAAACAGAAAGAAGTTTGAATAGCCTGCCTAACGACTTCCTTTCTTCCAGTAGTTCTTGGATCATCCAAAGGGCCTGGCCCTATATTCTAAAAACTGTCATTCTTAACTTCTGTCAAGTGACAAAAGTGGGGAAGGTTAAAAACAAGGGCTTCCTTGCAAATGTACAGCCATTTGAGCAATCATTCATGATTAGAGTTCAAAGCCAGAAGACTTTAATGAATAACAGGACTACAGCTCATCTGGCTGTCTAAGACAAGACTTTATTTTGCAAAGATGAGGGTGTGCCATTGGCAAAGAAAGAGGCCTAGTCCTGCCTTGCACTTGGCTGTCAGAGACAAGAAGAAATCTGCTAGATGAACTGTATTTTGTCTTTGGTGTACATGTCTTTAGCCTTGAACTGAACCATGACAACCTTTCAAGCTACATCTGTACCTTTTCCCAACATATGCCTTAGGCTCTCATCATATTGAAATCTTCACATTACTCAAAAATGTCATGCTCTTTCATGTCTCCGGGTATTTGTACACAGCCTCTCCTATCTGCATGTTCTTCCCCTTCGTTTTCCACCTGGAGGACAACTAACTACTCATTCTCCAAGAATGTGATCAGGCAGCACTTCCTTAGGGAAACCTTCCCAAATTTCCTACAGAGTGGCTCCCTCCTCTGTGTTCCTCCTGTGCTTTGGGGAAACTTTGCTTACAGCACTTAGAGTACTATGTATTAATGTGTTTATGGGCCTTTTCCCCCACAGCCAGTCTGTGAGTTCTTCATTCATCTTTGTATCTTTATAGCATGGGAGCTTCATACATGTTGACTGACTGGGTCAAGAATCAGAATTGAGACTTCAGGTGTTCGACCTGTGGACTATTAAGATAAAAAAAAATAAATGTTATATGTTGTAATATGTTGGAAATTTTTCCATTTATAGCATTCTAAAAGGTTTCTTATAAACATTCCCACTGAATTTTATATACTAAAGAAAACACCAGCTACATCCCATCTTCCTTTACTATGGACAAGCTGTAAATAGAAATTTTCTTCCTTTCAAGAGCAATAGAGTCTATACTTTATACATTTTTATTTATGGTGTAAGAGTATAAGACCTTCTGGAGCCCAGATGTAAAAGACTTGCTTTGCGGCATTTTCTGCTCTGAAAGAGACAGCTTGATTTCACACACATCTGTGTTTTAGCTCCAGGTTAACAACTAGCTGGTGATGTCAGTTTAAGAAAGTAATTTAACTACTTCTGGGTTTCTTTTTCTCTAGTATAAAATGAGAGGCTCTTCCCAGATTAGTGGTTCTCAGACTGTCCTGAGCAAAGATTCAGTTCTTCCACACCCGACACTGGTGCCCAGAAGCTCCTGAGCTGGGGGCCAGGCAAGAGCAAGGAGAGGAGGAGGCCCAGGGAAATGGTTCTCCAGTATCTCAGCAAGATAAACTCTGCTCTTATTTATTTGTGTGGGCTTCTTTGAGGGCAAAATAAATTTCTGTTTCAAAAAAAGGGTTGGGAAAACTCTAAGATGATAACTAGGGCTCTTTCCACTCTTAATTCTATGATTTGAGGTAACAGAAATAACTTACAACATGAATGATAAATGCACACCAGTATAATTTAAAGAATAAAAGCCTTTAGAGGAACATAGTACTTTTTGTCTGTGTCCTGGAGTTTTATATGGGACCACAATTAGTGGTGCACACTGCAGATGAGGAGCTGCAATTCGGTAGTGAAATCAACATTCTCTGGGCTAATTGCTGCATGAGATATTTATCTCTGTGAATCTAATGAAGCCAAATAGGGTATACTTGATGGGACTCATATTGAACTTGAAGCATATGAACAGTTCTCTCAGTTAAAAATGTCCCTCTCTTGAATCAATTTCAGTATCTAATTGGGGACACTTGGTTTTGTTACAACTGCTAATACATAGGGTTTCCTTAGCCTGAGACATTTTTAACAGTTTGAATCTCCTTGGAGATATTTTAAGACAATTGTTTTAAAAACAAAGTTTATAGAAATGGTGAGGGTGAAGGTGAAGATTTAGCAAACGGAAATTTAAAATATACCTATGTCCACAGAGTTGCTTGACAGTTTACTCAGTGCAAGTATAGAGATCCCTGGAAATCAAGCAGGCTTGCAGAAGACTGTCTGAGAATCACTTCTCCAGATGAGAAATCTGGAGTGCTGTGACCTACATACGGAGCAGAGGGATGCGGAGGAGGTGGGGGAGAAGGAGGGAGCAGTCCTGGGTCACTAGCCTGTGGTTTCACATCCCTGCATCTGCCACCTGCCTTTTCACACTGCAGGGCTCCTGGGGCCCCAAGTCCACTTGAACTTGTCTGCCGTGACTTCCACAGGAGGTGACAAGGCAGCCTGTGTGTTTTTGTCGTCATGCAGTCCCTTGTGCTCTCGCTCTCTTCCAGTAAACCTTGCCCTTTAAACCTATTAATACTTTTCCCCCAAGAAACCTGCCCCTGGGCAGAGGTGGAATCTCAAAGTCAGGGTATTCTGTGCTTGAGCTTAGAAGGGCCTCTGCAGCCAATAGTCAGAAAATGCCATTGCTCTTAAACAGGGACAATAAATCCCCCAGCCACCCACTAATGCAATCTCCCTCAATGTGGAAAAAGGTCAAGCTTGAATGGTAAATAAATTCTTGTCACACAGCAGTATGTCTCTTCAGGTGAGACAGTAAATCTTCATGGAGATAAATAGCCACACATACCATTATTCTCTTCCTGTGGTCTTGGGCTTCCTTAGTCAATTTTTCTACAGCTGATCTTGCACAAATCTTGATTATTAACATTCCCTTGGTGTGTCAAGACCTCCCAGGCACGCAGCCTGGATTAAGGGGGGTGGGGTGAGCTCCAGAGGGTCTTATACTCTTACACCATAAACAAAATGTATAAAGGATAGACTCTATTGTTCTTGGAGGGAAGACAATTTTTATTTACTGCATGTCTGTATTAAAGGAAGGTGGGGTAGAGTTGATGCTTTCTTTGGTGTATAAAATTCAGTGGAAACATTTACAATAAACCTTCTAGACTCTGCTGCAGCCTCTGTAGCTCAAGGTAGAAATAATTTTTCATTACAGAACTTGACATAGCAGTTAATGAATTTTTACCAAACAACACAATTAGGGGGGTTCTCCTGTTAAATACAGAAATACCCCATTATTCACAATAGCCAAAATATGGAAGCAACCTAAGTGTCCATCAACAGATGAATGGTTAAAGAAGATGTGATTTTATATATGTGTGTGTGTATATATATGTATATATGTACATATATAAAAGGACTTATTCTTATATTATTTATTATATTATTATTTATTGTGAACTACTGTAAGCCTACTTTTGCTCATCCTGTGTGTGTGTGCGTATGTGTGTGTGTATATATATATGCACACATAATAGAATGTTATTCAATCATGAGAAAGAGGGAAATCCTGCCATTTGTGACCACATGGACCGAACTTGAGGATATTTTACTAAGTGAAATACACGTACTGTGTGGTATCACCTATATGTGGAATCTTAAAAAAGAGAGAGAATGAGTCAAACTCGTACAAACGGAGAGTAGAAAGTGGTTGCCAGGCGCTGGGGGCAGGGGGTGGACTGGGGGATGGGGAGTTGCTGGTACAAGTGTACGGACTTTCAGCTGCAACATGCATCAGGTCTGATGATCTGATGTAAAACATGGTGACTATAGTTGGTAACATGTACTGTATAACTGAAATTTGCTGAGAGAGTGGAACTTCAATGCTCTGACCAAAAAAAAAAAAAAAGAAGAAGATAAGTGTGTGAGGTAACAAATATGTTAATTAACTAGATGGGCAGAATCCTTTCACAATGTACACATATATCAAATCACCACAATGTACACTTTAAATATCTTACAATTTTATATGTCAACTACACCTCAATAAAGCTGAAATTTTACAATTAAAAAAACCTGCTATTCCACATAATAGATAGCCATGTAACTCCACCTCATATAACATTTTGGTGGTCAAATTTGTAACATGAACAACTAATAATGATTGCAAAGCATTTTAAAAATACAAAATGCTGCATAATTTAGATTTAAGAACATGAAGTTACTTCCTATATATAGAAACATGAATCTTGCTGCTGAAACGTGAGACAGCTCTCTCTGTGACAGTTGTCCAACTTGGTACGTCATTGATGCAATGGCACAGACAGAACAAAGTGGCGAGCTCTTTCACAAGGGAGCAAACGTGGTCCAAAATTGAAATGGCCTGTTTCCAGAGTGGCTGCTGGCTATAGATGCTCTTTGTTCACTTCCTACAATAAGCTTACTTTTCTTTCCATTCACATCAACCCGAGTTTTAAGTTAGTTATTGCCTGTTACTGTTCATTGTACTTTGTCCTAGGAATAAAAGAGAAAAGGAGATAAGGTGTTTCCAGTATAGAATAAAGTGGTCCAGGCTAATTAAATGCAGTGAGAACCAAGTGACGGATGAGCCTTTCAAACCATTTACCCACATGCATAAACCAAAGTCATAAACATTTAGTGAGTTCTTTGTCATTTATTTTAATGCTTTTTAAATGTGCTAAGGAGAAAAAATTTATGATGTGTTTCTACAGCATTCTGCTTATGAAAGTTCTATTCATCAATAACTAATTTATTTCTATAATGAAATACCAGTTTATGAAATGCTTCACATAATAAATGTGAGGAATTAATGTATGAATCTCTAATTATTGAATAATATAGGGAAAAATATAAGTAGTTACTGAAAAAAATTATATAGTACTGAATCTTCAAAAAGTAATATAAAAAGGAAAAAGTTTTAGTTATTTTAGAGAGAAAAAAGATTTAGAAATCACACGGTTCAAAACTTTACCATAAAGAAAAGAGCTCCAAAAATCAGTTTCTCATCCAGGTATTAACAACCTAAAGTCCCGTCCAAAGAATTGGCACCGCCCCAACAAGGCTACCATAATAAGATTTAAAGGATTTCTAATCTATGGCTGTTATGTAAAAGTGACTGACTACAGCACACTTGCTTGAAGGTTTTCCTTAGTAAATCTATTTTAAGTGAAACATAGTCACTTAAGTCTAACATTTATACTCCCAATAAATTTGAGTTTTCATTATCAGCAATTTACCATAATTGGTAAATTAGCCTAGAATTCAAAAACTAAACATTCTTTAATATAAACAAAGATTATAAGTACTTTTAAGTAATTCACCTGTTTTCCATCATTGCTCCAGCTTTTAACCTCCACTGATTTTCATTGGGTCTGATGTTGTACGACCTGGTTTGTATTTACGAGATGCCTGAGAGGTATGAACATTTTTCTCCACAATCACAAACAGTGATCCTATGTCTGACCACACGATTTCTTTGCTATAATCACCTTACTCAGTTTTTAAAAATTTATTTAAGTAGAGTTGACATACAATATTGTATTAGTTTCAGGTGTACAATAGAATGATTTGATATTTATATCCCTTACACTGTGATCACCACAGTAAGTCTAGTAACCACCTGTCACTGTGCAAACCTATCACAATAATATTGACTACATTCTCCTTCACCTTTTCACCCATCCCCCCAACCCTCCCTCTCCAGCAATCACCAGTTTAATCTCTGTTTCTATGAGTCTGTTTTGTTCTGTTTTGTTTGTTTATTTTTTTCAGTTTCCATATACAAATTAAATCATATGGTATTTGTCTTTATCTGTCTTACTTATTTCACTTAGCATAATATTTCCTAGGCTCATGCATGTGGTCGCAAATAGCAAGCTCTCATTCTTTTTTATTGCTGAGTAATATTCTATTACAAATATATAACACATCTTCTTCATCCATTCATCAATCAATGGACACCTAGATTGTTTCCATATCTTAATTATTGCAAACAATCCCACAATGAACATAGGGGTGCTTATATCTTTTTGAATTAGTGTATTCATTTTCTTTAAATAAATTCAAGGAAGTTGAATTGCTGAGTCACAAGGTAGTTCTATTTTAGTTTTTTGAGGATTCTCCATATTGTTTTCCACAGTGGCTGCACCAATATACAATCCCACCAACAATTCATGAGGGTTCCCTCTCCTCCACACCCTCACCAACATTTGTTATTTGTTGATTTTTTTCATAATAGTCCTTTTGACATATGTGAGGTGGTATCTCACTGGGTTTTGATTTGAATTTCCCTGATGATCAGTGATTTTGAGCATCTTTTTATATGTCTGTTGACCACTTGTTTTGGAGAAATGTTTATTTATGTCTCTGCCCATATTTGAATTGGATTTTCTTTTGTTTGTTTGTTTTTAAGCTTCATGAGTTCCTCATGCATTTGGATATAACTCCTTTTGGATGTATCATTTGTGAATATATTCTCCATTCGGTAGGCTATCTTTTCATTTTGTTGATGGTTTCCTTCACTGTGCAAAAACATTTTAATTTGACGTGATCCCATTTGTTTATTTTTTCCTCTGTTTCCCTTGCCCAAAGAGACATACCCCAAAAGATATTGCTAAGACCAGTATCAAAGAGTTTGTTGCCTATGTTTTCTTCCAGAAGTTTTAAGAGAAGGGAGTAATGTTGGAAAGGTGGGAAAACTAGGAAAGGGTATTCCAGGCTAGTAGTAACCTGTAACAGCAAATCGATAAAAATAGTGGTGACCAGACCTCATTCAGGATACAACAGCGTAATTTTTCTGAAGAGAGGACACCTGACAGGTGTTGCTGTGGGAAGAGAAGACCCCTGTCAGGTGCTGCTGTGGGAAGAGAGGACAAGCAGATGATAAAGGGTCTTCATTGCCACAATGATGAGTTTGCATTTTATTTAGTAGAACAGCCATTAAAATAAAAATATTAAATTATAACAGGATTGTTCCATTTATGGTTGAAAAGTAGACACAGGTGCATATTTGCCTACATATAAAAATACCCAGAAAACAGCCTGGAATGGTACACAGCAATGACTATCAGTGGTTGTCTCTGGAACAGGGAGGAGGGGGGGTGGAATGGGTTGAAGTGGGGCTTCAGCTTTTTATTGTATGCATTTCTGCTTCATAGTTTTGTTTACTGTTTTTACAATAGGTTGTATTAATACATCACTATGTACATTTAAAACACAATTACTTATGAGAAAATTTCGTGCTGGTTTGTTCATTTTTTAAAACCAGAATGTAATTAAACCCCAAAACTTAACAATTTTTTGTGTAAAAGAAGAAAGTAAAATCCATTGTTAACTTGTCCATCATATCCTTTGCTGATTAGAACCTCATCATTTAACTCTTGATGTTCTGAAAGGTCAGGTGTAAGTATACATTAAAACAAAAAGACCCTTTTTAAGCTCAGGAGGCAGAATGGCACCCTACAAGACTAGAGTGGGAATTTTGAATGCAATCTCCATCTGCACTCTCAGCACAGACTCTTGCTTTAGAGTTTGGAGTATGGTGAACTGGCCAAAAACATGGGCTTTGGAATATTGATTATAGTTGATACTTCTTGAATAACCAACATAACTATTGTTTTTACCCCCTTTTTTACAGATAAGGAAATATTACAGATGCTTGAAGAGATCATTTAACTGGTCCCAAATTACATAAGCAAAAGTGGTAAACCCAAGTCATCTGATCCCTGAGCCTGGGTTCTCAGATCTTATTATAAAACGTCAGGCCCATTTTGATCCCAGCCCCCACCAGTGTCATGAACTTGGACACATCCTTTAAACTCTCTGAACTTCAGGTTTCTGACCTATCAAATGAGAAGGAAATGGAATAATATATTAAAGGACCTTACACACTGCCTGGTACATACTAAATCCTCAACAAATTTTAGCTGTTGTTATTATTATTCTATCGAAGACTTTCTTTTTCTGATTGCACCACAAGTTTCTGGTTGAAAAGTCTGCCCTGAACTTGCCTCACACTTGCTGTGGCTCTGTGCCACTTGGGCGAGCAGTCAGCACATCATTCTGGAGACACCTGTAGAGGCGCACGGCGGGGGGTGGGGGCAAACACTGCAACATGTGGGAGACCTCTCTACCTGCCCCGGTGCCAACACAGGGGCCCTGCCACCTTACCACCAAGGAGAAGAGCTACGAATTGAAGAGCCATCTCCAGAACATCTACCTCCATACACATCTGTGTTCTCCTGATGCCACTTCAGTCTCAAAAAGGAGCTATAGGTCAAAGGCTGCTCGCTAAATCAACTCCCCTTTTGTATCGATCATTATTTTTAGAGGGTTTTTTAAATTGACTGAACACTTGATCATTAATATATTTTCTGTAGTGAAAATTAAATTTAGCATCAACATAGTCTGTTCTGTGGAGGGGGTTTTAAAAGTGGTTTTAACAAAAGTTTCAATCCGTGACTGCACACACGGAGAGAAGGTGTGGGCGGCTGGCTGCGCCGTGCTGGTTAGCCACTCTTACATCTGTGCTCATCAGCCTCACTCTCATCTTTCATCATAATTTCCTCTGTCAACTGGCAAGCTTTAAAATGGATTTTTTTTAAATCTGTGGTAAAATAAAAAATAGCTGTGGTGACAAGTTGCAAACTAACCTAAAAAATTCATGTTTTTCTTTTCTCTCTAGGTGTTTCTTTCTCATGCCTTTCTGAGAGAAGGTTATGAATATTTCATCAAATGTGAAAGAGAAGAATTCCATAAATATGAGCATATTTTTATTATAACCATCTTGTCATGCAGCTGTCAGTTAATTCTTTTTAATGGAGCACCTACTACTAGGTCCTCTGTGGCTAGGTTTCCATAAGCTCTCCCTCCCCACACCTCTCCATGGGAAGAACCCTCCATTTCCCAAAGTCCCCATGGCCGGAATGCACATGGTTTGGAAGTACAGAAGTGACTCTTGTTTGCCAGCAACTGCTAGTTCCCTGGTCAGATCTTTGATGGTCACCTCATTCCCATTGTCTTCTATTAACATCTGGGAGCTCCTTGGCATTTCTCATTCCTACAACTTACACTGTGCCTTGGACAAATTACTTAACCTCTCTGCATTTCTTTGTTCATCTGTAGTAAATGAATAATAATAATACCTACTTTGTGGGTCATTATAGAGATTAAATATATGTAGAGTTCTGATCATACTGCCTCATACACAGCCAATATTCAATGCCTGCTATTATATTTGTCTTGAACTTCTCTGACTACTCTTCTTAAGTGAATGAGGGGTGCTGTTACAAAGAATGGTTAGAGACCTGAATAACCCTGCTCCATGAGCCTCCAGGTGAACTTGTCATCTGGGTCAGAATAGCCAGGGGACCCCTGTGGGAGGTCCCTTCCCAGCTTCCTCAGTGCCTTCAGAAAGGACTCCTGGGCAGTGCTGGTGGGTCTGGGCCTCTGTCAGAGGTGGCATACCTTGGTGATCTAATGCTCACAGTGTGTCCTGGGACCAGGATTTGAATGCCAGCTCCACCGTTTATTAGTATGTGACTATGATGATAAAAACTATTTAACCTTTGTTTCCTCATCTGTAATCTAGAGATGGATTATAATAGCATCTCTACTTCCTAGAGTTATTGCAAGTAGAGTCAGGCACACAGTAGAATTCAGTAAACTCTCGGCACCTAACAAGTCACCCCAGTCCAGGGGGCTGTCCCCTTTCCCTTCTTGGCAATTGCATCCATGCTCTAGCAGTCAAAACATCCTCACTACCCTATTCTTCCACCTTCCTTGGGGTTGATCTTCAACTTGCCAGGAGACCTTAGATCTGAGTCATCACTCTCTGAAGTCCCCCTCCCCAGGTGAGGTCCTTAGCAAAGCCATCTCCGGGTCTGACTGTACGTCCCTGGGTTGTGCCAGATTAGGGAATCCATGCTCTGAGAGCTAAGGCAATGCCAACTGTCTACTTATACCTCTGGGGTGCTGGTATGTCCAGCATCATTGCTAGACAGGGAAAGATTATCTCTGGGTTCTCCCTTATGTCACAAACAGATGATCCTTGGACAGCATGTGTTTTAACTGTGCAGATCCACTTATATGCAAACCTTTCTCAACTGACCCATGCAGTACAAACCCATGTTGTTTGAGGGTCATCTCCATGGTTGGGAATCCCTGCTTACAGAGGGCTGACAGTGGTTATACTCGGATTTTCAAATGTGCAGGAGGTTGTTGTCCCTGACCCCTGCATTGTTCAGAGGTCAACTGTATTGTTTTGAAATCTCAGGATCTTCCAGAGTGAAATCTGAAACTGGCCCCCATACAGAGTACAAGTAGTGATTGAAAAAGAGGCAGGTTAAGAGAACTCTAGACAGGTTGGTGGCAGGTTTAATAAGCAAGGGAGGCTGTCTCAGGCTGCTTGCTACAAGATGAGTAGATGTCCTCACCCACCTGCCAAAATCTTAAGAGCTTATATGGAGGCCTTAACAAGGTTCAGTCACATATGGCATGCAGGTGGCCTCAGCAACACACTGCTCTCTCAAGACTGCATCATGGAAAATGGCTCCCACTGTGCAAACGGTGCACAGAAGACAAACCCCAAGGAGAGGGAAAGAGGTGAGGAGCCTCCAATTGCCTAGGTTCAGTTCCATCAACAGTGGTCACACTCTCTCATGACCTCCTTCAACATATATTGAATAACTGTGCAAACCCGAAAGTGACTCTTCATTTCAGTAAATATGTCAATTTCATTTGGTTACAAGATTAAGCTGTGTGCTGGCCACATAGCTTATTGATTAAAGCTGGTCCTCAAAAAATATCATTTCATTACAATGTTGGTGAGAGAAAAAAGAAAGAATTCTTTCCTGGCTGACTGTGTGGAATTTGTACACTCTCCCCCTGTCTGTGTGGGTTTTCTGCAGGGATTCTGGTTTCTTCCCACATCCCAAAGATGTGCACGTGGGGTGAACTGGCGTGTCTACATGGTCCCACTCTGAGTGAGTGTGCATACAGGTGTGAGTGTGCCCTGTGACAGAAGGGTGTCCTGTCCAGGATCCCACCCTGAGCCAGGGAGAGGCTCTGGCCACCCATGACCCTGGAATAAGCAGGTTGAAAAAGAATTATCTCACTTGTTTTTATTAATCTTTCTTAAATGTCTGTATAGCTCACATATATTTCAATTTTTAATATTAAGAGGTGTTTGGGTCTTTATTTGGAAGTTTGGTGGTGTTTTTCCACCCAGAAATATGCTGTAGGAACTTAACCCTTATTCATATCAGTTAGCCTATGGTGAAAATGGTTTTGATATAGGCCATTTCACTTAAAGTCAGTTTCCAAGAACCTATTGACAATGTCAAGTGAGAATTTACTGTTCACGATGGTCTTCTTCTCACAAATTAAAAATATTAGAGGCAGCAATGATGTGGAATCCTGAATCACACCTCAACTCCCACCCACGTCTGGCCTAGGCGTCCCTCCTGGGGGGCCTCTGCTGTATGCATTTCTGTGGCAGACAGAATTCTAAAGATGTCCCCCAAGGATTACATAATAAAGCACAAATCTAGACACGGCTGTTGAAGGAAGTTTGCACTTGTAATTAGGGTTACAGATCTTAAAATAGGGCGATTATCCTGGATTATCTGGATGAGCCCAATCTAATCACTCTAAAGCAGAGCCTTTTCTCTGGCTGCAGTCAGAGGGAAGCAAAGAGAAGACGAGGCAGGACGGAGGGGAGGTCTGAGAGATGTGAGGTGTGGTGAGATCTGGCTCCCCTCTGTTGGCTTTGAGGATGGAGGAAGGAAGGGAGCCTTGAGCCAGGGAACCTAAGTACCTTTTAGGAGCTGAGAACAATGTCCTGTAGGCAGCCAGCAAGAAAAGGGGACCTCAACTCTTCAACAGTAAAAATTGAATTTAGCCAAAAACATGAATGAACCTGGGGGTGGCAGTTGGGGAGAATTCACCCCTAAGAGCTGCCAGTAAAAAATGTACCCCTACCGACACCTCACTTTCAGCCTATGTAATCCTAAAATGAGTTTACCAGATTGCTCACCTGCAAAACTGGGAGAAAATAAATGAATACTGTTTTAAGCTACTATAATAGTGGAAATTTGCTACAGCAGCAATAGGAAAACAATGCACTAATTTCCAACGTGGAATTCCTGTTTTTAAAAATCTTCTGCCCTGTTGGTTTTCTGACCAGAATTTTCTTTGGTTCAGTTTCTCACCTTCTCATGCTTATTCACTTGGGTGTAGCGATGGACCCAGAAACTCCATATTTACTCTAAAATTGAAATCCATATTCATTATAAAATAAGGGTCAGATCAAACACCCAACTGTGTGAAGTTTTTCTGCCGGTCATACCCTAGTAGAGCTCAGGAAAGTCGCTGAGCCACAGAAAAGGGTGCTCATTCAACATAGTCAGTTTGGGGAGGCCAAAGAAAAGTTTTAAAATTCTGTCAAATGCATCTGAATCCAAATTAAGCCTAGCTTTCATAGGAAAGAACCCCAATTTTAGAAGTGACCTTTTGCTGTCTCAGTATTGGAAAGTTTCAAATACCTTATAAAAGTCCCAGGAATGGATACGATATAATTTTTTATAAAACCTTGCAGTAGAAATTAAGGCAATTCTGGCAGAAATGTCAATGAACAGTTATGATAAGCCTTAAGGAAGCCATGGTTTATTTTCTTCAGCTATTTTATTTAGAGCCTGGCAACCAACCATTTATAACAAATGTAAAGACCCAACAAAATAGTGTTTAATGTCTCTCAACCACGGTTTCTCAGTGCAATTAACAGGATTTGGTTTATTGAAACCCATGCTACCATCGGTGCCTTTGCAAGCAGCAGCAGGCACACAGTGGCAGTGAGAGAGGCAAGGCAAGACCAGGAAGACACACAGGTCTGCTCTGCACTTGAGCACAGCCTGACTTCCCACTGAGACTGCTCTCTGTGCTGAAACCAGTGACCTTTGGGAGACTTCTTGGCTCTGAGCTACCCTCTGTCTGTTGACATGGTGTTGACACCTGGCAAAAATGGTTCTGCAGGGGTCATGGCCCTAGGTGGCGACATTCTGCATTTCTGGGCACCAGAGTAGACTATCAAGTAACCAAATGCACAGTTTACAATTTATGTGCAGTTTAAAAAAATAATTTCTAATGGTATATGTAACACTTCAAATTGTACTCTGAAACAATGAAAAACAAAAGATATTTTGAAGAAGAAAATCAGCCAATTGACTCTAGAATCTGGATTCCATTTCTTGTTCTGCCAATGCCCTGGAATGTGAAAGTGAACAAGTTGCAGGCTCGCCAGCCCTCCTACCACTAAAGCGCCTACAGATAACGTGGTGCCTGAGGGCGTGGATTCCAAGTTGGACAGACTTAGCTTTCAGTCACAGCTCTGCCACTTTGTGGCTCTGTGTCTTTGCATTACTTAACTACTCCAAATTTCAGTTTCTCTACCTTTAAATGAATGTAATAATATCTACCTCAAAAAGATGGCATAACAATAAAATAATATAATAAGTTTAGGAGAGTGCCTTACATATGGTGAGCACTCACAAATTTCCCCTGTTATTATTATTATTATAATAGTCAACTATAGTCCTTGAACAACCTAGGAGCAGGAGTTAGGGACAATGACCCCCATGCAGTCAAACATCCACGTACAACTTTTGACTTCCAAAAATTTAGCTGCTAATAGCTTACTGATGACCAGAAGTTTTACTGATAACATAAACAGTAGATTAACACATATTTTATATATATATATAATTCACCCTATTCTTACAATAAAATTAGCTGAAGAAAAGAAAGTATTATCAAGGAAATCATAAGAAAGAGAAAATACATTTACAGTGTTTATTGAAAAACATCCATGATAAATGGCTCCCTGCACAGTTCAAACCCATGTTGTTCCAGGGTCAATTGTATTAAAATAGGACTGGCACGTGCCTTCATGTGACATGGGCAACATATCTTTATCAGAGCTTCCTTGTTCTACATTTATCTACAGGTTCACATCATCAGAACCAAGTGATTACCAAATAATTTTTTTTACATAATCGGTTTCAAAAAAGTAAGTCTCATGGGCCACAAACATTCCACCTCTACAACTTCATGTTCCTGACATGCCCAAACCTGTAAAACTTCCTCTCACTGTGTGAATTCAAATAACTCTGCTTGAAATATAAAAGAGAAACAGTGGCAATGTGAGAAGAAAGCTGTTAGTACAGGACAAAGCCTACACACGAAAGGCAAAGTACATTTGTCTTTGTCATCGCCACCTGACCCCATTCCCAGAGCTTAGAGACCGTTTCTGTATGTCCAGTTTATTAATTGGGTTTCTGTCACCTACAAAATCCACCGCTGTCAATCTGGAGCCAGGGTTGAGCCCTGTAGTCTCCATGCTTACCCTGGGAGCAAGCTTCCTAGAAGCTAACAGTAGCCACAGTGGAGAAGGCCGTGAGGTGTCACTGCACCGTGACAGCCCCTGCCTCTGCGAGTGAATGGAGAACTGGCACCTATTCTCAGAGGAGTAAGGCATTCTGTTCAAATCAGTCAAGAAGCATTTCACATAATTAAACTTGTCAAACAAGTGGAAATATCAGAAAAGGAAGGTTACCATGTCTTAGTTGGTAGGTATAACCTGACACATACAGTGTGGGCAAAAAGCGAAGCACTACAAAGAAAAAGCAATATTTGCTTCTTTGCCCCAATTCTGTGACAAAAGTATGGACTATAGCTACATGAACCTTTGAGTCAGAAACTGTGTGTTTTGACTCTGGTTCTTTGTGACCTTGATCTAGTCAATTAAACTGCTTTCAGTCTGATTTTCTTATCTCCAAAATAATGATGAGATTAGATAGATAGATGTAAGAAATTAAGTGAGATGTCAATGGGAAAGTCCTTGGTTTCAGTGGTTTCAGTATTTTCAGTATACTCTTTGTTTTTACATGTTCATTGAAGTTACTGAGATGACATTGGTTAATAAAATTATATAGGTTTCAGGGGTACAATTCTATAACACATCACCTGTATATTATATTGTGTGTTCATGACCCAAAGTCAAGCCCTTCTGTTACCACTTATCCCCCATTAGTAGTAAGTTCTTAATAAATCTTCATTGTCCAGCTTCATGTCCCACCTTGACTTCTACCAACTCTTGGTTACTCATCAGTTGATTATATTCATCAAGAATTACACAGATCTTTACTCTCTCTTTGTTTTCAGCATTTCCATAGTTGCCAAGCTCTTTATTTAAGGTTATTCCAGACTGGAAAGGAAAATCAAAGAGGAGACATATCAAGCATTCCTGAAGAATATTGTAAGAGAGCCCTGGCTGGCAGGGCTCAGTTGGTTGGGCATCATCCTGCAAGCTGAAAGGTTGTTGGTTCCATTCCCCGTCAGGGCGCATGCTAGGATTGCAGGCTCTGTGCTCTGTCCCTGGTCGGAGCACTTGCAGGAAGGCAACCAGTTGATATTTCTCTCTCACATTGGTGTCTCTTTCTTCCTCTCTCTAAAGTAAAATTTTTTTTTATTTCAATCATTGTTCAAGTACAGTTTTCTCCCCCCTACTCCCGTTCCAGCCCCTCCACCCAACCCTCCCCCTTCCCCCCATTTCCCCTCACCCCTAGTTTTTGTCCATGTGTCCTCCAAATTTGTTCCTGTAATCCCTACCCATTCCCCGCTGAAATTCCCTCTAAAAAAAAATAAAAAAGAATATTATAAAAGAATGTTACTAGTACTGGGCTTAAATAAAACTTATGAATTTCACTCCTCTAGATTTTCCTTGAACCCTATTCAAAGCACACCCATGTCTGTAGTAGCAGCATAGATATAAAACCCAATATTATTCCTTCAGGACTCACTTGACTGAAAAACAGCAAAAAGTTGGGGTAGTGTTTCAATAGCAAGATCATTTTACCTCAACTCTATTTCAGAATGATCATTATTTTTAAGAAACATTTTTATAAAACCTGAATTTCTTCTTTTACCTTTCTTAAAACATTATAATAACAAAATTTTTCATTTATTGCCATGGCCTTGATAGCTACTCAAATAATATTTCAGTTCACAGGAGAGAATTAAATGGCTTCTGTCCAAGTGAGATATTATTCTAGTTCATTATTAGCATTAAAATTCCAATTCAGTGCTCAACATACTAATAGACAGATGCTGCCACCGCTATGGGTCATTGCTTTTGTAAAAGACAATCTCATACTAGTCAGGTATGAAATTATGTTGAAGGGTTGAGTGAGCTAATGGTGCTGTGTCCTGGGAGAGTATCCTCAGAACTCAGCACAAAATAAGACTCACCAAGGTTGCCTGGGGTAAGTCTAGGACTTTTGAAATGAAGTTCATTTACATTCTGCAAATTGTGTCTATTAATAGCACTTATTGAACAAAATATAGTAAAGGGCACTCGTGGGGGTTTTAAAAGAAATAGAGTAACTCTGACTCTGAGAAGGGCAGCCAGGGCCCAGCAATATGAATCAAGTAAACAGCTTCACAGAGCAAACATGTCAACACGCCTAAGTTAAAACAGCTTCATCTGCACTCATAAGAATTTATAGGACCCCTGGTAAAAAGAAGGGAACGGAGATCAGAGGACTCAATCAGGGAAGTCTTTGAGGGTAAAGTAAAACTAAAACAGAGTATTTCAGAAGCAGTAATGGTGATTTGTATAAGTTCTTGAGTCGGGAACCAGCAACTTGGCTGAGGGAGGGAGGAAATTAAGTAATAGTTGCTGTAGAAGGTCTACATAAGAATAGTAAGAAAAGGTGGGAATATTTGAGGAATTGTTCCATCTCCTCACTGGGAGGAGGATGGTTACAGAGATGTATACATGTGTCAAAGCTCATTGAAATAGAAGCATAAAATGGGTACAATTTTGTAAATGTAAGTTATACCTCAATAAAGTATATTTTTAAATGATAGATAAAAAGGTTTTAATTAAAAAATTAAATCAATACAATTTTCAGACTGATATTTTTCTTCTTTCTTTTTTTTTAAATTGAATTTGAAATCTAATAGGGAGTTACTAGAGAGTAATTTCTCAAAATTATGTTTTAAATAAAAACACTCATACCTTTGGAACTAGATATAATTTGCTTTTACTATGAAACACATTTATGGCCAAAGGTATACTGAATTTACAACAGCAGTTCTTACTCTCAGCAGCTGACAGTGATGACTTTTTTTTTTCCATTCCACTCATCCTCCCCCACCCTGTTCTCTCTGTACCTGGGAGTCTGTTTACTTCTTGTTTTGTTTATTCACTTGTCTTATTTTTTAAGATTCCACATATACCTGAAATCATATATTTGTCTTTCTCTGTCTGATTTATTTCACTCAGTATAGTACCCTCCAGGTCGATTCATGTTGTTCCACATAGCAAGATTTCATTCTTTTTTATGGCTGAGTAATATTGTATTCTGTGTATATACAGGGTGGGGCAAAAGTAGGTTTACAGTTGTTTGTATTAAAAATTACAATAATTGATAAACAATAATACAAGAGTAAATTCTGTGTATCACATATGACTGTAAACCTACTTTCAACCCACCCTGTATATTTATAATGCTTCTTTACCCATTCATCCATTAATGGGTGCCTCGGTTGCCTCCATATGTTGCCTATTGTAAATAATGCTGCAATAAATATAGGGATGCTTATATGTTTTCAAATTAGTGGAACTGCTGGGTCATATGGAAGCTGTCTTTTTTATTTTTTTAAGAAATCTCCATATTGTTTTCCATAGTGGCTGTACCAATTTACAGTGCACAAGGGTTCCCTTTTGTCCACATTCTCGCCAATGCTTGTATTCGATGTCTTTTTCATAATAGCCATTCTGACAGATGTGAGGTGGTACATCACTGTGGTTTTGATTTGCATTTCTCTGATGACTAGTGATGCTGAGTTATCTTCTTGGGTGTCTGTTGGCCATCTGTAGGTCTGTCCTCTTTGGAGAAATGTCTGTTCAGGTTCTCTACCTGTATTTTAATTGGATTGTTCAGTTTTTTGGTGTTATTCTTGATGAGTTCCATGTATATACGGCATCTGTGTACATCAAAGATATTGTAACTATAATGTGTTTTTATTATTTTGCTATCAGGGTAATGCTGGCTTCATAGGATGAATTTGGAAACATTCCTTCTTCTTCTTATACATTACCTGGTAACATATTTAAATCCCAAATCTTCACCCTGGCTGGTGTAGCTCAGTGGATTGAGCACGGGCTGGGAACCAAAGTGTCCCAGGTTTGATTCCCAGCCAGGGTACATGCCTGGGTTGCAGGCCATAACCCCCAGCAACCGCACATTGATGTTTCTCTCTCTCTCTCTCTCTCTCTATCTCCCTCCCTTCCCTCTCTAAAAATAAATAAATAAAAAAATTTTTTAAAAACCTTATCTAAATAAATAAATAAATAAATCCCAAATCTCCCGTTGTAGTTTAATAACAAAATTTATATATTGTAAGCCAGTATATTACTCTGATACAAACTATGGTGAGATTGAAATTGTGTGCCTTTAATCAACAGCTTCAGCACTATGACACGTAAGGTGGATGCAGCAGGTTATAGGGGCCCAATATTTCCACTGTAATAATCAAAAGAAAGACAAATTACAAAAAAAATATATTAAGATATTAGAGTTTTCTGCAGGCAGTGAAATTCAGATGAACTCCCAAATCCAGGGTGAGAAAAGCACTTCCTACAAGAATTGACCATAGCCACCTGTTTTCTTCCCTTGGAGCAGTTGCCAAGAGGTAAATACCACTGGTAAAAGGTCAACAGTTAAGCCTGGCCCAAGGAAAATTAACCTATCAGCACTTTTGGTAGTCACACAGATCTGGGAGATTGAAAACTTGAGGAAATCCAAATGCAAGGTTCATGTTTACCATTAATCATTTGCAGTGTTCTGGGGTAGCATGGAAAGCTGGGGGCCTGGGGATGTTGGGCAAGAAACATCAAGTGACATCTCCCCAGACTTGATACCTAGGAGAGAAAATCACGCTGGAAAGAAGGAGCCTGCAACAATGCAACTAGACTCCCCCTAAAGACAGTCCCTAGGTTTTGAATTTGTATGGTGGAGGGAGTTCAAGAGCTAAAGCCTGAAAGCCTTCAAAGAGCAAAACTCTCAGACTAAAGAGCCTGAGACACCAAATCTGAATCACAAGCCTGGATGAGGCATGGGTAAGAAATAACAAGATACAGAAGCAACGTGATTTTTATTAAACAAGATACAGAAGCGATGTGATTTTTATTAAACCCTGATCAGCTCAGTTCCTGGAGGCAAAAGCACACTCACACAGAAAAAGGGCAAAACTTAACTTGATTCTTAATGTGAATTCAGACCAGGGAAGCACATCTACACAATTCTTTTAAATTTGCGGTTTTAAGCAAAAGTCCTCAGAAAATATACCACAGGATGACTCTGTCCACCCAGTAGGGGAAGGGAAGCACTCTGGGGGAAGACACCATGCAGAGCCTTCACTGCATTCTTAAACACGTGACCACAGACAATCAAATATACATAGACATGTAAAAAAGTGGGACAATGTGGCTGATAAACAAAAGGAAAGCAAACAATAAATTATGTGTTCACCAATGATACAGATGTTGGAATTAGTAGACAAAGATGACAGTATAACTAAGTTTTAAATGTTAAATAAAATATGGGAAAGTGTGGGCAGAATGGGTGAGAACAGGGAAACATTCAACAGAGAAAAAGATTCTATACAAAAATGAAGTAGACGTTTTAGAGTAAGGATATGTAACACCTAAAATTAAAAACAAATTGGATGAGCTTAACAGAGGCCTGGACATAATAGAACACAAAATTAGTGGGCTTAAAGAGAAGTCAGTATGGTGTATCCAGACAGAAGCACTGAGAGAAAAGGAAGAATGACAAAAACAGAACAGAGAGTAAAAAACGGTCAAATGCTCCATGTGTGTATTCAGAGTTCTGGGAGGAAGAGAGATATATTGGGGCAGAAGAAATACTTGGTGAGATAAAACTGATCAAAAGCAGATTAAACTGCAGATTCAGGTAGTTGAATAAACACCAGGCAAGAAAGAAAAAAATCTTGATTAAAGTGTAGAAGTCCAAATAAAAACAAGGGGAAGAAAATCTTAAAAAGCAGCCAAGGAAGCAAGCAACAATTATATTGACAGCTGAAAGCTGAATTTTCAAAGGAAATTGGAAGCCAGAAGGCAATGCAATAACATCTTTAATGTGCTGGAGTTGGGATGGGGGGGTGCGGTAGATAAAAGAAAAACTATCCACCGAAAATACTGTACTCAGTGAATATATCTTCAAAAGTTTCAAGTGAAATAAAGATTTTCTAGACAAGTAAAAGCTCAAAGAATTTGTCACCAGCAGCCTGACACTATAAGACCTTCTAAAGGAAATTCTTCAGGGTGTAAGGAAACAACCCCAAGCGGAAGGTAGTGCTGCAGAGAGAAATGGGGAGCAGTAAAAAGTAAATATAAAATCATATTTACTGCTTGAAAAGAACAATAATAGTGTCTTGCAAAGGTCAGGAGGTAGCAAGTAAAATTAGCTACTATAAGCTTTTTCACTGTTTGGGTAAAACTTAAGGAAGGTGTTTTATAATTAGTCAGAAATGCATACTGAAATCTCTAGAGTAGCAACTAAAAATGAATACAAGAATATATCATTAAAAAGCTAATCGAGCAGCCTGGCCGAGTGGCTCAGTTGGTTGGAGCATCATCGTCCCATACACCAAAGGATGGGGGCTTCAATTCCCCATCAGGGCACATCCCTAGGTCTCTAGTCAGGGCATGTACTGCAGGCAATTGATTGATTTTTCTCTCTCACACATCTCTCTCTCTCTCTCTCTCTCTCTCTCTCTCTCTCTCTCTCTCTCTCTCTCTCTTTCTCCCCACTTCCCCCTTCCTCTCTGTCTAAAATTAATAAAAGCATATCTTCAGGTGAGGATTTTTTTTAAAAAAGCTGACCAAGCAGAAAAGCTTAATAAATATACCTGATTAATAGCCCATCCCAGACTTAGTGAACCAGAGTCTATAACAATTGGCCCTAGAATCTGAAATTCTTATCTTATTGTGTTTCCCAGTGGTTCCTATGCTCCCAAGTTTGATAGCCATTGCTGTAGAGCATAGATGAACACTCAACAGACTCTTTTACAAATTGCTTGTGGCTGCAATTATTAAGTGGCACAGATTATAAAAACACAAATCTATTCAGAGGTCCCTGAAGAAAAATAAGCAACCATAAGCATAAGTCATATCCAGAAATGAATACAAGGGAAGATGATAAATTTCTGAGCACCCAATGCAGTGTTCCCAAGGGCACCTCCACCATAAACAAAGTGAGGTCCACAAAGAGAATGGTTTTCACTACCCCAGGCTTTCCTGAACCAAACCATTAATCTTACCAACCGCAGACACCTTTAAGAGGTGAACCACTGCCGAATCAAGAACAGGAATGAGATCATCCTATTTCCTTTCTCACCTCTGTGTTCGGACAACATCCTGGGCTCAGAGATTAAGGTGGGTAATTCATTGTCATTTTGACAAGAGTCATAATACCTGTCTCTGCTGCTGCTGCTGCTGCTGCTGCTGCCACCCCTGCACCTGCTGTGGATCTTCACAGCCGTTCAGCACTTTAGTTGGTCAAGTGTGTTCAAACAGGAATCCTCGGACAAAGATACAATAATGTTTCATTGTTATTATCATATACATGTTTAATATGTGATAAGGAAACTGAGGCTCTATATAAAGAGCCTGTGCATTTGGGAGCATTTTTATTATAGTGGCTAGCATGACCTAATACAGCAACCAAAACTCGTATTCTGCCACTGCTATTATAAAATCATTCAGGGAAACAATTGGAATTCTGAATCTTATCTTCAACAGCTGTGCCTCATGTTCAATATCACAGGCCTAAGCCCAACTTGTATCCTCCCAAGGAAATAAATATAATTAAAAAATGAAAGGTAATGTTAGTGAAAGGAATCAACAATGTTGCATGCAATAAGCACCTCAGTTGTTTTTTAAAAAGTACTTTATTCAAAAAGCTAGAACTATCTACAATACACACGGTTTCATAATACAATAAGAATTGACACTTCATTTTAGAGATACACTACCAAAAAAGTCAACACTGAATGGTGGAACATATACAAGTGGTTACAAGGTAACATGTAATAAAGGCTTTTATGGCTGTTTCTTTTAATACCTATTCTCAATCCCCACTCCCGGCCCCCTTTTAAACATAGTTCCCCCTTTTATCCGAAGCATACAGTACAGCATCTGATATATATCAGGTTCTCAAAAACTATTTTCTGCCCTGGCTGGTGTGGCTGAGTGGACTGAGCATCAGCCAGTGAACCCAAAGGTCACCGGTTCAATTCCCAGTCAGGGCACATGCCTGGGTTGCAAGCCAGGTTTCCAGTTAGGGACATGTGAGAGGCAACCACACATTGATGTTTCTCTCTCTCTTCTCCTTCCCTTCACCTCTGTCTAAAAATAAATAAACAAAATCTTTTAAAAAATCTTTCAGGCTTACAGTACCTGTTGGGGTACCCACCATTCCTTCCCCCACTACCCCATGAATGTACTCACTGCTTCTCTTTAAAAAAAGCAAAACTATTTTCTGCATAAATAACATTTGCCTAACCTTGCAGAGCTGCCTTAGGACTGTCTCACTGCTG
Organism: Phyllostomus discolor; assembly: GCF_004126475.2. Taxonomy (NCBI): domain Eukaryota; kingdom Metazoa; phylum Chordata; class Mammalia; order Chiroptera; family Phyllostomidae; genus Phyllostomus; species Phyllostomus discolor. The sequence continues at coordinate 152,296,778 of NC_040904.2, forward strand.
CTTCCCATAAACATGTCTTATCAGATTCTTTGAGGACAAGGGCCATGCGTGATGCTATCTCCTATTTCTGACAGCAAGTACAGCACAAGCAACATGAATACAATAATGATTTGAGAGTCTCAAGAGTCTGGACTCGGCACTATTTTCAGCTATTATCATTGGTAGTACCAAAAAAAAGTGAATATTATCTTCAAATAAATTTATTTCAAAGAACATTTCTAATAATAATAATCATGATGTCAGGCATTCTACTAGGTGTAACACATAGTGTATTATTTTTCATCCTCAAAACATCTTTTCAAAAAGGCAAGCCATAGACTGAGAAAAATATGTATAAAAACATACATCTAACAAAGGACTTGTATCTATAATATATAAAGAACTCTGACACCGGAATAATAACAAAATAACCCAATTTTTAAAATAGGCTAAAAGATTTGAACAAACAATTCACTAAAGAAGATATGCAGGTAGTAAGTTAACAAACAGAAAAAATATTCAACATCATTAATCATCAGGGAAATGCAAATTAAAACCACAATGAGCTAGCAGTACATAACCACTACAATGGTTAAAATTTTTTAAACTGATCATACTAAGTGTTGACAGGAAATGGGGCAACTGGATACACCGCCAGCAGGAATACAAAATGGTGCAATCACTTTGGAAAACAGTTTAATAAATTTAAATTAAACATATATACCATGACCCAGCCATTCCATCCATAGGTACTAATCCAAAATAAAGGAAAACTTATGTTCATACAAAGACTTGTTCACAAATGTTTATTGTGGTTTTATTTGTAATACCTGAAAACTGAAAACAACCCAAATGTCCATTAAAAAAATAATAAATAAACAGCTTGTGGTATCACTATATAATGCGATATACTCAGCACAGCATGGATAAATCTCAAAACTGTAATACCGAGTAAGAGAAGCCAGATCAAAAAAGGGCACATACTGCGTAACTGCATTTATATAAAAATTTAAAATGCAGGATGACAGCTAGTTTGTTAGGGGGGGGAGGCATTGAGCAAAAAGGAAAAAAGACTCATGGACATGGACAACAGTGTGGGGATTGCTGGGAGAAGAGGGTATAAGAGGACTAAATGATAATGGAAAAAATTCAATAAAGATTAAATCCAAAAGGAAAAACTTTTAAATGCAAATGCACTGATAGTGATAGAGAGCAGATCATTGGTTGTCCAGGGAGGGGTGCAGAAGAGGAAGGTGGTAGAAATTACAAGAACAACAGAAAACTTTGGGGGACAATCAAGATTAACTTTTGGTTCTATTTTCTCAAACTTTTTCAGACTTAGGACATAGTAGTTAATCAATGTTTTTGACGAATAAATTAGTAAATAAGCAAGTACAGGCTATTGTTTTTGTTTGGCCGAGAAGATAAAGAGGGCCATAGGGCAGTGACTAAAAATAAGGACATGCATTTGTGTGTGTGTGTGTGTGTGTGTGTGTGTGTGTAACAGTAGTGACTACTTCAGTAGGTTTCCAAATGATGGAGAAGGCAAAAGTAAAGAAGATGAAAATTAAGAGAGAGAAGTGATAAAAGATAGAATAAAGGGTGTTTTGGTCCTGATTTGGATACATCCCTATAAAGAATTTGTTTTAGGCAAATGGACTGATTTGAATATGAACTGGCTGTTACATGATATCAAGGAATCAGTATTAATTTTGTTAGGGGTGGTAATGGCATTGTGGCTATACAATATGTCCACTTCTTTTAAGATATAAAAACTGAAATACAAAAGGTAAAAAATGTGACATCTGAGATTTGCTTATAGATGCGGCCAAATCTATTAATTTTTGAATGTGGATAATAGATATATGAACGTTCATTATTTATCCTCTGTACTTTCATGAATGTGTGAGCAGTTTCATAATAAAAGGGCTTTAAAATATGGTCATTCACAGTTCAAACAAAGAAGTAGTGGGAAGAACAATGGATATCAAGTTACAAGCACAGGGTTCAAGATCAAGATCTAGCACCTCAGGAAAGTCACTCCATCTGAACTTCACCTTCGCATCTGCACCAGACAGATAAGTCGTTCCTGGACCATTTGAAGTCAATGAGCTTTTGTAATGTTCAAGTAAGACAATTTATATAAGGGAACTTCAAAATAAAGCTTTAAAAGTCTACATCACTGCAGTAATAATTAATTTAGGTAGAGCCACCACCAGCTACACAGTGCCTTTGGGCAGAACAGTAAGGGCAGATTCCTCTGGGAGGATGAATCACATAAGGTCCCCTCTGAGCTGGCACAGTCCCCACAGTGCACACAGTGGAAGCAATGGTGCCTCTAAGCAATGAAAAGGGCAGTGAGGGGCAGGGAGGTTAGCAAAGGGTAGAGGGGACCAAACACACAGCAACAAAAGAAGACTTAAGTTTGGGTGGTACACACACAGTGCAGTATACAGATGATACATCACAGAATTGTATAATTGACCCCTATATAATTTTGTTAATCAATGTCACCCCAATAAATTTAATTTTTAAAAAAGGACAGGGCATGATGGGTGAAGCCCAGCTGGATCTCTGCCCACTCACACCGCACTTCCCCAGGCTGGATGCTTTGAGTCAGCCAACAAACTCCTTACCCTTACTCTGTGGTTCTAGCTGTAGTCCAATCTTTTCCTCCTAACTGCATGGAAGCGGCACTCCTGAGTGAGATGGTCTGAGTGAAGTGGAAGAGCAGGGGACTTAGTAGTAGGTGTTTTTCTGCTTGGGGTGCCCCAAGGGCAGTTATGGGCCAACTCACGGATTCCTTGAAGATTTGGGCCACTTGAGAAACAAGTGAGAGAGAACACCAAGAGGTGGGAGCATGGCTTTATCAGGGAAAGGAGAGGACTCAGCAGCATGACCACTGCCTCCTCCCTTCGTGGCCTTGCCTTGGGCTGGCCCAGGCTCTCACCCGCCTGCCTGCACAGGTGCCTTGCTCTTCGAAGGTGAATCAACTCTGTGGCCTAACAGACTGAGCCAGAAGCCAGCCAGGGCCAGGTTTCTGTCTCCCATTCTAAATGATCTTATTCCAAATTATTAAACCAAGGCCATTGTCTCAGCATCATAGACCTTATTTTTAATCTAGATGATCTATGCATCTTTCAGAATCACACACTCCCATTAGCAGGGAATGCAGTTATTCCTGTTGTGTGTACTGGCATGCTAAAAGTCTCATGGAAAAAAGTAAAAAATTACTTCAATTACATAGACGTGTTAGTCTTCTGTCAGGTTTCCTCTGAAATATTGGTTCTTTATATTCCACTTAATGAAATGACAGCTTCATTAAATACACTTGCTTGTGAAAATATATTCTTCAATATTTTAACAAAATGTCCCTCAGTGTTTTTAAATCACAGCATGTACGTGCATCAGCTGTTTCTGCAATTTCTCATGTCCCACATTCATGTTATTTGCATCTAAAAAGTTCTCCTGACCTTATTACAGAAAGTAATTTTACTCTAGGAAGGCACATGAGAACTGGCATCAAACTTGTCATATTTCCCCATCTGTAAATTATTCCGTTTTTTTAAAGCTCTATGAATTCTCTGGAAAGATGATACCAGGAAAAATTATGACTATGTATAGTGATGGATGTTAACTAAATAGTATGGTGATCATTTTGGAATATATACAAATATTGAATCATTATGTTGTACACCTGAAGTAAATATAATGCTATATGTCAACTATATCTCCACAGAAATGAAAAGACTGACAATACCACATATTTGCAAGTATGTGGAGCAATTGGAACACTCATAGACTTCTGGTGAGAGTGAAAATTGATTTAAGGACTATGAAAAGCTATTTAATAGTAAATTTAACAAAAACAGACACACATATGATGTCCTAGGAACAAGCCCACCCCCCCCCCAAAAGAACCATTATGCCACCATGTTAATTCTCTTCTAGACACACCATTCAAATAAAACTTTAGAATCGTGGTATCTAAAAGTTCAAGGCTCACTGTGGACATGTACAACCAGTTTTGAATTCCAGCTCTGCCATTCTATGGCTTAACTTCCTTGGGTTCAGGTTTCATCCTCTGTAAAACAAATTAATAAAAAGATCAAGTAAAATAATGTATGCAAAACTCACATAATAGGTGTTCATTAAATGCCAGCATTACCTTGCTCAATATTCAGCCCATGATGGTGATTTAATTAATATAAAATGGGAGTTTCAAAGAAGTTTTTTTATTGCTTCTACAAATCAGGGATATATCCTTTTTAGAAGTAAAGGGTGAATTGAAAACAAGCTAAGTCTTAGACAAAATTTCCAGTGAGCCAAGAGCCCCCCTTGCTATTCCGTGCTGCTTTCATATAACTTGGCCCTCTTTCCCCCACTCCACAGAGGCTCCGAAATACTGCCCTTCACTGATGCACATTCTAATCTCCAAGAAGCCTTAGACGCTCTGGAGAGCAGTCTGGTTAAATTAATTCTTATTTAGCAATAACTATCTAACACACCCAGAGATATTTGCATTTTAAAAGGAAGCCCAGGGTACGATTCAAAAGATGAAAAAATTGGCAGAATTTCAGGCAGCAAGTCAAACAGAAAAAAAAAATCTCTTGTGTGGGAGAGGCATCTGGGGTCCATGAGAGACTTAGGACCCACACCCCTTAAATTACAAGTATGCTGCTCAGGTAGCCCTGCTGGTGCAATAGGCACAGAGGTCACTCTGCCGTGTGGCTTCCTTTGTGGGAAGAAGATTGTTACACTCTAGGTGACTTTTCTTCGGGATGCCCGTGGGCTACACTTTTTACTCCCCCTTCACCATCACTCTGACACTCAGAAATGTCAGTCAGAAGAACCAAAGTCAGAGTTTCAGCTCACAGAAAAATTGAAATAACTTCAATAACTTTTTCTGTGATAAAAGAGTATTTTTCTTTAGGAAAGACATGATTGATTACAACCTGCAACAGTCATTTAGCTTATAGAAACTGAGAAATGTTTGCATTATGATCATAGATGTTTATAGAAGATGGAGATTTGGCCCAGAATGGTGAAATCCACAAATAATTCCTGGACTGTATTTTTTGCCATATTTTCCAGCTGTCTTACCCCACATATTTTATCCAAGATGCTAGAACATGATACATGTTCCCCCTTCCTGTCCCCAAGGTCATTATTATGGCTCTAACACTGGCAGAGATGGTAATGAGGAGAGGAAAAGCACAGAGAAAGGAGGAAATGAAAAGGCCTAGATAATCTACTAACTGAATGATTTCTGATTAAGTAATTATTTACAAATTTTCCCTAAAATAAAATCCTTGACCTTAGCTCTTACAGTACAGGAGATGGTATTTCCACATCAATTCTGTAGAAATACCTATTACTGAGGCAGCATAGTAAGAAGCTAGGAAAATTCCTTGGCAAGTGGAATAGGGAAACTGAGACAGATAATTAAACAGCTGAGCAATTTACAGCCAGATAATTAATCACAAGGTCTCATCACCCCTAACCAAGGACACTTAGGAGCAAATGGGTTACACATTCCAGACCATGCTGGGACAGACCCAACACAGTTCCTGGTCCCTCTTAGGTGACATTCTTTGAAGGCAAAACTGACCAAAGAGTGACTTTGACCCTACATGCTCATGTTGAAGAATCAGCATATTAAAGGCCACACCTAGAAAGCTGCAGAGTATTCCCTTGAGATCCTCCCCTGAGAACCCCCCACTAAAATGCCTGCCTTCAGGAAACAGGTAAAAACCCTTAAGACAAAGGAGCCAGTGCACACTGCCCCTGGAGCATGCCCGCACCTTCCCCCACTTCTTTCCCAGGGCATGTATCTTTGCTTTCTTCCTCCTGAGCTCTAGGTTCCCAGAGACTTGGAACCAGGGAAGCAGTTAGCAGTGGCAGTGCATCTCGGGCTAACCCCCTGAACCTGTCTCCAAGGGCCCCCCTTTCGCCTCTGTACCATCACTTGTTTCCTGAGTCCACGCAGCCCAGCTGGCTTACTCCTCTGCCTCTGTGACTTTCTTTCTAAAGGGCCAAGGCAGCCTTGCCTAGGCTCCCTCCTGTTGCTATGACCTTGCTTCTTCTACCTAAGGATATCAAAATCCCCTGGACTCCTGCTGTGAAGTCTTTCCTGCATGAAGTCAAGAGCCTGCATATTCCAGACCATGCCAAAGCAGGCCCGTCTCAGGCCCAGTGACATTACCACTTATAAAACTGCTGCTTCCGTTTACTTCTCTTGTTAGTAATCTTTCTCTTTTCATTCTCAAAGCTCAAAGCAGAAAGTGAAATGATGGAAAGTTTCTCCAAAAAGTACCAGAAGGCTTCACTCAGACTCATGTTCCCTTTAGATGAAGTCAGGTGAGAGATACCAGGGGAAGCTAGAACCATGCCTCCTTGAAATGTCACTCCTGGAAAATAAGTATTAACTCCTCTGAAGCACAGTGAGAACTTTTCTTCAAAGCCTCTTCACACCCTGCTTCCATTAGGGCCTCACTGACACCCTCTGGCAGAAGGTGTTTTGGAGGAATGAGAACTGGCGGCATCAACAGCACCTCCAGAAACTGAGGTGCTAGACGGCCTAGTTGTTTGAATGGCAAGAATGGCCTCCAGGGAAGCTCGATCTCCTAGAAATGTGAATAAACACATTGGTTCTCCTTCACACTGGAGATAAGGGAGAGCTCGAGCCTGAGGCCCCAGCTCCCTGGGGTGGAGCAGCATGTCAGGCAGCCAGGACCACCCCAGGACTAGGCAAGCTGAGGCAACTCCAAGACCACACCTGCTTGGCAGCTGTTCTCAGTGCTCCCACTGGCTATGGTGACCTCACCTGACTTCACAATTAGGTCAAACCTTGCTCTCTCTTCTTTTTCTCAAGCTCTTTTATTCCTCAAATACCTCCATTCTCTTTTCCTTACTACATGACCCCCAGTGCTTAGAGAAATACTGAGTGGTTCGGTTGGATGCCTAGCAAAGCCTAGGGCAGGTGGTAGCTTCTTGCCTTTGTAATTTCAGGGTTACCCCAACTCCCCCCTTTTTTGAACTCTTCCAACACTTTTCTAACCAGTGTCTATAATGAATACCCTCTGCTCCCTGTCACGGATTCTGTTTCCTTGACTGAACCTTGACCAATGCGAGCGCACTTCAATAATGGTTATTTGCATGTTCTCCAGGTTCTTGCTGATGTTTGAAGACTGTGTAGTCTTGTCTGGCCCTCCATAATGCCCTCCACAATGCCCTCACATCCCTCTGGCCTTAGGGGGCATTGAGCTGACACCTGGACTGTCTGTGATTCCAACCTTTGCCTCCAATTGACAGGTCTTCAAATTCTATACTTATTTTTTTTTCTGATCTCAGGCTTCTGCTGGTTCTCTGGCCTCTGAGCATCTCCAAGCCTCTTTACCAGGGTTCACAGCAGCTCTGAATCTCCTTCATCTTTGCACCCACTGCACCCATCCCACTTTATTGCCCCTTCTCCTTTTTGGATAAGGTGCCAATTTAAATACAGGCTGTCTGAAAGCTTTCAGCCTTCCCTAGGCTATACTCATAGAAGGGGACCACTGATTTCATGATGGTTCTTTGTGTTTCCACGGATGTTTCCAGAGCTCACTCCTTCTCATGGTTCAACCCTAAGAGAGGAGGACAAGGCAAGGGCGCTGCATCTCATTCTCCTCTCCCTCCCTCCCTCTCTCGCTCCTGTCTGTTCATCTCTTCCTCAAATCAGAATCTTCCCCTCACTTCCTTGTCCTGTTTGACAAGGACTCGCCCCAGATTGTTTCCTTCTCCCCAAGGTAGTATTTATTCTCACAACTTTCCTAGGAGTCACACTGACAGAAAGGCTGCAGGAAAACATAATATAAAGTTGGGGGAAAGGGGAGTGAAAAAATAATCATTTCAGATTTTAACACATCGCTCTCATTACATGCTCCCTCAAGCACATCTTTGCGCCCCTCAGAGGACTCCTATTTTTATCTGGTCTCCTTCTGAGAAGGCCAGACCTCTGTTCTCCACCCACCCTCCAGGCCTGGGCGGCTCCTTCCGGCAGCCACCACCACGCGTGGGTACGAGCCCCTGAAGTCTGGCTTGTCTGAATTAAGATGTGCTATAAGTGTACTAAATCACTTTCACCAGATTTTGAAAGCTGAGTATTTAAAAATAATGTGACATATTGCATTAGTAATGTTTATATTGCTTATATGTTGAAATAATAGTTTGGATGCATTACGGGAAATAAAATATTCTATTAAGATCATGTCAGCACTTTCTTCTGACTCTTGAAAGTGGCCATTAGGAAATTTTAAATTACACATGGGCACGCACCGTATTCCTTTTCACCGGCTGCCAGCTTCATGAGGTCTCAGGCAGTTGCCGACTATCACACTTCTGGCTGGTATCCAGCGCGTTTGTACCAGGGGGGCTGCACCAGCTGTTTAAAGATGTTGTCGGTTTGGGTCAGCGCCCTGCCATCACAGGTGGTTAAATATTTTTCATGTCACCTGATTGTGTGGCCATCGCCTAGCACAGTGCAGGCAGACAGCACTGGTTAAACAAATGAATGAAAACAAAGATGATAATTTCTTCAGCTTCTAAAATTACCATGTAGCTCTAACATGACAGATGATCACATAAATCTGTCACACTAACCAGACTTCCATTCTCTGCCCCGTTATTGGGAAGACGAAGCTACAGGAAGTGTTACATTAATGTCAAAGCCCAAACAATAAAGGACCTTATCCCTGGTGTGGGAGATTTAATTTCCGCTTTTAAACATGGTATCAGATGAGTGAGGAGACACACGAGCACAGCCCTCGTGGGTTTCCTGACTCGACTCCCAGCTCAAGCTTCGGGGAGTGACAGGCGCAGCTCCCCCAGGGCTGGGCCACCGCAGCCGTTCACTCGGCAGGACCGGAAAAGTTCAGGAGCAGCTTCTCCTCCCAAAATGTCTCCATTCTTTCCCTCCTCAGAGAGCTCTTCCCTGATGGCTCCCTGACCTGTTTGAATTCCGTGTCGTTCCCCCACCCCTCCACTCCGTCAAATTCATGTGTGGAAGTTCCAACCTCTAGTGCCTCCGAATGGGACCTGATTTGGAAATAGGAGTGCTGCGGATATCATGAGTTGAGATAAAATGATCCTGGAGCAAGGTGGGCCCTTCATCCAGAATGACTGATGTCCTTGTAAAAAGGGGACATTTGGGCACAGACGCGCACACCGGGAGAACACCATGCGAAGATGAAAGCAGAGACCAGGGTGAGGCAGCTAGGGCCGAGGAGCCCCAAAGAGTGCCAGCCAACCAGCAGGAGCTGCAAGGGAGGCCTGCAGCGGATTCTTCCTCAGGGGCTTCCGAAGGAGCCCAGCCTGCTGACAGCTGGGTCTCAAACTGCGAGCTCCCAGTCAGCCTGTGGTATTTGGTTACAGCAGCCCTAAAAAATGAGTACACTCCCTTGGGCTAAATTAGATTCCCAGTTCTTTCTCACAGCACTTCTATGGTAATATTTATTAAATTTGTAATTTTCTCTCACCTGTCTGCATCCGACTGTTCTCCAAGTTCAGTGAGACACTGGTGTCTGTTTTGGCCACCCAACATCCAGAAATGGAGAGTTTTAATGAATTCATGGACTGTCCCACCGTTGGAGCCAGAAGTGCCACTGTTGACCACACACACCGCCCCTCGGCAGGTCAGAGTGTGCGAGGACACGTGCTAACAGGTTCCCTCTGCAGCCCTCCGTAATCAAGGGAAAGGCGACCTTTGCCGTGGCCTCTGGTGCAGGCCAGTCTACCAGATCAGCTGGATGCATTCTCATGGGGAGGCCGAGAGAAGTTACAGAAATGGAGCCCTCTGCCCCTGGAGACCAAAGCTTAGAGGAAGCATCACCATGAATGTGCAATTTTGGAGTCGGGGGAAGACATTCCTCTAGGATGGCAGCAGCGAGTAACCCAGGGGCACTGAGTCCTGGGCAGTGGAAGGGGGGCCCACCAGAGGGAAACCAACAGAAACCATCCCAGGAGCTGCCATTTTCAGGATCTGGACTATGGGTCAGGCGAATGCTTGACTTCCATTGTTTCGCCACAACAGAGAACTCACCAGTTGGTGAAAGCAGTCCCATCTTCAATGAGAAAGCTGAAGTTTCAGGAGTTTAAACAGTTTGCCCAAGGTCACACAGTGAGTGAGAAGCCAGATTTCAAAACCAGGGATTTGTTGCTATGATACTTTCTCCACCTCCTAGTCTTGCATACAGCTGGCCCTGAGGACTTTCTTTCATGTGATCACTGCGAAACTGAAAAACTCCTGTGTTTTATAGAGCATTGCTTACCGTCATTTATTTGCTGCTTATCTCCCTCTGCTAGACAGCAAACATCTTGAGACAGCAGGACTATGCCCCCTTGCTATTTGCATACCCAAACTTAGCTAGATTCACATTCCTACCACCGAACACAGGACCCAGCATATAGTAGAAGCTCAAAAATGTTTGTATTAGGAGTGAATTAAATAAGCACTTGTTGATCAGCTATACATACTCTAAAAGAAATTGATGAATGTTAAAGCCACCTTTGGTGTGAAACGTGAAGTACTGACCCGGAATCAAGCATTTCGCTTTTCCACTTGTCAGTTGTGGAGTACTGTGACAGCGTGTTATTTTTGTGGATGAAAAAGCATTCAAGGCCACCCCGTGGGAAGTTCCCACCCTTGGTTGCCAAGCTGCCCTTCTCTAAGTACCCATTCCCTCTCTTCTAGCTTCTCACACTCAAGTCTCATCGAGTTCCCTTTTGCATACCTGTTCCAGATTTGCTTCAAATTGTTTTTGCTAAATCATGAACTTTCTATCTTGGTAAAATCTCCAAAGTAATCACAGAATGGATACTTTCAAATTAGATCGCTCTGAAAGGTAGCTAATTTATTCAGGCAGCTATTGGTGATAGGCCTGGGGATAACTGCTTCTCTCTCTTACTAAGGAAACCAGAAGTCACCTGGTAGATGGCCAGACTGGGTAAGAAATTCCCCCTCTCCAACCCAGATTGTCTGAAATCATTCTTTGGCAAATACCTTTTTGTTCCTTTTACTTGCCCTTATCCTAAGCAGGCAAGGGTGGACTGCCAAATACCCACTTAAAGAGTGCCAATCAAAATGGTGAACATAAAGAGTGAAGGATACTGGGAGTGTTTTTAAAAATTTGTTTCTAATAGAGTATGAGGTACCTTTATATTTCTAGAAAACAGCACTGATGCCAGATTGGTTTGCAGCCAAAGCACTCAGTCTAGGTTCAAAAGTCCCCCTGGCAACAGAGCTAGTAAAACCCAGCACATTTTACCTGGAAGCCATCCAATTTGTGCCCTCACTTAAAGACACAGACTCAGAAAAGGAGAAGACGTGGGAAAAAAGAAGTAAGCAGCAGAGCTGAATGTAATTCTGTCCTTTCTTTACATATGACATTAAAGTTCAATTTTGCAATGGTATAGCTCACACGTGGCTCAAATCCCACACTGGTCACAGGTTCTGAAATGGGAGGCCTCCAGGGGCAAAAACTCTTGCCGGAGTGTAATTTGATATTTATGATGTTCTATCGCCATCTCCTGGAAGAAAAGACCAAGAACACACAAAACAGGTGCTAGAATTTTAGGCTTCAGTGAAGATCATTGTCTTCAATCCTCAGGAAAGGTAAAGACCGCAGTCACTGAAGATACATACTTGTATTACATTCCAGAGGAATTAACATAATGTTGGGCAACCAAGAAAGCTAAAAGGCAAATGTTTAGAGCTCCAGCGTCAGTTATTTGAGAGCAAGAGATAACATCGAATCTATGAGTAATGAACCTCTCGAGTTGCCAGTCCCCAGAGGAGGTCTGAGTTCTCATTAGTAAAGAGAGATGAGATCTCATTTTGCAAGAGTCAGTAAGTAATACGGCAGCAGCACAGAGACACTGAAAGAATCTTTTCCACACTCAGCTTTGAACTAGTCATCCTTATCTTTGCTTATTTTTTAGTTTCAGAATTTGACAAAAGAGCTCTAAGGATTATAAAACATTATTAACAGGACTAAGATGTTTTCGAGAGTAACTCTTATTTCCAGGCTCTCTTGTGTTCGGGTTATTCACACATACAGCACAAACACAGACAAATGAATTAAAATGTTTGACATTCTCTACATAAGGTCCCATGAGTCTTCATTTCTCAAGGTCTGGTTTCACCTTAAAATATGACTTTAAAACACACTTTAATTCTGATCATTATATCTTTTCTATCAATATCCTCAAGCAAGGAATGAAAAAAGTCATTAAACTTGAGAAAGTATTTTAGTACAACCGCTTCACAGTCCCCAATCACAAACTATGTTTCCACTGTGGCGGTGGGGGCTGGGGAGGTGAACTCCAAGGTCAACTTCCACCAGCCGCCACCAGGGACAGTTGAACCGTCTGTTTTCTCTGAATCTTAGGTCCCATCATTTGGCCCCATCGTGCCCCAGGCTCTTGGGAGCTTCACAGCTTCTACCACTCACCAACGTTCTGAAGTAGCCAGGGGCGGCTGTTTCCTCTCTGAATACCCACTATGCTTATTCATAAAACACAGAACATGGCACATGGGTTTAGGATTTTAGAGCTGGATGCAACCTTTCTTTTATACTGATAAAGTGACTTGCTGGTTATACCTGGTGACCTATTTTGGAAGATGCCAGGTGTGAGCACAGCATTGAACATGTCAGGCTTCATTTTCTTTCTTTCTTTTCTTATTTATTTATTTATTCATATTTCTCTCTCTCTCTCTCTCTCTCTCTCTCAAATTCAGGTTTTCTGGAGGGCCTACCCTATAAACAGCAGCATGAGAAACTATAATCATTTTTTAAAAGATAACTGTCATTCCCAAACAATTGATTCTGGTGTCTGAATATGGCTTTCCCAACTACCCATAAACCTAAAGGAAAAGCAAAAAGGGAAAAAAGGCCCAAGGGAAAAAAATGATACAATGAAACCTCATTTTTCCCTGTGCTCTGTGCCCATGGAGGAAGTAGTTCATGCAACATGATACTTAGTAGGCTTACTAGCTCAAGGATCACATGGGAACTCTTTCCCAAGGTTATGGCCAGGAAGAGAAACAACATTTGTTACTGCCAAACTTCTTGAGGCAGGAACTCTGCCCACACAACAACATCAACAACAGAATTGCAGCATCCCAACCTCCCATTGAACCCACATTTAGGGTCAGAAGTTCAGTTTTCATAAATATCCACAAAACTGAAGTGTTTCACTGGCCCACAACCAAATTCTTGGGAACTTTTATGTCCATCCATTCCTCCCCTTTATTCTTCTTCCTCCCTCACCATGGAATCTTGGTTGCTTTGATGTTTGAGCAGTTTTGGATACCCTCCTGTTTATATTCCAGCTATTTTCTGCTGAACACTTGCATTGTTTATGTTTAATGATAAATCCATATAACTCGACCCTTGACTGAGATATACAAGGTTTTGAGACTATCCTTCAGCAATTACCTTCCAACATCCTGCATACTCCCATCAAAATCAGAGAGCTGTGCTCTAACCTGACAGCAAGACTGCACCAAAGTAAACTGAGGGGCTGGCTACCTTCACATAATTCATTTCAAAAGTTTCAAAAAATATATCTAAATTGGCACTTATGTTTTTCCTATAGATTTCACCAGTCTCTGATAAGTTGGTTTTAGGCAATTTCTCGTTTCCCACTCTCCTACCACAAACTCAACTTCCAGCACTACTTACAAGTTTTCCTAAATGTGCCAAAGCTCTCTCGGGTCTCCGTGCTTCATAAAAGCTGTTGTTTCTACTTCAGGTGCCTTCCCTTTGACCTACTTGTCCTTTAAACTTCAGCCCAGGAGTTGCCTTCTCTTGTCATGCCTAGGCTGTCTGCAGTCCCTCACCTCTGTGCTCTCACAGAGCCTAGACATACCTCCATCACAGAGCTATCACAAATGATACTCAGGCAGATCCCTTACCTCCTAAAGACTGTAACACAGGGAAGCTCCATCTTCCAAATAACGTGCTCTGGTTCAATGGCAGGGATAACACCAGGCTGGCTAGAATAAGGATGAAATACATAGTTTCCAATATTACCTATGATCTCAGTATTCTAGATTATGAAGTACTAGCTTACTCTTTTCACCAGTTTTGATGATCTGCAGAGACTTGAAATATATAAAGAGCCGTTTCTGTCCATTCATCATTAACACTTTGTTTAAATATTTCTTTGTTCAGGAAATCCTTCTTTTTAAGTCTCCCAGTAATTATTTTACTTTCTATGATCTTAGCCTGATAGTTTTGCCATATTATAATAATAGAGTAATACTTAATCATCGAACTACACACTTTCCATTTCCTTTCTTTACCACGACTGCTCCCATGTGCCACCACTCAAGCAGTAACAAGTTTTCTGTATGTACCACCCTTAATTGCAAAAGGCATAGCTTTCCATTATAAAAGCCAAGAAATTGAGAAAGAATGGCTCTTTGTTTTTTAGGAGAGAAGATGATTTTTTGTCTTATTTTATTTTTTATTTCTGAAAATAAAATCTTAAGCATCTTAAGCCAAATCCTGGTGGACCTGGAGCACAGACTTGATACAATAAACTCTTCAGTGTGATGATATGAGTTGCTACATTAATCCTCAAATAAAATAAGAGCAAAACCAGAAAGTAAAAAAGGGAGAATCAGAGAGGCTGTGACCAGCACATGTGAACTGGAAGCTCCCTGTTGCGAGCATGTGATTCACAATACAGTCTTTCCTGTAAGTGAGCCAGACAACTGCTCAGCTAGCTGCCCACAGAGCAACCCGACACCAAGGGATAGATAAGACGCACCCAAGGTAACTATGTTATTCACTCAGCTTTTATTGAATGCAGGTTCACTCAAAGTAGAACATCAACATACATTAATATCCTACTCATACTGTAACAACTTAAGAAAAATATAACACACAAACAGCAATGAATGTGGGGTAACGAACCTGAGCCCCAGGGTCTCAGCAAACAGGTCTAGGAAACATCAGTGTGTGATTGCCTCTTGTGTACCCCCTACTGGAGACCTGGCCCCACAACCCAGGCATGTGCCCTGATGGGGAATAGAACTGGCGACCCTTGGGTTTGCAGGCCAGCACTCAGTCCACTGAGCCACACCAGCCAGGGGGGTCCTTGCTTTTCATCACTTTGAATATTTCTTGCCAGTTCCTTCTTGCCTGCAAAGTTTCTTTTGAGAAATCAGCTGATAGTCTTATGGGAACTCCTTTGTAGGTAATTCTGCTTTTCTCTTGCTGCTTTTAAGATTCTCTTTATCTTTAATCTTTGACATTTTAGTTATGATGTGTCTTGGTGTGGTCCTCTTTAAGTCCAACTTGTTTAGGATTCTGTGCTTTCTAGACTTGTATATATATTTCCTTCACCAAATTAGGAAGTTTTCTTTCATTATTTTTTCAAATAAGTTTTCAAATTCTTTGCTCTTCATCTTCTCCTTCTGGCATCCCTATGATCCAGATGTTGGTATATTTGGAGATGTTCCAGAGGGTCCTTGTACTATATTCATTTTTTTTCATTCTTTTTTTCTTCTTGCTGTTCTGGTTGAATGCTTATTTCTTCCTTGTGTTCCAAATTGTTTATTTGAATCCAGGTTCCTTACCCTCCACTGATGGTTCCCTGTAGATTTTTCTTTATTTCACTTAGTGTGATCTTTATTTCTTCCTTTATGTTATTGCCATACTCTGAGTTCTTTGAACATCCTGATCACCAGTGTTTTGAACTCTACAACTGTTAGGCAGGTTATTTCCATTTTGTGTAGTTGTTTTTTTGGTGTTTTGTTCTGCTCTTTCATTTGGGCCATGCTTCTTTGTCCCCTCAATTTGGCAGCCTCCTTGTGTTTGTTTCTGTGTATTAGGTAGAGATGCTTTGACTCCCTGTTTTAGTGGCATGGCCTATTGTGGAAAATGCACCTGTAACCTGTGTGGGGTGGAGCCTTAGGTAATCACCAGGGTGGGGCAACCCACTTCAGGCTGTGTGGAGCAAGGGCTTGGAGAGGGGACAATGTTGCTGCCTGGCTTCTGGCGGGTTCCCCGGAATTCATCCTCATTCCAGTCACTTCACTTACTCTCTGTATGTGACTGGCACCCTTCCAGCTGTTGCCCTGCTGCTGAATCCCAGAGGGTGTGAGTTTGAGTAATGTTCTAAGTCCGTGAGGGCTCTTTAAGCAGACTCTTCTGAAAGTTCGGCAGTTTCTTCCACTGCCCCACCCCCACTGGTTTTTACAGCCAGAACTGAGTGGGATTTATCTTCTTGGCACTGGAACCCTGGGCTGTGCAGTCTGGCCTGGGGCTGGGATCACTGACTGCCAAGGTATCCCTCCCGATTTTTATCTACCACACATGGATGTGGGGCCATCCTATAAAGAAACTTTTGAAAACAATTTTAATGGGATCATTTTATGTGTCCAAGAATACCACAAAACCAGTTTGTTGATCAATAAGTAAATATAATATTTTTTAAATCAGATGATTTTAATTCTTTTTCACAAATCTCCATATTTTCAAAAATAATTTGGTTGATAAATTAGGTTTGTATTTAAACTCAGCCACAGTGTGGATTGCGTGGCAACATGTGAAGGTGGAAAGGCGTTCTGACTATGCCCTAACCGTCCAAGGATGGGACAGGGCACAAGCAGAGAGCACAGGTGAAGCCAGACAGGCAGGGTCTCAGGCCCCATCCTCCCTCATCCAGAGCAGCTTGGCTTCTAGCTGTTTGCCCATTGGATTTCCATGTAAGCTCTGGTTTGAAGAAATGGTTCTCTACTAAAAATAAGCTTGAGAACACTGCTGTGGGCAGTGTCAAGGATGAATTTTAAGCAGGGGAGTAACATTTTTAAAGTGACTTTGGCAACAAGGGAGGACGGAAAGGCACTGTGAAAAGTAAGCCCTGGGTTAGCACGTGCATAGAGCACTTCTCAGTACTCAGGTTTAAGGCCAAACCCTTGGCCTTTACAAAAGACAAAAAAAAAAATCATGTTTCAAAGCCCCATATGTGAACATCTGCACATGGAATTATGATTAGAATTCCATGAAAAGAAAAGTTCCGTTTCTCTGGACAACCTAATTCAATTTCAATTACAAATCAACATTAACTCCTTTACATAATGTGTTCCTTTTTATGGTGTTGCACCCTAAATGCTCAGAACTAAATTAAATATTTGTCTGTAGCAACTAATTTTTTCTAGCTACTTGCAATACAAAATTTTCCTCTACTTTGTTTCTTTTTTATTGTTTTGTCTTTTTTCTAAATTTTCATTTTGAATATCTTTTGGAAGTACTGAATCTCAATCATAATCATATAATGATTGCTAACATTACATAGGGCTTACATGTGCCAGACAGTGGTCTAGACCTTTTTGTGTGTGTAGATATATATATAGATAGATATATATATTCAATAATCCTCACCAAAACTAAATATGGAACTCTCCCTGGCTTTGGGATTAGTGAATTTATTTATAAAACACTAGTGGCATCAAAGAACATCTGTTTTCATTTATCACCAGTATAAGTTTAACTAATTATTTCTGTGCTTAAAATCCACCAAAACATTGGCCCTGGCTGATGTAGCTTAGTGGATTGAGAGCAGGCCTGTGAACCAAAGGGTTGCTGGTTCGATTCCCAATCAGGGAACATGCCTGGGTTGCCGGCCACATTCCCAGTAGGGGGTGCATGAAAGGCAACTATACATTGATCTTTCTCTCCCTTTCTTTCCCTTTCCCTTCCCTTCTCTCTAAATATAAATAAATAAAATCTTTTTTTAAAAATCCACCAAAACATTGAAATAGCCACTTCAGAAAACAACTCCAATGAGCTAAAAATCGAATCACTCTGTCACCTCTCTAATCCTCAACTCTCTCTTATATAAAATAAGTATAAAAATAATGATATAGAACAAGGTTGTAGGGAGTTCTAATGAGAAAATTAATGAAAAGTCATGTTGAAATTTTTAAATTGGCAAACAAATGTTAATTATATTGAACAGCTTATTTGAAAAAATAAGTTATCCTGAAAAAGACACAGGAGTTCTTTGTTGTTATTTCACACCTCTCATATGTTTCGTCGGCAAGTCACTCTTCACAGGAAGTGCCGAATCTGATCACTTTCCAGTACCTCCATCCTGAGCCAGAGGACCATCATCTCACACCAGGACCATTGCCACAGTACTCCAATGGGCATCCTGCTTCACATTCCCTCCTCTCCACACAGCGGACAGTGGTTCTTTTAAAATGCAGGGCAGATCATACCAGTCCTCTGCTTAAATCTCTCTAAGATAAGCAGAATATTGACCCCTCAAAGATGTCCTCAACCCTAGCATCTGTGAATAAGTTCCCTTTCAAGTCAAAAGAGACTTTGCAGGTGTAATTAAATGAAGGATCTTGAGATTATCCTTGGGGAGATTATCCTTGACTTATCCAAGAGGAGATTACCTTTACTTTCAAGATGTAATCACAAGGGTCCTTAGAACAGGGGTTCAGGAGAGTCAAAGTCAGAAGGGACAGGACAATGGCAGGACTGGGTGGACTGGTGCCATTGCTGGAAAGGGTCAAAGGGCCAAAGAACGCAGGCAGCCTCCAGAAGGCTGGGAGGTCTGGGAGCAGATTCCCCCTGAAGTCCTCAGAAGGGAAGCAGCCCTGCCGTCACTTTGATTTTAGCCCCATGTTACAGATTAAATTGGGTCTATTCCCCAAAAATACGTTGGAGTCCTAACCCCCAGCATTTCAGAATATGACCTTAACTGAAGATAGAGTACAACTGAGATGAAGGCAGAGATCGGGGTGATGCCTCAACAAACCAAGGAATGCCAGAGACTGCCAGCCAGCCACGAGGAGCGAGGGGAGAGGCATGGAATACATTCTTCCTCCCAGACCTCGGGAGGAACCAAGCCTGCCAACACCTTGATCCCAGACTGTTAGCCTCCAGACATGTGAGACAATAAATTTCAGTTGTCCAAGCTCCTCAGTTATGGTACTTTGTTATGGCAATCAATCCTAGCCGACTAGTATATTTAAGACCCATTTGGAATGTCTGACCTCCAGAACTGTAAGACTTTCATTGCTCTAAGCCACTAAGAATGTGGCAGCATGTGACAGCAACAGATGGAAATTCACATAGTCTCCAAAGACTCCCGTCCGAAACCCTCAATTCTGAACTTCTCACCATAGCTCGCGATCTTCCAGCTAAACACTTGGTCTCTCACTTGATCTTACATGTCCTGTTGTTCCCTGGGTCTCAGCCCCACTGGCCCCCTTGCTGGTCTGTGAACACCCTTACTCATCTATCCCAGGGCCTTTGCATTTGTTGCTTCCTCTGACTGAAGTGCTCTTTCTCCCCACATGCTCCCTAACTTCCTTCGGGTCCCCAGTCTATGCATATGTCCCCTAATCAGAGTTCCCTCAACATCATATATATAATAGTGTATCTCCTTTTTCTACTGTATTTCTTTGGTGCATACCACCATTTGACAGGTTACATACACTTGGTAATTTGTGGTCAGCATCTCCCCTTGCCCCTATTAGAACATAAGCACCTTGAGAGCTGGAAGTTGTTTGGTTCATTCCTGTGTCCGAATGGCCCACAACAATGTCAGACACACAGGAAGCACTCAATACATCTCTGTGGACTGAATGAATTCAAAATTGCTGCTATATTCTGCCTCCAAACTGCTTTCCACTTAAACGATTTCACTATCTTTGTCTTCAAGCACAGAAACAATGAAACCATAGGCTCTGGGGCCATAAATCCAGCATACGCACTTCATGTGACCCTCATCAAAATAAATTGGAAAGAGATGAGCTCACCAGGGAGGCAGCAGTACAGATTTCTCACAGAATTTCCAAACCTTTCAAACCAGATAGTCAAGATCACAACAAGGCAGGCCTCTCCTGACCAGAGAAACCAGTCAAGACATAATGGCAGTTCTGGACTTCTAATTAACCTCAAAAACCTCGCTGGGCAATTAAGCCTAGGTCTGAAATAAGATAGTAAAATATTTTTAATGCACTAAAATATTTTTCATGCAGTAATAAAAGGAGATAGGCTTTAGTTGTTTTTAAGGAATTCAAAGTTAATTATAGTTTGCAAAAAGCTCTCCTGTTTCCAACTTTAAGTTTTAACTAATAGGATGAGACTGTGATTGAAAAAAAAAGTACCCTCCCTATAAAAGTTACAATGTTGGTAGACAGGCTGGAGAATGCAGCCTGAAATAAAACTGCTTCTCAATTCCATGTGCTTATGATTTTTTCCCTTCATTTTAGAAGTGAGATCACGTTCCACATTTGAATATGGGTGAGATTATAAAAGCTTTTGTTTTTATCTTTGTTTGAACCATAAAATCATTATCCTTTGTTTATTTGCATCACCATGCCTACAGACTTAGGAATTATACAGCCAAATATAAGCAAAGGAAGGAATGGATGTGTCAGTTCTTGCATAAGCTTAAACAAAGTGTCTTCAGCTACTTTTCACTGCTGGACCTGTATCGGTCCGATCAATAGTACAGAACAGATTCACCTTCATGTTGGAGATGCTTCTAGACTCCTCACATCCCCTAACCTGTAATTGCCATTGTAAGAGGAAGAATGTGTTTCCCGTCCCAGACACTCTCAAGGAAGAAGGAGGAGCTAATCTGGTCAAGTGGACATGCTTACTAATATGTTTTCAGTAGCCATTTGCCCTGTAGGAATCTTTAGCTCCTGTCCATTCTCTACAGCAGGAATAGTCTCTGAGTCAGGGCTGCCCCTAGGGCCCAGCAGTCTCACTCACTTTCTCCCATCACATGCCTGGACCTGTTAGTCACAATAAATGTTTCTCTATCAGGAGGTCAAGCAGAGGTGGTAAAAGATTCCAGACTTTGGATATAAGCCTGAAGATGAGCCACGAAGTCCCATTTAAGCTTCTGATGTAAGCCAAGAGCTCTAAGTACGCCATGGGATACTGCCTAAGTCTCCTCTCCCCCCAACTGCGTGACCCCTTTGTTTCCCATCTGCTGCTGGTCCCTCAGTCTACCTCCCACAGGCTTTCTGAGTCCCTCTTGCCCAATACTGTTAAAACTCTGCCATTCATTTCACTATACCATACAATTTCCCTACACTGTAAAAGAAAACATATAAACTCTGAAATGATCCCTTGGGTTTCTTAATGGGCATCAGAACACACAATACCATTGGCTTAGAACCACCTGGCCATCAGCTGGGCTCCCTCACCCGTGAACCCACTTTCCCCAATTTAAGGCATGAAACTACGTGAGCCTGCAGGCTGCTTGTGAGCAGTCAAAACTGTGGGTGTGAAATGCAAGAATGACAGTGTCCACTGTTTATTTTCAGTAATGTGACTTGCTCCCAGTTCCCTGAGGCCACTAAGGGTCACTGCCATGTAGCCCCCTCCAGAAACAGTTTACCTGAATGTTTGCTTCTGCAAATCCAGCAGGAGAGCCTCTCTGCTGCCGGGCATCCCTCTGACCTCTAATGCCTCTTTTAAAGGGCTCATCTGATTAGGTCAGGCCTAGCCAGGATTACCTCTCTTTTGATGAACTCAAAGTCAACTGATTAGGAACCTTAATTACATCCGCAAAAGTCCCCTCACCTTGGCCATGTAATGTAACCTAATCACAAACAACCGCAACATCCATCACACTCACAGCTCCAGCCCACAGTCAAGGGGAGGGGACTACGTGGGCTGAGTACACAGGGGATGGGAATCCCGGGGCCATCTTAGAATTCTGCAAACCACACTCTGAAATCAGATATCACAACTATAGAACAGAGTTCACAGATTTACTTATTCTATAATGGTCTTAAAATTACATTATTTTTAAATGAAGATAGAAACTGAGAGATAATAGGCTTTGGGATAAACAGTGGGTTGAACACATTCATTTACCTCTTCTGTCTCCCCAAAATGCACTCGAATAACAGTGAAAGAATAAAACAACATAAAGCTTCCAGGACAAGGAGAATAGGAGAGCATGGACAGGAGGTGCTGACAAGCATTTGGAAGATGGGAAATAGATAAAGACGTGGTAAATGGCCTGGTAGGAGAGAGAAGGCTCAACCCAACTGCTTACAGAGGCAGAGACCAGCAAAGAGCAGAACCCCAGAAAGGCCCAGGATTAGAGGGTTCATAAGGTAGGGGCAGGTTGAGGAATGAAGAAGTGGCTGCCAGTCTGTATGTGGAACAGTTACAGTCCTGGATCTGCTCATCCGCCACGCATAGCAGGACCACCTTTACAATGCCAGCAGGAGTTTGTATTGATTCTCTGGACAAAATGAACCACCAGAGAGATTCTGGACTGAGGGACAGCAGGGAAATTAAATGCACATTTACACCTTGTTTTAATTGAGATGTCTCACCTCAACCATCTACTTCAATATTCCAAAATTCTAGGAGAAAAACATTTTATCCTTACATTTTTACTTAAACTATCAGCTGTAAGGGTAGTGTATTACTTTTCTAGGGATGCCATAACAAAATATGACAGACTGGGAGACTTAAACAAAAAAATTATTTTCTTACTCTATGGCCTCTAGAAGTCTATGCTCAAGGTGTCACCAACTCTGGTTTCTTCTGAGTCTCTCCCATTGTCCTGCGGATGGCCCTCCTTTTCGTTGTGTTCTCACAGAGCCTTACCTTTGTGTGTGTGCCTGAAGTCTCCTTGTGTGTCCAGATTTCCTTCTCTTATAAGGACACCAGTCGATTGGATTAGGGCCACCCAACCAGACTTGTTTTAGCTTAATTACCACTTTGCAGACCCTCTCTCCAAATACCAACACATGGTACTGGCAGCTGGGACTTCAACATAGGAATTTTGGCCGACACAATTCAGCCCATAACAGGTAGAATAAAGGCATTTCATAGCAAGCAAAGTCTTAAAAAAAAAAAAAAGAAAGAAAGAAAGATAGGATCCACCAAAAATGAAGGTGTAAGCCATCTAGGGGGAATGAACCCAGCCCATAAAGAGGAAATCAAACAGAGGAAAGAGGTCAAGGAATTTTCCTAAAATGACATTGAGGGAAGTCCCAGGATGACAACTGTCCAGCCCTGAGGTAGTTCAGGAAGACATGGAAGTTCAGACAGAGAGAGAAAGAGAGAGAGAGAGAGAGAGATGGGTGGTGGGTGGGGGTGTGGAGAGGACAAGGAGAAGGCCTGATGCTTTCAACTGTGATGAAAGTGGTCCTACAGTTCTGACCATGAGAGACACAAAGAAATCTAAACAAAGGGACTGAGAGATTATTAAATCCAAGGAAAACCAAAGTTGGTCCAGAAACAAGTGTAATCACAGAGCACTGAGGGGTTCAGAGGAGAACAATATTTACATATCCTAATAAAGTAAACACAGAATATTAATGTAACCCGAAGTTGTGATGTAACGTTTTGGTGGAAGACACAATGGAAAAAAAAGTTGAGAAAAGAGTGGCCTAAAAAGGCTAAATCCACATCTTCACTAATAAGCAGTTGATAAAGAATGGCTAAAATCAGATAACCACATTGCAGTTTAATCACACAAATGAGAAATCAGGAAGAAAATATTAGAAGAGAGAGGTGAGCATGGTGAAAGTTATTGCCTCTGGAGACTCGGGGGCGACACAGTTGTGGTCAAGGGCTGACGATTGTACTAGAAGTTCTAAGTACTCTTTGCCTTTGTAAAACTATTGACATATATCACCTTAATAAAAATCATTTAAAAATATCTGAGACAAAAAAAGGAAAGCATTAAACAAAGAAAATATGAGAGCGCCAACTCAGGTAAAAATATATGAAGATAACCACCTCTTGCATTGTATTATATTTGAGCCTCTCGAAGAATATAACAGAGCAAGTTGGGGTCTCTTTATTACTAACGTAATAGACATGTTATTCTGTACTTACCTGCCATGTGCCAGGCAAGAAAATGAATGGAGAAAATAGAAACAAAAAAATTGTGGTTTAGTAGGATAGGCATAACATTTTACATACTCACATATATTTAAAATTCCTAAGATATTCTTGCTGACCACTCTCTGGCATCTAATCTCTCCTCCCTTTTTAAGCCTAATTTTGACCAGTTTTTAGGGTAGTGTACATTTCCTATTTCTATTTTTGCTCTTATTACATTTAGCTTTTATATCCAGAAATAAAACTATTCACCATATTGCCAGTTTTTTCCCTCTTTTTGGACCTCTTTTTTCTTTTTCATTGACAGCTCCACTACCATTTGACAAAGTTGAACAGTCTATTTATTCTTGAAACTCATTTCCCTTGTAAGCTTTAATGACCACTCTTTCCAAAAGTTTGCCTTTGAAATCTCTGGCCACAAAATCTTCTTCTACCAACTCATGAAACGTTGGGGTTCTCGGAGGCCTCATACCCACACTCACGTTGTACCTTCCTCAGATGTCTCCCCTGTATCTCAGCAACCCCAGATGATAACTCCAGTGACCTCTAATGTTTTCTCTTCTAGTCCCTACGTTCCTACTGACATTATGTCCCACAAACAACATCATGTGCAATGTGCACTTACTTGCAAAACCTGTTTCTTCCCCTGCATTCTTCTCCAAGACACCACCATTCATCTAGTTATTCATGCTTGAAACCTGAGATTCAAGCTCTAAAACACCAGTGGCAAACACAAGGCCTGCAGGCTGAATCAGGCCCTTAACCCTGTTTCATCCATCCAGGCACCTTGTTTCTACCCAGTGGTGGTGGCGGCATGAGTAGCTCGCCCCTAGTTAAGGAGTAGTTACATTTATACAGTCCTAAAATTACATTCGGCCCTTTGAAGACTGATGTGGCCCCCCGGTGACAATGTGTTTGACACCCCTGCTCTAAAATGATTCTCACTCATTTCCCTATAGGACACTAGGTCCCATAAAGGCCACTAAAATAATAGTTTTCACATTTGTCCTCCCATCTATAAAACTAAACAGTTTTCACATTTGTCCTCCCATCTCCAGCCCTACTGAATATATGGTATTTTTCAGACTATAAGACACACTTCCCCCACCAAATTTGGGAGGAATAATGGTTGTTAATGCTGCTATTGAGTTCTATTTACATTTACATTGGTGAAATATTATGTTATTTATGTTATTAACTATTTTACCACATTTTTTGCTTTAAAATTTTTTCCCCTATTTTCCTCCTCTAAAACCTAGGTGTGTCTTACGGTCTGGAAACTACAGTGATTCTAGTTCAGGCTCTTGTCATTTTGTAAGACTATTTTTTTAAGCAGTGTTAGGTTCACAGCAAAGCGAGAGCAGGGTGCAGACATCGCCTTATACATGTCCCGCCCCCACACAGGCATAGCCTTCCTCCTTATCAGTAGCCCTCGCTAAAGTGGTACATTTTTCACTGAACCTACGCTGACACATAGTTTACATTGGGGTTCACTCGGTGTTGTACTTTCTAGCTTTCCAGAGGGTTCGAAAAATATATAACAACACTTCTTCATCAACATGGTATTGTAAAGAGTATCTTCATTGCCCTGGAAATCCTCTGTGTTCTGCTTGCTCATCACTTCTCATGCCACACCACCCTGGCAAACACTGATATTCTTCCTGTCTGAATAATTGTGCCTTCTCCAGAGTATCATAGAGTTGGAACCATAGAGTAAATACACTTTTCAGATTGGCTGCTTTCACTTAGTGATATACATTTAAGGTTCCTCTTTGTCTTTTTATGATTGATAGCTTACTTACTTTTAGAATGAATAATATATTCCATTGCCTGGATGTACCACAGTTTATTCACCCGCTCACATCCTGAAGGACATCTTGGTTGCTGCCAAGTTTTGGCATCTATGAATAAAGCTGCAATAAATATCCACATATAGGGTTTTTGTGTGGTCACAAATTTTCAGCTCTTTTGGGTAAATACCAAGGAGCATGACTGCTAGATCTGACATTAAGGGTTGTTCCTTTTGTAACAAACCACCAAACTATCTTTCCGAGCATCTGTGTCATTTGACATTCCCAACAGCAGCGCATGTGAGTTTCTGTTGTCCACGTCCTCACCAGCCTTCGGTGATGTCAGTGTTCCGGATTTTTGCCAAACAGTTGTACAGTGGTATCTCACTGTCGTTTTCATTTGCATCACCCTGATGACATTCAATGTGGAGGATCTTTCCACATGCTTATTTTCTGTCTGCACATCTTCTTTGGCAAGATGCCTATCGTGGTCTTAGGCTTTCTTTCTTTCTTTTTCTTTTTGCCAGCAGTAAGAATTTTAGTTGCTTTTTTTAAAAAAAATCCAAATGTTGCCATTGTCCAGAAAAGTTTAATGGGTTTATTTATATTGTTATAAAGTTGAACTGCTGAAACTTGTTTGTTCACTGAAACATTTTGACTCACATTAATGCTCTATGTCCCCACACTTATATTTTTAAAAATTCTCACACAAATGAAAATGGAAAAACAGCCAATACCTGATTTCTTTCCCCTATTTTGCACTTACAATCACATACTTAGGTACCTTTTGACCCCATGAAAAAAGAAATGTAATGTTCAGAACTACCAATAACAGGAAGAAGGTAATTTTTTTAAAGATTTTATTTACTTATTTTTAGAGAGGGAAGGGAGGGAGAAAGAGAGAGAGAGAGAAACATCAATGTGTGGTTGCTGGGGGTCATGGCCTGCAACCCAGGCATGTGCCCTGACTGGGAATTGAACCTGCAATGCTTTGTGGTTCGCAGCCTGTGCTCAATCCACTGAGCTACACCAGCCGGGGCTAATTTTTTTAAAGAATGACATGTTGCTTGTCATCGTAGATTCTTAAGCACATTATCCACTCATGCGGCGTGCTGGCTGGACATCTTTTGGCATAATTGTTACACATTTGGCATGGAGAGCACACAGATTGGTGTCCTCAAAGAAGCCAAACAGATCGGCCTCACTAGCCTCCTGCAGATTCCTGTAGCTACACTCTGGAACAGCAAACCAGGTTTGAAGTCCTGAGCAATTCCTCCCACCAAACACTGGAAGGGAAGTTTGAGAATCCGAAGTTCAGTAGAATTCTGATAATGTCTAATTTCATGCAGTGCCACAGTACCAGGCCTGTCAGGATGAGGGCTCACTCTGTGAGTGGCTTTGGGAGCAAATTTCTTCCCCGGTGCTTTATCACCAGTCATTTGCAGGCAGTCTGCTTTGCAGCAGCCATGGTAGAGAGACCTCTTCACCTACCCCCTTCTCCTTCGGCTGCAGCTCCTGGAGCTCAGGGAGCTAGAGGAGGGGCTGGCGTTAGAGAGCTGCAGTGGCTGCTAACACCCATTTGGCCAATTTTTAAAATCAAGTTGTTTCCTTTCCCAAGATACAGAGTTGTAGGATAATGGTTTTTTTCTCTAAACACTTTAAATATTTTATTCCACTTTCTTCTCACTTGCATGGTTTCTGAGTAGAATTGAGATATTATTCTTACCTTTATTTCTCTACAGGTAAAGTGTTTTTTCCTTCAGTTTTCTTTAGAAGTTTTTTTTATTTTTTATTTTATTTGAAAACGACATGCCTATTTAGTTTGAAAATGATATGCCTAGGTATAGTTTTTGGGGGGTTTTTTGCTGCTGCTGTTTTGGTTTTTGTTTTGGCATTTACCCTGCTTAGTGTTCTTGGACTTCCAGGAGCTATGGTTTGGGGTCTGACATTAATATGGGGAAAATTCTCAGTCATTATTGTTCAAATATTTCTTCTGTTGCACATTTTGTGGTTGTGCATATGTTACACCTTTTGTTTTTATCTCACAGACCATGAGGTTCTACTCTGTTCTTGTCTGTCTTTGCCCTCTGAGCTTCTCGGATTCGGAGGTGTCCAGTGAGATATTCTCAAGCTTAGAGACTCTTTCCTCAGCTGTGTCCAGGCTACCAATAAGCCCATCAAAGACATTCTTCCTTTCTGTTACTGTGTTTTTGATCTCTAGCATTTTTTAAAATTCTTTCTTAGGATTTTTATATCTGCTTCCATTGCCCATCTCTTCTTGCATGCTGTCTGCTTTATCCATTAGAGCTTATACTCATAGTTGTTTTAAATACCAGCTCTGTCCATTCCAACATCCCTGCCTTATCTGGTTCTGATGCTTGCTCTGTCTTTTCACATTGTATACGGGTTATTTTGTTTTGTTTGCCTTTTGGTATGCCTTGTAATTTTTTCTTACTAGCTGTACATAACGGGTCGGGCGAATTGAATGGCCGTAAACAGACCTTTAATAATGTAGCTGTGAGGGGGAGTGGGTGCTCTATAATAACCCTGGGATGAGGTCTCAGACTTTTAGGGGGCCTGTGCCTCTGGACTATGAACTTCACACATGTTTTTTAGTTTTTTTTCTCCCGCTGGGGTAGGACAGGATGGCTAGATTGGCTGAAGTTCAGTGTTTCCTTTTCCCCAGGTCAGTTTGGCTCCGATAATGCCCAACAGGCGAGCCCTAGTTGATTAGTTCCCCCTGAGGGCAGGCCTTATTAAGGGAACCCAGAGCTCTGGCGTGTTTCAAAACAGCTCACGCCTCTTCACCCTGCCAGAAGCACCATGAGATTCTTTTCCCACATTTACTGTGAGAACCTGTTCAAGCTCCTGGAGGTAAAACACAAAAAATTAGAAGGTCCCTCTTTATGCCTGGGTCCTCCTGAACTTTTTAACTCTCAGGGCGGTTCTCACCGAGGAGCCTCCAGCAACCC
Source organism: Phyllostomus discolor (assembly GCF_004126475.2). Taxonomy (NCBI): domain Eukaryota; kingdom Metazoa; phylum Chordata; class Mammalia; order Chiroptera; family Phyllostomidae; genus Phyllostomus; species Phyllostomus discolor. Next base: position 152,325,416 of record NC_040904.2, read on the forward strand.
ATTAGTGGGGGCTCAGGTTCCCCAGCCCTGCGCTGGTTCCGGCGTCGTTCCCTCTGGACACCAGTCCGGTAAGTGGTGACTCCGGCCTCCGCTGTCTTAGTAGAGGGGTTTGCCTGTGCTCTGCCCTCTCTTCCAGTTCCCAAAAGAGCAGTTGGTTCTTCAGTGTATTTAGCTTTTTATTTCAGGCCCTTGTTAATTTTCATCTGGTCTACTAAAACTCATCCTGACTGGTTTCCCTTTCTCCCATATTGTCTCTTTCCTATCTACCTGTCCACATTCTGCAATTTTGCTTTTTTTTGTTGTTCCTCCATGCTCCTGTATATGCTATTTCATTTTCCATTACTCCCATTTCCCACCTGACAAAATCGTATTGTATGAGTTAAGAGTCTAGTGGTTACAAATGGGAGAAAAGACAACTCACGTTGGCTTAAGTGTATAAAGGAAATTAATTGACTCGTGGGGCTGAATTTCCAAGCTAAGCTGGCTTCAGGACTAACTGGATTCATGGATCCAATTTTGTCATTGGGACTGTTTTTCTCCATCTCTCTGCTTATCCCTGATGTTTGACATGTGCTGAATTAAATCACAGTGTCACTGCAGTGGCCAGTGGCTGTGCCAGTTCCCACTTATATTCTCGAGGTTCACGTCCAGCTAGGATGAGAGAATACAGGCACACTTCGGAGATATGTTCAGTGGGTTCAGTTCCAGATCACCACAATACAGCGAGTATCACAGTAGAGTCATGAGTCTTTTTGCTGGAGAGTCTTGCCTTTAATTTGTATTAAAAAAATGCAACATCTGTGTAGTGCAATTAAATGAGGCATGGCTGTATCTCTTTCTAGGTTTCTAAGCATCTCTGATTGACTTAAGTCATACGGCCACCTTTGACCCACTCACTGTGCCCAGAGAAATGAAAAACATTTATTGGCTTAGATCTGGGTTACACACTACCTGTGGTCCATTAGCCTAACCCATTGCTCTAGCAGACCACAAAACTAAGAATGGCAGAGAGATAGATCCCCTGAAGAAAATCAGGGACTGTTACCCTAAGTAGGGTACCGTGTTTTTCAGACCATAAGACGCACCTAGGTTTTAGAGGAGGAAAATGGGGAGTGAAACTTTGAAGCAAAAAATGTGGTAAATATTTAATAACATAAATAACATAGTATTTCACCAATGTAAATGTAAACAGAACTCAACAGCATCATTAACAACCTTTATTCCTCCCAAATTTGAGGGGTGGGAGAAGTGTGTCTTATAGTCCTAAAAATACAGTAAATTGCTCCTTAAAAGACTAAAACACAATGATTCATCATATTAATTGTTTTAAGGCTCCACTTAAGTGCCCCCACTAGACTGAGGTCTTTGAGGGCAGGGACTATATCTTTCCTATCTTGGTACCTTAATACCTTAAACATATTAAGCACTCGGGAAGTATGTATTGAATGAAAAACCTGCCTACAGGAGACCAACAGAAGCAGCAACTAACTGCTAGGGAAGTTGGGAGAAGTTCTGGAGAGGTGGCGGCACTTCAGACAAGTCTGGCCGGGATTGTGGGTGCACCAGGAGTGACAGAAATAGCAAGAAGGCCATCCAAAAGAAGTGACCGTTTAAGAAAATGCTTAGGCCAGCAGGGAATGCTTAAACCTAAATTATCTAGATTAGGAAGAGCAGGAGATAACGTGACAGGATGGGGAGATTGGGGGAAATTTGTAAAAGACAAAAAAACAAGGAAAACTTAAAGATTTGTGTTTTCACTAGGCAATGGAGAACCACTACTAGATTTTAAATGAGGGATTAATATAACGGAGTATTTTACTTTAGCAAGACCACGTTGATTTCTTCTGCCAGACTATCCTCTCCCTCTGCTGGGAGAGTCAAGAAACCAGTTAGGACCCCCTCGATACTTCAAGCACCCACCTTGAAATTTCAGGGGGAACCTCTTTGTAAAGTATGTGATTGTCTAACCACTAGGCTATACACCGGAAATAGAAACTGTAATATTAAATGTAAACTGTAATGGAAAAGAATGCATTAAAAAGAAAGAAAGAAACCAATTAGAATAGTGTTACCTAATCAGACCAGAGAATGTGAGGAAAATCAAGAGGTATTTTTAGGAGGTAAAATTAAGAGCAGATAGTGCTCACAGGCATTCAGAGGTGGAGGCAGGAGAGAACACAGGACATTATCAGGTTGTCTGACCTAGTAGACAGCAGCACCAGGAACAGAGATAAGGAACAGAGGAAAAATGGAGGCATTCTGCAATAGGCCTCTTATTCCACCTACGTCCTGCTATTCTGTGCTGGGCTTTGCTTTTTCAATTCAAAAACCAAAACATTTACCTCCTACTATGTGGAACACAGTCAGACAAGATCTCCTGCTAAATCTGTAACTATGTTGCCAAGGCTCTAAGGATGAAATAGGGTGATGTTTTTAGAAGCCTGTAAAGAGGGGTTCTGGCATAAATTCACCTGTGTAGAGTTATAATTTTCCCCAGGAGAGCATGATGGGAAGCAGGGAGTGTGAGAAAAGTAGTCATAAGACCAGCTGGAGCAATGAAGAAGGTACTAGATAGTTTATTGATGTGATATGATTTAATCTTTAATTTTATGATTCCATAACTTTTTATTCATTTTTAATTGTAGTTGACATACAATATTTTATTAGTTTCAGGTGTACAACAGAGTGATTCAACATTTACATAGCTTTCAAAATGATCACCACAATAAGTCTAGTAACCATCTATCACAATAGACAGTGATAATGACAGTATTGACTATATTTCTCATGCTGTACATTACACACTCGTGACTTATTTTTACAACTGAAAGTTTGCACTTCCCAATCCCCTTTTCCTTTTCTGCCCATCCCTCCACCCTCCTTCCCTCTGGCAACCATCAGTTTATTTTCTATATCTATGAGTTTGTTTCTGTTTTGTTTTTTGTTTCTGTTTTGTTTTTTAGATTTCATATATAAGTGAAATCATAAGGTATCTGTCTTTCTGCCTGACTTATTTCACTTGACATCATTCTCTCTAGGTCCATTCATGTTGTCACAAATGGCAAAATTTTATTCTGTTTCATGGATGAGTAATATTCCTTGTATACATAAACCACATCTTCTTTATTCGTTCATCCATTAATGGGCACCTTCCATATCTTGCCTGTTGTAAATAATGCTGCAACAAGCATAGGCATATTTATAGTTGTTCAAATTAATGCTTTGGATGTCTTCAGATAAAAACCCAGAAGTGAATTGCTGGTAGTTCTACCTTTAAATTATTTTGAGGCATTTCCATACTGTTTTTCAGAGCAGCTGCACCAATTTACAGTCTCACCAACTGTGCACAAGAATTCCTTTTTCTCCACATCCTCGCCAACACTTGTTGGTTGATTTATTGATAGCCATTCTGTCAGGTGTGCGGTAATAGCTCATTTGGTTTTGATTTGCATTCCTCTGATGATTAGTGCTGTTGGCCATCTGTATGTCCTCTCTGGAGAAATGTCTATTTAGGTCCTCTACCCATTTTTTATTGGATGTTTTGACATTGAGTTGTCTGAGTTTGTTATGTATTTGGATATTAACCTCTTATCAGATATAGCATTAACAAATATCCTCTCCCCTTCTGTAGGTTGCTTTTTCTTTTTTTTGTTGTTGTTGATGATAGTTTTTTTTTTTACTGTGCAAAAGCTTTTTAATTTGATGTAGTCTCATCTGTTTTTGCTTTTATTACCTTTGCCCTAGGAGACAGCTCCAAAAAATACTGCTAAGAGTCATGCCAAAGAGTTTACTGCCTCTCTTGGCAGTAAAGGCTGAAAACTCCTAGTCTTCTTTTAGGAATATTACAGTCTCACATTTAAGTCTTTAATCCACTTTGAAATTATTTTTACGTGGCATAAGAAAGTTGTCTAGTTTCTTTTCTTTCTTTCTTTTTTGCATCTGTCTAGTTTTCCCAACACCATTTGTTCAAGAAACTGTCTTTTCCCTATTGTATATTCTTGCTTCTTTTGATGCATATTAATTAATCATGTAAGCATAGGTGTATTTCTGAGCTCTTTATTTTGTTCTTTTAGGTTTTCTTGTCTGTTTTTATGCCACTACCATAATGTTTTGGTTACTATAGCTTCATAGTATAATTTGAATTAGAAAGTTTGATTTCTTCTGCCTTGTTCTCCTTTCTCAGGATTTCTTTGTTTACATGGGCTCTTTTGTGCTGCCATATAAGTTTTAGGAATATTATTTCTATTTCTGTAAAAAATGCCATTGGAATCTTAATAGGGGTGGCATTAACTATATAGGTGGCCTTTGATACATGGGGGTGCAAATATCTTTGACATTATTGATATGTAACAATATTCTTATAATCCATTAATATTGGATACTGTTCTATTTACCTGTGTCTATTTCAGTTTCATTCATCAATGACTTGTAGTTTTCAGAGAAGTCTTTTATTTCCTTGGGTAAATTTACTCCTAAGTATTTTATTATTTTGATGCTATTGTAAATAGGTTTAATTTATTTCTTAGAAAATCTGTTAGTGTCTAGAAGTGCTACTGATTATATATGTTAATTTTGTATTTTGCAACTTTACTGAATTTATTTATTAGTATTAACAATTTTTTGGATGAGTCTTTAGGAATTTCTATATGCAAGATCATGTAATCTGCAAACAGAAACAATGTTCCTACTTCTTTCCAATTCTGGTGTTTTTTGTCTCTTCTTCTTGCTTGATTGCTCTAGCTAGGACTTCCAGTGCTGTGTTGAATGGGAGCAGTGAGAGGGGGTAACCCTGGCTTTTTATGTTAGAGGAAAAGCTTTCAACCCTTCACTGAGAATAATGTTAGTTGTGGATTTGTCATATAGGCTTTTATTATGTTGAGATATGCTTTTTCTATGCCTAATTTGTTAAGTGTTTTTACATGAACAGGTGTTGAATTTTGTCAATTTTCTTCTGTATCTATTGAGAGGATGAAAAAGATGATTCTTTTCTTTAATCCTATTAATGTGATATGGCGCGTAGACTGATGTGCAGATGTTACCCCATCCTTGCATTCCCAGGGATTAGTCCCACTTGATCATGGTGAATTATCTTCTTAATGTGCTGCTGATTTTGATTCGCTAGTATTTTGTTGAGGATTTTTGCATCTGTATTTATCAGGAATGTAAGCCTGTAGTTTCCTTTGCTAGTAGTGTCTTTACCCAACATTATCAGGATAATGCTGGCCTTGTAAAGTTAATCTGAGTATTCCCTCGCCTTCAAATGTTTTAGAAAAGTTTGGGTACCAATGGTGTTAATTCTTCAAATGTCTGGTGAAATTCACAGATGAAGCCCCTGGTCCTGGGCTTTTCCTCGCTGGGAGACTTTTGATTTCTAGTTCAGTTTCCTTAATAGTAATGGGTCTGTTTAGATTTTCTGTTTCTCCCTGAATCAGCCTTGGTAAGTTGTATGTTTCTAAGAATTTTTCCATTTTTTCCTGAGTTGTCGGTTTTTCAAAGTATAATGACTGCCTTTTATTATTAGTAGAGTGTTGCGTTTCAGGATTCTCATCTGACAGGGTACTCTGGGTGCTCTATTGATGGGAGGGATTTTAAAGCACTTTGAGTAGAAAGATTAACTTCCTCTTTGGAGTCAGTGAAAACCAATCTTCTGTATATGCAGAGGGGAATCATGTCCCTGGTATAATACTGTTAAATGTTCTCCTAGCAGCAGGATTGCCTTCTTAACAGATTTATACCTAATAACACCACATTATTCAGGAGTTATTCATAATACCCAGTGTTAGAGGGAGTGGCGGGAAATGGATGCTCACCAGACTGCAGATTCAGTTGTAAATTTGTAGATCCTTTCTAGCCATTTTGACCATATGCATAAAGAAGCCCTTGTGTGCATAAGCTTTTCTCCAGGAATTCCATTCTCAGGGACTACAAGTGTGCAAATGTGCAAAGATTTGCTACAGTATGATCTGGATATTATTTATCATAAAGAAATACTGGAAGTAACCTAAATGTCCTTGTTGGATAGTTAGGGTATTTTCAATGTAGTGGACTTCACTCAGTGAATTTCAGTAAAGATATTAAAGTGAAAATACAGATGTATATGTATTATATGATAAGAAATTCTTGCCATTTTAGGAGATAAAACACAGTACAGAACAGCAGCTATAGGCTAGTGCTATTTTTTTTGGAAAGAAAAAAGTGGAAAACTGGGAGTATTAATGAGTTACAGAGTAGGGGTGAAGAACTCTGTCTCCCACTCATTCTTTGAAATACAGAGTCTCCAGTACACTAGAAGGAGTTTTAAAAAATAGACCAAGAAAGAAACTAAAAGAGAAAATTCTTTTCTCCTAAGTTTAAGGACAAAAAGTTTAGGGATGAGAAAATGAAGCTTTGAAAATACATGTGAAGTGACCAAGCCAGTTTCTTCCTGCTTGTTCGAGAAAAGCTCTCACGCTGAGAGCTGGGAGAGAGGCTTCCAATGAAACTGGAAAGTGGACTGGACTGCCCACTGGCCCTCCCTGTGGGCCGAATCTTGCAGGTGAACCCCCTTTTTTACATTTAGAGATTTAAGAATAGGGCTGACCTGCACTCATCTTCCCATAGGAATTTTGGAAGTCCTCAGTGTTTCCGTTGGGATGAGTTCTGCCCACAAAAGCAAAGGGAGGACAGCAGTATGAGACTAGTCACAAGAGGGACAAGACTCCCCTCCCAAGTGAAGGACTCATCACGCGAATGTCCCAGGAGGCTTTAAGGACTAATGTGAGAACCCTGACTGGTGTGGCTCAGGTGGTTGGGTATCTACCCACAAAGTAAAAGGTCACTGCACGAGGTGCTTGGGTTGTGGGTTCAGTCCCTGGTCGGGGTGAGTATAAGAGGCAGCTGATCCCTGTTTCTCTCTCACATCACTGTTTCTCACCCTCTTTTCTCCCTCCTTTCCCCCCTCGCTAAAAATATATAAAATCTTCAAAAAAAGAAAAAGAAAAATGTAAAAGGACTGATGTAAGAATATCTGTGTCGGCTCCAGAAGAGGTAAGGCTCCAGAAGAGGTGAAAAAAGCTTCCGTGGGCTTGCCCAGGGTCTTGCTGCCAGGAGGAAGGGACATGTAACAGAGAGGTTGAGGGCTGACCTGGCCCCCCTGGGGGTTAGGGGGCTACCCAGCTGCAGCTCCTCAGATTTCTCAGAGGATGGAGAAAGATATGAAGAGAAGGCATCACTGCTTCTTGTAAATCCAAAAAGGTACAAAGCGACATAGCTTCCTCCTGTTCACCTTCCCCTGGCAGGAACTAATCCAGGGCCACACCTGGTCTCAGAGAGGCCTGAAAATGTACCAGGGCTGGGCAACGCCAAGTCCACACTGCGGAACGAGGACCGTGTTGTTTGGTCTCTACTGCAGGTTTAGCTCTGGGCATCTTGAGAAACTTTCAAGATATAGAAAGGAAGCATAAAAATTTCTAGAAACAGTGAAAGTGATTTAGTGATAAAGTATGGAAACCTTACATACGCATATGCATAAGAAAGCAATAATGGAAAACGAGTACCAGGTTTGTTTGTTTTTTTGTAGGGTGGTAATAAAATCTTCAGTCTTTGCACTGAGAGGAACATGTATTAGAATTTGATATATATGTATCATAAAACTGAAGATTTAATCTTTACTTGTGAGTTGCACTCTCTACAAGCCAAATTTAGCAGCATTTTTGACCTATAATTGGTATCATCTTATGTTGTTGGTAGTATAAACTATTAAACCATTTTGATCCAGTAATTTTACTCCTAGAAGTTTATCCTAACAGCAAACCCCAAAACATACATTGAACTATAAATAGATGATAGATATTTTATTTTAACAAAAAGAAACTAAAACTATACGATTAACCAAAAAATTTAAGAGAATCAATGAGTACATACATTTCAGAAAATATGAAAATTAAATTATGGTTTTTGATGAATGGAAAAATGACTAGTATATAATGGTAAATGCAAAACATGGTTTATTTTTAAATATTTGTTTATTTTCTTAATATTTCATTTATTTACTTATTTTTATTTTTTTGAGATTTCACTTATTTATTTCTTAGAGAGGGAAGGGAGGGAGAAAGAGAGTGAGAGAGAGAGAAACATCAATGTATGGTTGCTAGGGACTGTGGCCTGCAACCCAGGCATGTGCCCTGACTGGGAATCGAACCTGCGACACTTTGGTTCGCAGCCTGCACTCAATCCACTGAGCTACGCCAGCCAGGGCTTCATTTATTTATTTTTAGAGAGATGAGAAGGGGAAAGAAAGAGAGGGAGAGAAACATTGATGTGTGAGAGATACATCAATGTGTGGTTGCCTCTTACACGCCCCCAAGTGGAGACCTGGCCTACAACCCAGGCATGTGCCCTGACCAGGAATCAAACCAGTGACCCTTTGGTTCACCAGCCAGTGCTTAATCCACTGAGCCACACCAGCCAGGTCACAAAAAGCATAATTTAAAATTGCATACATTACTTGTTCACAAGTGTGTAAGAAAAGCTATGCACAGAAAATTCTGGAAAGAAACTCACAGTAAGTTTATTTTAGGTATCAAATTATTATTTTTCGTCTTATTTGCATTTTTTATTTTAATGACATCACTATATTTAGAATAAAAAGATTATTTTAGACATCATTTTGTATGTTTGCCCCTATTAGAAGATGCTTCCAAACACTGTGATAATAATGTTTTATTGTATTTTAATATTTAATTTGATAGTGTTATCAAAACAATGGAATTTTAGGGCAACTTCCAATCAAAACTTAATAATAAGAAATAATTTTTAATTGACATTAAAGTTTTAAATGAAACAACATAGGATATTATCCTCTTTTACAAAGTTTCATTTCAGTGGAGCTTTTTAAAACTATATTTCTTGGAACTATAGAATTATAAATATAAACACCATGATAAATCACTTCTTGTAAGTATATAAAAGCCTAGTATTAAATATGAACTTTCACTATTCTTTCCTTGAAGAAAAAATTAACCTTAATAAGCAAAAACTGTATAGGATCTATAAAATAACTTTAAGAAGCTTCTAAGCATTTTGAAATAGCCTTTATAATTTTCTAGGTTTTGAAACATTATACCAATATCATATAATTATCATGTTCTCGAATTCCTTTGTCTAGAAAATATTTTATTTTGACTTCATTTATTTTAGAGAGAGAGGAAAAGAGAGTGAGAAAGCAAGAGCAAGAGAAAAAGAAAGATCTCTTTGTTGTTCTAGTTACTTATGCATTCATCGGATGATTCTTGAAAGTGCTGACCAGGGATTGAACCTTCAACCCTGGCCTATTGGGATGATGCTCTAACCAAATGAGCTATCCTGCCAGGGCTAAGAAGATTTTAATCTTAAATATAAAATAGGTTTCTACCTTAGAGAAACATAATATCTGTTAGAAACCTGATTAAGGATCGCCTGTGCCATTACGACTTGAGAATTAAGGAACATACTGTATTCCAGATATCCAGCCCCAACATCTCACCCTTAGGGTATAGGAAAGTTAATGCTATTATAATCATGACTCCTAAGATCTAGAGTCCATCCTCAGGATTATCGGATTGAAAACAGAATGTTTCATTAAGCAGTGACTTATTAGTAAAAATGCACATTCATAATTTTATAAGAGAAAAAAGGTAATCTGCACAAAGAATTCAAGATAAGGGAAATGCTAAGACAGTTTGACTAGAATCGTGGCTGACAATGCAGTCACCTGGTTATACAGCTTGCCTGCAGGATGGTTCCCTGTGAGTTGGGGCGGACAGTTTGAGCAGTGGGAGGCAGAGGAAGCATGGGAAGGAAGGAGTTTCACTGGTAGCAGGAAAGCTGCAGAAACCTTCTCACCCACCTGGTCCTGATTCACACCCTAGGGATGGTAGCTGATGATGCAGTAAGACTGACTAGCTACTACTTATAATGAGGACATTTCAATATCTTATTGTGAATATTTTACTGTGGTTCTGATTTGCATTTCCATGATGATTAGTGATGTTGAGCATCTTTTCATATGTCTGTTGGCCATGTGTATGTTCATTTTGGAGAAATGTCCATTCAGATCCTCTGCCCATTTTTTCAGTTGGATTGTTTGGTTTGGGAGGGTTTGGTTTCAATTTATAAATTCTTTATTTTAAGTATTAAGACATATCAGACATATCATTTACAAATATCTTCTGCCATTTGGTAGGTTGTCTCTTCACTTGTTGATAGTTATTCACTGTACACAAACTTTTTAGTTTGATGTAGTCCCATTTGTATATTTTTGATTTGGGGTTGGGGTTGTCTGGTTCAAAAGTTCATCAAGACCCATGTCACAGAGCTTAAAACCTATATTTTATATGAGGAGTTTTATGGTTTTGGGTCATACATTCAAGTCTTGAATCTATTTTGAGTTACTTTTTGTGTACAGTGTAAAATAGTAGTCCATATTTATTCTTTTGGATATGGCTGTCTAATTTTCCCAGTACCATTTATTGAAAAGATTGTCCTATCACCATTGTATATTATTGTATCCATTGTCATAAATTAATTGACATATATTTGTGAGTTTGTTTCTGGGCACTCTGTCCTGTTCCATTGATCTATATCTTTTCTTATGCCAATACCATACTGTTTTGATTACTATAGTTTGTAATAGAGTTTGAAATCAGGGAGCATAACCTCTCCAGCTTTGTTTTTCTTTCTCAAGATTTTCTTGGTTATTCAGGGTTTTTGTGTTTCCATACAATTATTACAATCATTTGTTCTGTTTCTGTAGAAAATGCCATTTGAATTTTGATAGGGATTGCATTGAATCTGTAGATTGCTGTGAGTAGTGTGACATTTTAACAATATTCTTTCAATCCATAAACACAAAATACCTTTCCATTTATTTGTATCTTCTTCAATTTCTTTTATTGATATCTTATAGTTTTCAATATACAGGGCTTTCTCCTCCTTGGTTAAATTTATTCCTAGATATTTAATTCTTTTTGATGCTGTAAATGGGGAGAAGGAAGGAGAAATGTAAATGGGACTATATTCTCAATTTCTCTTTCTGATAGGTCATTAGTATATAAAAATACAGGAAATCTTGTGTATTGATTTTGTATCCTGCAATTACCTGAATTTGTTTAGTTATAACTCTTCTTGATAGAGTCTTTAGGGTACTCTCTATATAATAGCATGCCATTTACAAATAGTGACAGTTTTACTTTCTTCTTCATAATTTGGATACCTTTTATTTCTTGCCTAATTGCTCTAGCTATGATTTCCAGTACTATGTTGAATAAAAGTAATGAGAGTGGGTATCCTTGCCTTGTTTCTGATTTTAGAGAAAAAGCTTGCAGCTTTTTACTGTTGAATGTGGTGTTAGCTACTGAAGTACGTACCCTCTATCCTAGCTTTGTGAGGGTTTGTTTGTTTTTTTATCATAAAAGGGTGTTGAGTTTTGTCAGATTCTTTTCTGCTTCTATTGAGAGACTCCTATGATTTTTTATTCTTCATTTCGTTAATGTGGTGTATCACATTGACTGACTTGTCAGTGTTGAACCATTTGTACCTCCCTGGAATAAATCCCACCTGATCATTAATGTATTGCTGCATTTTATTTATTAATATTTTGTTGAACATTTTTGCATCTGTGTTCATTCATTAGAGATATTGGCCTGTGATTTTCTTTTCTTGTGGAATTGCTGTCAGTTTTGGTATTAGGGTAATTCTGGCCTCATAAAGTAAGTTTGGAAGAGTTCCCTTCTCTTCCATTTTTTGGAAAAGTGTAAGAGGGATTGACATTAATTCTTCTCTAATTGCATGGTGAAATTTACCAGTGAAGCCATCTGGTCCCAGACATTTGATTGTTGGAGGGTTTTTGATTACTGATTCTATCTCCTAACTAGTAATCAGTCTTTTCAGATTTTCTCTTTCATCATGATTCAGTCTTGGTAGGTTGTATTTCTAAGTTGTGTTTCAAGGAATTTTTCCATTTATTCTTGGTTGTCCAGTTTGTTGCCATATAATTGTTCATAGCAGTCTCTATTTCTTTTTTAATTTGTGTTATCAATGATAACATCTCCTTTCTTTCTGGTTTTATTTATTTGAATGCTCCCACTTTTTTTCTTGGTCATTCTTACTAAGAGTTTGTCAATTTTGTTTTTTCAAAGAACCAGGCCTTAGTTTCACTGATCTTTTACATTGTCTTTTAAGTCTCAATTTGATGTTTTTCTGCTTCGATCTTTATTATTTCTTTCCTTCTACTAACTCTGTGTTTCATTTGGTCTTCTTTTTCTATTTCCTTGATATGTAAAGTTAGGTTGTTTATTTGAGACCTTTCTGTTTTTATTTTTCAATTCACCTTTTACTGAGGTAACTTGGTTTACAACATTATATAAATTTCAGGTGTGCAACTTAATTTTTATTTCTTTTAAGTAGAGGTGGTATTCAATATTATATTAGTTTCAGATGTAAAATATAGTGACTCAATATTTATATACCTCACGATGTGATTATGTCACTGCAAATTTATCACAATATTATTGACTATATTCCCCTTCACCTTTTTCACCCATCACCCTACTCCATCCCTTCTGGTAAACATCAGTTTGATCTATGTTTCTATGAATGTATTGTTTTGTTTTGTTTTGTTTTGTTTTGTTTTTGGATTACACATATAAGTTAAATTGTATGATATTTGTCTTTCTCTGTCTGACTTATTACACTTAGCATAATACCCTCTAGGGAGTGTGATGCCTCCAACTTTTTTTTTCTTCTCAAGATTGCCTTAGTATTTGAGGTGTTTTATGAGTCCATATAAATCAGTTATTTGTTTTAATTTTTAGAAGAATGCCAATAGTATTTTGATAGGGATTGCACTGAATATGTAGATTACTTTGGATAGTATTATCATTTTAATATTAATTCTTCCAATCCATGAGTACCATATATCCTCCCATTTATTTGTACATTCAATTTATTTTTCCAGTGTTTTATAGTTTTCAGACTACATTTATTTCACCTCCTTGGTTAAAGTTATTCCTAGGTATTTTATTCTTTTTTATGTAATTGTAAATGAGATTGTCTTCTTAATTTCTCCTTCTGTTCATTTGTTATTAGTGTATTGAAACACAACAGATTTCTGTGTATTGATTTTATATCCTGCAACTCTACTGAATTCTTCTATTAATTGTATTAGTTTTTTCATGGATTCTTCATGGTTTTCTATATAAAGTATCATGTTACCTGCAAATAGTGACAATTTTACTTCTTCCTTTCTAATTTGAGTGCCTTTTATTTCTTTTTCTTGTCGAATTGCTGTGCCTAGGACTTCCAATACTATACTGAATAATAGTGGTAAGAGTGCACATTTTTGCCTTGTTCCTGATCTTGGAGGAAAAGCTTTCATCTTTTTACCATTGAGTATAATATTAGCTATAGGCATGTTATATATGGCCTTTGTCAAGAGTTTTCATATAAACGGGTGCTGAATTTTGTCAAATGCCTTTTCTGCATCTATTGAGATGATCATATAATTTTTATCCTTGGTTTTGTGGATGGAATGAATCACAATTGTTTTGTGAATATTGAACCACCCTTGCAAACCTGGTAAAAATGCCACTTGATTATGTATAATTTTTTAATGCATTGTTAAAATTGCCTATTCTTCTTTCTTCAAGTACCTATTTATTGCTATGAACTTTCCTCTTAGAATTGTTTTTGATACATCCCATAAATGTTGGTATTTTATAAATTTTTTATTTTGACTTTTTGTTGTTGACCCATTGGTTGTTCAGTAACATCTTCTTTAATCTTTATATATTTGTGAATTTCCCCATTTTCTTCATGTGATTAATTTCTATTTTCATATCATTTTTGTATGAAAAATTTTGATACTATCTTCTAGTCTTCTTAAATTTATTAAGACTTTTTTGTGGCATCACATGATCTCTATTTGAAAGTTCCACATGCATTTGAGAAGAATGAGTATTGTGTTCCTTTTGGATGAAATGTTCTGTAGGTATCTGTTAATTTCATCTGGTCTAACGTGTCATTTAAGTCAAATGTTTTCTTATTAATTTTCTATCTGGGTCTATCCATTAATGTAAGTCATGTATTAAAGTCTCTTACTATTATTGTAATACTATCTACTTTTTCCCTTAGAACCGTTAATATTTGTTTTTATACTTAGGTGGTCCTAGTTTGTATGAATAAATATATATGTATATTATATTCTCTTGTTGGATTGACTCCCCTTGATCATTTTATAATGCCTTTCTTTGTTTCTTATTACAGTCTTTGTTTTAAAGTCTAGTTTTCTGATATATATATAGCTAGTACATGTTTCTTTTGGTTTTCCTTTGCATAGAACATCTTTTTCCATCTCTTCATTTTCAGCTGGTGTGTGTTCTTACATCTAAAGTGAGTCTCTTATAGGCAACATATAGTTGTGTCTTGGGTTTTTTTAGATTTTATTTATTTATTTTTAGAGAGGGAAGGGAGGGAGAGAGAGAGAGAGAGAGAGAGAGAGAGAGAGAGAGAGAGAGAGAGAGAGAGAGAGAGAGAGAGAGAGAGAAACATCAATGTGCAGTTGCTGGGGGCCGTGGCCTGCAACCCAGGCATGTGCCCTGACTGGGAATCGAACCTGCAACACTTTGGTTCACAGCCCGCACTCAATCCACTGAGCTACACCAGCCAAGTATCTTGGGTTTTTAAAAATCTATTCATTCTATTTCTTTATTGGAGAATTTAGTCCATTTATATGAAAGTAATTATATTTTTCATTTTAAAACTATATTTTATTGATTATGCTATTACAGTTGTCCCAAATTTTTCTCCCCTTTATACCCCTCTGCCTTGCATCCCCCCACCAGCATTCCCCCACCTTATTTCATGCCCATGGGTCATACATATAAGTTCTTTGGCTTCTCCATTTCGTATACTATTCTTAACCTCCCCCTGTCTATCTTGTGCCTACCACTTATGCTTATTTCTTATTTCTGTACCTTTCCTCCACAAATCTCCCCCTTCTGTGCCAACTGATAACCCTCCAAGTGACCTCCATTTCTATGATTCTATTCTTGTTCTAGTTGTTTGTTGAGTTTTTGTTTTTGTTTTTTAGGTTCAGTTGTTGATAGTTGTGAGTTTCTTGTCATTTTACTGTTCATAGTTTTGGTCTTCTTCTTTTTCTTAGATAAGTCCCTTTACCATTCCATATAATAAGGGCTTGGTGATGATGAACTCCTTTAACTTGACCTTATCTGGGAAGCACTTTATCAGCCCTTCCATTCTGAATGATAGCTTTGCTGGATAGAATAATCTTGGATGTAGGTCCTTCCCTTTCATGACTTTGAATTCTTCTTTCTAGCTCCCTCTAGCCTGCAGGGTTTCTTTTGAGAAATCAGCTGCTAGTCTTATGGGAACTCCTTTGTAGGTACCTGTCTCCTTTTCTCTTGCTGCTTTTAAGATTCTCTCCTTATCTTTTTATCTTTAATCTTAGGTAACTTAATTATGATGTATCTTGGTGTGTTCCTCCCTGGGTCCAGTTTCTTTGGGATTCTCTGAGCTTCCTGGACTTCCTGGAAGTCTATATCCTTCACCACATTGGGGAAAATTTTCTTCATTATTTTTTCAAATAAGATTTCAATTTCTTGCTCTTCCTTTTCACCTTCTGGCACCCCTATGATTCAGATGTTGGAGCATTTAAAGTTGTCCCAGAGGTTCCTCAGCCTCTCATTTTTTTTGAATTCTTGTTTCTTCATTCTGTTCCTGTTGGATGTTTATTTCTCCCTTTCAATCCAAATTGTTGATTTGAGTTCCAGGTTCCTTCCGTTCACTTTTTGTTCTCTGTATATTTTCCTTTATTTCACATTATATAGCCTTCATTTCTTCATTTATTTTGCAACTGATCTCAGTCATTTCTGCGAGCATCTGGATTACCAGTGTTTTGAACTCTCCATCTGATAGGTTGTCCATCTTCTCTTTGTTTAGCTCTTTTTCAGGAATTTTGATCTATTCTTTCATTTGGGCCATATTTGTTTGTCTCAGAGTACCTCTTACATTGTAAGGGGTGGAGCCTTAGGTATTCAAGAGCAGGGCAACCCTCTTTGCTGTGCTATGGCTCTACCTGTGGGGGAGGGGTCAGAAAGGGAACATTGCCTCTTGCCTGATTCTTGCCCCACTTTTCCTTGCTTCCCACAAATGGAATATGCCCTTTCAGGTGCTGATTTCCAGGTGGGTGGGTTTGTGTATGTTCTAGGACCCTGTGGGCCTCTCCAACAGACTCTCCTGTGAGACTGGGAGTTTCTCCCACCACCACAATCCCCACAGGTTCTTACAGTCTGAGGTTTTGAGTCTTTAGTATCTCCACGCTGGAACCCAGGGTTGTGCAATCTATCTGGCTCCCCAGTTGTTCCTCCCTGTTTATTCACGCACGAATGTGGGATATTTTGGTGTACCAGCCCCTGCCTCGTCCAGGCGGTCTGCCACCTTGCTGTGCATCCTCTCTGCCCTGGATGCCCCTCCTACCAGTCTGGATTAATGTTGCTTTACCTCTTTGGTTGTTGGATTTCCATGCAGTTTGATTTTCTGGCAGTTCTGGTTGGTTGTTTTTTTGTCTTTAAATTGGTTGTTATCCTTCTTTTGGTTGTGCAAGGAAGCAAAGCATTTCTACCTATGCCTCCATCCTGGCCAGAACTCAGATGACTCTTACATGAAAGTAATTATTGGTATATACTTATTGCCGTTTTAAGAGTGTTCTAGCTGTTTGTGATCCTCTTTCTTCCTTTGTGGTTTAATGATTTTCCTTAGTGGTGTATTTATAGAACTTTGCCTTTAGATTTTGCATATTTACTATAGGTTTTTGCTTTATGGTTACCTTGAAGCTTACATATAAACACCTATATTTATAATAGCCAATTTTAAGTTGGTAAGTTTGTTCCCACCCCAATTTTTTTATGGTTTTAATGTTATTTTATTTTTTATCTTGTGTATATCTGATAATTGTATAGTTACTTTTACTACATTTGTTTTTTAATCTTCATACTAGCTTTCTAAGTGAAAAATCCACTACCTTTACTACACATTTACCCTTACCAGTGAGTACTTTCACATGTGTTGTTACTAATCAGCACCCTTTATTTTTAGCGGAAAGAAGTCCCTTTAATATTCTTGTAAGGCCACTATAGTTGTGATGAACTCTTGCTATTTGCTTATGTAGAAAGCTCTTATCTCTCTGAGTGATAACTTTGCTGGGCATAGTATTCTTGGTTGGAATTTTTTTTCTTTTAGTACTTTCAATATATCGCTTCGCTCCTTTTTGGCCTACAAAGTTTCTTCTGAAAAACCAGTTTTATGGGGGTTCCCTTATATATAACAAGTTGTTTTTCTTTTGCTACTTTTAAGATTATCTCCTTGTGTTTAACTTTTGTCATTTATGTATAATGTGTCTTACTGTAGGTTTCTTGAGTTTATCTTGTTTGGAACTATCTGAGCTTCCTGGATCTGGATGTCATTCATCCTTGCCCTAGCTCTTGGTTGTCTCTTCAACTTTTGTGATTTTCCAAGCAGTCTATTTTAATCACTCCCCATTTTGGAGAGTGTAGCAAGACCTGTGTGTGCCAATGGGAGGCAGATTCTCACTCAGCACCTAGATTCAGGCCAATAGGAAGCAAGACTCTCAGGCAGAAGCTTTTAAAGTAGACAAATATACACCATCTTGCCGGTCAACAAACACAAGCCCTCCTAGCCAAAAGGTCAGACACATGGAGGTGTCCCCTGGGTGACAGTTGCACAAATCAGGGTTCTGGGTGTGGATAAGCTCCTTTCTGGGAGATACCAGCACATTGTAATGAGGCAGAGGGATAGAGCAAAGATGGAGATCTTCCTACGTTCCCTGAGGACAGGGGTAGGCCTCTAGTTGTGTGTCAACTTGAAGCCTGCTACTGAGGCTAACGCTTCAACACAAGAAAGTAGGCATCTCCCAGAGAAATAAACACCGAGGGTGTATTTCAATCTACTATTTATGCAGTATCATGAATGTGGTAGCCTGCCTAGAACTGTCTCTCCAATTGTTACAGTCCATTGGGACCCAGGAAGGCAAGCCACCAGAAATAGGTGTTCATGGAGTGTCCCTTGGGAAGCAGCCACAAAAATCAGGGTACCAGACATAAAAACTGGGGCACTAGACACACAGAAGAGCTCCCCTCCAAGAGATATTTGTGCCCTGATATGCAACAGGGGGAAAGTGCAAAGATAGGACTTGACCTCTGAGGTCTCTGGAAAGATTTGCAATTAGCCTTAATATGTGTGTTTACTAGGAAGCCTGACCCTCAGGCTGCAGATATGAAAATAATCTTATAATCTTCCTTCCCAGAAAGTCTGAGCTCCTAGGTCTGTTTCCTCCTACTATATCCTAAGGGTGGTAGTTGTTTAAGCACTCTCCGTTGATTACAGTTTTTATGGACCCACAAGCATAAGCCCAGTGAGCCACCAGAGGTCCCCTGGCAGCAACTGTAAAACCAGGGTCCTGCACAAAGATATACGCTCCTTTCTGGGAGATAGCAGGGAGGTATAGCAAGGCAACTGGGGGACTGCAAAGATTGTGTCCACTGACTTCTGTTCTCTGAGTGCACCTCCGTGGACCTCCAGATGTGTGCCAGACCAGAAGTCTACCCTGCAAGCCACAGCTCATGGACAAGCAAATAGGCCCCTTTCTCAGGACTGGGGGTATGTTTCACTCTGCTGTCTATGCAGTGCCCTGGGGGTGGTAGTTTCCCAAGAACTGTCTCTCACCTTGTTATCATCCCATAGGGCCTAGGAATACAAGCACCGCTGGCCTTCAGAGCCCAGAGATAATGAGGCATCCTTTGGGGTGAATCTGCAAAAACCAGGGCACCAAAGAGGTGTAAACGTTCCCCTTCAAGAAATAGTGGTACTGTGGATCATGGCAGATGCAGAGTGCAAAGATGGCATCTACTGAGGAAAAAGAAAGAAAAAATGCCACCCACCAGTTTTAACAAAGTAGACAAAGAATGTACAAGGAACATCCACCAGTGCATCCATCCTGAGTACCCCAACAGGCCCCATGCCTCCAGTCAAATGCTTTCAGATTAGCAAATGATCTCACGTGAAGTCTGGGTGCTTTTCAAAGGGTCCTTCTGCATTGGACCCTGGGGCCGGTGATGGTGCTTGAGCACTTTAAGAGACATCTCTCAATTTGCTATAGTCCTATGGGTCTCATGGACTTGAGTTCTGTTGGTTTCCAAAGCCAGATGATTTGATGGCTGATCTCTCAGGTGCAGGTCTTAAAAGTTGGGGTGCCTAATGTGGGGTACCAATGCTTACTCCTCAGGGAGAATTCTTTTCCCTTCCAATGCATTCTTTTTTTAATTTTTGTTCAAATACAGTTTTCTGCCTTTCCCCCCCACCCCAGTCCCCCAGCCCCCTCCACCTCCCTCCTGTTTCCATCAGCCCCTCTTTGTTATTGTCCATGTGTCCTTTATAATTGTTCCTGCAAACCCTTCACCCTTTTCCCCTGAAATTTCCTCCCCTCTCCCCTCTGGTCACTGTCAGCCTGTCCTCTATTTCAGTATCTTCGGTTATATTTTGCTTGTTTCTTTGTTTTGTTGTTTAGGTTCCTGTTAAAGGTGAGATCATATGGTATTTGTCTTTCACTGCCTGGCTTATTTCACTTAGCATGCTTTTTTAGTTCCATCCATGCTGTTGCAAAGGGTAGGAGCTCCTTTCTTTCTACTGTGTAATATTCCATTGTGTAAATGTACCATAGTTTTTTGATCCATTCATTTACTGATGGGCACTTGGGTTGCTTCCAGCACTTGGCTATTGTAAATTGTGCTGCAATGAACATTGGGGTGCATGTTCTCTTGGATTGGTGTTTCAGGATTCTTAGGATATAATCATAGCAGTGGAATTGCCGGGTCAAAAGGCAGTTCCATTTTTAGTTTTCTGAGGAAATTCCATACTGTTTTCCATAGTGGTTGCACTAGTCTGCAATCCCACCAACAGTGCACTAGGGTTCCCTTTTCTCCACAACATCTCCAACACTTGTTGTTTGTTGCTTTGTTTATGATGGCCATTCTGACCAGTGTGAGGTGGTATCTCGTTGTGGTTTTAATTTGAATCAGGGAGAATTTCTTGCTGATTGTGGGTTACTGCACCTGGGGTGGGGTTTATGGTGAGACCACATCTCAGCCTCTCTGACCCACTTTGATGTGGCCTTTTTCTTGTTTGCTGCTATGAAATATTGCTCAGCTAGTTTTTAGGTCTTTTTAAGAGAAAATTGTTCCACGTGTCCATGGAAGGAGGTGAGTTCAGGATCCTCAGTTATCCTGGGCTGTCTTCCTCTTTTCTAATTTATATCATTTATTATCTTTTCTTGTTCAGTTTCATTTTTCTCAAAACCCCCAAGGTAACGCTGTATAATAATGCTAGTAGCCTACCACCTAACTTTAAATCAAATTATTTTCATGTTTTACCATTAAGGATATTATTTGTTGTTGAATTCTGATAATTAGTCTTTATAGTTTTACTTTACTGATATAATTATGCTGATAATAGTTCTGGTATTGAGCCATCCTAGCATTCTCAAAATATGGGGTAAAATTTTTTCTCAAAGTACCTTTCACAACTTGCCTATTGCTCCTTTTTGAAAAGCCCAATTAGTCAGATGACAGTAACATAAAAATCTGAGTTGACTATGAAGCTCCTATAGACAATCATGTATGAATAAATGTGTTTCAAATATATTTATTGAGTGCTTACTTCATACCACACACTGTTTTCGTATGTGTATATATGCATGTGTTAACCTTAACAATTCTTTTGAGGGTGCTACACATAACTCAATTTTACTAATGAGGAAACAGACCTAAAGATATTAGTAATTTTCCCAAAATCCCACAGCTAATTAGTGGTAGAATCAGATTTGAGCTCAATTCTAAACAACTACGTAATACTGTTTCTCATGAAAGCATTAGAGAAGGCCAAGAAATAAAAGAAGTTTCAAGATGGCAGACAAATCTCATGTGCTATTTATTCAGTCTCAAAATTCTACTTAAATGACGTAAACATTAGTAAAAGGGAATAAATCCAAAACAATATATAGAGTAGACGAAAAGACCCAAGTATTTCAGAAATTCTGACAATTACTAGAAGACAGAAAGCAGGGGGCATCAGAGTAGAGGAAGTCGCAAACCCTTCTGAGGGTTTAGTCCAGCCAAACCCCTAAGGGACTCTAAACTGTGAGACATTCGATGCAGAGTGAGACTGGGTAGCTGGCAGTGTTCACTTTTACATAAAGGGCTGAGAACAGTTGGTCCAGTTGGCTTTTTCCATTACCCTCCCCCACTCACTGTTGACAATGGCATAAGGAATGGTAATACAATGTTACCGGTGGGGTGCTTTTTAACGAAATTGGACTATGTTATATGTGTGGCTATGAGATCAGGCTCCAAACATGGGAGCTGTTGGCTTCTAGATGATGTCCTCTTTCACTTGGCAGCAGGGAAAATTTCCTGGAGTCCTTGACTTGGACTACACAGAGAAGAGAAGGCAAGATATTCTGGGCAAAGGCACAACTTTACTTGAGCAAAGTCATGAAGGCAAGGAAGAGCATGGTGCCTGAGGGAAATTTGTTCCCTCAGAGGATAAAAGTCAGTCCTAAGTGTGACAGTTGCTGAAGCTAGAGGTGCAGAGAGTAGCCACACCTTGAGGTTGTACTTTCCCTACAGGCAAAGGGAGCCATGGAAGAATGTAGTGCAAGGATGTGAAATAACGAAGACCATTGCTTTAGAAGTTGTGTGGACAGTTGGCAATGGATACTCTGGGTATCCTAGTGCTGCAGTCCCCAAAGCATGGTCTGAAGAGGCAACGTCAAGACTGGAGAATTTATGAGGAATGCAAATTATTTGGCCCCACTCCAACCTACTGAATCAGAACCTCTGGAGGTGGACCAGGAAACTGTTTAACATGCCATCTGCGTGACTATGATGCACATTCATTTGAAAACTATTCTTTTGAGGAATACCTCTTATCTCAAGACATTTCATCTTGTCTATAAACCTCTCCTGCCCCATCCACATAGAATGGATCATAACCTCTATTTTCACCCCTGTCCCTTGTATATATTTCTCATATAGAATTTTTTAGTATTTCTTTATGTCAGTCTTCTCATGGGAACCAGCATGCTTCTGTGCAGCGGGTATTCTCACCTGCTTTTGCAGCTTTGCAGGACCTAGCAAAATGCTTAATGAACTTGCTAAATGAACGAACACAAAATACCAATTAGGAGGCATATGCAGTAGTCCAGTCATAGGTAAGGAGGAAATGAGATCTTTAACCAAAAGAGTAGTGGAAAGGAACCTAAGTGATATTTAGGAAACAAAGTGGGCAGAATGCTGGTAAGAGCTAACAGTTATATGGCACTTAGCGCGTACCAGGCAGTTTTAAGTGTTTCACAAGTATTCCTATTTAATCCACACAATAACCTTCTGAGGTAGTTACTATTTTCATTCCCATATTGTAGAGGAGGACAGAGTTCAGTAATTTACCCAAGTCAAGCAGTGAATATTCAGGCAAGGTTCAAACATAGGTGAGGTCTGGCAGCAGAGTCCTTATTTATGTCATTCTGCCCCCCAAACTTGTGCTGAGCTTTCCCGCTTCAGTGGTTGGGTAAAGAAGGTGCCATCAGCAGACGTAAAGAGAGGAAAAACCAGGGGAAGATGCTGAGTTCAGCATTGGACATGCTGTTGGAGATACCTTTACGGGGTGTCTGGCAAGTGGTTTGATATAATAGTCTGAAATACAGGGTCATAGAATAGGCTACGTGTACAGACTTAGAGAGCAACAACATGTAAACTATGAGAATGGGTGAGGTGACCCTGGGAGGATTATATACTTGTATGGTGAGAAGACGTGGAGTAAAGGCCCTAATGAGCAATATTTAAAGGAAACTAACATGCAGTGGCCTTCCAAGTATAAGGAAACCCCCAGCAGACAGTGATATCTGGTAAGTTAAGACAACAGCTAGTCTCATGAAGGGAGCAGTACAGTATTAGTGTTAACGAGTTCAAGAAAAAAAGATGGAATATCATTTTGCCACCTAAGACTTTACTGAAATTGTTGTGATATGATCACCAATAGAGGGGTGAAAGCCAAACTGGAATAGGTTAAGAAGTGAAAAGCAAGAAATTGGGAAAGCAAATTTAATTTTCTGCACATAGATGGCAACTTGTGGAAGATTCAAAAAAATTTTGATGTTTTAGATGAGACCTCAGCATATTTTGTCTTAGTAGATGGAAGCAGTGGAAGATAGAACAGGGAAGAGATGGAGGACCAACTCAACAGAAGTCTGGGTGACAGGTTGGTCTTGGGCTAAAGGATAACTCAAGTCTCTGGGATGGTATACAAGGGTGGGAACGGGTATGAGGGAAGGACAGGAATAATGGCCTTAACCGTATTAATGAAATGAGTCTGCTGGGTATGTAGGCAAGGGTTAAGTGTTACACTTAAAAGGAAGATTTGGGGGATGAGAGGGAGCATCCCTAAATGCAATAAAAGAACAAATAATTTTATGAATAAGCTACTCACAAAATCAGATCACAATTGGGTAAAGATGAACGCTAGGAGGGACTGTGAGAAAATGGTGGAAATACAGACTACGGGCTGAGATCTTTACAGTGAGGATGGAACTTGAGTAGGATATTAGGGTTTGAGTTGTAACAGCTCTGGATGAAAATGTTCAAGTTGTAGCCTTCCAAGCGGCTGGCTGAAATGGTAGACATGAAGTTTGATAAAAGCAAGAATCACAGGGCTGGGATATTAAATAGAGTATCTACTAAGTACATGTCAGAAAACATTTAAACTATTGGCACTCTTTGAGAGAGTGCTGCTTTTGTTTGGAAAATACACCTGAAATATGAAAAGGGGGAAAAAATGCTTGAGGTAGATGGCCCATGGCTCTGGATGTCACAGCTTAACAAGCAGTTAACACAATCTGTGACTCTGGAAGGGGTGAGGATGGCCACAGAGGAGGGAGAGGAGTCACACACTGGCACTGACTATAGGAGGAGCTTAAGAAAAAACAGTGGCAGGGTGACTGGAAGCAATTGTATGATGGGTAGCAACATCTAATTTCAAATTGTTTATGGTGAAGTGTGCAATGTGATGTTAACTCCTCTGCTCTCCTACCACTAAAAAAGGTCACTCTGATCACTCCACAGCTCATCTGAGCTTACCATTCTCACCAGTGCCTTGTAAATGGTGTTCACCCATTAGGTGTTGATGCTGTGACTTTGTTGCCCACCAAAAAAAAGTGAAGGTCAGTGTCAGGACAAAGCACAGGCAGACAGCTGATTCCCTACTCCCTTCCCTCTCACAGCAGCTGACAATGTTCCCAGTGGTAGCTTGGTCCAAGAGATAGGAAGCAGATCTCCTCACTTCACACAATGTAGCAGTTATTCTATATTACTGATCTGGGGGACTGTTTGTATTCCAGAATAGTACATAATTCCCATAGTCAATCAATTGCTGTCTTGTCGATTTTATCTGAAATATCCCAAGCTTCACTCTAAAAATATACTTGTTCAGTGTAACATTCCCTCTTACCTGTTACCCCAATAATGTCCTAACTCATCAGCAAATGTCTTACCTCCCTTCCTTCCCACCTAAACTGTAGATACTCTTTCAAAAATACAAATCTGATCACACAGCTGCCTGGCTCTTAAGTCTTTCTATGGCTTGCCATCATCCCTGAAATTAAATCTGAACTATTTACAAGGTCCCCTATCATCGACCCTTCCTAGCCTCACTACTCTTTATATTCCAAACTACAGCCCATACTTGGCTTCTGAATACACCATGACCTCATCTCTAAGCTTTTGCCAGTTCTGTTCCCACTCCAGGGTCCATGACTTCTCCTTGGCTCCAGCTTTTCTTTATTCCCAGACCAGGAACCTGTGCCACAAACCACACAGAATCATGTATTTCCCCGTCGCAGCACTATTTAATAGTAGTTAACTAGTGTTTTTCCCAGACACTGTCCCTGATGTCAAGCACATAGTGCTACAGAATAGGAGGCACCAAGCGAAGGGGAGGAAGGTAATTAGCTTTGCCTTTGATGATCCATTTACAGGAACTGAGGCATGACAATAAACTTTGCATCAACGCAAACACGTAGAGCACTGTGAACACAGCGGGCCTCACTTGAGCAGCCACACACAGCCACCTGATAATAGCTGATTGCACTCAAGAGTACAGTTGATGCTAACACAAACTTCTAAATCTTTTAAAAGTAGATTTTAAAGACTGATTTTCAAGGTTTCCAAGCTCAGCATTCTGAACTTAAACTGCTGACTGATCAGCACCGTTAATATTCCAGTAATACCATGTAAAAGGAAAATAACCTTTTTGCTTATGCTGATCTTCTCAAATGGGACTGAAATGGTTCAGATGCTTTAAGGACTACTCATTCACTCAGTGGTCCTGTTTCAAATAGGCAGTTTGTGGTAGCTTTGCTGCCACATGCTCTCACCATCAGTCTTTAAAATCCCATGTGTGGGTATCAAGAGTCATAAAGGAGCATTTTATTGTCTCCAAACATCAACCAACCCTAGGAAAATAGCAAAATTTTGCTACAGTCAGCTTAATTTTAATAGTTGCTTATGACTTAAGAGTTCAAATATATGTTTAGGAACTACACAAAATATCACTCTTTGGCATGCCTTTATAGCTAAATAAGAAATTACCCGTACTAGTTCAAGAAATTATTGGACAAACTTTTCCGAAGAGAATGTAAATGAGTAATTTTGAAAATCCATTTACTCTTTGTAAGAATTCAAGTCAAGTAACACTAGTTGCTTATGGCTACTGATCCTCAACTTTTTATGTAGTGTTTTGATTCGAAAGCACTTTGAATGCTTCATACTCCCCTCCACAGTAGGAGCCCCTTTATATTTGTATTTCTCGAGTATGCAGAAAGCATTTTACTCCCATAAAAAACAGCATGTTAAAGGATAAGGACCATCCATTTAAATAAGAGGAATAATATATAGAGTAGAAACCTATTTTCACTAAATTACGATAGTTCTAAATAGTGGAAAAGAGGTTGGTTAGATGCAGTACTCAAATTTGGTTAGAAAGCTGAAGAACTGACACTCAAAACTGTCTGAAAACTTCTACATGCATACAATCTCAGCTGGCTGTAGCTGCAAGAAAAAGCTTTCTCTAAAACAGTGCTTCTCAACTGAGACCATTCTGGCTCCACCCCACCCTCCTCTGGAGACATTTGGCAATAGCTGGAGACAATTTTTATTGTCCTGAGTGGGCAATATTGAAGTGGGGGAGATGGTATGAGTGCTATCTAAGTGGGTAAGGGCCAGGGAAGCTAATACCTACATTGCATAGGGCAGGACCCCATGATGCAGAATTATACAGTCCAAAACGTCAACAGTTCCAAGGTTGAGAAATCCTGATCTAAAAAGAACATGCGCTTTTCTATTGAAGTATATATTCTGGAGGAAAGCATGGATTTTTACTTCTAGAATAAGGAACTGAGAGTTTATTTCCAGATCTTTTAGAAGGCCTTAGTTCATGGATGGTTAACGATTTCAAGCAAGCTAAACATTTGTGTCTTTTAAAAATGCCAGTAGTACAGTTAGCTACTACCACACATATTTAAGTTGCCCTTACCTAAGGAAGCAGTGAATTTGTATTAAAAGTGAAATGTATATGAAACAAGTGAAACAGCTCTGCAGAGGAATAGGATTATTACAGGCTATTCAAACATGAGGATATCATAGTATCGTACATTACCAGTTCCAGAGTATAATTCTTTAAACTCATGTGTGAAAAGAGCATTCTAGAATAAAATCATTCAATGTGCAGACCATTAGTTATTGATAATGGCTGAATACACCAATTCCAATACTCCCTAATCCAGAAAGAATTTCAGTTCACAAAATAAAACCTTTTCTTTCTAAAACCTAAAACCTTTCTAAAAGAAACAATTTGCCAGAATCACCACTGATAATCATTTAGGATCAGAATAAAAAGGTGTAAAGACGTCAGGGTAATATGAGTCCCTCTACAAAAACTTGTTCTGAAACTGGACACACACTTGATGGGATCTAACAAAGTAAAATTATCTGCGATACTCTCCTCTTAGTCTTCATTGAAGTTTTGTTTTGTTTTATTTTAATCTCCACGAGGGGATGTTTTGTTGATTTTTAGAGAGAGGACGGGAGAGAAACATCAGTCGGTTAGTTCCCATATGCACACTGACTGGAGGCGGAACCTGCTCCCTAGGCATGTGCCCTGACCAGGAATCAAACCCACAACCTTTTGGTGTATGGGACGATGCTCCAACCAACTGAACCGAACCAACTGGCCAGGGCAAGTTGGTTTTTATGATGTAAAAAACAAATCCCACTTTGAATTTAAAGCTAACTTTTGAAGTTACAAAGAGTAAAATCATGCTGATGGATCTTGTCCTAAATTACAATATAAGTGTTCACAAACCATATTTCTCTAGTATTGATAGGAAAATAAAGCAAGTTACTGTATTGCAAAGGGAAAATATGTAATTTCAGTATACATATTCCTTAGTGGTCTTATCTGGTGATGATGGCAGCTTGCCACCAAATACTTCTGCAACTAAAGATAACAAAGGAGTTTTATTTAACTGGAAAAGTCAGTTAAATCCATAATATCCTTTTTCCAAACAGTAAAATGAATGCTGTATTGTCCATTTTCCATTCCACACAGGAGTAAGATTTCAAAAACATAGGAATCTGGGGTGGCAGTTGTTTAAAAGCTAGAATTCAATTTGAGATAGAGCTAGATCCCAAAATTTGCTGAATTTTAAAGCTCTTTAATATCAACACAGTTATTAAGCATATTGTATCTAGAAATTGGCAGTTAATTTTAACGATTTAAATTTTGCGTAAAATTTAAAGTGGGCAGAAATGTTCAACTGCTTAAACTGTGAGATATTACTGTATACTTGGTCATGTGGTTAATTACAGCCAATAAGGCCTCCTAATCAGTTAACTGAATTTTTAATTGGTTACATAAAAATTATTATATAAATATTCAACATTTGATTTAATCATCGTACTCCAACCTTTTAAGAATTCTAATTCCCAATGGTTAAGGAGCTTTAGATATCATTAATGAACTTATGACCATTATTTTAAAACTTATTCAGTGCTATTGATTTTATAAATATTTAGCTTAGGTCTTGTCATACCAAATTTCCTTTCTGTCTTAGTTTCATAAAATAATCTAACTTTAAAATGCAGCCCCATATTGAGCTTTCTTTAAAAAGAAATCAGGTAGATCTAAACAATTGAAACATCTTCAAGAAAAGCAGCCAGCAGCCATTTCCTTAACTTTCAGATCTCCTGAAGAAACTATGCATGTAGAGATGCTAACCACAACCTGTTAATAAATCTTAAAAGACCAGGAAGCAGTGTGAGAGGCGGACGATGACTGCACCTCACACCCTGCACCCACTGTACCAGTATTAGGACATCAGCACTAGAAGTATGGAGTTAACCAGTATGACTTGGCATTCAAATCTGAGTATTATTCTGTTACTAATTTTATACATGGTAGTAAACCGTATCTACTACTAGAAAGAACAATCTATTTTTGTATTAAAAGACAGAATTTCAGCTATATTAAAAAAATTAGCCATCTTGCAAACTTTAAAAAAAAAGTGTATCTTGGAAGGTTAAAAAAAATCCAATACATGAAAAGTATTTGCATTTAACTTTAGATAATTAAGATATTCATACAACATATGCATGTCAGTCTCCTATTTGGTCCTAGAGCCTGCGGTATTGTAATTTATTGTGAAACCATGTAACCGAATATTTAAATATATCCACAACATGTATACCACGGTAATGTATAGTACATAATATACTAACATCTCAAAATAAATTTCTATTACAATTTTATGCAAATTATGGTACAAGACTACCACCTGCCACATTCTGAAATGGCACCAACTTCATATAATGTTCCACGTCAATGTACTACTCAAAGTCCTTACGGTATTGATGTTCTATGCATTATCATCTGAATATTCAAATTTAAGCTGTTAATCTAATAACCACAGTATATTACCAATTCAAATCACTGCATATTTGGACGTTAAAGCAGGTAATACAGCAGAAAAGGTATTTCTAATTCACAGTTTCAAAAATAAAGGGTGCAGTTTTCAAATGTTTGATTGCTTAAAATTGGTCACTAAATTTAACAACTGCCTCCTTCAATACATGTAAACTATGTTTGCACAGCATCAGGAGATGTCTTTATTTCAGAGTTAGTTCTTACTGTTACAGAAGCACCACAAATTTGAAGGAAGAGGCTACAGTGTGCAATGAGTTCACTGAAGAACATATTTAAAATTTTAAATATGATACGGTACTGCAAAGCCTTCTTTCCCCCAGCAGAGCCCCCTTAATCAGGAAAAGTAGTCACTGTTTACCAAGTACAATATGTAAATTAGCTCTACAAGAGAAGGGGAAAAATCTGACTAAAAGAAAAGACTATTTATGAGCTAACAAACCCATGATAGCCGGCTTCAGAATTTTCCTAAAACTAAATTTGAAAAGCATACACAGTATTTGTATCCTTCAATAAGGGATGTAGAGATCCAAAGGGAATGAAGAAAAAACTGGCCTTCAGAATATAATTTCTAAGTGGCAACACACACACAAATGGGTAACTGAGAAAAACTGTGTACTTAAATATTCAAATTTTAAATGTGTAAGAAAATTTATAATAGAAAAAAAGTGGCAAATTGTTATTGTGACTTGATTTGCTGAAAACATCTGCAAATTCACACTGGTATTAAGAAAACCAAAGTTTCAAAAATTTACTCCTCACTTCAAATATGTTTTCTGTGCAAAAATAAAATATCTGCAAATTGCACTAATACAATACTTATTTTAACTTTTGTATAATGAATAATCTGCACATGCTGCTTTACAGACAATACATTATTTGTAAACTTGCTCATGCAAAATTAGTGTGCGCAACAGGGATATGTTGATCCCTGCACTTTAAAAAAATGATATCTTATTGTCTTTTTTAAATTGCTAAATCCTCTGAAATGGAACAAATCTTACAGAGATCTTATGTGCCAGCTAAAAATCAATGTATGTTGCTGAAACAAAGTTATACAAGAGAAAGAAACATGGTTTTGTCTTGCAGAATTTTTGATTTTTAAATGAGAAATTTTATAAAAGAAAGAAATTCATGGTCACAAAATTTTAACATTTTAATCCTAAACATTACAGGGCAAATGATCCTGGACCCTATCTCCATATTCCATAAATCCTAACTTTTAGTTTCCATTTTAAATGTTGTCCTAACCACTAAAACATTAGTGGTTTTACAACCTCTGGATTATGGAAATACATATTTCTGAAACAAATGTTACAAAAACAAAAGTGGAAGAAAGCCAAACTGTCTTCATGAAGGAAAACCAAAGTGGAACATTTTGAAGCTTTTAGACACTTCCCTTTCCACGTCTTATGAGTAATAACCTGTCGATTCAGTGCATCATATGGTCAATGTCATGGTCCCCGTGTTGAACAAACATCTAACTAGTGTCCATTGACTCCAAGTTAGTGGATGATGAATCTTTTTGGATACTTTCAAAGATCGCTGCCAGCTCAGGGTTAGAACTGATCTGTGACTGGAATTCACTCATCAGTGGACTCTTCTCTGCTTCTGGAATGGTTAGTAGTGCTGCTACTGCTCTCATGGCAGATCGCTTTAGTTCATCTTGCTTTTCAAACTCCTGCTTTACTGAGTTTGCCTTTACCTGTAACATTGAGTAAATTTGTATTATATGCTATAAAAGACAAGCTTTTATATGAACAAAACTTAAGCACCTAGAAATTTCTGGTAAATAAAGCTGCCCTTTCATAGGTCCCAAAGTCACATTATATTCGAAGAGCAGTTGTTTTTGAACTTCTTTTTAGCAGCAGTTTCTCTCCTTTCCCTTTAAGGGATATCTTATTCAAAGCCCATTAGGAAAACAGAAAACCCAGAGCCATCATAGTTGAAAGAGTGAGAACCTCAGCTTTACCTGCTTAGCAAGTCCTACTTCAGCTTCCACCAAGAAACTGCTCCTCTGTGCACTCATTCTTCTTCAAACACACCACATACTGACATCTCTGTGCCTTAATTCATATAATTATTTTTATATGAAAAGTCCTGTTTCACCTTCTGAATTTAAAAGTATTTCTGACTTTTTAACATCCATTTCAAATGTCACCACTTTCACATAAAGTCTTCTATTACCACCACATCCCACCTCCTCCTCTCCAAAATCACATTTCCTTTTTTGTGGACCCTTCTCCCTTTATCCTATATCAGTACTTCAAAATTTATATCATATTGTTATTTATATACATAAAAACTTGAAAGAATAGCATTAAATAGTGTTAAAATCAACTAGGAACCCTGAATACACCAAGTCTGGCCTAACTTTGATGTTTATCAATGATTACCTTAGTTGTACACGTGGCACGTAATGGCTCAACAAGCCGGTCCAACCTCTGCAGTACGGCACTTGGACAAAGCGTAGAGAGTCTCACCAACATTAAAAATGTTAGCATCTATTACAAATTAAAAAAGACAACTTAGGCATTGCATTATTTTCTAAGGAGAACTCCAAATTCTAACAAACAACTAGCATGCACCACAAAGTTTCATTTTAATGTAATCTATTTCAAAGAATTGTCACAAACCTTATCTGAGGAATTTCAGTTACAAATACTACAGAGACCTCACCTATAATGGGGTCCTAATGTAGTACAGAACTAGAAAATCGGTTCTCAATCTCAACCACACATTAGAATTGAGGAACTTTACCGTTCCCGGAAATTTTACATAACCTGTTAGGCGAGGGTCATAGAGTTAGAATTTAAAAAGCTCATGTACATCCTGCAAGGTAGCTTAGTTGGTTGGACATCATTTCTGCAAAGCAAAAAGCCATTGGTTGGATTCCCGTTCAGGGCACATGCCTAGGTTGTGGGTTCAGTTCCTGGTCGGGGTACGTGTAAGAGGCAACTGATGTTTCTCTCCCACTCTTGCTCCCCCTCTCCCCCACCCTATCTATAACTTTAAACAAGAAAAAAAATAAAAATAAAAAGCTCATGTACACCAAAATGGAAAACCGTTAAATAAGAAAATAACTGAACCAGGAGAAAAGCTTTTTTAAATTTCTCAGCAAATTTTCCTTTAAAAAGAAAAAAAACGGGTTATTCAGATTATCTATATAAAGCCTGGTAATCCATGATCTTTTTCCTCTTGGACTATAAACTGTAGAATTAAACAGGAAGATGCTATCACTACCCTGGGGGCTCTTCTTAATGTATTCTGAGAGGGACCAAGTTACTACCACACATGGAAACAAACAAGGTGGAGTTCTGAGTCTGGCTGAATAACTACTGCTCAACTACCACTTTTGCCTGTTTGATCAAAGGCCATGGATGGAAAAGAAAAAAAAAATGCACTTACTATTTTTAATTCACCATTTAATAGTTCACATTTAAAATGGACATGGGTAAATCAGAAAACCAAAGAGCATTTATGAGCAATGTTCATGCTCTATACCTAGAGAGTGGTATGGTTTCTTTCCTACCTGCTTCTACACAGATTGCTTTAGGTATCTGAAAACAGTTCTTCCATGTCATCCTTTAACAAAACACTTGATGTTAAACCCAGTATACAGACTAGAAAACAAAAATCCCTCATTTAGGTAAGTAACATGGTTATCACATAGACTGATCCCAAAAACAGCCAAAGAGAATTAGCCAAGGCAGTGATGGGAAACTAAGAAAATCCTCCGTGGGTAGCAACTGCAATACACTTTTAAGAAAAGCCAAAGAGATCACAGATTATACTTTGAATGGGAAAACCAGTCTGCACTCTTCTTTGGAGGGAAAAGTATCTAGGGACTCCACGCTAAGCAAGCTGGCACAGAATTTCTTAGAATTTTCCATTCACTTAGGCTTGACTACCTCCTTCCAAGGAAATGGTTTCTGGATTTTTCTGTGTATGGTAACTGATGTTACAATTGTACCACTATTACTTTTGCATATTATAGTTCATGACTAGCAAACCAATTTTTTCTCAATAAACAAAAGTAAATTACAAAGGTAAAAGTCTCTGTAGCTACTAAATTTTCTAAAACATTCTATAAACAAGGACAAACATCTTACCTTAATATCATAATGGTCCTTCAAACCATCTTCAACATGATTTAGGAATTCAAAGATATCTAGCCTATCAAGACAACTGTCTAGAAGTGTGTACATACACTCAAAAGCTGCCTTTCGAATATCCAAGCCGTCATCAACTGTATGCTTAAATGGCCCCATCTCTACCTGTTGAAACACAAAAGAAAGTGTGCATATACTTAAAAGTAAAAGATAATCTTAAGAAGTGTAATCTAAGTAGCTTACCTCTCTTATAAGCTCCTTTCTAACTTTTGTTTCATTGTAAAGATGTGGAAGAACAGTATCTAGAAGATCCCTTATTAAAGATGGCTTATTATGTGCTGCTGAATTGAATGTAACCAAGGCTACTCTTCTTACATTCAAATCTGGGTCTTCCAATGTTTTTAGGAAATCACCTAAAAAATTATAAGCAGAGCAACATACAATTATGGTAAGAAGCTTAAAATAAAACATACACTATATTCTTTCTAAATTGATAGTTTGTTGTTGTTGGTATTATTGCTATGTCTTCAGTGTGGGTCAGAGAAGAACATGATAGAGTACTAAGTGAAATACATAGTTTCTTTCAGCAGCAGGTAAACTATCATGTCTCATTGTGAGTGTATTTAATTGATAACTAACTCTCAAGCACCTATAATGCACAGGGTACGTAGTGAGAGTCCAAAAAGTACCCTAAATACTTTCACAGATATTTTGTAAGAAGGTGGGTTGCAAAGAGAAGGGAGAGAACCAGCAGGCACAGGAACTAATAATTTGAATGACTGTCCTAGATCAAAAGAAGATAAACAAGGTAAAGACAGATCCACTGCTTGATAAAGATGGAATACTGTTAACAAGTACAATTTATCAGATGACAAAGAGAAATGTGCTCCAAAAGCCCTAGTATTTATTATTATCTTTAATGAATTGGTAAGAGGGTAAGAATGCAAAAGGAGGAAAATGAAACCTGACATAGGACAAAAAGCTAAAGCAAGCACCTAGGCACTTGAAAACAGATACAAGTCTGGTTTTCCAACAAACGTGGAGAAGAAAGTATTATGAACAAACGGTAACATGGACTAGGATCAGTGGTGCCCAAGTCCTTGGTCTAGGAATTCCAGTGTTTAAAAAAGCTACCTAAGTGGTTCTAAGATGTTCTTATAATCACAAATAATACTGAACTAAACCATATTCTGAGGACTCTTAGCTACTACTCCCAACTCTAGGAAAACGAATGGTGAAAACAACACAAAGATGTTATGGAGAAACAATCCTAAATGCTAATTCTTATCCTCACGGCAACAGAGAGAGCCCTACCATTTCTAGGGTATGTCCTCTTAGTTTCTTTGGTAATCATCTTTTTTATTTCAGGCTGCTCCCGCCTTACATATGGAAGTCTCAACAGATCCCTTCAGGAACTGAAGGGTTACAAGTAGTAACAGAAAACTGGGGCCCTTGAGAAAATCTCAAGTTAAGATTCATTTATCTAAGTAGAAACTTCAGGACTATTTAGATATATCAAATATTTTTTCCCTTTATTCATTAATTACTTTAGGCCATCCCCAAAATATGATTATCAAATGTGTAGTTGACTCTAAAGACACCTAATATATTTACTAATTTCAGCTATTTCCAAAATTATCTGGTAACAGTATAAAACCAAGGGATGACAGAATGTAAGATTGCGCATAATCTTTCTAATGAAACCACTACCAGACTGTTAAAAGTATTTGAGTTCCCTGGTAATATTTTTAGTTACTGAAATAATTTATTTTGTGACAATTAACACTATTGAAATAATTCATTTTGTGACAATTAACACTAAATAACCAGCATGTTTATCTTTGTAAAGAACTTACCTATGCAGTTCTTTAGTAGTGGATCAATAGGTTGCGGATGATCAGAAATAGTAAACTTTACAGCTGTAACCACTGAGCTTCGGGCATATGATGAGCCTAATTAAAAATAAATTTCAGTCTTTGGTATGTAAGTCCACTAAAATCCATGGACATCTTTATAATTTTTCAAACCACTCCATATAACACTAGAGTCTTCAATTTGTAAAAATCCTCTTTGGCCACGAGGGGTATTGCTATCAGAGTGTTAACAGAGCAGGCAAAGTTTACTCATGAACATAATCTCACCACACTGAATCCAGCAGAAGTACTCAAGGCCTGCTTGAGTCTAGTTCATAGGGTAATAATATGGGTGAATAGTTTATAGTTTTAATTTAAACATATAGTTTTAATTTGAACACCTAAAATGTTATATAATGTGGTTGAGTGTGATACTGTTATGTTATAGAATTACATGCTTATGATTTTGTAATAATAAAGGGGCATTATTTGTGCTGGACCCTGGATTTCAAAAGATGTACTTTCTTCTGGGAAGGAGGAGGCCTGACAGAGTAGCAGTGGAGGATCTAGCCCTCACAAAAGGGAATTATTAATATCCATAAATTGTTGTAGTGTCTTCTAGTTTTTAATTAGAAAAAGAAAGTAAACTCTAAGAATAAGTTGCTATTATTACCTTCTATTTGATCTAAAGGGATTCACACTTGTTAATCTAAAAACTCTTCTAGAATCTTTCATTTGAACTAGTTAAATGCATTAATTTTAGTATTATAATTTTTACTAGCAAGCTCCTCAGGATATAGTAATTCAAGAGATAACTGTCTTTACCATATTTTAAGACAACAGAGTAACATTAGAACATAATGAACACTAGAATAGATTCATTTAACCATTATCTAATTATGCTCTCTTTAGTCTTTTATACAAAATGTCATTCAAATATAGCTCCGTATTATAACATAAGGCAACAGGTCCTATATGTAACAAGATAAAGAAATGTTTTAAATTCCACATAAGGCATCTTTTAAGGCAACCAACTGCTAATAATTAAAATTTTTTAAAATAAGAAAACCAGGTACTTACCTGATATCAAGTACCCCTTAAGCCGTGGAAGGAGAGTTTCTGGATCAATTAGAGTGAGTTTGCCTAGACATTCAGCAACAACATTTCTGGTTCCTTCTTCTGCACACTCACAGTGCTTTAGCAGTAAAGCCCAGATGTTTTCAACATATGGTTTAAGGCCCACCACTGATGCAGAGCTAATAATTTCCTTCAAGGAATGAAGCAGAAGATACTGCCTTTTGGGTTGACTGGTTATTTCTTGTAAGACAAATGGTAGATATTCAGGAAGGTTGCCCACACTAATACTGCCTAATGCATAAGATGCAGCTGATTTGACTTCTTCACTAGGAGACGAGAAGGCTTCTAATATTACAGATTTTAGTTCCAGCTGCCCACTTAAGTCAATATGATGCCCAACTTCTCCAAGAGAAAGCAGAGCTAACAGACGAATAGAATCTGTAGACCTTGAGTTCTTGACATCTTGAATAAACTGACCTACTACAGCTGGTCCTTCTTTAGGGCACGCTCGAGTAAGGGCAGCTACACATTTGGCAATGGAATAATAAGACTGCTTGTGAGTAAGAGCTGTGCTCTGAGAATAAACTGGACCGGTCAGCATGCGTAACAAATCCATGTACCCTAGATTATTTGTTCCAGTGACAACCAGAGCCTGGAAAAAGTCTAGCATGGCACTAAGAGCACCCCCCTGCAATAACGGTGATCTCACAAGTCCAATAAGTTCATTGAGAATGGATCCACTTATCTTTGAAAGGGAGGAGGGATACACTTTTGCCAGTGTGGTAAGAAAGCTGATAGCCATCTGTGAAACATGCATATCACTTTCACTGATAAGAGGTGGGAGCTCATCTAGAACTGCATCAATCATGGCAGCTGTCAAGCTGTCGCTATAGTTTTTAATAAGAATATCTAGAGCAGAAAGAGTACCCAGTTTCAAAGCTCTCTGGTTTTTCCTGAGAAATGAAGCAAGGATGGGTACCCCTTCGCCCAGGACAGGCCTCAAATCTATCTTCAAAGGTGACCCAGCAATCAGTGTCAACGCTTTCACTGTAGTCAACCGCGTAATTTCATTCTTCAGTCTCTCCAAAAAAATCTGAAGTGTATTAGGCAAGTCAGAACCCAAATTGTCTCCAAGGTTGCAAATAATTTGTCCCATACAGGAAATAGCCCTTTCCTTGACTTCCTGATCAATATCAGCTGCTTTTAACCTCTTAATGGTACAGGTAAATAAATCTTTGATGTAAGGAGTTGCATCAAACGAGGAAGGCTGATCTAAGGGACGAATTACTTTGACAAGCTGTTGAGTAACAAGCAGTGCTTCAGATGTAATCTTGTAAAATGGGTCTCCAACACAAGCCACCACTGGAGGGACCAGAGCCTGAACATGAGGATGGAAGACTTGAGGAGAGTGGTTACAGAGGATTACATACAGACACGACAAAGCATCGATCTTCAAATTTGATGAGCTTGATTTATCATTCAATGAGAAAATGATTCCTAAAAAGCCAATAAAAAATCCAATAATTTTATGCATAGTTTTATGAAAGGAAAAATTAAAAACTAATCCCTAAAATATTACTAGTTTCTACTTCATCACATTATCGCTAAAGTAGAAGAAATTCCACAATCTATATGAAAGCCCAATATTTATGTAAGATTGAACTTTTTACTTTCAAATTTCTAACTTTAAGTTTGTTCTACAACAAAGTTAGTTCTACGTATAAGTTAAGTTGTCACAAATTATCCTCTTGAAGGAACATTTAAGCTTATCTAGTCTTTATAATAAAGGCTATATTAAGTTCCAAAAGCGATTTGCTATTTCTTTCATACCTGGTACAAGAACAGGAATGTGCTGCGTTAGGGCCCCAGGTAATACATTTACCAGTTCAGTTAACATGTTAAAACAACACTGTCGGGTCTTCACACTTTTTTCTTTCATCTGTTTGTGCAGAGCTTTAACAATGTTGGGAACCTGTAATTACCACACACTCATTAGCTGTTTCAGCTATTGGTATTTCTTCAGTACACTTAACACAAATTACTGGGGATGAAAAGAAAGGGAAGAATTTATCTTTTTTTTTTTTGGTTAAATTTCTAATTCCTCTAACGGCTAACAACATTGTTAGATACAAACTTTGCTGCATCAATTCCGTTCTCTTCTAACTGTATTTGTTTAATACTCAACAGAGAAAAACTGTTAGCTTTCTGCAAAGCAACAAATTAGTCTCCTTGATTAATTTTTAATTATGAAATGCACAAGATTAAATAGCGTCTTATTTAGTTAGAAATCTAACTAAATAAGAGTTTTCAACTAAAATTTTCCGAGCATAATTTATAAATGGTTTTTTGAACACAGCACAGGTAAGTACTCAAAGGGGGAAAAAAAGGCAAATTATAAAAAAGAAACCACTAAATGAGCCTTCTTTTTTGCTTTTAGTTTGCCATTATAATAATCTCACTTCAAATGTAGCTACAAGCAGCAGGGATATGATTAAAAAAATGTATGCTTTACTTTCTAGTCTAATGTTCTGTTAGTAAAACCTACAGTAAAAATTTATTACTAATAAATCTTATGAATGCCAAGATAAAGCCACATACATCAATCAATGATCTAAGAACTACAGAAAAAACACCTATCTAATTCATCACAGTATCATCAGAATTTCCTGTGATTTTTCCTAACTTCTGTACACCTTTTCAACTGCTTATATACCCATATACTTTACCTTATTTCTTTCTATCATTAATCTTCAATGTTCACCTTTAAGTTTACCAAATTTTTTAAAATCTGTCCTACTTGAAAAAAAAGATAGATATAGTACGTACATCTCTCCCTTGGTTTAGTTGCTTAATCTGGCTCACATGTTTTGTAATCTATAAAAATGGACAAGTGGGATTAAAAAAATAAATAAAAGCCATAGGTAGTGTGGTTCAGTTCGTTGGAGCATCATCCCATAAACTGAAAGGTCACAGGTTTGATTCCCTGTCAGGACACATGCCTAGGATGCAGGTCCAATTCCCATTCAGGGATTGTACAAGAGGCAACCAACCAATTGATGTTTCTTTCCCCTAAATCCCTCCAAAATCAATGAGCATGTCCTTGGGTGACGATTTAAAAAAACAACAAATATGGCCCTGGCTAGTGCGGCTCAAGTGTATTGAGCGCAGGCCTGCAAACCGAACCAAAGGCTCCCAGTTCCATTACCAGTCAGGGCACATGCCTGGGTTGTGGGCCAGGTTCCCAATAGAGGGTGTGTGAGAGGCAACCACACATTGATGTTTCCCCCTTTTTCTTCCTCCCTTCCCCTCTCTCTAAAAATAAATAAAATCTCTTTTAAAAAATATAAAACGACAAATATGCAT
Organism: Phyllostomus discolor; assembly: GCF_004126475.2. Lineage (NCBI taxonomy): Eukaryota > Metazoa > Chordata > Mammalia > Chiroptera > Phyllostomidae > Phyllostomus > Phyllostomus discolor. The sequence goes on from NC_040904.2 coordinate 152,364,957, forward strand.
TCCACTGGGCTGCCATAGGGATTATATACACGATAGGAAAATGCCAAGCATGTACCAAATGGGAGCTATATAGATGTAATGTTTACAATCTTAGAAAAGATGTCCTATAAGTGAAAATGTGCATTTTATTAACAATAAGAGACGCCATTTATAAGTACTTACTATGTAAAAGACACTGCATTTAATGTTACACAGATCATCTATCTCTTCTACCATTACCTAGGGCAGACAGTTCTAAGTATACCCTTATTACAAATGAAAAAAGGTTTAATAAACGAATAATCTCTCTAAGCTCACACAACTAAATTAGAAATGAAGCCAGCTACAAATGCAAGTAGTCTGACTCCACAGTTCCAAGACCCCCATTAGTATCACAGATAAAAATTACTTTACTGAATCATAAAATTATTTTAATATTATTTAGTACAATTAAGAAAACTTCAATCAAAATAAACTATTTACAAGTATGGTATATGAACATACATAAACTACTATACAAACATATCTCAGAACTTTGTGTCTCTAAAGATGTTCTGAAATTCACATTTCCACATTAAAAATACCATTTTAAAGGATCATATTTACTAGCATGACTTTCAAAACCATACTTTAAACCAACCTGACTCTGAAGCATTGTCAAAGGTGTTTCTCCCTGTTCCATTGCATCAGGGTCACACAGCCAACTTTGCACAGGACGAGTTTGCTTCAGAAGGGAAAGATACGCATGGAAAACATCTGCCTTTACATTCTCTTCGCGCTCTTTAAATCTGGATATCAGTGCAGGGGAGACGGTCTTGTAGAATTCTGGAAGCATTTCATGCCTTGTGCTAACCACAGCATCCAAGCACTTAGCAGCTGCACGTCTCACTTTCCAGCTCATGTCATCATCATCACTGTATTCATCATCACTCCCTAAACAGAAGTTTTAATGTTGGGCTATTAATCATAGAAAAAGCTTATTTTTAATACAGTAAGTAAATTATTAATAAGATAGTTTTCTAACTTTTCACTAACATATATAGCAGTAGATAAGTTTATGAAGAACTAGAACAGAGAAGTTAACTTTGATAAATTTACACAATAACCTCTCTGAAGAAAAATAATTGTGTTTTTACATTGTTAAACATTTTCTCATTTATAGTATAATGAGCTGCTTATTAACCCTTTAAAATCATTAACACAGTAAATTTCTTTAGAACATAAATACTTACAAAATCATAAATGCCCCCAGCCTTTTAAACAATATGAATAAAAGTTCATTTCAAAGAAATCACTTGACACTATTGAAAAATCAAACAAACAATTGGGAGTTTTACAGGATAACCCATAAAACAGGTTTGTGATGATAGATGATGTGATAAAAAGAACAGCTATCAATCTCAGGATATTCAGTAGAAATAATTTTCTGGGGATAGAAAGAATTCTGACATCAACTTTCTTTGTGACTACAAGACTTCACTAAACTTGTTAATAAGGGGGAGGGGGCTCTTAGGAACAAATATGCATATTTGTAACCTTTCAAGATATTATCTTAATGTAGAGTTTAGAGAAACTACACTGTCTCAATTATAACAAGAAAACTCTGCCCATGTAACAGAGCACCATCTTCTCCAAACTCTTATTAAGCTTTAAAACAATATTGCAACCATAAACGTTAACAATTCCATCCCATTTATGTATACTTGATAACTTGTGTGTGTGTGAAATCTCTGAAATTTCCTTCTAACAGCATCAGGATGAATCAGTTGAGAGTAACCGGAAGTCAGAAGGATGGCAAAAAATATTAGCAGTTCTCAGGGCAGTCCAAAACTATCTAACAACATTGTTATTCTTAGAACAGGATTAAGCCCTGAAATGATTCCTCAGTGGGGGAAAAAAATATCATCTCTTCACTGACTTAGATCCCAATTAGCTACTGAAAGGTAGTCAGCTATGCCTTAGGGAAATCCAAGGACATATAATAAAGTTGTCCAATCTCATTACTTCATTTCCTCTTAGCACATTATAGGAAAACCCAACCAAATACTGCTAAACCCAAGGCATTTGATTTATTTACTGATACCTATTTGAATAAAAATTACAAGGTACTATCAAAATAGACTATTTAAAAGCAAATAAATAAAGTTTTTCTCATGGCAATTCAGCTATGGGAATAACTTTGCAGAAATATACTTTATTTAAAAACGGTTATAAAAATTCAAACATCCTAATCACTGACACTGTAATATGTAACTGATACAGCAGCTGAAGTTGATTTTTCATCGTAAGTACACTAAAAGCCAACAATCAAAACCTGGAAAATATATTGCTACAGCTTTTTCCAAAGGATATTCATATTAGAAGCTAAGATTTCCCTTCATTAATACAACATATTTATTGAGTGACTACTGTGTGTCAAGCACTATCCCAGGCACTGAGATATAGCAGTCAATAAAGAGACTAAATATTTCTGCCTGCATGAAGCTTACATCCCGCTAGGTAGAAAATAACTACTAAATGCCAGAAAGTGTAATGAAGAAAATAAAAATGCTGAAAAGAGAGATAAGAATATAAAATAAGGGAGAAGCCCTGAGACTGAGGGTGGGGGAAGTGGGCGAGGTAAGAAAAGTAAGAAAAAGTAATGAAGTATAACACCAAACTTTTTGGCCTGAGAAACTAAAAAAAGAATGGAGGTGCTATTCTGAGACAGAAAAGGCTAGAGAAACAGGTTGGGCAAGGGTGAAACAGGATAGGAGCGTGAGGAGAAGATATTTTAGACATCTATGCAGTAATAAATCAATTAAATAGCTATATACATAAACCTGGAATTCACAGGAAAGAGCTGGGATAAGATAAAATTTGGATTTTCAGCACAGACATTAAAGCCAGAAGACTAGATGAAATCAACAAGAACATAAGCATATAAAAGAAAAGTCCAAGGACTGAGCCCTGGAATTCTCCAAAGTTTAGGGGCCAGGGTGATGAAGAGGAACCAGTATGGAGACTGAGAAGGAGTAATCACAACAAACCAGGAGTGGGGTATTATGAATGTTAAATAAAGAAATGCTGCTGAGACAGAGTAATAGGAAGAATCATTTGAGGTCACTGACAATCCTGTTCATCACTGCAAAACTAGATCCAAGAGAGACAAGGAAGAAAGGAACTGGAAAGCATTCTTTGCAAAGGGAAGAAACTAGGCAGTAGTGGCTAGAGCATAACATGGCTTTAGGAGTTTTTTTAAGTTGTTCTTTTGTTTTTAAGAGATTAATAAAATTATAGACTTTAAAGGAAAGTCATTATATAAATTCATTCAAAGAATCAAACTAAAAAATGTGATAAAAAAATATGAGGAAATCCACCAACTCGTATATTTAGTAGTTACCCACTTAAACATCTCCATTGTGATTCTTTTAATAGTAGCCAACAACAAAATATGGGCAACCCCTATGTCCTTTAAGTGCTACTCCTTTCCAGAGTAAATCATAGCATGACATCAATCTTAAGAGCCTCAGAAATGTTTAGCTTCTCTATGAATCATCTAAAGCTCAATGGAGCCTCAAACAATATTTAGAATTTTTTATTAAAGTAACTACGCATAAACCAACCACACTGCTCTGAATATGTTTATCTACAGGTAGTTATAAAAATAACCTTCATTTCCCTCCTTACCAAATGCTTTGTAGAAAATATGAAGAACAATGAGGAATAAAATTCATTTATAATTGCTAGCCATGAGAAAAATATTAGATTTCTTCTGCATATTTTTAAAAAATTGTTAAAACAAACCCCACAGGCCCCAAATGGCATCACTGGGGCTAAGAGCTCATGATACCAAACCTAAATTTAATACCTGATCTAACTGCAATTTCAACTTCTCTCAGAAACATAATCTTAACTAGTAGGAATATCCTGGTCAAGCATCAGTAAGATAATCTCTTACATAAGGCTCTCTCCATCCTCCACAGAAAGAAGAATCTACATAAATAAAACCCTTTCCCTAAAAAAAAGATGTCCAAGCCCCAATATGACCCTTTCTTTCTCTAATAACACTCTTGCCCTACCCCCCCCATAAAAAATCCTACATTTTGTACAACTCTCAGAGAGACCTTCCCGTTGCTAGATGGGATACTGTCTGATTCATAAATCCTTTAATTAAAGCCAATTAGATCTTCAAATAAAATGGGCTATTTTTTTTTTAGTCATTTGTTTTTTAAAGACAGGAAACTGGGACACAGTAATTTCTGTTACCCACTTTTGCCTCAGCTTATTAAATGCTTTAATAAATATTTTTCTAGAACATGTTTAGAAAATACTGCATATCAGTTCAATACACGGATCCCCATAATTTAATCAATTTGCTATTGTTGAATATTGAGATCGTTTCCATTTTCACTATTATAAATAATTAAATCATTAGTACAATTTGGGGTAAGAATTAACTCCATCTATATAACAGTGGTCTTTTCATGAAAATTTAACAAATTTCTTCTATTTAATTTGAAATACCTTGGTCATCATCATCACCACCATCAGCATCCATGGCATTTTCATCTTCATCTTCATCATCATAATTGTAATTCGGGTCATAGGTGAGATATTTAAGACAAATATTTATAATGGTAGAAACATGAGGATATACTTCCTTAGGACATCTGAAGAAAGAAAACAAAAGCTGTCTTGAGTAACTGTATTTTTCTCCTTTACTCAGTCCCTGCCACATTTTGCTTTGTTACCAGATTTTTTCCTCCCCTTTAATACAGCATAGGAAAGTGGTTCTCAGCCTTTTCAACACCAATGCCCCTACATCTTTCTCTCCCATCAAATTACTTATTTAAACAATTTTAACATGAACTAAAACCTTCACATTTTAGCATCTCTTAAGTCACAATGATCTTTGATAAATGGTATATTAAGGTTTGTAACGTGGCATAGCCTAGAGAAATTTGTATACAGTAGTCCCTCTTAATCCATCAGTTTTATGTTCCCAGACCTCCGTGGTTTGTACTGCAGACAGTATCAACCAGGTACTGTTGGGTTTGTACCAAACCCTATATATATTGTTTTTGCCTAAGTATACATATACTTTTATAGCTTCTCTTTGGCATATCAGAACTGCCAGCTGTACTACTCTTACATTTGGGGGTCATTACAGTCATACAGGTGCTTACAGTATTCAGTACAGTAACATGCTGAATAGATCTGTAGCCTAGGAGCTTGTAAGGGAACAGAATTTGTCACCTCAAAATATGTCTCTTTGGCATAAGAATTACATTAGGCTGGTTAATATAACAGCAGACATGAGAAATCTTAGAAGACCAAGTATAAGTTACCCTGTGTAAAAGACATTTACATTTTATAAGGAAAAACCTCTATTTCTAATGGTTTCTCCTTGGCTGTCCTAGAAAGAGAGGGATGATCTTATCTCTAAAAATTTGTATCAATGAAGGTGAGGATTCAAATCTGTATAACAACTTTACCCTTGTTTATTATAAATTCCTACAACCGACTCCCCACCGCCCGTCTTTTCTCTTCAACTAAAGATGGTTTTTAAGCTGTGGCTTTAGTCATTTGAGCCAGTTAGTTTTCATGAGCATCTCCCATGTAGACATGAAGTATACATGTTATTAAACTTGTTTTTTTCTTGCTAATCTGTCTTAACACAACGGGTCTCAACCAAGAACCCAGAAAGGTAGAGGGAAAATGACTTTTGCTCCCTTATAGGACAACAGGCTGTATAACACAGGGCCTAAGAATGCAGTAGGCTAAGAATGCATAGAGTGTTTAAGTGCACTCTATGTTTGCACAAGAAGAAAATCACCTAATAAGAAATATATCTTAATATACCCCTGTCATGAAGCAGCACATGACTGTATTAAGTAAAAGACATACTGTAACATGCAGCAGTGGATCTGATAACAGAGACAGCTAAAGGTCTGAAGCATATATAGCAGGGACACGCTGATCAAAGCGATGTTTCACATTCTCACAGGATGGTGTGAGATTTCATTAGGCTACGCAAAATGGTGCAATTTACCCTTTGCAACAGTATGGACAGATTCAGAGAACATTATGCTAAGTGTTAAGCCAGTCATAGAAAGACAAATACCATATGATTTCACTCGTATGTGGAATCTAAAGAACTGAACTACAAGCAAAACAGAGACAGACTCATAGGTGGACAACAGATGACAGCTAAGGGATGCAGGGAGGTCAGGGGTGGAGGGACTGAGCAAAAAAGGAAAAGGACTCACGGACAACAGTAATGATTGAAAGGGGGAGGGGGATATAAGGAAACTAAGTGGTAATGGAAAAAATACAATAAAAAATAAAACTTATGAACTGCTTATTTCTGGAATTTTCCATTTATAATATTTTTGGAGTAGCTGACAGTGGGCAACTGAAATTTCAGAAAGAGAAACCATGGATAAAGGAGACTATTATATGCTGTTATCTTTCCAATTTATGACTGGAAGACTAAAGTATGAACTTGATCTTTAGGAATCAGATTATCATGAAAATGCCAGTGCACATTCATCTAGGCTTGGCCTTCTAGCTATATGTTAAGAAGATATATATGTGTGTGTATAAATATATAGATATATAAACATATATATACACCCCCCCAAATAAAGGAATAACGTGTTTCTTGATTAAAGAAGAAATGAATCCCACAATTTCTGATTTTTACAATTCAACTATAAAGCTACTTCAAACCATGAGTGGCAAGGGATTCTGTAAATAACCACCTGTGAAGTCTCAAGACTCTGTACTGTACTACTACAGTAGCTCAAGGGGGGGAGGGGGAATCTGTTACAAAGCCCCTCATAGTACATTTGCCAATTTTATTATTAGATTAAGAACCACTGTTCTAGCAAATGGACATGACAGACCTCAAAAAAAATTGTTGACAAGTTACAAAATTTGCTATACATTTACACATTTCTGGCCAGATTCCTGGCTGTCAGTAAAATAACTCGTTTCTCACCACCCACCTAATCTGGATCTTAATTGTTATTCTATTTTTAATAAAATTGTTTGCCCTGGCTTGTGTGGCTAGGAGGGCTGAGTGCCAGCAGCCTGCAGGCCAGGTCCCCAGTAGGGGGCACACAAGACGCAACCACAGATTGCTATTTGTCTCTCTTTCTCCCTCCCTTCTTCTTTCTAAAAATAAATAAATAGGGGACTTCTGGCCAAGATGAAGACATAAGTAGATACACTTTGCATCCTTGAACAACCAAAAGAAGAACAAATTTAAAAACAAACAAAAATCACAAATGCCACAAAATCAAACTGTATGGAAGTCTGACAACCAAGGAGTTAAAAGAAACATTTATTCAGACTGGTAGGAGGGGCTGAAACAAGCAGCCAGGGTGGAGAGGATATGCAGCAATGCAGCAGCAATGCAGCAGCAAAGGATCAGGCAGTCCCATATTTGCATGCAGAGAAACCCTGAGGGAACAACTGGGGAGCGAGACAGACTGCACAAACCAGGGTTCCAACCCGGGGAAATAAAGCCTCACAGCCTCACTGTCTGTAAATACCTGTGGGTGGTGGGAGAAACTCCCGGCCTCCCAGGAGAGTTCATTGGAAAGACCCACAGGGTCCTAGAACTTATGCAAACCCACCCACTGGGGAATCAGCACCAGAAGGGCCCAATTTGCTTATGAGTAGTGGGGGAAATGACTGAAAGCTGGCAGCATTTGTTCCTTCTCTGACCCCTCCTCCACAGACAGTGCCACAATGCAGTGATGTGGGTTGCCCTGCCCTGGTGAATACCTAAGGCTCCACTGAGACAAAGAAATACGGCCCAAATGAAAGAACAGATAAAAGCTCCAAAAATAGAACTAAACAATAAAGAGACAGCCAACCTATCAGATGCAGAATTCAAATACCGGTAATCCAGATGCTCTCAGAAATGGTTGAGTATGGTTGCAAAATAGAGGAAAAAGTGAAGGCTATGTAAAGTGAAATAAAGAAAAAAATACAGGGAACGAAACCAGGACTCATATCTATGATTTGGAGCAAATGGAAGAAATAAACATTCAACCAAAACAGAATGAAGAAACAAGAATTCAAAAAAATGAGAGGCTGAAAAACCTCTGGGGAAACTTTAAATGTTCCAATAGCAGAATCATAAGGGTGCCAGAAGGACAAGAGGCAGACCAAGAAATTGAAATCTTATTTGAAAAAATAATGAAAGAGAACTTCTCCAATCTGGGAAAGAAACTGGACTTCTAGGAAGTCCAGGAAGCTCAGAGAGTCCCAAAGAGGTTGGACCCAAGGAAGCACACACAAAGGCACAATATAATTACATTACCCAAGATTAAAGATAAGGAGAGAACCCTAAAAGCAGAAAGAAAAAAGGAGACGGTTACCTACAAAGGAGTTCCCATAAGACTCTCAGCTGATTTCTCAAAAGAGACCTTGCAGACAAGAAGGGGCTGGAAAGAAGTATTCCAAGTCATGAAAGGCAAGGACCTACATCCAAGATTACTCTGTCTAGCAAAGCTATCATTCACAATGGAAGGGCAGATAAAGTGCTTCCCAGTAAGGTCAAATTAAAGGAGTTCATCATCACCAAGTCCTTAATATATGAAATGTTAAAGGGATTTATCTAAGAAAAAGAAGATGATCAAAAATATGAACAGTGAAATGACAACAAACTCACAACTATCAACAACTGAACCTAAACAAAATCACAAACAAAAACAAACTAAGCAAACAACTAGAACGAACAGAATCACAGAAACAGAGATCACATGGAAGATTACCAGCCAGGAGGGGAAAGGGGAAAATGGGGAAGGGGGGGGGGGCAGCAGGGAGTACAGGGAATAAGAAGTATAAATGGTAGGTACAAAATAGACTGAGTGAGGCTAAAGAAGCCAAAGAACTTATATGTACAACCTACAGACATGAAAGGGGTGGGGCTGGGAGATGTGGGTGAAGGGTGGCACAGGGCAGAAGAGAATAAAGGGGAAAAAGGAGGACAACTGTAATAGCATAATCAGTAACATATATTTAAAAATAAAATTAAATAAAATCTTTAAAAAAGAAAAATGTTTATTTAAAAATAGATATCGTAAAAACTTACCTTCTCACAAATGATTCAAAGGCTTGAATGCAGTACTCTCTTAACTCATCATCATCTACATTACAAAATTTTACCACCAAAGGAATTATCTTCTCAAGGTATTCACCTAAGAAGAGCATACTGGTTCTTAAAAACATTCATTAATACTTTTTTTAATTAACGAAAACTTGAAAATATTTAAACATTTCTTACCTATTCTATGACCAGCTTGCCTACTAATAGCAGCAATACATTGTATGTAGGTTCTTGTTGTTGACATGGAATCATTTTTGGACAACTCTGACAAAAGGTGTTCAATAAGATCTACAAAAACTATATTTCCACAGCTCATAACCAGATGGCCAAGAGCAATAATGGTTCTTTTCCTTACTGCAAGTCTAGGGCTGGTCAACTGGGGGAGTAGACAGGTCAGAATTGAAGGATGGAAATTAACAAGAAGTCCTCCTTGCCTTAAAATAAAATAAAAAAAGAAATGACAAGTAAATTCAGGATGTTTGAGCATTATTAAAATGTCTGGACTCTGAACTCATTGTATTTGAAGAGTAAAAATCTGTATGACATAATCCAAAATCAGAATGAAAGAAAAACTAAATTCTTACTATCCATACCAACTCAACTGAAAACGTGAGCTAAGTGAATGCAGTTTTGACATTTGTAGCCCTAAATTACCTTCCAGAATCCTGACCTATATTCTCATTTATAGGATATCCAACCAGCACTCTTGGGAGCACATTAAAAAGAACAACAATGATCTCATCATTTTCCCCTTCCTAGATCTTTAAATTTTCTTTATTAGATAGCTTTTCCTCCATTACAGTTCTTTCACGGTTCACAACTTAAAATATCAGCATCTCTTGACTACCCCCTCTCCCTATTGTCATTCCTCTACACATTTATGTACTAAATTTCACTTAACCTGTTGGTCTAACCCTCTCTTCCAACTCATTTGACATGTGTAATTCAATGAGTCAACAGCAACCAAATAGCTATGTGCTAAAACAATGCTAATGATTAAGGCACAGAGTGCAAAAAGTCTCACTGACTTCTCAATACTTACCAAATTTTGTATAAATCCCTCACCCTTCTCAACATGACTGCAATCTATCAAAAATGACTTCCTACTATTCATTCTATATTCTGGAAAACTAGAATACAATTTTCCCTAACTCCATTAAAATTGTTGATATATTCTACACGTGGGCATATACACATGTGCTATATCCATTCTTCAAAACTAAATTCAAATGCTACTCTTTTTCCATACAAATTTTCTTGGATCCTTCCATTTTAAATCCTAAAACACACACTCGCCATTAGTATTTATTCTCCTTTTGTCTTATGGCCATTGGTGCTCTAATCTGTAGTCCTACAGTAAATAAAGTATATACTGTCCATTATGTACCATATGAAGACACTTGATTATTTATTTTTAAGTTGAGGTACATTAGCCACAAATAATGATAATGTATAATGATTATGAAAATCAAGGGCAAGCTGAAATTCACAGGTGTCTGAGGTGTTTTCCTTTAGGAGTTGTTTAAATCTTTGTATCTTTCCAATTCTGACTTACAGAGGAAAATAGAAAAGTAACAGATGTAAAAAGACAAGTTCCTTCCTCTTCAAAAACATGCACTATAAACATGGTTGCTGCAGTTTACAAACAGCATTATATTAACTGGAACATTTGCCATGCCTACAGGCACATTTTATCTAAGTAGATCATTGTATTCAAGAATATGAAAGACTAAAGTAAAAAAAATTTGCTAAAATATTTAAATCACAAATTTTATTATTTCTCAAAACCATATAAAACTGGTTTTTATATGGTTTTATATGCTTGCTATGCAATATTACACGATAAATATAATTAGCTTATTTCTCCCCTCACTCCTAACTACACACTTATAAACAGCCACAATTTAAACATGAATAATTTTAGACCAAGTTTTATAATATTTATCAAAAGGGGGTTTTAGCAAACATACATAATATTTATATTACAAGTACTACAAATTATAGGCATGTTTACCTGCTCAACATATCAGCCATAATATCCAAGGCTTCTAGTTGAACAGAGACATCTTCCTGCTTTGCTATTGCACTGGTAAGACGTCCAGTAATCTTTTTACATACATTAGCAGCTAATGCGGAGCCTGCACGAATAAAAACCAATAATAATTTCAAGGCAAGTATACTGAATTCCACTTATATTCATGGAAGATGCCAAGTAATTCAACAACTGTAAACTTGATTATGACAGACTCAAGAGATACATGTCATAAAAACATGTATTTCAAAATGGGTTGTTTCTCAATAAAATAACTTATTAGACAAAAATTAGACATAACTGCAGAAGGAGTACATGACCTAGGGAAAACAGTATTGATTCAGATAGGCTCTAGTGGACGACTATTTCCTTGCATAGCATGAATACCAACTATGAACAGGTCCTCAGTAGGAGCTGTTAAGTTCTTATAAAGAAGCAAGGGAGTCCTTCCCTTTACCAGTACCTAGGCTTTTAAATTTCAGTGACTTAAAAACCAACAATTAAAAAGGTCTCTTTAAAAAAGAAAAAACGTAACTATAACTTCTAATAAAAGCCAATCCAGTCCAAAGATTTCCATAACTTCATTACCAAATAAAAATGTTGCTCCAGAAAACTCACAAATGAAGGTTACTATTTAAAGTAGATTTGTGTTAATAAAAAGTGAGCAAAAAATTTTTTTAAAGGAATATGAATGGTTAACAACCAAAAACCAGCTAAAAACAAATGTTTCAATGAGAGAAAAAAATGAGGAAAATATCAATATAGCTAATATAATTACAAATAACATAACTTAGAGTTAGTTAAATATTTTATTGAAATTAAGATTAAAGTAACATTGGTATGATATTTTAGAAAAAGCATCAGTTCTGGATTAAAAGATAATGGATTTGAATCTTCACCCAACTAGGTAATAAAAAACTTTGGAAGAATTAACATAATCTCCCTGAATTTCAGTTCCTTCATCCACAAACTAGGAATATTTAGACTAAGTGAAATAATATACATGCACCATCCAACATGATAGCTAGCATAATGAATGGCTAATAAATATTTTTTAAGTAGATGAGTAAAAACTACATACCCAGATTACATTACTACTAATCTACATCTTTCCACCAAATAAGGAGATAATTGCACTCCATTTGCAGATAAGACAAAAACTTTTAGCCTGCTAACTTTAACCAGTAGGATAGCAGTTAAAGACCAATTCTAAAACATTATCTAAACATTTCTGTCACAGGTCAAAAACTAAATTAATTGACAAATTGTTTTTAATTTTTAAAAAAATTGCCAAGTAGCTATAACACACTCAACCTTAAAGATATTAGGAAACAGAACTATTTCACAGCTGTCTTAACAGTGTTGAAAGTTTTATATCACTAATCTAAGGCAAAGCAAAATTAATATTGAGAATAAAGTGCTAAGAGAAATAATTCATAATTTTGGTTATCTTTTCCCTCACTGTATAGAATGGCGTTAACTCCATTCTATAATCACAGTACATACAATAATGTTAAACTTTGCTCCAACATAAGAATTCTTCAGAATTGGTATTCCTATGAGATACTTAAATTCAATCAAAATACTCACTTAAAATTGAATTCATTTTTAAGCAAAAATAAGACTCCAGACTTTTTTTTTCTTAGTTATTCAAAGGGATGCTTACCAAAGATCTTTTAGGATAAATGCCTCTCTCCCTCTTTGGCCAGAAGTGAAGGAAAGAAAAAAAGAAGAGTAGAGGAGAAATCCCTCCAAAGGGAAATAGGAAGAAAAGTGTTATCTTTCCTACTTACCACTGGAAGCTGGAGGAAGTTCTCCAATTACTGTTTTAAGGCCAATACTTGAAATATCTCGAAGTTGTTCTTTATCAGAAAGCATGTTTGTGCAGAGGGTATCTACAATGGTCTCTACTTGGTATTCTTTCACTTTACTCACTAAAGGGCCAAGGCTGTAACCATAAAGAAGAAAAACAAAATTTTACACCTAGATAAATACAAAAACAGAAAAATAAACAAATAGGAACATTAACATTCCTGCCTAGCACCTGTCAACACCAAGTAAACACACTATGCCTGTATCATAAATAGTGTTCAAATAAGGGTGTAAAAGAAATTCTTGATTCATAAGCTTCTTGAAGTTGGTTTCCAATCACTTACTTCCCCACTGATTTCCATTATAGTATAAAGAAACTTAAGATAGTATTAGTCTGTGTTCTCAAAGCGTCTTGGATTAACATGCTTTTCATATTAGGATTTTATACAGCTAAAGATCTGCATGTAGGTCCTCTGGTTGAGGAAAGGGAAAAGGCATTCCTTTGTGTCCTTCCCATAAAACTTAACACTCGGTAGGTAATGCTAAGTGCATGAATACTCACTGAGGAGAAGCCATTATATTCAGGACTGTATTGAATAACCAAAGAAAGCCCTTTTCACAAAAAATTTACCATCTGGTTGTTGAGGTAAGGAATTCACCTAACTACTTTAGAAGTTAATTAAAGACATTCACTACTCTGTACAATTTTTGTGTTAAAGAAATTTTAAATTCAATCTTAATATTTACAGGAAGTTTTACCTAAGATTTTTAGGTACTGGGTTTTGATGGGATAGTTAAAAAAGAAAGTCACGTCATATAAAAAGATCAGAGACTAGAATGAGTGGAATGCATATTGAAAGAAATGAGGAGAGAAAACTGATACAAAAGGCAGATAAGAAACATAATAGGAAACTAAGGCCCCTGGGACAGTATGGAGAACCTTTAAAGTTAGACCAATAAATTTAAATGTGATGTGGTAAAATTTGAAGCCAATGAGTTTTCTCAAGCGTAAGTGACAATAAAAACAGTTTAATTTGGTAAATGCTTAGATCAATGTTTCACATATATATTCTCAATAAATAAATGCTGCTAAGTGACTAGAGAAGTAGTAGGGAGAGAAATCTGAGGAACTAAGAAGAGAAAGGAAGAAAAATAAACAAAAAGGTTAAAGAAACCCAAGAATAGTCCAATCCAAAATAATGGCAGTGACAACAAAAACATGGCATATATGTAGTGAGACCTAATGTGAAACAATGAAAATTGGGATTGAAAATAAAAGAAATTCAAAAATAAATTTAAAGAGTTCTAGCTTCCATTAATGACAAAATAGCTTTGTTGGACTAACCCTCCTACAAATAACAACTGTAAGACCTCTAAAACTATTATTTTAGAAAGCAACAATTTAAATGCCAGATAATGATGAAACTAAAACCAGAGGAAAACTACCTAGATTTCATATCCAGTAAAATTACCTTTTAAAAATAAAGATAAATTAAGCCAATTTCAGTTAAAAGCTGGGAATATATTACCACCAGATCTATACAACAAGAATTGCCAACGTTTTCTGGGCTAAAGGAAAATTAGACCAGATAGTAATTTGAATTTACAGAAAGTAAGATAAATCACCAGAAACAGTAGATATCTGTGTGTGTGTGTGTGTGTGTGTGTGTGTGTACACACACATATATAAAAGGCTGCATTTTAAAAATTATGTATTTTGCATTTATGAACATAAACACATCCATATATATTGTAAAAAACAATAGCACAAAGGAAAAAGAAAATGAAAATTGTTACTAAAAGGTTTATATAATTTATGTCACATGGTACATTAAATTCTAATAGACTGTGCAAATATAAGATGCAATTTATAACCCCTAGCCTAGAATGACTTGAAAAATAATATAATCAAATATATCTAAAAAGTCAACAGAGAAAATAAAAATTAAATATTGTAATAGTGATTCCCAACATTTTGGGTTTCAAAACCCCTTTTAAAACTTCCAAAATCAAACAATCAACAAAACAAACAAGCAAACAAAATATAACCACAGACATTGAAATTAGGAACAAACTGACAGTGACCAGAGGGGAGGTAGGAGGGGATAGTGAGGGGAAAAGGGAGAAGAGTTTTCAGGAACATCTATAAAGGACATACAGACAAAACCAAGATGGGTGGGATCTGGGGTAGGGGGAAGCGGTGGGAGAAAAATGGAGACAACTGTACTTGCACAACAATAAAAAATAAAGAAAACTTCCAAAATCAATGAAGACCCTGAAGAACTTTCTTTATATGGGCTGTATCTGTCAATATTTACCATATTAAAAATTAAAAGTAACAATAACAAACCCATTACATGTTAAAATAAGTATCATTTTTTTAAAAAGATTTATTTATTTATTTATTTTTAGAGAGGGAAGGGAGCGGGGGGGGGGGGGGGGAGAGAGACAGAGAGAGAGAGAGACAGAGAGAGAGAGAGAGAGAGAGAGAGAGAGAAACAGAAACATCAATGTGCCGTTGCTGGGGATTCTGGCCTGCAACCCAGGAATGTACCCTGGCTGGGAATCGAACCTGGGACACTTTGGTTCCCAGCCCGCGCTCAATCCACTGAGCTACGCCAGCCAGGGCTAAAATAAGTATCATTTTTAAGAAAAATAACTATATTCTCTAAAAATAATATTTAACATTTTTACAAATTAACTTTTGGGTTTAAAAGAAAACAACAGAATTCAATCTATTATAACACATATCACGTGGCCTCTGGAAAATTATAGTGTGTACTTAGAAGAAAAGGAGAGTAAAGGAAAAATAAAACCTTAGTATTATTCATATAATAGTTTTGACACTTTCAGGATCATGTGATATCCTAGGCATCCCCAAATCAAAGTTTCAGAATTCCTGCTATAATATATTTGATTAACCCAAAGAAAGCAGAGGAAAGGAACCAACAACCAAAAAACCTTAGGAACAACAATTACAAAAAGAAAACGAGAAGCAAAATGGCACACTTAATCCAACTATATCAGTATTTACAATAATGTCAAAGGACTAAACTATCTGCTGCCTATAAGATACATAATTTAAAAATAAAAAGAGCCCTGGCCAGGTAGCTCAGTTGGTTAGTGTCATCATGATACGCCAAGGTTGCGTGTTGGTTTCCCTGCCAGGACGCTACAAGAACCACCAATGAATGCATAAGTGGAAAAACAAATCAATGTTTCTCTCTCTCTTCCTCTTGCTCTCTAAAATCAATTAAAGTAAATAAAAATAAAAATAAATGTAAATATAAAAATATAAAAACTTAAAAAAACAAAACAAATAACATATAACCCTGACCAGTGAGGCTCAGGTAGTTGGGTGTCGTCCTGCAAATTGAAAGGTCACAGTTCCACACCAGGTCTGGGCACATGCCTATACTGCAGATTTGGTTCTAGGTCAGGGCAAGTATGAGAGACAACTGATAGCTGTCTCTCTCTCACATCGATGTTTTCCCCCTTGTCTTTCTCCCTCACTCCCCCATCTCTAAAAATAAATAAATAAAATAAAAATAAAAATATTTAAAATAAAAACAGATTAAAAATTAAAGTGAGCCCTGGCTGGTGTAGCTCAGTGGATTGAGTGCAGGCTGCGAACCAAAGTGTAGCAGGTTCGATTCCCAGCCAGAGTACATGCCTGGGTTGCAGGCTATAACCCCCAGCAACTGCACACTGACGTGTATGTCTCTCCCTCTCTCTCTCAATCCCTCTCTCTCTCAATCCCTCTCTCTCTCAATCCCTCTCTCTCTCTCTCTCTCTCCCTCTCTCTCTCTCTCTCTCTCTCTCTCCCCCCCTTCCCTCTCTAAAATAGATAAATAAAATCTTAAAAAAAAATTACAGTGATATAAAGAGATATACTATACAAACATTAATCTTAAAAATGTTGGAGAGGCTGTATTAACATAAGCAAAAATATATTTCAAGGTATGGTATATTTAAAGATACTCACAAAGTTTTTACTCACAATATTTTATACTCACAAAAAAGGTCAAACATCAGAAAGACATAATTACAGCCCTGACTGGTGTGGCTCAGTGGATTGGGCATTGTCCTGCAAACCAAAAGGTCACAGTTCGATTCCCAGTGGCCTGGGTTGAGGGCCAGGTCCTCAGTTGGAGTTGGGGGCATCGAACTGGCAACTGATTGATGTTTCTCTCCCTCTCTTTCTCCCTCCCTTCCTCTTTCTCTAAAAATCAATAAAATCTTTACAGAAAGAAAGATTATTATAAAGGTGTATATACCCAGTTATACAACTTTAAAGTACGTGAACAAAATCGACATTAAAGGGAAAAATAGATAAACTGAAAATTATAGCTAGAAATGTTAACACTCCTTTTGGTATTTAATATCAACAAAAGAAAAAATCACTAAGGATATAAATCTGAAGAACACTATCAAATACCTTGACATACTGTCTTTTGTCTGACATACTGACAGACTGTAAGACACCCCCCCCACTGCTTCCCCCCCGCCAATTTGGGAGGAATAATGGTTGTTAATGCTGCTGCTGAGTTCTATTTACATTTACATTGGTGAAATATTATGTTATTTATGTTATTAAATATTTTACATTTTTTGCTTCAAATTTTTTTCCTATTTTCCTCTGAAACCTCAGTGAGTCTTATGGTCCGAAAAAATATGGGTAGCTAACATTTCTAAAACATTGTGCTCAACTACTGCAGAGTACACTTTTTTCCCAGTGTACACAGAACAGTAACCAAGACCTACCATATGGTGAACCATAAAACAAATCTCAGTAAGCAGACAAAACAAACAAGCCAATACCAAACAAACAAAACCACCCTGAAATATGAAAGAGTACTGTTCTCTGTCCATAATGGAATTAAACTAGGAACCAGTAAAAATAAAAGTAAACACCTAGATAACCTCAAACATTAAAAATTGCTTCTAAATAATCCATGGATCAAAGAAAAATCATAATGAAGATAAAAACATTTCAAATTGAATGATAATGAAAATTCCTCAAGAATTATAGAGAAAAAAATATGCCTTTAAAGTTGAGATTTAGAAAAGGTGAGTAGAAGGAAAGTAATAATAAGAAATCAACAAAATAAGCAACAAATAATAGAGAACATTAACAAACCATTAAATCAGTTCTTTGATAAGAGTAATAAAGTTAGTAAATCCCTCATTAGTGGAATTAAAGGGGAAAAAGAGAAAACACCAATTACCAAAATTAGGATTAAAAGAGGGGGATATTCACTGATGACAATTACTTAGGTACACAATCCCGAAAACTCAACAAAAAAAGTATGAGATACTGCATTAAAAAACTCATTCTTGTTAAGATGGTGATTATCTTCAAGTATTTCCACAGCTTCAACACAGTCTCAATCAAAATTTGAGCAAGCTTATTTATAAAAAAAAAAAAAAATAGAAATGGACAAATCAGTTCTACAATTTACATGGAAACACAACCTAAAAAATCAAAATATTCTTGGGAAAGAAAGAATGAAGCTAGGAAACGTGTACTACCTTACTTCTATAGATCTACTCCAGCCTTTCTCAACCAAGAGCATTTTTACCCTCCAGTAGATATCTGGTAATGTCTAGAGACATTTATTATTATTATTTTTTATTACAAAGGCAGAAGACGGGAGTTGAGAGAAGCAATGATAAATTGCCTCCTGTACACACCCCAACCAGGAAATGAATCTGCAACCCAGGCATGTACCCTGACTGGGAATCAGACCAGTGACCTTTTGGTTTACGGGATGACGCTCCAACCGACAGAGCCACACCGGCCAGGACTAGGGACAATTTTGGCTGTCATCACTATTGAGGGAAGAAGGAATGCTGATGGCAAATAGTGGGTTATAGGCCAAATTGCTGCTAAACATCCTAAAATATACAGAATGCACAAGATAATTCCTAACAACAAAGTATTTTATCTGACCCAAAAGTCAATAGGCCAAGGCTGAAAAAGCCTCAGCTACACCAATAAAAGTGTTATACTGGCATTAGAATAGACAAATAGATCAATGGAACAGAATAGAGCCTAGAAATATTGGGTTAGCCAAAAAGTACATTTAGTTTCTTATACGATGGCTCTACTAGTGCTTAGTTGTCTTTAACTTCATTTGAAACGATCTTAAGTCTGTGCTATGACAGCTGTCATATCAGCGTGCATTAAAAAAAAAAACTCAACAAAACTGAATATTTTTTGTGCAGCCATTTTAATATTGAAGATGGAAGAAGTTACACAACACTTTGGTGTATTAAGAAAGGAAAAAATGGCCCTGGCTGGTGTAGCTCAGTGGATTGAGTGTGGCTTGTGAACCAAAGGGTTGTTGGTTCAATTCCCAGTCTAGGGCACATGCCAGAGCTACGGGGCCAAGTCCCCAGTAGGGGGTAAGCAAAAGGCAACCACACATTAATGTTTCTCTCCCTCTCTGCCTCCCTTCACCTCTCTAAAAACAAAATCTTTAAATAAAAAAAGTTGAAATTAATCGTAAAATAAATTTAAAACTAATATTAAAACCTTAAGTTCGTCAAACTGGGAGAAAATATTTACAAAAAATAAAAGTGTCAAAGGACTTATACCCAGAATATATGAAAAATACTTACAATTTTTAAAAAGACGTTATTTTATTTATTTTTAGACAGAAGGGAAGGGAGAAAGAGAGGGAAAGAAACATCAATCTGTGGTTGCCTCTTGTGAACCCCCAACTGGAGACCTGGCCTGCAGCCCAGGCATGTGCCCTAACTAGGAATTGAACCAGCAACTCTGCTTCACAGGCTGGCACTCAATCCAGAGCCACACCAGCCAGGGTGAAAAATACTTACAATTTGATAATAAAGACAACCTCATGTTTAAAAACTGGGAAGAGTCCACAAAAATAAACAAATGGCCAGTAACACAAAACAACACTGGACATCATTAACACTGGACATCATTAATTATCAGGCAAATATAAATTAAAACTACAACTGCACACCTACTAGAATGGCTAAAATTAAAGAGTGACACACAACCAAGTGTTGACGAAAATGTGGAGCAACTGGCACTTTCATGTAAAATGGTACAAATATTTTGGGAAACAATGTGTCAGTCTCTTAATAAATCTAAATGGACAACAGCAATTTCATTCTTAGTATTTATCCATAAGAAATAGAGACAAACGTACTAATTAAAAAGGACTCATACAATAATGTTCATTTTATCTTCATTAACAATAGCCAAACCTTAGCAAGAAACCAAGTATGTAACAGACTGTATTATCAATGAACTATTAATGAGTACTAGACTTATGATACCCTAATATACCCAACACAGATAAATCTCACAGACGTTATGAGAGTGAAAAAAGCCAGAAACAAATGTGCACATACTATATGACTCCATTTAAATGAAGTTGTGTAACAAGCAAAACTAATTTAAGATAAACAAAACAATGGTGACCTCAAGTAGGGATACTGTATGTGAGGTAAGAATACGATTTTATCTTTTTTAAAATGGTTATCCAGTCTTTGGAAAAAAGGTGCAACTTTTCACCAGTAATGCCACCTTCATCATGTACTTATCATTCTATTCTACTTCACTGGTCTATTAACGCCTCCCTTTCTCACTGTTTTGATTACAGACACAAAGAGTATGTTTTCCTATCTAGTAAAGCTAATCAACACCCCTGCTCTCACCCCAACTGCAGCAATTGCTATACCTTTTTTTTCAGCTATGACTCCAGACAGCATCCAAAGAAGGGGTTTTACTATCTCTTCTCTGGGTTTTATGGAGACTTACTCTTCCCTTCTGTGCTAGCCTCTTAAGGCACTGCATCAACCTTTAAAGTGCACAGGAAAGGGCAAACTGTTATACTTTGAAACACCCTACCACCCCCTTCTCCTTCCCACCAAAATTACTTAAGCTTGCAGGAAAAAAAATCACTGAATTGTGTCATTAGGTCAGCATTAAATTAACCTGGAAAAACTGAGTTATATCCTAATCCAAGACCATGGGATATCTTTCCATTTGTTCTAAGTACATTTTTGTTATCCCTTAGGAGTACTTTTAAGTTTTCTTTCATATAAGTTTTGAAAAAGCTAAAATTATAAGTTTCTCTTGTATCATTACAATACCCTCACTCAAGGTCACCACTGTTAACATTTTGTTAAACTTATCCCCAGGCATTTTGTCTTCCCATTGCTGTAAAAAATGGACATTTTTTACATCTCCCAACTGGTTATTATTTGCTTGTATGAAAGCTACTGTTTTTTCTTCATAAATTTTACATCCTGTCATCTCACTGAATTCTTATCGTTTAAATTTTTTCCTGATTAATTTTTCCCATGTACCTTTACCAATTCTTTCATGTCTAATTTTTCTCCTTTGTCTTAAATGTAGCAGGGACAGAGACACATCTTTGCCTTGTTCCTGACTTCTGTATGAAGGTATCTGGTAATTTATTGATATTTGAGTTGTGGTTATGAACTTTAATGTTAAAAAGGTACTATCCATTCCACATTATTAAATGTTTTACTTCAAACCAGTGATAAATTCTCTGTAGTGAGATAAAGCATCCCTGACCTGTTCTTTCCCGTCGTGACACGTTATATATGATTCTGGTCTTTGGAAGGTGCTTCCTTCATTCCTCTAATTATCCAAAGTAGCCTTAAGTGTTGGGGGTTTTTGGTTTAATCAAAATCAAGATGGAATCTTACAGTGCCTCATCAACTAACCAGACAATTTTTTCCTTCCTCTGACCTATTAACATGATGAAATAAATGTACTAATACAGTACATAATATTGAACTGCCCTATATTCTTGGGATGAACGCCACTTGATCATGGCATGTTACACTTAACATATTGTTTAATTTTACTTTGAACTTTAAATGAAACTGGTCTGTAATTTTCTTTTACAGTGTTATCTTTAGTAGGGATTTGTTATCAGTACTTAGTTTAAATAAAAGACTGGAAGGTTTTCATACTTCACATTCTGGAATAGTACTAGGAGAACTATGTGTACTGGAATTATAAATTGAAGTTTCAAAGAGCGTGTGAAAGATTTCTGGACTTGAGTTTCTTTTGGATGATCAGTTCTTTGACAATTTTCCCAATTTCTTGATAAGGCTACTTTTTAACTCTCTACTGGGATTTTCTCTTGAGTTTCATCTCCTAATTTATTACTTTTGTTTATATCTAAATGCATTTATTTTCTTGAACATGTCATTTCCCCCAACCCATTAATTTTAAGTATGAAAGATCAAAAGATCAAAAGCTCAGGTTCCTATGAGTTAAGATTCATACTCATGTGATTAAGACCTACTCAACTCTCAATATGGAACAAAGACTACTTTTTCTCATTGTACTTAAAGGCTGACAAGTTCATATATGCTAAATGTTCATCATATATTTTGAACAAAAGTTTATTAAGCACATGGCAAAATAATTAAAAGATGAAAAATAACAAAGTAAAATTACAAGCTCATTTGTATTATTCTGCAACTCATCATTTTTAAAGACCCAGTTTATTTTAAGCTTGCAAATGTCCCAAGTTAAACATGTATCAATATAAAATAAAGTTATACTGCATGTCTAGAAATTCTTTACTGAACAATGATTTCTCACATTTTTGTCTGCTCTTACAGCAAGTATGTAAAGGCTTAGCTCAAAACAAATGTAAAACCTTTATAAGAAAATCCAATAAAGGAGTAATGAGGCAGTGCTTTATTTAATTAAATTGCATCAAATGACATACAAATTGACATAAAATTCCATCATTTAATTTTTATATGAAACTAAACATTATACTTACTAATAACTTACTGCATAAATTGTTAAGGATTTCCAATATTTGGTCAGTATAAATTAAATAGATGCAACTAGGTCAAACAAGTGAGAGAACCACTCTTTCTGGAGTTTCCTATATGTACTTCTTTAAGTAAAATACATAAAAGGCTACATTTAGTCAATATAGCAACTATAAAGAAATATATGTACCAAGTAAAAACACTAAACTTTCACTAGTCACCTACTCCAGAAAGACACAGTACAAGACTAAGATAACTTACCGATTATTACAGTATTTCAGAAATGTGGTGGAGGGCATAGTAAAAAGAGTAAAAACAAAAAACAAAAACAATAAAAACCATAACTTACCATTTGACAGCTAAATTCTGTACCTCTCCATTTTTATCTTCCAGTAATTTCAAAATCATTTTCACTACTTTCCTTTCACTATCATCATCCAACTTGATGGAGTCTTTCTGCAGTTCTGTCATCAAATCATTTGTAGCCATAAACCTATCAAAAATTAAAATTTGTTAATAATTTAAATAAGGTATAATTATCCAAAATTACCTTCCCCAGATTTGTCTTGATTTCATATTTAATAACAGGACCTACATGTGTCTGATCTTTCACTCTAATTAATTGCATCACTGCACTTAGGGGACGAAAAGCTCCTCTTAACTTTTTCTTTAAATTTTACCTAAGAAGCCCTTAAATACAAACATTATGAATACGTTCTTAAGTAATACTGTGTTGGATTGAGGTCACATATCATAACTTACTAGGAAATTTCCAAGATACAAATTCTCACCTCCATCCAAATTCCCACCACTAGGTATCAGAGGTTTTTTCAAAATGACAATGAGGTGATTCTAGAAAGTTGTTCCACGTGACATCCAAACCCTTCCCCTTAATAACCACTGCCAAAGGAAGGTTTAATACTGAAACAGCCTGACAAAAAACCCAAGTGATTAACTCTCTAGCCTTGATTTTAAATAAAAGCTTGAATAGAAGATAAAAATAAGGTAAACAGACTTGCAGACTTTTTCTTTATACCTCACCAGACAATTTGTTGTTTTAAAAGTAATTTGTCAGAATATTAGATAGTCACACTGAAATAAAAACCTAAATCTGTTTAAAGGACAAATAAAATTTTCCCATCATTCCTGGCTACCTTCTACCTATCAAAATAACATAACTGAAATAACTACTTAGCATATTTTACACTGTATTATGTGCATTTTTTTGCCTAAATTTTTGAGGAAAAAGTAAGAATGTGTATTATACATGGGCAGTACTAATTCTGTATCTACATAAATGTTTTTCTTTTATTTATGCTTATATGTTAAAAGTGTAACTCTAAAATATAAAAAGCAATAATGATACCTGTATGCAAAACAATACCCTGGAATATGACAAATCAGTTTGCTTCTAAATATAAGTAAATAGAAAACTGAATTAAAAATTAAAATGAAAGATTTTTTTCCTGAAAGTTTGAGCCCAAAACATGGGTGAGCATTATACACAGCAAAGTAACAATAATGCCTTTTTCTTTTATTTAAACCAGGTCTAGTTTGAGCAAAAATTCAGTTGTTACATGCAGTAATGTCAGCATCCATGTTTTAAATCAATTAAAATACAACTATTAGGGCTGAAATGATAAACAGCTATACAGATAGCCTGGCAATGCAGGCCATAAACTATGTGGCAAGGATTTGGCAAATACCTTATTAATTAGCAACTCATTACTTATAAGCATATGTTAAGAATTCCAGTGTTTAGTATGTTCATTTAATACCAATTTCACAGAAGTTTTAAACTACATGCAAGCAAAATTCTTACCAAATTTTGTAAAACTGCTTATAAAGAAAAATTTATGTTCAAGTTGGGATAATACAAGGTAAATTAAGCATGTACTTTTTAAAAATGACATAGTTCTCCTAATCAGAAGGCCTCCCCACTTTACATGACAAAAGTAAATTAAAACCACAGAATATTCTGGAAAGTAAAATAAAACTAAGTTAGCACATGAATGTAGGCACTTCTACACATAAAACATTAAACAATTTTACTTAGAAAAATTCAACCACCATAGTAGTTAGTGTCTCTAAGAATCCCTGAAATGCTAATCATCTTGTAAAGAAAAACATGGATTGCAGTAAAAAAGCAGATAATCCCAATGTAAAAAATTGTTGTTTTATGGTTCTGACGTGATTCTATAGTACTAGCACACAGATTCATTCATTCACTCACTGCCTATTATGATCATATGCCTACAGGCAAAGAATACATAAAAGATAATCTTTGGTTCCTGACCTCAGAGAACTTATTTTCTAATAAGTCTACTGATTTTCAAAAATCAATTAATGAGCCCTGGCCGGCGTAGCTCAGTGGATTGAGCGCGGGCTGCGAACCAAAGTGTCGCAGGTTCGATTCCCAGTCAGGGCGCATGCCTGGGTTGCAGGCCATGACCCCCAGTAACTGCACACTGTTTCTTTCTCTCTCTCTCCCTCTCTCTCTCTCTCCCTCTCTCTCTCCCTCTCTCTCTCTCCCTCCCTCCCTTCCTTCCCTCTCTAAAAATAAATCAATAAAATCTTTTTAAAAAATCAACTAAGGGTTAAAAAAAATTTTTTTAATTAAAATGAGCACCAGCAAGATTAGCAATCCAGAAAAACTAGACTGATATAGTATGAGGGGAGAGGGGTTTAAGGGGATTAAATAGTAATATAAAAATTCCAATACACATTAAAAAATTAAATTAAATGTTACTTTTTAATGATCCTAAACACCAGAAAAGTCTGAGAATTTCCTCCTTCTGTTGATTTGATATAAAAGAAATTGCACTATGAATCTTCTTATAAGGACATTGACATTTCTGAAAGCTGTCCATGGCAGATTTAAAAAACTGGCAAACTATCTCCGGAGCATTTACTCTTTAGGTATGGTGTGTAATGGCTGAGATGATAAACACAGACTCAGTCCCTTTTTTTAACTTTTTCATCTATATGGCAGACAGATAGGTAAATGGACAAACTTCAATCTTACAAATTTGTAAACACAATACTCAAGGGTATTTGGCAATGATCACACCAAAGAACTGATGCTTAGCTTGGGTCTCAAGGGATTAATAAGGGTTTGAGTTGGGAAACCTGGTTTGGAATTTTTAATTGTTTATTTTTGTGTGGGTGGTGCTGGTAAGGATTATAGTACCTCAGAGTAAAAGACTAAGGAGCAGTTCAGTGGCAAGTCCTGATAACCAAGAGGGGAGCGTGGGTATACTGAACAGAGACGATTCATGTCCCAGGTGGGACAGAATGGGATGGCGAGAGAGTTCAACACAGTGCTCAATTTAAAACTTATTAACTACTTATTTCTGAAATTTTCCATTAAACATTTTTGGACCATAGTTGACTATGGGTAAGTGAAAGAGCAGAAAGCAAAACCACGGATAAAGAGGCACCACTGTATCCTCTCCTCAGTCTACTTAGTGCCACATTTTATATATGTGTGCAATTTTGTAGTAATTTTGCCATTTAAAATGACCCCTAAGCGTAGTGCAAATGAGCTGTCTAGTGTTCCTAAGTACAAGAAAACTGTGATGTGTTTTCCAAAAAAAAATACATGTGTCAGATAATATTTTTTCAGGTATGAGTTACAGTGCTATTGGCCTTCAGTTCAAAGTTAATGAATAAACATATATTAGATGGGCGGTTTGATACAGAAAAACACATAAGACAAATTTACAAACTGAGTAACTGATGAAAACTCTGTAACTTGCCCATAGGAACCTAACCCTAATGGTTCAGCATCGCTAACTGAATATTCTTGGCAACTTTGAGAGCCAACTCAGAGATTTACAAGGTAAAATTAATAGGTCTCTGAAATGGATTAGATACGGCAATGGTAAGAGATCAGTTAGGAAATGGACAACGAAGGAGGAAAACCACAGGTCTCAGACGTTAGAGATGAGTATGTATCCTGTCCAGTCTTAATGTTATTGAACAACCATTCTGACATCAGATAGTCCAACCACTTATCTTACAAAAGGAGAAAAGGTTAATAAGCTATGTTCAACTACAAAATACACTGAATGGCCACTCCTTTGACCTTAAACAACAAAATACCAGCAATAGTAAAGATCTGAACATCATGAATTAATGTCCTGCGGCCCAAATTCATCTGCCTTTGGCCAAAAGTGAATACTGAGAAAGAAAAAAACAGCAGTCCCTTAAGCCCAGAAACTGATTTGAGGCCCATAGCTAAACCACAATGTTATTCCAAACTGATCTGATGTTTACAACGAAAGCATATTGTTTCCTAGATATAAACAACCACACAGAACAACCGTATCAGCCAAGTTCACTTAACAACATAAAATACGAAACTTCCTCCCTCTCTGAGTGACTGAAAGCTGCTTATATATCAAATAGACAAAGACCCACTAAATTAGTTACATGAAGATTGTTAGGGATTCGGGGGAGAGTAATTTCAGTGAGTTTAGGAGGGCAACAGCTAAGAAGTTTCGAGTTTCTCATGTAGTCAATGGGAATTAGTGGGGAAGGCAAGGATCAACGGTGACTCTGAGGAAGAAAATTCTAATGGAAGAGTTACCAACAGATTGGATTAAAAAGTCTAAGATGGTGAGACTAATTTGAGAAATACTTATGGGACCAAAGAAGAGAAGGTAAGTAAAAGGGTGCCATCAAGGTGTTCCAACTGGGAAGTAATGTAACAAGATAAAATAAGATTTAAAAAGGCTTAATTTAAGGTAGAAGAGGGGAACATAAGATGTTAACTCTCAGAATCCTATAGGAGTCCCATGTGGATATAACTTAGAGGCAGTGCCACTCATTCATTAGTTGAACAAATATTTTGGGGTACTATTAGGAACTGTGCCAGACTCTGCAAACACAGTTATGAACAAGACAGTCATAGTGTATAACTTACACACCTGGCTTATTCTACAGGACTGAAATTTCTTAAGGGGAAAACTTACTCACCTTCAGTAAATCCAATGTAGAGAAGCATAAGTCATGGCAGAAATAAATATACTATCCTGCACAATGAGTAACTCTCACCACCCATCCCCTCATATATAAACACAATTTTACCCTTGTTTCTAAATGATATGGGCCAATTACATCACCCAGTGAATGAATTATCTTTAAAAGATCTTGTGTACAAAACATGGCTATCTCACTTTTTCTCATTTATTCTAGTTATGAAATTAACTTGGGACAGTCTTACTATATTGTTCATGTGTACAAAAGTAATTTTTAGTTATCTTTCTTCTTTCCAGTTTCCTCAATGAGGTCCCTTTCTCCTCCTTTTCAGTGGTGAACTGTAATCACTGACGATAATCAAGTGTCATCAGTTCAAGAGAAATCACTTAAATGAAACTAAGTAACTTACTTTCATTAACCTGCAAAGTACTTTAAAATGTCCAAAAGTCACCTTCTTAATCTTTACAAATCTACTTCTTTTGATTAAACCTAGTTTTTTTCCAAGCACAAGCAAACCAGATAACTTCACTTAGTATTTACTGTTACATTGTGGTAAATGCCCCCACAGTGCTTTCAGCTATAAGACCTCTAATGTCCCTTCCAGCTCTGAAAACCCATTATTCCATTTAACAGGACTGAGATTTTTATTAACATTTTAAGCAGCTTTCAAGAGAAAATGACTCCCTAAATACCTAAGTTGGGTAACACAAACCAGTATCAAATGAGGAAATTCTATAATGCAGTGAATTATTTTAGTTTGTATCAAATGGTATTTTAAAAAATAGATTGGTAGATTTTACACTGGCTTATGGAAGAAACTTCCCAAATCCTTAGACGCTTTTTTCTTAACTCTGGAACTAAAATCCAATTCAACTAAAACAAGCATCCATTGAGATCCCATATGTTCAAGGCACTAAATAGAGTGAAGGATTCAGTTCAGTAAGACAAGGTTCCTACCCTCAAAGAGTTTCCAGAATACTCACACCCAGCCACAATCAAGATTATCTACTCCCCCTCCCCCAATGAAATTTTGTATAGTGTGTTTTCACATTGCTTCTCTACCTAGAATTTAAAGAATCTAGCTCAGATACTCCACAGACACAAATCTCATTTTCATCTTCTCTGCCACTTCAACCAGACAACTATGTATTGCCATGGGTTGCTTCTGTTTTTACAATAGTGCCTTAACCACTCAACAAGCATGTAGACATTGCTGAGGGCAAGCACTAGATCTTCAACTTTTTGTAGTCCCTCTTAGGGAATTAAATGCATCTTCCAGCACAAAATATTCCGTAAGTCGAAGGAACTGAAATTAAGTTCTTACTCTTAATGTCCCCTAGTCAAAACCCTGGAGAAGTGCATAGTATGGTAGTTAAGAGTTCATGCTCTGAGGCGATCTGGAAAGCCCAGATCTCCCATCAGACTGACTTTAGGCGAGTATTCAATACTTAACATCACCATTTCAGTTTCCTCAGCTGTACTGGAGATTGGTAGTAACCACTTAAAGATAAATAGGATCAAATGTTTTAAGTTCACACTATCCATTAACTATTATGTACAGGGAAATAAAAGAATGGTGATTTTTTTCTTTTTAGCTCTTGATTCCTTGGAATACTTCAGTTGGTGATGAGGTATGAAAAGTAAAAGCAGAACTTTGTTACCACAACCCACTGAGTCTTCAATGTTATTATTCACAAGTGGAGCATTTACATGATTCACACACACTGAAGTTTTCATCTGGGTACCTAGTGAATCACCTACCTGCTGGCACTAAATTTAATATATTGAATACATCCCACCTTCAAAGAATATAGAATATTAAACACAAAAGAAAAAGCATTCGTTCGCCCCTCCAATAAATTGAGTTTTAAGGTTTAAATCCTATAAAACAATTCTTTTAAAATGCTGACTTTTCAAAACTTTGAAACACTCACCCATTTCTTTACCTTCTTTGCATTAATGGACAATGGAGTTATCCAGAGACCTGAAATTTTGGGCCAGTAAGGGACTTTTTGTGATCACCCATGTTTAAGTCTCTTCAGTGAAAATGTAACCCCAAATTAAGCAGCCTGCCCAAGATCTCACAGATATTTTACAACAAAAAAATTCTACATGACTAGAACCCGTATCTTGAAACTAGTCGATTTCCTGTTTGGCGTCTACCAGGAGAATACATTTTTTTCTTACTTTTAAATGTATTTTTTTCCCTTAGCATAAGGTAGAGTGGTTTGCATGTTCGACACTATGTTAATTAGCTTTGTCCTCAGCATCCTCCTGGCACTAGGTATTTTAAAACATGTAGCAGAAAAAACAATGGTATTTACATCAAAATATATAAGTAAATACATTTCTAATGAGAAATTAGAAAGCATCACTTTAAAATAGAAAACATGTATTCAAGTAAATACCTGTACTAAAAATATACAGAAAAATCTTCAAAATACTTGACTTCAAATGCTCACTATTTTAATTAATCTCTAAATGTCAGTAATTTAATACATACAGTGCTTTAGTTCCAAAGACTTGTCTGTCAACTGAATGGCTTGAGCATATCACAAGTCTTTAAAATAGAGTAAATAAAAATTCTGAATGATGCCAACTTACTGGGAAGCCACCTATTGTTCCTAAACATACCTTCTACCCAAAAGTATCTTCTGTAATACCCACCAACTATTAGAAATATTTCAATATTATACTTTTAGAATCTTCCAAGCAATGCTTTGATTTATTCCAGTCCCAACTGATAGTAAGTCCAACACTGACTACAACTTAACATCAGAGCCCTATTTCTTGCATACTCATATAGTTTAAAAAACAAAAACCCCAAACACGTGTATATTTTTGCCAAGCTTCAGTAAATAATCACATATTATCACAAGATTTGATTTCTTTATTCTAAACATACTACCCATGCACAAGTCTAGGTGAACAGAATTGTACTATTATACGGTATCTTTAGACTGAAATTGATCACAATCAAAATGAAATTCAGTACTTTTACAGCATGAGCCAAATTGGCAGAAATGGATGAGGGGAAAATCACACCATACACTCTACTAGTTAGAGTTAGTCATATGTATGTTCTGTTCAAATGTTTATTTAAACTTCAAAGGCTTATGTTGGGAGCAAGCAAAGCTCCAAATATAATAACATTCTAATCCTTTCAAAAAAGAACTCCAAAATCTTTTATTTTCCCCAATAATTTTGGCCCTAGAACTACACAAATCTAAAATACCAAAATACCCAAAACAGACATGTCCCCTCCAGAAAGTCATAACACTAAAATCCCTAGTACCACCAGTTTCAAATGCAATGGTAAAAAAATTTCCCAGATACCAACGTTGGTAAAATCACTTGTCTTTGAAGTCACAGAACGAAGACAATTTCTTCCTGGTAGAGAAAGTATGGACAAGTTCTCAGGTGTTAAATCGTACTGTTCATAAAATAAATAAATAAAAAGCTTTTCAGCCACAATCTTACTAGAAGGCTGTATGTTCTTTTTTTTAAAACGCACATAAAAATACAACCACTAAGATCGAGGACAGCAAGCGAGAAGAAAAAAAAATGTAAGTAACCGTAGTGCAAAAATGAGAGCGAGAGAAACCAAGATAATCCGTGAAAATAAAACAATTCTTCGATACGCATGTTACCAGGGTTTGGAACCGACAATACAAGTCTCCTAGAATAAAAGTGTTCATATTACCATCCCCATACTAGAAAAAAACTCCTTCCGATAAGATCCATTTGCTTGGTTTATTCTTCTGTTCAAGGTTCAGCAATTCACCTCTCTGACAGTAAGTTTTGGATATAAAAATATAAAACCGAAACCCCGAGTTCCTACTTGGGTTTTCACCTGACAAGGGAAAAGGACAGAGATGCTGGCGGGAAAACCGTGCGAGTCAAGTTTCCTCCATCCTGGCTGCCCTCCCCCTTCTTTCCAGTTACACGAGTAAAATAACCCTAAGAAAAAGTTTATAATCTAATCCGAGAAGAGCTCCAAAAAAGCAAATCGTTCATGATGAATGCACCTAGGCCCCCTCACAACTACGGGAAAGGAGGAGAAAGCTAGGTCCCCGAGTGGGCAGCCACTCGGCCAGAGAGCAGGGCGGCCTAGCGCCCCCGGCGGGCCGGCGGGTAGGCCTGGCCTCGCGATCTCCAAGACTACAGCAACTCCTTTCCCCATTTCGGTGGGTGATTTCGCCCGTTTTCCCTACCCGGGACTCGAAAATTGTGTCGGGGAGTGAGAGAAAAGGTAGCAGAGAATGCAGTGGGGACGCAGAAGGAGCCTAGGACCTCCGGCGACCAACAACCTAAAGAAAAGAACGGGGGAAGGGGTTACGAGGTGGGAGAGGAAAGGGGACTGCCGGGATCTGGAATCACAGTGGTGGGCTGGGGACTTCGGGAAGCGGAGGAACCGGCTACGGCCAAAGGGGTGGGGCAAGGCCTGTGTAAAAGCCCGGGCCGCAGATTAGGGACCCAAGGTGGGTTTAGGGTCGGGTTTCGGCCTTACCTGAAGTCCTTGTCACTGGATGTCATTTTTTCCAGCAGATTGGAAATGTGGTACGAGGCGCTCGCCATGTTGACGGCCTCGATCCCGCCCGCCGGCGCTGCCGATGCTGCTGCCCGCTGCCGCCGCAGCTGCTGTTCCTCTCACTCGCGGCGGTGCCGCTTCCAGGGTCGCAGCACGACGCAGACGCCGACTACCGAGGCGCCTCGACGGGTTGCCCCCTCCCCGGAGAAGCGTGGGCCTGGCTCGGGGAAAGCAGAGGCTACGAGGCCGGCCTAACGACGGCGCTGCTCGCCGGAGAACGAGCTCATAGGAAGCAAGGAGTATAGCAGGCCCTCTCCCGGGAGCCAGACACTTCCAATCTAGCTCGTCTCGCTCCCACTCCCTCCGCACTCTCTCCCTAGGGCTAGAGGCCAAAGCCCGCCTCCTTCGCTCCGGGGGAGGCGGCGGTGTACGCGGGACGCCGCGGAAAGCTGAGGTCAGAGTTCACGGAGGTCTCCCGAGCACGCTGTAGAGACGCTACTTAAAGGGTAATCTTGTTGGCTGAGGCTTGTGTCCGTCTTCACGTGTACCGCCTTTCAGGAGGCGAGACCAGGACCCAAAAAAAAAAAAATCTCGCGAGATTTAAAAGCGACGGTTAAAGCATGGGGGAGCAAGTGGAGCGAGTGTACCTAACCTAGAAATAATTTGGGGGTTTTTTCTGTCTGACAGAGAAATCGTTTACAATTTTTAAGGAGTATAAGGACTGGGAGTATTGCTAGTTAAGGGGCTAGCCTGGTGACCAACAGAAGACTTACGAAAAGGATCTTTCGTTCCGAAGGAGATGCGTGGCCTACATTGCCTTAACCACGATGGTATAATGTTGCCACGTGAAAACCACAAATCCCAGAATTCAGTTGGGGGTGGTTACAGTGCATTAGGGTGTGATTGGCCGAAGGAACTAACTTTTATTGGCTCCCTTGGATGGAAGGAATGCTGGGATTTGCAGTCTGGCAAGGCAGCTATGGTGGAAAGAAGCTTTAGATTCACCGCGCGCTGGGTTTCTGCAGCGCACAGGGATTTTCTCGGCCTTTGCTTCTATCGGATGTCCGCGGAGCTAGGCTGCTGCGGTTTGGGCAGGCGCATTGCGGATCAGTTGGTGTTCTTGGAAAAGGCCTAGTAGCGACTTTCTAACAGTGATCCTTGATAGTGATGGTCGAGTTCGCTCTAAAGGCAGCTGTTCCTCTGCTGGGCACACTCCCTCCTCACGTTGAAGAGCCAGTTCCTCAAAAAAAAGGAACCATGATAAGATTAATGGGCCAACTACTGATGATTATATTCAGGGCCTGCTCGTTTTATTCAGAATAGCTAAAGAAGTAGCCTTTGTCGTCAGTTTTTGTGGACTTGATAATTCAATGGCTGTGTGTTTTATTGTGTCCAGAGACATACACATACAGCAATCATCGATTAGATATTAAATTACTTTGTTTAGTATCCATTTTTTTTATCTGCATAGTTAGAGCTAGCTTCGGGCATTTCTGAAACAAAAAAGAAATCCCAGTCAAGACAAGAGGAAAATTCAATCTCAATCTATTACTGCTCCTAATATATATATATATATATATATATATATATATATATATAAACCTTTACTTTCTTCCAGGTATTAAATTTGACTTTACTCTTCTTTCCTTTAGCCATCAAATGTTGTTCAATGTCTTCTAAAAGCAAGGCATCGTTATAGGCAATACCAGTTAAAACAGATGACTGGGATCTGACCTCTTAATCCATACCCAAAATCTCCCTCATTATTGTTGTGTACCCCCATATATCCTTTTCCTTTAACACTATTTTTCTCCCCAGTAGTACCACATCTCTGCCCTCGTTTTACCTATCATCCATCATGAGGTTTTCTGAGACCTTCAGCCACTATAAATTCCTTTCTGCTCTGAGCTTTTCCCCAATAGTTAATATAAACTAAACACATCACATACAAATAATCCAGTCATTTATATTGTGTGGACCCCAAGGCTTAAAGTCTGCCATCTGGTGATAACCCTTTCTTTTAGCCTGAATCCAAACTTTGTAAATCCTTTCACCTATCGGTTTCCAAGTGAACTATAATATTTGTAGTCAGACAGCTTAAGTATAAATCTTGTTTACTGCCTTACTGTCTTAGGCAATTCATGTTCAGCTCCCCGAGCCTGAGTTTCTTCGTGGGAAACAGATGACCATCAGAATATCACCCCATGAGGCTCTTTTAAGAGTCAAATGAACTGCCCTGGCCAAGCTGCTCAATGGTTTGGAGCGCCATCCTGTACACCAAAAGGTGGCAGATTTGATCCTGGTAGGAGTGCACACGACTCAGAGGCAACCAATCAGTGTTTCCCTCTCACATCATTGTTTCTCTTCCTCTATCTCCCTCCCTCCCCGCTTTCTCTATCTCTAGAAAATAAGAGTCAAATGAGCTTGGTCTGCCTGGGCCACCATAACAAAATACCACTGATGGAGTGGCTTCAACAACAGCATGTATTTTTCTCACAGTTCTGGATGCTGGAAGTCAAAGATCACTATGCCTGCAAAGTTGATTTCTCCTAAGGCCTTGGCTTGCAGGTGACAGCCCGCTCATTGTGTCCTCACACAGCCCTTATTCTGTGTGCTCTCACCCCTGGTATCCCTTTCGCTTCATATAAGGAAACCAGTCCTATTGGATTAGCCCTCCCCCGCGCCCGGCCCCACCGCTTTAATCTCATTTAACCTTAACTACCACTTTAAAGGCCCTATCTTCAAATACTTTCACATTGGAAGTTAGGGCTTCAACTTATGAATTTGGAGGGAACAAAATTCAGTTCTCAACAGACATTGCGTATAAAATACCATATTCTGCGGTGTATAACGCGCACCCACATTTTTGGCGCAAACTTCCAGAAAAAAAATTTTGTTTTAATTTTTAAATTCAACTTTTATTTATTTATATTTAGATACTTGTTTTTGTATTGTAAAGGGATTTTAGCATTTATTTTTAAACATATTATGGCACAAGAAATTTTATGTAACATATAATTACAAAACATGAACGCATAAATACAAGGTTTTTCAGGTACTACCCATATATAATGAACATCCTTATTTTTCGCTCAAAAACTTGGGCAAACAAAGTGTGCATTATACACAGCAAAATACAGGACTTAGCATATTGTCTGGAACATAATAATGTTTATAGCTAATGTTACTTGCACGCTTACAAAGGTCTTGGTAAGCATCTAATAGAATTTGACTTTTTATTATATTCCCTCAGTCTTTTACTTGCCCCTATTCAAACAATTCTACATAGCCAGTTTTCCAAAACATTATTTTTATAGTGTTACTCACCAATTTTAAAAGTTCAGTGACTATTACCAAACAAAATCCAAATGTTTTGGACATCAGTGAGCTCCATCTGTCACTATCCCTTTCTTTCTGACCTTTTCTTCACTATTCTAATACAGGAATTGCTCCCATCAATTTCATTGTTGAGTCCCTCAAAAACCTATCTCCAAGTTTCTGTTCATCGTCATCATCATTATAAGCACTTATTTAAAGATCAGGAGCTACATTAACTCATTTTTTAACCCACATTTTAAGTATGAGAAGCACAGAGAGGTTAAGCAAGTAGCTTCGGAACTTAAATCCAAACCTCTGCTGGAATGCTTCTCTCTGCCTGGGATGCCTTTCCCATCCCCCACCTCCCTTTCAAGAATCTTGAACCAATCATAGTGTTTATAAGCTAGCCTCCAGTAAATATAAATTCCTTAAGAGCATATGTCACAAACTCTTAACCACTTATGCTTCTTTCAAATTGCCCAGTACAAATTCATAAGAGGCACTCAATAATACTTAATTTTATTTTGTCTTCTTGACCACTTAGAGATTTGATTTGTGTATCACTGAATTTAGCTTGTTACTAAACAGTGGGAAAATGCTTTCCTTTTAGGATCTGTAAATGCAAAATTAATCTTAAGTGCTAAAGGAAATAAGCCTAGAAAAGACTATCCTCTAAAAGGTTTCTTTCTAGTCAATGGTCATAATGGAAAACTGAGACAAGGAATTTGAGAGACAAAGAAAAAAATATAGTCCTTCAAGCTGTTGAACGGTTCTTTAAATATCAACCAATACTTTAGCTTAATTCACAGATATTTACTTTGTGTCTATACTGTGCCAGGTACTACATACTGGGGATGCAAAGATAAGCAAGATATGTTCCTTAATCTTGAGGAACATTCATATTGACCAAATCTTAAATTTTATATTAATTTTTTGTATTTTAGGCAAAATGGAGAAAATTGCTTACCATAAATATAGAATTAAAATAAATTTATATTTATATTCTATCTTTGTAATGAGAAATCAATCCTGACATTGTCTTTAAAATGTTTAAATATGGTAAAGCTGAGGTGAATTAAGTGTTTAATATTTAGAGATAAATATCAATCAACGGAAACAATGAAACATTACATCACTGATTTATTGAATCATACAAAGTTGTTGGGATATCAGCATAAAATGTTACTTTGTTTTGTTTTTCAAAGATACTTTGTCAGATATCTTCCATGACTCTTAATGACATGTTGGACAGACCCCACAGCTTTCCCTTTGAAGATTTAAAAATCCAATCCAGTTTAGTCCAGTGTCCATCCTGATACCCACTACTGGTACTAGATCTCATACAGTTAAGGAGGATGGCAAAAGAGAAGCTAAGGGGAAAGAAGCAAATTTTCCTTCTTAAAAGATAAAAGATTGATAAGATGTGAAGAGAAACCAGAGTTTAAAAGCAAGTTTTCTTTATTCAGTTGTTACTGTTATACTTCTCTCCTGACTGTAGGTGGTATCTAGCAGACACCCACATATTCTCTTGTGAGGGTCAAGGTTGTGACTTATTTAAGGTGTCCTTCAGAGGCCTTTCCTCTGCACACTTCCATGACCTAGTGTGTCTGAGTGCTCCTTAGCCCTCTAGGGAAGAAGTAGACTTGATAGAAAATAAGTTTATTTGACATTTATTTTAAAACAGCCTTCTGCCAGGTAAATGTGGACTGTGCTTAATTCATACATGTGTTGTAAATCGAGTTAAAGAAAATAAAGAAAATAGAACTGTATTTACTCAAGTAGTCATTAATTTCTGAAATATAATTCTTTGTTGAATGTCAAAGCTGATATGTTAATAGAGGAGGAAAAGGGCAGTTGTGATTTGTGTCTCAGTAGACAGCTTTTCATGCAAATAAACAGACACAAAATGCTTCCTGTTACAGATCATTTGTCAATACTGAATTCAACTTGGATGCAAAAGGAAGTAAATACTACATGTGACTAATTTTAAGATTTATTTCCAAATGATTGGAAACAATGCAGCAGCTAGAGTTTTTCCTATGATCTACTCTCTTCTAAACAACTGCTAGAAGCTCCTTGTTAATTTTTAGTGGCACTCTAAATCAAACTTTATTGTTATTCTATGAAGGGATTTTTCTTTTAGAGTTGAAACACATTTGCAGCATATTAGAGAAAATTACAATATTTATGTCACAAGATATTGCCTTTAGAATATCTACCATTTCATTCTTGCTTTTGACAAATGACAAATATTTGGCATTTAATATTTTAAAATATCAAATATTAACCATCACCTGGCATTTAAAAATCATAAAATTTTCTGATATAAATTTATAAGATCACTGTCTAGGATTTTCAGGTGACTAAACATATAAGTTGAATAAGTATAAAAGCTGGTTATCAGTTTTGGCAGAAGGATGAGGAAGAAAGTACCAGCATTCAGCAAATGCTGCATTTTGCTTGAAATACAGATGCTGTCCTGATGATATCTTGTCCCATCGCTGAAAAGGGTATCTGCTTGCTACCAGGTGCAAGTTTTCATTTGTGAGAAAAGGCGTGGAAGAGTAATTAAATACTTGAGCCCATAGAATCAGGGGTTTTTTTTTCCAGATCAGTGATTTTTTTTTTAATTACAGTAAAATAAGGCAGGAAAGATAGTAATTTTAGTGAAAATAAATTTGATAAAATGGTGCTGAGACTCTTTCAGCAATGGATATTCATGCCATGAAATCAGTCCATCGTTGTTACTTATACTAATAGGTGAAGCAGTAAAAACATTCTAAAAAAATTGCTTATTATATAAAAATGTTTGTACTGTATTATATAACCTTAAATAATACAAACATTTCTATGTAATCTAAGAAAAAAAATAAGTAAACTTTCTTTGTATTTTATGGTTTATACAATAAAAATTTTGCATTAATTCCTAACAATTTGAGCACTTTATTATAATAGATGTAGTTATTAACAATTAAGATGTGTCATAATCTAGAATTGGTTTAGCAGAAAATATTTACTGATTGGGGCAAACTATGACTTTTAACAGTACAACCAAGGCTTAAAACAGAGTAACTTTTAGTTTTCTTTCATGGATTTTCCCCAAAAGAGAGGATTTGATTTAAAGCATAAAAAGAATAACTCAGAACTCTCACTATGGAAAGGAAGAGATAGTAACTAGAAAGTAGGAACCAGGAATTGTGTAAAAGAGAGTATATATTTCCCATATATGTCTACAGTCTTGATAATTTTTAGGAGCTAGTGATATTATATTTAGAACACACAAAAATATTTATGTGCTAATGCTCCACTTAAAATTAGTTAGTAGGCATAGTTACAAATAATTACTTGAACATATAATAAAATTATTTTGCTTGTGCTGTACTCCCATATTTCCAACTGCACTGGCACATTTCTGCTTAGATATTGCACCATCACCTTAAACTCAGTATGTGATCATGTGTAGCCTGGTGATTCTGAGTGCAGGCTCTAACTCACAGAGAGCTGGGTTCAGACCCCCAGTATACCACTTATTCTGTATTCTTGGGCAAATTCTCTCAAATAAGAATGATACTAATAATTCCTCAGATTAAATGAGCCTTAAGTGAGATGAATATAAAATACTCAGTACAAGGCACTTTAAAAATATTACCTACTATTATTATACACCAAAATTATTTTTCTCCAAAAACTTAATCCTCTTCCCTATTGCATTTCTTTTCATAGGTCCCACAAATATTCCAGTCTCCGAG
Organism: Phyllostomus discolor; assembly: GCF_004126475.2. Lineage (NCBI taxonomy): Eukaryota > Metazoa > Chordata > Mammalia > Chiroptera > Phyllostomidae > Phyllostomus > Phyllostomus discolor. The sequence continues at coordinate 152,404,274 of NC_040904.2, forward strand.
AATGGAAATCTTGGGAAAACACTTGAATTTTGCATTTCCTTCATTATCTATGTTCAACACAATTCTTTATTAAAACATCGCTTACATTTTTCCTTTCTAATACAGTCCCAATACAATTAGTCTCTCTAGGCCCTCTTCAATTCATTACTCATAGAGTAATTCAGTAAACTCTAGCCCCACTATATCCTAGGTAAGCCATTTAGGGAAATTAGTTGACCTTACTAAGTCTCGGTGTTCTCCACCACAATTTTGGGATAATAATATCTATCTCATAGACTTAATGTGAGGATTAAACTGTATAATGCATGAAAAATCCTTTTTACTATGCCTGATACAAGAGTAATTGCCTGACAAATGGGACTTACTTTTACCATTTCCTAATTATCTGTTCAATATTCACAATTTAAGATCATTTTAGCTTTTTCAGCTGTCATATCTCACTGTTGCTTCATTGATCTTTTGGTCCACAGAATCTTCTAAACATTTCCATTATTACACTGGACTTGGCTATTCCACTTATCATCCCCTCCTTTAAGTTCATTGTTAGTGAACTGCAAGTGATTTTCAGCTCCAGCTGAGCTTAGAATCCACTGGGATGCCTCTAAAAAGTATTGATGCTCAGGCTGCACCCAGAACAATTAAATAAAAATCTCCCCAGGTAATTCAGCTGTGCAACTAGCATTGAGAACCACATTTTGTTTTGTTCTGTTTTCATCTTTTTGTGTCATTGTTGGTTTTGGTTTTGTTGGTCATGTTTTGCTTTTCTTTTCAAGGGGGTGTCTATTTGCAGAATTTTGCTTCAGTGTCTGAAGATATTTTTGAATCTTGATTTTACTGTGAGACATGCTAGCTACTCCTTACTGTTACTGAGTTTCTGTAAATTTAAGCATCGTGTCAGCAATATTCTTAACTAAATCATTTGTATAAAAAAAAAAGAGAGGGAATAAGACAGTAATATACCCCTAGAAAATTCTTCATGACTTGGTTTTAATTCATTAATTAGCCCTTTGGAGAGTATCATTAATCAAGTACTCCAATTACAAATCCACATAACTGCACTGATTATACTTCTTAATCTGCAAACATCGTTTCTTCTAAATCTTCTATAAAGACTATTATGAGAGAACCTGTCAAAGGAGTTTCTAAAATCAAGATATGTTATAATCCTATCAAAATATTATGAGGTTTACCTGGCATGATTTTTTTTAGTAAACCTGATCACAAGTTTCCTGTCGCAGTTCTTAAAGACTCAACAGTTCATTCCAGAGCCTTACTTGTAGTCACAACGAGCTCTCAGTTCTGTGGTTTGCAGTATCTTTTTCTTTCTTTATTTGAAGCTTTATTTTACTAACTCTATATTTCGAGCACCTTTTCAGTTCCCTCCAAACTTCTGAAGAGTATCAGCAGCCATTTAGTAATTAACAGTCAACAGCTTTTTGACAGACTGAGGTGATGGTATCCTTTGGTAACCTGAGATACTATTTTTCGCCCAGGCCTGGATATCAATCAACTGGGCAGATACATATGTTTTTACTATTTTACTCTCTTGATCTTCCTTTCTTATTATTACTATTCATTTTGTTCATTCCAAATAATGATAAATCTTCACAGAAAAGATGGAAGGAAATATAGTTAAAGAGTTAGTAATGTTAAAGAAAGTTAAGTATTTCAAATTAATGTTTTCTATTCAGCAGCATTGTGCCATTCATCCCAAATGGTGGCCTCATATTACCATTCATGTCTCCTTACTCACAAATAAGTTATTCTTCTTGTTATTAGTAATTTTCCCCAAGCCTCAGAATCTTCTGAGCTTTTAGCCTTGCTGACATCATTTCTATATAACCCTTGCTACTTGCCAAATATTTCTTCTTCTTCTTCTTCTTCTCCTCCTCTTTCTCCTCCTTCTGCTTCATGAGATTTCCCCTCATATTTCTGTCCTTATTTTTTCAAGTCTTTTAAAGGTGAACTCTCTGAAGATTTATCCATTCATTCATATTCATCATTTTATATTTCTCCCCCTTTTGCCCTCGTCACCATAGATCAGAGATTGGCAAACTGATTCTGTAAAGAGACAGATGGTAAAAATTTCAGGCTTTGTGGGCCTGCAGTCTCCTTTGTATTTACTCAGCTCTGCCACCGTAGCACAGAAGCAGCCATAGAAACACACACACAAATGATTGTGACTGTATTCTGATAGAACTATATATGTGGATACCTGTTTGGGGGGGTTAACATATTTCATAATGTATTATAAAATATTATTCTTCTTTGACTGGTTCAAGACCATTTAAAAATGTAAAAAAAAAATCATTTATAGCTGATGCATGTGTCTTGGCAATACCAAAAATGTGGTTGGATTTGATTCACATGTAGTCTGCGGTTTGTCAGCCCTGCCAGAGAGGGGTCAGAATGTATAGTACACACTATAATCGGTAGGGAAAAATGATGGTGATAAAAATTATCATGTAAATGAACTGAACTAGCTCTTAAACCCATGTCTTCATTGGGAACTGTTGTGGGTTAAATTATGTCCCCTCAAAAAATATTGAGCACTACTGTCTAATACTTATGAAATGTAATGGTAAACTGGGGTCCCCAAAGGACTGGCATAGCATTGTCACATCTAGCTTAGCACCTTGCACAAAATATGGAATCAAAAAGACTGCTAATTTGGCCCTGGCTGGTGTAGCCCAGTGGCTTGAGTGCAGGCCTGCGAACCAAAGGATAGTGGTTCGATTCCCAGTCAGGGCACATGCCTGGGTGCGGGCCAGTTCCCAGTGGGGGACACACAAGAGGCAACCATAGATTGATATTTCTCTCCCTCTCTCCTTCCCTTCCCCTCTAAAGATAAATAAATTAAAAATCTTAAAAAGATTGCTAATTTGAATTGACAAATGAAAAACAGTTACTTTGAATATTTGTATTCAAATTATATATACCCATAGAATTTAATGTCATTTCATTGACCATTAAATTTATATTGTTCTTTAAATATATTTTTGTTGTTTCTTTATGGGAAAGAATAAGGGGAGAAAACCAGTAGACTACAATAATGTCCCATTCTAAACAAAAATATCAAAAAACAATAGAATACAATTTCGGTGGAAAATACTGAAAAGAAAATAAATTTATTACTTGACAAAAATAAGATTATTTTATGTTCTACATCTAAAATTTTTGCTCTTCTCCAATTCACAGTAGATTAATGAAGCAGAAGTAGGTTAATGAAGCAGAAGAATCCTATAGAGGAAATTCATTGCCACACAGTATTTGCATACTCTTCTCAAGGAATTCCAAGGATAACTGGTAACCCCAGAAGCTAAGAGCAAGGCATAGAACAGATTTTCCTGCAGAGCCTTCAGAGAGAACATGGTACTACTGACACCTCGGTGTCGGACTTGTAGCCTCCAGAACCATGGGAAAATGTTGTTTTGAGCCACTTGATTTATTGTGCTTTGTTACAGCATCCCTAGGAAACTAATGCAGAGACAGAAAACAATTTACCTTGCAAATGATGTCACCTCAGTCTTTTCAAGGTTTATAATGGTATCTTCTGGATAATTGTTTATTCCCTCAGGGATTTTCTCTCTTCTGTCTTCTCCAGCTTCCCAAAATGGCCTCTGGCCATGCAGGAAACTTTCCTATATGTCATTAGGAAGGAGTGTCTGGTCTTCTACAGTCTATGGTTGTCATCAACTGAAATTTCTTAACCCACTTGGTCTCTGGGCCCTGGTGTTCAACCTCATTGCATTCACTATGGTACAGTTTAGTCTTCTCATTTCTGGTGTCTTTGCTAGTGTTGCCTGAGGTTCAGTTGGTCTTACCTGCAGCTTTGGGTCATCATGCTGGCACCCATTGCTGATAACCATGAGCTTTCTCCTGACTCCTATTCCGAAGTCCCTATTCCAAAAATGAGGCCTATTTTGTTATCACTGTCCGTTCTTTATCCATACTATCCTCTCATGTGGGCCCAGGGTCTCTCAATTACTTTCTCTGTACTAAGCTGAACTGTGCAGGACCCTGAGAGACTGCCCTCAGGCCCACCAATCTAGGCCCCTCACTCAGTGACTGTGACTCTACTGCTCCTCTAGCCTAAAGTCCACGCGCTGTATTAACCATGGTATTTTTCTCTGAGAGGCATTAGAAATGTTTCCAGCCTGTATCTGAGGAAGTCAATAACAGCCTTCTGATCTGGCATTCTCCTAGACATATCTGGGTGTTTCTGTTTATGTGTCCTCCTAAGAAACTCACATCTAGGTAGTGAAACTCACTTCTAGGTATGGGGTGGAGAAAGCCACACTCTCTTGCTTTCAGCCCTCAGTGTTGCAGGAATTTTCTGTACCGCATTCTCATTGTTTCTGCTGTATGTTCACTTTTTAAGATAAACTCTTCAAGCTTTGGTTCCAGAATGAAGTCCAAACTTCAATGATGATGAGAGAAATCCTTTATTCTCTCATAAAAGCTGTCTTTCCAGACTCTTGTCTTCTTATGAATTCTTAAAAGCCAAATCTGGGACTCAGGGCAGAGCAATGACCTTTTCTTTCTAGGCTCTCGTTGTCTTCTTTTCCCAGAGACCATGTGCCTCCTAATGTGACCGGCTCCTCTTGGCAAAAGGACTACAGAGGGTAAAGGTAAATTGTTGAGGTAAGAAAATATGTCAGGGGATATTTCGAGAGTAGTCTTCTATATAAGATTTATTCATTATTTTATTGACAGAACTTCCTTTTTTGATTTTATTCCCTAACCTGTGGAGCTCTGTGACTTTTAAGAAATTGTTAAAGAATTGGTTTTTTAATTTTTCTTAGAAAAACTTGAATTGATTTTGAATGATGAATATAGCTATTTTGGGCCCCAAAGAATAGCCCTACTTTTTCAGATTTAAAAGCTTCTCCACAGGAAATTTAGAACAATTTCCCAAGGGCTTCCCTGGAAGACATTGGGAAACTACCCCCATCCCCCTGCCCACCCAGTCACTCTCATGAGGGTTCTTTTCTTAACCAGACTAGATAGACTCCCAAGGCCAGACTCATCTTCCATGATGACTTTCTTCTGTCTCAGGAGGGATCTCTTGACTCTCTCAGGAATCTGCTAGTATCCTGCAATCCCCTCCACTAGCATTCTCAGGATCTGGAGAAAGGAATCTTCACTGTTTTTTCCTGGGAAACATCAAACAAGATTTCCAATGGCTATTCTGACATCAGAATTCTTGAGAAAGGCATGCAGATACTACTACAATGTGTCAGTGAATTTCCTTTGTGGAACCCTTCTATATTTTTAATGTACATCATTAACCATCTACTGTGAATAAGAAACAGTCGAAGAAGAACAAAAATTTTAGATGTAGATTGTAAAATCAACCTCGAGTAATGAATTTATTTCCTTTTCAGTATATTTCTACCTAAATTTTACTGTCTTGTTTTTTGGTATTTTTCTTTAGAATAGTACATTATTGTAGTCCACTGGTTTTCTCCCCATATTCCTTTCCATATTCTTTTCCTTAAAAATATATTTAAAGGGCAATAAGAATTTTAAGAGACTTTGAAATTACTTATTAAATTATATGTTAATATATGATTTGAATACACATATTCAAAGTAATTGTTTTGCATTTATCAATTCAAATCACAGAACATTTGTGATTTCCCATTTTGTACTACATGCTGCAATACCTTGCCAGCCTTTTGGGGACTCCAGTCTAGTTATCACAACACACAAGATGCAGAATGGCAGAGGGGCATGGACTTGAATTCAGATAGAACCGAGCTCTTGTTAGATCTGCCATTTACAAACTGATGATGAAAAGTGACACCAACGTGCAGCATGTGGATTGGAAGGAAGGGACTAGCTAGGACTGTAGTGAGACTGGGTTTCGAAATATTTGACAAAGAAATGGAATTAGGAATTTTGAAACAAGGGTAGGGCTGACCAAGGTGGAACTGGGCCAGGATCAGGAGAAAAAAATCTATTTCTTGGTTTATAAATAAAATAGCCAAAGTTTAAAAGTATTTATGTCTTACCATTTTGCTTAAGCATTTAGCTAATATAAATGTTTTTATGATTATATGTAAATGTGCCATTTTGTTGTTTATATTTTATGAAATATCTAAATGAATATGTTGTGAAAATGTTATGATCTTATATAACCCAAAGTATATACATTTTAAACGTACTATTATATATAACTAAAATGACTTTTAAAGTAAATAATTGAGGGATTCTACACATTATCCTACTTTTATCCAGTAAATTCTTTCTACTAAATTTGTATTAAAGTCTTGTACAGCTTTAAGTCCATCTTACTGGCTTCTCTCACACGGGGTTTAATTCTGTTCCAAGCAGAATGCATCACGATAGGACAAATAGCTTAGACACCAGGGAAGTTCTTTTTTACCATTGCTCACAATCTCTCTAGAAATGGCATTTCTGAATAAATGTGGCAATATTTTTTCAAGTGTTTCTTAAGCTTGTTCCTAAAAATCATATTCAATAAGAGAGTTGCTAATCAGGGGACTGGTGGGTCAGAACACAAGGACAGGCCGGCCTGTGCTTGTTCTGCTTACACCAGCAGTGCACTCAGTGGGGGGAGGGGGTGTGTGGGCACGCCAGCAATCGCGCAAAACAACCTGCTGGGATAAAGCCCAAAAGTCTGAGAACCATTTTTTCCACATTTTATTTTTTAAGTCTATTTATATACGTTTTATATGCATACTTTATTAGAATAATAATGTCTCTATACAATTAGTAAATAAATACATATACATATGTTGGGAGCAATTATTTTTAAATGTTAGAGGAATGCAATTAAAAACACATGAGGGGGGTGCTGAAACAACACCACCAACCTCCCTTACCATTCCCGCTGTGCCTCCTGCAAAAAATATATAGCCTGTTAAAGAGATATCCTCACAATTAGGGGAATGGAAAAATGCTTTTTTCCTGAGTAAATTTTGGTTAATCTAAAAAAAATGCTTTCAAACAATGCTTGTATGAAAAATGACTTTAGGATGTTATAGTGTATTTCATTATAGTAAAGATATTACATCTCTCTTTTTTCTGATAAATTATTTTGTAAGGACTCATGATCACCATTCTTTATACTAACTTTCAACCTCTAGAAGCATAGCAATAGGAGAATATTATGTACTATCTTTAATAAAACACCTGACATTTGAGGATTTTTTTCACAAAATACTGAAGTTGACCTCCTGTTCTTATCCTCTACCCCATTCTCTGAACATATGTTACTGTCAGACTATTTTGATTAAATTGAGGACTCTGGTCAATTGTGTGTGTGCATGCAGGGTGGTGGGGAGGAGCATGCCTTACCATCCTACTATAAAAGTCTATAAAGTCTAATAGTACTTTAAACATTTCTCTGAGTGGCCAGCCTTTAAAAAAAGTCTTGGGAGAATCAAACATTTATCCTAATAAAACATTTAATGCTCTTTCTAATGGTGTTTTCTGTTGTTGTGTGTGTGTGTGTGTGAAAATTTAGCACTGAGATCTTTGAGACTCTCATAATCTTTTCATCAGAAAGGGTAGCAATTCTTTAGTATAATAACATAGAGAAACATCTTACATCCACAAACATTTTGAAATCCTAGGTATTAAAAAAAACTAGTTTTCTTATTGGTTTCCAATTTCTCCCAACACATTCTATCAAGTTTGTTTCACACAGGGAGTCCACTGCCTGAGTACAAGCAATCTCAGAGATAAAGGGCTTTTATCATTCAGCCTAGAAGGCATAAAGGCACAGTGCCACTTGTGTTGGGTCCTCAGTGGTGGTGAGTCATGACACTGCTTTCAGTCTTTTCAGAAAGAAGCATCTCTACCTTAAAAGGTGAACTCAAGTGATGTTATTGTTATATAGGTTATGGCATTATTGGGGTGTTGTCAAACACTAGTCTCTCCTAAAATTACTTCTTGATGAATAAGCAAAACTTAAGCATAGAAAAAAAAGCACCTGATAATATTTTTTTCAAGAGTGGGCACCAGTATGACAAATTTTTAGAAGATGAGGTTCTTAATAAAAGTTTTGAGTAATAAGATACTGAATTGATTTATATAGCTTCTAAATAATAGCTAGTGTACAAGATGGCCATCCAACAAATGCATAATTAAATGTAGGCATTTCATTGTTTTGGGATATAAATATTATGTTATGTTACTTGAAGTTTCTTAATTGTTTGTTGGTAGCAGAGAGCATCTGAAGAGATAGAAGTAAAATGCTGTCACACTGCAGCACGTGGCAGTGACAAGGCTCTGGAGTTGGGTAGAAATGCATGAGTTAGAAAACAGCATTCAGAGTTGAAGTAGTATTGTTTAACAAGTAATAACCTCCAGTTCACAGGGGGTTTTTATGTGTGATGATAGGGAACTCAAGACTTGGAAAATTTTAGCTTAAGGTAAACAGCCATAAATCTAGCAGGTAATGTGTATGTTAAGCTTTCGTTTCAGAAACTACAGATAAGGCCCATCCTGGCGCCTGGAAAAAGCAGCTGACCTTCTGGGGCATTGGCTAGAGATTACCATGTAGGGGATACCGGCCAGCAGTATCCATCTCGGCTGTGGATGCTCATCAAAATATGCTAAAAAAACATACACAGAGACTACCAGGTCCTGTGGGGAATAGGAACATAAGGGCCACTCCTTGGCCACCCTCTCTCCTGGAGGGCACCATGGCCACTCCTCACATGGGGAGCACCTTATTCCCCCTCTGGAGAGGCTTTTTATTGGTTTCGTCTGAATAAGAATTCAGGTAAAAGCTCATTACTCATTGCTAGGAAGTAAGGATCAAACAATAGATAACAAGGAAGTCTGAGGGCCTATTTTGAGTCAGGGTCACTTTAAAGAACAAACTTACTTCTTCCTTGGACCCTTATCATTCAACTGAGAGCATTCTAAACAAAGCAGGTTTCACAGGATTTTACATATTCTTTCTTAGGCCTGATCACCCAGGGAACCAGCCCTTTTCAGCACAGAGCTGCACCACCCTGTCATTGTTTCAGGCTTAGGTGGGGCAAGGGAACTAAGGCAACCAAGAGATAAGGAGATTTTCTCCCAGATGATGAGGACTCAGGCTATATCACAGCTGAGGTGCGAGGGTCCATCACTGTTGGGAACCGCCCTGACTGGTGTCAGAAGCTGAAACCCCGCCTCGGCTAAGGCTAAGGGAACGCCCTTGGAACCGCAAGCCAGCAAGGAGACAAAAGCTTATCTCCCTGGCAGGAATGCTGCTTCTGCTGCTTTATTCATAACTGAACCCCAAAAAGCTTGGTCGGTTAGCCAAAGACGGGTAAGATTCCCCACGGGGGGAACGACCTAAGCCAGGCACAATCACTTTGGGAGGCCCCCCAAAAGAAGGACTTGGGGGGGCTGAAGCAAAAGAGGGTGATGGACCCTCGCTTCTCGGCTTTGACATAGCCTGAGTTCTCATCGTCTGGGAGAAAATCTCCTTATCTCTTGGTTGCCTTAGTTCCCGTGCTAAGCCTGAAACAATGACAGGGTGGTGTAGCTCTGTGCTGAAAGGGCGGATTCCCCGGGTGATCAGGCCTAAGAAAGAACATGTAAATTACTGTGAAACCTTCTTTGTTTAGAATGCTCTCAGTTGAATGAGAGGGGTCCAAGGAGGAAGTTAGTTTGTTCCTCAAAGTCTTACAGCTCTTTGACCCCGACTCAATAGACCAGCAGAGTTCCTTGTTTTCTGTGGTTCCTTACTTCCCCCGATGAGTACTGTACTTTACCTGAATTATTATGCAAAATGAGCCCAATAAAAGCAGGTATGGACTGTAAATCGGGGCGCTCCCCACTAGGGGGGGTGGCCATTTCGTCCCTACTTCCCCACAGAAACTAGCTTGTCTCTGTGCATGTTTTTTTTTTTTCTCGCGTGTTTTTCGGCGAGCCATCTGCAGCGTTCCGTGGTCACTGCTGGCCGGTGACCCACGCGCAACACATCACCCCCTTTTGCTGTAGCCCCCAAAGTCCTTTCTTGGGGGCCTCCCACGTGATCATGCCTGTCTTAAATTGTTCCCCCCTTGGGGAATCTTACCTATCATTGGCTAACCGACCAAGCTTTGGGGTTCAGTTATGAATGAAGCAGCAGAAGCAGTGCTCCTGCCAGGGAGATAAGCTTTTGTCTCCTTGCTGGCTTATGGTCCAAGGCCACTCCCTCAGCCTTAGCCTTGGCAGGGGTTACAGCTTCTGATACCAGGCAGGGCAGTTCCCAACATTACCACCTGGAGACATCTGTACCAGGAAGAAGCAGGCAACTACCCCTCCCCCTTGGAGACAGCTAACTGCCCAGGACAGGATTGTTGCAGCAGCAGCTGAATCTCAAAGCCCCACATTGTTTGTCCTTCCCCACCCCCCTTATAAAAAGATCTGGCCCTGAAAGAAAGGGGAAGATGGTTTCTTAGGGTATGAACCCACCATCTTCTTGGATCACTGGCCATCTGAATAAAGTGCCCATAAAAGATTCAATCGCTGTCATTGCTTATTGGATTTGGTAGTGACAGGCAGCCCGAACACCGGTGTCTTTTCCAGTTACATGAAGACAAAATGGAAATATGCAGATTCAAAATTTTCCCCAGCGTCTGGCACATAAGTAAGCCTTCTATTGGAGAAGGCTCTTAACAATGATGCTGTGCTAATCTGAGTTCTTCAAACAGGACTGTACACTCTTCCTGGAGAGTGTGATTCCTAGAGAAATGAGCAATACAGCACCCTTATTCTCAGGGAATACTTTCCAAGACCCCTAGTGGATACCTGAAACCAAGGACAGATCCAAACCTTATGTGTATACTATGCTTTTTCCTATACATACACACCTTTTCACTTAGAGGAAGCATTTTATGGCTTTTCTTTGGCATATCTGAATCCCCAGCATTTCTAGTCTTTGGGGCCATTAATAATGGCCCCATTTAATAATGGCTTTGGGGCCATTATTAAAGTGGTATAGAGTTACTTGAACATAAACACCAAGATATCACAACATTCCATCTGATAACTGAGGAGGTAACTAAGTGACTACTGGGCAGGGGCTAGCTACAACATGGATGCACTGGATGTAGGGATGGTTCACGTCTCAGGAGGGTTACAGCAGAAAGGTGAGAGATTTAATCACACTACTCAGAGCAGCTTATGAATTGTTTATTTCTGAAATTTTCCACTTAATATTTTCAGACCAGAGTTGATCACAGGTAACTGAAACCACAGGCAGTGAAACCAAGGATAAGGGGGACTATAACCAACCAAAGCAGGGCCCGTGCACTTGGAGCCTTGGTGCATGACCTAACAACCAGTGTTAAGGGAAACAGGTTTTTATTTACAAAATTCCAACCTTGGCAGGAGCTGGAACCACTTCAGCACAGAGCCCTGCTCTCCCACGACAGCCAGCACTGCCTTTGCTCCTCATCAGGCTATAAGCCAAAAACAAGCCCAATAGTTCCCCATATCCTATCTGTTCTTAAGCCGGCTGCACAAACAGATCTCCATCCCCTCTGGAAAGTACACTTGTGGGTTTGAGAGTTTCCATCCTCTTACAGCAGCTCACCCCTTCTGGATCTGGGGTGTGCTGTTGTCAGCCTGCATGCACTGATTCAGGAAAACATATGGCTTGTTACACTGGATCATGGTGAAGTCCAGGAAGGCATACATCCTAAGAGAGTGGCTTCTCTATGCACCTTCAGAGAAGCAAAAGTCTACAGTCTCAGCATTTCCAGCCACAGCATTCCAGGCCTCTTCTATGAATGCGTGTTTGGTTGGGCAGGTCCTTGCAATTCACAGCACCATCAGCTGTGCCACCATGTTCTCCAGGCAGGTTTCCCAGCAGGTCTCCTCTTTCTTACTCCAGCTCTTTCCTTACTACACCAGACTGCATGGTGGAAACCTGACTACAAACTGCATAGCTGCTTGCTGCTTTCTCTCTCTAACCTCATGGCCAAATACCTCATGGCTCCTTCCTCATGGCTATCTGTTCAGAGAAGCAGACATAGGTCCTCCCTCACTATAGGCAGAATGGCTGAATCTTTCTCACACAACTGCCCACTTTACTACAGAGTGACATGGCTGCCCCTTCCTCTTTCAGCCCTCATGGTGGACCACCCCTCCTCTCTCTCTGTCCAACCTTATTTTAAATTATGACCTGGAGCTTCCCGTGTGACCTCATCTCTGGCCCCTCCTACAATAAGCTACATTTGCCAGTTTCCAGTATCTTCTACCTTCTTTCAGCTGCCATCTTTAATCAGGGCAAGGGTTCCTGTGATACAGGGGCTTCCAGGGAGGGCTTTCACCTCCCCTGGCTATGTCAAGAGTCACTGAATGCTCATAGAGTCACCTTTTGCCTGGGGTGTTAGCACTAGCTTCCCTTCAGGAAAGACAGGACTATCCACTTGCCATTGTAATGCAAAGTATCTTAAACATTGTACAGTCCTGTCTCCCTTCCCTTATTTCCCAACCATGGGCTGTGGTGACTTTGGGGACCCCTTGCTGTGCACCCAGTTTCAGCACTATAGTGTTTGTATTTTGGAAAAACATAATTTCATTTCCAAAGGTTTATTCTCTTCTCATTAGCAGTTTTCAGCCCCATAGTTCAGAAAGGGAGGAAGCTATTTTCAGAAGTTAAAACGTTTTATTAATGTCATTCCCATGAAGACTTGTGAGAAAAAGAAGTTGTACTGATCAAGGGTAATTGATTATGTTAGAATCAGATAAAAAATTCAGCATTCACTGCTCTTTAATCTATGTCTGTCTCTTTTTCACCTGTCCAGGATTCAGTCAGGCTATTGCTTGTTCTGGCACGACTCCTAAGGAATTACAAAGATCCATAGCCCATTTATGTTTCCAAACAGAATGTTTTCATTCCTACTAATTTCTAACAAATCATTTCACAAATCTTCTTATATATATTCTTTTGTACTTGTATTATAGCTTTGAGCCAATAGACAAGAAGTTCTTACCACAGATGTAATAATTGAATATAGTTTCATCATTATTTTCAGCAATCACAATAAAAAAAAACTTAAATGTATAAAATAGACAGCTTGTGGAGTGGTTATTCATAACAGAATTCCTTTATCATTAGCTTCTTGAAGAAAACAAAGGGCTGGCAGAGAAGCCTGAAGCTGAAATGTCAGGGGCTCTTGAGCAATGAAGCAATGGGAGAATAATCCAATTTGCCATTTTTCCCCCATATAATCTGTTAGGGAAGATTTACCTCTGGGTACTCCTGGATCTGTATGTTTATTTGTTTTAATAATATTAAAGGGTTTCTTTTTTCACATACCCCAAACAATTCAATACACAAATAAGAACATTATGCCAAAAAGAGAAATAGCCTGTGTTGAGGTACTTACAATCCCTTCCATATATGAAAAGCAATGAACTCCTGCCTTATGAGGGACAAAGATAACCAGAAACCACTAAAACAAGAAGACTTGTTGTAAATAAGGAAAAATGATGAAGTTTATTTATGTGAAGAAATGAGGAAGTTTCTGCTTTCTCATTTGACGTTTCAGTCAACATCTGTAACTTGACTAGTTCTAGAGTCTGGTAGCAGCTAGAAGATCAGTCTCTGGCGTGCTTTGGCACAGATCGTGCACTCAGCTATGCTTCTCCACATTGCCTTTCGACCAGATTCAAATAACTGCAGAATTTCTCTTTGCTTGAGCTCAACATCACAGAGTCTTCCAGTTCACTGGCTTCTCTCCCACCATCAAGTTACTGATTCAGATGAATTAAGTCATAGGTTATGACATACCATTCGCACCAGTATTCTTTTTTTTCAATTTGAATTTTTTAATCAATCATAAAAATGAGCACATACTAAAAATTATAGGCCTTTAACATGATCTTATAGAGTATAGAAGAAAATTATCACCTAAAGGATGGGTTTTCAGCCATATTTTTACCATGGTACACATTAAGAAAACATTTTATATCACAACTCAGTACATGCAAATTTGTAGGGATATACCCACAAGCATGCATATGTTATATTGTGATTTATAATAAGAAATCTGTATGTGGTCTTCATCCCCATTTCTGGTATAGAGCTCCTTAAACTCTCAGGGTTTCCCCAAGTAATGAGAGCAATAAAGGATTCATTTGTCATGTTAATGAGGTGACTATTGGAAAGCAACTATGGATGAGAGCTGATTGCCAACCAAGGAAGGGAGGGGGCTGGAGGTTGAATCCATCGCCAACAGCCTGTGAGTTCATCATTCATGCCCGCATAATGACACCACAACAAATCCCAAAGGAAAGGGTGAACGAATGGAGATCTGGGAAGAGTGGCACACCTGGAGAGGGCATGGAACTTTCTTGTCCTTCCCCCATACCTTGCCCTGTGCACATCTTTCATCTGGCTCTTCCTGAGTATATCCATTTATAATAAACCTGTGATTCCTTAACTAAAATGTGTCTTTGACTTCTGTGAACCGCTCTAGCAAATTAATCAAACCCATGGATGGCTATGGGAAGCTCTGATCTATAGCCAGTTGGGCAGAAGCACAGGTGGTATAACCTGGACTTACAACGGTGTCTGAAAAGTTGGGTTTGGGTGGTAGGGGGTGGGGATTGTAGGACTTTCCTGTGAGATCTAACACTCTCTGGTAGCAGTGTCAGAATTGAGTTAAATTGTAGGACATCCAGCTGGTGTGCTAAGAATTACTTGGTGGTGTGAGGAAGCCCCAGCCCCCGCCTTCCCTTCTCCCACCCCCACCCCACACACGTTGGAATTGAGCCCAGGAACTCAAAAAGACCATGGATTCCCACACACCCAGATAATGTGAAACAAAGGTTTCCTGAAACAGTACTTAGTTTTACTGTAGGCAATGCACTCCAATGTTTTCTGATTATTTCATTTTTTCCCTAAATGGTTGGGAACCACTAATGAATTGTGACCTGAAGTTTAAAAACTCCCTGTCTCAGGAGAGTCCCTAGGACTTGCCTCTCTTGCTGAGAATCTACTGAGCTTGTCACTGTTAGTACACAGGGTGAAACCTTTTTGTTCTCCTAAACATTTATATACTTTCTGTCAGAAACCAGTAGGAAACAGGTTTTTGTTACCTTTACAATAGTAAATGTGTCCAGACACTTAGGCCTGAAGTCTACATATCTGTATTCAAATAATTTTTTAAATTAATGCTTCTTGACTACATTCTGATGAACTCATTAAACATACTGTGAGTTATGGGGGGGGGGGGGGAAATTACAAGTACTTTAAAATAAAAAAATGTGACATTATCTCTGCTGCTGCCAGAATGATACTTGCAAATATTTTGCTTAGGGTAATAGGACAGAGCCTCTTGCCTGGAGAAAGGGTTGCTAAGGACTTGTCTGATGCCGATTTCACAAAGCAATTGAAGGTATGTAATTCCCATTTCATCCTATCATGGACAGACAAGACTTTTTCTTCTCCCATTTTCTAGATGCCTTTAATCTTGCAATCTATTTGCAGCCCATGGTTGGAAATAGGTTTTTTTACATAGCTGTGTGTGCAGTTAGAGACCAGAATTGGAAGAGCTTCTGTCTGCCACAGCAGAAATGTAGAGAGGCAGATGTGGCAGTCTGAGGAAGCTTGGACTCAGAAAACTGGGGTTTGCAGGTTCCACTCTTTGAGAATTATGCTGCCTTGGAAAAAAAATCATTTCACTTCTCTGAGTTCTAGGTTACTGAACGTACAGAGTGGGTATCATATGCCAGGTATGGTAGTAGATTTTGAAAGATGAAGATACTAAAATATAATGCATACCCTTAAAATGAACATGATAATACTCTAATACTGTTCTCAGAGAATTGAAAGACAGAACAAGCCTTGGCCAGGTGACTCAGTTGGTTGGAATGTACACCAAAGGTTGTGGGGTCCACATCCAGTCAGGGCACATGCCTAGGTTGGGGTTTGGGTCAGGTACGTATGGGAGGCAACCCATCCATGTTTCTCTCTCACACAGATGTCTCTCTTTCTCTCTCTCCTCCCTTCCTCTCTTTAAAACCAATAAACATATCCTCTGGTAAGGATTAAAAATATAAGACAGAACAAAGAGCAAATATCCAGCACAATGTTTCACCCATGTTAGGATTATTTGTTTGTTTCTTTTCTGTATTTGAAGCCATTTATTGTGAAACATAACACACATTTAGAAAAGTGCAAACACATATATGTGCAGCTAAATGAATTCTTGAAAAGCAAGCACTCATGTAACTATCACCCAGATGTAGAAACAGAATGCATGTACCTGTTACTCCAGAAATTGCTACTTGCTTCACCCAGTCAGAGCCACACCCTCCCTCTAAAGGTAGCCACTGGCTTGACTTTCATGGTTAATACTGTTTTAGTTTTCTTTATATGCAAGGCTTTTTTTTTTTTCACTACATAAGTCTGCACCTTAAACATTACAGTTGATTTAGCCTGATTTTACAGTCTATGTACAACCTATTCTAGCTGGCCTCTGCTACATATCACATTATTTGTAAATTATCTCCATTGTAAATGTCAGTTGCAGTCAATTTGTTTCTGTATAATATTCAATTGAATGGATATACCACACTTTCATTAACAAATTTTTTTATCCTTGCCTGAGGACACTTTTTCATTGGTTTTTAGAGAGAGATGAATGGAGAGAAGAAGAGAAAGAGAAACATCGATGTGAGAGAGAAGCACCTATTGGCTACCTCCCATGCTCACCCAGACTGGGAATCAAACCCACAATCCAGGTATGTGTCCTGGATCCAACGTGCAACCCTTCAGTTACTGAGTGATATTCCAACCAACTGAGCCACACTGACAAGGGGCACATTTTCATTTTTAATTCACTCGATCACTGGTGAACATTTGGTTTGTTTTCACTATGTGGCTATCATACAAAAGGCTATGATGAAAATTTTTGTCCATGTCTTTTGGTACGTCTGAGTCTGCATCTCTGCTTACTTGTACACTATATTCTGTATACTTAGAAGAAGAATTGCTGGGTCATAGGACATATGTATCCTCATTCCTGATAGGTATTGTCTGTTTATCAGTTTACACTGTAATCAGCAGTGGGTTGCTATTGCACTACTACTTACCAACTCTTGGAATTGTCAGACTTTTAATGTTAACTATATCATTGAGTATGTAAATGTCATTCTAGCTTAAACTTCACTAGTTACAGTTCACTGATTACTAGTAAGATTCAGAAACTCTATTGGCTATTTGGATTTTTCTCTTATGTAACATGCCTATTTAAAATTTTGACGTCCCCCCTGCTTATTTTTCATTGCATTGTCTGCCTTTTCCTAATGCTCTGGATAAGATCTCTTGGTTAGTACATATAATATAAGTGTTATGCAAATGACTTCTCCCAGTCTGTACCTTGTCTATTTATCTCTTATTGATGCCTTTTGTTAAACAGAAGTTCATAGTCTTAGTATTAGTCCACTATGTTGATCTTTTTCTTTATTTTATGTGCTTTTCTTGGTCCCAACAATGTTTTCTTAAAGGATCTGTCCCTCACTGCACTCCTGCTACTCACTGCAGCACTCACTGTACTACCTTTGTGATAAATTGAGAGTCCATCTATGTGTAGGTCTCTTTGTAGGCTCTGTTTATGGTTCTGTTGATCTACTGCAATAATTTTACAGATTTCCTGTATCTTTACTAATTTTTTTCTACTTATTTAATCAGTTACTAAAAAATGTATGTTGCAGTTTCTCAGTTTATTCTTTGTTTCAATATCTCTGGTTGTATTTTGCCTGCTTGTTTGCTTTGTTGATTAGGTTCCACTTATAGGTGAGATCACATAGTATTTCTCTTTCACCACCTGGCTTATTTCACTTAGCAGAATGCCCTCTAGTTCCATCCATGCTGTCTGCAATTTCTCAGTGATTGTAAATTTGTCCATTTTATTTTGCAACTATCAATTTTCGCTTTATATATTTTGAGGCTAAGTTATTACATGCATACAATTTTTAATTTAATTTCTTGTGAATTCAACTTTTTACCATAATGAAACAACCTGCTTAATTTCTAGTAATAGAAAAATAAACTTTTGTTTTTATAACCTCCATGTCCTGATTTCTTAAATGTGTTTCATGTAAACAGTACCTAGTTGTAATTGTTTGAAAATCTTGGCCTTTTAATTGGATAATTTAGTTTACTTGCATGTAATATAATTGTGGTCTCATTAGTTTATACCATTTTCAATCTATTGCCTCTCTGCTCCAAATTCACTCTATACTCTTGTGCTTGTGATATTGGAACATTTCTTCCTTGACAGCTGGTATGATGTTAAGCTTCATCGTGGAGGCCACTGGAGACAAAGAAGAAGGGTGGAGAAGACAAAGCATTTAGAATACCTCCTTGGACAGCTCTTTCTGGCACTGAGAGGGAGGCTGCCCAGTGAGTTTTGTTTTTGGAGTACCTCACTAAACTCTCTCATATTTTAACCACTCTCTTATCTATACTGTTTCTAGGATTGAACTTCTCACATTGCATTATAATTTACCTAGGTGTCAGAATATCTCCACTGCTAAGATAATAGTTCCTTAAGATTAGGGTCTATGTATTCATTATGTCTACTCCTCAGTGCTTAGCACTGTTCTGGGCAACAATAATAATTGCTAGCTTATATGTTAGACATGGTCTCGTGTGTGAATATAGTAGATGTTTTGGCAATATTTGTTGATAAAATAGTATATAATTATTCCCATTTTTTTTTTCAGGAGAAGTATCAATAACAGGATCACAAAAGAAAAAAAATAACTTGCTGAAGGTTGCATGACTAGTAGAATAGTCAAAATTTAAACATAAACATATCTCTTTCTTCTGTTCTGTGCTCATTAAGATACAAGCTCGGATCATGCCAAGGGATCTGTTATTTTGTTGCTTAAAATAGAATTCTCTGTTGGATTTGAACTCAATAGTAGGAAACAGGAAGTATCTTACCTAGTACTGACTGTGTGCCAATACATTTACATACATTCAGTGATAAAATGGGCATTATTATCATCACATGACAGAGAAAGACACTGAATCCCAGAGGCATTAAGTGCAACTGGTCAAGCCATAAAGCTTCAGAATGGCAGATACAAAATTCAAACCCAGTTCTAAGCAACTCTTGAGTCTACATTCTTGATTATTAATATATTGACTATTTGGGTACCTTAAAAGGGTAAAAAAAATATATAATAAATACCCATGTAACTATTACCCATCATAAGAAATAAAACAGTGCTCCATGTACTGACCACATTTTCCTGCATTTGGTGGCTATCATTTGTATGCATGCATGTCTTTAAGGTTATATATATAAACAGTTTACATATATATAACTCTACACAGTATTATTTTTCACACAGTCATACTTATGTAAATACTATTCCTCAGCAAATATTTGAGTATCTACTCTGTGC
Source organism: Phyllostomus discolor (assembly GCF_004126475.2). Taxonomy (NCBI): domain Eukaryota; kingdom Metazoa; phylum Chordata; class Mammalia; order Chiroptera; family Phyllostomidae; genus Phyllostomus; species Phyllostomus discolor. The sequence goes on from NC_040904.2 coordinate 152,423,663, forward strand.
CAACCATTCTTTTAAGTGCAGGGAAAACAGTAGTAACATAATAAAGTCCCTGCTCTCATAAAATTTAATTCTGGAGTGGAGAGACAGACAATAAAGTATAAACAAAGCAATATATAATATACCTGGTAGTAAAAAGTAGAACAAAATAAAACATGATGAGGAATAAAGAGTGATGGGAATGTGGAAAAAGATGAAGTCCTCTTTTGTCAAGAGATATTTGAGCAGATATCTACAAGACAAGACAGGGTAATGTTGAACATTAAAACACACGCATGTGCGTGCACGCGCACACACACACACACACTCGCCACCATGGAGAATAGATGGCAATGAGCTACTCTGTTGTAAAATGTCCACATGAGAGATGATGGAAGCTCACCTTGTTGAGGAGGTAATAAGTGGTCAGATTTTGCTTGTATTTTGTTAGAAGAGAAATGGTTCTAATTTTCTTTTCTTGACTTGTCCTTCTGTTTTTGGAATCAAGATTCATTAGCCTCATAAAATGACCTGGGCAGCTTTTCTTCCACTTTTCGAACAACTTGTATCAAATAGGAACTAACCTTTCTATGAAAATTTGGTGGAACTCACTATAAAGCCATTCAGGCCTGGGATAATTTGGAGGTGGGATATTGATTTTTAAAATTCTTAATATTTTCTTCAAATTTTCACTTCTTAATTTTAGTATCTATTTTCTTTGAATAATTCCACTTCATCTAAGTTTTCAAGTTTGTTAGCATATACTTGTTTATATTATCATTGTTACATGAATTTTTTACTTCATTTTTAATGTAGACACTATACAGATGTCCCCATTTCCCCACCCTTTGCCCGCCTCCATCCAGCTGTTTGTGTTATTGTGTCTACATTTTTATCCCCTTTTTATTCTGTATCTTATTTATTTTTATATTCTTTATTTATTTGTCTGCTGTGAATGTCTTAACAAGGCATTTTAAATAACAAGGTCTGGGTTTTTTTTTAATCTTTACTAATTTTTATTATCATTGTTATCTTTATCTACCTCAGAGTTTTATATATATGAAAATATAAGTAATATTTCCTTACTTTTTGTTTTCTACATGTTCTCTAATGCTCCCCACAGTCCAACATTTTATATTGAATCTTAGCAATATATTCTCATGGCCCTAAAGCCCAAAAGTATAAAACACTGTATAGTGGAAACCTGACCTCTCATACTTGTCCCTATGTGTTCAATTCTTACCGTGGTTCTGTTGTACCATTCTTAGTTTCACGGGTGTCATTCCAGAGTTTCTTTATGCATATACTAGCTAAGGATATAAGTACAGATTCTCATTTCCCTACTTTTTAATGAGTGGGGAGACAGATGATAAAAGTTGCAGATTATAAATGCTCACCTGTAACTTTCCTTTTTATTTAACAATATAGTTTATAGGTTTTCCATAACAGTACATAAAATTCTGTCTAATTTTTTAACAGCTGCAGAATATACACATTCTGCACAGATGTCCTGGGACAGGCTTAGCGCCCATGTATTCACGCCAGAATTGCAGGAAAGGGAATCTTAAAGAAAATCACAGAGAGTAAGGCTTAGAGCCAGCAGAAAAACGATCCACCCTTCATTCTTTCTTGCATCCCTCGGACTGTTCTGAAACACAGTAGTGCATAGACTCTTAGGATCCAGCAAGATCAGCAGTGAGTTTGCTGGAAACCAGGTGGTAGTCTACTCAGTGATGTGCCTTGTGTTGGTTCACCCTACTTCCCCGAACCAACTTCTTTCCTCTTTTCTTCACTCCTGAGCTTGCATTCTCAGGTAAAGCAGCAACATATAAGCATTCGCCTCAGGCTCTATGCTCTAGAGCAGCCAGGCTAAGACTGCTGGGACCAGAAATAGCCCTTGAAAGCAGAGGCCTCAGGACAGGATTTGGAGTTGTGCTTCTCTCCAGTCTGATGCCAATAGGGACCCTGCTGCTGGTGGCAGGTGAAGGAGGCAGTAACTCTTGATGGTATTAGCAACAGGATCACTGAGGCTTTCATCTAGGGGTACCTGGGATGAAGTAGGGGGGGCAACTGAGGCTCTGGCCTGTGGTGTGGCTATAGCGCATCGCATGTCCCACGGGATGTGAGAACAATGATAAGCATAAGGATTATGGAGGAGACTGGGTCCTGTTCATGGCCTTGGGCAACCCAGATAGTCTGGGGGGCACCTTCCTGATTGCTAAACTGTTATTTTTCTGCTTCAACCCCACTTTCTATACTTTGCTTTGTGATACTCGATGAACAGCTGGCCTAGCAGCTGGTTCCCTGTTAGGTTCTTTCCCAAAAAGAACACTAGAGGGAGACTGAAAGCCTGGAGAGGAGAAGTAGCCAGCCAGCACCTTCCTGTTTTGTGTTAAGTGCCTGTCAACATCACCCCATTCAGAAGTACCATCTGCCCGCACCTGTTCTCAGAGGCCTGCATTCCTGCTACACTGAGGCTCTTCAAGCTTCTAAGTTTTAATACACCCAACCTCTTTCTTGTTGCCCATCTCTTGGAATGGCAGCTTCTATCTATGCTATTATTTCTGTGTTATCTCAATATTATCATTTAGTCTTTTCAGTCTTTTAGTATTTGTTTAATTCTTAACAATACACTGTCTCTGTTTTACAACTGGATTGAGTCAAATAAATTGAAAGGGTCATTCTTTCCAGAGATTAGGAATTTAATGTGTTCTCTTGCACATCTGGAAGCAGCTCTAATAGTTAACTTGATTGTTTGATACAACTTGGGTTCAATGGTGACATGCACTCATTGAGAAGGAGATGCAGAACTTCCCCCGCATGATGCATAGGAAGGAATTTAGAGGTTTCAGAGGATGGGATATTGGAGTGGATTTATCATAAGACACCTGTACATTAACCCCCGACCCACTCTCATTGCCTCACCCTGGATGCCTCAGAGGATCCTTTTGTCACCAGGACATGAAGCAACACATTGTTGAGACAACCATCAGTATCATAGAGAAGCTCAGTTGTCCTTATGCTCCGCAAGTCAGGCAGGGTGGTGTGCAGTACTGCCGTTGTCATGGGTCCCCATGCGTCACCCCCCATTTCCACGGGGATGCTGGGATCCCAACAAAGCAGAGCTCAGTGGCAGCAGTTACCACCTACAGACAATGGGGACACATAAGCATCACAGGTGACGAGATAATCAAAATGTTTGGCCACCAGCCACATAAATGGTATAGACATTCTAATAAAATGTTACTTGATCTTTACAACATGAAAAAAAATCTTGTCCCATATCCAAAATACTGACTTGAGTCACTACAGTGGTGAGTCAAGGCCTCTCCTGCAGCTGCAGACCTCAGTCAGTCCACAAACACAAAGCCCTTAGACTGAAGAGGAGGGTGGTTGCTTGAGAAAGGGCTCTACAAGGCCCTTTATAGAGCAGATAGGACCCTATATACCCTACAGTATATACTGGAAATTTCCCTCTAAGTTTTCCTCAGATACATGGCAGCCATTTACCATTATGACTGTGCCCTAAGGTCCAGGTGGCAAACACAAGACCCAAGGGCTGAATCCAGCCCTCCACCTTGTTTTATCTAGCAGGCACCTTGTTTCAACCTGGCGGCAGCGCTGAGTTCCTTGCCTCTAGTTAAGGAGTAGTTACATTTATACAGTCCCAAAATTATATTCGGCCCTTTGAAGGCAACCATGAGACTGATGTGGCCCCCCGGTGAAAGTGAGTTTGACACCCTTGCCCTAAGAGAAAGGAAATACTCTGACCTTGACTGATAAGCTTCTAGAGCAGTTTGTAAGAAAATGCTCAACTCCTGCAGCCACAGGGTAGACTGTGATGAAAATCAGGCCCTAATCTCATTTTAAGGGTGGCAGTGTTGCAGAGGAGGCTGACAGCAAACTTGACAGGTTTCCTACGTGAAATACAGGGCCTTGATGAGAAAGGAACGGGGTCCTGGGATCTGGAATTGAGGCATTTAGATAGGTGAGCATGAGAGTCCCCTAACGCCCAAATTCTTCTAGTCTCTCTACTTGGCAAAAGCAGACCCTTCCACTTGCTCTGGTACCTGGAGACTGTGTAGTGGTCTCACCTATAGCGGGTATCTCATAAAATGGTGCCAGCTATTAGCATACACACCACCACCCCGTTACCTGTTTAAAAATTGCCATCTGGCTGAAAACTAGGATCAGATTTCAGCACAGGCTGAATGAAGAAATAGCTCCCAGAAAGAAATAGCTTGCATGTCAAGGGGGTTGAATAATGTGAATCATATATACAGGCCTGTGCCTGAGCAACATATGGGGGACCAGATCTTTAGAACATGGGACTGGGGAGGAGTGTGGAATTCAGGGTTATGTAAGGGGTAATTTAGGGATATGGAGGCTTTTTTCTATGACTTGGGACTCAATGTTTTGGGAAAGACACCTGAACCTAGCCGTCTCAGTTAGCTGGCATGATTTTTGAAGTTTGGATATAGCAATAGTCTATGTTAAGTTAAACAGAGATGCCAGAATTTCTTTGACATGAGATTGGGAAAGGGTTCAGAAGGCTCAAAGATATGTGAGTGTTAGGGTGAGTTTACTGTGTAACACCTGGGGACCCACCACCTAACAGCCTGTGAGGGGCCTAAGGGATGCCTCCCTTCAACAGATTGTACCTGTGAAGGAATCACCAATATCTTTGAGAAGTTTCATGGTTGCTGTCTCGCATAGGCTGGAGCTGATGGTGTGAGGTGCAGCATTGAAGTGTGATCCTTGGAACTGAGGGAGATGAGGAATTAAAAATGGCAGAAGCCAGGTGGCAGCACTGGCTCGTCAGTGGCAAGATGGATCTAATTACCATAATGAGCAAGGTCAAGAGCGTAAGACAGTTTGCCCAGGACCGTTGTTGCCTGTTATCCCAATATAATTATGAATAGTGCCAGATTTCACTTGTGAAAGTGCCCTGGTTTTGACAATAAATCTTTGGTCACTCTAGTGATGGGCAGAAATAGTGGAATGACAATCAGGATGCCTTGATCGGTGGGGATCTAGGCTGATGGCTGTTAGATCATAATGTTTCTAGGGTCAAAATAGACAGTGGGCTAGGGTGTAACCTGATGGGTAGAAAAACAACAAATGCAATTTGTAAAAATGAGAGGTGGTGAGTAGTGTGCTGATGTCAGCTGTTATAAGAGGAAATTACAATTTCGCATTGATTTTCCAGACCTAAGCCAGTGCCCAGACCCAGAGCCAACCGTTTGAAAGAGAGGATGTTCACCCTTGACGACGTACCCTGCAATGTCATCACAAGTACGTATTTTTCCAAGCCTTCCCCAGAGAGTCCTGTGATTTTTTTCCAGGCTAACTTTCCACTGGAGAAAGGAGAATATTCAGACTTTTTGAGTGCCAGTGATAAAGTATAGTTTATTCAGGCTAATTGATAAATGGAATCCTGACCCAAATCACTCTTACTGTGGACCCAGTGAGACCACAGATCCATCTTGTGGTCATTTTCCTGGTCCTGAATGTGTAATAGGAAAAAAATATTCTTGGCACAAACCAAACTTTGACATTTGACCAAAGACTTGTGAAGCAAGAACTGTAATGCTAGTAAGAGCCAAGTGCAAGTCCCTGAAACTGCCACTCTCCCTTGGCAAAGAGAATAAACCAGAAGCAATACCATCCAAGAGGAACTTCAGAGATTAGTGCCACTATAACAGACTGAAAGGATGCAAGGATGGTGGTCCCCATCAGGTCATGGTTTAATTCTTGGTTCTGTAAAAAGCATAGGATAATGGAAGATAACATTGGAATATCTTAAATATGAACAGGTGGTAGTCCTAATTGCAGCTGACATGCCAAGTATGGTAGTTTTATTGGAACAGATGGTATTCAGTATCCGACTATTGATTTTTTAAAAGATTTTATTTATTTATTTTTAGAGAGAGGGGGAGGGAGGGAGAGAAATATTGATATGCGAGACAATTATCTACTAGCTTGATCTTGCATCAGGGACCTGACTCAAAACCCAGGCATGTGCCCTTACCGGGAATTGAACCGTCAGCCTTTCAGCTTGTGGGCCAATTATTGATTCTACAACTGTGTTTGCTCAATCTCAATCGGTAGAAAGGAAAAAGCAGTATACTTTTACATGGCAAGGACAAACTTACTGTCTTGACCCAGATCTGTGTCAGCTTTCTTGCTCTCTGTCATAATGTGTCCACATACTTCTAGTCATCTTGATATTTCATGGATATCACTGATCCACCAGATTGATGACGACATGCTAACTGAATCTTGTGAGTAAGAAGTAGCAAGAACCCTAAATGATTTCCTAGTATTAGAAAGTGAAAGACAAGCCCCATTGAGATTCAGGAGTTTGCCGTTTAGTAAAGTTATCTGGACTGGGAAATACTGGGATATCTCTTTCTAAGATGCAGAATATATTGTTACACCTCATACTTCTTACCACAAGAAAAAAACACTGCTTGATGGGCCTCTGGAATTTGGAGAATAGACTGTAATATAGTATATTGCTTTGACCCACTTATTGGATGACTTGGAAGGCTTCCATTTTCTAAGCGATCTAGTGCAAGAGAAGGCTCTGCAATAGGTCCAGGAGAGGATGCAAGGCATTCATGCAGCTCACGCCACGTGAACCAGTTGTTTACAGTTTTCAGTACACAAGTCTTTCATGCCTTTTTTACAGATTCATGCCTGCATGCTCTATATTTTTATGTTGAAGTGGCATTTTTATCTCAACTTCTGGTTATACATTACCGATATATGGAAATAGAATTTATTTCCAGCGCTGGCTGGTGTGGCTCAGTGGTTTGAGCTCTGGCCTGTGAACCAAAATGTCACTGGTTCATTTCCCAGTCAGGGTACATCCCTGAATTGTGGGCCAGGTAGCAGATCTTTTCTCACATGTCAATGCTTCACTTCTCTCCCTCTTTTGCCCTTCTCTCTCCCTAAAAAAAAATCCTTTTAAAAATATAATTTATTTTCAGATATTATTTTATACTCTGCAAACTTATGAAACTCACTTAGCTGACTAGATGCCATATATTGAAATTTTACCTTGTCAGATGTATTTTTTTTGTATTCCTATAAATATTTTTGAGATTTGTCCTGGGACCCAATGAATTTAGATGGAAAAGTACAAACAATTTGATCCTTTTATGATTTGTTTTACAGGCTCAGAGTAGTGCTCAATGGAATTGTTAATTACTGAGGCAACTTCCTGAGGTTATTATGTATTACCCTGTGAATTAAGTTTTTTTCCATTCTGCCTGATGGGAACAGTCACTTTGTGCATGCCCGGCAGTACTCTCTAATGCGTTTGTTTTTTATGCCTAAACTTGGATGGTTTCTTCATATCGATGAGCCAGTGACTACTGGGCTAAATACTTGAGGGGGATTCTGCAGATGTCAGCATTCTCTCTCTGTGAAGCTCTCTTGTCTGCAATCTCCGGCTGTCTTGATCTATTCAGACTCTCAGTTCAACCCCTCAACCCAACATGTGCACTAGGATTTACCACAGGTTCCCCACCTGGTGCTATGAATGTAAATTCAGGGTAGTAAGATGGGGCAAACACAGGGCTTACCTCATTTCTATTGTCTCACAGGCTTTGCTGTCTTTCACTGCTTAATGGCCATGAAATCATTGGTTCATATATTTTCCTGTTTTTGTTTGTTTGTTTGTTTGTTTGTTTTTGTGGGGGAGTTGTTTTGGGTGGAAGGGTACATCTGGTTCCTGTTACTCCATCTTGGCAGGAAATGGAAGTCTTGGAAATGAATTTTAGGGTACATTTATTATATTTTATCTGAAATTCAGGAATATTTTATAGCATAAGGATTTTCATATCCTCTGAAGTGGCAGCATCTGCTAGTTGCCTTCCCCAACACCCAAATTCCCTTTCCTACTCAGTAATGGAACACTGAAGACACACATGGCTAAAAGACACAGTTCTCATTCTCTGGTGATACCTAGGTAGCACATTTGACTAGTGCTGCTCATAAAGTTGTAGACAGTAGTGTGCTGAACCTCTGAGATGTTCCTTGGCTTATTGCTTTCCCCCACCTGGCTGCTTAGAATGCAAATGGAATGACTGGAGTACTTGTGGCCATTTTGGTATTTGTATTTCTTTAATGACTGATTGGAAAACTGTAAACAGCCTGGTTCTCAATGTTTCTGAAGAACCATCATAGCAACCTGAGTATGATATTCTTATTTTATAAAAGTCAGTTAACTTCATTGTTTTTAAAAATAATTTATTTTTAGAGAGTGGGGAAGGGAGGGAGAAAGGGAAAAAACCATTGATGTGTGAGAGAAACATCAATCAGTTGCCTCTCTCACATCTGCAACCAGGGACCTGCCCCCACAATTCGGACATGGGCCTTAACCAGGAGTCAAACCAGTGACTTTGACCTTTTGGGTTGCAGGCTGGCACTCAATCCACTGAGCCACACCAGCCAGAGCTAACTTTATTGCTTTTAAAGCAGCTGTCATTTAGAAGTTTGCTGTTTCCAAACTGAGTTATTCTGTTTCATACATCTACTTCGTCAAATACCTAGGAACCTAAACTAACACCTAGAGACAACTTCTCTTTTTTTTAAGATTTTATTTATTTATTTTTAAGAGGGAAGAGAGGGAGATAGAGATAGAGAGAGAAACATCAATGTGCAGTTGCTGGGGGTCATGGCCTGCAACCCAGGCATGTACCCTGACTGGGAATCAAACCTGCGACACTTTGGTTCACAGCCTGCACTCAATCCACTGAGCTACGCCGACCAGGGCAACAACTTCTTTTTTTTTTAATATATTTTATTGATTATGCTATTACAGTTGTCCCATTTCCCCCCTTCTCTCCCCTCCACCCTGTACCCCCTCTCCCACTCACGTTCCCCCCCTTTAGTTCATGTCCATGTGTCGTACTTATGAGTTCTTTAGCTTCTACATTTCCTGTACTATTCTCGCCCTCCCCCTATCTATTTTCAACCTACATTCTATGCTACTTATTCTCTATACCTTTTCCCCCTCTCTCCTCCTCCCACTCCCCTGCTGCTAACCCTCCATGTGCCCTCCATTTCTGTGGTTCTGTTCCTGTTCTAGTTGTTTACTTAGTTTCTTTTGGTTTTGCTTTAGGTGTGGTTGTTCATAATTGTGAGTTTGCTGTCCTTTTACTATACATGTCTTTTCTTTATCTTCTTTTCTTAGATAAGTCCCTGTAGCATTTCATAAAATGAGGGCTTGGTGATGATGGACTCCTTTAACTTGACCTTATCTGAAAAGCACTTTATCTGCCCTTCCATTCTAAATGAGAGCTTTGCTGGATAGAGCAATCTGGGATGTAGGTCCTTGTCTTTCATGACTTGGAATATTTCTTTCCAGCCCCTTCTTGCCTGTAAGGTCTCTTTGGAGAAATCAGCTGACAGTCTGATGGGAACTCCTTGTAGGTTACTGTCCCCTTATCTCTTGCTGCTTCTAGGATTCTCTCCTTCGTTTTTACCTTGGTTAATGTAATTATGATGTGCCTTGGTGTGTTTCTTCTTGGGTCCAACTTCTTTGGGGCTCTCTGAGCTTCTTGGATTTCTTGGAAGACCGTTCCCTTTGCCAGATTGGGGAAGTTCTCCTTTATTATTTGTTCAAATATGTGCTCAATTTGTTGTTTTTCCCCTTCCAATTCTGGTACCCCTATAATTCAGATATTGGAACGTTTAAAGGTGTCCTGGATGCTCTTAATCTTTTCCTCAATTTTTTGAATTCTTATTTCATCATGCTTTCCTGCTTGGTTGATTCTATCTTCCTTCTGGTCCACTGTATTGTTTTGAGACTCATATTCCTTCCTTTCACTATTGGCTCTCCTCTGTATATCTTCCTGCATCTCTTTTATGGTAACCTGCATCCTTTCATCTAATTTGCACCCAAAATCAATCAATTCCATGAGCTTTCTGATCACCAGTGTTTTGAACTGTGCATCTGATAGATTGGCTATTTCTTGGTTGCTCAAAAGGATGAGTCTTGGGGGACTGATCTGTTCTGTTGGAAACATATCTTTCCCTGTCTCTCCTTTTTTTTTTTCCGGTCTGGTCACTCTTGTTACGGTGGGGGGCGGAGCCTTAGGTGTTCACCGGGGCTGGGCACCCCAGTCGCTAGATTGTGACGTTATATGTTGGGGGGGGCGGGAGCGGGGACGGGAGGGAACAATGGTGGTAGTTCTGTTCTCCTGGGCTCAGACCCTTCTCTGGGATCCTGGGCTGTGAGCTCTGCCCTGGTCCACAATCACTGCCTCGCTGGGTCCGCCAGCCACAGCTTGCGTACTCAGGGATCACCGCTGCGTTCTTGTGCCCCTGATAGCTGTCGCGCCGATTTCGCGCCAAGTTTTCCCCGACCTCCACGCGCTGCCGACCCTCACCAGCCCCACGCCTGCCTGGCTCGTCTTCTCCTACCAGTCTGGATGTACAGGTCTACTTCAACTTCTTGGCTGTTCGACTTCCATTCAAATAAATCCTCTGTCAGTTCTGGGTGTTATTCTGTCTGTAAATTATTGTTGTTCTAATCTTGGTTGTGCGAGGAGGTATGGTGCGTCCACCTATTCCCCCATCTTGCTGGAAGTCAGGGCAACAACTTCTAAAAAGACAATTTTGAGGTAGGGGAAATTTACCTGTGGTGATTCAGGCTCACCCTTTGGTGTCTTTTCTCTACCTTCCTACCATTCTTGTATGCTCAGTGTTTTTATACTCTAGATCTCTCCATTATAAAAACCTGCTTTCAAGGGAAAAGCCAACATTCATTTATTAGGGTTATTTTCATGCAAAGAGAGATCAGTGCGTTCACCTAAAGAAGTCAAGTTCTAATAGTGTTTTGTTCGGTAAGTAGAGAGACATTTTTAAAAATTACCAGGATTTTTCTTTTGAGATATGGGGGTGGCTCTTGAAATTTTATCTGTATAGGAGCCTGCACTCAAGTGAGAAAGATGGATAGATAGGTTCAGCTAATGAGCAGATTTTTTACACATGCTTTAGACAGGCAATATGCAAATATATGGCTCATCAACATGCCTCCATCTTGAATTCAGAACTAAAGAGTAACATCTGGTGGAAAGCCCGTTACTTACTTTTCATTTTCATTCAAACTCTTCTCCAAAACTATACAATTTGGGCATATATCATGATCAGAGTTTCTCCTTCTCTCTAGTCTGCTCTGGGAAGCTGGTATGTTGCCAGGAATAGACTTAGTTCACCAGACATCCACATCCAGTTGAACAATTTACATGTAACCAATCACAACAGGCAGAGAAACAGGTGTTACCTAGTATGTCTTTCTTTTACAGGCCTCTGAATTCTTTTATTTATCCAATTTCTCAATATCATCTTTACATTTTTATTTTGAATATAGTTCTCTGAGCTTATGAGCAGGAAAAAAGATCTATAAAGTATGAATATTATTTTTATCAAATTTCTTTTTCTCTGCTCTAACAGCAATTGTTTACTATATGCTGGGGAAAAAAAGTACAGGGATGAAAAGATTATTTCTTTCCCCTCCTTGTGGGATTTATATAAGACTGTAATTTTGTGGGGTTGGCAGAGACTCCCTGAGAAGTTCTTAGCTATGGGGATATGTGTAATTCTTGGATCTTGTAAACAAACTCATTCATAACTCATGTATACAATTTAGTAGGACTGCCAAGGAATGCTTGCCTGAATTTATGTGTACAAATGACATACATAACACAATTTCTTAAAGAAGGAAAATGCACTTCAAATTTTATGTTCTCACTTTCTTGCTAAGTGGGAAACAACATGGGAAAGGGAGCTATCAAAAAATTGTAATGTAGATTGCAAAGTAAGTTGTCGTCGAAATATTGTTAACATATACTATTAATTCATCTATGAAACACTCATTTGTTAAGTGCACTTGCTCTTTTTTTCTTCTCAGAATACTCTTCTTCAAGGTCTTTGCATAGCTAGTTCATTCTCATCCTTCAGTTATGAGCTTGAAGCCTACCTACTTAGAGAGAACTTCCCTTGCTAACCTATCTATAGTAGCTCTTTATCCCGTTACTGTTTATCTCCTTACCTGTTTTATTTCCATTAAAAATTTATCACAGTCTGTTAAGATATTGTTTGTTTACATTTCTACTTATTTAATATCTATCCCCTCTAAAATTGAACATTACAAGGATAGGGATTTTTAAATAATCTTGTTCATCTCTGTAATCTAAAGCTAGCAAGGAGGCTGGTATCCAGCATAGTCTCAGTAAAATGTAGTTGGATAAGTTGTATGAGTGAACATAGAGCGAGGTCCTAACTATGTGCCAGGTATCACCTAGCTAAAAGCCCTGAATTCATGCAAAGTCTTGTAGGTAAGAGAGACTTGTAAACAGTAAATATCAACAATATAATGAATTTTACAGGGGTGTGTGTAGGATGTTTTGAGAGCATAAAGATGGATCACTTAACTCAGGGTTTCTAAACCTCAGCCCCACTGATGTTTTGAGCCACGTAAGTCTTTGTTACAAGGGCCAATCCTGTGTATTGTAGGCTGTTTGGCAGCATCCATGGTTTCTACACCAAGATGCCTGTTGTAGCACCTTTTCCCTGAGTTGTGACAACTACAGATTCCTCTAGACATTGCCAAATGTTCCTGGGAACAGTATTGTGCTAGGCTGATAATCACTGATCTAACTCAATCCATATGGTAAAGTTTAAAGAAGTTTAAATTAATTTTCTTGTTTATCTGCCCATAACGAAGAATTTGAAAGGCATATAAGCAAAGAAAAAAATTCCATAATCTTACCTGATTACTACCACTCAGGGTAATCATTACTTTAACATATTGAACATGCTTTTTTCAACTAATTTAACTCTGTAATTTTCCATTTCCATAGATAAGATCACATACATTCAATATTGTGTGATATAATTTGGACCAACATCACTCTTCTGTAATTAAAAAAAAACCTCATGGAAATTAGTGCAATGATTACAACTCTGTAATACATTATATATAAATATAGTATTTATTTAACTATATAATATTCCACGGTGTGATTATATCATAATCAATATAACTATTCCCTTAACATTAGATATTTAGATGTTTTTAATTCTTCCAAAGTACATAACAACTTACTCTACCACCTGTGGCACATAAAATTGCAGAATTTACTTTAACCTCACTAATATAACTACAATATTTTAAATGTTTGCTAATCTCCCTAATATTACTGTAGTCTTTAAAAATGTTTGCTAATTTGGAGGACAAAAAGTGTCTTGCTTTTGTACAAATTCACATTTAAAAAATTTATTTGCATTAGTTATTACTATCTTTTATACATTTATGCAAAGGGATCTTGTGTTTTCCTTAGCTATTTCTAAGAGTACTTCCTATGTTAAATGTCAAACTTTTGGCCATATATTGCAGATTTTTAAAATTTTACTTAATATTAAATATGGTTTATAGTATTTTTAAGAAACAATAGTCAGTTTTAAAATATTTAACTGTTTTGTTCTTACGATTTTTCCATTGATTTCAAACTTAAAAATCCTCTGTATCTAGAGGGTCAGATAAATATTTATATTTGCTTCTGTTTTAAAAAAGTTGTATTATATACACGTTTCACTCTGTTACTCCCGGAATTTATTTTGTTATATAGCTTAAGATTAAGCTAAACCTTAATATTCTTTCAATAAGCTGGCCAAGTGTCCATGAAATTTTTTTCTCCAGGGATGATTTTGTTTTAACTTTTCTAAATGCTTTATTTATTTTTTAAATTATATTTTATTGATTATGCTATTATAGTTGACCCCATTTACCCCCTTTGCCCCTCTCCACCCAGCAATGCCCACTCCCTCAGACAATCTCCCTACCATTGTTCATATTCATGGGTCATATATATAAGTTCTTTGGCTACTCCATTTCCTATACTGTATTTACATCCCCAAGGTTGTTCTGTAACTACCTATTTGTACTACTTAATCCAATCACCTCTTCACCCATTCTCCCACATCTTCCTCCCATCTGGCAACCATCAAAATGCTCTCCATATCCATGATTCTGACTCCAATCTTCCTGTTTGTTTAGTTGTTTTTTTTAGATTCAATTATGGGTAGATATATATTTATTGCCATTTTATTGTTCATAGTTTTGATCTTTTTCTTCAGCAAGTTATCTTTAATATTTCATATAAAAATGGTTTGGTGATAATGAACGCCTACAGTGTTTTCCCATCTGGGAAGATCTTAATCAGACCTTCAATTCTAAATGATAGCTTTGCTGGGTAGAGCAATCTTGGCTGTTGGTCCCTTCTCTTCATGACTTTGAATATTTCTTGTCAGTCCCTTCTAGTCTGCAAAATTTTTTTTGAGAAATCAGTTGACAGTCTTATAGAACTCCCCTGTAGATAACTAACTTCTTTTGTCTTGCTGCTTTTAAAATTCTCTCTTTATCTTTGACCCTTGGAATTTTAATTATGATGCATCTTAGAATAGGCCTCTTTGCATCCATCTTGTTTGAGACCCTCTGAGCTTCCTGGACTTGCATATCTATTTCCTTCACCAAATTAGGAAAATTTTCCTTCATTATTTTTTCAAATAGATTCCCAATTTCTTGCATTTTCTCTTCTTCTTCTCACATCCCTATGATGGGAATGTTGGAATGCCTGAAGTTGTCCCAAAGGCTGCTTACACTACCCTTGTTTTTTTTTAAATTTTATTTATTTATTTTTAGAGAAGGGAAGGGAGGGAGAAAGAGAGGGAGAGAAATATCAATGTGTGGTTTCCTCTCAAGCGCCCCCAGCTGGGGACCTGGCCCACAACCCAGTCATGTACCCTGACTGGGGATCAAACCAGCAATCCTTTTGGTTCACAGTCTGGTGTTCAATCCACTGAGTCATGCCAGCCAGGGATTATTCTTGTTTTTTTTGGATTCTTTTTTCTTCTTGTGGTTCTGATTTTTATTTGTTTGTTTGTTTCCTTATGTTCCAAATCATTGACTTAGTTCTAAGTTTCATCCACTTTACTGTTGTTTCCCTGTAAATTGTTCTGTATTTTAATTTGTGTATCCTTCATTTCTGATTGGATTTTTATGCTGCTGAGGTCCTCATTAAGTTCTTTGAACATCCTTATAGTCAGTACTTTGAACTCTGCATCTGATAGCTTATCTTCATTTTGTTTAGTTCTTTGTCTGTGTTTTGTACTGTTCTTTCATTTGGGCATGTTTATTTGTCTCCTCATTTTGGTAGCCTCCTGTATTTGTTTCCATGTATTAGGTAGAGCTGCTATGACTGCCTGTCTGGGTAGTGTGGTCTAAAGTAGTAGGTATCCTACTACTGTAGGATGTGCCTACCCATTGGCACAGCCTCCCGTATTATGCAAGTTGTGTATTCGAGTTACACCCTTGTGTGAGCTGAGATGTTCCTCCTCTTATATTTGAGACTTGATTGCTGTTGGCAGATCAATTAGAGGGATTTACCCAGACCAGTCAGCTGCAAGGATTGGCTGAGACCACTGACCACCAACCTCTGCCCTCTGTGGAAAATCAGCTGTGCAGGGGCAGGGTGGTGGTGCTCTGATGTGGTCTGTAGCTGTCCACTGGTTTCATAGGTTCTGGGGTTTCCTGGGTGGTGCAGGCCAAGGTGCATTTTTTTTTTGTTTGAAAGATGGGAGGGGGGTGTAGGGAAATGGGTGAAGAGGTAAGGGGATTAAGAAGTACAAATAAGTGGTTACAGAATAGCCATGGGGGTGTAAAATACAGTATAGGAAATGGAGTAGCCAAACAACTTATATGTATGACCTATGGACATAAACAATGGTGGGGAGATTGCCTGAGGTTGTGAGGGGCACTAGGGGGAGAGGTGCCAAGGGGAGAAATGGGGACAACTGTAATACCATAATCAATAAAATATAATTTAAAAAATAATTATACTTCTTTGTCTCCAATCTGAATGACATTTCTTTATCTTGCTTTATAGCACTGGCTAAGACCTCCAATACAATATTGAATAGAAGTAGTGAAATTGGACATAGTTGCCTTGTTCCAAGGACACAGCTGTAGAAATGGCTTCTAATAATAAAATAGAACAATTATTTTTTCACAATTTACTCAGCCTTAAAAATATGCCAGCAGACATTCTTCTATGTACTCTGTATGTATCAGCTCATTAGTCCCCACAACAGCTCTTTCCGTGTCATTATCATTCCCATTTTGCAAATAAATCAAGCTACAGAGAGGTTAACTAATTTGCTCATGATTACACAGCTAATAAGTAGGGGTGTACCATTTTTTATCCCCACCGTGAATATGTGAGAATTCTACATCTTTGCCAACACTTGATATAGTCACTCTTTTTAATTATCAGCATCGCATTGTCATTTTAATTTGTAGAAGTGTCTCATAGTCATTATTATGTGGAAAGCAAGGATTTGGACTGACTTGAGAATTGGCCCTTACCATTTCATTTCATCATCGTAGAGTAGCAGAGCAATAGTAGAGCAAGGGTTTCTCAAGAGAAGACTTGGGTTTGAATTTTGTCTCTGCGCTGGTTCACTTCAGGTTGCTCATTTAAATAGGTAATAATACTTATATCACAGGGGAATTAGGAGCTTTAAATGAATTTTATGTAAGAAAGTATGCAGCACATCATTGGTGCTAAAGTTGTTTTTTTTTTTTTTACTTTTTTAAACTATTTTAAGTTTAATGTTGTTTTTCTTTGCTAGACTCAAAATGCACACAATTCTCCCTTATTCTCCATTGATTTATGCTCCATCTTCTACTTTTGGCATATTCCCCACCCCAAAGTAATATTAGTTAACACCAGCTTGAGCAGACAGCACACGTGGCAAAAATGGATACTCTAAAAAGAGCACAGTCATCAGATTTATGTCCATCAAAGTTGCAAATAGTTTAGTGTTTTATGTAAATTTTGTGCAAGACACTGTAAAAACATTTTTGTTATTTTGATAAAGGGTAACTCCAAGGTTTAACAATAATAGTTTTAGTGATATTAGGTATAGTGAATGGAAAAGAGGCCATATGCCAAGTAATTAAAATGATGGGTTCTGAAAGCAGAGTTTGTGTTTAAATCCTACCCCAGCCCTACTTGTTAACTATGGAACTTTGGACAAGCTATTCAATCTTTCTATATTTCGGTTTCTTCATCAATTAATGAGGACATTATTAACTCTTAACCCTTTGGATTTTAATGAGAATTAATGTGGTTTACAATAGGCGTTAAATAAGAGTTTACTTTTGCAACTTTTTAAAACTCATAAAACACAAAAACTTTAAATTTATGTCCACCTCTTAAAATTTTGTTTATTGATTGATTTTTTGAGAGAGAGAGGGAGAGGAACATTGATTTATTGTTCCACTTATTTATGCATTCATTGGTTGACTCTTATGTGTGCTCCAACTAGGGATCAAACCCCCAACCTTGGCATATTTGGTCGATGCTCAAACCAACTGAGCTATTCAGTGAGGGCAATCTTTTTTAAAAATTGAATTTATTGGGGTGACATTGATTATAAATTATATAGATTTCAGAGGTACAATTCTACAATACATAATCTGTATATTGTATTTTGTATTTACACCCCAAGTCAAGTTTCCTTCTATCACCATTAATACTCCTTTTACCCTCTTCTACCTCCTCAAACCCCCCTTTCTCTCTGGTAATCATCATACTGTTGTCTGTCTATTGTCTTATTTGTTAACAGCATCATAATATTAGTAACTACACAAATTATAATACTCTCATTGTTAATATTCTCTGCTTGTCTTTTTCCAAGCATGCCTCAGTTTTGCTTGAGTTTATTCTATAATTTTGTCCTGCTGGTTACCTTCTGGTTATGAAGCAGCCAGATTTGCCTGTATATTAGAAATAAGAGAAATATAAGGCTTCATGTTGTCTATAAGCCTGTGCAGCATAAAAAAAGCTGATGGTACTTGGGTTGACTAAAGATTTAGGTCAGCAATGAAAAGAGAGAATTCATGCTGACTTTATAAAGTTGCAAATCAAGGAACTGTAGTTGGCTTGTTTTTTCCTTACAACAAATTCACTTGTGTGGTAAGATTGGTACAATACACTCTACATTCCTCTTACCTAGCCCCACAAAAATACTGAGGTCTGTCCAGAAAGTTTCAAGCCATGTAGAATGTAAAATAGAGACATTCATTGAAGAAGGTAGAAGATACAAGAAACATTGTACATAGGACAATGATGTGTCAGCCCTCTTCAAAGTAGGCACCTTGGGACCTCACACCATTCTTTCAGTCACCATCAGCTGCCCCGTCATATTTTCCTGAATCTCATCAGGGTCTGAAATCTCTTTCCTTTCAAAGGTGATTTTATTTTTGGGAAAAGCCAGGAGTGGTAGGGTGACAAATCTGGGCTATACGGGGGCTGAGTCACCTGGGTAATTTGTTTCACAAAAAACTCTGCAGGAAATATGATCCATGAGTGGGCCTGTTGTCGTGATAAAGCTGCCAATCACCAGTTGCCCATAGCTGCAGCTGTTTTTGTTATATTGTATCTCTCAACCGAAGAACATTGAGTTAGTACTCCTTATTAATTGTTTGGCTTGGAGGGGTGTAGTAGTCGTGAAGGACAACATCTTCCCAATCAAAATACACAGTTAACATGGTCTTCATCTTGCTGCAACATTGTCACACCTTATTCAGGTATGGAGAACCAGATGACTTCCTTTGGAATAACTAGCCTTCATTTCAGGATCATAGCCATATACTAATGATTTGTCTCCCATTATAACCTCTTTGAGGAAATCTGGTTCATTGGTAGCAATCTGAATCAAGTTACTAGCAACTGCAGCACAATGTTCCTTCTGCTCTGGTAGCAGAAGCCATGGAATGCATTTGGCCACAACATGTGCCAAGATCTTGAGTCAAAATCTCAGACACAGTAGTTTTTGGAATCCCTAGATCAGCTTCTAGTTCTCACACTGTCACTGATCTTTGTTGATTACAGCTCGTACATTTTCAACATTTCAGGTGTTCTGCTTGTTGTAGGCCTTCCAGAATGTGGATCACTTTCAACAGGTTCTCAACCGTCTTTGAAGCACTTGTGCCACATTTTTATTTGTGCTCCACTCATTGCATCATCCCTGAATCATCTGAATAGTTTCTGTGGAGGAATGTTCAAGCTTAATGCAAATTTGATGCAGATTCATTGCTCTACTCACTAAATCATTTTGAATGAGATGTCCACATAGCACGCATGCTCACTCAATGGCATCTACCGCCCCCACTGACTAGTACAGTGAAGTAATCATTGTTCACACATGCACATTCCAGTCCACTCTCTTTGGCTGCTGGGTCACATCAATGTCATGCAAACCATTCTTGTTATATTAACAATGACTGGACTTTTACAGACAGACTTTTCCTTTTAAAAAATTTCTTTCTTACTTTAACCTTTTCTTACCCAATTGCCTCTTTGCATTTCTTTATGAATCCTAAACATTTGTTTGTCCAGGTACTATTTGATTTTTCCCAATGATTTGACTATGTCACTTGGATAAAGAAGCAAACACTTTTCAGTACTCTGATAGCATGTCAAATTATTTTTAAAAAGCTAACTGGCCCTGGCTGGCATAGCTCAGTGGATTGAGTGCAGGCTGCGAACCAAAGCATCGCAGGTTCGATTCCCAGTCAGGGCACATGCCTGGGTTGCAGGCCACGGCCCCCAGCAACCGCACATTGATGTTTCTCTCTCTTTCTCTCTCCCTTCCCTCTCTAAAAATAAATAAATAAAATTTAAAAAAGCAAACTAAAAATTGGTAAAAGAAAAAAAAACAGTAGGTACAGCAGTATTTCCAAGGCTTAACAACTCTAAGTTATAAGAATGCAGAAAGTTGATTTGATTATATTAGTGCCCACCAGGATATTCTTGATAAATAATTTACAACTAACTTGCTTGTTTAAAAGATTAAAAATGGATTTGAAGGGCCATTTTCACTCAATCTGCCTATTGTTGATCTTAGCAGAAAGGACAATAATGAAACATCTCTTAAGAGATTATACTCCAAAGGAGGAATTTTGGGTGCTGGAATAAGGCCAGTGTTTGTCCAGTACTATGAAAAGGTTTCCAATGCTGAACAATAGTGTTGCAACTGTTCCTAATTTCCCTTTTGATGTGTTTGGTGTAAAATCACTCTCCATGTTTTCAGCTAAAAGATGTGTGCATCTGCCTCTCAAAGATTAAACTGTGTCTGTTGACAAGAAATAGGCATTGGGGAAGCATATTTGTTGTGAAAAGGAGTGGATTCTTATGCCAGGAGTTAAGGGATAACAATATTTTTAGGGAATAGCAAGAAGAATGAAAATCAATGGCATTCTTCTGCTTTGTGTTAAGCTATAAAGTAAATTTTTGCTGTACAAAATTAATCTTAGGCAATTGGATGCATTGATTAATAGAGGTGGACATACAATCAAGGGAAATCTATTCTCCTGATCCACTAACTTACCTAGAGCTATAATAGTAGTAAAACAATATTTAATCCAAAACCATATACTGACTCCAAACAACCACTAAGCTCTTATCATACATGTGTTCCACAAGGGATATTTCATTGTTTTCTTTTTAGTCCCAGCTATGGTTCCTATGTAATCACAATCAAAGAAGACAAATAACAAAAAAAAATTAGTTAACAGGACATTTCAATTAATAATTACTCTTACATCTTGTGTGCTTTTAAAATTATTCAGTAATGTACATAATTTAATTTGTCTTAAATTTTGAGTTTTTTGCTATTTCTCATTATGTATCACCTTGATTTTCCCCTGTATTCTAATTATAGAGGAAAAGATAAGCTCTGGAAGAATGATCTGGAATGTTATTGATACTTTTAAATATAATAATTAGAAAATAATTATATCTAGAAGTAATTTGTTAATTATATATAGGTATTAATAAACAAAATTTAATATTTCATCATTAAGAAGACTCGAATGTCTTCCTATGGGGGTAAGAGACAAACAAAATTAAGGGCAGGAGATGTCTACATATAAAAATAGAGCCACTTGTGGACAAACACACTGACATACTATTTAAATACTTATATTTCAGAATTATGCAAGCAAGAAAAACATTCCCAACATTTATTTAAAACATACGTAACTCAATGGGATAACAAAGAATCAGGAATGTAAATTCTGAAGAGAATGTGATCAAAGTTTTTCAAATGTGAAGGGTCTCTCAAGTAATGCTTTTTCTGTTTAATTTCCTTAAAAACTATGGACATTGTATTAAAAATGAGATATATAGCTTTGTGCAGTGGCACTATCATAGCCAATGTTGTTTATATGAGGCACGATTATTGCCAATTGAAAAATGAGATATATATTTTTTATTGTCATTGTTAAAACTAAACATTATTATTCTCAAAATGCAATTTAAAAATTAAATGCCAGAACTTCCAGTCAAGATGGAGGCAAAGGTAAACATGCTTCGCCTCCTCGTGCAACCATAGAAAGAATTACAACCAGATTTCAAAATGAGTAACACTCAGAACCATCAGAAAATTGAGCTGTCTGGAAGTCTGACAACCAAGGATTTAAAGAAGACACAACATCCAGATGAGTAGGAGGGGCAGAGTCACAGAGACGGGTGAAAAGGTGGTGTGGTGTGGAAAGGTAGCAGAATGGGTGGGAGGGATAGCTTCAAAGTGAGCAATCCCAGCCCCAGGCCAGACCACACAGCCCAGGGTTCCAGCACTGGGAAGATAGATCCCTGTTACCTCTGGCTGTCAAAACCAGAGGGGGTTGAGGTAGTGAAAGAAACTTCTGGATTTTCACCACTTAAAGGGCCAGCACAGTCTTAGAACATACCCAAACCCATGTATTCCTGGATTCACCACTGGGGCTGCAGCTGGAAGGGTGTCAGTCACACACAGGAAGGAGGTGAAGTGACTGGAAATTGGGCAAGTGCCAAGGGAACTGCCAGAACCCAGGCAGTGGCATTTTCCCCTCTCCAAGCCCTCCCCACACAGTCACAAAGCAGTGAAGCAGGTGTGCTGCCCTGGCAATTACCTATGGCTCCACCCCACACAATTTACATATGTCTATTCGACATAGGCCATGCTACTAAGACAGAGAGTAAAAGCAGCTCTACCAAATACACAGAAACAAACACAGGGCAGCTACTAAACTGAGGAATCAAAGAAATATGGCCCAAATTAAAGAATAGAACAAAACTCCAGAAAAATAACTAAGCAAAATGGAGGTAGCCAACCTACCAGATGCAGTTTAAAACACTGGTCATAAGGATGCTCAGAGAATTCCTTGGGCATGGCAAAAATATAATAATAATAAGAGAAGAAATGGAAGTTACACTAAGTAAAATAAAGAATAATCCACAGGAAACCAACAAAGAAGGGAAGGAAGCTGGTTTTCAAAACAATGAGTTGGAACACAAGGAAGAATTAAATATTTAACCAGAACAAAAGGAAGGAACAAGAATTCAAAATAATGAGGATAAGCTTAAGGAGCCTCTGGGACATCTCCAAATGTGCCAACATCCAAACCATGGTGATGCCAGAAGGAAAAGAGGAACAGCAAGAAATGGAAAACTTATTTGAAAAAATAATGATAGAAAACTTCCCTAATTTGTCAAAGGAAATAGACACACAAGTCCAAGAAGCACAAAGAGTCCCAAACAATCTGGACCCAAAGAGGACCATTCCAAGATATACCATAGTTAAAACACCAAAGGTTAAAGAGAAAGAGAATCGTAAAAGCAGCAAGGGAAAAGCAGAGAATTACTTACAAAGGAGTTTGCATAAGACTATCAGCAGATTTTT
Organism: Phyllostomus discolor; assembly: GCF_004126475.2. Taxonomy (NCBI): domain Eukaryota; kingdom Metazoa; phylum Chordata; class Mammalia; order Chiroptera; family Phyllostomidae; genus Phyllostomus; species Phyllostomus discolor. The sequence goes on from NC_040904.2 coordinate 152,446,445, forward strand.
TAAAAGAAACTTTGCAGGCAAGAAGGGGCTTGCAAGAAGTATTCAAAGTCATGAGAAGAAAGTACCTACAACCTAGATTACTCTATCTAACAAAGCTATCATTTAGAATGGAAGGGCAGATAAAGTGCTTCCCAGACAAGGTGAAGCCAAAGGAGTTCATCAACATCAAGCCATTATTGTAAGATATGTTAAAGGGTCTTACTTAAGAAAAAGAAGAGATCAACAGTATGAACATTAAAAATGCAACAAATTCACCCTGGCTGGTGTTGCTCAGTGGACTGTGTGCCAGCCTGCAAACTGAAAAATCACTAGTTCGATTCCCACCTGGGCTGAGGTGCAGACCAGGTCCCTGGGTAGGGGTGTGCGAGAGGCAACCCACTGACGTTTCTTTCACATCAGTGTTTCTCTCCCTCTGTTTCTCTTTCCCTTACCTTCTCTAAATAAATGATTCATAGATAGATAGATGATAGATAGATAGATAGATAGATAGATAGAAATGAGTTGACAACTTTCAACAACTGAATCTGAAAACAAACAAACAAAAAACTATGCAAACAACTAGGACAGGATCAGAACCATAGATATGGAGATCATTTTGAGGGTTATCAGCTGGAAGGAGGAAGGGGGAGAATGAAGAAATGATGCAGAGATTAAGAAGCATAAATGGTAGGAACAAAACAGAGAGGGGGAAGTTAAGAATAGCATAGGAAATGGAGAAGCCAGAGAACTTACACCCATAACCCACAGACATGAACTAAGGGGGAGTTGCTGGGGGTAAGTGGGTTACCAGGGAGAGGGGGGCAAACAGGGAAAACCTGGGGCAACTATAATAGCATAGTCAATAAAATATAGTTAAAACATAAATACCAAAGATCAAACAAATTAAATTACATAATTAAGTTTGGGATCACAGTGTGGATAGGTGGCAGAATACATTCTGGAACACATTTTTGTTTTTAGAGGGGAATATTTCCTTTTATTAGTATTAAGTATTTTTTTCTTTTACCCTTTCATGTTGTTCACCATGCTAAATATGATTTGCATATTGCTATATCAGTTTATTTATGTTGATATTTATCATAATATATATTCTCTTAAGCATTTTATCCATTTTTTCTTTTTCTGCAGTGATTCTGGGAAAAACACATAGGAGGATTTATTTTTATGAAGTATGAAAGTGTCTTTTAGAAGATAAGTTTGATGCTTCATATATTTTATGATTACTGATATATTTGTTCTTGTATCTGCCATATTTCTTTTATGTTTTTGTCCATTATACTTTGCTTATTTTTCCTTGTTTTCTTTTCCTGGTTTTTCTCAGCTAATCAAGGATTTGTTTTCCCTTTCTCCTCTACTCATTTAGAAATTATGTATGCTATTTCTTTCTTTTATTTCTTTATTTTTATTGTTGACCCTTGCAATTTTTAACACTAATACATATCTTTTTTTTACAAAGTCCAAAGTTAATTAGTATTTTTCTCCTCCTCCTGAAGAAAAGAATAACCTTACCACACTTTAATTTTCTTTAAACATTTTCCCAATTTCCATGTAATTTTTGTATAAAATTTTAGACATGTCTTGTTACCAAACAAAAAAATATCATGTTTTTGTTTATAAACAACATTCATTTTTATTTCCATTATGGTTTCCTGATTTTTGTTCACTTTTGATTTTTACACATCACCACTCCCTCTAATTGTGTAAATTTATTTAGTTGAAATAGACTTTCAAAATTATTCTAACAGTGGATTTTATTTTAGGAGTGTGAGTAGCTCTAAAATATCCTTATAAATTATAACTTGACTAGCTTTAGAATTACAGCACAGTTATTTTTCCTCGGAAAACCCTATAGATATCAATCTACTTTCTTAGGCATCTATTTTTACTGAAAATAGTATACAGTTCATCTGATTCTTATTATGTGGGATTTTCTCTTTATCTTAATATTCTACAATACTATAATGTATTTAGGGGTGATTTTTTTAAAGTATATTTACCCCATTTGACATGGGGTGGAATCTATTAGTCTGAGGACTTTGTCTTTCTTTGGTTCTGAGGAATCCCAGGCATTAGCTACTGCACCTGTGTCCTCCATGCCTCTTTGGGAGCTCCTTTCAGATCTGCCAATCCCACAGCTTCAGCCACTAGCAACTGCATTTTTCTGGCCTTGTTTGTTTTGCCATTTTTATGGTAGTATCTTCATTTCTAGACCACATATTTCCCCTTCATGTTTTTGAGTGTTGCCTTGCACTTTTAAATTTATAAAATATATTTACCTGTAATTTCAGTGTATATTTTAGCTGAAGATGGGAGTTTTAGCATTGGTTCCATTTGCCATCCTAACCTGAAAGCCAACAGGACTTATTAAAAAGAGAAAATAAAACAATGGATACTTGATAATAGAAGTATGCTAAACTTATGTAACCACACAATCAACATTTCTTTCTCTGCCACAAAATAAGAAGACTAAATTTTAGATAAGTTACTCTAACAGTTATTATTGAGTTACATGAGACTAATCCCATAGGTCACTTCTATCTACTCTTTCTTTAAACTTATATTTTATTGATTATACTATTACAGTTATCCCATTGTTTCCTTCTTTGCCCCCTCCACCCAGCACTCCCTACTCCCTCAGGCAATTCCACATCATTGTTCATGTCCATGGGTTGTGCATAAGTTCTTTGGCTACTCCATTTCCTGTACTGTACTTTACATCCCCATGGCTATACTGTAACTACCTATTTGTACTTAACCCCCTCACTTCTTCACCCTTTCCCCCATACCCCCTACCATCTGGCAACCATCAAATGTTCTCTATATCCATGATTCTCTCTCTATTCTTGTTTGCTTAGTTTGTTTTTTAGATTCAATTGTTGATAGATATGTATTTTTTGCCATTTTATTGTTTATAGTTATGATCTCCTTTTAGTTAAATAAGTTCCCTTTAACAAGAAAAAGAGCATTAGATGGGAATCCATCCAATTCCCCCCAAGCAAGAAGTTTCCATAATAAAATTCTATTTCCCCTGCAGTTTATACCCCTTCCTGTATCTGCTGAGGAAGAAAAAGAGCATCACCCCAGACAACTGGCCAGTGGAATGGTGTAGCTCTGTAGAAGAGAAACACAGCAAGAAATGGCATTTGGTGCAGCAAAAAGTGAGAAACAGGAAAAGCACATAGACCAGAGGAGGAAAATACTTGCCATTTCACATGTCATAGCCAGGAGAAAGACTTTTGAGTTGTTATTACCTTATGTTCAGATCCTACCAGTTAGGCTGGTGGTAGCAGTAGCTATTGTCTTGACAACCTACAGATGCTACTAGAGTTCTCCAAATTATGAGGCACTTACATTATCAACAACAGAGCCTAAAGGAAGCAATTTATAGTGTTTTCATTTACTTTTAAAATGTAAACATTCTTCTGACATTCTCTCATGGACACTGTGCTCCCAAATTGTTACTTGTGTTTGCCTCAATGTCTTGAGGCCAGCTTAAATAACTGAATAACTCCCAGATAGAAATAAGCTATCCAGAAACAGAGAAGTAGTCTGAGTAGACAGAGAAATATGACTGGCCTGAATCCCAGAGAGGAGTCGGTGACAGACCTTAGAATGAAGCTCATAGCCCTTAAACCCTTCCCATCTCCCAACCCTGAGACAGCCGTCCTGCACATAAGACCAATGTATCATTCTACCTAAATACATTTTTTAAAATGACCCCCAAAGTCCATAAAGCTAATCTCCCCAAAGAGGATCTTTTTTAAAAAGAAAAATGTCTGATTTTTTTTTCTGATCTTTTCTTCAGATTATTTTCCAATGGTAATTAAACTAATGTCCCTGACTACTGTGAGTAAGGTACACATATAAAATTCCAGAAAGATAATTCTTGTTAGGATACAGGAAGTCATGGAATGAAATGTAAAACCCAAGACATTACTCTAGTCTAATGTCTACACAGATGAAAAATTAAAAAGCTTAATATAATAGAGAGTTGAAATGACGTATCCAAGGTCATACAATTTGTGGGCAGAACCAAGAATAGAAAATCTGATCTCCTAACTTCCAGAGCAGCACTCCTTCTATTATATTGCACTGAATATGATGAGTTCCTCCCTTAACACAACTGACAGAGTCTGATGGATTGTTAGGTAGGTTGGAGTGAGTAATTTGCTGTAGCAGCCATCTTCTTCCAGTTATTGCCATAAGTGGAACAGAATGTCTGACTTTTGTTATGTGAAAGTAGCATAGTATAAATAAACTTTCACTTAACATTCTACAATACCTATTTTCTTTACGGCATGTAATTTTATAATCTTAAAGTTCAGATTGCTAGGAACTAGAGTATCAAATAATGAGTGAATTTGAATGCCACTTCTGATAAGGCAAAGAGAAAATCCATGATCAAACCTAATATTACTATCTCTAACTGACCTTCAGTAGCAGCAGAGAAGTCAACCCCACTTGGGAGATGCTTCTTTGACAGCAGGAGCTCAGGCTTGCAGGAGTTCGAATCTTTGGGCTGATTAAGATCCTGGGGATGTTTCTTTACAGCTAATATATCACTTCTTGAAGATTATCAACAGGTCACAGATACTCGACCTATCAAAGCCATTCATCATTTGAGCTCCTATTGTTTTTCCACTGCTCACCTCCAGTAAACATTTTAAAGAAACAGATTTATCTCTTACTTTCCACTGTGATCACCTGATGAGTCATGGCACATCAAGAAAGGAAAGATGTCAAGAATGTTTAATCAGCAGCGATTTAAACAGGGCCATATTTGAGGGAATTAACAAAATCAGCATGCTCATTGCTCCAGGATGATTTTTCTTGCTGGTAAGACTAAAGGAACATCAGAACTCAAAGCAGTGGAAATCTTTCAGGCCCAGTTCTTGCTGCCAAAGTTAAAAGACTGCCAGGACGGAAGTCTGAATCACTCTCTACGCCAGTTACAGCTGTGTTTTTCATCTTTATCATGAATTTCTTGATTCCAATGTCAAAAGAATCCACTTATCTTCCAAAACCTTATTCTTATCTCTTACCCTCCAACTCTTCCCTTGTCCCCATCACCACTCCATTCCTAGGAATTGATTGCAAAGCAGTTAAAGGCATTTAGTACAACATCAGTTCCGAATGTCCTAATTTAGCCTGATGGGAATGTCCTATGGTGAAATATTCTGAAGGAGGGTTGAATCAATGTGTGATGATTCGTTTTCTTAGTGAAGCCATCAAAGACAAATGGGCCTGAAAAGTGCTTAAAACTGATAAGACAAAATGTATTGGGGAAAAACTATGAAGTGTAGGTTTTAAAAAATCAATGGTAAAAGTGCAGAATGTGGGAGAAGTAATTTAACAACTGGTTGTGAAGAAAGGCTGTTAGATCTTGTTGACTGAGAGTTTGGTATGAGCCGAAGGCACAGTGTTGTGCAATTCTCCAGCATTAGGAGGAGCATGGTGTCCGAGACCAGTGTGGCAAAGATTTCATTCCACATTGCAATAATCGTATGATATCTGGATCATCATATACAGTTCTGGCAGCCAGATTTTTATGTAATTAATGTTTCTGGTTCATGTTCTTGGTCACTTTCATGTCACATGTAATTTGCATAATGTGTCCTTGAGTCCTTAACCCACCTACCAAGAACTAGATGCACTAAATATTCATGGAAAAAATATTAAATAACATATGAAGAAGAATTTAGTGATAAAGAATGAGTCTATGAAAATCCAATTGCAAACTGCAAGTGGACAACTGCCTCATAATCAAATTTCTTCAAGAAACATTAAGTAAAATTCTGATGGAAATGAAGTCAATTTTTAATGTCCTGCTTAGGCCTTCAGATATGACTTCAGATATCATGGATGCAAAATAAGTAATATTCACTTGTTTATTATGTTGGAAACCAAATGGGAATATCAAAGAGATAATCGCAGATACAGAACCTATTTCAATATGTGTGAGGAACTCTATGTGTCACGTAAAATAATTTATGTCCAAATGTTTGTCCAAATCAGTACGCTGGTTCTATTGAAAGATGGTACATTCAAGTACTTATTTCTAGACCCGAACATGTCCACTTCAGGTTGGGAGAAAGGATAAAATATGCCACAACGGTTGAGAGTCACTTGCTTCAGGTGTGCCCACTGTCTGCTTCTCATGACCCGGGTCATCCAGGAAGAAAACTGAGGACAAGTTAAGGTGACTCAGAGGTATTAGGAAAGTAATTCATTGTTATACAACCATCTTTTTTTGAGCAGATTTAGAAGGACAAGCAGGCTTGGTCCCAGCCAGTAGCGGCAAAGAAAATTCCTGCAGACTGCAACAAACAAAGAAGTAGCTGTCAATTGGTGCCAGCACTTGCTGTAGTTATCTTTCCAGGGTTCGGCTCAGAAGCAGCAGGCACAATCACTCATCTCCCAGTTTTTCCCTGAGAGGGGTTCATCTGCATATTTTGAAAGCTGCTGCCTGAGGGACAGGCTTCTAATTTAGCATCTATTTGGGCTACCTGAATCCTTCCTGGAGACCAGGGAAACATGGATTAACCTGGAGGGCATTATACTAAGTGAAATAAACCAGAGAGAAGAAAGACAGACAGATACTACATGTTTCCACTTAGATGAGGGGGGACTTAAAAAAACGGGATTATCTTCTGGAGGGCGAGGGCCCCTTGTAGTTCAAGCTTCCCCCACTGTGTGAGTGTTCTAGTAACCCATCTGTATCAGTGTACCAGCTGACATTGTTGTGACAGACAGTGTTCGGCTTCAGCCAATTTTTTTAAAAGACTCTTTTAATGCATTTACCTGTTTTATGATGGGCGATTTATGAGTACAACTGCCCACACCATACTGAGTGTTCAGCAGTTTTTGACCAAAAGCGGCATGACCCCCATGCTCTACCCTCCATATTTACCAGATCTCACTTCAACCAACTTTTTGTTTGTTTGTTTTCTCGGATGAAAGAAGTCCTCAAAGAGAAATGTTTTGCTGATGTGGAAGAGTGAAACAAAAAATGGCAGAAGCACTAAAACGCATCAAAATCATTGAGTTCAAAAACTGTTTTGAGCAGTGGAAAAAATATCTCAACAGGTATATTGCATGAAATGGAGAGTACTTTGAAGGTGACTGAAGTTTAAATACGTAGGAATAAATACACAATTTTTTATAAATTCTGTTGTTTTGGCATCCCTCCTCATATATGAAATCTTTTTTTTAAAGTCAAATTCATAGAAACAAAGAAGAAAGTGGGCTGGGGGATGGGAGGAGAGGAAAGGAAGAGATTGGTAAAAGGTATAAACTCAGTTGTAAAGGGAATAGGTCTGAGCACTTAATTTATAACTTGGTGACTATAGTTGATAGCATTTAGTGTACAACTTAACTAAGAGCGTAGAACTTAACTAAGAGAGTAGAATTTAAATGTTCTCACCAAAAGAAAAAAAAGGGTAAATATGTGATGTGGTGTTACTTAGCAAAAGTGGTGTTCAGGTGCCTGCCACCAAACACAGGCATTAAGACAAAGGTTGATAAGGAAAGAAAAAGGTCTTTATTAAAATATTTCACTATTTAGGGGAACAGAGGACTCCCTGCATCCAGGATCCTCTCTTCCACAAATCACAGAAAACCCAGAAAGGCTGAAACCCAAAACCATACCCAGAAATCCCACTCCATCGTTATCTGTCATTCAGAGCCGGAGGCTGCTAGGTGGACTGCAATCCAGCTTCAGGCTCCCTCCATGGAGTGCGCATGCACAGGTCTGGTGCTGCCATCCGCACCCCACAGTTGCTTCCTGTGCAGCGGGGCGTGGCCAGTGCCCACTGCTACAATCAACTGTGCAGAAGCTCTGTGCATGGGGGCCAGAGCTTGCCAGTCCAGGAGCTCTCCAGCTCCTGACAGTGCAAACAAGGGGAAGGAGAAGGTCTGCGTTTCCCCTTTCCCTCCGGTTAAATCTCTTGGCCCCAAATTCCATGCACGCCGGAAGGGTCCTGCTCCCCAGCCAATCTTGTCCTTTTCCCCGGGCTGGCCTGGCAGGTCTGCATCTCCCCTGCTATCATGCTCCAGAAGGGAGTAGGAGGTCTTTTCCCTCTGTCAGTCACCCATGCCAGCCACAAGCAGACTCTATGCAGGGCCCCCTTTCCCAAGTCCCTGCTTGAGGGTGGGGAAACCTGTCCCCATGTGCTACACTAACAGCAGGGCTTCGCTCCTATCACCTCTGGTGTTTCCTTTGACCCCTCCTTCAGTCAGCCCCACCTCTGACCCACGGCCTGGCCATGTTTGATACAGATCCATCTGTGCCAGTTGTATGTGTGTTAATTAACTCAGCATGGGCATTCCTTTCCCAAGTTTAGGTATATCAAATCATCACATGACCTCAATAAAGCTGGGGGTGAAAACATGGTATTTGTGTTCATAGCCTTCTATAATTTCTACCAAAGTCAAAATGGTTAGAGGATAAGGAAACAATTTATTAACCCTTGTCTATCAAAACTCACCTTTTCCAAGGTAACTGCACAACTTTGGAATGGGAGAAGTTGAGTGCAACTGCATCATTCTAAATGATACTCTATGCAACTTAGTTAAGGGTGGGGACAGGAAAGTTTCTTTAAGCAAAGGAAACAACATCACAGAGGCCAGAGACAAGAGCAAATGTCACATTTTGAAAATTTCAACTAGTTCAAATGGGGATGGTGAGCAAGTAAGTTGGCAATATGAGGCTGGACTGGAACAGGGGCAGTCAGGAAGAGCTTGTTGCCTTGCTAAGGAAAATGGAATTTTTAATTAATTTATTTATTTTTAGAGAGATGGGATGAGAGGGAGAAAGAGAGGGAGAGAAACACTGATGTGTGAGAGATACGTTGACTGGTTGCCTCTCACACACCCCCAACCAGTGACCTGGCCTACAACCCAGGCACGTGCCTTGACTAGGAATTGAACTGGCGACCCTTTGGTTCACAGGCTGGCACTCAATCCACTGAGTCACACCAGCCAGGGTGGAAAATGGAATTTTCTCTTGAGGATTATGAAGACCATTTATGGGTTTTAAGCAGGTGAGTGTCTTGAATTAGATCTGTAATTTGGAAACACCATTTTCACTCTAATATGGAGAATGGGGTAGTCCTGAACAAGCCAGCATCACAGTAAAGAGACCAGGAAAGAATAGAAAATTATATCAGTAATTCAGCAAAAATTTGGTAGAGATTGACCAAGTAGCAGTGATGACACAAAGAAGTGAAGAAAATCAAGAGCTACTTAGGAGGTGGAACTCAGAGGAAATGCCATCCAATTCTGTAATAGTGAAACACTTGCTCTCTCTGACTTTAGTTTAATTTTAGCCTGTGTTCTCCCCTAGCCCACAGAATAGTAGCTCCTGCTATAGATATGCTAGTTAATTAGAGGAATTCTGCTTGGGGCTTGAGTTTTTGCTAGAACAGCCCCTTGTCAGAAGGACCCTTTCCAGAAGAGGTGAGGAAATATAAACAAAATAATGACTTTATCAAAGATATACCAGAGTCTCCAGACCAGACTCAAGTCAGCTGTAGTCAAAAGACCCACCAGAGAAAGAAGAGATTCATATTTTTTAAAAAATCCTCACCTGATGACATTTGTTTCATTGCTTTAAAGAGAGGAAGGGAGACAGAGAAAGACAGAGACATCTATTGGTTGCCTGACTGACCTGAGACTGAATCCACAACATGGATATGTGCCCTGATCAGAAATCAAACCTGTGACTTTTTGGGCTGTGGGACCACACTCCAACCAAGTGAGCCACACTGGCCAGGGAAAGATTTAGAGATTTTAAACTCTTCCTTGGATCCCTGTCTGCACCTAGCTGGCTGTGCTCCCCAACCACCTCTTGCCCCACTCCTCATTTCTTCCCTTGACATAAAAGAGCCCTGAATTCTGGGCTCTCTTAAGATGTATCTGAGAATCCTCTAAGGTCTCCATCTTCTAGAGCTAGAGCCTTTTAAATCAATAAACCTTCCTTACTTTAAACTCTGATGTATTGAATATTGATTTTCAAAGCATCAAGCATATGAAGCTTGAATGGGTAACAATTTGATTATGGGACAACAGAGAGACTGAATTAAGAAAGACTCCTTGGTGTCTGTCTTGGGCAGTGATGTAGATGGAGAATATAGGAAGGGAGGAAAAATTCATGGGGGTGGGGAGACAAAGATGATATGTTTTGGAGACTCTGAGTTTGCAGTGCCTGTGGGACATGTAAGTGTAGTTGTCTAGTAAACTAGAAAATAGGTACCTGGAAATCTCAAGAGAGAATGCACTAGAGCTCCAGGTATGAGAGTTATCACTATGTATGAATGTCAGTTGGAGCCCCTAAAGCAGGTGAAATCATATAGGAAGCATCTATAGAATAAAAAGAGAAGAAATTAAAAGGAAAGATCCAGAAGAAACATCAAATTCTAAAATGTCACAAAAAGGAATACATGAAGGAATTTGAGACAGTAAAACTTGAGATAGGAGCCCTGGCTGGTGTGGTTCAGTGGACCGAGTGCTGGCCTGAGAACCAAAGGGTTGCTGCTTTGATTCCTACTCAGGGCACATGCCTGGGTTATGGGTCAGGTCCCCAGTATGGGGTGCATGAGAGGCAACCACACATTGATGTCTCTCTCCCTCTCTTTTTTTCTCCCTTCCCCTCTCTCTAAAAAAAAATAAAAACAATAAATAAAACCTGAGATAAGAGATCTAGCTGTACACAGATCTAGCTGTATAGTATCTCAGAAATCAAGAATAGTGTTTCAAACAGGAAGTCATCAGAGAGACACTTGTGATTGGTCAAATAAATAAGGGTTGAAAGAAGCACATTGTATTTAACAACTAATACAGCCATGACCTGGCTGTCAAGTTTCTTAAAATTTACATGGGATTGGCAGGGAACTGACATAACAAATATATGGAAAAACATGATCAAAGCATGAGAATGTACAAATTATAATGTGAGCATAATTTACATAAGAATGCATACACAGAAGAATTAAAATGGTCTGAGTCACATTCTGTATAATTATTAGAGAAAGGCTTAAATATAGGATTCAACCAAGACTTTATAAGAGGGAAAAATTTGGCTTGGTAGTATATCCTCCGACAGGTGAAATGGAGAGATAGAAAGCGCTTCCATTTCTAAAGAGTTTTGTGGGATTGCTGTGAATTCTCATCTTGTATTTCATGTGTGTCATCATAAGTTTCAAAGCTGTGGCTACTTTGTAATAGCAATATATCCTAAGTCTTTGTGAGACTTTGGACTCATTAACATATAACATGCAGCAGTTTTCCCCTATGGTCACTGTGGATTTCATTTTGTATATTGTATTCAGGCTTAAGGTTTGGGTGTTTTTTTTTTTCCTTCCCAGGGGAAGAATAGGGAAATAAAACTTACTGAGCTCAAAGCCTTAGTTCCACCACACTTTTGTAGGATAGGATTTATTATTTCCACTTACAGGTCAGGACGTTGAGCCTTAGAGAGGTTAAGTGACTAGCCTATGGTCACAATGAAGCCTAAGTCTGCCTATCATATTCATATGTTACTATGTTGCTTCTTCCCTTTGTCATCTTTCCTATTTGAAAAATTGTCAATAATATATTGGCAAGATTCCCATCTGCTCTTCCTAATAGATTTCCAATAATCTTTCTCCCTTTAAATATTTTCCTCCATGCCTAGATAAAAAATATTTTTATGTGAATACTTTTCTGAAAGAAAATGAACTTCAGAGTTATACAACTGATGATACTCAAAGCAGTTAGGATAATTATTATTGTTACCTCCACCTTCATCATTGTTACTATCACACTGTCAGTTTATTCTGACACCAGTAAAATAAAAAGGAAAGACCTTACTAGGTGACTTAAAAATGTAAAAGGGTGACCTTAGTCTACCTTTCTTACTCAAGAAAAACTTCCATAATCTCAGCGGTTCAAGAAGGCATGTTTATTTCTCAAATACCACTCCCATAAACATGTACATGGCTGATGCTTAAAATTTTAAAAATGTTTAGAGTTCTATTAACAGGGAGTAAAGTCTCATTTCACAAAAGAGATGAGACTTAAGGACACATACCTTTTGGAAAAGGGAAACTTGAGGACTACAGTGAACTACAGGATGAAAATTGCTATTCAAATTAGATCTGGATGGTGGAAAATAGGTAGAGAGCAGAAGTCACTTTATGACTGAAGTGTCAAGAGTTAAGGGATGCCACAAAACGGGGAGTAAATGAGAAGCTGGGATGACCAAAATTTGCAACTTTATGTCTTTGCTTAAAAGCATTCCTTAGAATGTTTATATGTCCATAATTTATTCTCCCCACATTTAATAAATTGAAGTAAAGGTAATTTTTAAAAAATTCTGACCTATAGATATTGCTTTCCTTAGAAGCTTATTTCTGGTTTCTACCTCTAGATATATTATTCTGTTCCTTGTTTGTTGACATGTGCTTCAGCATGTGCAGCTTTACTGATAGTTTTTAATTATAAATGCTTTGAAGCCAAGATCTAAAAGCCTTGCTTATCATAGCAGATTACTGCTATTAGTAATTATTGCTATTAGTATATGTCTGCTAGAATATAATAAATTCCATTGGATTTGTTAGGTGAAAGTTTGGAGTATTTATCCTTTGATTGCCTCCCACAAATACTTCAAAGGTTGGAAATGTAATGCTACCCTTTTAGGCTCCTGCAAATAAGGCAATCAAAAGTTAAGGAAAAGACTTCCAGCCAAGATTGAGGTGTAGGCTGACTCACTGTGCCTCCTCGCACAAACAAAATAAGGACAATAAAAATTTAGAAACAAAAAAACAACCAGTATTGACAAAAAACTTGAACTGCGTGGAAGTCCTACAACCAAGGAGTTAAAGTAGAAGTATTCATCCAGACTGATAGGAGGGGTGGAGTCCGATGGCCGGGTGGAGAGGCACCGCGGCAAAAAAAGAAAAAGCGATGGCTGGCGGACCCTGGGCACACAAGGCAGCAGCTGGCAGACCCCAGGTGCACAGGCAAGTGACTGGTGGACCCTGGGCGCTCAAGGTGACAGTGGGCAAGTGGACCCAGCAAGGCAGCAGACTGTGGAGGGGCATGGTGCACAAGGCAGCTGGCAGACCGGGTGGTCCCACATTTCAGCACAGATAAACCAGGTGAAACTGGGGAGAAAGACAGACAGAGAAACCCAGGGTCCCAGCTCAGGGAAATAAAGCCTCAAACACAGATTGAAAACACCTGTGGGGGTTGAGGTACTTAGAGAGACTCCCACCCTCACAGGAGAGTTTGTTGGAGAGACTCACAGGGTCCTAGAACGTACATAGACCCATCCACCTGGGAACCAGCACCAGAAGGGCCCAGTTTGCTTGGGGGAAGCAGCAGAAGTGACTGAAATCTGGCAGAGAGCAGAGCAAGTGTCTTTATTCCCTCTCAGACCCCTCCCCCACATATAGCGTCACAACCCAGCAACTGGGTTGCCCCACCCTGGTGAACACCTAAGGCTCCACCCCTCACTACATAACAGGAGCATCAAGACAAAAAAAAAAAAAAATGACCCAAATGAAAAAACAGATCAGAGCTACCAAAATAATACAACTAAGAGACAGATAGCCAACCGATCAGATGCACAGTTCAAAGCACTGGTGATCAGGATGCTCACAGAATTGGTTAAATTTGGTCACAAATTAGATGAAAAAATGAAGAGTACACTAAGTGAAATAAAGGAAAATGTACAGGGAACCAATAGTGATGGGAAGGAAACAGGGACTCAAATCAATGGAGTGGACCAGAAGGAAGAAAGAAACAACCAAACAGAAAAGAAGGAAGAAACAAGAATTCAGAAAAATGGAGAGGCTAAGCAACCTCCAGGACATCTTTAAATGTTCCAACATCCAAATTATAAGGGTACCAAAAGGAGAAGAGGAGGAGAAACAAGTGGAAAAGTTATCTGAACAAATAATAAAGGAGAACTTTCCCAGTCTGGCAAAGGAAATAGACTTCCAGGAAGGCCAGGGAGGCCAGGAAGGCCAGAGAGTTCCAAATAAGTTGGACCCAAGGAGGAACACACCAAGGCACAGCATAATTACATTACCCAAGATAAAAATGAAGGAGAGAATCCTAGAAGCAGCAAGAGATAAGGAGACAGTTACCTACAAAGGAGTTCCCATCAGACTGTCAGCTGATTTCTCAAAAGAGACCTTGCAGGCAAGAAGGGGCTGGAAAGAAGTATTCCAAGTCATGAAAGGCAACGACCTCCATCCAAGGTTGCTCTATCCAGCAAAGCTTTCATTTAGAATGGAAGAGCAGATAAAATTCTTCCCAGATAAGGTCAAGTTCAAGGAGTTCATTATCACCAAGCCCTTATTATATGAAATGTTAAAGAGATTTATCTAAGTAAAAGAAAATAAAAAACATGTGCAGTAAAATGACAGAAAACTCACAATTATTAACAACCACACCTAAAACAAAAGCAAATAATTAGAACAGGAACAGAACCACAGAAATGGAGATCACATGGAGGGTTAGCAACAGGGAAGTGGGAGGAGAAAAGAGAAGGAAAAGGTACAGAGAATAACTAGCATAGATGGTAGGTAGAAAATAAACAGGGGGAGGGTAAGAATAGTATGGGAAATGTAGAAGCTAAAGAACTTATAAGTATGACACATTGACATGAACTAAAGGGGGGAATATGGGTGGGAGAGGGTGTGCAGGGTGGAGGGGAGGGAGGGGGGGAAATGGGACAACTGTCATAGCATAATCAATAAAATATATTTTAAAAAGTTAAAAAAAAGAAAGTTAAGGAAGGGAGGATCAAACAAAAGAATGAAGAGGTCAGGAAGAAGCTCAGATGGTTGAGTCAATTGCTGTTGTGACCTCATGTTGCTTCTAAGTCAGTGATGTAGGATTAAAAATAAAATTAATCTCTTAAACTGACAAAAGTATAAACATTTTCTATTTAAAGATCTATTTCTAGAATCTTTGATGCCTACTTTTTGAGCTTTATTTTTTGAATAGTGAATACTTTTATTTATCCTTTGGACATCCCCTTTCCTAGTGATTAATACAAATAGTTCCATTTGAAATATCCCTGAATGACAGCTATCTGAATATGGCAAGGAACAATTTTTTCATCAGAACTTAGTAAAACATGGCTTTATGGTTTTGGGTTTTTTTTTTAAGGCAAAGGAATCTTGATAGCACATTCTTAGACTTCTGAAAAAGTGCTGGAGCTCTCTCCATTTGTCTTCATCAGCTGAACATAAACTACTAGGATTAATCAGCCATAGGAAGGGAGAGATAAAAGGGAACCAACTGTATAGGAAAATATATTTGCCAATGATACCTTGGACAAGGGTTTGATCTCCAAAATATATAAAGAACTCATATCACTCCACTCCAGGAAGACAAACAAACCAACTAAAAATTGGGCAAAGGACCTGAACAGACACTTCTCCAAGCAGGACATACAGAGGGTCCAGAGACAGATGAAAGGATGCTCAGCATCATTAGCTATCAGAGAGATGGAAATTAAAACACCAATGAGATACCACTTCACACCAGTCAGAATGGCCATCATAAACAAATCAACAAACAACAAGTACTGGTGAGGATGTGGAGAAAAGGGAACCCTAGTGCACTGTTGGTGGGAATGTAGACTGGTGCAGCCACTGTGGAAAACAGCATGGAGTTCCCTCAAAAGACTAAAAAGGGAACTGCCTTTTGTCCTGGCAATTCCATTGCTGGGATTATATCCTAAGAATCCTGAAACACCAATTCAAAAGAACTTATGCACCCCAATGTTCATAGCAGTGTTATTTACAGTAGCCAAGTGCTGGATTCAGCCTAAGTGCCCATTAGTAAATGAGTGGATCAAAAAACCGTGGTACATTTACAGATTGAAATATTATGTAGCAGAAAGAAAGAAGGAGCTCCTACCCTTCACAACAACATGGATGGAACTGGAGAGCATCATGCTAAGTGAAATAAGCCAGGCAGTGAAAGAGATGTACCATATGATCTCACCTATAAATGGAACCTAATCAACAAAACAAGAAGTGAGCAAAATATAACCAGAGACATTGAAATAAAGAACAAACTGACAGTGACCAGAGGGGAGGGAAGAGGGGGATAATGGGGAAAATAAGGGGAAGGATCAAGTCAAGGAACATATATAAAAGACCCATGGACAAAGACAATGGGGCAGGAGCAGGAATGAATATGAGAGGTGGGAGGTGGGTAGGGCAGAAGAGAGTAATGGTGGAATATGGAGACAACTGAACAACAATAACAAAATTTATTTTCTAAGAAAAAATTTGGTAAAGCAAGATGTTATCTTGTTAGGGATTTTTTTTGATGCTTCATATTTTCCCAAGCATATTTTTTTTGGTGATAATCCAAACAGAGCTGCTAAGGGAAATTACACAGAATATAATCAAGACCACATAGTAACCCCGTTTCAGTGTAGTTTCCCTCTTTCGTTTTCATTTTCCTCCATCCTTTCACTCTTCTCACTTTTTCTTTGCTATGTCCCTTTTCAAGGTGTACAGGGGATTGGTATAGAAAGTGGTCAGGATGAAATCTTGATGGAGAATGAGATGAGTGAGCAGTTGAAGGTTAAGTGAGAAATGAAAGACTTCAAAACCTCGGGGAATTCAACTCAATCCAATGTTGTCCAGTCATTCTTTTTTTAAAGTATATTTTATTGATTATGCTATTACAGTTTTCCCAATTTTCCCCCTTTATCCCTCCTCCACCCTGCACCCCCCAATGCTCCAGCATTCCCCCTCTTAGTTCATGTTCATGGGTTGTACATATAAGTTCTTTGACTTCTCTGTTTCCTATACTATTTTTAACCTCTCCCCGTCTATTTTGTACCTACCAGTTATGCTTCTTATTCCCTGTACCTTTCCCACCATTCTTCCCCTTCCCCTCCCCACTGAAAACCCTCCATGGGATCTCCATTTCTCTGATTCTGTTCCTTTCCAGTTGTTTGCTTAGTTTTTGTTTGTGTTGTTTTTTTTTTCTTTTATTTTTTTAGGTTCAACAACTATCCTTGTTGATAGTTGTGAGTTTGTTGTCATTTTACTGTTCATATTTTTTATCTTCCTTTTCTTAGATAAGTCCCTTTAACATTTCATATAATAAGGGCTTGGTGATGATGAACTCCTTTAACTTGACCTTATCTGAGAAGCACTTTATCTCCCCTTCCATTCTAAATAGCTTTGCTGGATAGAGTACTCTTGGATGTAGGCCCTTGCCTTTCATGACTTCAAATACTTCTTTCTAGCCCCTTCTTGCCCATAAGGCTTCTTTTGAGAAATAAGTTGATAGCCTTATGGGCACTCCTTTGTAGGTAACTGTCTCCTTTTCTCTTGCTGCTTTTAAGATTCTCTCTTTATCTTTAATCTTGGGTAACTTCATGATGATGTGCCTTGGTGTGTTCCTTTTTGGGTCCAACTTCTTTGGAATTCTCTGGCCTTCCTGGACTTCCTGGAAGTCTATTTCTTTCACTACATTAGGAAAGTTTTCCTTCATTATTTGTTCAAATAAGTCTTCAATTTCTTCCTCTTGTTTTTCTCCTTCTAGCACCCCTATAATTCAGATATTGGGATTTTTCAAGTTGTTCCAGAGGTTCCTAAGCTTCTCTTCATTTTTAAAATTTATTCATTCTATTCCAGTTGGATGTTTATTTCTTCCTTTTGTTCCAACTTGTTGCTTTGAGTCCTGGTTTCCTTCCTGTCACTGTTGGTTCCCTGAATATTTTGCTTTGTTTCACTTGGATATCTTTCATTTATTCTTTCATTTTTCAACCAAACTCAATCAGTTCTGTGAGCATCTTGATTACCAATGTGTTGAATTCCACATCAGATAGGTTGGCTATCTCCTCATTGCTCAGCTCTTTCTCTGGAGTTTTGCTCTCTCATTTGGGCCATATTGCTTTGTCTTAGGTGTCTTAGACCTACACCTGTGAAGCTGTAAGGGGGCGGGACCTTAGGTATTCCTCAGGGCAGGGTAACTCTCTTTGCTTTGTTACAGCGCTGTCTGTAGGGGAGGGGTCAGAGAGGGAACAATGCAGCTCGCTTGCTGGGCTCTAGCCACACTTTCCAACAAACGTTCTTGTGAGATTGGGAGTTTCTCCCACCTGACAGCCCCCACCATAGTCCACAGTCAGCTCTGAGTCTCAGTTTCCCATTCAGCCAGCCCCGTCCATGTGGTCTGCCACCTTGCCCCAGGTTCTCTCCATCCACCCCTCTGCCCATCTCCCTCCTACCAGTCTGGTTGACTGTTTCTTTAATTCCTTGGTTGTCAGAGTTCCATGCACTTTGATTTTCTGGCATTTCTGGTTGTTTATTGTTTTTAGATTGGTTGTTATCCTCTTTTTAGTTGTGTGAGGAAGGGAAGGGTTTCTACCTATGCCTCCATCTTGGCCAGAACCGTTTGGTACATTCTTGAAAAATCTCTTTTTTAATTGTCAATATGACCTATTTTATGTTAGTCAAATATTGAATGAGTGTGGGAAAATTTCTCCATGTAGATTCATATTAAACGTATTACCTGATTTTTCCCTCTGTTTTTAGCTATATTTTTATTTTTAATTATATTTTATTTATTATGCTACTATAGTGGTCCTGGTTTTTTCCCTCTTTTCCCCTTCCTCTATGCTGCACCCCCTACTCCCTCAGGCAACCCCACACCATTGTTCATATCCATGGGTCATACATATAAGTTCTTCAGCTACTCCAATTCCTGTACTGTACTTTACATCCTCATGGCTGTTCTGTAACTACCTGTTTGTACTTCTTAGTCCCCTCACCTCTTCTCTCATTTCCCCACACCCCCCTCCCATCAGGCTACCATCAAAATGCTCTTTGTATCCATGAATCTGTCTCTGTTCTTGTTTGCTTAATTTGTTTTTAGATTCGACTGTTGATAGATTTGTATTTTTTGCCATTTTATTATTCATAGTTTTGATCTTTTTCTTTTTTCAAGCCTACAACACATGTTTATTAAAATGATAAAAGTATTATTTTGGCATTTAGAAATGAATTTTAAAGGAATCTAAAGAATTGAAAAAAGAGTATGAATTTCAAAAACAGTTGTATGAAATTATGTACATTAAATTTTCTTTAATTTTTTACCATTGTTCAATTATAGTTGTCCCCATTTTCTGACTATTAGTCTCCCCAGACCTACCCACCCCCACCTCCCACATTACAGGGCAAAGAAGGGGGAGGGCCATCAAAGAATATATATAAAGGACCTGTGGACAATGACAACAAGGAGGGGAGGAATGAATAATCTCCTTTTTCTTAAATAAGTCCCTTTAACATTTCATACAATAGTGGTTTAGTGATGATGAACTCCTATGGTTTTTTCTTGAATGGAAATCTTTTTGTCTACCCTTTGGTTCTTTGTTGGGTAGAGCATATCATTAGATCCCAGCTTATCATGACTTTGAATATTTACTGCTAATCTTTTCTAGACTGCACAGTTTCTTTTGAGAAATCAGCTGACATTCTTATGGGAAGTTCCCTGTGGGTTACTAACTTCTTTTCTCTTGCTCCATTTGAGATTCTCTCTTTATCTTTAACCTTTGAGGTTTTAATTACGATGTGGCTTGGAGTGAGCCTCTTTACACATCTATCTTGTTTGGGTCTCTCTGTGCTTCCTGAACTTGCATGTCTATTTCCCTCACCAAATTAGGGAAGTTTTCTTTCATTATTTTTTCAAGTAGATTTCTAATTTTTTGTCTTTCTTTTCTTCTTCTCTCAGCCCTACGATGTGAATGTTGGAACTCTTAAAGTGGTTCCAGAAGCTGCTTATACTATCCTCATTTTGGATTGTTTTTTCTTCTTGTTGTTCTGATTGGTTGTTTTTTCTTCCTTGTGTTCCATATCATTGATTTGATTCTCAGTTTCATCCACTGTACTGTTGTTGTCCAATAAGTTATTTTTTATATCAAGTGGTGTATCCTTCATTTCTGATTGGATCTTTTCTATGCTATGAAGGTCTTCCCCAAGTTCCTTGAGCATCCTTATAACTAGTGTTTTGAACTCTGCATCTGATAGATTGCTTATTTCCATTTAATTTAGCTCTTTTTCTGAAGTTTTGATCTGTTCTTTCATTTGGTCCATATTTCTTTGTCTCCTTGTTTTGGCAGCCTCCTTGTGTTTGTTTCTATGTATTAGGTAGAGCTACTTTGACTCCATGTCTTGGTAGTGTGGCCTAATGTAGTAGGTGTTCTGTAGGGTCCATTGGCAGAACCTCCTCTATCATACATGCTGGGTACTTGAGTTGTGTCCTTCGTGTGGACTGAGTACACCCTTCTCTTGTAGTTGAGCTTTGGTTGCTGTTGGCAGATCAATGGGAGGGATTTACCCAGGCCAGTCGTGACCACTGACTTTTTCCCTCTGAGGAGGACTAGCTGTGCAGGGGCAGGGTGGTGGTGCTCTAACATGGTCTGTAGTTGTCCCCTGGGTGCACTGGCTCCAGGGTTTCCCCAGTGGTGCAGGCCAAGGTCAGTCCCCACCTATGTTTGCTCTGGGCACCCTGCCTGAGCTATAAAGCAATCCAAGATGGCTGCTATTTTTGCTGGGCTTGGAGATCCCAGGCAAAGCCAAGCTGTGAATCTAAGGTGGCTCCTGCTAGTGCTGGGACTGGGGCTCACTGAGGCCATCTCTTGCTGGTTTGATGTGATTTAGGAAGTTGTGAAGTATGAACCAAGATCAGTCATTCATGTGGAAAAGCAGCTTTGGTGGACCTGTAAGTTGGGTTTTTATCTACCACACGTGGGTGAAGGACCAGCTCATTCTACATCTGCACCCCTCCTATCAGTCTGATGGATGTGGTGTCTTTAATTCCATACTTGTCAGACTTCCATTCAACTAGATTTCCGATGGGTCTGAGTGATGATTGTTCTGTATTTTAGTTGTAATTTTGATGTGGGTGTGCAAAGAGGTGAGCCATGCCTGCCTATGTCACTGTCTTGACTGGAAGTTTTTAGCTATACTTTAAATCAGAAAACATCTTGTTGAATAGTTCATGAACCAATATTATAACTTAACCTGTAAAGCATCTAAGTTAAGAAGATGATTAATCAGACATTATATGCTTAATAAAAATTCTGTTAACCTCACTGAATTTAAAGCCTCCTTCGGCAAGTACAGTCTTTGGCACAAAGGCGAATGAAATAAAATAGTGAATTTTCAATATGAGCCTGCAGATCACAGGAATAACTGATTTGAACCAAGAAACAAAACTTACTGCAGCTAACAAGTAATCTCAGTCAAGAATGAGGACAAAAATAACAGAGGTGAGAAGATAAAATACAAAGAGTCATTTGGGCTATCTAAAGAATAAGATTCTTTTTGAGGAAAATGTTCTATTAAGGTACTGCAAAATATATTCATGAATTGAACAGCTGTATTTTTCTTCTCAAAGATTCCATGGAGAATTTGTCAGTATGCATTATATTTAACAGCCTGAAGTTTAATTAAACACAGTTATTGAAAGAAAAACTTGTGGTTTTGTTCCTTTCAATGAGACAGAAAAATAAGTACTTCACTGGGCACCTTCAGTGTTTTCCACAAACTGAGTTGGGAAGATCTTTTCTTTTATAGTCTTGGGCTCTACTCATAACAATCTCTGCCTCTGAGGAGAAAAAATGCCTGGTGGGAAAATATGATAGGGTATGCGGTAGCCTACAGCCTCACCTCCACTTCACCCCACAGTTACCCTCCATATTGTTGAAGCCTCATTCAGGCCAGAAACCCACAGTGGACAGGAAAGGTAGGTATAGTTCATTTTTTATTTCCCCTTCAATAAAACAGCATAAATATCTAGGCCACGACATTAAAATTCCCCAGGTCAGACAGAATCAAAGCCTATGGGTGAGATGGATCCATGTTTCCAAGAGCTGACAGGAAGAAAAGTCCAGCAGATCAAGATTAGCAGAGCTGTCCAGTTTCCAGACCCCACTCAGCACCATCTCTGGCCCTTGTCTCCATCCCTATCTCTATGTTTTATTTTTTTTTAAGATTTTATTTATTGGTTTTTAGAGAGAGAGGAAGAGAAGGAGACACAGAGGGACAACAACATTGTTGTGTGAGAGAGAATCAGTTGCTTTTCGCTTGCCCTCAACCCAGGCATGTGTCCTGACTGGAATCGAACTGGCTACCATTCAGTTCGCAGAAGGGCGCTCAATCCACTGAGCCACACCAGCCAGGGACCTATCTTTATGTTTTAAATACTAATCAGCTTGATCTTTAACATCCCTTTAGAAATGCTGACAGCTCTTTCCAACTACTTCAGAACACTTCAATACCTTCCTGTACAACATGACCTTAGAACATCTTAGTAGATGTGGCTTTCTCTCATCCTCAACCTCTAAACATCCAGGATAGGGACCTGGAACCTTCTGTTTGGTACAAGTACATTGTCTGATGAACCTCATGAGATTTAAGGCCATTCATTTTTTTTCCTAAGGACAAATTAATTTATTTATATTTTAAAATTTATTTTCCAAGTAGGACTGCTCGGTTATAAAAATATCCGTGATGTGATACTCTTGTTCCCCAGTGACTACCAGCATAATTAGTTACTAAAAGATGAAGTGAAACAACACTCATGGAAACAAGGTCAATGTTTAAAGGCCAATATAGCCAAGGTCACCAGTCATCAACACATGTTCTCTAGTGCAAATACTAACATTACTATAAGAGGAAAATGGTCAGATATTAGCACAGCACAGCCTAGTGCCCAGAAGGTGTTACTACAGTATTTTTTGTGTGTTTAAAATAAAGTACTTGAGAGACCTAAGAAAATGTCCTTAAACTCATTGTCACATAAGAATATCCAGTGGTTTAATGTGATTTAATATCTCAATGTATCCACAAATCTTTCTCTTGAAGTCATTTAAAAAACCCTCACATTATGTAAAGAATGTGACAGTTTCTGGTTGGACACTATATTTTTTTACTCTGGAGATTTAAATTCTTATTGAAAATAATATCAATCCCCATGGCTAATTTTCCAAAAGCTGCTTTTAAAACCCAGTAAATTTATTCTTAAATAATGCAACTTCTGACCTGCTTAGTATTCAAAACCAAAAACTGAAATTCTGCCACCCTCTTTGCAGTCTATTGATTTGAGAACTACAGCTGCTGAAATTAAACTTTATTGTTAGCATAGAGCTTCCAGCTGAGGAAGCAATTTGAAATTGGTTTCTTTTCTGGCCCAGCTTAATATTAAGTAAATATGTGTCTATAAGTGTCTCTAGCAGATTATTACCTAAAGTGGTGCAGGCAACTTTGCAGGTGCAGCTCTGAGAAAACAGCATCTACTTTGGTGATGAACTTTACCACCCAATGGAAAACATCAGTTTTAAAACTAAATACACAGATACTCTCAGAGCTCTCAGAGTGATTTCAAGCTAGACTTTTCTTCACTTAACATACTTTTTTATTTAGTGCTCTAGGCTAAGTGCACCCAGCAATGAAATGGCCATGGTCGCTGTCCCAGAGGAGTACCCTGTCTAGAGAGAAGTCAGAAACACATACTATCATGTCACATAGCAATAAGTAGAGATTTGCACAGTATATGATGTGGAAGGCTTTCTCATTCGTGTAGGGGCTATTTTAGGGAACGGGGAAGGCTCCCTAGAGGAAATCAGTAGAGACTGATAAGAAGGATATCTTTGATTTATTTCTCTAAAATAGCAAGTTCAATTTCTTGGTTCAAGAAATAGCTCTTATTCTCAAAAAATAATAAAATAATGTTCCCCCTGCTGGCATAAACACTAACTGAAGTAGTGGAAATAATAACCCATCATTTTATAGACAGTCTGAAAGACAAGTGAGGAAATGATGAATAGGAGAATAATACAAAGAACTGTGAATTCTGAATAACAACAACAGTTAAGATTTCACCTATTTTGATCTCCAATCTATAAGCAGTGAAATTTTGGAAACTAGAGAAAAGAAACACAATGTCTTTTCATTAATGCCATATATTTTTAAAAATATTGTGCCTTTCAAAGTTGTGCCTTGAAATACAATTTAAAAAAAAAACACACAGAAACTTGTCTCAGAAATCAGTAAAACTTGACTCAGTTTGTTATTGTGATAATTTAAACTTACATCTGAATTCTATCAGTCTTCCTTCTTAATAGAGAAAACCATGGTTATTAGTCTAAGCAAAGATAAATCTCTACCTCCAAAATATCTCATGCCAATTTACCTGCTGTGATGCATTTTTGTGTCCTAAAATGATGAGGCTGAGAATTTTGGGTGAAACTATTCATAAAAACCACCTTTCTCAATTGACTGTAAAAAAGAGAGAAGAGTACAAGCTCTACTTTGTATCTATATGACACAAATATGAGGGACAATTTGTCACTTTGCCACATGATTTGAACAGAGGAAAAAACAAATCTGGATAATTAGTTCAAATGGATTTGGAAGCTGTCGTTCAGCTTCAGGCTACAATGCTCAGTAATGAAGAGTAAGAAAGGAAATTCACTATGTTTCCCACAAGCCAAAGAGACAAAGCTGTAAATGAAGACAAATCCCAGGGATAATTTTATCTCCTAAGAAGATATGTGAATGGGCCAAGTCATACACATGGTCTTATTTATACACAGTATAACCATCACCACCAACATGACACCAGCTAACATTCACTCAGCATTTACTATGTGCCAGGCACTATTGTAAATGATATATCTTTATTATTTTATTGCATTTTTGCAACAACCCCATAAAAGTTGTACTTCCATATTTCATAGAAGCAACAACATCACTGACTGTGAAACATGCCATTACTTTATATATGTACTGTTAAGAAAGTAAATACAATTAAACTATGATTTGCTTTCCATTTAAGTCACAGTTAGGTTTTACAATGTGAAATAAAGTGTCCTTGGGAATCAGTGAAGTTCATAATGCTCTGGTCCTTATTTTGCAGAGGACCAAACTAAAGCCAGAGAGGTTAAGATAACTTTCCTTAGGTTATATTCAGGCAAGAAAAGAAAGTGGAGGAGCCAGGGTTTGAACCTGAAATCAGATGCCTGAATTAGGGCTGCTGTCTGCTGGTATGACCTTAAACAACCTATGGTCCTCTGTGCCTCATTCTCCTCATCTGTTGAGGCAGAATTTTTAGTTTTGAATTAGAATAATATCTAAAGTGTTGGGAACCACCCTGACTGGTATCAGAAGCTGAAACCCCCGCCTAGGCTAAGGCTAAGGGAACACCCTTGGAACCGTAAGCCAGCAAGGAGACAAAAGCTTATCTCCCTGGCAGGAGCACTGCTTCTGCTGCTTCATTCATAACTGAACCCCAAAAAGCTTGGTTGGTTAGCCAAAGACGGGTAAGATTCCCCACGGGGGGAATGACCTAAGACAGGCACGATCACTTTGGGAGGCCCCCCAAAAGAAGGACTTGGGGGGCTGCAGCAAAAGGGGGTGATGGACCCTCACTCCTCGGCTTTGACATAGCCTGAGTTCTCATCATCTGGGAGAAAATCTCCTTATCTCTTGGTTGCCTTAGTTCCCTTGCTCCACCTAAGCCTGAAACAATGACAGGGTGGTGTAGCTCTGCTGAAAAGGGTGGATTCCCTGGGTGATCAGGCCTAAGAAAAAATATGTAAATTACTGTGAAACCTTCTTTGTTTAGAATGCTCTCAGTTGAATGAGAGGGGTCCAAGGAGGAAGTTAGTTTGTTCCTCAAAGTCTTATAGCTCTTTGACCCCAACTCAATAGACCAGCAGAATTCCTTGTTTTCTATAGTTCCTTACTTCCCCCTGATAAGTACTGTACTTTACCTGAATTATTATGCAAAATGAGCTCAATAAAAGCAGGTATGGACGGTAAATCGATGGCTCCCCACTAGGGGGTGTGGCCATTTCGTCCCTACTTCCCCACAGAAGCTAGTCTTGTCTCTGTGCATGTGTTTTTTCTCGCGTGTTTTCAGTGAGCCATTTGCAGCGTTCCGTGGTCACTGCTGGCCGGTGACCCACGCGCATCACTAAAGTCCCTTTCAGCTCTCACATCTCAGATTCATTTTTAAAAAAGATTTTATTTATTTATTTTTTTAGAGAGAGGGGAAGGGAGGGAGACAGAGAGGGAGAGAAACATCAATGTGTGGTTGTCTCTTGTGCTCCCCCTACTGGGTACCTGGCCCACAACCCAGGCATGTGCTCTGATAGGGAATCAAACCAGCGACCTTTTGGTTCTCAGGCTGACACTGAATCCACTGAGCCACACCAGCCAGGGCACATCTCAAACTCTTTATCTTCACAAGCAGGCAGGGGGTTGGAATGTAATGAGAAAAAAAAAAAAAACTGATCACTCACAGCATAATTTTTTGACTGTGGAAAGAGAGTTGTCTCTAGGAATGAAATCAGAGTTAGGGGCAGCATAAGACAGTGGAAGCTTTTTGGCTTTTGAGCCAGAAAGACCTGATTGCTAGTACCAATGCCAGGTCTCTGTTAGCTACATGACACTGGGAGAGTTGCTTAGCCTCTTTGCACTGAAGATTCTTTATCTAAAAAGTCAGAATACACCTGTTTCCAAACGCTGTTGTGAAGATGAACTATTATAGTGAAAGTAAATTTTTTGATATGGAACATTCGCTCCATAAAAACTAGATCTCCATACTCTCAAAAATTAGTCTAAAATAAATATATAGCCCAGGCTCTCACACTGGATATTTTGGGCTATATATATTCAGGTATTCTCTTACAAATGTCATAAGGCAATGGTACTGGAAAGTTGAAAAGGATGAGGGGATTGTGCAATGTATCGATAAAAGATACACGTTTTAGAATGAAGTAGTTGTAGACAGTTTCTGTTCCACCCACAGTATCCATTTGCCTTCTTCCTGTGATAGACTATTTCCCATTCTCTGTCTATGCACTTTGAATGTAGTCAACTGAACACCTAACTCCACAGTGAGGTGCACGAGACTCAGGTTTGGAAAATTAAATATCCCATCAGATTTGATGAGAAAGGATCCAGAAGGTTTTGCTTTGCAAGTGTTGAAAGGAAGTCTGCATTCTTTTCCACTGAACTTGAACCTTGAAGCTGCTGATGGCCATTTACCTAGCAAGGGAGTATAAAAAAATAACAATGTTGTTGAAAACAGAGTGAAGAGATGGACAGTGTCCTGATGGCATCACTTTGGTCTCTGGATCCAGCCACACTGAAGCTGTGTGTGCCCGTCTTACTTCAGGCTGCTGCAACAAAGTACCAAGGACTGAGTAGCGTACACACAACAGAAATGTATTTATCCCATTCGGGGGGCTGGAAGTCTGAGATCAAAGGGGCAGCACACTCAGATCCTGGTAAGGATCCTCTTCTGTGTTGCAGGTTGCTCATTGTATCTTCACAGTAGTGAAAAACAGCTCTCTGGGGTCTCTTTTGTAAGGGCCCTAATCCCATTGATAAGGGCTCCACCCTCCTGACCTAATTACCTCCCAAAGGCCCTGCCTCCTAATGCTGTCACATTGGAGGCTAGGATTTCAACCTGTAAATCTGGGGTAGGGTGGGGAGGGAATGGGGGTGGGGGGTACCCAAATATTTTGTCCACTGGAATTCCTGCACACTACAAGTTCCTTTCCTTTTTGTGAACTAATAAGTTCCTTTCCTGCCTAAACTTACTTGGATTAGGTTGTCTATTACTTGTGACCCCAGAATATCCTCAATAACTCCAAATAAGATAATGTTATTACATTGCTTAAAGGATTTTGCCTATTTGGAAGAGAAACTGCTACGAATTTTCTCACCTAATTCTCCTCTTGGGACTTGATAGAACAGAAAACTACCACTACTATTTTGCACGCTACCTCATTTGCAAACACCAATAACAGGAAGTCAGGCACAGGAGAGCCACAGCATCTCCCCGAGTTCCAAAGCGTAGACAACCTCTACCTACATTGCTCCTATAGTCACTGCTTCTTTGTCTCTCTAGGCAAGATCATTTAGTAACCTAAGACTGTATTCAAAAGGCTGCCCTCAGACTTTTTCCCTAAAACTTTTAGTAAGACTGGTAAAACCTAATTTATAAAATGAGCTGGTATCAGTTCCCCTTTCTCTCATTCTTTTAAAAGAGCTGGTGAAAGGAGCAACACAAATGAAATGCAGGCTGCAGGACAAGGAAGAGGGGCCATGGCATCTGCCCCAGTTAAATTCAGATCAGAAAAGGAACCCTAGGGTGGGAAAAGTTGTTTGTATAGAACACAGTTTGTATAGACTTGGAATTAGTCCTTTTAAATTAGGACTCTCATTGAATACTACTCTAAATCCTATATGCAATTTAGATAAAATACAAATGCATTTCCAATCTATATCCTTTAGCCTGGAACTTGAGGCTGTCCATATTATGACCACAAACTAGTTCTCTAGGTCCACTTCTCCATCCTTTCTCATATTAATCAACTATTTTAGCCAAACACTGGCACTCCTGTCTCTCTTTTTTTTTAATATATTTTATTGATTATGCTATTACAGTTGTCCCATTTCCCCCCTTCTCTCCCCTCCACCCTGTACCCCCTCCCACCCACATTTTCCCCTATAGTTCATGTCCATGTGTCATACTTAAGAGTTCTTTAGTTTCTACATTTCCCGTACTATTCTTGCCCTCCCCCTATCTATTATCAACCTACATTCTATGCTACTTATTCTCTATACCTTTTCCCCCTCTCTCCTCCTCCCACCCTCCTGCTGCCTAACCCTCCATGTGCCCTCCATTTCTGTGGTTCTGTTCCTGTTCTAATTGTTTACTTAGTTTCTTTTGGTTTTGCTTTAGGTGTGGTTGTTGATATTTGTGAGTTTGCTGTCCTTTTACTATACATGTCTTTTCTTTATCTTCTTTTCTTAGATAAGTCCCTTTAGCATTTCATAAAATAAGGGCTTGGTGATGATGAACTCCTTTAACTTGACCTTATCTGAGAAGCACTTTATCTTCCCTTCCATTCTAAATGAGAGCTTTGCTGGATAGAGCAATCTGGGATGTAGGTCCTTGTCTTTCATGACTTGGAATATTTCTTTCCAGCCCCTTCTTGCCTGTAAGGTCTCTTTGGAGAAATCAGCTGACAGTCTGATGGGAACTCCTTTGTAGGTGACTGCCCCCTTACCACTTGCTGCTTCTAGGATTCTCTCCTTCGTTTTTACCTTGGCTAATGTAATTATGATGTGCCTTGGTGTGTTTCTTCTTGGGTCCAACTTCTTTGGGGCTCTCTGAGCTTCTTGGATTTCTTGGAAGACCGTTCCCTTTGCCAGATTGGGGAAGTTCTCCTTTATTATTTGTTCAAATACGTGCTCAATCTGTTGCTTTTCCCCTTCCCATTCTGGTACCCCTATAATTCGGATATTGGAATGTTTAAAGGTGTCTTGGATGCTCTTAATCTTTTCCTCAATTTTTTGAATTCTTATTTCATCATGCTTTCCTGCTTGGTTGATTCTATCTTCCTTCTGGTCCACTGTATTGTTTTGGGACTCATATTCCTTCCTTTCACTATTGGCTCTCCTCCGCGTGTCTTCCTGCATCTGTTTTATGGTAATCTGCATTCTTTCATCTAAATTTCGTCCAAAATCCACCAGTTCTGTGAGCTTTCTGATCACCAGTGTTTTGAACTGCGCATCTGATAGATTGGCTAATTCTTGGTCGCTCAAAAGGATGAGTCCTGGGGGACTGATTTGCTCTGTTGAAAACATGGCTTTTTTTTTTTTTTCCCCCTTTCTCTCCTTTTTTTTTTCCGGTCTGGTTGCTCTTGTTACGGTGGGGGGCGGAGCCTTAGGTGCTCACCGGGGCTGGGCACCCCGGTCGCTAGATTGTGACGTTATATGTGGGGGCGGGGCAGGAGCGGGGTGGGAGAAAACAATGGCGGTAGTTCCGTTCCCCTGGACTCAGTCCCTTCTCTGGGCTTCCGGGCTGCGAGTTCTGCCCTGGTCCACAATCGCTGCCCCTCTGGGTCTGCCAGCCGCAGCTTGCGTACTCAGGGATCACCACTGCCTTCTTACGCGCCGGATGGCTTTTGCGCCGATTTCGTGCCAAACCTTCCCCCGACCTTGGCGCACCGCCACGAGCCAGCCCCGCGCCCGCCCAGCTGGTCTTCTCCTACCAGTCCGGATGAACGCGTCTACTTCAACTTCTTGGCTGCCCGACTTCCATTCAGATAAATCCTCTGCCGGATCTGGGTGTTATTCTGATAGTAAATTATTGTTGTAAATTATTGGTTTTCTAATCTTGGTTGTACGAGGAGGTACTGTGCGACCACCTATTCCTCCATCTTGCCGGAAGTCGCACTCCTGTCTCTTGAACACATCCACTGTCTCCATTGCTGTGACTCTCTTTGATCTTGCCTTTCCCCACCTAAAGATGCCTCTTAAATGCCCTTCATCTTTCTACTTCTGTAAATTCCATAGGGACCAAATCAATTTTCTCTCCTGAGCCAAAAGGGATTTTTCCTTCTTTTTAATGCTTAGAACATCTCCCTCTCTCTCTCTCTCTCTTTCTTTGCCCTGCACTTATAGACTGCCTTGCACTATTAGCTGTCATTTTATGTGTATGCATTTCATTTCTCCAACTAGATTGTCCACTGCTTGAGGACAAGCATGATTGTACCTTATGTTTCATAATAAACCCTGTAGGAACTGGCATCCTGATTTGTAGAGTCAATGTTCAAAAATAACTCATAGATTGAAGATGGAGGCTGAGTCAAATGCTTCCATATACATGTTTTTGCTCACAATTTTTCTTGAGAATGAAGTTAGTAACTGGGTGTCAGTTCTGAAAAAGGCAGAAATGTGGATGTCTGAATAAAAATGACACATAGATAAATGTTAAATGGGAGAGATGCGGGAAGAGACCAGATCCGCAGAGCTAACATGAAACACATTTGGCAGCAGGCATGGTATCTGTATAGCAGCTTCATTCCCAAGACTTCCGCAGACTGCACCTGCACAAACCTCACCTGCAGGAAGTGATCCCAATATATACATGTAACAAATTGTTTGTCTAAGTTCCCTATCCTCTTAATGATACTGAAGCATCTCCTTGTAGCTAGAAAGTGATAAATCCTGAGAGGAGAATAATGGTTTAATATGCACATAAGAAAGTCTGAGACAAGTACTAGGGAAACTGAGCCTAGACTTTCAGGCACAAACACCTCATGGAGGCTAGAAAGAGAGGGGCTTGGGACATGGCTGTGTGACTGAGGTAGTTTATTTAACACTTTAGAGGTTTGGGTTCCTCATCTGTCAAATGGCAGTAAGATTACTTTGACAGAGACTGCTACTAGCCTAGCTAATATACACTATTCACCTCTTCTTTACTAGTAGAAATTCTGTATTATTAGGGGCAGAATATGATCAGTTAATAGTATATTTCTAATAATTTCTCACAGATAGGGATGAGATTACAGTTCAGAAATCACTGAATGAGGCTTTTTGATAATCTCTTTAAAGCAAACTAACTTAGCTAGGAGCTGTGCTGTTCTGCATTTCAGCTTCCTTTCTTATTCCTCCCATCTGGAACATGGATGTGATGATTGGAACTATAGTGGCCATTTTGTAACCATGAGGCCATCATGAGACTAGAAGCCATTCACTAAGTCTGATGAAGAGAGGTGAAAGAATCCTGGGTCTTTGATGGTCATGGCACTAGACCAGAACTATCTTTGGAGATTCTTAAGGGTTTTAATTTTTTTTCAAATGTTTTATTTATTTATTTTTAGATTGAGGAGAAAGAAGGGAGAAAGAAAGGGAGAGAAACATCAATGTGTGGTTGCCTCTCACATGCCCCCTAATGGGGTCCTGGCCTGCAACACAGGCATGTGCTCTTGTTACAGAACAGAACAAGGGGGGCCTGGGATGATATACTATTATTGAAAGAAGGCCCTGGGTCCGTTATGTCCGCCGCCAGAGGAAAGACGTTTCTCAATGCCAGAGATTTGTGAAAAGGAAAGGAAATGTTTATTTAATGCTATACTAACTTAAAGTAGTGACCTAATGTCTTTACCAAAATCCCAAAGTCCCTTAAAACACCCATGAACACACAGTCCTTCCTTCCTTCCCCCTTTGCCCAGTCCAGAGTACCGTATCTCAAGAAAGGAAATAGAAGTCCATGGCTTAGGTAGTCCTCTGGTTCTTCCCAGTTAGTACTCGATCTCAACTGGGAGACCTCCCTGGGTTCCCGGCACCCTCGGCTGAGTCGCTGGGATCTCTGCTAAAACCAGGTGGTGGTTCCCCCTTCTAAAGCTGTGGGGGCCCCACTCTGCCAGGCTGCATGGTTCTCTTCTCAGGGCTGCAGGAGTTGACACTCCGTCAAGTCCGTGTGCTTCTCCCTCTCTCAGGGCTGCAGGAGTCTCCACTCCCTCAAGTCCGCGTGCTTCTCTCCCTCAGGGCTGTGCATGGCTCTCCTCCTAAAGCAGCATGATTCTCCTCCTAAATGGCCGCCAAATCTGGGTTTTAAATCCCCGCAGCCAATCTTCCTCTGCAGCCTCATTTCCGACTCTTCCCACACTCGGCTTCACATGCCGGAACTCGTATCCTTCCAGCTTTACTGGGCTGCCATCATGAGTCTGGGCAGGTGTGGCCCCATGTCCTGGAGCCAATCCTCTCTGAGCTCCCACGCAGGCACTGTAACTCAGGGGACCCGCCCCCCCCACTTACATCTAGGTGGGGAAGTTACTTCCATTCCCCTGGCTTAGAGCTGATCACAGCTACTTAACCTATCTATGCAACCAGCCAAAGGCTATAGATATGTTAAATGGCCAACCCAGAGGTTAGCTGCAAGGCTGTTGCTATGCAAAACAGCTCTCAATGGCCCTGCTCCATTTGTCCCTTCCCCCAACCCACACCCTGGGGTGGGGGATGGAGACATCTTAAAATCTCCTGGACACCTTAAGTTCTGGACCCCATTTCAAATGCCTATTTGGGGCCCCCCCTCTTGGCTGCACTCTGTAACACTCTGACTGGGAATCAAACTGGTGACCCTTTGGTTCACAGGCCGGTACTCAATCCACTGAGCCACACCAGCCAGGGCTATCTTTGGAGTTTTTTAATGTAAGAGAAAATAAACAGTTTTCTTGCTTTAATTGCTGTTTTTCCTGTCTTTTTTTTTTTTTGTACCAGTAAACAAATGCAATTTCTCTTCACAGAATTGTCACATAAATTAAATGAGACTACATATAAAGAATCCAAAACTGTGCCATTATCACTTCTTTGTACTATTCCTAAAAGACTTAATTGTGGTATAAATAATTAACATTTGGCACATCAATTTTTTTAAAAGATTTTATTTATTTTTAGAGAGAGGGGAAGGGAAGGAGAAAGAAAGGGAGAGGTACATCAATGTGTCGTTGCCTCTTGAGTGCCCCCCACTGGGGACCTGGCCCACAACCCAGGCATGTGCCCTGATTGGGAATCAAACTGGCAGCCCTTTGGTTCACAGGCCGGTGCTCAATCCACTGAGCCACACCAGCCAGGGCCAATTTTGATTCAAAAGTAGGGGGGTGGATTGCCTACAAAAATATTTTTAAATATTTTTACGTCATGACATAATCTATCATGAATGATTGCAAACTGTCCTCTTCTACCTCTCATCTGCCCCTCTGTTCTGATCAGACTGCGAACTCACTATTTCCTGACTCTATATTTTTTCATGTAATTTTCCATACACAGGAAGTCCTTGCCTGACTCTGCCTACCCAGTGCCCATTCACTCTTCAAACTCATCTGATTTCCTGAGTTCACAGCAATCACCCTCCATCAGTGCTGCTCACAGATTCTTCCATCACTGAGCTCCTCTATTAATGAACTACATCAAACTATTCACTATTGAATTATTTCCTTTGTATATTGCTTTTAGTTGCTTAGTATGTGGAATTCTTATCCTTTGCACTAAACTGTTACTTCCTCAATAAAAGAAGCGACATTCTCTAAGGAATGTCCAAATGACAGCAATGAACGTGAGACACACAAGGATATCTTCTTGTTGCTGCCCAACTCAGGGCTGCCTCTGTCATCTCCCAGTCTCTCAGAGTGTCTAGTGCAGCATTTGGCACAGAGAAGATGATTAATAAATACATGTTTAATGAAACTGAAAGCTCTGCCTTTGTTTAGGCCATGATGCCAGAATGAAAAGCATTCAAATGATATCCAAGGTGAACTGGAAACTCAAAGTGCTGGCCCAATGAACTTCATGTATCATTGGGGCAAACAAGTACAATTGAAAAGAGTACATTGCTAGCCAGAAACAATGGAAAAATACCAGGCCAGTCAAGAACCTTTTCCAAGTTCTCTGTTTCTTTCAGGCTGAGCAAAGAACTTATTGAATCCAATCAAGAGGTACTTTAGTTGAATGCCAGTGAATTTCTTTCCACCTGGTGGAGGCAAAGGCTGAGCTTGCCATCGCAGAAGTTTATACATGCATATTTTAAATTTTCTCTTAGAATGTCTAATTTTTCCTGTCAGAACAATTATTTCCACCATTCTCTCATTTGAAGGAGGTATTTTTATGCTAAGTCAGAGATTAAATATAACATTTAATTGAATTTTCAGTTTTTCACTTCCCTTACAGCTTTGAAATAAAAATTACTTTTATTAAAATATGAGTTGAGAGTCAAAACAAAATGTGGTGGCATAGTTTGAAGTTCAAGTGTGCTTTTTGAAAAAAGAATCAGAACGCAAGGAATTTATTTCCACATCTGATAACTAAAGCAAATTGCCAGTAAACTAAAATGTAACTGGTAATAATTCAATGAATATTTTTAAAGGGGTCTTGCAGTGATCTATTAATAAAGATAGAGCATGCAGAAAACATTTCTTATTCTTACCATACAATGAATGTGTGCTCATTGGGGAAAAATTGGAAAATATAGATGAAGAAAAAGAAAAAAGTGAAGAAATCTTCTTATGTCATTTAAGAGCCCACCACTCTAGAACAGAAGAACAACTGTTTACATCTGGGAGTATGCACATTTTACATATGTATATAGTTAAGACAATGAGTCAGATTCTTCCTGTTCTCCCACAACAGAGGCTAAGGCCATTTGAGGATGAAAGGCAATTGTTACTTAACACTCTAACCACCAGCCTCTGGGGCCAGCCTTCTGCCCTCAGCCTTGCCAGTGAGTACCACCACAGCACCAAGCCCAATGTCACTCCCTCTCCACCCACAGTTCACGTAAGATAAAGAGGAAAGACAAGAGGATCCTTCTTCCTCTTTCACAGGGAGATGAGGAGGTTTGAGGTTGTTTTTTCCTCCCTGAAGCCCAGCAAGGGGAACTCCTTAAATATTACAGGTGATTGTAAAGTGGGGCACTGGCATATTATTCTCCAGCTGGATGCTGGCTCCACACAGACTCATATACATGCATCCTATCTATAGGAGTGGAACATGGTAAGGGAGTTCTTGGGAAGGCATTTAGGACACTGAGAATCTAGGAATATGGTAGTGTGATTTTAGCAATTCTTTCCATCTGTGAAGAAAAGAGAGTTTGCTTGCTATATGTTTGTTGAGGTTTGGAGGTGCACTTGGTTTTGGAGAGTTCTGAAAATGGAGGCTTTGAAACTCCATATCAGCATTGCTTGGGTGTAGTGTACTTGTAAAGAAGAGTGGTCCAGTTTCTACCCCTTCCTATCTTTTAGGTGCTGTTCGAAAGATGCTGGTAATTTTTCTGGTTCCACATAGATGCGCGCAGGCAAATGAGTCAAGAGCTTTGAGGCTTCCCAAATGTGTATTTCAAGGGTCAAGTAATGAGGTATTCAACTTTGAGAGAGCACTGGGAATACATACAGAAGGGGCCAATAGGAAACACACCTGCATGCTGGAGAAGACTCTTGATCAATGGAATGTGTACAGCTGAAGACAATAAAACACCCCCCAAAATCACACTCATTACTGGTGAGGAGCTTTTCACATCAATAGGGTCCCTATATCAGATCAAACCAGGTGGAGCCAGAGCAAAGACAGGATCCAGTTAACATTTAGGTGAGGAGGCTCTGCCCAATCTTTCTTCTGTATCATCAATGCTGGAGGAACTAGTGCCTGAAAGAGGAAAGGGAAGATGTTTTAGGATCTAACCATATACTACCGTACACTGCTCTCCCCTCTCTAAGCCACCAAGGGAGAAGGGAAGAGGTCAAGCTTTCAATGAAGAATTAAAGACTACATCTTAAATACATAGATAATATTTTCCTAGAAACTTAAAGTGTTTGAAAAGTTACGGAACATAGCCAAGACTTCACTGAAGGAGCACCCATGCATACATTTATTTTTCCGTAAGTTGCAGGTCCTCAATAAGCCTGTTTTGTAGGTGTATGTATTCTGGTAATATGTAGAACTAGGTTATTCATGCCAGCTCTTTTGTCGAAAACACCAACTAAAATTCATGGAAAAGATATAAATAATTATCAGGTGAAAATTTAAGTATAAGAAATAACTTATAATGGTAAATCAAGGAGAAAGTCCCATTTAGTCTTGAGGACATTTGCTGAAGCAGGAGAAAATTAACTGTAGCTTTCACTGCCTGGATAGCACAGAAAAAAGCAGATGGGCACCTAGAAACTATCCAGATCCCTATAAAACTTGGATCCCAAACTGCTACACATAATATAAATATAAATCACAAAGATTAACAAACAACCATGCCTCCTACATTTACAGAAATGAAAAATAAACTTGAAAATATTGACAAAGAAACAGATAATCATAAAAAGTTATTTAGGAGACTTAAAAAAATAGTAGTTGCCTTTAACAATGGATCAGATAAAGCTGAAGAAAGAGTTAGTGAACTAGAAAATATATCAGAAGGAATTTTCCAAAATTCAGAACAGAGAAAGCAAGAGATTTAGCATCTATGTTCGTCCTGTAATTTTCTTTCTTTGTTGTGTTTTGACCTGGTTTTGGAATTAGGATATTATTAGCTTCATAGAGAGAATTTGGAAATCTTCCCTTTTCTTGAATTTTTTGGAATAGTTTAAGAATAATAGGTGTTAATTCGTCTTTGAATGATTGGTAAAATTTGCCTGCGAAGCCACCTGGTCCATGGCTATTGTATGTTGGGAGTTTTTGATTACTGCTTTGATTTCACTAGTTGATATCAATCTATTCAGATTTTCTGCTTCTTCCTGTTTTGGAAGATTGTATACCTGTAGAAATTTATCCATTTCTCCCAGGTTGTTCAATTTCTTGGCATATAGTTGTTCATAGTAATTTCTTACAATTCTTTGTATTTCTGTGGTATCCAGTATTACTTCTCTTCCATTTTTAATTTTATTTATTTGGGTCCTCTCTCTTTTCTCTTGTTGAGTCTGGTTAAAAGTTTGCCAATTTTGTTTATCTTTTCAAAGAACCAGCTCCTAGATTCATTGATCTTTTGAATTGTTTTTCAGTCTCTGTGTCATTTATTTCTGCTCTGAGCTTGATCATTTCCTTCTTTCTACTCACTCTAGGGTTCATTTGTTATTTTTTTTTCTAGTTCTTTTAGGGGTAAGTTTAGATTGTTTTTTGTTTGTTTTTTGAGATTTTTAAATCTTCTTTAGGTAGGCTTGTAATGCTGTGAACTTCTCTCTCAGAACTGCTTTTGCTATGTCCTAATAGGTTTGGGGTTGTTGTGTGTTTTCATTTTTTTTCAGGTGCTTTTTTATTTTGCCCTTGATCTTATTGTTAACCCATTCATTATTTAATAATGTTACTTAGCCTCCATGTATTTGAATATTTTTGAGTTTTTTTCTTGAGGTTGATTTTAAATTTCAAACCATTGTGATCTGAGAAAATGCTTAATATGACTTCAATTTTCTTGAATTGGTTAAGGCATATTTTGTATCCAACCATGTGGTCTATTTTTGAGAATGTTCAGTGTGCATTTGAAAAGACTGTATATTCTGATTCTTTGGGGTGAAATGTTCTGTAAATATCAATTAAATCCATTTAATCTAGTGTGTCATTTAATGCTGCTATATGCTTATTAATTTTTTGTCTGGAAGTTCTGTCCATTATTAACAGTGGAATGTTAAAATTCCTGTAATGACTGTATTGCTATTGATCTTTTTAAAAGTCCTCCTAGATTTTCTTTATATATTTAGCTGTTCCTATATTGGGTGCATATATGTTTACTAGGGTTATATCCTTTTGTCGGACTGACCCCTTGAGTATTATGTATATAATAAAATAAAAACTAAATTTATCAATAAGTGCTCTAAAGAAAGCATAAGATAGCCTGAAAACATTCCAGTTGTATACTCTAAAGAGTATACTAGGTATATGTGTGAACTACAAGGACCCAGAAAGATTAAAAGCAAAAGAATTGAAAAAATATATACCATATAAATACTACCACTCCTCCCTTCACCAAAAAAAAAAAAAAAAAAAGCTGGACTAACAAATTAATATTACAAAAAATGGATTTCAACACAAAATATTGTTAGAGATTAAGATAATAATATACAAGAAATATTGCTTTCTCAAATTTGTATGAAAAGTATGTCAAAATTCAAATATAAAAAATTGATATGCCTAAATTCATAAGTCAAAAATTGATATATCTGTAATAAAAACATAAATGATCATAGTAGGAACTTTCAAGTGCACTTCTTTTAGTTATTTATTCACAAAGAGACAGAGTTTAGCATAGAAATAGATAATTTAAACAGCATAATTTTTTTTAACCCACTTGACCTCATGGGCACACACAAACAGCATCAACATCTGCTACATATATATCCTTCTTAGGGCACAAAAAAAATAATGAAATTGATTACTGACCCATCCAGTTTCAAATGATTGAAGGTATACAGTGTATATTCTTTAACCATGTTGTAGTTCAGCTAGAAACAAAGAAGAGGGCACCTCCATATGTTTGGAAACAAAAAAACATGTTTCTAAAACAACCATATTTGAAAGAAAATCCTAATGGAAATTATAAAATATTTCTAACTAAATAATGAAATAGTATATATTTAAAATTGTGAGATGTAGTCTAAGCAGTATATGAGGGAAATTCATAGTCTTACATGAAAATATTAGAAAGTAATATATGCTGATAATGAACTAAGCATACATATGAAGTTAAAAAAAAAACACAAAATAAACCCAAAGAAAGGATAAAGCAAGAATAAAATGAAGAGCATAAATTTAAAAGATTGCAACATACAAAAGAGAGAATCAACAAAGCCAAAATTGATTTTTACAAAATAATTATTATATTACAAACCATGGTCAAGAAATTAAAAGAGAAAGTGCCACTAAATATCAAAAGTGAAAAGGCAAGCATGACTACAGATGTCTCAGACACTTGAAATACAATAAATTTGACTTAGTAAATACATTTATGACAAAATTGATAAATTACCAGGTAAAAATTAAAATCACTAAAACAGACCAAGAAGACAAACATATCATACAAATTACCCAAGAAGGCTCAGATAATCAGTTGTGTTTCTATACATTAACAATGACCTATCTGAAAAGAAGAAAATAATCCTGTTTATAATAGCAACAAAACCAATGAAATACTTAGGAATAAATATAGCCAAGGAGGCAAAAGCTCTGTATACTGAAAATTATAAGACAGTGATGAAACAAATTAAAGAACACACAAATAAATAGATATCTTGTATTCATGGGTTGGAAGAATTAATATTGTGAAAATGTTCAAACTCTTCAAAGCCATCTATATATTTAATGCAATCCTTATCAAAAGTCCAGTAGCATTTTTCACATAAATAGAACAAACAATCTTAAATTCTTACAGAACCACAAAAAGACTCCAGTAACCAAAAAACCTTAAGAAAGAAGAAAAAAGCTGGAGACTTTATATTTTCTGATTTCAAAGTATATTATAAGTCTATAGTAATAAAATAACATGGTATGCACATAAAAATGGATATACAGACCAATGGAACAGACAAAGAGCCTATAAATAAACCCACACACATATGGTCAACTAACATTTCACAAGAGAGTCAAGATTATTCAATGGGGAAAGTCATCAATAAATGGTATTGAGAAAACTGGATTTTCACATGCAAAAGAATGAAATTGGACTCCTATCTTACACCACGTACAAAAACTAACTCAACACGAACTAAAGATTTAAACATAAGGCCCAAAGTCACAAAACTCATAGAAGAAAGATAGGGAAAAGCCCCTTAACATTGGTATCAACAATGTGTTTTTGATATGATGCCAAAAGCACAAGCAACAAAAGCAAGAATAAACAAGTGGGACAAAATCAAACAAAAGAGTAGAAGCTTTTTTTTTTTTTTTTTGTACAGCAAAGGAAACCATCAACAGAGTGAAAAGGCAACCTGCTGAATGGGAGAAAGTATTTGCAAATCATATATTTGATAAGGAGCTAATATCCAAAAGATACAAAAACTCATATAACTCAATAGCAGGAAAACAAATAATACAGTTTTTAAAAACGGGCAGAGAACCTGAACAGGGAATTTTCCAAAGAAGACATGCGAACAGATACATGGCCAACAGATACATGAAAAGGTGCTCAACATCCCTAATCATCAGGAAAACACAAGTCAAAACTACAATAAGATACCATCTCACACCTGTTAGAATAGCTATTACAAAAATGACAAGAGGTAAGTATTGACAAAGATGTAGAGAATAGGGACCCTTGCACTGATATACTGTTGGTGGGAATACATATCATACAGTCACTATGAAAAAGAGCATGAAGGTTCTTCAAAAAATTAAGCATAAAACTATTGTATGATCCAGAAATCCCTCTTCTGGGTATAAATACAAAGGAAATGAAAACAGGACATTGAAGAGATATCTGCATCCCCACATTCATTGCACTATTATTCACAGTAGCCACCACATGGAAATAAACTTGTGTCCATCAATGGATAGATAGATAGAGAAAATATTACCCCCCCCCACAGGAATATTATTATTCAGCCATATAAAGAAGAAAATTTCACATTCATAACAATGTGATGGAATTTGAAGGTATTATGCCAAGTGAAATAAGTCAGAGAAATAAAAATATGCAATAATCTTACATACATGTGGGATCTAAACAAGTCAAACGTACAGAAGCAAAATAGAACAGTGGTTTCTAGGGGGTTGGAGGTGTGGGAATGGGGAGATGTTGGTCAAAGGGTATAAACTTCTACTTATAAGATGATTAAGTTCTGAGAATATAATGTATGCGACTGCAGTTGACAATACTGTAATATACAATTCCAAACTGCTAAGAAAGTAGATCTTAAATGTTCTCATTATACACTCAAAACTATAGTAATTATGTGTGGTGATGGATGTGTTAACTGACCTCATTGGGGTAATCATTTTGCAATATACATTTATCAAACCACCACATTGTACATCTTAAATTTATACAATGTTATATCTCAATTATATATCTTAATAAAGCTGAAGAGAAAAAGACATAGACATCCTAAGTAGTCATATTAAATAAATGAAATTCATAGCCAACATTTTCCACAAAGAAAATGTCATGACCAAATGGCGTCATTGGTGAGTTGTCACAAATGTTCCAGAAAGAAGTAGTCCAATCTTCTGTAAACTCTTACATAACATACAAAGAGAGAAAACAGTTCTCAACTCATTTTATGATATCAAGAAAACCTTGATACCAGAATCTAAAAGGATAATATAAGAAAAAATTATCAACCAGTATCATTCAGGGAAATGTATGCACACCAGTCCAGCAATATATAAAAATATAATCCATCATACCATGAAGAAGAAACAGTTTTAATAAATAAAAAAGGTATCATTTTATGATAAGTTCTTAGCAATTGACAAGAGTGCTCTGGTGATCTACTGAGAGAATCTATAAAAATACACGTTGTACACATCATAATTAATAGCAACATATTAAAAGCTCTGTTTTCATAGTAGGGATAAATCATCAGAGATACTCACTATCATTACTTCTGTCCAAAACTGTCATGAAGATCTTCAATATCAGTAAAGAAGAAAATTATATAAATGGTGAAGAGATCAGGAAGTAAAATACAAAATGTTAATTTTTCATAGGTATGCTGTAT
This sequence comes from Phyllostomus discolor, assembly GCF_004126475.2. NCBI lineage: Eukaryota > Metazoa > Chordata > Mammalia > Chiroptera > Phyllostomidae > Phyllostomus > Phyllostomus discolor. Next base: position 152,488,464 of record NC_040904.2, read on the forward strand.
ACAAAGGATATACCAAACTATTTACTTATAAATTATTAGAAATAACCCTAGAGCTTACAGGGTTGTTGTGCATATAACATATATATCATACACAAAATTAAAGACCTATATTTGGAAAAAATAGCAACAATGATACTAAAGAATAACAGAGAAAAGTATCTTCATAGCTTTGGAAGAGGAAAGAGATTATTTAACTATATATAAGTAGCAATAATCATAAAACAAAATAATTAAATGCAACTATATTAAAATTAAGAAGTTCTGTTCACCAAGCTTACCATAGAAACAATGAAAAGTTGAGCACAGCATAGGAAAATATAACTAAATATGTATATGTAACCAACAAAAGCATATATAAAAGTGTGGTATTCATATAAATAATTCATTCTACTATGTACTACTACTGGCCTATTGGAATATATTCTATTAGGAGCATAGGTAATATAGATAAATAGATAAAATATACAAGATCTGTCTGGAAAAAGTCCAGCCATTGTTAACATAACAAGAACAGTGTGCAAGACATCCATGTAACCTCACAGCCAAGGAGAGGAGACTAGAACACACAAGCATGAACAACAACAATCTCACTGTACTAGTCAGTGGGGGCGGTAGACACCACTGAGTGAGCATGTGTGCTGTGTGACCGTTACATTCAAAATGTCTGAGCAAGTACAGCAAGGAATCTGCATCAAATTTTGCATTAAGCTTGAACATTCCTCCATGAAAAATATAAGGATGATTCAGAAGGTTGCAGCTATGGGCAACTGGTGATTGGCAGCTTCCTTACGACATTGCACCCACTCACGCATCATGTCTCATGCAGAGGATTTTGGCAACACATCAAATCACCCAGGTGACTCAACCCCATTACAGCCTAAATTTGGTGTCCTGTGACTTCTGGCTTTTCCCAAAATTAAAATCACTTTTGAAAGGAAAGAGATTTCAGACCATCAGTGAAATTCAGGAAAATACAATAGGGCAGCTGATGGCAATTGGGAGAACTGCGTGAGGTCCCAAAGGGCCTACTTTGAAGGGGACTCAAGCATCATTGTCCTATGTACAATGTTTCTTGTATCCTGTATCTTCTTCAATAAATGTCTCTATTTTTCATAGTACATGGCTGGATACCTTGTGGAATAATACAGTGTGTTACACAGTGCTCAATGCCGAGGAGAGAAACAACAGAGGAACATATATTTGTGGTCAGTAAACATACACATACATTGTCATTCAGTCACAGATGATGTGGTGAGTCTAAGATAAATTGTACCATCCCTAAGATTTACATAGTTTTGGAGAAGGTGTTGATGGTGGGGCAAAGGTGTAATGACCACTGTAATAGGAAGATATCTACAAACTGAAGCACAAAGCAGGTAGCTCCATAGAATATGACAGAATTTATTATGGGATAATTTGCTTACAGGAAGATTGGGACATTTTGGAGCAGACAGTAGTTTTGCATAAACTATTTTCTGTCAGCAGGCCCCTGTTACAGTACTTTTTTAATATTGTAACTCAGGCAGATACTGCTGATTGAGAAGACAAAGGAACAAAGAATGCAGTATAATCAATACTATCACCAGTCTGATATTTATCTCAGTTGTCATGCCATTCTGGCTGGTGCTCACAAAAATATTTATGGCTAAATTTTAAGGAATACAGATAATCATCAACTAAGAAGCTTTGATATGCTTGCTAGGAGAGTGAGGCTGGTCAAAGGTCACAAAATGAAACTTAAAGATGAAATGAAATTCTAGGCACAAAGGTGGAGTTGGTTTGTTCACAGCTACACTGAACAGAAGGTATTCCATCTGCTCCCTCTTCCCCTCCACACACTCTCCTGTGCATATGGACACACACTTGACTCTCCTGCTTGTGGTTATGTGTAACTCCTTAGAAAGAAACAAAGCTTTTACTTCTAAAATGCAAGGATGTCTTAGAGAGGTAACATTGTATTGAATTTACATTTAATTTCCAATTACCCATCTTAGATTTTTTCCCTGAGACTATATGGAAGGAGACAAGTAAGAACTGACTTCTGGTATTGTCGTCAGCAGTGGAGGGCAATGTATAGAGGGGGCTGTACAAAACAAAGGATTAAAAAAAGTTTTTAAAAAAAGAAAACAAAGGATTATTCAACTTAACTTACAGTATTTAGAGACTTGGCAAATAAGTGTCTATCCCATTGCTGTAGACGTGTGGTGTACCTGCTGGGGCTGGGATTCCATTAGATGCTGAAGCAGGGCATCCAAGCTCACTGTAAAGTAATTTGAAATGAGGCTGTAAAATATGGAGCTCTGGGGATGGCTTTGCTGAGGTGGGGGGAGCTTACAGTAATGGAGGCATTATGCCTGCTGCTGCACCTGGGAGAACTGGCTTACTTTCCACCATAAACTCCCATATCCTGGGTGTGATGATGTGGAACCATGGTACTCATCACCTCGGTAATAAAGTAGCCACATCCCAGAGTACGCTCAGGCAGGTTTGGGACTGCTGACTCTCTGACATGAGTGAAGATTCAATGTTTTGGTAAACTATTGCTTTTGCCAGCAAAACAGAACTTGGTGTGTGTGTGTGTCCCTCCAATTTTCTAGCAAACTAGAGCATATGGTTTGAAAACGAAAAAGGACGTGGGTCCAAAGAATGAACGTAAATGCTGATGAAGCCTGAAAGGAGAGACCAAGTAGTATAGAGGCAAGAAAATATTCTGGAAAGTTTGAGGGCTTACAGCTTTGTTCACTATGTGTTTTTCCTAGGTCCTGGCAATAGTCCCCATTTTCCTAGCCTAAGTCACTCTTACCCTCCCATAGTATTCTCCAAACAGCTTTAACTCATGACTTCACAATGAAGGTCAATATGCAGGATGGGCAGCATGGAAAGCTGAAATAATTGGGAACATCAGGTGTCTGCATCATTTTGTTTCATCCCTGGGCAGGATCAAGAACTTTGAGGCAGATGCTGCCATCATCTGGGTTGAATTGCCCTGGATTTGGATAATTTCTCATAATAGCTCCACTATTCCTCTGGAGAAAAGGTGACACACACCAGTCATAGATTTCATAAATCTGCTTCTGTTCCGTTCTGAAAATCAAAAAGCTGTGAAAATATCCCTCTCCCATTACTGTAAAAACAGCAAGGTCATTGAAAGCCTAGCACACAGCATGTTCACATCTATTCCTTGGTACCCCTGAGCTGATCTTGATTTGTTTTCATTAGTCTGTGAGATCGTTACTATCCTGCTGTATAATCAAATCATTCTGTAGCATCAAGCTTTCTCGAAATGAATTCACCAACAGGGAGTGGGCATTCAGCAGTGACAATTATCTGGGTGTAGTTCTCCTTAGCAACTTTTCTTATGGAATGTTTGACTTACATTGGGGAGTCCTGTCTCATGTTGATAGCTTTTACTAAGTCATCCTCTTCAATTTCTTCCAACTTCTCCATTGTAGGTGCCAAAAATTAACACCCAGTTTTTGGAATGGATGAGTTAGCATATGGCAGTCTTCATATGATTGTCCCAAATCTTTGATTTCTGTGGTCCTTTCCTTTGGGGTTTTTATATAAAACTGTCATTGACCTTGCAAGTACCAGCTGTCCTCTTGAAATATGAGGCTGGTAATGATGACACACAGCACTGATAATAACAAATGGTGGTTCATATTTCAGCTGAGTTGGGCTTTTATGATCTGCTATTAGACCCCAAGTATTCAGTATGAATAGAAAATATGCAATGTAATTCAACTGGCTGATCTCTTCCTTTTGCTACCAAAACAGGACATCCGGGATTGAAATCTGCAGTGAGTCTGCTCACGAACCAGGTCAGGTCTGGCACTGCGGTTAGGCAACACTTTTTAAACTGAAGATCTGAAGTTCTTGTTTGGAGAGATTAGATTTTTATCTAGAATGGGGATAATTTTACCATTGCTCTCAGCTCTGTCATAAATTTCAGGGCAAACTGATATAAACCTGGACTCTTTTATAGTTTAGAATGAAAATTAAGTCAACTCAGGGCCTTGGGAACAGAAAGGCAGCAAGTAGACAAAGTGAAAAAAAAACTTGGAGTCAAATTAAGTCAAATCATTTTGACTATAAAAAAGCACATTTCTCTATCCTATCTTGAATACCGATCTTTGATCAATTTTTGCCTTTTTAAGTACATCCTTATATAGACCTTTTTTCCTGTTTTTTTTTTTTAAGAGACATGTATACTACCTTGAAAAAATTTTGTTGTGGCATGAGCATAAAAAGAAAGATTACAAATATTTAATTTTTCTTTTTAACTTTCAAAAAAAGGATTTGAGAATCAAAAGAGAAGTCCTAAGGAGAATAAAACATAGCATTTAACTCCTAACCATTGGGGTGGGCATGGGCTGCACCCCCAGGTATGGACTTGTTGCCCCAACAGCTGAGGGTGCTGTTGGCAGAGAAGTTTCGGGGATTGCCCAGCTGCAGAGAATTGCCTCACCTACCTTTGTGAGATGTCCTACATCTAATGGCTGATAATGGTGGGAGTATAAAGGACTGGCCCATTTTTGCCGAGCACAAGATCACTACAACCAGCTTTTTCAGATCTCAAGCTTTTCAGGGCATCAGCCAAGGCTGTCCTCAGGCTGCATCTCAGCTTAACTTCTCTTTCTGCCCAAATCCCACCTCCTTTCCTCCTTGCCACAAGTATGCATCCCAAAAGGTCACAGCTAAAAAACATTCTGCACGCTAACTCAGTTTTGGTATCTAATCCAAGTTAAATAGGTTCTGGTACCAATTCCAGTGTGCGTGTGTGCATGTGTGCATGCATGCATGTGTGTGTGCATGCATGTGTGGTGAGGCTTCCTACACAACACCAAGCAATTCTGGGACACCAGCAGGGTGTTGAAGAAATCAACTTAAGTCTGACACTATCTACTGTTGACACAAGAAACATCCAAACCTGTAGAGAATTTTTATAAGTTTGAGTCAAACTGACAATTGTCAGGAAGGAAAATCTCAATGGATTGAGAAAATGCTCTGGAGAATGGCAGTTTTGCAGTTTATTTTACACATTACAATCAAAGGAGAAGGCATAAGGAAGGTTACATGACATCTATTGGTGGTAGATTAGGGACGCTGGAGAAAGCAAAGCAGGAAATCTCTGAGACTGGCTAAAGAGTAAAACGAAGAGCCAGATACTTCTTTTGCATTGCTGGATACAGGATAGTTAAGAATTAACATTTACAGCACATAATATTTGGGCAGTAAGATAACAATGAGTAGTTCCATGTTCTTGTGCTCTAGTGAGACATTGTGCCCTGAGGGGTCTGGAAAAAAGGGGATTACTCTGACATTCCAAAGACCTTTTATTGTAGGTGCAAAAAGACAATAGACAGGCTCAGTTAAGATAAAGATTGACCTTTGTTAAGGAAGATACCAGCCTAGTGAAACAGGGTGCAAAGTGAGGGTCCCCCATATATAGGAGAAATTCCCCACAACCCATGGTAGGGGTATGGGGGAAGTAAATAATACGGTGCTTAAAATACTTTGTAAAACAAAATGCAAATTAATAGCTGCCCCAGGTAAAATGTCTACATGACTTTCAGAACGATAGTGACTCGTGACATATCCAGGGAAGGTTATATAGCACCTGAACAAGAGGCAGGGAGGCAGAGTCTCCTGTGTCACAGGGTACTCTTGCCCTGACTAAAAATGGCAGCCAAAAGAAGGTAAAAAAAATATGGGGGAACTGGCAAAAATAGCACATTGTAGGAGGGGCCAGATATAAGGTCACATAGGAAGCTCTGGGTCAGCATTTAAAATAAGGGTGGGCTGAAAGGAGCAGCAGCCATGTGGTCTGTAGTAAAGCAGAAGGGGAATCTCAGCCATCAGGTCTAAAGAAGAAGCAGCAAGCAGCTATGCCGTCTGTGATAAAATGCTCCACAATGAGGGCTGGTGTGTAAGGAGAAGCCATGCTGGCCAGAAGTTAGGATTCCACCATGTGGCCTGGGGTAGTAAGGGAAGCAGCCGTGCTGATTAAGAAAAGGGTGTAAAAATGAAAACTAATAAAACTGTGTGGGGATCTGGAAGAGCTAATGGAGCTGTGCAGGAACCTGCCAAACCAAGAACAGGTTCGTGAGAAATGCCTGGAATGCTGAACTGTGACTGGGGAATGCTGACTTCTGCTTATCTGAGGACATATGGAGAGGCCACTTTCGTGGGACGTGAGCCTTCCTGGACTCCACCATGATCCAGGGTAATACGGCACACGTTTCCCTGAACTACTACAAGAAGTCTAAGGACAACATATCCCAAACCCTGAAGAAGAAAGCTGCTGTGAAAAAATAACAACTCTGAAACCCACAAGTGTAGATTTCAAAGGGAACAAAGAACTGTTTGCATAGCTGGCTTAAGAAACAATAAAAATATGAGGAACTTTTGGGCATGTTTTGGCTTATAGCCTGGCGGAGAGCAAGGAAAGTACTGGGTCTCATGAAAGAACAGGACTCCAAACAGAAGTGCTCCCAACCCCCCACCCCTGCCCCAAGGTTGGAATCCTGTAAATAGAAAACTGTTGCCTTCAACACTAATTGTTGGGTCATACATCAAGGTGACAGGTAGACAGGCCCCGGTTTGCTAGATTACACTAGGCCAGGACTACCTGCCATGGCTCACTTTTAGTTAGAAAGTTTTAATTTCATAACATCCTGTGTGGTTACTTCCAGTCTTTGAGTGTGTACGGCTGCCACTGCCGTGCAGGCCTCCCCTGAGCTTGTCCCAGGTTTCCTTTGTGGCCCCTTCTTTGTCCACACTACCCAGAGATAGCATCAGATTTCACAGGTTAAGGGTTCAGTCCTACTGTCTCTGCCCTAACCCCAAGTTCAGACACTAGTTGAAAGCCCAGGTTGTTACCTATGTTTCTGACTAACCAGCTATAGGTTAGAAGGTCCTACAACCTCCTCTTTGGACTTCAGCTGCCAGTCCCAGGTCCCTGTTGTTACCTATATTTCTCACCAACTAGCTACAAAATCAGAGGTTCCCAGGATTTCTCCTTGGGTTTGATTAATTTGCTAGAGCAGCTCACAGAACTCAGAGAAATATTTTGCTACCAGGTTACAAATTTATCATAAAATGATGTAACTTAGGAACAGCCAGGTGGAAGAGGTATACGGGACAAGGTGTGGGCCATAAGTGAGGCATTTCCACGCTCTGTCCAGGTGCATCACTCCCCTTCATTTACCATGTGGTTACCAACCAGGAAGCTCTGAAACCTATCCTTCAGGGGGTTTATGGAGGCTTCATTACATAGGCATGACTGATTAAATTACTGGCCGTTGGCAGTTGAACTCAATCTTCAAATCTTCAGCTCCTATCCCCCCTAAGGCCTTTCCAAAAGTCACCCATTAACATGACAAAAGAAACAATCACTTTTATCACAGGAAATTCCAAGAGTTTTAGGAAATGTGTTCCAAAGACCAAATATGTCTGAAAATACATTTTGGTTATCTGAATGACCAAAGTATTTATTTTTCTTATAAATCGCAGTATGTCAGAAGTCAACTTCCGTAGATGCTTGAGCACCTGTGAGTTTGCACCATGAGGTCTGGAGAAGAAGTTTCGAGCCTTTAAACCACTCCTTTAATCTTCAAATGATCCTCTCTTCTCCCTTGTGTGTGGGAGCCTTGTTTATTATATTTCTGGTTACAGTGGGGAGCATCCTCTGTGTTCACCTGTAGGTACCCCCTTCCAATTGCTCAAGTCATTAATAAATTCTCCCCACCAGACAAGGCTTCTCAACAGTGGTAGCATGAGAGGGACTCAAAGGAAGGGAAATCCACGTCTTCTATATTGACATATCTGTCTCCTCAAGTCACCGTATCACAAGATCAATGGCGCACTTGCTCCAAAGGCTAACACTAGTGTTTTCCCCTGAAGTACTCCTCCTACCCAGAGGAACAAAACGCATAACTTTGACCTGAAATAGGAAATGAAATTCTCATTCTGGTTTTACTACTGCCACATGGACCAAGGAAAACAGCACATAAAATGGCTTACTTGTGTATTAGCATTCCGTGTGACCTTGAGCCAGAATACCTAAATATTAAAAAGAGAGTAATCTTAAAAATGACTCAAGAAATAGGGAGTCTTTACAGAGTCACAGAGAGAGAAGAAATGAGGTTTTTCTATTGGAAGGATCAATCGAGTCCTGGAGTTTGCATTGAAGATATATAGGCTACATTATACTCTGTTCCTATTAGGAGAAAATTGCTCTGAAAGAAGAGGAAGCAGAGGAAAGTTTTAGAGGAAAATCCTTTTAATTTGAGCAAACAAGTGAAACAGATGGAGGAAGAACTTGTAAAGAACATTTTTCATTAAAAAAAATTTATTTAGGCTTTTATTGTTGGGAATCCCAAATCTAAGCTCAACTATTCTCACTGCTGAGTGAAAGCAATCAACTCATGTTCTAATGCTCTCATTTTGGTCGTGGTGGGGATGAAGAAGATGATGATAATAAACTTGTTTTATGTGTCAGGCATTACTCTAACCAAATAAAAGGAAGCATGCCACAGCCTTCCTTACATTTGTTTATGCAGTAGTAGTATGCAAATTTTTTCAGCACTTAACCTAGGCAGATAAATGAACCATCTAAATTTCTATTTCAGTAACTCTGCCCTAAAACAGACTAACTCCTCTGTGCTCCTGTTGAGGAAATGGTTTACTTCGTTGTGACTAAGACTGAAGGTTTATACCATCCATCCTTCAAAGTGCTTACTATAGAATAAATATTTAATAATTGCTCAGAAGAATCTGGTCACTTTATTAAATATACTTCTACTTGTTTTTTCTGGTAGCCAGTTAGTTGTTTCAGTTCAGCTCAATAAGCAATTATTTGTACCTGTGATGTAAAGATGCTGTGGACAGAAAAGAGACTTGAGAGATTTGGTCCTCTGCCAAGAAGCTTGCTGTAGGCTTTTGAGACGCAGGACATAAACACATCAAATGGGCAGTGAATGATCCAAGATAGGGTATCCTTAGATGTCACAGTGCTCAAGAGTTCTGATAAGGAGGGAGACCAGCAATGATTGGAGCCAGGAGGGAACAATAAGGTGAAGAGACTTGATTGGTGCCAAGGATGGGTAAAGGAAAAGAGGTAATTGGAGAAAACATTCTCAGCAGGAGAAAACATTCATAGTGAAACCTGTGTAGTTAGAGTACAGAAGCTGCCCTTTCTGCAGGAATGAAAACTCTTTTGCTGAAAGTGCTAACTCTACACAAACAGGACATCATATAATTAAAAACAACATCTGACATCCGAATTACTAATAATGCAAAAAAATAAGAGCAAATATAGTATATATTTTCCTCCAAATTTAAAGGAAAAGTATAAATCCAGATCAACCTTTTGTATTGGAATAATTAGGCTATGCCCATACCACCCTGAATGCACCTAATCTCATCTGTATTGGAATAATTCACTAATATTTTAATTAGTGAAGATGTGGAAATAAAAATTTTAAGTTATTTTTTGTTTCCTTTGTTGTTTAATCAAGGGTTAAAGAGGTCTAGAATCATAGGCAGTCAGTTTCTCTCTCCTTTGGACTTCCATTTGGTACTTAAATCTTTTTCCACACAAATTATATTGTGAAGAATTTTTTGACTGACTTCCATTTAATCAGGTTGCCAAAGTAGATGATGCTCTTCTCTGCAAAACATGCTGACTGATGCTCACAACACTTATGCTTAATGATTCTACTCTTCACTATGGCCTCATCCTGCTCACCAATTGATTTGTTTGTTTACAAAGGTCAATTGGGCCGGTTCCCAAAGCCCTTTGATCCAACTGTACTAGTTACAGCAATTATGGGTTTGTAAAAATTCCTCACCCAAGGATATGTTCATTGATTTTAGAAAGAGAGGAAGGGGCAGAGGGAGAGAGAGAGAGAGAGAGAGAGACAGAGACATTGATGTGAGAAACATCGATCGGTTGCCTCCGGTACTCCCAGTACTCTTCCTGACAGGGGGTCGGACCTGCAGCCGTATGGGATGATGCTCCAACCAACTGAGCCACCTGGCTAGGGCCACAATTATGGTTTGTTATTTTTTGCAATTATGCATTTAAAATATTGAATATACTAATAAAAGTATAGATATAAAAAGAGCTATTTCTATGAAATAGAATGAAAGATTTAGAAACTTAATAAAGCTAAGCCCCCCAAAAATCCTGTTGAAATAAATTTAAGTGACACAACTATAAAAAAGTGTGTAAAGGGATTAGACATGAATCTGTACTCAGGCTGACAGCAAGTGCCTTTGTTTGTTTGTTTATTTAATTTTGTCTTTTTTAAAAGATTTTATTTATTTATTTTTAGAGAGAGGGGAAAGGAGGTAGAAAGAGAGGGAGAGAAACATTGATGTGTAAGCCTCTCACATGCCCTCAACCTGGGACCCAGCCCACAACCCAGGTATGTGCCCTGACCAGGAATTGAACTGGCAACCTTTCAGTTTGCAGGCCGTCTCTCAATCCATGGAGCCACACCAGCCAGGGTGGCAACTGCCTTTAAGTTCCTGCTCCACTTTAAAGAATTTGAAATTGGATGTGACTTATATATGCAGCGATACACCCATAATTCTGTGGCTCCACATCAAAATACTGGTTAATTAACATGTATTTATTCGTATTAAGTGAGACAGAATAATTATGGTACAGGAATATCATACCTTAAGTATTCTTGTTGTAAACTGTTTTGTTTCTGTTACCTGACCAACTGCTGGTCCCAATTACAGTGAAGGACTCTACCATCTTGTGCTGATTGGTTTGCAATCTCTTGTATGGCTGAGGCAGCCGCCTAAAGTCAAAAGTTCTGAATTGAGTGGAACAAGTGCCAGAGCACCGGAGACAGAAGATCAGAGATTCCAGTGGGCTGCAGAGAACCAAGACAAGCTGGGGTTCACAGCTTTGGGACGTAAAAGCACTAAGTAAGCCCAACATGTGTTATCACCAGCATTTTACAGGACCATTTTAATCCTCCGAAAAAGTAGGACCATCACCTAATGGACATTCCTTTAAATGTATTTCTAAGTATGATTCAAATCTTAACACATTGTCCTTATTTTGCCTCAGCGTCATCAGACCTTCATTCTCAGTCTGTGCTGATTTAAAGACTGAAAGTTCTGAATTCCTGAGAACTTTGGTTGCTTAATGCAGTGTTTCCATAGCTTGAATAAGATATATTCTCATTATAAGGGGAAAGCTATGTTCACAGAGACTCCTCTCCTTGTTGTCTTATTTTATTTTTTAAATGCACATATTTTACATGAATGTAAAAGAAATATGTGCTCACAACTCCTATTCAACTAAAAAACAAAAGTAAATGTACACAATACTAACAAAATCATTATAACTCAAATTAATAGCACAGATTTAAAATAATACATGATGTTGTTTTCCTGGAACTACATTGCTGATGTAGACTTTAATATGCAAGGATGTAACCTCAAGTCAGGTTCTATACATAATCCATTTTTGTATTCTGACTTCAACAATACCAGTGCAGGAAAAAAATACATAATTCTTCTCTGTATGAATTTGTTTCCTAGTTTAGGATAAACAGTCTTCTGTGGAATCAAAATTTTTCCAGCGACTAATGGCCCTGGAACAATATCCATGAAGTGCCAGTTCTGTAAATTCTTTAAGACAAATTTAACATTGTGGCATTCAAAAAAATCTCTGTGTTAGGCTGGTGGGGGGTGGTGGGCTGGGATGGGAGTAAAAGACAGAAAACTGTATTTGAACAACAATTAAAATAAAATTAAATTAGAAAAAATCTCTGTGTTAGTATTTAATCCAATTATTAAAATAGCAAATTCTTTATAGCATATTGATTCTTAATGAGTTTTTTCTAGTTAATATGTGAATGACATACCTGTACTTGTGTAATAAGCATAACACCAGTGCTACGCTATAAGTTGTTTTCTTCTTTTTTAATTCTTCATATTTACAACATCATAGTCTGTGCAATGAGCCAATTCTCCCACTGCTTTTCTCCATTCTTATACCTTTATAACTTTGAAACCTTTGTTCAGGGAGCATTCCATAATGCCCTTTGAGGTAAACACAATCATAAATACAAACACAAGCTCAGGCACTAGGATTGCAAGACATTCTTCAGTTAGAAGGTAGTTGTTTTGATAAACCATATTAATTTTAAAATTTAGCAGTGAATTAAAGCCATCAAGCAAAAAAAGCTCTTGCCAAAAACTGAGATTCCACAGAACATACCAAACCCTCCCAAAGTTCCAAAGACTAGTTTTCAAAACTCTGGGCTAAGGCATGGTGAAGGGAAGAAGACCAATGAAATAAAAAGGGAAGCCACAAACTTTCTAGAATAAAGCACCTATTATCAATCATTTTTAAATTAAAAAAATTTTTGAGGTGGTATAGGTATGAAAAAGAAACAGGGGGAAAGACAGCTTCCTAGGGGAGGCTAGAAACAAAGAGGAAGTCAAGAGCTATGACCAAGAATGTATTCCAAGGGAAAGACCCAACTTATGAGGAATTTAACAAGTCAGCCCAGCAGAGTCTAAGTCCTTAGGAGTTTGGCAAGAGTGCTGTCCCACAGGGAGGAATCATTAAGCCTCTCAGCCCTGTGGGCATTTCTAGTTCAGTGTTTCTACTCCTAGGCATCAAGAATAGATACTGACATCATCTCTGTTTTCTTGTTTAGACTTCAGCTCCTCAAGAGCTGGACCATTGCTCTTTCATCTCTGTCCCTCCACTACCTCACACAGTTTCAGATACACAGTAGAGCTCAAGTAAAATAAATGGAATGAATACAGATGCATATGTTTAAACTGGATGACCTTTAAATACCTGACCTCAAGAAAAGAACATTTCATTTTTATCAGGCTAAAAATTTTTTAAAGGAGAAAAAAACATTTTTAAAAAAGGAAAAGAAAACAAAAATTTTTAAATGGGAAGGGATCCAGATTTTCTAAGCCACAATGAGATCATTCAGCATAGGAGCTATCTCATAAGGCATGCTATACAGTATTTGTCTTTTTCTGGCTGACTTATTTTACTTAGAATAATTCCCTCAAGGTCTACCCATGTTGTTGCAAATGGCAGGATTTCCTTCTGTTTTATGGCTGAATAATATTATATGTGTGTGTAGATATAGATATAAATACAGATTACATTTTCTTTATCCATTCATCTGTCAATCAACACTTATGTGGTTTCTGTGCCTAGCTATTGTGAACAATGCTGCAATAAATAGAAAACTCTACTTGATATTGCTATGATTTTCCAAAGGTACTAAGTGTTACTTCATACTAGCACCTAAATATTATATCTCATCTACATTGACTTAAAAGAATTTCACTTTTTTGTCTCTTAGAAGCTCTCCTAAGACACAACATTTTCCATGATGCTGATCTCTTAGTGCCCCATACATCTGTCATAATGGGCCATCATGACCTTCATTCATCAGTATCAAGGACTTGACCTTTGTCCTCTCTAAACTAAAACTCAGTTTTCTGTGTTACAAGACAGAGCCAAAGCATCTTGGGGAACAGCTGTATTTAGAGGGCAACCGCAATTGGTTTTTCTTGTTTTCACCCACAAACCAGAAGACCTGTGAGCTTCACATATCATAGATCTGTTTTGTGAAATTTTTATATTTTATTACAAAGAGACAACTGAATCAATTCCTGAAACATGAGGATCTTAAACCAAGGACTATATTTTATATAATATATACTCAGTGATTTCTGGGGAAAATAAAGTATGTAACTTTATTTTCACCATATTGTGTTTGGGAAATGGATCTCAAAAACCAAAAGTAAACACTCAAATTCCAATCCATCATTGTCTTCAACTATCTGGGCAGTGAAATCACATTTGGTCAGGACTTCAGCTGCCCTCCAGGAATGATGAACTCAGTGTAATATGTATGTTCAAGAAACAAACAAGAACTATAAAGCAAACAAAAATGGTTTTCCCTAGTTTTAGCGTATGCAGTTGTTGTTGTTGTTTTTTTTTTTTTTGAATGACCAAGTGATTTGACAACAGGAAAAAATCAGTAGAATTATTCCATATTAAAAGTCAGATATTCACTTTGAATGGGGCTCTTTGAACCTCTCAGTGGCTCAATTTGGAAACAAACACACACCATGGAAGATGTCAGAACAGAGTCTAGCTCTCATATGTGCTGTAGTCGTGATAACTAGAAAATCAGAATTCATTAGTCCTTTCCCTAATTTGAAGTAAATTGAGTTCTATTTAAATATTGAAAGAACACTCTTTTCTATCAATAAAACATACCCCTAAAAGTTCACAGTCTCCTGCTTAAAGAAAACAGAATGTGCTCAAGTACTTTATATTATGAAAATAGCATTGTAGGTGTTTTCTCTATCACTTCAGTAAACTGAGCCATCTCACGTATGGGCAAGCAAAAGAGAAAGAGTAATAAATAAATATTCTTCTAACAGTTGAGGAATCATCAGCTTTTACTAAACAACCATATATGAAAGAATATCCATCATTAAAAAGTCATAAGTATGAAGTTTAGGTTCATACTTAAACAAGGTTATATAAGGCATAACAAAGTAAAAAAAAAGTAAAATAAGAAAATGTATGTAGTTCTTAATTAAAACAATGTCAAACCATGAAACTTGAACAATCACTATCGTAGGAGAACATAACTGTGTTCCTAAGCTATTGGTTGGAGTATGACTTGCAGGAAAAAATATAAATATAAGCTTTAGCCTGTATTTATGTGTCTGTCCAGTGGAAACAAAAGCACCAGTACATAAGAATAAATAAACAATGTATTTGTGTTTTCCTTAATTTCTTGAAGCATATACTGTATGCATGGATTGGAAAAATTAACATCATCAAAATCTCCATACTGCTCAAAGCAATTTATAGATTCAACACAATCTCTATTAAAATACTAATGACATATTTTACAGATATAGAACAAACATTACAAAAATTTATGTGGAACTATAAATACCATATATGACCCTGAATAGCCTCAGCCATTTTGAGAAAGAAGAACAAAGTAGGAGGGATCATAATACCTGATATCAAACTATATTATAGGGCTACAGTAATCAAAACAGTATAATACTAGCATAAGAACAGACACACCGATCAATGGAACAGACTAAAGAGCCCAGAAATAAACCCATGTCTGTATGGCCAATTGATATTTGACAAAGGGGACAGGAACATAAAATGGAGTAAAAATAGTATCTTCCACAAAAGGTGTTGGGAGATGTGGACAGCTACATGCAAAAAAAAAAAAGGAACTCAACCACCAGCTTACACTATACACAAAAATAAACTCAAGATAGATAAAAGACTTAAATATAAGTCATGACACCATTACAATTCTAGAGAAGAACATAGGCAGGAAAATCTCAGATATTCCACACAGCAGTTTTTCACCAATATGTCCCTTAGAGCAAGAGACATAAAGGAAAGCATTTTGGAACTTTCAAGCTACAGATGATGAGGTAAATTTTTACCTGTCTAGCAAGAGTTTTACTATATTGTGGAGGCAAGAATATATTATTTACTGAACATTTAGCCTTCAAATGCAGTCTCTATGATTCTAGAGACAGAATTTTTAATGATTTTTATATATACCTCCAGACAGATTTAAAGTCATTACTAGTCAAGTTACTAACTTTTAGCAGCTTAATTGTTTTTTAATTCATAAGATTAAGGATAAGAGATGACTTTTATGCCAGAGATGTCCAGCTGTCTACCAAAATTCTTACTCCCCTTTGCATAACATAGAGTCATTGACAAGTGCTAAAGTGGTTGCCCAGCCACAGACCGCCTTTCTCAGCCCCACCTACATCTAGATGAGGCCATATGAGGGCACAATGTAAGTTCAAGGTCTGTGTGGCACTTCTGGTCCAGGGCTAAAGGAAACATTGAAGCATACCCTGTTTCTGGAGGACCTGGTAGATGGTCTCATTGTTCCCTCCTTCTAAAAATTGTTATACAGCTCTGCTCATTGCTTTAGAACTTGCAATGCCTTTGTGAGGTAGGAATATGCTCCCTGATGGATATCAGACTTTGGTCATTGGAATGTGAAAGAATTCCTTATAGTAAATTAATTATCTATCTATCTATCTATCTATCTATCTATCTATCTAAATTATATATATATAATTTGTTGGTTCTGTCTCTCTGGAGAACCCTAATGCACATGTATTAATCGTTCAGTAAATATACATCCATTCTATTTCTCAGTGCATCAATTAAGTTCTATTTTCTTTTCTGCTACTCCACTTCCGCTTGCTTTTATTCCTAGTATATGCAGCAGGGAGTATTTGCTTCATTCTGGCTTCCTTAAAAGGATCTTCCCTGCCCAAATAAGAATGCGCTAAAAGCTTATAAAAGCTAGCCTCAAATATCTACTTTTGCCTCTGGAATTCATCCAGAATATATCCTATTGTATTCATTCTTGGCCATAAATCTTTATAGTCATTTTCCCCCACTTTACAATTTCCATGGAGTACTTTACTCCCCACTCTTGATTTTTATGCCGACCCCTGATCTTTCATACTAGCTATGCATTATACCTACCGGACTGTGATGAGATTTGCCCTCTGTTCCCATACACTTTCTGGTTTTGTCCAATAATCCAGCCCAATCCCCATGTCCATACTGAAGCCTTCTAGAAAAGGAGGCTTTGTGCTCATGGATTTAAAAGTGGTCCCCTCTTACATTTAGTTGAAGACAGAGTAATTTAAAGACATTATGTAGCTTCATGGATCATGCTCCTATTCAGGAAACTAAGAAGCACACTTGACTGAAATCACTTGTGAAAATGAATAATTCTTACCCCATAATCCCATATCCATTGAGCTGCATGTTGGAAAGCCTGTCATGATACAGAAGAAAGAAAGAGAGAAAGAAAGAAAGAAAGAAAGAAAGAAAGAAAGAAAGAAAGAAAGAAAGAAAGAAAGAAAGAAAGAAAATGAATGGGTTCCTTTATCCATTACCAAAACTCCCCCATATCTTCATCTGTTTCTGCTTAAAGATGTTAGCCACTTGAGCACAGGGCTTTTGGCTTGTTTGCTGCTATGTTCTCTGTTCCTAGAAAAGAACTTAGCACATACATAAATGACTGAAATAAGGCATTAATTAGTAAGTGACTTAAGACCCATGCCCCTATATCCTTTTCTATACCTTGAAATTCTACCACCAACACTAATTATAACTTGATTAAGTCTCCATTTCACCTCCTCCTCATTATCTAAAAGTTATCTAAGTTTGCAAAAAAACTAAGAGGCGAGAGACCTGCTTCTGTATAATTAGTGCAAGTGTGCAACTGAACATTAGATCTAGTATCTGAGCTCCAGCAAAGCAGACATAGTCACTCTCATTGCTCAAAACCAAGGTTTTCTGCAAGTGCAAAGGCACTAATTAAGGAGGCAGTACCTTAGGCCAACTCTCCCAAGCTAACTGGGGTGTTTTAGGATTATTAGTGACTAAAAATATTTACTAATTCCTACTACTGACCAATTCTATAAAACACTGGGCTTGACTAAATAACACTTTCATAGAATCTACAGCTTTGGGAAAACAGAACAAAGAATAAGTGATGACATCTTTGTAGAAACATCTCAACCAGTTTATGTATTTGGTGATACTGTTCACCTGGCCCAACATCCCACCTTCCAATAAGCCTTCAAGGGTATACTCCCTGAATTTCTGGATGGAAAGATTTTTTTTACAAATATGACTTTTCAGTGAACTCTTGGTACAGTATTACAGCTGGGTCAACATGTTTTGTCCAAATTAGATGACCCATGATGTCAGAGAAACTGACTGTGATTTTAATATAAGAATGCCCAACAAAATCAAGAACTCCAGGTTATTCTAAGGTTTTCCCTGGCTACCAGTGATATCTATGGTTTTCGGGTCAGGTTTTTTTCCTTATTTCCCTATCTCAGTGACTTTCAAAGTGTATCCTCCACACTATAGCATCATCATCTAAAAACCTGTTAGAAATTCACATTCTCATGCTCCACTTCAGGCGTATTTAATCAGAAGCTCTTGTGGGCAATCCATGTTTAACAAGCCCTCCAGATGAATCTGATGCATACTCAAGTTCGAGAGCCATAGACTGATCTAACCTGACTTGACTTTGGGAATTCTTTAGGTGGAGAAAAGGGTTTTATTGCTAGTTACATGTGACTGTGGCCTCACAGTCACTGAAAACCTGATTCATCTCAGCTCAAAAATTTACCTACTCAAACCCAGCTATGTTCTTCATTAACTTGGATGATAACCTCAGACATCATTAGGGAAAACCACTTTCAGAAGCAAATCTAAGTTTTCATGTTTCTGATCCATGATTCTTCTAGAAGTTAATCCCAGCCTAGGCCAATTCTGTGCAGAAACAAGTGGGATCACAGTCACGTTTGAAACATTTGGACCTTCTCCTAAAGGACATGCATGATACACCTAGACAACCATGGATGCACTCAGTTCATGACATTTGAAATGGACCACTTCATGCTAATATGTGTATTCCATGCTGGGCAAACATGTCTGACTTTACTCTGCAAGCCAGAGTGTCAGGGGACAGAATAAAAGACCCAATCTTAGGAAATCCTTTGACAATAGCACAGTTAGTAAAGATAATGTGTCTGGGCAGCAGTGCCTGGCAGAAATCCAGTTCTATACTGGGATGCTCCTTCAGCCATGGGGTGTTGGTGAACCACTACAACCAGACCAAATATATCTAATGCATAGAACTATTTAAACTTTATAATGCAGTCCATCAGGAATTTTGCTGGTCTCTTATTTGATTTGAAACCCCCAGCACATCCCTCCCTGCCATCTCTGTCGTGAGTCATGGGACCACTGCACTAGCTCACAAACTCAAATGCCCCTGCAACATCATCTCCCTTCATTTCCAACCTCAGTATTTTTCCATACTATAGCTCTATCTTTTAGGCAAGGCATGCTCTGGGCAAAAATGACACATTTTCTTTTCTGTATTACTTCCCCCACTCAACATAACACTAATTATTGCTAACTATGAGCCCTTCACACAAGCTCAAATTAGCTGTGTAACTAAGCATTAGACTGGCAAGGAGAGCCCATTGTCTTATGTGGCTGGACTTAGCCATAATAGACTTAGCTATATTAGACTTGGTCTTATGTTATCCATTAGAATCAACAACTTGACTAATTTTGTTTTCTAGACTCTGATTCTATAACATCTGACAACCACTCTTAATGATCTACTGTGATCTAAAATGCTAGACCAGCATTTTCCTTCAGATCTTGGCATTTGTCCTCAGGCACTTAGCATTATGCCAATGGGTAAGTCACATTTCTAGACCCTCGGTACTAGGGAATGACTAGCCTGGAGAACACCTTCAACAAGCTCCATACTAGGGAAGGTGCTGACCAGGTGAAAGTGTTATACAATTTACCACATTTTTTAAACCCACTAATTGAATTAGAAAACTCCAGAGTTTTTCAAATTTGCTTATATTCCTTGGATGACAATCATGTTAAGCAGCCCTTCAAGATAAACTTGGAAGAACCAGTATAGATATATGGGCCATTTTATTTCTGGATAGCTCTTACTAAATCTCTCCCTTGTGGTCATACACAACAAATCTATTCCCTTTTGCAGAGTACTATTGCTCAAATATTTTCATAATCTGTCATGTACCTTGCTGTGACAAATGACCTCCTCTCATCCCTCTCTGTATCTAGCTAATCCTCCCCAGTCCATTCTACCTTATATCAGGGTCTCCAGTCTCATTACTATTTAGGTCATTATCTTCTAAATAGTTTCTAATTTGTTCAAATATATTTTGAAGTATGGCATCCAGAATAGTGCATGATCTAGGACTTCAAAACACTTCTTTCATTTAAACACAATTATAAAATATTCCAGCAAACAAATTCAGAAAGATTATTAGGACAACGATGTACCTATCACCAAAATTAATCAAAATATTATCAAATAGGTGAAGCCTCTTATATAACCTCCCATTCAGCCTTCTCTTCGCCTCCAGAGGATATCACCATTATCACAAAATGATATTCACTGTTTACCATTCCAGTGAATTTTTATGCCACTAAAGATTATTTTTAAAATACATTTTAGTGATTATGCTGTTACACTTGTCCCATTCCCCCCCCCCCCCCCCTTTATTCCCCTCCACCCTGCACCCTGCTCTCACCAGCATTCCCCATTTCCTATACTTCATTGGAAATGGCTTCTTTGGCTTCTCCATTTCCTATGCTATTCTTAACTTCCCCCTGTCTATTTTGTACCTACCATTTATACTTTCTATTCCCTGTAACTTTTCCCCCATTCTCTCTCCTCCTCTTCCCCATTGATAACCCCCCCATGTGATCTCCATTTCTGTGATTCTATTCCTGTTCTGGTTGTTTGCTTACTTTATTTTTGTTTTTTCTTAGGTTCAGTTGTTGATAGTTGTGAGTTTGTTGTCATTTTACTGTTCATAGTTTTGATCTCTTCTTTTTCTTAGATAAGTCCTTTTAACATTTCATATAAGGGCTTGGTGATGATGAACTCCTTTGACTTGACCTTATGTGGGAAGTACTTTCTCTCCCCTTCTATTCTGAATGATAGCTTTGCTGGATAGAATAATCTTGGATGTAGGTTCTTGCCTTTCATGACTTCAAATACTGCTTTCCAGCCCCTTCATGCCTGCAGGGTTTCTTTTGAGAAATCAGCTGATAGTCTACTGGGCACTCCTTTGTAGGTAACTGTCTCCTTTCCTCTTGCTGCTTCTAGGATTCTCTCCTTCATTTTAATCTTGGGTAATGTAATTATGATGTGCCTTGGTATGTATTTCTTTGGGTCCAACTTCTTTGGGACTCTCTGAGCTTCCTGGGCTTCCTGGAAGTCTATTTCCTTTGCCACATTGTGGATGTTCTCCTTCATTACTTTCTCAAACAAGTTTTCAATTTCTTGCTCTTCCTCTTTTCCTTTTGGCACCCCTATGATTCAGATGTTGGAACATTTAAAGCTGTCCCAGGGGTTCCTAAGCCCCTCCTCATTTTTTTGAATTCTTGTTTCTTCATTCTGTTATGGTTGAATTCTTAGTTCTTCCTTCTGCTCCAAATTGTTGATTTGAGTTCCAGTTTCCTTCCCTTCACTGTTGGTTCCCCATACATTTCTCTTCATTTCACTTTGCACAGACATCACTTTTTCCTCATTTTGCAACCATACTCAACCATTTTTATGAGCATCCTAATTACCAGTGTTTTGAACTCTGCATCAGATAGGTTGGCTATCTCCTCATTGCTTAGTTCTATTTGTGGAGCTTTCATCTGTTCTTTCATTAGGGCCATACTTTTTTGTCTCAGTGTAGGCGTTATCTTGTAAGGGGCAGAGCTTTAGGTATTTGCCAGGGTGGGCAACCCATGTGGATACATTGTGGTGCTATATGTGGTGGAGGGGTTTGAGAGGGAACAATGCTGCTTACTTGGCTCTCCACTGGCTTTCAGTCACTTCCCCTACTACCCACAAGCAAACTGGGCCCTTCTGGTGCTAATTCCAAGGTGGGTAGGTTTGTGTGGACCCTTGGGTCTCTCCAATGCACTCTCCTGTGAGGCTGGTAGTTTCTCCCACTGCCACTATTCCCACAAGTTTTTACAGCCAGAGGTTTTGAGGCTTTATTTGCCCCATGCTGGGTTGTATGGTCTGTCTTGCTCTCCAGTTGTTCCTCCTGGTTTATCTGCACATGAATGTGCAACCACCTGGTCCACCAGCCACTGCCTCACCCATCTGGTCCTCCAGCCACCACCTTGCCACATGTCCTCTCCACCATGGCTGCCCATCTCCACCCCTCCTACTATTCTGGATGAATCTTTCTTCTTTAATTCCTTGGTTGTCAGACTTCCATACAGTTCAACTTTCTGGCAGTTATGGTTATTTTTTGTTTTTAAATTTGTGGTTGTCCTTCTTTTGGTTTTGTGAGGAGGCAAAATGTATCTACCTATGCCTCCATCTTGGCCAGAAGTTGAGATTATTTTTAATTATCCCTTATGCTGTCCATGCCATCTCAAACTGATAACTATCAATCTTGGTTTTATGTTTTTAAAGATTTTATTTATTTATTTTAGAGAGAGGGGAAGGGAGAGAGAAGGAGAGAAACAGTGATGTGAAAGGGAAACATTGATTGGCTGCCTCTGATATGTGCCCCAACGAGGGACCAAACCTGCAACCCAGGCTTGAGTCCTGACCGAGAATCAAACCAGCAGCCTCTTGATTTGCGGGATGATGTCTAACCAACTGAGCCACACAGGTCAGAGTGCAATCTTGTTTTCATAAAACTTCTAGAAAAGTTAGTATGAGTAGTAGCTTCTAATCTTTGTTTTAGCTTATTACTAATCTTCCTAGTGATTAAAAAAATGTTTACCTTAAATTCTTACAATTATCAGTTGAGGCAATTAAATCTAGAGCTCAGAACAGCAGAAATGGAGAACACTTGGTCCCCATCTTCTGCTGTAAGCCTTTCATATTATTTGAAGACATATTTTAAATCTTCCATGCAAGTATTTCTTCATCAATCTGGGTAGGTACTAAATATGACCATTTTGTGTCTTCTTTTTAGGAAGTTTAAGCCAGGAAAACTGTAATCACTTCCTTTTATCAGATGTAATAGTAGTTTGGTAGTCTGAGCCTCTCTTGGGAAGATTAAATCGTTGCCCATATCTCTGTAGTCCTGGAAGTCTATTAACAGTTTAATCTTTAAGCTGAATCTAGCTGATATCTATGTGAGCTTTCCTGAGGAGCATTAAGGGATTGCACGTATAACACAGAGTCTGTTCCCAAACTAGTAGGACTTGACTAAATTTCCCTATATTTAGGGATAGTTGGTTCTACTGAAATCTCAAATTCTTCAAAACATTTGATCAACAAAATACAATACACAGGGAGGTGATAAGAAGCTAAAGATCTGTCGTTAACACTGTGGCTTCAAAGATATTCTGAATATATATTTTAGAAGAAAATATACTTAACTTTCTGATGTTTAAAATACTCTTCAATGAAGTGACATTTGATCTAGGTGTTGTTGCCATTGAAATAAAATTAACTAAAAGTATTTTTTCATGTTAAGAAAAATGGTTTGAATCTCTGTTATCAAATGGAGTCTATCTTCACTAGCCAGAAAACAATAGACAAATCACTTTTGGCAGATTATACAAAGAAAAAGGAGTTAAATATAGTTTATACCCTTACAAATTGTATCTGGACCTTTAATATTAAGAAGGCTTAAAAAGTACAAATTTTTATAGTTATCAAAATAGAATGCCAATCAAATGAATTATATAGCTGCCATATTAGTAATAAAGTTGTGCCCTTTATTTATCCAAACAGATTACTAAACAGGCTTTTAAAATTTGGAACAAATGTTTTAACCTAGTAGGGCCACAAAACTCAAATAATACAGTTAAATAACCATGATTTCCCACCTTTTTGCAAAATCATTAAAATACAGAAAAAAATTAACCAACTTTTAGGTACTCATCCCCCCAAATTAATAAATGCTGTTAACATATTAACACATTTTTGCTTTGCTCTTCAAAATTTAATAAATAAAATAAAACATTCAAGTGATATTCAAATTTCCTGTATTTCCCCCAGCCCCTCCCATGCCAGTTCTAATCTTTTCTTTTCCTTCCCAGAGGCAGTTTCTACTCACTGATTATGAATGTGATATATATTCTTTAGTCCATGTCTTTCTTTATACCCATTACATTTCTGTGCTCTTTTTATTTGCTTTCAACTTACATAAATGCGCTCACATTGTATTTATCATTTCTAAAACTTTTTCTACCATCCTGTTATTGAGACCCATACATGCTGGTTAGCATAGATCTAGGCTAGTCTTTAATTGGTGATAGTATTCATTTCATAACACAACTTACTTATTTACTAATAGAAAGTTAGTTTGTTTATATTAGTTTACTACTTGACACTGTTGCACTTAACATCTTTTACATACCTTCCTTTGCACATGTGCGGGAATTTCTCCAGAAATATACATTGCTGGGTAGGTGCAAACACCAAAATACAGTCACTTGTACCAATTACAGCTTCACTCCAAAGTTCCTGATGCTGTCCATCTTCAGTATGTGGTATTGTCAGTGTACTGAACATCTGTCATTCTTTTTGCCTACCCAGAACCCTGAACATCCCTCCCATATTTACAGAATCTCCCATTTTGAGTCTCTACCTACCTCTATAAACATCAGTAGTCTCTTTCCCACCATCCTGAGACTGCCAATCAGACTCACCCACACTGGATCAAGAATGGGAAGCCAGTGACCTCACAGGAAACAGGGGTTCCTTGGAATCCACTACTGTTAGCAGCAGCTACACTCCTTTTCCAGAGGCCTCAGAAACAGAGGTTCAAGAAGCAACATTCTGGGCTGGTACTAGTGACACAAACTGGTCAGTATTTAGGATTTCTGTGGGTCATGGAGTTTTGGTGCACTGAAATAAGTATGATTTGGGGCATGACTCCTGGTTCTCCCACAGAGTCTGTGGGTTTTCTAACAGACAATAGAATGCAGCTCTAAAAAGGGTGAATGCTGGAAAGAGGCTGCTTATGTTAAGAGCCATTGTTTCTTGACAAACTAGCTATGTAACCAATAGCAGACTAACCTCTCAGTCTACACTTCCTCTTCTATAACATAAGAAATAATTTCACCTATTTTATAGGGTTGTTGTGAGGATTAAATGAACAAATACATACAAACCATTTAAAACTGTGCTGGGAACATGGTGAGCAATCAGTAAATGTTAGCTAGTATAATTTAATACATTCTTTTCCTTCTTAAACTACTTGTGGTTGGTTTCTGTAGTTCGCAACTACAGAACTACGTCTGATCTATTCAGATGTTTTTGTCTAATTTGATGGATGAGATATTGTATTAGTGAAACACAGCTTGCTTCCTCATACAACCACATCAAAATCACAACTAAAATATAGAACAACCATCAATCAGAACCAACAAAAATTGAGTTGAATGGAAGTCTGACAACTACAGAATTAAAGAAACCACATCCATCCAGACTGGTAGGAGGGGTGAAGACACAGAATGAGCTGGTCCCACATCCCACAGGTGGTGGATAAAAATTCAGGAGGGGTGTCTAGGGAATAAGGAGTCCCTACCCCAGACCAGGCCCACCAGCCCAGGATTCCAGTGCCCATAAGATAAGCCCCAACAACTTCTGGCTACAAAAACCAGTGGAGATTGAGTCCATGGAAGAATCTTCTGGAGTCCCAAGTAGTGCCTTTAAAGAACTGACTTTAATGAGACTTAATCAGAATCACTTTCTCTGAGCTCCAGCATTGGGGTAAAAGCTTGAAAGGCACCAGTGGCATACAGGGAGGAACTGAACTGTCTGGCATCAAGGTGAGAGCTGAGGGACAGCTTTCTCACAGACAGAAAGGTGGATAGAGGCCATTGTCCCTTCTGAGCTCTTCCCTCACAGAGCCACAGAACCAGCAGGAAGGTATCATATCTGGGACTCCATCAGCTAACACACAGGGGAGTCTCAGATCCCCTGAGACTCCAACCCACCCAACGTATGGACCCACCCAAACTGTTAACCGTGACTTTTCCATATGAATTGCTGGTCTTGGCTCAGGCTTTACAACTTACTAAATTCTATCAAACTAACAACAGCCAGCCTCATTGAGACCCCAGCCCCGGTACCCCTTGCTAGGTGTCTCCAGGCATGGCACTAGAAGCAGTCAGCCTAGATTCATAGTTTAGCTGCACCTTGGAATCTCTAAGCCCAGCACAATCAGTAGATATCTCAGGCTGCTTTAGTTCATGCAGGGTAGCCCCAGGTAGAACATAGGTGGGAGCTGACCTTGGCCTTCTTCAACCTGGGAAATCCCAGAGCCTGCACACCCAGTGGGCAGCTACAGACCATGTCAGAGCACCATCACCTTGCCTCTGGACAACTAATCCTCTTCAGAGGGAGGAGGTTGGTGGTCAGTGGTCACAGCCAGTCCTTGCAGCTGGCTGGCCCTGGGTAGGTCCCTCCCATTGACCTGCCAACAGCAACCAAGGCTCAACTACAAGAGGGGGGTGTACTCAGTCAATGCAGAGTATGTACCTCAGGTCCCCAACTTGCATGATAGGGGAAGCTGTGCCACTAGACTCTACAGGACACTTACTGCATTAGGCCATGCTACCAAGGCAGGGAGTCATAGCAGCCTTACCTAATACATAGAAACAAACACAGGGAGGCTGTCAAAATGAGCACACAAAGAAACATGGCCTAAATGGAAGAACAGATCAAAACTCCAGAAAAGGAGCTAAATAAAATGAAGATAGGGCAATGCATATCAGATGCATAGCTCAAAACACTGGTTATAAGGATGCCCAAGGAGCTTAGTGAGGACCTCAACAGCATAAAAAAGATTCAATCAGAAATGAAGGATACACTAACTAAAATAAGGAACTATTTACAGGGGAACAACAGTAGAGTGGATGAACCTGAGAATCAAATCAATGATTTGGAACATAAAGAAGCAAAAACCAACCAATCAGAATAACAAGAAGAAAAAACAATAAACAAAAATGAGGATAGTATAAGCAGCCTCTGGGACAACTTCAAGGGATCCAACATTCACATCATAGGGGTACCAGAAGGAGAAGAGAAAGAGCAAGAAATTGGAAATCTATTTGAAAAAATAATGAAGGAAACTTCCCTAATTTGGTGAGGGAAATAGACATGCAAGTCCAGGAAACACAGAGTTCTCACCAAGATGGATGCAAAGAGGCCCACTCCAGGATACATCATAATTAAAATGCCAAAGGTTAGAGATAAAGAGAGAATCTTAAATGCAGCAAGAGAAAAGCAATTAGTTACCTACAAAGGCATCCCCATAAGACGGTCAGCTGATTTTTCAAAAGAAACTTTGCAGGTAAGAGGGATTGGCAAGAAATATTCAAAGTCATGAAAAGCAGAAACCTACAACCAAGATTGTTCTACCCAGCAAAACTATCATTTAGAATCAAAGGGCAGATGGCAGCTTTCCAGACAATAAACAACTATAGGAGTTCATCATCACCAAACCATTATTAAATGAAATGTTAAAGGGACTTACTTAAGAGAAAGAAAATGAAATCTATGAACAAAAAAATGGCAAAAATACATACTTGTCAACAATTGAATCTACAAAAACAAACTAAGCAAACAAGAAGAACAGAGACAGAATCATGGATACAAAGAGTGTTTTGATGTTTGCCAAATGGGTGGGGTTTGGGGGAATGGAAGAAGAGGTGAGGACATTAAGCAATACAAATAGGTAGTTACAGAACAGCCATGAGCCCTGGCTGGTATAGCTCAGTGGATTGAGTGCAGGCCTGAGAACCAAAGGGTTGCCAGTTTGATTCATAGTCAAGGCACATGCCTGGGTTGCAGGCTCTTCCTCTCTTACTCCTTCCCTTCCCCTCTCTCTAAAAATAAATAAATAAATAATCTTTAAAAAAGAAAGAATAGCCATGAGATGTAAAGTACAGTATAGGAAATGGAGTAGCCAAAGAACTTACATGCGTGACCCATGGACACAAACAATGGTGTAGGGCTGGCCTTAGAGAATGGGGCATACTGGGTGGAGAGGGGCAAAAAGGGGAAAATTGGGACAACTGTAATAGTATAATAAATAAAAAATAATTTAAAAAAGAAAGCAATGGTATCTCATGGATTTTATTGCATTTTTCTCAGTGATAGTGAATCTTAGTATTTTTTTATGTTCTTTGGTCATTTGAATTTTATCTTCTGTGAATTGCACATTAGTAGCCCTTGTGCATTTTCTGTTGGGCTGTTTTTTTTCTTATTAAATTATAGGCTGTCTTTATATATTCTGGATACTAAACCTTTGCTTATGTATTACAAATATCTTCTCTCAGCCTGTCACTTGCCTTTAACTTTGTTTATAGTGTCTTTTATGCTGAAGTTTTAAATTTTGATGCTTCCAATTTATTAGGCTTTTCTTTTATCAGTTAGGCTTTTTGTGCTGCATTGAAACTCTTTCCTATTCTGAGGTCATAAATATATCGTCCTATTTTTTTTCCTAAGAGGTTGAAAGCATTCTTTTTTTACACTTCAGTATTTATGCTACATAGGCCATGATTTTGAAAAAATAAATTATGAAAAAGGTTATAGCAATAGGAACTTTTTATTACTTCTCAGCTGCTAGCTTACCAACACCAAGCACAGCAGAATTGTCTGTTCAGAAACTACAGAGCCCTTTTGCTTGGAAACAGGAAGCAAAGAGGCCTACTATCAGGAAGGACTGATAATAAAAGCTGGTAAGAGTGTAGTTGTTTAGGGTCTTTACTAAAGAATCTACTAAACACATTATCTTACCTTTTTAAAGCTCTTCCAATCACATGCAAACACACCTCACACAGGTTTTAGATATATCTATCTGACGAACTAGAAGTTGGTCAGCAATCCTGGAGATAGTGCTTCTGTCATACTAAGATTCATTTTAATTTCCCCTAAGGGAATTCTAGGCTGAAAAGGTTAAGAACAGCATGAAGGAGCAGCACAAACAAATCTTTGGAAGCCCAGTGCTGCCAACAGCCTTGCTCCAGCCCTGCTCCTGGTCAGTGCGATGTCCTCTAGCCAATGCCTCAGTGCTCTCCGCTGAGGCTTGAAATAGGTTGTGTCATTTTAAATTAATCATTTCCAACCTTCTTTCCATATCTATTTTGGCCCAGAATAGAAGTCTGGCATTGCAGATTCTTTCTGCCACTCAAATAAAAGTGACTATCTTCATTTACTTTCACATCTCTCACCCAGGAGTTCATATAAAGTTGGATTTTGTGGGCATACTATATAAATATTTATTTATGTAAAACTAGGTTAGTTTTACTTGAAGCTGAAATCACTGTAGTGTAGTTGGAAAGGCTCACCTGAGACCCTTGGAGATCTCTGCAATTGCCTTGCATCCTTGGCTTGAAGTCCCACTAATAGAAATTTGAGATTTATACTGCCGGATTAAAAGGTTTATTTTCAAACTCTAGGGTCCATAAGAAACAGCTGGGAGAGCTTATGAAAGTAAAGGTTCTGATTCAGTAGGTCCAGAATGAGGGCCAGACATTGCATTTTTACATGCACTCCTAATGAAGATAGTCCATGAATCTCTCTTTGAGGAAATGTAGATTGTGTTCTTTTATCTCTAGAGATCTCCTACTGAGTTCTAAACACCACAGAGCTGGGTAACGTATTATACATTAATGTGAATAAATCATCAGTTTTACTAGCCTTTTAAGCTCCTCAGCAGAGAGGGAGCTGGAAAGAAGTATCTTTTGGGGGTGTGACAGGCAGAAGTAGGAATAGATTTAGAGTGCGCAGCAAGCATTGCCTGGAAAGAAGTATGCCTGGTGGATCCAAAAGGTAAAGGGACTAAAGAGGCACAAGAAACATGTGGGCTCTGCACATGGGAGCAGGGATGGGCCACTGGGCATGACTCACCCCAGCCTTTCCAGTTATGCTTATGAACATGGCTTGGCCCTCCACCCTCTTCTCAAAATACAGGCGTACCTCAGAGATGTTGCAGGTTCGGTTCCAGACCACTGTGATGGCGCAAGTGTGGCAACAGAGCCAGCCGTAATCTTTGTGCCAGTGGAGGGTCTTGTCTTCAGTTTGCAAAAAAACACAACACCTGTGAAGCACAATAAAGAGAGGTGCACAATAAAATGAGGTATGTCTGTACATTCTCTCCCTACCTTGTGTCTCTTTATTCTTTTTTACTTTTCAGTTACAGTTTACATTCAAGATTATTTTGTATTAGTTTCAGGTGTACAGAATAGTGGTTAGACAATCATATACTTTACAAAGTGTTTCCCTGATATTCCCAGCACCCGCCTGGCATCGTGCATAGTTATCACAATACTGTTGACTGTGTTCCCTGTGATGGACTTTACATCCCTGAACTCAGTTTAAATGAGTGAATTTATGGTATGTAAGTTATATCTCAATAAGCTGTTTGGGGTTCTTTTTAAAGCATATTTTATACAACAACAGACAAAGTTAGTAAACTCAAAAAGGCAGATCAATAGAACATATCCAAAATAAAGCACAAAGAGCATTTTTTAAGAAATAGGTGACAAGGAAAGTGTAGGAGATAGGTGTAGTGAGGCTAGGCCAGCAGACCGCACGTTCACGTGTTTGGAGTCCCACAAGGAGGGGAGAGAGAGAGTGGGGCAGTAGCAGTATCTGAAGAAATAACTGTGCACTCTCTGAAACTGGTAAAAATATATTGATCCACAGACTCAAGAATCTGTGAATCCAAAGCCACAAAAATACATGTTGGTGCATCATAATCAAACTGGTAAAAGCAAAGAGACAAAAAATAATTTAAAATATAGGAATCTCTCTTACCTGGAATTTGCACATTAGTTCAAGTGTGGAAGGGAAAAGAGAAAATGTTGGGAGAAGCTGAACCAAGTGATAACATTCTTCTTAGGGTTGGTCAGTGGCAGACTTGGTGTAAAGGGAAAACCTACTTTCCCACCGCCTATGTAGAGAAAAACCAAGTCTTCTGTTTTTATCCTGTGTGTCTTCTGGTTTTCACACAGAACACTTCACTGCAGACACCTCCTGTCACCAAATGGATGTTTTTTTTTCCTCACAACAAAAAAGCAAGTCTCCCACATGAACTGGGTGTCCTGAAACTTAACTGAATTCTAACACTGCCTGTCTGGAGACCGCGTCAGATCCCACAAACTCAGGGCTCCGTCCAACCAGACTGCCTCTTACTCCTCACTTCAGGAGCCCATTGTAGCTCAGATTATCGCCTGTGCTTCTGGGTATAAATCAGAAATTCCAGTGATCCCCACCTCAGGTTCAATTCATTTTCTAGAGCAGCTCCCAGAACTCAGGGAAACACATTTACCAGATATTAAAGGACATAATTTTTTAAAAATTCAGATGAGCAACCAAATGAAGAGATACCTACAGTAAGGTTCTGGAGAAACACAAGCTCAAGAGCTTCTGTCCCCATGGACTTGGGGTTTGTCACCCTCCTGGTATGCATGTATTTGCCCACCAGAAAGCTCGCCAAACCCCATGCTTTGGGAATTTCATGAAAGCTTCCTCACAAAAGCCTAATCAATCATTAATGTCATTTTCAGCTCTTCTTCCTTCTGGGGAGAGTGGGACAAGGCTGAAAATGCCAAGCTTCTAATCATGGCTTGTTTCCCGTGACCAGCCCTCCTCCAGGAGCCCACACAGAGTGGCCTCGTTAGAACAAGAGACACTTCTGCTACCCAGGAAATTAGAAGGCTTTCCGAGCAATTGTGTCAGCAGCCAGGATCAAACCGAATATTGGCAAAAGATGCTCCTAGTGCTTCTATTACTTAGGAAATAACACAGGTTTCGGGAGTTCTGTGCCAGGAGCTGGGGGCCAAGATCAATGTCTATGGTTTCTATTACCCCTTACTTTGTGTCCACCATGTTTAAACAGGGGTAAGAGAAATGGGAGCTGAGTGGAAGAGCACTCTCAAAGCCAGGTTAGCAAACGTCTTCTGCATAGTACAGCCTCAAGGGCCTTGAGAACATGGGCTTACCCTAAATTCAGTTTGGTAACCATGTTGGAATTTACCTCAACCATTTAAGTCAATCATGGAGGCTTCTAGTAATAAGATAATGAGCCACAGAGTCAGAGGGAAGATTACCTCCAAAGAAACCTCACCTGATACACACAACAAAAAAAAGGGCTTCCTGAGAGGCAGAACGCAATGTGCTTTAGAACCATGCACAGCTTTGTCACCAGCTGGTCATGTGCACGTGGGACTTTGCAAGCTCTGGTTTCTCAATCCAGCAAATAGAGATACTATTCATTTTTCAAAATACTTGAGAGGATTAGATGAGAATATATATAACTATAAATATATAAAAATACATATATTATTTATATATAATACATAAGCAAATAATAACATAATACAGGGGTGGGCATAAATAGGTTTACAGTTTGTGAAACAGATGTATGTGAAACAGAGTTTATTCTTGTGTTGTTTATTCATTATAGTATTATTTTCCATATGAACAACCATAAACCTACTTATGTCACCCCGTATATAGTAATATTATAATATATAATAAATCTATGTATAAATAAGTATATAAACATATGTAAAAATATATTGAAGATATATAATCCTGGCAGATGGAGTTGTCTGCAACATTAAGTTGCTTTCAACTAGAAAGCGAGAGGACTTAAATTCCCAGGCCCCACTTTCCGACGCTGTAGCATGGCTGCCAAGCTTGTAGTATACAATACCAGGGTCAGTAAGAATTGTCATTATTTTATTATTTTTAGCACAAAATTTATTTATTTATTTACTTTATTGTTGTTCAATTACAGTTGTCTCCATTTTCCCCCATTACTCTCCCCCTCCCCACCCACCCCCACTTCCCACATTCGGTCCTCTCCACCCGGTTGGCTTTGTCTGTGGGTCCTTCGTACATGTTCCTTGACGATTCTTTCCCTCTTTGCCCCATTATTGTCATTATTTGAAAAGAGAGATTTAAATTTGGTTATTTGGTATTCATGTTATTCCCCAAAGATATGACTTTCTTCTAGTTAATTCAAAATTGTTTGCTCTCCAACTACATTCTTGCTTAAGAGTGTTATTTCAAAAGAAATTTTTAGCTGTTGGCATATCCAAAAGAATGGAGTAAATGCATCTGAAAAATTATTTTCAAGGAAATTTTCTCAAAAAAGCAAAAAAATGTAAAATGAGAAATATGTGTAATCTAGGATGGATCAGCTACTTAAATTTTATAATAAATATAATAGAACTCGATCATGGCTCATGCCATCCCTACAGTTTGTTTCATGGATAAATAGTTACTGTGACTTTTACTTATAAAATCAGATTTAAGGGCTAAACATTTGCCTACTCAATAGAAATTCAAGTTCACTCCTTATGACTGTTGAACTTCATTCATTATAAATAATTTTCAGGTGCTTCTTTCACAGTTCTGAATAGTTTGGAATGCATTTTCCACTTCCTTGCCAGGGAATTCACATCTGCATGGATTGCTCTTTAGTCTTATTGCAAAGGTGATTCAAAGACAGCTCCAGGTGGAGTCATCACTGTAACATTTTCTGTGTTAGATGCAATCACTATTTTGGGGATGTATTTCCAATGATGTTAATTTCCTTCTATACATTTCTGTTAATAAGTTTCCAAAAGATTAAAAGATCATTAGGGGTAAAAGAAATCTCTAAGTTAGATGAGCATTTGTGTTTTCTGGATTTAGGAAAGTACTGAGTCCTTCAGCTCACTCGAGCAATCCTTGATACAATTTCATTCAAAATCTCTTACTCTGTTGTATATTATTGCAGTTGGTTACATTATTTTATATGTGACAGTGTTCTCTAAAGTGAATGAAACATTTTAAAATGCAGTTCTTATCTAGCTGGATCACTTTATGACTTCTTAATTTTGAAAGAGTAATGATTACTTCTTTGTTTGTGGTCAGTGTTATTGATTCCAATAGAACATGTGATTCAGCAAACGTATTAACCAGAATGATGTTTTAATAGTTACTCAGTATCTTCCTCCTGGGTAAGGTTCCAACCACTCCATGAAGTTAAGAGAAGTGATGAACAAAACTCAGAGATCACAACATCCACTCTTGAAATGCCGACTCTCCTCTGGGGAAATTGCCACTACTTAATAGTGCAGAGTAATCTTTCGTGCTTCTGAGAGGAAGTAAGCAGGAAAGAAGAGGCCAAGTCATGTTTCCAGGCAACTGACTAAGAATTTCTTGCATTACAGCAACGTCTCTAAAATCTCTGGAGCTAAGACTCAGGTCTCTGTCCTTTGTGTCCAATAGCGTGCTACTGTTGGAATAGCATGGATTCTTGAGCTGGTAGAATGGCAAACCCACATGTACACGAGGCTTTATCTAGGACACAAAAGCTGAAGTCTATATACTTTGAGCTTGTATCTAGGCGAAGGCAAAGATACAAGGCAAAGAAAGATGGAGAATTTAATTCAGAAGATGGAGAAAAATAATAATAATTGGGAATATTTCTGAACAAATTTCTTAAGTAAACATTATTTTGTTATTCTATTAGTTCTGAAAACAATAGTCTCCCAACATAAACTGAGGTTATAGTGCATACCCACTGTGGGAGCCTGTACAATGAAACCCCAATGATCTCCACCTCCTACATCCTGAAGTTTATGACTTTGTGTTACCCCTTCCCCTTTACTACAGGCAAGAGATGGTGATGTATTTCTGATGGAATGTGGCAAAGATGGTGGGATATCACTCCTGTTATTACATCATAGTACATCAGAGTCTGTATAAGCATACTGGAGATAATGTTGTGAGCTTGATGAAGTAAACTGCCAAGGTAGAGAAATCTATGTAGCAAGAAACTGAAGGTGGCATTTAAGAACTGTGGACAACCTCCAGGACCTGGAACAGCCTGCAGCCAACAGCCAGTACAAAATTTGGACTCTCAGTCATGCAGTGGGGAGAACATGAATTCTGCCAACAACCCGAAGGAGCTTGGAAGTGGATTCTGTCCCAGTCAAGCCTCTAGGTGAGAGTGTAGCACACCAACATCTTGATTGCAACCTGCAAGACTCTGAGCAGAGGACACAGTTAAACTGTACTCCCAATGCACAGAAACTATGATATAATAAATTTGCATTGTCTTAAGCTGCTAAGTTTGTGACAGCTCGTTATGCAGATATAGAAGACCAATATGTCCATTGAAATGGCAAAAATGAACACAAGGTCTGGTCTTGTGGCCCAGCTGGTTGGAGCATCATCCTGTATTCCAAAAGACTGCAGGTTCAATCCCCAGTTAGTGTGTGTACCGGAGGCAACCGATAGATGTTTCTATCTCACATAATGTTTCTCTCTCCTTCTCTTTCTCTTCCTCTCTTTCTAAAAATCAATAGAAATATCCTTGGTGAGGACTTTTTTTTTTTTACATGAACACAGGGAATACCAAGTGTTGGCAAAGCCATAAAACAACTGGAATTTTCATACACTACTGGAGAGTGTAAATTGGTTTGCCCAGTTTAGAAAGCTGTTTGGCAGCATTTATTAAAAATTAAAAACTGAAAAACTGAATATATGTATGTACACACAAATAAATATATATAAATATGTATATATGTATATGTATATGCTATGATCCAGTGATTTCACTCCTAAAAAATAAAAATTTCATGACTAAAATAAATATGTACATATTTACCAAAACACATCTCTTGGAATGTCCTTAGTCACACTCTTTACAATAGTCCCAACCTGGAAACAACCCAAATATCCATCCTCTTGGACATCCATCTTGGAAAAGGAAAGAATAACTTGTGGTTTATTCATTAATAAAATGCTACATAGCAATCAAAATAAATGACCTACAATACACACAACATGAAATTTGCAAACATAATGTGGTGAGAAAGAAGCTGGTGGTTTATACAAAATTCAATAACAGACAGCACTAAACTATGCTCTTAGAAGTCAGTCCAGTGATTATTCTGGTGGAGGGAGCAACTACAAGGGAACATGAGAGGGGTGCTGGGACTAGCAATGTAATGGTCTATTTCCTGCTATGGATGCTGCGATACACCGTGTTCACTCTATGGTAATTCATCAAGCTGTACACTTATTACAGGCGTGCTTTTCTCTATGAATGCCTTCCACATAGGACAGTGCATTTACTCTAAATAAAAGGTTTACCAAATATTTCCTCTATATAGCCCCTTTATACCTCTTATTCTTCCATTTCATCTGTCCCTCTGTACTTTGAGTGCTAAAGAAAGAGAAAGATAAAACATTAAGACAGCTAATATAGGATAAAACAAGGAAGCAAATTCCTGTTCCATGTTTATCTAATAAAAAACTTCATTCAGGCCCATATATATACATGTATATATATTTATGTATATATATATAATTTTATACCTATACTTATAAACTATTAGAATATGTTATATACAACATGCCCTCTTATCCCTCAACACTCCAGTGTGTTTCTCTAAGAAAACATATTCTTATATAAACCACAGTATATTATCAAATTCTAGAAATTTAACATGAACACAATAATTTTACTTAGTCTACAGTCCATATTCTAAGTTTATTAATTTTCTCAATAATGAGCTTTATAAGCACTTCTTTCCTTCTTCCAAGTTTATTTATTATCACTATAAACTCATGGTTTTTCAATGATTAATTATGCGTTGTTATCACCTATTATTTTGATGCTAAATTTCCCCAGAACTAGCCAGTGAAAGTCTCTTCAAGCTGTCTCTGTGTCACTTTGCTGTGACCCATAATTTTTTAGTACTTCCTTGCCTTCTCACATAAGAAACACTAGGCTCACAGGTTTTTCCCTGCCCCCATTCTGAAATCAGCATTTCTTCAAAGTACCCTGGTTGATTTTAGTGGAAAATGACACTAGAAACCAAAATTTGGATCATCCTGAATGTGGTCATTGTTGTTGGGGTGCCTTACTTCTAGTGCATTGGAAGAACAGAGATGAATACACACACACACACACATTTGGAGATATGTATGTGTATACACACACACATATCCATATATATCAGTATATATGTTTCTTACATACCTGGAGGTGAGAACATAATTAACTAGACAAACAGGGCTTCCTGTTAGTTCTACTGCCTATTTCTGAATTTCTAACCTTGCCCCTTGTATACCCAGTCAGGTCTTCCCACCATACATAAATGCAATTATATAATACTTTGTAGTTTATGAGGCACTTTCCTGGACATTATCTCCTTTGATCCTCATAAGAACCCTCTCAAAAAGGCAGGGTAATATCATTATCAGTAACTTATAGATGAGGAAACTAAAACTCTTAACCGTTAAGTCACTATTTCAGGGTCACATTGCTAATAAAGGCCTAAAATCCCAAGTCTACCATTGTTTACGTTGCTCCTGACTTTCCACATAGGAAAGTGCTTTGGTCCTTGAACTTGGCTAGACACTTCTCTCAGTACAGGTAACATAGAGGTAAGTCAGGAGTTCTCTTCACATCTATTTGCCCGTTGAATTCTCTCCTTAACCCACACCTATGCATGTGGTATATGAGAGAAAAAACTGTTTTATTTCTAAGTATGTATCAAATAATATAGTTTCTCCTCCTTGGTTTCTGTCCAAAATAATGTGTCAATGAAACAATACATTGAAATGCACTATTTTGAATACAGCCAAAGTATTCTAGAGTTAATAAAAATATAGCACAAGTGGAAATGCAGACAGCCTGCATCTTTACAAACTTTTATCAGAAAGATTCCATGTTTAATCACTTATGAAGTTAAGAAAGCCCTACCAAAAATGCAAGCTATGAGAATATTTCTTCTTGAGCATAGTCTTAGATGTTTGCAAACAATGTTAATAACATAGTGATATTATAGGGAGTACATATGTCTATCGTATCTAATATCATTCTCCCTACACAAGTCATGTCGAGTGAATGCAGTTCTATATCCACATTTATCTCTAGTTTTATAGCTCTGACACGTATACAAAAGATAGAATTTTATGTGACAGTTGTGAGAAATCATGGCTTCTTACATTTGCATTGCATTTCTCCTAAGAGGAGATCTTCCATGAGCAGAGAAAATTGATTTGATTTACCTAAATAATGGGACAATCATAAAACCTCTCAGAGCTCCTTATGCAGAGTAGCTTTGCTTACTGGAGGTTTATGGCTCTCCTCTGGGGAAGAAAGCATGCAACTTATACCCTTCATGATCAAAATAGTTCTGTTAGGGTTTCCTGGTTTAAGACATCATGAGCCACTGGATATGCTTCCCCACCCCTGAACTCCTTTAGAACAGCAGCGGTGTGTATCACCACTTCCTGATTCCGTAGCTGTGACAAACATTCCTAACCAATCGTTTTGTTCCTAACTTTCTCTTACTATCCATCATCCTTTCCAAACACACTCCTTCTCTCTTTTTATTTCATATGTAGCCGTAGAGTTTATAGAGGGAATATAAATCAATAGAAAAAAACATGCAATTAGGAGTCAGGAAACCTGGACTATGTCTCCACTTTACCTGGAAATATTTGTGTCACTTTACCTCTGTGAGTTTCAGTCATCTATCTACCTACCTACCTACCTACCTACCTATCATCACCCTTGAAGTTCTTTAAGCTCTGAAATTCTGGCTTTTATTTCAAATACAAAAGTAATACTAGTTTAACAGTAACTCATTTAATAAGAGGAATCCCTCCACTCTGCCTGACTCTGATTATGCCTGTATGCACAGAAATATGAGACCCAAGTGAAGATGATTCCCATTTTAGAAGTGGGACTGGGAGTCTAAGTGGGGGCCTCACTCATTCATTTATCAAATATTTACTGAGATCCTTCCATTAGCCAGCTACTGTTCTAGACACTGTGTATCCAGCAGCAAATGAGACTGTTCAAGGACCCTGCTCTGGTGAAGCTTCCATTTTAGTGGAATGTGTGAAGAAGCAAACAATAAACACATTAAGATATTGAAGAAAAAATTAAATTTCAAATGGTTATAAATGCTATGAAAAAAATAAAAGAGAAAAAAAGGGATGAAAAGCAGCCAAGAATGTTAGCAGGTACTTCAGAATGAATCATGAAGAAGGCTTCTCTGGGGAGGTCACAGCTAAACTGAGCCTTCTGGCCAGTTGTATCAAGATCTGGTGGCAGAGCTTTCAGAACAGGGAACAGCACGTGGAAAGAAAGGTTTTCCCAGATGGCTCTGTGTGTTGGAGAAAGAGAACGAGTGCCAGAGTCATTGCAGCGGGATGAGTGATGGCAGAGTAATTGAACCTGAGGCCAGAGAGGTGAGGCGGGCAGCTGCAAAGTCTGCCTGGACAGGAGAACACCTTTTCTGTGCGAGGTGGGAATGGTGCTCACAGGACAGAGTTCTTTCTACTTGGGAAGAGCCAAGTGTGTCACAAGTGTGGGACTGAGGGACACCAGCTGTCAGACTGGCTGGGCCAATCGTTGACTTTGGTCTCTTACAGAAATCCTAAATCTAAATGGAAATCCAGAGTTGAAAATCCATGTTTCAGTCTAAGACATTCACAGAACTTTTCCTCTGAAAAGACCCATTATGTTCAGCAGAGGAAACGTCAGCCCTTCCCCAAAGAGTGGATCATGAGCAACTGTAATAGAGAGAGAGAGAGAACACAAGTGACAGATGACGCAGGATTAAATTATACAGCTGACTCACTGGCAGGCTGGAAAAGGTACTTTAGCTCTCGACATCTGTATGACAACTGCAAAATGAAGGCTTAGATGAAATAATCTTGAAGTCCCTTTCCCATTCTAAAGTGAAATTGTTTATTTGCAGCTCTAGGGTAGATTTTAAAATAATTTTTCTTGCTCTTTACATAATCTCTTTACATAAACCATATCAGGCTTAAACAAAATTGAATAAGAAACGAATTTTTCTAAAGCATGCTGTAGTTTACATGTCTATCCCTAATCTTGTGCATAAATTATTTACAAAATTTAGATGACCTATTTCCATTAGCATGCATGTTC
The DNA here is from genome assembly GCF_004126475.2 of Phyllostomus discolor. NCBI lineage: Eukaryota > Metazoa > Chordata > Mammalia > Chiroptera > Phyllostomidae > Phyllostomus > Phyllostomus discolor. Next base: position 152,528,046 of record NC_040904.2, read on the forward strand.
TCATGAAATTTCATTATGTTAGCTTGTAATCCATACTCTGAACAGGATAAATGGAAGACGGAATCCTATAGCACCCCACCAGAGACCAGCATTTGGGGCCACCCTTGTAATCACATGGGAATCTGCCTACCTCCTTTATCACAAGGATATCATGCAGATTTTACCTTTTCTTCCTTTTGTGCAAGTCAGGGCAACATTTACATTTCCAGATATCCAGGAACTCTCCTATTCATGTCTTATCTACCATTAGTACCATCCAGTATATTTTTTCATCTCAGCCTTTATAGCTTTTATTTCTAAAAGTTTTATTTGGGCCTTTTAAAAAATAACTTCTCCACTTTTTAAACTCACCAAATGCATTTAAAATAACTTTTTAAATGTTCTTGTCTGCTAATTCTAACATCTGCATCAGTTCTGGGTCAGTTTCAATTCATTGATTTTCGCCTCATCATGGGAAACATGTTCTGTGTTTTCATTGGCTGTTAGTTATTTATTGGTTGCCAGACATTGTGAATTTTACCTTGTTGAGAGCTGGATATTTTTGTATCACTATCTTTGTTCTGGGATGCAGTTAAATTACTTGAAAAGAGTTTAATGCTTTAGATCTTATTTTTAAGATTTCTTAGACAACACCAGAGCAGTGTTTTGTCTAGGCCTAATTATTTCTCACTATGGAGACAAATGATTCTGAGTACTCTACTGATGCCCCGTGAATGACAAGGTTTTCCAGTCCGGCTGGTGCCTGTTTCCAGCCTTGTGTTGGTGTGGGGCACCATTACCTCCAATCCTTCTGAGTGTTTTTTTCCTCAGCCTGACAGAGTTGCCCCAGATGTGTGTGCTGATCGGTGCTCTGCTGAATACTAGGGGAGGACCGTCTGAAGACTTCTGGGGTCAATCTCCATGCAGATGTCTCCTCTCTGTCACTCTGTCTTATGAGCTCTAGCCACTGGACATCTCCTAAATCCTTACCTCTGTCCCTCAACTCAAACCTTTCTGAGGTTCTTCAACCTTGAACTGCAGTCTGGAAATGCTCCCAAAGCAGCAGTCTGGGGCGATTGTAGGGCTTGGCTCCCTACCAACCTGCCATTCAGCATGTATAAACCAAGAATAAACATTTGCCTGGCTGGTGTAGCTCAGTGGATTGAGCATGGGCTGGGAACCAAAGGATCGCCAGTTCGATTCCCAGTCAGGGCACATGCCTGGGTTGCAGGCCAGGTCCCTAGTGGGGGCTATGTGAGAGGCAACCACACATGATGTTTCTCTTCCTCTCTTTCTCCTTTCCTTCACCTCTCTCTAAAAATAAATTTAAAAAATAAATAAAAATAAAATATAAAAAAGAATAAACATTTGTTGCATAAAACCACCGAGATCTGGCAGTTAATTTGTTAATTCAGTAAACATAAAACAATCTGACTAACATATTAAAATAGTATATGTGTCTACAAACATACTTTTCCTTAACAACTAAGTTGTAATAACAGAATTTCAAACAAATCTTGACTACTTGGAAATAGCAATACTAATTTTTTAAAGATTTTGTTTATTTATTTTTAGAGAGAGGAGAGGGAGGGAGAAAGAGAAGGAAAGAAACATCGATGTGTGAGAGAAACATCAACTGGTTGCCTCTCTCACGTCCCCAACTGGGGACCTGGCCCACAACCCAGGCACGTGACCTTACTGGGAATTGAACCAGCAACATTTTGGTTCACAGGCTGATGCTCAATCCACTGAGTCACAGCAGCCAGGGCAATAATATATTTTTTTAAAAACCTCTCCTAAATAATTTTGAAAAATAGAAAATAAATGTTCCATCAACAATAGGGTCCATTTAGTCTCTCTTGCAACTCAAGTGCACCTATGACTTCTCTGACCAATAGAATACAGAGGAAGTGTTTTTATGTGACTTTCAAAGCTAGTTCAACAATAGGACCCAGTTTCCAACTGGTGCCTTCTCTGGGGGAGGCTCAGGCTGAGGAAACCAGCCACTATGCTGTGAGGAAACACACACTAGCCTTCATAGAGGGACCACATGGAGAGGTCAAGGTGGAGAGGAGCTGAGGCCCCCCAACCAATGGCAAACATCAACTGCCAGACAGGTGAGTTAACAAGCCGTCAGGTGGTTTCAGTTTCCAGTCTTCTCATCTTCCAGCTGAGCCCCAGCCATCAAGGAGCAGAGAGAATCTGCACACACTGAATCCTGTTTAAATTCCTGATCTGTGAGTATAATAAATGATTGTTTTATGTCACTAAATGTTGGGATAATTTGTTATGCAATCATAGCAACTAAAGCAGAGATAAGAACTCATTGTGTTTGCAGCTTATATGACCAATGTCTTAATCCACCACCTCACTATTATGCCTGAATTGATTGTTTCAACATCTGGCTTTATCCAAGCTCCATGGAGTTCTGCAGAAGGCCAATTTTCTGGGAGCCAAATTGCAGGAGGTCAGTTAGTTAACCATTACCTCTGAGCCAGGTAGAAAATATAGTGGGAAAATATCACACTCACAATGACAGCCAACAAAATATCTAGAAATTAACAAGAAGTTTGTAGGCCAAAAATAAAAAAATGAATTATGTTTCTAAAGAACACAAAGGAGAACAGTTTTTTCTAGAAGGAAACATTCAATATTGAAAATATAGTAATATTCACAATTAATGTATGATTAATATAATTCCATATAACTATATTATATGTGCTTAATATAACTAATTCTAATGGAAAATCTAAAAGGATTTTTCTTGAATTTTAGATATTCTAAAAGCTCATCTAGAAAAATTAGGAGATAGAAACAAAACACTAGTTCAGATAATGTTCAATATTAAAACTTATTAACTATAAAAGGGGATTAGAATGAATAATGAGGGGTTAGGTAGTAGGAAGTAAAGAGAGCTAAAGGATGTGGTGATAATATACTAAGCAGTCATGAATTCCAGAGCTAAGGAAGAGCCTCTCTCAACAACTGAGATCTAGACCTTGTTGAAGGCACAGCTGTAGCTTACTGAATGACAAAAATAACTGTGGTTCTGCACCAGTGGAACTTGCTGGAAATTTGCATTCTGGAGTGCTGAGGAAAGCTGTTCACTGGCAGGTGTCTCACTAAAAACATTTTACAAAACTGCCCAAAGGGGGAATCTGTTGGTTGTTGGGTACATCAGACGAATGTGCACTGCAGGACTAGTTGCTAGAGAGGCCATGTCTGCTGCAGAGATTGCTGAGCAAGCTCTTTCAAACTGAGACGGTAAGGCCCCTTCCTCTTGCACTGTCTCTTTAGTGCCCTCTGCTGACAGAGATTATCATGCCAACTGGAAAAGGGAAATATTTAAGGGACCCAGCTCCATTATCCCAGAGCATTCAGCGAAGGGTTAATTTGGAGATGAGAAGCAATAACTTGATTACTGGCAGGGAAGGTGATTTGCATTACCAGTATTTAATATTAAAATATACTTTAGAACCAGAATATTGAAAACAATATGAGAGTGGCACAAGACTAAAGAAACTGACCAAGAGAAGAAAAGGGAATGAAAATTTGAGAAATAGACATACAATCAAACCTCAGTTCTCAGTTGTCTCCCATCTCAAACCGGTTCTTGACTAAGTTGTTCATGGAAAAAATGTCTAGGTTGTCAAACAAAACTTTGGTTCTCACCTCGACAGCCCTTTCGTGCCAACGCCTGTCTGATCAGTCATGTGTCTCTGAGGTGTGATTCAGCTTTCAAAAAATCGCTTCTCAAACAGCCTTCCTGAATGAATTCAGTTTAAGAACTGAGGTTCCACATATATGTGTGTGTATATATGTATATGTAGATATATGTGTGCTTACATAAATATATAAATTTATGCATGAAAGAAGTAGCATTTCAAGAAATGGAAGAAATAAATCATTACTTGTTAAGATTAGGGTGGGTGGGCTGGAATGGGAGTAGGGGGGAGAAAAGTGTACTTGAACAATGATTAAAATAAAAAAAAAGAAAAGAAAAAAAAAGATTATTAGCACAAGATTAGATTTCCATTTTGTACCATACACCAAAATAAATTTTAGATATATTAAAATATTAAATTTCAGAAAGCTTGATTGCTTATCATATCAGTTTTCCCCAGTCACACCAACACGGCTCAGCTCCCAGCACACTCCACTTGCTGGTATCTACCATGTCAGCAATGCTGATCAGAACTCTACCCGGGAGAAGTAGGTGCCTTGTGGTTTCTAATGATGCTAAATATATCATATATGAACATGTAGGATGATAGCTGAAAGAATAAAAAGATCCTGACAACAGAAATATCATAATCCTTGTGAGGAGCAGAAATTATGTACTTCCTTTCACGGCAGTCCCAATAGATAAAGCAAGAGAGTTTGCTGAAGAGAATGGCCTGTCACTCACTGTCATCACTCTAAACCACACAAAGTTAGCGCTGCTTTACAGGCAATCCTTCCAGGGATGTGCCATATTGTCTCTCAGAGACAAATGTAAGATGTGAACACGACTACTCTCTAAACAACAAAATAACCCTGACTATGTTTTACTAACCCTACTAATACAAAGTCAAAGGTACTATGAGGTCATAACAAATTAATGCAATATTGTTCTCATTTAGGCTATTGTGCATGAGTTAATCTCCAGGTTGTATACTTAAATATATGTGAGACTCATATAGCTAAAATATAAATCCAACTCTTTTTTTAATATATTTTAATGATTATGCTATTATAGTTGTCCCATTTTCCCCCTTCACTCCCCTCCACCCTGTACACCCTCTCCCACCCATATCCCCCTTCTTTAGTCATGTCCATGTGTCATACTTATAAGTTCTTTAGCTTCTACATTTCCCATACTATTCTTACCCTCCCCCTATTTTCAACCTACAGTCTATGCTACTTATTCTCTGTTCCTTTTCCCCTTCTCTCCTCCTCCCACTCCCTTGTTGCTAACCCTCCATGTGCCCTCCATTTCTGTGGTTCTGTTCCTGTTCTAGTTGTTTACTTAGTTTCTTTTGGTTTTGCTTTAGGTGTGGTTGTTAATAATTGTGAGTTTGCTGTCCTTTTACTATACATGTTTTTTCTTTATCTTCTTTTCTTAGATAAGTCCCTTTAACATTTCATAAAATAAGGGCTTGGTGATGATGAACTCCTTTAGTTTGACCTTATCTGAGAAGCACTTTATCTGCCCTTCCATTCTAAATGAGAGCTTTGCTGGATAGAGCAATCTGGGATGTAGGTCCTTGTCTTTCATGACTTGGAATATTTCTTTCCAGCCCCTTCTTGCCTGTAAGGTCTCTTTTGAGAAATCAGCTGACAGTCTGATGGGAACTCCTTTGTAGGTTACTGTCCCCTTATCTCTTGCTGCTTCTAGGATTCTCTCCTTTGTTTTTACCTTGGCTAATGTAATTATGATGTGCCTTGGTGTGTTTCTTCTTGGGTCCAACTTCTTTGGGACTCTCTGAGCTTCCTGGATTTCCTGGAAGTCTATTTCATTTTCCAGATTGGGGAAGTTCTCCTTTATTATTTGTTCAAATATGTGTTCAATCTGTTGCTTTTCCTTTTCCCCTTCTGGTACCCCTATAATTCAGATGTTGGAACGTTTAAAGATGTCCTGGAGGTTCCTAAGCTTCTCCTCATTTTTTTTTTTTAATTCTTTTTTCTCCATTCTTTCCTGTTTGGTTGTTTCTTTCTTCCTTCTGGTCCACTCCATTGACTTGAGTCCCAGTTTCTTTCCCATCACTATTGGTTCTCTGTGCATCTTCCTTCATCTCTTTTATGGTAACCTGCATTTTTTCGTCTAATTTGCACCCAAAATCAACCAATTCTGTGAGCTTCCTGATCATCAGTGTTTTGAACTGTGCATCTGATAGATTGGCTATCACTTGGTCACTCAAAAGGATGAGTCCTGGGACATTGATCTGTTCTTCTGTTTGACACATGTCTCTCTCTCTCTCTCTCTCTCTTTATTTTATTTTATTTTATTTGTTTTGGTCTGGCTGCTCCTGTTACGGTGAGGGGTGGAGCCTTAGGTGTTCACCGGGGCTGGGCACTCCTGTCACTAGATTGTGACGTTGTATGTGGGGGTGGGGGGGAACAATGGCGGTAGCTCCGTTCTCCTGGGACCTCAGTCCCTTCTCTGGGATCCTGGGTTGCACTCTCTGCCCTAGTCCACAATCGCTGCCTCACTGGATCCGCCAGCTGCTGCTTGCAAACTCAGGGTCCACCCTCTGCGATCTTGTGTGCCCTGGATGCCTTATGCACCCACTACTCTCTGCTCTCCGCACAGTGACCCATGCTGCAACCGGCGCCCGGCTGTTCCTCTCTGCCCCTCCTACCGGTCTGGATGAACCGGTCTACTTCAATTTCTTGGCTGTCCGACTTCCATTCAGATAAATTCTCTATCAGTTCTGGGTGTTATTCTACCTCTAAATTGTTGTTGTTCTAATCTTGGTTGTGCATGAAGGTACGGTGCATCCAGCTATGCCTCCATCTTGCCGAAAGTCACTTAAATCCAATTCTTAAAAGAAAATGTTTTACATTTGTTCAAAAATAGAATGAAACACTTCTCTGAACTCAGAGAGCAGACTCTTTCTGAATGTAACAACAAATGAAAAAACAATTGGGGGAAATATTGAGGTATCACCTAAAATTTTAAATCTTACACAGGAGAAAACATTATAAATAGAATTTTAAGGTCAAATTTTACTCTAAAATTTAAAAATGAAACATTTATGATAAATTTTGACTATCATTAATTTGTAATAAGTTTTTTCAAATCAAAGCATTGGCTGGGTCAGAGTCATCAGAAGGCTCACCTGTGGTCAGTAGGTTTCTGAGATCACTCACAGAACCCTTGGCTGGCTTCTGGTTCTTTCTGGCTGGATCTGGAATCATCAGCTTCTTGACATACACGTCTCTCCATAGAGTGGATCATAACATTGCAACTGGCTTCCCTCACAGTGAAAAACTCAGAGAGGACAGCCCAACATCTCTTTGTAACCTAGTCTGGAGAGTGGCATCCCCTTAGTCTTGTTATATTCCATTCATTGGAAGGTCCAGCTCATACTCAAGAGGAGGTGATGCAAGAGGGACAATCCTTGGGGACCATTTGACTAGCTGCCTATCACAAATCTCATTACTCAAAACATGTCCACATATTCTATAAGGGAGCCTGGAAATGTAATTTTTAGTTGTGTAGCTCAGCTAAAACTCAGAATGCCATTGCTAAAAAAGAGAGAGTTAATTATGCAACAACAAATAGTATTCTCTACCACCTTCACTGACCCCTTGTTCTTCACCCCATGACCTCCCCTTTCTCTCCAGTCCTCCTTTCCCTTCCAGTGCAGTCTCCACCCTAAGCCCTGTGTTAACAGCGTCCTCTATATTTTTTATTGCTATGTAAGACTATTGGATGAAAGCACTGTCTTCTTGACTCATATTTATGACCACGCTCAGGAATTAGTATTTTCAATCATTTCACTCCTGAAACTCTCTACTAGATCTAACCTAATGTCAAAACAAACTCTTTCTTTGTAAAATCTCTTGGAGCCGTGTCTTTCTTTTCATTCACACTACAGTTACCTTTACATGGACCCCCAGCATATCATATCTGGATAACCCCTCCTTGCTTACAGTATCTCCTTAGATCCATCCTAAATAAGGCCAGAAGATGAGTCTTTCTGAAGAGCTATAGGAAAGCATGACAGGAAGAGCTCTTGGATAGGATTTTAGGAACTCGAGAACTAGTCTCAGCTCTGTTCCTGTATGTGACCTCACAAAAATCCCACAAACTCCCCTGACTCAGTTTTCTCCTCTGATTCAAAGACTGAGCAATGGTAGGAAAATGACAAAGGTCCCCAGCAGTGGAAGGGATGGAAGTAGCATGTCTTGCAGCTTTCTCCTGCTCCCTCAGATCCCACTCTCCTAGGTGACAACACAATTAGCAGTGGGTTGAATCCAGGTGAGCCCAGGAGCTGGTCAGGGGGTAGGAGACTCCCCAACCGTATTGTCCAGGTGTGTTACATTTCACCACCCTCTGACTCTTCTAAATCACATGCCTTCCCAACTGAGGCCATCAGTGGCTTCCCCATGCTCATCCACTCATTTACTGAGCAAGTATGTATCAAGCACTTACATGTGCCAGAGTCTTTGCTGGGTATTTAGGGAGAGGAAGGTGTCCTCTCAGCCTTTGAATGTAATGAGGAAGTCACACAATTTAAGAAGCAATAGCAAAGAAATGTAATATGTGTTTGATAAAAGATATTATGTGAGCACTTAATAGACACATTTAGTCAGGAAAGATCAGAGAAAAATTGCCAGAAGAAATGAAGTCCAAACTTCTTTTCTTCCAAACTTTCTGTGTTCAAATCCCACCTTCATTTTTTCAAAATACTTTTAATATTTTACAAAGAAATGAAACACTTTGTGTTAAATATTACTTTTACTATTTCCTGTTTCCCTACATATTTATAACCAACAGTAAGAGACTTTAATATTCCAACAAAAACTTAAAAGGTCACAGAACAATTGAATTTTCCCCATTGATTAGTAAAATGACTGTGTGGTTTCAATGTGCACGGTCATTTTTATAGTCACACACTCTTTTTTAAGTATATTTTATTGATTATGCTATTACAGTTGTCCCATTTTTTCTCACCTTTATCCTCCTCCTCACTGTACTCCCCCACCCACCAGCATCGCCCCCCTCCTTAGTGCATGTCCATGGATCATGCATGTAAGTTCTTTGGCTCCACCATTTCCTATACTATTCTTAACCTTCCCCTGTATATTTTGTAACTACCAGTTACGCTACTTATTCTCTGAACCTTTTCCGCCATTCTCCCCTCTCTCACTCCCTGCTGATAACCCTCCATGTGATCTCCATTTCTGTGATTCTGTTCCCATTCTAGTTGTTTGCTTAGTTTGTTTTAGTTTTAGTTTTTGTTTTACATTCAGTTGTTGATATCTGTGAGTTTGTTGTCATTTTACTGTTTATATTTTTTATCTTCTTTTTCTTAGATAAATCCCTTTAACATTTCATACAATAAGAGCTTGGTGATGATGAACTCCTTCAACTTGACCTTATCTGGGAAGCACTTTCTCTGCCCTTCCATTCTAAATGATGGCTTTGCTGCACAGAGTAATCTTGAATGTAGGTCCTTGCCTTTCATGACTTTGAAAACTTCTTTTGAACCCCTTCTTGCCTGCAAGGTTTCTTTTGAGAAATCAGTTGATAGTCTTATGGGAACTTCTTTGTAGGTAACTGTCTCCTTTTCTCTTGCTGCTTTTAAGATTCTCTCGTTATCTTTAATCTTGGGTAATGTAATGATGATGTGCCTTGGTGTGTGCTTCCTTGAGTAGTCCAGTTTCTTTGTGACTCTCTGAGCTTCCTGGACTTCCTGGAAGTATATTTCCTTCACCAGATTGGGGAAGCTTCCTTCATTATTTTTTCAAATAAGTTTTCAATTTCTCATTCTTCCTCTTTCCTTCTGGCACCCCTATGATTTGGATGTTGGAACATTTAAAGTTGTCCCAGAAGTTCCTAAGCCTCTCCCCATTGTTTAAATATTCTTGTTTCTTTAGTCTGTTCTGGTTAAATGTTTATTTCTTCCTTCTGCTCCAAATCATTGATATGATCCCAAGTTTCCTTCCCTTCACTATTGGTTCCCTGTATATTTTCCTTTATTTCACTTTGCATAGCCTTCACTTCTTCCTCTATTTTGTGACCATACTCAATCATTTCTGTGAGTATCCTGATTACCAGTGTTTTGACCTATGCATATGATAGGTTAGCTATCTCCTTGTTGCTTAGTTCTTTTTCTGGAGCTTCTATCTGTTCTTTCATTCGGGCCATGTTTCTTTGTCTTGGCACACCTGATATGTTGTAAGGGGAAGAGTCTTAGGTATTCACCATAGTGGAGCAACTCACTTCACTCTATGCTGGGAAGGGGTCAGTGAGGGCATAATGCCACTTTCTCAGCTCTTGTCCTGCTTTTAGTCACTTCCCCCATGACCCACAAGAAAATTGGGCACTTCTGGTGCTGATTCCCAGGTAGGTGGTTTTGTGCATGCACTAGGACCCTGTGGGTCTCTTCAATGAACACTCCTGTGAGACTGGCAGTTTCTCTTGCTGCTGCAACCCCCACAGGTTTTTACAGCCAGAGTTGCTGAGGCTTTACTTCCCCATGCTGGAACCCTGGGTTGTGCAGTCTGTCTCCCTCCCCACTTATTCTGCATGCAAATATGGGACTGCTTGGTCCTCCTACTACCACCTGCTGTTGCCTGTTGCTGCCTTGTCTTATGTCCTCTCTGCCCCTCCTACCAGTCCAGATGAATATTTCTTCTTCAATAGTTGTTGGACTTCCATACACTTTGATTTTTTTCTGGCAGTTCTGGTTGTTTTATGTTTTTAAATTTGTTGTCCTTCTTTTGGTGCAAGGAAGCTAAATATTTTTACCTACGCTTGGCCATTTTGGCCAGAAGTGTCACAGCCACTTACTTTTAGGCAAAGTGACAACTACTGGTCTCTATATCTCCACAGAAAACAGTGACTAGATGAAAATACACCAAAAAGTAAACATGGGTATTACAATTACAACTGATTTTAATATTTGCCTCTGAATTTTTTTTTGCTTTTTAAAATTTATGCTTGTTTATTCTATTACAGTTGTCCCAATTTTCCCCCCTTTATCCTCACCTCCACTCCCATAGTCATAGTCATTCCCAACACCATTGTCCATGTCCATGGGTCATTCATACATGTTCTTTGACTAATCCCTTCCTTTTTTCCCCTCCTTATCCCCCTCCACTCACCCCCCTGGCCCCTGTCAGTCTGCTCCGTGTTTCCATGCCCTGGTTCTATGTTCCTTATTAGTTTATTTTGTTCATTAGATTCCTCTTATAGGTGAGATCATATGGCATTTGTCCTTCAGAAACTGGCTTATTTCACTTAATATAATGCTCTCCAATTCTATCCATGCTGTTGCAAAAGGCAGGAGGTTTCTTTCTGTGGTGTAGTATTCCATCGTGTAAATGTACCACAGTTTTCTGATCCACTCATGTGCTGATGGGCACTGAGGCTGTTTATAGCACTTGGCTATTGTAAATAGTGCTGCTATGACTTTGGGGTTCTTTTGAATTGGTGTTTCAGGATTCTTAGGGAACATCTCCAGCAGTGGAATTGCTGAGTCAAAAGGCAGTTCCATTTTTAGTTTTTTTGGAAATTCCATACTGCTTTCCACAGTGGCTACATCAGCCTGCATTTCCACCAACAGTGGATTAGGGTTTAATTTTCTCCACTTCCTCACCAGCACTTGTTTATTGATTTATTAATGATAGTCATTTTGGCAGGTGTGAGGTGATATCTCATTTTGGTTTTAATTTGCATGCCTCTCATGGCTAGTGACGTTGAGTATTTTTTTTGTATGTCCATGGGCCATCTGTATGTCGTCCTTGGAGAAATGTCTATTCAGGTCCTTTGCCCATTTTACAATTGGATTGTTTGTCTTCCTGTTGTTGAGTCCTGTGAGCTCTTTACAGATTTTGGAGATCAAACCCTTGTCTGATGTATCATTGGCAAATATGTTCTCCCATACAGGCAGTTCCTTTTTCACTTTGACAATGGTTTCTTTAGCCATGTTGAAGCTTTTTAATTTGACATAGTCCCATTTGTTTATTTTCCCCTTATTTCTTTTGCCCTAGGAGATATATTGGCAAAAATTTTGCTATGTGGATAAATCCCACCTGCATTTTTTTACTATATGTGTGTTACCACCCCCTGCAGGTCCCACTCTCCAACCAGAATTGATTATTCATTCTGTGCTGAATACATTCTACACTGTGATAAAACCACTGTCTTCTTCTAGGTTAGAAAGATACATATTTTGGAATCCTTCTCTCCTTCACATTGCTGAGCCATAGGTATTTTTAAGCAATATTTCAGACACTAGAAGCTTTTCATTCTAGCCTAACAACAAAGTTTTAGTGCCATATTTTTCTGCACTGATTTCATAACCAGTGTGTCTCCTTTAAATCCATTTCAGACCTTGTTGTTCAGCTACCACAGCACAGCAGTCTATAATCTACAAAATAACTTATTGGACATGTTGTTTTAGGGTACAATGATTTGCTCCAGGCAAGTTCATCAATGGCCCTGCAAGGATTCTGGGGATGTTTGAAATCCATTCAGATAGACAAGTATGTTGGAGACTTTGAAACATGTTCTGATAATAGCATCTAAATCCCTTGTTGTAATGTCAGGCATGGGTGCGTAAAACAGATTGAGTCCAACTGTGCTCATTATATGCTTGGGCTTCACACCATTAATGAAGGGTAAGAAATTAAACCACCTGTTTTCAGGACTACTTCAACAAACCATGCCACCAGGAAATCACTTCCTCCAGTCAGTCAGGCACTGTGAAGTCATTTCTAGTATTTCCATCACTCCTATTGCAGCCACATGTTTGATATTCTTTCACTAGTATGAGCCTTTCTGAAAGGAGTTTAAAACACAAATTGCATTTGAAGGATTAGAAAGAACAGTGGTTGAGCTCGATTCTTATCTTGGGTTCTGCTTACCATTTTCTGCATAACTATCACAAGACACCTGCCCACTCACACCTGCTTTTCTGTGATAAACTAGGAATTGAAGGCTTGAGGGAGGTACCTGTCTAAAAGAACATCTGTGAAATGCATGGGATGCTTTGAAGAGATTGTTATATAATTTAAGTTCATCACTACTGATATTAATCAACCTCTCTTCTTGAGACATTATTCAAGCCAATTAATTAATACAATTAGTAGTACTCAACTTTGTCTTTCACAATGAGCACAGCACCTCTTTTTGTGTTTTTTTCTTATTTGCATTTAGCTTCTTACTTAGCAGTAATTGACTTAATGTACCTCACTCATGGAAAAATCAACACATGCATTGTTAACAGCCATTAAATAAATTTATTTTTTAGGAAAAAATACTACCACACCCCAAACACAGTGGCTGTTGATAATAGTTCTTCCCATTTCTGCTCATAAAAAGCTGAGAGTCTAAAAGCCAGCAGTATTTGATTATCTTTTTTCATGCCTAATGCAAAAATTCACTCACCTTAAAACATTAGGATTGGTCTCACTGATGGCCTAAAAATTCTCTTCAATGTGAAGACTGAGGCATAGACATAGCCTAAGGCAGTTTCAAGTTTTGACTTGAAATTTACATCAAACATTGGCACCAGCACTTAGCTGGAGGTTAGGAAAATATTAAGCCAACTTAACACAAAAATCATAAGGAAGGTAAAACCTACTTTGAATTCTGCCCTCCTACCTTTTATTTTTAGGAATAAAAGTATTCCAGTATTCACATGCTGCCCCTAGTTTCCAATTTTTTCCCAGTTTTCCCTATTGACTCTTTTTTCATCCCCATGGAGGTTCTTCTGTGGCAAGAGTCCTAGGATCTCAGAGCTGGATAAGCATGTGAGCTTGTCTGGGCCATCAATCCTGGGCATCGATTCTGCCTACAACATTTGTCAAGACAGTTTCCCACCTCTGCTGGTGATCTCCCAAAATGAGAAATTCACTTCTTCTGGAGGTAGCTCATTTCATTTTAAATGATCTAATTGATTAAAATAATTTTTATGAATCAAAACCCTCTAACAGAAAGTACCCAATCATGGCATTTCATTAATTCATTTGTTTGTTAAAGAAGGGACAACCGGACAGTCATTAAGGGTAATTCTAAGGATTTCCAAAAAAAGAGAGGACAGAGTGAACACATCCAGGTGGACAGAGAAAGCAGAAAGAGATGTGGAAAAGCACAGAAAAACTACCTGCAAGTGGTTTGGGGCAGAGAGCTTTATTCCTCCTCATGTGTTTCTTTTCTGTCTTGGAGAACCATCCTTCACCAACCACATCCTTCTTGGGACCTCGTGCTACCAGATATCACCTCTCTATCTTCCATTTCTCTGTTTCTCCTGTATCCTGTCAATAATGTTTGAGACTTCCCCAACATAAATGCCTTGCTTCAATTCTGCCTGGCCTCAAATTGCTACCATTCTCCTTTCTGTCATGAATAATTCATGGGGAGAATAGCCCAGTGCTCCTTAAATTGTTGTTCGTGGACAACTCACACCAGTCTTCCAAGTCCTTGTTTAAAATGCAGCTTCCTGGGCTCCAACTTCAGAACAGAGTCAAAAGCTGTGTGGTAATCATTTTTTTTCTATCAAAACAAAGCTGTTCTAGGACTTGAGAATCACTAAAGTAGCCAGTCTTCCAGGCTCCTGCATCCCCTGTAAGCTAGCTCCTGCCTCACTTCTTTACTCAAGTTGTATCTCAAAGGGTATCAGCGAACACCCCACCACTAAATCCCACAGTCTCTTCTCTGCAGCACTTAACCTTCTTTGTTTTCTGAAACCACTACCTTTTGGTGATTTCCCTCCTTACTTTTGTCTTCTCTTTCTATGACTCTTCCTTTGCTCATGCTTTAAATGAAATTTCCAGGCATTCATCCATGACTGTTTCCTCAGTTTACACAGGCTCTCTGAGGAGTTCTTGTAAATCATGACTCCAACCACCCCCTGTATACCTAGGATCCCCAGTACCTGTGTTCTGCTCCACCTCTACTTCAAGCTTCCTATGGCCATAATGAATCATTAAAGTCAACATTTAAAAAGTAGAATCCTCTCTATGGATCCCTCCAATCTGTTTCTCCATTTTTGAGTTCATAAGCTATCAGTGAGGATGCTTTCAACTTGAACAGAAAACCTAGACTCAATTGGTTGGAACAATAAAGAAAATTATTCCACACAATGATGATATTATTTCGCATAGTGAAACTTTTCAGGATAGGTCAGTCCTTTGACTGGTTAACTCAGGGGCTAAATGACATCGAACCCATGGGCTTACTATCTCCAGGCTGGCCTCTCCTGAGACGGCTGCTCTAGTTCCAGGCATCAATTCTCAAGGCAGAGCAATCCAGTGGAGGAAAATAGGGATGGTTCTTTTCCTGTTTGTCCTCATAACAGCAAAGAAAATCTTTCCCAAACCCCCCCTAGAAGACTCTTCCTCTCATCCCATTGGTCAAAACTGTGTCATATGCACTTTTAAAGTTATCTACTGTAAACCAGAAAGGTGGGCCAGTGTGGAAGGACCACCTCTCTTGTCCCATATGTTTTGATTTAGGGTGTGGGTATCTGAACAGAATCAGCATTCTATCAGAACTATCAGGTAGTCGAATCAGTTAGGATTAGGTTTGACTGATATTAACAAAGACCCAACTCAATGTTGACTTAAATGTATAAAGCAATCCAGAAACAGAAAATCCTGGGCAGTTCATGATCTCCATGAAGTAATGAGGGATCCAGACTTCCTCCAAGCTTTTAGCTCTTCTCCATGAGGCATCCATTCCACAGTCCACCCAGTATCCCCATTCTAGGCAGTAGAGCTCTGGAAATGAGAGGGAAGGGTTCAATCTCTCTCTTTTAAAGAGACTTCCTGAATATCCTAGGCAAGATTTCTTCCCATATTGAAAAGAAGGCTGGTAAATGTCACTCTCAGCTTGATACATTGTCCAGGGCTTTGTTACTAAGGAAGAAAATCTACTGGGAGGCAACCAGCATCCCTGCTATGTGGTGGATGGTCGTATAGGCATGCCACCAGTGGTGTCTGCTACTCCCCCTATCCATTCCCCCAAGCCATCCAGGCTAGCAACCAAGCATCTTCCTTAATTGTTTTTTATCACTTTGTATGTGCTGTAGGACACTGAGCCCAATGATTGTCTGAAGCAGATTTAACAAACCTTTCTATCTCTATTCCCACTGCCACTGCTTTAGATCAGAATTTTATGATGTCTGGGCTCTTTTAATAGCTTCCTTCCAGTCCTCTGTATCCACGCTTCTTATGTTCAGTCTATTACCCAAATTTCCTTCAGATTCTTTCTTAAACACAATTCTGATTTACTGAAATAACTACAATGCCACTCTATTGTTTATTGAACAAAATTAAAAAGCTTAGTGTGTCAATAAAAACTCAATACTGTGGAACAGAGTGATAGTTGCCAAGTAGGAGTCAATAGTACTGTAATAACTATGCATGGTGCCAGGTCAGTACTAGAAATGGGGGAGCACTTTGTAGGGTGTATGACTGACAATTGTACTGTATGCCTGAAACTCATACAAAATAATATCGAATATACACTGTAACTGAGCCTTGGCTGGTGTGGGTCACTTGGTTGGAGTGTCATCCTGCAACTGAAAGGTTATAGGTTTGATCCCTAGTCCAGGCGTGTGTGATCCCTGGTCCAGGTGTGTATGGGAGACAACCAATCAATGCTTCTCTCTCACATCAATGTTCCTCTCTCTCCGCCCCTACCCCCACCAAAAGCAATAAAAAAATGTCCTCAGGTGAAGATAAAAAAATTTTAAATAAACTATAATTGAAAAACATAATTTAAATTAAAAAAGAAACACCTCTCAATTCTGTGACCCCAACCAACCTCCCACTAGTCACACAAGAACACACCTTTTTACAGCCACACAGGTAACACTGATTCATCTAGCTATTTTTGTTTGCTAATATATTGCATTATGCTGTTAATACATACTTTTCCTCTTGCTTCAAAGGCTGCCAAATACTTTCAGCCAATGAGATCCTAATGGGCCTCCCCAAGTTATATCTAATTCAGCAGTTTTTGTGGTTTGTTCTTCTGTGGCCTCTCTGTCATTTATTTTTCTGATCTGGCAAACAGTTTGGATCAATGGTGACTAACTAAAAGTGTACAGGTTATATTTTGAACTAATCATGATGGAGTAAAGGAAAAACAACAACCTGGACTTAAAATGTAGGTTATCTTTGTTGTTGTTGTTTTCCATCTTTATTGAGGTATACTCGACAAATGAAAATTACATAATTTAAGGTGTACACCATGATGTTTTAATCACTGAGAAATGATTACCATACTCAAGCTAATTAACATTATCTCTCACATAGTTGCAATTTTTGTGTGTGATGAAACACTTAAAATCTACTTTTTTTTTTCAAATTTCAAGTATCCAATACAGTATTTTTAAAGGTGTACAATGTGGTATATTGTGAAATGATTACCACAATAAGGTTAGTTAACACATTCGTAACTTGACATAACTACTAGAGTTGACCCTTGAGCAATGCAAAGGTTAGGGGCACTGAACCCCCTAAACAGCCAAAACCCATGTAAACTTTTGGATGCTCCTCAGAACTTAACTGCTGATAGCCTACTGTTGATTAGAAGCCTTACTGGTAACATAAACAGTCAATCAACCCATACTTTGTATGTTATATGTATTATATGTATACTGCATTCTTATATTAAAGTAAGCTAGCAAAAAGAAAATGTTATTAAGAAAATCATAAGGAAGTAAAAATACATTTGTAGAATTTATTGAAAAAAATCCATGTGTCAGTGAACCCACACAGTTCAAACCCATTGTTTAAGGGTTGACTGTATATTTTTATTGCTGTTAAGGTGAGAACATTTTAGACCTACTCTCTCAGCAACTCCCAAACACACAACACAGTGTTGTTCACTGCAGTCACCACGCTGTGCATTAAGTCCTCAGATCCGATACCTCTCACAATGGGAAGTCTTTGCCCTTCACCCAACAGCTCATTTCTCCACCCTCTGGCCCCTAGCAGCCACTATTCTCCTCTCTGTTTCTATGAGTTCGGTTGCTTAAGATGCCACATATAAGTGAAGTTCTTCAGTATGAAATGCAGGTTCCAAGGATGCTCAAGGAACCTTCAAGAGATAAATAATGGAAAAGGGGAATAGCAATCATCAGATAATTAGGAATTGGTGAAAAGCTTTTGACATTAGAGAAGCGCTATAAATATTACTACAAAAGACAAAAATACTACTGCAGACCAGAAGGATTAACCATCCATTATTTGAGTTGGGAGATGCTTGGGTTGGAGACATGTCAACTCCAGGTATTTGAAGACAAATAAAGAGAAATAGCCAGGGGATAATACTGGAAAAATACTTTCCCAAATGTATGTTATAACTACCCATATTTATTGATTTCATTAGTGCTTTTATTTCTAGGAATGCATCCCATTTTCATGTACTTGCAGGCAAAAGCAGACTTACCATGAAACTAATAAAGCTTAAGGACCCCTTCCAGGGTTTATGACAGGACCATAGCTATATGTCCAGGTGGATGTATAGGTACTTTTTAATAATTTAAAAGTGACAGGAAAATTGCAAAAATAGGTAACATTATTACCATCCAGAGACTCACTTTGAGTCTTGTCAATTGTCTCAATAGTGTGCTTTTGGGAGCAAAATGATTCAATTTAGGGTTATGTATTGCATTTATTTTTAGGTCTCTTTCAGTCTGGAACAGTTTCTTAGTCTTTTCTTGACTTTTATAACGTTGGTGCTTTTGAAAATTATAGACTAGATATTTTGTAAAATACCTCTCTGTTCAGGTTTATCTGATGTTTCCTCATGACTAGAACCAGCTCATACGTCTTTGGCAGGAGCGTGACGGAAGTAGTGCTCTGTTCTTCTTGTTGCATCTTCTCGTGCATCTTCTCAAATAGTACATGGTTTCCATTTGTCCTTCTACTGGTGATGTTAACTTCGATCATGATTGAGTTGGTGTCAGCTGGGTTTCTAGTCTAATGTTACTCTTTTCTGCTTTGTAATTAGTGTGTTGTAGGAGATACTGTAACATTGTACACTTCCTCTTCTTTCACCCACTCCTCTTAGCGTTCACTAATGACTTGAATTGTTACTGTAATGGTTGCCAAAAGATGATTTTCTAATTCCCTCATTCTTTCTACATTTCTTAATTGGTATTCTACCATCAGTAAAAGCTTTTTCTTCTCCCCATTTATTATTAATTTATGTATGTATATTGGTATGAATTCATAATTATTATTTTAATCAATGAGCAATAATCTGTTATTATTATATTTTGTTTTGATCTCAAATTGGCTCAAATGTGGCCAGCGTGAGTTCCTTCAAGCTGGCTCTTGTAAATTTTGACATGCCCCCATCATTCTTTGAGCACCTCTTGTTTTCTAAAATAATATTTGCAAGTTTATACTGTAATTTCCCTACTCCAAACCTGGAATAGTATTGACAAAACAAGATGTGGGCACTAGGGTGCTCACTGCTTTGGGGCTGTTGCTGTTTCCAAGCGTTCTAAATGCAGAAGGTAAGGAACACACACGTATATATGTTCACATCTATATTTGCATACCTTTCTGTATATGAGTTCTCCTGATACCTCCTTTAGTAACCCAACACCACAAGGTTCATTTTGTTGTCTCCATAGCATATTTGTAACTCCATTCTCTCACAGTGAGAGACCTGACTACCAAACCCTCAATTTATTTACCTATTGGATCACTTCCCCTTTTATGTAACCAATCTTCTCCCTCATCCCTGCCACATGGATGTCCCCCACTATCCGGTGCCAAACACCAGCCATGCAATGGCTTTTTCCTCCCCCGATTCAGGCTCTGATACTCCTCTCTGGGCTGCTCCTGCCACCACCCAACCTACCCCACCCCAAGCTCAGATTTTCTACTTGGTGCTGTTGGACTCCAGTGTCCTGCATTGGGCCTCAGGGACAACCTCTTCATTCCTCTTGGGCTCTGACAGCCCACATCTGCCTGTTTCCCTGGCCTCCCTCACACAGAGGCCCTCTTCCTCCACCCCATTTGGACTTTGATACCTCATACTGCCACTACCAGCACCACTAGCACTCCTGAACTAAATTGTCTAGAAAAGAAGGGTGAGAGGAGAAAGGATTTTCATTAAAAAGGATATTTATGTTTTCATAAATTAGGAAAAATAAGATATTTTGAACCACTATCAGTTAAAAACACTCTTCTTATTGTAGCTTTCCTTCCATCACATGCCCCCTAGCGTTGAGTGGCACTGGAAGGGACAAAGGCATTGTGGGCATCCAGCTGAGGAGAAGTAGACTTGGGAATTATATTTAGTTTGACTATAGTGGAATATAATTATGTCAGGTAAATATCATATATGTATATTTAACTTTATTTGGCCACCTGAAAAGCATTTATCTGTTAACTCTATTCATTGGGCTGGCCAAAAAGTCCATATGGTTTTTTCCATAAAATAAAAGACATATTTTTCATTTTTACCAATAACTTTATTGATTTAGATATTTGAGTATGTAAGCTATCTCCTACATGGTATATCATTGATTCTTCTCAATTAATGTCTCAGTTTGATCACTATTAAGTTCAACTGGTGTACCCAACCGTGGAGCATCATCCAGAAAGAATCGCCAGCATGAAATTTCGCACACCACTTTTGACACATTCAATCAGTCATAGCACCTTCTCCACACACTGTACAATTTTTGTGTGTGTGTGTTAGTTGTGTTTTAACCTTTCTTGAAATAATAAAGCATAATATGCCAAAAATGCTGCATATTTTCTTCCATCTTCAATATTAAAATGACTACACAAAAATTCATCAATTTGGTAAGTTTTTTTTAATGCATGCTGACATGACAGCTGTCACAGTACAATCTAACAAAATTGTTTCAAATGAGTTAAAGGCAATTAAGTGCTACTAGAACCATCATATGGAAAACAAACAAACAAATTTTTGGGCCACCCCAATAACAGAGTGAAATGGATCCATTCGGTTGCCCGCCACTAGGCAACATTCACAATCAAACACTGAGACAGCACAGGTATTACAAAAGGTAAGAACAAAGATCTCATCACTGATCTTCATTACATTTGCAGAGTGTGTGCCGTGTGCAGCTCATTCCTCCATCCTGCTGCAGAGAAATCTGGCCCCGTAGCTCCTGAGCATGTTGATTACTTTAGTATTTGGTAAAAACTATGTGTTTTCTGGCTTATCTCCTAGACAGAATATTTAAATCCACAAACAATTTGGATTTCATTTTTCAGTCTAGATGTCACCTTTGATCTGCCCATTATAAAGCTGTTTCAGACTTGCAATGTGGGCACAAGTCAAGATGCAAAAGGTTATTTAAGCTTATAAGACTCAAAAAATACCATTCAACTGTAATTTTGAAGTCATTTCATAAACATTTCCATAGAACAAGCAAAAAAATGACAGAATCCTGATTTGGATGGATATGAAGGGTTCTTCCTTTTATTATATTTAAGTTTATTAAAGAAAAGTAAAAAAACCTCAGATGAAATCAATTGAATGTGAAATGTGATAAAGATGAATAATAAAATCTATAGATATTTTTATGCTACTGAAAAGTCATTCATAGGAAGAGATAATTTAGAATAAAAGTAACAAAAGGGCTCATGGATATTGTTTAATAATTCGATTAATGAAGTGAAGCATGTAAATATGGTTGGAAAATATTGTTCTTTCTTATTTGACACAAAATAACTGACATCAGAAAAGCTAAAACAAAAATTATGCTATGCCACCAGAATGAAAAAACATTAACGATAACAGGGTGTTAGTATCATTAATTCAAAGAGAATTGAGGATTAATCACTACCAAAAAAATAAACTGAAGCACCCTGAAATCTTTGAGCTCATGTATAAAAGAAATGACTACATTTCCCTAAATTTGATAATACTTTTAATAATTTAACATGACACGAACAACAAAGAATTGTAAAATTGAAATATATTTTTTCTACACTGGTAATAATAAAATTCAATTTTATCAGTCATCCTAGAAAAATTAAGAAATTGTCTTCCTTTCATCCCCTACATACTATGTGGTAAAACTGTTGCCATACGAAGAGGCCCTCAGGGAGTGTGAGCTCCACAAATGTCGGGGAAAAGTATGGTGGAGTTATATGTTAGGCAGCTAATTAATTCCATATTATTTTATTTTTCTGGATTTTGTAAAAATAGTAATATTTGTAAGCTTTTACATTTATAAGTTGTCATCTATTTTCTCATTCTAAATAAATCTTCACTCTAATGTTTCATTTTTATACTCATGATCTTTATTATTTTTATGAAGGAGGATCCCCACAAGTATACTCTCCAGGCCCTGCACAGTCTGGACTTGCCCCTTACAGACTTTACAGGGTTTGAATGGGCTCCGGAGCCGGCACTCGCGCAGTTCCTGGTGCCTGGACTGGTGGCTGCCCTCTTTAATTACTTATCTTTCACGGTGTAGTGCACAGGCAGCCTTCCCTGTGAAACATTTCCTACCCATCTCCTACCCATCTCCCAGGCAGAGTGTTTTCAGATACCCATTTATATGTCTTATTGGTAAGAAGATACATAATTATATCCCCTAATTATGTGAGCTCTTTGAAGGCAGGACAGTGTGGCATTGTCCCCAGTCTCCAGCCTTATCCCTGTTACTCAGAAAGATTTAGTAAATGCTGGGTGGCCAACGAATCTATAAATGAGTTGTAGTGTCACACAATAGGGTGAAATTTTAAGATATACAGTTGCCAATAACCACAGAGAGTATGGTGTTTTCTTTTTTATCTTGTTACTCAGATTTCTGTGTCTTTTCCTGAGCTTTTTCGGGTGGGTAATCCAACTCATATGGCAGGTCTTCTGTTGGCGGAAAAACACTTTTATTTTCTAAACCTGTTGTTAAGGTATCTTTCACAAACAAGTAATTTATCAAAGGGGGGAAAAGAAGAGAATGCTGTGTCCACAATGCTCAGGGGAACTTCTCATTTCTTTGTAATGTAGACAGAGGAACAGAAGCTGCTGGAAAGGATCTCTTTCCACCTCCTGATCTATACAGCAGTAGGTTCTTTTGCCCCATTCACAGTGAACTTCTTTTCCTGCCTTTCCCCTTCCTCCACATTCTATTTCATTTCCTCTCCAACATTTTCTTTCTCTACATATTAACTCTCTTGCACTGTTTAATATCAATGTGCTTAGCTGCAAAAAGTCACTTGTCAGGCCTGCCTGCTATTGCTATTCCCGTTTGTTCTCATTGGTTCATGTCCAAGCAGACTTGCACAAACCATACCTGTCTTTGCTCAGGTCTTTGACGTATATAGTGTCTTAGACTGGATGTGTCACCACACTAATGACTTACTTGTCCATCATCTTCCAGTGTGCATTGCAAATTAATTGAACCCTCCATCATTTATAAAATAACACGCTGCCCATGTTATATACCTGAATATTGTTCTTTGAAATGGAGATAGCCCTATTATCACAGAGTAGTTTGATTATTGCCCCATGTTTACACTCAATATTCATTTATGCATTCATTTATTTAACAAACTATAATTGAGAATCTCATGGGGATTACTATTGAGATATTGGGGATATAACTCATAGGACTAGATCTTTGTCCACTAAGAGTTATGCAAACCTGAGGGGCTTTGGAGCCAGAAAGGTTGGGTTTGTTTTCTGGCTCTGCCTCCAACTACCTATGGAAAGGTTTATCTGTCAGGTCTGCAGTTTTGTCATGTATAAAATGGGGGGAATACTACCCATGTTCTAGTGTTGTTGTTTGGATTAAACAATATAATTTTCACTGCATCATTAAATGGTTAGATCAGGGAAGGTAGGGTTAGGTCATGATGACATCCCAGATTTCTCTCTATTTTAACTTGAAACACACCTATTCCCATTCAAAGAAATAAAAGGGCTGGGGCTACTGAGCAGCATCAAAGAGACATGGTCCCAATGCTAGACCCCAGCTGAGCACCAAGAGAGGCCAGCCCAACACTGGGGAGAAACACCTCCCTGTTCCTTCCAAACCCTTCCCAGAATCAGGCCCCAGGCCCAGAGCTAGCAGTAGTGGTTGGCACTTGATGGTGACTCTGGTTGACAGTGGCATTAAAGAGAAAGAAGCAGTGACAACTACTCCCAGCCCCAGAGATACATCAGTGTCACAACACCCAAGAAGTGAAGATTCTGAAGACACAGCAGCATTCTTCGGATTCCCAGCCCTAGGCACTTAGGGTGCAGCGAGCATGACCTTGACATTGGTGCTGGGTAGCTGCAGGTGAAGCCAATGACCTACCCCTTGATTCAGAAGGCAACAGAGGGTCTAGGGTTGTGGCACAGAAAAGTAGCCACAGTCCAGAATGATTCTTCTAGACACAGTCAGGAACTACTGGTTTCACTGAATTCTCACACTTCCTGTCACCACACAACACTGTCCTTCCCCAGTTTTGTGGTTGAGGAGACATCTGCTACCATGAGCAGAATCGCAATCCTAATGCTTTCCGTATGCCAGACGCCTTACTAGATTTCATATACATATATTCCATCCTTACAACACTGGAAGGTGTGTTATTCCCATTTTACAGATGAGGAGCCTAAGTTCAGAAAGGAGATAAGTAAGTACCTTTCTCATGGCCACACAGGAGAGAACTTGGATTTCTACCTGGGTGTCTAACTCACACAGTCAGGTTGCTTCCAGCTCCCGCTTCGGAGGTGCTTGGCTTTTATGGCATGAATTTTGAATGAATTCTGGGCCTGCTTCCCTCCTCACAGTGCCCAAGAGATTCAAATATGGGCACTTAAAGTTTTCATGGCTATTACTTACTTTGTCATCTCTTGAGGAGGGCAATAGAACTGTAAATTGTACCACAGGGAATTGCTGGAAGTGCTGTTCAACGACCTTGCTTTACTTCAGATAACTCCCTCTGAGTGTGTGCTTGTGTGTGTGTTACTGCTTGAACTAACATTGCACAGAAGAAACTGGGATTTTACAATCACAAATCGAAACAGCACTATTCCTCTCCTGAATGAACCCACCAGGTTCTTCATCCTAACAATAGCTATACAGAATGTTTATCTTCATTTGTTCTGCTTCTTTCATTCTGCTTCATTTTTTAAACCCATGATGACTCCCAAAGTAGGTTAAACAACTGCAAAGTAAAAGCCATGTTTCTCAGTTTTATAGAACCTTCACTGAATGCTATAGATGCTCAGTGTTAACACTTTTAAGGCACTGTGCACATATTGGGAGCAGGGTGGGGGAGGGAGAGGAGTAAGCAGTGACAGAAGTGGGCTTTTTGAATAAAGGGCACTTACACACCTAACCTGTATTTCCCCAGGTCACACAGCTTTGGGGAGGGTGGTGAGACAATAGGATCAAGAGATTTTAAACAAAAGACCGTCTGTCTGGTTTGGTCAAACCAGATGAATCTTGGGAAGCTCCATCCTGGTCTCAGGCCTCCTGCAGTAGCTAAGGAAATCCTCAGCGGGTGTGCTGCTACATGGGCTCCTGGATTTAACCCTCCTGGCTACAACAAGGGAGCCTTTGTCACTTTGCTCCAGTAGCCCTGAGTTGGGTGTCAGGTTATAGTGATAGCCAGCAACCAGGTGGCTATGGCCCTTGCTCTTTCTCCCGTATAACACGGCCAAGGGATCCCAGATGGCTGATCTGAATGGTATTTCCAGCTTGTAACTGTTGCAAGGCATTCCAACTGCCTTGGGACTGAACTGAGGAATTTACCCCACCCCCTTCTTGGGTTGTATTCTGTTACTGGTCACAGAGTCACGCTGCCCAGCCCATGTGTTAAAATGATGCTGCTGATCGGCTTCTTATTGCATACTCTTCCTCCCGGATTTGGGGACTGGCCTCTCCATACAAGGGCCCAAGAGAAATCTGAACAACATGAACCTTCCTGACCTCAGAGTGTCCCTCCCCTCACATAATGACCCATTGTCCTTGGGCCAAGCTGGCACACCTTGTCACGAGTATATGTTCGTGATACAGTTTTTCCTGTAAGTCAGCCGGGCAACTGCTCAGCTAGTTGCCTGCTGAGCAGCCCAGCACCAAGGAATACACAAGAGTCACACACAGTGACTATGCTAGTCGCTCAGCTTTTATTGAATGCAGGTTCACTCAAAGTACAATATCAACATCCATTAATATCCTACTCACACTCTTAACAATCTAAGAGAAATAAAACACACCCACATAGGAATCAATGGGGGATAACGAACCCAAGTCCCAGAGTCTCAGTCTGCAGGTCCAGGTGACAGCGCAGTGGGCAGGGGAGTCATCAGCGTCTTGCAAGGGAGGATATCCAGAGCCAGGTGGGCAGCAGGGCAGACGAAGTCCTCAGTCCAGAAGGGCAGGGCCTCCAGCAGCAGATGCCAAGGGAGATCAGCGTGGCGTGGAGCAAGCAGCACTCTGGTGTGTGGAGCTTGGCTGTCTCAACCGTGGTCTGGAACCTGTCTCAGTTATACCTCAGAAGTGATGTACTCCACTCTTCTGGGTCTTTTTCATAAATGTTTTGGCACCTCTGATGCCAAGTGGGGAATTTGCCCAGCAGCCTACCTGTGGCTGGTCCCTCTCTGCAGACACGGCTGTTCTGATCACACATACAGATACCTTGGGCATGTCTTCTTGCCAGATGCGTTTACTCTGACTTAGGTAGTTTCCCTCTTGAACCAAAGTGTCATGCCTGACTGGCAGCCATCTTGGTTGACATGAGTGACTCCACTTTGTTTTATACACTTTATGCTATCTTGACCAGCCAAGTGTCATTTTATTGGTCCTGCTCTCCACACACCTCAATCTTTTTTTGGTTGAATTCCTTCCCACCAGGCTCTGTGGTTCCTTTTGCAAGTAACTCCCTGGCAGGCAAACTGTCCTTCTGATGCTCCAGACATGTCTGTGGGGTATCAGACTTGCAGTGACTTCCCAGACTCTAGGTCTCACTCTAGAACTCTCCTGGACAGCAGATCCCTTTGGTCATTTTGAGCAGTGAATTCTAAAGAATTTGGGTAGCCAGGAATGCTTCTCTTTCAAAAGTCATGCCCCACTCTCTCACCCACATTGCAAGTGTGTTTGGAATTTTCACAGGTTGTATCATCATAGGACTTCTCTATGAAGTGAGAGGACTTCTCTAGAAAGTGATTTCATTCCTAAATTTTTATTTTAAAAGGTAGTCCTTAAATTACTTAAGCAACTATTCCTTGATATTAAATCTATTGGACTGGCTTAACTATTTTATCCTAAATACATGTAAAATTAGGTATTAGTAAGAGTTATTCCATCTATTAAAAAGTTGTTGAGAACTGCTGGATTGAGCACCTGCCTGAGAACCAAAGGGTCACCAGTTCAATCGGGGCACATGCCTCAGTTGTGGGCCAGGTCCCCTAGTAGGGAGTATGGCACAGGCAACCACACATTGATGTTTCTCTCCCTCTCTTCCTCACTCCCTTCCTCTCTCTCTAAAAATGTATAAATAAAATCTTCAAAAAAAAAGTTGTTGAAAACCGGAAACTTGGCAGTCAGCCAGGATGAAGCAGTACATTTTAAGTCTCTTATTTTTTTATTTTTTTGAAAAAAAGCCATGTTACCCATTTCTAACTACACTGATTTCTTAGAAATACTACCTAAGGAAACTTTCTCATTGAAGCCAAAATAAAAACCTAGGAGTCACAATTATCTTTGAGAATTTTGAAAATTTCTTCACTTTAAAAACTCTACCAGGAGAAAAACTAAATTTTTAATTGCTTCCTCTATAACCTTTTAAAAAAACTATTATACTGCTTCCACTACCATTTGGTCCCCTTATAACCTCCTTCCCCCCAAAAATCACCACACTGTGGTCAATGTCCATGAGTCCTTTTTCCTTTTTGCTCCATCCCTCCATTCACTAACCTCTCCTACCTCCCCCTACCTTAGCTGTCATCCTGCTCTCCATCTATAAGTCTGTTTCTTGCTTGTTAATTCAGTTTGTTCATTAGATTCCACATATGAGTGAAATGATTTGGTATTTGTCTTTTTTCTGACTGGCTTATTTCACTTAGCATACTATTATCCAGGTCCATCCATACTGTTGCAAAGGGTAAAATTTTCTTCTTTATTATGACTGAGTAGTATTCCATAGTGAAAATGTCCCATAGTTGTTTTATCCACTCATCTACTGTTTTTTTTTTTCACAGCAAAGGAAAACATTAACAAAATAAAAAGACAACCCACAGAATGGGAGACCTTATTTACCGATAGATCCGATAAAGGGTTAGTATCCAACATTTATCAAGAACTTATACAACTTAACACCAAAAAACCCAACAAACCAATTAAAACATGGGCAAGGGACCTGAATAGACTTCTCCAAAGAGGGCATACAGATGGCCAACAGACATATGAAAAGATGTTCAACATTACTAATTATCAGAGAAATGCAAATTAAAATCACAGTGAGATACCATCTCCATCTGTCAGAATGGCTACCATTGATAAATCAACAAGCAAGTGACGGTGAGGATGTGGAGAAAGGGGAACCCCTTTGTATTGTTGGTGGGAATGCAGACTGGAGCAGCCACTGTGGAAAGCTGTATGGAGATACCTCAAAAAATTAAAAATGGATCTGCCTTTTGACCCAGTGACCTCGTTTCTGGGAATATATCCAAAGGAACCCAAAACACTAATTCAAAAGAACATAAGCACCACTATGTTCATTGCAGCATTATTTACAACCACCAAGATATAGAAGCATCCTATAACTTTTATATCTCTCCCCACCAGACAGAGGGTGGGGGAGGAAGGGAGAAAGAGAGGGAGAGGGAGGGAGGGACAGAAAGAGAGAGAGAGAAACATTTAGTATTGTACTCAATTGAGTAAGCACAATCACAATACACAAAACTATCACATACACACAAACCTCCACCTCCACCTCACTTTCCTTTTCTTTTAGTCTGGTCATTTTGAGGAGCTTGCTTCAATTTTTGAAACATTTAAGTTAAGTAACTGGAATCTTAAATGTATAATCTTAGTTGTATATCATAATGTGGCTAATCTTAGTTAAGCTTGTAATGTGTTGCTTAGAAAAAGACAACTTAATCTTCTTATTTCTTATTCCCAGGGAGAAGTTTATGCATATGTAATCAGAATAATCCCTACTAAAAGTTAAACTAACGGTCTTCAAGTTTCATGATATTGTGAACTTGTCTTAAATTCTCTTACTGTCCTCAGCAGTTCTCCTAATTTGGGGACAGATGAAGTATGCGAAGTATGTATAGAAGCCAATTGTGATATTTTGTATAAGCTTTTTTCTTTAACTTATTTCACTCATTGTTATTGAACTAAATGAACGAGAGCAAGAGAAAAATATACAGGTGTTTCTATAGCTTTGGAGAGATAACTCTACTGAACAGTAAAAAAGGGCAGATGGCACAGGAACCCAGACTTTGGTGGCTTTGTATAGCAGCAGAAATCAGGCAAGTGGGGGCCAGACAGTATCTCAGAGAGGCAGAAAGAGAGATGGAAGCAGCTGATCAACACAAGACTGGAGGCCTGCTAGGTACAGGGTCATTAAATGATTATTTTAAATAATGTATGCAAATTCAACTATGCTTGCTTGGGAGAGGAAGAGAGAGGTTATAACAGCATTTCCCTGCCATCCCCCTCAAAGATCTTCTTCCCCAGAGACAGGAGACATGAATCTGCTCCTGTGACCTAAGTCTATCTCAGAGCCCTGTGAGCATCTTACCATACAGGGTGGGGCGAAAGTAGGTTTACAGTTGTTCATATGGAAAATCATACAATAATTAGTAAATAATAACACAAGAGCAAACTCTATGTTTCACATACTCACAACTGTAAACCTACTTTTTACCCAACCCTGTATTCAAACATTCAATGTGATCCTACAATGCAAGTCAATTATTTCATCTGTTATTCAACCCAAGAAACGGAAATCAATTACAGTTCCAAAAAAACAAAATCAAGCCCTGGCCATCCTGAGTTCATAAGGGATGTCTACTAGTTTGCAATGGACACTTTCCAGAGGAATTTTCAAGGTAAATTTTAATGTCCCCATTTAGTCTTGAGCTGACTAGAATGCCACCTCTGAGTAATTTTCTGCTCTAACATACAATCATCTCACTACCATTTACCCCCACCCTGTCCCCATCACCTTTAAGAAAAAGCCAGTGATTTATGTTTGACACAAATTTGCTTTAAAATGCGGTCATACCTCGGCACTCCATGGCTTCAGGACTTGTCAAATCCAGTACTCAATGCATTTCAATGAGAAAAGAATGTTTCAGCACTAGGTACTTGTTCAGGATGCGTCACACTTGCTAGAATTCTGTGAGTCACGACGCCATACTGCAAGAGAAAATGCTTCATCACTCATCACTTGCTTGGTATTCATTGGTTTCATCTCTTGTCGCAAGTTCTGGAACGAATTAGTGACTAGTACCAAAGTACCACCGTATAAAGTTAAGTTGGAGAGAGTAAGGCAGGGATGGAGAAGAGAAATGTAGTTTGTCTCCAGAACTCTCCTCTGCCAGGCATTTGTTCTGCAACAGCATCCAGACCTGGGCCATTATTTCCAATACACATGCACAATCTATTTTGGGTCCTGCTCCACTTCATCTAGTGGAAACCCTGATTCCAGCTTCCCCAGTTTGAGACTTTGGTGTCACCTTCTCAATGAGCTTGCCCTGACCCAGCTATTTAAAATGATGACATAATCTGTCAACATTCCCAATGCCTCTTGCTGTCTTTTTTCTTTTTCTCATGATACAATCACCTTCTTATTCTTTTATTCTGATACTTCTGACTGTTTTTCTTATTTTATTGTTTGTTGCCTGTCTCCCCCTAATAGAAGTAAACTCCATGAGACAGGGATCTTTATGTGTGTTCACTGATACATCTCATTGACCTAGAACGGTGCCTGGCCCACAGTAGATGTTTAATGAATATACTGAATGAGTATGGGATGTTTCTGCATCTAACTTCCTCAGGCAAAAATATTTTAAATGGGTAGTTACAGGCATAAAGTAGGTCTTACATCTGTGCTAAATTCTTTTACTTTATCATCATAAACACAGGACACTGGTAATTAGCAAAATTTCCAAAAGTACCTCATCAGTTACCGCCTGCACATGAGAAAGGTACAATGTCCAAAACAATTCACCATTTCTACAATAGAGCAAAATCCATTACCACAAATAGATTCAGAGCCAAAATTTATGACAGAAATGCCTAAATCTAGCCGGTGGCTCATTTGTTTTAAATTAGGTTCTTATCCACAAAATCCTATCACATCAAAGTGATTTAAAAAGATTCTTCATCTACTCTTTAATGCAACTTAACCTGGGTATTAAGACTTCAATTAAATAGTTTGATGAGGAATTTATACTTTCTAGACCACAAAAGTAATTTGAAACAAATGACTTTTTAAAAACTCTGTTATCAAACTCTCAGTAATGCCTGTCTCTTCCTGAAATGTTGTTAGTGATGTAGGCAAGACTTGAATTTTTGCCCCCTTAATTTTCACCTGCAGGTACTCCCAAAGGGTAAAAATAATATTTTAATGGTTTGAAAAGTTATTTAAAACAACCAGTCCACAAATTTTTAAACAATGTTTGAAACATACCACTGCCTGCTCTTTTGGTGTAATTGTACTTAGGTCTGTCTGGAAAAACTCCAACCATTGTTCATATAACAAGAGCTGATTGTGAGACATCACTGTAACCTGGCAGCCAAGGAGGGTGGACTGGAATGCGTATGCATGAACGATGACGACTTCACTGTACTAGTCAGAGGAGGTGGTAGACACCACTGAGTGAGCATGTGCACTGTGTGGCCATCACAGTCAAAATGACTGAGAGAGCAGAGCAATGAATCTGCATCAAATTTTGTGTTAAGCTGGAACATTCCTCCATGGAAACTATTAGGATGATTCAGAAGGCTACAGTTATGGGCAACTGGTGACTGGCAGCTTCATCACGACAATGTGCCCACTCATGCATCATGTCTCATGCTGGATTTTTTGGGGAAACATCATTTCACCCAGGTGACATAGCCCCCTACAGCCCAGATTTGGTGCCCTGTGACTTGACTTTTCCCAAAGCTAAAATCATCTTTGAAAGGGTCTGAGGTTTCAAACTATTGATGAGATTCAGGAAAATGAGACAGGGCAGCTGATGGTGATTGGGAGAACTGCGTGAGGTCCCAAGGTGACCACTTTGAAGGGGACTAAAACATCATTGTCCGATTTTCAGTGTTTCTTGTATCTTGTATCTTCTTCAGTAAATGTCTCTATTTTTCATATTGCATGGATGGGTATTTTCTGGACAGACCTAATATATCTGATGAAATTAATATTAGTAAGTCAACGAAGGTTCATATCAGCATTCTGACTCACATTTTTCTCTTTTTGTTCAAAAGTTTAATTTGTTCAGAGACTTTTTTCCTGTTCAGCCATTGTAATTTGTACAGCTGATTTGAACCACAAATGCATGACTACCATATTTTCTAAGACAAAAACAGATAGCATGCTTGTAACAGTTTTGGGAATCAAACATAACAGGGGTTTGCAGTAGTAGGTTTATACTTGTGAGTATACAAAACACAGTTTATCATTTTATTATTCATTCTTGTATATTTTTCCATACAAAGAACTGTAAACCTACTTTTGCCCACACTTGTATATTGATTAGTATTCTGGATTCAGCCCTCCCAGGCGGGGCCTGACTTCAGGGATATCCTCGGACTACCCTGAGACACAGTTTCTACAACCATGACATGAGCCTATTAACACCCACTTTGTAGTATTATTATGGTTAAACTCCCAATACAGTGTCTGGCAGGTAGAAGTTATATGCCATAAATGGTAACTGTAATCATAATCATTAATTTTCCTGACTTGACCATTTACTAACCTGAGAAATTTTATAAAGGCATAAAACATAAATCTCATAATCATGATCAATAAATCACCTTTATTTAAAAATATTACATGGAATCAGTGTTGTCCTAAAAATACAGGTCAAGCCCTGGCTGGTGTGGCTCAGTAGATGGAGCACTGGCCTGTGAACCAAAGCATTGCTGGTTAGATTCCCAGTTAGGGCACACGCCTGGGTTTCAGGCCAGGTCCCCAGTAGGTGGCATGTAAGAGGCAACCATACATTGATGTTCATCTCCCTGTCTTTCTCCCACCCTTCCCCTCTCTCTAAAAATAAGAGAATAAAATCTTTAAAAAAAATCCAGGTCATAGGATCACTGTCTTTATAGGTCCTGATTCTTGCCAAAGATCCTGGAAGTAATTTTAACATTTGAGGAAGTCCAGGTATCAATATTGGCTTTTGCTTAAAAAAAAGGAACAGCCCTGGCTGGTGTGGCTCAGTGTATTGAGCACCAGCCTGTGAACCAAAAGGTCACTGATTTGATTCCCAGTCAGGGTGCACACCTGGGTTGTGGGCCAGGTCCCAAGCTGGGGACCTGCAAGAGGCAACCAGTAGATATTTCTCTCATACATCAAGGTTTCTCTCCCTCTCTTTCTCCTTCCTTTCCTCTCTCTGTGAAAATAAATAAAAAAATCTTTAATTAAAAAAAGAAAAAGGGAAATATACATGTACCAGTTCCTCATAGTTATGGGTTGAATTGTGTTTCCCCCCCAAGATTCTGGGGTCCTAAACCCCTGTACCTCTGAATGTGATCTTATTTGGAAATAAAGACTGCAGACAATCAAGTTAAGGTGAGGTCATTAGAAGAGGTCTAATTCAATATGACTGTGTCCTTATAAAAGGGGGAAATTTGAACTCAGAGACAGAGGCACACAGGGAGAACACCATGTGAAGATGAAGGCAGAGATTGGGGTGATGCTTCTCTAAGCCAAGGAAGGAAGACAAGCCGAGGAGCACCAAATATTGCCAGCAAAATGCCAGGAGCTGGGGAGAGACCTGGAATAGATCCTCTGCCCACGGCCCTCAGAAGGAACCAACCCTGCTGGACCTTCAGCCTCCAAAATCATGAGATTCTAAATTCTGTTGTTTAAGCCACCAGTGTGTGGACTTTTGTTACAACAACCCTAGGGAACTAATATAACCACTGAAGTCATGCAGTGTTGACTTAGGGGAAAGGGAAACAGCGTATAGGCAATTCCCAGCATTGTTGCTCAGTCAGCAGTCTAACAGTGAGGGGGTTAGGGACACTGACCCCCCACACAGTCAAATATCCACATATAACGTTTGACTCCTCCCAAACTGAACTACCAATAGCCTACTGTTGACCAGGAGCCTTACTGATAACGCAGTGATTAACACACAAATTTTGTATGTTACATGTCTTATATATTGTATTCTTATAATAATCTAGAGAAAAGAACATGTTACTAAGAAAATCATAAGGAAGAGAAAATACATTTACAGAATTAATTACTCAAAAAAACCCATGCACAAGTGGACCTGTGCCTCTCAGACCCCTGTCTCTTTCACCTGGCAATCTAGACCTACCTGGCTGCCTGGCCATGGGTCGGGGAGAAAAGTCGAAGACCAGTGAGCTTGTTGCAATGTTGCCAGGAAGAAGGTGGTGGCACAGAGGTCGGGAAGGTTCTTCCATCTCAGCTGCAGGAAAAGTCCTACCATCTCCAGACAGGTTTTTCTTTTTTTCCTCTTTACGAAAAGAAAGAAAGTTTTCAGCATTCATCCTTTCACTAGCTGTGTAAACTGAGCTTCACCAGCAGCAGGGGAACAAACGCTACAGACTGTTCGCGGTCACCAGCCTGCAAGGACATGGCAGGGGGTGGGGGGGAGCCAAAAGGAGATTGATCACTTCCCACTGTCTCGCCCCAGAGCAGACTCCATTTGGGGCCCTTCTGTGGCTAATGCACCCAGCAGACCCATCAGCTGTCGGTGTTTATCCTGAATCAACCCAAGTACAGGCATACCTCAGTTTATTGCTCTTCGCATTATTGCACTTCCCAGGTGTTGTATTTTTTTTTTTTTTACAAACAGAAGACAAGACCCTACACCAACAAAAAGATTAGTACTTACTTTATCGTGATACATGCTTTATTATGGTGATCTGGAACTGAATCTGCAGTGTCTCTGCGGTAGCGTTGCCCGTAGCATTGGAAAGCATCAGTCAGATACACAGAGGCACACACATGCACGTGTGGGGGCTCTAAACATGGTAGTTAGCAACAGTGATTTCAGTTCATCAACTACCTGGTGTATGCCAAGCACTGTGCTAAGCATTTTTCATGCATTATTTAGTGAACATTCATTCGACAATGATTCAGGGCTTCCTATGCGCAAATCATTGAACTGGGTGCAGGAAATAAATGATGAATGAGACAGATACAGTCCCTGCCTATGGCAGACACTAATTTTACTTACCAAATATTTACTACACCTTTATTCCTCAATTTAGAACAGTGTGAAATCTCACTCTCCCAAACCCCCATTTCCACTTGGAGTGGTAAGCAATCTAGTATGTGCAAACTCAAGAATGGAAAGTTTGCTTTGTCACTGAAATGAGACCGATGCAACTACCTTCATCACTTTCTTTCTTCCAGTCTTGATTTGGACATGAGGGCTGGAGCTGCAAAAGCCATCTTGAACCATGAAGTAAAGACCAAAAGAGTCAAAAAGGCAGCCTGATACTGTGGAGCCTCTGAAACATTCCCAGCAGCCTCTACCTCTATACTTCTCTTTCTTTAGATGAAGAAAGTAAGTCCCTATTAATTTAACTCACTGTTAGTCAGGTTTTCTGCAACTTGTGGCTGAGTAGACTCCAATGGATAGAACTGACTTGATGAAGTTACTGGTCTATCTGGGGAGACAGACACAATTAATTTATTTCATAGAAATTGTTTGCTTGGCATTGTGACAAAGGCTGTGAAGGTGAATTTCAGGGTACCAGGAGCATGTCTAATGGGTCTGTCCAATTCCAAAGTCTATGATGTCTGGGAATAGAGCTGGGTGTAATCTTGATTCTGCCACTTACTGGCTGTATAATTTAGGGCAAATTACTTAACCTCTATAAACCCAGTTATTTCTTTAATCTGTGAAATGAAGAATATAATATAATCTCTCATAGGCTTGTTGTGAGAATTAAATGATAAAATGCACAAAAGATAGTTTATAAGTCCCTGGCACATAGAAGCATAATAACTATTATCATTAATAATTATGATATTGAGCATATATATCACATGTATGTTGTATTACATGTATATATTAAAGGTGATTGTGGTAAGCAGAATTTTTAAATTCCACCCAAGATTCCCACTCCCTGGTGTACCAGTGCTATATAAATCCCTCCCCTGAGCATGGACAGAACTTATGAATTTGATAGTATATTGCTCCTGTGATTATATTTTTAATATGAAAAAAGGGAGATTATCAGGGTAGATCTGACCTAGTTCGGCAAGCCCTTTAAAAGCAGAGTTTTCTCCAGATTGTAAGCATTTGAGAAAGAAGTCAGAGAGATGCTTCTGATGGTCTGAAATGAGAAACAACAATCTTGCTGTGAACTACGGTTGGGGGCCACGGGACAAGGATCTGCAGACAGCCTCGAGGAACGGGTGGCAGCTATCACCCACCTACAGCCAGCAAGCAAACAGGGTCCTCAGTCTACAACGGTAAGGAAACCATTCTGCCAACAGCACATGAGCTGGGAAGCAGACCCTGAACTTAGATGAAATGGCAGCCACAGCCAACGCCTTGATCTCAGCCTGGAGAGACCCTGAGCAGAGAACCCACCCGAGTGTGACCTACGGAACTGTGAGATAAAAAATTTCCCTTGCTTTAAGCCACTAAGTTTACGATGATTTGTTATGAAGATACAGAAAATGAATGTAATTACAGTTGACTCTTGAACAATGTGGTTCAAGCACACAGGTCCACTTGTACGCAGATTGTTTTCAATAAATATGTACAGTACTGTAAATGTATTTTATTTTCCTTATATTTTTCTTAAAAACATTTTCTTTTCTCTTACTTTATTAAAAGAACACAGTGTATAACACATATACAGAATAAGTGTTGACTAACTATTAATGCTATTATTTAGGCTTCTGGTCAACAGTAGTCATTAAGTTTCGGAGGAGTCCAAAGTTTCCTATGGATTTTCAACTGCATGAAGAAGCTGGCACCCCTACCCACCATGTTGTTCAAGGGTCAACTATATATATACTATTATTGTATTTTCCTTCATGAAAGGATATATTGCATAATTTATTGAGCCAGGATAAAGTCTAAGATGCTTTTTGAAAAGATCCAAAAATACTGAGGAGTAGAGAACAAAGGAGCTTGTCTCCTCACACACTGCAGTCCTGAAGTGAGCAGCGCAGGGCGGCTTTGCTCTACCCCGTCATTCAGGTGCTCATGTTTCTCCCACTTGGTTACTTGGGCAACCCCCCAGAGGGAGCCGGCTGCTCCTGTGCCTGGTCAGAGACAGGTTCTGGGCTCGTTAGCAAGTGTAAGAGAGAACAGGTCCAGAGCACCAATTCCATTTTAAGCAAATGATGCAGGATGTCATACTCATCACTTCCCCTCATTTTATTTTTTAAATTTTATTTATTGATTTTAGAGAGAGAGACAATGTAGTTCCTATGGCCACAGTTTCTCTCAAAGGAGACAGGAAAATGCAGTCTCATTGTGGGATGAAGACACGTCCAGAAGCATGGGAGAGTGGATTTTTGTCAACAATGAGTAGTTTCCACAGCAAATATTACAAAGTAATAATAATCATTATGATACACTGCCAAATGATTCTCCAGCCTTGCTTTCCTGATGAGCACTTTGTTTTGATTACTGCAGAGAGGGCCAAATTTGACTGCAGAGGAAACACCTCACACTTTGGTAATGCTGAGTCACTCATTCATGAGGCAATGTTGACTGCTGCCTGGATGAGCAGTAACATTAACTAAATATTGTTCATTAGTTACTTGCTATGAATAATTGCAATTCATAATCAAATGCACTTTTCTTAGTGCTTTGCAAACAGGTACAAATATGTTTTAATCAGTAGGTTTTATCCACCTACCCATCCTCACCTATGACGTGGTGCTGGGGGTGTGGGGATAACAAAGAAGCAGAATGCAGAGCTGTCCTACACAAGACGGAAGATTGGAGGAAGAGGAGTTTTTGCTGTGATTTAGTCAATGGGCTAAGAGGGGTATGTACTGCAGGACAGTGTTTTACTTGTGGCCAGAAAGGCCATGAAGGTGGCTTCAGATTTTCTTTTGAGGATTAGGCTGGTCAAAATGCCCCTTTGCTGAGATTGTCCCAAGGGCTGCAAGAGGATGGGTGTTTTGCAAGGATATGGAGAGTAAACTTTATTTTGTTGTCTGAATAGTCACTCAATAACTGTTAAAGATGTCAATCATAGCATAAACATGCAAGGTCATCCATTTTAAGAGAAAAGGGAAATTTTCAGAGTTTCCATCACAGAATCTTATTGCTTATTGACTTTCTTTCCTCTGAAGCTGGAGCTTGGTTTCAGGAATATTTTTTAAAAAACTGTGTATTTTCCTAATCATATGTAACTTCAGGTGCCATTTCATCCACAAAACTTATTTCTAGTGCTCTTCGTGAGCTCTAAGTCAATGATACCACCAGACCTTAGGGAAAAGTTACATTTCTGATAGGACTACTATCAAGTAGCAAAAGCTCTTGGATTCTGATAACAGAATCCTGATTAAGGAATTCAAAGCAGCTTCACAAATTTTAAGCCCCTTCTCTCATTCTGTTCTATCTCCCACAGCAACACCTAAATAGCAAGATTCAGGTATTTTTTTCTTTCAAAAATATTTCTCAAGTAGCAGCAACCACATCATTTCAAGTTAACTTACCCCTGTGAATGTCCCAATTCCCCATACACTAAATTCAGTCTCTGCAGAGGCAGAAAGCTGTTCTTTGTAACTCCTGACTAAGGCAGTCTTATGTAAGAAGGGAGGCTGTGATCCTATGGACCAAGTCCAAGTATAGCTAATCTACTGGCCAGAAGATGTAACAAGAGTGGAGTCTAAGGTAGGATAAAAAAGAATGAAGGAATGTGACTTTTTTATTCCGATATCTCTCAGCATTTCTCAGTTCCAAGGGCAAGGAGGAGCCTTTGCTTTATTGAGATAGCAGGCAATCATTCAGGTAAGGTGCATGGCTGCCAGCAGCCTTAGGACTCTACTTGACCAGGTCCATGCAAAGAAGAAATATGTCTTCTAAATTCCTGAAAACACAAGTTGTAGGGACCTATCAGAATACAGGAAAAGTGTTCATTCCCATTAGGCTTTGAGATTTCATCTAGACCTCTGATGAGCTGCTAAGGTAGGTCCAGTTGAGAACTAAATAAACTAACAATTCCTTGAATTTGCATGGCCATGTGTAGTCATCACAAAATTTCATATCTCCTGTCTCAGATGTTCCCCATAGCAGCTCATGGGGGTAACAATAATAGGAGCTCCATGACTAAACATTCACGGTGTACCCAGTGTGCATACACTCCCTCACTGACTCTTCACACAATCCTTAGAGTTAGGTTCTATTATTGGTGCCATTTTACAGATGAGGCTTAAGGAGTTCAAGGTCCCCAAGTTCACAAATGGTAAGTAACTGAATAGCCCTGTGACCTTACAGTCTGGCTCCAAGTCTCACATGCTAAGCCACTCCACTATATTGGCTCAATGGGTTTTAGAGAATGTAAGAGGCCAATAACAAGTAGCATTGGAACAAAAATCTATTTGTCCTGCTTCTTTTTTATTTCAGAGTCCTGCTGGTTTGGGGACCTCTAAGGCTTTGTGCTTTAGAAAATCTTCCCTGCATAGGTCCACTGTAATGCTGGTTCCTCCACTGTGGCTTCTCAGGGACCAACCTTTTCTCTAAGGTCAAGCTCATGGATTTGAAACCTTTAATTTCCTTCAAGTTGACATTGTACTGGTTCATACTCCCACACTTCCTACAGCTTATAAAGGAGTGATTTCAGATATCCACTCCCCACAGCTCTGAGAACAATTCATTTCAATTTTGGGATATTGCCCAGAACTCAAGAAAACGAGCGTGATCCATCCAGTCTGGCTTTTCATTCCACCTTTTGACTAAAGCTGTGTCTACAAGCACAAACTACTATGTAACAGATGAGGGCAAAATTAGTGTTCCTGATGATGGTCTCTACCTAATGTTTTGGGCTGAGAAAACAAAAGGCTCAAATAATTGATAAATTTCTTTATTCATCTGGATATTTGGGGGTCACATAAACAGTGGAAAAATATGTTCCACAAGGATGTATCACCTATTAAAGAAAAACAGTATAAACCCATGCAAAATAATCGTAATAAAAGTTGTTTAGTCGATCTAAAGTAAGTCCAATGAGTCTCGATAAAGAAAAATTTCCATTATTCATGTCAGAGACCGGCTTTAAAAGATTAATGTTAGGGAAGTTCCATAATGATCTTTTGGTAACCCAAAGTATTTATAAAGTGGAGATGACAAATACAGTAGAAATGTCTTCAGCAACTTAGTTTGAAATGAACAAAATTACAGCATTCATCTCGAGACTTGTTCTTGATAGGATGGTTATTGATCAAAGACAGTTCTGAGAAAGTGATAAAGGGGAACTAGGCTGAACACCTATTTTCTCTCTTCCTTAAATTCTGCATTCTTACTCTTAGTGATTTTTAAAGAAAAAATAATCAGCCAAAATTTAGAGTTGTCAGCTGCTAACCTAGTAAGACATTTAAAATTAAATTCAATAATAAAGTTCCTTGCTATTGAACATTGGCCAGGCGATCCTTTAAAAAGACAAACATAAAAACCCATGACTCAAAGTCAATAACAATCTGAGAGATTGTTCTAGTGAAAAGGAAGACTATTCTTTTAACTCCTCACCCAAGGACATGCTCATTGATTTTAGAGAGAGGGGAAGGGAGGGAGCAAGAGAGGGAGATAAATATCGATGTGAGAGAGAAAAATTGATCTGTTGCCTCTTGCACACACCAGGACTGGGGACCAAACCCACACCTCAGGTTTGGGCCCTGACCAGGAATCAAGGCCTCAACCTTTCAGTTTATGGCACCATGCCCAACCAACTGAGCCACACTGGCCAGGCCAAGGTTACTTTTTAAACAGTGGTGAAGTGAAGCATTACTTATAAATTTATTTTTTTATACATTTCATAGAATTATTGGCAAATAAGTTGACCTTCTCCAATATACTTGATATAGAATGATAGGAAAAGAAAAAAGGTGATAATATTTAGTAAGTGATAGCTATGTATATGTAGAAATAATATTAAAAAACATGAAGACCTTGATAGATAAGCAAGATTTTACCACTGTTGTCTTTCCCCATTACCTGCTGCTCTTTCCACACACCATAGCCCACGCAGAGCGGGGCCACCCCTCAGCCTGGACTGCTTGCCTAAGGATTATAATGTGGGAGAGAAACAAACTCCTCTTACATCACATTATTCTTTAATCCTCTGTATTTTTGGATCTCATTGAAAAAGCATTTTAGACTTTGCCTGACACAGTGCTCCAGCTAATTGCTTTAGAATAACATCTTTGCCCCAGCCCAAAGGAATCAACCTTTTTGATATATATTACTTAGGCTACTTGCATTTGCAAGTCTGATGCCTGATCTATTGGGGGCGTTGAGAACCATGGAACAGACCAATAAAAATGTCCTTTGGGTAATCTCAAATCAGCAGGA
The DNA here is from genome assembly GCF_004126475.2 of Phyllostomus discolor. Taxonomy (NCBI): domain Eukaryota; kingdom Metazoa; phylum Chordata; class Mammalia; order Chiroptera; family Phyllostomidae; genus Phyllostomus; species Phyllostomus discolor. The sequence continues at coordinate 152,569,390 of NC_040904.2, forward strand.
AACTCCCTTCCAGCTCCCTGACTTCTGTGGTGATGGGATGGGCTACTCCTGGGAAGAGACCAGGCAAGGTATTGCAATATTTTGACTCATAAATTTTTTACAAAAACAACTCTTTTGTGGTCAATTTCAAACAGGTTGAGTACTTGACTTTTTGGTGTGGGGAAGCCACATGAGAATAAAACTTTGCAGAATTCTGCTATCCCTCAGTCTGTTTGCATTTATCTCAGGACCCCAAATGGCCAGAAACAGTTTTAAAAGGGGCAGGAGGGTTCCTGGTTATTTTAACTTATTTTTATGTTCTATTTAAATTTCATTTTTATAGCAATCCTTCAGGATAGATAATAATCCGCTCATTTTACAAATGATAAAACACCCTTAAAGGACAAGAAACTTGCCAGAAGCTAGTGAGCTGGGGAGAGCTAGACCAGCATTCAACCCAGGTGAGTTTGCCTCCCACGCTTTCCCACTGAGTCTTCCTTCTTCTTCCTTTTGTGCCAGCATTGGCTCTCGTCTGCTGTTGCCTAAGCAAAGGACTGGCACTTAACAAGGGATTGGGAGGAATGCCAGACAGGAGCAATACCAAGTGCACAGAACAGAGGTGCTTGTGAGAAGACTCTGCCACATGCCTGGTCAGTTCAATGACCTAGGAGGCAGCATGTACAAGGGGAAAACCACAGACTTTGAACTCAGACCAGGGTTCAAATTTCCCCTCCACCATAGCTGAATGGTGTCCACCAACTGGAGTTAGTGTGGTTACATGTGACATCAGACTCGCAGATCTTGTAACCAATGGGCCACAGTGCCTTTCAACTAAATCCACTGCATCTCTCCAGCCCTTGAAAGTGTGTGCTCTTGACTCTTGGTCTCCACTCTAATCAGTCTTAAGGCTGAGCCTCTTCACACTCGATGGGCTCTAATCCCTCTGCCCCTAGATGGGCTCTGATCCCACTGCCCCAGTCCTGCCAGGACTGACAAGTCATTGGGGTGGCATCTTAACCCTTTATGTTCATCCTTTAATTTTTAGTCAGGATTATAATTGGACTTGCCATGGCCTGAACTCCCTGATTTGGACTGGAGATTCTTCCCTAGGAATCTCCCAGCCCCTTTGTTCTCAGTTTCCTCTAACCCTTCTCCTTGAACAGCAGCTTACCCACCCACCCCCACCCTGGGCCCAGAAACAAACTGCCAGCAAGCTACACAGCTGTGGCTCCCCAGATCATTTCACAGGTGGCCCTGGGACACTTGGAGGGCAGTGCTGGGCATTTAGGAAGACTTACGTTCACCTGAGATTTACACCTCCAGTTTGAATCACCACATTCCTCTCCACAGTGGTGAGAACAAAGCAGGGGTTACCCCAAGCTCACAGATAAACCTGCTACTTTCCTAGCGAACACCTTTCTCTCCACCCCCCGTCATTCACTTCCACATTGTAACAGACAGTATCATATTTTCCGAAACTTTTTGGAAGAAAAGGATAGAAGAAAGTGGGTTGAGAAAATCACTACACTCCCACAGAATAAATTCTATTGGTAGGCTATAATTCCTAGAATAAGCTTTTCTCTTGACGTTTGAGTTCCTATTACAACTGCAGAGAAATGTATTAGCTACTGAATCTTTTAAAACTTTTTTATTATGAAAAATTTTAAACATATGCAAAAGTGTACAAAGTAGTACAATGAACTACCGTGTAGCTATCACCAGCTTCCATAATTGTCAATTCATGGCCAGTCTTCTTTCATTTATATCCCATCTACATCTTCCATCTCCTGGGTTACTTTTATACAAATCTAAGTTTATATCAGTTTATGTATGAATATTTTATGTCTTTTAAAGGTAGGGATTCTTTCTAAAAAATAACCACAATACCATTATCATACCTGAAAGTTAAAAATCCCTAATACTATCAAATACCCAGTCTTCAGATTTCTCTAAGTGTTTCCTAAGAGATTGTTTGTTTACAACTGCTTGGTTCAAATCATATTAATATGATTGGTGCATATTAATATGTCCCTATAGTTTGCTGAAATATAATATGTATCTTTTCCTTTCTTATGTAATTTGTTGAAGACAGAGGATAATTAGCCCTGTAGAATTTCCCATATTTGGGATTTTACTAATTGCTTTCCTGTGATACCCTTTATCTCCTGTATTTCCTATGAAATTGGCAGATATAGAGGGCTTGATTAGAATCCCATTCAATTATTTTCAAGAATAGTTTGCCCTGGCTGGTGTGGCTCAGTGGATTGAGTACGAGCCTATGAACTGAAAGGTCCCCGGTTTGATTCCTGGTCAGGGTGGATGCCTGGGTTGCGGGGCAGGTCCCCAGTTGGGAGTGTGTGAAAGGCAACTGATCCTTGTACTGCACATTGCTGTTTCTCTCCATCTCTTCCTCTCTCCCTTCCCCTTTCTCTAAAAGTAAATAAATAAAATCTTAAAAAAGAATATTTCAAAATGTGTTGTATATTTTCTTTTGCATCGTACAAGGAGGCACTGAGTGTGTGGTTATTTCCCTTTTTGTGATGCTAAACTTGATTGGTGAGTTTGGTATTGTCAGCTTGACGCATTCTTTATTAAGTTAGAAGCAATTGATGGTCATTGTTCAGATTCTTTATTTCATTAGGATTGCAAAATGGTGACATTTAAAATCTATTATCCCTTCTCCATTTATTAGCTGCAGTTCATTAAAACAAACAAACCAAAATTGCCCTCATCAAGTCTTTGGTTACTGTGAGATATGGTTCTTATGGGAAAAGCGTGATAAATGCTTGATTCTGTCTCTGCCCCTGCTTTTATTCCCAGTTCCCAAACATGACTAATGATTAGTATTTTTAAGTATCAATGTAAATTCATGTACTTCTGAACATGTTTAATGTATTTCATTACACTGAATGTTAATAATTCTATGTAGATAACATTCTTTAGACTACCAGTATGGATCTGCAATTATAGACAATGGAAAGGCAAGGGCAATATGCTAATCCAAATCAGGACATTCTGGAAGTATAAAAAGATCAGCTGGCAGAAATGTGAGCAGTTTTCGTAAAGTGGTTAACAACAACAATACCCCCTAAATGAGCAGAAGCGGGACAGAACGGTCTATATAGAACTGGACAAGGCTGCAAGCCCTGGAAGCCAGGGCCCCGACTCAGGGGTCAGCGGAAGTCTGAGGAGGGAAGGCAGAGCCCCTGCGTCAGCACTGGGACCACTGCAGTCAGAGCACTTCTCACCTGGAACAAAAGAGCTGGAGCAGGGAGCCAGTGAGGCAGGCTTGAGCAAGCCAGAGATCACAGGGAGGAAGGAGGCCAGCAAACCTACCAGGGAACCCTGAGAGAGAGCGTTTGCATCAGAGAAAGAAGTTAAATTACGACACCCTGGTTTATGTCTGCACATTGGCTAACTGCATGTCTCATAGCAGCTAAGTTGTGCTCAATTCTGTTGTTGGTGTGGTTCTAGCGAGGAATATGTCAATATCCCACATTAGGGATATTGACAGGGGGCGACACAAAGAGGGCACAGGAGGAAAGAAAAGCCTTCGGTTGAAAAATAATAATCATCTTTGGAGGAGAAATCTTTCAATGCTTCCTCTGTCTCAGGCACTAAGAAAATTCTTTGGAGGTTGCCTAGGATCTGTACTGTCCCAACAGAAACCCATAGCGCACCTAAATATTTTCGTATTCTGCTGTAAGCGAACAGAACAGTGAATGCTACCTAACAATTATGACAATGCTCTTTACTATTAATTTTAAGGAAAGGTATAATAAAATCATCAGAGATCATAGTGTAGGAAAGAATCTTAAAGGCCATGTTGTTGTAGTCCTAAACAAAAACAGTAGGACACAATTCTTATTCCATTAAAAAAGGAGTTGACATTTAGATGAACTAAGTCAACAAAGGGCCCAGCTCTTTGGCCTCCTAGGCACAGAAGAAGTAACAGCTTTATGAAAGAGTGTTAATAATGAAAAGTAACAAGAAAAACAAACAAAACTCCCAACCATTGTAAATTTTTCTTGCAAGAGGTATTATCATAGTCTGTGAAATTATAGATTGTCTTCTTGATTTCCCTTCTAGAATTAGTAGTGTCAGGCCAACCTGCAAAAGATCAACACTGAGACCAGGAGTTAGCATAAATACAGAAGTATTTTGAACTGAAATAGAAAATCAAACATGTGGATCGGATAAGATTATATTTTCTTCCTATTTTACTTTTCAATAAACATAGCTGCAATTTCTGACCTTAACCAGATGAATTTTATTTTTTTAAAGATGCTTATTTTTGGCCTTTTTCTATTCTTCCTTTTATTTGAAATATAATATTAAGGCTATTGAGAAACAGAAAGCTGACCAGACACAGCATATTTTCCTGTAAAATGATACTGGCTGTCATGACAGTATCATGATAGAAAGGTCATAGTCTTAATTTCAGCCTGATTTTCCTATTTTTTTTTAGCTGCTAATAAACTTTTTCCAAAATTGCCTGCAAAAAAGTCACATTTAATAGTGGAAAATGTAACTTTACTCTTGAAAGTATTTTCACTTTCTCAATAAGGTAACTCTGCATTATTCACATCTAGTATTTTAGGACAAGTTCCCACATGAAGTTAGAGCTCACTCTTGATCAATATTTCTCCCTAGATATGCAATCTATTGTTCTTTAAAGAAAGGCTAGATAACATCAATAGAAACATACATAAATCTGAAAATAAGCATTTAAACATAATATATATTATTCAAAAGATTGTATTTGGTACAATCATTTTGATGAATACCTTCGAGTGCACTGTTACCTCTTCAAATTGTGTGTGTGTGTGTGTGTGTGTGTTCCTGGATGATGCCAGAATAACCACTAAAGTATTACGGGGTATTCTTTTGAAAATGTAAATGAAGAATTCTGTAATCAGCCTCCACAAAATTTAGAGTTGCTCTTTCCTCTCCTATGACAGTTTTTTTAAATAAAGATTTTATCTATATATTTTCAGAGAGAGGGGAAAGAGAAAAGAGAGAGGGAAACATCAGTGGTGGCTGTCTTTCACACGCCCCCTACTGGGGACCTGGCCCGAAACCCAGGCATGTGCCCTGACTGGGAATTGAACCTGGGACCCCTTGTTTCAAAGGCCCGTGCTCAATCCACTGAGTCACACTAACCAGGGTTCCCCATGACAGTTTTAAAATATAATTTTACCTATGTTATGCAGACACATGAGCTTATATGTACAAAATGCTGTCCTTGCATTGTGTCACAAGACTAAGCCACAATATTGAATGTTTTATTTAAACAGTAATGAGACAAATTCTGAATGCCTCATTGTTCTTATTTTTAACAGAAATCGTAATATATTTTAATTATTTCTTGGAATATTAAACCTTAGTAGCCAATAATTTTGAAGTAGTTTTTCTATCTAAATAAAATATGACTTATTCAGATGTATAATACCTTTTTAAAATTTATTTTTGAAAGACTTTATTTATTTATTTTTAGAGAGAGGAGAGGGAGGAAGAAAGAGAGGGAGAGAAACATCAATGTGTGGTTGCCTCTCACGTGTCCCCATACTGGGGACCTGACCTGCAACCCAGGCATGTGCCCTGACTGGGAGTTGAACTGGTGACCCTTTGGTTCACAGGCCTGCACTCAATCCATTGAGCCACATCAACCAGGACCAATACCATTTAAAAAAATATTTCCAAGTTTCTTTATTTTCATTTTAATTTTGTTGAAATTATTTTTATCAGGATGAATTTTTTTATTGTTGTTCAGGATGAATTTTATGAAATGAGTTACAGTTGTCCTCACTTTCCCGCCCTTGAGCATCCCTGCCCATCCAACACCTGCTCCCAAAGACAATCCCTACTTCATTGTCCTTGACCATGGGTCCTTTGTATATAGTCGGTGACTTGACCCTTCCTCTTCTTTACTCCATTATCCCCCTCCCTCACCCCTTTGGTCACTGCCAATTTGTTCTTTATTTCTATGTCTCTGGTTCTTTTATGCTCATTTGGTTGATTAGGTTCCACTTATAGGTGAGATCATATGGTATTTGTCTTTCACCATCTGGCTTATTTCACTTAGCATAATACTCTCCAGTTCCACCTATGCTGTTGTGAACCCTTTGTGACAGATATGCAATATCTTAAATAATATTATTTATTTAGATATGAAATGTCATAAATAAGATATGACACACCTATTAAAATGTGACAACAAAATAGATGAATTTCATCAGCCAGCCTTGAAAACGTGTCTTATTATTGTAGTCACAGTTCTTCTGAAGACACGAGTGACTCTGTAACCACTCTGCACCTCCCAGCACTGTGGGACCCAAAGGAGGGAGCTTTCATTAGAAACAGTTTACTTTTGGGAATGATTGGTACATTTTTTTGTCAAAGTAAAAAAGGTGTGGCAAAATGAAGGGGAAGAATTATGGATTGTTTCAAACTTCTGAGCCCTCTGTTGTGAGGCGAGGGAAAATGTGTGGACAGAATAAGAGGTGCACATGCATGTGGGATCCTGAAAGGCTACTTTAAACTAGAGAAAGGTTAGCTACTTTACAGGAAATAACTCTGGGTTTCTCCATGGATCAGTGTTATGGTCATTTTTGACCTTTTGTAGCACAGCTCAAATAAAAAAATTCAAGTTAGACTTGCCCTTCATTCCAAAGTAAAACTGACTTTCAGATCATTATCAGAACAAAAACTCAGTAAACAAACTTTTTGAACCATGAAAAAAATAACTCCTAGGTGGTACTTCCCAGAGTCAGGCAATTCTAGTCTTCACTTTGGAAAAGAAGAAAATGTTTCCACCAAAGCAAGCCTGTTTTGGCACCTCAGTTCTATAACCTCCTTCCTCTCTTCACCTCAGGAGTAGCATGGTATCCAGGGTAGTTCTGAGAGGCCAGTAAGAGTCTAGAGGAAAAAGTCTAGAAGACCTTTTTCCCAATGCTGGTTGCAGTTGTTTCCATGTAGTAATAATCACTTCTAAATAGATACTGAGAATCATCATGTACCAATGTTTAGTTTGAGGGACATGTAAGAAAAAGGGACAAAGGACTTGTGTTTCTGCAGCCTACCGTGTAGGGGTGGAGCATGAGGTTTGGTTCGGTTGCACATTTGGATCCTGATTGACTAGGAGAATCACCTTCTCCAAACCGGGCTATGCTTATTGGGTCTCTGTCCAGCAATGAAGATTTAGGTAATAAACGAGGTGTGGAAATGAGTCCATGTCTTTCCGTTTGGCTTTGCTGCATCAGAGGGACAGGCCTGCATGTTACCCACTGCAGAAGTGAAAGTGGCACATGATCAGCCTATGCAATCAGGAAAGTAAAATGAGGAAATGCAAAAATGAATGGGCTGATCCTTCACTGAAACTTTTGACTTTATTTCCATCGGTTACTCTATTTTATTATTATATATACAATAATCGTTTTGAGGTTTTGCAAGACTAAGGACTATGTTGCATGACTATTTTACAGGTGACTTTATAACATCTGTACCAAAACAACTTTTAAATAAATACCACAGTTTTATTTGCTAATACTGCATATGTTCACTGAGGATTACATATGCATAAATTAGTCTTGTCTTTCTAACTATGACATATGTAACTTAAAGGAAAAGTTTGGGTTCTTCCATATTCAAAAAGCACATGTGTCAGCACTAGACTAACCTGTAGATAATACAGTTCCTTGATTACTGATTGTCTAAAATATTCAATGGTAGCTGCCTGTATAGTATAAAACCTTTAAATCACCGAGGTAAATTCTAGTAGAATAATATTTAACTTAAAAAAATAATAATAGCTAACTTATGGGGTACTTATATTTCATGAAATAACTACTGTTATTATTCCCATTTTACAGGTGGGAAAAATGAGGCTTACTAGGTTGCTCAAGTTTTCATAGATAGTAAGCAATGGAACTGGGACTCCCATGCAGTTCTGTTGTATACTGTGCTGATAACCACTGTGTTATTCTTTCTCCCATATTTACACATTTGATGTGAGCCTTCTGTACTTAAATTTCTACTTTTCAACTTTAAGTTTTTCCAATTTAAAAAAAGAATGATATGGGTCTCAGTAAATACAAATCATTTTATCAGACTAGAAGTCAGGCAGTCTACTGCTACTGCTATCAGAATTAAATGCAATTCCAAAGTTGAAAATAGAGCTGAAAAATAAAAACTTGGAAATGTAATATTGTAACTGGTAATATTTTGTTCTTTTTGCTGCAGGTTTTGGATATTTTGTTTAAAGGACTGGTTGGAAAACAATAGCCACAAAAAAAATTGTGAGCCGTGGGGTTAGTCTCTGGAGGGTCCCTTCAGTGTTAGCTGATTCCCCATTCTCTAGTGGGGCAGTGTCTTCCTATTGCTGGCCTAGTGACCTTTTCTCTCCTTTCATTGTAAGTCTATCTTCTGAAGAGAAACTTCATGTCTGATTTCTGCTGTCTCTCTAGTCTGCTGTCATTTTTTCCTACCAAGATGGCCCCAGCTTGGTTAACATTGCAATAAATCCATCTCTTATTATGTCATGATGGACATGAATAAGTTAATGTGTTACATAACCCAGTATATTTTAATGTGGATTTCACAGACACCATGCTTTCACCCAAAGATTCTCTTTGTAGGAGTGGAACATGTAATCTCAGTAGTAGAAGAAAGAATAATTCCACAGCTGTCTCAAGGCCTGTAGGATTAAACCTAGAGGTAGAAAAAAAAAGAATCATTGCTCAAAAAAGAACATGGTTTAGTGCTTATGTCCAGTGATTAGGATCACTGAACAGATCAGGTAAAAAAAGAAAAACAGTAATAACACTCAAATCGCCTGACCCCAGCCTGTGCTTTGGTTACCAGTTTAGCTCCTTTAAAGAATGCATGCTAGCCCTGCTGGTGTGGCTCAGTTGGTTGGAGCATCATCCCATAACTGAAAGGTTGTGGTTTTGAATTCGGGTCAGGACACATATCTGGGTTGTGGGTTTGATCCCTGGTCTAGGCACATAAAGGAGGCAACCCATCTATGTCTCTCTCTCTCACACTGATGTTTCTCTCTCTCACTTCCTCTCTCTAAAAGAAAAAAAGAAAAGCAATGCAAAAATGTCCTCAGGTGAAAATAAAAAAAATTTAAAAAAGAATGCATGCTATAGTGAATCTTTTGAGGGTTTTTTTTTTTTTTCATTTTGGTGTCTCATAATCATGAACAAGAAATTCTTGCTTGTGGTTTTGTAGATATAGCTAAATAAATTATATTCTTATGAGGAACTATTGAAACAGTAAAAATTTCTAGTCTTCCATTTCACCTGAAAGCCTTCCTCTGAACAAGCTGTTAGAACACGTCCAGAGATGCCTATCATGGGAATATATAACAGGATGAATTGACAGTGGGAGACGAAGGCCGAGATTAGTCACTCACAGGCTGGCAGCAAGAAGACCAGTGGAGGGCTGTGCGCCAGGCTGCCAACCAATGGGATGAATTGGTATTCAACCTTGCTTTGGTTAGGCACTTATTTCTTGAGTTTTCCACAGACTTTGTTAATAAAACTACAGAATAAGGAAGTACAGAATACAATTTAAAAAAAAGACTCAAAGAGTTTATTTATGGTGTATTCCTTACAGATTGTTAATTTCCCAACAGAGAAAACCAGGGTTAACTCAGTTGGATAAAGTTTGAAACTAAAGACAAGTGAATACTGAACATGTCAAGTACCAAACACTAACTTAATGATCACTTTCTGGTTTGGTTATGCACCTGCTAGATATCTTGGAGTACCTGGTCTAGGATAAATTCTTACTAGACAACCATTCCAGTTTTCAAGCCTCCAATGACAGCCAAGATAACCAATCTGCTGGCTATAGGCTTACTTTACTCAGTGCTTCTGAGATAAGGCTCATGCTAGCACATACCATATTGCTACCATATTTGATCCCTCCATGGGCTGCTGTGGATGTCACTGTATAGGAGGATGGTGAATTGGAAGTGATTTTAGCTATCCAAAGAGGTAAAGGGTCAGTCTGAGATTGAAGATACTTGGAAGCAGCAATAAATATGCAAAACTTAACTGCCAGATTTGTCATCCTGGTATTTTGTATCATGTCCCTTATATTTTTGAAATTAACAGAAAAAATAGATTCTAAAATGCAGCAGTTCATCTCTCAGACCTCATTATTCTGTCCTCACAATGCGCATCACAATGAAATGACTGACTAAGGATTTTGAATACAAGTAAATATAGAAGCTCTATATAAATATGCTTGTTGAATCAAGAGAAAGAAAGAAAAGGCTCTGAAGAGCTGTTTATGCTTTCTTTCATCTGAAGTGCCATTTTCTCTGTACATCAGATAACATATTGATTTCAGTGTACTTCAGTTCTCAATTTTCCATAAACCATGAAAACCTTAATGATTTCTCCAAAGCTCAAGTGAGAAACAATCAATTAATTTTCCCAGTAGTTCAACTCTGTCAAAATTAAAGTGCTATTTTAATGAATTTTCAGACATTTAGGATCTACACAGCAGCAGTTTAAAGCCAAAAGCCTTTCTTTTACCATTGCAAGAAAAGTTTAAATATATGCCAATTAAATAGAGAGTTCAAATGTTTTAAACTTTGTTATAGGCATGAAAATGCAAATTGCTTTACATGACATTCTTCTAGGGTTTAACTGAATGCTGAGTTCACAGCAGCTTTGAATGGAACTGGTGTAGAACCATCCACAACAGTGAAGTGCATCAACTACTACCCACATGACACTATTCCTCTGTGTTGTGATTTGAAGGATAACAAAAAGGGCTGTCCCATTTTCCCCTGTAGGGCTCATCTTATTCCTTCTGACTCAGCAATTCCACTGTTGGGCATATATCCTAAGAATCCTGAAACACCATTTCAAAAGAGCCTATGCACCCCTATGTCCATAGCAGTACAATTTATAATAGCCAAGTGCTGGAAACAGCCTAAGTGCCCATCAGTAGATGAGTGGATAAAAATACTATGGTACATTTACACAATGGAATACTATGCACCAGAAGAGTAAGAAGGAATTCTTACCTTTTGTGACAGCATGGATGGAACTGGAGACTATTATACTAAGTGAAATAAGCCAGTTGATGAAAGACAAATAATATATGATCTCACTTTTAAGTGGAATCTAATGAACAAAATATACTACCAAGCAAAACAGAACCAGAGACATAGAAACATGGAATAGACTGACAGCGGTAAGAGGGGAGGGGAGAGGTGGCCACTGGTTAAAAGAAGGGGAAGGGACTAGTCAAAGAACATGTATGAATGACCCAGGGACATGGACAACAGTGTGGAGATTAACTGTGGGACTGGAGAGTGGGGTGGGTAGAGGGAGGCAAAGGAGAAAAATTGGGACAGCTGTAATAGCATAAACAAGAAAATATTTAAATTGAACATGAAAAAATAAAATAAAATTCCCACAGCTAATAGCACCTCTTACAAGTAAGACAGTTTTCAAAGGCCAGCAGTAAAGCTTCCTGGAAGGGAAAAGAGGCTGGGGAACTGAACACGCTCTCCCGTGCACAACAGTGGGCAATGGTAAATTAACAGATTAGTTTATCAGACTAGATAACTGTCACATAGAAAGCGAAGATTGCCATGGGGAAGGTGCATTTTGGAGAGAGTGGAGAGGAGGTGAGAAGGTCTGCATCTTGAAGTGGCAAAAGGAAGGCTCCAGGGAGAAAGAACAAACAGTAGTGATGGAAAAGAGATTGCTGAGAAGGGTCAGCATTTGAAAAGGCTGAGGGCAGCCTCAAAGTAAAATTCCTTCCAGGCTGCTCTGAATACGGCTAAGAAGAATAAAACACTACAATAATAATTGGAATCGTGAAATGAGTTAAAAATAGAAATAAATTACAGGCAGATAGGCACTCCTAGTCCATTTCATTAGCAGAATACGCAGTACACTTTGCGGAAGTTCAGTGATGTTGCTTGCTTGATGAAATTCAATTTGTGGTGAGCACTGGAAAACCTGCTGTGATCCTGAGACCGTGCCACCATGGCACTTCGTTTGGGTCTGCTAGATTTTTTTTTTTCTGGTTTGTTTGTTTGTTTGTTTCACTTGGGTTGTAATGTAAAACTCATTTAATAAATTAGTGAATTTAGGAAAGTTGTTTTGAAGCATCTTTAACTTGTTTATGATTTTCTCTTTTCACAAGACTGGATTTGTCACAGTTCCTTCACAAGGAGAGGCATTTTCTTTCACATACAACCATGAAACAGGCCAATTTGCAGTCTAGCCTTTCAGGGTGGCTATAAATGGTCACACTTCTTGGTGCTCATCTGGTCTATTATTGTTCATTAAAATTTTGAAGGCATCTCTCTACCTACCTGTTAATCTTCTATAGGCATTTCCCTAATATAGGTCCTTTCTGGTCTCCCTGGGACTGACTGTAAAGTGTAGTGCTGGGAGAACTTCCGAGTCAAGCCCTGAAACTCCTGCCTCTTCACTTACAGGAAGTGGGTTGGCAATTCTTCTTGGGAGCTGACCTGCTTCATAGTTTCTAGGAGGTGCTCACTATTATCGTTCTGAACCAAGAGCGGTTATTTCTTCCTCCACCTTCACATCCAGCCACATAGCTTCTTAAAGCTTAGGCAAAAGGGTGGGCAAATGGAAGAGATTTGATTATTATTCAAGGCATAAATACAAATGAGGAGGCAACCTAGTCACCAAGTGCAAGAAGGAAAATCATGCCATAAATCTTGTGTTACTTTCCATTTACATAATCAGCAGCAAATATCACTGGTAGTGCTTAAATAATGTAAATATAAATTAGGAGTAACTCTATCCATGGATCTTAATGAAACATCACATATAATAAGTATGGAATAAAAAGGCTCATTGAGCAGATTTTTAAAAGTCAAAGAGAATATAAAGAAATGCTCATACATGCATAATACGTATGTGTTAGGCACTTCACCATCAATGCTAAGACTGAAGTTTTCAGGTTGTAAAAATAAATAAGCTTACAAATCCCTAAGGGACCTTTTTTTTTTTGAACCTTTTGGTATATTATACAGAAACTGCTCTGAGTTAATATTCCTGGGGATTTCGATGGATTGGTGGGTTTAGGCCCCAGAACTAGTGTGGAAATAAATGCTACTTAGTGTTAAGTTAAATGGGAGGTAGCTTTGACTTTACAAAATGCTTTATTCATGCTCTTTGCTGGGACTTCCTGCAATTATGATATAATCTACTTTGTTTCATTCCAGATGTTCACTGACTGTTACTTTGAAGGAGGTGAGTGAACATTATTGAATATTTCCTACATATGGGAATAGAAACACTCTAGAAAACTCAAATTATTTATAAATGACTAGTCTAGCAGATGCAAGAATAAAACTCAAACTTCTCAAATTCAATTTCTTAGCCTATTTACTTCAGAATTCCTCATAGATATGCTAACTCCAGAGTAATTGGAAAAAATCACAAGTCTTCAACCACTTGCTTTCACTATTGTTTTTAAAAACAATATTTACTAAGATTTCTCTATTAAAATGTAATACTGCTTTTTAGAAAAATTGAAACATACAAAAATATATGAAAACAGGTTAAAATTCACAGATAATGCTAACACCTAGAGAAAACATGTTTTGATGTATCTCTTCCCCCACTAAAAAAAATTGGATTCATAATATATATGAGTACATAGTTTTTCATTAATCTATATCTATAGATCATCTATATTAACATCTACTATAATTTCATGTACTATTAAAGAATCAAGAGAAAAAAACTGCAAATGCTAGGTCACAATACTTAGACTTGTGGAAAGAAATCCTTTAGATACAGTTTTTATCAAATATTTTGAGCTTACACAAATAAAAATAAGTGAAATTAACTGGTTAAGTATTCCTAAATTTTTATTATATTCAACTTCAACTCTTATGATTCACTCTGTTATTCACTTTTTGATGTTTGTGTTTTTCTGCACAATCATCTTCTCTCTCCACCAGGGTACTGGTGATATAGTATTCCTTGAAAATATTCTGCTATTGTCTCCAGAATTTGACTTTAGCTGATGTCCCCCATCTGCAAGTTTTAATACATGTGCACAGGCACTGAAACTACAAGAAGTATTATAATTTTAAGTATGTAAAAATATGAAAACCTATGTATCTTAGAACCCATAAAATATAGTATATGTATAACTCTCTGTTTTCTATTTTTTGCTGAACTTTATATCATGAGAATTTACTATCTTTTTAAAAAAGATTTTATTTATTTATTTTTAGAGAGGGGGGAAGATTAGGAGGAAGAGAGGGAGAGAGACATCGATTGGTTGATTGGTTGCCTCTCCTGTGTGCCCTGACTGGGGAAAGAACCTGCAACCCAGGCAAGTGCCCTGACCAGGAATCCAACTGGTGACCTTTCACTTTGCAAGATGATGCCCAACAAACTGAGCCACACCAGTCAGGGCTAGATTTACTATCTTTAATTTTATTTATTTTATTTTATTTTTAGAGAGAGGGGAAGGGAGGGAGAAAGAGAAGTAGAGAAACATCAATGTGTGGTTGTCTCTTGAGTGCCCCCTACTAGGGACCTGGCCCACAACCCAGGCATGTACCCTGACTGGGAATCAAACCAGCTACCTTTCAGTTCTCAGGCTGGCACTCAATCCACTGAGCCACACCAGGCAGGGCAAATTTACTATCTCTTAAGTTCATGACATTTAAGCATTTTATTATAGTTAATACAATTTTTGTAAATAATTTTTGTAAATAATATTATTGAACATTTAGGACCTTTCCATTTTTTGCCTTTATAAATAAAGATGTGATAAACATCTTTGAGCATAAATCTTTGATAATTTTCTTAAGAGACAGTTCTAAAAATAGCACAATATGTGAAATGATATGCAGTTTGCATTTCTTACATATTGCCACATTGCTTTCCAAAATGACTGTATGAGTCTGTACCCTAACTAGTAGCATAAGTGGGCACACTGCCTTTTAACCAGTGTTTTTCACTATTACCAACAGTATGTACCAATTAGATCTTGCCTCTTGACCAACCTACCCTTTCCTTTAATTTATTTTTATTTATCACCTGTCAACATGATAAAGAATTCCTTCCCTTTTCTGGCATTTACTTTTCTATTGATCCTATGAATTTCAACTAAGAAAGCTCTTAGTGATAGCTTCGCCAATCTATACTAGATGTAGCTAGCTACCTTAATTTTCCCTCTGAAGTCAGTTTTCTTAATCACTTCATTGCTCTAATTTTTTAGATACTCCAGGGGCAAAACCTGAATTCATTATTAGAAGCTTTTTGTCATGAATGTAGGAACCATCTATTTAATTTTTCTGATGAAATGCTTATTTATGTCTAGCCCTCCATTCCATTAGTCATTTTGCTCTTGTTTATCATCATAATTAAAAAAATCATTGTTCTCCATTATGACCTACAAGGTTTCTTTTGAAATATTGTCACGCGGTATTGAAATAAGCAAAATTCCCATCACTGGTATGTTTATGGGCCAAGTCTTGATGACCATTGGAGATTTACTTAGGAAACAACAACTATTTTTAACATTCATCCTTTCAGCAAGCTTCCATGGGGCACACACTATAAGATGCAATGCTTGATGCCCGTGGCAATGCCAAGAAGCATAAGGCACATTCCTGACCCTATGATAATGATAGTAACAAGTGAAACCTAATGGATTCTCCCTGCGTGCCAGGCACAGGTCTGAGTGCTTGACACACACTAACTCATTGAATCCACCCAACAAAGATATGAGATTGGCCTTACTGTTATCATCTCTGTTTTATAGATAAGGAAACAAAGGCAGAGAAAAGCAAGTAATTGCCTAGGATTATACACAGGAATTTCAGTTAGACTATTTTACTTCAGAACCTGCTTGACACATACTTCCCTATAAAAACATAGTATAGTAGGATAGATCAGACTTATGTATAAGCTGTAATAAAATACCATGTACATGAAGATATGGTAGTCGAGGGGGGTGGGAAAACAAGAGAAGGTAAGATCTAAAGAAGAGGTAGAATATGAATTGGCCTTGAAAGATAGAAACAATTTTGTGTGGGGTAAAGGTGACACTAGGTAGAAATAAAAGTGGATAGTTTAATGTGGGGTGGAGAGATTAATTCGAAAGCCCAACACCCCTGGGCTCAAATTCTGACTCGAGCAGTTGTAAGGGGACTTCTTTTAGCCTTAGGCACTCAACCTATTTAAATTCTAATGAGCAAAGACATATAAGTTGAGAAGCATATTATATGTTTAGGGAATAGAAATAATACAAGGTAGGGGGTTTCCAGAGGGTACTGGGGTATTTCAAGGAAAGAAGGAAGGAGGGAGCGGGGAGGCATATGTGAGGAGCAGTTGTGGCTAAAGACAAGTTGAAATAGATATGATGAATTATTGGAAGACTTGCAAGAGCAGAGAGATAACTTGTGGTTTTATTAAAAGGGAAACAACAACAAGGCAATGTTCATGGGAAAAAAGGAGAGAGACACCAGAATTATTTCAAGAGTAGATTTGAAAGAACTTGGTAACCAGTTGGGGATTTGGGACTGAATCAAATATTCCTCCAATTTTCGCCCCAGGGGCCCGAAATGATGATAATGCCTTTTGCAGAGAGAAATTGCAGTTAGTTTAGGAGTGAATCAGTGTTGAAAACTTGGGTGTCAGCAGAATAGATTACTTTTTTGAAAAGTTTGACTGCAAAGGGAGAGTTTGAATGTCAGTAATCCTAATGTTAATTTAGGAAGGTAAATCTCTTTTTGGATTAACACTTTCTGTTCTTTAGTAAAATTGACGTTAATTATATATTATGGAATCTTCTCATTCTTCTCAGGGACCTTTATCCTTTTTTTGGATTAGGCGTCCCTTTGAGAACTTGATGAAAATTAGAGACTTTCTTGTATCCAAAAGCATGTATGGTGTGTGTAGAGGGGAATAATAAACATACATACAGAAATTTGCATACCATTTTAAGGAGTGTTTGAAGCCTAGCCAATGAATCCCCAAAGACTGTCCTGCATAACTTCTTTTTTAACCAATGCATTAATATCTATTCCCAACTATAATTAACGACATGTCAGTAGTGTGCTAATTGTCTTGCCTATAATAGCTCATCTAGTGCTCACCATGACATTGTCATATAGGTACTACATTTGAAACATAGGAGAACTCAGAGTTAGGTTAAAGAAATTGCCCAGAGTTGCAGTTAGGCCAGCAGGCTCAACACCTAAGGAGAGGTGGTGTTTCAGTTCAAAGCCAGCCAAAGGCCGACATCCCTCTTCAAAGGCAATTAGGCAGAAGGAATTCTTTCTTTCTTGGGGGAAGGTCAGATCTTTTTTTCTATTCTGGCCTTCAGCTGATTGAAATAGGCCCACCTACATTACTAGGGAGGGATATCTGCTTTATTCAGTCCACTGATTTTTTTTAAAGATTTTATTTATTTATTTATTTTAGAGAGAGAAGGGAGGGAGAAAAAGAGAGAAACATCAATGTGCGGTTGCTGGGGGTCATGGCCTGCAACCCAGGCATGTACCCTGACTGGGAATTGAACCTGCAACATTTTGGTTTGCAGCCCGCGCTCAATCCACTGAGCTACGCCAGCCAGGGCCCAGTGATTTAAATGTTAATCTCATCCAAAACACCCTCCTGAATAATGTATGACCAAAATCTGGGCACCTCAAATAGCTCCCACCGCCCCCAATCAAGGTGACACATGAAATGAACCACCACAGTCTCCCCGACTCCAACTGCTGTGCCCTGTGCTGCCGTTTTAAAGTACACTTGACTGTTTTTCTTAGATGAACTTTCAGTTTGCTTTCACACATGCCTTACTTGAATGAATCTTGTTAGAGTTCTTCTCTTTCATGTTCCCCCTTTCCCCAGTTTATTCTCCTCACTGAAGATTTTAAAGTGAACGCCATTTTCATTCATTTTGTTTGCTTTCTGTTCTCTTCCCTCCTCCCCCCCAAGAAGACAAACTATCCAAGGAAGCTTCAGGGTTCTGCATCAAAAGTGAGTTAACAGCATCTAAAGGAATCTGTGGGTACCCCCTAGGAGTGCATGTCAAGTGTTAAAAGAGTTTTCAAGTTCATTGCATGCCACAGGAAAAAAGAGCATGCTTTGGTAGCTGTATTGAAACTTTCAGGTGGCTGCTAGGTATGCAGCACATGTATTCAGAAAAGTCAATGCACGATTAAAAAAAATATTGTGGATGTTTTTAGGCCCTGGAGCCAATCCAAAATAACAGCTGGGATTTTATGTCTCCTAGGGGACTCCTCAGACTCATGAAATTCAGTCCCAGGAAGTGATCATCACACTCTGTTAGAATGAAAGCCATGTGAGCAGGAGACTGGAAGCTCAGTTGTCAGAATACAAAGGAGTTGAAAGGGAGGCTGCTCTTTCTATCAGATACACTTTCAATTTTCTAAGTGGGTGCATCCACATAACTTTGAAAAGTAGATCAAATGATAACATAAAGTTTTTAAAGGTTTGTTTTTGTTTGTTGTTTGTTTTTAAAATTTTTCTACCAGATGACAGAGGCACTAGCAGGAAGGGAACGGGTTCCTTCACTTTATTTTAAAAATTTTAAGTAGAAAAGGAAATCAAGCAAGGCCACATTTAGGATTACGTCCTATGGCCTATGCAACTAACTGTGTATGCTGGTTAAGGTAAAATAATTAATTTAAGTTAAACTTTCAGCTTTGTAAACCCTTAGTATAAGGCTATTCAAATAGTACAAATAACTTAGAAAAATTTATGTTCAAAAAAGGAGCACAAGCTCTGACCAGCATGGCTCAGTTGGTTGAGTGTCGTCCTGCAAAGCAAAAGGTCACCGGTTCAATTCCAGGTCAGGGAACATGTCTGCGTTGCAGGCCAAGGCCCTAGTTGGCTGCAAGAGGCAACCAATTGATGTTTCTCTCTCACATTGATGTCTCTCTGCTTCTTTTTCTCCCTCCCTTCCCCTCTCTCTAAAAATAAACAAATAAAATCTTTTAAAAAAAGGAGCACAAATTCTTAATATTGTATAAGTGAGCTGATGTCTAGAAACAGACACTGCAGCTGTAATTGCAGTTAAAGCCTTTAAAGGAGACTGAATTTCAAATTTAGTAAAGGAAAAAAATAATATTACCTTCTTTTTATCCTACTGGCAGGTGGGTATCTTCCTCAATAAAGGTCCCTAGCATTACAATTTCCTTGGAATACATTTTCATATATGATGCTTTGAATATGAGATGACTTCAACAATAAACAAATATATGACTAAGTTTTCAATGATTTAGTTATGTCTTTTGTTTCTGGTTTGATATTAGCAAATGATAGATAGCAGTGTGGAGAAAAGGGTTCATTAAGGGCCAATTTCCCTGAGGTGATATTCTAGAGGTAGCCCAAGTGAGGTTAAATCCTATCATCATCAGCTATCACGGAATGCATACTGTCCCTGGCTCCGAGGATGCAAAGAGCCATATTCCCACCTGAGCAAACTCAGAGCCTCATCAATGACTTAGATGTACATATAAAGATGATGTAAGGTTGGATATTGAAGGAGAGTTTAGATAATGAGTGCTCTGAGGTTGGGGAAGATAGGAATCTATTCTTCAGAGTTTCTTTACCAGTCTCAGTTGCATAATCTGTAAAATCATATCTGACCCTAACACGTAACAGAATGCATTAATTTGATCTTTGACTATTTAATTGTAATTCAGATCCCAGGTTTTTAGCTCAGAGTCTAACACATAGTAGGAATTTTGTCTACCTGAGTTAAAATACTATTGTTTTAACAGTTGTGCCCTTGCAGTCTGGCTTACTTTGGTTTGGAGCACCAAAGATTGCGGGTTCAATTTCCAGTCAGGGCACATTCTTCGGTTGTAGGTTTAATCCCCAGTCAGGGCATGAATATGAGGCAGCCAAATGATGTTTCTCTCTCTCTCTTTCTCTCTCAAAAAATGTATTTTAACAATTGTCAGCTGGAATTCCCTATCAACTGGTATTTGTCACTCATCTTGGCAGGACAAGTGCACCCCTGAATGTAACCAGAAGAGTATGGTTCAATCCATACCTTAGTGTGTAGGTTTTCTAGAATTATGCTTGTTAGAACAACCACACACATATAAAATGCTATATAAGATACTATTAAAACAAAAACAAACGTGACCAATGCTAAAAACCTGGGTCTTTGCAGCATACATATACCAGCAGGTTACGGCTGGGTTTGCTCTGTCCTTTTTGGGGAATCAATGACAAATTACTTTCTCCACATGAAGGATAGCAGGACTAGATCTTTAAACGAGATTAGGCCAAGTCTATTTTAGGACAGAGGGTGGATCATTTAAGGGTCACAGGTGTGATGTTCATATTGATTTTCTGGATTTTACTTCTCAAAGAATCTGGAAAGATTTGAACAGTGCACACCAGATTTCTACTGATAACGCCCTGGGATGGTTTGACTCTGCCCTTCATTTAGCCCTTCATTTCTCTCACTTTCGAAGCTTCTGGACCTGGGCCTTTCTATTGCTTAGGAGAGATGGCCCCTTGTCTTTGGCATCTGGGCATTTCTGTAATGAAGGTCAGCCACCCAGTCAAGAGGCAGCAGCAGGAGCAAACATCCCAGCCTGATAAGATTGCTTATGCAATGTCAGAGGAAAAAATTCTATTTTGTCTCTTGTAGCTATTAAATTCTCTGGCTGTATTATTATGTCTCCAAGAGAAGAGATCAAGAAGTCTGGCAAGAGTCAATGTCCTCTCTTTGGGAGAGCAAACTGCAGTTCCTTCAGAGGCCAAAATAAACTGCAGGTCAGAGAGAGTTACAACTGTGCAGTGGTTGGTCTCCAACAACTTACACACCAGTAGTTGTAGCCTCAGGGTCCGAAATTCCTCAGTCCACATCAGACACTCAGGAGGTGAACACATTGGCATTATCTAGCCAGGACCCCTGCCTTGAGGACGATGGCTGTCATAAGTCTGCAGGACGTGCAGTTGCCAAGTGTCATTTGGAAGACTGTCAGGAGCCCCTCCTAGTCGTCTTTCGAAATCACAAGCAAGTACCCTCAAGTCTGGGCAGAATCTTTCAGGCTCTACTGTTAAGCTGTTCCCCCCGCCCCCCCTCCACGCCCCATCCATTCTTCCACCGATATTCTATGAGCCTATGACAACGGGAAGCAACTAATCATAAAACCTGATCATAAAACCCTTCTTATTCTTTAAGACGCAATGAAATATTCATTCAGTCAAGGTCTCCTTGCTTCATTTAAAACAAAAGAGGTTCTCTACTCACACCTTTCCCACCCCACCAGAAAAATGTATTCCTGGAACTATTGCTGGTCATTCCGAAAGTTGCTATTTCCCTTAGTTGAGGGGCGAACTTAGAGAATCCATAGCTGCAAAGTCTGGACTTGGGGGAGGGGGCGACAGGCAGGGCGGGGGAGAGCGGCGAGGAGGAGGGACTAGAGGGAAGGACACTGCCCTCCACTCCTTCGAGGTCGTCGCCTAAGCCGGCGGAGCGGCCAGTTGGGTTTGGCGAGGGAGGAGTGGTAGCTGTGGGGGCGCGGGGTGGGTTCCGCACCCGCGGCTGGGTGCCAGGCTCTGTACCTGGCGGGCGCTTCGCAGGCCTGCCGCCCGGGGCGCGGAGGGTGTGAGCGCGCGCGCCCCCTCCGTGCCCGATCCGCTTCGCGCGCGTCTCGGGAGAGGCTCCGCCGAGAGGCGGTCGGGGAACCCGCAGCCTCAGTCCATCCGCCGGCGGAGCTTTGTGCAGCGGCTCCGAGTCCCACCTGCTGGCGGCAGGGAGACAAGGAAGGGGAAGAAGCAGAAGGAGGAGGGGAAAGAGGCGGTGGCGCGAGCCCACTCCTCCCACCGGCGCCCACCTCCCGGGGGCTCCGCAGTCCCGGCTCTCGGCCTGCACGCGCCCCCCGCCCCCGGTCCCGGGCCCGGCCTCCCGTCCTCACCGCGGCAGCCGCCGCTGCAGCCCCCTTAGCCCGGCCCGGCCGGCCCGGCCCGGCCGCCGCCACCCGGGGCCGCCGGCGAGTTTGAGGCGAGCGCGGGGCGCGCGGCGCCGCCTCGATGTGCCCGGGAGCCGCCTCGGCGCCCCAGCCCCGCTGAAGAGCCCCGAGAGCGCTGCGGCCGGAGGGAGAGGGCGTGAGCGAGGCGGGCGAGCCGCGGAGAGAGGAATCGAGCAAGCGAGCGAGAAAGAGCGAGCCTGAGAGCGAGCGCAGAGAGCAGGCACCATGCCGGGGTGGAAGAAGAATATCCCCATCTGCTTGCAGGCGGAAGAGCAGGAGAGAGGTGAGTGAGGCGCAGCGCGGGGGCGGCGGGGACCGGGGTCCGGGCCGGGGCCGCCCCCGGTGCCCCCCTCTCCCCAGTTCCCTCCCGAAGTGTTCGCCGGCCGACGGGGGAGGGGCGCCGCGCCCACTGGTGCCGCGGGCGAAGCCAGGCAGCGGCGTGCGAACTCAGATTTCTTTTTTTGGGGGGGGGGGCGGTGGGGGGAGAGGGGGGAAAAGGGATGGTGGTGCAGCAGCCAACTTCGCCCTTAGAGAAAGATATTTCTGGGGAAAACAGAAGGGGAACTTCAGCTTCTCCAGGGCCCGCTCACACGTGGAGCCTGGAGCGGCTGTGTGCAAGGTGGGTGCTGGAGGTAAGGGTTGAGGGGCGGGGGGCGGGGGCTGCAGTGCTTTAAGTGACTTTTCAAACTTTCCTCATCCTCCTGCGGCCGCCTTTGCGGTGTTCTCGCCGCTGGGTGAGCTTCGATGGTGCTGCCAAGCCCAAAGTTGCTGGAGATTCTGGTTGGAGGAGGAGGAGGAGTTGGAGGGAGAGCGCGGGGGCGGGAAGTGGGCGCTGCCGCAGGTCTCCTGAGGGAGTAGGGGGAGGTGGAAGGCTGACGCTAAGCTGAGGGTCTGGGACTGGGAGTGACTCCTGGAAGATGAGTTATGCCCGAGCGTAGTCCCGGCTGTCAAGTTAATACCGCAGGACTGCGGGCTTTTCACAGTTACTGTCTATTTTCTTTGAAAAAGCGGCTCTCCGTGCTAGGTTACTTGTAGATCTTTTGTGCTTGACCAGAGTGCTGGGCCCATTGCTTTTGAGTGACTTAAGGAGAGGAAAGTTGAAGGCCTTTTTGCACCTTAAAGGCTTAGTGCTGTTGAGGTCGTTTCATGGTGTTTGGTTTGTGCCGAGGTTGGCCAGGGAGTTCAGCTCGGTAACCTGGATATGACATGCTGAGTGCACCAGAATTTCCAATACAGGCCCCAAGGGGCTGGCGAGGTGTGCGCCGTGGCTCTGCTAGCATCCGGAGGGACCCTGGCTGGCAAGGTCCACCACGGTTGTTCCCTGCTCCTCCCACCCCGGCCTTCCTGCCCTGGCTTCCAGGAAAACGCTTTAGACTTGGATGGGTTTCAGGACGCTGGCTTCTCCTGGGCTGTGGCTACAGTGGGCGCTGAGGTTAAAGGGTCCTGCCAGGGTAGGTGGGTGAAGAAAGCAGGAGGCCAGTCCGGTGTTTGAAGGCGTAGTTGTCAGGGAAGCTTACTCCAGCAGCTTCATGATTTGGTATGGAGGGCAGCTCGGTTATTGAGCATGCCAGAAGTTTCGGGCTTTTGAAATAATGCTTACTACTGAAGGGCCAATGCACGGTTTCCAGTTTTTCTCTAGGTGGCACAACCTGTCTGGCTTATATCCTGTTTAATGACTCAGGGAATTCATCCCTATTAAACCACTTCCCTAATAGAAATGTGTGTACATTTCCAGCACATTTTCTGGTGAGCGACTTTATGTTTAGCCACTCAAAATGCATCCCAGGCTTAGAAATGCTTGTCCCTTTAGTTAACTGTATCTTGAAAGTTGCAGATAGTGGTGCCAATTTATAACAAGGTAAGAGCACTAGACGCAAGCGTTCTGTCAAGCATGGAGTGAACGTCACCGTGCACTTGGTGTTACACGTATCTGTCTGCTAAAGAAAACACCGCAGTGCTGCCAACACGTTTAATGGGAGTGCTGAAATGAGTAGATTTTTGGATTGGGACAAAATGTACCTTTTAGAAATATATGGTAACTTTGAAAGGCAATCAGCTCATCTGTTTGGTGGAGGTGAGACTGAATTTTCTCCAGAAGGTGAAAATCTGAGTCAGAAGCTGTGTGTTCTGCCATGTCTTCTCCCACGGAAGAGAAAAGGGGACCTTTGTTAGTCCATGTCTTTTTTCACTTTAAAGCTTTCTTACTTTTTGCTTGTATTATGTGGTGCTTTTCTAATTGGTATTGTTTTTGTTTATGATGCTTCTTTTTGAGGTTCTGCTTCAGTGGGAATGCATAAATGTGTGTTTTGTTTCTTAAAATCTCCTACTTTGTGTTTCAATTATGTGTATACATATATAAAGATATTTAAACTGATTTTTAATGCATGTGTCAGAGCACACTACTTGAGACTGGCTTATCTTTTGAAAGAATTTTATTGTAAAGTAATGAACAATGTTTTCTATTCATATTTGAAATCAGATTGTATTTAACTTTTTTCTTTGGAATTTACAAATCTAATTGATTCAGAGAGTATTGAGTCAAGTTCTTGTTAAATATAAACATAAAGATTAAGCTGTCAGGCTGGGGGACAGACATATTTTAAATTTTGTCTGGACATAACATTGACCAAAAAGTCAATTTCTAATATGTTACCATTAAATTCTAAGGTTCATTGTACTCGTATAACCATTGCTCTTTCTGAATTCTGTACACCCAGTGTACTTTGAAATATTCTGAAACCCATTATGGAGACCACTCTTAACATGACGTTTTTTAATGCAGATTTTATTGAGCTAAATCTCTTTTTGAAACTTAATGCAAATTAAAACAGGCTGCTAGCTTCTTTAAAGACCACATATTTGAACAAGTATTTCTCAGTATTATCCTTTTTTTTAAAAGTGCCAATCTCAACTCAAAGATTCAGAAACTCACTTTCCTGATACTGGCACAGACAGAGAGGTTTGGCCAGTCCGTATAAACTCATGTCATACTTACACAGCGTTTGTAACTTGGGTTCAACACAAAGGCCTCTGTGAAAATGGTCCTGAGCAACTGTGGCTACTGCGCACCGTGCGGGGCAGGGAGACTGTGGTGCGTAGTGGTTGCAGCAAATGCGGTCGCTTCAAAAATGACATGTTAAGATTCACTCATGTACAGCGACATACTAGTAAAATTCAGGACACGTTTCTCTGTCCTCCCCTCAGTTTTCTGCCTGAGCTGATAAACCTGATTCATTTAAAACCACCTAATACACTTTTGGGTGAATGTTTTGGGAGAAGTAAAATGATTCTGCAAACTGTTCTGTTTCATATCTCTTGCAATCAAATTAAATTAAGTAATTTATTGTTTAATCTTCTTATTAGCTGATCATACATAATAGGAATATAGTTGTTAAGGAATATCTCAATGTAAAGGGATAGATTTCTTAGTAATTAATAATGCCTTCCTTCTGCCTTGTATGCATACAAACATGTATACAGAGTCCGGCACAAATAACGCCCCCCTTTTTTATTACAAAATCATAAGTATGTAACATAACAATATCACACTGAAGCACACCATATCACATTTAGGTGAAACGTTCAAATTAAAACTATAAATTATTATACCCATATTGTTACCCTGCCAACCTCACTCAAGCAGGCGTTACTTGTGCCAGACCCTGTATATTCACCAGGGGAGAGTGTGGGCATTTTGGGTAGCTCCTCTTCCTCCAGCCTTTCTGTTCTTCTCATAAGTTTTGGAGGATTACAAGTGAACTCAGGAAATTCTCTTTAGGCTTCTGTAGGAATTACTGTGTTTGAGATTTTGCTTCTGTTTTGTTGAGTGAGAATATTTGGATCTCTTAGCTATAAAGAATTAGCTTTTATAAAATATCTGTGAGAAAATCCAGGGGGCTTAAGCAGTGTGCCTTTATTATTGCATTGGTCTGTTTCATTTTCCACATTGTGAGATGATCTAGTGACTCTGCCACACACAACCTGCTTAATGAAAAGTCCAATTTGAAAGTTGAGTTTTGACCTGGTAGTGCCGTGGGGAAAAGAGTGGAAATCAAGCGCGTGGAGAGTCTGCTGTGTGTCAGGCACTGTGCTCCATATTTCTCATGCATCGTTTGGTGCAGCCTTGCCTGTAAGGGGGGTCTTATTATTATTTACCCTGACAGATGAAGAAACTGAGCATCAGAGAAAGAATAATATTTAACTAAAGTTGCAAAGCTGAGAGTTAAGGCTCCAGTTTCTGAAGAGATAATTCAAAAAAGCTAAATTTCCTAAGATGTTTTTAATTATATCTCATTGTAACATCTTATGGGTTTTTTGAACAAAATTTTAATAAACTGCACCAAATTTTTCATTAGAAGAGTTTTTAAATTACATATATTTGGAAGAGGCTTCCAGAGTATATTTTGGGCTTTTGACAAACTGACTTTGCTACATAGTTTTATTAACTCTAACCATAAGCATTGAAACACTAACATATTTTTAAGTAGAATTATTTGACTAAACTTAACTCATTTAAGTGAGTGGTTTTGCCGTCAAAGATTTGACATAATTACAGTTTTCTTTCTTTTCAAAAAGTATTTGTCTTGAAGGCAAGAATTAACAAGAATTAGGTATTCTTCCTTAGTGCAACAAACTGGGAAACTACTATATTGTGCATTTGCTGTTTTTCCAACATCTTATTTAATTAAAGCCATCCATTTGAACTCTCAGCCTGACCATCTCTCAGAAGGCCCAGTGGCCAAAGGGACTTGAGATGCTGCTTCCTTCTACGGCAGCCTGATCGAAAGAGTGGTGTGTATGGTAATTGGTAAAGGATATTGAAAATTGAATATCATGACTTCTAAAGTCGTTATATTAAATGCTGGTGATGGCTGATGGTAGAAGGCATTTAGGATTTGATCAATTTATTTTCAGTTAAATTATAATAGTAATTTAGTAATACAAAGTGCAGAAGTAATAGTGATACAAAGTAACACATCTAACAGAGAATGCTATTCAAACGCTTAAGCAAAACCTGGTTGTCAATGTCTTGTTTTATCGTTTATTGAAGTGGATTTCTTCTTAGATTCAAAGGTTTTCTAGTATAAAAATGTGTCAATATACTTTTCCTTATTCAAGAAAACTGCAAGTTTAGGCATGTCAGTGGCCAAACGGTGCTGTCAGTTTTATGGGAAAGTTAACATTCTTTAAATATGTCTACCAATTAAAATGCACTCAATTGATTTTCTTACTGCCTTTCATTTCAACGGTGATTAAGCTTTAAGCACCAAATCAGGTGTTGAATAGCATGTGACGATGTGGCTCCTATCCTACATAGATTTCTTAGCCACACCCACCAGAGGGGTGGACCACAGGATATTGGAAGTTGAATAGCAGTGTGTTTAAATCCACTTCAGCACTTCTAGCTCTTTTTTACTATGCAGAGCCATTGTACTCTCTTCTTTAAGATGAGGACAAGTACCATCTTCCTCATGGGAGGATTAAATGAAATTAACAAGTGTGGGGGAATTTATGGCTGTAACTTGCATAGTGCAGGGAATTGCCCATTAATTTTATATCTTGACATAGATGTGTAAACTCAACACCTCAAGGTGTCCTGATGATGAAATGATAATTTTTCTTTTTTTTTATTTTAATCATTGTTCAAGTACAGTTTTCTCCCTTTTACTCCCATTCCAGCCCACCCACCCAACCCTCTAATAATTTTTATTCTTTAAAGACTTCATTTAGTAGAAAAAAAAGGCCAGTGTTTTATTAAAAGCTACACTGAAACACAGAACTTTAAAAGGCCAAGGTCTTTGATATATTCTAGTGTGATTCTCATGAAAAAGAAGAAACTCCAGTGTAGAGAGAAATGTATCCAAGGCAACATTTTGTGCATTAAGGAAACATTTATTGGCTGCTAACTGCCATGATGGATACTAGAGATGAAGAAATCGTGGCTGTCATTTTCGAGGAGAGTCCTTGATACGACAGATGATCAGGTACAGCCTCCCTTCCCTGGTGCAGATGAATGCTGAGGGAACAGGGAAGAGGGGTGGACTGTGCCGAGGGCAGGTGGGAAGAAGGAAGATTTTGAGGACAGTTCTCGGAGGAGGTGGGGAGCAGGTGGGACAGAGGAAGTGCTAAAAGATTTGAAGGAAGGGGAGGAGTTTAGCTGGGATGTGAGGACAGATACTTCAGACAAGGGGCATGGCGTGCTCCCAAGTTCTGTGGAAACAAATATTCCAGGAGCCACTACTTGTTCCTTAAGGGGGTGAAATATAGAATATGCACATACATATTGACGGTTGAATATGAATATGCATTTCCCCATGAAATGGGGAAAGTGGGTGAAAGAAGATGAGACCCTCCAGCCAGCTTTGGAAGGACCTTATAGGCCAGATTGAAGAGTTCCCATTGTATCCAGCAGGTGACGAGGAATTAAAGGAAGGACTTCCAAGGAAGAAATCAGATTTGCATCTTAGGTCACCTTGGCAGCAAGGGGAAAAGGGAGGGAAGGAGGTAGGGTGGGGATTAGGTAAGGGGCTGCTGCCCCGTTTCAGGCCTTGCAGAGATACTCAGGAGGCGACTTGGTAAGCAGGTGAATGTAGGAAATGTGGAGGTGTAGGTCTCTGGTTTAGGCAGTGATTAGAATCGGAGTTGTGTCTGGAGACCCAGTGCCTTGTTACAAAGCCTGGTATTCTATCCACCACATATTGCCTTTCCTTTCCCTGTCCTCCCAAATCTATGTAGGGGGAAAATACAAACATGATCTGGTAGAAAAATGTAAAAATAGAGGACCACCAAAGTGGTTGGAGACCAGCCTGGGCCATGATGCTAGCTTAATATACATTAGTTTTTTGTTTCAATTATATAAAATCTATATGGTCTGTAATCCTAAAGGAAAAATAATTATTATTCTGTGCATTTAATCTCCTAAAACTACTTAGGAATTTTAAGTGTTTTTTTTTAAACTGGAAGAGAGAAAAGTAGTAATTATTTTATAGAATGCCTTCCCTAGTAATAGAACTTGGTGTATTTAAAAATTATTACTAAAATTTAAAATACTTTTTATACTGGACTTAAGAAAACCAGAACTAAAGTTTTCTCTTAGCCGGGTTCCTGATTATTTGGTATAGGCACAAACTGCTTGTCTGAACCACCCTTTTCTCATCTGTCAAGTAAGGAGGATTCTTGGTATACTAACACCCTGGGGTTATGTTGCTGGTGAAAGCTATCATTGTTGCATGGTTACATTGCAAAGGGAAAAAGTTGTTGAAAGACAGATTCTTAAAGTACTTTTGTCTATGAGTTGGTGCTTTCTGGATGGAAGCATTATCTGCATAACTTATTTCATAAACTGGAAATTTTCATGAAAAAATCTTAATTCTTAGTCTTCCAAAATGAAGTTCAAATATGTTACATTTCCCCTGTAGGCTTCCGTTTATAATAAAATAACTCAAATGATGCTAATTACAATACATAGCCTCACAGTTCCTGAAGGCAGCCTCTTTCTTGGCTGCGCTTGGAAAAATTCAGCTCAGATGCTTAGTGGACCTTGCCTTCACCCTCTGTCCTCCATTCCTGCTTCTCTCCAGTCCAGGCTTCTGACTCCAACCCAATACTCAAGATAGCCTTACTTCTCTAATCGAAATCATGGATGGAATCGTTCTAAGGGAGGTCCCCACTGCTGACCTTTAAAGTTTATTACCCTATTTAAATATTTACTAACATAAAACTAGTACTAAACTCCTAGTGGTTATAGTTCTCACCCAACCACAAAACCAAAACAGAATTTACAAATGAAATACAAACAAAAGTACCAAAAATTCAATAACTTTAGTTAACATTTATTTCGTGTAACTTGATATTGTTTGCTGGAAACTGAATTCCCTCTTGCAGTGTGAATATGGTACTTGCTCCTATGGAAAGGAATATTGTCTTTTTTTTTCTTTTTAGTTGAACTCCTACGGAACTTTGGTTTTAACAGCCTGTTATCTCTTTGGGCACGGGCACCTCATTTACATGCAAAGTCCTCTATTCACATTGGTCTGTTTTGCAACATTGTGATCCTAAGTACAAAACCCAGCATGGCACTGCAGTTGGTGGCAG
The DNA here is from genome assembly GCF_004126475.2 of Phyllostomus discolor. Taxonomy (NCBI): domain Eukaryota; kingdom Metazoa; phylum Chordata; class Mammalia; order Chiroptera; family Phyllostomidae; genus Phyllostomus; species Phyllostomus discolor. Next base: position 152,599,463 of record NC_040904.2, read on the forward strand.
TATTAGGAAGCATGCTGATCTACATTAGTACTTTTGAACTATTTGTGGTAGGGGAGGAGTCTTTTTTTTTTAAAATCTCAGTCTGGTATACAGTGCTGAAGCACACTGAGTGTGCCATGTGCAACTCCCATGTGTGTCTGGCCAGCCCTGTGCTTGTCCATGTCCGGTTCAGTGAGATGAGCTCATTCCTCACAGACTTAGATGATGGGCAATGTCAAAGTGCTCTAGGATTTCTAATCACTGCCCTCATTTCCAGGACTCATCCAGCCACAGACAGGCCATAAACACAGTTCTGCCTGGAGTTGTCCACAGATCACATTTCTTTTTAAAAAACTGTATTTTATTTTAATTTTTTAAAAAATGGTAATTTCTTTCCTCTATTTTTTAATGGTTTACCTGATCAGTTTAGTCTCTTCTGTATTTTTTTCTAATGATATTTTGTGGATTTTGCTATTACAGTTGTCCTGATTTTTCCCCTTTTGCCCCCCTTCACCCAGCACCCCCCCTCTCCCAGGCAGTCCCCCCACCATCATTCATGTCTGTGGGTCATGCATAGGTTCTTTGGCTGCTCCATTTCCTATACTGTACTTTACATCCCCATGGCTATTCTGTAACTACCTATTTGTACTTCTTAATCCCCTCACCTCTTCACCCATTCCCCCACATGCCCCTCTCATCTGGCAACCATCAAAATGCTCTCTGTAACCATGATTCTGTCTCTGTTCCTCTTGTTTGCTTAATTTGATTTTTAGATTCAATTGTTGATAGATATGTATTTGTTCCCATTTTGTTCACTGCTTTGATCTTTTTCTTAAATAAGTCCCTTTAACATTTCATATAATAATGGCTTGGTGATAATGATCTCCTTTAGTATTTTCTTGTCTGAAAAGCTCTTTATCTGCCCTTCGATTCTAAATGATATCCTTGCTGGGTAGAGCAATCTTGGCTGTAGGTCGCTGCTTTTCATGACATTGAATATTTCTTGCCATTCCCTTGTAGCCTGCAAAGTTTCTTTTGAGAAATCAGCTTGACAGTTTTATGGGAACTCCTCTGTAGGTAACTAACTGAATTTCTCTTGTTGCTTTTAAGATTTTATCTTTATTTTTAACTTTAACATTTTAATTATGATGTGTCTTGGAGTGGGCCTCTGCATCCATCTTGTATGGGACTCTCTGTGCTTCCTGGACTTGCATGTCTATTTCCTTCACCAAATTAGGGAAATTTTCTTTATTATTTTTTCAAATAGATCTCCAATTTCTTGCTCTTTCTCTTCTCCTTCTGGCACACCTATGATATGAATGTTGAATCACTTGAAGTTGTCCCAGAGGCTGCTTACAGTATCCTCATTTTTTAAATTCTTTTTTCTTCTTATTGTTCTGATTGATTATTTTTTATTTTTGTTTGTTTGTTTTTTTGTTTCATTATGTTCCAAGTCATTGATTTGATTCTCAGCTTCATCAATTCTACTGTTGTTTCCCTGCAAATTGTTCTTTATTTTTTTAATTAGTGTATCTTTTGTTTCTTTTGATCCTGATTGGATCTTTTTTTTAAGGTTTTATTTATATATTTTTAGAGAGGGAAAGGAAGGGAGAAAGAGAGAGAGAGAATCAATGTGTGGTTGCCTCTCACATGGCCCCCACTAGGGACCTGGCCTGCAACCCAGGCATGTGCCCTAACTGGGAATCGAACCTGTGATGCTTTGGTTCACAGCCCACGCTCAATCCACTGAGCTACGCCAGCCAGGGCTTTGACTGGATCTTTTTTATGCTGTTGAGGTCCTCACTAAGTTCCTTGAGCATCCTTATAACTAGTGTTTTGAGCTATGCATCTGACAGATTGCTTTTCTCCATTTTGTTTAGTTCTTTTTCTGGAGTTTTGATCTTTTCTTTCATTTGGGTCATATTTCTTTGTCTCCTCATTTTGGCAGCCTCCCTGGTTTTGTTTCTATGTATTTGGTAGAGCTGCTACATCTCCTGAGCTTGGCAGTGTGGCCTAATGTAGTAGGTATCCTATAGGGTCCAGTGGCACAGCCTCCCCTATCACCCAAGCTGGGTACTTGAGGTAAGCCCTTTATGTGGGCTGAGTACTCCCTCCTCTTGTAGTTGAGCCTTGGTTGCTGTTGACAGGTCAGTGGGAGGGATTTACCCAGGCCAGTCAGCTGCAAGAACTAGCTATGACTACTGACCACCAACATTTGCCCTCCATGGAGGATCAGCTGTGCAGGGGCATGGTGGTGCTCCAATGTGGTCTGTAGTTGTCCACTGGGAGTACAGGTTCTGAAGTTTTCCAGGTGGGACAGGGCAGGGTGAGCCCCCACCTGTGTTTCACCCAGGGTCACCTTCTGGAGCTGTAATGTAATCTGAGATGTCTGCTACTTGTGCTGGGCTTGGAGGTTCCCAAGGGAAGCCAAGCTGTGAATCTAGGCTGGTTCTTACTAGTGCCAGGTCTGGGGCCCCTTAGCAAGAGGTATGGGAATCTGGGGGCTCACTCAGCTGGCTGTTGCTTGTTTGATAGGCTTTAGTAAGTTGTGGAGCATGAACCAAGACCAGCCATTAATATGGAAAACCAGCTTGGGTGGACCTGTAAGTTGGGTGGGAATGAGACTTTGGGGATCTCCAGGGTGGGGTAAACAGTGTTATCTAGGTTGACGGAGTCCCAGTTATGGGACCAGCCTGTCAGCCCTATGGCTTTGTGGAGGGAGGGTTCAGAAATGGGACACTGGCTCACCTCTCTATCTTGAAGAAGGCTGTTCCCCAGCTCTAGCCTTGATGCCAGGGACTTCAGTTTCTCCATATATGCCACTGATGCCTTTTGAGCTGCTACCCCGGTACGGGAGCTCAGAGGGAGCGAGCAAGTCTGATTAAGTCTGTGTGTGAGTTCTTTAAGAGGAACTGCTTGGGACTCCAGAAGTTTCTTCCCACAGTTCAATCCCCACTGGTTTTTGCAGCCAGAAATTATGGGGGCTTATCTTCCTGGCACTGGGACCCTGGGCTTAGAGGTCTGGTGTGGGGCTGGGACTCCTGGCTCCCGAGATATCCCTCCTGAATTTTTATTTACCACATGGTCTGGATGTGGGACCAGCTCATTTTGCATCTCTGTCCCTCCTACCAGTCTGGATGGATGTGGTTTCTTTAATTCTTTAGTTGTTACACTTCTATTCAGCTAGATTTCTGACAGGTCTGAGCGATGGTTGTTCTATATTTTAGTTGTAATTTTGATGTGGTTGTGTGAGAAGGCAGTCTGTGCTTAGTGATGCCGACATGTTGACTGGACATCCGGAATTTATCCAGGTCACACGTCGAACAGTTCTGGGTTAGAATATGTTCATGTAGCTGGGGTTGGGGAAAAGAGTTTAGAAGGATAGGAGTATGTTTGTATAAATATGTATAGTACTTTTAAGATGTACATAATTTATTTTCTATAGCTGCTTTCATCTCACCTTTAAGATCTCATTCCCACTGAAGATGGAAAACATCTGATGATGGACCTGGAAGGCGTTATGCTGAGTGAAATGTCTGTCAGAGAAAGACAAGTATCATATGATTTCACTCATACGTGGGCTCTAATGAACAAAATAAACCAACAGACAAAATAGGAACAGACTCATAGAGAACAGACTGACAGCTGTCCGAGCGGAGGGGGTTGGGAGCTAAGTGAAAAAGCTGAAGAGATTAAGCAAAAAACAAAACAAAACAAACAAAACCTCAGAGACAGGGTCAACAGTAAGATGATTTCCAGAGGAAAAGAGGGGGAAGTAGAGGAGGGAAGAAAAGAGGGGGGAAGTAGAGGAGGGTGAAGGGGGGATAGATGGTGATGGAAGGAGACTTGACATGGGGTAGTGAACACACAGTATGATATACAGATGATGTCATAGAATTGTGTACCTGAAAGCTATATAACTTTATTTAACCAGTGTCATCCCAAAAAATTCAATAAAAAAGAAGGCAAAAAAACAGCACATTAGTCTCTGGTTTGAAAACTCTTTGGTTGGTTCTCTTACTTCTCAAGGATTTCCTCTTCTCTCATTCATAAGATGGCATTTGGGTGAAGGGGAAAGCTCATTATTCTCACGGCACTGGGTGAAGGGCATTTTATTCACTGTGTGACCCTCGCTGAGTTCACTGCTCTGGACTTGGCACACGTTGTGACTGGGCGTTGTGCCCTGGTTCCAGTGAAGTGAGACTGTTCCCGTTTGGTCTTGTCACCTTGGTAGCTGGACCTCCCCATTGTGTCTGATGGCACCTTCTGCAGATATCGCCACTCTATTGCTCCAGTGCCGTGTTGAATGCTGCCTGTGTAAAGAAGGGACTGTCATGCTAGATGATGAGTGTTATTGGTCAAAATACTCGCTAATGCTCTTAAAGCTACACAGGTGTTACTTTTTCCATCCTTTTGCACTTGTCAAGGAGCTCTGAATTCTTGTAGGGTTTTGGGCACTTACATCTGATCTTTTGTTTCCTTCCCTTTTCCCGTTCTCTGTTGTACCAGATATCTGGAGTGGCTTATGTGACTTAAAACCTTTAAACTGGAAGGGACAGGGGTCAGAAGGGCAAATAAATGATACAGGGATGAGTCCTGTTCTCATCGTTAGGTGGGCACCTCTCCTTAAGATCTGAACATCAGGGAAGAAAGAAATTGAGAAGAACTGTCAAATAACTCTGAGATGATGTAGCTTGAAGCTGACAAGTAATTTCAGCCAATACCTTCCACAACTCTATCTTGTATACAAACCTTTCTCCCTTAATAGTTTATTTTAAATATGCCCTTTATATTTTATCAGTGGATGTGTGAACATGAGAACTGACATATTCTCAGGTTCAATCCTGAGAATAACTGTAACTATAGTGTGCATTATCTATTAGATATTGATGTATTTTAAAGGTTTACTTTGTATTTTGAATAAAGACGTTTAGACACTCGATATACTAAAGACTCTGTGTATGAGTTGATATTACAATGAGTAATTTGGCCCTGGCTGGTGTGGCTCAGTGAATTGAGTGCCAGCCTGTGAACCAAAGGGTCACTGGTTTGATTCCCAATCAAGGCACATGCCTGGGGTGTGGACCAGGTCATCAGTAAGGGGATGTGCGAGAGGCAACCACACATTAATGTTTCTCTCCCTTTCTTCCTCCTTTCCCCTCTTTCTAAAAATAAATAAATAAAATCCTTAATAAATTAATAATTTGTTTTTTTATTGGTGAAGTGTTCATTTATTCTAGTTCCATGACTGTTGAATATAGCAGACATAATGACAATTTGACACAGAGTTTGACAGCATAAATTACTAGAGTTTATGTCTTTTTAAGGCAACAGTTCATCATTTGAGAAAAAGTTAATATAGTTTTCACCTGCTAGTACATTAAAAAACAACAACAAAACAGTAGAAAATAACATAGGTAAACATTCAGATGATAATGTAGTAGATATTTATTTGCCTATTTTTCTGACATATAATCTGTGAATAGTTTTCCTCTTTGATATCTTTTAACATCAAGTATTTATATCTCCTGGTACTGATATTCAGAAATTCCATTGAAAAAGACTGGGAGAAGTGTGCTAATATCTTCATGAAGTCAAACTCGGTCACAGGATTTCTATGTTGCCCTCTTTAGAAGTGTCAGGATTCTCCACTAAAAGATGGTGGCATTTAAAATTAGATTTTTCAGATGAATTCAAATGTTTCTTTTTAAATGTATAATTTTCTAGTAAATGCAGAGCACATTTTCATTAAATGAAAACCTTGAACAAGGCAATATAAATTTAGTTTCTTTGTTACTATTTCACTTTATTTCTCCTATAATTTTAGTTAGTAGAATGAAAATTTGCCAGGCTAGAATAGACACCTGTAGTGCTCCATCTGCTGAGATAGCACCTCATCTGGCTTTGTTAGTGATCTTAAATGCTAATTTGTGTGTATATATATGTGTGTGTGTGTGTGCGTGCGCACGCACACACACACATATACATATATAAAAAAGCCCTATCACTGAGGTGTATCCCTGGCTTTTTCTTTCTTTTTTTTAAACCATCAATTGCATAAAAATACAGAGTATGATTTGGACTCTGCATTCAATGACTGCATTTACTCAAAACTCTGTCCTCTCAGCCTCTACTGATTATACTACTGATAAAGGAGGGAGGACGAGGTATTTGTCAGCTCAGCTCAGGTTTGCATAACAAAATACCACAGACTGGATGGCTTAAACAACAGAAATTTATCTTTCACAGTTCTGGAGGCCAGAAATCTTGGGTCAAGAAGTCAGTGCAGTCAGCTTCTGGTGAGAGGTCTCGTTTCAGGTTGCCAGTGGCTGCCTTTGCACTGCGTGAGCTCACATGGCCTTTCCATGGAGCGTTTGTGAGGTAGGGGGATAGAGAAAGCTCTCTCCTCTCTCTTCTTATAAGGACTCTAATCCTGTGGGATCAGGGCCCCACCTTTATGACCTCATTTAACCTTACCTGCTTTTTGGAGGCCTCATCTCCAAATATAGCCACACTCTGAGGGCTTCAATGTATGAATTTTGGGGGGATACAATATTCGGTCCATTACAGATAGGAACAGAAGATTAATCAATGGCTTCTATAATGTTCCTATAAATTTCATCTTTAAATGTCTGGAAACTGCTCCTTCTGGGCAAAAGGTGATGCGCTGCTTTTATCATTATGGATCCAAAAAATTTTTTGACAGTTTTCCCATTGAGTATCTGTGTCGCCTGCATTTGAATCTAGACTTTAACCAATTGGGCATGCTGGAAGTGATACTCTGTGAATTTTGTGCATGGGATACAAAAGACATGCAGCTTCCCCCTTATTAGCTGGAACAGTTGTGTTGAGATTCCTGAGCCACTAAATGGCTGCCCTGCTTCCGACTACCCTGAGGCCACCATGTGAGGAAGCCAATTCACCTGGAGAGGCCAGGTGTAGTGCTCTGGTTGGCCAGCTTTGTCTTCAGTCTTCCCAGCCCAGATACCAGACATGTGAGTAAATGAGCCTTTAGATGATTTCAGCCCTCAGTTGTAGGAGTTATCCACAAAACTATTGAGTTTTCACAGCTGAGGCCCTAGACAACAGAGAATAGATAGATACAAGCCATTATTATTGTGTCCTGTCCGAATTCCTGAGCCACAGAATCCATTAACATAATTAAATGGTTTTTAAAAGGCAGCAAGGTTTTGTGATAGTTTGTTTCACAGCAGTTCCTTCTCTGTCATTCTGTTGCATTCCCTGGCACTCATTGTTGGTGTCTAATCGTTTGGCTTCTCTGGGCCACACATTAAATACACAAACACTAATGAAAACGAATGAGCAAAAAAAAAAAAGGGTTTAAGTAAATTTACGATTTTGTGTTGGGCCGCATTTGTAGCCATTTTGGGTTTTGGTTTGGACACCCTGTCTTCAGTCTCCTGCATTAACTTCCCCTTCTCCTTGCTCTAATTGAAAATAAATTCAAGGTGGATAAAAGACTTAAATATACACAGTGGCACCATTAAAGTCCTAGAAGAGAATGTAGGTAGGGAAATCTCAGATATTTCATGCAGAAACTTTTTTACTGACATGTCTCCTAGAGCAAGGGACATAAAGGAAAGAATAAACAAATGGGACCTCATCAAAATAAAAAGCTTTTGCTCAGCTAAAGAAAACAGTATCAAAATAAAAAGAGAACCAACTGTATAGGAAAACATATTTGCCAATGATACCTCAGACAAGGGTTTAATCTCCAAAATATATAAAGAACTTACACGACTCCACTCTAAGAAGACAAGCAACCCAATTAAAAAATGGGCAAAGGACTTGAACAGACACTTCTCCAAGGAGGACATACAGAAGATCCAAAGACACATGAAACAATGTTCAATATCGCTAGCTATCAGAGAGATGCAAATTAAAACCACAATGAAAAACTATGGTACATTTACATAATGGAATTCTATGCAGCAGAAAGAAAGAAGGAGCGCCTACCCTTTGCAACAGCGTGGATAGAGCTGGAAAACATTATGCTAAGCGAAACAAGCCAGGCAGTGAAAGACAAATACCATATGATCTCACCTTTAACAGGAACCTAAACAACAAAACAAAGAAACAAGCAAAATATAACCAAAGACACTGAAATAGAGGTTAGGCTGACAGTGCCCACAGAAGAGAGTAGAGGGAGTTTCAGGGGACAGTGGGAAGGGTTCACGGGAACAAACTTAAAGGACACATGGTCATAAACTAAGGGGAGCGTGGTAATGGGAGGGAAGTGGGGAGGGGTGGGGGGGCTGGATTGGGAGTAAAAAGGAGAAAACTGTATTTGAACAATGATTAAAATAAAATAAAAAAAGAAAAAAAAACAATGAGATACCACTTCACACCAGTCAGAATGGCCATCATAAACAAAGCAACAAACAACAAGTGTTGGAGAGGTTGTGGAGAAAAGGGGACCCTAGTGCACTGTTGGTGGGACTGCAGACTGGTACAACCACTATGGAAAGCAGTATGGAACTTCCTCAGAAAATTAAAAATGGATCTGCCTTTTGATCCAGCAATTCCAATGCTGGGACTATATCCTAAGAACACTAAAACACCAATACAAAAGAACCTTTGCACCCCGATGTTCATAGCAGCACAATTTACAATAGCTAGATGCTGGAAGCAACCAAGATGCCCGTCAGTAAATGAATGGATCAAAAAACTATGGTACATTTACACAATGGAATTCTATGCAGCAGAAAGAAAGAAGGAGCTCCTACCTTTTGTGACAGCATGGATGGAGCTGGAAAACATTATGCTAAGCGAAACAAGCCAGGCAGTGAAAGACAAATACCATATGATCTCACCTTTAACAGGAACCTAAATAACAAAACAAAGAAACAAGCAAAATATAACCAAAGACACTGAAATAGCGGGCAGACTGACAGTGACCAGAGGGGAGAGAAGAGGGAATTTCAGGGGAGAATGGGAAGGGTTTACAGGAACAAATATAAAGGACACATGGACAAAAACTAGGGGGAGGGTGGTAATGGGAGGGAAGTGGGGAGGATTGGGTGGGTGGGCTGGAATGGGAGTAAAAGGGAGAAAACTGTACTTGAACAATGATTAAAATAAAATAAAAAAAAGAGAAACTTGATTCACCCTTAGGGGATTGCTTCCTCTGTGCCCTCTCAGGTCGTGGCAGTTCTCTTTCACGTACCCCTGGGGGTGGGTAGAAGGTCCTTTTGTTCTCCTTTGCTACTTCCACACTGTTCTTCCCTCCTTTCCAAAAATCTCTAATTCTGAATCTTATGACATCACACTGCACAAACCACTGTTCCTCTCTCCTTGTCTGAGTCACTTCAGTCTATGCCCATTGTAACTCCTGGCTCACTACCACTTGTTCCCATACTACTTCTGTCATAATTCTCAGTGACTTCATTATTCACATAAATTGTCTCCCCAGTTTCTCGGTTTCTCAGTCCTCTCTCCTCCTTTCTTTTAATTGTTATATCCACCACTGTACCTCAGCTACTCATTTCCACGGCCACACTCAGACCAGCAGTTCTCAGTGAGGTCCACTGGCCTCTGTGGGTCCCTAAGGAACTTTTCAGAGATTCTCTTAGATTAAAAACCATTTCAATAATAACAATAATAGCAATAATAATAATACATCATTTGCCTTCTGAACACTCATTTACTTGAGAGTGCACAATGTAGTTTTCCAGATGTGTGATGAACATCTTCACTCTGGCAGCTAATGGAATGTGTACTTGAATATTCTTGTATTTAAATTTTTCCTCTCTTAGTTTTAATATGATAAAGATTACTGGATATAACTGACATAACCAAACGTTTTTTGGAGTCCTTGCTAATTTTTGAGGATGTTGTAAAGCCACTGGAGACCAGCATGTTTGAGAACTGCTGCGCTGAACTTTGCTGTTACAGAGACAGCAGCCCACCTTGTTTCATCTTTAAGCACCCTGCTGTCCAATCACTCTCTCTCTCTCTCTAACTCAGTCTCTGTCCTCCTGACTCCAGCAATCCTTCAGGCCCACTAGGACCTGAAATCCACAGACCGTGCTCCCTTTTGTACTATTCTACACCCCTCTCACATCCTCATTTCCCTTCTTCACAACTTAAATTCCTTCATGTATCTTATCATCAGTCTAGTGGGTGTACTCTTAATGTCCTCTTCCCTCTCTCATTTTGTAGGATTCATTTGGAACACCCGGTTAAATCCAACACTGCCACTGTAGTTTGTGCCTGTGTACTTTCATGTGGTTGGAGAAAAACACTCAGTCAAGCTGACTGGTTTCACTTTAATTACATGATCAGTAATCTCAGATGGGCCTTCAGTGCTGCCGGGTCTTCCAGCTGTTTCCTTGGTCAATTCATTAATGACTTCTCCCTTAGATGATGAATACTTCCCACTCTCTCCTCTTCCCTCAAATCTTTTTTAAAAAAGATTTTACGGACTTCTGGCAAGATGGAGGAATAGGTGGACGCACCGTACCTCCTTGCACAACCAAGAACAGAACAACAATAATTTACAACAATGATTTGCAGTCATAACATCAGAACTGTCAGAGGATTTATCTAAATGGAAGTCGGACAGCCAAGAAGTTGAAGTAGACCCGTACATCCAGACTGGTAGGGGACGACGAGCCAAGCGAGCGGGCACCGGGCTGGCGCGGGTCACAGGCGCGCGTAGGTCGGGGGAAATTTGGCACAAAATCGGTGCGACAGCCATCTGGGGCGCAAGAGCGCAGCGGTGCAGTGGTGATCCCTGAGTACGCAAGCAGCGGCTGGGGGAATCAGTGGGGCAGCGACTGGGGATCAGGGCAGAGCTCACGGCCCAGAAGCCCAGGGAAGTGTCTGGCTCCAGGAGTACGGAACGGTCGCCATTGATCCCTCCTGTCCCCGCTCCCTCCCCTGCCCCCACGTATAACGTCACAATCTAGCGACTGGGGCGCCCAGCCCTGGTGGACACCTAAGGCTCCGCCCCCTACCATAACAAGAGCAACCAGACCGGAGAAAAAATAAATAAATAAATAAAATAATAGGAGAGACAGGGAAAGACAGAAGATATGTTTCCAGCAGAACAGATCAGTCCCCCAGGACTCATCCTTTTGAGTGACCAAGAAATAGCCAATCTATCAGATGCACAGTTCAAAACACTGGTGATCAGGAAGCTCACGGAACTGGTTGATTTTGGATGCAAATTACATGAAAAAATGCAGATTACCATAAAAGGGATGCAGGAAGATATACGGAGGAGAGCCAATAGTGAAAGGAAGGAATCTGAGTCTCAAAACAACACAGTGGACCAGAAGGAAGATAGAATCAACCAAGCAGGAAAGCATGATGAAATAAGAATTCAAAAAATCGAAGAAAAGCTTAACACCATCGAGGACACCTTTAAACGTTCCAACATCTGAATTATAGGGGTACCAGAAGGGGAAGACCAACAAGTAGAAAAGTTATTTGAACAAATAATAAAGGAGAACTTCCCCAAACTGGCAAAGGGAACAGTCTTCCAAGAAATCCAAGGAGCGCAGAGAGCCCCAAAGAAGTTGGACCCAAAAAGAAACACACCAAGGCACATCATAATTACTTTAGCCAAGGTAAAAACGAAGGAGAGAATCCTAGAAACAGCAAGAGACAAGGGGACAGTCACCTACAAAGGAGTTCCCATCAGACTGTCAGCTGATTTTTCAAAAGAGACCTTACAGGCAAGAAGGGGCTGGAAAGAAATATTCCAACTCATGAAAGACAAGGACCTACATCCTAGATTGCTCTATCCAGCAAAGCTCTCATTTAGAATGGAAGAGAAGATAAAGTGCTTTTCAGATAAGGTCAAACTAAAGGAGTTCATCATCACCAAGCCCCTACTTTATGAAATGCTAAAGGGACTTATCTAAGAAAAGAAGATAAAAGACATGTATAGTAAAAGGACAGCAAACTCACAATTATTAACAACCACACCTAAAGCAAAACCAAAAGAAACTAAGCAAACAACTAGAATAGGAACAGAACCACAGAAATAGAGGGCACATGGGAGGCTAGCAGTAGGGGTGGGAGGAGGAGAGAGGGGGAAAAGGTATAGAGAATAAGTAGCATAGAATGTAGGTTGAAAATAGATCGGGGGAGGGCAAGAATAGTATGGGAAAAGTAGAAGCTAAAGAACTCATAAGTATGACACATGGACATGGACTAAAGGGGGGGAATGTGGGTGGGAGAGGGGTACAGGGTGGAGGGGAGTGAAGGGGGAAATGGGACAACTGTAATAGCATAATCAATAAAATATATTTAAAAAAAAAGATTTTACTTATTTTTAGAGAGAGGGGAAAGGAAGGGAAGGAGAAATGGAGGGAGGAAAATGTCGATGCCTTGTGCAAGGGAATTATTGCCTCTCACGTGCCCTCAACCAGGGACCTGACCTGCAACCCAGGCATGTGACCTGATCAGAAACCAAACTGGCGACCTTTTGGTTTGGAAGTTGGCACCCAACCCACTGAGCCACACCTGTCAGGGCCCTTCCTCAAATCTCGAACACCTCCTCTCCCATTCTCTCCCTCAGCTAAAGCCTCTGCTTCTCATTTCACTTACAAAATAGAAGCAATTAGAAGAGAACTTCCGCTTGAATTTGTGCTCATGTAATCCTGTCTTCATTCTTGTTACTGTGGTTGAACTTTATTCACTTGGCTTCTAAGCCATCATAGTGTATTCTCCTGCTCCTTCATCTCATTTGGTGGTTTTCCCCTCAGGTCCCTGCTGTCTAAATATCGGTATGCCAGGGTTTGGTCTTTGTGCTTCCTCTTCTTCCATGCTCTTATCCGGATTCATCAATATACTGACCTTCCCAAATTTGTATGTCCAGCCTAGTTCTTCTCCTGAACTCCAGGCTTCCCAACTCACTTTTCAACCTCTCCATTTGCATGTCTAACAGACAAGCATCTCACCTCACATATCTGTAATCACACTACTGATTCTGTCCTTCAAACCTGCTCCTTTCTTGTGTACCCCATCTTGGTAAATGACAAGTCCATCTTACCCTGTGCTCATGTCAAAGCCCTTGGTATCTGTCTGGACTCCTTTATGTCTCTCACACTCTACATCCAAAATGTCAGGAAATCCCATTGATCCACCTTCAAAATATATCTAGGATCTGCTCATTATTACCTGCCTCCACCACGTTCAACTCAGTTCGATCCACTATCATCTATTTGCACCTAGATTATTGCATTCCCCTCCTAACTGGTTTTTCCATTTGTCCCCTTGTCTTCTATTCTCACAACTATTTTCTGCAGAAAAGCCACAGTGCTCCTTTAGAAATATCTCAGGTCTGCTCCAAACTGTTTCATGGCTTCCTGTCTCCCTCAGAGTGAAAGCCAAAGTATAATGCCCTGCATTACCAGGCTCGTTACCCACTTGTCCTTATTGCCTGGTACTCACCCCCAACTTACTCTGCTTCCGTCACACTGGCCGTAGGAACACCACGTTTGCTCACGTCTCAGGGTCTTCCTCTGCACTTACTCCTTTGCCGGTACGACTCCCTCTCTGACCTTCTTCAGGTCTGCGTGAATGTAGCTTTCCTAGTGAGGCCTTCCCTGCCTATCTTAATTGAAATGGCGACCTCCCTAACATTTCTCCTCTTTCTTGCTTTATTTTTTTCCACGTTTATTTACTTATTTGTATACTATTTACTTATTTGTTTGTACACTGTGTGTGGCTATTGTTAGTGCAAGCTCTGTGAGGGCAGGGATTTTCATCTGCTTTGTTATTGCTCTATTGCCAGCACACAGAGGAGGATTCCGTTCATGGTAGCTGCTCAGGAAACATCTGATGATGTGAGGCTCTAAGGCAGTGTTACTCAGGGAGTCAGAGAAAGGATTTTCAGATGATGGAGTAGTTATGTTCACATTTAGGTTTTCCATTACCTTCAAAGTTTATGTTTGAGTTTTGAGCATCTTGATGCCAGGGGAATAAGAACCAGGAAAAATTTTAGTACCATATTATTTTTGGTCTGTCCTTTGGGGTTGAAGAAGAATCGGGAACCTAAATAGACTACTCTTACTCCAAGAGAGGAAGATGGCAGTGGAGCAGGGACATTCTCTTCTACCAATGGCGATCTATGGACTGGCTCTTGAAGATGTTCTTTCACGTCTAAAGCTCTAAATGTTTTCTGCTGGAATTACCCGCTGTTGATGATATAGTTGATGTTTTAAAGCATAAAAATGATAAAAGGGTGTTTTACAGTGAAAATCTTTTTCTTGATATTCTAAGACATGATTGCTCTGTCAGTTGGTAGCTGTGTTGTAGTTTTCTTTTCTGTGTCCACCCTGCCAGCCACGATGCAAGGCTTGATGTAGATATTTAATATTTCTTAAATGGATGAATACATGAGACAAAATGAGTTAGTACTATGAAAAATTATGCTAGGAAAAGGTTAAGCTAACCTTTTGCCCTCTATCTAAATTCAAAAGCTATGTAAAAGTCAGTAGTATATTACCACCCAGTACCAGGACATATCACTGAATTATATCATGCAGTTGTTTTAAGTGAAAACTAATTTTTATTTTTATTATATGTGGCATTTGAAAAAGGTTTTCTAAGTACAAGGTATTTTTTTAAAAAACAAACAAATCTGCATACATATTTTCTTATCTCTCTCCCTATATTTTAAATTTGCGATTCTTAGAAAAGAACTGAAGGCAATATCTTTCTAATAGCCTTCTTTTGTCTCTATATAAACTTAATAGGTTTTACCAGTGTGTAATAACATGCCAGTAAAATGAAGATTAGTATATTTTGCCCTAATTTTTCTAAGCCAATTCATTGTACTCTAATGGAGTGAAATAAAAAATGGTCTTTAATTGAATAATTTATTATGCCATTTGTTTTTTCTTAATATCAAACACAGGAAGTAGTACTTAATCAACTTCTTTGCTTATTACTGAAACCAAAGGGCTTCATAGTATATGGCAAGCCTATTAGGGAATGCTCATATATTTTTTAGGGAAACATTTGTAATGTTATTATATAGCATCATCTTTGTTCTAAGGCTGCACTGATATATACACGGACTCTTAACTGCATCATTTTTTTTAAGATACAGTTGATTGCATGGTGAATAATCTCAAATTTCAGCATAATCATGAATCATACTTAGATTAAGGCAGTTGGTTTAATGCAATAGTTTTTGCCCCCAAAGCACCTCTTTAACAACTGATTTTCCCAGACTCCTGTTGCATGTAAACTGTCATTTCTTGTGATTCAGTGTTTCTTTAATCTTAAAGGATCTCTGTTCTATTTCTTTCTAAATTCCCAAGGTATTTTCTTGGTTTCTCCCCTTACCCCCCCAACATTAGAATGTCAGAATCACAATCAGTTCTACTGCTTCATTGTAATTTTTTGTAATGCCTGGCCCAAAATCTCAGGCATTCAACAGACGCTAGTTGATTGATTGATGTGAGCCCCGACCCCTCCTGTGGGCTGTTTAACCCAAGGAAGACTCCTGAGCGAACTGAAGGCCCTCATGGACTCTTTATCATGTCAGTGTGCAACAGATGAGGAAAAAATTTTTAGTGGTTAGAGTTTTACTTTCAATTATCATGGGAAAACAATTTAGGAAACTTGACTTTACTGCAGGCTAGTTAGAGATTTGAGCTTTTGGAGTCAGAGTTGGATTTGAGTACTAACTCCTGCACTAAGTGGCCCTATGGCTTTGGACAAACTATTTGACTTCTCAGTTTCTTCCTTTGTAAATGGACCATAATGGCACCTACTCTTCAGGGCTGTAATCAATTTTAAGAGTGTCCATAAAAGTCACTGTTGGTGGTAGGCCCTCAGTGATGCTAGCTGTGTATAGAACTGCGAAATCTAGATGAGTGTGCTAATTGCAAGATCATATACAAGAGGAAGTCTAGGTTTTCATGTTCTTGTGAGTGGTGCAATTACCAGAGGATTGCTTTAGAAGCTAGATTCCAGGATGTTTTTAAGATCCCTGTATTTCATGAGAAGTAAGAGTGATGTTCACAAATTTTTCATGCTGAACTAAATACTTGGTAGCACCGTGGCAACTGGGTAAAATGGTTGAAAAAATAATTATGCACATAACCTAGATATTGAAGTTGATGTGTCATATGTAAAGGCTCCAAACTCATTGTGGAACTATGTTTACCTGGGTAAAAGGATTGATTATAAAACCACGACTGTTTGTTTCGTTGCTGGTGTGTGGTTCAGCCTGACATCAAGCTCTTGAATCAGAGTTTCCCACTTCTTCTGTCAGTGACTTCATTTGAAGAGTACTTTTGTTCAGTGTGAGGCTTTTAATATATGTTAAGCCAAGACAAATAATCACACACCAAACAATTTATTATCGTTCAGTATACAGAACTTGCAAAGATGTGATGATTTAGATTACGTCAATACTTCAATTACAGAAAAATACAAAACAAAACCAAACAAAGCAAAAACAGCAGCGTGCTCTGTAACTTGAAGTTGTGGAAAACCTAACTTGGGATCTTAGGGGATTTAATTGCCAGCCCAGACCCCTTCTGCCACTGGACTTTGCAATATTTACAGCCAGTTAGAGCTGCCTGGCGTCCCACTCTACTGACTGTGAGATGTACTTCCTGGGCCCCCTGTGCTCATTGTGTGGCCCAGTTCAGAGTCTCCCAGGGAAACCTCTGCCTGGGAGAACCTCATTTGTTACTGAAGTCGGCATTGGTGGTCCCTTTCCCTTAGTACTCAGTCCCAATCACAGTGGAATTAAGGGTTCTGCTGTCAGGTACCAGTCTAAATAGATGCTGCATATCACTGAAATAGCTCAGGAACATGGTGTTAGTTAATTCAAGCCTTCACCCATAACCCTTCTACCATGGTGGATAGACTGTCAAGCGAAATTTAAAATAATCCCTCTGCAGAGTGCACCGGCCTTGCCACAGTAAATGCACATTGAAAAACTGGCCTGTCTGGGAAACAAATGATTGGTGTCTGCAGGGATCCCACTACCTGTTGTGGTCCAGCACAGCTCTTGGTGCTTGGGGTAGACATTATTGCCAAGTCCCTCCACTCTATCTTTAGGGTCTGCTGGGGTCCCTGTTCCTATTCTTGGTTCTTGGTTCCAGGATGCTGGTGTTTATTTCTTAGTCATACCACCACATATCCTAAGTCCTGCCAACATCCTTGAATGCCTTCTGCCTGGTCTGTGTCTTCTCCAGTCATTTGCCCCTTCCTGTGTCCCAAGTGTGTGCTTTTTCTAGTGCCTTCCCAAATCTCAGAACACTGATTTTACTTTTTATAAGGATCCAGCATTTCCCTGGTTCCCTCCTTTCTGTCTGGGCACCCCAGACAAACGCTAACCTTAGCTTCTTTCTCTGTCTTCTTTGAAAACTGAAACTTGAAGAATTTCTCAGAGTGTTTATTTATATGAAAGTTCATTGTGCCTCTGGTGTGTGGGTGACTTGAAGAGAAGGGGTAAAGCAGTATGCAGTGGTTGCATTTATTTGATCATACAAGGTTGTCCAGAAGGTATCCAGCCATGTACTATGACAAATAGAGACATTTATTGAAGAAGACACAAGATACAAGAAACACTATACATAAGACACTGACGCCTCAGTCCCCTTCAAAGTAGGCACCTTGGGACCTCACACAGTTCTCCCAATCACCATCAGTTGCCCTGTCATATTTTCCTGAACCTCATCAATGGTCTGAAATCTCTTCCCTTTCAAAGGTGATTTTAGTATTGGGAAAGGCCAGAAGTCTCAGGGTGCCAAATCTGGGCTATAGGGGGGCTGAGTCACCTGGGTGATTGGATGTTTTGCCAAAAAACTCTGCATGAGACATGATGCATGAGTGGGCACATTGTTGTGATAGAGCTGCCAGTCACCAGTTGCCCATAGCTGCAGCCTTCTGAATCATCCTAATAGTTTCTGTGGAGGAATGTTCTAGGTTAATGCAAAATTTGATGCTGAGTCATTGCTATACTAAGTCATTTTGAATGTGATAGTTACACAGTACACATACTCACTCTATGGCGTCTACCACCCCCACTGACTAGCATAGTGAAATTGTCATTGTTTATACTTGCACATTATAGTCTACTCTCCTTGACTGTGAGGTTGTATCAATGTCTCACAAACTATTCTTGTTCTATTAACTATGGCTGGACCTTTTCCAGACAGATCTCATCAGACTTGCTGTTGGAGCATCTTGTTAGATAATAAAGTTCAGAACTTACCTGGAGAAATGCTGCTAAATAGAGTAGTTGAGATATCGGAGCTTGGAAAAATGTTAACGCAGGCGTTATCCTTTCAAACACTGAAGAGCATCAGTGCTGTAGACAGTGTATGATTTTTAACTTTCTCAAGTTTTCTCTGTACTAATGTCACTCTAATTAAAATCTCACACTGGCTGGTGTGGCTTAGTTGGTTGGAGGGTCCTCCCATGCACTGAAAGGTTGTAGGTTTGATTCTTAGTCAGGACACATACCTAGGTTGCAGTTCGGTCCCTTGGTTGGGGTGTGTACAGGAGGCAACCAAGCAATGTTTCTCTCTCACATTGATGTTCCTTTCTCTCTCTCTAAAACCAACAAATGTATCCTGGGGCAAGGATTTTAAAAAAAGTCTTTCCTCTCAATTCTGATATTTGGTTACTGACTTTGCCCTTCCTGATTGCTCTTTTTTTCTCTGTTCAGCAAATTTAGCATTTATTGGGAACCTACTACATGTCACATGCTGTGCTAGTTGCCAGAAACACAAATGTGAATAAGCTAGCCTGCCCTTGAAAAGTGAGTTACGGTGTAAAGTGAACATTTTATAAAGCTGGTTCTATATCAAGCCAGTTATTTTTTCTTCATTTCTGGCCTAAGACTTTTGTTTTTTAATCCTCACCTGAAGATATGTTAATTGATTTTAGAGAGAGAGGAAGGAGGGAGGGGAGAAAGAGAGACATTGATGTGAGAGAGAAATATCAACTGGCTGCTTTGATATACACCCCAACTGGGGGTTGAATCCACAACCTAGGTATGTGCCCTGATTGGGGATCAAACTACAGCTTTTTGGTGTGCGTGACAACACTCCAAGCAACTGAGCCACCTGGCCAGGGTGACTGTTTTTTATTTTATTTTTTAAACAGGGTTTTATTCTCTTTCCACTCCAGATCATAAAGACTCCCCTTAGAGCAGAGAAAGAATTTCTGAGCATGTTACAAAAAACTGAAAATAGAATAAACTATGAATATTTAATATTTTTATACCTTAAACCTACCACAAACAAAATTAAAAGGCATGTAGTAAACTAGGAAGAACATTTGTAACTTAAAAGACAAAAGTTTACTATCTATAAGGAAATGAGCACATAGTTTTTCCTCCCTCCCTCCCTCCCTCCCACCCTTCCTCCCTCCCTTCCTTCCTTTCTTTTTTTTTTTGTAGAAAAGAGAATGAGTCTTTTTTCCCCCACAGCTAGGATAGCAAAAGAGATGACTTCTTGTACATGTTACATTCAGCCACAACTTGGAACAGAACAGGCCAGAATGTCACAGGTCCAGAGTAAAGGACCAACAGGGATGGTTTTTGTACAAGCAAGGTGGGTCTCTCAAAGGGGGTTGTGGTGATACAATGGCGATGAATATTCTGAATCCATTAAAAGTTCCAGACGGGTATGCAGCCCAACAGTTTGTACCAGCGCCTCTGGCCTCTGGCTTCCCTTATTTCTGCTCCTGCGGCTTCCATGGGTGCACCAGCTAGCAATTTACTTGGACCTCTTTCATCTTTCATCTTTTGTGGCTTCAGCCTGTGAAAGAGAAATGAAAGAGTTAAAGATTTTAGCTTTAGTTATAGTTGATAGGTTTAAGTGATCAATGCATGTGGAAATCTGTTGTTTTGGAAACTAGAATACATGACCATGTGACTCCAGGAGGTAGACAAGCAACTCAACCTTTGTGCTCCAGGGAGCCTGCAGGCAATTGAGATGGTTTCTGAGCCACTGTGTTCCAGGGAGGGCATGTCCCTGATGCAGATAAAGAATTCTTGATCAGTAGATAATGAAATGCAGCCATACCTTGGTACTCATCAGCTTCAGACCTCATCAAACCCTGTACTTGTCGCATTTTGATGAGAAAAAAATGTTTCAGCACTTGGTGCTTGCTCGGCACTCATCGTACTTGCTAGAACTTGTATGACTCACGATGCTGCCACATACGAAATGTTCAGGCATGGCAGGATCCAGGCATGATCCATCTCTGGTCCGCGTATTTCCTGTGTTGGCTTCATTCACAGGTGGGCTATCTCAAGCATCTCCAGGCTTCCATCTTCATCTCTCAGCGACCTCTTCATAGTTGCTTTTTATAAGTCATTGTTGAATGAATGAATGAGTGAATTTAAAGCAGTAAGGGTTAAAATTATCCCAGTAGAAAAAGAAAGAAGATCTGAAGAGTTGGTATAGCCTAAGCCACTCACACACAGATGTACAAATCCAAATATGCAAAAAGAAAGCAAAGAAAGGCAAATTAAAACAAAAAAACTTTTTCATCTGTCCTTCATTAATTTGATAAATGCTTAGTAAGCACCTATTATCACCACACTATTAAATTGCCTTAAAAATTATATTACTTCATTTAATTTAAACAGTAATCCATCTAAAATAAATGTTGTTATCCTCATTTTATCAATGAGCAAAGGGTTTAAAGAAGCTGTTATAGTTAGGATTTTGTAGGTGAGATTTGAACTCATACGTGTATGCCTCTAAATTCTACACTGTTATCTACCCTGGTGTTCTGTTAACATTGACTGTATCATGAAGAGTATTTGCTGATATGGCAAGTTGTTTACGAAATAGAATTACATAAAACAAAATTGTGAGATAGTATGCACATATGATCCCACATAAATTTTTTTGAAGTAGTGTAACATTGAGCAAAATTTGGAAAGATACATACAAAAACATTAATAATGCTTATCCATGACTTTTATTTTCTGCTTATCTGTGCTTTCAAGTTTTCTGTGATATATATTGTTATAAGCAAAAATATTTCAAAAATCTTATAAATACATGTGTATCTGTGTGTTTGTGTCTGTGTGTTTGAGAAAATGACAAAATATTTTGAATGTTATATGAAAGAGACAACAGGATCAACTCTTTTCCCCAAAAGAAGAATACAGAGGAAGCATGACCAGACACGCAGGGCATGTGCCGCTGCTGCAGGGAATAGGAAGCGGGTGAGAAGTCCATGAATGCTCTGACTAGACAACTCAGAGAATAGGAAATACGGATGTGTAGTGCCTATTTGGAGAAATAGTCAATGTTGGTAATTGAAGCCTTACAGGTAAAATCATCATGAGATAACTCACCTATAAAATCAGAAAGGCTTTTTCAGAAAGATTGCTGAAGTAGGTACTGCAAAGCTACTGTTTGGGAGAAAGCAAGTCAATGGTAGGTATTAGAAGGGTTAAAATTGTTTATACAAACCTTGATCCAGTAGTTTAACTTCTGGAATGTGTTACTAAGTAAATAATCCTAAATACTGAAAAATTGTTGTATACCATGATATGTGGCATTACCAATAACAGTGAAAAATTAAAAACAACCTAAATATGCAGCACTACGGTCATGGGGTAATAAATGACAGGATAAATAATTTACTCACTAATTTATTCAACAAATATCCACTGATTGCCTGCACTGAACCAGGCATTGCTTCAGAGCCGAGGAAATAGCAGTGAACAAAATCTCTTCCTCAAATGAATTTTTAAAAGAGGATTTGCATAACATGGGAAATGTTGATTTTTAAAAATGTTAGGTATAAAAAGAATATTAAATGATGTGTATGTTGACCTCTGCCGTGTGAAAAATAAACAGAAAAAAGCTGGAAAGGAAGTGCATGAAAATATTAACAGTTATCTTACAGTTGGATTATAAATGAATTTTTTCTTTATATTTTCTGCTATGTTCCAATTTTTTACAATAAAAATATATTGCTTTTTTAAGTTAGAAAAATAAACATAAAACTCAGTTGTCATTATCTATTACAAGTGTGTAGCATTCTCTTTAAATAGGAAAATAGGAACTTATGTTCAAGTAATGATGGGAATTTAATGGATAAAACTACCAGAATTTGTGATTTTATAGAGCTCCTAAAACATCTTTAGTTTTTACTGATATGTTTAAGAGCTTTTAGGATGCTACTTTCATTAAAACACTTATGTAGTAAATGGTAATTTTGTATTGAACAAATAAAAACTTATATTTAACAGATCAAAAAGTCTAACAGTATGTCATTTTGATTAGGTAAATTCAAATTTAACAGCCTAGTAATTCTTTAGTCTTCTTATTTTACATGCCATAAAGAGTATAATAATATAATTAAAATTCTGAAAATGGCTATTTAGGATAATGGTGTATTTTTTCTCTTTTCCCCTTTTACAGTAGGATGAGGGAATTTAAATTTCTACTCAAGCATTATTTCCTATAGTGAAGGATCCCACTACTGTGATTCTAAGTAAATTTTAATTATGTTCCATACTTAATAGAAATTTATTTTGTGTAATTGGTTTGTGTTTTGAAACATTTTAGATAGATTCCCTTATGTTCTGGAATTGTTTTTATACTTTGTGTTTGGAAATTGGTTTTAATTAAAAATAAAGGTATTTAAGATTTAATTTAAAATTACAAAAGTGTTCCGTAGCAGCTTAAAATGTTGAACATAGGTCAGATAATTCTGTATTTTGGTAGTATCAGAATTTACTATATCCTATATAAAATGTTCCATAGGATTTTAAATTGAGGGCTCAAAATTTTGAAAGTTAGCATGCAATTCAGTCATGTTAGAATTAATAGTAAGCAAAAAGCCTAACTAGAGCACAGAAAACAGTGTCAAGAAGGTTGGGTAGAACCTTTGAAAATTGGATACTGTCAGACTTGCTGTTTCACAGGAGCCTCTATCACAGAAATCCTCTGATTTTCCTAAGGTCAGGTGGCAGGGGAGGAGAGAGCTGAGGATGGAGCTCCTATCTCTGCAGCTACTGTTCTTTGCACTATACAGCACATTCATTTCTGGGCCTTTCTGGAGGGGAAGTTTTCATCTTTGACTTTGACTGACTGAACTCAGTTGGGAAGTGGAAGTCAACTGAAGACACCTCAGTGATTGTTCCCCTTCTAGGAGTCCATCTATTCAGACCGGGCCAGAGTCAGTACAGCCTCTCCCTCTAATGGATGTGGGTCTGCTCGCTGCCTTGGCTGTGGCCGAAGTGCCGACAGCCCCAATGCCATGACCAGCATTTGCGTTGGGTGATCCTGGACAGCCATTGAGAGTTTAGTTTGTGCAAGCCCAGCCTCCAAACAGAGTGGTCTGGATTGCCCCACTGCCACTACAGGCGTCATTTTGCTGTTTTTTTTTTTTTTTTTTTCTTAACGTAGCTAGCTGCACCTGGGAGCTGAAACTGGAGACGAATTCCTTAGTGTGCCAGAATTCCATTAGATCCCACATTGGCTTACTCAGATTTTACTCCAGGGTAGTGTCTGCCCTCCTAGACCCAGACAGTATGCAGGTGACTCCCTTTCCCTTCAGGGAATTAAAATAAAAGGACACCGTGTCCATAATGGCCCTTCCGGGAAAGCTGTATCCTGTAATAGACATGCTTTGGGGTTGGAAGGGCAACACAGCAGAAAAGTAGTATAGCGTTTCCTCTTAATTTATGTGGGCTCTAAGCAGTAGAGTGATGAGGATTTTTCTGCTTCCTTAAAACCACGCAAAAGTCGATGTATAGGATCTCTTTCTGTTGCTCTGTCATCTCTGTCCCTCCCCATTCTTTTTGCCTCTGTCCCTGTCTTGCTCTCCTCTGACACGAAATTACCAGCATTTTGCTTGCTGATTAGTTTCAGGGCGAAAAAAAATCTCAGAATGAAATGGCCCACTCTTCCCAGTGTAGTCAGACATATCTTGATTTTTTCCCCATAAATGACATGATTTTAAATCCCACCTCTGCTGTGTTCATGTTCTTCATTGGCAGAGCTGACTGCTTGCATTCCAATCCTGACTGCTGTTTAGTAGCCGTATGACCTTCGGCAAGTCTTACTAATGTGCCTCAGTTTGCCAGTGGTTAAAATGGAGAGGTAATCACTGCATCTTCCTCAACTGGTTATTATGAGGATTAAATGGACTAACATACATACAATTTACTGCACAGTAAGTACTCAGAATTATTCTGCTCCTGGTCAACTCAGTGTTTCCTTCAGAATGAGTACGACACAAAAAAGCTTTTAAAAAATGTCTTCAGAGCACAGATTTTGTTGTAGAAGTTTCCGATTTTTTTTTCATAGAACAGTAAAACTCTGGATTAGAACCTGTTTCAATTCTGAAACAGAAACATTGTGACAGTCACTGGAGAATTAGAAATAGCTGGTGTCTGTGCAAACACAGCAGAAGGAGGTGAAGAGCGACTGTGATACATAACACATCCTGGGAGTCGGCGGGAGTTTTACAGTGATTATGGTTGTGACAACGATTGTGCTGGATCTTCACAGTAGCTTTTTCATTTCGAAGATTTTTTCAAGGGAAATGTACAGCCACTTCCAAAAATCTGTATAAAAAATTAATCACGTTAATATCCTATAGGAGGTGAGTGTGAGCAAGAAAGTGGGTGAGTGGTTTCCCCGGAAAATAATACCGTGTTGATAAGTGGTAAATCCAAGCAGCTTAATTTCTTACTTATTTCTTTAGTATTTACAAATCCCTGTTCTCTCAAAACCAGAGCAATTTTGCATGTGTAATCTGAGGGAAAAGCATTCTTTGGATTAAATCCCTTAACAGAATGTAACTAGGTTGCTTTCTACAAAGATATTTAACTAGTGGAAGAAATGCCCCAGTGCCACACCCCTCCTGTCCCCCTAGGAAGAGACTGATGGATGTAGCTCTTAGGGGAAATTGGAAGCACCATTAGCTTTCTCTAAGCATTAGTGTGTTTTTCTAGTTCTTCTAGAGTTGAATATTCAGAATTCATAGGTAAATATCTTAAGTTTAAAACTCATCCCTCTATTACAGAATGTTCTCTCCAGGTCAGTGTTAACCTGTGAGTGGAGTGGGCCCCAAGATAAGTTGTTTCAATTCAGAAGTTGAGAAATGGCTTTGAGTCCCCTTCAAATAGCTTCTTTATCTACTTACTGTTTGAGATTGCACATTAGAAATTCTCCTTTTTTTTTTTAACTTCAAGTTTCCTATCTTCTGTAAATGCAAACAACACAGGCATAACTAAGTAATAACTTGCTCAGCCTTACAGTAACATGTTAATGAGTTAATAAACTGTTTTCTGGATTATCGGGTTTCTGTCTGGCCTTAAATAGTACTGAGTACGGAGAAAGCATCATGATTTTTGGTTGTTGGGAGAAGGAGTGGGAATGTGAGAAGGTGTCGCCCCAACTGTGAAAATGGGGGTTACATAAACGAAAAGCTGGGTGTCTGCTTTTCTCTCTTGCTCTCAGTTAAGCCTTCTTTGATCTTTGAGAAATCAACAGCATAAAAACCCTCTCACTTATGCCTCAATACTTTTAGTTGTATCTTTAATAGGGGCTGATATAGTTTGCTTTTGATTAAGAGCTTGGGATCACTTTCCTGTTCTCTGAAAAAAAAAAAGAAGATTTTGGGGACTGAACAGTTTTAGTTTTAGTGAAAGTGGGAATATTTTTATATTCTCCCCAAGTTCTCAAGGCAGACTTTAGGCTTTTTCCAGAGTTTAATCATTCCTCCTATTAACAGGCTCCAGAAGATAAGTCTGTGTGATAAAGGTGAATACTTTAATTCATGGCCCTTAAGAGGGTGAAAAGCAAAGCAAGAGTGTACGCCGTGTCAGTTCCAACGGCGCGCTAGGGCACAAGGGCTCCCTTGGCCTCCCTCTCTGCTGCAGTCATTGGCCCCTGCAGAGCCAGCCTTGGCCTCTGTCTGTCAGTGAGCAGCTCACACCTGCTAGTGTTTATCTACCCACTCTAGCCAAGCCATTTAAAGCCAAGACAGCAGGCAGATGCCACTGCCCCGGAATTCTTTGTCATTCCAAACTGTGCTGTCATTGTGGACAAGTCCATTTGTTCTATGTGAGGCTGTTCTCTCTACCTGTTTCCTTGCAACTTGCCCCAGAGATGTATTCTGATCCTGTCCAGATAGGTCCCCTGGGCACTGACCCTTTCCTTCTCACTCATGCTTAGAGTCTGACCCTTTCTGTTTTCCTCTATCCCAGCAGCCCCTGACTTAAGTCTAACTCACAGCTCATAGGCATTGTACACCACTGCCCATCAGAGCTGTCCCTTCAGTTCTCGAGCCATCCTAATCGGTCTCACCCGTAACCTGGCCTCAGGCCTGGCCTCCTGACCATGTGCATCCTGGCCCTCTCACCAAGTTTGTGTTTCTGATGATTAAGGAAGGCATTTAAAGCCAAACACTAGGTAGGAGACTGGAAATTTAGGATACACCAGCCATGAGACATGAACAAGGAAAGAAATAAAATGCTTGGCAGAGAAATAAAGGTATTTATATCCTGTGAGTTGTAATAGAATAAAATTACGAGGTTTCGGGATATCTTTTGACCCTCTGCTAAAGAAAAACATGAAAAGAGATTGTGAAAAATTCCATACTTCAAAGACATGAAGCCGATTTATTACCTTTTATAGAAAAAGGGGTTTCATTTTATGATAGTTTTATGAGCAAAACCCAGGTCTTCGAAGCATATGCCTACTAACTCAGTAGGCAATAAATGTGTAATCACATTGTTAACATTACTGCAGGTTTGCTTGAAAGATGCATTGTATTTGTTGTTGAAGACCTGATAGTGTAACATATAGCAGTGAAAATAAAACAATTAATTTACTAATTGCAGGTCTTCTTTTGCTATATCTTTTCTTCCTTAAAGTTTCTTATAAAAAAGACAATTTGCAGATTTGCTGATTCTCAGCAAAACCAGACATTTACAGAGATGTCTGGTTTTGCTGAGAATTATCCAGTCCTCTTTTTATTTGGAGAAGTTTGAGGAAATTATGGTTGTTAACCTGTCTCTCTGGCACTTGAAATTAGAGGACGACCAGTAGGTTTGTTTTAATGGTGTAATGATGGTGATTATAATAGTAATTGTATTGGTCAGGGTTCTCTGTATATATGGAGAGAGAAGGGGAGAGAAGAAGGGTAGGGAGGGAGGGAGATGGAGATTGAGAGTGAGAGCGAGAGCGAGAGAGAGAGAGGCCTCCACATGACTGTGGAGGCTTGGTGAGTCTAAAATATGATGGTGTAGGCCAGCAGGCTAAAACTCAGGGAAGAGCTGTAATTCTATCCAAAGGCAGTCTGCTGGCAGAATTTCCTCTTGCTCGGGGGAAGTCAGTCTTCGTTCTGTTCGGGCCTTCAACTGATTGGATGAGGCCCACTCACATTATGCAGGGTAATCTACTTTACTCAGAGTTTACTTAAATGTTTTCTTAGCCAGAAAACAGGTTCATAGAAACATCTGGAATAATGTTTGACCAAATATCCGGGCGCTGTGGCCCAGACAAATTGACACATAAAATGAACTATCACAGTAACTAAACTCTTTTGAGCATATTTTGAGCACCAGGGCCTGTGTTAAGTTCTTTTCAAATATCTCATTTAGTTGTCTTTTTAACTCTGTCAACTGGGAGTCTTCTTTGCTCAGTTGTCACCACTGAGCAAATCCAGGGATGGAGTGGGCAAGTTACCTGCCGAAGGTCACAGAGGAAGGAAGTGGTTGTGCCAGAGTTCCTCTTTCTACCTTTCTATTTAGACATGAAAACGGCAGATGCACTGTGAACTCCCTGGGGTCCCATGAAGGGACATCTGAGTTGAGCTCCGGAGAACTCTCTGTAAGTACATTATTTAATCATTTACTGAGGTTGTGACCCTTTTCCATGATAGGATCACAATAGGATTTATGTCTGTGGGAAGGATTTCAGGACAAGGCTCAGAAAGATCATCTGAAAACATCATTGGCAGAGTATGTAATATACATTTAAAAGGATATATTTTGTGTCTGAGGTTGTATTGAGTCAAAGATTATTTCAACTTGCTGAATAGGGACTGACCACACACTGCTGGAGCTCAGCACAACTTTCTGGGGAGGGGTGGTGTGCGGGGTAGAATCTACATGGGTGCTAATTAACTGGCAGTTACCTGGAATGTGCCTGCAAACCAGAGAGGATGTGGAAAAGGCCCACTGATGCCACAGAAGTCGTGGACTGTGACCTAGGCCTTGACTTATCTTGTTTGCTCTCACCTGAAGCATTGATTTCTAAGGTTAGAGTAGTGAGAAATTGTCAACTGGAAGGGCGAGGGGAGAGAGGCTTCTCAATGGGCAAACAGCTTGAAAATAGTAAGAAATAATAGCTGGTCGGCTAAACTGAGAGAAGAGAAAAGCTTAATAAAACAAACAGAAGCTTAAAATATACCACAGCCAGGGTCCATGTAGCATATATGAAAACATCCTTTCATACCAAAGGTCATTGGACACTATATAGTAATGTTCATTCATAATGATCCCCAGGGCTCACTGAGAATCAAGTTTTGAGCATTCTAGTTTAGAAGGCCTAGAGGGATGTAGTATATTCTAGAAGGATCCTTGGAAAATTGGTAAGATGTTTTTAGTGCTTAACGTAATAAGCCTTCGGTGATCGAGAAGTGACTCTCTCCATAGTGTTTCATGCTTCTAAGGTTCTCCATACAGGTATCTTTAGGAAACAATGATCAGTACTGTGACACCCTTCCACATTCCTCCTACTGGTACAGAATCAGTGTTGCCGCGTTTTTTGGAAATGGAGCTGTCAGCCTTAATTGACTTTGGACTAGCACCCATGTTGACTGTAGTTTAAATAGATTTAGAGAGCCCAGCTGTGCAGAATCACTTCCAACGTTAAAGCTCAAATTCCTTCTGACTCTGAAGCTAACCCGATGGCTTTTTATCCTGCCTGAAACAAATTTATTGTCATTTTATATGCTTATAACAGAAGAGTCACTATTTAGAACTTATTTATTGCCCACGTCTGGTAGAACATGGCATGTAAAAAAGATCCAAGGCCTGTTTGCTTTTATGTAAACATGTTGTTCAGATGTCTGAGAATAAGCCTGGTGTTGAAGCAGCCACTGAATGCTAGTGGTGCATTTACCAGTTATGCTTTTGGGGAACTTCCCAGAGAATTAAAAATACAATATTCCACCTGACCCAAATGTAAGTCTTGTCTAACTTGTGATTTTCAGTAAGGCTGTTTATAGCTGTAAGTTTTCAGGACCTCTCTTTTTCATTCAAAGTTGTTTCAGGAATGAGTGCTAAGAGCTTATGTGTGTGCACGTGGTTTGTGGCTTTTTCTTGTTCCATGTTTACTGCAGCTGGGGCGTGCGTTTGGTCCTGTGGCTGTGGTGCATTTTAAGGCCTTGACTGGGACTTCAGAACATGTGTAGTGTTGATTTATAGTGAGTGCATTCAAGTATTGATTGATCATATTTTAAAATGTCCATAGTGGATCATCTAAGGCAAAATGTGTATTTGCGGCAACTGAATTAATTCTGAGGAGGAAAATGACCTTTTGATTTATACAGAATTTCTGCCTTTGCTAAGATAGAACAGGCTGATACCTGTATGAGTTTCTTCCTCAAACCTTCCCTTTTACAACCATATTTTCAGATGCCTTGGTTGAGAAAACACATTGTATAAGTTTATATGAATGTATCTATCATCGTTTTTCAAAAAGGTCTTTTGGGTAGATGTTATGAAAGAAAGATGTTCCACTGGTTTGTTGTTTCAAAAATACTGAGGGAGTTCTCTGAAGCTTTTTATATTAATGTGTGTTGTGAAACTCTAAAGAGACAATTTTGTTTTAATTTAATAGTTAAGGATGTTTAGTCCAAGCCACAGACACCAATTGGAATTACGTTTGAGAGAGAGATGATGTAGTATAAGGATTCAGAGACATCTCATGGAGTGTGAAGGTGGGAACGGAGCTAGGTCGCAAGGAAGATTTGAGGAAACTTTCGGGGTCTTCCCTCCCCCCAGGTCCTCACTTCTACTTCTCTCGGTGCCTCTGCTCAGTTTCTCCTTGGAAGCCCTTCTGCTTTGAAGACCAATACAGGAAGCTTTTAAAAGTCATTGATTAGTCAGACACTGGTTATAGACACAAGATGGCCAATGGGAATTGTATTGATGAGTTTATGTTTGTCATCAGCTTGAATATTTAAAGTTGATAAACAGCTTTTGCCAATTTCAGTATATTTCAGGATGGTGCATAATTTAAAGTCGCTTCAGTCATACTGAATCTTCCTCTGTTGAAAAGTTATTTAAAGAAAAAACATGTGAAGCTGTAGAAGACCTAATATTTAGCAATCTAGATCAAATATGCTACAGTCTAGGTTAATATCCCAGTGATAGACTGAAATATAATATAAGAGAAAATTCATAACTTTAACATTTTGCTTGAGAACAAAAGGTTGAGTAAACTTTTCTGGTCACGACCCATGAAAAATCCAATTATACTTTAATGATTTAGGAACTAGATGTAGTCTTTTACAGGTAAAAAAATGATATTTAATTTAGCTGTTTTTGTTTGAAATGTAACTAATTTTCTTTGTCTGCTTTTGCTTCATAGAAGAATATTATAAGCCCTCTTTGTCAAAATGCTGTAAAGTTCCATTAATTAAGAATCCAAGGACTTAAGTAATTATATTTTATTTCTGTAGCAATACGTAGAGAGAATCAATATTTGTAATAATGTCCTGCAGGCACTCTAAGAATTGGCTTCTGAATTTCCAAAAAAGATTACATTATGTTGGTATAGCATCAGTATTAAGAGTATTTTGTTCTTATTCTTACAGCATTGGTACATTATTTAACAATACACTCATATCCCTCAAGCCACACTGGCTTACACACTTGTTAAAGATTCTGCAGGGTTTTCATGTTTCCAGAAATATAATGCCTATTGCTTGTGCTTGTATCTTTGGATTCATATTTTTGTAAGGTTTGGAAGAAGTATAGGGACAGGAGTGGGTGGGTAGACCTCTTGGAAACCTTGTCAAGAAGTCAAGGCTTGGGGACTTGAAGTGATAAGTACACAAAGTCTTGGAAAGCCCTGGGTTGGAAGAGTTAGTAATTTGGAGCTACATGAGGGACGATTCTAGAAGCCAGCAGTTTATGAAAGAGATTTAATTACGAGGCACAACTGAGAGTGCTGTGAAGGGACAGAAGTGCTGACGTCTTTATTCTCTGTTATGATTGTACTCATTTAGTGGAATGTGAGATGAGTAGGAAAAAACACTAATATATTCTGCTGATGGTTATGGTCACAGATGAAAAGAGGATAATGAAGTGCAAACTTGGCTACCAAGTGTTTTGTCCGAGTCCAGGCTAATTAATTATAAGCCTTTGGACAAGTCAGTGGGCCAACCCAGGTCCAGTGGTGAAAAGATGAGGCTGAACTCGATACCACCCAGCTGTAAATAGTAAATGATTTTATGAAAATTGTAGATGAAGAGAAGTCGTTTACACCATCTCCTCAGTGTATGTTGCAATTCATTTTTATCCATTTATTTATTCAGGAACATTTTTTTTTTGAGAATCTAATATGTGGAGAGACTGAGTACTCTTCTAGTGTTGAGGATGTAACATTATCCCTGCTCTCTTAGAACTTCTGTTGGGAAGGGAGGCACAACAGGCACGAGTTCAAAAACCTGTGTACATTTGAGGTGTCAGGGTAAGAGCAGTGTGTTATTTTAGATAGGGCCGTTAGGGAGATTGCTTCCAGTCTCTAAGCGGAAGCCAGTGCATTTGCTCTCCTCTGTTTTTGTGATATTTTTGATGTCCCTTTGTCAGCCTCTTGTCAACGCTAACCTCTCCCTCCACCCACGGGATCACGTTTTTCCAGCAAACACACCACCAGCACTTATTTAAATGCCTAATCATGGGCAGAAATGCAGCTGTGTTCATCATTGTCGATTCTGATTTGTATGATGTTCCTATCCAAACATACCTCCGGGTACATTTGCACATCTAATTACAACATTAAAACTAATAATAGCTTAATAAAACACTACTCAGACAAATGTCTAAGCAAACAGCTGGCTGTTTCATTGTATCCTGGAGGACAGGCGGATTCAGACTTTGTTCTCTAACTCGAGGGCCTGAATTCTAAAGTGCAAACCCTCCTCCATGAACACCCTACTGAGGGAAGGCTTAGGCAGGAAGTATCTATTCAAAGGGATGTCCTTAGATAAAAGAGCCTGCATGAAACCAGAGCTTTATAGAACTACAAGGGGGAGAAAAAGCACTTTTCTTTCATATTACCCAGAGGACGATTGCAACTACATTCAAATTGGACCAAAATACAACAGAATATTGGTACAAGGTGTTATTAAAGTACACACATTTCTATAGAACCCAGAAAGTTAATATTAAAATTTCTGAGGCAAGAGCCTTGGCTGGTGTGGCTCAGTGGATTGAGCGCAGGCCTGCAAATCGAAGGGGTGGCTGGTTCCATTCCTGGTCAAGGCACATGCCTGGGTTTCAGCCAGATCCTCTATGGGTGGCGTGTGAGAGCCAACCACTCTTTTTTTTTCTTTTTAAATTATTTATTTATTTTTAGAGAGAGAGGAAGGGAGGGAGAAAGAGAAGGAGAGAAACATCCGTGTGTGGTTGCCTCTCATGTGCCCCCTACTGGGGACCGGGCCTGCAACCAGGCATGTGCCCTGACAGAATTGAACTAGCGACCCTTTGCTTCGCAGTCCGGTGCTCAGTCCATTGAGCCACACCAGCCAGGGCTTACACATCGACATTTCTCTTCCTCTCTTTCTCCTTCCCTTCCCCTCTCTCAAAAAATAAACAAAATCTTTAAAAATTTTTCTGAGTAAAGAAGCTGTAAGGGATAACTTAATAGTGTTTTTCAGATATCTTAAGGAGTCATGCTGTTATCTCGTGGAAACAATGGCAAGCTCTATTTCCCATGAGTGATTGAGTTTGTGCTTCTATTGAGAGAAGAAATGTGGTAAAATTGGTTTTATCTAACTGGCACAGTAAGCCTTCCTATTAGCCAAACCAGGAATGATGGAATATTTAGGAAATGGAAACTGGTCCTTCCTTCAGGGTAAGGTTTAGTGCCAGAAGCAGGCTGTGATCCTAATCCACTTAAGTAGTAGGGACTTCTTCCTCTGGCCCAGTGTCCTCTGGCAGGTTTTGTTTGCCCAGGTGGATTGAAGCTAATGATTAAACTCTTTTTTTTCTGGTTCTTGAAACATTGACTGAAAAATGTAGACATGTAGGAAAACTTACCGATTATAAGAGTTGTTCCTTATTGGAATGTATCATTGAGAGAAGCCTTATAATACAGGGTCCAGCAGAAGTAACACCTGCTTGAGTGTGGCTGGTAAGGTCATAATATGAGTGTAATAATGTATAGTTTTGTAATGTTAATTTGAATATTTCACCTAAAATGTCATATAGTATGCTTGAGTGTGACATTGTTATATTACAGAGTGACATGCATATGATTTTGTAATAAAAGATTTTGTAATTAAAAGGGGGCATTATTTGTGTCAGACCCTGTATTTCCTGAAAGCTTTTAAATAACAATTTAAATTTCCACCAGCCTTAATTGACTAGGCATAATACTCCTGAGAGGTAAGAATGGATTAAAATAAATCTCCAAGTTACTCCTTACCTTTTGATTCTATTATGTCTATCCTTTTCAGATTCAGCAAACATTTAGGATCACAGGAACACTGTGCTTTGTATTTTCATACATATTAATTTATTGGGAGTAATTCTCACAAAGAATGTGCAAAGTATATATCACTGTTTCTGTTGTAGATATGAAGAAACCAATGGTACAAGAGGTGATGTTACTCACTGAACATTACGCAGTGAGGAAGGGGTGGGAAGAGCGCTTGGAACCAGAACTCTGAACTTGAATTCTGGCTTAGACTTCCATTCATGAGCTCCAAGATGTCAGGCCAATTTCTAGTCCTATTTCTAGTTTCCTGACTCTAGCTTCTTTATTTGTAGAGTAAAGGGGTTGGAATGAGATCTGGAGTAAGTTTCTCTCCCAGCTCTGTAACATATGACTCACTGGAAACTTGAAAGAGATTTCAAATATTTAAGGTTTTTTGTGCAAACTGTGAGAACACCTTGTGTATTCAGGTATAGAGATATATGTTATGTTGTTAATATAGATATTGTTTCTGTGTTGGGGATTTTGAGTGTGGAGGACACCTCTATACGACCTAATGATCAGTTGCACCAAGCTAGCGAAATGGAATCATACAGCCATTTCTTGGTTTTTCCATCTTTTTTTATACCTACTTTAAAAAAAATCCTAGATCTCCTATCATGAATCTCCTTTGAAATTTACTTAGTTTGTGACTGATTTGAACCATGCTATATCTGCTTATAGCTATGAATGACTAGGGGGGGAAGAAAATAAAAGATTTCTTTATTCTTCTTGAAAAGTGATTTCTCACCCTAGGGAAAACTATATCTGAACCGTCTGACACAGTAGTCACAGCCACATATGGCTGTGAAGTAAACGGGATGTGAATAGTCTGAATGACTTTGTGCTATAAATATAAAATACACACTGGATTTCAAAGACTGTTAGTAAGAAAAAGAACAGTAAATATTTCATTAATAACTTTCTTATATGATTACTTATTGAAATGATAATATTTTGAATATGTTGGGTTAAAGAAAATATGTTACTGATAATTTAATCTGTTTCTTTTTATTTTTAAATGTAGCTTCTAAGATATTTAAAATTACACTTGTAGCTTGCATTTGTAACTTGAATTACATTTCTATCTGATAGTCCTGGTTGAGATAGGATAGACCCTTCTCCCACTCTCCAGAAAAGAATGATCTGGTCCAAAGTATCAATAGTGCTGAGGTTAAGAATCCCTGGTATAGAAGTTTTAGAAAGGAGAAGTAAAGAAAAAACATTGGGCAGTAAAACTGCTTTTAGATTAATTTTATTTGAAATATTAGAATGCATGAGTATTTAGCAACATTAAAGGAGGACTATTATTGTAGGAACGAATAAGGAATTGTAGGTGGTTAGGGGTATAAATGTAAAAGCAACTGGTTTTGTTATTTCAACAAATATTTATTGAGGGAAGAATAAATACATACATACAAACAAATACAAAGATTGAGTTTGGTTTGCATGCAAGGCTTCTGCATGGAAAATAAAGGTATAAAATATGACCCATGCCTTCAAAAAGCCTACTGGCTGGTAGGGGCTGGTGTGAGAAGTAGTTTGTCCTTGTGAGGTAGCCTATGACGTCAGAAGAGAGATGGTGGGAAAAACAACAACAACAAAATATGGATTTCAAGGGGGAAATAAACCATGTTTGGTTGGGAAAATCAGGTACAGCTTCATGAGAGGACTCAACTTAAAATGTGCCACTATTGGGCAGGATAACAACCCATGGAGGTGGCGGAAGGGCATACGCAGCAGAGGGAATAGCATGGCTCAAGGCGATGAGGCAGGAAAATATGAAGTGTGTTTGAGGAATGGTTAATAGTCAAGTGGGCTTAGAATCCCAGTGGGAAGCAGTTGAAAATGAGACTAAAATATGAAAGCCCCACACAAAGGACTAGTAAACAAAAATAAAGAAAACAGAGGTCATTTACAGTAGATTGGTTAGGTGAAAAAAAGGAGAGATGAAGGAGGCAAATAGAGGCAAAATGTGAAGGACTAGACACTTGACTAGGTGAAGGAGAGGAAGGGATCAGAGATGTTCCTGGGGCTTTAAGCGTGGGTGCCTGGGACCGTTCATTAGAATGGAGGGTAAGAAGATGGATTGGTTCAGCGAGAATGGCAGGACCGTGAGTTCAGGATTGCCTTGTTGAATGTGAGGTGATAGTAAATTATCTAGATGGTGGAGAGGTCAAGGAAGCCCCTGGGAATCAGATGTGGAGGCCTTGAGAGTAATGAGGACTAGAACTAGAGATTTTGGAATCATCTTCACGAAATTATCGTGGAAGTTTTGAGAATGAATAAGCTTATTGGAGGTCCAGTGAGAAGGCTAGCCATGTCCTTACGGTGTGACTGTGTTTGGGTGAAGACAAAGAAGTCAGGAAAGGAAAGAAAAGATGTAGCAGAAGATTTTCTGTAATTGAGCCTCATGAAAGTTGGGAGGTTTCCAATGGGAACGTCCAGTGTGGAACAGTGCTGACAGAGTGGAGGGTGAAGCTGCAACAACGTTGAGGACACGGGTTTCCCCTGGGAAGGCTGTGGGCAGCCTTCTAGTGAGGGGTGGAAGGGGGATGGTGGGGAACAAAGAGCAGAGGGGCAACCGAGTCTGGGATCACAGCTGGCCCCAGGGACTCTGTGGGGGAAACAGGCACATGCTAGTGTTGTGGCATTTTTCCTCTTGGGTCACTCATTCCCTCCACAGATCTTTATTAGGCAAGTATTTATTAATTGTTTTACCTAGTGTGGGATGGGTAATTAGGGGCATATAAAGAAACTAAGATACTATCTCTGTCACCCCCACCTCTGGACTCAAGAAAACAGAGCTAGCAAGGCCATTGATGGGAAAAAAAGAGCAGAAGGAAACGTTTTAGTAATTAGATTCCTAAATCCTAGAACTTTTGTAGTTGTCCATATTTCTTTTCTATGAAAGCTCTGAAAGTTTTTAGAGTTGACGTTCTGAACAAGGAACTGTGTCTAACCCATCTTACCCTTATGCATCTTGGGCTAAGAAGAAAGACTACTTCTGGTTAAAAAAAATGAATAGAAATTATCGACGGGGGAGTGTTAAAATTAAATAAATAAACTCACCAATCACTTTTTCATAGTTAGGAGTAATTTTAATTTTTAATTTTATCTGCTGCTTTCAGAAGGTTTGGTGAAAATGGAGACCTAACTGCCTCATTTTATTACTTATTATTGAGGGGATATGGGAAATAGCTGAACAGATATTTATGAATCCAAGAGAGAAAATTATACTTTAAAAGTACAAACTGGAAACTTTTTGCCATTTGAGTATAAAAAATATGATAAATGGCTAGTTTTGTTTTTTTCTGTAGGTACCACATTGCCCGAGCTAGGGTCCCATGAAGAGATGGGTGTTTCTCTGTGTGTGCTGGGCGGTGGGGGAGGGGCGTTGTAGGTTGCCTTGCGGTTTGCATCCCTGTGCGTGTTGTTATTCACGACAGCTTTTACTTCCCTACAACAATGTTAGTCTCTGGTGTCTCAAGGAGAGTTTGTAGTCAGATTCTAGACTGATTTTGATTTTTTTCTATATCATTGCTATTGGAAACAAGAAAAGCATGCAAGCAATTCACATTGGAAGAACTGGAATGTTTTAAAATACAAAAGTACAGAAAAACAGAAAAATAAAAACACGGTTGCCAGAAGGTGCCAGCAATATAGTCAAAGTTTCAATAGGCATGGCTGGCATATGTCAGCTACTGCTTTAAAGGGACTTTCATTCTAAAAATAGATGGAAAAAGTCAAAGCAATGTTATGTGGTTGCCAGAATTTTGACGTGGTAATCAAAATATATCAGTTTTGCTTTCAGGTTTGCCAAAGGTTTATTTTTTGGCCTTGATTAAATTTTATGTAAACCTGGTAAACATGCAAACTCAAGATTCCATGTTAATAAAATGAGAATACCAATGAATCTCATTATGTTTCCCAGTGGATTAAGGCTATATCATAGGTCCTCCAATAAATGACAGTGGTAAAAATATTTAGAAATTCTCTAACCAGTGTTTTCCACAAGTGGTGTTATTGACTAATTTAAAAGTTAACTGGTAAAGTACTGGTCCTGTAAAGTGAAATCGTGTGTTTATTGCAATTGCGGTAAACAGGTCCTGGGGGATTCTTCAGAGCGCTCCTTGCTGTCTGCTGGGGGACATATTACTCCTCACACTGAAATCATGGTGTGGAGAAAAGGGAGAGGGAAGGAGCTAGAACATTTCATCTTGTCAGTAAAAAATATCGAAGCAGTGGAAACTGTTGACCAAAAAGTTCTTAAAATTACTCATAATTGCCTGTTTGCCACACTAAGCTGTATTCTGCATTATAGTAGATAATAGGGGTATGGGAGATGTTTCCTTTTTTAGCAATCTTTTCACAACAATTTCTACTTATATGGATGCTGAAAATTGCTGATATAATTACAACTATCCATAATATGCTTGTGAAGAGGTTACTAAAAATACACCTGTTTAAACGTGTTTCTGTTCAGATGTGGTTCTTTGATTTGAATGTTCAGTTTTCAGAAGGCAATATTTGAAACCACTGGGTTTGGAGGTTGGTGGAAGCAGAGCCCCCAGTGCTCCCCAAATTCCTAGTGGAATGGATGGTGGGAGACAGAAATAGGGGAAATCAGCATTAACAGCAAAGAATACAGTCCCTGTGGCAGAAGGTGATGGGGGTTTTGTTGGTACTTCCTCAGATGATCCAGATTGAAGGATGTCCTAGATGCCCTTCCCTTCCGGGCCAGACAGTGACCTGGTGACCTGAGTGATGCAGTGTTAGAAAGTCAGGGAAGATTGAAGGCTGGCTGGTGAACATGTGATCATAGCATATTGAGATTTAAGTTACTCTGTGTGTCTTCCTGCATCTGTCTTGCCCTCTTCCGACTCCTTCTCCTCACTAAACTTCCATGGTCCCTTTAAGGGGCAGGTCTGCCATGTGATCTCTGCCTAAATGTTTGAGGTTTTTTAAAAAATTTTATTTATTTATTTTTAGACAGAGGGGAAGGAAAGGAGAAAGAGAGAGAGAGAGAAACATCAGTGTGTGGTTGCCTCTTGTGTGCCCCCTACTGGGGACCTGGCCTGTAACCCAGGCATGTGCCCTGACTGGAAATCTAACCAGCAACCCTTTGGTTTCCAGGCCATGCTCAATCCACTAAACTTTACCAGCTAGGGCTGTTTGAGGGGATTTAACTGTTTTTATATCAAGGCAGACATCCAGAACACGAACCTCTCCTGCCTTCTAGCCCTGTGACCATGATGGCTTCTCTGTTGCAGCCATACAGACCTCATGGGCACCATTGGCCTTGGGGCTTTGCACTGGCCTTGAACTAGCTCCACTGCCTGAACAGCTTCTTAATTCCTGAAGGATCATGGGAGAGCTATGCTGTTACGGCAGTCTGTGATTCTAATTGCATAGCCATTTTAATGATTACTTACTTGGTATTTATCTCTTGTATTAGACTTGGAGCGCCAGAGGGCAGATGGTATCTGGTGCTGTGCCACATTGTATCCCTAGCATTCAGCACAGTAGCTGGCACATATTACTCAATAACTATTTGTGGACTGAAGGGATAGATGCATTGGTAGTTCCAGCATTTGTAATTCAACAGCTACCTAGGGTACCCTTGACCTTTGCTTTCTACAAAGTTGACTACCACAAGCAAAGCACCAGGTTTGGTGATGGGAAAGCTCTTCAGGTTGCTCTTGGTGTAGCTGCCACATCAGACAGAGGTTTTGGAAAATGGGTCATTTTCCAAGGAACGGGATCCACATGGGAGGTCCAGAGATGCTCATTCTGTTTCCTTTACTGTCCCCATGGGCTGCTGGCTGTCATTACTGATAAACCACTGCCCTCCTCCTTCTCTTCCATTATGCTAGACCATTTTCTCTTCAGTCCAGATAGGGATGCATGTCTAAGAAAGATTTGGAATCCACAACAAATTCTGCCTGAAAGCAGTTCAACTCAAAAGATTATTTTATTGGAAAATAAGACTCCCTCGTGAGTTCTATTCAGAGATTCTGTTATTCCAAAGAAAGGGATCAGCATTTTCCTAAGGGTTCAGAGGAATTGTTTTCTGTAACGGATTGATCATGAGATATGAGATGATCTTAGAAAATGTGTTTCACTGCTTTCAACAACACTTGAGGGAATGTTGCATGTGTGAAACTATAGCCAGCTAGGAAGATCATCAGAAAAAGGAAGAAGAGGAAAAATTACACAGAGTTGAAAAATATGAAATCCAACCTGTATAGAAATAATGACAAGAGCTGGCATGTAGTGAGCACTTACTAGGGGCCAGGCATTGGTCTAAAGGCCTACATTTTAAAAAAAGATTTTATTTATTTATTTTCAGAGAGAGGGGAAGGGAGTGAGACAGAGTGGGAGAGAAATATCAATGTGTGGTTGCTTCTCCGGCGCCCTGCACTGGGGACCTGGCCCGCAACCCAGGCACATGCCCTGACTGGGAATCAAACTAGCAAATCTTTAGTTCACAGACCAGCGTTCAGTCCACTGAGCCACACCAGCCAGGCCTAAAGGCCTACATATTTTACCTCATTTAATCTTCATAACAAGCCTTTGAGGGACATAGTTATTAACCCCATGCAGGAAACCTTTGTAGAGGAGTCAACAGGAATGGGGCCCTGAGAAATATCACACAAGTAGTGAAGTAGAAAA
Source organism: Phyllostomus discolor (assembly GCF_004126475.2). Taxonomy (NCBI): domain Eukaryota; kingdom Metazoa; phylum Chordata; class Mammalia; order Chiroptera; family Phyllostomidae; genus Phyllostomus; species Phyllostomus discolor. The sequence continues at coordinate 152,639,824 of NC_040904.2, forward strand.
GAAATCTGATGGAAAAAAATCAAACGGGGAAAAGGATAATAAAGAGAACTACGGGGAAAAACTTGTAGCACCTTTTGATGGTGATATCTTTGGGTGGTGAGGTTAGGGATGGTTTTTATTTTCTTCTTTGTACTTTTTAATATTTTTAAACAGGAACTTTAAAAAAGACACTGTCCTTTTAACAAAAAGCACCATTAGCAGAAAGTATCTAAGGTATTCAATAAATAATCTTAAGTAATTCAATGACAATGAAATTGCATTAGAGGTGGTGTTTAGGGATTTAGACAAGTGTGAAACAGCCCAAGGAGGAAGTAAACCTCCTAATTGGGAAAGTAGACCAGAGAGATTAATGCTGCTGAAGAAGCTCTGTGACTATACACTGTTCCAGCTGAAGAAAGAAAAAAGAAAAAAGCAACAATAACAACAACAACAAGGGAAAAGAACAGCACTGGCTAGTTATGGCTATTTTGAGAAATTCAGATTAGAGTGCTGAGAAAGCACTTGTTATACATGATAATTAAGAGCTGCTTAATAATTTATGCTTGCAATGTAAATTATTTATTTACTTATTCATTAATTTTAGTAGAGTGTGCATACTTATGTATTCTGCATTATGTATTCTTTCATTTATCCACATCTGGAGGTATAAACCTAGCTGACTGACCCTTATCATTGTGACTCAAGGTACCACCTGGTGGCAGGTGTAGAAATTACAAATTAAAACCCTGGGAGAAATAAACCCATGATAGTCTAGCCTTAGAAGTTCAAGTCTATGAGGTGATACTAAAGGTAGTGACCACTGGAAAGTGTTAGGATTGTCTTTCTACTGTACATTTATCTCTTGTACCTGATATGGTAAGAGAAGGCTAAAGTGTAAGCTTGCTTAAAAGAGGAAATAATTATAAGTCAGTGGATATGAAATTTATAATTCCCTATTTTCTTAGTTTTGAATAATAGCGTTTTGTGTTTTGAAGAATTTTTTTCACAGGCTGTGTGATTGTTCCCTTTGCTTATTCTTAGAGAGGGGATTTTGTGCTTTCTAATAGTCAAGTAGAGATGAGTTCTTTCAGAAATTGGCATAGGTTCTCGAGCACATCTTTTGGAAGTATCCCTGGGACAAAATCAGAGAAAATGGGAGTCATAACTTCTTCAAATTGGAGTAAGTTCATGGATACTGTGGGTGGGAGAAACACTGACTATGAATGATTATGGCAACCATATTATTGTAAAGATCTTTTGATTAAAACACATATATACTGATCATTTTCCTTTGATTTTACCAGAAATTAAGTAAAATTAAATATAGAAGAGTAGCCATTTGTATTTCTGATTCTTTGTAAGTTCTAAGAGATATGGGGACTTTAAAAATTTCAGGTAGTGGTCTGGGTCATAACACCTCTCCTCTCTACAATTTATGAGTTAAGCTCTGCACTTGGAACACAAGATAAATAAGATGGTAATTTTTTGAAAAATATTTTATTTATTTATCTTTAGACAAAGGGGAAGATAGGGAGAAAGAGAGGAAAGAAACATCAATGTGTGGTTGCCTCTCATGAGTCCCCTACTTGGGACCTTGCCCACAGCCCAGGCAGGTGCCCTGACTGGGAATCAAATCTGTGACCCTTTGGTTTGCAGGCTGGCACTCAACCCACCAAGCCACACCAGCCAGGGTGATAATTTTTTTAATAGTTATTTTATTACAGAGGCAGCCCTGGACTTACAGCGAGGTCCTATGAATAGCCAAGGGCCTTTAGGAACAGTGTAGTGGAAAGTCCTATTTCAGATATGCTGCCTCGGCCAGGATGTTCCCCCCTTTCTTCTTCACTTCCCTTTCATTGCTCACTACCCTCTCCTTTCTTCCCAGTGGTTTTGTGGCCCTTTTCTGTGGCTGCAGGTCTGTCCTTCCCCTTGCTGTCCCCTGTGTGGCCCCAGCCAGAACTCCTTTGAGGCAGCATCCTCCTCGGAAATGCACAGGAATCCACATTCCTTTGGGCCCTCGTGGTTTTAATCCTTTGTCTGTGTTTTATCTTTCTCTAGAGGGGTGGAAAATATAGACAGAGAGGAAGACATTGTTATTTTTGATGACTTGCTCAGATAGGCCCCAAAGATGGCCAAATGTGTGTTCTCTCCCAAGAGGGCTTTTTGCTTGTGTCAGGGACCTGAGAGTTGAGAAATGGCTCTTAAGCCTTGGTTTCCAACGCTGGCTGGAAGGTGTTGGTGTTAACGGAAAGCAGGGGAACTAGTCTGTAATATGCATGAGAAGAAGGAGGGGAGGAGAAGAGAGAAAATATCACAGAAAGGGAAGCATAGATAAAGGAAAGGAAAGGTGACAGAGGGAACTAGCCTGGGGTCCCCATAGACACCCACCCTCTAGTCCTTAGTCCACCACTGGTGTGAGGCCGACAGGGGGGAGGAAAGGATGAGAGTGGAAGCTCTGATTTCTGCCTTCGATTATGTCTCCCCAACTGACCTGTAGGTTTTGTACAATCTCAATCAAAATTCCAGTAGACATATTTTATAGAAATATTGACAGATTGATTCTAAAATTCCTATGGAAATGCAAAGGACTTAGAATACTAGCCAAAACAACTGGAAAAAATAAAAAAAAGAATGAAGTTGGATGAGTGGTTAGCTGATTTAAGCATTAATTATAAAGCTATAGAAATCAAGGCAGTGCAGTGGTATTGGTACCAAGATAGATGAATAAATCAATGGAACAGAATGAAAAATCCAGAAATAGATCCACACATACACGGATAGCTTCTTTTCTATGAAGACGTAAAGGCATTTTAGTGGAGAAAGGATAGTCTTTAACAAATGGTGCTAGAACAATTGAATATTCAATGTAAAATATATACTTCAATATACACCTTATACCATATTTTTTAAAAGTCTCAAAGTGTGTCATAGATCCAAAAGTAAAATCTAAAATAATATTTCTGTAACAAAAACATAAGAGAGACCCTTTGTGACCTTGGGTAAAGTAAAAATTTCTTAGATATATTACCAAAATCACAATTCAAAAACAAACTTTATAAAAAATAAAAATGTCTGCTTTAGGAAAAACATTGTTAATAAATGAAGCCACAAGCCACAAACTGGGCAGAAGTATTTGTAAGGGCTGTATCTGATCTTCTATTCAGAATATATAAAGAACTTTCAACACTCAATAACGAGTAAACAGAGAACCTTTTTTTTTAATGGGCAAAAGATTTGAAGAGACATTTAAGCAACGAAGATACATGGGTGGTAATTAATTGCATGAAAAACTGCTCAACCTAACTAGTCACTGAAGAAATGCAAATTAAACCCACAATGAAGTATCTGTATGCACCTATTAGAATTGTTAAAATTAAAAAGATTGACTATACCAAGTGTTGGAAAGGAGGTGGAAGAAGTGGAACTCTCATCCAGTGCTGATGGGGATGTAAAATGGTATAACCACTGAAGAAAATGGTTTGGCAGTTTCTTAAAAAGTTAAAATTTTACCTACCAACCATCAAGCCATTCCACTCCCAGGTGTTTGTGCAAGAGAGATAAAAACACGTGTACTTTTGAAGACTTGTATGTGAATGTTCACATCAGCTTTATTTGTTAAATCAAGACTGCAAGCAACCCAAATGTCTATCACCAGGTAAAGGATAAATAAACTGTGGCATACCCATAAACAAGCACTATTAAGCAAAAAAAAAGGGGGATGCACTATTGACATGTGCTACATCATGGATGAACCTTAAAACCAATTGTGTTCAGTAAAAGAAGCCCGATACCTCAGACCCTCCCAAAAGAACACATGCTGTAAGATCTCCTTTATGTAAAACTTGAAAAAATGCAGAGAGATCACTGTTTGTCTAGGGACAGGACAGGGGAGGAGTGGAAGACAGGGTGTGGTGGGAGGAAGGGGCTAACAGAAGATCAGGGGGAAAGTCTTGGGGATCCTGGATCTGTTTGTCATCGTGATGGTAGCAGTGATTTCTTGGATGCATACAGAAGTCAACACGTAACTGAACTGTATATTTTAAATACATGTAGTTTATTGCATGTCACTTATAGTTTAATAAAGTTGTAAGGGAAAGAAAAATAAACTTTCCCACGTTTAACTCACTAACGTGGTTTAAATAGGCGTTAACTATCTGCTCTAAGGTTAACACTTCCTGACAGTTTAAGTTGATCATTCCTTTAGCATTAGTGATATTTAAATATTTTTAGACATTAAATGTTATGTACAGGCTTACACTAGCACAGCCATTGAAGGTCCAACGTTTCATGAGTGATACTGTGAAATGAAGCAAGATTAATGATTTATTAAGTCAAAACTTTCCCCACCCACCATTATGAAGAGCACAGTGTAATATCATGCTTTGTACTCGGGTTGGAAACTGCCTTCCACATTTATTAGTTTCTCAGGTATTTTTGTGGTCAAGTACTGTTTGTTCATTTCATACATAATGTGAAAGAAAAGTAGTCACAAGAGAGAACTGACCGCTAAAAGGGTTCATGTTTTAGTTGCAAAGTTGAGATTCATGTACATATTCAAGCAACATCAAAGGAAGCCTGTCAGCGAGGTTGAGGTTGACATTTGTTTCCCATAATACTTACCTTTTTCAGGTATCGATTTCAAGATCCAAATGTCTTCTGCGGAAAACAATGGCACTTGCTAATGTTGCAGGGCCTTTACGTTAATCTTTCATTTGTATATGATTTATCATGAGGCACCTGCCTTTATTTTAGTAATTATATGCAGTTATTAAAAGAGAATTTAATTCTACATTTATTCTCCTTTTTCACATTTTTCCCAAGGCCCAATTTGAAAATCGATAATGCTGTTGCTGGCCTAGTCACCCTCCCTTGAAATGATAGCAGTAACATTCAGTAATATTAGCATTTTTTCTAGACATTACCTCTCCAGCTGTGAAGATTTTTTTCCCTAGATGATTCATGCGATGCTTAGAAACTGAAGGCACTTGCTGGAGAAGCACTTTTCTTTTCTACTGCCCTTACTTTGAGTGGCTTTCCAGTGGCCATTTTTCATGGTGCACATCTTTAACATATTTCCCTTCCTTCCTTCTTATGTCATCCCTGAATGTTACAGCTCTGGATCATCAGGGCCAGAGGAGGCATGAGCCGCCGTGGTGTGTCTGTCGCTGGCTCCCAGGCCAGCTGGTGGAGGAGAAAGTGTGTGTGTTTACATCCTGTCATCACCCAGAGCCCTCTGTGGCACCAATGAAGGCTGCTTGCCCTGTGCAACTGGGAAGATTGCAGTGGGGCAGATTCCTGGGCTGCCTGCTTCTCCTGGAGATGTGTGTGTGTGTGCCCGCATGTGTGTGTGTGTGCCTGTCTCTGTGCCAACTGCAGGCAGATTGTGAAGTCGGAAGTTTGCTTGTTGTGCCCGGACCCTTGTTTTTGAAATAATTTCCCTGTCCTCAATCCAGAGCCCATTTTTACTTCTTTTTCATACTCGGTTGTTGTGCTCTGTTCTCCTTATGAAAACCTGTTTTTAGGGGATATTTTTTCTATCATCAGTTCCATTTCATGTGAATTTAAGTCAACTTCCCCATGAGGTATTTGAGTTTCCCACTTGCCCTCTTGAGTGTGCTGCCCCACACGTAAGGGCTTCGGGCTTCGGGGAGCCAGTGGAGAGGAGGAGGCCTGGGGAAGGGACTGACTGCTGGGTTCCTCCAAAATCCTGCTGTGGGTCAGTGGATTTCCAGCTGTTTTCAGTCACATCCCTTTCTGCTGAAGCTCTGGTAAACTTGGTTTTTAAAAATGCAGCTGACTGACTGAGACAGTAACGAACAGTTGGGAGGCCCACTTATTCACGTCCCCCCACCACCACCCTGGGGCTGCCCAGATGCCCTTCTGGGCCTCCCAGAGTTCCTGGGTGGCAGTTGAAAAAGCAACTCTGCACTTCTGGCTTCTGCCTAGTACGTAAAAACCTGATCCCAGAAGTATTGTAATAGCCCAAATTGAAACTTTTCTTGAACCCATCGCAGACCTGAGGTTGCAGGGCTGCCCTAAAATCCAAGGGCAGACAGACACCTGCAAGGAGAGACTGGATGCAGGCCTTGGCTTATTTGTTGCAACTTGGGAGGGAGGAAGGCAGGCCTGCCATAAAAGCAGATAATCTGAATTCAGCTAAAATTGTTGAAGGATCCTTAAAGGCTAAGGGAGATAGCAGGAGAGAACAGGACCCATGTGGGTGGCAGATATGAGAGGAGTGTGCACTCCGTTGGAGGCTCTCTCCACAGGCTTCCCTGGGGGCTCCTAAGGAAGACTGATGGCTGGGCAGGTGACCTGGTAAAGTCTCCCCAGTGGTGCAGGCGTGGGTGCGGGGAGGAAATGGTCTTGGGCCCAAACTGGAGGAGGGGCAGAACCACTGAGAAAGCCTACGTCTGAGACAGAGGGACGCAAGGCTTTCCTAAGATTCAGGCTGGATAGGACCACAGAGAACACCCACCTTACCAAACACACATCTGCTAAGCTTAAATTCTCGTGTTCTACTCACATAGTGTTCCAGGTATTTATTGCAGTTATAGCAAGCCACCTTAGAATTTAATGGCCTAACACAGAGGCATTTTATTATCTCTCTCAGAACTCTGCAACCCTGGCAAGTGGAGCAGTTGTTCTGCTCTGTGTGGTGTCTGCTGGTGCTGGAATGGCCTTAACCACTTCTCCATTTGTAAACTGGCACCTCAGTGGGGTTGGCTGGAATGGCCTCAGGCTGATTTGACATGCTCTTGTCCCTGCCCCTGCCTTCAGCTTTCTTGGTTGCTCTTTTCAAGAGCAAAATGCAGAAGCTGCTCAGCCTCTTAAAGGCTAGACTGGAGATGGGTCCGCATTACTTCCAGTGCTTTCTGGTCAAGGCAGGTAGGGGGCCAGCCTAGACCAGAGGAAAGAGATTCCATCTCTCTCTGTCTTTTTAATCCTTACCTGAGGTTTTATTTATTGATGAGAGAGAGAGAGAGAGAGAGAGAGAGATCAATTGGTTGCCTCCTGTACATGCTGCAACTGGGAATTGAATCCACAACCTGAGTATGCGCCCTGATGGGATCGAACCCACAACCTTTTGGTGTATGGGAGTACACCAAAGTACACCCGAGCATAACTTTTGACTCTCTGAAACCTTAGCTGCTGATAGCCTACTGTTGACCAGAAGCCTTACGGATAATACAAACAGTTGATTAACACATCCGTATTTTGTATATGTATTATATACTATATTCTTACAGTAAAGTGAACTAGAGGAAATAAACGGTATTAAGAAAATCATAAGAGAAAATACATTTACAGTATTGTGTGTATTTATTGAAAAACTCCATGTGTAAGTAGACCCGCTTCATTCAAATTCAAATCCTTGTTGTTCAGGGGTCAGCTGTGACACGGAGGGAAAACCGATGGCTGCCAACACTGTGGCTTATCCGTCACACCAGAGTGGCCGAGCTTTCTCCTCCTGCCTCCTCTGTCTTTGGCTTTCTTGTTCCTCCTATTTTTAAAATTGAAATATTTTAATGTTGTTCTACTTGTTTCCTTCTTTTTATTAATTTTTTTCCAAATCTTCAGTCATTAAAATATACCCCAGTCATTAAAGCCCAAGCATAACTTCACTCTCTTCTTGAAAACCCGATCCTGCAATTTATTATACAGATCAGGACAGTTTGAGAGAGGGAGAGGCTGCTGCAAGCACAATCGTCATGAACTGGGGGCGTTCCTGGCAGACTGGGGCCTGTACCGCTCATTCACAAACTTCTTCTTGATGTTTCTATTCCTGGATGGTCTTCCCCTTCTGTTGAATTTGTTTGTATCTAAAATGGAACACATTTCATTCTTCCTGATATTTTGAGTGCCAATAGTTGTCAGTCCTCTCTTAAACTAATTCTTAGGAAGAAGATTCACTGTCTTACTCACTTGCCTTCCCAGAGCACTGGGCATGGGGCTGTGCATACAGTAAGTCCTCCATTGTGAATGGAAGAGGCGAGAGTGGAAGACAGAAAAATAGCAACACTGATGTTCTTAGGTCAGTAAAATCATCCTATGGAATTGAGTAACCACCATCGGGTCTAAGTTCTAGTACTTCTATCCCTTTCACTAACCTTTCCCATGACCCTGAACAAGTGATTCAATACCTAGGTATCTAAATTCCTTCATCTCAAAAATGGGGGAAAGTATACCTGTGCTAAAGGCCAAAGAAATGATGTAAGCAAATCACTTTGAACTATTATATGTGAAAGGGTCTCCACAGATACAAGGCAATATTATTATACCAATTTCTTTGTTTGTTTCCAGTTGAGTGGCCCACAGTTGTCTTTTTCAGTGGAAGTTCAGACGTGAATTCCTTCCCCCCAAATTCTTAACTCTGTTTAAAACAAGATGAAGGGGACAGCTGGTCAGGAATAATCAGATACAAGTCTTAGCCTGGCCATTCCCATCTACTGTGAAGCATGCAAGCGAACCATTTAACTTCATTGAGTCTGTTTCTGTTTTGTTAAAATGGAATAACACTACTCCGTCCAAGGGGATAGTGTGAGGCTCAGATTAAATGCATGTGAAAATCCTTCTGAAATAAGTACAAAGGGTCATGATACTAGTGAGTATTTCAGATTACCCCTCTGTACTTTGGCTTCCTGCCTTATGCTTGGTTATCTGTCTGTCATTCTATGTACCTACCTACATACCTATCCTTGCGTGTGTATATATGAATTTGGAGTTATCATATATTTGGAATTGTTTAGTGCTTCAATTTTTCAAGTGTTTGTAATTTGTTCTGTCTTCTTTAGAGAAAGGAACCATTTTTACCTAATTTCTTACATTTGCACAAACATGAACTATGAAGCAAAGTGATGTTTTCTCTTTCAAGAGATATCATGTGCATCTTAAACAAATATATAGGCAATTAAAATTGTGATTCATCTAGGTAGGAAGGACCTTAGACTCTTCTCCTCCCTCTCATAACCCAGAGTTACATGATTACAAGTTTAAGTGAGATGTTACTGCCCCCTTAAATCCTTACTTGAGCCTCCTGAGAGGTCCTCAGAAGTGAACAGACTGGGATTCTGGGTGTGTAGGACTCATTGTTCTCAACCATCAGGGTCCTCTCCACCTCACACTCTAACCTAATGCTGCTTTGTTGTTGCCTCTCTCGTGTGGGGGTGATGTTGTTTCTAAGTACCTGCCCCCAACAACATTTTGTTATTTTATGCCAACTTCCTTTGTCAGCTGCTAAGAATCCCCCTGCAGCATGTACCCCTCCTTCTATGGGAATTGAAGGGAAATTGTTCTCTCACCATCACAATAAGGTTGCAGCCCTTAAGCCAGATTCTTTATACTCAATATCCATGGAGGATTATTTGTTTCTTTCCTTGAAAGACTTTTGTGTTTGATGCTCTAGTCAAGCCCTTCATTCTCTCTCCTTCCTCACTCCTTCAATTTCAGAAGCCTAGCATGGGGTTCCTGTCAGAAGTCTTTTTAAAGAGGTTCTTGAAAGCTCTGAGGACTTCCTGAATTATAAGAATTCAACAGGCATATGTTGTAATGAAGATGCCAGTCTGTGTGCTGTAGGCAGGATTTATTTTAGCGCATCTCTGACGCTTTTTATTTTATTCTGCTCAGAGTGAGAGAACCCCTCTCGGGGACAGTGAAGTATACCCTGGCACATTTCTCCTGAGCAGGTGTTTATATTTCAGGATGAAAGAGCCCCCCAAGCTTGCTGAGAATTTATCTAGTGCAGATCCACATTTCTCAAGTCCCTTCTAAAGTCATTAGGGTTGATTTGATCTCTGGAATGATACGCATCTTAAAGTGCTGAAGAATATCAGGTTACACATTTCTTGGTCAGTGTAGAACTCTACTTAGACTTAATTACTAATGTGCATATGTGCTTCTTTTCATAGCCCTTTCTCTCTTCTGGATAGTAAGGACCTGTATCTTACAAAAAACCATCCGCCTTAGAAGGTGCTACTTTAGTTATGTAATTGAAATTCTGTTATTCACCATTCTTAAGTAATCACTAAGAGAGGCAAGGTTTTACTTTTTTCACTTATTTAATTATTTCACACTTAAACATGTTGAGCATTTTGACATCACTAGCCATTAGAGAGATGTAAATTGAAACCACAACTAGATACCACTGCACACCTATCAGATTGGCCATCACAAACAAATCAACAAACAGGTGTTAGAGAGGTTGTGGAGAAAAGAAAGCCCTCTGCACTGTTGGTGGAAATGCAGACTGGTGCAGCCACTGTGGAAAACAGTATGGAATTTCCTCAAAAAACTAAAAATGGAACTGCTTTTTGAGCCAGTGATTCCACTGCTGGGATTATACCCTAAGAACCCCAAATCACCAATTCAAAAGAACCTATGCACCCCAAAGTTCATGACAGCATTATTTACAATAGGCAAGTGCTGGAAACAGCCTCAGTGCCCGTTAGTAAATGAGTGGCTCAAAAAACTATGGTACATTTACACAATGGAATTCTATGCAGCAGAAAGAAAGAAGGAGCTCCTAACCTTTGCAACAGCATGGATGGATCTGGAGAGCATTATGTTAAGTGAAATAAACCAGGTGGCAAAAAACAAATATCATATGATCTTACCTATAAGTGGAAGCTAAACAAACAAACAAGCCAAATAGAATCAAAGACGTTGAAATAAAGAGCAAACTGACAGTGACCAGAGGGGAGTGGGGAATGGCCGTAATGGGGGAAAGAAGGGTCAGATCAAGAAACACCATAAAGGACCCAAGGACAAGGACACCTGGCTGGGGACTGACCATGGGAGGCAGGGGGTGGGTGGAGTGGATGGGGCAGGGGAGAGCAACGGGTGGGGGGGTAGAATTGGGACAACTGTAATTGAAAACTAAAAAAAAAAGTTAGGCATTTTGTAAGAAAACTTTCCTAGAATATAGTAAATACTTCTCAACACCGTAAATCAAAACACTAAATATAATTTGATTTTTTTTATCACTCCGACTCATTAATTACTGACTACAGCTTTTCCCAAATTGGTGTCAGCAGAAGAGTTACCCACAGCATATTAATAGAAAAACAATGTTCTGTGATCAAATAAATTGGGTAAATACTGGGTAAACAAAATTAATTTTTTCTTCAGGATCACTCAGAGCCTTTACTGTGTTCATGTGTATTTTAAGTCTCCAAGGGGAGTCGTAGACTGAAGCTTTTCTCAAATACAATGGGCCAGAAACCCCTCTTTGTGTTGCATTAGTTATAGTTTAAAGAAAACCTTTAGAGCGTTTGGGGAAAATGCTGCTTCAGTGTGACAGTCTCTAGGGCTATCAGTATATATGGGATGGTTTGCTTGGACATCACAGGACCCCAGACTGCTGCTGAATTTTATGTCTGCTTTGAAAATATATTTTCTGTGCATTCTTTTTTCTTCCTTTTTTTTTATTGTTGTTCAATTACCGTTGTCCCCATTATCTCCCCATTACTCTCCTACAGCCTGCTGACCCCCACCTCCCGCATTCAGTCCTCCCCCGCCCCCTTTGTCTTTGTCCATGGGTCCTTCATAGATGTTTTCACATGTCACTGTGAGTGCTCTGGCCTTTTCTAACTGCCCAGTACCCTCCTTTTCACCCACATGAGTTATGATTTGGGTGCCCATATACTTGGCCATTCAAACCAAATAACCTTTGGAAGTGAAAGCAAACTCTGTTAATTGTTATACTGGAACAATAGCTGTAAATTATGACTCTCCAGGGAAAACCAAGATTTTTATGGCTAATACAGAATCCAATACAAACTAACTTAATTAAACAATGCAAGGATTTTATATTGGCTCAACTAACTGAAAATCTGTGTAAGTTGGCTTCTTTGGTGGCTTGATCAGAGAACTGACTTAATTTACCTGGCTCCACATGTAAGGTTTATCCTTGGGCTGCTCTGTGTCATGGTGAAAAATAATCGCAGGAATTTTAGGTTTTCCATCTTGCATAGTTTGCTATCAGAAGAGCATCTTTACCCATATTGTTAGTAGAAATCCGGAGCTTTGCGCTGACTGGACAAACTCCTGAACCAATGCCCAAGGAATTCTAAGTGCTTGTTGGTTTGGATGTGATGCAGCAATGACTATGCAGAGAATGTGGGATGATTCTGATGTTACCATGGTTATCAAAGAATATCCCTGGGGGTGGGACTCAGTCCCACCCGGAATGAGTGGCTGTGACACACTGGGGGGATAATTGTGCTGTCTACTACGTATCTGTTTGTGGTTGGTTCCCCAGCTCTGTAAGGATTCGGCAACCAAATATCTAGGTTTATTAGAACTTGCTGTGAAATAATAAAAAAGGTCTCAGAAAGCCCTCCTGTGATGAATGTGCATGAATATTAGATTTATCACATCTCTTTGGGTTGTTCAGAGGCATTTTTTGCTTCCTTCATAATTTTCAGTTGTGTTCTAGTAGATGAGGCCAGATAACTGAGCAGTAGATAGATGGAGTAATTAAAAAGGATTTGGTCAATAAATTACTGAGAAAATATTAAGAAACACATACCCCAATCAGATTGTTTTGACCATTTTATTACACAAGTAATACATGTCATTAAACATGTAGAAAAGATAGATGACCAATTTGAAGATCATTAAGAACATTTATAATCCCATTGCTCTGACTTAAACATCAGATTAGCTTTTGACCTCCTTCTGAACTAAAAATTGCCATTTTTGTGTAAGCATTTGCATATGGAAGCGGAAAATCTACTCTCTCTTTGAAAACCAGAAAAAAACAATACTTATTCTGTGCTGTATTTTCTTTCCCCAACAAATGTTACCCAAATTATGTGATGTAATAATTTATGATATTACTTAATACTTTAGCTACCTATTTTCCCTCCTAGGAAATATAGATTGAAAAATAATAGGTTTTCTCACAAAGGCGAAAATGTTTCTTAGACATAAATTATTTTGTGTATACCAAGCTGTTATATTTATTCAGCATATTTCAATGGAAAATTGTGTTAAAAATGATTATGGAAGACACACATTTCTTCATCATTCCATCAGAGCCCCATAATGATTGTGGTACACGCTGCTTTTTGAGAGGCTAATCTTTCAGTCCTAAGTATCAGGACATGTTAGGAATTGCATGTCTACATTTGGGGGTCTGGGTGTGATCCTGGGAAGGGGCTGTGTGGCTGGGGAGGTTGTGGCATGTGAGGGAAGAGCGCAGTCACAGTCTGTCAGGCTCCTGGCCCTGCACCTACCCCTTCACCTTAGCATCTCTGACTCTCAGTGTCCTGTCTGCATAATGAGCATAATGTCATTTAAACTTGAAGGGTTGTTTTAAGAATTAATTCTTAATTCTTATTCAAGGATTAAATAAGTCATGGCACATAAAGTTCTTTTTATAAGGTAAGGACTTAGTAAGTAGATTATTGCTCATAATGGGAAAGGTCCCAGGTGATGGAGAAACTTCAAGGTGGAAGGTATCTTGAAGGTCTCCTCGTCCACCTTCTAACCCACCAATACAAAAGTCTGCCTTGGCACACTGGAGGACTGGTCTTCAGGCTCTCATTAAGTAACTCAGGGACCCCACTGCCTCAGGGGGTAACCTACCTATGTTTTTGGTCAGCTGTAGAACTATCAGTTCCTACTGATAACAATGTATATTTTGTTTGTAGTTTAGAGAACATTTTTCACATCTATTATTTTAGCTAAACTATATGGTAATTCTGTAAAGTTGGCAGAACATGTAGGAAGTTTTTCCTTACATTGAACTCAAATCTGCTTCCCTATAACTTGTGCTCATTGATCTGAGAGCTACATGGAGCACATTTTATCATGACAGTCTTCCAGGTTGTGTCCACTCAATGCCTGCTGTGCAACTACTGTATGCCAGGCACTTACTGGGTAACAGAGACACAGTGGTGAGCATGAAACAGTCTGGTCCCTTCTTCCCTGGAAGTGACACTCTACAGCAGGGGTCTGCAAATGAGGGCTTTTAGTTCAAATCTAGCCCACTGCCTGTTTTTGTGAATAAAGTTTTATTAGAACACAGCCATATCGTTTTTTTGCATATTGTCTTCGGCTGCTTTTGTGGACCAATGGCAAATGATGGGTGCACAGAGACCCCGTGGCCTGTAAAGCCCAGAATATTTATTTTCTGACTATTTTCAGAAAAAATGTTGTCGACCCCTAGCCTGGTGGATGAGGTTGATATTCAATTCTTGAATACATCAATGAATATGTCATTTCAAATTTCCATAGTGCCAGGTGCTATGAAGGAGATAACAGGAAGAACCAAATTTAGGTTGAGCGGTAAGTAAGGTCTCCCTGAGAAAGTGACATGTAAGCTGGTCCCTGAAGAATGAGAGAGGGAAAGGGAGGGTGGGGGGGGGGGGCGGGAGAGAGAATTCTGAAGGTGTGAGGAGTAAATAAGGCAGAGGGACAGAAGGAAAAGAACTTGGCATATTTAAAGAACTAGAAGATGGACGGGGTGGCTGGAGCTGAGTGAGGAGGGAAGGTAAGTGGTTTGAGCTTCAGCTAGAGAGGCGGGCAGGGGCAGGATCTGGCAGGGCATCCTTTAAAATACTGTTCTTTCGATAAGGGAACTGAGATATTACTGATGGTTTTCAGTAGATCTGTGTATCTAAACAATTACTTGGAGACAGAGAGAAGCAATTGAGTTGGCTACAGTTGATCTTTGAATAACATGAGTTAGGGTGCCAACCCATGCATAATTTTGTACAGTTGAAAACCCATGTATAATTTTTCACTCCTTCAAAACTTAACTACTAACAGCCTACTGTTGATCAGGAGACTCAGGGATAACATAAACAGTTGATTTACACATATGTTGTATGTTGTTATACATTTATTATATACTGCATTTAAAAAATTATTTGTACCCTGACTGGGGACTGACCCCCAACCCAGGCAGGCACCCTGACTGGGAATTGAGCCAGCGACCTTTCACTTTGCAGCATGATGCCTAACCAACTGAGCCATGCCCGCTAAGGCTATATACTGTATTTGTAAAATAAAGTAAAAGGAAATGTTTTTAAGAAAGTCATAAGGAAAAGGAAATACATTTACAGTACTTCAGTGTGTTTGTCCATACTGTGAATACACCTCATCTGTTCACAAGACGAGCCTTCTGGTGGTGCCCATGTGAACTGATAACAAAGCAGCGCTAGGATTGCTTTGTGGTAGCCTAGTGTAACAGATACGATTGCTTCACAATAGCTTAACCTATATACTAATGAATGAGTCATTATAACATTTTTATGGCATATAGTATTACAGTCATATCCATAGTACACTACTGGAAACATTGTTACATTTTTTAAAAAACTGCTTACCTGTGATGATCAGCTAATACTTTCTCCAATTACGAGAGAGAGAGAGAAGCATGCTGTACAGTAATATAATTGTCTGAAAGCAAAGGTATAATACAGTATAAAAAACTAACATTATCAACTTTACATTAAATATCACTCACCTTATGCCTGTGGAAGTACAGGCGATCTTCTTCCATACAAGCCTTGCACGTGACGTTCTACACAATGAACACTTAGGCAGTGATGATGTTAATGATACAAAAAGTCTCACAGAGTTTTTGCCATACATTTACTAGATTTTCACACAAAGACACACACATACACAACAGATAAGTTTGTTAACTGTATGGTGTGGTGATTGTTTGCTATTCATTAAGTCGAAATGGATCCTGATGAAGGCTTTGCTCTCATCATCTTCCTGTAGGCTGAGGAGGAGGAGGTACAGGAGGGTTGGTCTTGGTGTCTCAGGGTAATGAGGCGGAAGACGTGGAGGAAGTGGAAGGGGGGCAGAAGAAGCAGAAACATGGTGTAACTGCAGAAATACATCATGATTTGTGTGACTGTCTTGCCTCTTTATTTTTGTAAAAATATTTCTATACAGTACCAACCCTTCTTCCTTTGTTTGCTATAGTTTCAGTGCCTGTATCATAGAAGGGTCCATGTCTGAAAGGAAGTCAAAAGCCATCTTGAATATTGGGAACTCTTCTCCCAGGCTGTCTGATGCCAGTTTGTTTCTGGCCCTGCTCCTGTTAGACCTGCTTCATTATTGCCTGGCGTGGGTTGAAAGCACTGGTCTCCAACAAGTTGTCTTCTGTTAATCCCTCTGGTGTGGTGTCTGTTAGCTCTTGAATTTCTTTAAGATCCATATCTTAAAACCCTTCACCTCCCCCCTTCCCTATATGCCATATTCAGATTCTCTTTCATGATTGCCTTGATTGGCTCTGTTGTAAATCCTTTGAAGTCATGCACAACATCTGGTCATAGTTTTTTTTCAGTGGGAATTTGGCTTTTGTGGCTTTATCTATAATGACATTGGCAACTTCAGTGGTGTGATTCTCCCAGACTTTCACATTGTTCTCTCTGTTGGGGTTCTCTTCCATAACATTTATAATCCTTTTCATAGAGTACCATGTCTAATGAACCTTAAATGTCCTGATGACTCCTGAACTAGAGGCTGAATTGAGGACTTTCTGTTTGGGGCAAGGAGACCTTTTTGATGCCTTTGCTGTTGAACTCATGGGGTTCTGGCTGACCAGGGGCACTGTCCACATGAACTTTAAAAGGCAGTCTTTTACTGGCAAGGTACTGGGTTGGCCAAAAAGTCCATATGGTTTTTTCCATAAAATAAAAGGCACATTTTTCATTTCCACCAATAAGTTTATTGATTTGGATATTTTGAGTTAATCTGGTGTGGACAGATTATCTCCTGCATGCTGTAACGTTGATTCTTCTCAGTTAATGTCTCGATTTGATCACTGTCAACCTTAACTGGTCTACCCAACTGTGGAGCATCCTCCAGCGAGAAATCTCCAGCATGAAGCTTAGCAAACCACTTTTGACACATATAATCATTTACAGCATCTTCTGCATACACTGCACAAATCTCTTTTTATGTGTTTCAGTTGTGTTTTTACTTTTCTTGAAATAATAAAGCATAATATGTGGAAATGATGCTTATTTTCTTCCATCTTCAATATTAAAATGGCTACATAACAATTTACCAATTTTGGTAAGTGTTTTTTAATGCATGCTGATATGACAGCTGTCACAATACAATCTAACCAAATTGCTTCTAATGAAGTTAAAGACAATTAAGCATTACTAGAGCCATCTTATGGAGAAAAACCAAAAGAACTTTCTGGGCAGCCCAGTAATTCCCGGCTTCAGGGACAAAGTGTTGATGGAACCAATCTAGAAAAAGGGCTCTCCTTGTCCAGGCCTTGATGTACAACCAAAAAACTGGAAGCTGGTGTTTCACTTTTCTCTTCAAGATGTGGGGGTTGGCACCTTTATAAGAGCAGTTTTGATCATATATCCGAGTGCATTTGCACAAAGCAGTGGAGTTTGTGTGTCCCTTCCAGCCTTGAATTGAGGTGCTCACTGCTCTGCCTTACTTATGTATGTCTGATGTGGCATTTTTTTTGTCCAAAATAGGTTATTTTTGTCTGCAGTAAAAACTTATTCAGGCAGATATCTTCTCTGTGATTTTCTTAATCGTGCTTGGGAACTCATCTGCTGCCTATTGATTGGGAGGAACTGTTTCTCCTGTTATCTGGAAATTTTTTAAAAGCTAAGCCTCCTTTTAAAATTATGAAACCATCTTTTGCTGGCATTAATTTTTCAGCATTAGATCCTTCACATTTATTTTGCTTTAAGTTGCCATGTAATGACTTCACTTCTTCTCGAATCATATTAGAGTTTATTGCTATGCCTTTCTCATGGCAGTCCTGCATCCGCATAAAAGCTGCATTTTCCATATGAGATAAAAAATGTATTTTGCAAAAAGTGCAAGTTTTTCATGCCTGTTGGCATAACTGCAGTGATGGCTTCATGAATTTGTTTTCTTTTTTTAACCATGGTCCTTGGGCTGGATTCATTTGTTCTGAAATGGTGGGCAACCAGAGCTGCAGCTCTCAATTCACAGGACGTATCAAGCAATTCAGCTTTTTCTTATAATGTCATGACTTTTCTCTGCTTCTTGGGAGCACTTTCACCATCACTGGTGGCACTTGACATGGGTCCCCTGATGTCATTCAGGATTTACAGTATTGCACAAAACAATAAAAAATACATGAGAACTGCAGATATGTACTGCTCACGTGATGATTAGCATTACGTAGCATTTCAAGAGGATGCTTGCAACACTTGAGCTCACTGCAGTAGCAGTGAGTGGCTGTGAAGTGGCTGTGAAATTATTACGGCAGTGCAGTATGTGTTACTACAGTTGACTTTATGTAGTTACGATTTAAGACTATATCTTTACATGTGTTTACATTTCTCTTGACTGCAAATGGCACCATGTATGGTCTGTGTTTGTAAGTCTTAATAAATTTCAACTTTTTATAATTTGTGTATGTTTTATGGTAGTAAATGAAAAAATAGACTAGCATCTACATATATTTTATGCATTCATGACAAACCAAACTTATTCATAATTGTAAATATTGTGCATCGGTGAGTTGTTTTCAAATTCTGACAGATCTCTAAAAATCTTTTCATTGTAGTCATTGAAAAAATCTGCATATAAATGGACCCCCTTGATTCAAATTTCTGTTGTTCAAGGCTCAACTGTATTTGATAGACCAGTTGCTTTGACGGGTGAGTAAAGGTGAATAAGGAATCTTGGATGACTCCCAGCTATTATTTAAGCAACTGGATGAAGTTGCCTTTTAGGAGATAGGGAACCTTGAAGGAGAGGCACAGGTAGTGAGAGATGATCATGATCTGAGTTTTGGAGATGTTTAGCATGAGATGTCAGTGAGATCTAAGTAGAAATGTCAAGAAGACAGTTGGATGTGCAAATGTGGAGCTTAAAGGAAAGATATAGGTGGTAGTTATAATTCAGACGTCGTTGGCATTTATGGTTCTTTGAAACCATGCTGGTGGGTGAGATTGCCTGGGGGATGGGTACATTTGTAGTTTGGGTGGAGGACAAGAGGGAGCTGCCAAACGAGACTCGGCTGAATAATCACGAGAGTAGGAAGGAACATGGGAGAATTGGTTTCCTTATGCTCAGCGGAGAGAACGTTTTAAGGAGGTGGCCTGGTTTCGTATGTCCTGCGCTGCTGCTGATGGAAGGCAAAGACTGAGGCCTGTTGGGTTGGGAACTTGAAGCACAGTAGTAACCACAGCAAGAACAGATTCAGCCAAATGGTGAGGGCAGGAGCCAGATTAGGGTGGGTTGGGAGGTATATGAGCAGGAAGCGAGGATATAGAGACTTTCCCCCCAGATACTGGTTGCAAAGAATAGGACATAGAAGGTAGCAGCTAGAGAAGGAAAGGAGATCTACAGAGGTTTTCTTTGTCTTTAAGATGTTTGGGTTGACACAGGAAGGAAAGAGTAGGGTGGGAGAAGTGATGAGGCAGCAGAGTTAAAGGATAATAGACGAAGCCTCTGGTATTACTCAGTGGGGGGGCCCTGAGCTTTCATAGGAGAAAGGACACTTCCTCCACTGTAACTGGAAGGAGAGCAGACAAGTGATTGCAGTTGCAGGTAGGTTTGCCCATATACTCACCAGATGTTGAGGGAAGGTCTGTGGCCATGGGTGCCTTCTGTTTTTTCTGTGAAATATGAAACAAGGTCACTTGCTAAAAGTGGGAGGTGGCAGATATCAGGAAGGAAATAAGAAAATGGAGTAATATATATGACATAGTTGTTTGCTGAGAGAAGGATAGCATGCTAATCAGAGAAAGAAGGGGTTGCTAGTGGGTTGAGGGTGATGATTGTAACTTTATTATAAACTAATCTCTGGTTTTGTAATTTTTTTCAAGAGAGCTCAGATACTTGAATTCATGGACCTAAAAGCAAATGTGTGGGTTAGGCAGAGGATGAGATGGAGGGGCAAAGGACAAGACATTTTATGGTGTCTCAAAGAGAGTTACTGGCTAAGGGTGATAACGACTGCATGAGTGGACTTACAGACAGGGATAAAGGAGTCAGTGGATTGAAAATGCCTCTGAGACACACACACACGCAATATAACATACATTATACACACACTGTGGCATGAGCTAGCAACCTGGAAGAGTAGACTGTGGGTGGAGAAGGAGATATTTGGATCAGTGGCTTTGGTTTTAGTGATGATGAGGGCCAACATGTGACAGCAGAGTGGGTAACTGTGCTCAGGGGATGGTTACCAAAGGTGAAGAGGTCGAGGAATTGTGACACCAGTGTGTAGGCTCGCATAGGATGATAGAAGGATCTGTGGTAAGAAAAGACTAAAAAGAGTCCTTACATTTTTAGTGAATAAGGAGAATTGATACAAAAATGAGACGGGAAAGTGAGTGTGCACCTTAGCAGAACAGAACAGTGGTCTGGAGGAAGCCTTGGGAGATCAGACTCTCCCTGTGCAGGCCCTGAAGTACACAGGTGTCAGAGACTAGACAGCCGTAGCAGACCTGAATCCTCTTGGGTAGCCAGGTATCAGTTAAGGTAAGGACAGGGAGGAAGGCAAGACAGTGAAAATCACTGTTCAGAAATGAGGCTGAACCTATGGGGGATTTGGTGAACTCCGGGGTTCCGAAGGCCACATTTGAGGGCATTGGAGGGGGGAATAAGTGGTTACTGGTGGAGCAGAGAACATCAGTTCAGCAGCTGGAGAGACTATAGCTGTGGTAGCCTGTAGCATGAGTGACCCCAGGGAACCATGTCTCTTTGTGTCGTATTCTTCCCTTGAATTTGGTCTGAATCTATGACTTGCTTTAATCAATAGAACATGCCAATAGTGAAGGGGTGGCAGTTCTAGGACTAAGCTTTTAGTCTCTTACAAGCCCTTATTAGCCATTAAAGAGTTCTGGCTACCTGGCTGGAGAGACTGCATGGAGAGGCCATGTGAAGAGGGAGAACCCCTAACACTACATAGAGAGAGAGAGAGAGAGAGAGAGAGAGAGAGAGAGAGAGAGAGAGAGAGAGAGAGAGAGAGAGCGAGCGTGCGCACCCAGGTCATCTTAGCTGAGCCCAGCCCCCAGTCTGCCAGCTGAATGCGACCGTCAGTGACCACCACCAAGGTCAACAGAAGAACTGTCCAGCTAAGCTTAGCCTAGATTGCACAATTGTGAGACAGGAAAGATAGCTTTAGTCCCTAAGTTCTGGGGTGGTTTGTTAGCAGCAACAGAGAACTTAAGTGACATTGGAGAACAGAAGCCTGTACTTAGAAGGTAGCCAAGGAAAGCAGTGAGGGTCAGGCATCCTGGTGGATATAGTTTTGATGTTTCCCTAAAAGTGGGTGGTCCCTGGGACATACCATAATTCCGCTGTGGCCTGGACCAAAGGCAGAGGAGTTGTGGTGTGTGTGTGTGGGGGGGGGGGTGGAGTGGGTGGTGGTTCTGACTGCCCCATTCCTGCCCTCAGCTCTTGTTAGTGGCTCCTTGGGTCAGCTGCAGTGGGGATGTGAACACACTGCCACTGGCCTGTTCTTACAAAGGTTTTCCTTCCAAATAAAATCTTAATTTCCTTCCATCCTTTCTCATACTTACTTTTTAAACTCCTTAACGTTCTTGTCACCTTCCCTACATACATTCCAGCTTCTCAATGCCTTTCTGGAATGTGGCACCCAGCACTAAACTCATTAATTCCTGGTCTGGTCATAGCAGTTTGTAGAAAAGAACTATTGCATTTTCTTGCTTTAGGCACTTTTCTCTTTTAATGTCATTTCAGATTTTTAGTTTTTTTTTGGTGGGGGGCAGTTATAACACTTTTGACTCATATTTATAGCTTGGAATGTAGCAACTAATATAGCAATTACATATAATATAAAATATATTAATATAGCAATATATTGCTATATTAATATAGCAATATTAATATAGCAATATATGCAATATAATATTGCTATATTATATAGCAATATATATGCAACATAATATAAAATATAAAAATATAGCAACTAAAACACCTATATCTTCTTTTTCTTTTCTTTTTAGACACAAATTTCCATTAAGTCAAATCCTATACTTGTGAAGTCAGTATTTTGAACTTAGAAACGGGGAATTAAACTTAGTCTGCTGTGTTTTGGCTCATTCATCTAATCTGTTTGTCACTGTTTGAATATTTTTTCTTTTATATTACCTGTACTCTTAGCTTCACACTACCCCATAAGTTTGACACACACATTCTCTCTCTCTCTCTGTCTGTCTGAACCAACGGTGAACACTGGAGAATAAGGGTTTGGAAACAGTCCTGTTGCATACCCACAGAAATTGATCTGGGTTGACACCAGACCATTAAGAAGTGTACTGTGAGGAGTGGCTCATCTGCCTAGAAATACCTTTTGTCATACTTGTCCTGCTAGTGAAAAACCAATGTGGAGATGTTATTTGAAAGTCAAAAAAGAAGTGACTATTGCACTACCTGGAGGTATCATGAGAACAGTTAAAATCCTTTCCAAGTGATGAAACTGATATTTGTCTCTAAACTACAGTTTCTTTCATGTGGACTCAACCTTTAGACCAAACTGTTTTTGGAAAGGATGGCCTTTGATTTTCTCTGATTACAGATCTACTGTTTTGCTAGGTGCACGTTCAAAATGTACGACTTTCTCAGCAGCTTTCACTGAATCCTATAATCTGTCCTGTTTGAGGATCGACAAGCTGTAGTCTATTTCAGTAAGATGTTCAGGAGCGATGAAGGGCTTCCACAGCATTGAACAATCCATCTGTGGTCAGTCTCTAATCCACAAGCAGAACCATTTTAGGGTCAGCTGTAATTCAGCATCAATCATAAGCTGTTAATGCTTCTGAAGAATTTATGTCATATAAAGCCATTCTGAGGATGATAGTGGGTAAGAATATATTCTTTGTAGATCAAATTCCAATCCTCAAAAATATCAAACAGTTCTGTCTTCTAGGTGCCTTGACTATTAACTGCACCAAATAAGTTTATTTAGCTTTTTGATGAGCTGTACACATGCCCTTCTGTCAAAGTCAATTGAAAGATAAGCATCTTCCTCCATATTGTAATCAAGGCAGGTGAATGCAGTGGCTAATTACTCTCAAAAAGAAAGCTCAGTAATCTCTTCTGTCAAAATCTTCAGCAATTATATGTACAATACCAAATAAATTACTTTTTTTTCTTGATCCTCAGGGGAAACAATTTATGTCTCATTCAGTCTGAGGACACAAGAGGATGCAGTTTTTAAAAATAGAAATTGTGATTAAAGTAGCCAGCTGGTAGTTCCTGCTCTTAAAATATTTCGAATCAAAGTCATTGCTATTTATTTCATGATACAAAACTCTACTGCCTCAATTGCTTAGGTCCTTGAAACAAATGTAAAATTAATTCTTGAACCACTTTTTCTCCAATGTTTGCAGGTTCTCTTAGAGGCCACTTTTGTATCAAAGTGAAATGAGTTTTTTCTGCAGAAGAGAAGGGGTGAGGTTCTTCAATTTTATAACTGTATGTCATGCACATTTTTGTTAGTGAAAGCATATGGATTTTTTTCTTTGTTAGTGGTTAATAAAGACAATCTTGGCAATTTTGAGAGTCATAGATATTTTTTTACTATTACAAAATAACAGCCTTGTAGTTCCTTGAGCTCTTACTATTTCTTTTTTTTTAAAATAGTTTATTTTATCTTGAAGACAGCGTATTTATGGGTCTTGTTTTCTTATGCATTCAGCTACCCTATGTCTTTTGGTTGGAACATTTAAACCATTTACATTTAAAGTTATTATTGATAGGTACATATTTATTGCTATTTAATTTTTTAACTATTTTCTCTGTTTTTTTTTTCTTTTCTTCTTTTTAAAGCAAGCTCTTCAACATTTCTTGCGATACTGGTTTGGTGTTAACAAACTTCTTTTGCTTTTTCTTGGCTGGGAAGCTCTCTATTTCTCCTTCAATATTAAATGATAGCCTTGCTAGGTAAAATAGCCTTATTTGTAGGTCCTTGCTTTTCATCATTTTGAATATTTCATCCCAATCCCCTCTGGCCTGAAATGTTTCTGTTGAGAAATTGTATGACTATCTTATGGGAGCTCCTTTGTGGGTAACTAATTTCCTGTTGCATCTTTTGAAATTCTCTCCTTGTTTTTAAGCTTTGCCATTTTAATTATGACCTGCCTTAGAGTGGGCCTCTTTGGGTCCATCTTGTTCAGGACTCTGTGCTTTCTGGACTTGTGTGTCTTTTTCCTCCACCAGGTTAGGGAAATTTTCAGTCATTATTTCTTCAAATAGGTTCTTGATCCCTTGCTGTCTGTCTCCTCCTAGTATCCCTATGATGCAGATGTTGTTACACTTCAATTTGCCCTAAAGGTCCCTTAAACTGTCCTCATTTTTAAAAATTCTTTTATTTTTTTGCCTCTCTGATTGGGTGTTTTTTTTGTCCTTGTTGGGTTGTGATTGTTCAAGGTCGGCCAGGTGTTTGGTATTTGGGAAGATGGAAGAAAATTCATGGAGCCATTGGGGTGTCTGGCATGCCTTTATACAAGGGTGGACGAGCCATGCATGCCACAGGCTGTGTGTCCCCCTCCATGTCTCTGTGTCTCTGCATGTCACCTGTCCCCTCTGTGTGGCACCCAGTCTGGCCCTTGCCCCCTAGTGTGGCACCTGTCATGACACCCTACCCCCTTAAATACTAGAACACAGGCAAAGCTGGCAGGCTGCCAACAGATATTATGCAACAGAGCTTCATACTATGCCTGTGAGCCCACTTCATGTTATGGGAACAGTGTATCAGGCCCAGTCTCAAGGTTATGGGGAACTGCTTCCCTTAGTGACTCAGACACTTGGGTGAGGAAGCCAGACTGCCTCCGTTTACCCCATACTTGTATTTCAGCTCACTGATTCAGTCCTCTGCTTCATCTCACCTATGGCTTATTCCATCCAGTGTACTATTTATTTCAGATATTGCATTCTTTATTTCTGACTGGCCCTTTTTATGGTTTTCATGTATTTTTTCATGCTATTGAACATCCTTATAATCACTACTTTGAATTATATATTTGATAGGTTGCTTGCCTCCATTTCATTTACCTCTGCTTCTGGGAAATTCTCTTGTTCTTTTATTTGGGGTCTGTCTCTTTGTCTTCCTGTTTCGGCTGCCTCTTTGTGTTTGTTTCTGTGTATTGGGTAAATCTGCAAAGACTTTGGTTCAGACCTACGTCAGATGCTGCCTGTGACTGGCTCTGGGCAACCTGTTTGGAGCTATCAGTGATCCATAGCATGTGGCTCCCTCTGCTGGGCCTGCGTGCATGTGGAAAGGACCAAGATGTGCACCAGGTTTGGCTTTTGCCAGCATCTGCCTGAGGGAGGGTCAGCTAAAGTCTCAAAGAACAAAGAGATCCACTTCTGCCTGCAGGCTGTCTCTGGCTGCACTCAACAAGGCTTAAGCTCCACAAGGTGGAGCAAGAGAGATTCCTACAGGTGGGGCTCTTGCTTCCTCACAGCTGATGCCTCCTGGAGTAGAGAGTTCTGCTGGAGAAAGATGGCTCCGGCAGTATGGGGAATGACTCACCACAGAGATCCTGGTGGCTTTTCCTTCAGTTCTCTCCCCAGAGCCACCAACCCCAGACTCTCCTTATGCAGCTCTAGTCTGCTTTGACCTCCCTCTACCAGAGCCCAGGGTAAATGAGTGCAAATGGAATTTTGTGCGTTGGTTCTTTACGAGGCTCTCTGTGTCTCTAGTCATCTCTCCCTGGTGGTCAGAAACCCTGCTGCTTTTCACAGCCAGATTTATGTGGGCACCTTTTTCACTTTTGGTGCTCTAGCCTGGGGAGGCCAGCTTGTGGTTTATATTCCACACTTCTCAGGGGAACCTTCCCACCACTGATATATCCTATTTCTCTGAAACTTCAGATGCCACCCATGGGAGCCCAGCCAGCCTTGTTGTATATCCGCATTTCTTACCAGTCATGTTGTGGTGAAGAGGTTTCTTCCATATGTCCTTACTTATCAGGCTTCTCTCCAGCTAGTGTCCAGTTGGTTATTCAGGATGTTTTTTCTATAATTAAGTTATAGTTCTAGTTTGGTCCTGAGAGGAGCTGAATGTACCTTCCACCTACTCCACCACACATCTGGGATCTCCTGAGCTCTTACTATTTCAATGCTAGCATGGCACTTGATGTTTGTTTTATATGTTGTTTGACACAATCCTCTAAGAGCTATGTATTAGCATTTTAGTTTTATAGGCAAGGAAATCGAGGATTAGGGATGTGAAATAACTTGCTCAAGCTCACAAAGCTAGTGCACATGGAGTTCAGAACCCATCCTACCTCCAGAGTCTGGGCTTATAACCACTGCACAGAACTGCTCTCTTATCAGCTCTGATTTGATGTGTCTTTTATTGTATATGAAATCAAATTCTTTTTTGAAAGTCAGCATAATGTAAATAATATATTGAGTGGCCTTCTGTTAATTTGATTCTATAGCTTTATTTTTGGAAATCTAAGGTAAATCTTTATATGCAATATGGTGAATGGACTTGAGACATGCTTATACAAATTCCACTCCCCCCCCCAGAGAGTTTCCTATTTCTGCAGATTTACTTTAACTATTTTATTTTGTTTTGTTTTGTTTTAAAACTGTACTCTGAGCGTGAATGGGGGGCAGTGTCTCCACCACACATAAAAGAGGCAGTGGATGTTGTCAGCGTTTAGACTGGCAATATCTTTTCAATGAATGTGGAAGGATTTTGATGATGATCTGTCATTTGTCAAAAAGAAAAGTTTAAATACATGCATATTATCTTATGTCATAGAAACCTTTATTATGATTGATTCCTTCTGAGTCAATATGCTGTGCAGATGTTTTATTCATGAATTGATATTTTTGCACAAACTCTGTGGGTTTCTATCTCATTTTCCTCAGCTGAATACGCCATGGATATTTTTTTTTGTTAAATTCATCCTTATATAGGCAGTGTTGTTTCTGAGATGTTGATGCACGTTGTAGGGCTAGAACACCGTGGTTTGTAAAGCTTAATGATTGTTGACTGTAGTTAAGTTCTCGTGAGTTTATAGTATAGATATCAAAGGCATTGATGGGGCAAGAAAACTCCACCTTTGATTTAATGGCAAGAATGCTCTCCTACCATGACCCTAATTTTCCTGTGGTGGCAGGAATGTCAGTGGGGATGTCGTTGGAAATGAAAGATGAGATTAGTGAAATCAACAAATGGAACATGGGATGTGGAGTGAACTTACCTGTGTTTTAAACCTTGTGTATTTATTAAAACAATTGCATTTCTAAGTCTGGACAGCAATGTCATATTTGCCCTTCACTCTTTTTTTTTTAATTTGCTTCACTCGTCTATTTTTTGCGGGGGAAGGGTAACTCCTTAAATTGCTTTCTGCACATATAAGAAATACAATGGATTATTGAAAATTATAAAACAGGGAGGTGGGTTGTATCTACTGCTCACACATACTTTGGATATTACTTTTCTGAGTAAAGGCTGAGTAGATTCCTTTTCTTCTCCCATATGAATGTCATTACCCTGTAATTTGGCAGATAATTGCATTGCACACTGGTACAGAGTATCCCTTTGTACTTTTTGTGTATTTGTGTGTGTGTGTGTGTGTGTGACAACAGAAAGAAAACTGTAATAGCATCTAGTTAGTATTTTAAGGCACTTCTTGCCCTTCCCCACCCATCACCACTGGGCTCTCCCTACCAGGGTTCTGTTTCCCATTCTAGAACCGAAAGGAACCTGAAAATGTGAGCAGTGTTGTCCGAACTTGATCCTGCTTGAATTCATAAGAACCAGAGCAAACATTCTTCGTGGATACACTTGACTCTACAAACCAAAACAATAGATTGCCTTTATGAACTTCCTCAGGGTAAATAGGAGAAGAACACACACACAAACACACACACATGCCTTTTTTGGGTTTACTTGGTAGTTGTCTCTGCTTTAGACCAAATTATTTCCTCTTTTTTCTCTTTGGAGTCTGCTCTCTTTTGTCTTTAGGTGTGTGCCAGCTAACAGCCTCTTAGGTGCACCACCTGAAAGTCCCCTCAGATGAAGGATGGCAGATTGGCTTTCCTTTCTTTCTATTTGTTGTTGTTGTTGTTGTTGTTGTTGTTGGTACCTACCTGACTGAATACAGGAAGTGGTGGGAAAGTTATTTTAGACTTCCTTTTGGTGCTTGTATTATTTCTGACTTGTTAAGGGATGTGTCTGTCTAGTTTTTTCCTTATGTATACTTACCCTTAGAGCATCAGGCCATTAGGAAACCTTGCACTGCTTTTCCCATTAAAATATATTAAAAGTGACAATGCTACCTAATCCTCTCCTTTGAAAAGCTAGGGAACTGGCATAGGGGTATTGTGCTTAGAAGTCAAGGGAGAAGGAGGTTTCAGGTAGTCACCCTTCAACAGGCAGATTAGATGTCTGGGTTCCCCTTCTGTGCTTGTGCAGAGGAAGTCTTATTAAGTATGTCATAAGTCACTGGCCTTGACTGTTGGCATACTTGTCAGGTATGCTGCCTTTAGAATTTTCTTTGCTGTGTTGGCATGCTGGTCTACCATGTACTCACTGTGTGACTATGGGTAAGTTACATTATGTTCTTGTGTGGCAGTTTTCTTAGCTGGGTTTGACAATAGTACCTTCTTCCCAGGGAGGTTGGAAAGAGTATCTTTAAGTGTAAGGTCCTTTGGGCAGTGCCTGGCACACAGTAAGCACGAGCCCCACTCTGGATTTAGACTCCCTGTGCTTGCGTCCTGGCTCAGCTACTGCCAGTCTTGGGATCTTCACTTCATTTTCCTTTGCTGCAAAATTTCCATGAAAATAGTAGCTTCCTCTTAAGATTTTTGTGAGAACTTAAATCAGCTATGTGCTTATTAGCACAGTGCCTGATAGTAAACATTCAATGTCAGGTAATCTTATTGTAGTGAATTCTGTTTCGGGACTGTCATTCTCTTTCAGGACTTTTCAAATCATATTTTTGAATTGTCAACATTGTGTCTATGACAGCTGGAAGATGTTATCACCAGACTGCCTCCTCTCTAGACTGCACATGCAGATCAGATCCAGAAGAAGGGCTGGACGCTTAATGAAGCGTTTGAGTGTGTTTCCTGACGTATTTGATTTTATGAAGGGGAATGAGCAGCAAGTTGTTAGGTAAACTTTCCAGGTGGGCTGAAGGATATCTCTGCAGCTCGTACCTATGATAGGACTGCTTTGATCAGACCTTGATACAAAGAGTAAAACTTCTTACTTTCAAATTTTCTGTCTACGGTGATGAAAAGAAATTGATATTTTATTGTCTTCTTTTAAAGTTAATGCAACAAAGTTAGTTTATGACCTTTCAGAAATGCTCTCAAGGTTTCACTGGAAGAGAGCTTTTTTTCCATTGCTGTTAATCCTTTGATAATTTATTGAATTCCTCTCTCTTTCTGGAATGCACACATTTCAAATTGTTTTGATTTTGCCCTATCTTAGATAAAGCTTGACCAAATTAGTCATATACTATATATTCCTATATTTTCTCCAAAATGAATTCCATTCCCAACTCCATAACACTCTTACTTCTTTCCTTCAAGCTTAGAAATATACTTGTAGTAGTTTTTGCTGTCATGCAGTACTCAACATTTAACTCATGGGTTTTCGTGTGGTGTCCCAAAAAGGATATTTTGTTACCTCTCTTTTTCTTTTATTTCCATCCAACTGGAGTGTTATAGGTGGATCATATTTCAACATGTTATATTCCCCTCTCTCAAACCAGGGTTGTTGGTTTTGTAACAATAGAACTTTATCCTATTCATGGAGTGCCTTCCAGACTGGGTCCTCATCAAGTTCTGAGAGGTATAGTTTTGCCCACTGAATTTTTTCGTAATTTAATCCAATACTTTGCCATCCAGGTGATTTTGCAGTTTAAGTATCTGGAACTTTTTCAGCTCCTAAACGCTGAGGGTGGCTGTTACAACTGGTGCTTGTTTATATTCGTAAGAGTGTAGAATCTGCATTATGCTCTTTAATTGGAAGGTAGCCTGTGGCTGGCTAGTGCTTTTCAGACATTTTACATGTAGTACTTTACTCATCTTATAGTGAGATAAATAATGGCCACCCAAAGATACCAAGTCCTAATTCCTGTAATTTGTAAATGTTGCTCTATTCAGATAAAATTATGGCCTTTGTTGATGTAATGAAATTAAGGATGTTGAGATGGGGAGACTGACTTCCCTGGATTGTCCAGGTGAGCCCTGTTTGGCGTCCATGTAAGAGAGCACAGAGGGAAGCCACACAGACAGAGAGAAAGGTGATGTGAAGATGGAGGCAGCTGCTAGAGTGATGCAGCCCTAAGCCCAACGATGCCAGGGCCCCTGAGAGCTGGAAGAAGCAAGAGAGGACTCTCCCCCAGATGCCCTGGAGGGAAGGAATGTGGCCCTGCCCGGTTCCAACCTTCTGGAGCTCCAGGCTGTGAGACAATAAATTTCTGTTGTTTTAGGCTGCCAAGTTTGTGGTAATTTGTTATAGCAGCCTCCGGAGACTAATGAACATCTCTTTCTCTTGATATTTTCATTCTAAAATAGATGAGGAAAGGAGGGAAAAATGATATGAATTGTTATTTTTGAGATTTCAGTCTTTATTTACAGAATTAGTAGTGGAAAATTATATATTCAGGAAGCTAATTGAAACAGCACTACTGTAAATAAAACATATACTAAATGCAACATATTTATTTTTTTCTTTAGCAGTGGTTTGCCACTTAGAATAGAATGTAACAGGGTTAAGCAGATCGCTACTGTTGAGGTTGGGGCAGGGAGGAAGCAGGGTGAGATGATACATCATTACTGAGAATGGTGTTGCCACTGAGAATTTTACCTGAGGTTGCACATGGAGGATTTGAGCAGCTTTGCTTAAGGGGGAAAGGAAGCAGGGGTGGCCTTTGCAGACCAAGGCTGCATGCACACTAGGGCATAGCATGCAGGGGGACCAAACGCCTAGCAGACTCAGCCAGGAAGAGCAGAAAGCGAATGGTGGGGAGAAGCCAAGGTGCTGACGGGCAGGGTGGAGGCACGGGTGGTGACTGACTCCTCTCCCTCAGATATCCTTCTGTGGTGGCAAAGGCCACCAGTAACTTTGATTTAACCATGGTAGGAACAAAGGACGTTTTGCTTTAGAAAAGTCTCTGAAGTTAAATTCAGAGACTTTTTGAAAGAAAAGGAAGGGAAAAAGGGAAAGGTAAAATAAATTACTAAAGAAAAGAAAAGTAGAAAACTGTGATTCTGGTACCACCTTACAGGAAAAGGGTGTGTCTGGGTTCTCTTACAGATGATCGTGTGCCTTTGTAAAAATGAGAAAAAAAAATGAATGCACATACAATGTCCTGGAACACAAACCCAGTTAATCATATATGGCTGTCATAATTAAACAAATAATTATTTATTTAAACCAATTAGAGAATTTCATTTACTTTGTTATATGAATTGATTTGTGAAAAAGGGCAGTATCGCCTTCAGTGAAGCTCCTGGGATAACAGTACTTTTGCAAAGTTGCACGTTTAAGGAGTTTGCCAAGCAAATGTGAGATAACGTACCATGTGCACTAGGAATCCGTGTTCCAGTCTGCTCTGTTACTGGTATGCACTGTTTACTAATTATTCTATTGGTATTGTTGGAGGTGCTGTCTCACATTCTCTGTAATATTCAGGTCAGGAAATTTCAACATGAAGATTTGCTTATTTAAATGCTTTACTTCTGGTGGTCTTCAATTTTTGACAGCTGTACAATTGACAGACACTATATTTTGAGCAGGAAAAAAATAGTTGTGCTACAGTTCTTTTGACTGCAGAGCAATGGTTGCATTTATCATTGCTCTAATCACAGTGAAAGCACTGTGCTTGTCCCATTGCCTTTGCATTGTCACACTGTTCATTTAGTATGCAGTACTTACAGGTTTCTCAACCTCACATTTCCCTCTTGATTTATAAGTTGGTACACATTTTCCTCAGGGTATTTTGTCCTTATCTCATGGGCAACACTCCAAATCTTGTGTGGAATTCAGCTTTATTTTACATCTGGGTGAACGAATCTTCTGACCAAGTAGGATGTTGTACAAATGACTCGTAGGGACAGTGGGAGGTAGGGATCTGCTAGGTGTGACATGCCTGATTAGCTCACGAAGCTTCTGCAGATGGGGAGCAGGAACCAAGGAATGGACTTGTGAAAGTGCAGGGTTTATACTAGAGAGTCACAGACTCCAAGGCATCTGTATGTGTAGCAGGATGCAGGTGAGAGACCATAGTGAGTGGTAGGGTCTTTGGGATCCTGGGGGGCCTTCAACTCCAATCTCTGCTTATCAGATAGGAATGCAGGCCCAGACTTGCTGAGTTTTATTTTTCAAGAAAACCACAGACAGTTTTAAGGTAGTATCCCGATTATTAAGTTTCGATGAATTGAAAATTCTAAAACAACACTATAGACGACTATACTGTGTGGCCAAATAAAGCGCATCTGGGTCTGGGAGCTTGCGACCTCTGGGAGACACGGATTGAATGTACTGAATTGTGTTCTCCAGCACCAGTGTCTTACAGAAAATATTTATTGCCTTGCATCTGCTGCATCTCTCTCATTCCATGACTGCAGATGTATTTTGATTACTATTTTTTCCCCTTCTATTTCACTCCTGGAGCCTGTGGAAGAGAATTTAGATAGCGCAGGAGGCCTCAGAATAGTTTATGTTGTGAACCACTGGTGGAGACTTGGCTCTTTTAAAGCAAAGAGCTGAGCTAGAGCAAAATCCGAAGAGGTAATCAGAACTCATTTCAAAAGTCTCCAGCAGGAACAGAGCTAGGATAAGCAAGTAGAGTAAGAGAGGGATAGATTGCATTAGCCAGGAAGCATTTCTACAAAAATGCAGTTTAGGCAATGTGACATCAGAGCTAAGTGGAGATGGAGATGTGGGAGGTCTGATTTCTAACCTCCAGGTTGACAGATAACATACAGGACATCCAGTTACGTCTGAATTTCAGACGCATTACAAATGACGTGTTAGTGTAAGGATGTCCCATGCATTATTAAAAAATTATAAATATACCTCAGATATTACACGGAATATTGTAATATTAACACATTATTTGTTATTTGTCTGCAATTAAAATTGAGCCTGGCATCTTGGTTTTGTACTGTTTGTATTTGCTAAGTCTGGCAACCTTATATACCAGCCTAGGCAACACTCAAAGTCTCGGCCAGAATGTCCAAAATTTATAAGCCAGAAGAGTTGTAACAAATTCTTTCAACAGTGTTTGGACTGATTGTCTGATGTTGAAGCATTCTTCTAAATTTTAAAATAACCCTTACTGAACTGCTGCAGGTGAGGCGGCAGAGCAGTTCTGTGTGTGTGCAAAGCGGTTGTGGAATTTGTGGGAGAACAGAGTTCAGATGCTTGTCTGTAACTGACTGACGTCTCTCCAAAAGGGTGGCGTTCTTAAAGAATGCTTGGGAGGCTGATAGTAATTATTGGTTAGACATATTAGTAAGAGATAAATTTTGAGAGTATTGCCATCTTAACACTATTAAATCTTCTGATTCACGAACAGACTTTCCATTTATTTAGATTTCTTTCACTTTTTCAACAGTGTCCTCTAGTTTTGAAGTATAAATTTTATGATTTTTATTAAAAATACTTCTCAGTAGTTTATTTTTTGATGTTATTGTTAAATGGAGTTGTTTTCTTAATTTCATTTTCAGATCATTCATTGCAAATGCATAGAAATGCAGTTGAACTTGTGTTTTATCTTGTGCGCTGTCACCTTGCTGAATTCACTTATTAGTTCTAATAGTTTTTTTGGTGGATTTCTTAGGGTTTTCTGTGTATGAAACCATGTTATCTACAAATAGAGAGAGTTTACTTTTTCCTTTCCAGTCTGGATGACATCGATCTCATTTTCTTGCCTAATTGCCCTGCTCAGAAACTCGAGTAGAGTCCTGAACGGAATTCGTGAGTGCGAGATTCTTGTCTTGCTTCTGATCTGGGGTGAAAGCATCCTGCCTTTTCCCACTGTGTCTGTCGTTAGCTAGGGGTTTTTGTAGATGTGCTTCATTACGTTGAGAAATTTCTCTCTGTTCCTAGTTTGTTCACTGTTTTTATCATGAAGGGTATTTTATTTTATCACATACTTTTCTGCATCTATTGAGCTCATCGTGTGGGTTTGTCCTTTATTCTATTATATCGTGTATTACATTAATTGATTTTTAGATATTGTATCAACTTGCACTCCTGGGATAAATCTCACTTGGTCATGGTATACGGCCTTTTTCATGTGTTCCTAGATGCTGTTTGCTAATGTTCCGTTGAGGATTTTGCATCTATTGTATATTCATAAGGGATATTGGACCATAGTTTTCATTTTTTAACTTGTCTGGCTTTGGTGTCACAGTGATGATTAAATGTGTTAGGAAGTCTTCTCTCCTTTTCAACTTTTGGCAAGAGTTTGTGAAGAATTGGTATTAACTCTTTTTTAAATGTGTGATAAAATTCACTAGTGAAGCCATTTGGGCCTGGGTTTTTCTTTGTGGGAGGTTTTAAAATCACTGATACAATCTGTGTGCTTGTTTTAGGTCTATTCAGATTTTTTTTTCAAATTATTATTTTTCTTTTTTGTTCAAGTACAGTTTTCTCCATTTTTCCACCACCACTTTTCCCCCACCTCCCACCCTCAGTCCTACCCCCCCCCCCCCTTTGGTCTTGTCCATGGGTCCTTTATACACATTCCTTGACGGCTCTTCCCTTTCTTTCCCCGTTATCCCGCTCACTCCTCCCCTCTTGTTACTGTCAGTTTGTTCTTTATTTCAGTGTCTCTGGTTCTATTTTGCCTGCTTGTTTGTTTGGTTGATTAGGTTCCATGTATAGGTGAGATC
The DNA here is from genome assembly GCF_004126475.2 of Phyllostomus discolor. Lineage (NCBI taxonomy): Eukaryota > Metazoa > Chordata > Mammalia > Chiroptera > Phyllostomidae > Phyllostomus > Phyllostomus discolor. The sequence continues at coordinate 152,674,636 of NC_040904.2, forward strand.
ATATGGTATTTGTCTTTCACCACCTGGCTTTATTTCTTGTTAATCAGCTTTGGTAGTTTGTACATTTCTAAGAATCTATTAATTTCATCTAGATTGCCTATCTATCTTGTTGGCATATAGTTTTTTATAGTATTTCTTTATAATCCCTTTTCTTTTTATAAGGTTGGCAGTAATGCCCTCCCTTTCATTCCTGATTTTTAGTAATCTGAGGGGTTTTTTTCCTTTGGTCAATCTAGCAAAAGTGTGTAAATTTTGTTGATCCTTTTAAACATCCGCTTTTGATTTTGTTGATTTTCTCTATTTTACTTTTACTACTTATTTTATTAATTTTTGCTCTAATCTTTATTTCCTGCCTTCTGTTTCCCATAGATATAGTTTGCTTTTCTTTTTCCAGGGCCTTATAGTGGGAGGTCAGGTTCTTGACTAGAGGTGTTTCTTTTTATGTAGATGTTGTTGGCTATCCATGTTCCTCTAAGTACTGATATTGCTGCATCTTGTAAGTTTGGGCCTGTTGTATTTTAATTTTAATTTATTTCAATGTATTTTCTTGTTTCCCTTGTTTTTGACCTACTGGTTATTTAGAAGTGTGTTTTTTAAATTTCCGCATATTTGTGATTTTTCTAAATGTCTTTGTTATTGATTTTTAGCTTTATTTTATTGTGGCTGAAAAACATACTTTGCATGATTTCAGTCCTTTTTAATACATTTGTAGGCTTGCTTTATTTATGGCCTACCATATGGTCTGTCCGGGACAGTGTTCTGTAGGCACGAGAGAAGAAGGCATGTTCTGTTGTGGTTAGGTGGAGTGTTCTATAGATGTGTGGCAGGTCTAGTTAGTTACTTATAGCACATGTCTTATCTTAAGCATTTGCTGAATACAGTTACCAAGTCATTTTAATCAGGACGTGTTGGTATTTAAAGGTCTCCAAATCAACTGCCTGCTTGGTTGCCCTCCTCTCTAAAGTGACAGACTGAAATTGAACTTATAGCAAAAAGCTCACCAGAAACAAGGCTTTATTTTTAGACACCTTAAAATGATTGTTCAGGGTGCAGGTATTAAGCTTCCAGTGAGGAGTGTGGTTGCCAAATGCAGCCTGCTTATACATGTTCTATTGCTGAATTCTTACAATCAATAGAATTATTGCTTCTTTAAGAATTGTGCAGCACACTGAGAATAAATGCAGTTTTAAAAGAGATGTGCAAATTTTGATCAACATGAGTGATGCTTTAAGTTTTTGCAGTTGTCCCTGAAAATCTGCATTAGCAAACCACAGTGCTTAGTCATGAGTGGGATTCAAGATTCAACTGAGTGCAATTTATGCCTGTGAAATAAAACATACCCACAACATGCTTGGAAATTTGAAGATGGTTAAAAGTACCACAAAATTTCTGTCTATTTAAGTCATATTTTGAGACGTGTTTGAATGTATTCCGGTTCTGCGAAAGCACTTTCTTTTCCATGAAGCAGCTGCAATTGAGGCAGAGAGTTCCCGTTAGTGTCGTTAATCTGGAATCAAATTGAGATGGGCGGTGGCTGAATACTTTCTAGAGAGTTAAAAAATAGTTCAGGTTGATGAACACCAGTGTTCTCATTGACGTCATTAATATTGATTCAAGTATACGTATTATCACTGAGCATATTTTTAGGTTGAATTAAAAATTTTTTGCACAGCTTTTATATTACCATTAATATCTAACTGGCTGCATGTCAACATTGCTATTAATAAGTTGTCTGGCCCTCACAGTATGCATTTGTGAGTGTTGCTCATTGTTGAAAAAGGTGGTTGTGCCCAAGTTGTCTTCATGCTTTTCTCTACTTGTTCATTCAGAAATAATAATTACTTACGGAAATCAATAAAGCATTTTGACCAATAATTCCATGTTTTGCTTTGACCCTTGATGTTATTTTATATAATTTCTTTTTCCCTCACTTACTTTGTGGAAGAATTATTTTCCTTCCGCTTTCAGTTGTGATGATGTCTTTTTCTCCCTAATTTCGAATGGAAGCCATATCTCCAATGATTACTCATCAGTTTTTTTCTGTGGCAGATTTCTTGTACAGCCCACATAAGTGAAAAGCTGATTATTCAGGAATGTAGTTTGTCTTTTAAGCAACGCTTGCCTTCCACCTGCTATGTGTTGTTCTGGACATTTGTTTGAGTAGTAGAAAGAACAGGGGTAATGGTTTCAAGTCCCCATTTAGCCACATTACAATGTGATCTTAGTTAAGATACACATTTTTTTTCCTGAGCTTTGGTGAACTCTGTGTAAAATGTGAGTAATGCTGGGAAAATACCTGCAAGTTTCCTGTCCCCCTCTTCCTCCGCCTCCCAGGTGTGTTACCTTTCCCTTTCTCTTTTTCCTGTGCTTGAAGGGCCCTTCTTATGCCTCTGCTACTGGTTACCTGAGCCCGTTTCTTTTATGACTCACTTCTTCTCCCTCTGTGACTTTCTAAATAAGCTTCCCTTTATTAAAAAAAATACTGAGAAAATAATGTAACATGAGCATAATTGTCCGGGTTGTTGTGTAAAATGAACTCTTGACTGCAGAGCTGCTAGTACAATGCTTGGTATGCAGAACTCTCAACATTTGTTAGCTTCCTTTCTCTTCCCGCCCTTTCCAGCAGCAGAGCAGTTCCCTCGTGCTAGTAGGTTTTATTGATTACCTCTGTTTTCAAATCTGGCCCCGACTGGAACCTAGTAAGTGTTAAATACATTATTTTTACAGCTTTAACAATTTTTCCCCAGGTATTCAAGACAAATCCCATCTTCCTAGGTTTCTAACTTTTTAGAATTTGAGGCAGTATTTATTTCATCCTTGAAATGGGCCATGTCTTTTAATGAAATACAGTGTGGTGCAAAAGTAGGCGTACATTTGTGAGTATGCAAAACACATAGCTATTCTTTCTTTCTTTAAAAGATTTAATTTATTTATTTTTAGAGAGAGGGGGTGGGAGAGAGAAGGAGAGAAACATGGATGTGTGAGAGATACATCAATCAGTTGCCCCTCACACACGCCCCAGCTGGGGTCCTGGCCTGCAATCCAGTCTTGTACCCGGAGTGGGAATGAAGTGGTGAAACTGGCAGCCTTTCAGCTTGCAGGCCCGCACTCAGTCCACTGAACCACACCAGCTGGGGCTGCTTGTATTATTATTTAATAATTATTATGTTATTTTGTATATGAACAACTGTAGACATACTTTTGCCCCACCCTCTAGATTGATATATTGCTAATCTGGAATAGACACAATATAATGATCTTAGAACGAGCAGTAATGCTTCCATTTATTTTCATTCTGTGAAGTTGCACTAAACAATATCTAACTGTGTATTTGCAGTTTTATCATTTTCCCTTGGAATTTGTAACTCCTTTTTACTCATTTGTACTTTACTTCCCAGACTCCCACATTGCAATAACCAATAGAGCTGATTGTATTTATTTCTCTGGTTGTAACTAAAATTCCATGAAAGGTTTTGGTGCCGTCAGCCAGGTTGTGTTGGAGCCAGGGATTCCAGCTCCCACTAACAAATACCGTCTTCCGGGATTTTTCTTTCTCGTCTAGTGACAGTGTTTATCGTTGTTCTAAAGCCAATTTGAAGCTTAACTTTAGAAACATTGTAGTATAAACTGACCTTATTAGGCCTTTAAAAAAGGTTTCTAAGTGTGAGATAAAGATTTTCTGTTTAATGATGATTAGTAACCTATTTAGATGTATTCATTTGAGGAACTGAAGATAATTTTGCTATCAGGCCATTTGCATAAGGGCGGAACAGATGGGTCTCAGTCCGAACCCTGAAGGCGAACAGACCAGACACCCCTTTAATTGCTTGGGGAAGATGATTTCTCTGGCCATGGCTCTCTCCCAAGGACACACTGATCTTCACTGTGACAACTCTCAAATCTGATACTGTCAACAAGGCAAAAACTACATTCATTCAGTAAAATCTTCCCATACTATGCAGCAACCGGCTACTCAGAGTATAAACCAAGAACAGACTGTTGGTTGAATAGGTTTGCATTTTAATTATGAAGCTGATGGACAGAAATTTAGGAAACTAGAATGTTGGTAGAAAATTGCTTGTGACCTCTGGGAATCACAGCTTTTGAGTCAAGAAATTGTGAGTCACTGTACAGTCTTTTACAACCTGGTACCTCTTTTGTTGTGCATTCCGTGGGACTAAATACCTTTCTTAGAAGGCTGTCTTGAAGGTAGAATATAGAGCGCTGGTCCATGGGCAGTGCTCAGCAAATGGTAGTTATGATGGCTTTCAGTATCTGGACACATTTGTAGATGAAAGTTCTGATTACTGGTTAGCTTGTCTATCTATTACTCTAGTTCACAGAATTAAGCAAATATCAAATACTAAACATCTTCTGTTACAAAGTAGCCAAATCAATCTGTCTTTCTTGCGAGTTAATCAAGTGCCCTTAGCTTTTTAAGCCGCTTGAATAACTGGTAAATGAACAAATCATATAATTTATCACAATTTGGAATAAGAACCTGAAATCCCCAAAACACGGGTGAACGTTCAAGCAGATACTGTTCTAAATACAAGTTCTGGAACACCAGAGAAGGAGCACAATGCTCTGCATACAGTGAGGACACAGGAAACATCTGGTTAATTATTGATCAAAGAAATAAGTGGCATGATTGGATTACAGGAAAGAATTAACTAGCACCATTGTTTCTTTACACTGTCAGAAAGATTATTGTTTGGACTCCTTTCTCCATTACTTATTGATTTCAAGAATTTGTGACTAGAGGAGACTTAAGTTTATTTACTCCTGATCTCTGGTTTTATAAATGAAGGAGCTGAGCCCTGGGGTTAAGTAACTTGGACTTAGTGACTGAGGCAAGCTTGGAAATAAGGCAGATTCACCGAGAACATAAAGAAGAAATAAAGCCCATCTCACAGCCTTGTGCTTACATCAGGCTAATGACAGGGCATTCCTGAGAGCATCCGTGGTTGTCAAGATGGGCAGAGAAAAGGGGAGCTGAAATAGGACATTTTCTAAGAAGAAATCTTTAAGTGAAAAAAAAAAAGCCTCTTCCTTTCCCCTTTTTCAGTGGACTCCAGTGAGAGTGGAAGACGTGTAAGTGCTACTCTTTGGTGACTGCGCTGTGGCCTTTTGACCCTGTAAGTAAAAAGTCAGCTTGGCGTGCTATTAATAGGCCCAGGCTCCTGGTACTGTTCCTTTCCAGAAGGTGGGGATGCTTGCAGTTGGACTGCAAAGATGACCTGTTGTGCTCAGTAGGTAGATTTTGGCACATATTCCTTTACATCTGTGATGGGGAGACACAACTCTGCACCCTACTGTCTCCAGGTCAGGGAGAAGGTTAGCATCCTGCTCTGGCTGAGACGTGTGAGGAGGGAGAGAAACGAGTAGGTTGTTTAGAGGGCAAAGGTCCAAAGCCACATGGTCTGCTCTCAAAAGAGTAATCTCACGGATTCCCACTTATTGTATTTTATCTGGAGGATTACTACTCTTTATAAATATCATTCGTGTATTCACCAGGCACTGGTTGCATATTTGCTACCTGTCAGGTACTGTTCTAGGTGCTGGAGGCATTACAGTGAATGAGCCAACAGCTACCCTTGTTTTCACAGAACCTAGCCTGGTAGGGGAGACAATGGAGAATATTTCTCCCTTCCCCCACCTGCCCACTTTTATAGCTTGCCTCCTAGATCCTTATTCTTTCCTAGAAACATCCAGAAGTTCAGCTCTGCTGCAATTCATTTCACCTTCTTCTGACCCCTTTTAAGCTTTTACCCTTTGTTAAGTCAGAAGGGTCAAATACTCTTGCCAAACCCTTTATTTGCCAAAATGACCCTAGATAGAGAGAACACTTGTGTATTATCTCTTTCCATTTATCAGTGTCTCTGAGCTTTTTAGAATTTCCATCTCCAAATCATTTTCGGATAAGAATTTTGCTAACACAAGTGTACCTCTTTGCATGGGTTGTAGATGTGTACTTAGAGGGGCTACAGAAACAAGATCTCTGATTGAGTTAAGTAATGGATAAGATTTAGGCCATTTGGGGGAAGGGATTTTGGGTTGCAGCACCGTATCTCTCAGGGGTGAAAGTAGTGGTGAAGAGAAAAATACACAGCACATTTAAAACTATTGCCCTGAATTTTAGCCACAAAAAATACCGAGCCCTTGCAATCAGGATGAAATCAGTAACTAGTGCTGATCATTGACCAGAGGCGTGTGAATTACAGTGCCCGAGTTGTTTTCTAGTGTCCTCAGTGAAGGGTCTACAAATGGCATGACCTCTTGGGTACAGCAAACTGAGATTCTGATTTCCAGTGCTTTGTTCTGGCAAGTTGAAATGTTTCAGAGGTAGTAGGTGTTACTGAAAATGACACTTTTATCTTTGAAAGCCTGAATGACAGTTCTTATTTTTCCAGTTAAACCAACGATCGAAAAATGCTGACGTTTCATAGCATCAGTCCTTGTTTCCCTAACTATTCCCACTGGAAGGGTGATTTAACCTCAGATTTGGTCCCCAGGAAGTGGAAATTGGATCACATACAATTAAGTTGTAAATTGAAATGTCTTAGAGCTCTATAATAGAAGGAAATTTAAGCAGTGAAAATTTTATTTTTAAATTAACTCATAATTAAAAATTTTAATTAGGATGTTGTTGACATCACTTTAATTTTTTTTATTGTATCTGTCCGTTATACTTAGCTTTTGTAAAGCTATAATTGCCTTGTTCTGACACGTTAGATTTGCCACCACGTATCTCCTGCTGCAAGCTGTGTTATCATAACACATCATCACACTTTCCATGGAGTGGTGGGGTCTGCGTCTTTTTAAAACTTTAGCTGGCTTGATTGCCTTAATCAATAGTGATACCATGTGACTTTCGAAGCTAAGTCATAAAAATGCCATGTACTTCTGCCTTACTGTTTTGGGATGCTTACTGTTGGAACCCATTCAACATGCTGTGAGGTCGGTGTGCTTGCTGACCACCCGAGCTGACCCCCTCTACCTGGCAGCTGGCTACTAACTATGTGAGTGACTGAGTTTTCAGATGGTTGTAGTCTGTAAGCACGGAGTCACTCTTTGCCCCAACAAGCCTTACAGCCACCCTGATTGACACTGTGTGAAGCAAAGACACATCCTACCCGATTGCAAGTTTATGGGCAAAATAAAATGATGGTTGTAGTTTTAAACCATTAAGTTTGGGATAGTTTGAAATAGTTTTTTTCACAGCAGTAGATAACCAGAACACATGGCTGACACACTCAGATTTAAATGTCTTGTTAATTAAACTTCTATATCTGGGGCTGCTTACTAGAGAATAATAGCCTGATTGTAATAGCCAGGTCGAGTCCTTTTTCTAGTCAACAGATGACATCTGGATGCATTTTTACTGTAGTAGTTAAGAGTAAGGCTATCTCCACAGCTATATCACCTCCTACTTTATGGGCAAATTACTTAGTTTCTTGATCTATAAATTGGGGGTGGTACTAATACACTTAGAGTTGTTGTGAGATTGAAAGAGTTTGTACATGTAAACAAAACTTAGCATATAGTAAATATTCAATAGATGTTAGATATTATTAGCATCATTATAATTCTGATGCTTTATGAAGACAATTCAAGAATTTGTTAAGAGCATTTAAACCCACAACTGATTATGACTGTCCCATACTTTTCTCCATGTTCTTATATATGATAAATTGTTTATGTCACATAATGGTTTTTGATATTAGTCACGGGCTACTCAGTGAAGAGCTCTGTTAAGAGCCTTTAACCAGCAGGGACATGGAAATAATTTTGGTCCAGACTAGAACCTCCCTATGCTTTTGCATCTGCAGAGATGTCTACTTTTCATTGTAACTGTGTTCCTCTTTACCTATGTTCTTGAAATACAGTCCTAAGTATAGACCAGAGGCTTGATTTATCTGTGAATTTTTAAGTGTGACTTTGCTTCTGTTGAATTTGTTCTGCAAATTGCTGGCTGTGGTCACATATCTCTAACCTAACCATCCCCATCTGGGTTTTCTTTGCTGTAATCAATGTCTTCTGTGTGCTGCAAAGATAGGAGGTGGGTTTCAAGACCCCCTTGATGGAAGATGTGCTTCCTGCCCCATTGTTCAAAAACATAGTCACCATGATACTTCCTGGTAACACCCTTCAAAATGTCTGTGATAGCAGCAGCCAAGGGCACACTGTGCAGTCACTCCCTGCCCAGTACCCTGTAAGTTACATTGATGACACTGGCTAATGAAGTGCAGGTGTTGAGTTTAATTTGCTGTTTATTGGGCTTGTGTTTCAGATTTTTTGTGAATTATTTTGAAAACATAGAACTTCATCAAATCCATATATATAACACAAGGTAGATTTAAAATTCTATATTGGTTTTATTGTTGAGGTATATAAGTAAAACTTTACTATGTAATTATTAAAATAATTACCTGTAAATAATTTATTTTAGTTTTCAAAAAGTTATTAGTAAATTATTTTTTAAAAATTATTGCTAAGAGTTAAAATTATTTATGCATATGTATTTATTTGTCAGTAATATGCCTGGTCTTGTCATTAAATGTTAGTAATATGTTGAGTTCTTAAAATAAAATAGCAGTAGTGTCTTACATTTATATATGAGAACAAAGCACTTCAACACACCTGTTCTGGGTAAAAAAAGAGGATGTTATTAACCTCCAGTTGCACAGAAAAAACTGAACATGCAGCCAAAGCTGGAAAAGCAGTAAATTAGTTAGTATTTGCACCTAACTCGAACAAGACTCAAAGAAGGTTTCTTTTTCTGTTGCAACAAACTGTGAAGAGGAAGGCAGCCCAGTGTTGGGATGGCAGCTCCACGGTGCCATCAGGGACTCAGATTCTTCCCCTCTTTTTTGTCTGCCTTTCTTGGCATGCAAGTTTTGTGGTCATGGTTATGAGGTGATGGCCTCAACCTCAGGCATCATACCTGCATTTGCAGAAGGAAGAATGGGAAGAAAAAGTGCTGAAAGCTCATGGCAGCTGCATTTATCCCTTTTATTTGAATGCAGTAGCTTTTCCAGTTGGCCCATTCATTGAACTTCTACTTACATCCCGTAGGTCATGTAGTGCCCCCCGCCTTCAGAGGAATGCTGTTAGTTATCTGATGTTGCATAACAAATTATCCTACCGCAGAAGTTGAAACCACATTGATTATCTCAGTTTCTGTGGGTCAGGATAGAGGCTTAGCTGGGTGCCTCTGTCTCAAAGCCTCTCACAAGGCTACAATCAAGGTGTCCTCTGGGGCCGTGGCTTCATGTGAAGACTTGACTGGGAGAGAAACCACCTCTAAGCTCACTCATGTGATTGTTGGCAGGTACCAGGCCCTAGGGGTTGTGGGACAGATGGTCTGTCTCAGTTCCTTCCTGGCAGGTGAACAGAGTTTCTCTGTTCCTCGTCACTGGATCTCTTCACTGGTCAGGTCACAGCATGGCAAGGTGGCTTCCCCCGGAGTGAACAGGGAGTGGGAAAGGGTGGTCCAAGATGGAAGCTCCAGCCTTTTTTTAACTTAATTGTGGAAGTGATATCATATCACTTTTGCTCTATTCTGTTTGTTAGAAGTGCCACTAGACCCAACCCACACTCAGTGGGAGAGGTTTATATAAGTGAAACAAGGTGGGAATCATTGAGGGCCATCTTAGAGGTGAAATACTTTTTCATTGGGATATTACCATCGCACTCAAAATCAGAAAGGAGAATGGGCATTAAGTAGGCAGATAGCCATTAGTACCACAAAGGACAGAGACAGAGCACAGAGTTTGGAGATAGAAAGAACTGGGTTTGAGTCCTAGCACTGCTACCTATTAAATGAATGAACTAAATCTTTGACCCTCTATTTTCTCAACAAAGGCACAGGGTTATTACCTATAAAGAAATAGTACAGTATAAAACTGTGCTTTGTAAATTCTTAATGGTAGCTCTTTATTACTGTATAGAGGAGCTAGAACTAGAATCCAGTTCTAAAGGTAAAAGAAAGCAGTTTCCCCCAAAATAACAAAATGCAGCCCAGATGTATGAATTTTAAGTCTGAGTGTTAGGAAGCCTAAAATCTAGGCTTTACACTTGTTTAGAAACTGCCCCCTTTCTGCGTAAGCCACCTCACCATCCAGGAAAATGTGAAGGACCTGTGTGTGGCAGAGTCGAGTCCTTTCTGCAAATACGCTGCTAAAATTCCTGCAGCAAAGTATGTGCTTCCTGCATCTTTGCAAAATTACAGGCTTTTGTTTATTTTTTTAACCTATCTTTGGTTAAAGGTGGCTCAGTACCTTACCACACAGGTAAAGGTTATTCTTTTCTACTTTTCCATGTTAAATTTAATTTAGACTTTGGTAACAGATAGGAACTGATTTTTTTTAGGTGAGTTTTCTTTATGTTGCTTTCAGTGGACTGAAGAACCAATCTGTGTAGAATTTAGCATATTATTAGAGTAGAGGCACTTGCTTAATATTATGATCATTATGTACTTATGCAGTTATTTATTGAATATATTGAATGTATTTTGAGGGCCTGCTTTATGCAAGCACCAAGGTAGTTGATGCAGGGAAACAGACATACAATATAGTTTTGACATCTGTAATTTACAATGCAAAAAGGGAAGTAACATGTGAAGACAAATAATTAGAATAGAAGATGGTTTCTGACAAGTGTCATGAGAAGCACTAAATGTTAAGGGGATTTATACAGAGGAAGAGACCACTTCCATTTGTGGATCATTGGGAAAACCACTCCAGTGCATAGCCAACTCCTGATTAGAGATTATGCACATTAAGTATATGGAAGGAAGGCTTGCTGACATTGTCACCCTTTCTGCTTAAATGCTTGGTTGACATAAATAGGAGCCTTGTGTACTATAATTCAATGGAAATAGAAGGCCTTTTAAATCAAAATACTTAACCTCTCTGCCCTAGGAAAAGCAGGAAATGTCACATTTGCACAAAGAACTCAGCTCTGCTCTGCATGGGTCCTTTACATTGTCTAGTGGTAATTTGGCTCAGGCCCAAAATGGGTAATGGAGAACAAGGCAGGAAGAATGGAGGAAGATGAACGGCATTGAGTAGAAACAGTAACATGGATAAGCTGAATGGTCAAAACTTCATGTAGCGGTAGAGACACTATTGCCTGCTAGTGAACAGACAGACACTCTTGAGTCAGGCTGCCTGGGGCGTCAAACGGTGGATGGTTCAGCTGCTTTCTACCTCTGTGACCTTGGGCAAGTAAATATCTTGTCTCAGTTTTCTTATTTACTGCATATAATAAGGGCAATATAATAAGGGTAAACCCTAAGTTTCTTAGGGTTGTGGTACTAAGTAAATGAGTTAACGCATATGAATTCTTAGAAGAGTGCCTGGGCCATGGTAAGCACTCAGTATATATTAGCCGTTGTTGTTCAAAGTGTGTATTTCTAGAATGCCACTCACTCACTTTCACACAGAAGTACAAAATACTTTCTCAGAAGCAAGTTGATGAACTGTTTCTGTATTTCATCTCATCACAGAGAACTGAGAATTGAGCAAGTATAGTGAATGCTGTTGGATTGTGAGTATTCTGATTTGGCAGCTGGGGGCTCCGTACAGGAAGAAAAACTAGAGAAGACTTGCTGGCCTTCTGCTTCATGTGCTCATTGTGGTGTGTATCATTCCTAGGGCTGCCTCAACAAGGCACTACAAATGGGGGGGGCATAAAACAAACTGAGTTTGTTCTCTAACAGTTCTGGGGGCCAAAAGTTCAGTCAAGGTGACAACAGGACCACCCTCTCTCTGAGATTCTGGGTAGAATCCTTTCTTGCCCTTTTCTAGTTTCTTATGTTGGCTGACAATCCCTGGTGTTCCTTGGTTTACAGCTGCATCAATCCAGTCTTTGCCTCTGTTATCACATGGCATTATCCTCTTATAGGACACCATTCATATGGGATTAGGGCTTGCCATAATGACTTCATCTTAATTTGATTGCATCTTCAGAGAGCCAATTTCCCAATAAGGTTGCATTCCAAGTAAGAACACACTCACTCTTACAGGTATAGGTACATATCTTTTTGGAAGACATAATTCATTCCCTAACTAAAATTTAGCCCACATCCAAAACTGAGATTTGGAGCTGTAGGAGGCATTGGGAGAATTTTTGATGAGTTCATGGAAACAGGAGCTATAGAGCTCTAACTTGCAAAATATGGGCTGTTGTTATATAACCTAGGTTAACCAGTCTCTTTTACTCATGAGTCCACTCACTGAGTTTATTTCTACCTTCTACCTTACATGAATTAACACATTTCTTCCCCAAATGTGTTAATTCATATAAAAGTAATTCTAGAATTATCTAATGGTGTCTGAAAGATCGCAGGGTGTTCTGTGTTTGCTTGTTTTTTTTTTTTTTGTTGTTGTTGTTTTTTAAATAGAAGAGAAGTTTTGTGGGTATTGTGTGAATCCTCAAGTAGGGTCACGGGGATCAAAATGTGTAGAATTTATTGATGTGTAGGGAAGCAGTGTATTTTCTGTTAAATTATTTGGGAAGAGTCACACATGGGATCACAGTGGGTTTAGTAAATCATATATCCTGGGGCAGCAGCCCAGATGGTGTAAAGTTACTGACCTAGCACAGAGGGTTGAGGCACGCCGCCCGAGGCAGAGAGCTTGGTCGGCTTCTGTGGGCCCGAGCTGTGGCCCTGTCATGGTCTATTGCTTTGCCATTTGTCCCCATGGAGCCTGAATACTGCAGATAAAAGTTTCAAAGCCTTAGTGGCCTGTAATTTTAGAATGAACTTGGTTAGAAGTCAGATCAAGTAAAAGAAAATGAAAATGTCATTGCACAAGAGAAACGTGAACAATCTGATGGAAATGCAGTATTTTTAAAATAGAGTTTTTAAATTCTTAGTAATTTTTGTTTACTTTTTATCTTAGCTTTTGAGGCAAATACAGAAGTATTTTGGGGCTTTAATCTAGTAACATCTAATGCTTTGGAAAAAATAGAAGACAGCTGGTTGGGAGAGATGAAAGAATGGAGTGCCAAAGTGCGGCACTACCATTCACACAGCAGTGGGCGTGGCCTCCTTGGGAGACACAGGGCCAGTCTGAGGAAGACTGGAGCTGTTCATGGAATTACTGAAGGCACAGGCTGATGGGGGAGGGAGAGAGTGGCTATTTCAAATTACACAGTCAAAAATGGGTAAATCAGAATTATGTGATTTTGCTATATATGCATTGATTTGATCTATAACTCAAAAAAATTTATTTCTGTAGAAGTGCTTTTAAGGTAAACTTGCAAAAATTTTAGCACATGGTGCTTCATTATTACTTTTATGGTTCAATAAAAAGGTAGTTCCGTTTTTGTATGTGTAAATTTGTACTTTATTCTATCAAAAAAATCATTAATACCCTCTAGGGTAGAATCTATGTATTAATTCCTGTTGAGATAATTTCTATATTTGCATTAAAAGAATAAAATGTAAAACTGTATAAAAGAAGAGCCCCAACTTTGGAACTAATTATAGTTACTGAAGGAAAGCATTCTGTAGTGATGTATTAAAACAACACCCTTGAGTCTTTAGGCTAATATTGTTGCCTGAAAAGACATAATTATGAGAGAAAAGACCCACATAGAAAAAGGTGTATGTTGGATGATTCCCGTTTATGTAAAATTCAGTTATAGGCAAAATTAATCTGTGGTGTTAAAAGTCAGGATACTGACTTTTTAACTGCACCTGTTATGACTGCTGTTGCCTTCCACTCCAATTTTCCTTCCACCAGGCTTACCCTCCAACTGAGTGGTACTGACTGTCAGTACAGGATACTGACTTTTAACACATGCACACATATTTGCTGGTTGCTGTACTGTTACAAGGTTGTTGTGTTTCTAATTGAATACACTACATTATTTAATATAATCCTGATAGAAGAGTGCTTCCATTTAGTCTAGGCACTAATGAAAATGGAATTGAAATTTTTGTTTACAATTTTAGACACCTGATGATTGGAATAATTTTCTAAACATGAGCTCCTGGCTCTGTAAATACCAAATCTGGTTTCTCTCCCACTACCCACTTGCTTCTGGTGCCAGGTTTGGCGAGAGGCATTCTCACTGTGATACGACCTTTGGTCCCTGGAGGGTGAGTTGAAATGATGGGCCATGGGGATTTCCTGGCCATTTCAGTTTTGAATAGCTATCACTAACTATCTTTGGAACTGACCTCAAAGTCCATTTATAAATGCCATTACACTGAACTAAAATATAATTCTCTGCTTGATTTACCTTTCCTGGATTCCAGAAATGCCCACGGCTGCTCCATAGCCACTCAGTTGGAGGGTAAGCCTGGTGGAAGGAAAATTGGAGTGGAAGGCAACAGCAGTCATAACAGATGCAGTTAAAATGTCTTATTTTACAAAAAGCACATGGACATGTGAATATATTTTGAGGCCCCTTTACATGTCTTGGAAGAGGCTGCAGCAAATGAGGAGCCCTGATTAAACTTTATTAGGCACTTAATGTATATGCCTCTCTCTGTGACCAGCAATTGCACTTCCAAGAATTTATCCCAAGGAAAGTGTGCAATAAAAAATCAGTAATAGCAACCATTTGTTGACTGTTTACTCTGTCCTAGACACCCTGCTAAAACGTTGGTATTTTAAATGAGCGTTTTGATTACTTTATAACACAAAAACTTATTTCTATTTAAAAAAAATCAGAGAATAATACCAGTATTTAAATGAAGAGTTGAATTTAAGCAGTGTTTAAATTATGGTCATTTCTTCTTTACCTTTTTACCTTGTCCTGTATAGTAACCTTTTCGTTGAATATATGCAGCAACTATTTTGTTATTGAATGCTAGGCAGCGTTCTAGATGTTCCAGTTCCTGCCTTCACGAAGCTTACATTCTAGATGGGGGAGATACTAGATAAATAAGTCACCAAATAAGATAAAAAAGTGAAGTCTGTGATACGTTAGATTTAAGTAGTGAGGAAAAGCAGGCAGTAGGCAAGGAGGTAAGAAATGGGTGTGTGTTGGGAGTGGGGTTTGAGATTTAAATGGATCACTTCGTGGAGCAGGTGATGTTCCTTGAGTGAGGACCAGTTCTGTGGGGCATGTAAGGGTTATAGCTTTTTCTTTGAGTGATACGGGAAGCATTTGGGACATGTTGAGGCATACCGTGACCTGACTGACTTTTTAAAGTATCTTTCTGTCTGCTGGGTTGAGAATAGAAGAGGTCAAAGATGGAATAAAGAGATGAGTTGGCAGAAATTCTAGTGGTCTGATATGGGGGTCGAGGGGATGTGGAACAGGGAGGCTGTGTTGTAGGTGGTGACATGTAGGTGGTGACTGATTCTGAGTTTGGTCTTTAACAGTCAAGTAGACATCTGAGTGTGTGTTTGCATGTGTGTGGGGGTGGGGAGGGGCAGTTCTTAGGCATTCGTTCACAGCATAGTTCCCTCCTAAGAGCAAACTGCAGACTGCTGTGGTCAGACTGAGTCTAGGTTCTGCCACTCAAGATGATTTATTTAGAGAGACTTTTGTTCACATCTGTGATTTCTTTCTTTAGAACTGGAAATATAAAAGTAGATGTTCTAAAATATGTGCATAAAGATCTAATTGCAAAAAAGATAGATTGAAACTTTTCATATTGTCTCTTCTAGTCAGTTGTTATTAAACAGTAACCTTGCAGGTATTGGGTAATGCCAGGTTGGGGTATTCTTTTTTGGTTTGTTTATTTAGAATTTTTATATTGCAGCCACTGCAATTGCTTGTTTAATATTTTACAAACAGAGAAAAAGAAATGGAGAAGAAAAAAGAAATAATGCCTTCAAACCCTGGAATCTAGGAAAACTGTAGACTTGAATATTCAATATGCCAAAGGGTCTTATGCAATTTTAATGCCTACATTAAATTAGGATGATAGGAAGAGAAGCCACAGCTGTCCGAATAGATGATGTACTTTTACTTGATAAATAACCTTGAAAAAGGCAATGTGCTATCTACAAAATTATTTTAGTGTTATGTTACACCAGGTCTTTTACTGAATGAATGGCATTGGAATGAATCGCCGTTTAAGGGGTAACAGAAAGATCTTTTTTGGAGTTCCTTAAAAATAGGATGAGCACTGGCATAGCTGTGATGTTTTGATTTAGGCTGATCGAGGTTAGATTACTTGACAGACTGTAAGTTCTGACTTAGTGTGATGGATGTATTCAGAATTCAAAAACCTTTTCTGAAGACACCCTTCTGTATGGAGGCAGCAGGATCCGAACCAAGGGAATTGCAGATGTCTTTAACAGCCCACAAAAAGGGTTCTGAAGTGCATTTTCCTGTTTTAAAAAGTTGTCATGTCAGTCAAAAAAATTTAAAAATAAGTATCCAAGGACTCTGAATGAGCTACATAGTGTATTTTTCTTTTCTTGTATTAAAGAATACTTTTAAAAAATACTTTCAACCATAGTTCTCCTGAAAAATAACAGTTTTATATGACATATAAATTTATAAAAATTACATGTTACCATGTTTATAGCAAAAGAATGAGGGGCTGTGTTTTAGAAAGACGTTGAGGCAACTTTTGTGTGAAAATACATCGGTGGTATTGAAATAGAGGTAATTCTGGGCTCTAGGGGGTCCTGAGGTCTGCTTTCATCTCAGCCTCTGGACAGTTACGTGATGTTTCAAAACTAACATTAATAGTTATTGTGTTCCATTTTCCTTTATCTTACCCTGTTACCCTGGCCCCCCTTTGGGGGTCAGAGGTTTCTTCGAGAATCTGAAGGCAGCCATGGAAGCTGTCCCATCAAATATGCACATATATACACAACAGATTTACATGTAAATTCAATGGTATTTCGTAGTCTCTGGAAACCATCTGTGGACCTCAACTGAGTGTGAGTCAATTAGCATGTATCAGTAAAAGTGTGGGGCTACAAAGTGTGTCATGTGAACAATGGTTAGAGCCTCTTAGTGTGGTTAGCAAGATAGAAAAAGAAAAGCTTGGGAGACATGCCAATAATGAACTATCACACATATGTGAGGAGCTGTCACGTGGTAGCAATAAGTTTATTCTGGGTTTTTTAGAGCCAGACGTTCCAACACTGTAACTACTAGCCATGTGCAGCCATTTAAGGTAAAATAAAATAAAATAAAATACCCCTCAGTTTTCCACTCAGAGTAGCCACATCTCAAGCGCCCGATGGCCACATGTGGCTGTTGGTTACTGAATTGAGCAGCATAGGTGTAGAAAGAATATTTTATCATTGCATAAAGATCTGTTGGACAGAGCTACTCTAGAGCTTTAAACTTTAAACAGAGTATATTATGGAAAGGCAGATTTCAGCTTGCTGTGAACAAAAGCATTCTATCAATTTAACTGTCCACGCCTGTTCTTTTGAACGGGGCGCCTCAAAGAGGGGTGAGCTCACCATCATTCGATGGACTCATGCAAAGACTAGATCTACCTATTGGGAATGATGTACAACAGATTCCCACACAGAGCCGTAGAGTATTTAAATGGAAAGAGGATTCAGTGATTCAGTGTTTTATTTGCCAAAGGTGAAGACACAGACTGAGAGCCAAGTGATTTTTCCCCCGAGGGCCCCTGACTGGTTAGTGTCAGAGGCCAGTTGTCTTCATGAATCCTAGCACCGAGGTTTTTTCCCATTCCACTCACTGTCTGATGTTTTAATAACAAGGTCCTCATGGTTCTTGCTGAACAGATTGCTGATTCTGGCCTTAGCCACCTTTTCTGCTGTTCTTTTTTGTGTTACTGCGTTGAAAACTGCGCTGCAGCTGAGCTGCGTTGGAACAAGTTATTGTATTGTACTGGCTGTACTGGAACATATTATCTCATTACCGCCTCCAGGTCTTTGCCGTTGCTGTGCCCTTTATCAAAGTGACATTTCTGCACAACCTTAATTCTAACTTCTGCTGAAGCCCCAGAATACTTCAACTCACACCAGTCCTTTTCTTTGCTGAACTGCCATTTACAATGTATTCAAACATACATACTTTCTATGACTATTACATTTTGTTTGGTCACTCTGACTTGCCTAAAGGCTGAAGTTACTATTTTCATGTGGATTTTCTTTCTCCGTCTCCCACACTAGAATGTAAGTTCTACAAGGGCAGGGACCATGACTGTCATCTACATCACCGTCCCCTGCTGTACAGCACATGGCCTAACATTATAATAGGTGTTTAATGAATATTTGTCCAATGAATGAATTTTTATTTTCCAAAGTACCTGGTACTAAGCTAAGCTTCTCATATGTTCTCAATAAAAACTTTGCAGCTAAACATTTCTGTTTTCTATGAAAATAATTATTAAAAATCTGAGTATGAGGAAACAATGTATGGTATTCTACCATATAAAAAGCTTGAAATCCTCACTCTTGTTCTTACATTTACAAAAAGCTGAAGAAACTGAAATTCATTGACTTTTCTTGGACCCACCATCAGTTCCAGGGCAAACACCACCCTGAAATCTGGATAAACAGGTGAATCCAGCCAGTCATAGGTAAGATGTGCTTCCCTGCAGCTGAAGCAGTTGGGGCCTAAACTGGTGAGATCACTTAAGTAGAAATTTTGATGAGTTGCTGGAGGCTGAATATGGTCTAGCTGGAGAGCAAGAGATTCCTGAGCACAACAGTTTTATAGGGGCCTCAACTTACTGGGCTTTTGCCTCTAGGAAGCCCACCAGGATCTCACAGTGGCTCTGGTAAGGGGAAGGGAATTATGAAATAATTCTCAAAGCATTATGAAACACTCCCAGAGCATTCTCTATAATAAAGATCAACTCTCCAGGGGAGGTGATTTTTATTAGAGTCTTATACTTCCTGAAGGAAGGACATTTCTTTGATTCAAGCTCTCTCTAACTTCTTTGTATCACTTAAGGGGGAGGGAAAAATACATAAGAAACACAGGTAAAGGTCACAGCACAGCAACACAAGCCCACCAAAAGACTTGAGATTTAATCGTAAGATTATAGAATGCTTCCATTTCCCCCTTCCTTATCACCGCACCATCAGACTCCCCTATAATAACATTAGATTATACCTGAAGAGGCTGCAGGGTGCAGACTATACCCAAAGGTAACAGGGGAGATGGAAGAAGGACACAAGAGAAATTTGAAGCTCTGGCACCTACATCTACAGCAAACATTCAGCACAACCCAGCTCCTAGTCAGGTTAACATAAAACCTCACACTCAAGTCCTATTTAACTAAGTTCCTATTATCCGATAGATCCTGATTGACTTTCAAGAAAAAATTATAAGACGTGCTCATAAGCAAGGAAAACCACAGTATGAAGGGACAAAGCAAGCATCACAACCAGACTCAGGTATCACATGCATTTTGGAATGATGAGATGGGGATTTAAAAGTAACTGTGATTTATTTCTGGTCAAGATGGAGGTGTAGGTAGACACACTTTGCCTCCTCATGAAAGCACAGAAAGAATTACAACTAAATCTCAAAACAAACAGCATCCAAAACTGTCAGAAAATTGAACTGTATGGAAGTCTGACAACTAAGGATTTGAAGAAGCCATATTCATCTAGATGGGTAGGAGGTGAGGAGATGAGGAGGAAATGAGGAGACACGGTGTGGTGTGCAGAGGCAGTAGAGGAAGAATTGGTGGTCCCATGTTCACGAGTGGTGGATGAAAATAGGGAGGGAACCTTGGGAGTGAGGGATCCCAAGCCAGACCACGCAGCCCAGGGTTCCAGCACTGGGAAGATAAATCCCCATAACTTCTGGCTGTAAAAACCAGAGGGGGCTGGGACAGTAGAATAAACTGCAGGATTTTCAGGAAACTTCACTTAAAGGGCCCACATGGTCTTAAAACATATACCCACTGTGGGATTCAACACCAGGCCAACAGCTGGAAGGGCAACCGTCACATACATGAAATGGGTGAAGTAACTGGAAA
Source organism: Phyllostomus discolor (assembly GCF_004126475.2). NCBI lineage: Eukaryota > Metazoa > Chordata > Mammalia > Chiroptera > Phyllostomidae > Phyllostomus > Phyllostomus discolor. The sequence goes on from NC_040904.2 coordinate 152,694,545, forward strand.
TGAGGCAAGTGCCAGACAAATCCCCAGAATCCACGCAGTGACACAGTCCACTCTCTGAGCTCTCGCCCCACACAGAGCTACAAAGTGGTGAAGTGGGTTTCCACACTCTGGCAATTACCTAAGGCTCTATGGTACTCAATTTGTAGGTGCCTTTTTTTACGGGGAGTCAAAACAGCTCTCCCTATACACAGAAACAAACACAGGGAGGCTGCCCAACTGAGGAGAAAAAGAAATATGGCCTAAATGAAAAAGTAGAACAAAACTCCCGAAAAAGAACTAAACCCAGTGGAGATAGCCTGCCTATTAGCTGCAGAGTTCCAAACACTAGTGATCAGGATGCTCAGAGAACCCACTGAGTATAGTAACAAGATAAAGGAAGAAATGAAGGTTACACTAAGTGAAATAAAGAAAAATCTACAGGGAACCAACTGTGAAGGGAAGGAAGCTGAGATTCAAGTTAACGATTTGGAACATAAGGGAGAAATAAACAGTCAACCAGAACAGAAAGAAGAAACAAGAATAAAAAAAAAAACCAAAAAACAAAAATGATGATAATGTATGAGGATTCTGGGACATCTCCAAATGTGCCATCATTCTACTTTAGGGATGCTGGAAGGAGAAAAAGAAGAGCAAGAAATGGAAACTCATTTAAAAAGTAATGAAAGAAAACTTCCCTAATTTGGTGAGAGAAATAGACATACAAGTCCAGGAAGCACAGAGAGTACCAAACAAGTTGGATCAAAAGAGGACCACACCAAAACACATCATAATCAAAGTGCCAAAGGTTAAAGAGAGAATCTTAAAAGCAGCAAAAGAAAAGCAGAGAGTTACCCTTAAAGGAGTTCCCATAAGACTATCAGCTGATTTCTCAAAAGAAACTTTGCAGGCAAGAAGTATTCAAAGTGATGAAAAACAAGACCTATAGCCTAGATCACTCTATCCAGGAAAGATATCACTTAGAATTGAAGGACTGATAAAGTGCTTCCCAGACAAGGTAAAGCTAAGGAGTTCATCATCACCAAGCCATTATTACATGAAATATTAAAGGGACTTATTTAAGGAAAAGAAGATCAAAACTATGAATAGTAAAAGGCAGCATATTCACAGCTATCAACAACTGAATTTTTAAAAAACACACAAACAAATTAAGCAAACAACCAGAACAGGAACAAAATAATATGTATGGGGATCATTTGAAAGGGGAGAAGAGGGGAAAGGTACAGTAATTAAAAGGCATAATTGGTAGCTACATAATAGATGGGGAGGTTAAGAATAGGATAGGAAATGGAGAAGCCAAAGAACTTATATGCATGGTCCATGGACATGAAGTAAGAGGGGGGATTGGGCGGAGGTGGGCAAAGGGGGAAAATTGGGACAATTTTAATAACAAAATATACTTAAAAATACCTATGATTCATATGTTAAGGACTCTAATAGTAAAAATAGACAACCATGCAAGAACAAGCACGAAATGTAAGCAAAGAGCTGGAAAACATACGAATCAAAAGGAAATGCTAGAAATCAGAAGCACAGCAATAGAAATGGAGAGTATCTCTGATGGGCTCATCAGTGGGCAAGACATGGCTGAGGCTAGTCTCAGTGAACTCAACAAGAAGTGGAGACAAACCTCCCAATCTGAAATGCAAAGGGAAAAGAGAATGGAAAAATAGAAAAAGAATAGTCCACAACTGTGGCACAATTTCAGAAGGTGAAACATACTTATATACTGGTAGGTGTGATTGAAGTATCAGGAGGAAAAAAAAGAAACATAAAACAAAAGACATATTTAAAGTAACAACTACTAATAATTTTCCAAAATTAAGGACAAACACCTAACCCCAGATATGGGACGCTCACAGATCACCAAATAGTATAGAGACCAAAATATTCTAGACCTGGTGTATGATATTCAAACTGCAGAATGCCGAAGATAAAGGGAAGATTTTGAAAGAAGCCACAGATGGGGTGAGGGGACCCTTAATAGAGGCACAGGAATAGGATGACAGTGGACCTCTCATCAGAAACCATGAAAATGCAGTGAAGTATTTAAAATAATGAAAGGAAAAGTATCCCCAGTAACCTTAAATTGTATGTCCAGAGAAATTATCCTTAAAAAGTAAGAGAAATCAAGACTTACTCAGGCAAACAAAATAGGGGGAATTCATTATCAGCACACCGGCTTTGCATGAAATGTTAGAAGAAATTCTTCATCAGAAAAATTAAAAGGTTCAGAAACATGGGTCTACTTAGTGAAAAGAAGTGTATCACAGAAGGAATATGTGAGGCAAAATAAAATATTTTTTGTTATTATTAATTGACCTAAAAGAAAATATTTGCTTAGACTAATATTGGTAATAATGTATTATAGATGATTACAGCATAAGCGAAATGAATGACAGCAGTGTCCTATGAGATGGGAGGAAGGAATTAATATTCTTTTATAACGTGCACGCACTACACATGACGTGGCACAGTACTACTTGAAGGTGGGCTTGGATTAGTTTAAAATTCATATTGTAAATTCTATGGCAACCACTAAATTTTTTTAAAGAAGTATAATTGTTATGCCCAGCACAGAGATAAAATAGTATCATATGAAATGCTCAATTAACATAATAGAAGGCAGAATAAGAGGGGAGAAAGAAACAAAGAGGAAATCACATAATAGAAAACAGTTATAAACTGAGCAGATATTAATCCAACTATATAAATAATCATTTTAAATCAGAATGGTCTAAATATACGAATTAACCAATGGAGAGGAACATCATCAGAGTAGGTTAAAAAATAGACCCCACTCTATGTTGCCTACAAGAAACCCCCTTTGAATATAAAGCCTCAGGTTAAAAGTAAAAGGATGGAGAAAGATATGCTGTGTTAACAGTGATCAAAAGAAAGCTGGAGTCACTACCTTAATTTCAGAGAGAGAATACTTTAGTCCAGGGAAAATTATCAGGGGCAAAGAAGGACATTCAAGAATGATACACAGGTCAGTTTCACCAGGAAAACATAACAATCCTGAACGCATATGCACCTAATACCAGAACATCAAAATACACGAGGCAAAACCTGATAGAACTGCAAAGAGAAATAGGTAATCCACTATTGTAGTTGCAGACTTCAACGCCCCCCCCCCCTTTTCAGTACTTGATACATCAAGCAGGCAGTGATCAAAAGCCAGTGAGGATATAGTTGACCTGGATAGCACTATCAATCAACTTAATCTAATGGTCACTTACAGAATATTCCATCCAACCAACAACAGCAGAATGCGCATTTCTCTTGAGCTCGTGTGGAACATTTATCAAGATAAATCACATTCTGGGCTATAAAACACATCCTCAGAAAATCCTCAAACAAAAAAAAGTGTTGAAGATTAGACAACACTTTTAAATAACTTGTGGATCAAAGATGTCACAATACTTGGAATGAAATGAAATTGAAAGCACAGTTTATCAAAAATTGTGGGATGCAGTGAAAGCAGTGCTTGGAGGGAAAATTTTAAGGCATTAAATGCATGTATTAGAAAAGAAACAACGAAGCGAAAAGATCTGTTTCAGCCAGTAAGTGGCTAAACAAACTGTGGCACAGTTGTACAAAAGATACATAAATGTTAGGGTGGCGGGGAAAAGATCGTCTCCTCTGCAGAATGGCAAATAATTTATGTAGATACTTCACCTCCAAGGAGGTAGAACATAACTCACAACAGTGAGTCCTTAACAGTGGTGTGCAAAGTGATTTTGTTCCAAAGAGCACAGTATAGAAAAGAGGAAGAAGTGTAACTTCGTAGTGGTTGCAGTAGTTACAAACACACCTCAGCTGGATGGTCAGGATTGACAGCTGCAGTGACAAGCGGTGCTGACATTATGTGCTCTTGATACAGTGTGATGGAAATGGTACCTGACCTCCACGGTCGTCCTCCCCCAAACCCACAGCCCTAGTCAATCATCAGATGAGTCTCAACTGAAGGACGTTCTACAAAAATGAGTAGCTCTAAAAGCAAGGGAAGTCTGGACAGTTGTCAGAACCAAGAGAAAGCTGAGGGGACATGAGAACTGAATGGAATGTGTTATCTTCAATGGAATCCTGAACAGAAAACACTACTAGGGAAACATGAAGAAGACATGAATGAAGTAGGGGCTTTAGTTAATAATAATACATCCATATTGGTTCATTAATTGTAGAAATGCATATATGGGATGTTAATAATATGGGAACCTCTCCGGAGTTGTAGGAACTTAGTATCTTTGCCATTTTTGGGTAAATATAAAACTGTTCTAAAAATACATTTTACTTTAAAAAAATCAATGAATATACCTATATTTTTCATTTGTAGAACTTTTATCCAAGGCCATTTGTTCCAGTTTCATGAATTTCTGATGAATAAAACTTTTCATATTTTATGATATTTAGTTTATTTTTGGGATACAACCATTCTTTTATATTCTCTTACAAACATTTGCAAGGACAAAATTATCTTTTAGTTGTTAAAATTCTATGTCTTCCATATACTTTTCAGTGCTATGGTATTCATTGTTATTTTACAATTTTCTGTTTAAGGACAAAATATGTAGGGTTTCAAATGAAAAATAAAGTCCGCCTGTTTCATCTGCCCCTTATTTTATCCGTGTATGAAGAGCCGGAGTGGAGATGGCATCTTTGAAAGCAGGCTGGCTGCCTGGCAGAAACTGCATTTTGCAATGGTGTCACCCAAACTCTGGGGAGGCCTGTAATTCGGAAGTCTCCCCTCTCCCCAGTTCTTTCCTGCATTAAGAAGATGAGCCTTGCCGCTTTCTCGTCCTGATGGAGGAGAATGTTGCCATGACAGCTGTTAGGGGAGTGGGGTGCTGTAAAGAGCATCCATAATGAAAAGGGAAAATAGCCTAGCTTCTTGGATCTTACTGGTGATGCATGGAATCACATGCATGGGTTCTCAGAATGCACTTTGAAATCTGTTAGCTTCATTTTCGGCATAATATTTTATAGACACACACACAGGTACACCAACACACGGTTCTTGGTCAGTCAGTCATGTAAGCAGATGGTTTAACTAAAACCATGCATACTTCCTTTCCTGTATTTAGAGTGGAGACTGAAGGGCTACCATACTGAAGATTTTAAAATTTTATTTTGTAAATGATTGTTATAAAGGGAAATATTTTCGAAAGAAAAGAAATCTTTTGTTACAATATCGTTGCTTCTGAAAACCAGAAAAGATGTTAGCAAATAATGAGAGAACTAAGACTTATCTCTTTTATCTTAGAGAGCAAAATATATTGTCTTTATCCAAAGACATTGAAAGAATATTTACTGACTAAAGGACGTATCTTCCATTTGCTTCAGAGTGCTGTGGGAGCAGGGGAGCGGTGGGGCTGTGGACAAAACAAGGTGGGCTGTGAGTTGATTACAGACCACTGTGATGGGCTGAATTAAATCCCCCCAAATGGTGAAGCCCTAACCCCCAGTACCTCACAATGTCACTGTATTTGGAGGCAAGGCCTTTGAAGAAGTGATTCAGTTAAAATGAGGCCATTAGCCCTAAATTAATCTGATTTGCGTTCTTACGAGGAGAGGTCATTTGAATATGCTAAGGGGCACCAGGGATGCACATGCACAGAGGGAGGACCGTACAAGGTCATAGCAAGAAGACACCCACCTCCAAGCCAAACACAGAGGCCTTAGAAGAAGCCAAATCAGCCAACATCTTGGTCTTGAACTTCTAATTTCCAGAACTGTGAGAAAATGAATTTCTGTTGTGCAAGCCACCCAGTCTCTGGTATTTTGTTAAGGTAGCCTCACCAAAGTAATACAAATATCTATCATGTCATCAGGGCACATGTTCTTGATCTCTGGGCATTTTTATATTAGAGGGGACTACAGGTGAGTAATTTTTACAGTTAGAGTCTATAAAGGGTCAGGTTAAGTTGCTTTGGGAACCCCATGATGGATAACAGAATGAGAACCTGGGGGATCAGGGAAGATCTGCTGAAAGTAGGTAGGAGTTAGCCTGGTGAAGACGGCAGGGGAAAGAGAATTTTAACTAGAAGAAATGTCATGTGCAGAGGCCTGGATGTGGGAGCATGGCGTGTTCGGGAAACTGAAAGTAGCTTAATAAGGATGAAGTCCAGGGTGTGTGTACACAAGGGAGTATTAAGCTTTTATCTCTCTCTCTCTCTCTCTCTCTCTCTCTCTCACACACACACACACACACACACACCCTTGTGTAATGTCAGTCTCTTTCCACAAGAATGAAGCTCTATTGTGCCTTTTATTCAACGTTGTATTTTCATTGGCTGGAATGGTGCCTGGCTAACACATTTATAACCGAGTGAATGAATGAATAAAATCATGATCTGTTCTTTAAAAAAAACCCAGACACTTTGGTAGCACTACGGAAAATGTTTGGAATGTGGTCCCAAGCAGGAATATCATTTAGGAGGTTGTCGTAGTGGTCCTGCTGAAGTTCATGGGGAAGTTCATATGGACAGAAAGACTAGACTGATAGGAGAGTTAGTCAGGAGGTGGAATCAAAAGAACTTGTGGTTTGTCTGGATATAGGATTTGAGGGAGAAGAGAGGAGTCCAGGCTCACTCCCAAATTCCTGGCTTAAATATTGAAAGAAATGTTGATATTTCTAGAGGCAAGAAAAGTAGATTGGGGGGATGGGTTGGAGACATTGAGTTCAGTTTTTGTCATGTCTAGCTTTAAGTAGCAGAATGCCATCTGAGTCGAAATGTCTACTGACAGTGCCTGTAGAGGAGCACTGCTTGGGTTGGACCAAGAGCTGGGAATCTTCAACTTCGAGGTAAAGTGGAAGCCATGGTAGCGGATGCGGTTAATCCAGAAGAGTGTACAGACATGGAAGAACAAGTCATTTTGAAAGTGAAGTGGAAACAAGAACTCAAAGCATGCACGGAGAAATTAAGTGGGCCTTCCAGATGTCCTTGTTGTTACGTATGGCATTACTTGATAGAACTTTTAGAAGAATGTGTGCTTCAGATTCTAGCCCTGAGCTGGAATCTTGGTAGTTACTTAACTACTTTATTCCTTATTCTTCTTCATTTAGAATGTGGGTCCAATTCTGATACCACTATCATGGGTTTGTTGTGACGAGTAGATGAAATATATGTAAAGCCTCTAGCACCTCATGTGCACACAATAATTGTTAGCTCTTATCAATATCATTTAAAATTATATCACTATGTTTATAGTTTGGAACATTAGTGCTTATACTCTGGGTGTGGATTGCTGAGTGTGAGGGAGCACTCCTTTATGTTATGTTTGTGATGAGTATGTGGGGATAGTTATTAAAATGCATGGTATTCCTACCAATTACTAATTATACATTATAAACCAAAGGATATTAAACTTGAGGCAACGTTTAATAAAATACACTCTAGAATAAAATTATTGACTAAACTTTATTCAATATTATTTAATCAGGGTCTTCCTATCTTTTTTTGTTTGTTTTCAGATAGACCTTTTTACAGGGTGAGGCAGAAGTAGGTTTACAATTGTAAGTACGTGAAACAGAGTTTATTCTTGTATTATTATTATTTATTAATTATTGTAGTGTTTTTCACGTGAACAACTCTAAACCTACTTTTGCAGTTAACATCTAAAAGTCCTAGACTCCTACACATTTACTGGCTCATTAAAGTGCATCTGCATTTTTTTTTTTTGCTGTGGTTTTAATTGACAGCTTGATGGCCTGTCTTCCTACGGATTGCCCTGTTCTTGCCACTCCCTGCCTGTTTGCTGTTGAGAAGATGCTTTCGTTCTCTACTATGCCTTGGTCTAAATGGCACTGTTTAGCTCTAAGAAAAGCACCTTCCAAGGGCCTCATGCTTGAGTTCACTGTAAAATGCTCCCTGATGACTATTTTTTCCTAATCAGAAAAGTCTTTTCCACCTGACCCACTTTTTTCTGTCTTAATTCCATTCCCTTTTGAAGTCCAATGTGGAAGTTTCTTTGCATAAAATTATTTACGATAATACAGTAATCCTGTTAGTAGGTTTCCATACATTTCAAAAACTTGCCTCTCCTGAAGATTTTCTTTTATTATCAAACAGACTGTTTTCTCCCTAAATTTAAAAATTGTTTGTTAATTTGCAGTACATTCGCATCACCACCACCACAGCTATGGCAGAAATAGATGTTTTAATATCTGAAAGGGAGGAATAAAAATATAACTATAAACACGCACATACCATTTGAAGCAGGCTGACCCCCAGGTGGCTCTCAGGCAGGACTGGCCTAATTATGAGTGGCCTTCTGCCTCAAAACAGCATTCTTCATACTGCCAACCTATTTTTAAAAGTTTATTTGGCAATTCTGCATAATAATTCACTCTTTTGAAATATGTTAGGGTCAGCAAGCATTATTTTAAAAAATAGAAATATATTAATTCATTTGCTCACCATTCATTCATTCATTCATTAATCAATTTTTGTTTTTTGAATGCCAGGCAGTAATGGTAGTTTCTTAGTGTTTAATAGTAAATAGAGTGGGCATGGTGCTGGCTCCATGGAGCTCAGCCCCTAGTGGGGGACGCAGGCACTACACAAACAGTGATATTGGTACTCGGTGTTTGAGGAACAGATGAGCTTTGACAAAATTGGGATCAAGGGTGTTCCCAAAAGAGGGGAAGGCACTTGAATTGTTTGTTTGAAATGCACCTGAACCTCCTGAAACTAGGGTCCTCTACAACTTGGGCTGCCAGCAGTGTCAAAAGGTATTATAGGTAAAGCCAGCTGAGTAGTTTTTCCTTAAGTTTAGTTACTTCTTACAGCATTGTCTCTGTGGGAAGATGCACACAGAATTCCAAATAACAAACTTTGAATGTTCATTTGGAGTCCTTTGTATTTGTAAGTGGACTTTGCTCTTTTCCATGTAAAGGCTGTCGTTTTTTCTCCTACGCAAACTCCCTGCTTCTCTCTCCCCTCCTGACTCTTACCACTTCTACACAAAATCAGCTCCCTCCTCTGTGGGGTGAACATCTGAGAAATGGAGAAATTTAGAAAGGTGACCAAAGTTGGGATTTATAAGAAGTGATGCAAAATTCCATTTTTTTTTCTAAAAATGCATACCTGTGTTGTGGCCTGTTGAAAAATAACACAGGTTTGGAAGTATTTTAGGGGAAGTGATAAACAATTTCTGTATTAATTAGGCTCTGAATCAGTATATGCAATACTTCATTCTGCAGTAGCAACATCTGGCAGTGTTTGTTGCCCATGTCTTCTTTGAAAACTTGCTTCTTTTGATGTTCCCAGCACCAGACACTCCTGGCATTCCTCCAAGTTCTGCGGTTGTTCTTCCTTAATTTCTGTTCCTGGACCATCACGGTCTTCTCAGCCTTAGCACTACTGACATTTGGTCTAGGTAGTTTTTGTTGTAGGGGTCTGTCTTGTGCATGGTAGGATATTTAGCCATAAGAATGTATGAATACTGGTCTCTCTTCCCTAGATGCTTTCAGTTGTGACAGCCAAAAATGTTTTCAGACATTTTCAAAAATCCCCCTAGGGCAGAATATCTGCCTTGCCCCTGGTTGAGAACCACTGCTTTATACTCTTTCCCTAAGTAGCCCCACTATGCTCTTGGATTCAATTATGAATCTATGTGATAGTTATGCTCATTATAGAACCTCAGTTCAAACTTTGTTTTTAAGCTCCAGTGACATCGTATTTTCTTGGTTATTTCTAAGAGATTGCAAAGATCAAAATAAAACATGTTCACCTTCCTACCATACTTCTCTCTTACTTTTTCCCATCTCGTGATTAGGCACTGCTGTCCACCCATTGCCCTCATTCCCTGCTTTTAATCAAATCGCTAAGTGCTGTGGATTTTGCATGCCAGCTCTACCCTAGACCCATTCCCTTCTCTCCATGTTTCCAGCCCGCTCCTGCCAGTGAGTGAGGCCACCATCATCGGTAGCCCAGACCACTGACATGCCTCAATCCTGGTCTTCAGGAATTTTTACTTCCCTTTCATCCATTCTCTATATTACTCAGGCATCTTGTAAAACAATAAATTTGAATAAGTCACTGACATGTGCTTCCATCTGCTTTTAGGCTAAGGACTCAAATCCTTTACAAGACTCGATGGCCCATGTTGTCTGGCCCTGCCTACGTTACTTCTGTTTGCTGAATGTGCCATATGTCTTCTCACCACCATGTCTGCATGTGACTAGAATGTTCTCAGACAGCTCTTCCTCAACCCCACCATCCTAGGCAATTCCTAGGACACACACACACACAAACACACTTTTCTCTTCATTTGAAATGTCACTGCTACTCTAAAGAAGGTGGTTTCATCAGTTCCATTTTGTGTTGTGCTTGTTTCTTATTTTAAGAAAATTAGAGAAATGTGACAACATGATTTTCATGTTATATAATTTTCTAAAAATTAAAAAAATATATTTATAAAGTACAAAACTAGCATGAGAAATAAATGGAGATTGACTTATATGTATATGAACATATATATTTGAAATTGCTTTTAAAAAGATATTTCCTATTTATCAATTTTTAGTGTGTATTTTATTTTTTTTTATTATAATATATCAAGATGCTTGAAAAAATACTCTGGCAAGAAAATGTACTATATCATAAAGATTCAAAAGGAGATAACTTGTGGCTACTGAGCCAGAAATGTGTATGAGTCATAAATTAAACCTGACAAGCCTGTCATAAAATATAAGTTTTAATAGTAGCATAATCTGTGCTTTCATGACTGTGTCAGAATCAATAATACATCATCAGCTCTTTTTTAGATTTGCCACATAATGCAAAAATGTAAGAGTAAACACATTTTTAGTCCATGAGCAAAATTGTAAAGTGTAAATGTTGCTTAGGCAAAAAAAAAATCTATAAATTAGTTTAAATTTATAGAATTTGGTATTTGGAAAGTTATTGTTTAAAAAGAAATGGACTAGGCCATAGACCAAATCAGAAGACAAGTGATAAACTGGTGGAAGGTGGTAAAATATGTGTGTAACAGTCAGAGTTAATTTCTTTAATGCACAAGGACTGTACATATCAATTAATAAAAAGTTTACTGCCCTGACTGGTGTGGGTCAGTTGGTTGGGTGTTGTCCTGCAAAGTGAAAAAGCGTTGGTTTGATTCCCAGTCAGGACACATGCCTGAGTTGCTGCTAAAGCTCCTGATCTGGGCCTGTGAGAGGCAACCGATCGATGCTTCTCTCTCACATCGATATTCCCCTCCCTCTTTTTCTTCCTTCCTTCCCCTGTCTCTAAAAATAAGTAAATAAAATCTTTAAAAAACATCTACCAATAGAAAAGTGGTCAAAGTACTTGAATAGACAAAAAAATTTAAGGGGGTTTAAATGGCAAATAAATATTTAAAACATTATTCATCTTAATAAAAAGACAGCCCACAGAATGGGAGAACATATTTGCTAGTACATCTGTTAAGGGGTGAATATCCAAAGTTTATAATATACTTACACCAAAACACCACCAAACTCAACACCAAAAAAAACAACCCAATTAAAAAATGGTCAAAGGACCTGAATAGATGCTTCTCCAAAGAAGACATACAGATGTCCAATAGACATATGAAAAGCTGCTCAACATCACTAATCATCAGAGAAATGCAAATTAAAACCACAGTGAGTTATCATCTCACACCTGCCAGAATGGCTATCATCAATAAATCAACAAACAAGTGCTGACAAGGTTGTGGAGAAAGGGGAAACCTTTTGCACTGTTGGTGGGAATGCAGACTGGTGAAGCCACTGTGGAAAGTAGTATGGAGATACCTCAAAAAATTAGAAATGGATCTGTCTGTTGACCCAGTATTCCCACTTCCTGGAATATATCTGAAGGAACCCAAAACTCGAATTCAAAAGAACATAAGCACCCCTATGTTCATTTCAGTATTATTTACTGTCTCCAAGATACGGAGGCAGCCTAGGTGTCCATCAGTAGATGAGTGGATAAAACAGCTATGGGACATTTACACAATGGAATTCTGCTTGGCTGTAAAAAAGAAGAAAATTATACCCTTTGCAACAGTCTGGATGGACCTGGAAAACATTATGCTAAGTGAAATAAGCCAGTCACAGAAAGACAAATACCATATGATTTCACTCATATGTGGAATCTAATGAACAAACTGAACTAACAAGCGAAACAGAGACAGACTCATGGATGAGGAACAGATGACAGTTAGTGGGTGGGGGGAGGTTAGGGGATAGAGGGACTGAGCAAAAATGAAAAAGGACTCATGGACATGGACAACAGTGTGGTGATTGCTGGGGAGAGGCTTAAGGGGGCTAAATGGTAATAGGAAAAATATAATAAGGATTATATATTTAAAAAATTGTTCATCTTAGTACTCAATTACAACTACAAAAAGGTTTATCCATTAAATAAGAAATGATAAAAATAATGATGTAACTAATGTTGGAGAGTGTGTGGAGCAATGGACAGTCATTTTCTGTAGGTGGGACTCAGGAAGGCTTTGTCATAACATGCATTTAAAGTCCTAAACTCACTATTTATAATTCTAGGAATTTATCCTAAGGAAATAGTCAGTCATGAGAGTAATGATTTTAATACAGAAAGTTTATCCCAGCATTGTTTATAATATCAAAACATTTAGAGACAGTAAAAATATCCATCAGTAGATGATGCTATGGTTTATCTACACAGTGGAATATTATATAACTCAAAATATGGTTATTTAACTTGTATACTCACATTGAAAATATTTATGATAAATTATTAGCTCAAAAATGTAGGGCACATCCGGCACCCAGATCTGAGTTCCTAATACCATTGTCCGATAAAGGAAACCAGGAATCCTTGGAGAAATAGCTGATTCTAGGACTGGGTCAGGAAGTGTACCAAATGAGCCTGGTGCCAGAAAGTGAGGGAGTGTTAAAGAAAAAACCCACAATGACAGGGTATATCAAAGGGAGGCAGGAACCAACTGAAAGAGCTCCCAAGGGCCAGGGCTAGTACCAGGGCTGGTCCAAATGGAGCAACAAAATGAAGTATTGGATTATAATCCCAAGTGTGAAATAAAGATTCCTGAATGTACAGTAATATAAATAAATGGAGAGCAGGAGACGAATCTCCTATGCAGAAAAATTCTAAATAATTCATGGAGCACTCCACTCTCAAGGAGGTGGAATGTGTATCCCCACACCTTCAGTGTTAATTTAAGTATATACACATGTAGATGCAGAAATAAATAGAGATATGTGTGTGCACATTGCCAAGAGGTCCTAGAAGCAGTGACTTTTCAGTAGCAGCAAGCATCCCTAGGTCCCAGACAGTTTCTGAATACAGTTCTCTGTTAAAAGAAGAAAGGGCTGATTCTAAGACTAGGGCGGGAAATATACAAGATTAGGCTTGGAGAAGGAGAAATAGGATATGTGCATAGCCTCAAACTGTCTTCCTCATCTCAAAGATTTATTAATTACTGTGGTGATTTTAACATAAGTACACAAACTGTTTTATATGTCCCTCTCCAAGAGGTATAGTTCAGTTTTCTTTAAGTGTGGATATAGTGACTCACCTTTTAAAATTATGGAAAAAGAGCCCTACCTGGTATGGCTCAGTGGGTTCAATTCCCGAGTAGGGCACATGTCCAGATTGCAGGCCAGGTCCCCAGTTGGGCAGGAGAGACAACAGATCGATGTTTCTCTCTGTCTCTTTTTCCCTCCTTTCCTATCTCTCTCAAAATAAATATATAAAATCTTTAAAAAATATGGAAGAGAAAATAGGAATTTTACAATGAAGAAACCTGGCATACATCAACCATCTTAACGAAGTGATCAAGTTCAACATCACCAGTGGTTAAGTCCTGTTAATATCATGTACCAGTGATAGGATGAAATGAGAAGGGCACTTTACATTCTTCCCCCATATCTATAATCCCCATTTATTCATTAGAAAAAACACAGGAAAAAAGATTCACCTTGAAGGACATTCTATAAAATACCTGATCAGTTTGCTTCAAAGTGTCAACCTCATGAAAAACGAGGAATGGCTGAGAAACTGTCACAGACCAGAGGAAAATAAACAGGCATGCTGACTAAATGCAGTATTCTATCCTGGACTGGGAAAGAACATTAGTGGAAAAACTCTGAAATCTGAATAAAGTCAGGAAGTTAGTTAATGAGTAGTATTGCACCAATGTTAAGTTCTCAGTTTTAATAAATGTTATTAAAGACCTTATCATTAGGGAAGCTGCTTGAACATTATATGGAAGTTCTTTCCATTGCCTTCACAACTCTTCTGTGAATTAACTTGTTCTAACTTAATAGCGACTTGCCTGGCCCACTGTAAGTGGTTCAGTAAAAAGTACCAATTAAAGCCAGATATCACTACCTCTTCCCTCAAACATTTTCCTGGCTAACTTCCTCACCTCTTTTAGGCCTTTGCTGAATGGTACTTTACTCAGGGGGTCTTTTTTGATTGCCCTCTTTATGGTTGCAACATGCCTCCCTGTTCTTGTCCCACTGTCTGGAACTCCCAGTCTCCTTTTCATTCCCTTCCTGCTCCCCACCTCCAACAACACCCATCACCTTCTAATAAATTGTATCATTTGTATATGTATTATGTGCATTCTTAGGTGTCTGTCTCCTCCTGCTAGATTTTGACTAGAGGGCAGGGGACCTTGGTTTTTACTGATGTAGCCTAAGTGCTCAAATTAGTGTCCAGCACATTGTAGGCACTTTAATATTTGTTTCATGGTTGATTATTATTTTATAGAAGTGAGTTTCTAAGTGTTTTTCTATTACTTTAGGTTTTCTGAATGTTTGATTTGACTTCCAAAAACCTTCCGTAATAGGCTGTGCTTTTGGCATTGGTTGATGATCTGCCTCCACACCCTGAAGCTACCCAGAGAGCTGCTGGTCTTTGGGGTCCCACCCAGACCACTGGGCTGCCCCAGACATCTACCCATCCCCTCGGGCCCTAGTCCTAAGCGGCTGGATCCTGGGAGAAATTTCACTGACAAAAGGACTATGTAGCTAAAAGAGTTTGAAACTCACTTCTCTATGCCATTAAGTTAGAGTGAGTTTATTTTCCCAAATGTTGCTGAACTCTGTAACAATTTTTTATTGGTGAGAGTGTCAGTTAAGAGTACTAAGTTGTTCTGGCAGAAGAAACGGAATAGAGCTGCCATGAGGAAGGAATTAGGAGAAGCGAAGAGATGAGACAGGGGATTTAGGTGGGCCAGGCAGAGGCTGAGGTGGTGGTAAATAAAGCAGGAGAGGAGACATGGGCAAAAGCCTCTGTGTAAGGAGGAGGCCTTGGAACTAAGTAAGAGAAATGAGAACTCTGTGCAGGAGAATCAGCGGAGAAATCTGAGAGAGAAGTATTGTGTTACAGCTGCAAATGAGATGGGTTTGACAGTATTTTTATTTTTAATTTTTATTTATTTATTTATTTTTAGAGAGAGGAAGGGAGGGAGAAAGAGAGGGAGACAAACATTTATGTGTGGTTGCCTCTTGTGCGCCCCCTACTGGGGACCTGGCCTGAAACCCAGGCATGTGCCCTGACTGGAAATTGAACCAGTGACCCTTTGGTTCACAGGCTCATGCTCAGTCCACTGAGCTGTACCAGCCAGTGCTGACAGTATTTTTAAAAGCAGATTTGGGGGTTAGAAAGAAGTACTGTAATCTACTGAGCAGGAGGCCTGATCTTGAGCGTGAAGGTTTACTACAGGAGTAGGGAGAGGCTAGGTCCTCGGTTGTAGATGGCACATGCATGTGTGTGCGTGTCTCTCACTCTCTGGTCTGCCATATAGTGGCTGATACAACACTACCCAGTGTTACTCAGTTTTGTATCTTTTTATTCTTGCCTTGCTATTTATTTTTTACTTCTTTTCAATCCTGTACACTATTGCATCCTTAATCTGTCATCCTTGGGGTGAATGGAGTGTCTTCCCAAGAAACAACTGATACCTGAAAACGCCAGCGCAGTAACCGGATCACAACCGTTTCTTAGTGATGACATTTCTAAAAGCCTGCCTCCTCTATTATCAGTATTTTGCTGAGCAGATTTTAGATTTTCTTGATGTCTTAAGAATAACCATTCTAAACATTGTGATTTATGCTAAAAACAAACAAACCAACAAAATAGAAATGGTTTTTTATTATAAGTTTTCTTATCTTAAAATGGGAATAATGACATTACTACCCAGTTCAGAGAATTGCTTCCAGGATCAACTAAGACAATCCATGGGGTGGTCCCTCAGAGCCTGGCGCAGTAGTAAGTGCCAAATGAATGGAAGCTGCTGGCATCACGATGGTCATCCTCCAGCCCCCCGACTGAGCCAGATACACCCACCTACTTTTGGAGTCTTTTCCTTCACAGCCTTGGCATGATGGCCATTTCCCTGTCACGTGGAACATATGCTGTGCATTCAGACCTGCGGCTTAGTGCTCAACAAATGGTTGACAATAAATATGAACATGAATCAATGAATACATGATTGTTTTAGTTTTTTTAAAGTCTAAAAACATTCTATAAATGTAGCTTTCCATTTGTTGCTGGCCTAATGCTTTCTTTTGAAATTGTGGTACAATTTCTGTGCTCTGAAAATCTACTGGAGTATAACATTTCCTCTTCTGATTTGGGTTGCAGCCATGCTCAGCCAACTTTGAAATTTAAATTTCTATGTCTTGACTAAATTTCTGTGGTCAAGCTTTACAGAATGTTTATAAAAGTCTTCATGTAACTCTGATCAGACACTTGAATAAGCTTGCAAGTGTGCACAATAAAAATGAACTAAAAATGGCAGATGTTTACTCATCAGAATCCTCTTCCGTTCAGTATTCCAGGGCCTGGATTTTGTATGCAATTTATGAAATCATTCATCCAGCAGCACACAGAGAATGTTTTTAATGAGATGTGCTTTCAGATTGAATTGTGATTGTGAAGGATATTGAATGTATTGAGTCGGAGAAACTTGAACTCTACGGAGGTGAAACATTATGTTTTATATTAAAATGAAAAAGTAAATGCTTATCTGCTATTCATATGGATATGTAATTCTACTTTACCATAGTTAAGGGCAAGAAGATATGATCAATCATGGAAAAAATGAAAAAATGTTGTTTATACTATATAAAAGGAGATGTTGTTTACCTTTTCATTGGGTCCCAATAATAGGCCATTGGTAATAATACTGTATGTGATTTTTACTCATAATTGAGCTTTAAAATTTTCAGCACTTGTGTAATAGAAGCTCAGTTGGTGCTTTTAATAATATAATCTTTCTTGACCACTGGGCTCTTTGATGCCTTCAGTGTTCAAGAACTAAATAATACTTCTCAGTCTTCATCTTGTTTAATCTCTCAGCTGCCACTTCTTCCTCCTTGAAACTGTCTCTTCCTTTGACTTGGGCACATGGTTTTCCTCAACCTTTCTGTGTGCTCCTCCTCTGAGCTACCCAGCCACGTACCCAGTAGTTCCTCAGGCTCAGTCAGTCCCAATGCTGCTTCCTTCTCCCCTTTCCCTCCTCTCCCCTCTCTTTCCCTCCCCTGCCATCTCCTTCTGTCTCTGCTCTTCCTCTTCTCCCTCATCTCCTCTCACTTCATCTTTTTTCCTAAATAATCCCATCTATTGTCAATTTCCTACTATCTTCTGTTAATTCTAAAATTAAAATTTTCAGCCCATACCTTTTTTCTGAATACCATACCTGCTTATCCAAATATTTTCCCTGTTTAGGATATACCCATTGCTTTATATTAAAATGAAAAAGTGTTTATCTGCCATTCATAAATATATATATATATCCTTAGTATCCTTAGTATATCTATACTATAGATATATAGATATATAAATATATAGATATATATAAAGTAGATCTATCTATATATATATTCTACCTTACCATAGTTGAGGGCAAGAGGATAAGATCAGTCATGGAAAACCCTCTTCCACATCACCACTGGTCTGTAAACACGAGGCCTAGGAAATATCCTGAAAGTACTTCTCTTACTTACTCTTTCAAGTCTGCTCAGTCATCTGCTTATTTCACCCCCTAATAGCTTCTTTTTATCTTCAGTGCACCTGGCCAAACCCTCGAGGCTAAGCCAGAAGAACCTTTCACACGGACTACACTAGGGATTACTGTTACAGGCTAGAATAATCTCCAGACCAGTTCTCTCACATCCATTCTTGTTCTTCCCTTAACCTTATCCACATTGCAGCCAGAGTAATCTTTTCAAGAGAGAAATTTGGTTATATGCTGTCCCCCTTGTTAAGATCAAAATCTTTAACAAGGCTGCATGTTCCTGCGTGTTCTGACTCCCACTAACCCCTGTAAGGTCATGTGACAAGATGCTTTCCCCATGTGATCTCTGGGGCAGGCTGAGACAACTGTCATTCTTTCTGTCCCTGGCAGTGTGCGGGCTGCCTCCTGCCACAGGAGCTTTGTATCTGCTGTGTCCTCTGCCTGGGATGTTCTCATTCCCCAGCCCTCACTGCACACTGCTTCATGCAGTAAACGACTTCTCATCCCTAAGATCTCAGTTCAGATGTCATTTCCTCAAGGAAGTTAATACCACCTAAATATTGTTCATATCCATAAAATTACATTGGCATAAGATGTTATATATGGTTATTAATGATATTAATAATTATTATTTTCTTGACCAGGTGAGGATTCCTCATTATCTTCTTTATTATACTTTGTAGCATGTTACAGCTATAATGATACTGCATTTGTGTATTCATCTGATTAATATCCACCAGACTCTAAGCTTCATGACAGCAGGGATCATAGGGATACTGACTTTCCTGTTCACCATTTCTCTTCCTGTGCCTATCATGGTATCTGTATAAACTAGTCTTGATAAATGCAGGTCACATGGCTGAATGAAAGCCAAAGTGACTCAGATACTTGTAAATTGATATTCCAGGCACCAGATGTTGGGCTGCTCAATCTTTAGCTTCAACATATTATAAGCAATTTCTTCAGAAGCAAATTCTTTCATCTGGCAGGATGAGCATGACAGCCAGCCTACACATTATACATAGTCTCTAAGATGTAGAAACAAATGATCATCTACTAATCCATATTCATTTTTCTTTTGTGAACAGATTTTATTTATTTATTTTAGAGAAAGGGGAGGGAGGGAGGAAGAGAGGGAGACACACATAGATGTGAGAAACATCAATCAGTAGCCCCTTGACTGGGGGCCCAACCTTCAACCCAAGCATAGGCCCCTGACCAGGAATTGAACCAGCGACCGTCTTCTTCGCCGGATGATATGCCCAACCAACTGAGCCATACCGGTCAGAGCCATTACTTTTTAAAGTAAATGTCATAAAAGTAAGTGTCAGCATATTTTAGAACAGCATTTTTCCAAATATTTTGGCCACGACCCAGTTTATCTCACGGTCTAGTATGGATGCACATACACACAGGCAACTGAAATAAAACTCTAAAACTTCAGTAATCAGTATTTCAGTTGCTACATGCAGTATGTTTTATTAATTTTTATTCTGTTCCCATCTACTTTATGCTATGCTATTTTCTTTCTTTTTTTCTATACTGGTTAGAATGAACTGATTTCATACTTAGAGATATCTTTTTTAAAGTTGTAGCTTTATATATTAAGATTAGTAATAAATTAATTAGGATTGGATATATACCTCATAGCAAATCAAGAAAATTATTTTGACTAAAGAAAGGAAAATGTTTTTGAGGGTCTAGAAACTACTATCTCATTTAAAAATAGGTGTGTTAATATTGTTTTTAGGTGCATAAATTGTTTTTCAGCTAGTATTTAAAATATTAATTGTGAGAACTATTGGCTGTTTTGGAATTTCTTTTATTTTTGTATCTAAAATCATGTAGTGCAATATAGACATTAAATTGGTTTTGAGTCCATAAATCAGAAGGGTCAGAAAGGTTTGATATGTTTTGATGAGGTTTTGGATAGAGACAAACACGAGAGAAGGAAGATGTAACGGAAGTTGAAAGTCGTACATCTGTTATCAGTTCACGACCTTGGACTTGTGGAGCCAACTTGTGAGGAAGGCTTTGAACACCAGGATGGTGGTCTGCCGTGGCCATTTAGGGATGTATCTTTAGAATGCACGTTATCTTTTTAGAATAAGATGTATAAGTTCAACTTGTACAGTTAAGACATTGTAACTTTAATGAGGCCCTCATTCTCTTAGAAAAGATTTTAAAAGAAATATGTTTTCTAGTCATCTTTAATTTATCCCTTATCAGCTCACTGTGACCATTAGTGTATTAGGTTTGTGAAGTCCCCTCTTGGCCATAAATTTGCATTCACGTCATGTAGACTATCAGGGTTAATTGTATGCAGACCTCTCATTTGATTTTTCAATCTAGTTGCTCAGAGTAAAACTGGAGGAGAGTGGCTTTATGATTCTTTCCTTCAATCAAAAGACTGTTTCTGCTTGGTTGTTTAGTTTTCTTTTTCCCCTTATAGAAAACTCTCATGATTTTTTTGCTAGGAACCAGGTGCTGCTACCAAGTTAATATACCTACTTTTTAACAGCCTTCTTATCAATAATAATTTTAAATTATGGTATAAGATGCTTATTATAATGTCTTCAAATCATTTTTTTTAAGATCTTATTTATTTATTTTTAGAGAGGGAAGGGAGGGAGAGAGAGAGATCAATGTGCGGTTGTTGGGGGTTCTGGCCTGCAACCCAGGAATGTACCCTGGCTGGGAATCGAACCTGGGACACTTTGGTTCCCAGCCCGCACTCAATCCACTGAGCTATGCCAGCCAGGGCTCCAAATCATTTTCTTAAAGAGCCAAATAGATACCCAACAAGCCCAGTGTGTGAGAAATTGACTAAATACTATCTAAAGACAGACCCTGAAAGTCCACTTGCCCCCAGAAGGATATATAATGGAAACTTATAAGAATAAAATAGTTCCAGTTCACAGG
Source organism: Phyllostomus discolor (assembly GCF_004126475.2). Taxonomy (NCBI): domain Eukaryota; kingdom Metazoa; phylum Chordata; class Mammalia; order Chiroptera; family Phyllostomidae; genus Phyllostomus; species Phyllostomus discolor. The sequence goes on from NC_040904.2 coordinate 152,715,464, forward strand.
AAGCATCAGTTTCATAAGTCAGTCTTTTAATGTAAACCTTTAAACCCTGGCCTTGGGAATGGAAACATCTTCTAAGTTTTATTCTCGTGCATTCTCCGGTACGGTGGGAGTGGCTTGCATAGCTTGATGTGATCTGACACTCTACGATGAACCCACTTTTTAAAGGGGTATTACTGGTCATTCTTTTATAAACATTAAGGTCCTGAACCCTTAGAGACGGCTCTGAAAATAACCAAATATTTGGCAGAGGAGGCAGGAAAAGATAGTACAGGAGCATCTTCCCTTTCTATGCTGAACTGTGAAGGTGGTTCTTTAATTTCAGCTGCAGAGCCTGTCACTAAGTATGTGGTTTTGTGTCTTATGCTTGGCTGTTGATTAGGTTGCTCAGTTTAAGGATTCCTGCAGAAATAGCCTGTCTTGGGAGAAATCTGGCTGGTGAGAAGATGCTCAACAGTTGATGCTGAACAGTAGCTAAAATTTTGGTTATGGTTCTCATTTACAATGCCTTGTCAATGATGCTGTGGGGGCGGCCATCAAATCGGCATCAATTGTTTCTCTGCCAGAAGTCACCCATCTGTCACTTGCTCAGAGAGTACAAAAATTATTGTCACATCTCAACGCTAAACATATGAAAGATCGTGTACTATATCAACTGCTTTTATCTCCTTCAAACTTCTCACTCTTTACACATTCTCCCCGCCAGCACTGGGGGAGTAATCAGCAACAATCATGATGATTAAGGGGAAACGATAGGGATGGAAAATGAGCATCATTTTCTAAACCATTTCACATTTATAATGTAAGACCTGAGCGTATCCTTAGAAGTGCCATGATGATGGGGTCTGCGAGGAATGATTAATATGCAGACCACACCAACTCTTGCTCCATGGAACTTAAGGAAATAGAATAGAATCTGTAGGAACAGAATGATTCATCACTGTGTGTGAGCTGACAGGGGACAAGTGAAAGTATTTGCTACATACACCTTCAGCAGAAAGCTCCAGCCATTATGTTAGTCAAGGTGCTCTGCTGCTCTTCCTGCCCTCTCAGGTGGAAGGGATGAGGACTTCTGTTAAAGCAGTGGCCCTTCAAGGGGCAGAGTAATAGCAGTGCTCAGAACGGGTTTGAAGTGCAAATTTCCAAGTCTACTGAAACCAAACCTCTGGAGATGGGTCCAGCAATCTGTGTTTTACTTAACCCTCTGGTTGATTGGGTACATGCTAATGTTTGAGAATAACTATTAAAATATAAAGAATAATACACTCTGGATGCCACTTTTGGAAGCCATGTAATACATTTGGGCTAACTCTTGTTTAGGATTGATGCTCATCCTTTAGGGCAGTGGTTTTCAACCTGTGTGTTGCAAGAATTTTTAAAACATGCAATACCTATTAAGTCAGGAGCACTGACCTCTTTTCTCTTAGATTGCCAAATAGAAAATGACAACAGCCAACACAACAGCAGTCCTCTGGTGTGAATGCCCTGTCTTGAATAAAAATATATAGGTCATATAATAGAGTTGCATCTTATTGGCCACATTGCATAATAAGGTTGTGTTTGATTCGTTAATTCTTGGTACCAGAAATTCTTATATACAAATGTAGGTACCTGACTTTTTAAAAAGTCACTTTGGAGCAAAAAGGGTAGGTAATTACTATTTTTTTTGTAAATCAATCAAAACTTTACCTATTATTTTCAGATTGGCAAAAAATATATATATATATATTTTTTTTTTGGTATGCTGAAGAATTTTAGTAATTAGTTTATGTGTGCCATGAGAAGATAAAGGTTCAACATCACTGATTTAGTACATACTTGAATATATTTTAAATGGAAAATGTCATTGTTTGAAGCACAACTACTACCTAAGGATTACCAGTCATTTTTAAGGAAAGACTGTAATCTCTCACTCTCTTTAAAAGGTTCAGATTATTCAAAGCTGGGCAAGGATTTTGGTTTCTAAAACAGGCCTAGAGAGACTTGAATTGCTCTAAATAATAGATTATCTGGAATTTTCTTGGGCATTGTGGGGAGTAGAGAGGGACAGAGGAGCAAGTAAATAGTGAGCGACCTAAGTGGAATGACCCCATGAGGGTTCTCAGAGGGAAGGAGGTAGAGAGGTCTTTTAGGAAAAGGTTGAGTTGTTGACTGGGCAATGCTGAGTGGTAACCCTACCCCTGACATACCATCTTTCATTCTTCAGCTAAGTACAAGAGCTGTGAACAACTGCAGAACAGGAAGAAGGGTAGGAACAAGGGTGTTCAGGGTGCTAAGCAGTGGATAAGAATTCAGCATAAATTGAAAAATGAGAGCCAGGGCATGTAAGTCTCCAGAGATGGCTAAAATATGGAGGAAGGCATGGGGTTATTTCGTAGAATAATCAAGGAATAATGTGATGGATTATTGACAGATTAATTAATCCACTGATTTGATGGACTCATCTGACGGATATTTGAGCCAAATGTTTTTGGATTGTGGTTGAGATGACATTTGTGTTCCATTTTTATTACAGTTGGTACATGTTTTTGTGGTGAATCTTGTTATTTTGTGAAAGAGAATGGACAAACCCCGTATTCAAAATCTCCTGCATAATTTAACTTTAAAACTCTTGATGAGGAAAGAATACACAGTGGCTCAGTGTGGCCTGGCTGGTGTGGCTCAGGTGGTTGGGGCATCATCCTGCAAAGGAAAAGGTCATTTCAATTCCCAGTCAGAGCACATGCCTGGGTTGTGAGTCCAGTCCCAGTATGAAGCGTGTAGGAGAGGCAACCCATTGATGTTTCTCTTTCTCCTTCCCCCTTTCTCTTAAAAAGAAATAAATAACATCTTTAAAAAATGGCTCAATGTGGGCCTTCTGAGTGACATGCTGGGCCATGCAGTAATGGACACATCAGTTCCCTGTCCCTTCTGACCCTCTGTGTTTGTTCCTCTTCTGCCATTCCCCATCCCCGCCCCCATCAGCTCATGGAGCCACAGGACTTTCTCATACATCTTGGAGTTCTGTAACTGCCCACTTATTCTCAGAGTTGCGCCTCTTCTTTTTCTTCGTTGCTTAGAATGGATACACTGGCCCGTGTTTCAACAGAGGACTGCATCAAAAATGTGAGCGCTCTAACTAAAATGAATCAGCACTCCACTTTATCAACATGAATTTCCAGCTGTATGTCAATTTACTTAAAAGGGCATAGCCTTTTGCTGTGGAAAGATAGACTTCTTATAATAGCCTTAGGGTCAGGCTATCTGTTACGTTCCAACTCTGTAAAGGAGGAAACCAAGTCGTCCACAATTCACAGCTTATGAGAGGGGGAGGGAGGAAGAAAAGGGGGGAGGGCCTTTGAGATTATGGAGGTTAACCCTTAACTCCATAATGGAGTTTTGATGGGCAGATCAAAACCCTGAAGGGTAAATGAGTTGCCTCAGCTAAAGACTGAATGTTGTTTCACAGCACAGCAGCCTCTCAAGGTCCTTTCCGCCCACAACGACAGAAAGATAGCAGATCACCCCTCCCACTGAAGTTCTTTGTGGAAGAATTCATGGTAATATAACATTGACCCCTGCAAAGCCTGAGAGTTGGAATTATTGATCATCTCAGAGTATCAGACAGGGATTGGAGATGGTAGATTTCTTAGTTTTTTCTTTCAGATTACCTGGGTCGAAGTGAACCTTTACAAAAAATACTTAACCTGTAAGACTACTAAATAAGGCCCAGCTGCCTGCTTCAAATGGATGCAAAGGGAACTTAAAACTAAGAATATACATATCAAATTAAATTATCCCATAGTTTTAGTAGATTTTTAGTTACATTGTGTTTTTATGGTCCAATTTTAATTTAAAAAACAAAACACGCAAACCAAAAATCTAAATGTCCTTTGGTCCAAAGACTAGAAAGAGGATTGTGATGTCTGTCAAATGAAATTTCACAAGCGAATCATCTGTAAATGCATTTGCTGTAGTGCTGCTTCCCTTTTAAAAATTTAATTAGAGACATGCTTGCTGCCTTTCTTTCCTTTTGCATTTGTTATGAACTGAAGACATTTTTCAGAAAAGAGAAATATAAATGACATTAAACTCTTTGTAACGCTGTCTTTTAAATAAAGATGTCTTTAATGCTTATAACACTTAAATAGGGAACATTAGTGTATGAGTATCAGTTATATTGTTACGTGTATTGTGGTTCCTCATGACACTCAAATAATACTCTCATTAGAAAGTTCTTCCTTGACGGTGCTCCCTCCCCCTCCCTTCCAAATCAGCACTTGTTCCTGGAATCCCCCAAGCCTCCTCATCTAGGGGCCTTGGCACATGCTCAGCCCCTGCTATGAAGGCCCCAACTCCTTGCACTCTGCCCGCTCCCTCTCTAGGCTAACCCCTGTGTGTCCTTCAGACTAGGCATTGCGTAGCTGAATCCAAGATTAGCTGCTGTTGGATGTGCCAACAAGGAAGATGGAAAGATTCTGCATAAGACTGGAAGATAAAATTGCCAACAAAGGAATCCTTGAGTTTTTACACTTGTGCCCCGCTTCCCCAAAGCACATGTAGTAAAGCACCATCTACAAATGGAGTCTTCCATGTCATAGCACGCTCTGCTTATTCTGATCTGCCCTTCTTACCTACTACAGGTGTTGCATGAAATGAACGATGTTGGGCGTGATGAGGAACAGATGCTCTGAAATATTATATACTCTTCAGACTATTTAAAATATATCTCATTGTTCAGTTCAAGCATCCAGTCAGAGTTGGGGCGCCCAGCTGCTGACCTTGGTCATTTTTATGCATTGGAAGGGAAGTGGGTCAAGAAAGTAGGAAGGGCAGAAGCCTGGTACTCATGTACATACTAATGTAAATTAGTGAATGAAGAAAACCTCACAGTACTTAACATTAGCAAGGACATTGGGCAGCCAGTAAGAACCACAAAAATTGAAAGAGAAAAATGAAAAGAAGGATGGGAAAAGAAAGAGAGGCTGAAGAATTTCCCAACCTCTCTGGGACTCAGTTTTCTCATCCGAAAATAGTAATTATAGTAACACCTACATACGGTCATTGTGAGGATTCAGTGAATTAGTGCATGTGACGCACTTAAATGCACATTGTAAATACTCAATGAAAGGTATTTGATAATATTACTCCTTTTCAGAGTAGACACTTTGTCTTACTGATCCCTCTATGGGGTAGTGCCTAGCCATTGACACAAAGCCTAGCATAGGATGTGGCATGACATTGGTGTTCAGATAAATGCTTGTTGTGCACACAACTGATTAACTTTGTATTTGAATGTTAAAGATAAAGAGATCCAATAACTCTATTGATTCTTACACGTGTAGGTTATAAACACCCTCCCCTGCGCAGTGCCAGGTGTTTCAGGAAGATCATGGTTGTGTGACTGGTTGTCATTTAACCAAACATTCTTTTATTTATCAGTCTATTTATGATTCTGTTTTAAATATCTCAGGGGTGATATGAAATAAAAATGAAAAGGTGGGAAGAAGTGGGAAGGTGGAAATGAGCAAAGGTTTTTGGACATGGTACCTTCATGTTACCCATAGCAACAACTGACAGTGAAACCGTATTGGTGGAAGGAATGTTTTTAGCTTTGAAGTGCAAAGAGCCTTCTGGGACCAGCTCTTCTATGGAAGGGGCATTGGATTTATGCTGTGTAGTCAGGATGGGAGGATAAAAATAACTGAGGAGAAGATTTAGGTTCATTGTGAAGAAGACATTTCAGAAATGGCAATAGTGACCTTATAAAAGGAGTGAGTCATGGGAATTGTTAGAGACCAAATAACCACATGTCAGGAATGTTACTGATAGGATTCCGTTGTGGCCGGGAAACTTAACAACCTCCATGGGGGTGGGCATTCCAACACTAGGATTTTAAAGGCCCACAAATGAATCAGCTGATTTGGGCTCCAGTGCAATTAGGAAGTGTGGCCTTAGGTAAGTCACCCTCTCTGAGCCTCCTCACCCACACCATTGGCATAAAAATATCTACCTGTCTTGAATGGATTTCTAAAAAATTACTTGAATTAATGTGTGGTTGTAAAATGTTGTTAAGGCCTACTTGCTTTTACTGCTCATTTGCCATTTCCTGCACCTTTATTAAGTGCTCGGTTCACTGGAGACTGTACTCAGCACTGTGGTTTACTTTAATCAAATGCACTGTTGTTTTTCTTGGGAACTTTTCTATGGAAATTATTCTTGTTCAATTAAAAGAGGAGACTTTGATGTCAAAAATGGGAAGTTTTACTGAATAAAAAATTAAATTTATATCTTATTTCTTTCCACAGAGGATTTAAGGCAAGTTATTTTTATGATGAAAACACACCCTCTTAGGGCTGTTGTTAAGATACTATTCTGCTATTGAATTTTGGATGAAGCTTCTGAGCTCTTATTCATGCTGATAAGGAGAAGATTGTCATAACAACCCTCTACAATTTGCTTTTTAACTTTGTAGGAACTGAATCAATTGTCTACAATGGCCCTGATGGTTTCCTTGCTCTTCAGGGCTTTTCAATTAGCTTGGATTAATTTTGCTAGAAAACCCTCAAGTAGTTAATTTTTAATAGAAATTAATGACATTTTAATTCTAAAATCATGTTCTTTCATTTTAATACACAGGATATGGTTGACTGCCTTTGCTGTTGCACTGGTGCCCTTAGCAGAACAATACCTGCTGTGCTGATTAATGTAATGTAAATTTTGTTATTTGGGGTTTGGGGCATGTGGCCATGACCAGGATGGGAGGGGCAGTGGGGTTGGGAGGAAAGGAAAAGGGTTGGAGAACTAACACTCACTGAGCACCTGCCATTTGCCAGAATGATCATCTCACTTTCACAGTGCAGGGTGTGTGCACCACGTGAGCTCCATTATCTGGGTGATAGAATTGAAGTTCTGAGGCATTGATGAACATTCTGAAGGTTCTAAGTTTAATAAGCTATAAAGGTGATATGTGGATCTAGGTCTCTCTGATACTGATGCCCAATGCCTCTCGTCCTGCCATGGGTCTGTTTGAACAAGGCTGAGCCCCAGAGACTCGGTTTTTACCGCAAACACACCTGCACGCTCCCCCCCATTGATGTCAGCAGTCATCTTCTCCTTTACTGTGGTGCCTTTGAAGAAATGAAGAAAGGAAGCAAAAGGGCAGACACAGACTGATTTGTTTCTACTAATGAGATTTTGCTGCTTCAAATTACATCTTTTAGAAAGTAAATATACCAAATGGTATTATATTTTTAAAAGAAATCAGGAAAATGAAAGAAATAGTGTTTTGTTTTGTAACCATCTGGCATCTTAAAATAGTAAAAGCAGGTAGCACTTAATGGACACATTTTGTTTTATATAAAGACATCTAAAAATAATATGGCAGATAAAAAGCTGGTGTTGTTAAAGTTTTTGAATGAAATATGGTTTAAATGAGGGAGAGTGGAGTACGTTTGTAAACGGTTGCTCTTTCTCTTTATATCTATAAAAGTCTTATGGGAAATAGGTTTTTTTCCAGAGAAAAGCTTTAATGTTTTTAAGTAAAAGAATATATGACCCTTTTGTAGCTAGAGTTGAAATTGTGCTAAGTTGACTGTTTCTATAGCCCATGCCTCAATTGAAATAGCACACAGGCCTTAAATTGTCTAGATCTCACTTTCTGCTCTGACCTTAGGGCCCAGTTTGCACATAATTACTGTATTTTCCAGGACATATATTGGAATTTATCTATTTTTATATCCCTGTCCCTTCTACTAGCCTGAGAACAATTCGTGGGGAGGAACTCATTCTTTTTTAGGTCGCTACAGCCTAGGTTGTATGAAATTCTTAATAAATACTGTTGGTTGACAGTATTATAATACTGTCATCCACTCATCTCCCAAAAAGAAGTTTCTCCTGAGTAAAGGAAATGCCACCAGCTTTGGGACCAGCATGGAGCAGATAAACTTCAGAGTCTCTGCCTCTCCTGTGATTTGTCTCCCACCTGTCTCTGACACCTGAACTACACCTTTTGTTTCCAGATATAGTAACCATTTCACTTCTTCCCTGATGTTGAAACTCTGCTTTTCCTTGAAGACACTGCTTGCATAGCAAACTTCTCTGATGGAGACCATACCTCCTTTAATTTCTCCAGATTCATAGGGATTGATATTAAACCTGGAGAATTCTTCATACACCTTCTAGGCTAGCATTTCTGATAGAAATATAGTGCTAGCCATATATAATTTAAAATGTTCAGTTAGCCGCATCAAAACAGTAAAAAGAAAGAGATAAAATTAGTATTGATTATATATTTTATCTAGTCTAATATATCCATAATTATTATTTTAATTTGTAACTAATATGAACATTTTAAATGATATGTGTTACATTTTTATTTGTACTAAATCTTTGAAATATGGCATTTATTTTATACCTTTACAACACATCTCAATTTAGAGCAGCCACATTTCAAAAGCTTAATAGTTCCTGTGTCCAGCAGCTGCTGCGTTGGACAGCAGCTCTAAGCTGGTGTTCCCCGGCAGGTTCTCAATATTTCTGAGTCTTGGTCTCATGCCCCCTGTTTTTCAAAATCTTTGCTGTGACTAATAAAGTCATTTTTTACTTTTCAGAATTGTAGCATCATTGACAGCTATACAGTTTTTCCATTACTGCTTTGCCTCTCTTCGTCTTTGAACATTCCAGGATCTGTGGTCTTACTGTCTCTCGATGTGCTGTCTCATCCATTCCCCTCAGTACCATCATCTCTCTTCTTTGATTCTTTTTATCACCCCCACATCTCTTAACCTCCATAATTTCTTACTCTGACTACAATTACTAGAATTGTCTTATTATCTAGCGTCATACTTTTTCTTCTAGTCTTTTGAATTGTGGGCAGAATCATCTTTATAGTTATTTCAGATACAAACATGTGGATTACCTAACTGATAAGCTGCTCTGTCAGATCTCAGGAAAGCTAATCATTGATCCATTTGTGAAATACTTACTAAGCACATACTATTTATTTGTCATTCAGCAAACAGTAAAGACCCTTGCTTTCACAGAGCTTACCGAGGAAATAGATGAGAAACAGGCTATTGTCATGTATAGCATGTTAGTTAATGATACATGTCATGGAGTAAAATAAAGCAGAGAAGGAGATGGTGAATTGTTGGGTATGGGGCTGATATTGTAGGTAATATGGCCAGCGAGGATTAGCAGAACAGTGGCATTTGTGCAGAAAAACCTTGGAGGAAGTTAGGCAGTAGCCACGCAGATATCTGGGGGAGTAGTGTTCCAGATAGAGGGAACAGCAAGTGCAAAAACCTCAGCCCTATCTGCCAGTCATTGCTAATAAAAGAAGCCGGTACACAGGTGGCAAACACAAAGCCTGAGGGCCGAATCCAGCCTTCCACTTTGTTTTATCCGGCCCAGCACCCTGTTTCTACCTGGCGGCAGTGCTGAGCTCCTTGCCCCTAGTTAAGGAATAGTTACATTTACACAGTCCTAAAATTACATTGGGCCCTTTGAAGGCAACTGTGAGGCTGATGTGGCCCCCGGTGAAAATGAGTTTGACACCCCTGCTATAAAAAAAATCATCCAGAGGAAAAAGCCATCATTGGCTTCCCTCCAAATTGAGGCCCAGTGGGAGCAATATAAAGATGGGAAATGGTAGCCACTGAGTCCAGTTCCCCTTTCTCCCCTCCGATTTACTGATGAGAAAGCTCAGAAGAATTATGTGGTTTGCCCAAGATCACAGAGCTCTTAAATGGTAGGTTTGACCCTGAACTCAGGTCCCTAACTCAAGGCCTAACATTTTATTTGTGCTGAATAAATATGGTAATTGTGTGGTTACCATGGTAGAACAGTGTAATACTGCAATACCGTTCTGATGCTAACCACCTCTTGCAGTTAAGGGAGAGGTTAAAGGGTAGACTCCCCAACAAGACCACCTTTACATAGATACCAGCTACAAGTTTGCACTGCACTTCTATCCAACTGGCTATAAACTCATGGGTTTATCCATCCTCCTGAGGTTTTATAATTCACTAGAATAACCCACAGAGCTGAGGAAAGCACTGTGCTTATAGCTACATTTTTATTATAAAGTATAAAATCAGAGCCAGCCAGATGAAGCGCCATATAAGCCGAGGTCTGGAAGGGCCTTGAACTCAGAGCTTTTGTGTATTTTCTCCTTAGAATAAGGACACATTGCCTTCCAGATTTCTTTTTTGTCCGTCTACTGGGAATTTCACCAGTGCCTCAGTGCCCAGAGTTTTTATTGGGGTTTCGTTGTATAGACATGATTTACTGAATCATAGGCCATATGATTGAACTCAATCCTTAGCCTCACTTTCCTCCCTGGAGGTTGAGCTGATATCATGTGATTCAAAGTCCCACCGCTTGAATCGCATGGTTGGTCTCTCCAGCATAGCCAGTGCCCGCCCCCCCCACTCCTGAAACGACCTAAGGACCCATCGTGAGTCACTTCATTCACATAAATTCAGGTACCAGGACCTACTGTAGATAACAAACACACTCCTATCACTTGGGCAATTCTGAGTTTAGAAGCTCCCAGGAATCCAGGACAAAAGCCAGATACATATTTTATTATACAACAGAAACTCAAAACTATAAAGCTTATGAACTTTACTACAAAAGATAGCTGATTCAGAGATAAGAAAGTATCAACTAACTGAGGCAAAAAAAAAAAAAATTCCAGACTGTGAAGGGAATAGTCACAATCAGCATGCATGTTCATCTCTTTGTGAGAGGAGTAGCTGCCAAGGGTAGAAAAGAACAGTGAATGGAAACAAGCTGAACTCCTTTTTTTTAAAAAAATCTAGACCTCATTTGGAGGATGTGCCATTGCAGATTTAAATTGCTCTGGATAAAGTTGATGTCACCCACTCCTTGCCTTGAGGGCTTTGGCAATTCCCCTTTCATTATCTCATAGGTGAAGAAAGGTCTTTGCTAATGAAGCTCTTTCTGGTGTCTCCAGGGCTGAGGGTAAATCTCAAAACAGATATTTGTTTAGATGCTTACTATGTCTCCTCCATCAACTTCCATGATCCCCATAGGATTTTTCAAGTTTAAACAAGCATTGGCTTGTGTTTACTATCTAGTTAAAACAAAAAGCTAAATTAATAGATATCTTGTATTGAAAAATAAGGAAGATATTGGATGCCAGCAGTCAAAGAAATAGTCTTTGGTTTAGAGACCTTGATAATTTCACAAGTTGTAGTTACTGTTAGACATCTATTGAAGTATGTTTTTAAAATTCATTCAATTAGTTACTCAGCAAACGTGTTTTTTAATGCCTGCTATATGGAGAGCACTGTACGAGACAGTGGTCCACAAACATGGGGACTTCCTCTCCTCTTTCAGATCTGCCACTTCGATGATTACAAGATAGTGTGGTAAGTCCAGTTACTGCGGTTCTTTTTTATGTATGTATTGTGCAAGCACAGAGGAGGAGAACTTAAAAGTACCCCCAGGGAGCAGAGGGTAAGAGAAAGTGTCTTGGAGAAGATGATGTCTGAACTAAGGATTAAAGGGTGAGTCAGCGTTTTGCCTGGGCAAGAGTGTGGGGAAGGCCTGTTCTAGGTGAGGTGCGAAGTGTGAGCCAAAGCCTGCAGGGGAGGTGGAGCCTGTGATGGCTGCGAACCAAAATCAGTTCTGTGGACTAAGAAGTGAGTTGTAAGAAATGACCTGAAAAGATAAGTGATCACACTGCCTGCTGCGTTAAGTAGATCTTGGAAATCTTTTAAAAGGTGAGATGAAGGGCAAGAAAGTACCATTCAAAACGAGGTGCTCTTATATGAGAAGGCAAACTGCATGAGAACATTTTCAGTTCAGTTTGGGAGAATGAGTAATGCTGCTCGGGGAGGCTGGTGGGGTAAAGACTGGAAAAAGAATACCTGTACTAAAGGATACTTATGTGAGGGAGAACAACCTGCTGTCGGGCGGGGCGGGGGGTGGGGAAAGCCACAGGCCATTATGTGAATCTGCTGAGATTTAAACCTGGGCTATCGTTTAGGACTGTGCAGAATAAAAGTTGCCTAGTGACTTGTTTAGGTCCCTGACACTGTGTAAGTATTTCCAAGTTTAAGAAAGGAAGCCTGTTTCACTTTGATGAGTGGATATTACTTCACTGTGTATGTATGTGGCGCATGTACACATGTATCCACTGACATGTTCCATGGGGGCAGAGGCGTCGCTTCATTTCAGTTCACTTCATTATGGTGTCCTCAGAGCCTACAGCACTGGCGGGTACACAGTAGGCCCTCAGTGAATGTTTGTTGCGTGAAACGAATATGCAGAAACTAAGATGTACACCCTGTTTGAACTGTGGAGAAGTTCAGTAATAAATTTATGCATGTGGTATGTTAATTGAGTTTCAAAATCAACAGAATGCTAAGCTGATTTTCTCCTAAGACTAGAGTTATGTTTGGGGAAAATGTCAGCAGTCATCTCCACAGAAGACAGAATTTATTTTTAGTTTAATTACACACAAGTGATCTCATCTTTTATTGTAGATTTCTCTGGAGAGTTAACATGTTGATGATCCCGAGCCCTGGTGCAGCTACTGGGGAAGAGGTACAATCGCACTCATGCTTTTCTATTGGCATAAGATTTGGAAAAGTGGTGCCAGTCTCCATGTGTGCTGACTGTACTTAGGAAAAAGTTTAGGTCAGATCATTAGAACTTGTTTGCTTTAGAAATTTATGCTCAGCCAGAAAGTCCAGTATCCAGAAGAACAATTAGACTAAAGGCTAAAAGATGTCACACATAGGAAAGACTGTAAATAAAATGAATTTGCTAGCTGTAGGAATAATGCCATCTTACACCAAGGTCTCTGCCAATAAAGTACACTGATGATAATCTGTGAGTCTCTTTTGCCTCTGACTTTAGCCTGTTAAACCTAATGCCTTGGATATTGTTCCTATAGTATTCATAGTCTTTGTCCTTCTGCTTACTTGACTAAGAGTCTCAATTCAGTGTTGGTGTCCAAGTGACCTATTTGCTTAAACCTCAGAGTCTGCTATATAGGAGTCCTCAATAAATACTTGTTTGAGTGAATCCCTTTATAAAACTTGAAATATTTAAGCAGTTGGTGGATGATCCTGATGATTGATTTTCTAGGGCAGGAATTAGTTCTTAGAGTGGAAGAGTTTCCAATTTGTCACCTTTCTTAAATGACTAATGAAGTAAAAACACTTAAGTAGTACTAGATAGTCTGTGGCTGTGTGCTCCTGGATGGATAAAATCCTTGTGAGGCTGTCTTTGGGGCTATAGACTAAAACTGAGGTACATAGCACTTCTCATTCTTGCGTTCCATTACCTTTACCGAGTTTGCTTGAGGCTGGAAACCTTTATGTAATAACTTTGTCTTGCTGGATTGTAGTTGAAAAGAATAGTTAGATCTTTGATACTCTCAGAATATAAGATATGAAAGAAAATAATTAATGACTTTTCCTTACCTATAAACATATACATATTTTTAACAACATTCAAAAGAATTTCACTGTTCTTTGCTATCATCTTTTTATTCAGTAAGTGTTATAATATATAGCCATCAAACCATACATAGTCACTGTTTCATTTAGTTGTAAGAAGTCTTCAGAATTTGGCATATAACCTGTAGTTGATATTGTGGCCATATAATAATTTAACAGAACATAAAAAAGGGAGGTCCAGAAATTTCATGGTGATTTAGCAGAGTTAAGGAAAAAAATTTCGGATGTAGTGTTAGTAGAATCACAGAGCCTTTCCTTGTTAGTATTTTATCTAATATTCTCAGATTTCTGGGGTCTAATTCCTGTCCCCGAATCTCACTTGTGCCTTTTTGTTTTAAAAAGGATGCATGTAGTGCATCCTTTTTAACCTTACTCTTACCATCTTTTAAAGCTGAGCTGAGATAGTCTTCCCAAACACAAGAAAGGAGATTATGCCTATTATTTTTATGTTGAGATTTAAATAGTATTTGCAGATTTTAACATCTCTCCTAAAATACTACTACCTATTTCTCCTTTGTGTTTCACTGTCAGTCTTCCTCAACATGTGTGTCCCAGTTTCCTTTTCTTCATCATTCTACTCATTGCATAATCACCTTCCAGAGCAATACTCTTTTTTTATTCTTCTGAAAATTCTAAGGATGTCAGGGGCCTCCTAATCACGCAGTATTCACCCTTTGTCCTTGATGAAATCATTGCACTGATGATCATCACTTTGCAGTATTTCAACCCTCCCTTTGCCCGAAGTCATTTTGGTGACATGACATGATTATTACTTAACATTGGACTGCTCTTTCTTTCTCGTTCTTTCTCTAGCCCTTCCTTAAATGTGGCACTTTTTACGGTTCAGTTTTTGGACCTTGCTTTTTTTTCTTTTCTTTTATTTTCTGTGAACATTTTTTAATTCTTTTCCTTTTACTTCCAATGTCCATTTGAAGGCAATAAATTGAGAAACAATAGGACAGAGCATAGTATAGAGGGGTTGAGAGAGGAATGAATTGTGTCTTACCCTGTGCATGCTGGTTTTTCCTATACTACTGAACTCTATCATTCCACGGAGTTCAGAGAAGATCCCACATAGGTCTGTTAGAGCTGCTTTGAGTTAGGCTAGACTCCTGGAGGCAGGATTAACTCGCACATTAATCATCCCTTTGCTTTACATCTGGGATTTGGCCTGCTCCCTGGCAGATAGTGAATAGGACTAAGAGTTCTCTGAATCACCTGTTTGGTCAACATAGGAGTCTGGGTAGAACTCTTTCCTTCTAAGATGAAAACAGAGGAATGTCTTAAGTTTGAGGCTCATAAAAGAACAATGCAGGCTATGGGAAAGAAGTCGAAAAATGGAGGTTCAGAGGAAGAGAATACTTCTGAGTATAAGTTGTTATAGGAAATAGTATGTTATTTCAAATAATGTAGGTGTCCTACATCAAGTACAAAGAGGCAGAAGAATCTCAATGAAAGGATATAAAGCCCAAAAGAAATATTGCCCTGAAATAGTGTGTGTGTCTGTGTGTGGGGGGGGGGGGGGGGAGAGAAAGAGAGAACAGAGACAGAGACATTAGAAAAAGATTGTAAGGCAGGGAATGAAATGACAGCATTAAAATTTGTACTGGAGTATTTAAGGAACAGAACTAGCATAATGGAAAATACAGTCACAAGTAGGATAACCTTACAATGGTCTTTACTTTTTATTATTGTTCAATTACAGTTGTCCTCATTTTCTCCCCCTTATACTCCCCCCACCTTACCTCCCCCCACCTCCCACATTCAGTCCTCCTCCCCACCCCCATTGTGTTTGTCCATGGGTCCTTTATACATGTTCCTTGATGACCCTTCCCCTTCTTTCCTCCATTATCCCAGTCTCCCCTCCCCTCTGGTCACTGTCAGTTTGTTCTTTATTTCCATGTCTCTGGTTATATTTTGCTGGTTTGTTTGTTTGTTTTGTTGTTTAGATTCCACTTATAGGTGAGCTCATATGGTATTTTTCTTTTACTACCTGGCTTGTTTCACTTAGCATAATGCTCTCCAGTTCCATCCATGCTGTCCTGAAGGGTAGGAGTTCTTCTTTCTTTCTGCTGAGTAGTATTCCATTGTGTAAATGTACCACAGTTTTTTGATCCACTCATTTACAGTGGTCTGTTAGAACACAGAGAAGGAGTGCACTGACATGAGAAGGCAATGAGCAAGTGATGGAAGTGAAAGGCGGGGATCAAAGGTCGGCCTTAGGTTAGGATCTGGGAATACAAGCATGAAGAAGGCAAGTTTCGTGTTCTCAGTGTTCTCATAAGCAAGTTGGTAAGTAGATCTAGGGGAGGCTTCCTAAAAGATGTAAAATGTAAGGAACTCTAAAGGACTTAGAGTTCTTACTCTAAAATGTAAGGACTCTTTGTCCTTAGATTGGGTAATACTTGAGCAGCAGATGTGAAGAAGGAAAGGTGCTCTAGGAGACTAACAGCTTGGAAAAAGATAGAGAGATAGGAGAATGTAGGAGAGTGTAGGAATAATAAAATTACTTATTAAAAATACTTTTCAAGCATCTTCTATGTGTGAACCCCCATTTGGGGGCAAGCAATGAATGAGACAGACAAAGACTTTTCCTTTGTTGAGCTTATATTGAAGATGGAGGAAACCAGATGATATACATGGGAACAAATACATAAGGTAATTTCTTATTGTGCTATGTCCTAGGAAGGAACCAAGTCAGACTGATATGGCTGAATGTAACTGGGGCCTGGGATGGACCACTTTACATAGGGTGGTCAGGGAAGGCTCCTCTGCAATGTGATAACATTTGAGCTGAGACAGGACTGCTGGGATGAAGCCAGCTAGCTGTGCAGAGAGTCAGAGAAGCCGTCTAGAGAAAAGACACACCCAGTGCAAAGGCACTCAGGTGGAGCATGTTCAGGATATGACCCACAGACTCATGAATTTGATTAGAGCTATAGCTGACCTTTTAATTTGGGTTCTTCTTTTCATACAATGATCAAAAAAGCATTTGGAGAGAATACTGATCTTGGAAGTTAGAATGAATTTGATTCTGTTCTCAGATCTCCTGATAACTCTCTTCATAATTTTGGGCACATTAAAAAAATCTCTCTTGGTTTCACATCTGTGATCTGTGACATGAGGGTAATGGTCTATAGCTGTGCACTTGAACTTGGGTAAACATGTCATCTGCCCCTGGGGATACACAGTGGTGTGCCTGTGAGATCATTTCGAGCCACGGTATATGCACTGTGCAACTTCTGGGCTGTCAGTTCCACTAAGAGTTTGGGGAAAATCTTATGTAAATAATATTCTGTTTCAGATACAAAATTCCCTTGCATTTTTAGGATTAAAAAGTCAAATGTCAGAGATATTTCTTGTGTTTGGCGGGACACTTTAGGCACTATTTCCATACGCATCAAAGCTTTTCTCATGCATTTCAGTGGAAAAGTTTGAAAACCATTAATCTAGCTACTCTCTGGTTTTTCCAGCTGTGATTCTGTGATCCATAATTATTTTAAAAGTTCTTTATTCTGGGTTATTTATTGTTAACCTTCTTTCCTGTATGAGCGAGTGAATTATCCAGTTTAGACTGTTTATGTTGTTTTTAATTTAAAAGAACTTCTTTCCAAATCAAAGAAAACTTTAAAACAAAAGTACCTGTAAGATTCTGGAGGGTATTGAACACTATGTTTAGAGAGGGAAAGAAACGTTATGAACTATTTGTAGTAAATACTGTTTTTACTTCAAAACTGTAATAACAAATGCTTCACTCTCCAACTGGGTCTCAGAGGAGATATGCTATCCTTTTGGTCAGAATTTACATTTAAAAATATATGTATCTATTCTAAAGCACATTTTCTTCTGTCTGAATTTGGAGATTAAGCAATAGTTCCAGAGGATTATACCAGGCTAGTTGTAACTGTAAGTGACAGAAAACCCCACTTAAACCAGCATAAAAAGTAAGCAGAGGTATTATTATATAAAACTGGAAGCCAGAGGTCAGGCTCCATTTTTCCATCTCTTCTATGTGTTACTTTTTTATTCCCCTCAAACTGGCTTTCACAAGATAATTGTCACCTTACAGCAGTTGTCCCTAATTGTAGTGGAAGAGAGGACGTGTTCTCCTTTCTTTCAGTCTGATTAACTAACTTAGGTCATGTGCTCATCCCTGAACCATTAACATCAAGGTAGAGTAGGATACCTGGAGTCACCCTTTGGGAGTAGGCTCTACTTCCCCTAAGAACTATGGGCTGCAGTGAAAGGGGGAAAACCTGAGCTAAATCATGGCTCCATTTGGAAGGAGGAAGGGGAAAGAGGAATATTAAGTGACATTCATTCCTTTAAGGCAGGAGTCTACAGAAATGACTAAAGATGTGTTAATAATGAGCTTTAATTTGTTCTTTACTGGTGGCAGCCGAGTTCTGTGAAGCAGCAGTTCCCTTCTTGTGAACACAGAGAAGGACTGAAAATTTTTATTTAGGAAATATTTGCTGTGTTTCTACTGTGTTGCAAGAACTGAAACCCACAGAGTAGTCATGTAAACAAATGATAAGAACAGTGACAGGAATGACCAAGAGCATTTGGATGAGTCTTACTGATCCTATTCACTGTTAATCAATATGTGCTCAATGATAAGCTCTGTGGGGATAGGGACTTTCTACTGCTCTGTTGACCATGCATCTCTAGTGCATAACCCACTGCCTGACACGTACTGAGCACGCCCCACACATTTATTGAGATAATGCTTATTGGAGTCAGAATCAATGACTTCCGAAAGATTAATGGAATGATCGAGGCATGTACAACAGAAGCTCGGTGACAGGCTTGCGTAATTCGAAGCTTCTGTAAGGTATGAAGTTTAAGGAGATTAATTCTTTCTCACTTGGAAGATGGAAGCATGTAATGAAGGACTTCTGATGTTGGAAAAGCTCTGAGACCTTGTCATAGTGTAACAAGTTGGGGTGATATCTGTGCCTTAGAAGCATTTTTACTTGATAAGAATATTTAGCACAGCACCTAACACGTAGTACACGTCCAATAAAAAATGATGAATGAATGAACAGATGAATGGTGAGCTTTCTAATTAGATTTGGGAGACTATTATGATTAGCTTAAATAGTTCATATCCAACTGTGCCTTCATGCATTTATTTTTTCTTTCCTTTTAGTGGTGTGATTTGTGATAATATTAGTGCTTTGCCATTTTAATGGAGAGCTGTATTTCTAATGGAAAAAT
This sequence comes from Phyllostomus discolor, assembly GCF_004126475.2. NCBI lineage: Eukaryota > Metazoa > Chordata > Mammalia > Chiroptera > Phyllostomidae > Phyllostomus > Phyllostomus discolor. The sequence continues at coordinate 152,734,159 of NC_040904.2, forward strand.
GTAGCCTAGTGAAATGTGCTTTGATTCAGTATTTCATGTCCAAAAAGAAGGCTGCTTATTTGGAGCACACAGGCATACACTTTGCACCTGACAAAATTGCCTTCTTAGTCTTTGAAAGCAAATAACCTCAGGACCTACCAACCAGATATGCCAATTAATGTCAAAAATCACTTAGAATAATTTGGTGGCATATTTGGAAAGGCCTGTGAGTCCATCTAATCTTGCCCTCCCATTTTGTAGATGGAAACGAGATCAGACGAGCAGGCGATGGCTGGCTGCTCCAGTGCTGGCAAGTGGTAGGGGCAGAACTCACACTCACATTGCTCAGTGAACTGCAGTACTTTGACCAGGTGAGAAAATAAAGGATAATTAGAGCAGCAGCTTATTTTTATTAAAGTTTGATTTTATGCTCTGAGCCATGGGGGTCTTGCTAGTCCTGCACAGACCTTCATTTCATTAATGGACCATTTGGAGTAAGGAAAAAAAAATAAAGTAACCATCCTCTTAGGTGGTGAAAAAATGTTACTACATGTAAAAGACTGAAGTTTTGTCAGAGAGACTGGTAACATTTACTGTAGAACACTGAGAATTTAAAATAACTCTTTGGTAGCTCCTTCTAAAGTACATACTGGGACAATGACTTTGCTCACATTGAGGAGGAAACTTTCTTTTGAGAAGGCTCTTTAGTTACTCATGATGAGTGTCTATTGATCCACCTCAGAGAATAACCTGTTATTATTATTTCTATATTAAAATGTCTAATACAATTAGTCAGTTCATTAAGTTATAATTCATACTTTCATGATACTTCTGTTTACCATTCAGCAATTTTCTTTCTATTTTTCAGTCCTCACTTGAGGGTATATTTATTGATTTTAGAGAGAGAGGAAGTGGTGGAAGCAGGGAGAGAGAGAGAATGATGTGAGAGAGAAACATCTATCAGTTGCCTCTTATATGCAGTGCTCTAGCCCAGGATTGAACCTGCAGCCTTTTGGTGTATGGGATAACACTCCAACCAACTGACCTACTTGGCCAGGGCTGTTCAGAAATTTTCTTAAACAGGTTTGATTCTAATAAATATGGTTTTTAGGATATCCTTCAGGCATCTTCTCTGTGTGACTCAGACTAAAAACTGAATGTGTATTCATTCACTCTTCTATATAAGAGGGATATTATATTACACTTCTCATAGGCCATATGTACTTGCAAATGTGTTTTTCCTCTTTCAGAATACTTATTACTGTCCAGTGTGTTGTTCCCCTGAACTCATGGAAGATTCGGCTGGTTTTCCTGCTCCTTGGGAGCCGGCCCTAACGTGATTTGTTGGTACTCTCACCTCCTGTGTCATGTGTATGCATAGATCTTTACCTAGTTTAAAAAAAATCTTTGACTTTGTGTATAGAAGGTGATTTAAATATTCTTTTTGGCATCGTTTCTTAAACTCATCTTAGAGAGTCTTATGTACTTACTCACTTAACCCTTTTCCTATGAATCTTCTCACATGTCCAAAATCTGTTAGAAAAGTAAATCCCATCATAGTGTTTAAAATGATTTGTCATTAATGATACAATTCATTTATATTTTCAATAAAAATTTTTATCTTGCTATATTAATTTTTCTCTGGCTTCTCTTAGGAGCTGGGCATCACTTGTTTTGTGGTAGCACTCAATGTTCTCTCAGTCAGTCTGCTACGAGATCACTGTGAAAATTAGCCAAGCAGATTTCTGTATCAAGTTTTTCATTTTTTCTTAGAGACGACAAAAAGAATTCAGAGAATGTGAGCATCTCTGTCAGCTGATGGTGCAACTCTAGATGTTATACAAACATATCTCTATCTCTCTACCTGCAACGTGGGCTTGATCATAGATGCCGATCTTTTTTTTTTTTTTCAGGGATTTCCCCTAGGTTTTAAGTGGAATTTGTTTAATATATAGTTCACTCAGCAAATGTTTGTTACGTGCCTCCAGAGTGTCAAGCTCTTTGCACGGGGGTGATTGTGACAGACAGAGTGTGGACTTAATTACAGTACGGACGAGCATTGTTTCAGCACTTCCCGTGTTTCAGGTGCTGCGTTGACGTATGCTGAATACGTACCTCATTTGCTCCTTTCGATAGCTCATGAAGTGCAGCTACATCATTTATTTTCGCTTTATAGGTGAGGAATTGAAATTGAGGGTACGGGAGCTTCCTGAGATTTCTCAGCAAGTGGGTGAGATACCACCTCACCTTTCTGAATCTGGAGTCTGGGCCTGTAATTCCTACTGGCTCACAGACACCAGGAGATTTGTGGATCTGGTCAGGGAAGCTATGTTGCTCTTACCTAATGGTTTCTACCCTTTCTTTTTCTTTTTTTCCTAAGTGGAAGATCTGCAGAGAGTTGAGTGGGATTAAAAAGAGGATAAAGGTTTGAAAGGTGGAGAGACGTGGGAGAACTCTCGCTCAGTTAGGATGAAATGATAATGGCGACTGAGAGTGCAGACACTTCTGCGGCATCAGCTGATGCAGTGGACCGTGACTTCGTGGTGGATTCAGTCTGCCAGATAAAGTACGGTGTTGCAAAACAAAGTTTTTTAAATGGGAGTCGAACAACTTAACAACTATCTATTGAGATTAGTTTCAGCAGCCAGTAAACTCCAGTTACTAGTAACTTAAGATAAAGGTTCATTTTCCTCTCATGCAAAAGAAATCTTAAGCCAGGTGGGTAGTTGAGGACTTCTGTGATATTTATGCAGTCATCAGTGGCTCAGCTGTTTCTGTCATTTTGCTCTGTTCTTCTTAGGCCAGGCTTTCCATCTTCAAGGTTACCTCATATTTACAAAATCACTGCTGGAGTTCTACCATCATGCCCACATTCCAGATAGGAAGACAGAGAAAAGGAGGAAGGGCAAAGGCTGTCACCTGAGTCAGCTCCCTTTGTAGCATTTTCCCAGAAGCCCATCATTGACTTTTGCAAAGTGTGTCGATATTCTTAAATACAAGGGAGTTTGAGAATTATGGTTTGTTTGTTTATTTTTTAACGCAGACACATTGCCATCTACAACAGTAAAGGGACCCGCTTTTAAAGAAAAAGAGAACTGGATGAAAACAACAGCAGTCTCTGCAACACTTTTCTGTTTCCAAATCTTCTGTTGTGTACCCAATATTTGGAAACCTCAGATGAAAATTAGACACCAGATGGATACATTATGAAGTTCTCTCACAAGCTTAGAATGTAGATAGCTGCTGTTGCTTTCCCCTTTAAGATGACACAATGGAGCCACGATCTCACAGAGGGGAGAAAAGAGGCAGAGAAGGATGCTGCCTCTCCCCCACCCACCCCAACTCTCCAGGGCAGGCTTGGACCATGTAAACTGTTTTGGGGTTACTGATGTGTTCTAGAGCCAGGGGAGCTGGATATATTAAACACATGTTTGCTGCTGATTGTTCTGTGTATTTATTAATTGGTTTTCTTCATTCTTTCTCAAAGAGAATTTCACAGTTGTTGATTCTTCTTATAAACAGTTGGTTTGTAAGTGCAATATAAACCAGCTATATCGTTTATAAAAATATAAGGTAAAACAAACACTTTTGAAAGAAACACAATTTGTTTCATGTTGATAATTTTCTGTGTTTCTCTTCTTGGGGGCAATGGTTATTTTTTTCTAATCCTCTTTCGTTTCAGATAGATGGCCCCTAAGTAGAGAAATTAACAACAGCTTCTGTAGCTGTTTTATAGTGACAAAGAGAAGAAATTAAAGATGGCCTGATATTATAAGGATCTGTAAAAGAGGAACATTCAGAGTCAAGAAAAAAAATACCTTTAGATCTGTAAAACTCATTCTTCAGGCATTTAAGTGCCTCCTGATGCAGCTGCCAATTTTTCTGGATGGTTTCAAGCAGATGCAGATGAAATTATTACTTCCAATTTGTGTTTTCAGTCCTGGTCTTTGCTGATTGATGTTTGACTCAGTATTATGTCCTGTCCTGAGGGCACAAGTGAGTGACTGGCTGTGGCCAGTGGTGTGGCGGGAGGTGTACTGGACTCAGGCATTTGCAGCACCAGGAGAAATCAGTGCACACAGGGCCGGGGGCGGGGGGGCGTGGAAAGGTAGGCTAAGCTGGGAATTAAACAAAGAACAAAGCACAGGAATTGCTGAGGAGCCTGGTTGGAAGGCAGCCCAGACACTTTCAAATGATCCAGATGGGGTTTTTATTCTTGTATATTGATATGTCAGTATTCAGGAACAATCCCCTCCCTCAGTATTTCCTGTGGAATCTTGCACAGAGCTTTAGGCGGTTGACACATCTTGGATTTATGGAAAACAGTTTTCTTGGATATTTCATCTGTCTCCCAGGATGACATATCAGGTTGGAGGGTATCATAGCATTTTCTTTGCTGTTGTAAACAGCTCTTTGAGCCGAAAGGCTTCTGAACTCATGTATTATTTCCCTCTGGGTGGGAAGTGATGTCTTGTGATTGGTAACAAAGGCTCACATATCACCTGCCTTGAACGGTCACATCAGCGCATCTCATTTCCTAGTAGTGTGACTAATTTCCTGCCATCTAGATGTCTATGTTCAGAGGCTGGGTTGTGCCGTCCCAAAGGACAGGGAGTGACAGGAAGCACTCTTGCCTCATGTTACAGTTTGCCAGAAGGTATTCAGGAGGGTCCTTCTATGTCTCCCTTCAAGTGAATGGATCCCACTGTTTCATTCCCATTATTTGGTGGCTGGATAGGAGTGCTGGGGAGGTAGAGACTGTTACACTCAAAACAAGAGAAAGACTCAGCAGGGCAGTAGATGCGGTCTTTGTGGGTCCTGATCAGGTGTGAAAACAGGTGATAGGATCAGAATGTCCAGAAGTTAATGCTCAAATAAAGAAAAGATGAGGAAGAAGGTGAACAGAGATTCCCCAAGGTTATGAAATTTTAAGGAAGGCCTTTTGGGATCTGGGCCTGATTAGGGATGTTCATGCCCACCAGTAACCAAAGTATGTATGAAGTAGTAAGTAATTTTTTCCCTGGAATCTTGAGAATATTGACTGAGAGTGATAAATGGTAGGGAGGTGATTCTGAACCAGACAGTGAAAGATCTTGTTAGTCCTTGAGTTTCTCCTAACATTTCCCAGATGCTACTTCTCACTCTGGACAACTCTTCTTGGTGACTCGAAGTCACTGGGTGGTGCTAAGTGCTCTTTTGAGCTTGTTCTTTTCTTTTAAAATTCAACTTATTGAGGTAATGTTGGCTAATAACAGTATATAAATTTCAGGCGTACAATTCCATAATATGACGTCTGGATACTCCATTGTGTGCTCACTACCTGGAGTCTGGTCCTTCCATCACCACATATTTGGCCCCTTGACCCTCTCTGCCCTCCCCTTGCTCCCCTCACCCCCAACCACCATTCTGTTGTCTGTATCTGTGGGTTTGTTTGCTTGTTAATTCATTGTTTTCTATTTTATATCCCACATAAAAGTGAAGTCATATGGTTCTTGCCCTTTTCCATCTGACTTATTTCACTTAGCCTAGTACTCTCAAGATAACGTGGGCCTCGTCATTGCAGTTGTGGGGTTTTCTCTAGCTACGTTTCTGTTGCTTCGGGGAGATGGAGAGAAGGCATCTGTTTGGGTATAATCAAGTGATCATGCTCCTGAGGGAGAGAGACCAGGGGTGGATGCAGAGGAGTGATGGCAGAGGTGGGCCACGAAACGTGACGCCGAGCCAGAGGGCTGGTGAAGACTCAAGGGAGGAGACGAGCACAGCGCCGACACCCTGCACTGGTGCAGGTGGGAGAGAGCATTCCTCAGCACTGGGGGACGACTGAGGTTTGTTTTTTTTTTTAAGATTTTATTTATTTATTTTTAGAGAGGGAAGGGAGGGAGGGGGAGAGAGAGAGAGAGAGAGAGAGAGAGAGAGAGAGAGAGAGAGAGAGAGAGAGAGAGAGAGAGAGAGAGAGAAACATCAATGTGCGGTTGCTGGGGGTTATGGCTGCAACCCAGGAATGTACCCTGGCTGGGAATCGAACCTGGGACACTTTGGTTCCCAGCCCGCGCTCAATCCACTGAGCTACGCCAGCCAGGACGACTGAGGTTTTAATGTTTAATATAAGCTCTTAAAAATCTGGCACATTTAAATAGTTTACTTTTTTCTTGCCTCATCCAAATTACTGATGATCCTGATGGGTTTTATGATTTAAGTTGGTTTATAATTCCCAAAATTAAATGTATCAACAAGCAACCTATTTATATAAATTTTCTTGATATGTCTATAAAATATTATCTCCATTGGATTTCTATTATTGAAAAACTTTGCTTTTCTAATGTTTCTCGTTAATCTGCATTTCTTAAGTGAACTATATATTATACTCAATGTACCAATAAATATTCCCATCTAAAAATACTTTGGCTTCACCAAGGTAGAAACTGACTTAAGGTGATTCTGTTTGTATGACAAAAAAGAAATCTACAGTTTTTTTCTTATCCCGTTTACAGCCCTTTTCTTTATTCGAGTGTCTGCTCTATCCTACTTTGGTGGACAGGTGAGTCAACATTATACACTGTGACACATTTTTTTTGGGGGGGGGCTTACTTCATTTCCTTATCCCTCTCATTGGAATTAGATAATTGAGGTAATTGTCTGGGGGCAAAATTGAGCCCTATACCAAATTCTTGCTTTATTTCACTGGTGTCATTGAGGTGCCCCCATTAATTACATCATTAGGAAACAGACAACAGTCTATTATGTAAACTAAAATAAAGGAGAATGATATAATAAGTGCAAACGAGTTCTTCTGTAGTCTAGAAAAGAAAAGGGAGTTGCAGAGAAAGAATTTTCAGTTTTTCTCAGTGCTACCCACAGGGAAGGTGTTTGGATTATCAATGAGTCATCTTGCTCTTTACACAAAAGTATCTGTAAGGTAGAGAGGGTAGTTAGTTCATCAGGTTACACCGTTCCAGTTCCCTCGGGAGTGCATCACTGCCTTCTTCTGTTCTCACCAGGCCAGCTGCCTGTTGCTAGCTTTGCTTTCTGGTGAGCACCTCGCCTCCCCCAACCCCAGGAAGGATACAGAACATCTGTTCCCTACCAGTGTAGTTCCTGGGTCAAACAAAATCTTACCCTTAAATTGTTGATGATTTGGGTATAAATAGGTTTCTTCTTCAATAGATTATTGTGAATCCATTCCATGAGACCTGTTACAGCCTGGGAGGACCAAACTAAACTGCTTTCTGAACTGCCAAAAAGTCAGCCACTGAATCACGGTGATGACAAGGGTGTAGCTCGCCGTGAGCCTGAAGCTGAAGATTCTCTGGCCTCACCCACTTCTGAACCATTTGTGATAGAAGTTTGGTATTTGTGAATTAGTTTTCCACATGAATTTTAAGGTTATTCCAAGGCTCTAAAGAAAACTTTAATAAGATTCTGTGACATTTGTATTAATTTATTCATGAATTCTTACTTTTCATTGTATATTTTTATAAAATGTCTCTACCTTGTAGCATTAATGGTATTCAGGGAGTTTTGGGAGAAGTTGCCAAATGAAGATTGGTATTTGAGTTTAGGCTTGACATTTTCTTTGAGTTTATCTTGATGATATCACTCTTTTATTACGAGAGCTAACATAGATAATATCAAACTCTTATAAATATGAGAAGAACCATTTTTCTACTTGAGAAGAAAACTTTGCTATTGATAAAGTTTTTCTGACTAATTCAGACTAATTGTTCTTTAGAAACATGTTAATCTTCTAAAACTCTGAAATTTGGGGAACTCAGGAGAAATTGCAAAATGTAAAAAGTACAATTGGGAATATCATTGGTTGGTATGATGATTAATTTTCTGTGTCAGTTGAGTTGACTGGGGTACAGGGTGCCCAGATATTTGGTCAGACATCAGTGCAGATGGTTCTGTGAGGGTGTTCACCAGGAGTGAGATTAACATCGAAGCTGGTGGAGTAGAGCAGATTGCCTTCCCAGATGTGTGTGGGCCCCATCAAACCCGTTGAAGACCTGAGGGGACAGAAAGGCTGACCTTTCCCCCAAGTAAGAGAGAATTCCCCCGGCCTCACTGCGCTTCATGTGGAACGTTGGCTTTTGTTGTGGTTGTTGTTGTTTTTCCCTGCCCTTGGTTGTAAATGGAAACTTGCTCTTCCTGTATTGGTTGCCCTGGTTCTCAGGCTTTTGGGCTCCACCTGGGACCACACCATCAGCTCTCCTGGTCTCCAGCTTGTTGACTCGCGGGGCAGATCTCAACACTTGTCTGCCTCCAAAATTGTGTGTGCCAGTTACTTATAGTAAATCTTTTTCTATACGTAGAGATGCCTGTCTACTTCTCTATTTATCTGTCCATAACCCATTGGTTCTGATTCTCTGGCGAACCCTGACTAATGCAGTTGACCAAGTAGCTTTGATTCAGAGAGATAAAAGGAGACATGAGTAATTATTTTGAAAATTATAAATACCAGAGGGAACATTATATACAATGACTTAATTGGTCCAGTTTAATGTTTTCTAGAATATCTGATTTAAAAAGAATGATGCTGAGAAAACAAGGGAAATTGAAATAATGTTTAAGAATTGGTTCATGACATTCTTTAAAATGTCTAGTGGTTGAAATGAATGCAGTAAATTTCCCCTCTGGCATATTTTAGGTCTTAGATAAATAATGATTCAGATGAAGTGCTGCATTTGGCATGTGACAAAAGAAAATTGTCTTTACCTTTTGTTTTTCAATTAATGTCATACTTTAATTGTATTATCTGAACATACACAGTTTTGAACTCTTACAAACAAAAGTCCAATCTGATTTATTTTATAAAGATATATTATTTCTTGTGCTAAATAACATCTGTCTTGTATTGAACAAAGTTCATTTTAACACAGTACCAGTAAGTGATTTCTTTAGAATATCAGGCCTCCAGAAAAAGTAAATATCTTTTGATCCTAGGCACAAGGGCATAGTATAAGAAGGTACAATTATTTCATATTAAGATATGTTTTTCCAAGCAAAATATTCAGTTCCTAGATTTTTCTTGGTCATTTTTCCTCATGGTGGTTCCCTTAACATTTGTGCAAAAAGAAAAAAATAAAGATTTAAGTATTCTTTTATCCTCTAAGAAACCTGCTGGAATGTAAGATTTTGAAGTATGTGTGTTTTGCTTCTTTAAAGATATGTAATGCTTCTAATACTTTTTATTTGAAGGTTTATTTTTTTTAAACATGAAAGGCACTTTCTGGTACACTGGCAGCTTCTGAAGGGGGTTGCTGGAAGGTGAAGTGCTGAGACGGTTGTCTGTACAAAACCAAGACTTCCCAGGGGAGCTGAGCTCTACCTGCCTAAACCTGATCGGTTGTAAACTGTGTGTGGGCGGAGGGGAGCAGGAACCCAAGGCTGCTTCTCTCTGGCTCTGGGATTCTCCAGCTGGGAACGGCTCAGCCCCGTAGGACCCCCTGCTGTGGACTCCAGTCTGAGAGGGCAGAGATAACCGATGTCTCATTATTTGTAGGAGCCACAACCTAAAATATCATGTTGGACACTTTGTTTTTGAATTTTGAATTTAAAAATAATTTTATTTACTCTTTTCCTTTTCATGGGTTTTCTTATAAAATCATTTTGTATGTCAGGCAGAGGTGGACATGCCTAAGGCTTGTGGGTGCCCTGCTATGCACTGTTTTGGGTGTGTGTGCACATGCCGAGGTACCATCACGTTCGGACCAAACTCAGGAGGTCCCTAACCCACCTACCCTGGCCCCCTACAAAGTTTGTCTGGTGCCTTCTGGCTTGATCAGTTTCTCACCAAGGGCTCCTGTGAGAAGAGTGTTCTGAAGGCTTCCTCTCATTTTGCTTCCAGTTTCGACTGAGTGTTAATAGTGCAGAGCCACCGGAAGGTAGAACTATGTTTTTTTCTTCATCTCATCCCCAGTCAGTGCCTGACCCCGTGTCTTGCCTACGCTTCTGGCTTGTTAGACTTGTTTAGTGAGCAGCAGGAAACAATCCTGAGGAAAAGCCAGGCTTGTTGAAACCTGGCATGTTCAAAACCAACCCAGCATATAAGATGCCGGCCCCTCCCTTACTCAGCCCTTTTAGTATCTTTCTCATTAGCGGGAAACCCCGCAGGAGCAGCCTCGCATTGGGAGATCGGTGCCCTGTCTGGAACCTGCCTGGTGGATGCGCGGGAAGCTGGAGACGGATAGGAGTTTCTGTTCCGTCATCCTGCCCGATGCCCACCCACGTCTAGTGCCTGCTGAGAACACAGACTCCCAGTGCTTCTCACCCTCTTTCTGCCTCACTCTCCTTTGTCGCAGTGTACTCCTCTTCTTTTCTAAAGCTAGTCATCTCCTTGTCTAGACAACCCCCTCTTCCATCTCCAGATGGCTTGTCTGCGAAGCCCATAGACTCTCTCACTACCAAGAACTCCTCCCCCAGGAATCCTTGGCAATGAAGCTAGTCTAACTCTCGTGGTGTTACTCTAGTTAGGAGGCATTTGCCAAATAAGTAAGCCTTTGCCAAAGAGAAAATGACAGTATTTCCCTCACTTTGTGAATTGCTGGGGATGTGTATTCCTTTCAGTGGTTAAGACTCTTCACTTGGAACATGTGAGGATGGGCATGTCACATGCAAGGCTCTGGTCTGATCGGGTTATGTGAAACTTTGCCGTTTGCCTGGCACAGGGGGCCTGGAGTTTAGGAAATGAATTTCCTCAGGATCAGATGAATTGGGAGACACAAAACTGGGTCATCCAGAGGCCTGTTTTATATCTTATAAAATAGGAAATCTTGTTTTTTTTCCCCAGCTCTACTCTGATTTTAATTCAGCTTTCTGATGAACCCATCTGCGGTGTCTTCTTGTTTTCCCCCTGCCACGGTTCTTGCAGATTCTTTGGTTTCCAGGTTTTGGGGTCATGATCTCTGTACTCTCTGACCTGCCAAACCTCTCATCAGGGAAAATTTGGACATATATTAAAAATCTCCCAAGGGCAATTTCTAATATATGCAGTTCTTACATACTATGAAATGATATATCAATTGATCATTTCTGTGGTGTACTGGATGCCCTAACAAATTCCAAGATTTTGTAATGATTTCCTTTTTTACATAGTCTAAAGTACACTCTAGTTTATCCCCACAGTACTGCTTGTTGCTTTATGAAATCTCTTCTTAGGTGGAAGAGAAGGGGTTAGAATTGAAACGAACACACCAGGAATTGCCAGTTGCTGAGATAATTGCTGATGTGCTAGTACAAATTTTGATAATTGCTAATTATACTATCTACATCACAGTTACTAGCAAAACAGCAGAAAAGATGATGATGCAAGTAAAATTTGCAATAACATGATCACACTCATTACAATGTAAAAATCTGTAAATTCTGTGTGCTATAATTTGAAACAATAAAGTAATGTATTCGTATGCTTATTCTTCAATAAGGTATGTCTTTTGCTTAATTAACTTCACCTATAGACTAGCATTTGGGAAAAGAGACTCACATTAAAGTCATTTGAGATAAAAATAACTATATTTATTTTTTACACATAAATTGACTGCATTTTGAGATATTTTAAACTGTGGCTTCCTGACCCATACACTGGTGAAATAGGTTGATAAGTCTTACAGCCCAAATTCTCTCACTCTCAGTCTGCTTCACCACGGTTTGATTTTCTCAGAAACAGGTTGGGTTTGTGAATACTTATATGCAAATCTCACCTGTCAAATGTGTTGTGGAGAAGATAAAGGTCAAAAATTACAGTTCAAGAGACAACAACCTGAATAAATCAAAAGGAAAATGCTTGTTCAAGAGCATTTATAACCTTTACCAATATTGTTTAGAAAAAAAAAAAAGCAAACAAAACCCCGAAGGGTTAGGTAGCAAGCCTGGAAGAGTGTCCCTTATCGTTACTGGGGTCAGCATTGTTGATTTTTGTCTCCCACAGTCTTTGAGATAGACATCATAGATTAAAGTAGAAAAGTTATGATCCTAGAATATGCTATTTGCACAGTGAGAATAGATCACCTTGTTTCTAATAGCCTCCTTCTGTAGTCCACACACCATCCCTCATAGAGTGATCATGAGAATTTGATGGCTTCCAGCGTAACGAGTATCGGCTGCTATCATTTTTTGAGCCCAGTGTGCCCAGGCCATTTTTGAGCTGGTGATGATTCTTCAAAACAAGTATTTAAGTACTATTTTGATGACAGGAATGAAAAGGAATTATCTACCCATTTAAGGCTAAACTTAATATCAAATGGTATAAACAGTATAATATTTAAATACCCTTTCAGTTTCTGTTGCTATTACAGGTTTCAGATTTCTTATTGGATAGAAAAACGTTCATACTTCAATAGAAAAACATTCCTCTTTAGGCTAAAGACATTGTCCTTCCATCTCTAGCTCTCATAAGCAGCTGGTCTTCTTGTCACAGTATTGTCACAAGGAGCTGCTTTATGTAAATGAAGTTATCATTACTAAGTTGATACTTTCCAACAGTGGTAAGCAGTGCCTTCTTGAGATCTGCTTGGCTCATTCAGTTGCTTGGGGGTGATTCAAGGTTGATTTTGTATGGAACACCTTTGAAAACCATTTTACTGGAACAACACTGCCTGTTTTTTGTTTGTTTGTTTTTGAGGTGGTGACATCTGTTTTCTAAAGTATGGCTTATGGCGTATCTGGTGATATTTTCCAAACGGTGTTCCATTAAGACATTAGTTTTGCAAGATGCTCTGTCAAATGAGAGCATCGTGGACAGATAGGCTAACCGCCTATTCTGTTGCACTTGGGGAGGTCCACAGTGCATGCTAGCTCCTTAAAAGCTCTGAGACGTCTTGGGGTAAAGGAATATTCGGAGAAACAGTATTCTTTGGTATGATATTTTATAGTTACAAACAAGCACCTTTTTCAGGAACTTGAGTGAGTCCAAAGCTTGAGGCCACTTTTGGCCCCAGGTGCTGCTGTGGTGACTTGTGTGCAGGTCAGGTGACCCCTTACCTAGGCAAGAATTATAAACAGTTTTTCAGCTTCTGTAACAGAATGTTAACTTTGCACTTTTATATTTGGTGCCCTAAGTTCCTCTTTTGGGCATGAACACAGGTATCTGCCCTATAGGCCTTTTCCTTAGAGTTTACACTTGAGGTAACTACCATCTATATTCTGTAACACTAACAGTGGAGAAAAAGAAATAAAATAACAGTAATTTCTGTTCTATTCAGTTATACTCATGAATTAGTGATCACAGTTCATGAGATACCATATTTTGCCATGTATAATGAACACTTTTTTGCCCAAATTTTTTAGGGAAAAATAAGGATGCCCATTGTACATTGACATAATGATTACATACATGGGTATAATAACAGGTATAATAATCCTGTGTATAATGCTCATTAAAATGTGGGTGCACATTATACACAACAAAATATGGTAGCTATACTTGCTGTTTTCTTCAGGATAATCCTTTATAAAAACACCCTCATTAGCTCTAGCTGGTGTGGCTCAGTGGGTTGAGTGCTGGCTTGCAAAGCAAAGGGTTGCTGGTTTGATTCCCAGTAACGGCACATGCCTGGGTTGTGGGCCAGGTCCCCAGTAGGGGACACACATTGATGTTTCTCTCCCTCTCTCTCTTCCCACCTTCCCCTCTCTCAAAAAATAAATAATCTTAAAAAAACACTCTCATTAAATGGCATTAAAACTGTGCCCTCAAATTTTAGAGAAGACCTATATAATACATAACATTTTGGGGATTATTTTCCAGTCTCCACTAACCTATTTTTGTTGAAGACATTCCATTACTAAATGCCCCTTGTTTAAATTCCCTTGATTAGTACCTCTTGATAAATTTTGTTTGAAACTTAGAAGTAAAAATGTTTTTATTCCTACACCCCCCTGAATATTTTATCTTATCAGATGCATCAAGTATAATTAAGTGTTCTTTCATGTTTTCCTTTTTGTCTAGGCTGCCAGGAAGATCAAAGTTAAATTCAATACTCACCATAGTAATATCTACACATACTTAAAAAAAAGGCTTATACATTACTTCAATTTCTTTGGAAGCAGGTGGTATTTACATTTTATACTAGTGAAACATACTTCTTATGCAAAGCCTGTGTTCAGAAAATTCATCTTAAAAACATTTTAACTGATTTGTTTTCACAGAAATAAAGTTATATGTGTGTTGGATTTCACACTGGCCTTCAGAGCTCTTTGATTCATGATACAGTGAAATTCCTTTGTATAGAAATTATAGCTAAAAGATGCTGAAATGCCTTATAAAATTACATATGTAAAACATTTTAGAATATTACTTAATCATGATAATTTTCTAAAGTTTTCAATAACTAAAAGTAATTAAAAAGTGAAACAGTAAAATTTAATGAGAAATAGGTACTGACCATGAAATCTACAAACATAGGTAATATTTGTTTATTTTACAGATTGATCTCCCTTGATTACTTCGAGAGTATGCTAATTAGGGAAGTAGTCATCGCAGGCAGCATATCTGAGATGGCTGTGCAGGTGTTGATGGGGACTGTTAGTACACAATGTTCAGTTTTGAACAGTGTATTGAAATGCACATTTTAATAAAGGGCAGCAATTGAACATAGCATGTATTGTAAGGTAACATCAGTGAACCATTTTTATGTATATGTTCCTGTATGCTTTTGGCCATCTCTAGATTTCCATTAATTCTGAAGGTTATGAGTTTTAAAGATCTATAGTCACATTATATGATGTATAATTATTTTCTTAATTCCAGGAGAGCACCAAAATTGCTCTTAGAATTGTCCCTCCAAAAACAAAGTTCTCATAGAAGGAGCCATTTTTTTTCAAGCCTCTGTTCTCCTAGAATTTTCCCCCTTTTTGACTTGGTTACAGGAAACCATAAAATAATTAATTTAAATAAAAGCTGTATGCCTAGAGAGTAGAAAGGCAAGAGGAAGAAATGATGACCGAAATCTAGTCTTAAAAGGCAATCTTGTGGTAAAGGTTAATGTCCGTGTAGACTTAGACAGAACTAGAGCTGATGTATTAAAGCCATAAGAACATAGATTTCAGCTCTAAAGAGAAAATTTTCTCATAATTACAAATGTTAAAAATAGAATTGGCTTCCTTATAGAATTACCCACCACTGGATATGTTTAGGTGGAATTTCAAAGCCAGTTTCCAGATGTTAAAGCATCTGTTTTATGGTAGCTCACAGCTCCCCATTCTTCCCCGGTCATAGCCCCTGATCAGCCTGAGTTTCACATCATTTGTCTCTCTCTGTCTCCAGGAAGAGCCCCTGTTGGCAGCAACCATGTATTACTTATTTTTGTATCTCCATTCCTTAGCACAGTGCTCGGCACATAGCAGATGTTTAATAAATGTTTGTAGAAGGGATGAATGCATGAAAGTCTGTAGTTTGAAATAATGCTTTCTAAGCTTGTTTTTTTCAAGCTGCAGAATCTGTTCTTCAAATTGAAGTCTGACATGGAGGCCTAGTATGTAAAAGAGATACAAATAGAGCTTCTCTGATTAAGTGGAATTTCGGGGTTTGAACACCTCTGAAGAACCTCTAGAGGTGTTCAAACCCTGTTTAAACACTGCTTGAGAATCACTGATCCATGAAGTTGAACTTAGAAGACTTCTTTGGTTTTATTTTTGACCTCTAGTTCTTTGATTTGTAATATATTTATTTCAAGTTTTTTTGTGTGTGCTGCATTTTCAAACTTACTCCTTCTTTTCTTTCTCCTTAAGATGTTTTTTGAGATTGGGAGGCAGATGCTGAGTAGGAGACGCCCATGCCAGCGTACCTCCCTAGACCCCATTTCATGTGCTCTTAAACCAGAAAGGCTGTGTGACATTCTCCTTAGTACTCAAACATTTTTGCTATGGGCTTTTGGTTTCAACACATTTTGGGTGGTAACATCAGTGTCCTCTGTGTTCTGGCTCCTTGCTCTGACTGTGGATTAACTAGGAGCGTTGTTAAGCCCATGGTCATTACCCACATGTGAAATTACGTCTTATAGAACCCAGGAGGAGAAAGGAAAGGGGAGGCCCAACCTGGAAGATGGAAATAAGTGAGGCAGGCCCTCAGCTCTGTTTCCTCGTTTACACTTAGGCACAGAGAGGGTGAAAACTGTGAATGAATGCTATTGGCGAAGCCTGTCAGCAGACTGACCAGTGCTTGTTAACCTTAAGAGACCACTAAAGAAAACTTTGATTAAATGCCCTGGCCAGAGGACAGAATACTGTGCTTGACTATGAATTGCTCACATGAGGTGAAAAACTGAAGGTGTGAGGATGAGCTCCTTTGGACGCTATCAGTCAGTTCATGGAAGGTCTTAGATTGATTTTTAGGAGGTTGGAAGACTGTTATGGAAATAACTTGGAACCGTCTTATTGTGTTTGGTCAGCTCACCACAGATGGTATTTTAGATATGTGCATATCTGATTAGGCATTTCATCATATATTTAGTTCTTTGTGTACGGAAGGCCTACCTTTAAATATAGAAAGCTTGTTAAAATGTAAAATTGGTTTTGTTCACCTCTTTAATGGAAAAGCAAGAGAGTTTGAAAGCTAGGCCACCTCTGCAGGGCGCTCAGCAGGTGATTTCACCGTCATGGTCCTCAGACTCGGCAGGTGCCGCCGAACCTCCACACACACTGACCCTGCAGAAGGGTTTGTGGGACCTCACAGGGTGGGCAGAATCCGGGTGTTCCTCTGGGGGCTCTCCATGTTTCCATCTTCATTTTTTAAATTCTAGTTGAAATTGCCCGGCCCTCTGTAGTTATCCATATTTTATGCTACAGGAACAAGAGTGTGGACTGTTCCTTGCTGTGCTGTAAAGCAGTTGGTGTAGGAAGCCTCTGCCACAAGCTTCACACTTGCCATCTGTGGATATTTGTGTTTGTAAGGTGTGAGCGCCTAGATACAGAGAGGATGGATGCCACCAAGGTGCACGGGTAGGTAGCTGTGCAAAGCAGAAAGCCCTAGTGGAGGAGACTGAAAAACAGGAGGGGCTTCTCCTTTGCTAAGACAACCTTAATTTTGGTAGTTGAGCATGGTTTATGAGAGCAAATGACAGTTGAGTTATGGTTGAAATACAGTATCATGTGTTTTCCATAAGAAATAATTACATTCAAAGTTTTTATGAGCAAGAGGAAAATGACTACACATTGACCCTAAATTTCTATAAAGGATTCAACCTTTTAGGAAACCCTTCTTAAATTTCTAGCTAATTAGAATGTCTTATAGCTCTTATTAATTACATGTGCTATTATATAGTCATTTAAAGTGATGAACTAAATTTAGAATGCTCTTAGAAATGCTCAGGGATGTTTTTACAAGGATTTCTCAGGTTTTAAACTTATTTTTCAACCTTTACAAGTTATCTTAAAAGCCATACTGTTTTGCAATTCTGTCACAATGCATTAGGATAAAGATAACCTTTTATATGTTTAAGGCATTTTAGAGAAAGATGTTCTTCATAAAATTTGACATGAGATGCTATTAGTGGAAAGGTGATTAGTTAATGTATGAAATAAAATAAAAATATATTAAAATTATAAAGAAAATGATGCTTAATGGGGAATCTAGACTATCTTGGCATTCAAATAATAACAAATTTCAAATTCAAAGAGAAATATAGACAATTTATAATCAAGATACACAGAGACCAGGTTCCCTATTTATATTTCATTTTTTCTCTGGTACAACTCTTCTTTATTGTCTTCGGTCCTGATGAAAGCACGATGTGTTGAATGTACTGTAGTGTCATTGCCACCAAAAGGCAGGATGCTGGCCTCTCAAGCACATGCACTCTGGGACCAGTCCTCCCAGAAGGTGCCAAGCTGTTGCTAGGTGAGGGAGGAAGGGCAGGATGAAAACATAGACTGCAAAAACCAAAGTGGGGGCAAGCAAGGGTAAAAGCCTTTGGTATTTATTGAGCACCTACTATGCTGGGCACTGTTAGGGTCTAGGAATCTAAATATTTTAGACTTTGAGAAAAGTCTTAAAAATTGTACGAAAGGTTTCCACATACTTTTTACCTAATATTAATATCTCACATCATCTTCCTATCAATTATCAAAACTAAGAAACTGATCTTGGTACAGTACTGTTAACGAACCTAGAACACACTTTGTGTTTCACCATTGCTTCCACTAATGTCACCCTCTCATTCCAGGGTCCACTGCAGGATCTCACATTGTCTTTCATCTCCTCTGGGACAGGCCCTCAGTCTCATTTGTCTTTCATGGCCTTGACATTTTGGCTACTTGACTTTTGAACAATGATAATGAAATGTGTAAATTCTGTGAGCGAACTATGTTTTTGCCTGGGGGTAAAAAGACACTTGAACTGGGCCTGGAAAAATAAAACAGGAGATTGCCATTTTATTACTTCTGTCTCTTCTGTTCAATCCGACATGTATTTATAGTGATGGGGAAGACATTAGGTACTTCGAACATAGCCTTGAAGAAGACAGAAGTGGTCTTTGCTCTTATGCATTTTATGGGATATGAAACAAGTCATGACAAATGCACTGAGAATTACAAAGAGGAGGTAAGGAGGCTTGGGTAACAATTCAGCAAATGGACTTCACTTCATCTAATGGGTGAGGGGAGATTCCCTGAAGAGAATGGCAGCAAGCTGAGCTCTAACCCAGCTTAGTCAGGTGAAGAGAGGACAAAAGTGGTCCAGAAGGTAGGAACAGCATCTGCGAGTGCAAGGAGCACTTGTCATAGTGTAACTTCATTCGAGTGCCGTGTCACTGGAACCTGATAGAGGGGAGTGGTGTACAGAAGAGAGTAAATGAGCTTGGAGAGGAGGAACTGCCAGTTGCACAGAAGATGAAAACATGAAGTAAGAACAAAGAAATACCTGAAAACATGGGTAGAAAAGTGAAACAAACTGAGGTTCTCCATCAACTGTGTATCGACAAGTTCCATTCATTTGCTGTGTTACTTGGGGAGAGAGGATGGTTCGAGCAAAGAGAAGGGGGAAAGGTTGTGGTGATGCAAAATTGACTGTGAAAATAACATATGCCAACAATCAAGAGATGCCTCAGGACCAGAACAATGGATTACCCTTCAGGGGACAAGGATTAGAGCACCAGCAAAATTATAGTAGCCAAAGTAAGAATGCAATTTTTGAAAAATAAAGAGGTTTATTATTTTCCCAAAAAGGCATCAGAATCTTGGAAATGGTAAGAACTTTGTTTCACTTCCTTAAACTTACATTTTAATGGCTCAGCAGTGTTTTTATTTTAAGTTCCATCATGTAGTAAATATAATTTCAGGGTTTATGGCTTGGAAGTGTCTTGGCCTTGGCTAAAAATGTAGATTTTAATGACACTCGGTATCAAAAGCCACACGATAAGAGATGAATAAGAGAGAGGAACACAGCCTGGCAGGGGGGCAGTCAGAGACTGATAGGCCCACCAGAAGCCATTGAAGATCTGAAGCAAGGCTGGCCAGAGAACAGTGAAAAGTCTGGGGAAAACTTGGTCATAGAAATCAGAGAAGGAGAGAATTTCAAGGAAGCACCCTTTCCCAGACAGGTGGAGCAGGAGGAGCGTTGAAATGATTCCTTGTAATCTGACGTTTAGGTTAGCTGTCTGCCTTGGGACCTTTGTCATGGTGTAAATGCTGTTTTAAAACAAGTTGAGGAGACAGTGTTATTTGAAGAAACAGTACTTAGTACTGAAAACTGTCTTCCAGAGAGTTGTTGGTGAGGCAAAGGAGAGAAGAATGCATTGAATACAAGGCAGAGGAGGTATTTTTATGGAGCACATTATGTTTCTGGACTGCAGAAGAGTGAGTGGGAGAGGTCTCTCGGAAAGAGCTCTGCACCTCTGCAGGGGTCCTCTAGTGGAGAGA
The DNA here is from genome assembly GCF_004126475.2 of Phyllostomus discolor. Lineage (NCBI taxonomy): Eukaryota > Metazoa > Chordata > Mammalia > Chiroptera > Phyllostomidae > Phyllostomus > Phyllostomus discolor. Next base: position 152,753,986 of record NC_040904.2, read on the forward strand.
GCTACAGCAATTTACAGCCCTGAAAATGTCTTTCTTGCAGTTCTAAGAGAAGTGGATATAGTAAGATGTTTGCCTCTACACTGACCACCTCAGACTTCTCTTCTAAAAATCAAACCCCAGATTTAAGCCAACCCAAGGGAAGCAGGCAATGCTAGCTATGACTGCCTCAGACACCTTGTAGGTGCTAACTTAGCCCAGCACTAAACATCTTCTTTCCTTTTTAGCACATTCCTCTATGTTTTTGCTATTTTTGTCTTTTATTGTTTTGCTGATACTGTTCACTGACTCATTAAAAATTTTTTTTCTTGCCCTGGCTGGTATGGCTCAGTGAATTGAGTGCTGGCCTGTGAGCTAAAGGGTTGCTGGTTCGATTCCTAGTCAGGTCACATGCCTGGGTTGCGGGCCAGGTCCCCAGTAGGGGGCACGTGAGAGTCAACCACATATTGATGTTTCTCTCCCTCTCTTTCTCCCTCCATTCCCCTCTCTAAAAGTGAATAAATAAAAATCTTTTTTAAAAAGTGGCATTAAATTTGTTTTCTTCTTATCGATGTGTTTAATCTTCTTTAACTGATTCCTTTCTCCTGTCCTTGTTCTTCTTTGTTTTACTACTTTGCCCTGTTAATATGTTGTGATGCATTTGTCCCTAGTGACATGAGCTTTGGCCACTTCCCTCACCTCTACCTTAACTGGCTTCTCTAACACCAGTCACTATACCCTTCCAATATTTGCTGCGATGTCCGGGAAAAGGTCATCTGCTGAGAGAGAGATGATGTGGAGCACACAGCTGTGGAGAATGTGAAACCCAGGATGGTTCAGACAAATAGGTTACTTACCTGTTCAGTACTGATAAGGAATTTGAAAATTGTTCCATATGCAAAATCAGTTGTAATCTAAAGCCTGTTTACAGAACATTTCAATGGGGACGTTTCATTGTCAGCTCACACGCTCAATTTAAGGCTTCTTGTCATCCCCAGTCTTGTTGTCAGTAGTCAGTTGTGTCTCCACATTCTGCTCTTACTTCTTTCCTGCTTAAACCCAAAGGATTTAAACCCATAGGATTCACTGAGTGCCGACTGAGTGCATTCGTCTGGTCACCCAAGTAATCACTCATGAACACTGCTCAATGGCCATGCAGGGTGGGTGTGAACGCGGTTTAGTATATACTTCTTCCAAAACACCTTTTGGCTCCTTTCCTTTCTCTTTAGCCTCTCCTCTACTTTCTCTTTCTCTTTACCCCAGACTAGTTCCCTTCCAGTGCAGGGTGGAGCAAAAGTAGTTCACAGTTGTTCGTATGGAAAATAACACTATAAATAATAATACAAGAATAACCTCTGTTTCGCTTACTCACAACTGTAAACCTACTTTTGCCCTGCCCTGTATTTGTTCAGTAACTGGTGTGCAAAAGTCTGGGTTATTGAAAGGTTGAAGACATATCTACTAAGATTATACAACAGTGCCCTCTAGCCTGCATAGCAGGAAGAAAAATGTTTCCCCTTTCCACTGTCCACTGCTGGAGGCACATTACGGAGCAACCTACTTTCAGCCGTAGGCAGGATGAATAGATTTGCTATCTAAAGGGTACTAACCTGCTATTAATGCCCACTCAAGTGCGTTTTCTTACAGCAGACATCATCACCTCACTTGTGAGCAGCCAGTGCCTCCTTGGGGAAGAAATACCCGGTGTCCCAACATGTCCACGGGTGCAGAAACACAGGACTCCTGTGTCTAGCGGCTCTAGCATTGGAGCCGTTTGCTCGATGGAGTAACAGTAGAGAAGAACTCCCCTTCGTGCCTGTGCTCTTGTGCCCCATGGGAAAGCAGCCGTCCGTTCACTCTGTCCTTGAGGGTGGCAACGGCAGGCGTCCATGGTGTCCTCTAATGATCATCGCTCCCTAACTCATTCTCATCTGTTACACACCTTCTCTCCCTTCATATGATTTTGGGGGAAGAACAATCAATAGGTTTAAAACTTCTTGTCTCTGTTGATTTAAGTTCAATAAGTAGACTTTAAAGAGAAAGTTTAGTCTTTGCTAGAACCTTTCTTTGATCACTTGTTATCTGTGGTTTTCTTCCCACTTCCCTGTCAAGAAGAAAGCTTGAAAACCTAAAACTTAAACCCAAGAATTTTATTAAGTCAGGCCCATAATATATATTTTCTTCAGAGATTTTTTTAAAAAGCAAAGCATTGTTTATCTTTAAAATCTACAGATTGTAGAAGTAGGTAAACAGTGGAACATAATTTATTCTATTCTGTCACTAAATAACTTTGGAAGTTTTCTGAAAAGCAGTGTATTTCCTGGCTATAAAAAATAATTAATGGGGAAAAGTGCTCCTGAGCTTTGTAGTACATAGGCTTTTTAACTTAAAAAATGTACTTTAGCACATTTATACTCTGCCATAAAGTACTGTAGTAAATAATTAAAATAGAACTAGAGTAGTCATAATAAGTGATAACTACAGATCATGGCGCAGTGCTCTGAATGTTTCTTATGCTTTTTTGTTTATTGATTTCTGTACACAGTACTAGGCAAAGATATTCCCAGTCATTAAATGTGAATTAACAAGCAAGATTTTTAAGGGGTATTTTGGTCTCATTTCAGATTTTAGCCTGTTATTTAATTCTATACTCTTGCATTCGCTTTAAAAAAGTATCTTAGTTATTTGTATAAATAACAAGTGTTTGAGGATAAATGGATGAGAACTACTGGTTTGAAAAATAAAGTTCAGCAATTAATTTTTCACATAGACGTGAAGTTTTCCCTAGTGCTCGATTCTGAGCATTGAAGAAATGAGTAATTCAGACAGGACATGTATCTTTACTATTAAATATTCCAAAAGCAGCAAAAAACAATATGCATTTAGGGCTGTTATCTTTCACTTTAACATCTAAGCTCTTCAAATCACCACATTGTTTCTGTGTCTGAGTCCAAATACGTTACATGATTTCTGAATGAATTTTCCCAGGAAACTGCCACTGCTCCCTGCATGAGGCCATTGGTGCCGAAAGCTCCAGTTCACCCTCACTCTCCCGCTGCGTCTCTTAGGCAGCATTCCAAAGTGGCCTTACCTGGTGACTTCAGCTCCGAGCTCATAGACAGAACTGGCAGTTTTCACAAGCTGTTACGTAAAGCCAAGGACTTTTGGGCATGGGATGAAGACCACCAAATGACATCTGGGAGCCTGCTCGGTGACCTGAGCTTTGAAGCTGGTATTCTTATATCTCTGTACCTTACTATAGCTCTTGCCGAAATAATTGCCCAGGGTAGCTATTTCTTGGAGATCTGTGCCTAATGCCACACTGTGAAGGAGCAGAAGTGTTTATCCATGGCTATGCTATTGCATTGACATCCTTATTTAACCTCTCAATGTATTCACATGATCAAATTGGGCTTAATATGGGATGGGATAGGGTGGTGGGAGAGAGGGAGAGGTTCTAACGTTTGTTGAGTACCTACTGTCAGGTACCTGATGTGGATTATTGAATCACTGCGGCATCATTGTAAGGAAGCAAGGAACTGGTTTCCTGCTTCTACATGTGAAAGTTGTTCATTGCTTTCTCAGTGCTCCCCTAGCCCTGTGAAGCACAGACTTTGGATTGCCAACAAGGTATCTAGCGCCAAAGGTCATTTTTCTCTACATATGCATATGCACAGCAAGGTATCTCAGGAAGAAATACTTACTTTTGTTTCTACTGAGTGCACCACAACTTCAAGAAGGCTTTGTGTATGGCTGTGCTCCCCAAATATTACAATGCAGTTGTGGAACAGTATGTGGAACTTTGGTCTGTTATTGAAGTAGTAAGGTAGCAAGGAAATAAAAAGAGCAGGTCTTCACCCTCCTGTTGCTCCCTTAGTCTTGTCTGATACTGGGCTTTCCTCAGGTCAGCAATAAGGCGTGGGTCTGGGGTTATCTGCAGGGCGATGAAAACTCCAGGTAAAGAATCTCAGTTTCTGATTGTAAAGGTCAAATCTGGTTTATTAAATCCAGCATACAGGCCTGCTTCTTTGAGCTAGCCCTGAATTCAAATGCCTTTATTCTTTGCCATAAAAGCAATCTCTTAAATAAAAAAAAAAGCCCTATCTTACCTGTGAGGCTATTCCATACCTTGGCACAGGAGAAAAATCCCATCAAACCATATAACCCTATTTTTTCATTCAGAGGTTTTGCTTACTACAGAGTCTCAAGAAGCATAAGGACAAAGAAGTGAAATATACTCACAGTGAGCGAAGCCATCCCTTGTCTCTGAGTGACAAGTCTTAGCCTCCATTCTGCTTTGGCTTTTTTTTTTTGGTCTATTGCTTAAAATAACTGAGCTTTATATCTTTTTTCCCTTGTCATGTGAAATTGCAGATAGGCACTGGTTTCATTCTTTCTTTTATTGAACTAACTCCCCCTCCAATGGATGTTTGTTTTTTGTTTTGAAAACCAAGCTCTGCATTTCTGTTTCAATAGCTCCCTCTATTATGATAAAGTTCTATTATTCTACTTATATATAATCAAGATCTCTTTTCATTTTTAGGTTAAAAATAATCTAAATGATGTGAGTGATACATTTCCATGCAACTGAATGAAATATCCTGGTCTGTTCTCATCCCTGTGTCCTCCCACCGCCCCGGGAGGGTATAGATGTTGGGAAAATGGTGTCACATGTCCTCCTTGCTTTCAGAAAACATGCAGGGTTTAAGAATGAAGAGCAAAAGTGTTTTGTTGGTCTTAGCTTTTAGTGTAGAAACTGCTAGATATATACCCAGTACCCATACTTTCACACCCGCAAACCTGATCTGGCAATGTGCCCAGCTCCCCTTGGGTGGAGCATCTCAATGAGATGAAGCTGAAGGTGTTAGGTGGACTTTCAGGAAGGCCTTGTAAAGCAGACTGGCTCAGCTGAAAGGCACACCTTTTGGGCCCTTCCCGTCTTCCTCCTTCTGCCTGAAATGCTGTGTCTGGTGTTCCATGACCACCTTGGGCCTCAGGACTGAAAGCCATGGAGAAAGATAGGATCCAGAGTTCCTGATGATATTGGAGCTGACGTGGCAGCATATATACTCTCTATATCGATACTTCCGTTATCTGGGAAATGAGCTCCTGTCTTGTTTAAGTCACATATCTCTGTTTCTGCTCTATGCAGACCAACCTAATCATACCTGATGCTGTTTTCTGTAGCTCTCTCATGACTGCAATGCAGAAACGTCTATTTCTACTTCACCAGTCTCCATGCTTCTCCCAACTCTAATCCCTTCCTTTTCTATTTATTACTAGCACTCAAGAGGACATTTTCAGACAGGAAATGCCTGCTTGAAAATCACATATGCAGACTGGTCTTGCCCAAGAATATATTCACGGCTATTTCTGTTGTTCCTTTGTTCGCTAAGAACACAGAGTTTTTCAAAGAGGCTCAGAGCCTTTTCAGCGCAGCCCTCACTGCAGCAGCTGTGGGGCGGGGTAGGCAGGACAGGGCAGTCGTTCGCCATTGAAGCCTGGAATCCACACTGTAGCAGGAGACACATTGGGTAGGGCTCGAGTCTCACGTGGTGCAGGAACATAGTTTCTTTCCAGTGATGTCTACTAGGAAGTAGATTCTGTGCCGCCAGCAGCACCTCACTGGGTGAGTGTTCCATGGGCTACTGAGTGAGAGAGCTCCCGTTAAGCCCTTACTGATCTGGGGTCTTCTGCATGCCTCCCTACAACTTCTTGTGGGATTGCTCGTGTCAAATAAGATAGATCACATTCAGCCTGGGGCACATTAAAGGAGTGTTCCGGTGAAAACATAAAAGCTTGAATAAGCAATAGGGACCTAAATTGGGAAGGTGGAGTGAGTTACTCAGGCACAGGCTCCCAGAGAGGTGCGGGGGAACGACAGAGAGAAACAAGACAGCCCCATCCCTCTGTGCGCACCATGGCCCTGCTGGAAGGGGGGGTGCTGTCACATGTGTACTACGCCACACTGCTGTCTCCCCCAGCCACTGTCAGGATTGAGACCTTACATAAATTTTCCTCCTTAGCAACCCAGTCCCCACCAGCACTGGCTATTTCCCCTCTGGGCACCACAGCACGTGGCCTGGCCTGCGGCAGAGAGTGATTTTAAGGCAGATTGTAATTGTTGATAAGCAGCTTATGCCCACCACCCTGGGCAGGAGCTGCACTAGGGAAGAGTCTCATAAAGAGAAAGCTGTGAGATAATGGGTTGTAAGTTGACAGTAGATATTCTAACAAGGTAAAGCTTTTATTAAAGTTACAAATGAGTAAATCCACCCCCCTCCCTCTTTCTCCCCCTCTCCCTCTCTCAGGTGAAGGAATGGAGGGATTATTCCAGATTTAGTTGGCACAGGTTCTTCGTTTTTAGAGCAATGTATATATGCCACATGTGGGGGTGGGCAAAGTAGGTTTACAGTTAGGGATATGCAAAAACAGTTTATTTGTATATTATTGTGTATTAATCATTGTAGTATTTGTATTACAGCTGTAATACAAATAATTTTTCCCACACTCTATATGAATTTTGAGGGTAACATCAACAGTTTGGTAGCAATCCAGAGAAGAGCAAATGCAGTTAGTTATCAGTATGTTGGAAAATTGGACCTTTAATGAAAGATTAGAGGAGTGGGATACATTTAGTTAGAAGTAGCAGTGATAGAATAATTGTTAAATCACTGCTATTAAGGAGGTCACTGCCAATGTTCTCTGTCCCCACAGAAGACATAAAACAAAGGCATTGTTTAAAGTAGAGGAGAAGAGAGGGATGTAGGTTAAGTGTTAGGAAGCATTCCTTGAGAATGAGCGTCTTCAAAGGAAAACAGTGTCACAAACTACAACCAGTTACCGAGAAAGATTCTGCAGTCTGTGTCTCAGGATGTCGGTGCGGTGGGCCAGGCCCTGGCTCTGCGCTCAGAACTGGCTTTGAGCCTCAGCTCTGGCTGTAGCTAACATCAGTAAAATGATCTTTAAAGTTCCTCCACTTTGTAGGATTTGGGGGATTTAGGGACATAGTATTTGGAAGGCATTTAGGTAATAAAGGTGATAAATTAACATTATTTTTCCCCTTAACAGCTGAACTATTATTTGTTTGAGATTTTTATAGCACAAAAGTTAGGCAATATATTCTTGTCAGTGTTGCTTATTTTTCTTTGTTTTTCAAGGATTTGGCTTTTGTAGAAAAATAGATCCTAGCATTTTGTGACAGGGGATTATTATTACTTGACTTTATAAAACCATAACTGATGTGTGTATGTGTTTGGATTCAAGCTTACACCAGGAATGAAGCAATATATAAGAAAGGCATTTCAAAAACAAAGTCAAGAAGACTCAGATATTATAAGTCACACAAAGAAATCCCTGGTCTAAACACTATATGGCACGGCCACAGTATTAATGTCCCCTGTTTTGCCATCACTGGATCTGTTCACATCACCGCTTTGCCAGCTCTTTGTGAAAAGCTCCATGTGGAGGAAATACTGCTCTGTTAGATCTCAGATGCCGCCATCATTGACTCCTTCCCATTCATTTGTAAGTTGGCCTTCGAGGCAAGTGTGCTAAAGTTGCTGTTTGCTTGCCTTGGCTACGGTCTCAGGGTCTTCATCATTAACACAGAGTGTATCCTTCTTACCTAAATGGTATTTAAGCACGTGCAGATGTTCATTAGTGTCAGTTTTCTATATTGCCAGATGCTAATAAAGAGGTGAAAACTCTAAAAGTTGTTCTGTCTTGAACATCACCTCCGTGGAAGGCTCCAAGGGAATGTGATTCTCTTGGGAGAATGGGATTCCTGGCTCTCAGATTAAGGTTTGGAGTGCTTTTAGTAGTAAGCTGTTTCCTTCATACAGTAAAGAGAGCAAATGCGTATCAAGTGCTTTCTGGGTACCTGCTGCCAATCTAAGTGGTTTACATGTATTAATTCATGTCACCTTCCTAGTGGCACTGTATATTTGGCGCTATTTACTGTTGTTCATATTCATAGATAAGAAAACGGAGACAGAGAATGTAAGTGGCATGCTGAGAATCTCGCAGCAGCAAGTGGCTGAGCCGGCATTTGGATTCGTGCAGCCCAGCTCCTGGGCCCACGCACTTGCCCGTCCTGCCGCCGCCTGTCCGTCTGAGCAGCTTCCCACTGCTGCTGAAGCAGGACTTTCAAGGGGTGGCTGGAACCTGCCTTGACACATTCTAATTATTTGTTCCTTTTATTGTGGGAGTGTTTTTGAAATTCTGCAACCAGGAAACTGCCAAGCTATCTTCCTAATTCTTGTTTCGTGACACTTAAAATACAGAATTTATTATGGCTGGTTAGCTTGGAACTCTCTTATTCTAAAAACAGCTTGAAGATGCATTTTTCAGTCTGCCAAAGCCTTCTTTGCACCGTCTTTTAACCCCTTTGAGTCTTTCTTCATGTCACGGGGACTTCATCCATTACCACAACCACCCCTTTGAGGACGGGTGTGCATTCACATGCAGAAGCATGTTGCAGATGACAGCTTAGGAATTCACTGACTTGAGCTCTCTCTTCTACGTCCCAAGTGGAATCCCAGGCCACCAAAGACCCCATCCCAACTCCTGAGACGTAATATTCTCACCATCACTCCTGGAATTGAGTTTTAGTTCTCATTGGAGTCTCGATCTTCCTTGTTCCTTTCCTCCCTCTGCTCCAATCTGATCTGTACCCGGCTTTTTGCCCCTAGATTTCCCTGCAGATTACTCATACAAAGCCTACTGGGGTATAACAGACTTTAATAAATGTTTGGGGTAAGAGGGTCAGTTAGCAGTTACATCAATACAACACAAAAAGCCTAGGATTGAATGTGGAGACACTTCTTTTGCTAAATGGCTCTCTGTCACAGAGAATTTTTCTCACGAGATACCCCAATAGTAGGCTCTGGGCTCTTGCTCATTTCCCCTCCCCTCCAGTTCTCTCCACACTTCATATTCAGTTTTTCTTACTTTTTATGCAGAGTTGTCTAGCCACAACCCCCTCTTTGGTTTCATGCCTGACTTTTTTTGTGTAAGAATTAATTCATTAATACCTTGCTAAACAAAATAGTCATTCATTCTTTAATTTTTTTTCCTACTTCAGTTGATGTTCCACATTATATCAGTTTCAGGTGTACAGCATAGTGGTTATTAGACCATCATACTTTACAAAGTGTTTCCCCTGATGAGTCTAGTACCCATCTGACACTGTGCATAGTTAGTTACTAAAATATTACTGACTATATTTTCCCTTCACTGTCCTTTACATCTAGTGACTATTTTTTAACTACCAATTTGTACTTCTTAATCCTGATACCCCTTTGTTTGCCCAGCCCCTGATACCCCTCCCAGCCGACAGCCACCTGTCTGCTCTTTCTGTCTGTAAATCTATTCCTGTTTTATTTCTTTGTTTTTTTTTAGATTCCACATATGAGTGAAGTCATATGGTATTTGTCTTTCTCTGCCTGACTTATTTTACTCAGGATAATACCCTCTAGGTCCATCCATATTGTTGAAAATGGTAAGGTTTCATTTTTTATGGCCAAGTAATATTCCATTAGAGAAACCAGTATGGGGGGTCCTCAAAAAATTAGAAACAGAACTAACATAAGACCTAGTGATCCCATGTATGAATATTTATCTGAAGGACTCTAAAACACTAGTTCAAAAGAAATGTGTGCATCCCTACATTTATTGCAGCACTATTTATAATAGCCAAGATTTGGAAGCAGTCTAGGTGTCCATTGATAGATGAATGGATAAAGAAGAAGTGATATAGATAGATATAGATATACATATTATATAATGGCCATTTAGTCTTTATCAATATAGCAGAACTGCCAGTGACTTTGGAGTTTCGTGCTTGTCTTTTCCATCTCCCATCTTGTCACCTCTATCTGTCCCACTTCCTTACCTCTGCTCACATTCTGACGCAGAAAAGAACAGAAAACATTTTTTTCTCAATGATAAGAATATTGACTTTCCTGCTACATTGCAGAAATGGCGATAGCCAGTTTGAATTTTAAATATATTTATTCTTCAGGATAACCTGGGAATAAAGGAATATTAACACTATAATTAAGACACAGAATAGGAACCACAGGGAACAATAAGACGTGTATACCCTTGCTCCCTTCTGATGACGAACATTAACATGAGAGTAAAGCAGTAGTGCACTTACATTAACCACGGGAGATAATGGCAGGTTTGGAGCCGCCTTGACTTTTAAGGACAAATCCTTGCATAAGGCAATGAACAGTAATCATATCTTGTTTTGGCTTATAAATGGTGCTCAGGAGAGTATGCAGTGAACTTGAGACACACAGGGCTCAGGCAGAAACAAGGGGAGAGTGTAGATTCAGACCATGTGAGGCTGTGAGGAGTGGCTCTGCTGAAAGAGCACCCAAGCAACCCAAAGACGTGTCCAAAGGATGGGTGCACTTCTGCAGCCCACAGTCCCAGAGGCCCATGGGGTCCACTGGGGGCTCCAGGTGGAGCCCAGAGGGTAAAGTCAGGCACAGCTGAGACACATCAGGAGACCCCGTTCCTCACAGCAGAATCACAGCCATTGGTTAGAGGATGACAAGATCCCGAGGCAGGGGTAAGTGAGGTACAAAATGTAAGCCCAGCAGTAGGGTCCAGTCCTGTAGGAAGCCTAAGTTTTTGGTTAGTATATCCAGAAGCTCGTGGAAAAAATTGTCTACCACAGTGGCTGGAAAAATTGCCATGGGGAGGCCTTACGGATGCAGCCTGCTTATCTACTATGATGGTAATTGAGAGCACAGTTAAATTCCCAGGTCTGTGCCTGGGTGGCAGTCTCTGTCTTCTGATCTAACTCTTGCCATTTGCCTGATTAGCTCAGGAACCAGGGCAAGCTTGGGTCTATGAGGAACTGGGGAGGCAAAGGCAGGGCAATGGGGCCAGGCTGGTGATCACAGAACACTATGGTCATCACACACCATGGAGCGTGGAAGAACCTGGCTTTCTTCTTCCTGTTGTGTACACATCTGGAGAGATCATCATTCTCCTTACAGTGAAAAAGTTAAAAAGCACATCAAACTGCAAGTTTACGTATTTTCTCAAACTCATTGGAGACTTGGTTGCAGGACAATAGCTGACCCAAAATCTAAGGAGAGACGGGTACCTGCAAAAACAGACAAGATGCAGACACTGGCTTAGCTGCAGTAGGCTGAGTGGGATGCCAGAGGTGGGTCTGTGTGGACTAGGAGAGAATGTGGAGGCCTTGAGGGGTGGCAGAAATTGGGGCAGTACACCTTCTCTTTAGGGTTTTTCTCTATGAGCCCCAGTGGGTACTCACAGAAGAGATTGGGGAAAGACTTTTTTGCAAATTCCCTTTTTGAATGAAATAAAGCAGGAAAGGGAGGTACTGTAATTTTAAAGGCTGGGCGTTGAAGACAAGGAAGCAAGGCACATGTGCTTCTGAGGGGTGCGCAGTCCGTGACCAGGCCCTGAGTTAGCAGTGGTTTGGTCGGTGAGAGGCTGGCCAGGGCAGAATGAGCAAGGAATGGAGTAATAAGAGATGGGGTTAGAGGTCATGGGAGCTGTGTGTGTACAAACTGTGTAAGGTCAAAATGACTGAGAGCACTTTGGCTTTTATTGGAGTAAGATGAGAGGCCACTGGAGGGTTTTGAACAGGAAGTGATATAACATGCCCTTAGCTTTAAAATGATCCCGAAAATAGTGTGGCAGTTCCCAATAAAATTCAACATGCACTTACCATAGAACCCTGCAATCACACTCCTGGGTACTTAACCTAGAGAAATGGGAGCTTATGTTTGCACAACATCCTGCACCTTATTGTATATAGAAGCTGTATTTTTGAAAGCCAAAGACTGGAAATAACCCAAATGTCCCTCTGTGCTCCAAGAGCAAATGGAAGAACAAACTCTGGTACATCCAGACAATGAAATACTACTACTCAAGGATAAAAAAGACAGAACTATTAAATGCATGTAACAACTTTGATAGATCTCAAGGACAGTATGCTGACCAAAAAAAGCTAATCTCAAAAGGTTGTATACTGTATAATTCCATTTATATAGCATACTCAAAATGGCAAAATCAGAGTGATGGAGGGCAGATCAAAGGTTGCCGGGGGTGGGTTTGGGGAGCGTGTGATGGGAAAGGCACAGCACAGGGCGATCCTTTGTGGTGAGGGGGCAGTTCTGTATCCTCCTCGTGCTGCTGGTTGCACAGGTCTGTACATGTGATAACATTTCCTAGAACTATACAGTAAAAAATAAGTGCCTGGGAAATGTAGTGAAATCCTAATAAGACCTGTAGTTGAGTTCATCGTAACTTGCCAGTGTCAATTTTCTTTGTTTGATAGCATGCTATGGGTACGTGATGTGGCATTATTGGGGAACTGGGTGGAAAATACACAGAGTCTTTATTATTTTTGCCACTTCCTTGTGAGTTTAAATTATTTCTAAAAAAAAAAGTTTAAAAAGGGTCTCCCTGGCAGTTATGTTGAGTCAAGGCTGAAGGGGAAGCAGGGAAGCAAGGAGACCGCTTTAGGTGGGAGGACAGAGCCTGTGACCGGGGTGGGTTTGATGGTGGGGCTCCTGCCTGTCCCTTCTGGGCTCTGCAGTGGAGCGACTTTCAGAAGAGCCAGACCCCCAGCCTGCCACTCCCATCCACCACATCTGCCACATCTCCGAATTCCGCCTCTCACTGTGCTGCCATTTGAGCCACACAGCCAGTGTGGGGGCCACCACCCTCACGATGGCATGGATTCCCACTTCTGTGTGCCACGGTTGCCTGAGCCTTCGCAGGTCCTGGGCTGTCTGAGCTGTATTTCCTCTGTCTGTTCTAGAAAGGAGACCAACACCTGCCCCATGCAGTGTGAACTGGAGTTGCTCACAGCTTCCCACTGGAGGTCTATCATATATTCTGTTCTTCTCACTCCTGCTTTCTCAGGAAAGATGGTGGGATCCTCTCAGGAGGCCTCTAACTCCTTTTCCACATCCATAGAGGAAGAGTTCATCTTTGGCCTTTTTTCCAGTGGGGTCTCCTTATCTCTCAACACTTTCTCAAGACACATTCCTACCCGAGAGAAGGAAGGAGAATCTCAGTGTCAAAGCATTTTCCTTCCTACTGGCCCAGGGCTATGGTGCATATCCTCATGCTCTCTCAGCAGGACAGAGGTCGGTGATCTGTGGGGAAGTACCAGGCAGAGGCTCAGTCATCCCAGCATCCCTCCCCCATGATGTGGAGGATGCGGCTGCCATGCTTGTGCTCCGGGCATCGGTACACTGGCCCACACCCTTCTGGTGGGAGATAAACCCTTCCTCTTGGCTTCCTGGCTGCAGCCAGGCCCTCCGCCTCCCATCCTCCCAGAAGCACATGCTGGCACCTAGGTGGACACTCAGATAAGAACACTTTTTGGGGGCTGGCAGCCCTGCCAGGTCCTTGATACACACAATTTACATGAAGTCTTTGAGCAGTTCTGGAGCCCTGAGTCACAAGTGCAGCCTATTTCTTAGTAAGGTTACGAGAAGCCCTGTATGAGTTTTCAGTCGTCATTGGTATTATTTCACAAAAGTGGTGGGACTTCTGCCAGTTCCCTTCCAAACAGACTCAACCTTTAAGCAGAAATGTAAGAGCTTTAGATTATTCTGAGCTCCTTCCATTAAAACAATTGTTTAAAATCTAAGCATGTGTGACTTCTAGACACCTTATAACAATCCTGAAAGTGCTACTAGAAACCCAACCATATAATTTTAAGATTGACATTAAAATATAGGAATACTTTACTTGTTCTCCCTCGCCACCCCCACGATCCATAGGTTATTTAAGTCTCTAAGAAATACATCATCATGTCATTGAGCATCCACACGTAGTCCGCAAGGTGAAAAGATCCACAGCCTGAGTTTCAGTTCCTGTAATTCTTTCTGGACATAGCACATCCTCTACTCCGTTACACTCTCTGCCCTTCTGCTCAAAGTTTCTTTTGTCAGATAATTTATTTTTTAGATGTAAGCTGATTGACCCATTAACATGTATAATAAAATCATTTGTATTCTAGTTCATGATCACTGAATTATTTGCATTTTAAAAAATGTTCTCTAGGCCTGTTTTTGTAATTTTATATTCCCAGGCGCTCATTCTCAGGTACAGAGCAGAGAATAGGACTTACAGGTGCATCACTGCTGAGTCCTGTGTCATCTTTCTCTGTTACTCAGACTAACAGAGAATCTTCACAGTCTTCCATTCAGGTTTTATCAGAGTGAACCCTCAGCATAATCAGTATTTTCTCAAACAGTTTTCAACCTAAATCATACTTAAATTTCATCCAAAAATGTTAATTTAATTTTATATTTTAAATAATTGAACTTTGAATGGTCAAAGTGATTATTTTAAGGCAGTATAAATTTGTGGCTCGAGCATTAGGTTTGAAACAAAACAGATCTGGACTGAAATCCTTATTTTGCCACCACCAAATGGCTATGCTTGCATGCCCCTTAAGTTCTCTGAGCCTCAGTTTATCTGTGACACTTCTATGAAAAAATTAAAGTGTGCGTAACACTTATTACAATGCCTAGTATACAGTAAGCAGTCAATAAATGGCAGTTACTGTTGCTACAATTATATTGTTGTTGCTTTTTACAAATACAGTCCCAGATTAACAATGTGGAACATAATGGGTTAGCACATTGTAATACATGGTGGCACTTATTCATTCCCTGCCCAGGAACACAGCTCAGACCTAATAAATGTCACACATTATGCTTTCAAATATTATATAAATGGTATGAAATTACACTTAAGAAAATTAGTATTATTTAATTTTTATTAAAGTGTTCCTGACCCAAAGAAAATTTTTATATTTATTAACTGTATCTATTCTGATCAGAAGCAAAAGATGTACTTGGGCTTATATCACTGTCTGTTTAGCTAACTGACTTTTATAGACATTTAAAAATATTCAACATATATAATTGGGTCAGTTTTTCAAAATCTTTGAAACTAAAAAAAAAAAATAAGAAAAGAATTCTTGCCCTGACCTGTGTGGCTCAGTTGGTTGGTTGGGTGTTGTTCTGCAAAGTGAAAGGTCACCAGTTTGATTCCAGGTCAGGGCACATGGCGAGGTTGCAGGTTTGGTCCCCCGTCCGGGCATGGGCAGCGAGCAGCTGATTGATGTTTCTCTCTCACATGGATGTTTCTCTCCTTCTCTTCCCCCTCCCATCCCCTCTCTCTAAAAGTAAATAAATAAAACCTTTAAAAAACAGAAGAACTCTTGTGTGATAAAACCAATTAGATTTACAGGAGCAGAAGTAACAGGTTCGGTACTGCAGTTTGCTGCCGGCTCTATTCCCCTGGACAAATCACGTTCCGTAGAGCTTCGCTTTTCCGTAGACCAACTGTGCTTTCTGGTATTAATTCTTCGTTAATATCCCATTGTGCTTATATGAGACCAGATTGTTTATTTAAATGTAGTCTTCACATTTTTTAGGCTACTGCTCCTCAGATCAAAACATCACTTAATTTCTTTAAACGTGGCTTCTGAAGTCTGATAATAACAACTGTGTTCAGTAAAAAAAAAACATCACAGACTCACAAATCCTATTAACAAGATAGGAACTAGGAAATCTAATTTGGGACCGTGGCTTTCAGCCCTGAATGCACATACTACGATGTGAGTAGACTAGCATTTTTTAGTGCTAGGGTCTCACCCTGACCCGTTGAATCGGGGTCCTCCGGGGTAGGAACCTGGCACTGCCTAAGTTGAGAGCTCTGCAGAATCCCAATGATTCTGGTGCTCGCAGAGGACAGAGGGCTGCTGATGTAGGCCAATCCTTATCTAAATTAAATTTACATTTAATTAAAGTAGCTTTTTTTTTCTTACCATAGGGTGGCATCTGGGAATAAATATCATCACACACTCTTACTGGTAAAATTTTTTTTGGATTAGGAGCACTTTAACATGAGAACCACCCCTCTGTTTCTTTTAGTAAAGTGAACTCTAAAGTTTATAAAGAAAATGTTTAAAATTATCATAATCGTATTTTAATGGTCAGTTCCTGGAGAGATTTGCAGCTTAGAATAGCAATACATAAAACATGATCATCCAAACACACTGTCAAAACATATATCCTGGTCCATTTGGACTGCCATAATAAATATACCATAGTTTGAGTGGTTTGAAACAACAGGAATTTATTTCTTAACAGTTCTGGAGGCCGGGAAGTCAATCATCTGATTTGGTGTCTTGGTGAGTGCCCATTTTTCACAGATGGCTGTCTTCTCACTGTGTCCTGTCTCCGGAGGCTCTGTTACAAGGACACTAATCGTGTTCGTGAATGCTCCAGCTTCCTGACCTAATCACCTCCCAAAGGCCCCATCTCCTAGCTCCATATCATATTTGGGGTGAGGATTTCAACATAGGAATTTGGGGGGAACACAAACATTTGGTCTATAACACTGTATATAGAATTTTCAAATTAGTTAAATAGCAGCTAAATATCTGATGTAAATACCCTTGTCACCAGAAAAGGAAAACAAAAAACACTGACTAGTGAAGGTGTCTATGCTTCATTATTTTGTCATTGGCCACGGTGGCCCCACTAACATTAATGGGCTCCTGGTGTGCCGGACGACATTCTGAGCACTTTAGGGCACAGCCTCATGTAACGCTTACCCAAATCCATGAGGTAGGTACCATATTGTCCCATTTACCCATAAGGATGTTGAGATACGAACCAAGTTTACATGTACAGTTGGCACACCTTATCCTCAGGGTTTGCATCTGCAGACTCAGCCAAACACAGATGAGAAATATTCAGAAAAAAACCCTTACCTTGTTCCTGATGTGTGCTGTGTATTGCTAGTTCGGCCAGCCATGGTTGCGTCTGTACGGAACTTGTACAGACGTGTTTTCTTGTCCTCATTCCCTAAACAGTATAGGATAGCAACTGCTTACATAGCATTGCACTGTATTAGGTATTGTAAGTAACCTAGAGATAGCCCTGGCTGGCGTAGCTCAGTGGATTGAGCGCGGGCTGCGAACCAAAGTGTTGCAGGTTCAATTCCCAATCAGGGTACATGCCTGAGTTGCAGGCCATGACCCCCAGCAACCGCACATTGATATTTCTCTCTCTCTCTCTCCCTCCCTTCCCTGTCTAAAAATAAAAAATAAATAAAATCTTTAAAAAAAGGTCTACTTATATAAAAAAGTAATCTAGAGACTGTTTACAGTAAGTTACATGCAAATACGACACCACTTTCTAGGAGGGACTTGAGTGTCGTGGATTTTGGTATCTGTGGGGGTCCTGGAACTAATCCCCCATGAAAACCTGGTGATGCCTGTAAATATTATCTAAATACTGTCATTCTAAGCCTTCTTTCTCCAAAATTTTTATATCTTGGTAGTCTTGATTACTTTCAAGTACCGCTAGTATTTGGAATGCCAACCCATATTAAAAATGTTTTATTCCTTAGGCAACGCCAGAAGGCAAAGTCTTCAAAGCAGCTGACCCTCCTATGCAGACATAATTAAAGCCAGAAAAACAGTGGGTAAGATCAAGTGGTTTAAACACCACAATATTAATTGCTTTGTTTTCTCAATTCTCCAACATTTAAGATTTGAAATTCATTTAATATCTAAGGAGTGATATGGGGAGATAGGGAGGGAAGGGCAAGGAGCACAGGGAGACTCAACTTCCGGTTCCAGTTCTCACACAGGGGTGTGATCTTGCAGAATGACCTGCATCTATGGAGACTGCGTGTGCTCTGTGCTGTGACACTGATGGAACAGCGGTAACAGCAGCAATGAACAGCAACAACAGCATCTACCATAGCTGCTTCAACACGTTGTCACGATCAGATGTTTCTGGCTATGTGATGACCTATAGATGCTTGTTTTCCTTCGTGTCGTGATGTTACTGTTATTGTTACTTTCATTACCTTACTAGTTGTGCTTATTATTACCACAAACTGAAAGTGGTTTTGCCTTTCTAGAGTGGATGGAAGATGGAATGAATGAGTGCTGGAGACGGGAACCAAACTGAAGGGCCCGCTCTTGTAAGATCGTTGGGAGATATTAAGCTTTTTAAAACTTGGGAACACAAAAGTATGTTCTGCAGGAAAATCTCTTAGATTTGTTTTCAAAAAAGAGCAGCTGACTGAAGAGGGAGAAGATTCAGGGGTAAGGTTGTAACTGGACATGAGAAATAAGCAGAAATTGAAAGCTTGAAGCCATCCAGTATATAGATCATTGTTAATTTATTAGACCAAGGCAATTTTAAATGTTTTAAACTATTTGTTATGAGCACTTTTATTTTATTTCATTCTATTTGTTATGAGCATTTTTATCTTAAAGGTCTCTATTACATATAATTTAAAGATAACCCCCTTTCTTTAAAAAATCATTCTGTATCAAGTCCCATATTCAGTTATAAAATTAACTCTCAGCGTATTAATTTAAGTGCATATTTTTGCTTCAGTTTGAATGAATCCATGCTAAAATATTAATAATACCTTGTGGTGCACTTATACACACTTTAAGAAGGTAGCAAACAAGCTCTCATTGCAAATAAAAATAATCTCATTTCCAATATAAGCTTCATTATGATTTGGAACATTGAGTTTTTGGTATTAGGAGATATAAACTGGTGGCAGATACGTTCTTAGCACATACTGCAGAGCACACACCAGAATTCTGTTCCTCAGCCTTTTCCCCTTTAGTTTAGTTTTCAGGTGTTGATATCATTAAGTTTGACTCTGCTTTCAACAGAAAGAGGTCCTGGACTTTGAGGAGTCAGGGGCAGCTGGGTTTGAATCCTGATTTTGCCACCTACCAGCTGTGTGACTTTTTGTACAGGGCCACTCACCTTTGTGAACCTTGGGCTCCCTCATAAAATAGGGGTGCTCATGCCCATGTCCTGTCTGTGGTGAGGACTGAATGAAGATTGGATTGGTTACTGTGGGTGTAGAAGGTCTTCGGTACATTTTAACTACACTGCCTCCCACCCCCAATCCACAGTGTTCTGTCTGCGATCTTTCTCGTAATTTCTTACTCTAAATGGAGGGTTTTCCTAGGGAGACAGGGCAAACTAAATTTTCCTTTGTGTTAGATCTCAAATGATATTTCCAGTATTAACTTTGGTACCAAAGATGCCACCACGTTAATTTTCCACAGATTGGACATGTAATGTATTGGACGGTTTTTAATTTAAAGCCATGTACCATAACTTTATTTTTCTCTGTCGCATTTATCTTCATTTCTCCATTTCCTCATGATTTAGTTCATTCCAGGTTATGAGGTCAATTCTAGGTTAGCTCGTCTTTCTTGTAAAGCCTCAGTCTTTTGGAGTTCTTCTCCTTTGCTCTCAGGTGGCATCTGGGTAGCAGAGTGGGGTGTGGACTATTCACCCTCCAGGCCATGGAGGAGGGGCAGCGGCTGGCTCATCAGCTGTCTTCTGGCTCTCCCCGCCTTCTCTGAGCTGTCTCATCCTCCTGGGTCGTTTGGGCACAGCCCCTGCTCTCGCTGCATCTGCTACCGAAGCGTCCCTGATCTCAGCACAGTCAGTACCTGGAGGTCTTTCTCTGCTGACTTATCACTTTGACTTTTTTTCCTGGTGCTATTTTCTTCCTGAGACTCAGCCACACCCACATAAAATCTTGGCTTTGGTCTACCAAAAGCTTTTGCTATAGGTTCTCATTGTCTCAGACCTGCCCCAATAGCATAGCACAGTGGCCGACACTCATAGCCGCCCCATTTGCCCCTCTGAAAGGCCCATGGGAATTCCCAGGTCCAAGGGGAATTGGTACGGAAGAAAGAAGGAATGACTTGTCCCCTCCGTCAAAATCTGCCCATTGGCATTTCTACTCTGTTGCAGCCTTCTTGAGTGGCGTTGGCATGGTTGAGAGTCTTCACGGGAAAAGGGACCATGAGTGTCTTCTGCTTTCCTCTGCTAAGTCTCCCTGAGGAGTTCCTGTATACCCTTCTGGGGTTTTCATCTCAGTGGGCAATACCCACCAGGCTCATCACAGGATTTTATACCCAGTTCTTCAAGCAAGTCTTGATATTTAAAGCATGTATTTGGAGTCCAGAGACAACCTCTTTCTAAGTGCCCATCTCTTACAAGGGAAAAGCAAGTGTTCATGAACCATTTTAGAACAAGTGTACTGTAAAGTCTGAGATGGGCAGTGGCTTCTTTATACTGCCTGGCCCTGACTTCTGCTTTAAGCCATGGATGATGCCTCAGCTTCAAAGAGTGGGGGGCTTGAAGGTAAAAGGAATTTCCAGGAGTGATACATATTTTACATGATACTTCAAAATACTGTTCTAGTACCTATACAAGTAGTATTTTACTTTTTGTTCTTTTATATTATGTTTTGCATTCAGTTACTTTTTGCTTTGTACATTAGATAGTTACTGGGCAGGTCTTGTGTTCAGAACTAACTTTATCTATGTGAAATTTGTAACTTCTCTTTTCATAACCAATTTACAGTTTTTGTTTCTCAAAGCTTTTATTTTGTATAACTTCCTCGTACCGACCCTGCTGAATAGTAATATTTTAAGCTACATTAACTTTACTCCTATATTTTGATTCTCATTTCTCTAACAGAAATCTATCATTTATCATAAGGCAATTCTAGAGAGCAGTAATCACATTTTGTAGTCTTAGCCTTCTCTGCCAGTTATAGGTCCTCAATGATATGCTTTCTATAATTATTAGAGGCTGGAGAGAGGCAATTTCTCAAACAGTGTGCTGCTCCCTTGTGCTGACAGGAGTTCTGATGCAGCAGTGGGACCTGCGGATCTTTGCTCCCTGCTGTAAGCAGAAACACTGAGTGGTCTCACTTAAATTATTAACAAAATACATCGGTCAGGCATGCAGCCTTTTGCCCTGCTTTTCCCCATTTCTCTGCTCTTACAAGTGCCTTTGTAAGGTTGCAGAAAAGGCACTCACACCTGGTTTGAGTTAAAACTCTGATCAATTTGTTGCCAAAATGTGTTGGAGAGCTAACTTCTAGCCATTGCAGTTCTTCTGTGTGCACATGCAGGTGCACTTGGGGTGGCCACTGTCTCTGACTCAGTAATGACAGTAGTATCTGTGACAATGTGCCAGGCACTGTGCAGACCACTTTGCAGCTCATAATCTTAATAACCCGTGAAGCAGATACCATTTTGCAGATGGAGAACCAGGAATTAAGAGAAGTTGACCAAGGTCACAGAGCTGAAGGTAACAGAACTCAAATCCAGTCTGCCCATTTTGACACCATGTAATATAACTGCATACACTGGGATGCCAGTTATAAACCAGAGCTTTTCCATGCAGACCAGGGTATGTGTTTACCTTGCCTGTAGGCCCTCTTGGTTTGGAGCTTACAGTCATGGAGACAGTGAAGGAAAACTATGGGGTTCTTTCTAACATCCTCTCCTTAGGGCTAGAAAGTCCCTAGTCTCTAATCAGATTAAATTTTTACTTAAAGGAAGCAATTTTCTAGGAATGTGTCCACTGATGCAATACTGTGTAAACACGGTCAGGATTGTACCCCATCCCTCTCTATTTTTACGGTAGAGTTTCCGCGTGTTTACTCAACGTATTTTTTTGAGCACTCACCATGAGTTGGATATTTTGATGGGTGCTAGGAAAATGAAGATATGGTCTGTGCTTTCAAGGAACTTATAATCTAGTGTGGAGACAAGAGCCAATATTTACTGAATAGGTGAACAGAGCTTTCAAGGGGAGGAGAGGACACACAGACACAATGGGACCACGCTAAGAGGAGTTGGTCAGGGGGAGGGAGGTGTGGGAGCCCCCGAAGGAGTGAGTGCCACGGCAGGTTTTATGTGGAGAGTGGCTGTGAGGGGCAGGGACCTGGCAGATGGGATGGACAGTAAGTGGGGGTTTCAGTTACTCAAGTGAGAGATGATAAAGTTCAGGACAGTGAGGAAACTGTCCTGACAGTGGGAAGAAAAGAAGGGAAATGAATGAAAGAGAGGGGGAAATGGAGACAACGGTACTTGAACAACAATAAAAAATGTTTGAAAATAAGATCGTGCAAATAAAAGTAGCTCTACATACTGAAAAAAAAAAGAGATGGTGTAGAATACACATAACTTCCTGATTAAGGGCATGCAAGGAATGAGAGGGAAGGACTTTCCTCCCAGTTTTGGCTTCTCACCTTGCTTCTGTGTGCGTCTCCTGTGTTTCTGGAACCAGAATCCAGGGGAGGTGCTCTCTGGCTGTGGCCCTGCAGAGAATAGCAGGGTAGAGCAAATATGAGGCAGCTCACGTTCCTTATCTGAGAAAGAGAAAATAAGCCTCCTGGTCCACAGTGCTGCTGTGGGGCCAAAAGGAGAGAGCAAGGAAGGGGCTTTTAAACCCGAAAGGCAAAGTATAAAACAAGCGGAATACTATTATTATCTTTAATGTTAATGATTATAATATTCATTCTGGTCATATCTTAAAATGATGATGATGATGAGGGTGGTGGTAATAGAGTTAATATTTTATTTGGCCCTTAATACATTTCTAATACTGCTCTCAATGCTTTAGGTGTATTGAATAATTTAATTTTCATAATAACTGTTTTATAGATAAAGAAATGAGGCACAGAGAACTTGGGTGTGATTATTCAGCGTCACAGCTATGTAGTGGCCTAAAATGGGGTTTGGTTTAGGTCGACTGACTCCTCTTATTTTATCCCCTCTAACTATATAGATCTCAAGTACAAAATAGCCAGTTGTTTGCATCTGGGTTTTCTGTGGTGGTCTTGAATGTTTCCACCTGTGTAAACCACTGGCCTAGCTGCCACCATTCCAGGCGTGGTCCCTTTTCAACTTACTGTTAGCACACTCTTGGCTCAGGTGCTTTCACACCTGTGTTGATGAGAGTGGACTTTTACAGGATGGCAGACAAAGTATGTTTACACAGGGGGGCGCTGGCCACGAGGCCCCAGGTTTTAGGCCTCTGGGGAGTGTTTAATGATGAGGTCCAATCCCTGTGTCCCCAGAGGAGCTAAATGGTGCCTATGCATGTGATGGAAAGCTTAAGAGGAGGAAGAAGGGAGAAAAGGGGGAAAGAAAAGAGGGCAAAGAGAAAAATACAGAGACAAAGTCAAGGAAAAAGTAAAATAATAGGAATTAAATGTCGTTTGTCTGACTGACTGGATGAATGAATGAAAGGATGACGTTTTTGAGTACCTGCTGTACCAGGCGCTCTGTTAGGCCTTTTCATATAAATTACCACAGTTAATCCTGACAATGAATCCAGTCTTTGTGGAAGAAAATGCAGTCTGACCATTCGGTTATAGCTGAGTCATTATACGCCTATTATTTCTGACAGCCCTCAGCCACACATTGCGATTTCAAGTTTTTCTCCTTGTTGGGTCCAGGGGTTCTTAAGTAGACAACTTTGCTGGGAATTTTCAAGCCTCTCAGCCTTCCACAGCTTTGTGCTTGATCCTTTTCCCCTCCTTTGTAAAACTGTCTGTGGATTTCATTTCTGCAATCCTTGGATTTTTTTTAACAAGGCTTTCAAAAGCTGTAAAGCTCAATGATGCATGTGATGGATGGATGGTGCAGGAAAGGTAGTAAAAAAAACTTCTCCATCCCTACCAGGTCCCACGAAGGAAAAATATGAATAATGGATTAAAGAGAGCTCTTAACTTATAAAAGTCTCAATTATATATTCATGTAATTTTTAGCACAGAGATTTATTAATTTACATTCAGATCATTAGAGCCAATTAGCAGCTTCAGCTTCTTCAGTGATGCCTTCAGTCTTTTACCCTCTACTTCCCTTGTGATCCCAGATCACATTTCCACAGACCAGCGGTTGTCAACCCATGTGCTGTGGCATGCTGGTGTGCTTCAAGAATTTTTAGAACATGCAGTACCTGACTAGTAAGTCAGGGGCATGGACCTCTTTTCCCTTAGATTGTTGAGTACAAAAATGACAACAACCAACATAACAATAGCCATCTAGTGTGAATGAATCAAAATTATACCTACTTTTTGGTCAGATCCGCAAAAAAATGTGGCGTGCTGCAGATTTTAGTACTTTGTGCATGTTCCAAGATGGAAGAAATTGAAAATCATTGCCATAGATTAATGCTTAAAACTAACCTCTGGCATTAGTGTTAGAAAAAAGGAAATTGTCTATACTGCTGCCCCTTCCCCTGCTACCTGCTACACTCAGAAGCTGCTTCTTTTTCTACCCATGGGGGCCTTTTTCTTTGAAATAACTCTGTACCAGTCATCATATAACCCATTTGGAGCAGTATCTATCTGCAGGAATTAATAAATGAAGGGAAAAGAAGTGAAAATTCCCTTTGTCCCACTTAATTGGGATACGTATTATTTGCAAGAAAGGGAAACAACAGGAGAGTAACCAAAATTCTGCTTAAAAACTTCTGTTGTTGGGCCACAGGTCAGATAGTTTTCCTATTCACCTCATTACTTATTGGAGGAAACCTTAAAAACATTAACAAAAGTCCAATTTTTAAGGGCTTTCCTATGTAATGGTGCCAGTCAGTTAATCAGTTCTACATTCTTTTGAAATTCTTTTGGCTAATCTTTGGCTCCTACAAATTGGTTGTACATATTCTGTTGTTTTCCCACAACTTTTTGCCCTTGGCTGGCATTTTCTTCTTGTTGCTGCTGCTCTATGCCAATTATATTATAAACTCTTTGGGTTGGAAGCAATATACGTAGTCTATGTTTTTTATTAGCCATTGAAACCTTATAAATAATCTAAAAATTAGTCCAAGAATGTGTCACACGCCCACCCTGATTGTCTTTATTTCCTGGGTATTTCTGCACGCTTTCTGCTCCTGTTCCCAGATGGCTGAGAATGGACAGGGATCTCCCAGCTGCAATGTTGACTGATGTGTGTGCACTGACCCATGAACTCAGCGTCAAGGCACTTTACCATCACTACATCCTTAGTTTTGTCATGAAGCATTTATTTTCAATCCCCGGTTAATTTCCTGTCAGTTTAATTAACATGGCTATTTTTGATCTCCTCTATTCGAAAGCTTCCTCCCCCACCTTCCTTTCTCTTAGCAGAAGATCTTACCACTTACAGTTCTAGAAAATGTGAGGGTTTCAGGCCTCATCTTCTTCTTCCCTTGCACACTAAAGTTGCTCTTCATACATTTGTCCTTAGCTCCTTTGTACTTTTGCATGGCTGACCATTCTACCTCTGTCCTTTATGAGCTGGGCTTTGCTTACTGCTGCATCTTCATTTTTTGCCAATACTCACCGCCCCTGCCATGTTAACCATTTTCATTTCTTCAAGTATGCTTTGTTGCAAACACCTCCACCCACTGTCAACAAATACCTCCACCTTTGCTGAACTGATTTTACTCTTCACCAATTGAACATGGCTTTAAAGTCTGGGTTTTAGGTATGTCACCCACAGACTTCCTTCCCCTTCGTGCATATCTTTATTGTCACACTGATCACACTATATTCCGATTCTCCATAAAATGTCTTAGCTATTCTTACTTTGCTACATCTGGACTATTGCCTGCTATATAAGCTTCAAAAAATGTGTTGGAAGTTCAATAATCAAAAAATGAAATAATGCATGAGTTGTATAACTAGTACCCATTCAATCCAGTCTCCCTTGACGGTGTCTCTTAACTCTGTTGCTATCTTTGTCAACCCTCTTTCACTGTTCAGTTTTCTCCAACTCAGACATTTATTTATTTTTGGAAGGGCAGTTTCTTCAGCGGTTTTGTGAGCACAGGTAACCAGGTTCTTGGTGATCGCAAACAATTGGACAAGTCACACAAACTGAGTAAAGTGAAGCAAGCGAGCTTTATTAAGGACAGTACACTCCATAGAATATGGGAGCTGGCTGATCTGTGAATGGAGAAAAGCCCTCTGTTGCCTGAGGGGTTATAATTTTATAAGACTTTTACCTCCCTATTCTTAGTTTACTTTCTAATGTGCTTCTGTTAGGAGTTAGATACTTTTTCTTGGTATAGCACATGAGATTACCCATAGTTCTCCCTGGCTGCCCACTCAAGGGGGTGGAAACCACAATGCTAATTTATTACAATCAGATTATAATGATGCTAAGGTGGACTATAGGTGGTTCAGGATAAAAGTGTGCAGGCCCGGCTGTGGTTTTAAGTATTACCGTGCCATTACAAGACTATTTTCAGAATTCAAGATGTTGGTAAGTGTCATGTCAGCTACTTACTTTGATGTCAGCCTTAGCTCCTTTGTACTCCAGGACTTCCTCTTTGTTATTTTATATACTGTCTCCAAGTCTCCTACCTCAAGTCCAGCTACTTGTGGAGAGTGAAGTAACTATTTCAGGAGCTCAGGCTGTCTGGCTGAGGATGTCTGGCTTAGCTTTCTTTACCATATTTTGTGTTTGCTGAGATGCCTTTTGGACTTCTTCATTCTAACTGTCTCCCTGCCTCAGTTTCAAGTAGTGTCTTTGGAGCTTTGCTGCCTTGGTTTGGAAACTGTGTGACTTGGTTTGCTAGCTGTGTGATCTTGTCCAAATTACCTAGCCTCTGTGTCTCATATTTTTAAATAAATGAAAGATAATAATAGTACCCCCTTTCACAGGGTTGTTGAATGGATTAATTGAGGTAGTTCCAGAGTAATACTAGGTGCCTGGTACATAGTAAATGAACTATTTTAATTATTTCTAGCTTTCACTTTTATAATTTTCTTTTTTATTTTTGTGTACTATTTCAGACATTCAAATAGTAATAGAGATTAATATAGCAAACATCTGTGCGACCACTAGCAGTTTAAGAAGGACAGCAACAAAGATAGAAAAAGCCACCTGGGGACCCTTTCCTATGTCACTTTTCCCTTCTTTTTTCCCTATCCTTCTTTTCATCTCAAAGATAACCACTTATCTACATTTGGCGTTTCTCATTTATCTGTGCATCTTTCTATACACTGACTACGTAGCTAGGAATCATGAACGCTATATGGTATGCAGTGCATTGTGCTGCTTCTTATTCTGCCTACTTTTGGTTACCCCTGCAAATACACCCCTCAAATCAGTAATCCATATTGTTTCTAGAGTTATCATCTAAAAACACAAATATGAACCTGTAAATTGTGCACAATTTCTTCTTTAAGAAAAAAAAAACTTTGTCTTTTATAGCAATTTTAGTTTACAGCGAAACTGAGAACAAAGTGCAGAGTTTCCCATATACCTGCTGTTCCTGCAAATGCGTGTCCTCTCTCATTATCGACATCACTCACCAGAATGTATATTCTTTTACTTTTTTCTTTTCCCTCCACTCCACTGCCTCCTCCCCTTCCCTCCCCCGTCCCTACCTCTCTTCTGTCCTTCCTTCTTTCCTATCAAGAATAAACCCACATTGAACTCATTAGCATACAGAGTATTTTCACTGTCCTAAAATTCCTCTGTGCTCTGCTTATTCATCTCTGTTCTCCCCACCCACCACCAGTAATCACTGATTTTTTAATTTTCTTCATAGTTTTGCCCTTTCCAAAAAGTTATATATTTGGGATTGTATAGTATGTAGCCTTTTATAATTGGCTTCTTTCCTTAGCAATATACATTTAAGGTAGCTCCATGTGTTTTCATAGCCTAATAGATCATTTTGTTTTAGTTCAGGATAATATTCCATGATCTAGTATATCACAGTTTATTTTTCTACTCATCTAGTGAAGGGCATTTTAGTTGCTTCAAAGTTTTGGCAATTATGAATAAAACTTATGTAAACATCCATGTGCAGGTTTTTATGTGGACATAAGTTTTTGACTCTTTTGGGTACTTACCAAGGAGCACAGTTGCTGAAATGGGTGGTAAGATATGTTTAGTTTTGTGAGAACCACCAAACTGTCTCCCGAAGTGGCTGTCCTATTTTGCATTCCCACCAGCAGTATATGTGAGTTCCTGTTGCTCCACTTCCTCACTAGCATTGAGTGTTGTCAGTTTCCCAATTCTAGGCTCTTCTGATAGGTATGTAGTGGTCACAATCTACTTTTGAATCCCATTACATACTAAATTCTCACTTTCTGTGAGCTGCTGTTCAAATGCCACCTTCTCAGCGAGGCCTTCCCTGGACATTCTAAAGTGGCAACACCTTTATTCCTCATCCCTTCATTTTTCTCCACAATACTTCTTACTTTACGACACACTATATATTCTTATTCATCTTTTTGTATATTTCACCAGTTAAATTAGCAAGCTCCATGGATTTTTGTCTGCCTTGTTTCCTGATAGAGCCTTACTATCTATAGTAGAATTGGATACATAGTAGGTGCTCTGTAATATCTAATGATTGTTGAATGTATAGTACATAGTCCCAACTTCTCAACCTGAATTTCAGGTGTATTTTGGCCCTGTCCAGTGTTACTTCCACACCCTGATACCATCACTCCAGTTTCCCTATATCTTATCCTCCTCTGGGCTTTGGCTCAAGCTGTTTCCTGTATCTGGGCTACCTCCCTCTTCCATTCATTTCTGCTTATCAAAGCCTTTCTTCTTCTTTTTCAAGTTTAGTTCAAATCCTACCTCCTCCAAGAAACTCCTCAGATTTCTCCAGTTGAAATGAATCTTTTCCTCTCTCAGGTTGTTTTACAACTTTGTACCTCTCTTATAGCTTGCTTTATAGTCTTCCTTATTTCAGATTTATTTATATATGTGTGTCCTGCAGCAATACAGAGTGTAGGAATCTCATAATTTCCATTGAATTCATAGCACTAAGCACAGTGCTCTGCCCATCTGTTCAGTGGGTGCTCAGTAAATCTTTGTCTAATTAATTGAATCTGAGTGTAAGGAGGCACTTCAGAAAGGTCATTCAAATCCCTTTAACAAGAGTTCTGAACTCTTGCTTAATGATTGTTTGACTGAGGGACCCCTTTAGATGGCAAAGCACTGAGGAGACTTTAAGTTCTTCTTTTGTTAAAATCATGGCACTTCATTCCGATTCTCTGAATATTGCTGTTGGCCCATAGTGCAGAGTAATCAAATTACTTTAATTCCATGTCATTTCTCTCACTTGCCATCCATTGTTTCTGTTGTTCTTCCTTTCACTCAATTTTAAAATAATTTTTCATTTAAAATTAATTTATAAGCATAGCCTCATTTCATTTTCTAATCCAACTGACTCTCTGCCAGGTATGCTTTATGTGTAGGACAAGAGGAAAGAATGAGTATATGTAGGTGTATACGGAATGCTATTTTCTGCCTCATGGACTAGGAAAGGCATTTCTCATTATAAAAAAATGTGCAAATTAGAGAATTTCCAGAAATGTGTGTTCTATGAGCAGTAATGCTAAATCAGTGGGAGTGTGTAATTTATTTTTGGTTTTGGCTAGAGCCACTTTTGTAGAGAAAATCACCAATTATGGCTTTATTTAATAGGATGGAGTAGAATTTTAAAGCTGAACAAGACCTCAGATAATATTTAGCCCAGAATGTCTTTATTCTGTCAGGACCAGTGCATCTTTCTTTGACAGATATTTAATAACAGCAACTTAGTGGCTTCAAATAAATGTCATGAATGACATTTGACACCCAGGGATTTAAAAAAATTAATGTAACACCCTGGATGAAATAGAAAAAGAAAATGATGTATAATAGAGGTGAATACATGTATACATAGATAAAACTGTACACAATTTATACATAAAATGATATTTATAATATGTATAAATTACATATGCCCATGTAAGCAGCATCTACATGTAAACACTCCAGCATGACTCCTGGAGACATATGAAGTGGTAAGATGCTTTTACCCATTTGTAGCATCATCATGAATGGAACAGCCACACATTCTGTCAGATACAGGTATGTTGTGTTGTTGGCAACTCAAATACTGTAAATGGCCTTATGTCAATGGTTTGATTTTCCCAGGTGGTTAACTGTCACTGATAATGCTTGAAATGAAACAGTTTCACCCACACATCCACAATTACCCCACACATACACACATATTGTAGCTGCATGGCTGGACAAATCAGTGTGTATGAAAATCGCACAAAACAAAACATGCTTGTATTTACATGTGAAAAAAGGGTAAATATGTAGGTTCAGATAATTATAGAGAGGGTTTTTCTGGTATCTGAATGTCTGGTGGAGCCTTTGGAAAATCATGAAGAACATAGAACATAGTGGGATTATCCCATTCATTATAACCTGTGTGACCTATCCTTGCTCACCAAATGCCCGTAAGACTGGTCCACAATCATCCCTGTGAGGGATGAATTACAGTTTGTTGAATAAATGAATATTGAGTGCAAGCACAAGGCAATAATGAAACTACTTACTCAGTGATAACAGGGCCATCCCCATTTCAAAGAACAATATTCAGATATATAACATGGGGAGCGTGTTTGTAAACGATGGAGGGTTCAGTTGATTTTGCCATGCATGGTGGAAGATGATGGCCAGGGCAGGTGAGTCCTTGGTGTGTTGGCACATCCAGTCTAAGACACTGTATACATTAAAGGCCTGATAAATGTCCTTGTAAATGTTTAGATTGCTCCCTAGTGGTTGGCACCACCCAGTTGTGAATCTCCAGCCTAGGGCTACCACCTCCTTTAGGAATTTGAGAACCGGAAAATTTCAGTGACCTGAAACTAGTCACATACCCAGTCATGCTTCATGGGGCTCATGAGCTGCTCAACAGCTTTGTTATGTCTGTAGCTCCTGTGTCCCTTGGACCTCTTATCAGAAGCACCTCTAGACGAGTGATAATTACGAGGAAATGTGGCATCAGATTGCCTGGAATTTGAACCTACCACTTAAAAGTTTAGGCAAATATTTTGTGCTACTTAATCTGTTTGTTTTAGCTTCAGTTTCTTTAACAGTAAACCATAAGTAATAATAGAACGTAAGTCACAGAGCTGTTTTTGAAGATTAAATTAGAAAATGTGCATGAAGTGCTTGTTATAGTGTTACATATTTGGCAAAGGGTAGTGACAGCAACGGCGATGATGATTATAATGATGATGACAATAACAGTGACAAAGAATTGTGTTTAAGACAAAATTCAAGTTACTTGGTTTAGATTTTATTTCTAACTTAACTAGAATTTTTTTCTTTAAGCAGCTAGGTAGCCTAATTTTCATTCCAGTTTGATCCTTATTATTAACTCTTACAGATTTCCTTGTTTTAAGTTAAATGCTCTCACTTTTCCTTTTAGCTAATACTTTAAATTACCTAACAGTTGAAATCTTTTTGTCACTGACACACTGAAGATTTGCATATATGACTTTACATGAAGTTATACTAATACAATCCTTTTTAAATTAGTAGAGAATAAATATCTGCATTTTATTGCAATGCCGTTTTTGGAAAAGATATCTCCTTCCACTTTTGCAGAAAGTCTATTCCCAGAAATTAGCTGTTATAATGATTTCTTTAGTAGCACACAAATTCTGTATGAATCTCTCAGCAGTTTTCTCAGTTAAGTGCATTTTTATGCTTGGCAAGATTAGGGTAGTCTAGGAAAATTGGTTTTCTATTCTTATTACGTTTCCTGTTTAATTTGTAACTGGTTAAAACACCACAGTATGATGGATGGTTTATCCTAGTAAAACTGCAAAGTGAAGGGATAAGTGGCAAGCTTGGGTTAAGCAGTGAAGACTTCCACTACCTTTCAATAGCCTTTAAGACAACCTCATTATTAAAATGTACATACTAGCAAAATTCTGGATGTGCATGGAATTTAATTAGTAACTCGCACTGATGCCAGGGTTTCATTTTTATGGTGGATGTGCAGTGTTTATAAAGCAGCCTGAGGCATGGCAAGCCCTCACAACCACAGAGAAGCGTGCATGAGAATGAAGTTCTGCAGCTGGAAAACTGCATCCTGGTCACTTCCTGTTCGCTTAACGGGAGTAGGACGTCCCATTGTTCAGTCCAATCAAGAATCATGCCTGGCAATCTTTGCATATGGTGCTGGTGGAAATGAAATCCTTTCTGGTGATGACAGTACAGAACATGAGCCAGTTATTTCCTAAAATGCTCAGGCCCCATTGTGTAACAATGTGGATATTACCAACTTTATTTTGAGGTTGAGACTCGTTTATGAGATAATGAATGAACAAGACAAGGCGACGTAAGACCCAAATGTATCATCATTCTTTCATTTATCTAATCAAGGACTGCATCATTTTATAAGTGTTTATTGAGAACTACTCTGTATGACATACTGCTAAGGAAACATGTAAGATAGACATGGATTTACCCTCATGCATCTTGTTACCAGTTCTGAAGGGATTTGTTTTGTAGCCTACAGACAAGGTGTATATGCATGAAGTGTGATACATCTTAGAATGTGAACATAATGACCATCTAATGGAGTGTAAACTACCAGAAGTTTCAAATCTAAAATCTCTGCCACATATAAAGGAGTCAGCATTGTGGCACATGAATTATAGATTCACGGAAGTAACGTATAATCATAAGATTCTCATCAGTGGACATTTTTGAACAACTCCTATGTAAATGTACTGAACTGGGCATCAATGGATCAGACCCAAGCCTTGACCTTGAGGAACAAATGCACATTCCATTAAAAAAGATGCTGGATATATATTCTTCTGGAAAGGATTGGTCCCCTAAAAATAATAGCTCTCAGGTTTTACGTTTGCAATCAGATAGTCAAAGCTCTTGAATTTACCAAGAGAATAACGGATGAGCCTGTATCTTGAAACAGCATATATCTCCTGCAGATTACATACTGATGAGGAGAAATGTCCTTCAAGAATCTTAAGAGACTCTTCATAGCAGAACCTCTTTTGCCTAGAAGGGAGTCAGGAAAGATTTCAGTGCATCTTTCAGCAGTCGTGTTAAAATGTAGAGAAATGTAATTGCATTTTTCAATGGAACACTCAGCTGCAATGATCTGCTCAGTGCGCATGATATAAATTATCCTGCCTTTATCAACACCATCTTCTATCTATAAAACTAGAGGAAATACATGGGCATCATAAAAAATCCTTTTATCTCCAAAAGGATTTTATATTCATGACATCGCTCTGAAGGCAAACACAAGATTTTTCAAGAGATCTTTAACTCTCTTGCAGGGGAATCATAGCACCAGGGATTTATAAGAAGCTGGAAGAAGATAAAGATTACACATTAATTTGGGCTATTACTGAGAGATTTTAGTATTCGGAGTATAAGTAGTCACCTTGTTCATCTAGATAGGCATTCCATAGTCAAATAATGTATTGATGGATGAAAAATAGAAAGCAAAGTTGAGAAAGTTAGCTTATGCTTTTGGGACCTCTACTGGATGCAGAGTATTATGATGGTACATACATACATCTCTTTATTGTGCCTCACAGAAGGTGCATTTTTTTAAGACAAATTGAAGGTTAGACCCTCCATCAGTAAGAGTATGACTTGCTGTGTTGTCAAAGTTGCTTTATACTGGTGATCTGGAACCAACCACAGTATCTCTGAAATATGCCTGTGTTAAGCCTCAAAGTACCCTAGCTGTCTAAATACCTGACTGTTAATCCTAGGCATCTTCAGAATTAACATTTGGATTCTAAATCCATTGTGCCTATCACTGTGGCAAAGATGTATCCAATAACACCTCTCATCCCATATACACTTTAACAATGTGACTTTGTCACTTCTGCATCAGGATGTAGAGTCTAAGTACTCTCGTTTTGAATATGGTCAGGCTCCTGGCTGGTTTGGCCAATAGAGTGTGCTGCAACTAACATTGTGTGGGCTCCAATATGGGTGTGAAAGGTAGTGCCCCTCCCCTCTTGTTTATTGAGGTGTTTGAGCTGACAGTACCAAGTCCAATGATGCCGAGGCTACCATATTTTGAGGAAGCCAAGAAGCCTGAGGCCCAGATCTTGGAACAGAAAGAAGACATCTTTTCTGTGCCCTATCCAAATTCCTGACCCCTGTATCTGTGAGCATCATAAAACCTTTGTTGTTTTAAGTCACTATTTAAGGGGTAAATTATTTCATAGTACAGTTAACTAGAAAAATTGATAAGGCAAACTTGACATTTTAATGGCAAAGCATATTGTCAACTGCAAAGGCCTGAATGAAGTCTTTCCTTCTCTGTGGAAGTAGTATGGATGGGAAATTTGGAGAATTTGCACATTTAGGGTAGACTTAATTATATCAACTGCCATTTCTAAACACCAGGCCCATCGGTCAAGTGCTGGTAATGCATATTGTTTTATGCAGCAAAACAAACTAGCCAGGAGCCTGCCCATATTCATTTTATATATGCATTACCAGCACTGGTTGGTGCCTGCACCCCCTTTACTAATAGATGTAGCTCTTTCAGTCCAGATTTTTAGCTGGAAGCAACATAAACCCACTATGGCTGAGTAATTAGAAAAGGATTTTATTATAAGGAAATTGGGGAGCTCACAGGACTGTGGGGAGGAGTCTAAACATACAGGAACCATCCCAAATTGTGAATCTGAACTGGCCTGATGAGGAAATTGAAACTGTGGCTGTCGCCCATGAACACCACGGAAACTTCCGGGCTGGCTACCCCTGGTTGTTGGATGCCTCTGTTGCCACCAGGGCCACCGACATGGACTTGGCCCAGGCTTGTCTCCTCAGGTTGCTTGTTTACAAACCAAAGATTCAGGAACACTTGACCGATGGGCAATGTCTAGTCCAGCTACCTGTATCCCAGTTGCAAAGGAGTCTTGGTCTTGAGTTTTCTGGATGCTGCCCTGATAAAGCAAGATCCGTAAGGCTGCAAATTTCCCAAACATAGGGTGTTGGAAAGGTGCTGGGTAGCTTGCCAACATGACAATTATGCACAAGAGGGGATACATTAAAGACAAACAGATTTTTGGCTGGCCACAGCTCCGGAGATTATTCTGGCAGTGTCCAAAAGCAAACAGTAGAGACAGCTAGCTGATGAAATACTCAGGTCTGCCTGCAGGCCAGGGTGTTTGATTTTGTATCAGTGTATACAAGTCAAGAAAAATCCCTTGCCTTAGCAAGACATTGGTCAATTTAATTTTAATTTCAATTTTTCTTAGCAAAACCCTACCCAGAATAAAATGGAGATGAAGTGAAATATCAAAAGAGGTAAAGTAAGTCAGCTTAACTCTGCAGTCTTTATACTTTACACTCGGCCTGGGGCTCCATGCTCATCAGTTCCTGTCTCTTGGCATAATGTGACCTTGAGAATAAATGAATGGCGGTGGTGGTGATGATGGTGGTGATGATGGCGATGATGATGCTAGCACTTACTGAGTGTTTACTGTGTGCTGGGCACTATGTTAAGCACTTTATAGGTTAATTCTTTTAAATCCTTACAACAACCCTACCACGTAGCTAGTATTATTGACCCAACTTTACAGATGAAGAAACTGAGGCACCCCTGTAGCTAATAAGCAGAAGTGTTGGCATTTTGACCCAGTTGGTCTGATTCTAGATGTGCTTTCCGAAGCACTGGGAGGGATTTTATGAACCGTCTTGGTGATTGTGCTTTTCCCCTTGTCTGAGTGAATGCTGGGAATACATAAGTCACATATTAACTAGGAAGAAAAGTAGAAGTGCTTGCACTTAGGACGTTCATTGCTTTCCTAAATTGTTGCTAGTCATTCTGAGTCCATCATCCTATATGATACTTTAGTATTTTAATCATTAGTTTGTTGTTGTCTTCGATGAAGCACATCTGTCACATTTCATTCCACTCAACTGTTTGCCTTTTTTTTTTTTTTGTCATTTATGCTCATCAGCTTGACTTCTTATCTGCAATCTGGAACACTTTATGGTTTCATCAGCCAGATGATTTATATTTGAAAAAATGTTAATTAAGGTCAGCTGCAACAGACTCTGATATTAACTCCTTTCAGTTAGAGAAATTATATATTTATCCTTCCTTCTTGTTTATAGTTTTGAACCAGTTTTCTTCCCCTGAAAAACATGTTCCCAATCACCATGCAATTCAGTTGGAAAAGTATGTCCACAGGTTCCTCTTGGCCACAAACTGATGCCAGTCTCTTAGAGAGTTTTAGTGATCATTGAGATAGTGTTTCCCCCAGCAGAAACCACAGTTGGCTTTCTGCACAGCAGTTGGGCTCACTGATGTGGTCAGGGGTTGATTCAACTAGATGTTGAGCATGTATTGGGTACAGATGAGTGTGGCAGGCTCTCAGGGAACACAGGACGAGTAGGAAATAGCCCTTGCTAAACTTAAAACCCAGTTAGGGGTGGTGAGATACCTACATAAATAACTCTAATATACTCTGGAAAGAGATATATGAGAGGTGCAGAGTTTCCGTGGTATGCCTTGAAATGTCGTAGTTGTAGAACTTGCCTGCCAGTCATGCACACAAGTTCAAGTTCCTGATCCACGCCTCCGGAACCTGTGTTCTGCATCAGAATCAGGCCGGCAGCCTTCCAGACTCCTTGAGTCAGGATAACTTTATAAATGACAAATTGTACATTTTGGCCCAGTGTCATACTGTTCCATTCTGAAGTTCCTGGAGACTTTTAAATTGTATTACAACCACTCCTGGTGATTTATTTATGTCCAATCTGTCAGTTAGGTCCAGAACATCATGCATTCTTAACATTAATTTGACCTCTGTTTCAAAAGATGACTTCAGCTTTCAGATCTGCCTAATAAGTGCTGCGGTAGCAACTCAAATAAAAAAAGTAACTTCTCTAGCCTTTAGTTTTACCATGTTTTGAGTAGATTACTGCCCTCTTTTCTCTCAACACCAACTTCATTTTGTAGATATTTTTATTCTTAAGGTAACATAGTAGAAAAATCATAGGCTTTGGAGTCAAATATATCTGGATTTAAAATCCCTGCTGTAACTTTGGGTAACTTTTCTAACTTCATGGAACTACTACTTTCTTGTCCGTACAGAAAGGATAACATCTACATATCATACTTGTGAGATTAGTTGAGATGACATAAAATACTTGCCAAAAATGCCTCAGCATTTCTGTGCCCCTCTGTTTATCTTCCTCCCTTAGCTAATGTTTCTAAAGGGAATCCTCTCTCCTTCTCTCTCTGAGCAGTGGTTTCTGTCGCTTCACTGTTTACTAACACAGATTCCCCCCCATCCCGTCTGCCTCTGCTCATTCTGTTTTTCTTCTTGTGTCCTGATAAGTATGCTTTGTGTAAATTTTAACTAATTCCATAGTTTACCATTGCTATGGTCTGACTGTGTCCTTCCCCCAAATCACTGAAATCCTGACACCCCCAAAGGTGATGATGTCAGGAAGTAGGGCCTGTGGGAGGTGCTCAAGTCAAGAAGGGTGGAACCCTCATGAATGAGATTAGTGCCCTCAAACAATGGGCTTCACAGTGCTCCCTGCACCCTCCCACCATCGGAGGACACAGAGAAGTCAGCAGTCAGCAGCTCACAAGAGGGTCTTCACCAGGACCCGCCCGTGTTGGCATCCCGATCTTGGACTTCCAGCCTTCAGAACTGTGAGAAGTAAATTTCTGCTGTTTACAAGCCACTTAGCCTTTGTCATTTTGTGACAGTGCCATGAATGGACTAAGACAATCCTTGTCTACCCTTTGCCTACTCCAACCCTGCCCAGAGAGAACCTCCAAATGCTTACACTTTCTATTTTTAAATTTGTAATGAAAGCAATGAAGTTAACTCAATGTTCAAGCTGGCCTGGTACTATAGCATTTCAGTCAAGGGACACCATTATCTAGAAGGTTGAATTTTGGTCATGGGTTTTAAAATGTACAATGTGAAATAACTTTTAAAAAATCATTTAGGAGCAGGTCTTTCTCTTTGTCTTACAGGTTTTTTCATATGATCATAGGTTTGCCACAGGTTTTCTCTGGGCAAAGTGCTGGCACAAAAGGCACCAAGTGAAACATCTGTTGGGGTATCAGTTAAAGTCACAGCTCCAGGAAGGGGCCAGGGAAGGGCTTTGGTTCTTGTTCTTCTCTTGCTTTACACAGACTCCATGAGCAAATGCTATGTGGTTGACAAAAAGAAATGGAAAGTTGTGTATAGAATAATAAGATTAAATTTAGGGAAAGAAGAAAAGTGGGTTGGTGAAAAGGCAGAAAAGGAAAGTTGCTGAAGAAAGGTGATCATCTAGGAATACAGGAAGATAAATGTAAAGATATGCCCGGGGCTCTGTTTTAAATCTTGTGATTTTGAGAAAGAAAACATTTATAATGTTCTTATTTAAAGAGAGAGGGGGGTATGTGGGTGATGTGGGTGACGGGGGGAGGGGGTGGATGAGTGTCTGGATGAATGGATGATGTAGTGATGAGTAAAACGTGTTGCTGACTGCTATAGATTTAGTGTTCATGCGCTA
Source organism: Phyllostomus discolor (assembly GCF_004126475.2). NCBI lineage: Eukaryota > Metazoa > Chordata > Mammalia > Chiroptera > Phyllostomidae > Phyllostomus > Phyllostomus discolor. The sequence goes on from NC_040904.2 coordinate 152,792,189, forward strand.
AAACCCTAACCTCTAAGGGGATGGTATGAGGAGGGTGGGGCCTTTAGGAGGTGATCAGGTTATGAGTGTAGAACCCTCATGAATGGAATTAGTGCTTTTATAAATAAGATCCCAGTGAGATCCCTCATCTCTTCCGCCATGTGAAAACACAAGAAAAAGGTGCCATCTATAAACGAAGAGGTAGGCTCTTATGAGACACCGAATCTGCCTGTGCCTTGATCTTGGACTTCCCAGCCTCCAGAACTGTAAGAAATAAATTTCTATTGTTTAGAAGCCACCCAGTCTATAGTATTTTGTTATAGCAAAAATCTGCTCCATTTAGGTAGTCTTCACTGCCTTCTTTCCCACTCTAAAGAGATTTTCCTCTTTTGTAAAGGAGAAAGTTGTAATTTTGAGGAAAAAAATAGGAATGTCATCACAATAAACAGTGATTTGGTTCAAAGACAAACACTCAAGATTGCAGAGCCAACTCTGTTTCTGCTGATAAAAATAAAGTTAGAATCACTGTGAACTTTTCCATATTGGATTTTAGAGCAATAAACTTCTTGTCATGCTTCTTTGGGCTAAAATATTGAAAGTTACATTTTCAACTTGGTGCTGGGCTCTTAGAGTCTCCTAATCCAGGTGTTTAATTTTCTCCCACTCATTTAACATAGCAGGCCATTACTTCTAATTTGAAAATGAACTGTAGGTCTGGGACATAGACAAACAATGCTGTTTCTTGGTCACTGCCTTTTTAAGGGAGCATTGAGATTCTACATTTCTACAGGTCAAATCATATTACAACACATTTCACCAGCAAAGAGATCTATATACCACTAAATGGTAACAAGTTCTAGCTAGTGGGCCATGTATTTCAAGAAATATGCCATAGATGGAAGAATAGAACTACAAAAGTTTTGAACCAGTAATAATTTTCTGGATTTGATCTGTAAAGTAACAGGGAGCCTGAAAAATGTCAGCACTTCTTCCAGAGTACTGAAAACGGGCCTTTAAAGTTTGTTTTATGTAGTCACATCATATTATTGATGACTGAATTTTATAGATCTAGTTTACAACTCAATTCAAGAGCATGTATTGGCTGTCAAGTTAACATAATAAGTACAAGATTTATAAAACCATCTCTGATATCCAGGAATTTACAGACTTTTTGGTGAGCTGTGGCACATACTAAACATCTTAATATAGTGTAGATGAATGCCATGAAGACTGTACCAAAAAAGAAGAAAAATTCTCATTGACAACACTTTCTTTGGTGGGGGTGGAGGAGAAACCACGAGGTCAGGTCAGGATATGTGAACATGAAATGCTCCTGGCTGAACCTGTTCTCTGTGAATGGTGAACACGGTCTGTGTCATTGAGACCTTGACAGGTGTTGGTGGGGGAAGGGCATTTGGTCTGAAGGAACAGAGGTCTCTCTGATCAAAACCTTCTAGAGGTGATGATGCAGGTCCCTCAGAATAGAATTGAAAGCACTGACCTTGACCTCCCCCACTCCACCTCCATAGCCCGGGATCACTGCTGGTCCGAGAACTGCCAGGGGTCTGTGGAAATAGATGCAGAAACTTCTATAGCAGTAGATATTGCTGTGGCATTTTAACTGTATTTTATAAAGTAATTAATCTGCAATGGATTGGAAAAAACAGTTAAGTGTTCTTTACCACAGAGCACTTGAGGAGCGCTGCTAATGTGAGCTTCCCACTGCATCTTCTGCCTCCTTTCCTTTCCTCCTCAGCCTCTTCTCACTGGTGCATCTGTGGGCCTCCTAGCTCTGCCTTGAACATGCCAGCCAGACACCTCACTTTTGCTTTTCCTTCTGCTTGGAGTATGCTGCTTCCTCCCTGTAACCAGACTTTCTCTCCTCCTCCTCCAACCTATTCAGTTGTTCTGATAAGGTTCAGTTGTCACCTTATCAGAAATGCTGTCTCGAATGACTCAAATACAGTTCCCTCATCACTCTGTCTCCTTACCTTGCTTTATCTCTCTTCCTGTAAGTTATTAATCCTCGGTATACTTATTGGTTTATTTATTGACTGTCTGACTCACCCATCAGAAGGCAACTTCACAGAACAGGGACTTGGTTATTCTGTATGCTGCTATATTCTTGACACCTGGGACAGTGCTTGAGACATAGTTGGCTTAGTAGATATTTGTCCAGTGCCTGAATGGGTGAGTGGGTGAAGGACAGGAGCAATTGCAGTGGTCCTTGAAAATGTAGAGGTGCTTTAGGGAACAGTAGAGACTTTAATTTGGTTAGAAAAGGGGATAGAAGAAATAAAGTTGCTTTTTCTTACCCATTCCTCTATTCTGTGTCTTTTGATCGGGGCATTTAATCCATTTACATTTAAGGTTATTATTGATAGGTACTTATTCATTGCCATTTTTTTGTACCTGTGTTCCTCTTTCTTACACTGTTTTTCTTCCTGTTCTTAAAGCAAATCCTTTAGCATCTCTTGCAGAGCTGGTTTGGAGGAAGTATATTCTTTGCGGCTTCTAACAAATCAACACACAAGTGTTCGACAGGATGCAGAGAAAAGGGAACCCTAGTGCACTGTTGGTGGGAATGTAGACTGGTGGAGTCACTGTGGAAAACGGTATGGAATTTCCTCAGAAAACTGAAAATGGAACTGCCTTTTGACCCAGCAATTCCACTGCTGGGACTCTATCCTAAGAGCCCTGAACACCAACCCAAAAGAACCTATGCACCCCGATGTTCATAGCAGCACAATTTACAATAGCCAAGTGCTGGAAGCAACCTAAGGGCCCAGCAGGAAATGAGTGGATCAAAAAACTATGGTACATTTACACAATGGAATTCTACACAGCAGAGAGAAAGAAGGAGCTTATAACCTTTGCAACAGCATGGATGGAACTGGAGAGCATTATGCTAAGTGAAATAAGCCAGGCGGTGAGGGACAAATACCATATGATCTCACCTTTAACTGGAACCTAATCAGCAAAAGAAAAAAGCAAACAAAATATAACCAGAGACATTGAAATTAAGAACAATCTAACAATAGCCAGAGGGGAGGGGGAGGGGACAGTGGGCAAAAGGGTTTTCAGGAACTACTATAAAGGACACATGGACAAGACCAAGGGGGAGGGTGGAAGCCAGACAGGGGAGGTGGGTTTGGCTGAGGTTGTGGGGGGAGTGGTGGGGAGAAAATGCAGACAACTATAATTGAACAACAATAAAGTAATTTAAAAATAAAGAAATAAAGTTGCAATCAGCTCTAGTTTCAGTTCGAGTGGGTAAAGTCACATTTTGGTTTTAGACTTCAGCACATATAACAAAAGAACATTCTCCTTTTTCTGAGCCTTACTAGATGCCATCTCGCTGTCAGGATCCTTTTCCTAACCAATTTTTATGTGCTTGTCTTGTGTTGATATTTCAGTCTTAGTACCATGTTTCATATTTTCATTTTCATCATCATGCCACCTGAGAGTTTGCTCACAAAACTGGTTCAGCTTCATGGAAAGTGCAGTGTCATGAGCAAGGGAGCATCCCCGAAAGGAGGCACTCACACATGTTGGTGTTTTCTCACAATGCCAGGTTTGTTAGGGGGGACCTCCCCAGCGAGCCAGCAGAGTCTCAATGCAAGAGGAGTTTACCGCCAATAGAAGCGAGCAGAGCAAGCATCAGGCGTGAAGCCCTGGTCACTGGTGTCTGCAGATGGAAAGGCGGACGCTGGTCTCAAATGAAGCCAGGTGCCTGCAGTGGCGGCACAGTCTTGTGGAATGGAAGCTCTGAGTTCTCCGAGCCTGCAAGGGGTGGAGGTCCCACTCATACATACTGGTGTCCAGATGGACTCCTTATCTGAGGGTCCAGCCTCATGGTTTTGGACATTCATGGCCCCTCCTGAGAGCATTCCTGTTATGCCTCATTAGCTCAGTCTTGACACAGCACTTGACATGACTCTCATGGCTGACAGGGACTCCATATTGCATTGCCAAGTGTTTGAAAAGTCTGCTCTGCTGTTGCTCTATACATGCAACATATTGGAAATTCTGACGGATGTGGGAAGGGAAGAGCAGTGCTACCTTAACCGTTGATGGAGATCAGTCTGGATGCCAGCTTCTTACCCATACAGCCTGAAGGCCTGGAGAGGGTGGGGGTGAGGCTTGGCAGTTGGAAGAAAGGTCAGCTTTCCCATGCTACTGAGGCTGTTCCGCAGGATGAGACCAGACAGCCAGGTGAGGAATCTGTGTCCCACTGTGTTCCCAGCCCTCTTGGCATATCTGGTGTTAACTTCCAGGGGCCTTTCAGTGCTCCTGGTCTCATTAAGGGGAAACCAGTTCCACTTCTGAGTAGCAAGAAAACCATTTTCTCCACGGGAGGAAGTGCCTTGGGTGTTTTAAACCCAGGTCTGGGTGTTTCAGGTTCTGTTTTCCCTCACTGTTAGGGTTTTGTGACCTCAGGCAATTCATTTAATGTTCCTCTAAAGTACCTATAAGATACTTTCTTAATCCAAATTTTATTTATACATTGCACTTCTGAATCTTAGTAAAACCTCCGTAAAGCCATTCTGAGGGTCATTGAGTAATGCCCTTTGAGGTCCTCCATAGAAAATTGCCTAAAAGGTCCTGGTTAGATATATTTTTTTTCTAACATCCCAGAGTAGGCATTTCATAGAACTAATCATTATTTTTGATATATCCATTATCAAATGGACATTATCAAATTAAGCAAATTTTAAAGAATCTACTTAATTCTTTAAAATCAAAGATGGCCTAAGATGTAAGTGATCAGCTCTTTTTCTTTTTTAATGGTTACCCAGTAGTTTATTACTTGTGTGCAGTTAAACATTAAGAGACCCGACCACAGAACAAGTATGTGGGGTGGGGACTGCAGGGCGGGAACAGATACAAAAACACAGATGTGCGGATGTCTCTAGAAACCTCAAGTCTGTAGCAGGAGGCGACTCACCACAGGCCAGATCCCTCGCCTGTCACCCCTGTTTTTGAATGCCAAAGCAGGGCCAATGGTGTGACTTTTGAACCCAAGGTCCTCAAATGAGTGTGGGCAAGTCCATAAACAGTACCCTTGAACTCTGTGAATCTGGTTGAAAACAGATGACGCAATAAATCTATATTTACTGTCTGACAGTTAAATTTGTGTTATGAAAAAAATGACTTAAACTGATTTATTTTTGTAACTTTTTTAACCAGAGAAAACAGCATGCTCGTTGGGGAAAGGTGAGGGATCAAGGAGACAGGAACAGTCATTCAGACAGTGCCTGGAAAGACCATGCCTGTCCTGGAGAGAACCGAGGGCCCTGCCCCACCGCTGGTGACAGCCCCTGTCTGAGGCTCGGCTGGCCTGTCACACACCGTGCGTCGCTGCTGTAGGTCCGAGTTGTGAAAGTCTTCCAGCTCCTCCTGAAACAAGTCCCACTAGTCTTCAAAGTCTGTCATGTCATTGTCTCCACCTGCAGCCAAAAACATAAGGCAACCTCTCGCCCAGCTCAGAGGTGACAACCTCTTCTTCATTGTGGTCAAAGGGGTTTCTGTTCTCTTTCCTCAATGAGCTTGCAGAAGATGTTCCTTCGTTGGGCCCGGTACATGCTTGATGTTCCCACCTTCTGTCTCTGTGGCTCCTCTCTACGGCCACACATGCTTGTAAAAACAGTTCCCTCCAAGTGGGCAGCTCCCATGTCCTTCATCAAAACACTAACATTGTTACTCCTTGCATCCTTGTATTTCTGAATGAGTTTCTGCTTCTTTGTTTTCTCCTCCACCCAGTACTCACTTGGCATGACAAAGTTAGATGTGCTCTGGCATTCAGGGCAGGACTTTATGATCTTGCTCTCAAATTGCTGAGCCCTCCTCCACTTGTGAATGCACTTGGGACAATAGGTGTGATTGCAGTTGGAGAGGATCCTAAAGCTGTTCCTGCTGGGGCTGGCTTTCTCATAGACCACCTCCATGCAGATCCCATACACCTTGTCCTTCCTGTACTGGACAGCAAACGAGAGCTCCCTGTCCTTCTCATGGGCCTCAGTGCAAGATCTTATGTGTTGTGATCTCTGGGCAGCATCCGTGGATGGAAGACCTGCAGACTATGCACATCGCAGGAGCTTCCATGGAGATACACAAAGTTCTCCCCACAGCGGCACTCTGCAACTGCTCCTAGGGGCAAAGCTGCTGCTTTGCTTTCACTGCCAGCTGCTCCTTCTCCAAGTCTTCTTTGGCCATGGAGCCCTGCAGGGGTGCTTCAGTGCAAGAGGGGGCAGTAGGGCCATGGTGGGGCTGCCCAGGAACAAAGTCAATGGCATTCACTCAGTCTTCTGAACCTGCTCCTACAGTTGCAAAGTTTGAATGTCTTGACAGCCTCACCTGTATTCATTTCGACCATCTGTCCAACTACTGATGAGAGACTTGAAGAAGCAGCAAGGGATAATTTTGCAGTTCAATCTGTAGCAGTCACTTTTTCCTGTTTCAGTGGTTTGCTTTGTCCGCATCTTCAGCAGTCCCTGTAAATACAGTAGCTCAATGAACATACTTGCACACTGCACCGTGTGCACTGTCAGAGAGGTCATACAAGTAGCAGCAGTCATCTCCTCCCTTACACACCCCATGCATGAAATACACACAAGGCTGGTCTTAGGAGGAGGTGAGATGACGGTGTCCTCGTGCCACGTGAAAGTCTGCTAAAGGGTTTTGGACAGATCAGGATGGATGGATCAGCCCTTGCAACTAGACAGAGAGCATATTCACATAGGAAAATTTAAAATCATGTCAAAGTTATAGTATGACAGAGCAGGTTGCATTTTCCTTGAAAGATGTCAGTGAAAAAGACTTATATAAGTCTTACATCTTTTCTCCTTATTCTTTTCTTGCCATTTGTGCTAAAGAATTTGACCACTCTTAGGGTTCAGGAGGAACCTGTGCTCGTAACTGAACAAGATCAGGGATTTGAATTTTATACTTTCTTATATCTATTCTTTGTGAAGGGTGCTGCAAAGTGTGCACTGATATTTTATTGACTAAGAGTCGGTAACTCCAGATGTGCCCAGAAAATCAAAGTGTTTTATTTTTATTTTTTTATAGAACAGTTTTTTCTTCATTATGGCCATATGGGATTTATGTATGTTCAGCCTTTGGCCCTGCACCAATATACATATCTTTATAAAGCTGTTCTACTTTTATAAGAAAAAGAGAATAGATGCTGCGCAATATTCTCTCCAAATAAAACAGTGCAGATTTGTAGAAAGTTGCTTTAGTTTGCATAAATCTCTTCGAGATGCTGCCGAAAATTTTCTTTCATTCCCCCAATGGGTGTCTTGTATTTTTTTTCTGCTGCACATCAGCAGCTGTCCAGCAGATGGCACTGTGTGGTAACCAGAGGACAGCTGCTTTTCCCAAGAGTAGCTGTGTGCATTTCTGGCATGTATTATAAATACTCATTCTGTTAACATTACGGTAGAGGATATGACACTTTTGTGAAATACAAGGTATTAAATGTCAGTTATTTACAAATTTGTGTCTTACACAGGCACATTATTATGTAGTCTTGCCTTCTAGAAGTATAGTGAACCTGTTCTCATTCCTTAAAGAGCTCTTTATTTTTCTGACGATTAGCATTGGAGTTCACTTAATAGCTTGTTCTATTAGGGTAGAGATATATCAGCATATAACTTCCACACTAATATTATCCTGGGTGTCCCTGCTCTATGTTTGTGTCATTGGACGTGGTTCTTTAGAGAGCTGCCCACAAACAGCTCTCTGTTCCCACTTCGTGGATTACTGTGGTGGCCAGGAAGGAAGGGAGGGAGGGAGGGAGGGAGGGATGAAGGGAAGAAAGAAGGGATACTAGCACCCAGTGATTCAAAGTGTAGTTCGGAAGCATGGGTCTACCTGGGTGCTTGTCAGAAATATAGTATCTTGGGCCCTCCTAGACTAAATGAATCAAAATATGCTTTTTAACAAGATTCTCAGATGACTAATGTAAACATTAAAGTTTGAGAAACACTAACTATTAAGTGCCTCCTCTTCCTTTAATGTAAAGCAGATGTTGAGAGCCTACTGTGTGTCAAACACCGTGCTGTGGCCTTGAGTTGCAGAAATGGCCACATCAGGGTGCTGGCCATCAGGGAGTCCATAGTCAGGGGATGGAAGGGTGTAAAGCCAAGTTACCAATTCAGCTATGTGGGTGCCAAGCCAGGGATGTGCTAGGTGCAAGCATGTGTTTGGTAGGCACAGGGCTGAGATTCACATTTCACTTTGTATTAACTCCGAGAAATAGAAGATACCGTCCCAGAAGAGGAAACTGTGGGAAGTCATTCACCAGCTGGTCAGAGATGGGTTAAAGCTTAAACCAGCTCAATCAGGCTCTGAAGCCCAAGCTGTTACAAAAAGTTACCTGTCCTTCTAACCTGTTGCAGGTAACAAAGGATGGGGTTGCTTTCCAGACCAAGGATTTGAGTACCTTACATTAAAATGTTGGAAAGTTTGTAAGTTAAGCACTTAAGAGTTGGCGCGTGTTCCCCGGCCGGCAGTGAGTGTGCAACCCTGCAGATGGCTCGTGGAAACACGAGAAAGACATAAACAGAGACAAGCAGTTTCTGTGGGGAAGTAAAAACAGAATGGCCACTCTCTCTGGTGGGGAGAGCACCCTGTCTCCATTCCCAAGCAGATTTTTATTGAGAATACAGACTTAGTTTGTGGATTCATTCTGGCAGAAAAGATCAAAAGAAGTAGGTGACTTACAAAGGTGCAGACAGAACCCCTGCTGTGATTCTGGGCAGAGATTGGGGTTTTATCTAACAAGGCTCAAAGGGTAGTTTTGGTTTCCTGTCTGTGCCTTCAAATTCTAATCTAATAACATCCTCCAGCAAACAGATCTCACAGGATCTTGCATATTCTATGTCCCAGGCCTGATTACCCCAGGGTCTGTGTTTCTGGTCTGGGCTGCACTGCCCCTGCTATTTCCGCAGGCCTGAGTTAACAGAGAAGACAAAGGCAGCCAGGAGACTTGGATTTCTCACAAAGGACTCAGGCTTTGACAAAGCCGAGGGGGCAGGGGTTGATGCCATCACCCCTTCTTATCCACAGCCCCGAATCTCTTCCCTTAGGGCACTCCCACGTGATTGTGTCTGTCTTAGATCCATTCTCTTTCTTAGAGAATTGTCACCCGTCATTGACTGCCGATCATGCAAAAGGGAAGCCAGGCATCAGAATAGGCAGCGTTCATGCCAGGGAAATAAGTTTTGTCTCCTTAGTGGCTCCTGGTCCAGAGGTCTTTCACTCAGCCTAAGTCGCAGGGGGTTACGGCTTCCTGAGACCAGGCAGGGCAGCCCCCAACAAAGAGTGACTTCCCAAACAAGGGCAGTGATCACTTGTACCTGGCCGTGTCCTCTGAGTTGCGACATCAGGGTGCACAGGGACCTAATGGACACCTGCCACCCTGAGGAGGTGGGGACTAACTGCCAGTGGGTGGCAACAGGGGTTTGTAACAGAATAGGATTCTATTAATGATGAGCTCAGGAGAACTAAGAATCCAAGTGTCCTGCCCCAAATCCAGTCAGGTGCCCCTTGCAAAGTCAGCATTCACCAGGATGTTGAGTAACCCACAGAGCCACTATTTTTAGGAACTGCCCAGATTGACACTGATCCGTTCAAAATCATTCTCAGGGGTTAATATAGCTGTAATTACCTACACTTATATGAGAGTGGTCATTTTATCTAGGTTCCTTGATGAGTCTCCCACAGGGAGTGGAATTAGATATCCCAGTAAGATAAGGAAGTTGCATTTTTTTTGTCACTGTATGTAGGAAGATTGCTGCGCAGTTCAAAAAATTATTCAGTCTTTTTTTTGTGTGTGTTAGCATATATTAATTCATGTATTGTGCATGCCTGAGAGCCCAACTGAATAGTAAATCTGAATAATGGTTTAGCAGCAGAAGCATACATAGTTGGCAAAAATCAAACTACTGCTTCTTGGGATGACACTGTGGATCATACATAGTGATGTTAAAGGAACTAAGTGGCCATGGTCTTTGACGGCTAATATCGGTATTCTTCAGAAAAGGCATGGAATATTTAAGCTTCATTTTGCTATTTCCAGGCAATTTCTTACATTTAATATCCTAGAGTCAAAAATGGTTTTGCTTCTGGTTTGCCTGATATTGGTGGTGAATACACATTCCAAATATGGCTCACATTCCTAAATATACAAAGTGGTATGTATAAGGGGCAGTAGAAATTGTTAGGGAGAAATACCTGCACAAATTCACAGGGACTGCGTAATAGATAGGAAAACTAGGTCAAAATGGTCAGTCTTGTAGGGTGTGGTGTAATTTGTCAATTAGCACTATCTTACTCTTTTTTTAATTTTATTTGTTTATTTTTAGAGAGAGGAAGGGAGGGAGAAAGGGACAGAAACATTAATGTGTGGTTGCCTCTTGAGTGCCCCCACTGGGGACCTGGAGTACAACCTATGCATGTGCCCTGACTGGGAATGGAACTGGCGACCCTTTGGTTTGCAGACCGGCACTCAATTCGCTGAGCCACACCAGCCAGGGCAGCACTATCTTACTCTTTAAAGGAATAGCCCTGATATACCAAATTTCCCCATAGCCAACATCAACAATAAAGACAGTGAATTAACTCTAAAGTACTAGATCTTCTTGTCAGGGCTGAGGTTATCCTCCATTTCAATTAGTGTTTTCCTCATGTGTGCCTCTATACCACGAGCCCATTTTTCATTCTTAACTGCTTCCAGTTTGTTTCTACTTGGAGTAGAGCAGTGGTTTCCAACCTTTTCACCTCATGGCACACATAAACTAGTGACTGAAATTCTGCAGCACACCAAAAAGTAGGCATAATTTTTATTGATTTATACAACAAAATAATAGTAATGACCTACTCCTTTTGCTCCAAAGTGACTTTTTAAAAAATTAAGTGCCTGTACTTGTAGATAAGGATTTCTGGTACCAAGAATTAACCAGACAGAACCTTATTATGTGAAATGACCAGTAAAGGTACAACTCTGTTATATGACATATATTTATGGGTGAAAACAGGGTGTTCAGTCTGTATAGCCATTGTTGTGTTGGCAGTTTTCATTTTTTTGACAGTCAAAGAGAAAAGCGGTCAGTGTCCTGACTAAATAGTCAGGCAGTGCATGCTTTAAAAATTCTTGTGGCACACTGGTTGAAAACTGCTGGAGTGTAGAGGATGTTGTTCCAAACGTAAAGAGGATGGAGGTGAGATGACAGCTCCTCTGAAAGAAGTCTGTGGTGAACTGCCTCTGGTTATTGTCTGAGTGCACTTTTAAAAGTGTGCTTTTGACCATTTCATTTCACCCTCACCTTTCTCCATAAGAAAATGAACTGGTTCCCAGGAAGACGGTTGAGTTATTAGCTATTATTTCATCCATGCATAGGAAAGGTAGTCTACAGGACTGTAGTCTACAGTCTGCAAAAGGACAAGGATGCCAAGAAAAAACTAGTCAGTTTGAGTGATTTTGAGTGACTTATATTTTTAAGAGTAGTTCTGGAGTCTGTCGTAACGTTGATGCATATTCATTGTACTTTTTTAAACATGCAAAGCTCAGAGCCATGCAACTCCTCATGGTCATGAAATAAATGATCACAAAGGAGGGGGAAGAGTGCCACATTGTAAAATATGTTGAGCTTTGTTTTAGTTAAGAGCATATGGATCACTGTGAAAATGAAACTAAAAATTATCTCATGCATATACACTAATCTTCTACTAAGCATATTATTTAATTAAACAGAACATCTCTCTCTACAATACTGAATAACTTCACAATACTGAATATGAAAAAAAGTAAATTAAAAAATAAAAAAACTTCAGACAAAAAACACATGTTTGTTAAGAGGGTTGCCTTGGAAAATAGGATCAAAGAAAAGGTGGGAAGCGTTCCCTCCACAATGCCTGCGTTCCAGCCAAGACAGTTAGTGAGCGCCCTGTGAACCTGCTCTTTCACACTCTCACCCTCTGCTTCAGTGTTGCCTCAGCCCATAGTACTGACTTTGATGCTCCATCCTCTGCACCCATGATGAACTTGTGATTCATTGTGATTTGCACACTAGTTTCAACTTCCTTGCCACCACTGGTCTAGCAGAACACCTGGCTCATAGTAGGCAATCATTATTATTTTTATGTAACAATTGATATTAAGTGGAAATCACATGAAATCCATGGTTTGGTTTGACTCTTGGTTTAGGTATTCTGATGGAGTTCCATTTAGAAGTGTTATACTTGTAAAATGTTCTGGTATGTCAGTCACTGAGATTCAACCACCTCTGTTGCTCCACTTTTATCATTTTGAAACACTCTGTGTGAAAGTCAAACAGGTTTCTTTATGTTATCAAATCCTTTATATGCCAAAGGGCATTAGGAATCTGTATGATAGGAATAAAGTATTTAGGGTTTCACAGATTTATTGGTACAACAGAGTGTTTTATGAGACCAGTGTTCTTCAGAACCCCCTTTGGGGAACACTGCTCTAGCACATTCTAGATAGTTCTGTTCATGTCTTCAGCATGCTGTTTGACTCATGTATTTGTATGTAGTTGGTAGTGTTGGGATAATGAGAGGCAGGACCTTTTCTTTTGCTATTTTAGAATGGCATAATCTTGGACGGAAGATGGTGGCTTTACTCTAGGCAGCGTTTTTCTTGGCTTCTGTGAAGAGGGGGGAAACTCGCGGATCGGTGGAGAAACAGAGCAAGTGGACTAGGTTACCAAATCACTTTTGAAAGCAGGACATCAAAAATTATTGCGATCACGGAAAAAACCAGACGTTAAGGATACTGCTTCAGGACAAAAGGGGCCCAGGGATCAGCTCGGGGTCTAGGGGTGTGCAGACCCCAGGCCCGGTGCTCCCGGGTCTGCCTCAGGGCTCCCGGGAGAGGGGAGTCGCTGCTCCCTCCCCCGAATATGGGGGGTGAGCAAGTCCAGGGGAGAACGTGTTGCTACAAGGAACAGATTGTCCAGTTGGACTGGGAAAAAATCTCCCAGGGACTATGAACACCCGCCCAGACCTGGAAGAAGTAAGGGCCTCTAGCCAGCAGGACCAGGGGCAGCCTGGCAGAGCGCCCGCACCCCTAGTCCGGTGGAAGTGCAGATCCGTGGAGAGCACAGAGCTGGGCCTCGCTCGGCTCGTGACCCATAGGGAGGCCTGAATCCCGCGCTGCGATCCCGGGAGGGACGTGGCGCTTGGTGCGTTCCTGCAGTGGTGGCTCAGAAATTTCCAGCCAGCTTGACCGGGGGAGCCGGGAAAGGCGCCAACACCCAGTCGGGGTGCGGTTCAGCAGGGAACACGGAGCTGGAAAGGGCTCGGCTTGTGCACCATTGGGAAGACTGACTCTTGTGCGCTGTGAACCCGGAAGGGTCGCGGCGAGGTGCTTAGGGTGATCCTAGACCCCAAATCTCAAAAGTTTGGGGGAGGGACGCGCCCTTTTACGATTCCCAGGGAGGGCGCAGTGAATCCCAAAACGTCGCGGGTGCCTCCTGAGATCATAGAGCTGGAAACCTGCAGGACCCCGGAGTCTGGAAGAACGTGGAAGTGAGATCCAGAGAGCCAGTGTGCTCAGGAGCGCCCAGGGTACCTGACAGACTTGCTGAGATCTGGCTGGGAGAGAGAGAGAAGCATTTCAAAGGTCCCTCAGCCAGCTGAAGCCAGCAAGATCAGAAAAACTGGTCTGGCCAGTTAGAAACCAACAAGAAGTTTTTTTTTTTTTTATTTTGTTTTGTTTTGTTTTTGTGGCTGTTGTTGGTTGATTGATTTTATCTTGTGTTTTATGTGACATTTTATTTTTCAATTCTTATTATTTTTATCTCACAATCCCTTATGTTTCTCTTCCATTCATCCTAATATTATTCTTTCCACTCTAAATTTATCTCTCCTGCACTACATCTTCTGCTTTTCTTTCCTTTTTTTTAATCTTGCAAGTTACTCTAAATTTGTATTATCTTTTTCTCACTTTTCTGACATTTTTTATTTTAATAATATTTTGGTATTCTTTTTCTTTCTGTATAATCTTCTTTGCTTATTTGATAGGTTCCCCCTGGTATCTCAGTCACAAGGTGTTGCTAAGTTACTATCCTTCATCTGTGTTCCATTAATACACCTCTCAAGGTTCTATACTCTTTATTCTTGTTATCTAGACCTCATCGATTCTGCCACAAGACTATCACTTTACTATTACTGCTAGTAAGACCTAGTCTATACAATTGTAAATACTTCTCAATACCCTTACCTGATCTCAGCCCACTTTGCAATTTTCTGAACTATACTATTGTGGGAGTTGTCTCTATTCTTTTACACACTACTCCTATATACTAATCTTTTGTCCACCCCTACCTTAGAATCTGACCTCCCACAGCCTCACAGCTTTCTAGATCCAACTAACAATCCTCTCGTCCCCAATAAGAGTCTTACCTTCTTTCCATCCTTTCTAAAACGTGAATAGTGGGGTGGAGGATCACGGTTAACACTATAAGGAGCCAAAGGATAACCCATCTCTTCCCTACTGGCTGCTAATGTAAATACCATAGTATACTGTCTTGCTGTTTTAAACCATTTTGCCTTACTCCTCCAACTGATCACAAAAAAGAGTAGGGGGAAGCTGTGAACACCAGGATACATGAAGGAGATTGCACCACTGAATCTCACAAATATTCTACCACAGAAGTTCACACCATAATTACAGGAAATCAGAACAGATAAAATTAACAAACAAGAAGAAAAAAGAAGAAACCCACGAACAATGAGAAAACAAAGAAACAACCCCAATTGAAGGGAAACAAGGAAGCCTCAGGAAAAATGCTAAATGAAATAGAGGCAACTCAACTATCAGATAGTGAGTTCAAAACAATGATTACCAGGAAGTTCAATGAACTCACAATGAGCTTTCAGAAATTACAGGGAAACTACATCAATCTCACTGCAAACTATATAAACATGAAAAAGGAAATAGAAACTCTCAACAAAGGTCAAGAGGAAATGAAGAATACAATTTCTGAACTGAAGATCACAATAGAAGGAATGAAAAGCAGGATCGATGAAGCAGAAGATCGTATTAGCCAGCTGGAGGACAAAGTAGAAAACAACATCCAGAAAGAGCAAAAAAAGGAAAAGAGGCTCAGAAAGAATGAAGATGGATTAAGAGAAATGCAAGACAATATGAAACGTAATAATATCCACAATGAGCTTTCAGAAATTAGAGGGAAACTACATCAATCTCACTGCAAACTATATAAACATGAAAAAGGAAATAGAAACTCTAGTATAATAGGGATACCAGAAGGAGAAGAAGAGCAAAGGATCGAAAACCTAGTTGAACAAGTAATGAAGGAGAACTTCCCTAATTTGATGAGAGAAAAAGTCACACAAATCCAGGAAACACAGAGAGTCCCAACCAAGAGGAACCCAAAGAGGCCCACCTCAAGACACATCATAATTAAAATGGCAAAATTTCAAGGCAAAGAGAGAATCTTAAAGGCAGCAAAGGAGAAAAAGGAAGTAACGTACAAGGGAACCCCAATAAGGCTAACAGCTGACTTCTCAATGGAAACACTTCAAGCCAGAGGAGAATGGCAAGAAATACTCCAGGTAATGAGAACCAGAGGGCTGCAACCAAGGCTACTATATCCAGCAAGGCTCTCGATCAAGAAAGCCAAATAAGAAGCTTCCCAGATAAAAGAAATCTAAAAGAATACACCTCGACCAAACCAGCTCTGCAAGAGATTCTAAAAGGACTGCTTTAAGGAAGGGAGGGAAAAGAGAGAGAGAGGGAGAGAGGAACACGTGTACATAAAAGACAATGAATAAGTACCTATCAATAATAACCTTAAACGTTAATGGATTAATAAATGCTCCAATCAAAAGACATAGAATAGCTGAATGGATAAGAAAAAATGACCCATATATCTGCTGTCTACAAGAGACCCACCTCAGGATAAAAGATCTACACAGGCTGAAAGTGAAGGGCTGGAAACAAATCTTCCAAGCAAATGGACAAGAAAAAAAAGCCGGGGTAGCAATACTCATATCAGACAAAATACACTTCCAAAAAAGGTCCATAAAGAGAGACCCAGAAGGTGACTTCATAATACTCAAGGGAAGAATCCATCAAGAAGACATAAATATTGTAAATATGTATGCACCCAACATAGGAGCACCGAAATACATAAAGAAAATCTTAGAGGACTTCAAGAAAGATATGGACAGCAACACAATTGTAGAGGCAGATTTTAACACCCCACTATCAAAAATGGACAGATCTTCTAAACAAAATATCAACAAAGATATTGTGGCATTGAACAATACCCTTGATGAAATGGACTTTACTGATATATACAGAGCCCTCCATCCAAAAGAAGCTAAATATACATTCTTTTCAAATGTACACGGAATATTTTCAAAGATACACCACATGATAGGACACAAAACAAGCCTCAAGAATTTCAAGAAAATTGAAATCATACCAAGCATTTTCTCAGACCACAAGGGACTGAAGCTAGAAACCAACCCGAAGGAAAAAAACCAAAAACACTGAAAATCATGGAGATTAAATAGCATGCTATTAAATAACGAATGGGTCAAGAATGATATTAGGGAAGAAATCAAAAGGTTTCTGGAAACAAATGAAAACGAACTCACAACAACCCAAAACTTATGGGACACAGCCAAGGCAGTCCTGAGAGGGAAGTTCATAGCGATACAGGCCCACCTAAAAAAGTTAGAAACATTCCAAACAAACAACCTAACCCTACGTCTACAAGAACTCGAGGAACAACAACAAAGGCAGCCCAGAGCAAGAAGAAGGAAGGAAATAACCAAGAACAGAACAGAATTAAATGACATAGAGACTAAAAGCACACTTCTAAGGATCAATGAATCCAAGAGCTGGTTCTTTGAAAAGATAAACAAAATTGACAAGCCTTTAAGCAGACTCATCAGGAAAAAAAGAGAGAAGACCCAAATAAACACAATCAGAAATGAAAGAGGAGAGATTACAACAGATACCACAGAAATACAAAGGATTGTAAGAAATTACTACAAAGAACTGTATGCCAAGAAATTTGAAAACCTAAGTGAAATGGACAAATTTCTAGAAAAATATAATCTTCCAAAACTCAATGAAAAAGAAGCAGAAAGCCTGAACAGACCAATAACAACAAAAGAAATTGAAGCAGTAATCAAAAAACTCCCAACACACAAAAGCCCTGGACCAGATGGTTTCACAGGAGAATTCTACAAAGCATTTAAGGAAGAGCTAACCCCTATCCTTCACAGACTATTCCAAAAAATCCAAAAAGATGGGAATCTCCCAAACTCTTTTTATGAGGCCAACATCATCCTAATTCCAAAACCAAATAAAGACACAACAAAGAAAGAAAACTTCAGGCCAATATCACTGATGAACATTGGCGCTAAAATTGTCACCAAAATACTGGTAAACTGCATCCAACAATACATTAAAAAGATCATACACCATGACCAAGTGGGATTCATTCCAAGGATGCAAGGATGGTTCAATATTCGCAAGTCAGTAAATGTAATACATCACATAAACAAAAGCAAAGACAAAAACCACATGAACATACCAATAGATGCAGAAAAAGCATTTGATAAGGTACAGCACCCATTCATGATAAAAACACTCGGCGAAGTGGGAATAGAGGGAGCATTCCTCAACATAATAAAGGCCATATATGAGAAACCTACAGCCAACATCATACTCAATGGGCAAAAATTAAAATCTTTTCCACTAAGATCAGGAACAAGACAAGGCTGTCCACTTTCACCACTTCTGTTCAATATAGTACTGGAAGTTTTAGCCACAGCAATCAGACAAGAAAAAGAAATAAGAGGCATCCAAATCAGAAAGGAGGAAACAAAACTGTCACTGTTTGCAGATGACATGATAGTGTACATAGAAAATCCTATAGACTCTACCAAAAAACCGCTTGACCTAATAAATGAATTTGGCAAAACAGCGGGATACAAAGTCAATATCCAGAAATCAAAGGCATTTCTGTACACCAACAATGAAACAGCAGAAACAGAGATCAAGGAAAAAATCCCATTTGAAATAGCAAAAAGAAAAATAAAATATCTAGGAATAAATCTAACCAAAGAGGTAAAAGACCTATATTCAGAAAACTACACAACAATGAAGAAAGAAATCAAGGAAGACACAAACAAATGGAAACACATACCATGTTCATGGATTAGAAGAATTAATATCATCAAAATGTCCATACTACCCAAAGCAATTACACATTCAATGCAATTCCTATTAAAGTACGAATGGCATATTTCACAGACATAGAACAAACACTTCAAATATTTATATGGAATTATAAACGACCCTGAATAGCTGCTGCAATTTTGAGAAAGAAGAGTAAAGTAGGAGGGATCACAATACCCGACACTAAACTATACTACAAGGCTACTGGAATCAAAACTGCCTGGTACTGGCATAAAAACAGGCACATAGACCAATGGAACAGAACAGAGAGCCCAGAAATAAGCCCAAGTCTCTATGGTCAATTAATATTTGACAAAGGAGTCAGCAACATAAAATGAAGTAAAAATAGCCTCTTCAACAAATGGTGTTGGGAGAACTGGACAGCCACATGCAAAAAAATGAAACTTGAGCACCAACTTACACCATATACAAAAATAAATTCAAGGTGGAAAAAAGACTTAAATATAAACCGTGACACCATTAAAGTCCTAGAGGAGAACGTAGGTAGGAAAATCTCAGATATTTCATGCAGAAACTGTTTTACTGACTTGTCCCCTAGAGCAAGGGACATAAAGGAAGAATAAACAAATGGGACCTCATCAAAATTAAAAGCTTCTGCACAGCTAAAGAAAACAGTATCAAAATTAAAAGAGAACCAACTGTATGGGAAAACATATTTGCTAATGATACCTCAGAAAAGGGTTTAATCTCCAAAATATATAAAGAACTTACAAGACTGCACTCTAAGAAAATAAGGAATCCAATTAAAAAGTGGGCAAAGGACTTGAACAGGCACTTCTCCAAGGAGGACATACAGAAAATCCAAAGACACATGAAACGATGTTGAATATCACTTGCTATCAGAGAGATGCAAATTAAAACCACAATGAGATACCACTTCACACCAGACAGAATGGCCATCATAAACAAAGCAACAAACAAGTGTTGGAGAGGTTGTGGAGAAAAGGGATCCCTAGTGCACTGCTGGTGGGACTGTAGACTGGTACAACCACTATGGAAAGCAGTATGGAACTTCCTCAGAAAACTAAAAATGGATCTGCCTTTTGACTCTGCAATTCCACTGCTGGGACTCTATCCTAAGAATACTAAAACACCAATTCAAAAGAACCTATGCATCCCAATGTTCATAGCAGCACAATTTACAATAGCTAGATGCTGGAAGCAACCAAGTGCCCATCAGTAAATGAATGGATCAAAAAATTATGGTACATTTACACAATGGAATTCTATGCAGCAGAAAGAAAGAAGGAGCTCCTACCCTTTGCAACAGCGTGGATGGAGCTGGAAAACATTATGCTAAGCAAAACAAGCCAGGCAGTGAAAG
Organism: Phyllostomus discolor; assembly: GCF_004126475.2. NCBI lineage: Eukaryota > Metazoa > Chordata > Mammalia > Chiroptera > Phyllostomidae > Phyllostomus > Phyllostomus discolor. Next base: position 152,811,763 of record NC_040904.2, read on the forward strand.
ACAAATACCATATGATCTCACCTTTAACAGGAACCTAAATAACAAAACAAAGAAACAAGCAAAATATAACCAAAGACACTGAAATAGAGGCCAGGCTGACAGTGCCCACAGAAGAGAGTAGAGGGAATTTATGCGGACAGTGGGAAGGGTTCACAGGAACAAACTTAAAGGACACATGGTCATAAACTAAGGGGAGGGTGGTAATGGGAGGGAAGTGCGGAGGGTTGGGAGGGGGGACTGGATTGGGAGTAAAAAGGAGAAAACTGTATTTGAACAATGATTAAAATAAAAAAAAAAGAATGGCATAATCTACAATATCCTTGTAGGAAAATGTGGAAATGAGGGTCTCTTCTAACTTCTTGTTGACTTGTAAATGCGTTGACCTTCGAAAATACATTGTTAGTTTTTCTTTCTGAAGCTTGAAGATAAAGCATTAAGTGACATGAGTCAACAGGCTTAGATTTGACCCGTCAGACCCGGAGTCTGACATTCACCAGCTTGGGGAGTGTTCTTGTTATTTCTCTTCATGGTCCTGTGTCTTCTGACCTATAAAGTGGGGTGTTGAATCCCTGAAGTGGCAACATGGGATGGAAGAAGCAAACAATGCAAAGATATATTTTTGCTCTGCTTGATTCCAGATATAACACTCTTAAGGTTGTTTTTTTAAAACCAACTTGCTTAGAGAGTAGCCTCATTTTCAGAAGATGGAGATGTGCTTGGAAGTGGCTGACAGCATCTGATAACACTCCTGTGCACAGCAGCAGCTGGTAAAGCCTACTATATATTTGTTTATTTTTTGTTATTGATTTTGTAGAGAGTGAAGAAGGGGGAGGGCAGGGAGGGAGGAGAGAGAGAGAGAGAGAGAGAGAGAGAGATATCTGTTTGTTGATCCACTTATTTATGCATTTATTGGTTGATTCTTGTATGTGCCCTGACCAGGGATCAAACACTCCATCTTGGCTTATCAGGACCATGCTCTAACCAACTGAGTCTACCTGATCAGGGCCCAATGTAATCTCTCTTTTTTAAAGAAAATATGTTTATTGATTTTAGAGAGAAAGATAGGGAGGGACAGAAGAAGGTGGGGGTGAGAGAGAGACAGAGAGACAGAGAGATGGAGAGACAGAGATGGAGACATTAATGTGAGAGAGAAACATTGATTAGTTGCCTCCCTTATGCACCTGACCAGGGATCAAACCTGCAACCTAGGTATGTGCCCTAACTGGGGATGGAGCCCCCAAAATTTTAGTGTACACCCAGCAGGGGTATCTGATCTTTTGGAGTCTCTGCTCCTCACTGGAAGAAGAAGAGTTGTCTTGAGCCACACATGAAATACATTGTGCCACATAATCACAAAATGATCTCGTAATGTTTTAAGCAAATTTTTGATTTTGAGTTGGACCACATTCACAGCCATCTTGGGTTGTATGTGGTCCGTGGGCTGCAGGTCGGACACCCCTGGTATGGGATGGTGCTCCAATCTACTGAGCCACAATGGCCCAACTTGAGCTTAATGACTTAGTAACATAGTAAGACATTTGATGTCCACTGTGGTTTCTCCCCAGACCTCAGCCTTCCTCCCCACTCCCGCCCTCACACACACCAAAAAAAGCAGATGGGAGAGAATCGCCTGTTAACATTACTTCACATAGTGATAATGTCGACAAAGATTGATTCTGTAATTTGAGAATAAATAATTTCTTTTAACAAAGGGCAATGGGACATAAAGTCCATGTCAAAAGCATTTGGGGTTTCTCCATATTATCTGCCTTCTTGGGTAGCGTGACAGCAGTGCTCCTGTCCTCAGCCCCATTCCACAGACCCCCTGTTGCATCAACACTGTGACTTAGGTTTTAATTCAGAGCAGCATCCATGGTCATGAAACAGGTTGCACATACACTGTTCATGTTGCATTTTGCATGTTGTGCAACATGTTGAAAAAATGAGGGATTGCATATACCAGGCAGTATTTTAATTCCAGCCTTACCACTTACCACCTGTGTGATCTTGCTCACCCATTTAATTTTCTTCTAGTCCCCTTTCTCAGCTGTGAACTGGAGACAATATATAGGATTATTGTGAGGATTCAGTAAGGTCGTATAAGAAACTGATGTGTAATAGCTGTTTTTTAAAATATTTTATTTATTTATTTTTAGACAGAGGTGAAGGGAGGGAGAAGAGAGAGAAACATCAATTTGTGGTTGCCTCCTATGCAACCCCTACCAGGAACCTGGCCTGCAACCGAGGCATGTGCCCTGACTGGGAATCGAACTGGCGACCCTTTGGTTCGCAGGCCAGCACTCAATCCACTGAGGCACACCAGCCAGGGCTACAATAGCTGTTTAATAAATGCTAGTCCCATAAAGCCCTCTATCATTCAACACCTGTTCGAGTAACTAATATAAAATATTTATCTGAATTCTTCTTTTAAAAATCCTTCAGTGGCTCCTAGTGCTCTCAGGATCAACCCAAAACTTTATTGAGTCACTAAAGGCCCTTCATGAGCTACCTTATTTCTAGCCCTGTTTCCCATCCTTCCCTTCTTCCCATGTTGGGACCAGTCACCCTAAACGTCTCAGCTCCCCTGTGACTGTTGGGCCTTTGCTCGTCCTGTCAGGCACTTCCTTTCCCTCTGAGGAGGTCTTTTCCATCTCCCCGCTGCCCCGCCACCTAGCATGAGCATCTCTCTTCTGTGCTATCTCGTTGCCATTTTTCATTTTAGTTCAATCTGTTTATCTGTTCCCTCACAAGATTTCACACTAAGGGCACTACCTGTACCTTTTGTGTTTGTATTCCCAGGGTCCACTCTCTGGCATACAGCAAGTAGTCAATAAATCTTTGCTTCATGGATTCTCCCTCACCTTATTTTTCCCTTATGCTTGTCAACCCAAAAAGAATGAAAAGGTTCATCATTACTTATTAATCCTAATAGAGCCAGGCATATTTTGGTAATTTTTGTATAAAAAAATAACCCACTAATTTCAGTATCTATTTAGAAAAATAAAGTAGGTTTCTGTATGTAAAAAAAAAAAAAAGACTCCTTAAACAGGAACCAGTTGTATTTATGAAAATGGAGACAGCTCTACTTGAACAGTAATAAAAAAATAAATAATAAAATGAGGATACTCCAAAAACAAAAAAAATTCATATCCTTAAAGAATTAAGGGTAATTGAAGTTCAGATATTTAAATCTTTCTGCAGCCTCAACATCATGTAATTTGGGAGGAGTTCTGTTACTAGAATGCATGCCCTAATTGTTGGTTTAAGAATCAATAAAAGGTATATACTTGATTTAGCTGTTAACTTTGGTCCATGATTTATAAATGTATAAATAGCAAAAAGACATTTCAAAATTTTATGTCTTCCTGGATATGCTGTTAGAGCTGCTGAGAAGCAGCTCAGATTCTTTAGAACTGGGCTGACATTTATAAAGAAATAAAACTCCTGTGTAGCGGGGGCTTTAATTATTACTTAAGAGCAGAATTGTTAAAATGGTTCCCTCAGATACTTGAGCTTTTGCTTATGTAAGGAGGAAGAAAAGATAAATTTCAAAAATGAAGTTCAGTCAAACAGTTTGCACTGCCAGTTACTCTATAATTCATTTTGGGGACGACTTTTACATTTGGTCTAGGAATGAAGCCAAATAGCAAATGCGTCACTCTCTGCTGACAGGTAATAATAAAGTCTTTAGGAAGAAAAAATAAAACCTGCCTCACTTAGGAAAGATTTGGGAATATTTACAGAAGTATTTGAGTATCTTAAAGTACATGAGCTTCACAGCAGCTGAGAGATTTAAAATCTTCTTTTCCTGTTATTCATGTATAGACATCTCTCATGGTTGCTTGAAAATTCACCCATTAGGAGAAAAAGCCTCTCTGTTTGATCCATGAGGTAGACATGAATTCTAAGCTAAATAGCATCTTGTTGGTCGATGCTTTTCATGTTTATTAGGCGGAACTTTAATAAGGAGAGTAGCTGTTTGGGAGGGTTAGGTGCGTTTCGCCAGCTTGGCATGTTTTACTCACTTTTACTCTTGCAATAAATGGAGGTTGGTCTGTGTTAGAATGTGTCTACTCTCCAAAGACATATAGACTGATAGCACTAATGATTTGCAATATTAACAGTAAAATTCTTTTACTTGCAGTGACTCCAAGCTTTGAATTAAAAATGGAACCATTTTATATCTTTTGGCATTAGTTGAAATACATGGGAATTAGCCCAGATTTCCCATTAATAATGTGCCAAGTAAGTGTTTCAAAATCATTAGAGTTGATATCTATGATTGGTATTTGGAAAGTACATTTTATTTTTCAAAATATATATTTATAAAATTTTTACAAATTTATACTGATTTGAAAAAATATCTGAATTTATTTTAATGGACAGAATAGTCTTACGAGTACATATATACTAAGTTATGTTTATCCTTGTATATCAGCATTAAAAACATTTTTTAAAAGATTTTCTTATTTATTTTCAGAGAGTGGGGAAGGGAAGGAGAGAGAGAGGGAGAGAAACGTCGATGTGTGAGGGAAACATCAATTGGTTGCCTCTCACATACCCCCAGCTGGGGACCTGGCCGGCAACCCAGGCCTGGGCCCCTACCAGGAATCAAACTGGTGACCTTTCACTTCGCAGGATGATGCCCAGCCTACTGAGTCACACCAGCCAAGGCAGCATTTTTTGTTTATTGTTTGGGGTAATTGAAAATCCTGCTTTAACTCATGAGGTAGCAAGAGATTGTTTCCTACTGTGGTCTCATTCTAAATTGCGTTTCTTTTTATTTGACTTCAAATTTAACTACTTGGGAGAGCTGCTAACTTCAAGTGGGCAGATCTTGGCCTCTTTCCTGTCTTACAGCAAATCACATGCAATTTTGGAAAGGCGTCAACTTTACTTAAAAATAATACCCTGGCACAGCTGACGTGAGTTCTGATTTTTAAAAGGTTTTCAAATATGAAAGGTGAACCTGTGTTTTTATAGACAGCTCTTCTCATAGTCTTTACTCAGTCCTTCTCAACTAAAGTACTGGCTCTGGTCATGGAAGACTTTACCCCTAAAATGCAACTGAGTTTTTTATTTTGAAATTCTATCCCTTCTATGTATAGGCTATAACTCTAATTCTTGATGATGTAAAGAGGAAAAGAAATATCAGTCGTAATGAGGTCTGAATTGTTCATGTTATGAACTGTTAAGAAAGGTTGGTTTTTGATAAAGTGTTACAAATATATGTCTGTGAAGATAGAGCCAACTTAAAAATTGCAAATGACTTTGGGTTAAAAAAAGAATACTTACTCTTTTAACACTGTGCTTGTTTAATATAAAGAAAAATCTTAAAAAGAAATTAAAATACAGAGACTGGAGTTACCTGGTTTCTCTGTGCAGAAAGGTAGAATTGTGGGATTTTATTGCTGAAAGGGAACTTAAATGAGCCCATTTTACACATGGAGAAACAAAGTCCAGAGAGGGGAAGTAGGTGCACTTCAGCCTCATGTTATGATTTCACTGCATCGTATTCCCTTCTAGAATGGCCCAGCTGGTATAATCTTACTGGCCGTCTGTGAGGCCCGTGTGATGGAGATTTGCTTAGCTGTTTGCAGCATACAAAGGCTATGTAGACTTCAAATGTAATTATAATAAAACTCTGTGTTTTAGCTTTGGGCTGCTGAGCTCTCAGATGGGCAGCTGCAGCCTTGAAGGCACGCTCCTGCCTGCCAGGCACTCACCCATGTTCCCGTTTCTGAAGTGCAGCCTCCCGTTTCCACTCTGAGATGGCTGGAGTCTTGTGAAGGAGTGTTGTTCTTTCTGGTGGGGAAGCTTTTGAAAAGGATCAGCCATATCACTCACCAATATTTTACCTCCATAGCCTCTACTCTCAAATTCCTCTTGGTTTTCAGTTTATTGTTCCTTTTTAAGAAACTCAGGGTAATTTAAATAGAGGAAGGAGGTTGATTTCTGGGCTGTCTGTTCAGTTCTATTGATCTGTATGCCTGTTCTTGTGCCAGTACCAGGCTGTTTTGATCACAGTGGCTTTGCAGTGTAGTTTGATATTTAGCATTGTAATCCTTCCAACTTTGAGGTATCTTCTTACATTTGTCAGAAGACAAATGGCATCATCAATAAGTCAACAAACAAGAAGTGCTGGCAGGATGTGGAGAAAAGGGAACCTTTATGCACTGCTGGTGGGAATGCAGACTGGTGTAGCTACTGTGGAAGGCAGTATGGAGTTTCCTCAAAAAACTAAAAACAGAACTGCTGTATGGCCCAGTGACTCCACTTCTGATAATGTATCTTAAAAATCCTGAAACATCAATTAGAATATATGAACTTCTCTGTTCATAGCAGCATTATTTACAATCACCAATATCAGGAAACAGCCCAAGTGTCCATCAGTAGATGACTGGATAAAAAAGATTGGTACATTTACATAATGGAATACTATGCAACTGTGAAGAAGAAGGAACTCTTACCCTTTGTAGCAGTATGGATGGACCTGGAGAATAGTATGCCAACTAAAATAAGCCAGTCAGATAAAGACAAACAAACACCTTATGATCTCACTCATGTGTAGAATCTAATGAGCAAATAAACTGAGAACAAAATAAAACCAAAGGCATGGATACATGGAACAGACTGACAGATCTCAAGAGGGGAGGCAGGAAGGGGACTGGAAGAGATTAGCCAAGGAACATATATGCACAGATGCATAGCCTGTGGACACAGACAACGATGTGGCCAAGGCTGGAGCGGGGCTGGGGCTGGACGGAGGAGTCAAAGGGGGAAATGGGGACATCTGTAAGAGTGTCAATAAAAAAAGTAATGCCACCAACTTTGCAAGCACTAAAAAATAAATCAGGAAGGAAGGGAAGAAAACTAATATTTATTTACCACCTATTATTCATTTACCTCAAATTGCTTTTGGAATGAGGTCAGTATAAATAAATCAATCAATAAGCACTTGTAGATACCATGCTTGATACTTTACCTGTATTATTAATTGCTGAATTAATAAAGGCTCAGGGATGTTCAGTAAGTCAGAGAGAGAAATTAACTAGCCAAGAAGCCCCCCAAAAGAGACATCAGTAGGAGAGAGGTCATATATTCCTTTCCTCTTTACTAAAAAGAGCATTAAAATACTTAGAAGGAGAAAGAGAGAGGGGGGGAGGTAGACACGGAATGAACGGATATGCTCACAGGCTGGCTGCTACCTATCTGAAAATAATATATCTACATATTACTTTTTATATCAGAAAGCTGTAATTTTAAGAAAACATGCTCTGACTTTCTTTGTCTGCTAATTCTATTCAGTAACTCTTGCAGGAGTGTTCCTGAAGCCCTAGGAACCGAGAGGGGTAGTGTGTCCTAAGAATACCCCATGATTTCACAGAAAATGTTTTATTTTTGGTGCCATTAAGATTTGGTGGCATTAAGATCTGTGATTCCAAGATACAAAGTTTGAAATCCATTCTTACAAAGCATTAAGGCAACAATGAACAACCAAAAACAATGTTAAAACTTTGCCAACTGCAAATACAATAGAGTGATATTTTACTTAGTCTTACAGGAAAGCATCATTTGACAGAGGGCTGAAAGAATAGATTCGTATTAGGAGAGAGGGGAGGGTGGAGGTGAGTGGAGAGAGAGAGAGAAACTGAGAGAAGGATGGATGAAAGGAGAGAGGAAGGAAGGAAGGAGAAATGATTAAAGATTTAGAAATAAAATAACTAATTTAGGGTTATTATAAAAGAATTTTGTTTTCAAGTAGGCTTTTAATGTGTCTTTCCACAAAGCCCATTAATATTGATTTAATATGGTGTTGGTGTAATGGCCTCTGAAAGTCGTAGATGATGCAAATCACATTGCTCATGGCTGGTTCTGCCTCCTAGAAAAATGAATACGAAATTTCAAGTTCGTAAGGGGAATTATGACAAATCCAAGGATCGAATAAACTCACTTGCTACCTGTTAAATAAGTGTTTTCTTTAAAATGATGATAATGCATCAATAAAAAGGAAATTAAAACACATTCTCCTATCTTATGTCTGCAATTTAAATGCTGTGGGAAAAATTTCATCATGAAATGAGTTTTTCACGGGCTGCCGTCGGATCTTGAGGATGTTTATGAGCCTGATGGAATTGTCGGGGACATTCTAAAGCAGTATTTGTGGCTATATTAGCTCATAAAGTTCCTAGAAACACGGATTTTTCTCAACAGAACATGATTTATCTCAAGATTCAATAATCAAATTTACAATGTTGGTTTGAGACCTATTCTTTATATGGAAAAATTCAGGCATTTTACTTTCAGTGCTCATATTAATGATGCAGATGAGTATGTATAATGAACAGCAGTATCTGATTAATTAAAATTAAAGTTATTTAATTTGTCAAATAAAAATAAATCATACAAATGGAATTGATTTAAGAGGTTCATCAGAGTTCTTGCAACTTCCCGGCAGGAAGTACCTTTCTGTGAAGCAAATAACCAGTTATATATATGATGGTGAAGAACCAAGTGTTTATAGTTAGAGGAAGCAGGGTACAGCTGTGCCAGGGAAGTACGGGGTTCATAAACCATGTTAGAGGATTCTGTCCTTACTCTAAGGAACTAGAAAACCTCTGAAGGGTTTTAGAGGAGGATGGAGAAGGAGTTAGAGATGGAAGAGGGCAACTTATGGAATACCTTTAAAAGGAGGCTATTGAAGTAAACAGCCCAGGGTGATATGCCTGTAATAAAGCCGTTTAAATGCTGTCTTGACCCTGGTCAGAGGCCTTGGCTACAAGCTGGTCAATTTCCCTCTGAAGCAGCTGATTAAGTCCCCACCACCGCCACCTCCTTTACTGGGCTCTCATGCTCTGGGCCACTACTCTCCTGCTCTAATCACCTCCTGGGCCCCAGAGCCCGTGGAAATTATTAAACTGGCCACTGCTAAACTGGTTTACTCGGTCTCACCCACTCCTTCCTGTGGGAACCACCGTCAAGGCTCCTGCCCACAGTCCCTCCCTTTCCCACTGCCCCAGAGAGTCCCTGTGTGGCCCCTGAGGGGTGTCCTCAGTCTCTCAGGACCTGTGAGTAGAGTGAACTCCTTTCAATGGCAGTAACCTCCCGATTCAGACAATGCTGAACTAAGCCGGTGGTGGCGCCCGCAAGCAGCTGGTGAGGGCAGAGGTGTTTAGGAGATAACACCAACAGAATTCCCTGAGAGGTCTGTACTGAGGATGAGGGAAACATAGGTGATGAAGATGACACCCAGATTTCTGGCTTGTTTAGCGGGGGCCATTCATCAGGACTGAGAAAACTGGAAGGGACCTGTCTTATGGCCTGAAGTCTCGAGTTCAGTTTGGAGCATGCTGGTGTTAACTTGACTGAGATATTCAAGTGGAAATGTCAAGGAGGCAGTCAGCTGTACACTTTGGGGCTGGTGACTCGACCTGTTGAGAAAGAAGGACATTTGAATAATAGACTTTAAAAAATCCCAGTGAGTGAGAATTATACAGAATGGTAGCAATCACCAAAATGGCAGGCCCCAAAGACTTTTTGTGAGGTATACCTCTGGCAGGGGGGCAGTCCTGAGAGCTGTAAGATTGAGGCAGGAGACTACCAAGCAGGAGACATAAGTAATGTGAACAGAAGTCCAGAAGCAAAATGTGTGTTGCAAACTTAGACAGCAAGGAATAGTCGAGCTTAATGGAAGCAGACAGTTTGTGTGGGCAGCTGTAGGAGCAAAGGTGTAAGCACTGCCCAGATATCAAATTACCCTGCCCTCACAGGCCAGGAAGGGAGGGAGGTTATGAAGTGCCAGCAGTCCCCTGGCACTTCGTTAAGATAATTAAATCAAGTGTTTCTTGTTTGGGCTTTTCTGCCTTTAGAATAGATGTTCCTGCAGGACAGAGATTCTCCTTCAACTCAGCTGGAGTGTAGAGAGTATTAATGTTTCAGGCTTGAGAAGATTCGCCAAACATTAGCATGCTAATGGTTATTTCTGTCAACTATCAAAAATTTATTGTAAGTCTGCCGTGTGCCCAAATCCTAGGACCCAGCCCACAATCCCATGGAAATTACAGTTTTGTGTGGGAGATAGACTTATACTTACGCAGAGATTTAAAAAGAGAAATGCGGCACCTGAAAATTAATAACAAAGAATATGTCATGGCATATTTCTGTATTTGCCCTTAAGCATTCTTACTGTGTATTTTTTTTAAATTGTGGTAAAATATACATAACATGAATTTTTCCATCTTAACCTGTCTTAAGCGTACATCTCAGTCACGTTCATTACATTCACACTGTTGTGCAGCCAATCTCCAGAACCTCTTTTGTTTTGCAAAACCAAAATAATAAACTACATCTCCCCAACGTCCTCTCCCTTCCCAGCTCCTGCCACCACCCTTCTGCTTTCTGTCTCTGAATTTGACTACTCTAGGTACCTCATATAAGCAGAATTATATAGAACTTATGAGTATCTTTTTGTGACTGGCTTATTTTACTTAGCATAAAGTCCTCAGCGTTTATTCAGGTTGTAGCACGTGTCAGGATTTTTTCTTCCTTAAGGCTGAATAACACTCCATTGTATGCATATACCACATTTTGTTTATCCATTGCTCTATCGATGGACACTTGGGTTGCTTCTCTCTTATGGCTACTGTGAATAATGCTGCTATGAAGATAAACCTAAAGATCTCTCTTCAAGATTCTTTTAATTCTCTTGGCATATGTCCAGAAGTAGAATTACTGGATCATGTGGTAATTCGATTTTTAATTTTTTGAGGACCCATCCTACTGTTTTCCATAGTGACTGCATCATTTTACACTTCTACCAAGAGTGCATGGAGGTTTTAATTTCTTTACATCCTCAGCAACACGTTTTTCAAAATAGTTGTCAACTTACTGGGCATGAGGTGGTATTTTATTGTGATTTTGATTAGCATTTTCCTAATAACTAGTGATATTGATTATCTTTTCAAGTGCTTATTGGCATTTGTATATCTTTTTTTGGTGAAATGTGTATTCAAGCCCTTTGCCCATTTTTTAAAACACATTGTTTTTTGTTGTTGAGTCATAGGAGTATATATATATATATATATATATATATATATATATATATTCTGGATACTATCCTTTTATCAGGTATGTGGTTTGCTAATATTTTCTCCCATTTTGTAAATCCTTGTTGGGAACTGCCCTGACTGGTATCAGAAGCTGAAACCCCCGCCTAGGCTAAGGCTAAGGGAACGCCCTTGGAACCGTAAGCCAGCAAGGAGACAAAAGCTTATCTCCCTGGCAGGAATGCTGCTTCTGCTGCTTTACTCATAACTGAACCCCCAAAAGCTTGGTCGGTTAGCCAAAGACGGGTAAGATTCCCCAAGGGGGGAACGACCTAAGACAGGCACGATCACTTTGGGAGGCCCCCCAAAAGAAGGACTTGGGGGGCTGCAGCAAAAGGGGGTGATGGACCCTCGCTCCTCGGCTTTGACGTAGCCTGAGTTCTCATTGTCTGGGAGAAAATCTCCTTATCTCTTGGTTGCCTTAGTTCCCTTGCTCCACCTAAGCCTGAAACAATGACAGGGTGGTGCAGCTCTGTGCTGAAAAGGGCGGATTCCCCGGGTGATCAGGCCTGAGAAAGAATATGTAAATTACTGTGAAACCTTCTTTGTTTAGAATGCTCTCAGTTGAATGAGAGGGATCCAAGGAGGAAGTTAGTTTGTTCCTCAAAGTCTTACAGCTCTTTGACCCCGACTCAAAATAGACCCGAAGAGTTCCTTGTTTTCTGTGGTTCCTTACTTCCCCCTGATGAGTACTGTACTTTACCTGAATTATTATGCAAAATGAGCCCAATAAAAGCAGGTATGGACGGTAAATCGGCCCGCTCCCCACTGGGGGGGTGGCCATTCCGTCCCTAATTCTCCACAGAAACTGGTCTGTCTCTGTGCATGTTTTTTCTCACGTGTTTTTCTGCGAGCCATCCGCAGCGTTCCGTGGTCACTGCTGGCCGGTGACCCACGCAACAAATTCTCTTCATTTTGTTGATTGTATCCTTTCCTGCACAGAAATTTTAAATTCTGAATTAGTCCAAGTCACTTATTTTTGTTTTTGTTACCTGTGCTTTGGGTGGCACATTCAAGAAACCATTCTCAAACTCATTGCCATGAATATTTTCCTCTATGTTTTCTAAGAAAGTTTTAGCCCTTATTTTACTTAGGTCTTTGATCCATCTTGAGTTAATTTTTGTATATGGTATCAGGTAAGGGTCCATCTTCATTCTTTTTCATGTGCATATCCAAGTTTGCCAGCATCATTTGTTGAAAAGATGGTTCTTTCTCCATTGAATGGTCTTTGTGCCCTTGTTCAAAGATCATATATGTGATCATACATGCACGAGCATGTTTGTTTGTTTTTCTGGTCTCTGTATTCTGATTCTTCCCCCTGGGCTCTCTATTCTATTCTATTAGTTTCTTTGCCCGTCTTTATGCCAGTATCACACTGTTTTGATTACTATAGCTTTGTAATAAGTTTTGAAGTCAGAAAATATGAAACTTCTAACTTTGTTCTTTTTTTTCAAGATTGTTTTGGCTATTTGGGGTCTTTTGAGATTCCATATGAATTTTAAGATGGGTTTTTCTATTTTTGCACAAAATATCATTGGGGTTTTGATAAGAATTACATTAAATCTGAAGATCGTTTTGGGTAGACATACATCTTAACAGTATTAAGTCTTTTAATCCATGAAAGTAGGCATCTTTCTACTTATTTGGGTCTTTAATTTCTTTCAGCAATGTTTTTTAGTTTTTAGTGTATATAAGTCTTTGTCTCCTTAAGTTTATTTCTAAGTATTTTATTTTTTTTTGATGCTATTGTAAATGGAATCTTTTTTTGTCCTTAAATGTTCTGTCATTAATTAAGAAGTAGTTTCTTACATTTTAGGTTTAGGAAGTGAAGTTTTGTCCCTCAACCAGGCTGTTTTGCTGTTTTCTTTCTCTTCATTTTTATTTGGTATTTTCTAATGGTTTTACAATGATATCTTTTTGGATAATTCTAGTTTGAAGCTCTTTTCAATCAGATACATGAATCTCTTCCCAAATACACATTTATGTGATATTTTGACAACTTTAACAACCTTCATCCTATTATATCAAGTGGTCCTATAGACTGAACATTTTCCTTCATCTCAAGGACCTAAGAAATTGATGACTTTCTATTATATTTCTTTTTTTTTCAGTTTCCAGAGGTACATCTTACACATGGAAAGAAATAAAAATGTGACCTGTGCCCCTAGGCTAAAAACCATTATTTAATAATTCATTGATCAATTCATTCAACAGCATCAACTGAATATCCATTATGTGCCAAATATTGGAAATCTATACAAAATTTCATTTCTGATAGTATCAGAGAAATTTCTATCAGTCCTACTGAAGTTTTACCTATAGGCTTATTCTGACTTTTCTAGCCTTTTACCCCCAAAAGATGTACAAAATAATTATCATAATTATAAAAATACTAATAGCTAACATCACTGAGCATTCATAATGTGTCAGGCACCATATACTCATTACTAACTCATTGACGACTCAACAACATCCAGAGGACACTAAGATGGTGAGTGCCTATGGCCACACGATGGAGAGTAGGGGGCTGGGAGCCAACACAGGCAGCCCTGCCCCAGGGACATCTCTGGCAAGAACAGACAAGTGATGAGTCGAATCCTGGGACATCTGTTTAATATGAAATCATATGCATGTACAAAATCTAATACGAAAATTATATGTATAATAAGATGTCAACTGCTTATATATAATCTTATATGTAAGATTATATAAGTAGTTTCCTATTAGTTTCATACATATATTAGTTTCGTATGCATGCATATGAAACTAATTGGAAATATGTAGGTGTACACCATCAGCAAATATTCTAGATGTTCGGGGTATTTGGGGGGGAGGGTGATTCATTTGTTCATTGAAATATTTTTTTCTAAAATAAGCTTGTGCTTGTATTTTAAGAAAAAGTAATGTTTACATTTACTGTTGATGAGGGGAACAATATCAGTGCACTTGAAATGAATCTCCACGCTGGGAGTGGCAGAGGGGCAAGCAAAGTCTTTGCTGATTTTATTTTGGCAAAAATAATCAGGCCTAGGAAGATTACAGAAAACTTTTGTCCTATACATACTTTAAAAATAAAATCTATATTTTGAACATGTGTGTGTATTTCTAGTGATTTTGCCTACTTTTATCTTTGTAAATGTGACTTGCAGATAGGGAAATAGAAGCTTTGTGCTTGGCACTTAGGAAAGGGGGGTGTTTACCCCAGTATGTGCCCAGAAGCAGTGAAGGCTCCTTTGGGCTGCTGACGCGGCTCCCCAGGTTCTCCGGGCTGGTATCTTTGTTATATCCCTTAACTATGGTCACCTTCAAGGGCATACATTAGAAAATCTCAGTTGAGTCTTGAGATTTGAGCCAAACTTACAGAGGCATAACACTGAGCTGGTACCTAAAGAAAATAATTTAGAGAATTGAAGGGTAAGCCTAAATCTATGAGTGGTGGAATGTGACGAGAGAAAAAGCCCCGTGTGATGATGACCTGCTTCATCTCATGTCTTTGTGTTTTAGAAGTATTTTAAAGGCTGTTTGCTTATTATGTAAGGATCCATATTTTACTCTCTCTTTCTGTAGAGGATTGCTCCTAGCCGCCTCTTTGTCACTGGCACATCTTATTTTATTATCCTGCTGTTTTTGTTTTATTAGGAGCATGCTCACTGAGGAGAGGGACATAAATTTCTTGGTATTCCGTTAAAGCCTAGCAAGGGGCAAGAAAAAGGAAAGAGGAAAGGAAGAAGGAATGAACCCAGGGGAAGCATCCACTGTACAGTTACTCAGATCTTCTGTCTCAGTTCCTTCTGCCTCCCACCCCACCCTGAGGGTTTTCTTGCAAAGCTCAGCTATGCCAGGTTTTGCCAGGATGCTCCATTAAACTTGAATTTCAGAAAAACAGCAATAATTTATCTTTCATTGAAGTATATCCCATGTGGTATTTGGGATATACTTACACTAAAAAATATCAATATATGGAGTTCAAATTCAAATGGGCATCATGTATTTCACCTGGCAACTCTTTTAACTTTTGGAAGGATTTTAAAATATTTTAGCTCATTGGGGAAAAGTATTTGAAAGCCCAGCCAGTTAAAGTGAAGCAGACTCATCGGGCTGTGTGTGCACATTTGACTGTAGTACCGTTGGCCCACCACTGGAGAGGCTGCTACAGCTCCTACCCTCTGATGCCTCTCAGGCAGCCCAGACGACCAGTTAGAGGTCTGGGGACTCCCGTCTGTCAAGTCTGGCACATAGTAGGAATTCAGTAGGTTTCAGTTTCAACAATGGATTCTTCAGCAGTGTGAAAAAGCTTGGGTATTGCAGAGTTAATACTGTGCCCTAATGTTGTAAAATGACTTCACTTTACAAGGTGAGTAATAACATCGCTGGCAAGAAAAATGTCAGCCAATCAGCTAGGAAAAATTTCCCATACACCTCATTAACAGTGCGGCCCTTCCTGTCATTGTCTAATCATCTTGTTCCTTCCCTGCTCTTGTCTGGGACAAATATTCTTCCTTTACAGCTGCCTCTTACATTGTTTTCTAGTCATTTCCCTAGCAGATTAACATTAGGAAAATGTTGAGTTTTCACCATTTTCATTAGTGGTTAAAAGCCACCACCTTAAACGTGTAGCTCATTATTGGTCCTTGATTAAAATAAGCTTCACTGCTTAGCCATGGAGATTAAAAGCCCCTCAAGTTTGCTTTATTTGGCAATCTGTACCAGAAGCCTATTATTATTACTATTATTACTTTAAACTCCCAAGTAGGCTCCCATTTTTTTTCTCTTAATTACACACGAAGGGGCTGCTTTATCCTTGTGCTTGGGGTCGCTGCAGCTGGAGGCATTCATGGGCGTGAGTGGGAGAGAAATTGTACGCACAAACTGCAACACGGCAATGCGGAACCAAAGCCAGTAAATACCAGTATCTACATTCATTTCCCATTTTGGTCCTGGATTCAGTTGTATTGAATTTGCAGCCTTATGGATTAGATTTTCGAGCTAGAGTACTGAACACATCGTCAAATGTTAAGTGGTGATAATACCGAGATAAGAGAGGAGATGGGTACCGGGGCCAAGGCTTGGCTCTCTGCGAACACAGAACACTTGGCAGAGAGCCTTGCACAGAGGAAGGTGTGAAATGAACACTGTTGACCTGAACGCTGTGTCCTCCTCTCAGTCTGACCAGGTGGGATACCCACTCTTCGAAGAAAGCTGTCACTTAGCAGGCTGCTACTTAGGCTGTTTTGGGAGTCCACTGTGCCATGGATTCTTTTGGTCTTTTTTGGCCTTTGAAGCCCAAGCTTGTCCCTATGCGGATGTATCCCTCTGTTGTATCTCATGCTGCACAGCTGCTGAGACTGAGTTGACTGAGTTGAATTTTTCAGATGTTTCTCATATGACTGTAAATCTTCATATAGTCTCATACATATATGCATAGACTGAGGATTAGCATGTATATGCAAATGTATATTTAAAATAAACTTACAGATGAATATTGCATGCACTGACTTGCAGATTAAATCCTTTTGAAATTCTTATCCCTAGAATGGTGTCTATTAGCTTGACCTCATAAACAGGTAACATAGGAAAGAGCAACTTGGGCCTGTGTCTATTACTTGCCCACAGCGGTCTCTAATAGGGTCGTTAGGGATCGTAGAATCATGGATTCAGCAATTTTGCCCTCTAAATCATTCTACCTGCCCATTATTTACCAACAGTGAATGGAAGTGTTCTTTCTGTTCAGTAATTGTTTTTTCATTTTTCTCTGTTCCGTTTTATATTTGACCACACGTATGAGTTGATTGGGAATTAAATTGAAGTTGGTCTAATTTGCTTTCATACCAGTAGTTTCATTATTGTGCTGCCAGCACCTGGTGTCTTGACTGCACTTCTGTTTGCTACAAAATGTGTAAGTCTACACTAGAGTTCTTGTAGTATGTGTGACCGGGCAGCTAATCATTTTGTCCCCACTCTGACTTGCCCTTTAAGATGCGTTAGTCACTGCTAAGTTTACACTTGGCCTGTATCCATAGGAAGCTGCCCTTATCGATGACCCCAGTATTTTACTCTGACAGTCCTGTTATCCTTATGCCTCTTCTGTCTTTCTTCCTCATTCAGTGAGCTTTTCTTTTTTTAACCTCTCCCATTTTCTCACATGCCCAATCACCGCCATTACCAAGGCAGAAAGAATTATCTGACTCACTCACCTATTTTTATCAATTCAAACCAGAGTACATGCCACCTTCTCTGGGGGACGTTCTGTCCTTGTGCTTTCCTCTCCTGTTAGTTTAACCTGGCCACTGATCCCAGACAGTTCTAATCAAATCCTTTGGCTTTATTATGTCTATGTTGATTTGTCCCCATGCATGAATGAGTGTGTGGCACCTCTGCTTCCGGCAGGATTCCTCCCTGGTCAGAGTTTTGCATCTCCGGTGTTTGCTGTAGGCTCCCAGAGTCCCGTCTTATTAGTGTAACCCTGGTGTTCCAACCTCATCTGTCTTTCTCTGTTAATGATTTTACCCACTGCCCACTAAGCCCTCTTACTGTGAAACACTTGAATTGCTTTTTTAAAAGTTTTTAGAATTAGTGCACTAAAAAAACATGGAAGGATAAATGGTACCTGGTAATAGATTAATGAATGAAGAATATTTCTTATTCCTCATCTGTTGCTATTCTGAAAAGAATGAACTCATTGCCCTTCCCTCAGATTGTCTTCCTGCTGGATTCTCCATCCCCCTTCTCAAAGAACCCAAGCTTAAGACTGGATTCTTATCCCTGATGCTTGCTGCTTTATTCTGCCTCTAAGCCTTAAACATTTGACCTTTCTCCTTTATCCCTCTGTGACTGCCTTGGTTCACACCCTCGCCCCCTGTGCCTGGACTATTGTAATAGGTTTCTAACTGTCTCCTTAATACCCTTCTTCAGTGCACTCTGCATACTGCAACATGAGTGATTTTTCTAAAGCTGAAGTCGGTTTGTGGTTGGTTGTGCATTGCTTGCAACATCAAATATTAACTCCTTAATATGCACTTCCATTACTTTGCCTTTGCCAACATCTCCATCCTCGTTTCACTCTGTCTGTGCACTTACCACACTGAACTAATCACAGTAGGTCTCTGGGCATTGGTGCCTGTTCCTGGAGGAATGCTCTTCTTCTCGGAAGGTATACCAAGTGCACTTCAGTGATTGGCTCACACATCTCTTTCCCTGTGTGTGAGGGATGCCTTCCTTGACCCATCCAAGTAGGATCAATCGCTTGATTCTCTATTCTTTGTATGTTTTCCACAACTTTGTTAATGCAACTCCTCTCTAAGCCTCACTTTCCCTTATTCTAGTGTGAGATTTTGAAGACTGGAACAATCTTTTACTTACTGCTGGCCTGGTATGCTCAGTAGTAGGTACTCAGTAAATATGTGTTAAATTAATTTGAATGAGAGAATAAAGGCATTACTAACCGTTGGAAAGAGAAAATCCGTGAGGGATGGAAATCTAGGGAAATAAGTGGAATTGGTGATTCAGGGCAGAGTGGAAATGATTTCCTACACGATTGTGTGACAGCAATTATCATTTGGATAAAAGCATGCATTTCCTCCTCTGTAACCCCCATTGGAAAGATGGGCTTTGAAGAGCAAAACAACATGAATGTACCCTCTCTTTCTTTGAAAGAGCTGTGTGCTGCTTGTGTGCTGCTTTGATGCTCAAGTTTCCCAACTGTGATCAATAAACATCCTCCTCTTCAAATGAACCAATCGTCACTCAGACTATTGGTGGGCAACCTGCTGCCAGCCTGCAAATGTGGCCTATTAATGATATTGCTTATTTCAAGTCTGTAAATGTGAACACAAGGGAAGGAGGACCCCAAGTCCTCCTGCTGACTGTTAATCCATGTTATTAATGGAGGCATTTTTATCAACGCCAGTCTCTTACCGTACCAATGAAGGGGTTCTCATTAGTTCATGTTTGCAAGTTAAAAGACATGTGTTTACAAATAGAGATTCATGGGCAGAAAAACTTATACTTGCTGTATTTTCTTTCTAAATTTAGTGAGATCAATTTTGGGGAGGGTGTTTGTGGGGATCCTTCCGATAACATTTCCACTCCAAGAGCTATGACCTATTTTAAAGGCTGGATTGAAGAGCATGCTGATGTAATTGCCTCTATGTCACTGCCTGAAAGCTTTCATTAACTGGTAGCAGGCTTATATAAAAGGGCTGTGGATAAAGACCCAGCAAGTCTGGAAGCTGGAGGAGGCATGGGGGAGGTAGGCATCTTCTGGGAGGAGATGGGGTCCTGGGGCTTCCAAGCCTGGGCTCTTTTCCAGGTGTTTAGAAATGTTGAGTTTTGCATGGTGTTGTCATTCATTATATCTTAGATGGGTGCAGAGATCTCATATACATCAGGATGGTGAAATAATCCTATCATACTTGTCATTTCATTAGAGCCTTCATTCCTTACCAATAACAGCAGCAAGCTTATATAAAAGGGCTCATTTTACCCATACACACAGTCCAGCCAATCGTGTGCTTCTACTAAAATGACGTAAATCATCCACAGACTACAAATACTTTAATGTATATTTAAGGTTAACACTTTATGTGTATTTAAGGTAATAGAAAGAAATGCTAACATACTGGCTGCTAATTTGACTATTACTAATTGTTATTTAACTAAACCTTAGTTTTTCCGTGATCCTGAGGAAGATGTTTGATTTGGGATTTTAAATCCTTATCTTGCTTTATCTTGTATCTGTATAAATTCAGAGTCACTGTTTTCTCATGCATATACTAAACTGTCAGTGAGGAGAAAAAGGCCCTTGCTTAATTATTTCACAGAGGCAGTGCAGTATAAGGGTTTGCACCCTGGTTCTGCTGCTTATTAATTGTGTAACATGGGGTGATATAACATCTCAAAGCCTCAGTATAATCATTTGTTAAATGGAGCTAATAAGAGTGACACCCAAGTCATTGGTCTGTATGGAGGATTAAATGAGCTATCATTTAAAATGTTGTCCGTTATTATTTACTAAGGCTTTTCTTTTTATTGTTGAGCTTACCCTTTTTTTAAAATATAGGAGACAGAAAAATAATGTTGTGACTTGTTTTACTCAGCTGGAAACAGTGCCCAACTTCAGGATGATTTTTAAATTGCAGTAACAATGATGACAAGCATCATAATAACAATTCACAGTTTAAAGCTGGTAGTAGGTCTGCTTTGAGGTCGGGTGGGGGTTCAGGTCTGCAGGTTATACATGAACTAGGGGAGAAGGGTGATGAGGGGAGGAGAAGGAGAAGAGAGGAGATGGGAGAAGCCAGGTCCCAGTGGCCTAAGGGAACGGCCCATTTCCCCTGGACAAAGGGAGACCAGATGGCAGAATCTCTGAGTGATGTGGGGACACCTTGAATCCCTACAGGAAACAAGTGGGGATGTTGTGGGTCTCCCTTGGGGCCCAGGTTAACAATATGGTGATGCTTCTAAAGGAAAGCAAAAGAAGCTTCACTCTTGTGCCAGAATAAAGGTGGTAAGAGTTGAGTATTCCAGAAGGACTGCCTTGGGGTGCACACCCTGCCTCGAAGCTGTTGCCAGGAACCCCGTCAAATAGACAGCTTTTGCCCGGTTCTAGACTGACTCAAGCATCTCCCTGAATCCCAGTGCTGTGGCAGCAGCAGGGAAAGTGGGTCGCACCTCGCAGCAGTGGACCTGTTTTAAGGAGAAAACTGGCTTCATGAAATTGGGAATTCCACAGTCAGAGTCTGCCTCTCACTTGGGCAAGTGGGTTCCATCTCTATGTCTGTTCATGCCAGGCACTCACTCAGCCACCGGGAGGAACAGATCTCAAAGCAGTCCCCGTCCTGCAGGGGTAGAAAAAGCTCAGAAGTTGGGGTGCCTGTGTCATGCTGTGAGGCTTATAGGTCAGACTTTTAACTTTGGTGGCAGCAGAGGTCTTCCGCCCGGGGAACCACCTGTTACTCACTGTTTTAGTGTCTGATGCACTTTACTTAACATGGTCTCACTTGATTGTCACAACATGCCTGTGCAATAAATGGAGTAGTTGTCCCTGTACCCTGTGTATGAAAGCCAGATAATCAGTAAACGAAGATGCCTGATGTGAAATCTGTTTCTCCTTATTTCCAGTCGAGAGATTTTCTTAATACTTCACTACAACAAGTTAAGTACTCCCTGGGCTTTCCTCGCCTCAAATTTGCTCAGCTAACTGGGCTCAGTTTGCAGTAAATCACTCCTTTCCAAGTTCTGCAGTTCTAAAGGAGAATGATTTTCTTCCATAAACAATGCAGTTTTTAAATTGAGATATTCATTAGTTCCAAGGAAGAATGGGAGGATGAATGGATTAAACGCTGATGTAAAAGGAAGGATGTCAGCTAAAGTTCAAAAAGCCCCTTTGTAAAATAGTCCAGGTCTCTATAGGAAGATTGTAGATTATGTTTCACGTATTCCAGATCTCATGCCCGAAATGAAACACTAACCTCCGAGCTCAGGGCCCTAGGTCTATCCAAGTGTGACATTTGAATCAATTACCACAGGAAGCTATAAAATCTCTTTCTCTGGAGGTATTTCAAACCAATGCAGATTAATTCAGTAGGGACCAGGCCACCGCTTGAAGATGAACTCAACAACCTCTTGATATTTTCTAAGCATGAAACTAATTCAGTAGGAAGGTACAGATCTTAAGTGTACACAAAGAGAGACTCTGAGGTAGCTTGTTTCAATTCACAAGTCATCCTGATCTTTGACAGAAGCTAAAATTTCCCCTTTTATGATTCTGGGTAAACCGAGGAGTAGTGCAGAATTTTGAGGAAAGTCTAACTTAAAATTCAAATTTATTAATGAATCATAATAATGGTGAAAGTATGTACTGGACACCTTACTGTGTTCCAGAGACTTTGCCAAGCACCATACATGTGTTAACTCATTTAGTTTTCACTGTGGCCTACATGATAGGTGGGAACTGAGGCTGCGAAAGGTTAAGTAACTTGTCAAGAAAAGAGGAAACTCGGCTCCTTCCCAAAGGCAACACATTCTCCACAGACTGACTTCTGGAAAGAGCACATGTCTTGGAGATAGAGTGACGTGGGTGCAAGAGGCCAGTGTGGCTATTTCCTAGTCTCAGTTTTTAAAAACTGTAAGTGGAGAGTGAAAAACTTCTTTTGAAGTGTTTGTGAGGACACACACACAGCATTGTTCTTAGCCACTATAATTTTGAAATGTGCCCAGGGAACCTGGTTGGGTCAGCATGTGACATTTGAAAGGAGCTTGATTAGTCCTACCTTTAAACTTGGGGTGGCCAAGTCAACTCATTCTTTCTCTCATCATTCTTGAGAGAAACTGCTAATGTAAAGATATCTCACAGCCCTGGAAAATATCGATAACATTAACATAATGCTAATGTGAATAAATCAACATGAATTAATTATTATTCCTAGAGAAACAGACCCAAGTGTCACCTTGGGGAGGAAAAACAGCAGCTTCCTGTGCATGTCTGAACGTGGCTCCGTGGCCAGCTCCCAAGGACTGTAGTTGTTGGGAATGGAATTCCGAAGTTACTGCCTTGAAGAGAGAGTTTCCGTTGGTTCCTGAGGCCGCTGAAGGGGGGTCCTGGGCGGGGGGTGGAGGGCAGATGGGAAGGCAGGCTAGTTCTGCTCCCACTGCCACCTGCCACTCCCCCTCACCTTCCATCAGAGCAAAATTGCTTTGATGTCTTATATATGTTGAGAATTCCATGTAAGATTCTGAAAAATGAATTCTGTAATTTTTTAAAGTTTAAAAGTCATGCTTCAGAAAATACACTGGGCTGTATTGCTTTAGAGAATGAATAAAGTTCTTCAAATAGCTTTGCAAGATGAGTGCTAGTAACCAGTGGCAAAAGAAGGCAGTTGTTTTTTGCAGCCTACCACAAGGGCGCAGGAAGAGTAGGGGGAATGCTCAGAAATGGTGAAGATCCTTCAGTCAGCAGCTGAATGTCAGACCATTGATACCCATTCTGAATGTTTCTATGAGCAAGAGTACTTGTATGCGGCATTATAGGGGCAACCCCAAAGACCAATAGAAACATTCCAAATTTCTCCCCTTCATGAGGTTTCCATCTAGCAAATGAAGTAGAAAACACACCTGAAAACAACCAGTTTCTCAATGAGACACAGTAACAGATCTCTCCTGCAGGGGGCGTGTGAGGGGGGGGCGGATGTGCCAGCCCAGTGCAGAAGGCTCTCTCGGAAGGCTTTCTCACCTGAGGAATAGTTGGAGTGGAGCTTTGAAGAAAAGGTCGTAATATAATTTTCATTGCAAAAGAGAGATAAAACTCACTGCATATAATAAAAGTCAGACTTGAAAGCTGCAGGGGTAAATCATGCTTGATTCCATTTTTACTTATCCAAACTGAGGTAAGAGTTATGAATGTGTTTTGAAAAATGTAAAAGCTATGGGGCTGGGAAGTATTGGTTATTGATAATGCCAGTAATCTCCAAATCAGATCATTTAAGTACTGCACATCAGTACATTAGAAAATGGGTGGTGTGACCTTACGTTTTGAACGGTGAGCTCAATGTCAAAACTGCAAGTACCAGATCTATCTATTAGTTCTTTTTAGTATAGCCTTTGGCAATGTCTTTAACCTTGTACTGCCACATACGGCATTATCCGTAATTGTGATCATGTCATCTAAAATTCACAGGGACTGGTTTGGATTTATTATAGCCTGTAGAAGGAGTGGTGATGCATGGTTGTTAAGCTAAGATGAAATAATTGTCTCACCACAATGCTGGAAAGTATGTCATCTTGGGACTAGTATTTGGTCCATTTTGGAGCCTGAGGCACAATGTGTGACAGATGTCCCTGCTTCCTGGTACTGGCTGAGGTGTTTCCCAGGGAAAGACACATGAAAACACAGTGCCATACTTTCTTCTCAGCAGCCTGCAGCCAGTAAGCAACCACGGAGAAACCCAGAACCAGACACACTTATTGTGCACGAGGCCTATTTAGCAAAATATATTTTTATGAAAAGGAATCTGTTTTTAAGTATGAATCATAGGCAAATATTTATCTAGTTCTCACAATCATTTCAAAGTAATACATAAAAAGAACTAGTAGTCAATTAATGGGTTGGAGGTGGGGAGTGAAATGGAGACTTTTTTGATTTAAAAATCAATGTTGTCATTCTTTTCTTTTACTAAAAATAAATCTGGCAACTATTAAAATAGAGGAGTGTATCAGACAAATTTTTGAGGTGGCCTGCATGTCCCCTGCCTCCTGGTCCTCATGCCCTTGTGTGATCCCTTCCATCTGAGTGTGGACAGGACCTGTGACATGCTTCCAACCAACAGAACATGGCAAAGTGATGGGCTATAGTGATTACATGTATGTAATTATGTGTTTATGTTACATAAGATTGTAGTACCTGTCATGCTGGTCTCTCTCTCTACCCTCCCCTTCCCTGTCTTCCTTTCCTCTTCCTCCCTCCCTCACTGCTGGTTTTGACAAGACAAGAAGCCACATTGAGGAGCACTGTGTAGCGAGGGACCACAGGCAGCCTCTATAAACTGAGGGCAGTCTCCAGCTGGCAGCCAGCAATTAATTGCAAGAAACTTAATTCCAAACACCTGCGTAAGTCTGAAAGCGCGTCCTTCCCCAGTTGAGTTTCAGATGAGAACTCAGGCACGTTGATAACAGCCTTGTGAGACCCTGAGCAAAGGACCCACCTAAGGACTGCCAAGACTCTTAACCCACAGAAACTGGGATAATAAGTGGGTGTTGTTTTGAGCTACAAAGTTTAGGTAATATTATTATGTAATGTAATATTATTATGTGATTAAATGAATTTGGATTTTTCCCTCTACATCCAAAAGCTTACCTCAGGGAAGAGAAATAGATAAGTATAGCTTAAAACAAGCTCGTGCTCATTTTGGAAAATATAAAATATATTCAGGATGTCTATTGTTTGTATATTGATTTCCCTCTACCTATATTCCCATAGTCTCCTTTATGCATTAAAAAAACACATAATATACCTAGTGAATATTTTTAAATGAAGAGTTAAGCTAATGATATATTCAGAACTTGAGAATTCTTCCCACCTTCACCCCAATTTTAATTGCTTTATTATATTTCATTGATTATGCTATTACCATTGTCCCAATTTTCCCCCTTTACTCTCCTCCTCCCAGCATCCCCCACTCCCTCAGGCAATCCCCCCACCATTGTTCATGTCCATGGTGGGATCATGTGTATAGTTCTTTGGCTACTCCATTTCCTATACTTTACATCCCCATGGCTATTCAGTAACTACCTATTTGTACTTCTTAATCTCCTCACCTCTTCACTCATTTCCCCACACCCCCCTCCCATCTGGCAACCATCCTAATACTCTCCATATCCATGATTCTGTCTCTGTTCCTCTCGTCTGCTTAGTATGTTTTTTAGATTCAATTGCTGATAGATATGTATGTATTGCCATTTTATTGTTCATAGTTTTGATGTTCTTTTTCTTAAATACATCCTTTTAACATTTCATTTACTAATGGTTTAGTGATGATGAACTCCTTTAGTTTTTTCTTGCTGGGGAAATGCTTTGTCCGCCTTTCAGTTCTAAATAAGAGAATTACTGGGTATGGCAATCTTGGCTGTAGGTCCCTGCTTTTCATGACTTTGAATACTTCTTGCCAATACCTACTTGCAAAGTTCCTTTTGAGAAATCAGCTGACAGTGTTATGGGAACTCCCCTATAGGTAACTGACTGCTTTTCTTTTGCTGCATTTAAAATTCTCTCTTTATCTTTAACCTTTGGGGTTTTAATTATGATATGTCTTGGAGTGCGCCTCTTTGCACATCCATCTTGTTTGGGACTCTATGCTTCCTGAACTTGCATATGTATTTTCTTCACCAAATTAGGGAGGTTTTCTTTCATTGCTTTGTAAAATAGATTTCCAATTTCTTACTCTTTCTCTTCTCTTTCTGGCACATCTATGATGCAAATGTTGGAATGCTTGAACTTGTCCCAGAGGCTGCTTACACTATCCTTGTTTTTTTAATTCTTTTTTGTTTTTCTTGTTCTGTATGATTATTTTTTGCTTCCTTATGTTCCAAATCACTGGTTTAATTTTCAGCTTCATCCACTCTACTGTTGTTTCCCTGTGAATTGTTCTTTATTTCAATTAGTGTAGCCTTTGTTTCTGACTGGATCCCTTTTATGCTGTTGAGGTCCTTACTAAGTTCCTTGAGCATCCCTATAACCAGTGTTTTGAACTCTGCTTCTGATAAATTACTTACCTTCCTTTTGTTTAGTTCTTTCTCTGGGGTTTTGATCTGTTCTTTCATTTGGGCCAAGTTTATTTGCCTGCTCATTTTGACAGTTTCCCTATGTTAGTTTCTATGTATTAGGTATAGCTGCCTTGACTTCACATTTTGGTAATGTGGCCTAATGTAGTAGGTGTCCTATAGGGTCCAGTGGCACAGCCTCCCCTATCACACAAGCTGGGTACTTGAGGTGTGCTTTGTGTGATCTGGGTACACCCTCCTCTTGTAGTTGAATCTTGGTTGCAGTTGGCAGATCAATGGGAGTGATTTACCCAGGCCAGTCAGCTGTAAAAACTGGCTATGACCAGTGACCACCAACCTCTGCCATCTGTGGAGGACCAGCTGTGCGGGGGCAGGGTAGTGTTGCTCTGATGTGGTCTGTAGCTGTCCACTGGGTGCACAGGCTCTGAGGTTTCCTGGGTGGTATGAGCCAAGGTCAGCCCCCACCTATGTTCTACCCAGGGCCACCCTGAGTGATCTGTAAAACAACCTGAGATGGCTGCTACTTGTGTGGGGCTTGGAGATTCCCAGGGGAAGCTAAGTTGTGAATCTAGGCTGGTTATTGCAAGTGCTGGGTCTGGGTCCTCTTAGTAAGAGGTATGGGTGTCTGGGGGCTCACTGAGGCTGGCTGTTGCTTGTTTGATGGCATTTAGGAAGTTGTTAAGCATGAGCCAGGACGAGCCATTTATATGGAAAAGCCACTGTTAACAGTTTGAGTGAGCCCCTCAGTTGGGTGAAATGGAGCCTCAGGGAATCTCCAGGGTGGCACAAACAGTGTTAACCAGGTTGATGGAGTCTCAGATATGGCACCCAGCTGCTGGTCCTATGGAAGGAGGGTTCAGAAAAGGGACAATGGCCTCTGTCTGTCTGCCTTTCTGTCTGGAAGAAAGCTGCCCCCCAAACTCTTACTCTGAAGGCAGAGTCTTCAGTTGTTCCCTGTATGGCACTGGTGCCTTTCAAGCTGCTACCCTGGTGCTGGAGCTCAAAGGGAATGAGTCTGATTAAGTTGTGTATGGGTTCTTGAAGAGGAAATGCTTGGGATTCCAGAAGTTTCTTCCACCAACTATTTCACCACTGGTTTTTGCAGCCAGAAGTTCTGGGGACTTATCTTCCTGGCACTGAAACCCTGGGCTAGAGAGCCTGGTGTGGGCTAGGGGACTTCTCGCTCCTGCGATATCTCTCCCAAATTTTTATCCTTCCTTTAAACTCAATTTCTGACGGTTTTGAGTGATGGTGTTTCTGTAATGCAGTTATAATGTTGATGTGGTTGTGCAAGGAGACAAGCTGTGTTTACCAATGCTGCCATCTTGACTGGAGGCTCTCACCCCAATGTTAATTCAGATTAATGTTATTTAAAATTTTGAGCTTTGGAGGTGAATCATTTCTGTTTTATTTTTTTAATGAATAGAACTTAATAACTTGTATTTTTTTCTTTTTAGTGACTTTAATTTCATCTGATATTTGTAGGGCAGAGATTTTGCTAGATGATAATTTAAATCTGTAACTCTGGTAGCACTTGTAATAACAGACCTGAGGACTTAGATTCAATTATCATGAAATAACATTTTGCTAATTTTTTAGTTCAATTTGCCTAATTCTCTACAAGTACTTTGGGATAATAAAAACTCTGAATATTATTCGATGATTTAGCTCCTTAATCTTAATAAAAATTTTTTATTCCAGAGATAGAAGATGCTTTTTAACAATTTTAAATATAATTTTTCCTTGAAAGATGAGAAAGAGATTTGTTATTAGTCATCCAAAGGGCATCCTGGCCATTTCATTACATTGTTAGTGGCAAGAGGGTAACAGCTGACATTTACTGTGTGCCAGTTACTTGCAGTAATCCTCACAAGCAGCTGGTGATGTAAGTATTATCATTATGCCCATTTTATAGATGAGAAACTATGGCATAAAGAAGGGAAGTGCCTTACCTATCTCAGCTGTAGTAATTGAGAAATATGTGTTCTTTAAAATGTGTCCTTACATTCCATGTATTTGTTATCTACCTTTGTCTTTAATTCTTTTCAATCAGTCTCTCTTCCTTTTTAAGAGATACCCTAAATATAGATGTCTGATGTCTTCTTGACCATGAAGAATAGTATAAATTTAAAATGTTGCCAAAGATTAAGAGTTTCATGAGACTGATACGGAGATGTGGGCAAATGTCTCAAATATAAAGATACAATTGGACCAGTTAAAAGTTGAAGATGAAAAAGAGACAAGACTGGTGGTAATACAGGCATTTCTAAAGTGAGTGATTTGTGTATCAAGAGATTAAGGAAGGTCTTTGGGAAAATTAATAAAACCTTTGAAAATGTTTACAAAAACAAAAACTTTTTTTTAGGTTGGGCTATGAAAGTCCAATATGGAGTCCAGCATAAAGTTAAATTTTGCTACCACACAATTTTGTTTTATTGTATAAATTTCTAGTGTAATTTTAAAAATTATTCCCTCTCTAAAAATAATAATACTTGATTTTTTGGTTCATTTTTCCAGCCTTCTTATTTCTGCTCTATACTATGAAATTAACTTCTGTTTTAAGTGGTTTTCCCTTCCGTCGCTTTTTCTGGGTACCAGTTATCCTTGAATAATGGGCCCCTCTGTGCTTCCTGTAGACAGAGCCCAGTTATTTTACTCTGACATCATTGGACAAATGGGAGAAACTGAACAACCTCTTATCCAGATTTTGCAGAGGGATTTAGCCTGATGGGGGGAAGGTGGTGTTTGGATGTCAAGACCTCCAAGGCTGAATGCAGTGCCAAAGCCCTATGAAGTCCTTTGAGCTGTGTCAAATCAACGCAAAACTGCCCAGCGCCATTCAAGGAATGTCGAGTCACAGGAGGCAGTCCCGGTGCAGGGGCCTCACCTGAGCTGGAACTTAAACAGCACATGCTATGTCTGCATTCATCTTTCTTTTCTTTGTCTAGCATCACCTTTAGCAACTCCAAAACAGCCTCTCCAAAAGTGCCTTTCAACCAGTAACTCTTGCTTCTTTACTCACCACCCCCACCCCGTGTGTGTGTGTGTGTGTGTGTGTGTGTGTGTGTTTCAGAGTTTTCGGTTGATGGTTAAAATGCCATATGCTTGAATCACCTAGTGTTTGGGGATTTTGTTCCACCCACCTTTTAGAGAATCCTGGCATACTCAGGGCACCTCTGCCATGGTTGCTTATGGAAAGCATTGCTAATGTCATTAACATCTGAAAATTTGTCAGACTTGCACAAAGAGTGAAACATTAGGTTCTATGGCAGCTGGAGCCCATTTCCATGCAACTCCCCTGGAAGGGACAGAGCTGTTAGCAGAATTAGAACTGGTTACACTTGGGAACCATCAACTCCCTGTTTCCGAGTTGTGCCTGGCATTGCATTTTCTTTTCTAAACATTGTCCGACTAATAAGAAGTATAGTTCACTCATGGCAGTGAAAGCACATGGATATGCATTAGTGTTTGGGTCTGGGGAGGGAGGGAGGCTTGTGCTGTCTGCCCAAAATTCTTTCAGAAATATTTTCTTGGAGCTGGTACCTCACGAGTGTTTTAAGTTAGTGCCACTGTTCTCAGGTCTAGGAAGGCATTTGTACCGAGAAATGATTCCCTGGAATTACAGGTGCGGTTTAATGAGGAAATGCTTCATTTCCAGTCTTGCTTATATTAAATTCTCTAGTTTTTTTAAAGTACAAAATCATACTTTGCAGAGACAGATACATGTGGTTGTTAGGTGCCATAGTATGTAGTAAATACTGATGAAGGAAAAAGAGTCTTAATGGAGGTATAATTTTTTTATAAACCAATACTTTAGCAATAGAAGGTTTAAATGATCACTAATCATTTTTATCATGAAAATGTTAATGTGCAAAGCACTTGACTAAACATTATTGGATAATTAACCATATAGAAATGTTGAGCTCTCTATGCTCAAGGAATTTTAATCTCCCCAAACAAATACAAAGGCAACAACCTGAGAGACATTACCAGCATGCACCAAATAACACATAACTGTAAACAAAAATTTCTTTGCCACACTAGCTTAATTTCCTAGGAAATTTTGATATTCAAGATGTTTCTATGTCCATGGACTTTTAATCACTTAGTTGTAGAGTTTTAGAAGTGCCAAACACATAAGCTATCATCTTGTGCAATTTCACAGATGAGGAAACTATCCTAGAGAGGGAAAGTCATTGGCCCAAGGTGATGCAGTGAGTTAGCAGGCTTTGCTGAAACCAGTAACCAGGTCTGTTTTTGGCAAGAGACCTAGATTTGCATCACCAGCTTGGACTTTATAAATGGCACGGTGTACTAACTTTTAGAGCCTTTCACAGGTATGCTGATACACTGTATGGTTTGGTTAGCCAGGAAGAATTATAGGTGAAAATAAGAAAAGAGAATGATGAAGCCACCTTCTACCAGGCATTCTGCTTCTGTGTATGTTGCAGTATGGGTTTGGGGATTTGTTAAGTCACTTACAGTCAGTCTAATTAATTTCTTCCTAGCACACCTACATGTTTCAACAGCAGGATGCTTTCCGAATACCAAGTATTTGAAAACAAAAGGAGGCACATTTATTTAGATGCTGTGCGCGTGCACGCGCACATGCACACTACTCTCATGTCTGTGGTCATGCTGGAATAAACAAACCTGTGCAAGTATAGCACATAGGATTAGGTGCAGCAGATAATACTTGGTAATGATAGTAAACGGCTATGCTATTGGTTGATATACTTACTGTAGGATGTACTCTACCTACTTATATATAAAAAGTTTTGTGTAAAACATTATGCTGTGTTACACCAGCAGTAGCCTCAGACATCTCGTATTTACTGCATCTCTTGATTATTTGCTCCACTCCTAATGCTGCCAGTAAGAGGCCCCGTCGAGTGGCTGACCTGGAAATGAAATTAAAAGTGACTAAGGACTGCGAAGTTGGAAAATCAGTGATGGTTACTGTGCCAGTTAGGCATGTCCCATTCCATCATAGCTGCCTTCTTGAAGAACAAGAACAAAGTGATGGATGCTGTTAAAGTGTCTGTTTTATGGAAGGGGACAGGACTAACAAAAATTTGAGAAGGGCCTTTGTCAGACATGGAGAAACTCCTAATGACCCGGATTGCAGACCCGACACAGAAGCCCATCCCTCTCAGCACCGGGACGCCCACAACCAAAGCAAAATGTGTGCGATGTTGGAAGAAAAGGCTGGGCCTGACTGTGATGCTGAGTTCACTGCTAGCTCTGGGTGGTTGGAATGGTTCAAGCATCGTTATTCGTTACATAATGTGCACAGGAGTAGTAAGTTTCTGAGTGCTGATGTGAAGGCAGAAGAATTTTTGGAAACTCTAGATAAGCTGGTTGTGGAGGAAAACTGCTTGCCAAAGCAAATATTAAGTAATGGATAAAGTATCCCTATTCTGGAAGTGGATACCTGAAAGGGCTTTTATTCACAAGGAGGTTAATTAATGCCAGGTTTCAAGGCTCTTATAAGCAGGAAAACAATCTTAATTGGGAGCCATGTTGCAGGCTACAAACTGAAACCCCTTGTGACCTGGCGCAGTGAGAACCACGGGGCCGTCAAGCATATCAACGAGCACACTGTGCCAGTGTACATCAGGAGTGATAAGAAGTCACGAGTGACCCAGCTCCTCTCTTAAGATGCTCTCCTGAATTGCTATGTTAAGAGAATAACATACCTTTCAAGATTTTGCTTACTGTTGATAATGCTCCCAGATGCCTTTTTTTCATGGATGATCTTTGTTCCAGTATCAAAGTGGTGTTCCCCCTCCAAACACCACCTCCTTGATTTAATGAATGGATCAAGGAGTTGCAGCAGCTTTTAAGGCCCACTACCTGAGGAGGACCTCTGCCTAGACTTACTGCATCTGAGCAAGACACTGATGCAATTCGGAAAGGAGCACACGTAACGTCTGTGACTGCATCCAGAGACGGGCTTGGGCTTGGAGTGTTGTCACCAAGGAGTGTATGGATAGCATCCGGAAGAGAACACACAAGAAGCTCCCCACGACTTCAAAGGATTTGCTAAGAGACTGCAGATCAACAAGGCTGTGGTTGAGACGGCAAGCAGCTTTAACCTGGGTGTGGATGAGGATGACACTGAGGAGCTCGAGGTTCCTGACAAACTGACTGATGAGGAGCTGTGGGGACTGGAATAGAAAGGCCTAGTTCAAGAAGAGGCGAGAGAAAAGGAAACTGCAGGCAAAGAAAAACACCCTCAGAAAATTCACAGTGAAAGGGTTAGCAGAACTTTTGCAGACTTCATCAAGCTCTTCTAAACATTTCATTTTTCTTTTCTCTTTTTTTCTTTTTCCTTTTTAAGAAGAGACCTTAACTTTATTTACATCAGACCAGGCTTTTGTCTTCCATGCACTCCACACAACAGTAGCACATCATAGAAAAGCATGAGGCTTATTAAAACGTAGTCAGTTCTAAGCAGTCTGGATATTTCCTGCCATAGAAAAGGAGTGTCCAGCCCACAGATGTGCATTAGCATACACAGTTATGGACACTGACGGTGCAGTGATTGTGGGGAGGGAGTTGGGTGGCGGTAGAAGAGGGCATAAGGGCATAAATAGTAATGGAAACAATAATACAAAAGAACTATTAAAATAAAAAATACATGATATGTTAATATTAATCCAAAACCAAAAGGTTTTCATTAATGGCGAGGACTGTTCATTATCTGTTTACAAGCAAATCTGTGATGAAAAAAGGATTGAACCAAGCAAACCACCTTGAGCCTGTTTCTGAAAAGTGTGTTGCCTCCTCAAAATGAGCCTCAGGAGGCCCTTCAGGAGGCGTTCCAGCAGAAGGCATTGTTGCCGTGGGGGATGACCGCTCCCTGTGCATGGTGGCCCCTAAAGGCCCTCCTGTGGGAGACGCGCAGGGAGAAGACGGCGAGATCAGTGACCCTGACCCTGTGCAGGCCTAGGCTGAGGAGTGTGTTTGTGTCTTAGTTTTTAACAAAATAGTTTTTAAAGGTAAAAAATAATCTATAATACAAAACAACTTATAGACTAAAGGTATAAAGAAAGAAAATATTTTTATACAACTGTACATATTTTAAGCTAAGTACTATTACAAAAGGGTCAAAAAGTTAAAAACAAAAAGTTTATAAAGTAAAAGATTTACAGTCAGCTAAGGTTAATTTGTCATTGAAGAAAGAAAACATTTTTTATAAATTTAGTGTAGCCTAAGTGTATGGTATTTGTATACAGTAACGTATAGTAATATCCTAGGTCTTCACACTCACCCACCACACACTCACTCAGTGACTCAGCCCCAGCAACTTCCAGTCCTGCCAGCTCCATTCATATTAAAATAGTGCTCTATTTTTAAAATCTTTTTAAAAAGGTTTTATTTATTCATTTTTAGAGAGAGGAGAAGGGAAGGAGAAAGAGAGGGAGAGAAACATCAATGTGTGGTTGTCTCTCAAGTGTCCCCACTGGGGACCTGGCCTGCAACCCAGGCATGTGCTCTGGGAATTGAACTGGCGACCCTTTGATTTGCAGCTCGTGCTGAGTCCACTGAGCCACACCAGCTAGGGCTTTAAAATCTTTCTTAACAAAAGATGTGCCATTTTAAAAAACCTTTTATACCATATTTCTACTGTACCTTTCTTTCCTATGTTTAGATACACAAATACTTGCCACTGTGTTACAATTGCCTGCAGTATTCAGTGCAGTGACATGCTGTGCAGGTTTGCAGCCTAGGACTGATAGGCTGTCCCATCGAGCTGTGTGCAGCAGGCCGTGTCCTCTGGTCTGTGTGAGTGCATCCTATGATGTTCACACGACGGCAGTATCACCAAGTGACACATTTCTTAGAACGTGTGCCCCTCGTAAAGGGACGCATGACTCTGCTTCACAAGAAGTGTGTTGCCGATGACCTCTGTGGATTTTTTTTTTTTTTTACCAAAACCCAGAAGAATGAGTCTGAAGACTAAGAGAAATGTCTAATTACTATTGATTTAATTTGCCTAGGGAGACTAGTAAGCACCACTAAAAACTAAACCATAACACTAAGTTGTATTGACAAGGTTAATGTTTTTATTTTTGTAGGCTGACATTTGTTTCATGTTTTTTCAACTTAAGTAAGAAATTAGCAAATAGAATCTAAAGAAATATTCTTTATTTCTTGTGTCAGAAAGCAGAAAGTAGGGGAAGAAACACAATTATTTATGCCATAGTGGTTCTGAATTGTGTACTCATGGTAATAAAGAAAAAAAGTTATCATTGACCTTTATTCCCTTATAACTTTCTATCATTTTGTTGAGATACAAAATCTTTAGCAACATTTTTGTAGTACTCATTATCTTACGATAAATTTTAAAAAGTGTCAAACAAAAGTTCACATTAAACTACTTTTCTCCACCAAGTTTATAATTTTACTATAAATGCTAGAATAGGATTATGTTGAATTAAGTGAATATTAAAAATTATCACTTTAGCTTGACATTTTTAACAAAAATCTCAGAAATTACTTTGTACTGGCATTATAAAAAGTAGATTCAATATAGCAATGCCTATTATTTAAAAGCTTCCTCTACTAATTATGTTGCAACCCTCAGCCTAATTCCTGTTGTAAAGTAGTTACTGAATAAATATTTATTAACTGTTGAGTGTGAATGGTTTAATTCAAAATTTTTGTACCATATTGTCTCTGTGAGGCAAGTAAGCTAAGAGTAATCTGGTATAATTATTATAGAAAGTAAGATTTGAAAAACTGGTTCCTTAATGTTTTCAAATATTGATGTTTCTTATTACAATTCAATATAACTACCACTTTATGTTATGTATTGTTTTAGTTGATTTTTAAATTTCATAAAAATTTTCACCAGCTGAGTTTATTAACTGAAAGGATTGCACTTGTGGTCTTAGCTTTAAAATCACTGAATGAACAAGGTTTTCATACATGTGTAACCATTTGGAGATTACCTACAAAAAACCGAAAGAACAACAAGAAACTAGTGGAGGCAAGCCTGGCGACTGAGGTGGGTGGCCAAGCAAAGGCCTTCCTCTACCAATTCATTTAGAAACAGTCATAGACAAAAATTTTACATAAAAAATTCATTCTTTCTAAACTAAATATATGTAAAAGACATTAAGTTGTTAGCATTTATACATCTGAAATTATTAAAGCTTTAAACTGCACTAAGATTTTTGAGAAACCTTTTTTAAGAACTTGAAGCAAATAACAGAAAACCAAGGTACTCATGTCTTTTTACCTGGAAGTGATTCCGTATCACAGGGTTCTCCAAGTGCAGTTCACGGGCCCCAGAGGTTCATATTATTGGCTGTTACCCTGTTACTCTTTTGAGATTTAGCACCAAGACAATGGCAAAAATATATACACATAGCCATTATATTCTTCACCACCATACACTTGCAATTAAAAGCAAAAATCAGGTTTCATTTAAGACTGTTGTTAGTGAGATATTAAGCATAGTTTTAATAATCTATATCATGAAGTAGGAAAGTACTCTTATGGCGGTCCTGTTGCATACCGAAGCGGTGTGCCATCTCAGGAGAAAGCAGTTGTTTGACTGAATTGGAAACAAAACTGGCTACTTTTCTCATGGAATAAACTGTGGTTTCTCAAACTTGGACATGTGGCAGATATTTTCTTGAAAATGAGTGAAGTGAACCTATCACTTCAAAGATAATAACAGGTCATAGTTGCTGCCAAAGATGAAATTTGAGCTTTAAAGTTAAAATTTGAAGTTTGGGACATTTGTATTCACCATCTTGCGCTTGACAAGCTAGAAGATCAGTGGTAATGATGAACATGATGTTTTTGTTTGGAATAATGAAATATACCAATGTTTAGAAGACCTGCGTAAGTCATGAACCAATTATTTCCCAAAGGACAGTGCACAGTAGTACAAAATCATGTGTAAAAAATTATTTAAAATGTAAGCTAGACCAATCAATTTTAATGAGAGTACAAAAAAGTTTTGATGAAGTTTCAGATGCCACATTGCAAACAAGAAAGTAAGAAATTCAACTACTGTCTTTCTTTTTAAGGCTGAACAATATTTCATTGTATGTGCATACAGCCTTTCTTTTTCCATTCACATGTTTAAGGACATTTAAAAAGTTTCCAAACCTTGGCTATTGTGACTAGTGCTGCAGTGAACACGGGGGTGCTAATATCTCTCTGAGATCCTGATTTCACTCCTTTTGGATAAAGACCCAGACTTGCTGGATCACATGGTGGGTTTATTTTTTACTTTTTGAGGAATCCCCATATTAGTTTCCATAGGAAACTAACAGTTTCCAGCAGCAGTTAGCATTCCCACTACCAAGTTTCAGTTATGTAAGATAAATAAGTTGTGAGGATGTGCTGTACAATATTGTGCCTCTAGTTAACAATATTGTATTGTAAATTTAAAAGTGTGTTGAGAGTAGATTGCGTGCTTAAGTGTATTTACCGCAGTAAAATAAAAATGAAATGTTACTGTAAATATCACAGCTCTCAAGTTCAGTCTATAAAAGCTGACAGTCCTAATCAGGAGGGCAAGTATTTAATGAGCCCAAGTGGCTGAGAGTCTAGTTTTTGTTTTATTCTAAGTGTTTTCAAGATTCTGTAAACGTTCAGTCTTTACCATTAGAATTCTTATTTCTTGTCATTCAGAAAATATGCATTGGCCTAGGATAAAAATAAGGCTGCTAATGTTATTATAATTATCTGAAAATTCTAACACATCTCTAATGTTAGGTTTTGAGGCTGTATTTTAAAATAGCAGCCCCAAGTTCTGTCGTTCACATAACCAGCACGGTTTGTTGTAAAAGCAAGGGATTTGAGGAGTCATACAAGATTGGCTTCAAATACCGAATCTATCATTTATTGTCTTTAAAGCTTAAGTCTATAAATATCAGCACATATGCAGTAAATGAGATTACTGCACCTACCTCGCTAGGTTGTTATATAGAGAAAATGAAATTTCGACAGAGCCCAGAGTACAGTCAATACACAGGGATTGAGTGCCCACTAGAGGCCAAGCTCTGTGCCAGGTTCCAGGGAAATGCGGGTAAATAGAACAGATAAACAGAACACTGCCTCTGTGCTAAACACACTTCGAGGTCAGCCCCAGGGAAGACCAAATAGGTCTCAATTGCAACAGAGAGTAATAATGCTATAATAAAGTAAGGGAGGAGAAATAAATTGGTTGCCCTCCAATACTTTTTCTTTATTAATAGAAACTCTCACATTCTAGCTAGGCACCTGGCCGTCCAGCTAGAAAAACCACATATTCCCTTCTTCCTCGATTGCAGTAAGGTGTGGCCATATAGTGGCCTTGAGAAGTAATATGTGCAATTTACTGGTTCTGTACTTAAAAGGAAACTTTACTTAATCTATTTTCCTCTTCCTTCAGGCTGGCACTTGGCCATGGCAGTGGTGAGTCACATTTAGGGGCATGAGGACAGCATGTCAGGGTATGACATTTCAGATAGAAGTATAACGCAGATCTTTGGGTGACTTTATGGATGTCAGTACCACCTACTCTCTCCCAACTTCCTTGTTAAAGCACCTGACCCAGGGTCCTAACTCACAGAGCAGGCTCCGGATGCTGTAACTGCCAAGCCTATACCCCCTGGAGGAGACGGGAGAGGGTGAGGATAACACAAGTCTTCCTAGAGGAGGGAATCCCTGACCTGGGTTTTGAAGGGTCATTTTGAGTTGGAAAAAAACTCCTCCTCATGTGATTCTGACACTTCCCTCTTATGAGCCTCTTCTCTATGAGAATCACCGATGTGATGTCTTATAATGAGATTTGATTTTTCCTTTGTTAGTAAGATTCCAGTGGAAGATTGAATTTAGTAGTTCTTTCACTCTTTAAAATAATTTATATGGAGCACTTATTATATACATATAAATCAAGGATATAAATATCCAAGATAGCTCCTTCTTATGGATTTTTTCCTTTTTCAAAAAATAAAAATCTTTTCTATAAACTGTCAATCTGCTGTGCTGAGGAAGGGGGAGGGGATAATGGTGGAAAGAAAGGAAGGGACTAGTCACAGAACATGTGTGAGTGACCCATGGACATGGACAACGGTGTGGGAATGACTGTGGGAGCCGGAGAGGTAGGATGGGCAGAGGAGGGCAAAAAGGGAAAAATTGGGACAACTGTAATGGAATAACAAAAAATATTCATCATTATTTTTTAATTTTTTTTACTTTATTTTGTTTTATTATTGTTCAGTTACAGTTGTCCTCATTCTTCCCATCCCCTGCCATTGTTCTCCCCTGCCCTGCCCAACCCCCACTCCCAAAGACAATCCCCACCCCATTGACCTTGTCCATGGGCCCTTTGAACCTGTTCCCCTTCTTTCTCCCATTACCCCCTTCCCCCCTCCCCTCTGGTCACTGTCAGTTTGTTCTTTATTTCCTTGTTTCTGGTTCTTTTTTGCTCATTTGTTTGTTTTGCTGATTATCTTTAAAAAATGATATGGCCATTGTCTGCTTTTGTATGGTGTCACTAATTCTCAGCTTAGTGCAGCTGGTCACATAGTAGCATTCAGTAAATTCTTTTTTGAAAGAATCGTTGAATACAGGGAAACATATGCTCCGACATTCAGCCTACAACCGTGAAAAGGACAGTTTTGCTCTGGAACTCACAGCTAAGTAAGCTGGTGATTCAAAGGTGGTGTAAAAAGCAGCTATGATAGGGTTAATGAACATATTCTGCAAGTTAAGTTTTGGCAGTCATTACTGCATAAAAATAATTGAATTTTATTTCTGTAATAACGTATTATGAAAAGAGTCCTCAGATATGTCCACAGGTGGGTTTTGAATAGGAGTTCAGTTTTAACTACATCACTAAAATAATGACATCACTTCTTTTTATTTTTCACGAGAGAACAAATCCATTCTACTTATTTACTTTTCAATAAGTTTAAACCCTTGAGAGGTACAGCATTACATGGATTCTGTGTCCAATGGCCTTAGCAGGGAGGTTGCTCTGGAACTGAGCACGGACCATGCCACTGTTTCCATGAGCACACGTCACCTCTCCCCAGATGACTCTGGTTTTGTTTGGTTTGCCACCAGGAGTCACTGTGTTGTTCTCTGTTTTGTACACATAAGCGCATCTCTTGCCCAGATACAGTTCAGTTTTATCTTGATCATAAACACCTTCAATTTTAAGAAGAGCCATGTGTTCCCTCTGGTTCGGAGATCCCGCTTACAGCCAGCAAAAGTGGCCTTGGACCACCGCCTTCCAGACATATTCATTGTTTCAGAAGTCTTGTTCACAGCCTCCACAGGCTCCCAGACGGCGGAGGGAATGACATCACTTTTTGAGAGTTTGAAGTCGGTAGGGTATAGCTTATGGAAGGAAACTTACTCAATGATGCCCCAATGATATAACAGAAAAAGTCAACATGGACACATAACTGACTTGCATTGCCCTCCAGCAGTAGAAGCAAATCATGACTAAAATTCACATCTTGGGTTCTGTACGATTAAACTTCCCTATTGGTCAGTAGTGTGTCTGGCAACTTAAAGACATGTCTTTAGTTCCTGTCAATTTTAATGTTTGATTAGTCAAAAAATTTCCCTGATATAAAATTGGCATCAATAATTTGTCTTTTTAATCATTTGTATTTGAAAGTTGATGCCATGTAACAGTTTTTAAACTGAGTAATAAAAGTTGAACAGAAGGCTCTCACATGCTAAGTGGGATTTTAGCATCAAGAATATAAAGTATGCTATGAGTTTTTTTCCTGTGTATTTTAAGATTGTATCTTCATTACATTTACTAAGTAGCTGATGCATGCAGAACAACATAATGAATTGGCAGTATTACAAAACCAAACATGTTTAAGTAAAGAAAGCTGCGTCTTTACATATTAACACAGGCAGGTAGATCCTGATAAATCCAGTGGTTACCTGGCACTCTGCTGCACTGAATCCTCATGTAGTTTCATGAAGCCCTGTATAATCCGATGATCTCTTCAATGAAAGGGTTTTCCTGCTTTCACTGAGATTGATGCAAACTGTTTAAAGAAATTTGCCATTAAGAAATGCAAGTGGAAGCACGTTTCTAAAGAAATTTGAATGCAGAAAGAAATACTCATTACTCTTAGAAGAATTTTCCCCTGAACAATTCCTAATTGGGTCTCTAATTTGCTTCTGTCTAATCACTAATTATTTGTGTTGTTTATTAAATAAAGCATAAAGCCACCTGCTCTATGTAGTACATACAGCCTAAGTTTGCTAATCTGCGAAATAATGAATAAACTAAGCCAATTCATCCATCTGTGAAATATTTCAAGGTCGACCATCCATTGGTTACAAGATTTTGAGTTAGAAAGACAGTGGAGGACAGTGCTTATAGTTTGATAATGTTTGCTTACTAAGCGTGAAATGAAATTTAACTATGGCATGTCTGCATTTGTAAATTTATTGTGGTTGTTTAGACTTCTTGCAAAATGAAATGTCAGGCAGTCATTCTGAGATTCCAAATGTATTAGACTTCAAAGGGCTTGAATAACTGAGATTATGCTTTCAGTCTTTGAAGATTTTCTTTGATTTTTTCCACTATATACAATTAATCAAGATAGTCAACCAATAACAAAGTGTGGAATGAGCATAGGAAAATTGATAATTAAAACTTAAAAATAATCCCCAAATTTGAAATGCTAAGTGTGCCATCTGAATACTATAGGGATTTGAAAATGTACAAAGTACTGAATTGACATTTTTTCTGAATATGGAATATAGCATACATAGAAAGATTTAGTCTAAAAAGCCTCTGATAGCTGCAAGATGTCATTATTTTTAGGCAGCTAGATGCTTTCAAGTGATGGGAAAAAATAGTGCTGATTATGAAGTTCTTTTAGGTAATTGTGAGGATTCACAGGATCTATTTAAGCTTCACATTGATGGTTCTGAACAATATATTACCTAATGGTTTCTATTGCCTGAGAATTCATTCACACTTCCTTCCTCCCTCTATCTTTATTACTCTCTCTCTCCCTCACTTGTCCTTCTAGGCTACTAGAGAACAAGAAAGATCTATTTTTAAATGGCACACATTTATTTGTTTATTTATGTTTCCTTGGTTGGTGAATTTACTTTACCAAAGCATTGCATTTCCAACAGCTTAGATTTTTTTTAATTGATTCATTTGGCTACAGGAACATTTTCTTGGTATTTAAAATAGTTTCCTACAGACTCACTTTCGAGTTGTGATGACTAATCTAATTTAAATTTCTCTCCTTTTTCTTTCTCTAAGTGCTTTGCCATATGAATCATCTTCCCTCCTTGACCCTTTTCACTTGGAGCTTTTTCTTAGATCCCAGTTGTAGCTGTCGTGCACAGGCACACTTGCCTGGTCTGCTGTTGATTTTTTTGAAGCTGTTTATCCAGTTTGGATTAACTTGTGTTCATGCCTCTCTTTTTAACTTTTATTATTGAACCTTTGGCTGGTTCATTTGTTTGTGCATTTATTCACTCATGTAGACCCTACCTACATACATACTGCACAATCCATATTTAATATGCGGTGAGTGTGTAACAGGAAAGAGGGGAGAATTCTCAGCCATCTTTCTACTTGGCATTATATTAGTTACAAGTTTAGAGTATATTAGTTATGTATGAGTTTGAGCTCAAAAGGCCTTTTAGAATGTCTGCAGTTTTCAAGATTCATTTTTTAAAACATTTGATTTATTTTATTTTTTAAAGAGGGGAAGGAGAGAAAAAGAGAGAGAGAGAGAAACATCAGTGTGTGGTTGCCTCTCGTGCACCACCCACTGGGGACCTAGCCCGCAGCCCAGGCATGTGCCCTGACTGAGAATCGAACCGACGACCCTTTGCTTCTCAGGCCAGCACTCAGCCACCGAGCCACACCAGCCAGGGCTCAAGATTCATTTATTGACTATATCAAATGTGTTTACACCTGTGACATGCTAGGTACTTAATCCATGCCAGCTTTGAGCAACCTTTAGGGTTGGCTCTATTTCATATCCTTGCTGGGTGATTTTGGTGTTTAATACACTTTTCAGGAAGGAAACTTTAAAGGTCCTGGTATAATTTAAATAGCATGTTTCCATGAAGCATGAGCAGTATGGCCTTATCTCACATCAAATCTGATTCATTAACTTGTTCATTCATTCACTCATTCATTCAAAATGCTTATTGTTTGTCTGTATTGCCAGGCACTACAGGCAGTTCACAGCTTAAAGATATGGCAGTGCCCATGAGGGTGAATGTTCCTCCTCTCTCATGGAGTTCATGTCTTAGAAGAGAAGAAACACATAACATACAAGAAAGCACATACTCAACATAATTGCTGACAGTGGGAAGTGACAGGATGATATGATGGAAAGTGTGGGGGCTATTTTATAATGGGGGAATCGGGGGCGGCCTCACCCTGTCTTCTCCATGGCCTGCCAGCCCAGCGTGACAGGGCACAGTGACCTTCCACTGTATAAAAGCTCCCCCACTCTCAGGGAGCAATCTTAGGCAAGTC
The DNA here is from genome assembly GCF_004126475.2 of Phyllostomus discolor. Classification (NCBI taxonomy): domain Eukaryota; kingdom Metazoa; phylum Chordata; class Mammalia; order Chiroptera; family Phyllostomidae; genus Phyllostomus; species Phyllostomus discolor. Next base: position 152,854,645 of record NC_040904.2, read on the forward strand.
TCGTCTCTTCAGTCATCGCTCTATCAATTATTTATTCATCCATTATTCACTCTTCATTCCATCTTTCCGCTCATCGGACATTGTGCTTATAGTAACGTGCTCTCCCAGCTAAGGATACAAAGGTGAAAAGGAACCACCACTATACTTAGGCAGTGATCTCAAACTTCTTTGCACTAAGGGAATTTGAAAAACAAATACGTTCTCTTCATAGATTTTTAACTTCACATCTAAAATTTTTCATCATAAAAGGGGACGTTGAACTGCCTTATGACCCAGCAATTCCACTTCTGTGTAATATGTCTGAAGAAACCCAAAATACTAATTGGAAAGAATATATGCATCCCTATGATCATTGCAGTATTATTTACAATAGCCAAGCTATGGAAACAGCCCCAGTGCCCACCAATAAGATGAGTGGACTAAACTGTGTGGTCGTGTATACAGTGGAATATTGCTTGGCCATAAAAAGAATGAAGTTTTAATCATTGCAATGACATGGGTGGACCTAGAAGGTATTATGCTAAATGAAATAAGTCAGACAGATAAGGACAAATACTACATGATTTCACTTAAATATGGAATCTAAAGAACAAAATAAGTGAACAAACAAAATAGAAATAGACTCATAGATGCAGGGGAGGAGGGTTGGGGGACTGGGTTAAAAAGGTGAAGGGATTAAAAGGTACAAATTGGCAGTTACAAAATAGTCCTGATAATATAATGTGCAGTGTAGGAAATATACTCAATGATATTTTAATAGATATGTTTGGTGTCAGGTGGGCACTTGAAATATAGGGGACCACTTTGTAAAGTACATGATTATCTAACCACTATGCTGTACGCCTGAAACTAATTAAAATAATATTGAATATAAATTGTAATCGGAAAATAAAAACTAAAGTTTTTCATCCTATCTTTTTTAAAATCATTTTTATTGTTATCTATTATAGTTGTCCCAGATGCCACCCCCCATGCCCTCCTCTGCCCATCCCATCCCCACTCCCACAGTCAATCCTCACCTTGTTGTCCATGACCATGGGTCATTCACACATGTTCTTTGACTAGTCCTTTCCCCTATTTCTACCATTACACCCCTTCCACCTCCCCTCTGGTCGCTGTCAGTCTATTCCATGTTTCCCTGCCCATGGTTCTATTTTGTTCATTATTTTATAGATTAGATCCCTCTTATAGGTAAGATCATCTGGTATTTATCTTTTGCCAACTGGCTTATTTCATCACTTACATATTTGCAGAAGAAATCATTTCTATCACATTGTCAACTTTAAATAAAACCATTAGATCACTCATTTGAGTATTCAGTGACATCTAAATACCACAGCAATTTGTTTTAATCATTTAAAAATTCTGTCAAAGTAGAATAACTCTTGAAAGGTAACATATGATATTTAAGGGCATAAATGCTAAACTTCCTGATTTATTATTATAGGGTATATTTTAAATAATAGATGTGAATATATTGTCATAACTATGTATGGTATCAAATGGGCCCTAGACTTAGTGGGGTGAGCACCTCGTAAGTTATGTAGATGTCTAATCACTGAGTTGTACACCTGAAACTAATATAATTATTGTGTGTCAACTATGATTGAAACATTTTTTAAATTAAAAATTATGTATGTGAGGGTTACATAATCTGTGAATTTTATTTAAGACTAGTAAATGTGCTACCTTAGTGGTGTGGCTACAAGCAAGTTGTTTAACTTTCCTGTATCTCTTTTCTTTGTCTACAAGTGAGGATAAATTATTATAGCAACATTATAAGATTGTTGGGAGGATTAAATAACTACATGAAACTCTTAGATACTGGCTCAGATACTTGCTTAGATAGCAAGAAATATTTAAATTTGATATTGTTGTTGTCATTATATTATTGTTGGTTAATTTATTGAAAATAGCCTTATAAGAAAAAATAGCAGAGTTAAAGTCTTAAATAAATTAAATGCATACTTGTAATTTTCCCTGAAATAAAAGAAAGATAGCATATTAAATGAAAATGTGCATACCAATGTCCATATCTCAAATTAGTACTAACTGCTGCTATACACTAACTAACTAGATTTTTGAGTCAAGGAGCACTGGGAGGGTGGCGGGGGGAGGAGTTATTACTTTAAAAGAGGCAGAAGCCAGGTACTATTGGAGTGCAAAGGAAAAGCCCACTCTGCCGCCCCAGAGTAGAGTCGGGGGTGCCTCAAAAGGAGACAGACAGCTCTAGGACTGGGCCTTGAACAATTTCTAGTGTGGGTCTGGTGAGAATCCAGGGCTTGAATATTGGTGGGAAGAGGGGACTAGAGAGGCTGAGAAGGATCTCTGAAATCTTTCCTGACTCAGTATTTTGTGAATCCAAAATTCTTAAAATATCTTTATGTCGTTATACTTTTTTCTCTTTTGTTAACTAAGGTACATTGACATTGTTCTCATGTGAATGCAACAAAAAGATTTATTGAGCATCTACTATCTGCCAGGAACAGTGACTACCTATCTTTTTGTAGATGTGTTTACTTACCCACAGATATGTGTGCCTTATTAAATTACTTTTTTACATTGAAAGCATTCTTATAATAGAGAACAGGCTGACAGTGACCAGAGGAGAGAGGGGAGAGAATCTCAGGAGAAAACGAGAAAGGTTTATAGGAACAAGCATAAAGGACACATGGACAAAAACTAGGGGTGGGATGGAAATGGGAGGAAGGTGGGGAGGGCTGGGGGGATGGGCTGGGAGGATGGGCTGGGCTGGGAGTAAAAGACAGAAAACTGTACTTGAACAACAAAAATAAAAATAAAAAATACATAAATAAAATCTTTTTTAAAAAGTTTTATTTCAGGCTGTGATGAGCCCTGTTTGGATTATTACCATGAGTAAAATTATTTTACTGTATTTTTTACAGTAGTGCTTCTACTACTTAAATAAATGTAAGAATTGGACTGTTTGTTGATTACAGGGCTCTGGTGACTACTTTTTGAGAATGACCTCATTTTAGTATACCAACAGTGTTTTCTGTCCAGTAATCTAAGTGTAGTTACTGGAAGAATAATCATTTGAATGTCTTGGTCTTGGTGTGAAACACTTTTAAAAAAAGATTTTATTTATTTATTTTTAGAGAGGGGAAAGGAGGGAGAAAGAGGAGAGAAATATCAACATGTGGTTGCCTCACACATGCCCCCTACTGGAAAATCAGGCCCCCAACCCAGGCATGTGCCCTGGACTGGGAATTGAACTGACGACTTTTTGGTTCGAAGGCCAGCACTCAACCCTCTGAACCACACCATCCAGGGCTTATTTTTAATTTGAAGCAATTGTTTTGAAACTTAATTTCTCTTAAATTTTGTACAAATTCATGAAGAGCAACAACATAAAATATTAGAATTACACTATTTAGATTTCTTAGACCATTACCTGTCTTTCTATAGCAACTGTTGAAATAGCTGAATAATAAAATTAGTCTTCACAATTCAAAGTATCTTAAGCAGGAACAGCACAAAGGGGTGGGGAATTATTACAACGTATAGGAAGAATCCCAGGGGTAAGACAGCATTTGATTGGTTAAATTAGTTTTGTGATTGTCAGCCAGAGCAACCCAATATCCTCCCTGTTGCAAATTTGTGTGAGCATTTTGGTTGTCCCAATGCTGGGCAAGGTGGGAGTGAAAGGGAGGAGGGACATCAGCATTCTGCTGATGGGTGTCTGGGGTGCTAGAAGTACTGAAATGAGGAAGTAAGTGAAAACTTACCTATAATTATTTGAGCCTAGAAGCTAATACTGTTAAGTACAGAGGTGTAAGGTATTTTTTTCTTAAATGGATTTTATTTTTTAGAGCATTATGTTCATAGCAAAATGGAAAGTGGCAGAAGTGTCTCATGTAGTCCCTCCTCACAGATGCATGGGCTCCCTCATTACCCACATCTCCATGAGAGTGGTACATTTGCTACAAACCACGAGCCCACATGGACACGTCATTTCAACCCTGAGTCTGTAGTTTAGAGTTCATTCTTGCTGTTGTGCATCACATGAGTTTGGACAAGTGCATCATGACATGTGTCCACTATTAAAGTATTGTGAAGAGTGTTTTCACTGCATTAAAAACCGTATGTGCTCTGCCTAATCATGCTTCCCTCTCCCCAACTCCTGGCAACCACTCGTCTGTTTACTGCTTCCGTAGTTTTGCCTTTTCCAGAATGTCACATAGTTGGAATCATATTGTATGTGACCTTTTCATTTTACCTTCTTTCACTCAGTAATATGCATTTAAGTTTACTCCATGTCTTTTCAGGGCTGGATAGCTCATTGCCCTTTAGCATTGAATAATATCTCATTATCTAAAACATCACAGTTTATCCAGTCACCTACTGCAGGGTATCTTGGTTGCTCCCAAGTTTTGGCAGTTAGGAGTAAAGATGCCATAAACATCCAAATGCAGATTTTTGTGAGGACATAAGTTCTCAGATCCTTTGGATAAATACCAAGGAGTGTAATTGATGAATTGTATGGTAATAATATGTTTAGTTTTGTAAGAAACCAACTATCACCCAAAGTTACAGTACCATTTTGCGTTCTCACTAGCAGTGAAGGAGAGTCCCTGTTTGTCCGCACCTTCATCAGCACTTGGTGTTGTCAGCATTGTGGACTTGGCAATTCTAGGAGGTGTGTGCTGGTATCGCATTATTGCTTTAATTTGCATTTCCCTAATGACATGTGATGTGGAGTATCTTTTATTTGCCATCTGTCTATTTTCTTTGGTGAGGTGTCTATTAAAGCCTTTGATCCATTTTTAATCAGGTAGTTTTACCTATTAGTAAGTTTTAAGAGTTTCTTTTGAGTTTCTATATTTTGTTCTTTGTATATTTTATACAACAGTCATTTATCAGATGTTTCTCTTGAAAACATTTTCTCCTAGTTAGTGACTTCTCTTTTCATTCTTTTGACATGAGATATTCTTCACAGTTTTAATACAAGTAATTACACTAATTTTTATTGTGTTGTCTACCTATAACAATACCATTTTATTTTCTCTATGTTGTACAGAATGACTTCTGGTTATGTCTTAAAGTTGAAATTACTTCTCAGAAGTAGGTGCAGGGATCCAACTACATCTACTAGCGTGGTAGTGTCCTAAGATTTACTAACTTAAATATATATTATTAAACATATACTTAAATATATTATTTATAAGGTATTTTATATTTAAATTATGTATGCATGGTCACATGATGTACGGATTTTATGTAGTCTGGTAAAGTGGGGTAGCACAAATCACTCGCTGCAGTGAAGTGGTGTTGGGTCTAATGGGGGACGAACACCGTCGTTGCCGGGGACCAGAGTGTTTTCCCTTCTGCTCTGCCATCCTCAGTGTGTCAGACTGTGTCCCCTGAGGTCACGGGGAGTCTGCCACTGTTCCTGGCATCACGTGCAAACACAATGGTATCTAAAAAGGGTCTAATTGTATTAATGTCTCAGGATTCTTTTGTAATAAACTGTATGTTTCATACTGCTATTCAAAAAATACCATAATTGTTACTCGATCTAAATATACATAAAAGAGTGCAATTTCCTGAGTGATCTAGGGAAGGTTGGCAGTTGAAGATTTAATCTCAATAGCTGGTCTACTCCTCTTTCCCTCCAAGGGGGGTGGAGAATTTAATTCAGAAGAGTACAGAAATCATGTAAATGCTGTTGAGGTAATTGCCTACTTCCCAGAAAGAAAAGAATTAGCTTTCTAAAAAATGTATTTGCTAATATATATTTGCTAGTTTTATTGAAGCACATTTTTTAATTTTTTCATGTGAACAATTTTTTTTCTAAGAAATTTAATTTTATAGTTTGGTGAACATTTAGCTCAACTAAAACCATTTTGTCATAATAATCTCCTTTCTTTACATGAAAACATAGGGGAGCTGAGATTTCTCTTGAAGAAATTAGTGTTTTGGAACTGGCTGGTCAGGACAGTACCCGGGCCCAGGATGCAGAGGCAGAAATGCCTGCAGGGGCCACGTGGTAGCTGAATGATAGAATCAGGCCCAGTGGAAGGGGCTGTGGCCCAGTGGAAAGCACATGTTTATTCATGGGTGGCAGCCAGCACCCAGCTTTAATTAATAGTTGCCACATTGGAATTAGGCCCAGAGTTGCCAGATCTTTTGATTTTTCAAGGAAAAAATCAAATATCTGATTTATTTGTGAAATTCCTGACTGTTAGATGTTGGCCCAGTTTAAAACAAACAAACAAAGCAACACTTAAGTGAGCCTAACAAAGCACATTTATGGGAGATACTTGTTCTGTGAACTGCCATTTGCAGCTTTTAAACTACCCCATTTGTTTAGACTGTAGAGTGCAATAACTGATGAATAACACCACTTACCAGTGTTTGTGCTACGGAAAGAAAGGGTGATTCTCTCAGAAATTGTAGTAGACCTACTGAATGGGACCTGCACTTCATTCTACTCATTTGCCAGTTATCGTGGGGGTGTTAGCTAACTGTTGCATAACCTCAAGTTGTTTTAGATTTTAGTGTAGATTGGTCCTCCACCGTTGATCATGGAGGATTTAAGATAGAAGATGGGGAAAAGGTGCAGAGGTGCAGATTCAGAGGTGCAGACCCAGGAAGTTGGATTAAAAGAGCCAGTCCACCCGCACCACCCTTTAGGCAGAGTGGCAAGTGTCTTGCCTCCTGTCTTTTGGATTGTGACACAGTAATGCATGCTCCCTCCCACCCCGCCCTCACATGGTACACCGACACATTCTTTTATCCTTTGTGACTCAGGTAAACCTCCTCTAGAGGGCAGATTCCCTATTCCTGCTTCCCCAGTATCTGCTGATTGTTTTAGGAGGGCTGTTACTTCCTCTACCCTCCAGGAACATGGCTGAACTCTAAACCCTTCCCTAACATCATCTAACTTCCTCTTGTATATTTTTTTCTCCTTGTAATCAGATATTAAAATTCTGACTTCCCAAATAAAAGTCTTCAAAACTAGGAAAATAATAGAAAGGTGCTTTAAAGCATGATTTCTGAAAACAATTTGGTATGTAGATGATTTTTATTTTGCATTTTTTAAAATATTTTTGAAAATGGTTGCTTAACTCTATTTGAGAAACTCTCAGGCTCTTGGAATACTGCAATTAAAAGTCAGCAAACTGAGGTGGAATGTTTTAAGTTGGTCCATACAAAAAAGGATCTTCTCTCTTGTGAAGCGTCATCTTCCACAATGTCAGTCCTTTTAGATTAAACTGAGAGCTTAAAACTACAAAATGGGTTACATGGACTCCACCAATTTAGGAGTTATAATAATTTAGAGGTAGTTGGGTAAATTTTGTTGCTTGCGTAATCTCTGGGAGTATGTGTACTTGACACATTAATTACTTAAATCAGGACATGTGTTTAGTTAGCCCAATTAAAAATGAAAGCCAGCAATTATCTGCAAACTCCATTTCCATAACAAACTCATGGAAAACAATGAATCACCAAATGCAAATAATTCTTAGACAAGACAATCTGTAATTTGTATGGAAAAATACCGGTAGTAGGTAGTTTTCGGCAATGTTAGTTTTGTGATCTTGGACAAACCACTAAAACTTCATTGAACCTTTTTTCCTCATCTGTAGAGGCATCATCTCATTATAAAGGTTGTTAAGAGAATTAGATTTAAAGGTTATGTATTATTATCATTCATTTATTGATCTATTCAAGGTCTAGATTCAGATCTTCAAATTTCACTGTTTTTAACTGTTCTGATTTATTCAGTTGAAGGATTCAGAATAATAAAGAAAAGATTTGGTACCTAAGGACAAGTGAATTTTTGTTTAAAGATGTTTGTAAAACATTTTATAGTATCCATTTGTCCCCATAATTAAGTTTGTGTTTCTCTCCACAACCTTCCTTGTAGGCATAAAAAGAAGAGGGTGGGGGGCTTCGTGAGGATAGTGGGAATACATTGAATCTAACTTGACACATCTCAGCTGTTTACATCTTGAAGCGAGGCAAATTGCCTGTGCATCCAACAACAGATAGTGCTGAGTGCACTCACTCCCTTGTGGAACGGTCCTACCAACTTGATATTACATAGACATTGAACAACTCTGACACAGTAAGAAACTTTTTTAAAAATTACATTTCTGGGAACATGAAGTTGCAGTATATTATTTGTTTAGTAGGTAATATGTTTAATTAATTGTGTTGTAAACAAACTGAATTTTTCCTGATTTTAAAGTTTTCCATTCATTTAAAGACCTGAAGAAAGAAGCTAGAGAGAAAAATATTATCCATGATGAACACTGACCTGTCTCGACTTCTGAGTACCGCATCAGGTCTGAAGTGTTCCTGATTGCAGTGCTTAAAAAATAAGTGATTTTGGAGACAAAGGCTGAACAGGGTGTGAGCATTTTTCGAAAATCTCTCTCCATCTTCAGCAAATACTAAGTTTTATTTGCTCCTTAGCCTATTTGTTTTCATATTTTAAAAAAATGTAACAACTCATTTAAATTTGCAAGCAGAGTTGGATTATTTGTATTTTCCTCCCAAACCATGCAGTTTTTTAAAAAAAATTGCTGATTGTGGTATGCTGTTACAGTGCTTATGAGAAGCCTCTCTGTGAAGTGCATTTTAATATTTAGATCAAATAGCAACTGGACTACGTTAATGCCCAGTGGGTACATGTGTCATTTGAAAGCAGCTGCTGAGCCTTCTCCCTGCTGCTCCAATTAACACATACCGCACACTTTTGTCAGCAAGAGGCAGTGCACATGGATGAAACCACTTTACTGCTCATTAGGAGGATATGCAAGAGTGCACAAAGGGTTAAGCAATCTGCGCATCGCAAAAGGGAGCTTTCCAAGAAGTTTCCCAAGTCCTGAGCTTTGCTAGAAAGGGTGTTAGATTAGGGGGTGGGATTAGCAGGTGAGAGAAAGTTGGTTTGTGTCTAGCTTTGGTTCGGTCCATTGACTGGCCTGTTTCCCCGCCCCTCTCTTCTCCTCCACCCCCGCCCCTGATGATGGAGATACCGGATAGTGAAATTCTAGTGCGGGGACTCCCCTCAGCTGAATCTCGTGTTGAACTTTGTTCTCTTTTGTTTTAAAGCTCTTTGAAGGCAAAAGCTTCACTGTATTTTTTTCTCTTTCATCGTCTTTATCATTTTACTTTCTCCCTCTTTTCCTTTTTTTTTTTTTCTTTTTTAAATTGCACATCTGACAGTTGACCAGGCAAAGTAAGAAATCTTGTCAAGGCAAACCCCTATCGCTGTTATTTTTCCCTCCCGTGGCGAAAACCGTCAGGTTTTGTGCTACCGTGGATGGTAGCACAGAGGCAGATGGAAGGGTAGCGCGGCAGGGTCGGTGCGAGGCATTCATGCTCCACCAGCTCCCGGAGCAGCTGGGCTGTCTCCACTCCACCGCTGGCTGAGTCGGCTGCGCGGTGAGGGAGAGATGGACCGCTTCCTGGGTTTCGTCAAGCAAATAAGGAGATCTAGGAGAAGAAAGGGGAAAAAGTACCGTCCAGAAGAGGATTACCACGAGGGCTATGAGGATGTCTATTATTACGCTTCAGAGCATTTTCGAAGTAAGCACTTCCTTCCACCCGCCTGTTCCTTCTCGCATGCCCGGGGTAACAATACACCTTGTGTGGTGCTTTAATCTTCGGTGCAAAAGGTTTCCCAGATAGTATTCTAGGTGAACAGTCTGTAAGTACCAAAGTGCTACGTATTATTTGATTTGTTGCGAGAATAACCATCAGATAGCATCCAGACAATGTAACTAGCCCAGGTCTATACATGATTAATATTTTAGGTGCAGTGAATTGATTATGTTATCATTTTTAGTGAACCATTCAAAAATTATCTTTCAAGCCAATGTAGTAGATGGTTAAGTTACGTTCTGTTGGAGTTCTTTAAAAATAACTGTGTTTTCCTTAGAAAAGGGAAGGCTAGATCATTTGGAAGAAATAATTGTTCCTGTTCAAGTTGATAGTGATGATTAATGCCCTCCATACAGACTTCCTATCAGTTTTCTGTGATGGATCTGAGGTGTTTGTATAAGGAAATTCACATGCTTTTCTTTGATCCATGTTTATAATTTTGTTATTAAATTAAGGGAACTCTTATTTGTTGTCTACTAGAAGCAGTGGGACTTGAATAAATAATATATCTGTATTAAGACTTTTGTAAATTATCTTATAAATAGCAGAGAACTAGAGTTTTTCTTGTACTTAGCAGTCCTTTAAGTTCCTGGTGAGGTTTAGACTTATCCCAATAAATTTAAAATACCCAGAAATGCCCGAGGGTGCAGAGAAGAAGAAGCTGCATGCAGAGATCACTGAGTTTATGAGGTGCCCTAAGTGGATAAAGGTGATAGTTATATATGGCCTACACTTAGAAAATTAAGAATTATTTTTATCTTCTTGAAGAAGGATTCTTATAAACTTGTTTTTCAAGTCTAATTCTCCCTGGCCTTTTGATGTCTGTTGTAATATATCCCATCTACAACCTCTGAGTGTTGACTAATAAATAATTTAGAATCCATTTCTGTGGTATAAAAATCCATGAGAATCTGGTCTACTTGCCAGAAATTCTGTTGTGATTGATGACAGCTGAGAGTTGAGAATTCATGTGGTGGCAACAACACAATAATGCAAATTTATAATTCTTTGACATTTGTTTTGATAATATGGCTATGTGGCTTTTACAGAGTAATCTCTGAGTTTTGGAGATGTTTCTGTTCTATAATGCTTTTCCATGAATAATCTGTTCTAATGTAGTGACAGTCGATGTTTCCTAAATTTAGTTTCCATAATATGTTCAAGAATTTAAGATTTGTGTCACATCAAGAAATGCTTTCAGCTGGCATGCATAATTCTGAAAACTGGGAGATAAAAAAAGAAACAGGAACCTTTAATTACATTGTACGCATTGTACAAATTTCTTACAACCAATATACGCAGGGTCCGGCAGAAGTAAGGCTTGCTTGAGGGTGGTTGGTAGGGCACCTGAATGTCTGTCTCCCATGAGATGGGCAGCAATTTGAACATTTCACCTAAAATGTCAGATGGTGTGCTCGAGTATGATTGTGTTATATTACAGAATTACATGCTTATGATTTTGTAATAAAAGACTTTTATTACAAAAAAGAGGGCATTGGCATTATACAGCCGGATGCTGTATAATGAATCAAATGTATACCTTCTTGAGTTTGTATTGTGATGTATTTGTACACATAGAAAAAAAACCTCTTTCAAATGCCTGCATCCTACTAGTTTAGGTAAGAATTTACAAACAACAGAGATACTTTATAAGTTTGCCAAATGTGCCTCTTAGGAGAGAGAGATGTTTGTGGAGGTGGCTATAAAATACCCTCACACCAGAGTTGGGAGAAGGCCACAGCCTTCTCTTTACCACAGCAGTCTTTATCCATCGAAGGCAGTCACTCAAGGGGAATGGTGTCTTAACTTACCTGATCAGTCACAGCCATGCTAAGAATAAGATGCTAACCATCAAAGGTTATTTGCTTTAGATACAAAACTGACAGGCTGCCTTGTGATTTACTAGAAAGCACCCATTATGTAATATATAGCTTTGTGCAGTTAGATGCATGTTGAGTCACCAACTTCATACTGCTGTGTGGTAAACAGAATGTGTCACAGTGGATGCAGGCACTTGGGATTTGACATTTCATTAAAAGTTAAGTAGCCAGGGCTTCTGAAGACATGTCACATGACATAATGACCTCTCAGTGTATCTTTTGGTTTCAGTTTCTGGGCATCTCTGAACTGGGTAGGGAACATATCCACTTATATTTTACGGCTGTAGAAAAGTATTAACAGGTGAGACTGATCTGTAAAACCAGTCCTCTCAAATGAGTAATATGATTTAATTCAATTACATCTGCGGTGTATCTCTTTTAATTAGTCTTTGGCATAATTTGAAAGTGTATGTCCTGCATTTCTCTAGATGGCTTAGGAAAACTGTTTTACATTAAGGCTAAAACTTGGTGGAATTTACTGATAACATTCACATCTTAGTTAATGGTACCATTGATAAACCAGAAGAGTTGTTGCTCTTATTTCTCTTCCTATATTGTTTGTTGAGAGAAACTTACAGCTCGGTCTTGTCAGTTTATCTAGTGACTCAGCTTACCACAAGAACTTATGCATATAACAATGAAAGATCAAGCCAGAAAGACCCTCCCAGAAAATTTTCCAATAAGCATGCTCTTCCTTTACACATTCTCAAGTGCTCGCTGATATCTAACTTTATCCCTAACCAATGTCTCTTCTGTGGTGGGTTCTGATTTAGAATTTCACCATCCTTTTTTATCTTAAAGACAACGCAGTTTATGATCTCATGACCTGCAAAAGTCTGGTTAACATGTCAGGAGAACCTGAGCCTTTGAAAGAGAGGTTAATTTGAAAATAGATAATTTTTCTGTAACTCCATCAAATTGAGTTCGAGTGATGATGATGGTGATGATGAGGAGGGCAGACTGATTTTTAAATCTTCCCTGTTTTTTTATAGTGACATGATATATATCATTGTTCAGGGGGTGGCTATGTTTGATTCTGAAAAAGCTGCTTTCATCACTTATCTATCCCTTCATAACTCCAGAATTAGAGCTTCTAGAAAAATGTTTTGGTCAAATCCCCAAACTTTTCTGTGTTTTTATTTACTAAAATCTGACAGGAGATGGAATTATTGCTTAAGATTTTTCAAGTTCTAGAACTACATAATCTTTATAGTTTTTGTTTTATTCTAAAACAGTTCAGATAAACATACTGGCTAAAGAATTTTTAACTGGTATTTCCACCAAAAAATTCACCTGGATGTCTGGAGGGAATTGTATTTCTGGCAGGAATTGTGGGTAGGAAGATTTCTGTTCCTTTGAGATAACAATCTATCATTGAATATTAAGGAGTTTCAGAGAATATTTGTAAGCCTACGAAATTCTGAACATGTTGGTAAATTCTAGACCTCATCTTTTATTTAATCTTATCTGTCAAGGAGCAGCATTTACTCTGAAATTCCCACATAGATGATTTGTTTGGTATTTTTGTTAAAAAAGAAACTGGTACTGATTACAAAACTGATTCATAAACTTGAATGTAATGAAGAGTGAGAAAAGGATCTCAGTATTTACTTTTATTATGTTTGGTGCTTTTATTTGTTTTTCAGTAAATGCTGTGTTAGAGCAATGGCTTTTTAATGGCTCCGGAAGATAACGTTTTGATTAATTTGTGATACAAAAAACAAACCCTCTCACCGGATGTATTTATTTAGCCACACTTGATAATATTTGAATTATAAAACAGGTAATATATATTTTATAAGCTCTCACTTAGCACTGTTCATATTCATATTGAATTCAGAACTGCTGGTCCATGCAGGTCAGGTTATGGAATTCCTTTAGAAGGAGGAATTTACCTCGAATGAATAGGAGTCTGTGAGCCACTTTGCTCATGGCCCTGGCACCTTGGGCACATGTGTGGTGGCATTGAATAAAGCATGGAGTTCCTCCATGGTAACCGCCCTTCTCAGTTTTCTTCAGGCCTCGCCCAGGTGAGAGAAAGCTGTGCAGGAGAGCTGCTGGGGACAGTCATTAGCGACCCACCCACCTTTTCTCCTGTCGTCCTTTCAGGGAATATGGTTTGGATCTTTGAATAAAGGTCATTTGTACTTACAAATTAATGTGTTGCTTTTCTTTGCTGTTTGCCTGTTCTAATAGGTAGGTGTTCAGCTGTATAAAAACATCATTGGCAGCCCTGGCTGGTGTAGCTCGGTGGATTGAGCTCGGGCTGCGAACCAAAGGGTTGCTGGTTCAATTCCCAGCCAGGATACATGCCTGGGTTGCAGGCTATAACCCCAGCAACCGCATATTGATGTTTCTCTCTCTCTCTCTATCTCCCTCCCTTCCCTCTCTAAAAATAAATAAATTTTAAAAAATCATTGGCTAAGTTACTTTGTTAAACAATACATGCACCTAAAGTGCCTGAGATGTTCAAACTGCATTTTAAGAGGGCTGCTTACTTTCTTTCACTTCATTGAAAAATGCCCTGCATTGTTCCTCTTGGACAAAACACATTTTTGGTAATAGGTATGTATAGTGGTGAGAATTTTTTGGAATTGGTGTGGGTAACTGGTTCAAGTAATTTCTTCTCACTAGTCCCTTTAACAGATTTTTTTTTCGCATTTCATATAATCACATCCCTTTTCCTTCCCGAATTGACACCTAATTAGGATCCTCTCTCTTGATAAGGATGCCAAAAGGATAGAGTGAGAACTTTTACATGGACTTTGGAAAGGTGGCTGATCCCTGCTCCCAGGTGTGCAAAAGCTGAACACACCCCGTAGAAGGGGATGTTGCCTTCCTCAGCCCATAGTTGCAGGAGTGGAGTGGTGATACGGGAAGAGGGGTGGGAGAGGAAAGCGAGAAATGGAGGAAGAGGGGGCAGTACATTTTATAGGTTATCCTCGCCCTCCAAGGCTTACAAGCATAAAAGCCATTTATTTCTATGTTAAAAACAGTGGTCATCGAACTGACAGGTCTTGAATGTGAGAGACATTGGATGGTTTATACCTTACCTGTACTTAGTTTGACTCAAGAAACCCCAAATGAATTAGAAGACATATCAATTATGTACAAGCAGAGAAAACTTGCTTGTTTTATGACTATACTGCTTATTTTTCTTTCCTAAGAATTGCTTTCCCCCTGTAGTATAGCTGTTTTGTTGAAAATTGATTGGCTAACATGTTCCATTTTTCTGGGGTATGTTGTGCCATCAGTGTTATTATCTCAAGCTGTATTTCTTCTGCTTGGAATAATTTAAAGAAACATTCAAGTTGAAAGTGACCTCGGAATCCAATCTAATATTTTTAGTGATTAAACTCGGATACAAGCACGTTTAGTGATTTAGGCAAGCCCCCACTGATCCTCACAGAAGGCAGACCTCCTCCTGCTGGAGCCTGGACCTCCATCCTTATTCCACGCTCACCTTTTAGTTGTAGTTGTCTAATTGCTCTTCTGATATTCAAGGGCTAGATCCACCTACGTATGAATATAACTGTTAATCTCTCTCCTAGGAGACTTTATTCTTTAGAGCAGCAGGTCATCTTATCTTAAACTAAACTCTTGAAGAAAAGCTAACTTCTAATATAATGTTCCAAGTCCAATGAATGTGATGTCTTATTTATCGATGATGGTAATGATGGTGCTTGCCAGTGACTCAAAACACCAGCTACCAGTCTTTTCTGGGTCACTTCCCATTTGCCCTGGGATTTGCGGATACAGCCACTCGGTCAATGCCTATCCCTTCAGGGGACTTGGGATGGCGTAGTTCTATCAGAGATTCCTAGAATTAAGAAGAGTCTTCCAGCTCAGTCAGGAAGGCCTGATGCTGAGTACAGGAAGTTCTTCTGCAGCGTCCCTGAGAAATGGGTATCCCGCTTGCGTTGAAGTCTCCCAGTATGAACAAATTCCCTTCCAGACAAGGCCAGCCACTGAACAAACCTACGTCTCTTTAAAAGTGTTTAAACTATATATTCATTTGTTTGCATATTTCAACAAATATAATATATTCTCAAAATTTTATCTAGACCCAAATAAATATAGACTCTATTAAATTTGGTGTGAAATAAGATGTCATGTTTCCACTCTATTCACATTATTTTTTTCACCAGTGTAACATATGGTATGTGGAGGTGAGTAATTCCTTCAAGCTATTTTTGTTTTAACTACACAAACCCAGAAGAGCTCTGTATTGGGCCCACATCCATGTGATAATTTTTCTTTTTTCCTTGAAAAATTTTTATTTCTAAGAAGTTACCAAACTCTCCATTTATTTAACGAAAAACACTTAGTGCTTTCTGTTTGCATGATGTGGTAAGCATCTATATGTCTGCCCCAAAACTCTAATTTTTTCCTTGGGAAGGGCAATCTCATATTTAAAATACCCCTGCGTCCACTCCACTTTGGTCATTACTGATTGATTGATCAAAACTTAACACAATTCTATTACACCATTTCCTTGCCTATGGTGGTTGATCTTGCAATGGACACATAAACCAAGATGGGTCAGTTGAGTGCTCCTCTGAGAATTTGCAAATTCAATTCAGTGCCCTCTACCGAATGGGAAAAAGAAAGTCTAGAATGGGAGAAAATCCAGTCAGCACAGGAGAGAGATGAAAGGGAAGATAGGAGACCACCCACAGTTTTGTAGTTACAGCCCCAATCCTTGAGGTCTCCAGGGCCACCCACACTGAAGTTCACTGAAGTTCACCTGGCTGGAAAGAACAGAACTGGGACTGAAACTCACGTGGGCTAGTTTCCAGTTTGATAGTATGGGTACTTGTTTTTTAATCTGGAAAATATGATTATTGGGTATTTTCATTTGATAGAAGAAATAAGTGCCAGACACGGAAACTAGATATTTTTCTACCCTCCAAAAATGTAATTTGCTTTTTTTTGGATAAAAAATATTTTATTGTTATTCTATTACAGTCATCCCATTTCCTCCCTCCTTTGCCCTCCCCCACTCAGCCTGCCCCCTGCCACTCTCAGTCAATCCCCACACTCTTGTCTGAGACTAAGGAACTATGTGACTTTAGATGTCTCACTTGGAACTCTATGCTTCTTCAGTTTCTTATTCATAAAATTAGGACCCTATATTCTAGTGCAGGATGATAAAGACCCTGAGAGAGGAATCGATAGTAGGTTGAGACAGAGAGCTCTGTCTCTCAGGACAGTGCACAGCCTGAAGCAGCAGGGGGAGGGAGATAGCCAGTGGGCAAATTTGAGCAGATTTCTCTTAGCATAACTGCTGTGTATTTAACGTTCTTGCCCTCCCTTTGCCTTCATAGTTGTATCTTGTTTTAGAGGGGGCCTCACAACTCCTCTCCCACATCTCCCCAGAGTTCTGCCACTAGTATCTACAGCTGCATGAAAGAGGATTTGGAGACATACAAGACAATTCTTTCCAATCAGCTTGTGCCCCAAAACTAGGTGCTTTGAAATACATGTACAGGACAGTGAGACCCCCAAAAGGATATGTGTGGCAAGCATGGGCACATGCACACACACGTGCATGCACACACACACACACACACACACACACACTGCATTTGTATAGATATTTATGAGATAAAAAACAGCACCCATTCTTTCTTGTAAGTTGGCATTAATTTCTCTCAGCGGCCACTGTGTTATTGCTGGTTATGGAAGTGGGGCCTGGATGAGGTTACCTGAGTTGGAATCCTGGCTCTCTCCTTTAATAGACATGTGACCTGGACATGTCTAGGACATGTGACCTGGGTTTGTCTGTGCCTCAGTTTCCTCATGTGTGAAACTGGGTCAGTAACTAAACACCTCACCAGGGTTTTGTGAACTAAATGTCATAATACAGCACTTAGTGCTTGACACACAGCGAGCCCTTAGCGAATGTTGATAGAAGAAAGCCTTATTCATAAAGGTATTGAGTAAGCATGTTGGCTAGTTATGAATGACAGGTAAGGGAGCTTAAATTCTTTGTTGAGGCACCAAAGCACTCTTGTAGTTTTTTTAGTAGGGGTATAACCAGAAAAAAAAAAGCTGTACTTTAGAAAGATTAGGGTGGGATTGGTGTATAAAAGGGATTAGAGGGGAAAACATAAATAATAAGGCAGATATGGCAGTTGTGGGGAAACACAGGTGTGAACAGAAGGAATATATTCAACATACTGAGTTTGAGTCTCCAAGAAGATGTCCAAGGAGAATTGTTAGGAGGCAGCTTTCAAGGTAGAAGCTGGAATTATGGTGAGGGTGTAGGACTCAGGAGACTTGCAAGACGTGTACAGATTTGAGGGATGAATCATGGGACTAGATGAACTTGGTGAGGGGCATTTCCTACTCAGTCCAGTGCTGGAGCCAAACCAGGAAAACGGACACAACATGCAATTCCCATGATGTAACAGAATTTCAACAGATAGAGGAATCAACTCTGGGAGTATCTTAATAAGGGAATCTGTAATGAGTACTGAATTGATTGTTCCTTTGATTAATTTCTTATAATGATGATACAGCAAGTTAAATGCAGGTTGATTATGCAGAGGGAAATGCAACTCAAATAGGTATTAGGATTTAAAAGTTGGGTTTTTATTCATGTTGTACATTCAGTTGTGGTGTCCTAGAGACAAAGCTACTTCTAAATGAGTTTAGAAAAATAGGTACTAGTGCATGCTACAACATGGAACAACCTCAAAAATATGCTAAGTGAAAAAAGCTAGACTCAAAGGCCGTCTATTGATGCAAGTAAGCACAAGGTTTCTTTATGGGATGGTGAAAAGGCTCTAAAAGTCTGACTGTGGTGATGGTTTTACCACAGCTCTGTAAACTGACCTTAAAAATCATTAAATTGTTTTTTTTTTTAAGGTGGAGGGATAGGCAGTCAAATGACTATGTGCAAAGTTTTGTTTGTTTTTTGTTGTATGTATGTATATATGTATGTATAGCAGCTCCCAAATGGGCACTCAGGTTTTTGTCTCCACTGTGGAATACCCTAAGCATTTGCTCAGTCAAGAAGTACTTATTAAGTACTAACTCAGAAAAAAAGAAGTCTTAATAAAGTGTGGAATACAGAATGATTCACCACAATGCCAGAGGGAAATACTCCCAGTGGTATTTTAGAATATATAGTAGAATTGATTTTATGCTTTTTTAAATTTGAAGGCTTAGTATTCTACCCCAATTTCTCCTTAACTGTATCATAAACTTA
Organism: Phyllostomus discolor; assembly: GCF_004126475.2. Taxonomy (NCBI): domain Eukaryota; kingdom Metazoa; phylum Chordata; class Mammalia; order Chiroptera; family Phyllostomidae; genus Phyllostomus; species Phyllostomus discolor. The sequence continues at coordinate 152,873,377 of NC_040904.2, forward strand.
GAGCCAAAGTGCTTTTCTGAAGCATTGAACCATATAGAACTGAGTTCTTTGCAACTAAATATCAACAGTTAGGTCTATGGATCTATGGATGTGTGGGAATTAAATTGAACTTCAGTTAATGTACTAAGATCTCTGTTCTAGAAATGGAACTGACTTCAAATATTATGAGTGTGTGGCTAAACCAATTCTTTATAATTAGTAATATTTAAAATATATGATAGAGTATAAAGCTCACATTTTCTTCTTTAATTCCCTACCCTGTGAAGAATAGGAAGACTCAATTTACGGTAAGCATCCCATCATTTTTATCCATTCAGCATGACACCCATCATGTGTCAGGCATCATTCTAGGTGTGGGAGATAGAGTGGTACACAAGATGGAGAAGCTTTTTGTCCCACTGCAACCAAGATCTATCAGGGAAACAAAATAAAAAAGTAGTGGTAAGTGCAATGGAGAAAATCAGATCGAAGTAATAGGACACAATGTCAGAGGTGGAGAAAGGGGTGTTTTGGCTAAGGTGATCCTTCTTCAAGAGATAGATGTTTGAGCTGACCCTGACTGAGGAGACAGGCACTGTGTGAAGATTTGCATAGGAGGCCAGGGCATTAAACCCTCAGGAGTTAGAAATGTAGTTATTCATTTTAATACAGTATTTGTGTTGACTTCTTCTGACTGGGCTGTTTCCTTAAAGTCCATTTGTAAAATCAGCTGTTTGGAATTCCAAATGCATTTCTCCTAGAAAATGTAGATTTCAAGCCTGGTCTGACCATAAATGCATTTGCAAAATTTCACTAATCGGTAAAGTGTGGCTGTGGCCAAGAAGAGGAATAGTTATTGCAGAAAACCTTTACTTTGCTGAAAAAGAGAGGGCTCTGGTTGCCCTTCATATATATAGTAGTCTTCATCTGCCAGGTTAAGTGTTGCTTAAAGTGGCAATGGTTTGGGGGGGAATGAAGTAGTAGTTCATTCTACGTTTAGATTAGTAGAAGTGTGTCATGATCTTTTTTATACTTGGATTCTGAAACTTCAATTGAGCACAGTTCTTAAATATGGCTAGTTAAAAGTGTGCTTGCCATGTAATCAGAGGATCTTAAAATGTATGATTGTTTTATAGTTTCTTGTTTGTTTGTTTTTTTGTAGGACACAAATATATTACACTTTTACTGTAATGTAGAGACTCTTAACGGCTAGTACATTGTATAAGAAAGATTGTATGTCAAAGAAATTTTTTCCAGAGAGTGATCAAATTTGTACAGGATCTCTTGGGTTACAACTGCTGCATTGCTGTGCTTTATGTAGAAATGCTTATTATTTTACTAGCAATAGATAACCAGGGAATTTTATATTGCTTGTTGGAATGTGAAGTTGTTTTCTAGATTAGTTACTGTTTGTTAGGTATGATTCTGAGGATTAATCTTTTATATTTATAAAAAATGTAGTGTAAGATTTAAAAAATATTTGTTTTTTGATAACTGTCCAAATTTCTTTTCAGGAGGTTTAGCTGCCTAAGTATTAGGCATATTTAAAAATTATGCCTAATTTTAGTACAGTGGACTGCATTTTGTGAAAACAGGGGCTTCTAATTACTACTGAGCTGGTCTTATGTTTTCATGTTGTTTTTCTGCTGCTGGTCATGTGTGATTCATGAATTTGCAGGTGCAGAAAATAACATTTGATTTGTGAAGCCCCAATTTTTAGATAAAACTAGGCACATGTCAAATGTAACCAGTAAAGAATGTGAAGCCAACAACAGCATCTTGCTGAGTCTAAAAATTAGATGTAGGTCAACAAATCACTACAGTGGAGAGTGTAGAAATGATTACAGTTGGGGTTAACACGTGTTTTTGTAAATTGTGATTGGCATGTGGCAAAACTAAATTCTGTAAGCATTTTGATGATATGAATGGGAACTTACATTTTGAAAATACTTTGCTCAGTACATTTCATCCTGACTAGAATCATGATTACTTTTAAGGGAGCAGCCATCAAAATTTAGGGTGAAAAATACAGGTGCTCAGCAGTCGGTTATAAATTTCTACCTTATGGATTTACAGTGGTCTTTCATTATGGAAGTAGAGTCGTGGAATTCCCAACACCAGAGAAATATTGTTTATGGCTGGTTTTATCTACCACTACCAAGTTCTCAAGATTTGTAGGGACAAGCATCAATTCCATTTTTAAAAATCCCAAAGCTTTTGTGTAATGGTGTTTTTAGGATCATTTGGAAGATGATCAGGCATGTAAGGGATCTTAAAGCTAAGAAAAACTATTGGAATCTTCCAGTCCAGCCCTCTGAGTTTATATATGATTTTATAACAACATAGTAATTTGCTCAGTAATTGTTTTTAAGGCTTGAGAGAGAGAATATCTAACTCAGGATTGCAGAGTCAGCTAAGAATGGAACTGACATAGTATTTAATTGCTGAACTTGATGTATTTTTTCATCTTGTTTCCCCTCCCCCCCCAAACCCTCCCCCTTGCTATAAAGACTGCTTCCCTGGGAAGCTCCCCTCTTACCTCAGCCCCAAACATCAGATCTGGGGCACCTCTGTGCAGGAATGCTGCCACCTCACTCACTCCATTGTTTTGTGATTATCTGTAGGAATGTCTTTCCTGTAAATGCCACTTCCTCAGCTTTATATTTCAGCACCCAGGACAGTGCCCCGACGGCCTTGCCAACTCTGGGTCATCCATAGATGTTTCTTTCTTGAAAATCTGTGGAGCCTGATTCCTGTCAAGAACCTGAAGAAACCTTTCTCATTACTTTATAATCCCACTCAAATATCTGAAATGTTTAGAAAACAATTTGAGTTTGCAATATCCATAATTCTGACCATGCTCCTTCCCTACAACTCCAGTAGCATAAAAAAACACAACCTTTCAACAGATTTTTACAGACTCTAGATGAAAAGAAAATGGAAGGAGAAAGGAAATGTTTATGTTTTATAATATTTTATAGACTTGCCTTCTCTTTTTCAACACATCCTTGGTACACAGTTCTTAATGCTTGGTCTTCTGAGATGAGTGCGTGCCGGCCCTGTGCTAAGCACTTTATGTGAATTATCTCATTTAGTTCTTGCAACTCCCTGAGACAGCTATTATCCTTATTGTCCATAAAACTGGGCTGAAAGAGCTTAATTAACTGTCCGAATGTCATACAATTATCTGAGCTGTTAAAACTTATTACTGAATATTTATTAAGCACTTACTCTGTTGCTGTGCCAGCTGGGCCAAGTGTGTCACATCTTGCAACTGCAGTACTGTGTGTCATCCTCCCCCATGTTGCTGTCCAAGGATACTGTCACGATGGGAACCTCAAGCTTCTTGACAGGTCGATAAACTCCTTAGTCATCTTGGTTATAATTCCATGCCTCTAACGGTAGAAGAGTTCCCAAAGGCAATTGCTGTTATGACTAACCATTTTTACAATGAGATAAGTTTTCTTCTCAGTCTTCTTTATGAAATTATTTTGAATGCAATTATGCCTTGACCATGACATTTGCCTCAGTTTCTGGTGTAACTTTGTGTGTGTGTTTTCCCACTGAATCTGAAATTCATAACTGATGTGTATAATTCACAGTGTATTTGGACTGGAGGAAAACTTACTGTCACCAAGGCAGCAAATGAATCTAGTCTAGACCAGGGACCTCGACTAAGCCTTGCTCATAACCCCTCAGCAGCATAGAAGGGAGAGCAGGAGGGCTGCAACACATCTGCCCATCTGCATCGCTGACTATGAATGCACGCTGTGTCTTTGATACCTAAAACACAAATTGTTAAAAGTTACACAGTACAAATGCATTTGTAGAAACAAAAATGTCAGTATGGGTATAAAGCTGTCATAAAAATAAAGAGTTCTCTTAAAGGCTCGCATAAATCCTGGAATTTATAAACATTGGAAAATGATAGCAGAACTAGTTTTCTTTATTTATATTCTCTATTTATAAATCACACATGAATCATACCCCCCAAAACTAAATGCTAACATATCAACTTTGGTTATGGGAATATTTCTCAAATAGAGTGAAATTGTTTGCTTTGAGATATAAAGTTAAAGAGTGACTATTACTCTTACTCTTGCCAACAGTGGTTAAGGCACTCTTACTGTCAGATTATGTCACACGTTGTCCAGCCTGAGTTTGGCTTTGTCAAAGTGTCTTCCTTGGGGTTTTGCAATTGTCTCAAGCAATTACCTATTTATTCTTTTCATTTGAAAGGCATGTTTTTTTTTTTTTTTTTACTTTTTAAAGTTTTTCCTTCTTAAATTTCAAAGTTTCCCAAATAATCAAAATTGCAATACTTTATTAACTTACAGGAATCTCTTAGTTTGAAATGTAATAGCAAGCCTCAGAAATTCCCTGGTATTACTTGGAATCATGTAATATTAAGAACAAAGTATAAATTTTAAGATATATAGAGAAGAGGTAGAGTAAAGTGCATCATTTTAAAAAATGTAGAATCACTTCTCTTGCTTTTGTTAAGACATTTGGTAACTTTCAATTTTAGCAGATTTTTCTCTCCCCATTTTTATATCCTTGTCACCTCAAAACTCTTATAAAATCATATTTTAAATCTCTCCCTCCTCCTCAAACCTGAATGTTAAACTCACCAGGCCCTTGAGTCCCTATCAGTACTTTCCACCTGTCAGAATGTTACTGGCTTCTCACTCTTTTATTTGGCACAAGTTCCCTGCTTGGTCACCAGGCCCTCAATGGTCTTCCCTGGACTCCAGCCTCACGAGCCTGCCAGTGCTTGGCCTTAGTGCCCCCAGACTCTCTGTGGCCTTTCCTCCTGCTCTCAGGCTGTGACAGGACTGGATGAAAGACTGTCCAACCATGGAGGTTGGCTGCCTTACAAATGTATGCGTCCCTGCCTCAGCTGGGCTTTCAATACTAGTCATTTGTCTTTGTCCTTATCTCCAGCTACTCTTTTCCCTTCCCTCAGCAATTATTCCCAAATTGAGCCTTCTTTGATATCCCAGCCTTCTCCTCCCACCTAAACTCACTCCCAGCTGAAGACATGGACAACTTCTAAGTTCTTCTGACTCTACTTCCCCACATCCCCTTCCCCAGTTATCTTTTATTTACCAAAATAAAAAAATCTATCTCCAAAGCACAAAGAAGTTGCCTAGTTAATGTTGGACCAGCTACTTTCAACCTTATTCAGCTTATGGCACACTCAAATTACTAAAATTCTATGGTACACACACACAGAAATATTTTTTGCAGATCTGACAAAAATAGGTATAATTTTGATTTATTCACACCAGATAGCTATTATGTTGGCTGTTGTCATTTTGTAATTTGACAATATAAGGGAAAAGAGGCCAGTGTCCCTGACTAAACAGTCAGGGATCACATGTTTTAAAAATTTGTGTGGCACACAGGTTGAAAATCGCTGTGGAAGACTGATGGAGTCATGCCTCACAGCCCTCTGGAGTGCTCACCTGTGACTCCCCTGGAAGTGATCCAGCAAAGGTCACAGGGGCATCCTGAATGTGGCTCCCTGCTTTTAAAACTTCCCTAACTTGGTTGGTTTTTCTGTAGCATTTGACAGTTGGTCCCATTTTGGTCTTTTGGGTTTTTCCTCTCTTGGTTTTGTGGCCCATATTCTGCCTGGTTCTTCTCCCCTTTTCTGATCCCCTCTTCCTTCTGCTCCCCTTTAACTTTGGAATTCCCCAGAGTTTAGTCCTTTTGCCTGCTCTGTCTGGAAACTCTTCCTGGGCAACCTCTCCTTCCTCTTTTGTAATTTGAATGTGATGAATGAGCTCCAGGTCTATGTTGCCCACTGTCGTCTGGGTGCCCAGTCACCTCAGATTCCAGCACTCCCCAGACTGAACCCAGTACCTGCCTCACTGTTCCAACATGCTCGCCCCACCTCCTTTCCTGCTCCTAAAGCCTTTGTCCTCCAACTCTTTGTCCAAACTGGGAACCTCAAATCACTTCTCACCACACTTTCTCAAAGGTTTTTCCGTTGTATTTTATCTACTTCATCCGCTGTTTACTTCTTCCGTATATTCCCTCTGCACTTAGGCTAGCCCATAGTTAGAGGTTAATAAAAGGTTATTTTAATTTTATTTCACATCAAACTGTGGACAACTAGAATAGTGGATTCTAAGGGACACATCTGTCTTCAACTTCAATGTGTATATTAACATTTAGGCCTACTGGAAAGATACTTGGTAGTTTATGATGCCTTCGGGATAAAATTTTTCTATGAGTGTCCTAGTATTTCAATTCATGATTTTGACCTTGTTTGTTAAAAGCAAAGTGGGCAACTTGAGTCTCAAAAACCTGTGTAGCTGGAAATATCAGCTTGGAGTCTAAAATTCAATAACCATTGATTGCTCAGTCCAAAGCAGTTTATTGTTGATCTCTTTTCCCTAAAATGGAATCAATTACTCTTGCCTTTGCATTTTTATTAATGGAACCATTATTCAGATTAGAATAATGAATTTAAGTATAATTGCCTAATTAAAATATGAGAAAGAAAGTGTATTTTAGGTGACCTCAAAGTGTTGATCTGATCAAATTATAAAGTATATCAGAAGAAGCATAGTGGAGAAAGAGAATAGAAATAATGAGAATGTTTAATTCATTTTAAATGGTAGCTCTTAACATTGTTTGAATTTAACAAGAAATAAAGTTTTTTCTTTTTTGTAAGACAAACATTTTTGCAAAAGTTATTAATTGACCACAATTATTAGAATTTTTATGTTCTTTGTAAATTTTAATCAATTTTTTCAACAATTATTATAACTTTTTCCTCACAGAAACTAAATTAAAATGAAAATGAGAAGTTTAAATTCAGGGGAGAAGTAATTCAGGTTGCATAGTTTTCAAAGGAATGTTTAACACTGAAAAACTTTGGGATTTTCAATTTTGAAATTTCAAATGTAAGGACATGTTTAAATAGTTCCTAGAAAAAGAAATACCATGTCCCAATAAATAACAACTTAGTTATGAATTATGAAAAGGTAAGTTCCTTCTTTTTTATAGCTGTGTAGCTTCTTTTTTATAAGCTGTATAGCTTATCCCATTGTATGTATGTACCACATGGCTTATTATAGTTTTATTTCATTTCATTTTAGAAGTTTAAAATGCTTTTATATACATTTTCCCTCTGTGGTCTTTCCAGTAATCTTATAAGTTAATAAATCAGCTATATTTATTGTTGCTTTCCCATTTTATGCATAAGGGGTCAAAACACTGAAAAATTAAATGGCTTGTCTAGGGTCACATAGTTAGTGAGTAGGGGCACTAGTCTTGATTCTTCTGTTTCCCAATCCTATGGGCTTTTCTTCTTTCGTGAATGGTCTTCGTGCTCTCTAACCTGTCCTATTTATCCTCCTGTACCTGGAACATAGCAGATGCAGAAGTATATTTGTTGAATAGACTAGTCTATAGTAGAATGAAACGTCAATTGTCAGTCTCTCAAAGAGTCTTTCTACTTAAATATGGTATTTTATCAATATAATAGAATTATGCTATTCACTTTAAAATATTGAAACTGTGTTTGTAAAGTCCTGTAAATAATGTGCTTTATATAAATTGAGAGTTGTCATGGAAAACATAACAAAGAGGCAAAGAATGAGTTTTTTTTAAGATTTTTATTTATTTATTTTTAGAGAGGGAAGGGAGAAAAAAGAGAGAGAGAGAAACATCAGTGTGCGGTTGCTGGGGGTCATGGCCTGCAACCCAGGCATGTACTCTGACTGGGAATCAAACCTGTGACACTTTGGTTCGCAGCCCGAGCTCAATCCACTGAGCTACGCCAGCCAGGGCAGAATGAGTATTTTGTTGTTTATCTATTTGGGGCTAATTTCATTCTATTTGTTATTTATCACTGCATGACAAATTACCACAAAATATGGCATCCTAAAAAACCCTGAAACATTTTATTATACCATAATTTCTGTGAGTTGGAAATCTTGTTGCAGTTTAGCTGGGTCCTTAAGCTTACTGTGTCTTAATAATGTTTTGACCAATATATAGACTGGGGCTGCAGTCTCTCGAGGCTGGGCTGGGCTGGGCAGGGCAAGGATCCCCTTCTAAGCTTACTAGTGTAACTGTAGTCTCAGGTCCTTGCTGGCTATTGGTTGGAGACATCATTTCTTTTTCCATCTGGGTCTGTCCATTAGGCAGTGCAAACATGGCAGCTGGTTTCCTTCAGAGCAAGTAAGGGAAAAAGAGAGAAAAGCATGCAAGACAAAAGCCACTGTCTCTTTGTAACTTCATCTTAGAACAGAAAACCCATCACTCTTCCTTCCGTTCATTAAAAGAGAATCACTGGGTTAACCCACACTCAAGAGGAGGAGATCGTATCAGATTGTGAATACTAAAAGGCCAGAATCGCTGGGACCATCTCAAGTCTGTGTAGCACATCCAAATTAAATGCTATTGTTCAAATACAGTAAATCAGAAGAAATGAAATTCCAGCAGAATTTCATTTTGTTAGCTGGAATTTCTCTACCTTGAGAAATTCTCTACCTTGTCCAGACTTTTTAAGGAAAAAGTTACAGAAACTCAATTCAAACTGTCTTTAGAAAAAGTAATTTATTTTTTTAATTAAAAAAAAAAGTCTCAGGGTTGCCTTGATTCTGTTCTTTTCTCCCTTCAACATTCAACTTTTTTTTTTCTTAAATAGTTCTGGATGGATTCTGTTGACCTGTCTTGTGCCATCCCTATGGCCAGGGGGAATGGGACTCCCCAGTTGACCAGTCCTGGGTCACCTACCCACACCTGGAACCTGGGGAAAAATGACAGGACCAGAAGTCTAGATCATACAAACCTAGAGCAGGGAGAGAAAAATGAGGTGCTGTTACCACAGTCAGAGGGACTAGCTAATGGGCAGGCGAGTCACTGTTGCCGGCTGCACCCATCTGTCCCCCTTAGGTCCCTATTTGCTCTAATTCATGTAGTTTACTATGTTTTTGGTAGACCTAAAGATGTTTAGGATGACATATGTTGTTTTGGAGGCAGGAATGAGAAGTAGCCTCCTGAATGAAAGAATTCATGCTACAATAATTGTTTAGAGTCAACAACAAAGGTAATCCACAGTTTCGCAGTGCCAATGCATCCATTGGAAGCAAAACATTTCCTAACCCTCTTTGTGTAAACTTTAATCTTTAGTAGATCACCCATGTCCCCAGGACTGAATCCAGTTCATCTAGCTGGAGTCACAGCTTGAACACAAAGCCTTATTAATGTGTCAGCTTACAGAAAATACAGGTGTGTGTATTGCTAGATAGCAATTGGGCTCAGCCAGGGCCATTTAGAGGTCAAATACTAGGTATCCAAGGTCACTGATGTGTAAAATTAAACCTAATAAATGGTAATCACAGTTTTATAGCAAGCTGTCGTTGTCATTTCAGGTTTTCCTTCCCTACTTTCAGGTATCTAAAAGATTAGTACTGAAAGATCAGCTGTGGCTCTTCCTTAGAATTATTAGACTGCCACTGTGATTAATTGAAAGTGTATGAGGATGACAGGAAAACCAGAGTTTGTCAGACCTTGGTGCAGTTTCCACCCTGTGGTTCTGTGTCAGCGGGGCCCTGTTTGGCATGAAGGCAACTATGGGCTCTTTCTCTGCCTAGTGAGGACCCCTGAGAGTCAGCACATCCTGGAGAGCCAGCCAAACAAGGCTCTTCCCACTCTCCTTCCAGCGACAGCCCCGCCAGGCCAGACATTTCGTGCAGAGGACTGTTCTGGCAAAATACTTCCTTGAGGGCTCCTAACTAGATGTGTCTCAGAGATACGTGACATCTGTGCTTGGGCTTGGGGGAGAAGAAAGCTGCAGCTTAGTTAGTCCTTGGCTGAACAGCCACGAAGGTCAGCTTGCCTCCAGAAACCGTCCACAGTGCTCCTGCTTCCTGCTTTTAGCGTGTGGCTCACGTGAGGATGTTCTTTCTAGGCCCGCCCACCAGGAGTACTTTTGCCTTCCTTGTGTCTCAGGTGTGTGGCCACTCTGCCAGTTCAAAATTCTTGGTCTTCTCTTAACCCATGAGTACTGATTTTTATTTTGCAAAACATAGTCATCATATCTATCCTCCAGAATGAATTTTGGTTCTTTAGCCCTCCTCCCACCCCCAAACTCCAAGCTTTCTTTACTTTCCCCCAGACTTTATCCCGGTCAAAAAGTTACCATCTCAAGACCAAAACTTAGTTCACCAAACCAAGTTATTCTTTAAAAACAAACATGGTGTATAACCCATGTTATTACAGATGAAGTTATTGTTTTGTTTTGTTTTGTTGTTGTTTGTTTTTGCTTATTAACACCAATAAATCTTTAAATAATGGGATTTTAGGCCAAGTAGAAGAGGGAGCATTTTGGACTGGATTGCTTATTGCTTTACTAAATTTTGTTTTTGAGCATATTCACTTTAAACATGAGGAAACCTTGATGGGGGAATTCGAAGTCTCTCTTGTCAGAAATGGTTTTATTTCCTCAACCTTCTTCCTTTCATCAGTTCTTAACTTTCTTCTACTTTCCCTTTCTCCTAGCCAGCTTTTTCTTCTCTGGAGTTTGAGGCCTGTGCTGACTTAGGAGAATATTAAGTAGTCAGCATGAGTCAACAGAGCTATGAAATTGGTTGGGAGACCAGTCTTCAGATGTGATAATAAAGAGCCAGAACATGCTGAGTAGGAATGCCCTATTGTGCTGTGGGCTGCTCAGACCTCACTAGAAACATCCTGTTTGCTTCAGGGAGAGTGGGCACACGGAAGCACTGCCAGAGAGCAATGACTAGATGCGTGAAAGACACATATGGACTGGCCAAAAGAACTGAAGATGTTTACCTTAGTAAAGAGGAGCCCTGGCAGCAAAAAAGCAGAGAGGAGGTTGGAGGTATAGTAGTGCTACCATGTGCAACCCAAGATTTTGCTTTGTGTGGCCTTTAAAAACAAGGCTGAAACACTGAGTAGCTTTCAGGAAAGTTTATTTATTTATTTTTTCAGAAAACAAAACTCAATCTTTTCTGTGACTACTATTAGCAGTGCTGTAGAAGGAATGTATGCATAGAGAACCAGGATGACAAATAGCCTCTGCATTATGTACTACCTAGTCAGTTGGTGGAAGCTGGCCATAACAGTGTAATCATTCTGAGTATGCAAATTGGAGGGAAATGAACTCAACACTGGATGCTACTTTGGCACCTTCCAAATGGGTAACTTAACCTCTGATTCTCAGTGTCTACGTCTCTAAAAGGGGAGTAATAGTACCAATCTCACTAGGGATATTGTGAGGCTCTGAAAAAAGATAATTCATGTAAAGCAGTTAGTACAGTGCCTTCCATATAATAACTGATAAATGTTAGTATTGACAAAGATTATGAGGTCAGAAAAAGAAAGATTGGGAGGTCACACCAGGTGGAGTACCCAGCCCTGATCAGCTGGTGGTGTCTGCTATGGGAATGGAAGAAGGTAGGCCATGTATTTATGATCTTTGGAGTATAACCGGATAAAATAATCATTTATACTCAGTTCTTACACTTTATTTTTTATGTTACATCGTTATTTACTTACAATGTAAAAAATAAATTAGAGGGAGTGTTGGCTTAAATTATGATCCTTCTCCAAAGAATATTTCCTTTCTTTTCTCTATCTCTACTTGTATATCATAAGTTTAAAATTATGACAACCATATGAAGGAAAATACATTTTTTTTGGTTCTGTTCTATTAACCTTGCAAGTCTCGCAACATGAATGAATGGGAGGGAAATATACTTTGCAATACATAATGAATGAGCCTGTGTGTCTTAGATGTCTTAGTTCTACAGATTAGGTATTTAGAAAGAACGTGAGGGAAATCAAATCCTACAGCAAGCTCTCTTTTGCCAGATCAAATATATTTTATCCGAATATACTTCTCTTATATTTGTATTAAACTCAAAAGAGGGTGTTTTAGCACTTCAGGATATGAATAGTTACTTAGACTCTACCTGGAGGACCTTATCTTAAATACCCATGGATACATAAGTACTTTAGCACTATCTACTGTATGTTGTCAAGAATGTTGCTTAAGGAAATAAAGTGTGTCATTAAAAGAGGAACTATTGCAAGGTCATCTCTCTGGGTGTTGAATAACTCCTAGAAGGCTAAGCACATCCACTTCACTTAGAGATGGCTGCCAAGGGGAAAATGTTAGTGCTTACTGAAGTTATCCTTGGCCCAATGGATCTATTTTCCTCAGATGTGATTAAGTGAGAAGAACTGGATTATAACATAGAAATAAATTACTCACTTTTTTACCCCATGACACAAAGATCAAGAAATAACATGTCTGTATACTTACTGACTCTTCACCTTAGAAATGTAGTGATGTACTATTAATTAAAAACAAAACAAAACAAAACAAAACCCAGTATTGTTCTCTGGTTAAATCGCAAACTCTTGAGTGAGAGCTAATTGGAATCCTGGCTCCTCTACTTCATTGATTTTAGCCTTGTCAAAGTGTAGAAACTTTTCTAAGCATGGCTGGTTTTCTCCCTGTAAAATGGGGATAATTGTTTTACCTGTTGTCTTTTGTGGAGATTAAATTAGATCAATAGGAATGCTCTTATCACAGAGATTTTTGCATGGTAAGCCACAGAGTGACTTCTGGTGGTAATAGGAAAAGTAACTAATGAGTCAAGAGTCCTGGATTCTGGACTCAGCCTTTACACTAACTAGCTGTGAATTTGGGGCAAATCCTATCAGTTCTTTGGACCTCAGTTTCCTTAACTATGAAGTGAAATAAATTTGACCAAATGATCTTGAGTATTACTTCTGACTCTTAAACACTAGCCTGTTAGCAAAAGCATTTAAGAACTCTTAAAAAGCTTCCACCATTCCTAAGTAGTAGTTAATTATTCCAGTCTTTACTTACACATTCCTTTATGTGAGGGAAGGACTGTGTGTTTTTCACCACCTCTATTTCCCTAGGAATTTTATTGCCTCTAGTTAAGAGGAAGGTGTTAAGGAGAAAATGAACACCTTGTTGTTACTGTGTGAACACTAACTGCTCTTAATTGCTCTCCTTAAGATAGCTCCTGTTAATGGGTTTGCAAATCCTGTCTCCATCCAGATTCTTAATATTCCTCTAGCAAACATAATCCTATCTATTTTATAGTGAGCTTTTTAGTGATGCCTAACACTCATGTATGAAAGTACACAGATTAAAAATGTACAACTTGCTGAATATTTATGATGTGAACACACCCATGTAGCCAGCACTGAGATCAAGGAACAGAACATGACCAGCACCCCCGAACCTCCCTCAGGCCCCTTTCTAGTCACCACCTCCTGTCTAAGGTTAACCACTATCCTGATCTGTACGGTGACAGATTGCTTTTGCACATTTTTTAAATCGATGTGAATGAAATCATATAGCAAGTAGTCATTTCGTTTACTAGACTTGGAGTGAAATTTCTAGGCATCATGCATGCATATGTTCAGCTTCCATTGATAGCACCCATTTTCAAAAATGGTTCTACCAGTTTATGCACCCTTCCCCGCAACCCCAGCCAAGAATGATAATCCCATTTTTGATTATCTATTTTAAGCCAATATTTAAAAAGCAGGCTATTATTTTGAATTAGGTTTTATAGATTTCTTCCCATTACCTGTACCCCCTGCTTCAAGTGATGATGCAGTCTGGTTTCCCTTGGACAGACCTCGAATATACCAAGCATACACTTGTTGTTTTTGCATAATTATTATTTATATTTAATTCACTTTCAAATTTTCCTAGGTTAGGGGGAATGGAACTGTTTTAGAGTTAGATTATACTGGTGGTTGCAGAACTCTGACTATAATTCTTTAAAACATTGAATTATATGCTTCATCTAGGCAAATTTTATGGTATATGAATTACACCTCAATAAAACTGTTTTGGAAAATTATCCTAGCTTAGATGATAAATTATGTGGTCATCCTACTTTACCCCATTTCTACCATTTCAAAATGAGTTTCAAAACAAGATAGAAAGAAAAAAATCTAAATGAGTATGGCTGATTTATTTGGAAAAAAATAACAAACCTCTCTGGCATGATATTTGAAGTATTTGCTAGCAAGAGTTACTATCCAAAGCAAAGGAAAATTGATTATGCTACACCAGTCCATTAAGCTACTCTTTTCAAAGGAGAGCCCTTCTACACAAGTTGAGTTTATTTTATAATTTATTGAAAACAACGATACATCAGACAAGGATTTAATTTCCAAAATATATAAAGAACTTACATGACTCCACACCAGGAAGACAAACAATCCAATAAAAAAAAATGGGCAAAAGGCTTGAATAAACATTTCTTCAAGGAGAACATACAGATGGCCCATAAACATATGAAAAAAATGCTCAATGTCACTAGCCATCAGAAAGGTGTAAATGAAAACTACAATGGGATATTACTTCATACTTACCAAAATGGCCATCATTAATAAATAAACAAGTGCTGGCAAGGATGTGAAGAATAGGGAACCCTAGTACATTGCTGGTGGGAATGCAGGCTGGAGCAGCCACTATGGAAAACAGTATGGAACTTCCTCAGAAATTTAAAAATGGATCTGCCTTTTGACCCAGTGCTTCTACTATTGGGAATATATTCTAAGAATCCTGAAACACCAATTCAAAAGAATCTATGCACCCCAATGTTCATAGCAGTGCTGTTTACAATAACCAAGACTTAGAAACAATCTAAGTGCCCACCAGTAGATGAGTGGATAAAAAAGCTGTGGTACATTTACACAATGGAATACTACACAGCAGTAAAGAAAAGGAATTCTTACCTTTTGCAACAATATGGATGGAACTGGAAACTATTATGCTAAGTGAAATAAACCAGTCATTGAATGACAAATACCATGTGATCTCACCTATAAGTAGAATCTAATGAACAAAATAAACTAATGAGCAAAATAGAACCAGAGGCATAGGAACATGGAACAGATTGACGGCTGTATGAGGGGAGGGAAGAGGTGGGGACTAGTTGAAAGAAGGTGAAGGGACTAATCAAAGAACATATATGAATGACCTATGGACTTGCACAATAGTGTGGGGATTGACTGGTGGAGGGGGTTAGGCTGGGTGGAGGGGGGCAAAAAGAGAAAAAGTGGGACAACTGTTAGAGTATAAACAATACAATATTTAAATTAACAAAGAAAATAAAGAAGACTTTTAAAATAAGCATGCCTTATAAATGTTGCCATGAGATTAAAAATTTTTAATTAAAACTATGGTATCTCTGTTACTGTTGCTAGGTAACAAACCACCTGAGACTTCAATGGTGAACATGACCGTATCATCATGCTCTTGGATTCTGTGGGTCAGGGATTCAGATAGAGCACAGCAGAGATAACTTGCCTACTTCATAGTTCCTGGGCCTTTAGCTTGTCATTGGCCGAGACCTCAACTCAGCTGTCAACTAGAGTACTATACAGGGCCTCTCCCTGTGGGCTAGTTTGGGCTTCCTCACAGTATGGCAGCTAAGTTTCAAAAGGGAGCATCCCCAGAGGGCAGGGTCAAGTGCATGGCATTGTTATGATCTAGTGTCCAAAGTCACATAGTCACTTTTGCTACACTCTATTGACTAAAGTCTGCCCTGATTCAAGGGGCGGGAACGTAAACCCAATCACTGGATGGGAGGGGTGTTGAGGTCTCAGTGTAATAAGAACATGTGGAATGGAGGTGTGGTGGGGCCCAGCTTTGGGAAATGTTTTTCCCCTTTCACCTGGGTCTTCTCTTTCCTTCACCACTATTGTTTTCATCCTGCTCAGTTTTGATTCCACTTCCAGTAATTTCTCCTCTGTGTGGGGTCCTGAATGTGGAAAGGAGCCCTGGTTGGGTCACACAGAAGAGTGCACAGGGGCATTCGGGCCTTGCCACCGGCCTCTTGCCCTCACCGGCTTTTGCATTGGGTGGTTTCAGTCGCTCCCTAGTGAGAGGGCGTTTGGGGTTCCCCTCCTCTCAGACCTGTCACATACCTCTTTGCTTCGCTCTGCTTTTTCCTCCATGGACATTGATACACCAACTTGGAGTTTGGAGTTTGTGAGCTATGTTGTCTCCTAGTTTAGTGTAAATGTTGTCCCTAAGGTTTTGACTATCTAGTTACTCTGTTTTATGGGGAAATTTGGGAAGATACAGAAATATGCTGCCACTGTCACCACCATTTACCAGAATTCACCCAGAGTAGTCTTTTAAAAATGTCAATCAGACCATGCCACTGCTGATTAAAACTCTCCAATGACATCCCGCATACAATGCAAACATCTTACCTTGTGCAGTCAGCGCATCAGGATTTCACGCCCCTTTCTGCTCCAGCTGCCACTCCTCCTTGTTGCCTGTGCTCCCGCCACACGACTCTTCTTTCTGTTCCTTGATTGGTTTGCTCTAGGGCCTTCCAGCTGGCCTGGCATGTGCTTTCTGAATGTAGTCACATGGTCCACTGCTTCTTGCCACACAGATATCTGTTTAAATGTCATTCTTCAAACAGACTTGACCTTCCAGTTTGTAGTTGCTTCCCAGTCATTCTGTACCACATTGTTCTGTATTATTTTCACCACAGCACTTACCATTCGGTGACATTATTTCTTTGTTTGTTTGTTGGGCATCCCCCATGACAACCACTGTAATGTGAGAAATCCTGTCAGTCTTACTAAACACTGCATTCCCAGTGCCTGGCACACAGCACGTGCTTAATAAATGTTAGTAGGTTGAAAAAGAGAGGGGGAGGCGAAGGGAGGGAGAAAGAAAGAGAGAGAACAAAGAAAGAAGGAAAGGAAGGAAGGGCAGGATGGAGGGAGGGAGGGAAGAAGGGAGGGAGGCAGAGAGGGGGAGAAGGAGGGAAGGGAATGCACTCCAGGATTCCTCATTGTATGATGCTGTCTTTCTGATGTCTGAGCTGCTTTGTTCTATGGTCCTCAGTCTATTGAAAAGCCTCCTCATTCCTAATAGTCTTTGATTAGGTAGACCTGTGAGGTCCATGAGGAATATGCCTTGAGAGGGGGGTGCTTCTTGTTTCCACCAGTTCACAAATACTTAAGAGAATTTCCTCCATAAAATGCAGTAAAGTGTAACTGAAAAATCCAAATGACCTCTTAATGTTTCTTTGACTACAGAACTAAAATCATTTCTAAAGCCATTAAAATAAATTCAGCCACTAAAATAAATGCTACAGTACATTGCACAAGCTTTTTATTTTCAAGAGGTTATTATTCCCCTTTTGTGAAGTCCAGTTTAATGTGAAAACCTGCCATAGTGACCTGGAGTAAGAAAGACAACTGTTCTTGGGCTCCTTAAATCTGATAACACGCTCTCCTTGAAATTATTGGGCTGGCCAAAAAGTTCATTTAGGTTTTTTTTTTCTGTAAGATGGCTCTAATAGTGGTTAGTTGTCTTTAATTTTATATGAAACAAGTTTTTTAGATTGTATTGTGACAGCTGTCACAACAGTGTGCATTTACAAAAAAATCTTACCAAAATTGGTGAATTTTTCTGCAGCCATTTTAATATTTAAGATGAAAGAAAATATACTACATTTTTGGCTTATTGTGTTTTATGATTTCAAGAAAGGTAAAAATGCAACTGAAATACAAAAAAAGATTTGTGCAGTGTATGGAGAAGGTGCTGTGACTGATCGAATGTTTCAAAAGTGGTTTGTGAAGTTTCTTGATACTATTGACATTTTGGCCAAATAATCCTTTGCCGTGGGGCTATCTTAGGCATTGGAAGATGTTTAGCAACACCCCTGGCCTCTACCCACTAGAAGCCTATAGTGCGAAATAGCTGTCATACTCAGAATATCCAAATCAATAAACTTATTGGTGAAAATGAAAAATGTGTGTTTTATTTTACTGAAAAACTAAATGGACTTTTTGGCCAACCCATTATATGATAACAAAGGCATTTTCTTCAAGCATAGCACTTTGTCCTTATGGAACAGGTGTTCTGATTTCTTCTTCTCTTCTATGAATTCCTTTGTTTTGGGAGACGTGGCTGCAGAACCACGTGGTCAGCTGCTCTCCTCTCAAAATCACTTTCAGTAGAGCTCTGTTTCATGTTCCCAAACCGATGCCCACTAGTCATGGGGTCAGTTCAGACCCTGCCTGCATGTCTTGGACTGCAGTGGTACACCAGTCCACAGCCTTCCATCATTTCTTATTTCCCTTGTCTCTACTGAAATTTCCACTGTGGAGCAATTTGGCACCTACTGAATACTATGAAACTACATGTAGAAATATTGCCCCTACCCTGCACTTAAAATGTAACCCTTCATTCCTTCCTTTATCCTCAGCTTATGTTTTTTCACTTATGTTTGCCTTTCTTTATTGGGTGTCTTTCTTCTCCTTTTCCATAGGTAATACAATCTGCATAAGCATGTACAAAAATGATACTGCTCCATAGCTCGGCAGTAGGGCACATGGTTTCACAGCAGGCTTATGAATTATTTTCTCTGGAAATCAATTCCAGCACTCTGTTTTTTATACCTTTGTGTACCAAGCACCTTTATCTCATTTGATTTCCTGCCAGTAGCTGATCATATCCCCACTTTACCAGCAAAGGAAGCTAAGACTCAGAGAAGTTAAGGGAAGGCAAAGTCAGTTGTTACTCCAAGTCTGTCTGTCTAATTCAGTCTCTTTACTGTTCTTGGTAATAAGTGCATGTGTATATGGATATCTATCAAGTTTTCTGGACAGAGTGCAGCACTGTCCAATAGAAATATAAAATGAGCCACAAACAAAAGTCACATGTCTTATTTTTTATTTATTATAGCCACATTTCTAAGAGTCAAAAGAAATAGGTGAAACTAACTTGAATGATAGATTTCATTAAACCAGTATATCTAAAATTGTATCATTTCACTATACAGTCAATATTAAAATTGTTAGTGAGCTATTTTACATTCTATGTTTTGTACAGTTCTTCAAAATCCAGCATGTGTTTTACACTTACAATAGGTTTTGATGTGGACTAGCCACATTTCACGTCCTCATTAGCTAATAGTGGCTGGTGGCTTCTGTCCTCTGTTGTACAGAGGGGATGAAGGGAAAAAGAAAGTGATAATGTATAGGAAAGGTGTACAGTGTGAAGTAGACTCCCTACACTCGAACCCTCAGTTCCTCAGTCTTTATCCTCAGGGTCAAACACAGTTTTTTATGTACTTTTCAGAGTTATTTTATTCATCAGGTATATTTTTCTTAATTTAAAAATACCAATAGTGGCACACTGTAATCCTTTTGTGTTTTAGTACTTTTTTTTCTGCTTAAGACTATATCTTGGAGGTCATTCTTTAGTTTAATGGAAGTGTGTGCATTTGTATGTATGCATGCATGTGTGTGTTTTGTGTGTGTGTGCCACATGTGTATATGTGTGTGTTCAATTAGACCAATAAATATTTATCAACAACCTAGTCAGTGCCATTCACTGCTAGGTATTTGCATTGTATCAGTGAATGAAACTGAGAAGATGCCCCTACCTTTGGATTTTACATTTTACAGGAGAGAGGTAGACAGCAAATACCAAAGTACGTATATTATATAGTGTGTTAGAAGATAATAAATACTGTTTTGAAAAAGGAGAAATTGTGTAGGGGAATGGGAGTTTCCATTTGACATAGGGTGCCCAGGGTAGACCTCACTGAGATGGTGAGACATGCTTGATGCCTTGAAGGAGGCCAGAGGCTAAGTCTGGGTGTGGGGTATTCTAAATAGGGGGAGTGCAGCACAGAAACCCAAGGTGAGTTATTTTATTCATCATTGGAGTAATTGTAAGGTGCCTGGCATGTCTGAGGAGCCATGAGGAGGCGGTGTGTCTGGAGTGAAGCGAGAGGGGAGCATAGGAGTGAGTGAGGTCAGATTGGAGAGGACGGTGGATCGTGTTAGTTTTGTGGGCAGGCCACCGTGACCACTGGGACTCTTGCTCTGAGCATAAGGAGTTCTGTCACATTCTCATTACCAGTCCCCTATTCAGAGAGACACTTAAGTTGTTCTGACCTGTTTTATATTCTAAACAACACAATATATATCCTTGAATCTACATGTTTTTGTTTATGTGTGTGAATTTACATGCAGAATAAATTCCCAGCAGTGGAGTAATTGTAAGGATGCTTATTTTTAATTTCCTAGATATTGCCAAATTGTTCTCTCAAAAGGTTGTACAAATTTAGACTCCCATCCCCAATACATGAGAGTGTTTGTTTTCCTATTATTAGAACAGTTAATCAATAATTTCTTCCTTGCCAATTCTATAAGT
This sequence comes from Phyllostomus discolor, assembly GCF_004126475.2. NCBI lineage: Eukaryota > Metazoa > Chordata > Mammalia > Chiroptera > Phyllostomidae > Phyllostomus > Phyllostomus discolor. Next base: position 152,893,601 of record NC_040904.2, read on the forward strand.
AAAAGTGTTTTTGTATTGGCATAATTTTCTAAAATGCCCCCTTCATTTCTAAATCAAATAATAAAGTAGATTTCGTTCTACTCTTTTGCCTTCCCCAGGCTGCCAAACTGCTCCGCACTTTACATCCACTGTAACAAATACTGCTTTGTACTCTAATTGTTTCTTCTCAAGAACACGGCTGACTCTCATTTTTGATGCCCTCCCCCACAGACTATAATTCTGCTAAACGCACAATGAGCAGTCACCATACCTTTGATGATGAACGCATGAATGATGCAATTCTGTTTGAATTATGCTACATAATTATGTTATCGATTTAATAATTGAAATGACAGCAATATCTGTCAGTGGAACTCTGCTTTATTGGATTACATGTTTTTGAACAAACATGTATTCTGTCTGCAGTGTTCAGGATGGAAATAGTCAATTTGTTATCTTATTTCTCATCCCTAAAGTAAGCATCTCTTTAAATACACAAAACCTGAGTAGGACTGAATTGGATACCTATGCAGGGGACAGTGAGTGCAGTTCAACCAAATTCCTGTAGCTCTGTCTGCTTCCATCTGGTTCATCCTCTTGAAGCTGAACAGCAGTTTCTGGTCTGTGGCCTTGGGCATCTGGCTGCTGAGGTCATCAGGCCAATGGCTATGCAATCACTTCGTTTTGAGACTCTTGAAAATCTGATCTGAAAATGGATTTGGACAGAGGAGTGTGGGTTGGGTCAGGAAGATGAGCAGCATTTCCCAGGCTGGGTTTCCCTGTACACTTGCGTCCCCGGAGACATTAACAAATGCTCCGTTTTGGAAATGCTATACTGAATCTCCCTCCTCCGTGCACATAAGTCTATTAAAGGTTCTGAGAAGTCCTGGGATAAAGAAAACTCCTTATCTTAGTGTTTGCCAAATTCATCTGACCACAGAAAACTATTTATTTCCTAGTAATAACTATCAATATAGCACAGGATACCAGTTTTCCACAGAGTAGATTTGGAGAAAAACAAGATCAGTTATTTTTCTCTGTTTTTATTTTGTACTAGCAGAGGCAATTACTTACATTTATAAATAATTATCATATATATGTATATTATATATGGGGTGGGCAAATGTAGTTTTACAGTAGTGAGCATGAAACACAGAGTTGAGAATGTTAAGAAAGCTATTGTAGTGGTCATAATCTGCATGTCTTTTTCTTTTTTTAAAATAAGTCTTTCTTCAAAGATTTTATTTATTTATTTTTAGACAGAGGGGCAGGGAGGGAGAAAGAGAGGGAGAGAAACATCAATGTGTGGTTCCCTCTCACGTGCCCCCTAGTGGGGACCTGGCTTACAACCCAGGCACATGCCCTGACTGGGAATTGAATTGATGACCCTTTGCTTTGCAAGCTGGTGCTCAATCCACTGAGCCACACCAGCCAGGGCCCTACATGTCTTTTTCCATGTGAACAACTGTAAACTCAGTTTTGACCACCCCTGTATATATGAAGTTCCCAATGTGCATTTCTTAAAGGAAGAGTTGGTATCTGGTATGGGCTGGTTTATAGCCCGCTGACCACAGGAAGAGGCCACAGAGGAATTAAACCTTTAAATCTAGGGATCTGTTTTTTTTAATAGACTACACCCTAGGACTAATTAGAAACATTAAAGCTAACCTGGGAATTTTAAAACAGGTTTAAGCCTGAAAATTGATGTATAAAGTTTAATGATTTTAAAAAGTAAGACTAGATAGTAATTTCCCCTACCAGTATAACATTTTCACATGCCTGAAATGTTGTCAGAGGAATGCTCCTAAACCTCTATTCGTATTGTCAAAGATGCTCTTGCTAGGATTTTCAATTATTGAGATTTTCCTGAACAGTCACTGAGAACTTTACCCGGTGCATAGAAGTGGAGGGCTCCTCCCCGCTTCTGTTACGCTTGTGTTTTCAGGCTCTCTGATGCACTCCCCTTGCTTCTTCCTCTTCTCGTTTCTCTCTTTTCTCTCTCTGTGCTCCTTAAAAACATCCACTAGGCTGGCAATTAGGGCTGAGCACAGATGCATCCTTTAATTTAATTTTGTGTTCCATCATTTGAAACATGACCCAGTGTGTGCTGCTTCTGGCCTTCAGAGTGCTGGGAAATCAATATGTTAATTTACCTCTGTCTTCTCAGATCTCTGAGAGAGAGCAAGCACCTCCACCCTGCTTTGTGAATGAGTTGTGTTCCAAAGTATATTAGTAAATTGACTCTTTGGAACTTTGAACACTCTCCTTTCCCTCCTACTGAAAAATGTTGTTCATGGTTATTATGATTCCAGATTATCCCTTTAAAGCCCATCAACCCGGAGTGTATCTAAACTGTGCTACAAATAGTTAATTCATGGAGATCGCAATGGTACAGATGTACTTCCAGCGAAAGAGAAATAACAGTCCCACTCTGTTCTGCTGGGGCGGTATTTCCAATAACGCAGCATATGGTTGCATTCCCTGATAGCATCCAGATCTTACTGGTGACTAATGTTCAGTTTGCGGTAAAATGAAACCTCCAAGGTGTTTTCTGCATCTGATGCTCTAAGGTTAGGGCGGTGGCTCCCTGCTTTTTATACCTCTGCAGTTCAAATGTTTTATGTTTTGGTGAAAGTATGTCCCTGCTTTCTCAGCCATCTCATTTGAGTTTGTCTCATTGTTCATGCAAGCAGAGTGCTTTATGAATCTTCATTTAGTCATTATTCACTACCTTAGTTTTAACTCAGTCATGTCACTTTGTATTGGTTTAGTTGAGTTTCAATGCCTTTATACAATCGGTGCATAGATATGTGGGGCATGGCAGCTTCAAGAGTTTCAGTTTTCCCAGTATTTTCATAAGAAAACATAATTTCTGTGGAGCATCCCTCAAACTTGGGATGAGCTAATGATCATCATAATCTCCATTTCGATGGATGGCAAAATAGAAGCAACAGTGTTGTGAGTAAACAATGACTTTGAACTATACTCTATGCATCTAGTTTTGTCCTTTTTCTACTACATGACAATATTGCACTGAATTTATTCTTAAATATACTGTTTTTTAATACATATACATATATACATATATCTCTCTCAAGGGAATTGCAGGAATTCCTTCTCTTAAATCTCAATGTACCAGCTCTCCAACTCTTGTTGGAAGCCTTTGTTCACTTGGTCTCAAAGTTCTGTTTTCCCAGCTGCACGTGTTGGGGAGTCTCGTCTCCCTGTGGCTTTCTGGGTCCCCTCCCAGTCCTCATGCTTTGAGCTGTGGCTGCCAGTGTGCTGACCCCACCTGAGTCTCCTCCAGTGGTCTTCAAGAGGCCACCAAAATGGGAAAAGCTCTTTCCCTCCCATTTGTACTATTTTGCCATGTATAATATGCACTTTTTGCCCAAATTTTTTAGGGAAAAATAAGGATGCACATTATGCATGGGTAGTACTAATTCCATATCTACATAAATCTTTTAAATTCTTTTACTTATGCTTATGCACTAAAAGTTTAACTCTACAAAGCAATAACAGCATACGTATGCAAAATAATATCCTGGAATACAATAAATAATCAGTTTTGTTCTAAATATAAATAAATAAAAAATTGGATTAAAAAAATAAAGTGAAAGATTTTTTTTCCTAAAAGTTTGGGCCAAAAATGTGGTATGCATTATACATGGCAGAATATGGTGCTTTGTTACATGGACCTTGTCTGTATGCTCCAAAGCCGAAAGATCTTTTAAAAACCAGTCGTTTTCTATCTCTAGTCCCCAGAGCTCTGTCACAAGCCTACGGGGTAGAGGTGACACACACTAATGACTCAGAATCAGGCTCTGCTCCAACCTGACTCCATTATCCTTCTTGTGGCAGCAGGCTTTTCTCTTAGAATGTATTACTCCCTTGGTGGTTTCTCACTCCTCTCTTAAAGACATACCCCATTAGCCCTTCAGACCACACAGCTGTGACGGAAGCTTGGAGCCACCAGGATTTATGCTTTCGATCTTGAACCCCATCAATAAAATGTCCTTTGTGTCATTTTCAGTCATGTTCCAAAGGGTTTGGCTTATTCGGGGATTTAGCTCCCTATACTCTACTTGGGGATCACCCTGTAGTATTCTTTCTTGATTGTATCCCAATTCTTCCGTGCTGTATTAATTTCCTATTCGTTTTATGTGTCACTTATGTGTGTGGGTCCTGTTTTAATAAACTGAAGACCCTGCCTTTCAGTGTGGCACTTGCAGTGTGCCTCTATGGACTGGCCTCCGTTGTAGCTCCATGACTTGGCTGTGTGCGGCCCAAACCCTAAGCACTTGGGCTTTTCCTGAGCTAGTGAAGTAACTTTTCTTGTTTGCTTCAGGCTTAACAGACTCACTTTTCCCCCAAACCAAAAGGCGATTCTCAGGCCATGGGATGGCTTTTGTGCACAGTAGCCCCTGTAAATGCCAGGCCAGTTGTGTGTCCCTCAAAACAAATTTGCATGAGTCTTAGAATTAACCTGTTCTTTGGGGCCAGTCTCACCTGGGATTGGCCATGTACAAAAGCTCTCTAGATTAAAATGAACCCCAAGTTTAATTCAGCTTTAACATATACTTCACACATCTGTAGTGACAGACGAGCAGGCCTATTTTATAATGTACTCTACGGTTGGGGTGGGACTGGCTGTGTCTGTGTGTGCAAGATCTTATGTGCTCATGGCCCAACATATACATTTAAATAAGTTGAAACTTAATGGTGCATTGTATTACATTTGCGTATCAGGTCGGAAAAATGACATAATGAGAATAAAAGTATCATCATTAAAAATGAATTTTCTTTAAATAAGTGTTTTCTGAATTGAATGGAAGATTAGGATTCCAACAGATGAAATGGTCTGTGGTGTCAAGTCCTCAGCGTGCCTCTGAATAATAAACCAGAGAACACAGGCCGGCTGCTGTTTCTATTAGGGGTTAAACTGATCAAGTTTAAGTTGGGGCTGCTGGTACCATGAGATAGGGAATATGGCTTGTTATGTATGTAAATATAAAGGGGAGAAAATCCATAATAAAGTTAAAGCAGATCCCTGACCCATCCAGCTCATCTGTGGAGCTTTATGGCCCACAGAGCCCTCAGTCCCTTCTTTCCTCTGGTCATCTGATGGCTTTCTTCCGTTGCCTTGCCTCAGCTCCCCCGGGGCAGGGGCAGGATCAGGGCTCAGCCTCAGGACATTACCACCCGCAGGCTATTTGCCTTTCTAGTCGGGTTCACTGTTTGCCCCATTGAATGCAAAGCCTAAGTCCCCTCCCTTCTTCCCTCCCTCCCTCCCTTCTTCTTTTTGGGAAACATAACTTTCACAGAATAAACTTGGACCTGACCCAACTATAAAAAATAAATTTCATAGCACTTCTGTTAATGAACTTCATACCATATCAAACTCTTCATCCATGCACTCTTAAATGTTAGATGCCCTGAGCAGTAACTTAGTCTGGATTTGAAGTGTGACAGACCTATAGGACTGCCTTTCCTATTGTTTATTTGGTTGGTCATTTGTTTATACATGTATTCCATTCTTTACTCAGCATTTGCTGAGTGTGCACTATGTCATAATAAAAACCAAAGCTCACATTTATCAAACACTTACTGTGTGCTGGGCACTGTGCTAAGTGCTTTATATGCTTTAGTTCATTTCAGCAATCCCACATGTTAGCCATTATTATTACTTCCATTTTATAGGCAAGGAAATGGAGGCACTGGGGGATAAATAATTTTCCCCAAGGTCACCAGCTTGTGAATGGCAGATTTGGAATACAGTTCCATCATAGCTCCAACACCCCTCTTTCAACTAAATTACTAGAATCATTTTCCATCATAAACAATGAAACTATTATCCAGCACCCGTATTCCTCATTAATTAAAACTAAGAGTGTCTACATGGTGGGATGGGAAAGGAAGTATCCTCCTTTCCTAATACTCTGTTATTTTTTTGTGATCTTAGGAGTGGATGCAGAGGTAGGAATGGATGCAGCCAGGAAGATTTAATGAGATATTACACAAAAAGTACCATTGGTTGTTATAGTGAACTTGCTAGAAAGAGAGCTTTTTTTTTAAATCTTGCATTCAGAGGATTTACAGCAATAAGAAAGATAATGAAAAGTGTGTGCTCAGTACACTAAAGCCTTTTCTCCATGGCGGAGCTGATTTCTTAGATACCGTGTCCTGAAAATGGCACCTGTGACCTTGACCTCTGCTCCACAGAAAATTGCAATGAGGAAGCCTCACCACAGGGAATTTACTTGTTCCCACTTCTCAGGTTGGGGCCTGGTGGCCTTTCATTCCCCAGCCACTTTGGCCACTAGGGGTGAACTGTTTCACAGCAAGAGGAAGTGAAGAAGTGGTTCTCATACTTTATTGAACGTTATCACAAGGGACGGGTAGTAAAGTGAAGTTTAGGAGGCCTCATCTACAGTATAAGTCTGGTCTAGCACATCTGGAGTAGGGCCTAAGAATCTGTATTTTCAGTAGGCACATCAGGGATTCTGATGGCAGGGGAAAGGCTAAGGTGAAAAAGAATGTGTCTAGTCAGCAAATCATTCATGCTGCTGAATACATTTAATTGAGGCAGTGATCCTCACAGTGTGGTCCCTGGACAGCAGTGTCACCTGGGGACTTCTCAGCAATGCCAGCTCAGACCCAGTGAGCCAGAAAGTCTGGGAGTGGGGCCCAGCAATGTGTGTTTTAACACAGGCTCTAAGGAGTTCTCAGGCACACTCAAGGGCAAGAGCTCTGGATTCAGGGAAGCCAGGTGCCGTTGCAGAGTTGCACACCATTGGTTCTTAGACACAGACACACATTGGAGTTGTCCAGAGATTCGAATAAATTGGTCTGGGATGTAGGCTGGGTACTGGGATTTGTCCAGAGATACACAGGCTATGCTAATGTGCAGTAAAGTTTACAACCACGGCCCTCTCACTCTGGTTACCTGAATTTTTTATTTTTTTCTCACTCTTAAATGTGAAGACTCTTTAATGCAAGCATTGCCTTTGTCCCCAGTCACCAATAATAAAACACCATTGTGTCAAAAAATATATAAAAAAGGCCAAGTGTGAGTATGTATCAACAGTATCTAGCTGACATATTTATTTTTCCATAATATACCCTTACACTAGAACCTGAGCATGGGAAAGATAAATAACTTCCTCCAAGCCATGGGGAAAACCAGAGATGACAGTGAGATGAGAACATATTGTACCTGCCTTCATTCCCTCAGCCTTCTGGGTCTGAGTCCTCTGGGCCACACAAACTGAGTCCGCTGGGCCACACAAAGTCCTACATTACTAACTTTCTCAGTTCCCTCAGGTGCATTATCCCCTGTGCTGGCAGATTCTCATCTTTATTACCATGGAAGCAATTGGCAAGGTTGCAGGTCCCAACCAATGAGGTCTGCAGCGTTCCCAGCTGCATGTGGCTATATACAAGTGTGCATTTGTAGACTTCAATGATTGGTGATAATAAAAACTGTAATTTGGAGAAGTGGGTGCCTGCTACACTGAGGTCGTATCAACTATTCATTTAAGTGAAGTTCATCAGGAAGTACCAGCAGTTTGCAAATGTCTTTCCCTAATAGAAGACAGCCTTTCCTAGTTTTCTCAGTGAGGCTCCTCCAAGAATGAGTAGGCACTATCAGTGTGCCACCCACCTCCACCTTCGATAAAATATATAGCAAATAGAGCATTTAATCAATGTCACTGGATGTATAGTTCTGTGACGCTAGCATTTCTCAAAGTGCCTCTTCAAGGACATAGAAGTTATTACTCATTGCTGAAGCAAATTGATTCTTCCTTTTATAAGCTTGCAAGATACAAACATCTGACAGGAATTGTGTTGATTCTGAACTCTCCTTCCACAAAGTCTGTGGTTGTTTTAACAGGGCACGCCACCAGTGTGTCATCGGGCCTCAACATGTTTCCAAAGGAGAGAAACTCAAGGCTGTTATAAGACATTACCTCACCACGGCACCAGAACGTGTGTGTTACATCTCTGGTGGCTGAAGCTGAGGAGATGCAAGCCGACATCCTGGCAGGGCTGCTCATCTCAGTTGACTCATGCATCAATTCATTTGCTTGTCTTTTGCTTCAATGATTAAATAATTTTCACTCATGTTAGTTTCAATTTTTCAGCCTACCATGAGAAATCATGCCTGGTAGCCTATTAATCCTGCCAAGGATCAGTTATACTGCTTAAAGATTTTATATATATATAAAATCATATATATATATGATTTTTTTTAACATAGAGACTGCCGCTGCTGGGAAGGCAGAAATTATGGTGTACACCATTCTTCTTCACATCTACTGCTTGATTAGATAGATCGGAAAACTCTAATGCCTTTAATCCTATTGCACACCTTTCAGTTGACATAATTCTTTAAACATCTGAGCATAGAAGAGATAAATAACGAAAGCAATTTTGTCTGCTTTTTTTTTCTTCCTAAGTCTCTTATCTTTAGATGCTGCTTCTGAGAATTCCTTCTCACTTCTGTCCCCCAGAGGTGATTGGCCTCTTCTGATTGGAGCGTTTTTTTAGAGGTATCTTGTTAATGTGAAGTACTTTCAATGTAGATGCAATTTGGAATTGAAAAGTGCCTCTTTGTGACAATAAAAGTGTTTTAAACTGAATTTTTGAAGCAAATCAAACTAAAGCATTTGTATTCAAAAGCTATACAATGGATCTCTGAAATTGGAAGATGATTAGATTGGTAGCAGAGTTCAAGAAGATTAGATTTGTAGATGGGGTGATACAAGCCCTGAGAATGTAAAAGTGGCTAGGATACAGCGTCTGCCCCCAAGGAGCTCACAGTCGGGTGCAGGGGACAGACATGTGAACTCAGAGTCAAAGTACATTACAGTAAATGCTTTAATGCAGGGGTATGTGCCGTATGCTAGTAAAAATTCAAAGAAGTGAGTAGTCAACTCTGCCTGGAGTGTGGCCACCTTCTCAGAAGAGATGCCTGTGCAGAGATCTGAAAAACCTTGTTGATCTTTTATACAAAGTCCAAAGGGAGTCCCAGGGAACTGAGGCTGGTCTTGGAGAAGGCCACTGCCACTGACCCCCAAAGTGTCTCTGCTGCTTGCTGGTTGAGATACTATATTCACAATGTGGAGCTTTGGCCATGTAGTACAAGGTTTTAATTTGGTTAAAATATAATTTTGATGGTGTGGATATTTCATCAGACATTTACACTCAGTGTAGGTGAGCCTTAGGAGTTTTTTCTGAGTACATTTTCCTAGTTCAAGGGAAAAACCAGAGCCTTGGTGTAGTGAGTCCTGGAGCGGAATGGGAAGGGGCTCAGGAAGATGGCCAGTGGTACCATGAGAATATTGTCAGGTGGTCTTGAGTCCTGAAGGGGATGATGCTCATACACTCCTTTCCTAGGGATGTCCTAACTCTGCCGTCATCTTCTCCTCCTTGCTCAGTTTTATCCTCTACTTCCCCCGCCTCCCCTTTTCTCTGCCTGTCTCTTCTCTCAAATCCAATGTGTAATTCTTTCTCTGAAATTAACTGTGGGTGAGTTTTCATACCATTTATAAAATTAAAGTAAAAACTGCCTCAGCTTCACTTATCAGGAGCTTCCTGCTCAATATAAAACCCACATATTATTCGTTTCTAGTGTGTTTTCACTAAGGCATTGTGAAGGAATGTTCACACATGCAACAGAGAAGCCACATGAGGCAAGAGGTATGACCACTGGGAACGAGGATCAGAGCTCCCAGCCCACGGATGGGGAACAGCCACCTACTAAAATCTGTAGTATCACACTCCTGATTTTACCCAATTTCTATTTTTTTAAAAAAGAAAATAAACTATGGTATTACTCCTGACTGTTTCATTTGCATAGAATAACACTGCCAAGGAAGAAGTTCTTGGTTGACTAACAAAGAGCCATTTCAAAGACTTGTCATGAGCGTGAATCAGCATGAGAACTTCAGCAGCCAGAGCTCTGCATTGACAAGATAGGCTTGAGGCGTTCAGACGATTGCTGGAAATCTATTCAAAAAGGATGGTTCCTGCAGTGGGTTGAACATTGCAGAACTCCACAGATTACTCCAAGGTCTTTTTCAACTTGGGATGATCACACTGTAAGGCATAGAAGTTTCAAATCGCTATGTTGTACATTTGAAGGTAAAACAATATCGTATGTCAACTATACTTTAATAAGGAAGGAAGGGAGGGAGGGAGGGGTTTGAATCCATGAAATACCATTACCAGATCAGATGAACAGGCTGTGACCACGGGCCTGTTCCATCAGAAGGAAGACCAGATGTACCTTCAGTGGACGGTGTACATTTAGGAAGATAAGGAAGTTCATCTCCTTTCTAGTCATGTACTCTGTTGAAGTTGTAAGAGGATAACTTCTTTACGAGAAAAAAATATATATACTTCAATTCCTTATCTTTCAAATAAGCAATAAGCAGTATAATACAGCCCGCCTCCTAAGGTTTTGTAGGGATTAGATGTGCTACTTCATGTGCATTGCTTAGAAGAGTGTCTGAAACGTAGGAAGCCCTGAGTAAGTATTAGTGTTACTGACAATATTGTTAGTGTTACACTTTTCAGTCTATTCAAGCTGGTCTCCTTCTCGTAGGTAGAGAGCACAGTAGTGGCTCTATAGACCAATGGCTCTCTGGACCAGGGATGCAGGATTTGCTCAAGGGCAAATGATATTCTTTGTGTCTGGCTACACTTTATCCCAACAGGGAAAAATACAAAGAAAAGATAAAAAAAACACCATCTCCCCCCCATCCTTTTAAATAACTATAAATGTTAATAGGCTTTAATAAACATAATAAATGTAAGCTTTCTAGAACTTACCTAAGATTAGATGGGGCTGCAGTAATTATAACGTATTCGTTTGCTCACAAGTGTAAGAGGACTTCTTGGTGTGAAATAAAGCACAACCCTGAAAAGTTAAGCTTCCATTAAATTTTGCCCAAGGATTGCAGTATAAACGAAGTAATAACTCTTAGCAAAATTGTTTTCTCATTTATTGTTTTCCTAAGGCATACCTTGAGGTTGCAAAGGCTAGTATGAGTACTGTGATGTTCTAACCTACCACATTAAGACTGCTAATTTTAGTGAAATGACTATAGCCAAGGGCCAAGGTAAAGGAATTATAGCTCCTTTCATCTTTAATCCTCAAACTAGACACTGCATTCCTTATATTGGTCAGCTTTTGCCCTCCGATTCTTTCCCATTTATTTTTTTACTCTCTTCCCCCATTTTTCTGTGCCCAGGAACACAAATGGAACCTATTTTCCAAATGATTGTTTATATGCAGTTTTGGTTTGGACAGCCAAGTGGCCTCTCTGCATGGCCCACATCACTCGTGCCTTTTCGTCCGCAGCTGCAGTCCTCTTGGCACGCTGAGCAGCATGGGGAAGCGTGATGCCCCATAGCTGTCCATGGCAGGCTGCGTTTGCCGCGTTAAGCAGTATAAGTGCTTGCTGCACCACTTTGTAATTTGTGTCACTTGAATACAAGTGGGAAGACTTTGAGAGAATTTTCAGAGAAAAACATAAAACAAACTCTTTGAAAATGTGAGAACATAATAGATGCTGAGCAGATAGCATTGTCATTGGTGATTTGTATATAATTATTACTCACTTTTAGGTGATACTTAAGCCCTTTGTCCAGGATGAGAAGCTTCATTTGTATACATCATCATTATCCCTCCTGACATGTGCTGTGGTGACATTAATCTGTGTTTTATTTCCTGCGGCAGTAATGACGGGTTTGTCTTCTGTGGCTTTATTATGTTGTCATGTTTTTTCAGTGATCGTCCTCATGGTACAAAAGAAGTATCTCATGTGGGGATAAACTCCAAAATAGCTGACATTTAACAGTCATGCTGGCAAGCGTCTAGTTTTTTTCCATTTCGTTTTTTTCCTTGTCAAGCTGAGTCCTGGGGAATTATCATTGACTGTGGCGAGACCGATAGTTGTTTGTAATTTTATGTCAGAACACATTTCTGAGGTGAAGCTTGTTTCTAAAGACCAGATAGCTTGCACAGAGGTAGGCTAGAGGGGACATGAATTCAAGCCTGCAAATGAATAGCTGATTTGAGGGAAGCTTAGGGGGGGAAAAGAGTGGATCCCCGGGGTGGCTGACTTGGAGAGCCCACCCGGAGCCTCAGTTGCAGTCAGTGGCCTCTGGAGTTCCGGGGGCCCACGTAGAAATCTGGTGATGGAAGCACAAAGGGAAGCAGATGCACCAGGGCCTCTTTGGAAGGCAGCAAGGATTAGTTTAAGTGTAGGGAGCTAATGATCCAATTTTAAAGCTACAATTTCTTAAGTATCACGTATCACTTTTATTTGCATCTTGCAGTAACAGAACAAACTCTGTGGGCATGGCTTCTGTAAACAGAACGTTCAAGAACATGATAGTGACTGTCTTCAGTACCTCAGCTCAATAGGCCCTGGTAACAGCCTCTTAGACAAAAACACATTAAACACAGGGAATGATGAAATGAAATCGAACAGTATTGTTTATTAATTTGTTAGATGTTTTAATAAAGCCAATCCCCAGGGCAGAATCAATCCGTGTAGCCACTACAGATTGTCTGTTCTCCTATTAAGTCATTCAGCATACCACCTTACAGTTGTGTTTTTCTGTCTGTCTCCTTCAGATGAATGGGAGTGCCTAGAGGGCAGGACCATGTCTCATTTCCCTCCAATTTCCCAGCATCAGCACAGCGTCTAGCACTGTGGGGGGACTCATGGGGTGGGGGGAATAAAGCAAACCAAATATTGCACCAAATATTGCATCTATTTGCTGAAAGACTCAAGCAGATTTCAGGTACAAATTCTAAGGTGTACAACACACACTGGGAAATAAAAGGAAAGGAAAGGGTATTAACAACAGGTGATGGGAAAACGAACCTAGGAGAGGAAGACTGCAAACCTGCCCCCAGCCCCAGCCCTCACCCTCCACTGTCAGCAGCTCTGACCGAGAGCTTGGCCTTCACCCTCACAGTCCCCTCTGACCGGGGGAAATGAAACTGTTGACATAGGTGTGTGGCAGGAGGTGTTTCCTAGGCCAGGAAAATCGCCTATATTCTAGTATCTCCTTGTTGACAAAAACACCCTGACATTTAATGTTAAATAAAGCTCATACTAGGTAAACACAAATTGCCGGAAAGTTTCCCCAAGTTCAGGAAACCATTATCTCAAAATACAAGGTGATTATCTGGGAAAGAGCAAAAACATGGAGACTCAGTTTTAATATTGTAGTAATTTATTATTTGCCAGGTACTGAGCTAAGTGCTATACAAATACTAGCTTATTTATTTTTCTTAATAACCCTCTAAGGTAGGCAGTGTAATTATTTTTATTTTACAGATGAGGAAACAGAGGCAGAGAGAAGTAAAATAACCTGTTCAAGTCACATTATAGCCGGTATGTGGTGGAGCCAGCACTCAACCCCAGCAGCCTGGCTGCAGAATCTGTGCTCTTCTCTGATAGACTGTGTTGCCTGCCTTGTTTAATTGTCTCATTAAACACAAAGACTTGAAGAAGCTGGGGTTTGAATCTTCTAGCTCTTGGATTCCTCCAAAATTCAGCTTATAAGCACCAAAAGCCCTTGAGACTGAGGTCAAAGTCCTATTTCTATCAAAAAACATGTTTGCCAAGCCTTGCTGTGTGCTAGACTCCAAGGGAAATTGACAAATATGACATCCCTGTCCTTAGGCTTTCTACTGACTGGAGAGGTAGTATGAGGAAGTCAACTGGGTGTCATAGGAGAAGCGCCATGTGGTGGGGTCAGAGGAAAGAGGGGCTCCCATTTAGTTGAGGAGGGGACACAAAGCTCTGTTGTGGAGCCTACAGCATTGGGGACAGACTCTAAAGGACTGATACAGGCTTGGGGGTGAGGCTGTGGGGGCTTCATTTCAGATGCGAAGGTGAGCAGAGATGCAGACACAGGCAGAGCAGAAAGCGGAGTGGAAGAGCATGTGCCCAGCTCTGACTGGAGATGGTGACAGGTGTGGCTTTGGGTGACAGGAAAAACTACTGGTACTAAATTTGGAAGACAAAACGAAGAATTCATGGACATTTTTGGATAGGAAAATGACTTGTACTTTGAAAAACATTTATCTGCTTAGGGTGAAGGAAAGGCAAGTTGGAAATCGGGGTCTGTCACAATGGTGTCCAGCAGGAAGGAATTGGGGGGGCGTGGCAACTAGAAAGGAAAGACAGGATGAAGTGATGGGATTGCATTATGAAGTATAATGGCAAGAAGGAATGGACCATTTTGCTAAGTCAGCTGAAAGGTGTGGACTGATCTGAAGCAGCTGAAGCGGTACTCGTGTATCAGGGCATCCTACCCTGGGTGGAAATTTTGAGGGTTCTACAGCGCTCAAAGCTCTCACTGAATTGTGCTATACCTCTCAGGCACCCTGCTGGAGTCATGCTACCAGACAAAGGGACCCCAGACTACTTTGGGGGAGCAAAAAAAGAATGCTGGCTAACAAGGATGAGGCACTAACATTGAAAGAAGTTCCACATCACAGGAAAGGCCCCATGTGGTGGTGGTCGAAGAAAAGAAGGGGTCCCATTTAGTTGAGGAGAGGACATAAGCCGATATTTTTTGGAGCCTGGAACGTTGGAGACAGACTCTGAAGGATTGGTAAAGGATGTTTAAAATTCTGGTAGCACGTAATCTTCATTGTGTGCGCATTCTTGTCCCAGATTAATTTCACAGTGCTCCTCTGTTTTCAGAGATACTTCTTCCTTTTTATTTTTCTAAACTATATTTTGTAAGTATGTACTATTTTTCACAATTTCTATAAATTTTCTGTTTTATTTTATAATAAAATATATAGGAAAGTTTTATTTTGTTCTAGATTTGTTTGGGGAAAAATAGTAGAGAGGGTTTTATGCCCCAATGAGCTTTTTTGATTTTATAGAATCGATTTGGGGATTTAGCAACAACAAAAAGATGCCTGCAGCATTAGCAAAGTTCCGACCTATGGAAGGACTCGGACGACTGGACTGAAAGAGCGGCAGATCTGTAGCACACATGGTGAAGGACCCGGCTCTGGGGGCAGAAAGGCTTTGGTTCCCACCGCAGTTCTGCCACTTGCTAAATACAAGCTCTCAGTTCATTTTGGTAATCTCTGTTCTTCATCTGCCATACGGTGTTGATGGGACCTACCTCATTGCAGGTGGGATTACGTAGGACCAGGCATAGTGCTCAGTAATGGTTAACCGTCTCTTCTACCATCGCACTGCTAAACCAACCACTGTCGCCATCACTGACACCCTATCACCACCATTGCCGGAGCTCTTATGGCTGGTTTAATATCTACAATAAAAAATTATGATAAAAATCAGGTGCTTAAAAAAAGAGTGCTTATGAAATGAAATGGTATTATATGGCATAATTTTCTAGGCTAGTTCTGATGTCCAGATCAAGTATCTTTTTTTAAGAGACAGGTTTACTGCTGCAATAAGTTCACTCTCAGTTATTCAGAATATTGTGTTCTAGAAAGAATTTCCTTCTTTTTATTTATTTTTATTGCCTTTTTCCCCATTACCATTTAGTTCCCTTATGCTCCCCTCCCCCACCTCCCTGATCCGCACACTGGTGTCCACATCCATGAGTCCTTTTTCCTTTTTGCTCAATCCCTCCACCCCTTTCCTTTCTCCAGCTGTCATCCTTCTCTCTATGAGTCTGTCCCCATTTTCCTTGTTAGTTCAGTTTTCCAGAGACTTACCTGAGGCAAGGATTGAAATGCTAATATTTTATTTAGGGTACACAAATCCAGGTCAGCAAGGTGAAGAAGAAGGGAAGGAGTCACAAAAAGACAGGTGTGGTATCTAAAGCAGTCACACTGGGAGAAACAGTGTGAGTGGTGACTGCCAGGGGCTGGGGGGAAGGGAAATAGGTGTGGAGTTTCAGTTTTGCAGGATGAAAAAGTTCCTGAGATCCATTGCATGACAATGTAGATATACTTAACATTGCTGGATTGTACACCTAAAGGTGGTTAAGGTGGTAAATTTTATGTCACATGTTTTTTCCTACAATTTTAAAAAAGGGGGAGGGGGAGGGAGACAAGGGATGAAGTGAAGTAGTGCAAAGCAGCAAGTTCCAGGGCCGGTTACCCCTTCACAAGGCCACCAATGGACACACATTCTGCCACTTGGTAGCTCCATCCGCTTGGCATGTGGGACTTTCCTGGACCTGCTGGGAGAAAGCTCCGGGGCTCAGAACACTGGATAGGAGGGAGGTGAGGGCTGTTATCCACCCATCCCCACCCAGCTGCCTCCCACCTCCCACAAGTCAGAGTGTGACCCTTGGGGAAGGTTAATCCCCCACATTTCTGGGTGGCTTTGAGCCTCTTCAGCTGTTGTGTGGGATGCCAGCTCCCACATCTGTAAGAAGCAGAAGCCAGAAACTCCAGGTGGGTGACTGGTGAATCCAGCACTTAGTGGCAGCCAAAAGGGAACATTCAACACTCCCAGGACAAGGTGCTGGTGATGAAAACTGAGCTACCCATGTAGGAGCACCCACGGCCAAGGGAATGTGGTATCCCTTTTTGTGGTGATGAAGTGATTGCTACAGGACTCTACCTTTGTTTTTGTTTCTTCTTTTTTAATCACATAAAAGCCTCGCTGTTAGTCAGCATGTCTCATATCAGAAGTCAGTGCATCATTATTACTTGGCTGCATGATTTTAAGATTGCTCCCCATACTCTTTGCTCTTTTTGCCTTTGAGTCCTAGTTACTTACCCTAGTTACTTATCACATAGCACAATGAACGCATTTTTCAAGATATTTCATATTTCTAAAAAATGTTAAAGTTCTTCATTTTTCAATGCTCTAAGTATCAGTAAGCATTACTGTAGCAATTGTGTTCTCAATTCCTACTCTGGGCTTTTTTTTTTTTTTTTTTTGCTGTAGGAAAATTTCCTGATGCATTTCCCCTTATGTTTTATTTTGGCTCAACTTTCTTTTGTTTTACTAGAGTCAACACAATGTTTGGGAAGTCGTAGTATATCCTAGAAAAAAATTAAATGTAGTGGCATTTGAGAAGATGTGAAGATATTCCATGTTGTAAATAGTGTTGCATTTAGAAAATGTGAAAATTATACTTGTTTACTTCTTGGTAAATGGTAGGATAGCTGTGTGTCGGGAAATGGATTTTTGATTATAGCCCTCAGACCAAGCTCATATGACAGCCAGTTGATAAAAGGATGTTGGAATGAAGCAGAGGGACTCAGGGAGATGGGCTTCCCCATATGCGGGAATGTGGTTCTTCTCAGGGCCTCTGTGCTTGCCACCTTCCACTGCTTCCTGACCTCCATCCCTCATCACTGCAGTGTAGAGAAAGGGCTTGCTTCCCTCAGACTGGTGTTGGTCTGAGAGTCAAGAGAACCCCATGTTAGTCTTACTTCTTCTGGAATAGTAGCCTGAGCCCTGAGTTTTAAAGGGCAGAAGTTGCCCTGGTCAGGCGGCTCAGCCCAGTGCAGCATTATCTGGTAGTTGCAGGCTTGATCCCTGGATGGGCATGTGCAAACGATTGATGTTTTGCCCTCACAACGATGTTTCTCTCTCTCTTCGTTTCTTTCGGAAATCAATAAAAAATATCCTTGGGTGAGTGACGATAAATAAATAAATGACTGTGGCTTAGGAAGAATTGTGCTCTTAGAGTCGATGAGACCCTACCTGGAGTGGGCAGGGTAGGACCAGCCCTCGCTAAGAGGTCTCAGGGCCAATAGAAGCTGTGAGGGGATATAATACTTTGTCTCGTTCATTGATTCAACCAGGGACTTACTCCAGTTGTATTCTGTATGAGCATGTGTATGAGTGCGCATGCGTGGTTCTCCATCCCAGCTCTACTGCCCAAGAAGCCCTGCAGTGTGGCAGTGCAGCCTGGGGAGAGAAGCAGACACATGATACCTATGAACCCAGCAATGTACGGGTTTTGTTTCAATTTTTGATATTATGGACTATAAATTGAACCTTCACATATTTTCACTTTCATGTTAACACTTGTTCTGCAGACCCTTTAAAATTATTTCTGGCTAGATTATTCTTGAGTGTACACCAGAGGCATCCCTCCAACAGTCTGTTTTCCTTTATCAAAAAGAACAATAAAACTATTCCCAAAAGTTGCAACAGATCACAATTACCTATCAGCAGGTTGTCACTGAAACCCTCAGGGGCTATTCAGAGTCAGGAAGAGGAAATGCATTTATTGTACTTGCATGTGATGATTCACATTGCTAAGCATCATAAAAGAATAAATAAACTATGTTATCCAAAGAAATGTTATTGTTTAAGCATGGCATTCAAATGTAAGTTGAATACATCCCTGGATCCAGTAGTATTTTTTCACCCACTGGAAAAAAATTATTTCCTTTTGTGTTCTAAATCAAATTCATTTATAGTACTCTAGTAAATTAACACAAAGTTCATAAACCATGGATCACTCAAGAACTTTCAGTAAACATCACTACCTCAATCTAGGTTAAGGATTCCTACGTGAATGAACAGTATCTACCCTCAGGGAGCTCAGTAGCTAGTTGATAAATCAGACAGCATTAAATTATAAATATACATAATAAATGCTCTGGGAAGACAGTGAAAGGGTGATTAATTCTGCCTGAGGGGATGGAAAAGACTTTGTGGAGGAATCTTTGATCTATGACTAAAAGAGAAGTAGGTATAATCATTAAGGTAAATAGTGCTAGCTAGTGTGTCAGATAAATTCCCAAAGCGCAATAGCTTAACACAAGAGGAAGTCTGGTTTTGTTTTTTTTCTCACTCTCGTCAAGTTAACAGCCCAAAGCAGATCAACAGTGGTGGAAGGTGGCTCTCTGCTCCACAGAGTAATTTGGGGTCCTTGGGTCCCTCCCACTTGTTACCTCACCTTCTTCCAGATCCTTGGAGTAAGAGGTCTGCAGGTGGAAGTTGTCATGGACCAGACTAAGAAGTGGCATGCAGCCCTTGCATTCACATGCTGTTTGTCAGACACAGACACTCGGCCACATCCAAGTGCAAGGGAGCCAGAAATGTATTTTAGCGTATGTCCGAGCAAAAGAGGAAAAGCATAGATATTAGTAAATACTAGCAGTCTTGGTGCAGTGAGGTGTTTCTTTGTTTGTTTGAAGTGAAGAGGTAAGATTGGGCCCTAGCCAGGTGGCTCAGGTGGTTGGAGTGTTGTCTAGTACACCAAAAGTTTGTGGGTTTGACCCCCAGTCAGGGCACATACGTAGGTTGGGGGTTCAATCCCCAGTCTGGGTTTGTACAGCAGGCAACCAATCAATGTTTCTGTCTCTTCTTTCCCCTCTCTCTAAAAAATTAATACAAACATATCCTCAGGTGAGGAGTATAAAAAAAAGAAGAGGTAAGTTGGGTAGCTACATAATCAGTAAAGAAGGGCATGAAGCACCCACAGCGATATGAGTTTGAGGAGGAGGGAGTATTTATTCTGTTTTGGCTCAATGCACAGTCTGGTGGGGAGGGATGGGTCAGTGAGAATACTAGAAATAATACAGCCAAATTATAAAAGGTCAAAAGTAACTGAAGAATTTAAAGAGTTATAGTTCTCTGTTGTTGTTTTTACATTATAAGTAGATAACTGATTTGCTGAACTGAAATTTATTTTTGAAATAGATATTATATGTGTTAATTCACACCTGAGGCATTATTTTGATTATGCAATTTTTAAAAATTTAAGCTTTGTTTTTTCAATAAGATTTTAATCTTCTTGAAGGTAAGGGCTGCATTTATACTTCATGTATTTCCCTATAGTTTCTCTAAATGACTGAGGTACAAAAGTATTTGGTCAGTGTTTCATTAATTAGCTGATAGTTTAATAACTTTACAAAAATTCATTTTAATTAAGAGGTATGTGAAAGTAGCATTACTATCCCATGGTACTGTATCTGGATAATTTGTGAGTTCGTACTGACTAGTGACTAAGGGGCATCAGTGTTGTATCATTAAATTAAATATGTTAATTGCCTATGTGTACAAGGCTTTGAGTTGGGACATAACAGTGAGAAAGAGTCTTTGTTTTGTAGGTATTTAAGATGTCATATATTTTTTAAAATTTTAGTTTAATCATTGTTCAAGTACAGTTTTCTCCCACTTACTCCCATTCCAGCCCACCCACCCACCCCTCCCCTCTTCTCCCCCATTACCCTCCACCCCTAGTTTTTGTCCATGTGTCCTCCAAATTTGTTCCTGTAAACCCTACCCATTCTCCCCTGAAATTTCCTCTTCTCTCCCCTCTGGTCACTGTCAGTCTGTCCCCTATTTCAGTGTCTTTGGTTATATTTTGCTTGTTTCTTTGTTTTGTTGTTTAGGTTCCTGTTAAAGGTGATATCATGTGGTATTTGTCTTTCACTGCCTGGCTTGTTTCACTTAGCATAATGCTTTCCAGCTCCATCCATGCTGTTGCAAAGGGTAGGAGCTCCTTCTTTCTTTCTGCTGCATAGAATTCCACTGTGTAAATGTACCATTGTTTTTTGATCCATTCATTTACTGATGGGCATCTAGATTGCTTCCAGCACCTAGCTATCATAAATTGTGCTGCTATGAACATTGGGGTGCAAAGGTTCTTTTTTATTGGTGTTTTAGTGTTCTTAGGATATAGTCCCAGCAGTGGAATTGCTGGATCAACAGGCAGATCCATTTTTAGTTTTCTGAGGAAGTTCCATACTGCTTTCCATAGTTGTTGTACAAGTCTGCAGTCCCACCAACAGTGCACTAGGGTCCCCTTTTCTCCACAACCTCTCCAACACTTGTTGTTTGTTGCTTTGTTTATGATGGCCATTCTGACTGGTGTAAAGTGGTATCTCATTGTGGTTTTAATCAGCATCTCTCTGATAGCAAGCAATATTGAACATCATTTCATGTGTCTTTGGATTTTCTGTATGTCCTCCTTGGAGAAGTGTCTGTTCAAGTCCTTTGCCCATTTTTTAATTGGATTCCTTGTCTTCTTAGAGTGGAGTCATGTAAGTTCTTTATATATTTTGGAAATTAAACCCTTGTCTGAGGTATCATTGGCAAATATGTTTTCCCATACAGTTGGTTCTCTTCTTATTTTGATACTGTTTTCTTTAGCTGTGCAAAAGCTTTTTATTTTGATGAGGTCCCATTTGTTTATTCTTTCCTTTATGTCCCTTGCTGTAGGAGACATGTCAGTAAAAAAGTTTCTGCATGAAATATCTGAGATTTTCCTACCTACATTCTCTTCTAGGACTTTAATGGTGTCACGGTTTATATTTAAGTCTTTTATCCACCTTGAATTTATTTTTGTAAGGTGTAAGTTGGTGCTTGAGTTTCATTTTTTTGCATGTAGCTGTCTAGTTCTCCCAACACCATTTTTTGAAGACGCTATTTTTATTCCATTTTATGTTGCTGCTTCCTTTGTCAAATATTAATTGACCGTAGAGGCTTGGGTTTATTTCTGGGCTCTCTGTTCTGTTCCATTGGTCCATGTGCCTGTTTTTATGCCAGTACCAGGCTGTTTTGATTACAGTGGCCTTGTAGTATAGTTTAGTGTCGGGTATTGTAATCCCTCCTACTTTACTCTTCTTTCTCAAAATTGCAGCAGCTATTGGGGGTTGTTTATGGTTCCATATAAATTGTTGAAGTGTTTGTTCTATGTCTATGAAATAAGCCATTGGTATTTTAATAGGTATTGCATTGAATGTGTAAATTGCTTTGGGTAGTATGGACATTTTGATGATATTAATTCTTCCAATCCATGAACACGGTATATGTTTCCATTTGTTTGTGTCTTCCTTGATTTCTCTCCTCAGTGTTATGTAGTTTTCTGAATACAGGTCTTTTACCTCTTTGGTTAGGTTTATTCCTAAATATTTTATTTTTCTTTTTTCTATTTCAAATGGGATTTTTTTCTTGATTTCTGCTTCTGCTGTTTCATTGTTGATGTACAGAAATGCCTTTGATTTCTGGATATTGACTTTGTATCCTGCTGTTTTGCCAAATTCATTTATTAGGTCAAACAGTTTTTTGGTGGAGTCTATAGGATTTTCTATATGCACTATCATGTCATCTGCAAACAGTGACAGTTTTGTTTCCTCCTTTCCGATTTGAATGCCTTTTATTTCTTTTTCTTGTCTGATTGCTGTGGCTAAAACTTCCAGTACTATATTGAATAGAAGTGGTGAAAGTGGACAGCCTTGTCTTGTTCCTGATCTTAGTGGAAAAGATTTTAATTTTTGCCCGTTGAGTATAATGTTGGCTGTAGGTCTCTCATATATGGCCTTTATTATGTTGAGGAATGCTCCCTCTATTCCCACTTTGCTGAGTTTTTATCATGAATGGTTGCTGTACCTTATCAAATGCTTTTTCTGCATCTATTGATATGATCATTTGGTTTTTGTCTTTGCTTTTGTTTATGTGATGTATTACATTTACTGATTTGCGAATATTGTACCATCCTTGCATCCCTGGAATGAATTCCAATTGGTCATGGTGTGTGAGCTTCTTAATGTACTGTTGGATGTGGTTTGCCAGTATCTTGTTGAGGATTTTAGCGTCAATGTTCATCAGTGATATTGGCCTGAAGTTTTCTTTCTTTGTTGTGTCTTTATCTGGTTTTGGAATTAGGATGGTGTTGGCCTCATAAAAAGAGTTTGGGAGTCTTCCATCTTTTTGGATTTTTTGAAATAGTCTGTGAAGGATAGGGATTAGCTCTTCCTTAAATGCTTTGTAGAATTCTCCTGTGAAACCATCTGGTCCAGGGCTTTTGTGTGTTGGGAGTTTTTTGATTACTGCTTCAATTTCTTTTCCTGTTATTGGTTTGTTCAGGCTTTCTGCTGCTTTTTCATTGAGTTTTGGAAGGTTATATTTTTCTAGAAATTTGTCCATTTCACCTAGGTTTTCAAATTTCTTGGCATACCGTTCTTCGTAGTAATTTCTTACAATCCTTTGTATTTCTGTGGTATCTGTTGTAATCTCTCCTCGTTCATTTCTGATTGTGTTTATTTGGGTCTTCTCTCTTTTTTTCCTGATGAGTCTGCTTAAAGGCTTGTCGATTTTGTTTATCTTTTCAAAGAACCAGCTCTTGGATTCATTGATCTTTAGAATTGTGCTTTTAGTCTCTATGTCATTTAATTCTGCTCTGATCTTGTTTATTTCCTTCCTTCTGCTTGCTCTGGACTGTCTTTGTTGTTCCTCGAGTTCTTGTAGACGTAAGGTTAGGTTGTTTGTTTGAAATGTTTATAACTTTTTTAGGTGGGCCTGTATCGCTATGAACTTCCCTCTCAGGACTGCCTTGGCTGTGTCCCATAAGTTTTGGGTTGTTGTGAGTTCGTTTTCATTTGTTTCCAGAAACCTTTTGATTTCTTCCCTAATATCATTCTTGACCCATTCCTTGTTTAATAGCATGCTATTTAATCTCCATGAATTTGAGTGTTTTAGGTTTTTTTTCCTTGGGGTTGGTTTCTAGTTTCAGTCCCTTGTGATCCGAGAAAATGCTTGGTATGATTTCAATTTTTTTGAAATTGTTGAGGCTTTTTTGTGTCCTATCATGTGGTCAATCTTTGAAAATGTTCCATGTACATTTGAAAAAAATGTGTATTTAGCTTCTTTGGGATGGAGCGTTCTGTATATATCAGTAAAGCCCATTTCATGTAGGGTATTGTTCAATGCCACAATATCTTTGTTGATATTTTGTTTGGAAGATCTGTCCATTTTTGATAGAGGGGTGTTAAAAGCCCCCACAATAATTGTGTTGCTGTCCATATCTTTCTTGAAGTCCTCTAAGATTTTCTTTATGTATTTGGGTGCTCCTATGTTGGGTGCATATATATTTACAATATTTATGTCTTCTTGGTGGATTCTTCCCTTGAGTATTATGAAATGACCTTCTGGGTCTCTCTTTATGGTCCTTTTTTGGAAGTCTATTTTGTCAGATATGAGTATTGCTACCTCGGCTTTTTTTTCCTGTCCATTTGCTTGGAAAATTTGTTTCCAGCCCTTCACTTTCAGCCTGTGCAGATCTTTTGTCCTGAGGTGGGTCTCTTGTAGGCTGCATATGTGTGGGTCATGTTTTCTTATCCAATCAGCTAATCTATGTCTTTTGATTGGAGCATTAATCCATTTACGTTTAAGGTTATTATTGATAGGTACTTATTCATTGTCTTTTATGCACATGTGTTCCTCTTTCTCTCTCTCTGTTCCTTCCTTTCCTTAAAGCAGTCCCTTTAGAATCTCTTGCAGAGCTGGTTTGGTCGAGGTGTATTCTTTTAGACATCTTTTGTCTGAGAAGCTTCTTATTTGGCCTTCTATCTTGATTGAGAGCCTTGCTGGGTAAAGTAGTTGTGGTTGCAGGCCTCTGGTTCTCATTACTTGGATTATTTCTTGCCATTCTCTTCTGGCTTGGGGTGTTTCCATTGAGAAGTCAGCTGTTAGCCTTATTGGGGCTCCCTTGTATGTTACTTCCTGTTTCTCCCTTGCTGCCTTTAAGATTCTCTCTTTGTCTTGAAATTTTGCCATTTTAATTATGATGTGTCTTGAGGTGGGTCTCTTTGGGTTCCTCTTGGTTGGGACTCTCTGTGTTTCCTGGATTTGTGTGACTTTTTCTCTCATCAAATTAGGGAAGTTTTCCATCATTACTTTTTCAAATAGGTTTTCTATCCCTTGTTCTTCTTCTCCTTCAGGTATCTCTATTATACGGATATTATTATATTTCATATTGTCTTGCATTTCTCTTAATCCCTGTTCATTCTTTCTGAGCCTCTTTTCCTTTTCTTGCTCTTTCTGGGTGTTTTCTTCTACTTTGTCCTCTAGCTCGCTGATCCGATCTTCTGCTTCATCGATCCTGCTTTTCATTCCTTCTACTGTGTTCTTCAGTTCAGAAATTGTATTCTTCATTTCCTCTTGGCCCTTGTTGAGAGTTTCTGTTTTCTTTTTTATGCTGATGTAGTTTTCATTGAGTTCATTGTAGCTTCCCTGTAGTTTCTGGTAGCTCATTGTGAGCTCATTGAGCTTCCTGACAATCATTGCTTTGAACTCAATATCTGATAGTTAGATTGCCTCTATTTCATTTAGCATTCTTTCTGAGGCTTCCTCCTTTCCTTTCATTTGGGGATTGTTTCTTTGTCTTCCCATTGTTTGTGAGAAGATGTCATATTTTTTTTAAAAGTGCAACTGTCCTTGAAAATCTTTATGACGTTTTTGAGAGTACTCTATTTCATTCTGTATCAGAACATGTTCGATTTAATTTAAAACAAAATGTCATTTTGCTTCAAATTAGAAAATATTTAAAATAGACATGGGAGTTTTACCTCCCTGAAAATGGCAGACGCAGGGAACTCTCAGATGAAGGACGGGCAGATGTTTGGTAGAAACACTGAGAACTCCCGCCAGTTCACCTTGTTGGTCCCCTGCCGTGGTCCAGAAGCTTAGTCTCTTTGTCTCTTAAATAGAAGCTTCTAACCATAATAAATGGTTATGTCAGGCTTTGTTATGGTTTGTAATGTGGGTAAATACTTCCTCTGTACAAGAAGAATATTCACTGGTGACTTGTTGAAAAATAGAGGGCCTGCTAGTGAGAATGACAATCTAGTGTTCTCTCCATGCCTACGACATTGGGTCCCTTGTATTTGTGACATGCTTACCTTACTGATAGTTACTCATTATGGCTCTCTACTTGAAATTGCAGCAGGGTTATTTAAGTCACTTCAGATTTCCCACCATGGGATCATGATGTAGACCTTAAGCTGGTGATACATGTTGTCAGCTCTTTCAAATTATATGTAAAACTCAGAAGCAAATTTGTCAAGTTTATAAGTGAGGTACATTTGATGCAAAATCCAGATCTATTCATTTTAACTAAATAAACTGTGAACTGTTTTTCATTGGGTTAATGAAAGCACCAGTCTCAACCTATAGTCCAACATTATTCCATCTGTGGAGTGGCTGCCTAAGAGCCAGTCAAGAATATCAAGAAGTGTTACTTCCTCCCCCTGAGGCTCTTACCCTATAGGGATGGAGGACATCACAGAAGAGGTGACTTTTGAACCTGGTTAATAACCAAACCCAGCACTCAGTAGTTGCTCCATGGGCTGCACACTGCCCTATGGAGGAAAAGATCCTCAGTACAGCTCTACCTTTAATTTCTGAAGTGTATGGACCAGGTTGGGGTTTGGGTGGGTACAGAATGCAGAATATCGGAAGAAGAATAGTTTTCCCAGGTATGCTGGTTCGTTCTTCTGTCTGTACTTTTGTGCACCCCTAAACAGTCACATCTCTCCTGGTTTCCCTACTCTCCTTACTCCTGTAGGTGCTTTGGTTTTCTTGGTCTTTTATTTTCCAGTTCTCCTTTTCATTGTAGTTAGAGCTGATAGAGATATAATTATTCCATCACTGAACACACAGTACAGTTGGGGGCAACCACTCCAGTGGTCCCTGCATTAAAATCTAGTAACAAGAATGCCAGAGGATTCCTGAAGCTGCACCTATAATTCTTTC
Source organism: Phyllostomus discolor (assembly GCF_004126475.2). Taxonomy (NCBI): domain Eukaryota; kingdom Metazoa; phylum Chordata; class Mammalia; order Chiroptera; family Phyllostomidae; genus Phyllostomus; species Phyllostomus discolor. Next base: position 152,920,057 of record NC_040904.2, read on the forward strand.
TCCATTTCTCATGTACATAGTATCTTTATTTTAACTTAAAACATTTTTTAATCAATGCTGCCCCTGCCAGAGCAGACTACTATAATAAATATCTGAAGATGAAAGAGAATAAAGTTACAGCAAACTTAGGATATTTTAGTCTTTATTGATTTAAATCAGTCCCCCTATTACTTTAGGAGATGAGTTATAGTTCATTGCCAATGCTCTTTTAATGGTCACATCTAAAGAATTTATTTTAAATTTTTTCTGGTATCTGTAGTTTGGTGACTTAACCCCCTTTTCACCAGTCTTCTGCTGATTCTTCAAAACTCGATGGCTGTTAGTTTGTATCATTCAAGACTGATTTTAGAATTGCATTCCTTTGACTATCTCTAGGTATTTTGGCACTGTCATCTGATTTAGCAGACTTGTTTAAAGTTGTTACTCAAAAGCAAGTTTATGTCCCCAGAACTGTAAAGGGAATGTCGGTCCTAGGTGGACTGTGGGTTGACAGGACAATAAGCCAGCTGGGACAAGTGTATGAGAAGGGGCTGCCTCCTCCTCCCAGTGGGTTGTACCCACTGAGGTTACACTCAAGCTCAGTGCCCCACAAGCCCTGTGGCTTCCTCCCTTGATGGGTGGACTGAGCGCCCAGACACTTGACTTTCCTGATTGTTTGTGTCAACAGCTGGCGCGCTGCTTGGCGGCTGCCTGGCATTGAGCGTTGATGAGGCTGCTTCCCATGCTTGCCTTATAAAATGAAAGCACGCAGGGGAACACTGTTTCTCCACTGGAGTGCAGTCTTAAACTGCGGCAAGAGCAGCACCCTGCCCCAGGATGCTTTTCTGTGGGATGACAAAGGTGTGAAGGGTCCCCTTTATATGGAAAATAAAGCGTGTTCCTACATTCGTGCTATGTAATGTTGTAGAATTTTCTCCAAATCCTTGTGCTTGACAGGTGGAATTCACCTGGAATGACAGTACTGGGCAAAAGAAAGTAAGCTGATATGATCGTCTGTCAGGATTGGAAAAAGGCATGCATGTTCTCTGTGGATATAGACAAGAGACATGCAAATTGAATGCACTGTCTGTGTTAGGGCGTGCTTTGTGGAGGTAATGGAATCCAAAAAGGATACCTGTACCAATGCTTGGTTGTCTGCCTGAAAAATGAGAGGAGTATGAGAAAGGTAATACCCATGAGAAAATTTGCTTTTATATTAGCTAAGACATTAAGATAGAAATTTCTCTCTCATATCCCCATCTGGACACAAGCAGTCCACGCTGACAGGGACCCAGGATCCTTCTGCCCTGCTGCTTTCTCATCCCTGGGGCATTGTCTTCACCCAGGAAGTCTCACCACCACATTCTCCGTATTCCAGCCAGCCGGAAGGACAAAGGGACATCCAGAAGATGCACACATCGAATCTGTCACATGATTTGCTGCAGGGGAGGCTGGGAAATAAGTCATCCCCACTTACCCCAGGTGGCAAAATTGCCAAATTACCTCCACAGGAAATCTGACTGCTATATAGTAGTCAGTGAAAAGGATTATACTTTTATAAAATTGGCATCTAGGTAGAGTCAGTAAAGCACAGCAGAAAATATACAAATGGCTTACAGAGAACTCAGGTACAGAAATAGCCCATCAGTCTTCCCATAGATAAGCCGTTGCCTAATATGTGACTGAGAAAAGGCAAGTAATCTGGGGGTGAATGGCAAAGTAAAAACCATTGAGAACTGAGTTCCTTTTGTAAGGTCTACTGATGAGACAATGCTGAAAAACAAGTGGGCCAATAAATGGTGCTGTTCATCATTTACTCCATACCTAGTAGATGCCAGATACTGTGTTAGAAATTAAGACAATGAGATTAAAGAAGACATGTTTTTTTTGTTTGTTTTTGAGTAGCTTGTGTTGTAATGAAGGAGACAAACATGTAATTAAAATATTGTAATGGATATACCCAGATAAAATTGGGTGATTCTATAAAAGAAGGAGAGAATGAGAAGAATGGATACTGGTAGGCAACTAGCAGTCTCTGATACAGTTGGCATAGTAATTAATTTATGCAACAAATGTGTATTAAGTGTCTGGTCTAGGCTTATTCTAGTTATCTGTCTATCTAACCACCATGTATGCATAGTGGAAAGTCTGGAGTTATACATACAAAAGTGGATTGGATACACTTATGTACAATATAAATATTTCCTACAATGGAGGTCTTATCCATATACTTTGTAAAGATTACTTTTAAATGATAGTAGCAATCAAATCAGAACAAGAATATCAAAAGACCCAGTAGCATCAGGATGGGGAAAACCACTAGGGAAGTCCACACAGCTGAGACACAGCAGACCATTTGTGGGTTCTGGGCTGGTCACTGGGCACCGTGAAGCGAAGAGATTCTGTACAGTACAGATTTTCTGCACAGTACAGATGGGATTGAACCTGAGGTCTCTCTGGATCCTAAGGCTGCTACTCATGAAGCAATGTTGTCAATACGACTTTTGGTTGATTACTGATGGAACTTTGGGAAATATGCCGTGAACAGCTGGGAGGGAAGGAAGGTGCTGCTGCCAGGTAAGTAAAGAGAGTCAAGTAAAGAGGCAGACAGACAAGAACAAATGCCACAGAAGCATGTGAGATGCAGGGATTACTGTTACCTTTATTTTACAGACGAGGAAAGTGAGCCACGGAGAGTTAAATATGCCTTCGAAGATTGTACAATTTTAAATGGTGATGCAAGGATTTTCACCCCATCAATCTGGATCTAGAGTCCTTACATAAATAGTTAATATTGATGGTTTAGAGCTGTGAAGTTGTGGAATAAGAATGTAGGAATTACATACATATATATATATACATATACATATGAAATGGATATATACATACATATATTTACATATATCCTTCCTCTTTTTAAAACATTTTTATTAATTTGAGGGAAAGAGAGAGAGAAACATCAATTTTTGTTGTTCTACTTATTTATACACTCATTGGTTCATTCTTGTATGTCCCTGTACAGGGGATCGAACCTGCAACCTTGGCGTATTGGTGTGACACTCCACCCACCTGAGCTACCAGGCCAGGGCTCCCTCTCTTTTTTATAATTTTAAAACTTTTATTGAATATGAATTACATTTTATTATACTAAAAATATTATTGTAACCCTATTTCCTTTTTTTGAAATTAAACAACAGATCAAATATTTATTGAATGTTATTGAGTGAGAATACACTTCCCCAAGTCCTGAAGAAAACCCTAAAAAAACCAAAGCAGTTATAGTTAAACCAGCTTATCAGACTGGGAGATCTAGTCTTAAAAACATTAACTTGGCTCTTGCAGTGTATAAAAGCTTTTGCTTACATCTAGACAAACTTTTACCTGTATAGTTTTTCTTGCTGTGTTTACTGTCCCACACAATCTCCATCCACTGCTGTTCAAATAGAAAATTCCTTTTAAAACTATTTTATTTTTCTTCTTGAGCATAGAAAGCATAGAAAGAAATACGTCTTTTGATTCATGTTTACCATAGACAATTTAACCTTTGGACCCCTGCTGATAACATACAACTTGCCTGATTTTAGAAGCTTTTACTGAAAAACATTCTCTTCCTGTGCACAGGTGCCCCTGGGCCTTCCCTTTATACCGCCCCCCCCCCCGCTTTTTGTTCTAGTTTCGATTTTTAAATAGCTTATGCAGCCAAATAATCTGGGTATGACTTTATTTTTATCCCTTATATGCTTTCTAGTGATCATCTTTAAGTTTTTTGTAGTATAGAATATATAATTTGTTAATTTCCTTCTCAGCTCACTTCTTTTCAACATCCAACTAAATGTGTCCTTTCAGCTTTTCTAATCCTAAATCCAATGTACTGTTCTATCTACCCATGCTCTTTTTCAAAATCGTGCGTAATTTAATCTTAGCAAGTCCACTTAGCCTGTCATCACCATTATTTCCATAACTCAGAGGAAGATGGTTTTAATTTATTATAACACTATTTGGCCCATAAGTGGATTCTAATAATTTATTGTTCTGCCAACAGTAGCCTTCAGTAGGCAGGGACAATACATACTTGGAAGCCTTCTCATTTCAAACATAACTCTTTCCCATAGAAAACCAGTTAGAAACTTATTTGCATTAACAAATACCCTTAAAATGTCAATCATTGCTGAGAATGTCATTCCAGTCGGCCTTTCACACCTTAGTGTGTGAGCTATTACTTTAATGAGATAATCATACTCTTTTTCTCTTGGTACCTAATTAAACTCAGTCACAATGATGCAGGCATATATTTAATGTAGGTATTTTGGGAAATTCCATGGAAGTGTCTGAGAGCTGCAGAATTTCCAGCTGAGAACCACAGGAGGGCGCTGAGGACCAGAGGTGGGAAAGGCATGTTTCTTCTTAGTGCCTTAGCAGTAGTTTCCATGCCCTCTTATAGTGTGAACCATTTCCTCAGTTCTCTAAAACAGTGCTTCTCAAACCTGGGTCTGCATGTGATTTATATAAACTGCTCGTAATAAACTGCACATTCTGATTCAACAAGCGTGGGCTGCAGCGCCCAAGATGCTGCATCTCCGACAAGCTCCCCGCCAAGGCTGAGGCTGCTGGCCTGAGAACCACAATTTGAGTAGTGAGACTATCAAATACCCAGTGTCCATGAAAAGTTATTGAATGGATGTTCTTCCATATGACTTTTTTGGATATTCTTCCATTTCTAAATTTTCTTCTAGCTCTTCTTACAGAGATTCATTTTTCTTCTAAGTTCTCTCAGCAGCAATATTGTATTTTTGAAGTATCTTTTTTTGTTTTTTAAGTATATTTTATTGATTATGCTATTGCAGTTGTCCCAGTTTCTTTCTCCCCTTTATTCCCCCCACTGCCATGTACCATGTACCCCTCCACCCTCCAGCATTCCCCACCCGCCTTAGTTCATGAACTAAGTTGTACATATAAGTTCTTTGGCTTCTCTATTTCCTATACTATTTTTAACCTTCCCCTGTCTATTTTGTGCCTACCAATCATGCTTCTTATTCCCTGTACCTTTTCCCCCCTCCCCCACCCTACTGATAACCCTCCATGTGATCTCCAGTTCTGTGATTCTGTTCCTGTTCTAGTTGTTTGCTTAGTTTGTTTTTTGTTTGTTTGTTTATTTTTTAGGTTTAGTTGATAGGTAAGAGTTTGTTGTCATTTTCTTGTTCATAGTTTTTGATCTTCTATTTCTTAGGTAAATCTCTTTAACATTTCATAAAATAAGGGCTTGGTGATGATGAACTCCTTGAACTTGACCGTATCTGAGAAGCACTTTATCTGCCCTCCTATTCTAAATGATAGCTTTGCTGGATAGAGTAATCTTGGATGTAGGTCCTTGCCTTTCATGAATTTGAATACTTCTTTCCAGCCCCTTCTTGCCTGTAAGGTTTCTTTTGAGAAATCAGCTGACAGTCTTATGGGAACTTCTTTGTAGGTAACTGTCTCTTTTTCTCTTGCTACTTTTAAGACTCTCTCCTTATCTTTCATCTTGTCTAATGTAATTATGATGTGCCTTGGTGTGTTCCTCCTTGGGTCCAATTTCTTTGGAAGTCTCTGGGCTTCCTGGACTTCCTGGAAGTCTATTTCCTTAACCAGATTGGGAAAGTTTCCCTACATTACTTTTTCAAATAAGTTTTCAATGTCTTGCTCTTCCTCTTCTTCTTTTGGCGCCCCTATGATCGAATGTTGGAGTGCTTAAAATTGTCCCAGAGGTTCCTAAGCCTATCCTGATTTTTTTGAATTCTTATTTCTTCATTCTGGTCCTGTTGGATGTTTATTTCTTCCTTTTGTTCCAAATCATTGATTTGAGTCCTGGTTTCCTTCCCTTCACTGTTGGTTCTCTGTATATTTTGTCTTATTTAACTTTGTGTGCTCTTCATTTCTTTCTTCATTTCGTGACCAAGCTCAATCAATTCTGTGGGCATACTGATTACCAGTGTTTTGAATTCTGCATCATATAGGTTGGCTATCTCCTTGAAACAACAAGATTTCTGATGTTTCTTTTCCTTCTCTCTCTCTTTCTTTAATTCAGTAGACACGACAACCAGCAAATCCTGCAAGAACAAAATTTGTCTTTTCTTATGGCTGGGTGGTCCTTCATATGATGCTAATTTTGTGAAATATTCTATTTTCATAGTTTTAAGATGTAACTTCAAGTGAATAAATTTACCCTTCTTGAATTTTAAGTTCTCAATACAAAGTCTTTGTGGAAAAAGTTCAGCCATTGTTAATATAACAAGAATAGTTTGTGGCAACATTGATGTAACCTGGCAGCCAAGGGGAGTGGACTGGAATGCACATGCATGAACAATGACAGCTTCACTCTACTAGTCAGTGGGGGTAGTGGATATCTTTGAGTGAGCTTGTGTACTGTGTGACTGTTGCATTCAGAATGACTGAGCGAGTAGAGTGACACATCTGCATCCAATTTTGTGTTAAGCTTCAACATTCCTCTGCAGATAGTTTTTGGTTGATTCAGAAGGCCATAGCTGTGGGCAGCTGATGATTGGCAGCTTCATCATGACAATGCACCCACTCATGCATCCCGTCTTGTGCAGAGTTTTTTGGTGAAACACCAAATCACCCAGGTGACTCAGCCCCTCTACAGCCCAGATTTGATGCTCTGCAACTCTTGGCTTTTCCCAAATCTAAAATCACATTTGAAAGGAAAGACATATCAGACTGTCAATGAGATTCAGGAGAGTACGATGGGGCCATTGATAGCAATTGGTAGACCTGTGTGAGGACCCAAGGTGCCATCTTTGAAGGGAACTGAGGTGTCATTGTCCTAGGTACAATGTTTCTTGTCCTTGTATCTTCTTCAATAAATGTCTCTATTTTTCATATTACATGGCTCGGTACCTTCTGGACAGACCTCATATGTTCTACAGCAGCCTAAGTCCCACATGTCTCTGATTGGGTGTGGTTGGCTGATGCCAGCATCTCATCAGCCCAGCTTCACTGCTTCTGATCCTACTGCCTACACTGTGACCATTGAACATCCCTGTCCTCTCATGACTTCTGGGATGCCTCTGGGCTGTGCCTTGCTCCTTCCCAACCAATCCTTGTCAGTGAATTCCCTTTACCTTCTTCCTCTGGTGTTTCCAACCTTTCCTAGACTTTCAGTCTTCTCTGTACCTCGCCCTGCATGTGAAATCTTTCTCCCTGTTAAGGTGATTCAGAGGTTATTTTCACTTGCTCCATGCAGTTAGTCACTTTTCTCTGCTCTGTAAAGGGCTTTACATAATTCTACTATAGCCCTTACCATCTATTACAGTGTTTTATTTATGTATTTGTCTTTGTACTAGAATGTGAGTACATTCTCTTTGCTTCTCAAAAACAAAAACATTATCTTGTTCATCTTTACTTCTATAACTCCTATCGCAATATGTGGGACCTACTAGGTACATAATAAATGTTGAATGAATGAATATATTTATTGATCAGCCTGCTTTTCCTTATCATTTACTCTGTGTGATTCTCAGTTTATCATTTACTCCCATAAATTGCCTTTCCTCAGCTTTGATTTATCTATAATCTTGGCCAAATCAATGAGGTCTTTTTTGGTTCTCTGTATAAATTACTACAAGTCATTTGTATATTTTCTGCTGGGTTTTACTGACTATTCCTGAATGCTGATTCTGTAAAACTGTGGTCCTTTTTACTGACTACTTTATATATGTTGTGGTCAGGCATCCTGTGAGGTAATTTGGCAGCTTTGCCACCTGGGAGCAATAGAAGCCTTTGCTGTTCCTCACTGTCTATGGACCTCATGTGATGGAACCGTCCTTTCTGCTATAGCTGTCAGGCAATGCATGACATACTTTGTCCTTGACATTCATGTGGCCACAGCAATGCAATGCTTTCTACTTTTGCCTTTTATAGAACCAAATGGTTTCGTTACAGCTGGAAGCCCAATTTGTTAATCTTCGGCTGATGATATAGAACATAGTCATACAGTGCTATGAATTTAGCAGTTATTGGTAGTACTAATAGACCTGTTTTAAATATAATTTGGTGGAATTTCTTGTAGGAAACTCAAAGGATGAGGGAACATAACCTTTCTGTGACGTCAGAGCCTGGGTGATCCTGGGTTGTCTACGCAGAGTGAGGCGCCTGCACTGAAACACCGGTGTCTGGGGGCCTGGGAGTGGATGGCTGGCCTCAAGATCCGCAATGAGTTTAACAGTCCAGAGCAGACTGCTTCACAACCAGGACCCCCACTCTGACACATCTCAGAGGCCAAAATGCACAGTAGGACCCAAATCCAGGAAGACAGATAAGATAGCGAGAATCCCCTAAGCAGGCTAGGAGCAAGAGAAACCAGAAGCTCAGGAAAAAATAATTTGTATAGGAACAAGGGGACCTCTGCTTTTTATTGTCTCTCAGGCAACAATCCCTCAAAAGGGGTAGACTGTGTATTGTAGAAAGAATGGAATAACTGGAGAAGTGAAGAAGGGGGAGGCTGTTCTTACAGGGATGGACCTTTTTTGTTTTTTTAGGAATAAAAGATCATCTTGTCAAATGCATTGGTAAGAAATGAAGGGGAAAGAGAGACATGAAGTAAGAATAACATTAAGCAATGTTTACTTTCTTTCCTTTGTAGTATTTTATATATTTCTTTGTTCATATATTAATTTACTGTGCTGCTTACTTTGGTAACTTCCCACTGCCACCACCTGGAAGAATAGGAGGTAGGTGAATCTCTAGGGATCATGCTCATGGAATGAAGATATTATTTTTATTATGACCCAGGAGCAATGGGAAGGCACCTGAGAAAGAAATAACTGTTGCCCTGGCTGAGTAGTTCAGTTAGGTGGGGCTTCGACCTGATGCACCAGGATTGTGGGTCTGATCCCCAGTTGGGGCACATACAGGAATCAACAGATAAATGCATGAATGTGTGAAGCAAAAAAATCAATGCCTGTCTATCTGGTCTCTCTCCCTCCCTCCCTCTCTCCTTCTCTCCCATCCCATCTCTCTCTCTCTCTCAAATCAATTTTGAAAAACAAATAATTATTATTATAGATAAGAACAAGGAAGTCTATGCAGCTATAGTTTCTGTATTTTTAACTGAAAGGTAAAAAAGCTACTGTTAATGAGGATTTTCCACCTTCCACTTAAATATGTAATGAACAGGAGAATGGGGCCCCACAAAGATTTCAGTCTTTCTATATCTGAGGCCCTGTGGTAATCCATTGGGAACTGATAATTTCGAATAGAAGATAAATAAATTTGTTGGCACACTAATCTTACTGCCATTAACTTTGTCCGGTTTCACTACAGAATGTTAACTTTCCTTTCCTTGCTATTCGGGGACTTGCACAATATCCAGGACACTCCAGGACACGCTCCTTCTATGTCCTGTTAAAGGTCAAGTGCCTGGTTACAAAAAACGTCCACACACATTATGGCAATTACTTATTTATTCAACTTGTCCCACTGTTCTGTACCAACTGATATGTTGACTTTTCCCATGTCCCAAGCTCCTGATCCATGGGTCTGGTTGGAGCAGCCATACATTGGCTTATGATAGGGGTCTTCCTCAAAACCCCTACTCTGATTAGGATTCATGACTAATGTCCTTTTGGGCACTCCACCAGCTCTGATAGTAGTAGGGCTCCCATTGCCACTCAGTCTTAGCCCTTCCACTTTTAGGGAGAGTGCTACTAGCCCAATGGTTCTCAACATTTTATTTATACCACAACCTATTTGGGGATAGAAATATACCTCCTGGCAACCTGCAGCTATAGCCATTGCCCAAAAATATTTGCAACAAATATTTAATGAAGGCCCGCTGTGTGCCAGGCATTACTCTAAGCCCAGGGGCAAACATTAGGTGAAGAAAATGCAGTGCCTGCATTCTAGCTTCAGACCCGTTCTCATTTCGGTTCTCTTTCTCACGTAAGCTGTCATCGTTACAGTGGGGTTTCCAGGGCTGCTGGTTTGCCTTGAGGAGTTGACATTTCTTCCTGGCCTACTTATTTGCAAAGCCTGACCGAGAAAGGCGCTGGCACTGTGGTATGTTGACAGGTTCATCGGAACATTAACTGTTCTGTTCACAGAAACGTGTACACTGCTCTTCTTTCAATATGACTGTTCTCCCTCCTGCTCTTGCTAGTTACTCGCTGCCTTGAATTAACTATTATTGTTAATTATCAGAATAGAGCAAATTGGACTGACATTCTCTATTTTTTATTGCCTCCTCATGTTTCACTTGCCCTTTTCTTTTTTCGGCTTGCAGCCTCATATTACCACCTGGGGAAAAAGCAGCCGTTTGCACCAATGGTATTGTTTCCTATTCCCCGTTCCACCCCTCACTTGAAGCAACTTCACAATGCAATGCTTCTGATATTTTTTCTGGGTAAAATGTGTGTGTTATGATACACCAGACATGATCAAACAACGTACATCCGTTTATCACCTCATTTCCAGTTCACCTTTCTTCGGGATAATCTTGGAAATGTCATGGTGATTTTTCTTGACTTCCTAATTATCTTCCTGTCACGATACATTCTACTTCCAGAGGGGGTTGGTGGTCATGCCAGGGCTTGGGGCAGCATTCCTCCTTTACGCAACTTCTTATCAGCTCCTCGGTTACTCCCGTGAGCAAATAGTGCCGTCTGTTGCCGGTGTTTTACTTTGGGCTCAGTTCTCTCTCTGTCTCTGCCTCTCCATCTCTGCCTCCCACTGCTTCAGTTTTTCATAAGGAGACTATTTTATTAGTAGTTCATTGGTAACAAATGTCCCAACTTCACTGAAAGAAAAGATGTGTTGAGGCAGCTTCCAGTAAAAATGCAAATGGAACAGGACAGTTAATGTCAGAAAGAAAGATCAGGCCTCTCATAGAGGAAACTCTTTATGGGGTTTTCTGTTGTAATCTTGTGGCAGCCCTTACAAATCAGAGGCAAGTTATATGAAAATAAAATGTCATGAGGGCAGGGAAATAACCTAGGTACCCTATAAAACTAAGGAAGATAGGTGCAGTGGTGTGTAATTTCTTCTGTGTTGTGATCTGTTGACAGAAAATTGTTTTTTCTCATCTGAATTTAGTGAAGAATTGGTAGAGAGGATGGGGAACAATGACAGGGAAAAGTGCTAGAAAAGAAGAGGATGAGAAAAGAGCTAGCTGCTCTCTGAAGACGGAAGGCCAGGATGTTCTAGACACTTGACGAATGTTCGGGTTTGTGACAGCCTCGCTCTGGGCCGTCCAGTACTGTGGCCACTCGTCACGGGTGGCTACAGAGTACTCGAAACGTGGTTAGTCCAAACTGAGATGCACTATACGCGAAAAATACATATGAGATTTCAAGATTCCAAGTTTCAGCATATATATGTATATGTGTATAATTTAATAAGTCTTACTAAGATATGAAAATCTTTAGATTGAGGACATGTTGAAATAACTTTTAATGTATTGGATTATTAAAATTAAATTTACTCATTTTTTTGCATTTTAAAGATGACTACAGAAAATTTTAAATTCCATATGTGGCTCATATTACATTTCTTGTAGACAGTGCCAGTCTAGCCATATACCACGTTAGTATAACTACCTTATATCATTGGCATTTTAACCGCAGTTAACTTTGTTGTGTGGCTGATTTTGCTTCCTCCTCACATTTTCCCTGTGAATTTGTTAAATGTTTAAGTGTAGTTGTTTTATCTGTTCTGGACATTTTATTTTTAAAAGAGAGGGTAGACGTGTGTAAAGAGCATGAACAATGTAATTGGAGAATTACCCTTACAGACAGGCTCTGGAGACAGGCTTCTGAAATAAAAGGATTTTTAAGTACTTCTTAAGTTAAAAAGTCTTGTCAAATTTTTATTATTGATAGATATACTGCCCCAAAAACACCTAAGAGAATAAACTGATTCCGAATAATTCTCTTTCATTCCTACTGGAAGAATAGATGTCACATCTTCTTTGAAAAAGAGAGCTGCGAACAGCTGTTAGAGAGAGGGGAGCTGTTTTTCTGGATGTCATGCTTCATCCCCCCAAGCTTCTTTCGCATCGATTCCAGCAGCTTGGTCAAATTGGACAAGTTTTCCTTTAATTACATTTCTAACTTTGAAATTTAAATTTGCATACATTTTAAACATATGTGTCCATATCCATGTCTTCGGTGCATGTGGCTTTGCTGAGAAGAAATATAAACTCTTCCATCCCTGGTCCAGAGGATGTTTTGGGCTGGCTCTAACTCCCGGGTCTTTGCTTTTGATCGTAGGCAAGTTATTCATCACTCTAAGCCTAATTTTCTCAAATGAAACATCAAGATAATTATGTAACTACTTATTGGATTGTTCTGAGAATTAAATGAGATAATTATCCAAAGCATTTAGCACAATGTCTGGCACACTCAATAAATATTAACTGGTCTTATAGCCTTGATGGTGAAAACATAGTCTTCATTTACTTTCTCGTATTTTGGCTATCTGTTCTTCTAATGGGATGAATCAATGGAAGGCTAAGTGATTTATCCAACCCCTTTAATGAGTTAAAAGCACTCTTGGCATTAGACCTCAAGCTTCAACCCTTCTATGCCCTGGGCCAAAATCCAAAAATCACTGCTGGCCACAGTTCAGATTCTGGGAGAGAAGGTGGGGTGACTCTCATCCTAACGTCACTTCACCGAAGTCAGGAACCTTACACCAATCCCAACACTTCCATTTGTAGCACGTGTGCCTCACAGGCACCGGCAGGGCTGCGTGTGACCCACTGAAACTCAAATGGCTAGAGCAAAGTGAGAGAACCATGACCTGGGGTAGGTCTGCCCCGCTGTAGGGTGAAGGTGGGGATGGGAGTGGCGGGCAGAACACAAATCAGGGATTATGGCAGCAGATAGACTCATAGTCATCATCAGGGGTCCAGTACACATGCCCTAATTAGAGCACCTGACCACCAGACCATGCCCAGCCACCAGACTTCTTGACACTGGCTGTATTTGAGGATCTACTGAATTCACATCTGGGGCATCTGTTAGAAGAGCTTAGGTAAAAATGCCAGTCCTCATTTTTGTATAAGAGAGTAAAAAAAGATGGGAACACAAGGCTTGCTACCAGGGTAGAGGTGCAGGAAGGAACCTGTTTACTAGAATTCATGTATAAAGAATGTGGGGACCCCAGTAACAGGTAGAGGCTAGTTCTGAGGACTGAGCTTCAATAGACTTGTAGGAAGATTAGACTGATGCTGATTTTTCTTTAAAGAGTAAACCTGATCCAATATTTTCCTTAAGTTTCGCTTGCCTGCATTCCAGAACCCAACATGAGGCTGGGTTTACAGTGGAAACAGTGGATTGCGTAGGGGACTGTTGAATGATTCTCTGCCCATGAAGAGAACTCATACAGAGAAGTAGTCAAGTTACAATCATCCAAATACTTAGTTTGACAAATATGGGTATCATCATGTGCGAAATCTCAGTAATACCTTTCCTTCATATATGGGGTTGGGAGCCAAAGCCTCCTTTAGAAGGCAAGGCTTCTCCTTGTGCAGTTAGTTTCAGAGTCACACTACTGGCTCCATCATTCCCTCTCTGTGCCTTTGTGCAAGTCACTTGCTTTTGTAAGCCTCAGTCTGTTCATCTGTAAAATGGAGATAAATTACAGGACCCACCTTGTAGGAGTTCTGTGAGGTTTAGATAACCAATCTAGAATACCTGCCATATTTCTAAGTAGCAAAGTAGATTAACATCTACTTTGTAGATGTTAATCGTGATTATTATTATGTGCTCCCTAATCTTAATGCTCCCTAATGGCAGGTGTTAACAGTAGACAGTGTGCTGGTTTGACAACTTCAATATCATGACCCTTTGAGCTCAGAAATGTATCATGACCCAAGCACATTGTAAACCCAGTGTTTGTAGTCCCTGGGAAAAAATACAGACTTACTAAATATGTCAGTCTGTAAACAAATATCTTAGGCTCTCTTAGTCACGGATCGAAGTTGTGAGGGACTTCTGAACAAAATAGAGAACAAGAGAACACTGCCTGTGTAACGGAGGTGTTGGGCGAATGGGTTTCTGGCAGGAGTGAAGCAGCAACGTGAGAAGTAAACTTCCATCCAGCGTAACACTTTTATGTCACCGAAAAAAGAGAAATACTGAGGGCATTTATTAGCCATATTTATTCTCGGTAATTAATTTCCCTTCCTTCCACCCATTTTCATTCATTCCCACTGCTAGCACCTATTACCTCTTCCCTGGACTACCACCGTGGCCTCCTAGCTGGCCTCCTTGTATCTTCCTGAGATCCCTCCCTCTTTTGCATGCTCAGGAATGATCTTTCCCAAAACCTAGAAAGCATCCTCTCCTTCCTGCTTGAAGCCCTTCAGTGGCTTCACATTGCTCTTATCACAAAGAAATCAAATCTTTAACTAACAAAGCTTTCACATTCCCACCCTACCTGCCTCACCAGCTCTTCTCCTGCTCTACTCCTTCTCCGTACTTCTCTCCAGCCCTCAAACCTCTGGGCTTCTGTCTGTATTGAGACCTTCTAGCCAAGGGGCTCTGGGCCCCAGGAATGGGTTTTCTCCCACCCTTTCCTTTTTTTATTTCTATTCCTCCCTCCCCCAATGATGCTGTCCCTGATTGCTTTGACCTGGTCAGCTCCCATTGTTAAATGCTGTCTCTGCACTCTGCTCTTCCTGTTTGTGGCACATCATCACAACGTTATGAAATAATTGCCTGCTTAGTTTCTGCCTTCTCAACTAGAATTTGAACATCATGAGGACATGAAGTCAGTCTGCCTTGTTTCTTATGTCATCCTGAATGCCTAACATGGCACCTGGCACATTGGCGGGGGGTGGGGGGTGATTAAATATTAGTTAAAGGATGGACAAGGGAATAAAGAAATAGGTCCAAGATGAAGCACAGAGATGTGGCAATATGGTTAGCTTTTAAAAATAATCTCCAAAGGGTTTAAAATAATCTCCACTAGGTTGAAGGGAAAGGAAGGGGGAGATAGGAGTTACGCCAGAAAGACCACAGAGATAAGGAGTAATGAGGTGATTTTATGAAGTGAGAGTGTGTAAAAGAGACAGAGGGTATCCTGGGAACACTAGAGGTGAAATAGAGGACAATTTGCAGAATGTACTGGGGGGAAACAGGCAGTCCGTCACCGGGAACTGCAGCCTAAGCAGACAAGCACCTTGTGCCGTGGGGTAATGAGTTAGTAACCTTCTGGTGCCAAAGGGAAGGAGGCTAGCCATTGTTCAGCTCTGTGCTGTATTTCACTGACCCAGATGCACACCTGATCATGGTCAACTTCTCAAATATTAGCCTTCCTTGCCACTTCCCAGCTGTGCCTAGAAATTCTTGTTGAATAATTGTCAATCTGCAAAGCTCTGTGAATGTTTGCGTGTTAGTGTTTTAACAACAATGACAGAAAGACTTGCGAAGCCACTGAATACCAAGTCAAGCACTGGTGTCTATTCAATTCAAAGACTTCTTTCCCAGAAGTGCCATAATGAATGTTGTCTAATTTTGATGCATCTTTATGACACCTGTTCATCCACCTAGCAAATCTCTTTCCCAAAACCTCTTTAAATTTTTCATATAGCTTTTGCTCCCCCAAGGATTTTTAGCAGCGGATAAGTATCAGTTCAAATACTTAGACTCTATGTTCACCTTCACCGTCCTTTCCCTGGGTGCTGCAATGCATGTCTGTCTCCAGATTCCTCCTCTTATTTAACTGTGTCATATCCTAAGGGCTGACTTAGCTTACTAGTAAGCGGGGAGCGGAGGGGAGAGCCTGTAGTTACTGTTTAAGGCTGAAACATGTTCCCAGAGGAGTGGATTTGTGCTGAAATTGTAAGAAAACGGGGTTATGAAAAGATTTGTCTTAGTAATGGCAGCTTGGGTATCAGAAAGTTCTGCCACTTACGATCAGTGGATCAATTGCCTCTCTTTTCTGGCAGCCCTCCTTTATTTGGCTCATTTCCTCAGACAAATCTGGATGGTTTTCCCCTGACACCTGACTTTCCCTTTCTTGACACCTTTGTTCTCAGGTTTTCTCCTCTCTTGTCACCTCCATGTCCACCCCTGCCCCCCCACGATTACTGCAACTTAAACTTCTTATCTTCCTATCAAGTTTGATCAGGGTTTCCCTTCTGTTATAAGGGAGTCTTACAATGGCTACAGGCAATATGGAGTGAGTCAGAAATTTATGTGCAGATGCTGGCTTGTTATCCTGCCAGGCTCCCGTGTCACCACTGTCACTGGGCTCCTGAGAGATTTTATTGTTAACACTGTGGTCTCTTTTAGTAACTTGGTTTCTGTAGCTTTAGTTTGGTCCAGAATCCTAATGTTTTCTCTGTGCCTTGGAAAATTCTTATGGTTATATCAACATTATAGACATATGGCTCTTAATTTCTGCATGAGTATCTTAAAACCTGCTTGGCCTTCTTTCATAAAACCATTGAAGTCTGTTGTAGTAAAGCTTACTCTTCAATAGATTTGTGCACCAGCCAGGACATTCATGTGCCTTTAAATAGTATTAAGAACAGAATGCAGGAGGCTCCTTTAATTGTCCATCACCACTCTGAGGACAAGTACTACTTTGCTTCAGTGTTCACATCTGTGAAATGGGAGGAATAAGAGTGCCTGCCTTGCAGGATTGTCATTAGTCCTACATAAATTCCTGTGGGGGACTCTGCCCCCAGGGACCCCCCACATCACTACCACGGAAGAAAATGAGTCTACCAAGACATGATCTGCTTGGGGAGGAAAGGTGGCTGATCTCTCAAAGGAGAAGGGCTAAGAGCTTTTTCCTCAATAGGCTTTTATTGGGTTCATTTGCACAGGAATACAGGTAAAGCTCATTAATCATTGTCAGGAAGTAAGGATCAAACAATAGATAACAAAGAACTCTGAGGACCTATTTTGAGTCAGGGTCAGATAGCTAAAGAGCTGTCAAACTCTGAGGAACAAACTCACTTCTTGCTTGAACCCTTATTTAATTGAGAGCATTCTAAACAAAGCAGGTTTCACAGGATTTTACATATTCTTTCTTAGGCCTGATTGCCCTAGGGAACCTGCCCTTTCCAGCACAGGGCTGCACCACCTTCTGTCATTGTTTCAGGTTTAAGGCATTGTCTCAGGCTTAAGTCAGGCAGGGTAATAAGGCAGCCAAGAGATTAGGAGACTTCTTGCAGACAGAATGAGGAATCAGGCTTTGTCAGAGTTGAGGGGCGAGAGTCCATCACCCCTTTTCTCCATAGGCCCCCCAAGTCCTTCCCTGAGGGCCTCCACGTGATTGTGCCTGTCTTGATCATTTCCCCCTTGGGAAATCTTACTTGTCATTGACTAACTGATCAAGCATTGGGGGCCAGTTATGGATGGAATAAAAGGAGCAGAAGTGGCGCCCCTGCCAGGAAGATAAGCCTTGTCTCCGTAGTGGCTTAATGTCTGAAGGTCACTCACTCAGCCTTAGCCATGGGGGCGTTACAGCTTCTGAAACCAGGCAGGGTGGTTCCCAACAAGTTCCTACACGTAAAATGTTATCAAAAGGCCTGTCCTCAATTACTGCTAAACAAATGTTAGTTATTATATTAATTATCCTTAATATTATCATTGATTCTTGACTTAATTTATAGCCTCTGATATATCAGCAGTCTTATAAAAAGATTTCGCTCTTCTTTAAGCCTCAGTTCTAGTGATACTTTAATAATGAATTTCTAATGCTTCTCTTTGCTGTGTTTTTATAACTCTCTTTCCACCATTCACAAAACTTAGGTGTTTAATCCCACCTGTCTCTGGAGAGTTCCGTTTCTGAAGTAGTGTTTTTCTTGCACTGATTTGAGTCTCTTGCCTATTTTGTTCGACATAAATCGTTCCACAAGAGATCTAAGTATCAAGACAGTTAACACTTCTATATCATGACTGTGGTTTCCTTCTGTAAGGTACAGTCTAGAGAGGTGATTTTACTGTGTAAGCACTAATCATCGTGAGCCTTTGTTCCCATAGAAACTGCAGGCATCATCCTGAACCGTTATAACAGTGATCACCCCTGACGGCTCACAGACCTGAATTTCAGACAATCAAAGGCAAAGTCATCTGGAATCCTGTTGGTTTAGAATGTTTTCTTTCACAATATCCATGAAGCATCGCTCTGGCCGTGCTTCTAATTGGTCAGAACCAAGAAAAGGCATGTGCATGGAGAACTGAATGCTTTTTTTCCGGCCAAGGTATCAGTCCCACACACTTTCATTATTCTCTGGAAAATAAGGTTGTAAAAAAGTAATCGCTGACACAGCCTTAATGATAGCACTTTAAGTATGCTGCTGTAATTAAAATAGGAATTTTATTATACTAGACCTCTGAGGGCCCAGTGTATGCACCATTCAGATCTGCAGATTTACAGAGCAAGCAACTTTGATTCCTGCTGTCTGTGCTGTGTGGGCTGCATGCTAGCGTTGTGCCTCTGCAGGTTACAGGCTATGTGGAAACCACCTGTCTCCCGGCTGACAGCAATCAGCTGTGAGTTCAGAATGGTGCCCTGCAGGGATGGTGCCGCACACTTAACTCGGAAATGTCATAAAAGGAACTACTCTTTCTCCTTCAATTTCCCCTGGAATAAAATGTTTGCATATTGTGCAGTGAGGTTAAAATCCTACTGACATTTTGGTTAAAATCTGAAGAGGGCTCTCTTCTTTCAGTGCAATATCATACCCATTTTACTCCTATTTCACCTGATAATTAGGGAGATTTCTGATATATAGCTGCTAGTTATAAACACCCAAAGATAGTGGCTTTAAAAAACTAGTTGATTCTTTTTCCCCTGTGATGAGAATTTTAGAGGATGGCAGCCCACATATGACAATGCCACAGCCTCTGCTGAGATCCCTGAAGCTTTTGTTTTTCCTGTTTGGACATTCTTATCCTGTGGTTGTTGCCTGTGGGCCCCCAAACAGCTGCCAGAGTCTCAGCCATCTCTTCCAAGTCCCAGGGAGGAAGGTTAAGGGAAAGGGTGACCTCCCATGTAAGCCATCCCTCTATTCAAAGGAGTTTCCCCCAGAAGTCCCACCTTAAACTTTCTACTCACTTCCTACTGACTAGAACTTAGTCACGTGGAAAATATATCATTGAGTACATTGTCTGAATATCAGACATCTCTCCATCTCTCCAAAAAATCAGTGTTAAGGAAGGAGAGAAGGGGTATTGGTTTGGCAATTAGCAGTCTTTGCCACACTGCCACTGTATATCAACAAATATGAAGAGCAGGTTGCCCTCTCTGCATCCTGTATTGTTTTTTTACAGTAAATACTTACATATTCAGGATACTTATAATCAAAAAGCTGTATTTTTTCTGCTGATAGCAGAATTACTCTTCATCACAAATTAGATCCAGCAAAATTTTTAATGACTTTTCTGGATCATCGAATACTTTATTTTTTTTCCCCTATGCTGTTTTCCTGTTACTTTAATGTTTTCAATTATTTGATAGTGGACCATTGAGGTGTGACACTTTGAGGACAAGCTAAAAAGAATGTTTAATTCTCATCATTGCATTTCTCAATCTTTTGAATTAAAGCAGATTTCTTATAAACCAAAAGTCCAGTACATATATGTTTAACAAACTTAAAGTCAGGTCCTTGATATATTTTTTTCACTAATATGAATAGGCCTTGCATATCTGTTACTAGCCCATGTACTCTGACATGAGGAATTCTCTCAAGAATTTTTTTTTACTGTTGTGGTATACTTTTTAAGTTTTTTTATTTTTAATTTTTTACTGTTCGTTCTATTACAATTGTCCCAATTTCTTTTTTTGCCTTTTGTCTCCTCCACCCAGCCCACCCCTCTTGCCCACGGTCAATCCTCTCTCTATTGTCCATGTCCATGAGTCATTCATACATGTTCTTTGACTAGTCCCTTCCCCTTCCTCCCACCATTCTCTGTTCACTCCTCCCCTTCTACAGCTGTCAGTCTATTCCATGTTTCCATGTTTCTGGTTCTACTTTTCTCGTTAGTATATTTTGTTCATTAGATTCCAGTTATAAGTGAGGTCATGTGGTATTTGTCTTTCACTAACTGGCTTATTGTTATAGCATAATAGCCTCCAGTTCCATCCATGCTATCGCAAAGGTAGGATTTCCTAAGAAATTTTTAATTGTGCTCAAATACGCATAACAAAATCTACCATTTTAACCATTTTAAAATATGCAGTTCAGTGGCATTAAGTCTGTTCACATTGTTGTGAAACTCCCCATTGTATTTTTCTTGAATTGTGACCTAATTGTTTTCTTGTCTACCAGGCTCTGGCACAAAGTAATGTTTCATCAGTGTTTGCTCATACTTACGATATTTTAGATGACAAATAGTCATGTTCCCATCATTTGGGGGGGGGGGGTGAATTCCAGTGACTAAATAAGGCAGATGTTTTTTGTAAATGGCCACCAACAGGTCTAACTGGACAATGTGCTACTCAATGGTGACCTTCCTTACCTGACACAGTGCATAAGTGCTTTCATGCAGTTACAGCACCTTCACCCCACAATCTCCAAAACTAAATTTAAGGCATGTAAAACTCCAAATAGCTAAGATCATTTTTGTGACATGAAAAATTTAAAATCTCTGCTAAGTCCAATGTGTTGCAATACTAGCTTAATAAGAGTCCATCATTTCCCACTTTAAATCTTTTTTAAATGACAATTATAACAACAGCCTCTTTCTTTTTTACATTCTATTTCATTCTGTTTTGATTTAATCTATAGAATCTGTTCTGCTCTTCTTTGGTAATCTAGTGGCTCTCTTTAAGATAATGAAACCCACCAACAGAGAAAAGATCTAATAAGATCTCCCTAAGAAAAAATAGTTACGTGGAGAGAAGACCCCATGGGCACTTGATGAGTCCAGAGCTAGAAGAGTGGGCTTACCATCTCTCTTTGTTATTTAACCAACAAGGACCAAAACGACGCTAATTTTAACAGGTGTAATCATGCTTTCCATGTTTCCTGAATGCCTATTCTTCCCAAAAGTAGAGAATATTAAAGTTTTGGTAGGGCAACTCATAGTACATGAAGAGAGAGGTTATATACAATTTTTTAATAACATGATGTAAGAAGCCACTCTCTCTGCACACCAGCTCAGTGCTGTGCTCTTGCACCTTCCCCTTGCACAGTGGGCGTGGGAGTGCCACATCTGAGATCGATCTCTTCAATGTGGAAACCCTCCTGGCATCTTATTCTTGGACCAGCATCCGATTAGGGCCTGCGCCTTGTTAAGAACAAGCATATTGTAAGTTGATGATTTGTGTCTTATTTGAGTGACCTATTTTTGGGAAAAGGGTGCACAATTTACATATATAGTTTATATTGGAGCTGTTTTTAGACAGGTAATTATAACTGTTGTACAATCAGGAGAATGCAGTTGATCTTTATGTTACTCACAGACATTGTAAATATGATTGCAAGCAGTAAATAATGCATTTTCCAGTCACTGTTCCTGCTTCCAAAATGTTTCAGTAAACTATATATACATAGTTCAAGTATTAAGATCTTTAAAGTTATAGCTATTTATTAAACAGTTTAAAATATACGTAACAAAATCTGTCATTTAACCATTTTAAAATATATAGTTCAGTGATATTAAGTCTGTTCACATTGTTGTGAAACTCCCCATTGTATTTTTCTTTAATTATGACATAATTCTTTAAACAATTTAAACATCACTAGTAGGCATTAATGATAGATGATATATTTTTTAAAGATTTTATTTATTTATTTTTAGAGAGGGAAGAGAGGGAGACAGAGAGACAGAGAAACATCAATGTGCGGTTGCTGCGGGTCATAGCCTGCAACCCAGGCATGTACCCTGACTGGGAATCGAACCTGCGACACTTTGGTTTGCAGCCTGAGCTCAATCCACTGAGCTACGCCAGCCAGGGTGATAGATGATATTTTATAATAGAAATTCAGAGTGGTGGAATTGTATAATATGTTGGGAAATGTTTATAATTTTAAGTGTTATTGTAAAAGAAAAACTATTAGTATGGCATAAGTATTGTGTATTAAAACATATTAAATATATAACATATATCATAAAATATATATGAAAAGAATTAAAAATAAAACTACTAATAAGTGTAATGATTTCACATTTCAGTCAATCATTCTGCAACTATTGAGTGGCCATCATATATGAGTCACTCTACTAGTCATTGGATGCGTGATGGATAAGGGACAGAGTTCTGTGAATATTCATTTAACTAGAAGATGATGATAAGACAAAGAGAAAGTATAAAGATAAGGGTAGATATTTAATTATCTTGCTTTCTCCAAACTGCTTGCCATTTTCCTTATGATACATACTGTAATAAAACACTAGTTACGCTTGACTGAGTCTCATAGCCAGAGAAGACTTCAGTTTGTATAAAGTAATAACATGTGACTATGAGCTGATTACTTACCCATTTTGAGTTTCTATTCTGTAAATTAGAAGACAGTCTCTCCTTTTAGGTTTATTTTTGAAAAGGGAATTAAATGAAATAGCAATGTCAGGTGCATAGCATGGTGCCTGGCACACAGGAGGTATTCCCTATATGCTCACTATTTCTCTTACAGTATTGTATGATTACAGTTAAGCTGCATACTATTTATTGGGGAAAAACCCTACATATAGTATACAGGGTGGAGCAAAAGTAGGTTTATAGTTGTTCATATGGAAAATAATACAAGAGTTAATAAATAATAATACAAAAATAAACCTGGTTTTGCATACTGACAACTGTAAGCCTACTTTTGCACCACCCTGTACATAAATAATTGTGCACATTCAAAATAAACATTCTGTATGCAGGAAAAGATTAATGCCAACTTGGTTTATCTGCATGTTAAACAAAATCCTCAGGGATACTTAAATATCAAACGGCAAAAGATAATATGTGCTTTTTTCATCAGATTTAGGCCATTCATATTAGTGATCAAGATTAACCTGTTCTGTCTAAACAAAGCTTTCTTTTTTTCCAGCTTAACTGAGGTATAATGGACACATAAAATTGTACAGTATTTAAAGTGTGCATTGAGGTGATTTTATATAGGTATTCATTGTGAAAGTATTTTTTCCCATCTAGTTAATTGAAAAAACCCATCACTTCGCAAAATTATTTAATTTTTTAGGGAAAACATTTAAGTTCTGCTCTCTTAGCAAATTTCAATTATACAATACAGTGTTATCAACCACAGTACTATGTTTTACATTTAATCCTCATGTTGAAAGCTTTTTCTTAATCCAATTAATCCACCAACCCTTTTTGATCTCGCTGATAAAATGTTTTGGATTATGTTAAAGAAAACCAGGTTGTAGATTTTAATCAGCACCAAGGAATAGGAGGAAGGAAAGTTTACAAATGTCATCGTTTTTAATGTATGATTTTATGTTTGTGTTTCATGTATGCTGGGATTCTGTGAGTTAATGTTAATGTTTTGTTTAGATTTCAAAATGCAGTGCTGTTGTTTTATTTCTGTATATTTCTTGTCTTGGGTTGCCATAATGTTTCAGGCAGGCTGTTGCCGGGCTGCTGGTTTCTTATCTGTATGTTACATTGTTGACACAATAAAAATTGTAGCAGAGGCTACTTATCCCCTAAATCTATCCTATCCTTCTTTGATAATAGAAACCCTTTTTTAAAAACCTGTGTGCATGCATTTATTTTTTTTTTACAAAGTATATTTTTAATCCTCACCCAAGGATATATGACAGAGAGAGATCAATGTGAGAGAAAAACATTGATGGGTTGCCTGCCTCATACACTCTGACTGGGAAATGAACCTGCAACCTTTTGGTTTACAGGACAACACTCCAACCACTGAGCCACCTGACCAGGGCATGGGTGCATTCCTTTAAAGTCACATGTGAATCCAAGTGCTGGCTAATATGACATAAGCTAAAATGTAACATGGAATGTCTGTGAAGTGAAAGGACTTGATCTTCTTTATTTTGTCCTCTGTTCTTTGTGAATATGGATGTGATGGCCGGAGGTCAGGAAACAATCACAGAGCTTAAATAGGGAGCTCTGTCCCGAGAACTGTGGAGCAACAAACAGACCCTGGGCCTGTGTGGCATTGCAGTGAGCCACTGTGGCCCTGAACTGAAAGTTTCTGTACTTTTTTTTGTGAAAGAAGAAATCCTTTTGTGTTTAAGCCAATATTTATTTGGATTATTTGTCGTTCATAGCCAAACCAATCCTAAAAATTAAAAGTAACATAAGGAAATTTTTATAGGTTATTAAAATGTAGAATATAAAGTACTTTAAAATCTGAATTATCTTCCATGTCACTTCCATAACACATCAGCCCTCAAGGCCGGTCTTTGTCTCGGCAGGGTGTGTGTTGTGGTGTGTGTTGTGGTGTTTTTCTCTGACGTGCCTGGTCTCTGCTATACAGTCACAACACCTGTGAGTATTAATCAGCCTTTCTGAACTTGCGTACTTAACCCAAGCCAAGATTTAACATTATCAAGGACAGTACTACTAAAAAAAATTTGAGATTTTCTTGTTTATGGTCTTAGGCAAGCTAAAACCCTTTTCTTTATGCAGAATTTGTCCATACTTCTCCGAGTACATCAGCAGCTCCCCAGAAAGAATATGCAGATTTCTATGCCCATATTATCTGTTTCAGCATCCACATTTTTCCTCATAAAACAATATCCTTAATTTCCATGCCATTTCTCTTCTTTGTCTACCTTCTTTTAAGAGGCTACCTATTTAAAGAATGGAAAATTTGTAGAAGTAGTTTTGGAAATAAGTGAAAGAAAATGATTCTGTTTCTATGTTTTCTTCATTTGTATCAGTTAGGTTTTTCTCCATTAACATAGCGTAATAGACAAACCCAAAATTTCAGTGCTTACAACAACCTCAGTTTATATTTTTCTCTGTTGGGCCTGGGAAGCTTTGCTTCTGATACAAACTGGGCTCTGATCTGCTCCATTTGTCCTTCGTTCGCAACTAGCAGCCACCCGGTTCATAAAGTACCGGCAGACAGTAGAAGACCAAGAGCACTGAGTCTCTTAAGGCCTCACCTGGGAGCGATCGTTCTTTCACTTCCGCCACATCCGTGGGCCATAGTCAGTGAGGCGGGGAGATCTGTTCCATCTGTTCTGTGAAGGGTGCTGATCTACCATCCTACCATAGGAACTGAAAAATGTGGAGGCGGCGTACTGCATTCTACCATACCATTTGGGAGGTTTGAGCTGTGTATTAGAGAATTCTTTATTTTATAGTCTCCAGAAAGAGAGGTTTTACATTTTCTAATATCACAATGTAAATGGGTTGGCCAGTGAACTGAACTATGTACAGTATGTGTTTAAATAATTCTAATGATCAAAGCTCTCAGCCAGTGTCTTGAAGGGTCAATGTCACATTGGGTCTCTAGAAGAAATTTGCGTTTGACTCTAATGATTGGTGTCACTTCATTTTAGAATCCAGCTGATTTTACTTAATGGACAAAATATAGAGGCTAACTTGACTGCCTAAAATTCTCTCAGCTCAGTGGTGCTTTGAGAACTGTGCTAAAAATATCCTGCTCAGCAGAGTGGAGTCTACACATGATTGCAATATACTTTGGGGCCTCTGTGGACATAAAATATTATAGCTCCACAACAGACCACTTCATTGGTTATTAGAGGTCAAGGTAATTATAAATAGGTGCTTACACTTTTAAAAACGTACTGTTCATGCCCTCAGATCATAGTTTGAAAAACAGAAACGCTAAACGTGATGGTATGTTGGGTACTACAGTTTTAGACTGGTGAAGCTGAGCGGCATGCACTGATGTAGCTTGTTACAGTGAGTTTCTAACAATTTTGGCATCATTCCCTGAGGGGTGAGAGAGAGATTTATTTCTTGTGGCTTCTGCACCCCTACATTTTTTGGCTCTCCTGCAGTTGGGTAGGGCCAGTTACTATATCTAGACCTTGAGCTGTGAGTAGATATTACTAGGATGCTGCTGGGCCAGTGCATTTAAGAGCCAGCCAGCCACCCTCCAGCTCTTCTTCTCCTGCTGTGCTGACCTGGACGCCAGGTGGAAATGGTGGAGGTGGTGGTGCCACAGGACTGAGATAGCTGGGGTGGTGGGGTTCCCACGTGAGGCACAGCATCCCTGGATTATCACTCAGCCTGCTGTGGGGTGGGCACAACAAGAAATATAGATGCTTTTTTTTTTAGTTGTGTCCTACATTCTTTTAGATGTGAAGGGCAGCCACTTTCATTTTGCAGATACAGAAAATAACTGAACTTCAAAAAGTCAAGATGTATTGCCAAACCACTGAGTGGTAATCTCACACAGTCTACAGTGCTGTAGCTTAAAGTTATTCTAATTCCTGGCACACATGCTGGTTTGGTCTTTGTTCAGTTGTGAAAATTAACTGGACCAGCTGCCCAAGAAAATTATAAAACAGTGTGAGATACTAATTTCTTTTTCTCATGAAAAATGTTGAGCACTTTCCTATATATTTTTGGGTACAGTGAGCTCCCTTGTCATTACACACACACACACACACACACACACACACACACACACCTCTCTACCTTCCATGGCTAGTGATTCAGAGCGGCCAGGAGGTTCAGAGACGGTGTGGGGCAGGAGCAAGGAAGTCTGGTCTTGTTTGTGACAGTGCCATTCAGTCCCTGTGTGATCTTAGGGAACTACTTAATCATAATTTCTCTGAGTCTGTTTTCATCCTCTTAAAAGAAGGGGTTGAATTAGATGATTTTTTTTTCCAAACTGTGGCTCACAACCCTGTAGTGAGTTATAAATCTACAGAAAATCTCTACCAGCCCTTTTTAAAAGAATTTATTTTTTAGAGCAGTTTTAGATTCACAGCAAAATTAACAGGAAGGTGCAGAAATTTATCAAATACTCCCCTCACCCACACATACAGGATCACCTCATGGTCAACATCCCCCACTGGAGTCAGACGTTTGTTAAAATTGATGAACCTACATTAACACATCTTAATCATCCAAAATCCATCGTCTTCGTTAAGGCTCACCACTCTTGCTGTATATTCTGTGGGTCTGGACAAACACGCAATGATATGTACCCATCAGTATGGTATCATACAAAGTATTTTCACTACCCTAAAAATCTCTGTGCTCCACCTTTTCATCCCACCTCCCCACCCCCAGCAACCACCAATCCTTTTACTGTCTCCACAGCTTTGCCTCGTTCAGAACACCGTCTAGTTGGATTCACACAGTATGTAGCCCTTTCCCATTGGCTTCTTTCACTTAGTAACATGCATTGAAGGTTCTTCCATGTTTCTTCATGGTTTCACAGCTTAATTCTTTTTAGTGCTAATTAATATTCTACTGTGTGAATGTACCACAGTTTATTTATCCACTCACCTACTGAAGAACATCTTAGTTGCATCCATATTTTGGCAGCTACAAATAAAACTGCTATAAACATCTGAGTACATGGACATAAGTTCTCAGCTCCTTTGGGTAAACACCAAGGAGTGCTGGATCCAGCCAGAGTGCTGGATCGCATGGTAAGACTATGTTTAGTTTTGTAAGAAACCGCCAAACTATCTTCCCAAGTGGCTGTACCATTTTGTTTTCCCATCAGCAATAAATGAGACTTCTTGTTGCTCCACATTCTTGCAAGCATTTGGTGTTGTCAGTGTCACTTTTTAAATATAAAATTAAAAGAGAAAT
Organism: Phyllostomus discolor; assembly: GCF_004126475.2. NCBI lineage: Eukaryota > Metazoa > Chordata > Mammalia > Chiroptera > Phyllostomidae > Phyllostomus > Phyllostomus discolor. The sequence goes on from NC_040904.2 coordinate 152,947,720, forward strand.
CATCACAGTGCTTTTTACATAGTGAGGGTAAGTGTAACATGAAACTTTTACTTCTCTGTTTTGTGACTTCTCTGTTTACTTCATGTTTGTATGACAAACATGAATGCACGTACTAAGTTGCAATGTAAAATGTATAGTACAAGTGTGGTCAAAGTTTGAATAGATGGTCTTTTCCAGCTTTTCCAGCTCTAAGATTCTGTGAATCTGTGAATTTTTACACACTCGATTTAGTGATTTTAAAAGATCTTATAATGTACTAAGTGAAAAGCATTCCATTTCCTAAAAGCAATAAGATATATATTTTGTATGGCATATATAGTACAAAATGTGTGTATTTATATATATATATACACATACAGTAGAAACAGCTATAAAAGTAATACCAAGATTAGCTCTGAATGAGATTTAAATGTGTTCTGCTAGTTTGCCTTTACATTATGTAATATTCATGTATCCTGTTTTTTAAAAACGTACCTTAAAAAGCTTCTGTTGTTGTAAAAGGAATCTCTAATTGCTGGGCTTTTCATTCCCGGGGCGGTGGTGTTAAAATTAAAAATTGGGGGTTCAGACTTAGGTACAATTTATAGGTGAACCAAAAGTAAAGTGGAGGGACCTTGGTGGGGCGACAAGGTGGAGAGGAGGAAGGCGTACAGCAGGGGGAAGAGTCAGCTGCAGGCAGGGGCTCGGGCCCGTCGCTGTCCTGCCACCACGTCCCACATGGGGTTAGCCCTTTGGTGGACTCTGCTTCGATTATGTCCCTTCTACTTCTGCAGGTAAAGGTTTTTTGAAATCTCCCATTTTTTGCCCTGGCTGGCATAGCTCAGTGGATTGAGCGCGGGCTGGGAACCAAAGTGTCCCAGGTTCGATTCCCAGCCAGGGTACATTCCTGGGTTGCAGGCCATAACCCCCAGCAACTGCACATTGATGTTTCTCTCTCTCTCTCTCTCTCTCTCTCTCCCCCCCTTCCCTCCCTAAAAATAAATAAATAAAAATCTTAAAAAAAAAAATCTCCCATTTTTTTCTTGGCGCAGCAAACGGTGATGTGGGAAACCCAGAGTGGCAGTAGCCCTGTTTACCTGCCCATTACACATGGACATTGACACACGAAATGACTTGTAAAGGAAGGGCCCTAGTGGACAGAATACCAGTCGGACATCTGTCCAAGCCTGTGTGCCTCCCTGGGGTTAAGCATAATTTCTGGAGTCCATTTCGGACATCAGATGCCCTCTGACTGACATAAGATACCAGTTTTTAAGGTCAGACAGCTGAAGACGTTGACTTCTTACTGAAATGATGTTCTATACTTAAATGACATGTGTGATGTTGGACAGTTAGCAAATACAAAGCTGGATGCAGCGAGGTCTCCTCTGCCTCAGTTATGCAAAGCAGGCCACAGAGTGTTCAGTGCAGCCCAGCACCTCAAGCCCCTCTGCTCAGGTCTGACCGAAAAGAGGTCACACAAATGGTCAGTTTCTATGGAATCATTGGCACCCCACTGGCTCTTCTGTCAGGAAAAGTATCACACAGGCAGTTAGCTAAAAACTAACTATTTTTGTCTTGCCAAAGCTATTTGGCAAGGGGGGGTGGGGACTGCGTGTACCCTGTTCAGATATGTCAGGAACTTCTCACTATGGAGAGCAAAACAGTCGTCCCCCAAAAAGCTATTTCCAGTCTAGCACAGCCTTGTACAACCATTGTCTCTTACTGCTCAAGCGTGAACTCCCACTCTCCTAAAAGTAATCGTGTACCGATCTGGAACTGGAGGCGTGATAAGGTGTTAGGGATTGAGGGCTTGATGCTTTCCTGCCCCACCATTTCTACAAGGGACCGTTTCTGTGTTTTCCTTTGTTTCTATTTCCTAACCCATCTCTCCCCTGCAACTTCACTGCCTAATCTATAACCCATTTGACATAATGAAAGAAATGTTCATTTCATTGAACCACTGTGTTTTCTTCATTAGATGTGTTTGCAAAATGACCCCCAAATGGGTAGCTGTGTGTGAATTGCTTGAATTTTTTGTGTTGAAGCTGTCTCACCTAATTTCTAATTCTGTTTTCACCTACCTTTTCTTGGCTGAAGTTGCTTCAGATTGCTTTGCACACGGACATCTTGCTGTGGTGCGGCTCTGTGTTGCTCCAGACAGCTCCATGGTGAAGCCGGGTGTATGTACGAGCTCCTTGTTTGCATGCTGAAGCCAAAAAGAAGATGAGAAACTCGTACTTGATGGGTGATTCCCATGTGTAGAAATTCACCTGATTATGTTCTTTTTTTTTGTTTATTTGTTTTCCAAAAGATACCTAGTGAATGCTTCCCAAGGACCCAGCTCTGAGCCTGTGGCTCTAGTGACCTGATGTGGATTAGTGAAGGCCTGAGGGCAGATGCATCCTACGAATGCAGGGTTTTCTGTTCTGCTTTCTTTGTTGATTGGATCACAGGGCTTCTTCAATACAATAAAAAATCAAAAATAGCTTTGGCAAGACAAAAATTATTGTAGGGGACAGGTGAACATAATGAAAATATTACTATACTTATCTCAAGTGATATGACTGGGGTTAGAAGTCTGCTTCTTCCCATTCTAGCTGTTTGACATTCATCCTACCATTTACCTTCTCAACTGCGCAATGTGAGATTTTGATCCTATGTCACTATATATCATTACTGAAGAACATTAAAGCTGACACAATTACTTATTTCTGTTATTTTACCTTTACTTTAAATTATCTTTTCTAGGAACTAGAAGGCTTAGAGACTTACTCCAAAAAGCACACGTTCAACTACCTATTTTGACAAAATTAGATAGCTTAACACCTTAATTTGTTAATATGTTCTATTTTCTTATGTGAAAATAGGTTAAGTAATTTTAATATTTTGTGCATGTCCTATTCACATTCATACCTAATTATGATTTTATCATGTGATACTGGTCAAGATGCTTTATGTCCCTAGTGTCCTTAAACGGATATAAACAAACTGAATTAGAATGACCTACAAAGTTCCTTCCACTTTACTTTTGGTTCATCTATAAATTGTACCTAAGTCTGAGGCTCCCAACTTTTAATTTTAACATCACTGCCCCTGGGAATTTTGAGAGCATTAGTTTTTACATAGATGAAATGGTCTCTTTGAGAACAAAGCCTCATGGCAAAGTGTGAGATGTAGTTTAATTTTTTTAATTACTGATTTTATGTAAATAGAGAGAGAAACACTGATTTGTTGTTCCACTTGTTTATGTATTCATTGGTCTGTGCCCTCACCAGCGATTGAACCCACAACCTTGGTGTATCAGGATGATGCTCTAACCAACTAAGCTACCAGGCCATGTTTGATGATGTTTCATTTGTTCAGTAGTATGTTCATCATATGCCTTTGGGCAAATAGTTGATTGCAAAATGTTAGATTTTAAGACATTTTGAGTCCTTCCTTAAAATAAGCATGTTTATTTGCACTGAATTGCAGTAATGTTTTAGGACTTGACAATAATTTCCTATTACTGAAATCCTAGCATCATAAAAATATCAGTCAATTCTTAGAAATCATGTACTCCTAATTCATGGAGCATCTCCCACAGGGTAACATCTAGCCTCTGTTTGAGTACCTCTTGGGAAGGAGGGAGGAGCTACATCTTCCCAACAGAATTCATTTCCTTTTTGGATGCATATAATTGCTAGAAAGTTCCTTTGTACACTGTATAAATAACTTCCTTCCTGTAATTTCCCCTTCCTCCTCCTCCTATTATTGTTGTCATTATTATTGTTATTGTTATTGCTTTCCAGAGCAACACAGAATAGTGCTAGTTATTCTTATACATTATAACCTTCAAGTTGGGGATCAGAATTATGACTACCTTTCTGTTATCTGTAGCTTTCAAAATGTTTTGTTGTTGTTGTTGTTGTTTCATGCCCCTGTGTGGTGACCATATATCCCATCTAGGTCAGTCTCTCTTTATGCCTGTTCTCTCAGCATAAATATTAATAGCATCTTCTTTCACTCTCAAAATTTTCTTAATTGGGTAATAAATTATATAGTCACTCCATGCGTCTATAATAGTGTCTGCCAAATTTATTCTGTGGATTTCTAGATCTCAAGAGTGCTCTGTGAGAAAAGAGAAAAAATTGTTTAGGAAACATTTTTATTTACCATCACCCTTTCCACAGATTCCAAAAGAAATTAGTGAAAATTTCTATAGGAAGGAACTCTGCTTTTCTTTGTTTACCCTTTTGTTTCTCAAATGTAATTGTGGAGACACTTGTTGTTCCCCCAACCCCCCCCCCCCCCCAAAAAAACAGTTTAGCATTCTCTCTTTTATAAGAATAGCTTAGGTGACTTTTAATTCCAATTATTTTAATTTTTTCCCAAATTGCTAGAAAAATCACCCTAAATGTTAACCACACTGGTTTCTATTTTGTCTGTAAAATAAGGGAGTTTGAGTGGGCTCTTAGGCTCAACAAGTTGGAAAAAACCCTGGCAACCATCTTAGAACCTTCCTCATTTTCTTCTTCCAGTGTTGGAAACTCGTGGTAGTTTAGAATCAGCAGGACATTAGGGTGGTGGAATCTTTGGGTGTTAATGAAGGCCCTCGCTGCAGCCTGGAGGGCCGACCAGCTATAGTGTGGATGGTAGTGCAGCTGGAAGGCTCTACAGCTGGAAACCAATCGGGAGATTTGAAGAGCAGTTACCAAAGTATGATATGAGATCACCATGGAAACTGTGTTGTAATGACCGCACTAGCACTGATTTGGTCAGCGCTCCTATCTTTAGGAGCACATCTTCCCTGGAAACAGGGTGCCATCTAGCCATTGTCCCTACATGAGAGAACTACAGATTTGATACCCTCTAGTCTAAGAGTAGCTGTGTTTCCCAGACACAAAAATGGGAAAGAGACTTCTTTAGAGCACCAAATAAGATTTAAAACCAGTATCTTTTAAAGTCCATTTTAGTTTTGTTTGGCAGTTGGGTACACTGAATTTAAGTGCAATATCTTTCTAATAAAAGGGGACCAACACAATTACTGTTCAATATGCATCACCATGATAAGGCATTGGCAGCCATAGAGGGTCAGTTTTTAAATGATCTGCTGAAGATTAAATTTTTAATTGTCTTTCAACTGCACTAACATAAAGCACTTTGGCAGTACATTTCTTGGATTTGCATAATGACAGCACAAGAAGATCTGTTACCATTTTTATTTTTATTGTTTAAAATTTAATTTATTTATTTTTAGAAAGAAGGGAAGGGAGGGAGAAAGAGAGGGACAAAGACATCAATGTTTGGGCTGCTTCTCACATATCCCGAAATGGGGACCTGGCCTGCAACCCAGTCACATGCCCTGACGCGGTTTGCAGGATTACGCCCAAGCCATTGAGCCACACCAGCGAGGTCTCAGTTATCATTTTTTTAAAACTAATTTTTTAAAAAGATTTCATTTATTTATTTTTAGAGATGGAAGGGGAGAGAGAGGGAGAGAGAGAGAGAGAGAGAGAAATATCAATGTGCGGTTGCTGGGGGTTCTGGCCTGCAACCCAGGAATGTACCCTGGCTGGGTATCGAACCTGGGACACTTCAGTTATCATTTTTAACAACTGAGTTTTCTGGCACGATTTGTGTCATCACTTGTGGTGACATCACATGCGTATGTTTTCTGAACCAAAGAAAGAGACAGTTTCCTGGGTCATGTTATGGGTTTTGTTTTTTGTTTTTTTTTTTCAGTGAGCACAATGCCAGCCCATTGTAAATAACTAAACAGTATTTTGTCATTTCCCAGGGCCATTGCACAAAGATTTCTTAAGAAGAGCACTTTCTGTAAAATTGGTGCCTAGGCTTTCGGCTTGTGCATGCTGCCCCCTGTCTACAAAATTCAGGAAAAAGACATTTTTGTCCTATGTGTGTTTTGTAACTTACTGGACTTTTTTTTCCCCCCGAGGGTAACAGGCAGTTCCTGATCAAAGAATACATTGTGTTTCTAAAAATCACTCTTGATGAGGGCTTTTGGAACTTGGAATATATTCTGTCATGAAAACAGAGTTATATAAACAGTGGTCAGGTTCTCAGCAACTTGTCAGTTTCCTGCCTGGGCTGTGTGGCTGCGAGAAGGGTCAGGAGAGGAGACCATTAGGATGGCTGAGTTACAGTGACACTCAGGGCAAGCCTGAGGTTCCTGTCTCTAGAGGTGGGGCTGTGGGGTTTATGAGGCTGTCCCTTTTTTCTCTTTTTAAACGCCCCTCCCTGTGGCATCTCTCTCAGTTAAGCTCCCATAATTACAGGGTCAAGAAGAGTGGTGGAGGCATGTTTAATGTCTAGATTTTAGTTCAGTATGCCCATGGCCCAGATATGTATGTTTATAACGCATGCTTCCACTTTGAGGAACACCTTCTTAAAGGATGTAAACCTAAAACAGCAATTTTCAACCTAGCTGATTATTGGAGTCCCCCCGGGAGCTTTATGAAGTGCACATTCCCAGGCTTCTCTCCTGGGCCCCAGACTTCCCACATCAGAGGCAGGCCTGGGCATCTAGTGAACAACCAGATCAGGGAACCAATAACCCAAACATCTGAATCTCTTTTCTTCTCATCGAAAACCCAGCTTCATCAAATCAGCTAAGCTCAATTAAGAAACAAGTAGAAAATGAATTCACATGATCTGGTAAGAATTAATTCGATTTATTTCATGTTTTTATAGTTCTCAAAGTAGTTTCACATGATCACATTTGAACTTTATAACAGGGAAAAAAGAAAGGTGATTTCTTTTTTAGATAATTTTTTAGATAAAGAAACTGACCTTATATATCAGCTACAGCAAATCCTCCATAGCACAGATGGGTATAAATAAAATTCAAAAGCATTATTAGTGAGAGGAAACATAGACGGATGAGTGAAATACTCATGCCAGGTGAGCCATGCTGCTTTTGGTCAAAGGGGTCCCCGGGGACCGACAGAGCGTGACTGAGTGTTCCTGTGTGGGCAGGCCCTCTTAGGTTATTCCCAAGAGTCACGGTTTCTTCCCTTCTTAAACTCCTAGATCTAATGTGTCGTCATCAAAGCTCCCACGCAGAAGCAGCGAGGACAGGAGAGAAGGACAGAGACGACTGTTACAACTCTGCGTGTGTTCCCACTTACTATGCACTTTAATGTTTTTCGAGTTTCTGGCACAGCTCTGGGCAGGACCAGTCTAAGGCGTGGGCTAAGTAGACAATGATTCATTTATTCAACCCACATTACTGTGTGTCTTCCTCATGTGAGGCTCTTCTCTTGACACGGGGGCGACGCAGAGAAAAGGACGTGTTCTGCCCACAGTGTCTTTCATCTAGAGGGAAGACAGACACAAAAACAAGCTAACAGAAGTTAAACTACGATCAGATGGTTGCTGTGGGGGAGGGAATTATGCTTATGCTCAGATCTAATGGATAAAATAGGGATGTATCAGTTCGATGAGGGAAGAGAAGGTTCTAGGGACAAGGGTAGTTTGGAAAGAGTCTGAGGAGGAGTGAGAAGCTGTGTCAAGTTTCAGAAAGTACAGGTAGTGCAGCGAGTATTGTCAGAGGGGTTACAGCCAGATTTTTATTTGGCCAGGGAAGCAGTTCATGAAAGATCCTGTGTACCTTGCTGAAGAGTACAGCTTTTTATGCCCTTGGCAGTAGAAAATAATGGAAGGCTTTTCAGATGGGAAGTTAGAAGGATCATTGGCCCCACCTGAGAAGGGAGCAGAAAAAGCAGACTTCATGCTCCGATCCAGAGCAGCATACCTGGGCCATGGAGAGAGGAGAGAGGCGGTGGAGACATGAGACATTGATTTAGATGGATGGATGGTGGTATGAATGGATGGAAGGATAGGTGGTGAGGGGAGAAGCTAGGCTGACCCCCCATTTTTTTGGCTTGACCACCTGGAAGATTGGGCACAACATTCACAGGCATATAGAAGGGGAAATACTTTTGAAGGAGTCACATTAACAAATGCTCATCAAATGAGACTTAATGGCATGCAAGCTTTTTTTGTAGCATACTAAATAAGGTAACGTTCATTGTAAATTGTGCATGAAAGATACAGTGATTATTTAATAATTATCTTTAAGTTCAAAATTCTAAAAAAAGTGAACATTTTAGACTGATATCCTTGAAAGAGGTTACTTAGTACAATGACAGAAAAACTAAGATGATGTGATATATTTATTTTAGATATAGACTGGCACAAGCTTTCCTAGTAACCGAACAGGAAGTGGAGGCACGGAGGGCACACACACGCCGGCAGTAGAGTGGTACTTGAGCCAGTTCACATTCTTTGCCGATCCTCTGTGCTTCTGTCTTTTCTTTAATTCTTACCGTCTCTTACACACATCATTCAAGGAGTTAAATTATTATTTTCAATGAAGTATGGTGTGAGCAGAAAATGTTTACTTCAAATATGCATCGTATCCTGGAGATCCCATATCCTTAAGTTATAAATTGGATTCTAGTTTTAGTTTCCAAAAAACGTCTTTATTAGATCTAAATCACACTGAAACAGGTCTGATAGGTAGATTTAGAGAGTAAAGTTTTTTTTTACATTGCTTTAAAACTTACGAATTGCAACTGAAGACATCTGTAGGGAATTTTTAAATGATCATACAATTCCATGGTTTGTCAAAACCCTGCAGTTTGGGGCTTTTGACGGTGTTGGGTCGCTGTGCTGGCAACTGGATGAATTTAAATGGATTTTTTGTACTCTTGCCTATCTCTGACTACGGACATCCCCAGCTTTATCAGGGAGCTTTACAATTTTTCCATTTATAATTTCGTAAATGTGTCCTGACCAGGTAGGGACCTGGTTGCAGAGATGAAGAGGCCCATTTTCTGGAAGCTGATATGTAAACCAATAAATCACACAGCAGGTAAGTTTGTCATCAACAGGAATGGGCGCAAGGTAAACAGAGCATCAGAGAAAGAAGGAATTAACTCTGTGGAGCACATGGGACGATCAGAAAAAGTTGCTAGAGGAGGTAGCATTGCAGCAGAATCGAGAAGGATGAGTGGGGAGGGTGATGGCGAGTGGAGGAGGATATTTTTTCAGACAAGCAGCACAGTATAAACAATGGCACTGAAATTGGGGGCTTTGGGAGACAAGCTGGACAAACTCCTGGGACCAAGAGGTGGAAATTTCAGTTCTAGTCTTCTGAGGGGGAACCTAAGAATTGACGTTTTTAACAAGTACCTCAGGTAACTTTTAGGCACACTACAGTCTAGCTCAATGCATACATTCTTAAATTTTAAATTTCCTGAATGGAGATTGTTTTACTTGTCACTGTAGCAATACCTGGCACACAGTAGGTGATCAATGAGCGTATTTTGAGGAACGAGACCGCATGCTAGACAGTTGACTCATAGGAGATAATTTCTGCTCAATTTCTTAGGTACTTTCTCCTTTGGCTCTGAGTAGATGAGTTTATTACTGCCCATTCTACTTGAAGAAAGTAGAGGAGTTGACTGTCATAAAGACAAAAATTAGGGAAGCAAATTTTTGATGGAAGGGTATTAGGTTATTTTAGTGGAAGGCTGCTGGCTTATTTCCTGCCTTTTCTGCCTCAAAATCTTAAAGACAGGAGAGAAGTGGTCTAAGAAAGTACTTTGAACTTTTTGAACTTGCGGAGTTCACTCATCATGCCTTAGCCACCAATTTTAGGATTTAATAACCTGCAGATACAGTCCTAGGAATATAGAGAAGAGGAGACTGACTTCAGTGAGCGCCCCACCTACAGGTGAAGACAGACAAGCAAAAGTAATCGCCTCACAGTGGTAAGTCCAGGACTGCAGAATAGGTGCCAAACACTGGGTCAAGCCTTTCCCGCTTGTTACCATGTAATTTAATCCTAAGAACCTGTAAAACATATGTTTTACAGATGACGAAACTGTGTCTGGGGAGTTAAGTGATTCACCCCAGCTCACATTATAGCAAGGAGTGAACACTAATTTGAACTCAATGTCTGTAAAACATATTATTATTACTCATTGCATGTATCTATCAGTATACTATACTTACATTTGCCTTTATTTGTTCATGCCCAAATAGTCATAAAATATGATTGAGTTGTATATGTGAGATGCACTGGCATCTTAAGTTCCCTCAAAATTTATGTTCATAATTGAAAGCTATCCCAAGAACACCTGTATGATATCCACATGGTGTCTGACCTCAACAAATCCTTCAGTGACCCTGTGTGTAGAATCCTAACTTGCTTCCCAATGAAAATTAAGGTTCTGACATATTTCTAATTCTTACTGAATCTTAAGACTATTAGCAGGCTTAATCCTTAAATAATATCCAGTTCCTTTAATGAAATGTGCCATATTGATTTTATTATGTAAAATAGTTTTCCAAGTGGTACATACCAAGGTTAACAAAAGTATGAAATCCTAAATACTGGTCAGAAATCAGATAGCTTGGAAACAGTACATTGAATTGCATATTGAGCAAATGATATAAAGAATTGTGCCCTGGCTGGCATGGCTCAGTGGATTGAGCGCGGGCTGGGAACCAAAGTGTCCCAGGTTCAATTCCCAGCCAGGGTACATTCCTGGGTTGCGGGCCATAACCCCCAGCAACCGCACATTGATGTTTCTCTCTCTCTCTCTCTCTCTCTCTCTCTCTCTCTCTCTCTTTCTCTCACTCTCTCTCTCTCTCCCTCCCTCCCTCCCTCCCTTCCCTCTCTAAAAATAAATAAATAAAATATTTTTTAAAAAAGTATTTAAAAAAAAAAGAATTGTATTAAACTTCAAGGTTTGAAAGCACCCTAATTTAAAAAATACCTATTACTTAAAAAAATTGTCTCTAACATAAAAAGCAAACTAGAGTTTGTGGGTAGTTGAATTCAGTTAAATTTTCACTGATGTGATAAGTTTACATGAATACTTGTTTTTAAAAATGATACTAGGACTGAACCATTTGATATCCTCTCTACTCATACCAATTAATGGTCCAGATTTGATTTACCCGTTTAGGATCAATGACTCAGAGTGTTCTGTGCAACTTGGCAAACAACTGTTTGGGTGTCCTCAAACTCAGGCTGTTAACTAGCAGTGTTATTAGTCATGCTTTGTCATGTATAACTGATTGTGGCAGACCAAACAGGCCAATTCTGAGTCCAAAAGAGATGTTTGGTATGTGAATTTTTAGTTATCCATTGGTTGTGTATTCATGCCCTTGGACTTACAGTTATTTATTTTATAAGACGTAAAATTTACTATGGTTTAGATCAGTGTGAACTCAATTGTTGTACTAAAAAATCTCAATGATGAATATAAATATGTGTTACAGTTTTCATAGTTTAGGCTTTTTGATATTTAAGAGCACAGTGAATTTTGTTTTGTCGATTTATTTCTAGGTTTAAGCAAAATTTAACTTTTTTGATGTCAAAATGTTTTGTTCATTTGTGGTAAGGTCAGTGCTTTATTTTTTGATTTACAGTACTCAGAAAACTTTCTTGATTTAATTATGCTCGTAAATTTTTTTAAATCTCTAGACTTTTTGGCATGAGTATTTACAAATTTTTTTTCTCAGGAACATGTATTTATTAATGACAACTGGGATGCATCAATTTTGAATCTATTTTAAGGGAGTTTGCTTTTCATTTTTAAATGGGAACTTTTAGGAATACCCTTTATTAAAATCCTGTGTTCATGTTATTTTCCTGCTAACTACACTTTTAACCAAACATTTTGAAAACACTTTGCCTTAAAGCAGAAATCAGACCTAACAAGCTCAAAAACAGTTGACTCATTTCAGCTCCAAATCCATGCCCAAAGCTCTTTCTATACGGTCTAGAAAGTTATATCTCTGTGTTTGCAGAATGAAGGAAAAGATATCCTCTATAAAGTCACAACAGGCTGCTCGAAGACAGATCTACCGTGTCTGAGCCAAACACATCACATTATGTAGTGTTTTCAGAAACTATGCTAAAGGGATCCAGAAAAACAGAAACCTGTAGAAGATTGTTTGGTAAATTCATTTCAGAGATACTCAGAATCATTCATATATTGTATCTCTTCTGAAGCCTCAGCCTGAATTGCACTTGGTAGTTTTATTTTTTTTAAGAATTGCATGAATATTTTAAGTGCAATTTGGTGTACTGTGTTATTGACCATGCATTATTTATGTTAAGATCCTCTTTAATCATAAGGCCTTGCAAAGGGTATGACAGGAGAGCGGGCTGAGTTTCTTCTTTGGATTTTGGGTCATTAACTCGGGGGTTATAGCAACAGTAAATTCTCAAGTTGCATTTCGTTTCTCTACATTTTGTTTATATGTGAGCAAGTTGATTTAAAGATTTGGAAACAAATTGATGAGGTTTGGAAATATCACACCCATGTACCACATTTATATGTTTTAACAAGTAAATATCCACTTCCTTCAGGGATAAAGCAGATTTACAAAAGATGGAAAAAGCATAATGAAGGAATAGCTTGTTTCCAATAAAAAGGAAAACCATAGAGTACTTCTCAGTTGGAAATGTTGTAGAGAGTAAAGCGCCAATTATACTTGGAGACTATTCTAAGTGTTCCCACACCTAGTGTATAATCTCCCAAAGGGTAGAGTGAATTTTATCTTATCAAACTATTTCTTTTCTAAGACAAAATTCTGCCCTCTTCTACTTGTCAAAGCACTCTAGAGAGGTGAAACATAGCTCCCCCCTTTTTAAGTATGCTCTGCACATAGTGACTTCCTTCCGAAGATCACAGTATGGAAAATGGAAAAAAGAATAACTTTCTAGCAGAGAAGCCTGCCAGCCACCCCTCAGCCAGGTGACGGCCAGCAGGGACAAGTCATGTTGCAATATGCTGAGAAGGGCACTTTACCTCTTTGTTCTCCTTCCCAATAATACACAACCCCAGCCTAATCGGGAGAAAAAACTCCAGACAAATCCCAGTTAAGGGACATTTCATAAAATATCTGACCAGTGCTCCTCAAACCTCTCCAGTTCATCAAAACCAAGGAAAGTCCAAGAAACTATCAGCCATGAGGAGCCTCAGGTGCCATGACAACTCGATGCAGTGCATTATCCTGGATGGGATCCTGACACAGAAGAAAATAAGCTAACTAACAGTAGGTATAAACTAAGGAAATCTGAACAAAATACATACTTTAGTTAATAATAGTTATAAATATTTGTTCATTAATTGTGACAAATGTACCGCACTAACTTCCCCATTTTTAAAAGGGAAAATTAGGCGTGGAGTATATTGGAACTCTTTGTGCTATCTTCATTAACTTTTTATAAACCTAAAACTATCCTTAAACTAAAATTGTATACAAAAGCCCTAGGAAGTTGTGTACATCAATCATGTACATTATAACCATTATATAACCAGAGGAATCACATCTGTATAGGGTTTACTAGATTTTTCTCTCCTTTTTAGAGAGCCGTGTCTAGCTCTAGCTGTTGAGAATTGGTACTCTGTAATACGACCAGCATCATCATTAAGTGGTGATGCTCTCATTTCTGAGCCCCAGATTATACACGTTAGTATTTCTAGACCAAGGGATAAAAGCTTAGGGCTCAGTTCTAAGTATAGTGTGGTCTCTGGTTCTAGCCCTTCTGTTATACACAGATACATGGGGCTATGTGCACGTTTTAGGCCAAGATTTTTTTTTATTCAAATGCAGTCTTGCAATCTGTTATATAGCAAGTCTGGGTAACCATTATCTACTATTTATTTACATAGTCATAAACTCAGCTGGCATTTATTGAACATTTTCTCTGTGTTAGCATTGGCTTAGGTGCTGAGGATAAAAGGTTAAGAGGACCCCTGGCTTACAGAGCTCACCTGGCGATGGGGCACCAAGTGAGCAGTTATACACAGCGTGGTCTGGAAGATAAGCAAGGTAGCTGTCGGGAGCTTTGGAGGGACCACAACTCATAACAGACTCGCATCGCTCTTTTCCTGTCATTCGTTCGTCCCACAAATAATTTATTGAATAACTGCTACTAGAGAGGCTGTGTACTAATCACTTAGGCACATCAGTGAACAATAACAGACCAACACACCTGCCCTTGTGAAGCTCACAGTCTCTGAAAATTACAAATGCCCCCTTATCTTGAGCTGAAATCTGAATCCCCATAGTTTCCATTAGAAACAAAAATGTTTATTATTTTCCACATAAAAGTCTGACACAAAGGAGAGCTGTTGTGCCCCTGGATCCTACCCCATTCCCCACTCCAGTGCGCCCAAATACTGTTTTCTGGCAACACTTCCCCAGTTCCTTCCGATATTCTCTACATGACTTGGATTCCAGTCCCTCCCCTATCCTGTTTCAGAAAGCAGTGTAGTTAGCAAGGTCCTCCAGTAAAAGTCAGAAAGCGCTGGCCTCAAACCCTGGGTCTGCTGTGTGGTCGCTGTGTGTGACCTTTGCATGGATGGCTTGGCCACACACAGCCTCAGTTTTCTCATCTATAAAATGAGAGTGTTATTTTTACTTTGTACAATTATTGCAGCATTGGAGCTAATTTATGTGAAATGACTGGCAAAGGTCTGGGCAAAAAGGTGTTCTAAAAATAGCAGCTCCCTATAAACTAACCAATCTCCTTTTACTAAATATGCTGCTGCTAAACTCAGTCTCTCTCCTGTGTTTGTGCCGTTGAATGTTTGGTTCTGGGTGTGTATGGACATTTACTCCTTTCAGTTTACTTTGGCTACATATTCATAGTCCCTTATCAGGAGTCCATAAGGCAGAGGCGCTTCAAAATACCAGCCTTCAGAGGGTAACCCAGTGAGCCTTACGATACCTGCTGTGTGTGCTGCCTGCCTGCACTATCCGGGAACAGCTCCCGCTGTCAAACATACTAATCCTGCTGCCGTGAAAGGTCTGGATATTCACACGAAGTGGAGTTAACCTCTTGTTAGCTCAGGTCAGGTTTTGCCACCGAAAGGGTTAAAAACAACTTTTGGTTTTGGCTGTTCTTTGTTTGGGAACTGCAGATAAGGGATTAACTTCTGTCAGCCCAGGAACCACCCTGTTGAGATCAGGTTGAGTCCCAAGTGGGTTCACGCACAGTACATGGGTGTCCCTTCCTCCTTCTGAGTCTTCAACGGTGTTTATAAATATGCTTTGAAAACCTTTCAAGCCACTGCTTTAAAAACTGAACAGAAACATTTTCTTCTCGTAGATCTGACAGATCTCATGGATCCTGAGACGTTTTGTTTCTCAATCATTTAAAAAAGTTATTTGTCGCCCTGGCTGGCGTAGCTCAGTGGATTGAGTGCAGGCTGGGAACCAAAGTGTCCCAGGTTCGATTCCCAGCCAGGGTACATGCCTGGGTTGCAGGCCATAACCCCCAGCAACCGCACATTGATGTTTCTCTCTCTCGCTCTCTATCTCCCTCCCATCCCTCTCTAAAAATAAATAAATAAAATTAAAAAAAAATAAAAAAGTTATTTGTCATTTATATGATTACCAGATACTTGGATGAGCCCTCAAATTTGTTTCAAAATGCTTTTTATTGTTTTGAATTTTTTTCTTTGCTGTGTAGTCAGTGCCCTGGGAGCCTTTTTTCTTATTTTTCATGTGACTAATTCAGAGTGGTATATTGTCCTTTATATTAATTTATGTATGTTGGTTATGAAAATCACATTACATAGTAATGTGATTAATTTTTCAGATTTTACAAATTGTGTTTGTGTCAAAATCTTGACAAAAAATGGATTCACAAAAAATATCATTTTTAGCCAGTAGATGGGAGTCAACTACAACTAAATATAGTTTAAGACATTCAAAGAAAAAGAATTTGTGGATTTTAAAATATATAAGCATATAATTTTAAGTATGTACTCAATCAAAACTTAATATAACCTAACTTCATGTATTTTCATTGTGGACAGACCCCAAGCTTATTTGATTTTTTCATTTTCATAAATATTGAGTTATATTCTTCTGTTCTTCTACCTGACATACTGTTTTAATTATCTTTTAATATGAAGTATAAAAAGGATATGAATATTACATGAACGCATAAAACACATGTTTATGTTTGAGAGCTGCATAGAAACTAATTTCTCTTAATACTCTAAAGAAGTAAAATGATCGTAGCCCTAAAATATAACTCTCAAATCATGTCTTTGAACCTTTGATTTATCATTATCAAAGGAACTTTTAAAACTGCTATAAAAATCTTAAGGTGCAAAATTATACTATTTTCAGTTTCCATAGAAACCAGTCGTGGGTCCATCATAGCTCACGTGTGGTAACCAGCAGCTGCTCCAGGAAGCACCTGCCCCCTCACCTCATCAGTGAGAAAGGCCCCTCCTCCCTACCCATCCCTTATCATTATATCACAGCGCTCCTGAGGGTTAGTTCGCCTTACTTTGCTGTATTGACTGGGAAGCAGATGCAGCAGTTTCATTAGTGAATCTGGTGCTCAGGAAGGTGTAGGGACATCCTGATTCAATGTCAAAAATCTGTCTACTTCCATAGGATTGTACAATGAAATCCTAATAACTACGTTCTAGTGCCTGCTGTTGCCATCTTTGTATTCTTCAGTGTACCTAACCCCAGGCTACTGTTCTTCCCATTGTGCTGTTTCTATTGTGCTTGCTATTGTTAGTTTTGAAAAGAAAAAGAAGACTGAGAAGTTTGCCGAGAGAATCACTGAGGGGTTGATTTTATCTTTTATTCTATTCTAGAAATACTTTATTTGATCATCACGTAGAAGCACTAGATTAACGTTGTCTACCTGAGTCTGAACTAAAAAAGTAAGCGCTGCAACTTTAAACTTCGTGATAGAACTTAAAACTAACAGACCATATGCTGGTGTAAATCTTCAGCATAGCCTTGAGTAAATAACCTTAAAAGACACTTCTTTCATTACAGACACCTAAAATTTAAACAAAGTTTTAGGCAGGGGTTATATTTTTCCTTTCTTGTTTTTTTTAATTATCTTTAATTTGCCACCTTTGATTCTTCAGGGAGCTCTGTTTAATGCTGTTACTCAGCATTGGTGTAAAAAAGCATCATGAACGCTGTCACGGCATTCTCCCTGTTGGGTGCGTGTGCTGTGTGTGCTCTGTGTCCCAACACACATCCCGGTGCTGCTGGGGGCTTCAGAGATTTGACGGACCATGTCACCTTAAATATTCACAAGGCAATAACAAGGGATCCTGCAATTATACCCTTTGAGGTTGTTAATAGCATTCTTAGAATGGGGGCTGTTATACAAATACCCATTGCTTCTCTGTGTTTCTTTTTAAAAATTGTTAATAACCTCTCCCAGGCAAAATGGACTCTCAGTTAACATTCAGTATTACACATAATTAGAATAGACCTGTCTTATTTCTTAAACCTAGCATAGTATACTATTTCAAATGTACTTTTAATTAAAATACTAATTTCTTTTTTTATGTTGTAGTCAAGCAGTAATTAGGAACCTGTGAAAACTGATGAAGGGCTGTTTTAGCAAAACTTCACGGATTTTCAGTACATGGTGTTACAGGGCACTGCAAGGAGCTTTAGAGGTAGTTGTATTACGGGGACTTTCACCAGGTTCTAAGTTTGTAAAGGAGGAATAAGCAGGAAGGAGGAGGATGCCACCATCTTTTCTCCCACTTTCACACACACAAAATCTACCTCTTTTTAAAAGAAATATTACTTGAGGTACACAGAGAGGGCCAGTGCCTCTCACTGGGCCAGCCCAAGTGTTAACACCATTTTCTTTTTCCTTTTAAAACTGTGTTTGGCTCAGGCAACAAAAGTACAAGGCCTATTGCTGCTACTCGGAGAAGGAAGATTGTGTTTATTCTTTTTAACTGGACTTTAGGAGACTGAGTGCAAGTAAGCAAGATTTTCTCCATGTTGCTTACAATGTAAGTGCAGATATCTGCAATAGTAATGCATATTCCTTATACCTTACCATCCAAGGGTCACGCGTAAGGAGATCTCAGAACAACAGGTACAGCATAGAAACCATGACACAAAGGCTTTAATGTTGGGCGTCTCCAAGAACATGTGGGCACTGGGGACAGATGGGCAATTACAAGAGTGGACACAGCTTTGTGTACAGGGAGCCAGCCCACAATTGGAAAGGTGGTTCACTTTGTTTTCATTTTTCTTCTACAGAAAAATTGAAAACACATCTGAAAGGGATGTTTTTATTAGTGTTGTATCCTACAAAGTAAGTGTTTCATAGTTTATAGAGTATTGACTTTTAGTGTAGAAGGCGAACGGTATGAAAGCATGTTGTTTTAATAGGTTTTGTTGTACTTATCCCGAAGAGCAAAGTCACATAAGATCATCTGTAAAGATCCTAGGAAAAAAGGAAAAAGAAAGTAAAAATGGTTGTAGTTTTGTTTCTTAGCAATCAGTCATTCCTGCATGCATTCATTCAACAAGTAATTTGTATTAAGGGCTCTATTAGGTGCTGGACATATAACAGAGAAAAGGAGACCTCACAGAGCTTACCGCCTAGATGAGACATGTAGACAAGAGGGGGGCAGCCAGTATTGACACAGTGACCGTCATAAAGGGGACTGCAGGATGCTGTGACAGTGCATGGCAGAGATAGCAATGTGGTCAGTGTTTGAACCTGGCTGAGACCTGATGGGAAAGAAGGAATTATCTAAAGAAATGATGAGGAAAAAAAATGTTACAGGCAAAGAGGTTTGCAAGTCAAAGTAGACAAAAAGGACTATGATAATATTCAAGAATCTTGGCTGTATTTCTAAATATTTCCTTAGAGTATATCTCTACAGTACAATTAGTGAATCAAAGGATGGGAACAGTTTTAAGGCTCTCACTACACACAAGTCATCAGGGAGTTCTCTGAGAACATGGTACTCAATTGTCCTCAGAGGGCTTTTGAGCACTGGAGGACTTTTAATTTAATATATGAAAGTCGCATCTCATTGTTTTGCTTTGCTGCTGTGTGGTTATTTGTGATGCTGAAGAGTCTTTCATAGATTTATTGTATATCCGTATTTGCCCTTTTTTGCACAGATGTTTCTTCACATCTTTTGTCCATTTTTCTTTGTGGGTCCTAGTGAACTTTTCATAGATCCCTGTGTGTTCTTCATGAATAATGTTAACCTTTCTCATATTGCGTAAGCTCTTTACAATTCTGATTTACCTGTTAATTTAGGGTTAATTTAAGATTGGTTAAACACAAAAATTTGTTGATCGTTTTCTTTATAAGTTCTTCCATTGCATTTATGCTTTGGAAGCTCTTTTCACTGAACTGGAGTTTATTTTGGTGTTTGCACCGTATCTAAATTGCCTTTTTTGGAGGGCTGAGCTAGTTTTACCCTCTGTCTCTTTGCTATTGATACGTCCGTCATCACCTGCTGCGTTCCTCACACTGCATGTGCTTCAGAGGTGTGCTTCCCAGGCCTTTCTCAAATAACTTTTGTTCATTCATCATTTTATCCATTTTTATCTGTTATTGTAATGTATCATTTTAACCATTCTTAAAGTCTACAATTCAGCAGCATTAAATTCATTCACAGTGTGATGTAGTCATTACCACTGTTCGCTGACAACTTTTTTATCATCCCACAGGAACTAAGTAACTATTACCAGCAACTCCTCGTTTTCCCTCTCCCCCACGTGATTTTATTATAGTCTTGTGTTTTATTTGAATGTCTGATAGGCATAATATCACCCAGCCTGTGGCTTTTCTTTAAGTTGATATTCATACTTTTACATATGTGTAGAGTTGTTTGAAATGCTTCCCCTGGTTTATCCTCTATCCTCTGAGTGGCTTTACCCTCCAGCAGCCACCCAGGCCTGACACCCGGGAATGACCTTGGTTTTCCTTGTTCCTCTCTCCTCGTGTCCCTCAGTTACTTGTCCTGTTAACATTCCTCGGATCTCTCCTTCCTCTCCGCCTTGCCCTTGCTCAAGTCCTTCTCACCCACCACAGGGATTATTGCCTAGCAGATCTGGTTTCTCTCCCTTTGCCTTCTCCCATCCATCCTCCATGCTGGGGCCACCTGGTTGTCTTCTTAACACAAATATGATCATGCCACTACTGTGGCTTTAAATCTTCCTGAAGGTCACGACTTTCAGGATAAAGTTCAGATTCTTTGTCAGGGCCTTAGAATCCACGCCTCCCCTCAACTCCACTTCCCCCTCCTTGTGTGCACACACACAGAGTCAGGAAGCTGAAGCCTTACTGAGTTGCATTCACACTCCAGGAAGGCTCCACGTCTTTGCTAATTCCTGAAACCTCACCCACTTCTCTTTCTCTGTTCCTCCTCCCTCTCCATTCCTACCACAACCTCAGGCTGCTAGGTCTCCCACTGAGCTTCTACCCTACCCTACAAGTCACAGCTCCATGTAATTGAGTGTCTAGTCCCCAGAGGTTCCAGGTAGGACCTTCATCTTTCATCAGCACAGTTTACAGCACAATAAATACATATACAACCAGAGTGAGGTCTGCATGCCCATGCTCACTTGCACTTCATTCATTTCATGGTGTTCATTTAAAACTGATTGAAGTTAACAAAAATTGTCTGAAGTAATTTTGCACAAGGCTACTGTTAGTAGTTTGTTTTCCTTGGATTCGTACTGCTACTTCCTGTTTTTTTTTATTGAGTTTATTGGGATGTATCCATTCATCTACTGATAGGAACTTGGGCTGCTTTTAAATCTTGGCTGTTGTAATTAGTGCTGCAATAAACATAGGCGTGCGTATATTCTTTCAAATTAATGTTTTGAGTTTCTTTCCACTATGTTCCCAGAAATGGAATCCCTGGGTCATAAGGCATTTCCATTTGTAATTTTTGAAGTAACTCCATACTGCTTTCTACAGTGGCTGCACCAATCTGCATTGCCACCAACAGTACAGAAGGGTTCCCCTTTCTCCACATCCTCACCAGCACTTGTTGTTTGTTGATTTATTGATGATAGCCATTCTGACAGGTGTGAAATGATATCTCATTGTGGTTTTAATTTGCATTTCTCTCATAATTAGTGACATTGAGCATCTTTTTATATTTATTGGCCATCTGTGTGTCCTCTTTGGAAAAGTGTCTATTTAGGTCCTTTGCCCAATTTTTAATTGGATTACTTGTTTTTCTGGTGCTGAGTTGTATAAGTTCTTTATAAATTTTGGATATTAA
The DNA here is from genome assembly GCF_004126475.2 of Phyllostomus discolor. Taxonomy (NCBI): domain Eukaryota; kingdom Metazoa; phylum Chordata; class Mammalia; order Chiroptera; family Phyllostomidae; genus Phyllostomus; species Phyllostomus discolor. Next base: position 152,968,788 of record NC_040904.2, read on the forward strand.
CCCTTTGTCAAGTGTATCATTTGCAAATATGTTTTGCCATTCAGTGGGTTGTCTTTTCATTGTTGATGGTTTCCTTTACTGTGCAAAACTTTTTAGATTGATGTAGTCCCATTTTTTTTCTTTTGTTTCCTTGCCCAAGGAGGTACATCAGAAAAAAAATACTGGTAGGAAGAAATATCAAGAATTTACTGCCTATGTTTTCTTCTAGGATTTTTATGGTTTGGGGTTTAATATTTAAGTTTTTAATCTATTTTGAGTTTATTCTTGTGTGTAGTGTAAAAATGTGGTCAGTCTACTGTAATTTTTTTTCCATGTATATGTCCAATTTTCCTAGCATCATTTATTGAATAGACTATCTTTACACCATTGTATGGTTTTACCTCCTTTGTCAAATATTAATTGACCATAAAGGAGTGTGTTTGCCCTGGCTGAGTGGCTCAGTTGTTGGGAGCATCGTCCCCTACCCCAAAAGGTTACAGGTTCGATTCCCAGTCAGGGCACATACCTAACTTGTAGGTTTGATCCCTGGTTGGGGTGCATGTGGGAGGCAACCAATCCATGTTTCCCTCTTAATACTGATGTTTCTTTCTCTTTTTCTATCTCTTCCTCTCTCTCTAAAATCAATTTATAAAAAGTGTGGGTTTGTTTCTGGGCTCTCTGTTCTGTTCCATTGGTCCATGTGCCTGTTTTTATGCCAGTACCATGCTGTTTTGTTTACTATGGCCTTGCAGTATTGTTTTATATCAGATAGCATGATTCCTCCAAATTTGTTCTTCTTTCTCAAGATTGCTGTGGCTATTCTGTGTCTTTTGTGGTTTTATATAAATTTTTGGAATATTTGTTCCAGATCTGTGAAATACACCATTGATATCTTGGTAGGAATTGCATTGAATCTACAGATTGCTTTGGGTAGTATGGACATTTTAATGATGTTAATTTTTCCTACCCATAAACATGTTATATGCTTCCACTGATTTGTATCTTCTTCCATTTCTTTCTTCAGTGTCTTATAATTTTCCAAAAGAGGTCTTTTACATCCTTGGTTGAATTTATTCCTAGATATTTTATTTCATTTTGATGCGATTATAAATGAGATTGTTTTCATAGTTTCCCTTTTTGATAGTTCATTATTAGTGTATAAAAATGCAACTGATTTCTGGGTCTTTATTTTGTATCTTGTTACTTTTTGAATAAAATACATTTATCAGTTCTAGTAGTTTTTTTGGTGGAATCTTTAAGGTTCTATATATATATAGTATTAATATCATGTCATTTGCAAATAATGGTAGTTCAACTTCTCCCTTTCCAATGTGGATACTTTTTATTTCTCCTTCTTGTCTGATTGCTGTGGCTAGGACTTCCAGTACTATGTTGAATAAGAGTGGTGAAAGAAGACATCCCTGTGTTGTTCCTGATCTAAGGGGAACTGCTTTTTTGTTTTCGCCCATTGAGTATGATGTCGGCTGTGGGTTTGTCATAGATGGTCTTTATTATATTGAGGTATGTTCCCTCTGTTCTCACTGTGCTGAGAGTTTTTACCATAAATGGGTGCTGGATTTTGTCAAAAGTATCTATTGATGTAATCATATGGTCTATCTTAGAAAGTGTTCCGTGTGCACTTGAGATCCTACTCTTCTCAGGGGGAACTCCTCCCACCCCGCAGCTGAGATGTCTCTCTGGAACTTTAGCTGCTGCCCATAGAAGCAGCACCAGCCCTTTCTGCATCTCCATCCTGCCTACCAGTCTTGCTGTGGCTTCTTCTGTAAATCCTTGGTTATAAGGTTTCTCTTTAATTAATCTTCAATTGGTTATTCATGTTGATTGCTCTGTATTTTAGTTGTAATTCCAGTTTGGTCTTGGGAGGCGGTGAGTGTAACATCCATCAACTCCACTGCAGAAGAGACACTTACCCTTTCCTATAAACCTCTTCTAAAATGGAATGAGTCATTAATTTGTACATGAAAGAAACTTCCTTTTTTCTTTTGCCCATTCTGTGTTTAAGTTCTGAATAAGCTTTAGTGTGCATTACATTTTGTCTCTTTTTTTTTCTTTGTTATGGTGACTTTTAATTCAGGTTGTCTTTATTAACTGCCTCTTATGGCCACTTTGTTGTAACTCTTTTCCTAGTAATTAGAATATACTTTGTCTGAAATGCAATTTTCTTTGGGCTTATAAAATGCACAGAGCAAGCCATACACACGAGCCCTACTATAGCACTTTTGCTGTCATAAGAATAAGGATCAAAAATTACTACCCGAAAAGCAGAACCCTAGATATTTAAACCATGATTGAAAATGTCAAGAGAACCAATAAAGTGAATTTAGCAGAAGAGATTCCAAATTAGGAGAGTAAAGTATAATTCTAGAGCATTCTGTAATGAAAACACCATTGAATCACAGTAAAATGAAGCATTTTCTTTCTCTCCCAGATTGTCTGAGACTCATGCCCTTGAAGAGTAAATTAAATGAGCCTGGTGGTCTCCTTTTAATGGAATATCATGAATATAATAGAGCAAACATTTCAAGTTGAGCCCAACTGTATAGCCTAGTGTAAATAAGTAGAAATGGCAGAAATAATACCCTTGCCAGGGTACTGCAGGAGGATCTATATTACTTTTGGCTATTATTTACTACCCAGACTCTTTGAAATGGAGTTGGAATTTGTGTTGCTTGAGCAGTTCCATGATACCTGGGTGTCTCGAGATTTCTGTTTTTCAATGACTACATTCACTCTATGTCAGCATTTATATAGTTTTTTTCAACCACTTGTACAGTTATAGTTCTAAAGAGATTGATGACCAATTAAGTAGATAGCTATTACAAAAGTAACTATGTAAAAATGCTACGTGAATAAGTTCTGTAAAAGGTTTGTGTAAAATACAGCATCTAAGTGAGCGTGAAGTTAATTCAAGGAGGTTTAATTAATCAGCAGGTATTTATTGAACACCTACTGTCTGTCTAACACTCTGATGTGTCTGTAACAGCCATTGCCCTCAAGGAGACAAGGCTAATATTTATGAAACAACCTGAAATTAATTGTGTGCTCAGCTCTGAGGCACTGCTCTGTGGGTAATAAGAGGAACCCAGAACGGGAAGAGAGCAGTGAAGACAGCAGTTGGAGAAACCTTCCTATGGACAGCCTGAAGGGTGTTACCTCTCTGTGCTTATTTATGTCTTGTATATCTTTGCAGAAGCATTCTATTAATTGATAACAACAGTTGCTTATGGAGAAAGGTTTTGTGGGAGAACTTGCTTTTTACTGTGTTCCCAATTAGATTGTTTGCATATCTTACCTTGTGCATATATTTTATATTCCCAGAAGAACTTGTGTTGTATAATTAAAGAGAGTAGTTCAAGGAGCTACTCAATGGAAAAGTGTCAGAGTAAGCAATGGCCAAGAGACAGCTATGAAAACGGAGAAAGGATGGGGTGTGGCAGAGGAGACCAGGGAGACCACTTGGGTACCTAGATGACATCAAGGAATAACAGTAGAAGAGTAGTGAATGTGTCTCTCAGAAAGAGAGAGAGAGTCTGTTTTGGTTAATTGCAGAGGTTTGGGAGTCAGACTGCCGAGATATAAATTCCAACTCCATCATCTACTCTCTGTTCTTCTTAGACTTAACCTCTCTGAACCTCAATTTCCTCTTTTGCCAAGCTGGACTTATTAGTGCTCATGAGGTTAATCTGAGGGTGAACATGAAGATCAAGCATGTAGCATGGAGCCTGGCACGTGGCATGGTCTTAGGCAGCCTGTACAGCATTCAGAATGGGTTAGAAAAGGACAGCTTGGAGGCCAGAAGACTCAGACAGCAGTACAGCATTTCCTAATTTCTGCCAGGTATGCCCTACAGAATATTTTTTAAGTCCATCCTCTCCTTTTGTTCCTTGACACCATTATCGTAGTTCAAGTCTCTAGAAGTACTCGAGAATTCCCCTAACAGGCTTGATGTTCCCCCATCTAGTCCACCCTCAACATCCAGTCTATCTAAAACACAGGTCTGGTTACAGCACACCCTGAGAAAGAGCCTTCAAAGGCTACCGTAAGCAGTGATGAAGCCCACCCCCTTACCGTGCTGCACAAGGCTCTGCCAGGCTTGCTGTTTCCCACCTACCTAGCAAACCTCGCACCTTGCCGCTCTCAGAATAAACTTAAACTCCAGCAATGTCAGACTCTCTGTTGTCCCAGCACACACCACGCCATTCCTCAGACCCACGTCTTCACCGATGCTCTTCCCTCTGCCTGGAACATCTTTCCCTCCTCTCTCTTCCTTCCTTTGCCTTATCCTTTGAAACCCCTCCAGGAGTTTTTTGCTGGTGTTCCGCATACCCTACCACAGCTGGCTTATGTCCTCATTTCTGTTGCCACTACAATACTCTGTGCATGTCTCTAATACTTCTTGGGCAGGAGGAGGGAGGATCCCTGCTGCATGCCTCTCCCCCTGACTTGCTCCCTCACAGGAGGTGGGCTGATGGATGAGTTAGTATGGAAACAGAATTGAGCGATCTCTCCTCAGCTCCTCCCTCCCTCTTTTGTTTGGTAGCCAGCTCTCCTTGAGGCCTTCATGCCTTATATTTTGCAGACACAGGCCTCCTGCCCAGGGGGGACGTGGTTGTTCAGCACTGCTAGTGACATTGACAGTGTAAGTCCACCTGACTCAGGACATCCTAGTCAGCCCTTGGCATTCTCACACATGTTCTCCAGATCAGGTATTAGTTACAAAGAGATGCTTTTCTTCTTTCTCCCTGCCTGACTCCATTGCACATCTCTCATTTCTGACCTTGGATGGGAGAAAAACAATGGTTAGTAACTGAACAGCTCAAGGCTCATGAGTACTAACTTACTACACATTTTTGCATTTCAGTCATCTGTATTTGTAAATATTGTAGAAACCATTCCTTTTTATGTAATTTTCTCCATTTAATTCTATACAGTGAAGATTTTTATTCTAGTTTTAGGATCCAGGTAAATCTAGATGTATGGTCCAGATCAATAATAAATAGATCGATAAGCTTTTATTCCTACTCCACTTCCTTTTACTGAAGGGATCTTGATTTGCATTTGCTGATTAGAGCAATTTGTCTGCAGTGTTGACATGAGAAATGAAGTTTGAATAAGGTCAGTACTTCTTACAAAGAGAATAACCTGCTTAAAATGCCTTCCAAATCATTGCCTTTCATCTTCTTTATACCCTTTCTCCTGGAATTTAGTTCAAAATCAGTGCTCTCAATGGACAGAGAAAGATGAATTTGTTTCTTCCTGTCCCTACGCAGCTCAGTGAGGCCGGTGCACACTTGCCAGCCCTTTGCTGCACAACCTAAAGTCAAGCCTAAAGTTTGTGACTGCCCCAAAACTAAGCCCCACGCGAGTCTCAGGTTGAGGACAGGTGGGTTGTTTTGTTGGCAGCTTTCCCTGTTGCCACCTAGCCAATTCCCTGTTCTAGTTAGAGATACTTGAGATATCCTCAAAAGTGGTTTGCTTAAAATTGTGACAGCTGTGTTTTCATAAGAAGCTTATAATGATGAAATCAGCACTTTCAGTGGCTCTCTCCAAGGGACACATTAACATATTTACCCTTCCCACATCCATCCAAAATGAGGAAAAGGTCATTTCTATGCTTCTCTTGATCCAAGGAAGGGAAGATACGGCAAAGGTGAAATTTGAGATGTGACTAGAGAATGAAATTCAGTCTTTATCTTCTTCTTTTTAATTTAATCTCTTATTTCTTGATAAATAAAGTTCTGACCACTCCAATCTTCCATTTATTAATACATTTGCTTTTTTCCTTCATTTATTCACTATCAGTATTTATAAAGCACCTGTTCACACCAGGCCGAGGCTAAGCTCGTCTACACAGCACTTGAAACCTTCACTGTTGTACGGAAACGACATCGGGGCTGTCGGAACCCAGAGACCCTCCAGCAGCCAGTTTGCGAACCACTGGAGTAGAACCACTATTCAGTCAGCCATTCAAGCATTTTCTTGAGCATCTGCAATGTCCTAGTAGGTGCAGGTTGCCTAACAGCCCACCTAGATCTGAATTTGTATAACTACAATTATTTCTTTAATTTTTTTCCCACAGCATGGAGCATCCTCACAAAATTAAAAATGGAACTGCTTTATGTCCCAGCAGTTCCACTTTTGGGAGTATCTCTGAAAAATTTCAAAACACTAATGCTGAAGAATATGTGTACCCCTTATGTTCACTACAGCATCATTTACAATAGCCAAGGCATGAAAGCAACCAAGTGCCCATCAGTAGACAAATGGATAAAACATACATAGATAGAAAGGGATATTACTCTGCCATAAAAAAAAAAGAATGAATTTTTACCATTTGCAACAGCATGGATGGACCTAGAAGGTATTATGCTGAGTGAAATATGTCAGTTGGAAAAAAACAAATACTATGTGATTTCACTTATATGTGGAATCAAAGAATAAAATAAGTGAACAAATAATATTGAAGACTTACAGACTCAGAGAACAGACGGATGGTTGCCAGAGGGGAGGGTGTTGGGGGACTGGGTGAAAAAGGGAAAGGAACTGAGAAGCACAGATTGGTAGTTGCAGAACAGTCATGGGGATATATAGTACAGCACACGGAATACAGTCAGTAATACTGTGATAACTATGTATGGCGCCAGGTGGGTACTGGAAATATCGGGGGAGGGGGTCACTTTGTGAAGTGTATTATTGTCTAATCACTATGTTGTACACCTGAAACTAATATGAAATTATATTGAATGTAAACTGTAATCGAAATATAAAATTTATTTATTTTTCTTTTTCATCTTGGGTTTATTCTACCTTTTTCTAACTTACATTCTTTCTGGCCTCTGACCTTTATGACTAATGGAATAAAGAACTTGTAGAATGTCTTGTTTGTTACTCCATCCATAGTAACGTTTAGATGACTATTCTAGTTTAGGTTGGCATCTTCCTCATCAGACAAGAAATTTTAAAATGGCAAGGAGTATGCAAAGTTACCGTTTTCTGTAGATTTGGAGCGCTAAGTGGACTTGCATTTCTTTATGTCCACTGGGTCAAGGGACCATTCCTCAGACATGAAAGTATCCAAAATTTGTAAAGAGCCCCATAGATGGGAAGTGTTGTGATGTGTTGTCCTCATAAGAAAACAAAGTTTTAAATTAATAGTAACTTGGCTTATTATTAGCTTCCCCAAAATGCATTAAGCTAAGTTGTAATTTGGTTTGCTCTTCACCTAGTTCTTCCTCCCTCCTCCCGCTTCCCTCCCCCGTGGACAAACTCCTGCCTACCCTTCAAGATCCAGCTCCAGAGCCACCTCTCCCGTGAAACTTTCCCACAGTTTCTCGCTCCCTCACTTTTCCATTCACCTCACTAATTTGCTTCATCCTTTTTGCTTCTACAACATTCTGTTGATGGTACCAATATAACGTGTCCCACTCAATTATGGCTACTTGTTTAAAGTGATCCAGTGTATATAAATTATGTTGCAGAAAAGGCATTCAGTAAATGATGTTTCCATCTCATTCTACTGTCTTTCGTAACCCCCTCCCCAGGAAGCTCCCTAAAGCAAGGACCATCATGCTCATTTTGTACCTTTATCACCCTACGCAGAGTTTGAAACATTTGCTGTTAAATTGGTTACAGCACATAGTAGCAGTTTGGAGGCAGAATAACCCACGTCCCTAGCAGAGTCTTTCAAATGTATGCTCACAGATCAATCCATTAGCAGTGGATGTGGACTAGAGCCAAGAGGAGGAGTAGAGCCAACCGCAGACCAGAAGGCAGGATCTCCTCCCTACGTGTGGCCCCAAGCCCGTGCTGTGTGCCAACTTTGGGCTAATCAGTCCGTTTTTAGAACAGGTGTTCTCTGTCCTGCATACTGTTGCTGAGAGCAGGGGGTGTGCCACCTGGTCAGAATTTGTGTAAACAGATGCTGTAAAGAAAAAGCTTGGGTTGCATGCTGTGTCAGCAGTCTAGGAGGGCTTTGAGCAAAGTGTCTGCCCTTCTAAGAGCAAGTCTCCTCTTCACAAATTGCCTGACCCTTTCATAACCCCGGGGAGTCAGAGTCTGTTACAGGAGCCATGGTCCTTTACACAGCTCATTTCTCTTGTTGGAAATCTAACACACCTGCACTGGGAGCCTGATGGTCCTTATGACTTGCTAGGGACAGATCATTTGGAAGTTGGAAAGGGACTCTTTCCTTATTTTTTACAAAGTTGCTTTTTTTTATGAAATTAAAACAACAGCAGCAACCCAGAGGTATCAGATGAGAGACAAAGTAGAAGTTTTCCTATTATAGTCATACCCTCAACTTGGGGCTGGTTCTGCCCTTAGCTTCTGAGTATTTCCCGGTCACTGGGATGCCTAGTGTGGTCATCCAGGAATTGGTATCTACCTCTTAGGATATGGAAGCATCTCATTGGCAGTGATTACTTAGGAGTTTATACCTAGAAAACTGGGGTGACAGCATACTATAGTTGCAAAACATTAGACCACAGAAATAATCAGTTACTATCACTACCAATATAAACAATTACTCTATGTCAAGCACTGTGATAAATACTTTACATATAATTTAATATAATCCTTAATAGTATTTTTATCTTCATTTAGAGTTAAGGAAATTGATGCTAGTGGATGATGATAATATCATATAATTTGTAGTATGATGGCACTGTGTCCATTTGCCAAGACCTTGTCAGAGTCTTGATTTAAACCCTGATTTTTGTGACTACAAAATCAAAACTTCTTGGAGGAGCCTGGGTAAGGGACATATGGGAACTCTGTTATTTTTTCAAAGCTTCTCATTAAATCTAAAAGTAGTTCAAAACTGGAAGTTCTTTGCAAATTCAAAACAGCCGTGGCCAGTGTGACTCAGTTTGTCGGAGCATTGTTGTATAGACTGAGAGGTCGTGGGTTCGATTCCAGTCAGGCAACATACATAGGTTCCAGGTTCGACCCCTGCTACAAGAAGACAACCAATAAATATTTCTCTATCACGTTGATGTCTCTCTCTGTCTCTGTCTCTGTCTCTCTCTCTCTCTAAGCAATGAAAAAAATACCCTCAGGTGAGGATTAAAATAATATAAAATAAATAAAAATAAAAAGGATGTAGGTATTTTTTTTTAAAAAACCCTCAAAACAACAAAATTTTTAAGCACTGCCATCCGCTCCCTCGTGCAGATAACAGGCTTCTGTCATAAGGGTGCCTCTGTGTCGGGGGTGCTGACAGCTCCATCAGGCTGGGAACTCCTGTGCAGCTCAGCACTGCGCATGGACCCTGTGTGGAGGGGCCGTCATTCTCATCTTAGATGTGGTGACTGAATACATGTGGTGAGTGTGGCACTTTTCGCCCAGCAGATGGCAGTAAAATATTTTGAGGAAGAGAGACCTGTTTCTTTTCCCTTTACTTTTTTAAAGAAAAAAACCTTAAAATTTCACGTTTCAATTACAGTTTATGTTTGGTATTATTTTGTATTAGTTTCAGGTGTACAGAATAGTGGTTAGACAATTGTATGCTTTACAAAGTGCTCCACCCAATATTTCAAGTACCCACCTGGCACCATACATAGTTCTTACAATATTATTGACTATGCACTTTACACCCCCATGGCTATTTTGTAACTGCCAGTCTGTACTCTCCAGTTCCTTCGCCTCTTTCGCCCTCCTCTCTGGCAACCGTCCGCTGTTCACTGCGTCTGTGGGGTGCCTGTGTCTAGTGCTCACCATCGCACGGTCTAGGCTGGCAGAGCGAGCCTGTCTGTGAGGCGCAGAGGAAAGGGGCTAGAGTTGAGGAGTGTTTAGGAGGTGAACTGAGACAGCAAGCCCACGTAATATTTTTATTTTAAAGATGTCAAATTTGACTGAAACCAAATCAACCATAAAATTTCTCATCAGTTCAATGCACTGAGTCTTCCTAAGCATAGTCCTTCAGTTCAGCCTCTGCAGAACCTATTTTAATCATGCTCTCCCCTTGCAACGATGTGGATATAATAGTAATCTAAGGAAGATTGAGGATTACTGGAATTTACTTGTTCATGAATAAGCCCTTAATGCTGAGAGTTCTTCCATGAGTGGGCTTTCAGGGGTCCACAATGCCCCTGGAATTATCATAGGCTGTGAATGTAGGTATTTGTGCGCATTTACTGGGGAGAGTTCCCAGGTCTCAGATGGGATCAGAGCCATAAAAAACACATTCTGTCTGAAGGCAAATCAGCCAGAAAGGCCTAGAATAATTTAAAGGCTGGGGTGGTCAACATGTGCCTACAAAGGCCAGGCAGAGAACTGAGTGAATGAGGTAGAGCTGGTGGGGCTAGGGTGAGCTGCAGTATACCCCAAATATCAAAAGAGGCAGTTTTTGCATGGCTCCCCTGAGAGTAGCCACGCAGGAGAGCTGGCCCAGTGTGGGCTGACCTGTGGGGTTTTTTAAGGGAAGCCACAGATACATAATTTTAAGTGAGCTGCAGACAATTTTGATGTGTACAACTAATTCATAACATTTCTGAATAGCTCAGGCAAAACGAACAAACCTACAAGTCACGTCTGACGCTGCCAGGGTAATGACCTGGGTTCAGACGTCAGCCCAGGATGAGTGAGTCAGCCCAGGATGAGTGAGCTCGAGACCCGCCCCCTCGGGGTGGGCAGACAGACCCTGTGAGGGGGTGCTAGCATGGCCACTCTCATTGTCATCATAACAACATTTGTGGTCATAATGGCTGACGCTCCGGCACCTGCCCTGGACTATATTCTACATACTTTAGTCACAGTAACTCCTTAACCATCTCAACAACTTGGTTTTGCAAACACCTGTGTAGCATTTACTGTATTTCAGGTACTGTTGTAGAGCCTCCAGGCATACATCTTAACTCTTTTAATCCTTGTAACCATCCTCTGAGTAGCTTGGAAAACGGAGACATCAAGGTATTTAGTAACTTTCCCTAGCTCATACCGTAGTTCGCGGTTCCAGAGCCTGCACTGTTAACCGCTGTGCTGTTCTAATTGCCTTTGCCTGAGCACTGGCCACTCTTCAAACACCTCTCAGCGGCCCCAGACATGCTGGCATGCTGTGGCACTTCTGACGGGCTGCAGTCAGCCACAGGTCTTCTGTGAAATCCATCTCATCGCCATGCATCACCAGAGGTGCTTTATTCAATCTTTGGGTTTTTTTGCTCTCCTCTGAAATGAGCAGATCATAAATCCTTTGCTAGATGAGGTTTCCAAATAATGGTGATCGATGGCCTTCTATTTTGTCTCTCAACAACTTTGGCCCCGACTGTCATCACGGCAGTCGAAGTCAAAAAAAAAAAAAAAAAAAATGATACATTAGAATAAGACAGCTGTGTCAAAAAGGAAAATGACAGCTTAGTGCTCTGCTCAAATTTCTGTTTCATCTGAACCTTCTCAAAATGAGTGAGGCTTCCTAAAGGTTTGCACAAAATAAGCTCCTGACATAAGTGAGAAATTACAGTTGTAATGACTGAGAATTGACTTAACCTGCAGCAGCAACGTGGCATCTGTGTCTGAGGAACAAGGGTGGGATGGCAACGTGGGAGCCTGCTGTGGTTTCTGGAATGCACTTGCTTACAGTTCTGTCTCTTGGTGCCAATGCTGAAATCCAACCCCTGCTGAGAGATTGATAGTGGGAAACTGAAAGAGGGAGGGAGGAATGGACGGGCAGGAATTTGCTCCAGAGCTGCTGTATGCCATGAATCATACATATCAAATGGGTCTCTAATTTCTTACTTAGAAGATGCTCCTTACTGGGGGAAGAAAAAGTAGATTTGGCTGTTACTTTGCAGCTGTGCATTTCCATCAGCTCCCCACCCAGCTCGTGTGCTTCTTTCTGTAAGTGGGGGGTGGGGGGATCTTCATGGCTGGTGCACAGCCGTTACCCTAGGCTTCTGCCAAAGCGTTCATCCTCTTGTGACTCCCTTATGATCGACTATCCCTCCCTAAACAAGTCCAGACAGAGGATCTGTTGGAAGACCTCTCTTCCCAGGGACTCGTTTTTAATGGCAGTCCAGAAGATAAATCATTAGATATGAAGCTTAAAGGAAGGTAGCTTTGGAATTTAAAAAATGCTAGTGAAGACAATCCTCTCTTGACTACTGGGACTCGTGATCAAAAATATGAAAGAATTAGCAAGGCCCTTCTGAGGACATTGTCGAATTCCAGGCTCGATAATGTATAGCTGACCATTAAATACCATTTAGAGATCTATACAACAGAAAGGTAAAAGTTGATGGTTCCAGCTACCTTTTGAAAGTGTGTTCATTTTAGTAGTATCCTGTAAAGTATTGAAAGTAACCTTTTCCCCATTTTTAATTAAATGTGTTGACTTTTTTCTTGCTTTATAGAAGGAAAATCTTTCACCCATCTCCCTCGAATGTGAAGCTTATTTCTGGTTGTCCCCCAGAATATTTTTAAGAGCTCTCTGTGGCTGAACTGGCTGGGTATATTTGGAATCAGTTGGCTCTTGAAGTGCTTCTGCTGCATTTTCAGAAGCCAAGGTGTTTCTAAAATTTTCTAAGAAAAGTTCTGAGAAACTGGGATCAGACATCCAAGATGTGTGCTTGGGGAGGGGCAGAAGGCAAAAGGAAGTCTCGGGGAGCACAGAGAGGACCAGAGCTGGGAGGCTGGCTCTGGACTTGACCCTGCTCACTAGAGCTCTCATAGCCAAGGTCCTCCACACGGTCCTGAGGCATCCTGACCATTCAGGTGACCTCACACTTGAAAGCCCCAGCCAATTCCAGAATGCTTTGTGCAGTACTCCCAGCCCTTGGTTAATCTGATGCTTCCTAAAGTGTCTTTTTGTTTGGCTTCTCTAGTATTACAGGAAAGGGACTAGAAAAGGAAAGGTGCAGAAGTAGTGAAGACCCACTGCAGTGGGAGGCAGCTGCCAGGCCTCGGCCCCTGGGGCTGCTCCTGGGCCCCCGCGTCTGAGAGCTGCAGCTCTTTGTGATTAGTCCTTGGCCCCTTATATCCTGACTATTCACTTTGAAATAGCACATGGTTCTTCTAGTCTTTTTGTCTTATGCCCCATTCATTCATTCGTTCATTCATTCATCCATTCAAGAGAAAAATTATTAAGAACCTAGTGTTCTCCAAGTTCTGGGCCCTGAGACCCCAAAATGAAAAGACTGCCTATGTCCTCCAGAAACTGTCAGGCCCCTGGGGCCTGACTGGCATTGCTCCAACATGTGGTGGACAAATAGGGGAAGGAACTCCCTCAACTGAAAAATGGGATGATGATAGTTCCTCCCACCTAGGTTTTTGAGAGGATTCAATGAGGACTAGACCTGCACCCAGTTCCATGTAAGTACTAGCTGTGTTATTGATGATGACAATGACAGTGATGATAGAAAAGATGACAAAGCCATCATGGCCAATTGACCTAATGAATCCCCTGAATTCTAGCCAGAACACAGCTTTCCCAGCCTCCTCCACACCTCTCCTTGACTTTGGCTCCCCCATCCCCAACACCATGGTTTTTGGGGGACTCTCCCTGTGCTCCTGCCACGGGATACTCAGGTAAAGACCTTGCGTTGCTATCAACACAGGCTTTGTCGTAAGCCATGTAAGAACTTTAAGGGGCCCCATGCAAATTCATGTTCCCTGTCCTGTTATGGAAAGCTGGACCAAGGTCTTCTCCAGGCCACAGGCCTCCGTGTCCTGGCCAGTTCAGCCAACCAGCCTGAGCCCTGTACTCCCATTTCTAATCCTTTGCTGCCCTCTAGTAGATATGCTCAGCCCAGTGCACAGCCAGAGCACAAACCCAACACTTTTCTTGCCAGATCTCAGAGGGCTCATGCATTGGATCTTAAGAAGATGCCTGATGAGAGAGAGAGACCCAGTTTAGAACGTCCCTCTACACTGGGTTCTTTTCTTTCTCCACTTGTCTCTGCACTCCCTTCGCTCTGCAGAGCCCTTTCCCGCTTTAGGCATTATTTTTGTTTCCTGTATTAGAGGAAAATAAAAGGAACACCTTGAGTTTATTTTTCAGAGTCCAGTGATTAAAAGTGTTTGTCTTGCTAAACATCCCCAAGGAGCCCTTTAATGTTACTTTTATAGGAAAAAAATGAAAAACAATGGACACTTCTTTCTTAAGTGAGAGAGAAGGGCCCTTCTGGGGTGTGGTAGTGAGCTTAGGAAAGCAGGATATGGTTAGTAGAAACCTGTGAGATTTGATAAAATGAGAGGAATACAGAAGGAGTGAGACCTTTCTCCTCCTTGTTTTCTGAGTCTGTACTTATAGAACTGTATTATTCATGGGGCTGACTCTGGACCTCCCAATATTTTTTTTGTGCACACATACACACATACTTGGACATATATGTGTATATATACATATATACTTATATACATGCATGTATATATGTATGTGTATACACATATGTATATATTTGAACATCATCATGTTCATGAACCCCATTATCTTCATAGGGCACTTTAAAATTGACAGAGTGCTTCCCTGTTCATTATCTCACTTGTTCACCACAGCAGCCCTGTAAGATTGGTGCATTCTGTGTTGTAGTAGAATGGCTGAAATATAAAGGATTTTAGAGAGACAACCTCCTTATTTTGCAGACCAAAAACATGAAGCTTAGAAAGAATGTTAGTAAAGACTCTTCTGATTCCAAGTGACAGAAACCCAATTCAAAATGGACTAGTGGAATGGTGACCGTGCTGACAAATATAACTGACAAGTCCAGGGTGTTATGGCTTCAGGAAAGGATGGATCAGGTGTTCCAACAGCATATCCAGAGATCTGTCACTCTCCATCTCTTGACTCTCTTTTCCTTAGTCTTGGCATGGTTTAAAGGCACCTTCTCCCGAAGTGGTAATACGGTGACAGGTCCAGGCTCATAACCTACCATTGCTGGTAGAACAACAGTCTCTACTTTGCAGAAGTTCTGAAAAAAATCCTGGTACTGCATCTCATCTTGCTAGCTTGTGTGACTGCCTCTTTCTGGACCAGTACATGTGGCTAAAGGGATGGAGTTCCCCACTTGGCCTAACCAAATGCCTGCCCAGGAAGGACAGCTGGAAGGGGCCCCAGCCGCACCCACACCACACAGGCAGAGAGTGGGTCTTCAAAACAAAACCAAGGTGTTATTAGTCTCTTACTAATGGGGAGGGGGGCCTTGGTGTTGCATAGGTATAACCAGCTTAGGAAATTATACAGCATTTTGTGTGGAGCAACTCCATAGTTTGTTGGTTGGAATTCTGGATTACATGTATAGAGTTCTGAGTTGGAACTTCCCCCACTAATACACTTTTCCTACAAATAGATCGGATCTTTTTCACCTTGCACTTTCAGGGCCCGGTGTGGTTAGAGGTGTAAAGGAGGTCCTCGGGAACTGTCACCCAAGGTCAAACAGCCAGCCTGTCCGTAACTGCCTCTGAGCTTTCACCCGAGGCTTCCATCTCCTTAGGACATCTTTCAGTTCTGCCGCCCCATTTCCCACATGTAGTTTTCCATTTTTTGTACTTTCTGCCATCATTTCAGGGACATTTGATCAAAATATTCTAGTGGGTGGTGGCACTTGCCACCTGATTGTGTGTGTTTTTCACATTGCTTGAAGAAGTGGAGTTTGCCCATTTCATTGTATGAGACATGACAATTATATCAAGACTTTTCCCTCATTTTATTTAAATTCTTTAGATTTCTATGTGTCTATAGAACACCTTAAAATATTGTCAGTTCACTTATACTTGAACAGGTAAGGTGTCTTAGAGTTGAGGAGGCTGTGTTGTTGTAGTTTGCGTGTTTTTAACACGTGCATTCTTACTACAGAGAGTTTAACTCCTACATCCAAAAATGAAGGCTGTCAGAATAGCAGCTGAAGCAGTAACAAGGTCAGGTTGGAGGTTAATTGTTGCAGTATAAAGCCCTATTGAAGACGGGATTACACAATTTTTTAGCCGTTGGTTACAGGATATAGAAACTTTTAAAAACAGACACATCTGGCTGGTACTTTAGAGATACGTACATTATTATATCCTTGTCAGGATTATGCTGTAATTATGTGTGTTAGATCAGAATGCAGCTAACAGGATGAGTATATGGGATTATCAGGATGAATATGTATTTGCTATGTTCTCCATTCACAGAGCCAAGTCAAAGAGAGAATTTCTTTTAATTTTTGCATCTTTTACTTGGTCTTTTCCTTTGTTGCCCTTGCTGCCTTTGACTTCCATGAAAAATGAAAAACTAGCCGGGCTGTGTGTTTCTTCATATTATTTGGAGAACAACAGGGTCCTTATGAATCATCTTGTCAGAAGCACCAGGAATAAATCTGAGGTGTGCTCTGGAAAGGAGGGCACATGTCACATCTCTCTCTCTCTCCCTTTCCCTTCTCCGCAAGCAGGCGGAGAAACATGTTATTTGGAAGAATTTGCTCTTAAAGTGGCAGAGCTTCTTTTTTAAAAATAGTAATTTGCTAAGTTCATTTTTGTAAAAGAGCTTTAGAAACAGTATTGCTTATAAAGGTAGTCTGCTGGAAGGAAAGCCCCCAAAATTCATTTATTCAACAAAGAATATGAACATGTGCCAGGTGTAGTGTTAGGCAGTGGAAAAAATTAGACAAAAAATCTTGTCAATTTTGTCCTCACTTAAAAAAATGTTCCGGGGGTGAGGGGAGCAGAAAATAAACAACTAAAATAGTGTGTTGAATGATTTAGGGAAAAAATAAAGCAGAAAAAGGCAGTGGGATGGGAATGGACGGGACACTGGAAGTAGCCACTTCATCCAACCGTCCTTTAGAAGTCTCGTTGCCTCCCCGGGACTAAGCTGGTATCTGTGTGCACGCCACCACTGCTTATGGCTGGGCTGCTGAGTGAGTTGCGTTTCTTGCCTTCTCAGTGGCTCATAGACCCAGGGATGCAACCTGGGTTGTGGAAAATTAACATTCCTTCGAGTCACCTTTAGCCTGTGCTTCCACAGGTAGTCTTTTTATGTTAGGAACTATGGAATCTCTCCTATTGGATTGCCCATTTTTCTTAATTCCTCAAATAATGTACTTGTCTGCAAATTTTTGGTCACAAGTATTTGACGCAATGGGAGCTGCATGTTAGACTAGTAATGCATCATATTATTTATATAAAAGTATTGTGTCTTTTCATTTAGCCCTAAAAAGAACAAACTTTGACCTTCACTAAAATTTGAAGTGTAATGCTGCCTCCATGAAACTACTCAAATATTGATAAAAAAATTCTTTTAAAGTATTGGCCACCGATTCTGGAATGAGTTAGCTGGTGTACCCAGCAGGGGGCTCAGAGCCTCAGTGATTGAAACAAACTAAGAAATGTTTGTAAGAAAAAACTCCTGTGTGCAGTGGTCATGATGGTTCAGACCAGGATGCTGATGGTCAGAATGGGAGTGTAGAGAGGTTTTTAAAAAAATTTTATCATATATTTATTTTTAATTATTTTTATTATATTTTTCCATACCTTTTATCCCCTGATAGCCCTCTCCCCCCTGCAGTCACTACCCTGTTGTCCATGTCCATGAATCCTTTTCTTCTTTTTACTGACCCCTCTACCCCCCAGCTGTCATCTGCTCTCCATCTATGAGTTTGTCTCTGTGTCCTTGTTAGTGCAGTCTGTTCATTAGGTTCCACATATGAGTGAAATCACATGGTATTTGTCTTTCTTTGACTGGCTTATTTCACTTAGAGTAATGTTCTCCAGGTCCATCCATGCTCTCGCAAAGGGTAAAATTTTCTTTTTTATGGCCAAGTAGAATTCCATTGTGTAAATGGCCCATAGTTGTTTTATGCACTCATCTACTGATGGACACTTGGGCTTCTTCCATATCTTGACAATTATAAATAATGCTGCAATGAACATAGGGGTGGTTCTGTTCTTTCAGATTAGCATTTTGGGTTCCTTTGGATATATTCTCAAAAGGCAGGTTCATTTAAACATTTTTTTTAAAAATTCATTTATTTATTTTTAGAGAGAAGAGAGGGAGAAAGAGAAGGAGAGAAACATCAATGTGTGGTTGTCTCTTGTGCGCCCTCCACTGGAAACCTGTCCCACAACCCAGGCATGTGCCCTCACTGGGAATCAAACTGGTGACCCTTTGGTTCGCAGGCCGGAACTCGATCCACTGAGCCACACCAGCCAGGGCCCATTTTTAATTTTTTAAGCGGTATGGAGGCATCTCTATACTGCTTTCCACAGTGGCTGCCCCAGTCTGCATTCCCCCACATCCTCACCAGCACTTGTTGTTTGTTGATTTATTTGTGATAGCCATTCTGTAAGGTGTGAAGTGGTATCTCATTGTGGTTTTAAATTGCATTTAATTTGCATTAGATGGGGACTTGAAAGGAAGGAACTGATGAGGAAGAGGGTGAGGATGTCAGTGAGTTCACAGAGAAGCAACAAGTGTCCTGTTGGGGATAAAAGGAGGGGTTGAAAGAGATTTGGTTCAAGGCTAATTTGAGATGGTCATGAAGGGTGCCCAAAAATATGGGAGTCGAGGATCAGAGAAGGTGGTTTGGAATGAGAGCAAAATTGGGTTGGAGATCGAGGTTCAGGAGTCTCAGCAGAGAGGTGATTGATTGCTAGAGTCCTGCCAGCAGACAAAATTCTGTCAGAGGAGGCCAGGATGCTGTAGCAGGACCTGGGGAAGTCCCATCATTTAGGAGCAGGAGAAAGGAGCAGCATCGGAGCAGGAACAGGGGTAGGAGTTGAGGGGGAGTGATCACCTCCTGCCATTGCTGTCAGGAGAGACTTTATGGAAACACGATCATTCTCGTTGTGAATCCCAACCCCCTCCTTGAGAGGTGGCACTGTTTCCCAGTGCCAGATTATATGATTTTGCTCCCTACCAAATACATAGTGACTGTCTGCAAATTTGCTGTTTTAGGCATTTTACACAAATAACTCAGTTTAATCATTAAAACAAGCCTGGAAATGATTTTCACTATTTTACAAATGATGAACAGAGATGTTAACAAACTTGCTCAAGGTCACACAGCCTTTTAGTGGTAAAAACAGGATTCATAGTCAATCAATTTGAGTGTAAAGCCTGGGCTTTTGGCCATGGCTTTACATCTTTTCTGTACATTATGCCTCATTAAATAGTTGGATTTGACCCGAGCTTAATTTAAGGGGATGTTCTCTGGAAGGCTTCTTCTTGCACTGCATTTCTCATTTTCTGGGTATTCCATTCCTTAACATTCCCCACCAGATGCTCTTAGCCGAGAAATTCCTAAGGTCCTTACCTTTGTGGGAGCTTTCCTGGCCTTCTGGTGTGAAGTGGAGACAACCTTCCTCCCTGGGCACCGTGAAGGGCATTAGGCCTCTACTGGGTCTAAGCTAAGCCAGTAGTGCATGGAGTGCGCATCATCCCCACCCTTTCCAGTCCCTGAGCCCCAGAGGCCCAGTGCCGCTAAGTGCTTTTTAATCACCCCAGATTTGCAAGTGTATGTCCTAATGACACTCCCTAAAGGGCATCATTACATCTACAAAAATGTTTTCTCATAAAATATTTGTAGAAAATGCCTAATAAATCCTGTTTTGGACAATTACACCAAATCTCCACACCCTGAGAACTTCTGTTAGTAGATTAGGTCTTGCACTTCCTGCTTCTCCGAGGAGTTCTCAGCTGCACCTTGGTGGTGCCAGGTTCTGTTTGGAGCCCGATCCTGATGTTGACACACTCCATGAATTAAGCGGGAGTCAGGGCTACAAGCATTATAGCATGTTCGAGGCTCATAGTTGTTTTCAGCATCTTTGAAAAGGACACCTAATTGGCTGATTATTTGAATCTAAGGATAGATAAGTCAGTGAAATTGTCCATAAAGAGTCAAAAAGGAGTGCTGATCACATTTTAAGATCTCCATGAACATTGTGTTCTAAAATACACTAGAAACTTGGGATGTGCCTAACAGTTACTAACTATGAGGAGGAAATTGGTACATTTAATACTATTCAGGATGTCTTGTGCTGTTTAAATAATGACCTAAACATGTTAAGCATTTAAAATCAATTGTTTTCAAAGAAAAAGAAAGGTAATATTTAAATTTAAAAAATCAAACAAATGGGGCATGTCAAGTGTATATCGTAACAGATTTACTAAACCAAGTGAAATGAGGGTGAAGGTACTTTAATCAGATTGGTTCTAATGGAGAACAGTGGGAACACATGGCAGTGGGAGCACGTGGAGTATTTAATGCAGTACTTTTTAAAATTTTTTAAAAATAAATTCCCCAGGTGTAGGTATATGGCAGGGAACTTGTGGTTTGTGATCATTCTTTCTAGTGAAGAACCAGAAGAATCTGTAAACAGCAGTGTTTATTCGGGGGGTGGAGATGTTACATAGAAGAATATGGTGGAGGAAAATTAAGAGATGAGAAAAATTAGCAAAATAGGGTAATTTCTGTGTGTTTGAAAGAGGGCTGTTCCCACCTACTAGTAGTGCTGTGGAATAGTTTTGCAAATATATTGGAATCCTTGATCCATTCTGAAGGGATTTTTTTTTTTAATCTACATTCCCAGCCCCTCTCCTGTGATGAAGTTAGTATCATATTGTCACTGACAGTGATATTGAAAGTATTTAAAACAAGCATGAGAGAGACACCAACTGGTCAGAATGGACAAGTTGTCTGTTCAGAATGGACTACTGGGACAAAAACTTGGTGCATAAAAGTCTGGTATCTGGCAGTACCTGTCTCAAATACCTCCTGTTTCTGGTTCTTTATGGTTACCATGGTTCTGGGCACATTAGCTGTGCTTCAGAAGGGCATGTACCTGCACTTAGAAGTTCATGGTTAATCGAATTTTGTGTGTGTGTGTGTGTGTGTGTGTAATCTGGATGGTGTTTTCTATGGATGGAAAAGGGACACAGTGAAAAAAAGCAAAGAGTAGAAAGAATATTCATTGAGGGTGAGAAGCCTTGGGTTCTTTCCTGTTCTTTACCTTTCAGTAGCTGAGTGACTTGGATGGAAAATGCTTTCTCTAGAACCAGAGTCCTCATCTGAACAAAACCTGTAGCAGAGTGTCCCCAATGATACATTATGTGTGAAAGTGCTTTGTAATTCATTAAATTCTATATAAATATAGTATATTTGTATTATACCTTCAGAAAACTATTATTTGAAATAAGTCCTAAAATGCAAATTACCATTTTAAGAGAATAATCAGCCCTGAATCCAGCAAGTCCATGTATGCATATATTGAGTTTAAAAAATAAATAAAAGAAAAATAAACCCCATGAACTAGCTTTTCTCCGGATCAGTCACTTTGGAGCTTAATCAGATATATATTTTGTAGCACCTTGACTGCTTCATGTCTCTGTAGTCTCCACTTGGCGACTCTCAAAGAGCATGTTGTAAGGTTTGAGTTACCCACATGGCTGAGCCACCATACTTAACATGGTTGATTATAGGAGCCCAGGACACTTGCTTATAGCGATCTGGTGGCTGGGAAATGAAGGTCCCTCTGCCCAGTGGCAGCTTATGTTAAGGGACTGTGGTCCAGTTCTACCAGTTACCTGGGCCCATTGGGACCTTTGTCCTACATGTTAGTAAGTTTTGAGATAGAAAGCCTTGCTCTTCTGGAAGGCATTTTGCCAGCATCTGAAGCTAGGGTTGAATTAGGGGAAGGGAGGAGGAAGGGCTGAGGGTGAGAACTGAGCTGAGAATCACTCCCAGGGAAGTCTCTGAGGCCAAAAATGGGGGACAGTGGGAACACATGGCAGATGCCTCCACTTCCTGGACAAGGGTGACTTCGGGACGGCTCTATATCTATAAGATTCCTGGAGCTGAGCCTGAACTGGCTGGTAGGATATGTATGGATTGGCAGCTACAATATCCAAAGAGAAAAAAAAAATCCCTTAATTTGAACCCCCCAGGAAGCTTTCAAAGGGTTCTGGGTTGAGTTTTCCTTCTCCTGCCAGAAGTATAGGACATCTCAGTAGCTCCGAAAATCAGTCTTAGGACCAGGTGACAATCCTTAAAAAATTGAGTGCTCTAGTCAAATGGGAAATATTTGATCATTTTAGCTTTAAGGAAGAAGCAAATTAGATCTGAGTAGGCATAATAGCATAGGGGCGAGAGATTTCTGCATGATTTTGAGTTTTATTTGAATAGACATTAATATAATGGGCTGGAGTGGTGATGTTTCACGGGCAAGATTTTACTAACGCTATTTGACAGCTGCATGTTCTGAGTGCCTGGATTTAAAGAAAGATGTTAAATTGAGGAAAAGATCTTTTAAAGAGCAAACTATAAATGTTTATTTTACTTTATCTAACAAACCACTTCTCTAGCAGTAAGGTGCATTTTCTTTTAGAGCATAAAGTATCAAGAGGACTGAAATATTCCAGCGATGACCTCATAGGGATGGAAATGGGATGGATTGACATTTAACACAGATTAAGGCTAATTGGAACAATTATAAAAATTTGATTCTGCAATACAATCCGTTTAATTTACTTTTCTATTGATTAGTGATGGCTGACTGCTTCAGCGAGACCATCCTTGGTAAGGGAATCCTGTTCCTTTCAAAAAACCTTTAAAGTGGATGCTCATGACACTTGGCTATTTTTCACACAGAAATTATTTTTCTATTGCCCCCCAAATAGAACATGTATGCATTCCAATACCAGTGGATTGAAATTGTTTGACTTAATGTGGAGTTTATGAATGAAAAGGAGAAAGATCTATCACTAAATTTGTAATATCGGAAGTTATTTTAGAAGCCAGCTTGAAAGGTTTTTGTACAGCCTCAAGGTAGAGGATAAGACTGTATGAATAATTCATATAGCCCTAGAAATATTTATCAAATAGTTTGGACAGTGGTATGGCTTTTCTTTTTTGACTAACTGATTATTTTTCAAGTTCCTGACCAATTGCATTTTTTTTTCTGCTTGGTCTTCTGAATGTTTGTGTAAACTCTTGTGAGAGGTTCTTGGGTTTTGACTAAAATCCCATACCCCATGTTAGTACTGACTGGATAGTGAGTAGGCAGGTGCTGGCAGATGAAGAAATGTGCTCCACCTTCTTGTCAGTTTGTGAATGGACTGTGAAGGGTTTGTTAATTTGCTCTACACTGGAGCAGATACTCACAAACATTTGCTGTGTCTCAAGACTTTTATTTGCATAATGAGAAGAATGGTTTGGGTGAGGGTTGTTTGGGAAATAGAATAATGAGGTACATTAAAAATAGAAATACTTGGCCTTGTTTGCTGTTATTCCCAGCATCTTCAGAAACAGTCTTGACCGTGTTGCTTTCCAGCTAAGTCCTTTTTCGGAAAGGGTGATTAAAGGGCCAGGACTCCTTCTGCTCCATGAGCTGCCTTGCCTGAGCCCTTTCCCTTTCATCTCTAAACCGAGACTGCCTTGACCCTCCTAGATTTGTAAAGTACCACAGATGTCTGCCTCTCTGACACTATCATAAGGCTTCCCCTTCGTATAGGTAAAAATAGTATTCTCTACTGAGTCCCCAAAATAAACTGCCTCCTTCCTTTGCCTTCCTTTTTTGTTATTAAAAGAACACAGTATATGATACACACATTTCTCCCTAAAGTAAGAGGGCAAGCATTTCACTTGCATTTCCAGTTAAATGAGACTCATAAAGCACACAGACGGACTTGATGCTGAGAAGAAGGAGGTGGGGGTGGCTGGAATACATAGCCCTTTGCCTAAACCTGAATGCATCGTTCAGTGCTTAGTCTTAGATTTATGGAATGGCTCCTCTCCCAGCGTTGTCCCTGCTTTCTACAATTTGGTGCTTTGTTGCTATCGAGACAGCCTTACTTTCTAAGCCATTGTGATTGTGCAGGGGGAGGAGGCGGTGGCGGGCAGGGGTGGTAGTAGTAGTGAATGACACAGCTCTGCCAGATGACATGTGGCGGACCTCTGCATCAGCCAAGAGGAATTAAGCTTTGTCACTCCCCACTGGGACTACCTTTCTCCTGGTATGTGCGCAAGGAATTCATATGCTGCTGCTGCAGCCACCAGAGCAGAGCCCTGAGTACACTTTGCCACAGAAAGCAGTGAGCAAGAATGATAGCTGTCTCTTTTAAATGCCGTTGTCAGATTCTGAGGCGACTTACTAAAGGTACCGTGCTTTTCTTCTTATTCCCTCACCGAGTCTGTTGCGGTAGCCTATAAACACAGTTTAATGGTTTTTACTTTCAAATATGACTCTCTTCTCAATTTACTATCAGGCAACAAAGAACTCAGTGAAATATGTGTAGATACAGATGTACAGGTAGACTTGGCTTTGCTTTCATCCTCACATCCTGGTTGTGTTCATGCTGAAATCATGAACCCGGCTTGTATATTGTTGTTTTTGTTGTTGTTGTTTTTCTTAATGACTTAATTCAGTGCTGAAAAGGAAATGTGTTTGGGTCCGGTGCTGAAGTTATTACGGGAAACCATCATTTTGCTCGCTGATTAACTGGACAAGAGGTGGCAAGTATGTCACTGTCCTTTTCATGATACACGCACTCCGTGCAGCTGGGGACCCACAGCGTTTTGTTTATTCTGTTAATGTCCAGCATCTCATGGGCTTCTTCCCAGGACGGCTTCAGGCTTTTTTTTTTTTTTTATGTGTTAAAATAGCACATTCAGAAATGTAGGTGATTTGAAATGCTTTGGTCCTACGTGATATTTGAAGTTTATTTGAAAGTAAAAATTATTGTTCTGTGTCTTGTCATCAAGAATTACTTGTTTGAAATTGCCTGTCTTAGAACTCTAAAATATTCATTAAATCTGTCTAATGTTTGAAGTATTTTTTTCTTGGAAATCACTCTCTCTATGTCATTTCATTTACTCTGTGTGCATTCTATTCCAAAGTTGGTGAACGGTTGCTTTAAAAAGCTTGCCTTAGGTACGTATAGATATGTGAGCCCTCTTGCCTTATTTCCTTTAGATAGAATTTTCCTTAGAGAGAATTTATTATTAAAAAAACCACTTTACTCTGGGTAAAAGTGTGTAGCTGAAAATGCCTTTTTTTTAGCCTGTAATATACAGCACTGTCAAGTAATTAATGGGTGTAATTATGCGCTAGAAGCTCTGAACCTATAAATATGTTAATGGATGCTATTTCTATCAGTTTAGCTTGACATATCAGAGTTCTCTGATCACCAGCAGTGCAGCTGAAAATGCAATTAATATTTTATTTGGCAGAAGAATGAACACAAAGCAAATAGTGAGAAATAGATCTTGAGTCAATAACAGGAAAGAGAATAAATACTATAGCCCAACTTACCGAATGCATTTGCAAGTAGTTTGGATACCAAAGCAAGTCCCTTAAAAGGTATTTTGTAGGGGCGAAATAGGAAAAACAATCTACTTTAAATGTAGGCTGTTAGCATTGGGTAGTAAATACTGTTTTGACTTTATCCTCTGCAGTTGGTACAAATGTATAATTTCTGTTTATGAATTGCTATTGAAAGACTATTTATGTGATGGTTTTGGCTAAGACTTTGAAAGCTCTCCTATTCTAAAAAGTTCTTATCTGATTGTAGCATTTACTTTCTTGATGTTGAGAAGTTGATCCTTGTCTTACATTATAATCATGAAACAATCTATTCTTTCTGTTCATGCATATTAGAAATTCTTTTATAAATCCTACATACTAGAATGAGCATGAACCCAAGCAATTTTTAGTTCTTAAAAATATTTTAAAGCTTTTTCCAATTTTCTGAGTCTTATGGAACCATTGATCTCATGCAGTGAAAGGAAATTTAAATGTTTACTAAGATAACTGTTAAAAACATAATAGATCAATGAGGAAAGTATCGATACCTTCTTTGTAGTTGGTATTTCATTTTTTTCATAATCTTTATATCTGCTCTTTCCTATTTGGTATTTGGCTGAAGACTGCCAGTTGATGACTAAAATTAAAATCTCTATATGGAATCAATTTGCTGTAGTTTGGCTCCTCTGTATGCTTGACTGGATATTCAAATGTGGGCCAGGAATGTGCCTGAGTAATGGAACGCCTTACCTTGCCATCCCCTGTCCAACAAAGCTCAAGTCCCACCAGTGCTACCTGTAGTTCTAAAATGGATTCATGAGTTCCTGCACCTCAGCCCTACCTGTGGTGCTATTTTTCTTAGGCTGTAATACTGAAACCAAAAATGTATGTGAAATAATCACAATCTTAAATGCCCCCTTTTGGGGGGGGGGGTTGGGGAGAGGGTAGTGTGGATATGCACTTAGGTCTGTCCCATCCTCCTTACCCACACACTTCCCACACCCTCACCCCCAGACACACATACTTCTTTGTACTCGTGAGGACTGCACCTAATAAACCTCCTCCAGACATTTGCCCCAGTGCCCTGCACATAGTAGGTGCTTAGTAACTATTGATATGAATTGGATTGGCATTGTTGAAAGTGATAGGACTTGAATTTTCTGTGAGCTCTTAGTCAATGCTTTAAGTTCTTTATGAGACCCCCTGTGTCTAGAAACTTTCCAAGGTCTTAGAAGTGGGGAAAGATTTGCTTCGTGATTCTGAGACTACCTTGCTATTTGTGGCTGATGTCACCCATCAGAAAAAGCAGTATGGCAATTACAATATCCTTTTAATTTTCTTAAGGAAGAAGGATATAATTAAAGGGAAACTGTTTTCTACACACATTCTTAGTATTTTACTTGTTTTTTAGGTTTTTTATTCATCCACTGTCCATTTAACAGATACCTACTGAGTACTAGAATCCTGGGCTGGGACAGTTTACAGGGGTATTCAGCATTTCAAAATCAGTATATTTTAATAAATAAATTATTATTTGGGAATTAATTATAAAAGATCTGTAAAATTTATATTTTATGGACAAATCCTCTGATTGCCCCACATGGAAACATCACCACCAGTAATATGTCAGGACATATCTTAGGTGAACTTCTCAGAGTTGGGAAGTGAGTCTTTTTTATTAAGTTTTCAAGCCACTGTTTCTATATGTCTGCCTTACCTTGTTTTACCAAGGTAAAACAAGAGCCAGAAAATAACCTTTACCCAAAAGGCCTGTCCCTGCCATTAGGACAGGAACTCTGGGCCACCAACTGACCTGGACTGCCAAAAATATTCTTTTACTGCTGATATGGAAGTCTAGAGAGGAGGTGCTGCCCTCTGCCTCTGCTCTTCCTCCCTTCCTCCAGAGCGAGGTTGTCTGCTGATCACCATCCTTGGAGCCAAATGCAAAAGTAACATTTTCTCAGCTTTCCAGCCATATCTGACAAAGGAATTTTTCTTGAGCAAGTAAAGCCAGGCTCCTTGGCACCTACCTTCACAGCTGCTTACCTGGGAGAGGGGCTCCAGGGCCTCTGGAGAGTGAATGTGTTCTTCGAGAAGGGAGTATATTCCCTCAGTTTTTATAGGCTTTGGTCACTTTCTCTTTGGTCACTTTCTCTTCATTAGCAAAGAATCATTTTCTGCAGCAATTACAGGTATTACTTTACTTTTTCCTCAGGTGCCGCTGTTTTTAGTTCAAAGATCAGAACTTTCATGCCCCACTGGCAGTGGCATTTTCCTTTCACAAGCTTTATTCTGTCTGCCAAAGTCAACATCAGCCAATAAATATTTACTCACATTCCACAGGGACCACACTCTGGTAACCTTTTGGGTTTTGTCTCCATTCACTTTATCTTTCTGTCTTCTCTCTAACAGCTCAAAACTCATGTCCAAAAATTTCTGTCTTTATCTTAGTGTGGATTTCAAAATTGTTCGTTATAACTGGCCTAGCCATCATTTTATTTTTCTACTTGCCTTCCTGTCTCTTTCCAAACACACATATGGCCTAGAATAGAATTAACTCTCCCTGTCCCCTTCCATCAGCTTCCTACTGGCAGCCCTGTTGACCTGCGTCCCAATGGGGTATCTAAGCAAGCCCTGGGGGCAGGAATCCAATAGCTTTCTACTGTGTTCCTTCTTTCTCTTTGCCTCTCTTTCTCCTGGATCTCTCCTCCCAATTTTTACATCCTTCCTTCTTTTCTGCTACCTGGACCTTGAGGGCCATTGCTTGTCCACTGGCACTGAGCAGGTTTAAAGGGCTTTGTTCTGATCACACTCACATGCTCTTCCTCACAATCTATGCTCCTTACACTTCCCCCGATCATGGAATTGGCATGCTTCAAAGGGAAGGTCAGACATTAATCTAGTGTTTGTCTCCAGAGAGAACCGAAACTCGACCATCTTAGACAGCCAGCAATCTTAATCTTAATTCTCTCCAACAAGAAAAACCTCACAATGTGTCTGATAACCTTTCAAAAGATTGTTCAAGTGTCCTCTGAATCCCTTTACACCTTGATGCTCATCTCATGTTTAAAATTTTTTCTATTCAGAAATTCACTTTCTGTGTGTAGTCTCAATCAACGTCAAGATTACATTTGAATTTTTTTGTCTTAATGGAAGAGGAAAGGTATTTCCTATCCTTCCCCTTCTGCAATATTCTTCTAATCCAAAGAATTTTGTGTCAGGCATTGAACTCAATGATTCTGAACATGATTGCTCTTCTTCTGGTAACCTCAGACTTTCTGTTCAGGTCCCTCTGCATTTGGCCATCTGTCTGTGTCTGGTCGCACAGCTCCTCCAGCATTCTGCTCTGATGGCTCCTCATCCACTCTGCAATACGGTTCAGAATTGATTATCGTCTGGGTTGAGAATGCTCTCTCTAAGCTGGACCTGATCTCTCCCGTCTCCCCATCCTCATTTCTTCTGCTAACCCTGTTGGCCTCCTCTGTCAGATCCTGCCATCTGAACAGCTTGATTGTCTCTCCACCTCATTAACTTTCTGTCCCTCTTCAAATCTTACCTGAAAACATATCCTTTCTTTGTTGCCTTTACCTCTTAATTTCATCCCATCAAAGCTAGTTTATTTATCATTACAGCAGCTTTTAAAAATACCAGGCCCTTAAAAGTTGCTTCACAGAATAAGATTGTCTTCTTTTGTTGGAATTTGATCTGTTGCTAGGGCACTGGGCATATTTGTCTCACAAATAGGGAGACCCCACTTGAATAGGCAGATTCTGTAACTGGATCCCAGGCAGGCAGGTCTTGGTGTTCTCTCACAAGTGCTGATGGTCACTGAGATGGATTTCTTACTGTGCTCCTAGTCCAGGTTCTCAGGTGGGTAACGCACTGAACAGTAGCTGGAACCATGTTACTCCTAGTGGTCTGAAGTTTTTGTTTTGTAAAACTGGCCAGACTCATCATAGTTGCAGGTTTATTTCTCCCCCATCTTCTGGTTGAAATTGCATGTTAGAAATACTTTCCCTTCTTCCAAGAATAACCCATCTTTCTGATGGAATATTTGGCTGTCCCTCATATACCCTTCTATGAACAAGAAGTCATATGCTTCTGATATGACAGTGGCTGATCAGGAAGGAAAAGCTGGTTTATTACTGAGGAAAGAGAGGCCAATCCAGGACAGGCATTCTAGTGTATTAACCTGTGCACTTTGGGAAAATGAGACCCAATGTTTCATTTTTTGCCACCACTTTTTCTAGAGTAAGAGAGGGGGATGGGAACCATAGACCTGCCCACCTAGAATATTAGAGAAGTCAAACAACGTAATCACCACTAATCCTTTGGCATTCTGTATGGTTTTGGGGAAATAGAACTGACTTGGAAGTGAGATGTCTGATCCTGTCTCAGCTGTTCTGCGTTTACCTGTGTGGCAGAAAAAAGGAACTGCACCTCCTCACTGAATCTCAGGTTCCTCATCTATAATTTAAAAATCATTTGTGAAGACATATGGTTTTATGCTCATGTTAGCTATAAGAAGGTAGTTTAATTTTAATTTCCTACTGTGTTTGATTTGAATTCTTTTATTTTAGTAAAGTCACTTTATTCTGGCAAAAATATATTTTTGGTAGTTTTCTTGCTATTTAAGAGACAGTAAAGTATGGTATTCTGGTAATTTCTAGGGGTATAAGGTAACAGTCAATGTGTAGGTCCTTCTTTCTCTTTTTCTCTTTTTTATGTAGTCTCTTGGCATTATCTTGCCCATATAACTGTGAATTATATTTAAAACTAAAAGTTAATAATCTTTGCCTTATTAAACCTACACAAGAAAATATTTTGGGCAAAACTTATTTTCTAATTGCATTATTAAAGTTTCAATGCCACATATATCCATAAACTGCCCCAGACGTTTATTACATTTCGCTTTTTGAAGGATGTTACTTCAGCTTTCAAATGCAAAGAGGAGCTCTGACCCTGCCTTCACAAAAGCAATAAAATGAAAATGGTTTCATATTTCTTAGTCATTGGTAACCACCTAAATTCAGACAAAACTTCTCAGGCTATTAGAAAATGGGGAAAAGCTCCTTATTATTAATTCATATTACATTATTAAATAGATGAATATATGACAAAGCACAATAATTAAAATTTGTACTAAGAAAAGTTTCTGTGCAATTTTAAAACAAAGATGAATTAGGAGAAAAGGTAAAACCTAATGTCACTAAAGCTATATTGCCAGAGTCCTAATGGAAAGCACCGTATGGAGGAGGAGAGGGGAAACAAGTTGATTTACAACTTACTATATGTGCTGTCTAACTAGAGTTGAAGTTAGACTACATACACAATACATGTGTTTGCCCTTAAATCTTCTTAAAATTATACCCATTTGTGCATGTCACACATATTTGTCAAAGGAAATGGTACCGTCTCTCTAGTATCCCATTGTGTGGATTACCATAGTTGCCATATCCACCTAGTTTGTTTCCAAATTTTCGCTCTGATAAAGTGTAAGTTTTGAATATCTTAAATAATGTTTTTGTGTTTTAAATGGTTGCCTTAGTGTGTTTTCCTTATAATATGCCCTGATACATAGTTCCTGAGAGCTGTGTTTAGGATGCACATCCCACACATGTTCTCAAAGGCTTTCCTAAACTAACAAAAGTGACAGAAAGAAACATAATGAGGGAAGCAGCTTTGGAGTCCCTAATTCCAAAAAGGAAAGCAAGGATGGTATTTCAACCAGGGGAGAGAGAGTAGCCTTCAGTAAGACACAGAGTGAGAAAGAAACAGCCACTCGGTTTTGTAAGTGGGTCGTTGCTGACCTTTGAGAGAGCAGCTCCAGCAGGGTAGTGATGTCCACACCCAGATTAGAAGGGTTTTAGGCACACCCAGAGGCCGTGAGTGCAGCCCACTCTTCCAAGGTGGACAGCAAAGGCAAGGCTACAGCTGGGTCATAGCCTCTGGCTGGGTAGAGAGTGGGCCAGAGGGAATAGGGAAGGGTATTATGGGATAGGAGAGATCCGAGCATTATTTTTTAGGCCTTGAGGAAGGAGCCAGCAGAGAAGTGACTGGAAGATGCATGCCAGAGGAGGGATGATTCCTAGAGTGATGCAGGGGAGGGGCACAGGGATGAGGACACACTAGGGATGGAGGCTGCAGAGGGACACAGCCTGGGCCGGCAAGAGGAAGGCTCCTGTCGCACAGGCGGGGAAGCATAGGAAGAAAGATTTTGAGGTAGGCATTAAGGAAATTAACCCAATTTGACTTCATTAGTAAACTAGGAGGAGATTCTAAAACTCATTCTTATGAGCTCCTAATCCATGGGCTTCTAAATTGCCTCTGTATTGAAATCATCTTGGGAGTTTAAGACAATAACAATACCTGTGTCAATCCCAGAGCTCATGACTAAATTGACTGGAGGTGTGGTCTATGCTTTGGAATTTTGAAAGATTCCCCAAGTGATTCTACTGTACAGATGTATTTGGGAGCTTCATAGAGATGCCACACTGGACCTTAGCACTTGTTTCAACCAGAGACAAGCCCAGGAATTTTCTTCAACTGCTGGGAGGGAGAAATTGAGCAGATTAGCCTTCCTGTGACTTCGAAGGCAGACCCCATCTGAAAATGAAAATGGAACCAAAAGAAAGGAACCACTTGAGCCTGTGGACAAGAGCTGCCTTAAGTGGGTTCTGGGATCTACCCCTAGACTTCTTCAGTTAGAGTACCTAGTCATTTCCCCCAACAACTAAACTAATTAATGCCAGGTTCTCTGTTAGTTGCAATCAAAAGAAGCCAGAAACAGGTTATAACACATTTGACTTTCCACATTTTGATGAGTTTTTAAGATAGAGTTTAAAAATGACAACTTACTCAATCACTTGGGACTTGTGAGCCACTCACATTGCATGAACGCCAGGACTGCCCCATCTAACCTTGGTCCCCCAATTCCATATTATGAACACACTGCTAATTTAGAATTTCCGTTGGATCATTTTGTTTAGTGGACCACTGAGCTACTGCTCTCCACCCTGGTCCTCTTGGCTGTCCACATCAGCATAAACTAGGAGAAATATCAAGACAGGGATGGGATGTTTTATTTTCATGTGATTTTATTTTTTGTCCTTAACATTCCAGGAGCTAAGGGCTCCTCCCATTCCCTCCTGCCTAAGCAGAAGGTGCTTGTTTAAAGAGAGCATGGTTGACTCTGCTGGTGTAGCTTATCTGGTTGGAGCATCATCTGGTAACCAAAAGACTGTAGGTTCAATTCCTGGTCAGGGCACCTACCCAGGTTGTGATTCAGTCCCCAGTTCGGGCCCTATGGGAGGCAACTAATAGATGCTTCTCTGTCACATCCATGTTTCTCTCACTCCCTTTCTCTTTCTCTAAAAAGTAAGGGAAAAAAATGTCCTTGGATGAGGATTTAAAAAATAATTAAGGAGAGCATAGTTAAAGAGCAGGATTATAGAGTTGTGCTGCTTGGGCTGAATAGTATGCACAGTTTCTCTGGGCATCATCAGCTCTTCTCCTTACTCCCTCCTTCCTTCTTTTATTATCTTCCCCATCTCAATTCTAACTGGAATAGACTGACTTCAGGTAACAGATTCCAAGTGCTTTTGTATCCTATAGGAAGTCTGCCACTCCAGCTCCCAATTAGGGGTAGTTGCATGCTGGAGCCAGCTTGTACTGGCATAAAAGAGCCAAGAGTTAAATTTTCAAGAGTTTTGTGAGCCAGTTGTTAAACACATATATTATTAAACACTATCGTATGTACACTTACAATTAAATAAATTATATTAAAACAAAGGTAATACTCAAAGTTCTTTATTTCCTAATTATCAATTATTACTTTAGTCCACTTGATTATCTATACTGCTGAGGTCTGGTGTATCAGTGTTATAGAAATACTGTATAATGGTGGGCTTCTGCACATCTCTTAGCAATTCCACATTCAGTGACATCATGTTATAGCTTGAAATTGGGTATGGTGTGAGTATTTACACTATGGGACTTGGCAAATGCTGTATAAATCAGGGCTTCCCCCTAAGCCTCTGAAAGTCAGTTGTTAATCTTTCACAAACATACCACTGAACAGGTACCTCTGCTCTGTTCAGTCATAAAACCTGTGCAGATGTTTTTCATTATGCTTTCTAAATGAGATGGTGACACTCTGCCTATCTATATACAACTGCAAGACCATGAATTCCTGGAATTTAGTATGCATCCCTTACTTATTATTATGTCACCAGCAAGAACACAGAATTTCTTTGGTGCAAAGAAAATGCCATGTTGAATGGGTAGTGTTTAATTTCTAAAGATCTCCTGGATTAATCACTCTCACATTGTTCTCTGTGGATTTTGAATATTTCAGGTAACTCCTTTCCTTTTACCAGAGCTCTCGATTTTTGAAAATATTCTTTCAGGTTTTCATATCACATGAGGAAGCCCTAGGACATATTCAAGGAGCTTCAGCATCCCTAACACCTGCTAATTCCCAATTTCCCATTTTAACAAGAGGGGTGTTCCATGCCTCCTCCTTCCCCTCTCCTCTGGAAGCCTGCTCAGAGCAGTCGGGGGAAGACCCTGGCAGGCAGCCAGGCACAGCGCCCGGGAGCTTGGAGGCTGAAGGACAAACTTGTTACATTCTGCATGACAAAATTCCTAATTAAATTCAATCTAGGGAAAACCTAGGACTCCACAGAGTTTCTGATTAAATTGCTTCAGTCTTTCCCATTCCAAGTGACCTACTGTGTATCAAAAATAATTTTATTTTTTTGCCTTTGTTTTCTAAATGGTTTGTTGGTAAATTTGGTACATATGCTGTGAAGATTCATTTATAAAGTCTCAGATCAAGACAGTTTCCAAGGGTATTAATTCCTGATGATATTTTAATGTGGATGACATTTATTTGTTTTAAATATGTGCCCCCAAAATGTTAAAATTTACATAAAGATTAGGGGCACACTATCCAAAACTTTTTCCTTGGTTACAAGCCAAATGGCATCATGAATATTTTTTTTAAAAGGCAGTTCTAAAAATGGGAGGAGCGAATTTCAAGACAACAGAGATTTTCAGAAATTCCGAAAGATGGGAAGGGGACAAACCAATGCAGACGTTACCATGCAGAGAGAGTGCGGGGAGAGTGGAGGGGCGTGACGCTTCCTGGCAATGGAGCCACAGATGGGCTCCCCACTTTGTGCTGGTTTGGGAGTTAGGCAGAAGAGAGTAGAAGACTGTATTCCGTGGATCTCTCCCTTTATGTCCATCAGAACTTGCTTTACATATTTAGTTTGCTCCTATGTTGGATGCATAAGTGTCAGTAGGATTATATCCTCTTATTGGATTGTTCCCATTGTCATTGTCTTATGTCCTTCTCAGTCTCTTACTAAAGCCTTGATTTTAAAGTCTATTTTGTCAGGTATAGTACTGCTACCCCAGCTATTTTTCTTTTCTATTGCATGAAATATCTTTTTCCATTCCCTTTACTTTTAGTCTGTCTAGATCTTTTGGCCTGAGATGGGTTTCTTGGAGGCAGCATTATTATGGGCCTTGTTTTCTTATCCATTCATCTACCCTATGTGTTTTTGTCAGAGCATTTAAGCTGTTCACATTTAAGGTGATTATTTTTTATTGTTGTTCAATTACAGGTGTCCCCACTTTACCCCCATTACTCTCCACTGCCCAACCTATGTCTACACCACATTCAATTTTCCTCACCCCACTTCGCATTGTCTTTATCCATGGGTCCTTTATACATGTCCTTGACAACCCTTTCCCCTTCTTCCTCCTGTTGTCCCCCTCTCCCCATCCCTCTGGTCACTGTCAGTTGTTTCTGTCAGTTTGTCAGTTCTTATTTCCATGTCTTCTGGTTCCTTTTTGCTGCTTGTTGTTTCATGCATTAGGTTTCCACTTTGGCAAATATATTTTCCCATAAGGTTGGTTTTAAGGGATTATTGGTAGATACTTATATAGTGCCATTTTTTTGTTAGACTGTTTTCCTCTGTTATTTTTTCTCTTTTTCTTCTTCCTCTTAAGAAAATCATTTAACATTTGTTGCAAGTACTGGCATGGTATTAACAATCTTCTTTAGGTTTTTCTTGTCTAAGAAGCTTCTTTTTTCTCCTTTGACTTTAAATGATAGCTTTGCTGGGTAAATAGCCTGGTTGTTGTCCTTTGATTTTCATTATCTTCAGTACTTCGTACCACTCTCTTCTGGCCTGAAATGTTTCTGATGAGCAATCAGATGCCAGTCTAATTGGTGCTCCCTTGTAAGTAACTACCTGATTTTCTCTTGCAGTTTTTAGTATCTCTTCCTTGTCTCTAACCCTTGTCATTTTTTAATCATGATATGTCTCAGTGTAGGCCTCTTTGTGTCCAACTTGTTGGGGACTCTTTGAGATTTCTGGGCTTGTGTGACTTTTTCCTTCACTACATTAGGGAAGTTTTTGGTCATTATTTCTTCAAACAGGTTTTTCAATCCTTTGCTTGCTCTCTCTCCTTCTGGTATTCCCATGATATGAATGTCATTATGCTTCATTTTGTCCAAAATGTTTCTCAAGCATCCACATTTTTTAAAATTCTTTTCTCTTTGACTGCTCTGCCTGGGTGGTTTTTTTTTTCTGCCTTGTCTTCCAAAACACTGATTCTGTCCTCTGCTTCATCTAATCTACTATTTATTCCTTCCTGTGTATTATTGATTTCAGATTGCATTTTTTATTTTTGACTAGCCCTTTTTAGGGTTTCTATGTCTTTTTTAATGCTGTTAAATGCCTTATAGTCATTACTCTAAATTCTTTATGTGATAAATGGCTTCCCTCCATTTCATCCAGTTCTTCTGGAGAATTCTCTTGCTCTTTAATTTGGGGTTCGTTTATTTGTCCCCCCATTTTGGCTGCTGCTTTGTATTTCCCACCTTAGCTTTTAAACTAATCAACTGTTAGGAAGATCAGATGTTAATCTAATCAAGCTGTAATCAGCAACATGGCTTAAGCTCCAGATAGTGGGGCAGAGTAATTCCTGCGGGAAGGACTGTTGCTTCCCCTCAGGCTGATCCATTTGGAGAGGAGTGCTCTGCCTGAGAAAGATGGTTTCCTGCAGTATGCGAAATGACTCAGTACGGGGATCCAGGTAGCTATTCCTTCAGTTCTCTCCCTAAAGCCACCAGCCCCAGACTCTCCTCAAGCATCTCTAGTCCACTCTCCTCTCCTTCTGCCAGAGCCCAGAGTAAGTCACTGCAAATTAAATTTTGTGCATGGCCCTTTTAGAGGCTCTCTTCATCTCCACCCATCTGTCCCTGATAGACGGAAACCCTGCTGCTTTTCACAGGTGTATGTTTTCTGGGTTCCTTTCCAAGCTCTAGTGTTTTAGGCTGGGGTGCCCAGCTTGGGGTTTAGACCGTATTTCTTAGGGGGACCCCGGCCACTGAAATATCATTCCAGAACTTCAGTTGCTGCCCATGGGAGCCCAGCCAGCCCTCTTGCACCTCCTCCACACTCCCTACCAGCCATGTTGTGGTGAAGTGGTTTCCTCTGTCTGTCCTTGGTTATAAGGCTTCTCTCCAGCTTGTGTTCAACTGGGTATTTAGGATGATTTCTCTACAATTTAGTTGTAATTAAGATTCTTCCTGGGAGGAGGTTAGTGTAGCTTTCACTTACTTCTCTGCCGTCTTGGCTCTTCTGCAATTATTTTCTGGGTGCAGGTTCAATCCTGGTCATGCATGAATGGCCGACAACCAATCAAAGTTTCTCTCTCTCCTAGAGTTTTATTTTTATAGCTCATCTGTACAGAGAAAGCACAAAGTTAAATTATAATTAGAGAAAATATATAAATGTTATAAACTTTTATAATATAAAGATAATTATATAGCCAATAAGCATGGGGGTTTATGGAGGAAATGGAGGGCTGCTAATCTCTCAATTTCTGTAGAATATATCCACGCTACTATGGGAAGTTTGGCATCGTAAAAGAAGAAGAGTACACTTAAAAAGATTATATTATCAAATGTTGGAAGTATAATTTGGTAAGCCACTTCTGAAAACTGTTAGTAGTATCTACATATGACCTAGCAATTCACTCCTCGTTTTTATGCACAACAAAAATTTGTAATATTTGACAGTCACAGCACTGTGTCTATTAGCACAAGACTCGGAACAACTCAGATATTCCTAACAGTTAGAATGAATTAAATGTACTATGGTATTTAATGCCACACTGTATTAATTTAAAGAAAACACTACTGCTCACGTGCAATAAAATGGGCAAATCTCACAAGCATAATGTTGACTGAAAGAAGGGTAAATGTAAAAAGTATATGATTCATTCATTAAAAAGTCTAAAACATGCCTCGACTAGCATGGCTCAGTGGTTCGAGTGCCATTCTGCAAGGTAACAGGCCACCAGTTCAGGTTCTTATTCAGGGTGCACGTCTGGCCTGAGGGCCTTGCTCCCAATTGAGGGTTGTGGAGGTGCAGCTGATCGATGTTTCTCTCTCACATGGGTGTTTCTCTCCATCTCATTCTCCCTTCTTTCCCCTCCATCTAAGAATAAATAAATAAAATCATTTTCAAAGCTTAAAAACACTGAAAATCAATGTACGAGGACAGAAATCAAAACAGTAGAAACAGGCGTAGGACTTAAGGGATGGTGGTATTGTTCTCTATGTTCATCTGAGGTGTGTTTGCTTTTTGAAAACTTACCTAGCTGTTCACTTTTGATTTGTGCACTTTCTATGTGTATGTTGTATTTCAATAAAGGATTTTTTAAATGAAACTTTTAAGTACATTATTTTACATTTCATAAATATAACGAGTGGAAGAACTAATGGTAACTGGCAAAATAGAGAAGAGGAAGAAGAGAGGACCATGTAAGTGACATGAAATTCTTTTTCACAATGTTGACAAATACTTTTTAAAATTGATAAATGAAGGAGTGGTTACATTTATTTTGGTATATCCAGAGGTTTGGCAACTGAAACAGTGAAACGGTTAAAAAAAAAAAAAAAAAAAAAAAACTTTCCTGTTGAGGAATGGAAGATCAAGAAACAATGGAGGAAGGAAACTTTTTATGTTTTACACTCTGTGCTATTAACATTAAAAAGAGAAGTAATATTAACATTAGTATTTCATGCTGCTACTTCTGAGATACTGAAGTAGATAGTCTATATAACTTACCTGAATTAAATCTTCACACTTTGTATACTTTACCACATGTATTGGCATAGGAATTTATTAACCCAGGTTGTAATGATAAAAGCTAAACATCAAGATGCCCAATATAGTACAGAAAACATAAAACATTATTTAGAAAGAAAAATTCTCCACATCCCAGAACATGTTTTGTTGTTATATAAAAGCACATTTGAGATTGAGTCCCCTAGCAGTCAGAGGGAAAAAATAAGCTCTTACTGCCTTTATAAATCTCAATGCCCATTTAAAAAAATAAAAACCTGGAGAGATAATCTGTAACTGGCAGTAAATTCTAGAAGGAATGTATGATATGTTTATCTAATGTGTGTTAGATGCTATAATTATGTTATGGTAAAATAAAAGTTATTTTATATCTCTTACTCACTATAAAAAGGCAAGGATATAATATTATATCATAGGGGCTTCCAGTCAAGATGGTGGTGTAGGCAGACATGACTCCTGTCTTCACATAACCACATCAAAATTACAACTGAAATGTAGAACAGCCATCACTCAGAACACTCAGAAATTGAGCTGAAAGGAAGTCTGACAACTATGGAATTAAAGAAACCTTATCCATCGCAGTTGGTAGGAGGGGTGCAGATGTGGAATAGGCTGGCCTCTTACCCATGTTGGTGGATAAAAATCTGGAGAGATATCTCAGCAGCCAGCAGGCCCAGCCCCATATCAGGACCCCCAGCCCAGGGTTCCAGTTCTGGGTAGATAAGTCCCCACAACTTCTGGCTGCAAAAACCAGCAGGAATTAAGTCATTGGAAGAAACTTCTGAATCCCTAAGCCATTTCCTCTTAAAGACCCACACATGGACTCTCCTACTTAGACTAACTCCCTTTGAGCTCCAGTGATGGTTGTGGCAGCTTGAAGGTCACCAATGGTATAAAGGGAGAGAGACTAGGATATCTGGTATTGGGGTGAGCTAAGGCCATTGTCCCTTTTCTGAGCCCTCACCTCCTACAGCCACAGAACCGGTAGTCTGGTGCCATATTTGAGACTCTATCAACCTTGCTAACTGTTTGACCCATCTTGGAAATCCCCAGAGACTGCCCCACCAACCTACGGCCCACCCAAACCACTTATCCATATGAATGGTCGTTCTTGGCTCAATTTCACAACTTCTTAAATCCTGTTAAACAATTAGCTGCTGGGCTCCATGATCTCCAGGCCAGTCACTAGCAGCAGCCAGATTAGTTTCACATTTTGGCTTCACTTGGGAATCTCCAAGCCCAGCACAAGTAGTAGCCACCTCAGATTGCTTTCCAGTTCAGGCATGGTAGCCCCGGACAAAACACAGTGGGGCTGACCTTGACCTGTACAACCCAGGAAACTTCTAGGGCCAGTCCACCCAGAGGACAGCCACAGACCACATTTGAGTACTGACATCCTGCCCCTGCACAGCTGATCCTCTACAGATAGTGAAGGTTGGTGGTCAGTGGTCACAGCCAATCCTTGCAACTGACTGGCCTGGGAAAATCCCTCCCATTGACCTACCAACAGCAACCAATGTTCAACTACAAGCGAAGCTGTACTGAGCCCAATGAAGGGGTACACCTCAAATACCCAACTTGGGTGATAAGGAGAGGCTGTGCCACTGGACCCTACAGGACACCTACTGTATACAGGACACACTACAAGACACAGAGTCAAAGCAGCTCTACCTAATACATAGAAACAAAACACAGGAAGGCTGCCAAACAGGAGACAAAGAAAAACTATCCCAAATGAAAGAATGATCAAAACTCCAGAAAAGAACTAAGTAAAATACAGATAAGCAATCTATCAGGTGCAGAGTTCTAACACTGGTTATAGGGATTCTCAAGGAACTTACGAGGACCCTCAACAGCATAAAAAAGACCCAATCAGAAACAAAGGATTCACTAATTGAAATAAAGACAATTTACAGGGAAAACAACAGTTAGAGTGGATGAAGCTGAGAATCAAATCAATGATTTCGAACATAAAGAAGCAAAAACGACCCATCAGAACAACAAGAAGAAAAAAGAATCCAAAAACTTGAGGATAGTATAAGCAGCCTCTGGGACAACTTTAAGAGGTCCAACATTTTGCATGATAGGGGTGCCAGAAAGAGAAAAGAAAGAGCAAGGAATTGGAAATCTATTGAAAAAATAATGAAAGAAAACGTCCCTAATGTGGTTGAAGGAAATAGACATGCAAGTCTAGGAAGCACACAGAGTCCCAATCAAGTTGGACCCAAAGAGGAACACACCAAGGCACCTCATAATTAACATGCCAAAGGTTAAAGATAAAGAGAGAATCTCACATGCAGCAAGAGAAAAGCAGTGTGTTGCCTAGGAAAGAGTTCCCATGACAACTATCAGCTGAATTTCTTAAAAGAAAGTTTGCTGGCAAGAAGTGTTCAAAGTGATAAAAAGCAAGGACCTACAATCCAGATTACCTCTATCCAGCAGAACTATCATTTAGAATGGAAGGGCAGAGCTTCCCAGACAAGGTAAAGCTAAAGGAATTCATCATCACCAAGCCATTATTGCATGAAATGTTAAAGGGACTTATTTAAGAAAAGAAGATCAAAACTGTGAACATTAAAATGACAATGAACTCACAATGTCAACAATCAATCTAAAAAATAGAAACAAAACAAGCTAAGCAAACAACCAGAACAGGAACTGAATCATAGATATGGAGATCATTTAGACGGTTATCAGCTGGGAGGGGGAAGGGGGAGAGTAGGGGGAAATGCTTCATAGATCAAAAGACATAATTGGTAGGAACAAAATAGACAGGGGTGTGTAAGAATAGTATAGGAAAGGGAGAAGCCAACGGAATTCATAGGCACGACCCATGGACATGAACTAAGGGGGGCAAGGGATTACTGGAGCGAAGGTGGGTACTGGGCAGAGAGGGCAATGGGAAAAAAATTATGAGAACTGCAATAGCATAATAAAAAATATACTTAAATTTAAAAATATTATATCATAATGCAGGGAAGTAATTTCTTCAGGAAATTCAGATAGTTGAGTTTGGACATATTGATATCTGGAGCATTTCCCAACCTTCGTTCTATAGAAAACTAATTATGCTATATATTAATAGTTACTCCATTGAAAATGAATTCAAGTTAAATTATCTTGGAAATGCATCAAACTGTAATCTATTTTCTGTAGATTCAAAAACTGTATTAGCATATTAAATCCGTTAGTTGTTCAATAGGAATTAAAGTGAATTAGTTTGAAATAATCCAGTAATTTCTCTATTTGATGATGGGAGTTCTTTTAAAGTAACAGTAGCATTGCAGAAAACAGATTTAAAGAAATGTTATATATAGATAGGAGCATAGCAAGCAGCCAGAGCACCAGTCATTAGTAGGTTCTTTGACAGCAGCTTTCATAACTACTTGTTTTAAAGGCGCTCTTGACAAGTACTGGAAGATGAAAAATTAGCAGTTGAATCTTCTGAGAATTTTCTCAAGTGCAGTGTTCTGTGGTATTGTTTATAAAATTAGACCCATAGGCTTTAGAGTTGAGGGTTTTCGTCTTGTTACAAAAACTCAAGTCTGACAAATTCTTTTTTAGACATTCTCCCACTTTCACACAGAAATAAACTGCAGGCTTGTCTTGTCTGCAGCTAGATTAGACACCCTCTCCCACCCCACACACTTCCAAAGGGCTGAGGTGTCTGCATTTTTAATCTGTCAAATCAACTCAATTCAGTGAAACCACCATGTTCTGTGCCATGAAACATGAACCAGATGATTTGAATTCAGAACATTGAAAAGGCAGCTATTACCAGTCGGCCAACCAGATGACAAAAGAGGCAGATGGCCTTCAAACATGGTCTAGTTTTTTAATGCAACCCTGTCCTGAGGAGTCTAGCAATAAAGATTTCTATGCCTCCCTCCTGATAGTTGAATAAGTAGGCTTCTCGGTGGAGGTTTGGTTTGTCATTTGTCAATTATATTTGTCAGAATATCTGTCAAATATAAACATTATATATCATAAGTGTATCTTGTGCTAAATTCTTTATAGCAATCATCAATATACCCTAGTAAGAAAATGGCGGCATATATTTCAATTTGGTAAAACCTGTGGGCATAATTCCAATTGAACAGAACATTATCAAGTTATCTTGATAAAGATGAACAAGAAGGGGGATGCTACACCACTGTAGAATATGATCTGTCAAACAAATATTCTTATCTACACTGATTCTGATAGTAGTATTACGGCATACCCTTTGAAAAAGCTAATAGCTTGGGCTTTAATCCAAGATTACAGCTTGACTCATAGATAGTCTCTGTTTATGGAATCAAGGGCAAAAGGATCAGCGAATAGCACAGGAAGTCTTACCTCATCCTAGGGTGATAAAGCAAGGGTAGAACGTAGAACAGGAATCAACTGTGGAAAACTGGCTTCTTAATGCAAGATAATAGATTGAGGGACCTGGGCTTAACCATTTTTTGTTTTTATGGGGAAAATCACTCATAGTTCTGCAATGTAAGGTAGCTTCACAGTTTCAAAGGAGAGCCCACCATGAAGGAATTATGCCCCCAAAAGTCATTATAGTTAAGTGACCTGGCAGAGAAGGCAGTCACAAGGGACCGAATCTTAATAATTCTGGGGGGAAGGAAGAGCTTTTTTCCTGAGTTCTTTTTCAACATTTAGGTAAGTGACAAAAATACTTAAAAGAGGTGATTTTTTTTTAGTCTTGTTTTAACCAAGTCCTAGGAGGAGACATGTCTGTAACCAATAACTTGGAAAAGCATCATGAAGTAATTCTCCCAGTCACCTGAAGGAATGTGTGCTTCTACTCTTCCTCTCAGAGATGGTATACCTGAGGTGACAGTGCACAAGAATCTCAACTCTTGTCAGCAGTTGTGCTCAGAAATACCTTAGAACTCTCTCCCTCCCAAAGAAATGTGTTATTTTGAAAAGATTTGAAGTTCAGTCATTTATGCACGATTTCCTCCATGCTATGTTTAACTTGGACAGACTTTTAGTTGGAGGGCCGACTGGGGAAATAGGGAATCTGGAGGGAAGGCTGGGGAGGGAGGAGGCAGGATTCTTGACCAGAGCTGACAGTGAACTTGTGCAATAACGAAGGGGCCATGAAGATGAACAGGTATTAACCATGAGCAGAAGGAAAACCTCCCCAGAAGGTCATTCTGAGTCGAGTAAATCTGAATCTTTCTCACTTTGGTTCCTCATTTGAAACACAGAACACTGAAAATGTTTGAGTGACTATTTTCTTTCTTCTCCCAAGGATGATGCACAATTAGTGTCATCCTATGTGCATAGGAGTATAGATAGCTTAGAATATTGGGGCTTAGTTTTCTCACTGAACCCAGCATAAGAAAGGTTGCAAGCATTATTTATGGGAGGGAAGAGATTCTTGTTTTATCTAAATCTTGCCTGGATGAAGTTTCACTGTTTGACGTAGACACATGGAGAAATATGAAGTGCTAAAGACTATTTTAGGATGAATTAATCATTTTGTTTAAAATATCTTATGGGTATAAATGGAAAGAAAAATAGGTTGTTAATTGTATAAATAGGATTGCAGCCATTGTAAAGACCTGAGAAAGTACTTCAGTAATGCTTAAAGTAAAACTAAATGAGGGCACAGAAAAAATATTAATTTGGGAAAAAGAGTAAATTTTCCCATCTTTCCCATCATTTCAGCCAAATTTTAGACAATACAGAGTGTAAATGTATGTTATATCGAGTCTAATATTTAAGTGAATTCCCTCTGATGTATTTTAATAAAGATTCTATTAAATTTTGTAGACAAAGCTGCCCTCAGGTCAAATTAAAAATAACAATCGGTATGGTTTGTTCTGGTTCCTTTCTCATCTCCCTGGTTTTTCTAGAATCCAACCAGGGTGTTATTTCCACAAGACCTCTCAGAGCTGGTTTGGTTTTGTTTGTTTTTTGTTTCGGAGAAAATAATCTCTTCTTTGAGAAATAAACTTCTAGGACTTTGGTTGATCTTTTTTATTGGGAATTCCAGATGAGCAAAATCTGCTCGAGACTCAAATCTCCAGAAGTAGAACTTTAAACTCTCTGGACAGTTGGTACTCAGCACAGGGAGTTAAATCATCTGCAGAGGTTGCTTCCTACACATAAGGACAATTCTGCTTTCAGATTACTGCATAGAAGTCATTTTTTCTCTCCAGTATAACTCAATCTCTGTAATGTCATGAATCTTGAATCAAATCTGAAAACTTCAGCATATTTCTGATATTCCTAGGAAAGCCACCATATATCTGCATATTAAATTTTTATTTTCTTAAAAGTTATAACACCCATTCCAACTTCAATATTTGTGTGTTCAGAGAATAACTAGTGACTTAGATCAGATAATATATCTATGTATAATCTATAGTATATATATGTAATACATATGTA
Organism: Phyllostomus discolor; assembly: GCF_004126475.2. Classification (NCBI taxonomy): domain Eukaryota; kingdom Metazoa; phylum Chordata; class Mammalia; order Chiroptera; family Phyllostomidae; genus Phyllostomus; species Phyllostomus discolor. Next base: position 153,013,562 of record NC_040904.2, read on the forward strand.
TATAATTCACATATATATATATGTGTCAAACACACACAAATTTATTGGGTGCTCCACAGAAATACATTTATTTTCCCATACCTAAATAACCACTAATGTAATGGGCATGGGTGGCCCATACCTTACTCCTTTCAGTATCCCCAGCACCTAGTAAAATGCCTAAAACATATCGGGCAATCAGATTATATAAGTATAAAAATAAATAAAATGGAATTAATAATGAAATTAATCATTTAGACTTCTCTTCACACATCTTCCCCAAAATTAGAAATGTGCTAGTATATGTCACCGTAAGAAATAGTAGACTGAAATGGCTTATGAGAAATGGATGTGAAAGTTCTTTGTAAAATTGTATATAAATATCAGGTTGTATTATACTCCCATAAAATATAAACATTTGAAATGTTGTAATTGTACAGTGTAAGTATAGTTTCAGTAACAGACCCTGGATTAATAATAATCAGTTGATACTAGGTCATTAGCTGAGGAATAGATGCTTGAGTTAAAATATTAATGAGGATAATTCATGAATTAAATCATTTTCCTTCTTGCCTCAAATAGAATTAAATGTTTAGCTCTGACACAGGAACAATTTGATGAATATTCTGATATTAACTCTGCCATTCACTTGAGTATGTAGGCACATCATTGTAGTAAGTGTTATCATATTGATTTTAATATTTAATATTTAGCTATTATTTTAGGGTATGAATTCTAGAGATCATTTTAATAGCAAAATGAAGATTTGAAGATAAATGAAGGCATTTCTCATGAGGACACAATATTGATTCCTTAGCCTCAAAGATGGGCAACCTCTCGCTATGGAACAGTGGGGCTGAGTCTGGTGAATCTGACACAGTTTAGGTACCAACGTGACAATCATAAAAACAATAGTTTGTAGTTTTTCTCTCTAGAGAAGCAGGAACACTGATTTATTTTGATAGCCATCTTTGTACAGCAAACAGAATTATTTTAATAGAAAAACAATCTTTTGTTTATTTTACCTGTAGAAACTGTGTTAACTTGAGATATATTTGTACTACATAAGACCATTTTTCTGGTCCAAAAGCAAGGTAGAACTTCTTTTTCTTTTCCACTAGAGAGAGTTTACAGGAGAATTGCATGGCAACATTTCACCAAGAGGTAACAGTTATTGAGCCTCCAGTGGGTATGTGCTGCAAAACTGGGTCCTTCAAGAAATATATCTTTTAAATGTCCATGTTTAGAGAACATACTGGATACACTGTCAGAATGAGCAACCATTTGAAAGGAAAAAGAATTGTTCTATTAGGCTGAGTTCAGTGTACCTATACAGTGTATGTTAAGTCAGAACCCATGCAGAGACTGGTGCTTATGTTCTTTTTTAGAAGCCTATAAAATGGATAGAACATTAACATTCACATCCACAAGGATTGTGTAGTACTGTACTACGTACATGCAGAAATGGAGCTTTTAAGCATGTTTTGGGAAAAAATGCTATAGCAGAATCACTCAGACCAAAAAAAAATATTCTATTTTGAAGGAAATAAAGCCAAGTTATTTTCAAAAAGGAATGTACAATAACAGCTTCATTCATTCATTCATTCATTTATAACAGTTACTGAGCACCTACTAAATGTGTGATGAAGCTCTGGGTGGTGAGGGTTCACACAGGTATGAACAAAACAAGTGTTGTCTCTGCATCTATGGAGCGTGACTACTGGTCAAGTCAGACAATACAGAAATCTATGAATAAATGCATAATCTCAGTGGTACACATCAAGTTACAGGAGGATGTGTCAGAGACACAGAGGGATGGCAGTATTTGAGATGGGGTAGTCAAGGATGGCCTCTCTCATGAGAGGACATTGACCCAAGACATAAAAACCACAGCGAGAGTGTCTGCGGTTTGGGAAGAATGTTCTACAAAGGAGGGACCCGCAAGTGCAAAGGCGCTGAGGTAGGAATGAGCTTGGCAGGTAAGGCTGACCAAGGGGACAATGTTGTTGGAGCAGAGTAAGCAAGGCGAAGAGTTCAGGACTTGCTTTTTAAATGAGGAATTTTCAGTTCATTACTTACCATACCCATTTGCATTCATGCCCCAGAGATGCTCCATAAAGGTAGGGGTTACAAGAAACCAAGACCACAAGTTATTTAGTGCTGTACTTTATTTACGAGGCATTTCTTCACGTTCACTGGGACCTTTCCTGGTTGCCCAGAGTCCTCAGCCAGATCCATAGCCAGCATCAGCTACTTTAAGTTCTCCAAGTAATTAGCTAATTAACAGTAGCAATAATCTTGTGCAATATTTCTATTGTTATTATTGATTTCTTTTGTCTTTACTTCTCTGGGAGGGGTGTTTTGCATTAATATATCAATTGAATAAACATTATTCATCATGTATATTGTTTGTTAACTATTGAGATAATTACGTACCATTGATTTCACTAGTAAGTATATTTTAAACCTGAGAATTTGCCCTCCCTGGAGCTTTTCAGGAAGCAATTACATTCCTATGGTAAGAAAAGACTAAACTCTTCACTTAAAATGTTAAATGCCTTTCATGTTTCTATACAAACCAAAATTTAAGTTAAATCCTCAGAACAAATGACCTTGACAAATATTTAAGAGTTAACTTTAAAATCACCTAAAATACCACTATAAACAATTTTTAAAAATAAAATAAATTCACCTAAAATAGAGTCTCTCCTGTTATTTGGGAAAAAATGGCTATGACACTTTGGGTATTGTTGTTCTCTTAGCCGCTTATGGAGATTTTATTAATTTTTATGGCAATTTGGAACATGCTACATGTGGGGGACATCTTTCAAGCACAGTGGAAGGGAACCTGCTGTCACTTGAAACAAGCCCGCTCAAACCCCTATAAACACAAGACGAGGGATGGCGCAGCTGCTAGATCCTGTTTCTCCCCCACTCTTCTAAGGCTGGAAAACGTTGACTTTGTAATCAAAGACCATTCTTCTTAATAAAAAATATCCTGTTGAGGTAAAGGAACTGAAAGGACTATTTTATTGGAGCACCGGATTGAAGTAAAACTCAGAGAATCATTTTTGGCCGCCAGGACACCCCGCTTAAAAACACTGGGCCTGCCTGTCCCCCTCACCTTTTCTGATGCTCCATTCTGTGCTAGTGTGAGGATCAGGCATGGAAGTGACTCCCAAAGACAGAAATAGTTCAGAAGCCAGACATTTGATATTTATTTAATAAATAAATAAGTGCCATTCCCCATGACCTAGACCGTCTCACCTGGACAGTTTGCGTGTTAAACACCTACGGGTACAGTTTTCACTTCTGCAAAGGATATGTCCTCTCCAATTATGCATCACACACTGGGCCCTCTAGGTCTATTTGTCCCTTCTTTCTTAGAGGCCAGGACACAATGAAATATTTCCTACTATAGGAAAAACAACAGTCAAGCAATAATCCATGCTGACAATTGGCCTTTGTGTGGGAAGGGCAATGGGAGGTGGAGGGGTCACGCTGAAAACGTGTGGGCTCTTGAAAGGTGGTTGCAGCTACCCACGTGATTGTTGCTAGGCAGAAGTACCAGCCAGTGCAGGCCAGGTTTTGTCGGATAATTGGAGTTTAGAATAAAAGCCAGGAATCTAGCCTTTCAATGGGAAATCTTCCAATTTTAAAATGTTGGTTCTATTTTAAAAATATTGTGTTGGCTAACAAAATTCACTTTTAGTTCAAAGTTTGCCTGTGGTTGCCAGCTTCCTAGCTGTGCCTTACATACCCCACGCTGGGTTGGGGGAGGTGTGTATTCCTCCATTTATTGTTTATTCATTCAACAAGCATTTATTGAGTATCAGTCACAATCACAATTGGTGCCATGGGGCAACAATAAAAGTCTCTGCATGAAAAAAACTGAATCTAGTGGGTGCCTCACCCTTTTCTACAAAACAAATCCATACTCACAGTTCAGTTATTTCCTGTGTGTTTACAGGCTTCTAGTCAATGTGTCCCGTTCCAATCCCTCACTTGACCTTCAGTATATCTAATTTCCTTCAAATATGATATATCAATAAAATAGGCCTGCCTGTATCAACATGAATACATGTTCAAGGCATGATAATGAGGAAATAATTAAAAACTTGCAAAAATATGCAGAATGATTTCATGTGAATTTTCCAGGCACATAAAACAATACTACATATTGCAGGAACATCCATCTGTAGAAAGAGTATAAAAGCTTTTACAGCCCAAGGACAACGATACCCACTTGAGGACAATGGTTGCCTCTGGGGGAAGCGGGAGGGAAATGAGATAGAGATGTTGGTCTGTAATTGTATGTGCCGCACGTTATTTCTTTAGAAATATCTGATGTAACTTTGACAAAATGTAAACATTTGTTAAATCTTGACGACAGGTCCTGAGGCGGCCCGTGTTTTCTCCTTCTTCCTGTGTACAATATTTAAAATAGATAATAAAAACAAAATAAGAATGTGAAAAACAGCATGACTAAATTAGATTTTTTCTTTATTTCTAAGGGAATGCCTTCTCTCATTTTCACCATTGCGTTAATGGCACTAGCCTTCCAGACTTGAGATATTTACATTTTCTCTCTTGCTTGTCCCCAGTGGCTAACCCAATCTGTTACTTATGAAATCTACCTTCAAAACAGCTCTTTCTATTTTTATTACATCATTATGGTGCAGACATCATCGTTTAACATCTTACTCACTGTCATTATGTCTCAAAATGTCTGCGGACCTCCACTTCCCCTCCACTCTGCCCTGTGCAGTGCTGTCATCTCGTTCATCACATCTTTGTCCTGGCCTACCAGGCATTGTGCGAAAATCAAATTCAGCTTCTCTTCCTGGCACTCAGGCATCACCGCAGTTTGGCCCCACCCCAGTTTATAAAGCACATCTCCCCCTCCCACTATCCTTTTCCTTCTCCACACCCCTCCAGCACCTTCGAAAAACCAAGCATTGCTCTACTTTCAACTCTCAGGATTTTGCATAAGATGTTTCTCTTTCACAAATGCCCCTCCTTTTTTACTTTTCCAAAACTTCTTCCTACAAGTCTGGTTTAAGTTCCACCACCTCTACAAGACTTCACTTATATTTGCTTTCATTATATTTTTGGCAGCTGTATTCACTTTGGTACTATACTAAGCTTTTTGTTTGCAAGTTTATCTTAGGTGGAAGTTTTGGTTTCATTGTTTTTGTTGTTGCTTTTCTTAATTGTTTTGATTTTTTAATTTCTTTTTTCTTTTCTTAAGATCACTCACTTCTCCTTCTTCAGAATTTTTGTGGTTGTCTCCTTCTGTCCTCTGGGAATCAACTGTTAACAAGCAGATCTTCATATGACTCTGTCTTAGGTAGTTTAAATCTAAAACCCCAGGTCCGGTGCCTGGTAGCAATACTCATCCTGGTACCTCAGTTAAGCAGAGACCATAGTCCTGAGCAGTGATCACAGCATTTTTAGCAACTTCTCACTGGCATGAATACCCATTCTAGCTCCCTGTTTTATGCAGTGACCTTCCATCCATGGACTTCTGCGTGTGTAGGGCTCTTAGTCCCATTCTCTCTGAGCCTGTGTCCCTCAAATCACTAGAGTCTGTGTCCAGTCCTGAGCCTGGTCTGCCATTCCAAACTGCACCCAACAGTGTACCTTTTCAGTTTAAAGTTTGGTCCACTAATGCAGACACCAGCCCACAGTGTCCGCGTCATTATGGATGAAATGAGACATTCACACGGACTACCGAGTCTGGTGAAGGAAAAGGGACAGCATGGCTTTTCTCTCAAGGGGAGCAAAAGCCTCGGCCTCCACCTTGACAGGCCTTTATTGGGTTTCTCCGCCCACTACATGATGGTCCTCATTTACTATGCACAGGTTCGCTTTAGGTGGTTACCTTTTACAGAAAATAAAGGAACCAATGCTGCTAATCACATCACCGAAGAGGGATATTTTCAAATGAAAAGGCAAAAGTAGTTGAACCAGTTACACTCATCCTTGGAAGGTTTAGCATGGTTTTTAGGAAGTTGCCTTGCAGCAAATGTCCTCAATTCAGGGTGAGGGAGTTTTAGCAAAAAGCAAGACTCATAGCAGCCTTGGTACGTTGCACACCTGATTCCCCACAGGAGAACCTATCCATGGGCGTGGGTCCTGTGCATCTGCCAGTGGGAGCTGGGCCCATGCCACACAGAACAGTCTACTACAGTCCACAGATTAATCTCTTGTTTTTAAGTGTGGCTATGCTCCCTTCAATTTATTTTTAATTTTCATTGGTGTAGGTTTGGCATGAGCAGGAGGAAGTCTGTGTGTGCCTGTGCCACGGTGCACTGCATCACAATGATATTTCAGGCAGGTGGTCATCTTAGATGAGATGTATGGTAGAGCTGACCACATGTATGTATTTATTTACTTATGCCTTTTGACCTTCTTCACCCATTTCTCCCTCCCCCTGCCTCTGGTAACCACCCATTTTTCCTCTGTGTCTATGAGCTTGGTTTTTTGTTTCTTTTTTGTTTAGATTCCACATATATTAGGTTTTTGTCTTTCTCTAACTTAGATCACTTAACATAATGCCCTCAAGGTCCATCTATGTTGTCACAAATGGCAGTATTTCATTTATTTATATGGTTGAATAATATATGTGTTATATATATACACATACACACACATATGTGTGTATATATGCATATATACACACAATATATAAATTTCTTTATCCATTTATCCACTTGTGTACTTGGAGGATGGAGGTTGTTTCCGTATCTTGGCTATTGTAAATAATGCTGCAATGAACATAAGGGTGCACATATTTTTTCAAGTTAGTGCTTTCTTGCTTGTTTTCTTTTTGATAAATACCCAAAAGTGGAAATGCTATATCACTTGGTGGTTATACTTTTAATTTTTTGAGGTACCTTTATAATATTTTCCATAGTATTTGCATCTATTTACATTCCCATCAACAGTGCACAAGAGTTCCTTTTTCTCCACATCCTCACCAACAGGTTGTTCCTTGTCTTTTTGGTGATAGCTGTCCTGAGAGATGTGAGGTTGTATCTCGCTGTGGCTTTGATTTGCATTCCCTGATGATTAATGAGTGACGTTGAGCATCTCTTCATGTGCTTGTTGGCCATCTCTGTGTCTTCTTTGGAGAATGTCTATTTACATCTTCTGTTCACTTTTTAATTGAATGTTTTGGGTTTTGCTATCCAATGTATAAGTACTTTATGTATTTTTGATATTAACCCTTTATTGGATGTATGATTTGCTAATATTTTCACCCATTCGGTAGGTTGGCTTTTTATTTTGTTGATGCTTTTCTTGTGGGCAGAAGCTTTTTAGTTGGATGTCATCCAACTTGTTTATTTTTGCTTTTGTTGCTTTTACTCCTGGTGTCAGATTAAAAACTCACCAAGGCCTATATGAAAGAGCTTACTGTCTATGATTTCTTGTAGAAGTTTTATGGACTGAGGTCTTACATTCAGGTCTTTTCTTTTAATTATATTTTATTGCTTATGCTGTTATAGTTGTCCTGATTTTCCCCCCTTTGCCCCCCCCCACGCAATGCCTCCTACTCCCTTAGGCCATCCCTCACCATTGTTCATGTCCATGGGTCATACATGTAAGTTATTTGACTACTCCCTTTCCTATCCTGTATTTTATATCCCCATGGCTACTCTGTAACTACTTATTTGTCTTCTTAATCTTCTTACTTCTTCACCCATTCTCTATCTCCACCCCACCCCACCCCGCCATCTGTCAACCATCTGTTAACTAACTTCTTTTCTTTTGCTGCTTTTAAGGGTCTCTCTTTGTCTTTAACCTTAGGCCTTTTAATTATGATGTGTCTTGGCATGGGCCTCTGCCTTCATCATAATTGGGACTCTCTGTGCTTCCTGGACTTGCATGTCTGTTTCCTTCACCAAATTAAGCGAGTTTTCTTTCACTGTTTTTTCAAATAGATTTCCAATTTCTTGCTCTTTCTCTTCTCCTTCTGGCACCCCTATCATGCAAATGTTGGACCTCCTGAAGTTGTCCCAGAGGCTGCTTATACTATCCTCAAGTTTTTGGATTCTTTTTTCTTCTTGTTGTTCTGATTGGTCATTTTTGCTTCTTTATGTTCAAAATCATTGATTTGATTCTCAGCTTCATCTACTGTATTGTTGTTTCCCTGTAAATTGTTTTTTATTTCAATTAGTGTATCCTTTACTTCTGACTGAATCTTTTTTATATTGCTGCAGTCCTCATTAAGTTCCTTGAGCATCCTTATCACCAGTGTTTTGAACTCTGCCTCTGATAGATTGCTTATCTCCATTTAACTTAGCTCTTTTTCTGGAGTTTTGATCTGTTCTTTCATTTGGGCCATGTTTCTTTCTCCTCATTTTGACAGCCTCTTGTGTTTGTTTTTATTTATTAGGTAAAGCTGCTTTGACTTTGTGTCTCAGTAGTGTGCCCTAATATAGTAGGTGTCCTGTAGGGTCCAGTGGCACAGCCTCCCCTATCACCCAAGTTGGGTACTTGAGGTGCACCCTTCATGTGGGCTGAGTAGACCCTTCTCTTGTAGTTGAGCCTTGGTTGTTGTTGGCAGATCAATGGGATGGATTTTCCCAGGCCAGTCAATTGCAAGGATTGGCTATGACCACTGACCACCAACCTCCACCATCTGTGGAGGATCAGCTGTGCAGGGGCAGGATGTCAGTGCTCAAATGTGGTCTGTGGCTGTCCTCTGGGTGGACTGGCCCTAGAGTTTCCTGGGTTGTACAGGTCAAGGTCAGCCCCAACTGTGTTTTGTCCGGGGCTACCATGCCTGAAGTGGAAAGCAATCTGAGGTGGCTACTACTTGTGCTGGGCTTGGAGATTCCCAAGTGAAGCCAAAATGTGAATCTAATCTGGCAAGGTCTGTGAACTCAGATGTTGCTTGTTTGATAGGATTTAGGAGCCAACACCAGCCATTCTTATGGAAAAGTTGCTTGGGTTGGCCTGTATGTTAGGTAGGACAGATTCTCTGGGGATGTCCAAGGCAGGTCAGTGTTAGCCAGGTTGATGGAGTCTCAGATATGGCATCAGCTTGCCAGCTCCATTCAAGGAGGGTTTAGCAAAAGGATAATGGCCTCTGCTTGCCTTGATGCCAGACACTTCAGTTTCTCCCTATATACCACTGATGCCTTTAAGCTGCTACCCTGGTGCTGGAGCTCAGTGAGAGTGAGTCTGAGTAGTTGAGTCCATGTGTGGGTTCTTCAAGAGGAACTACTCGATGCTCTAGCAGTTTCTCCCACTGACTCAATCCCCACTGATTTTTGCAGCTGAAATTTTGAGGACTTATCTTCCTGGCAGTGGAATCCTGGGCTGCAGTGCCTTGTATGGGTCTTGGACGCCTTGGTCCCAAGATATCCCTCCCAAATTTTTATTCACCACACGTGGGTGTGGGACCAGCCTGTTCCAAATCTGCACGCTTCCCACCAGTCTGGATGGATGTGGTCTCTTTAATTCTGTAGTTGTCAGACTTCATTCAACTTGATTTCTGATGCTCTTGAGTGAAGGTTGTTCTATATTTAGTTGTAATCTTGATGTGGCTGTGTGAAGAAGAGAGCTATGTTTGCCTATGTTGCCATCCTATAATTGATTTTCCACATTCAAGTCTTAATTCATTTTGAGTTCATTTTTGTGTTTGGTGTAAGATAGTGGTTGAGTTTCATTCTTTTGCATGTGATTTTCCAAGTTTTCTAACACCAGTTAATGAAGAGAGTGCAGTTCTTGGCTCATTGTATATTCTTGCCTTCTTTGTCATAAATTAATTAACCACATATACATAGGTTTATTTCTAAGATCTCTAGTCTGTCATAGCCACACAATGATTTATGTGTTTTTACGCCAATGCCATATTGTTTATAATTACTATAGCTTTGTATTAGAGTTTGAAATCAGTGAGCATGATTCCCCTGGCTTCGTTCTGTTGCTGTTTCTGTTCATGGTCTTTCGTGGTTTCATACAAATTTTAGGATTGTTTGCTCCATTTTTGTGAAAAATGTCATTGGAATTTTAAGGATCATGTTGACTGTATATTGCTTTGGGTAGTTTGGACATTTTAATTATAAATAAATACTACTTCTAAACATGAGCACAGAATATCTTTCCATTTATTTGTGGGCTTTTTTTTTCCAATTTCCTTCCTTAATGTGTTACAGTCTTTAGAATACAGGACTTCACCTTCTTGGCTAAATTTATTCCTAGATATTTTACTATTTTTGGTATAATTGTAAGTGGAGTTAAAAAAATATTTCTCCCCCTGTTAGCTCACTGCTAGTGTATAGAAATAATTTTTGAAAATTGATTTTGTATCTTATAACATTACTACATTCATTTGTTAGTTCTAGTGGTAGTTTGGTGAGTTTTAGGGTTTTCTATATATAACAGAATGTAATCTGTAAATAGTGACAGTTTTACTTCTTCCTGTCCAATTCGGATGCCTTTTTTTTTTCTTGCCTAGTTACTCATCTAGGACTTCCAGTATGTTGTACAAAAGGGATAAGACTGGGCATCCTTCTCTTGTTTTTGATCTTAGAACAATCATTTTTAGCTTTTTGCTGCTGGTTGTTATGGTAAGTATAGGTTTTTCATATATGGCCTTTATTGTGTTAAGGTATGTTTCCTCCATACTCACTTTGTTGGGAGTTTGTATCTATCATACGTGGATGTAGAATTTTGTCAAATGTTTTTTCTGCATCTAGGGAGATGATTTGATTGTTTTTAACTTTCATATTGTTAATGTGGTGTATTGTGTTGTATAATTTGTAGATGTTGAACCAGCTTTGCATCCTGTAATAAATCCCATTTGATCATGGTATATGTATTTTACTTTTAATGTATTGTTGTGTTTGGTTTGCTAGTATTTTGTTGAGGATTTTTGCATCTATATTCATCAGGGACATGGTCTGCACTTGTCTTTTGTTGTTTTTTCCTTTTCTTTTTTTTGGGGGGGGGAGGGGGATGTGTCCTCATCTAGATTTTGTATCAGGGTAATGCTGGCCTTGGAATAGTTTCCTCCTCTTCCATTTTTTGGTGAATATTTTGAGAAGGATTGGTATTCTTTTTTTGAATATTTGGTAGAATTCACCAATGAAGGCATCTGGTCCTGGACTTCTGTTTGCTACGTGATTTTTGATAATTGATTTTATCTCCTTACTAGTAATTGGCTTGTTCAGATTTTCTATTTCTCGTGATTCATTCTCAGTGGGTTGTATCATTTTAGGAATTTACCCATTTGTTCTAGGCTGTCCAATTTGTTTGTTGGTATATAATTGTTCATAGCAGTCTCTTATGACCCTGTGTATTTCTGTGCCGCAGTTGTAGTATCTCTTATTCTGATTTTGAGTCCTCACTCTCTGTCTCTCTCTCTGTCTCTCTCTCTGTCTCTCTCTCTCTCTCTTTTTTTCTGGTGAGTCTAATAAAGGTTTGTCAACCTATTTTCTTTTTAAACAGCCAGCTCTTACTTTCTATGCTGAAGTCGTACAGCAAATAGTTTCTTTCTGTAGGTCTAGTGTGGATCAACAATTTCCTGGGTTCAATATCCTCTCAGTGACATAAATGCTGACATGTTAGATTGAGGTTTGTAAGAAGCTGAAAAGAGGCAACACTGGGTGAAGCTTCTATTTTAGTGCAGCAGATTGATAAGCTGAGGAACTGCTGATTCAGAGATGTTCAGTGGTTTACTGATTCTGTTTCCCAAACTAGGACACTCTAGGTGATATTTTCAGGAGATAGGTGGGCTGGTACAAAATTGCTAAATATTCTGGGAATTGGTGAGCTGTTCAGCTTATAGGGACCTCTAAAGTTTATAAACTGTCTGCTTTTAGTTGTTTGGTGTTTTTCCCAAAAACAGATGTTTTTAAAGTTATAGTAAGGTAATAATTAGATTGATTACATATTAATACTTGTGGAAAGAGCTTTGGTTTTTTAATTCCTTTTAAATTTAGAAACCCAGTGAAAATTGTACCTGGATACTGAATGCCTGTGATTTAGGAGTCCGAGTTAAGGAATCCAAGGATTCAGCTCTCCCCAAGAGTGGCAAAGCCCCCACACACTCACCAGCCACAACTTTTCTGCCCCAATGTAATTGTCAGCACAATAGAATTTACCCCAGAACAACCAAATTAAAACACTTTAGGGTTGGAAATTTTTTAAAAATAGCCTTCTTTACCTCTGGAATCTTTTAAGTAAAGCAACTGGCATTCCTCCTTTTTAGATCAGACACACTAAAAATGAAAAGCTGTAAGCCTGTTTCAAAATCCTCATCTCTGCCTTTCTGCCATTTCTGAGGCAGACATGGGCCCCAAAGTAATCATCCCAAGCAAGAGTGGCTGCAGTGGAAATCTTTTATCAGATTCTAAGAGGAAAGGCTAGACTGCTCATTAGTCAAGTCAGGTTTGTTCCCAGAAGGGAGAAGCCCATGGGAAGAGCAGTCTGTGGCCCATCAGCTCAGCACCCTCTATGCAGAGGCTCTACTTGTTATTGACTCTGCTCATTGACACCCTAACACTAACTGCCCCGAATGCCAAGTTTCAAACACACATTCTCTCCACAAAGGTAAACCACTATCTCCTCTATTTTCTAGTTTTCCTCCATAGCTGCCACTGCGAGATTTGCAAATAGGACTAGCAGAACAAGAATTTGTTGCACATTATTGGATTTTTCATTAGGAAAAATTTCCACCTTTCCCAAAAGGTGGAATACTTCTCTTCCACTGAATTTAAACATACTACCTGAACCCCTCTTGCTTCCTAATATTTTAATTTTTCTCACAATAATTTTGAGATGCCACAACCTCTGTTGAGAAAACTCTTAAAATATGGTATGCATTAGCGTAGGAAATGGGTCTGGCAGTCCCATGTTCTGATTCTAGTTTTTGGTTTTTCTTTTTCTTAATAAAAACAATGGATTCAGAAGTGATGGATGATGTTATTTAGTTTAGAAAGAATGCATAAAAGCTCCGCTCTTCCCCCTCCCCTTAAAATTCTGTCCATAGAGATTTCTACCAAGCACAAGAATATTTTTCCTCATTATCCAATATTGTCAAATTCTACTTAACATGTTGCCAGCGTGCCAGTGAATGGTTACAAGCCTGCAGATATAATCTTAATATGCTTGTTTGCTCTTTTCCCCCAATTAGTCATGGTGTGTTAAAGTGAATAAAAATTTTTAAAGTGTTTTGGCAGCTATTTTTGCTGAAGCACTTACATCCACATTACAAAAAAAACAATAATTGTGTGTATTCTGATTTGGAAATAAAGAGAAATTGAAAATGGTGGAGGGGAAAAAATCTAAATGACATAGTGAGGAAACATTCCCTAGAGCAGAGCACAATAGGCCTTAAAGCTTAAGATTTCGGAAATAATTTAAATTTTGCTGATGCCTTTCCTCAAGCCTCAGGCTGTCCTAGGCTCTAGAGAAGATTCTAGGATGTGGAATGAATCAAGTATTGATCTGGCTTTAGGATAATCCTTTCATCTAGGGAGTATGAAATTAAGGAGATTAATAGATAAAATGAATGAAATTCTATGTTTCTTATTTGGATGCTTAATATTCCAGAGTTGCTACACACTGTTTGTGCATTGTAGAATTTCCTAATACCATAAAGTGTGTACATGCCGATGGAAAATGAATGTTCTAACAAGAGGATGTGTAGGTAACAAATACTAACACACACAAGGCAGTAATAATAACATATACTAGGCAGTAATAGTAGCAACTACTCACTACATTTACTGAGCACTTTTCATCTACATTAGGCATTTTCTAAGTGTCACCCATAATATGCCCTTTAATCCTTATACCAGTGCTGCGAGGTGGGTCTTATTACCATGCCTATTTTAGAGATGAGGAAGTTTGGGGACAAGAAAGTTAAGTTGTTTGCCCAGCGTCCTGCTGCTGGATTTGAAACTGGTCAGTGTAGTACCAGAGCCAGACTCCTGACCTCTGCCCTGTATTACCTTTCGAGAGTTACAAGAAATAATTGTTGAATAAATGAGGGGTTATAGTTTGAGGGAAGTATTTCATGTTCCATCCTCAAGTATGTAGGGAATGCCAGTTGAATTTGCAGATGAGCACTATACAGTGCTGCAATCTGTTAATCTCAAATATTTATGGACCCCAAACTACAGAACACAAAGGTAGCACCTACGTATGTTTGTGCCCGTGGCATGCTATGTACCAAATTACTAGCACACAAATCTGAAGAGACTCTCTTTGATGTGTAGCATCCTGTGTGTTTCAAATATTGGTTTCTTCTCTAATTCTTTCTTGTTAATTAAAATCAGCCTGTGGTCTAAACTGAATAGTTAATAGTGACCACTATGTGTAAGGTCTCTTTCAAAGAACGTATTACTTGTCCTAGTGTCTGGTGATTGAGGCAATGTGTGAAGTGTTTTCCACTAGGTCCTTGCTACTGATAAAACACATGTTGCATCTCACTGACTGTATTCTACTAAAATTCAAACTCCAAAGCATAGCATGTTCATATCTCGATTTAAGAGCTCAAAATTTCCTGAGTCATACTGACAACAGATAAGATATTATTTCTCTAGTAAAATGTGCTTTATTTGCTTACTACGTTTCTTGGACAGAGCCCTCAAGATTAAGGAAGAAATCTGCCCTGATGCTCCCTCATCTGCCTCACGCATTCTGAGATATATATATATAGCTGGGATAGATGGACTTTGGCCAGCAAGGTATCCCATTGGCCAGATGACCCAAGTAGCCTTTTAAAAGCATTTTTCTATCAATGATTTTAATTGGGGTTTGGAGTTCTAGGAGCGACATAGTAGGTGGGATACTCTTACTTGGATTTGAGGCCAGCAACCTTCTGTATACAGAAGGAGTCGCCAGGAGACCCTGAGCTTCCTTTACTCAGCTGTCGGGGGAAGATGGCAGAGTGTAGACAGTGGGGTGTGGTGGAAAAAAATATGAGCTTTGAATCTTTAATTCTCAAATCTAAAAGCTTTCCAAGGCTCAGTATTCCTTTTCTGTAAAATAAATGCAATACCTAACCCCCAAACTCACCACTTTGGCCAATGTAGTATGGAATACAGTGTTTCAGCCTCTTCTCTCTACCTGATAACCCAAGCAGATCAGATATATTCCTCTATCTGTATATGCATGTGGTTTTTCTATTTCAGTGTCTTTGATCATGTTGTCCCTTCTTCCTAGCATACCCCTTTTCTCCATTTCCATGTGTCTAAAACCTCCCTCTTATGTAAGCCTTAGTTCAAATACCGTGTCTAAAGTTCAACTTTCCCCAGTTCTACCAAACAGAAGTACAGTACTTTATCTCCTCCCTTCGTTCCAGCCACTCTTGGGTTGCTCAATGGTATTTACATGTCCTTCCTTGGGTTATATTCATTTATATGCTGCTTTCACTTTTCCTACTGGACTACAAGTTCCTTGGAAAGGAATTAATGTCTTATTCATCACTGTATCACTGTTCAGTGCTTAGCATGGTTCCTTGCACATTGGTGTTCAATACTTGTGTGTTTAATTGAATTGAATGAGGGAGGGAAACTGAACTTTGTGCAACTCTCAGAACCTTTCTCCCTGCTCAGGCTTAAGGGACTCAGCTTCTGTGACTGAGTCTGGTTTAACCTAAGGTAATGAGGAAGACAGAGCTGATGACTTTCTCCGGTCCTCCTACTTGTAATTGTCTATATTATTGAGGAATCAGTTGCTTCCTGATAGATGGATCCACTCTGAGGATCTTATGGATTGAATTCATTTTTTAAAATACTGTCAAAGAGAATTGAGAGAGACCAACTGCAAACATGAAATTGCCGGAGGGGAATATCCAAACAATCTGCATTGTATTTGATTTACAATTAGGAAATGTATTGATTCTTTTTCTTTCTTAGTTATCGCATACGGTCTCCTTGCTTTTTAAATGACACAAGTGTTCATTTCCATCTTTGCCTAGCCCCTATAAGTCCACATGGTGGAAAACCAAGAGAATGAATTTGCACATTACTATGTATATGATAAAACAAAAGGTACAAAATAAAATTTTTTGTTTTATTAGAATCATCGACATGTCATATACATTGATTTTCCCCTCTGTGTTGTTTTAGGAATATTTAATTATCAAGTTTCCTTTGCAATGGTATTCATACATTTAGGTGTTACAGAAGATGCCTCTAAATATCCACTTAAAACTAGACTTTAAGCGATGGCTACACATTAAACAGTTTTCTGATAAAGATTTGCCTTAAGTGAACCTCCAAAATATCCCATCATGGAGGATAATCTCACTGATTTCTCTCATCGTCTTCTTGCTTTCTGTGACTTCAGTCTTTCTCTCATTAAATCCTGGCAATAATACACATTGTTCTATCCTCCTGTTTCATAGTTTCTCAGGATTTGATTTTTCAAAACATTTGCATGACTGCAGTAGTCATACTGGAATGCTTTATATTGAAAGGAACATTTTGGCTGAAATTCAATTCAACAAACATTTATTGAGCAATTACAATGGGCTGGAAAACCAGGGGGATACCCATCCATTCCTTATTTTGTTTGCACTTATAGAGGGGAAAAAGACATGTACCCAGCTTTCACATAGTCAAACCACAATAAAAATGAGTAGTGAGAGTCAAAGCATCTAAGGATGAGGAAAGGAAAAATATTGACGCTTACTGCATATCATATCCTCTCAGGCATCATATTCAAAATATTTAATCATCTGCAAAGTCAGACACTGACCAGACAGAATGGACATTGACCATGGCCTGGAAAAGAGCCTGACAGAGCCAGACAGAGTCCATTAAGTTGTTGGATTGGGAGGAGGTCTCAGGGCTTCTGGGTGAAGTGGGTCAGAGCTAGGGGAGCAAGAAGGCACTGGTGTGTTTCAGGGGGCGGTGGAAGCACATGAGGGGCAGCAGCTTGTTCCAAATGCTTTGAAAGTATTTCAGTATCCTAGCCCTGGCATGACCACCCTGGTGCAAAAGAGCAGCAAATCAAACACATCCACCCCATGAGCTCAGTATTATTAAATAGAATTAAAAGTGAGTAAATCGCATATGAGGGAGGGATTGAGATGCACAGCTAGTAAAAGACAGAACCGAGACTACCCCACATCTCCCTCATTCTAAAGCCCATTGTGTGCAATAATGACAGATTTGTACTGACTAGCCAGAGAAAGAAGAGGAGGGGGAGGAAGATCATGCTCATGATGTACAGATAAAGTGTTTTTTGGTCTAGGCCTTGAAAGTCAAAAGGTATTTTATTATCATAGATCCAAGAATTTGTGATATCAGGTTAGTTTGTTCCATCTCTAGCGAGGATCTTCATTTCATTCTTTTCCTAGCTAGCCTTTTTCCCTTCCTTTCTTCCCACAAAAATTCTAAACCTAGGGTTCAGATGCAGGGAGGTGGGCATGAATGAACTTCCAGAACCCTAGAAACCATTGTATTTGTGTCTGTCAGTGTACGTTTTTGTGGGAAGATGATCCATAATTTTCTTCCAGTTCTCAAAGGCCTTTCTGCATAACTCCACTACACTAGAAGACTCTAAAAAATATCCCACAGATAAAAATGTTAGGTATTATGATGTCATATAATGTAACATTCTGAAACTGAAACTTATCCACTTGAATTTCAAAGGCCTGAAAAAGTGAGTACTGTTTCTTTGGCACTTAAGTATATATTCATATCAAATAAGTGGCATTTTTCCTGTACGTACCAATGAATACTCTCAGTGAAATGAGAGGCCGCAGAACCTAGGCACTCAACCCTGGCAGACATTGCTTGCACACTAGCTGTGGCCAATATTTAGAGATCACAGTTCAAACAGTGGTTCCAGTGCATGAGGCAGTGGTGTGGTGGTCTAGTGGAAATGATTAAGTTTAAGCTCAGGATCCAACCACTGGGGCTCAACCTTGGCTGTTGTTTCCCTGTTCTGTAGCTTTTGACAAGTTAGTTAATCTCTAACAGCCACCATATTCTCATCTTGAAAATCTGAGGTATTCTGAGGTAGTACGAGTACTACCTACCTTTTATAGTTACTGTGCAAGTGGTACCAGTAAGAGTAAGCAGTCTATGCAAGATGGGACCAGTGAAGTCTACAGTTGCTGAATTCTTTTTTTTTTTAAAGATTTTATTTCTTTATTTTTAGAGAGGGGAAGGGGGAGAGAGAGAGGAAGAGGGAAATATCAATCTGGGATTGCCTCTGGAGTGCCCCCTACTGGGAACCTGGCCCACAACCCAGGCATGTGCCCTGACTAGGAATTGAACTAGTGACCCTTTGGTTTGCAGGCTGGCACTCAACCCACTAAGCCACACCAGCCAGGACAAGGTGCTGAATTCTTCTTGCACCAAGGTCAAAGCAGCAGATCAGAGGACCCAACATCCCCCACTAAATTCTAATGCCTTTTAGCACTAACCTCATCTTACTACCTAGACTGTCTTTGCCATCACTTTTGTGCCAGGGTTCCAGTTACTGCCTTGTCTTCACATACTACTTTCTCTGTCCCATCAGTGAGATAAAAACAGGTGTAGGAATTAAAAACTATGACATGATTCTGGAGGCTTGTCCTGTTTTAATGTAGCAAATAAAAATATCTCTAGATTCCAGAACTACTCATTTAACTGAGAAAAACTTAAGTAAAAAAAAAAAAAGCAATCCTTCTATTTTATGCCTTATCTGTCAAGGCTGATGTTGTTAGTTGCCTAATATGTGCCTAATGTACACTTTACACTGATGGCCATGTCAGTGAAACTGTCAGTCAACACACATTGCTTGAGAGCTCACTATATATAGCTCATAAAGGGGGATAAAAAGTAATTTTATTTGTAAAAAGTAAATACCCAGAATGCAGTGATTAGCAAGAATTCTGTATTTTTATTTATTCCTACCTAACTGAAGTCTTTTATGCCTTTTTGTGTGTGTTTAGAGTGTGCAGCCCATTTTGTGAAAGGCATGGCAAAGTCAGATAAGCGGCATCGCTCTAGCACTTCTGAACCGTCCCTTCCAGCCCTCAGCAGCATCGCCTTTAACACTGATGGTTCCATCCAATATAAAGAAAAGCCATATTCCTCTGCCTCTGAAGCCCTAGATGCTTACATTGATGATTTTCATTTAAGCTGTGAGCTTCCTGATATTAATGATACAAAGGTTAACCTGGATCAGAGCCCTCTTGCATTTCTTGCTAAACTAAACAGTGGTAAGCTTTCATTATTCTGAGTTCAATTTCTAATTATCTGTAGATTACTAATGCTTTCAGAAGCAATATGATCTAAAAGATTTTTTGGAAAATAAGTGTCATATAATTCGTGAATTTTTTCATAAGATTGTTATATAATATTAAGCTTCCAAAACTTTTTCAGCAATGGGTACCTTTGAATTGAGAGGAACCTACAGAAAACACATCCCAGCCTTGATTTCAGGGTGGGAGAGCTCTGGCCTCGGGGATAAAAGCCTTGGGCTCTGTAACTGAAAGTGTTACCAAGTCCCTTCAATTCTCCAAGTCACAATTAGCCTTTTATAAAATGAGAATAAATAATAATACCTCACAGGGCTTCGGTGAGAACAAAATGTATGTGAAATGCTCTGTGAATCCTTATGGCTGCAGAGTCCTCAGGTGCTCTGCCGCACAGTGAACCCTAGAACAGACGTGGGAACCTGAGGTCTGGCTCCCCTTCTGCTGATGACAGTTGAGAAGAGTCACCTACTTTCCGTGGGCATTAGTTTCTTTCTCAAGAAGGCAAGGAGAAGGAACTTTATGAGCTTCGTAATGTTAAATTCTGTATTACATAGATGGCAGAAAAATAAAATTGGTCAACTCCAGAGTTTCTCATTAAAACGGTGTCATTGTTAGAAGCTGAAAAAATACCATCATGAAAGCAAAAATGTGAATCTGAATTTGTGGCCAATTGACCATGAAACCCTTGGGGAAATGGAACTCCTCTCATAGTGACTTCTCTCATCTATGTAAGCAGGAATAATAATAGTAATAATAATGCCTGCTCTTCCACTAAACATGGTGTTTTTAAGATTATATGTTAGTGTATACAAAAGAATATTAGAAAACTATACCTTATAAAAGTAAGGTGGCATTTATTGTTATTGAGTTTAGATTATTATGAAAACAACATTAACCATATTATTGCACATTGTATTTGATATGCAAAGTTAGATACTGGCAACAACTTTTTATTGTTTTATAAGTGAAAGAGCCCAAAGTGACGTGGGGATTCATGCAAATGTGCCATGTCATGCACAAGAGAAAACCGTGTTTCTTTAAACCAAGTTGTACTGACTGTAGAATTTGACACGTTTTGATAAATGGGCAGGCATGATGTGGGGATGGAGTGTGAAAGTGTGGCTTGTGTCTATATTATCTATGCCACTGAAGTGCAAAATGTATTGTAATTCATTCAGTAGTGCTGCTGGTTCTTCTGACAAGGGTTTTCATTTTTTTTCTAGGGTTGGTAGTAGAAAGAGGTTTCCATGTCAGTTTTTTTCTTTTTCTTTCTTGAATCCACAGAGAAGAGAGTGTATAGCTAGCACTTGTCAACGACTTGGAATGTGATACAGGCACTTGCTCTTTCCTGCAATCTCTTGAGTTATTAACTCCACCATTGCCACTATTCCTGACACTTCTTTGTAAAGGGATAAGAGTTTTTACTTTCTTATGATTGTAAGGGCAATATGTACTCGTGGCAAGAAAATTTCAGAAAATAGAAACCAACCATAATCTAGACATCAAAGAACATGACTGTTAATAGTTCTATATAAATTTCTCCTTTTTTCCTCATATATATTTATGTACATATATACATAATATATAATAGAGTTATACTGTCCACAGTTCAGTAACTTCATTGATTCCCTTACCATGTGAAGTGAAACAAAAGATGGCAGAAGCACTAAGAAGCATCAAAATCAATGAGTTCAAAAACTGTTTTGAGCAGTAAAAGAAATATCTCAGCAGGTGTATTACATCAAATGGAGAGTACTTTGAAGGTGACTGAAGTTTAAACATGTAAGAACAAGTACACAGTTTTTTAATAAATAAATTGTTTTTTGCAAGGTCCCCCCCTCGTATATCCTTAGGATAAATTCCTGAGAATGGAGTTTCTGGGTCACATTTTCAAGGGTTGGGTTTTATATAGTTAAACTGTCTTCCAGAAAGGACATACCAATTTTATACTTTTCCACCAATGGAGAAGGATTAATCCCTATTTCCCTCTAATCTCAGTGACCACGAATATTATGAATTTTTTTTCATCCTTGCCAATCTTCTGGGTAAAAATTGGTACCTATGTTTATTGAACATTTGTTTTTCTTCTTTTGTAATTAACTAGTCATGGTTTTTACCTGCTTTTGTACATTGAAATCTTTATCTAGAGTTAGTTTTGTTGTTAAGCATGGTGAAAGCCGAATTATTTTTAAAAATAATTCCACTTGCCATCTTTATCACCACCTAAATATCCATATATACTTAAGCTTTTTTATTTATTTTTCCACTTATCTGCC
The DNA here is from genome assembly GCF_004126475.2 of Phyllostomus discolor. Classification (NCBI taxonomy): domain Eukaryota; kingdom Metazoa; phylum Chordata; class Mammalia; order Chiroptera; family Phyllostomidae; genus Phyllostomus; species Phyllostomus discolor. The sequence continues at coordinate 153,035,039 of NC_040904.2, forward strand.
AGTACCATTTTCTGCACCATTATTACTGTCTTTTAATTATCCTAGTTTTAAAATCAATTTAATGTCTTGACTAGAACAGAAGGTAAGGGCCTAGAAGGATTCCTGTCTACTCTCATTCATTCCTATTTCCAAGTGGACTTTAAAAGCATTCCTCAGGCCCTGGCTGGTGTGGCTCAGTGGATTGAGTGCTGGCCTGTGAAGTAAAGGGTCAGAGGTTCGATTCTCAGTCAGGGCACATGTCTGGGTTGCAGCATGTGAGAGGCAACTGCACACTGATGTTTCTCTTCCTCTCTTTCTCCTTCCCTTCCCTTCTCTCTCAAAATAATAACTAAATTCTTAAAAAAAATAAAGCATTCCTTAGAATTTCCAAATGCTAGCCTTTGGATTACTTGCATTGGATTCTTAACTGTTTGCCTGGGTCCTGCCTGAGCCCTTCCAGACAGTTCTCCACTCTAGACCTAAAGGGATCTTCCTAAAAAACAGACTTGCTTGTCATTTGTGTGTTGCAGGTACAGCAGTGGCTCCTCACTATCCTAGAAATAGGTTCAAACTGCTTAAATTGATCTCAAGGCCATTGCTGATCTGACTCCTACTATTTAGTAATGCAGCTTCAGTTTCTAATGTCCACAGCCCCGCACCACCCACACTCACTGCACTCGGTGTCCCAGTCTTCCTGAGCTGCCCCAGCCCACGAGATGCAGATGTTTCCTTAAACTCCTCTCTCCTCCCCATCAGTCCCTCTCTTCAGTAAACTCTTCTTTCTGGCCCTCAATTTAGATGTCACTCTCCTCCCTCTCCCTACAAAGTGCAGTTTAGTTGCTCCTATTGTGTCTTCCCTTAGCATCTTGTAATAATTTCCCTAGGATGGCATTTAACACTATATTATAAGAACCGTTTTCACTGGGCTTATCTCTCCTACTAAATTGATAAGGCCATCTAAGCTCTGTGTCTTGTTCACCATTATATTTAAAAAGCATTCCTCAGGCCCTGGCTGGTGTGGCTCAGTGGATTGAGTGCTAGCCTGTGAAGTAAAGGGTCAGAGGTTCCATTCCCAGTCAGGGCACATGCTTGGGTTGCAGCCAGGTAGGATTCACCTCAGGTATTACACAGATTACACAGAAAGAAAAATTCCACCTTGCAATTTGGCACTGAGGGTGCACAGTTAGTTTTTGTTGATGAATGAAGTTATGAGTAAAACATTGCTGCTATGGCCATTTTGTATATATCCATGACGCCATTATTTTTCTTCTTATTTTCTATTGATGATATGGTTGGTATAGAAACTATTGCCCTTCCACACATTTTTTCATTGTCAATATAATTTATTATTTACTAAGAATAAAGAGTGATGATATTTCCCTTTCTCATAAGATCAGTACAAACATCATGTGCACAATGGCAGGGGTTGATAAGTCTAAAGTGAGGCAGAAAGATTACCCATAATGTAACACCCTTGGGAATCTTTTCAGTTCTTTATGAAACTCTCAACTGATAATGTCTTGGGGTCAGCTTCTGAGAGGGCTACATCCAACCCCTACTTTACCACTTTGTTTAGGCTCATCCTATAAGACTCACCTCAGTTGTTACTCAGACAAGACTTAGCACCTCAAGTGTTACACAGGTAAGACTTACTTTAGGTATTACACAGGTAGGACTCACCTCAGGTATTACATGGATAAGACTTACCTCATATGTTATGCATGTAGGATTCACCTCATATATTACGAAGTTTTCTCAGAGCCCCTCGCTGTTGCTCCAGAGCTGTGGTGGCACCTGTGTAGATCTTTGTGCCTGATGGTGTATGTCTTTTTCTGTGAATTCAGTGAGGCATCGATGCTGTCTCGATTATTACAGGGTCTGTCATAGTTAAGTGAACTGAACAAACTGACAAGTTACCCTAAAGGATTGGTACCTCGGTGTGTCAGATAAAACTGTGTTTGTCTAAAGTGTGAATAAAATGTGCCTGTATCTACCAGGCCTACTTCTACTCAGCCAACTCCAGCGTGTCTTAGGTGTCATGCAGAAACTGGGGGATTGACATACTTTATGTTATTGTTGTTGTCTGATTCATGGTAATGTTCTTCTGTTCTTGTTGTTATAACGAACTTTTTGCCCCCAAAAGTGTATACAAACTATTTCCAGGCAATATTTTATCTGTTTTTGCCTTGAAAGTCAAGTGATTTTCCTTGGTGTGAAAATGGGCTTTGGAAGAACCAGAGAGATGTTTCTCTTGAAAAATTATGGCAAACTGCATGGGTTTTTCTTGAAACGTTAATCCCCTAAATTCCTCTTTTAGTTTTTATGCTCATATATGGAGAAAATGATCCAGCAATGCATGCACTAACAGCCTATTTTGTGGATGAGCGAGTTGTTCTTCTTTTATAATAATGAGAAATTGTAACTATTGATTTGAAGGTGGACTGAACTGGAAACCAAATGAGAGTTTCAGTGAACAAAGAAAGAAAAAAAATTCTTATACCACTCCTCCCAACAATTTGGTGAGACTTTGTCTGACATCTGTCCTACCTTGGGTATCTCTGGGGCATTTTGCTTACAATCTACTTGTAGTTTTGAGGTAGAAAAATAAGGAATCTGTTTTAAAGTCGTCTTGTTACTCTAAGGATACATTTATTTTTCAATCTGTACTTGTCTGATGTTTAACCAACAAATTGCATTCATTAATTAGTGCCATATATGTGCTAAGTAATATGCTTAGAATTAGGTATAGATGGTCAAACATGGTATCTATTCTGAGTAACCGTGGTCCCTGCCTAAAGGACCTTGTTTATTGGTCACCAAATTAGTGTAACACCAACAATTATACTACAATGTGATTAGTGCTAAGATGGAAGCATATATGAGATCTGGGGTGAGAGAACATGTACCTAAGGCATGTTGGAGATTGGAGAAGGTTCCCGAAGACAATGACCCTTCAACTTAATTTTGAAAGCCAAAAAGGGGTGTGAGCTGTGGGTATGTGGAAAGGCTCATTATATATCAAGAGGTTATTGGTATTTCGGGTGATATGAAGAAGAGTAATGTTGAATTCTATCTCCTTAGAGTTTGTCTTAACTTTGAGTTTAATTCTGCTGGTATATCCATGCTTGTACTAAATTCATCTAGTTTCTCATATATGTTCACAATCTCATATATGTTCAAAATCTCATAAGAAAACAGATTTTGCTCATTTTCATGTGTGGTGATTTATAATGGAAAAGTCAATAAGGATATTTGATGCAGATGTTTTCTACAAATTTTATCTCTGAAATTTTAGATTTTCATACTAAAAAGTATAACAATTAAATAAGACTTTGTTCACAGTTCAAGTGGACATTTTTTTGCTGGATCATTTATCATTCTTTTCTTTGGTTCTTTCTAACTCACAACAATGACAATCTCCTCACAGTCTGCCTCCCTGAAGAAGTCATTTTCCACTTGCTACCCAGTCCCTTATGGGCCCACCTCAATTTGATCTTCACGCCAACTACTGCACAGTAATTGGTCCCTTGATGCTTATGACCTGCCCTACCAATCTGCCCTTACATCGTGCCATTTCATGCTGGGAGATTTCATTAATGCCATTTCCTCTTGCTTGCTGAAGTTTTCTTTCTTTCTTTCTTCTCCTCCCCTCTTCCCTTCTCCCCCATTCCCTCCCACCACCCAAACACATACACCTTCTTCATACATCTAACTCCTCACCCTTCAAAACCCAGCTCAAGATCAGCCTCTTCTAGGTCATTTTAATCCTTTCTGCTGAGATGCCTTACCCCTGTGCGTCTGTCTCCTCCCCCAACCGCACCACGTGTCACCCAAGTATACCTCATTGTAATTGTAATACCTACAATTTGTTATTATATATAAGAAATATGCATATGTTTATTGCTACTAATAGATGTGCCCAATACTTGTTAGACTCTTATTATGTATCAAGCACTATTAAATGCTTTATATGCACTATATCATTTAATCCTGACAACCACACTATGAGATATTATCCTATCTTACAAAGTCACAGAGAGGTTGTGTAAATGCCGGGGTGCAGAGCTCTGAGTATTGCCTCTGCATTCTTATGAAGGAATTGACATCCAAAGCTCTCACTGTGGGCCAGCTCTATAGCACATGTACTTTGTATATGTTACAGGATATAGGGGCTAAGAACAAGTGGAAAAAAAAAATCCTAAAGCACATCTTAGACATGGTGATCTAAGTTTTCAAGAACCCAAATGGACAGACTTGATTCCATATTTTATTTCCTTGGTTCATCTTATTAAGAAATAAATATGAGCAGGAATACAGTCAAACATATAGGAAAAGCCTTTAAACTGGGGGAAGAAGCAACGAGCCTACATGATTAAGTCTTCACTTGTTAATGATTTTTCTGTCATTTACAGAAAAAAAAAGAAAACTGTTTTTAAGGCAGTCATAAAGAAACAGAGTAATGGCCACAGTACTGGGCTCTAAGTGGGATCTAGGTTTGAATGCCCACAGTTGCCTGCACTGTAATACTGCACAGGTTATTTGATCTCTCTCAGTCTCCCTCTTCCTATATAAAATGAGAAAAGTAATACCTATCAAGAGTGATGTATTGGAGATTAAATAAAATGATAAATGTGAATGCACCTTAAACAGTATGTGTCACATCATCAGTGCCCCAGAATAATTTGCCTACCCTGGAGGAATAAAATGTAAAATATGGCATTTCTTAGTGGGTTCAACGTTCTTTCATTAACTCTTTGCTCTCACTCTAACATCTCACCATCACACCCACCTCCAGCCATACAAAATGTACTAAATGTTTTCATATAGACAACCACATTCTTGCCCCAATGGAAACCTGTTGCTCTTTATGATACTGTCTACATCTAAATGGCTTTCGGACTTAATGTACATGATGTGGAGTCTTTTTTGACAGCATACAAAAGATTTTTTACTGTTCATAGTGCATTTTTTAGCCAGCATGGATTTTGCAGCACTTCTGGTAAAATTGTGATTTATATAGCCAACTTTTTGAAGCAGTTCAAGTAATTTATTATGTCAGAATTGTGCTTGCTTTGTTATCTATCCCAGTTATGCCCTGCAACCTGAAGTTTTATATTCTATTTATTCATGCTGTGGGCATTGCAGATTGTCATTTATTTTATTTATTTAATTGTGAGTAAATAGTCTGCATATGTGAAATAAGAATATACAGAATGCACATATAGGTTTTAAATAATAATATGACACCTACATGCCTACTGTCCAGCTTAAATACAGAATATTGATGATCATGTGAAGCCCATGTACTCTTCTCAAGCATTTTTCTTTATCTCCCCAGATGTAATACCACCCTTTGTTTTTTATTATTTGCCTATTTTTGCTTATTGTTTCTATTGTCCTCTCAGCATACATTTTGGTTATTTCCACAAAAGCTGTCCCATTCAACTTCCATGTGTTTATCTCATGTGACATACATGATAGAGTTTCTCAGTGTCCGCTGTGCGGTGCAGCTGCTGGATTGCGAGTGTGCACGGCTTCAGCTCTGCTAGACCAGGCCAGACCGCCCCCATCTGTAGTCCTATTAGCAGCTTAGGCAGTAACATTGCTCCATGATGCCTCTCTTGGGCCAGACACTGTTAGAAGCCACAAATTTTGGGCCCTCATGAGACTTAACATTCTTTGAGGAGAAACACAATAGGCAAATAATATAAACATGTTGCCAAGTTGTTGTAAGTTCTGTCAGAAAGACTAGAAGAAAGTCCTGTTGTTAGGGCCAGGGAGCCCTCCATCCATGTGAGCTTTGTGAAAAGCACAAGAAGAACAGCACCTTTGGAGCAGAGTGTGACTGGAAGGGACGACCAGTCCCAGTCTATGGGATGGCAGCCCACAGAGCCTCCAGTCCCAGCTCTATCACTATTTCTGTATATTGAGTGAAACTCATCTTACTTGTCGATTAAATGCGTGGATTGAGTCCAATAACATGTATGAGTCCCTTCATCTTGAAAAATTTTCTAGGATTCTGAAACTCTAAAGTGTTTTTTGCTTTATTAAACCTCCTTGGGATAACTGTTTAGAAGGAAATAATATGTAAGTTTGAATTTTGCTAAAGCTACAAGAATGTAGTTCACTTCCAATTCTGTTTCATCACACTATATCCTGGGAAGAGTAATTTTTATCATTTCCAATAAAACCAATGTTATATTCCAGCTGAAGCACTGTAAATGGAGAGCCATTTGAAAAGGGATTTTCCTATAATTAAGATGACTCTGCAGAGAAAGCTATAAAAGTAACTCTTCCATGATTGGCTGCAAAAAGTAAAGCACTAAAATGCTAAGTAATACTATAGATTTCAAAATTTATATGTATCTTTAGAGCTAGTCTCATAAAAAGAATGATTATTTAACATTCTAAATTCCTGAAAATGGTTTTCATAGTGGAAAAAAATGTAATACATACTGCTATACTTTTTTATCTATGGACATTAAAATGTAAATTTCACCTTGGAGTGGGTGGAAAACCTTTTCATGGAATGAATGCTAAATTAACCATGACAGGTGATCGTGATTAATCACTATTTATTACCAGGAGAGGAAGAAGAGAAGCCTTTGTTGCTTAATGAAATGTAACACAACACAAAAGGAAATGCAAAGACAGACCATTTTTTAACCTAAATATAAACCATCTCTTTTTGCATCTTTTTGAAAAACTGAATGCAAGCATATGAATCTCATTCTTCCCATCTATCTGAGGTTATCCTGGAATCTGACTCCCTTGGGTCTGAAGATCCAGAACTCTTTCCAAGAGTACTTAAAGTATATTATTGGCTGCCATTGGCAACTTCAGTTGAAGACTTGCCAAGAGAGATGGATGAAGCCAGAAATTGCTTAGTCTGTGGCCACATGTCACACAGCAGAATAGGTGAATGCACAGCCTTTGGAACACAACTTTGTTGTTCAAATTCTAGTTCTGTTCCTTATAGCTAACAAAACTCAAGCAAGTTATATAACTCAGGTAATTTCTGCCCTTTGGTAAAATGAGGATAAAGGTAACTTAAGCCACATCTTTACTGATTGAAAGAAAAAAGTTGTGCTATCTTTAGATATTCAGAAGTCATAAAACACCCAGTTCCTTCTTTCTTCACTCCTTTCTTTTTGATTTTTTTCAATTTGGGATAAAATTTTTATTTATAAGGAGGCATCTTAAAAATTACAGATGTTCTTTATATCTGCTATATCTGAGATTAATAGATTCCTTATTCTGCTCCTCACTGGCCCTTGAGAAAGTTACTTGCTCTCCCTGAGCCTGACTTTTCTTAGTTATAAAATTGAAATGGCATCAGTTCATAAGGACCCTAGGTCCCCCTCAGACTCTGTTATACTTTATGAATATGTAATAGATCATAGCAGGAATATTCATATTTGTGTTAGGCAATGAATGGGCTTAAATCTTGGATTCTAGTATGGATTTCTAGAATTGGGGAAATATTGTGTTTTGGTACTTGTTTATGTGCCTTTTTGAAATCCTTACCTTTCAAAACTTGAATAAGTTTTTGATTCAAAAATGGTTAAGAACCACTTCCTCAAAATGAGACTAAACAACTTCTTAAAAAGCAAGACAACTAAAACCTGACCAGACGTGTTAATATGAGACCATAAGGAAAGTGCTCACTGAACAGGATTTGGTCCTCACTGGAAGTATAGTGAAAGAAGGCCACAGAAGTAAATACTGTCACGACACCATCCAGGGAAGGGTGGAAGTCTTAGCTAATGGTCTTGAAGGATCCCAAGCCCAACATCTACATCACCTCTAACACAAAGACAGAGAGGAGGTGTTGTCGAGTTGTTATTGTTGTAAAGAGTTCCTATTACAGTAGCGTTGCCATCCCTTCAGATATAGCTCCTTTTCATTCCCCAGTCACCCAGCAACCTTCTGATTATATTTTGTTTGTCACATAGTTCTGCTTCTAGCGAGTATTCTTGTATGTAGGACAACACATTTCTAATTAGATACCAGTCTCAAGATATATTAGTCACCTCAGTTTGGTAATACATTTCTTACCTCTGAGAAATGGGGCCCCTCTGGGTATGCTAAGAGTTTTGAGTCCCACAAGGAAAAGGGCCTGAATGAGAGTCACCAAGGAGATGAATGCCCTTGGTATGTTCAGAGATACTCTCAGTATCCTCACTGCCTCTTCACAGTACTCCCTAGTCATGAACTTCTGTCAGAAAGAATCCTACCTCATAAGGTTATACAAGAATTAAATAGAGTGCTCTGGCTGGTGTGGCTCAGTTGGTTGGAGCATCATCCTGTAGACAGAAGGGTCTCAGGTTTGATTCCCAGTCAGGACACACACCCAGGTGGCAGCTTTGACTCCCAGTTGGGGTGTGTATAAGAAAGCAACCAGTTGATGTTTCTCTTTCATATCAGTGTTTCTCTCTCTCCCTTTCTTCTTCCCTTCCCCACTCTCTCTCTGAAAAACAATGGGAGAAATCATTCTTCAGGTGAGGATTTTAAAAAAAGAGTTAAATAGAAAAATGTATGTTGAAACTACTGAAGACTAACTGGTTCTTCCTTGTCAAATATTCCATGTTAATACATATTCATTCCATTTTTACTCAAGTTCTGTTACTTCAAAACCACTCATCTTGTGACAGTCTTCTGCTTAGACAGAAATGCCTGCATCAGCCAGCTCATATGGTTGATATGAGCATGGAAGCACCATGCTGCAGTTTGTCACCAGCCCCTGTAATAAGGACAAGGATATGAATCACTTGTGCTTTTCCCTGTGTTACATGAAAAGTCAGATGGCCACAGTAAATGACATTATATGAAGACAGAGGAAAAAATCTTGCCTCTTTCTAATACTTACTAAAATGAAGTGAAATAACAAAAACTCTACACTATATATGTCTTTAGTATTGCTGTTATGGTGATAAAAAAGATTGGGTATAGGTAGTGTTTATTTTTCTTGGTAACAAATTTTCATGTTCTATTCGAATAGCACCTTTAGTAGACAAAACAGTGAGCAGTAAACAAAGTCAAGGGACAAATAGTTATTAAGCACCTATAGTGTGCAAGTTACTGTGTAAGGAATAAAATGAATCACAACTAGTGTCAGCTCCAATGATTTTTTTTCCCATGAAGGCTGTGCCCAAGGAAACACTAGCTTTCCTAATTATCTTACTAGTATTACTGTAATAGGGAGCTTTACCTTCCTTATCTACTGTTCCCAAAGTATCAGAGTAAATTCAGCCAATGTATGTGGAAACTTGGCTTAGCAGGGATGTTTTTCAGGCTTTTTTTTTTTTTTTTTTGTCTAGATAAGGCATTTCTAATAAAATCCTAAGAACTGACGTTTATCCTTCAATAGTGACTTTCATCTACAAGAGAGCATCTTTTACTGCACTGTAAGTGCAATGAGAGGGAGAAGCAATACTGCTCTGGGATTCGTGAGGGTGTAATAGACCACTCTCAGACTCTCTGTTCCTGCCCTTATGGGACTTGGCAATCTCATAATGGCAGAAAAATTGTCTTGAATATATGCCCTTTTAAAAGCCCTGAAAGATATCTTCTGTTTTAAGATGCTTTCAACTAACTTCTCTAAGTCTTACTTTTCTCACCTTTCAATGAGATGTTTTTCACTCAAAAATATTTTTTTGCACAAATTGAGCCCTATAGTCTACGTTTTCCTGCCCCACAGAGTTTAAGCATCTTGAGGGCAGAAAGCTGAGAAAAAAATACAGGGAGATGATGAGTTGGAATTTGAGGACAAGGATTCCAGACTTTTAGGACTTAATATTAAGTACCCTAGCAAACATACACACAAAATGTGCCTAAAGTTCGCCACGACTTGACCTGTGTTTATCCAGTGAGAGCCAGAGGCTTAAGGATTTCCCAGGGGTAGAGGGGAATGGGAGGAGGGAAGCAAATCTTCTTTTTTTTTTTTTTTTAGTGAAAAATCGAGCTTATATCAATTGAAACTAGAATCTTGAGGCATTTTTCATACAAAATTTCAGTGGGGAAATGCAAAAGATGAATAGTTTTAGTGTGCTTTCAAATGAAGGTTCTGTGTGTATTTAAATAATTCACTACCTCCTGGAGAAGGTAAACAGCTGTTAGTGAATATAGGTCCAGCATGCATTTGCAACATGTTTTTAAGGGTGGTCTCCTCTATAAACTCATTACTTTACTTTTATAAAGTAGTATATTTTAGTACATTGGTTTAGATTCAGTTTAGTAATTAACCACATCCTTTCCCAGTGTTTTTACATTGCAGCTCTTATGGATATTGACTTCTATAGAAACATCACATTTGAATCACACTTGAGGTAAAGCTTGAAAGCAAATATTATGACTCAAGGTTATAATTAGAGGCTTTAGAATTATTGCTCATTGAAGACACTACTAAATAGAATCCAAGCTTATTGTTATTAGTAGCAGATATGAAATATAGGAGCCTCTACTATCATTTATTTCAGGGATGTTTTTATGATGCCCCTGTGATAACTCTGTGACACGCTAGTCATCACACATGTTAAGTTTCCTGTTATTTGTGTCCTCGAGGCTTGCAATTCTACATGAGGGATTGCTGCTGCGCCAGAGCTACGTGTTTACAGGTCTTGTCAACTCGCCCAGAATTTCTTAATGTGTTAAAACTTATCTTTTCAAATGAAAATGAATGAAGCCGCCTCAATTAAACCAAAACACAACCATGCAAACAACAACTTTTGTGTCCTGGAAATGATAAAGGAGGACAGAGAATTAAATTTTGCCTGCTAATCTAACACTTGCGGGAAAGAAGGAGCAATGACTTCAATACTGTGTTTGTTTCAGAGAGCAGATGTAACATTTCTTTAAAGACAGTGTTCAACAAATTATTGTTGAGGCCCTGCTATTTGTGAGTCTTTGGGAATATAATGGTGCAAAACAAACTTAGCCCTCTCCCTTTTGGAAGTTAGAGTTTAGTGAGGGAAAATACATTAATCAAATATTGACAAAAATCGATCAGTAGTTCTGAGCTGTGCTGATTTGTATAAGAGTTTCTCAGCCTGAGCGTTGCTGACATTTTGGGTCAGGTGGACTGTTGCGTGGAGCTGTCCTGTTACGTTGCTGAGTATTTAGCAGCATCTCTGTCCTTTACCCACTGTAAAGCCCCTCCCAGTTGTGACAATGAGAAATGTCTTTAGATCTTATCAAATGTCCTGGAGAAGGAGGAGTAACATCATCCCTTGTGGAGAAGCACTGTGAAGGAGAAATACAAACCATTTGAGAACCTGTAACAAGAAAACTGACCTAACTTGGTAAGACTCTGATAAGTGAAAATGGTAATACTTGTGCTAAGCTCTGATGGGGGTTAAGTATTAGTCTACAAGGCCCAAGGAAATGGGAATAGGACATGGAGAGAAGGGAAAAAATAGGAAAAGGAATAACTTATTTAAGGTTAAGTCTGGTTCTCTGTACATGTGAATTATCCTGGTGAATTCCTCAAGGGCAGGACCAGTGTTCTGCTGCTGTTTGAACCCCTTGCATTCACTGCAAGGCTGGGTACATAAAGGCACTCCAGGGATTTTCATCAGAGGCATAACATATATCCAATCTGACAAGCACAATGCTAAGCACTGGGAGATACACATATGACCAAGCCATGCTCTTGGTACCTGTGAGCTCTCAGTCTATTGAGAATATAGTATAGGAAGCTTGTAATTCTTTTGAGGTTGGGGTGAGGGGGAAAAGAAAGAAAGTTTTCCCTGAAAAGGTAACATTGGTAGGCAGGTGCCAGGTGGACCTAGCTGCTCCAAGCAGAGTAGGTAGGTGGCTTCCTCCTCATGGTACTCATTTCGTAATTTATCAGCATTATCATTATCTCCCTGAGAACTTTGGCACACAACTAGATGTAAACGCTTAAAGGTTGGAACTAGCATTTCTCATATAGGTAGAGGACAGATAGATAGATAGATAGGTAGGTAGATAGAAAGGTAATAGAATATATGTATATATCCATATAGGTATATATCTATATATATCAGTATATGTATATACCATATTTTTAGGACTATAAGATGCACCAGACCATAAGATGCACCTAGGTTTTAGAGGAGGAAAATAAGGAAAAAGTTTTTGAAGCAGAAAAATGTGGTAAAATGTTTAATAACCTGTGTCCCCACCCTTCCACTGGCCCCCCCAGCCACAGCGAGGCAGATAAGCTACATTTGGACTATAAGACGCACCCCCCCTTTCTTCCAAATTTGGGGGGAAGTGCATCTTATAGTCTGAAAAATATGGTGCCTATATAGATATATATCAATATATGTATATGTCTATATCGATCTAGTCCATATGTCTCTATATATATGTGTGTCCCTCTGTCCCTCCTTTCTGTCCTCCAGCCTGCTCTCAGAATCCACCTCAGCCCTCCCTTCCTCCCTCACTCCCTCTACCCTTCTCATTCCCAGACAGGCCAGCTTCTTCCCTCAGCAGCCTTACACCCTCTCAGCTCCACCATCAGAAGCAGAAGCTCTTCCTTCCCAACAGCTCCAACCCTAAGCACTAGTGATCCCTGAACTTCCCTGTGCCCCAGAGGACACAGTGCTATGATTGGCTAGCACTAAGTCTCAGCATCCCCTCTGCAAATCTACCAGTACAAATAGCTCCCCACCTAAAATAGTATTCAAATGAAGGAAAGATGTTTCCACAGCTAAACCTAAGCACTGTTGAGAAAAGGGAAAAACAGCTGCTAATAGTCCAGAAACATCACTTGCCCACCAGAGTGCCTATGTGATTAGTGCCCCTCTGACTGTTACTGTGTGCCCTGCTGCAGTCACGGTGACACTTGTAGGGCATGTGGTCGACAACGTGGACAATTTTCAATAAATATTGTGGTTATCTGTTGAGTTACTGAGTAAACGGGCAAATGAACTGATATTTTCATTTTGTTGAACATATAGCACTCTGATAATTGAAGGAGAATAGTCAGAGAAACCAGTTGGAGTCTGGTATTCTGATAAAAGATTTGCTAGACTCAATCATTGTGCTGAATTTCAGAGTTTCAATCTCCTTCCTAGTACAGAAACATAGCATCCTAAGGTCAGGACACTGATCTCTTTCACAAAGAAACCATGTGATAAAAAGCCAGTAGTAAGAGGAATCTTCTGTGTCGAGCTGTCTTGACTGATAAGGAAGAGCACCTGAGTATTCTTCATCAAAGGAAAGAGTGCAGCAGTCCTGGTGCTCTGTAGGACAGAGCCACTGTCCTACCAGCTAATGGCTCAGCAGCCACTGGCAGGTTGAACAAAGCTGATCTGTAAGTCCTGTGGGTAGTAAATGGGAAGGCACAGTGTGCACTAACATTTGGAACTTAATGACCATGCAAATAAATTACTTGGACCAGGGAGAGGTTGTCAGACAAGCAGAAGAGCACGAATCCTGGCAAAATGGCATCTGTGCCAAGTCCCAGGGTTCCCATCTCAGTGCCCGTTCCTTTATCCACCTGCAGAGTCACCCTGTAGAAGGAAGCAGGCCTTGCTCTCATCAGGATACTCTGCACATTTGGTGACTATATCTCTTTTTAATTGAGACAGTAAGGCCTTCTCACCTTCTGCAGCGTGGCAGGAGACAGGGACAGGATATGAGACACTGGCAGAAGGAGAGGCCAGGAGAAATAAGGGCCATGTGGATTTATGAGGGCAAACTGTAAGCAGTTGTTTTCAGAATATAAGCTATCCAGCTACTCCCAGCTTCTGCTGCTTATATTCAAAACATTCAAGATCACTGGAAAAGAATAGAGAGCCCCAAATAACTCACACCTTTATAGTCGATTAATATTTGACAGTAGAAGCAAGCACATACAATGGGCTAAAGATAGTTTATTTAATAAATGGTGTTGGGAAAGTTGGACAGGTACCTACTGAAAAATGAAAGTAGACCACCTTCTTATACGACACACAAGAATAAATTCAAAGTGGATCAAAGACTTAAATGTTAGACCTGAAACCATAAAAATTATACAAGAAAACAGAGGCAGCAAAATCTCGGACATCACTCATAGCAATATTTTATCAGATATATCTCCCCAAGCAAGGGAAACATAATAAAAAAATAAACAAAGGTGACTACGTCAAACTAAAAGGTTTTTGCACAGCAAAGGAAAATATCAACAAAATAAAAAGACAACCCATAGGATGGGAGGACATATTTGCTGATACATCTGATAAAGGGTTAATATCCAAAATTTATAAAGAACTTACAAAACTCAACACCAAAACAAACAACACAAAACTCAACACCAAAAAGCAAACAACCCAATTAAAAAATGGAAAACCTGAATAGACATTTCTCCAAAGAGGACATACAGATGGCCAATAGACATATGAAAAGATGCTCAATTAGACATATGAGAAGATGCTCAATGTAACTAATCATCAGAGAAATGCAAATAAAAACCACAATGAGATACCATCTCACACCTGTCAGAATGGCTATCACCAAAAAATCAATAAGTGCTGGCAAGGATGTGGAGAAAGGGGAACTCTCCTGCACTGTTAGTAGGAATGCAGACTGGTGAAGCTACTGTGCAAAGCGGTGTGGAAATACCTAAAAAAATTAAAAATGGATCTGCCTTTCAGCCCATCTACCCCACTTCTGGGAATATATCTGAAGGAACCCAAAACACTAATTGGAAAGAACATAAGCACCCCTATGTTCATTGCAGTGTTAATTACAATTGCCAAGATATGGAAGCAGCCCAAGTGTCCATCAGTACATAAATGGATAAAATAATTATGGGACAATTACACAATGGAATATTACTCGGCCATAAAAAAGAAGAAACTTCTACTCTCTGAAGCAGTATGGATGGACCTGAAGAACATTATGCTAATAAGCCACTCAGAGAAAGACAAATACAATATGATTTCACTCATATGTGGAATATAATGAACAAACTGAACTAACAAGCAAACTAGAGACAGACTCATAGATAGAGAGCAAAGTAACAGCTAAGGGGATGGGCATGCTAGGGAGCTGAGGGATTGAGCAAAAACGAAAAAGGACTCATGGACATAGGCAACAGTGTGGTGATCATGGGATGGGGGCTGGTGATCTTACAATTACTCCTTTTTGGAAACTGCATTTAAAATTTATGTTTGCAAAAATTTTCTACCTCAGTAACATTTCCCATTAAAATATAATGCTTGAAAAACTATATTAGCTCAAGTTTCAAGGTTAATTTAATCATTTTGAGTTTCCTCATTTTATGGATACTGTCAGAGGGTAATTTTATTAATAATCACTAGTACCAACTATGGTTTTTCTTGTTTAATAGTATAAATGACTATATTTCAGTCTGAACTTGTAAAATATTTTATTATTGAGTCCCCTTGAAATTAATGTAGTAATTTGTAACATGATAAACACTCAGAAAAGAATGTTCTAAGACCTACTGATGATCCATTCATATGGGAAAGTATATATGTGAAAATCTGTCCATTTGCAAGTAAGATGCACGGGCCAAATCACGGAGTCCAGTTTAGTTTGGAAAAAGCATAGTGGAAGCCATCCATAATGAAAAGCTTATAGAACTTAAAAGACAAGATTGAGCTATATTGGTTAACAAAAAATGAAGCTAATATAGGCGACTTAGAGAACACACCCACCCATCTGGTCATACGGAGGCCTGTATTCAAACGGCAGATTTCTAAGTATAGGGTCATGGCAGATGTTAACGTGTGTCCTCTCCTCTCCTAGACCTTCCTGCCCTGTGTACAAAGAATGACATTACAAGCTTACCAGCTAAGCCAAACTCGTTTTCCTGGAAAAAGAACTGAAATACATGATCTAAAAATAAAATATAGTCTTGCCTTGGTTTTCATTTGCATTTGGCTTTTAAACATGGCAAAAAAAGCCAATAGTGAGTTTTCACTTTGAGCTATTTCTAAATGTTATATTGGAAATTAGCTGCAAATGTTACAGTCTCTGGAACAAGTTAATTTGGAAATGTTGTCCAGGCTAAATGAAATATACCCACAAGCATTCTTAACTATGAATGAGAATCCTGAAAGCAAAATGAACTTCTCAAATGACTTTTTAAGACTTACTGCATTATATGAGAAATTTCACATGGGCAATACTGAATAATAACCACTGTCTTTTTTTAAGATATATTAAGAAGGGAAAGAGGAATGAAGATGAATGTGTGTGCTATTAACCGTTAGCCTGGTGCTTGTGGCAGAGAATAATTTTGATTCTTTACTGTAGTAGGTCCTTAGGATAAATGATTAGTTTACATGCTTTAATTCTTTAATACATTCAGAGAGAATCAATAAATGATATATTATCCAGATGCAAGAGAGGTTTTGTAATCTACCCAATGGTAAATTTTTAATATACTCATCCTTAAAATTTTACTAACTTTTTCTCTCTTTAGAGGTATTAACTCATAACTAGAGCTACCTATTCTACACTTTGACTTAAAGTTTTAAGTTATTTTGTTACATATTTTTGTACTTAAGGGCAATGAGAGGCCAATATGAAGTCACCCGTGCATCTTTTGCTCATTAGCCTATCAGATTATATTCACTTGGGATTTATTTGGGGCCCAGGTGATTTGTAGAGTAACCCAAGAATGTTGCTTAATGATGGCACCAGATGTTACTCCAAATGGAATCACTACAGTGATGTCTTGGATAGGACATCAAAAGTATAAGCATCAAAAAAATAAATAATTTGGACTTTATAAAAATTAAAAAATTTTGTGCATCAGAGGACACTCTTGAGTAATAAGGTAACCCACAAAATGAGAGAAAATATTTTCAAATTATATATTTGACAAGGAATTAATACATTCCAAAAAATATAAAGAGTTCTTACAACTCAATAACCATAACAACAACAACAACAATAAAAAATAATCCAGTTAAGAAATAAGCAAAGGACTTGAATACACATTTCTCCAAAGAAGTTACAGAAATGGCCTATAAGCACAAGGAAAGATACTCAGCATCAGTAGGGAAATGAAATTATAACAACAGTGAAATATCACCTTATGCCCATTAGGATGACTATCATTCAAAAACAAAAACAAACAGAAAACAGTGGAAAGCAACAAGTTTCAAATATTGTCAAGGATGTGGAAAAATTGGAAACTTTGTGCATCACTAGTGGGAAAATCAAATGGTACAGTCACAGTGGAAAAAAGTTTGTGGATTCCTCATATAGTTAATCATAGACTTGCTGTATGATCCAACAACCCTACTTCTAGGTAAATAACAAAAAGAATTGAAAATAGGGACTTGGAATGATGCTTGTACTCCAATGTTTATAGCAGCATTTTTGATAGTCACCGAACATGGATTCCATGCAATTGTCCATTGACAGATAAATGGAGAAACAAAATGTGGTATATACATATAATGAAATATTATTCAGTCACAAAAGGGAATGAAATTCTGATATTATGCTACAACATGCATGAACCTTGAAGACATTATGCTAAGTGAAATAAGCCAGACACAAAGGGACAAATATTGTATGATTTCATTCATCTGAGGTACCTAGAACAGGCAAATTCACAGACAAAAAGTAGAACAGAGGTTACCAGAAGAATCACTATGCTCTGAAATTTATAAAATGCTTTCCTAAAATTAAGCAAAAACTTTTCTAAATATAAAAGTCTTGAAATTTTAATTTACTTGTTATCTGCTTCTGCCTTTCTAATTTTGTGGGTGTGTGAATTTGAGCTAATCAGAGAGACTTGGGCAGGAAGAGATGTTCTGAGTGAATACTCTCATTCTCTAGCTTCCAGATTCAAAAGAATTCCTACAACCCAACTCCTAATCTTTCATGAGGAAGAAGCCCCTTACACTACTCTTCCCATTTGAGCAAAAGAAACTTTTGATCGGTGGTGGGAGGGAGTGGGGGAGGGTGGATGCAAATCAAGGGAAGACCAAGATTTTTTTTAAAAGCACTGGTCTGCAGCTTCATAAAGATCTTATTTTTACTCTCACTCTCAAGAAAGGCACAATATCCTCAGAGAGCTATTACCTGGTGTATAAGATCAATCCTGCCAGCTCCTTAATTGTTTATTGTTCTCTGAGCATCTCTAATTGTTAACATCTGTCTCGTATTGAAGTGGGATGTCCAGAAGGTGAGAGCAAAGCTTTCCCGGGTTTTTAGAGTAGAGTACTCAGGAATTTGAATCGAGGGAAAATCAATTCCTTGCTCAATTGATGGCTCAAAATTTTATTGCCTCTTTGGGTGCAGGGAATTGAAAGTCCTGGATGGTAACAATGCATCAGAGTGTCTTTATAACTAACACTGGACCTCTTTTTGAGAGCTCCCTCAGCACACCATTGCACATACTCTCACAATACCTTTAGTTCCTGACTCTCTGGAGGAGAACTGAATGCCTCATTTTTTAAAGATAGCTAGGTACAATTATTTACATGTATTCTTGAGTATCTGTGGAGCACAGGAACTTCAGAATCATGAACTAGGTTGGAATCTCTGCTTCAGTCCTTTCTACATGTGCAACCTTAAGCAGGTAGTTGAATGCATCTGAGCATTGGTCTCTATCTGTATTACAGAGATGGTATATCAGCTCTCCAAATAAAAGAATGGATGTAAGGTTGTACTAAAATTGTAAAGAGCTTTCTAAATAAGAGTTGTTTCTATTCGAGGTTTGTAAGAGGCAGTAATTTCAACCTCCCGAAAATCAACTACTTTTACTCCTCCTTTAACAATCAAAACCATGTAATGGTCAACCAGTATTTTTAAAATCTCACTCTTCTTTACCCTCCCTACATGCAGAATTCTCTTCAGGTGTTTGCTCTTTCACGAGAGGATCAACTTAGATGGACAATGTCTATTCACCTGCTTTTTGCAACCATTCTGAGGTTGTTACTTTATAATTACCCTTAAATCTGTTTTTTTTTTTCTTTTTCTTTTTGGTTTTCTTGTGCAAGGCATATAAAAACAAAAAATTTTAATGTTCTGGCCATTTTATAGTCTTCATTGATTTCACCATCAGGGTTTCTGTGTTGCTTTTCCTTCTTTTACCTGATATGTGGCAAATGCTAGGAGCTTACTGATTTGTTTTTCTTGAAATGGACCTAGAGCACATTTTTGTCAAAGCTGCTACAAGGAATAAAGCAAAAATTCCCTACGTGAACTGTTGATTTAGGGAGACCAAGGCAAACCACCCATAATGGCTCTCTCTATTTATGTCCACCTTATCCTACTCCACAGTGCCCCTTGGACCCTGGGATCTAACATCATATGTCCATCTAGTAATACTTTGTGTAAGTTTTTGGTTGCCTTTTGAAACAGAAATGGAATTCACATTATAGTCCTACTTGCTGTATGTATGACTCCTGAAGTAATTCTCTATTTACTGTGTCCTTGGAATTT
Organism: Phyllostomus discolor; assembly: GCF_004126475.2. Taxonomy (NCBI): domain Eukaryota; kingdom Metazoa; phylum Chordata; class Mammalia; order Chiroptera; family Phyllostomidae; genus Phyllostomus; species Phyllostomus discolor. The sequence continues at coordinate 153,054,419 of NC_040904.2, forward strand.
AACATGTACCTTTTACTTTATCTTATTCTGTATTATACCTTGATCTTGATACCTTGAGTTCTTTTTTATTTTCAGTTATCCAGGTTAGACCTCAAATAACTGCAACAACAATGAAATGGGAGAAAATGCCCTTTACATTTGTATCTGAATGTTCTAATACGACATTCATATCTGCCCGAACATCAATTTTTAGAGTAGTAAGAGCTTTAACTTTCCAATATTAGAAACCTGTAAAAAATAAAATAAACAGATCCTTTATTTATCTTGCCAAGATGATGTGTGATAGCTACCGAACATCCCAGTTTTTGTCTGTTGCTGTAGATGAAGGTGGTGCTGTACTTTTTCTAGCAGTTTCTGTCCAGTATTGCCAAATTGCCCTTTTTGAAGGTTACATTCCAACCGATGGCACATGACAGCACCTGCTTCCCCACAGCCTCTCCAATATGTGTGTTATCCAACTTGTAGGATTTTGCTAATCTGAGAAGTAAAAAAAAGAGATTTCTTGTAGTTTTAATTTATGTTTCCTATGAGTAAGTTTATCAGCATCTTTTTTACTTTTAAGAGTTATTGTATTTTCTTACTGTGAATTTCCTTTAATATCATAGGCCCATTTTTTTCTACTGGGTTTTGGTTATGGTATGTTAAAACCAAGTACATATATGTAAATATCCCATATTCAGGCAAATCTTAGAAACTGATCTTTAAAACCAGTCTTTCTGTAGCCTGTCAGGCTCTTGGGATATGCCCACTTGGGGTAGAAAATGGGATATCCAGTGATCCCTGTGACTTCCATTATTTGGGGGAAGTGATCTAATTAATATTGACAGAAATAAAAAGAGAATGTGACGAAGCATTCATATTGCTGAATTAATTCCTATGGTGATTCAAGTAGCCTGATATCATTAGCCTTGATTAAGCATCATTCTTGTAAAACAATGAAGAACTACAACTTACCAGATGAATAATGTCACAAAAAAAACGTGAATGGGACCGCCAGTGCATAATTTACAAGCTTCTCTCCCCGCCCCCCCCAACCTTTGGCTATGTGGGGAAAAGAGGCATACCTGAGATGGGGTCTCTAGATAATTAAGGCTGAGTTATTTCTCATTCCCACTAGAAAGCTGATTTTCTGAAGCTGAAAGGGACCTCAGGCTGTGCATTTCTCCACCTCCCTGCCACACACACATGCACACACATGTCCATCTATTGCTTCACATTGCTCCCTAGCTCTTGAGGAAGTGTGGTTGGTTTCCTTTCTCCTATGAGTTACCTTACCTTTCCGGACTCTGTAGACCTTTCAGAACACACACCTGTAACTCCAGTAAGGCCTTTGGGATTTCTTCTAGTAAATGGGTATTTTGCTTTCATTTCACGCTGTGCCTGGAATGTGCATGTCAGGATTTGGCCATGGCCAGTGCAGATTGTCCTCATTGGGGATTTGGCCACAGTGACTGTAAATCCCAAAGCTACTCATTTTACCCCAAGAGTCAAAGAGGTAGTGGGTTGTAAGAGATGAAGAGAGTTACATCAGTTATTTTAATTTGTTTGGTTGTTGGTTTTCAAGTTCTAGGACTAGAAAGGTTCTCTCCCTCCCTCATTTTTTGTTTTTTGTTTTAAATTTAATCTTCATTGTATTTTTTCCATTACCATTTAGTCCCTTTATACCCTCCAACCCCAGCAATCACCATATTGTTGCCCATGTCCATGAGTCCTTTTTCCTCTTTGCTCACTCACTTTTTATACGCTTGGCTTCCACTGCCTTATGAGGCTAATGTCTCTCCCATCCCCCACCATCCTCTCCCCACATCACTTAATTGCAGTTGGAGAAGGTTGAAAGCAAAGCAGATGAGATACACAAGGCTTGTCTGGGTGCTGGGAGGGCCACTTGGGTCAGATCTCACCTTCATGGAGAGCCCCAAACTTTGACATTTATCATTGTTTTGCATGTACATGCCCCAGAGATTCACGGCCCTCGTTGCAAGGAGAAGGTGCTCCTCTTACATTTTTACAATCTGTGTTTTCCTAGTAGGTCAAAGAATCTCTTGTGCATGAAGAATAAATGTTTTTAAAAAATCTTATAGCCATATGCATTCTTTGGGGAATTAAGTTGATTTGTTCAATGTAAATATTTAAAATATTCCATAATTTTGATAATCCCATTTCAATATATCTTTATTCTAAAGAATACCAGTTATCTCAAAAATTTAAAGTTGCCTAAGCCTCTCTCAACCTCCAGAAACCCCTAGGTATTCAAGAGGGCTGCATTACATAGATCATTATTATCTCTTAACCAGATAATGAGATGCAACTATGCAGATATTTGGAAGTGATGTTGATGAACATCTGTGGAGAAAAACTGTGTCAGTTAAAAGATATGTGTCATTAAAAGATATGTGTCATTTAAAAGATATCTTTAAAAGATATGTGTCATTTCATGGTACCTGAAAACATTCTAAATTCTTATGCAAGCATACTGTTAATTAAAAGGTTGCTATGTATTGTGAACACTAGCATATTCACTGAAGATAAATCAGATTTGTGCTGCAAGATCCTATTTTTACTTGCTATGCGTAGTGGGTATGTACGTCAGTGCTGAATTTAGATTTCTTTGTGTAGTGAATGAGTTCCACACAGTCGCCCGTGTGTAATGTATAATGAGGAGCTCAAGTTCATGCTGCAGTGGGGATCTGACAAAGCCAGACTCTGCCTCTCTCAATTTGTGAACTATTAGTGGCCCTCTGCCTCTCTCTGAGAGATTGCACTATGCTTTCTAAGGAACTTGTCAGTCCTTGAACTCCATGACAAGGAGCATGACTTCATTATTTTAAGTTATTATGAAAGATTTAAGTTGTTGTGTTTGCCTTTATTATATGGTATGTCTATACATCTTCACATATATGTGTTGCTCAGAAATGCACTTAAGATATTCATGCAACAAATACTTATTGAATACCTAGTATGGGCTAAGACACATAGATAATACATGCCTGGCCCCTGTTCTTACAGAGTTCATATTCTAGTAGGAGAGACAGATACTAGGCAAGTAAATGTGTAGATATTTCAGATACCTAGTTTTATGTATTGGGAAGGAAATAATGTAAATTAATGGATAGAGAGTGACTTGGGAAGAGAGGGCCAAATTGGGAAAGGATTCTCAAAGATGAAGAGATGATGTAATCAAGATTAGAATAATAAGAGGAGGTTGGTTGTGGAAAGACCTGTGGAACAATGTTCCAGGTAGAAGGTATAGTAAGAGTAGAAGCCCTAAGGTGAGCATGACCAGAGCATGATGAAGGAACAGAAGGAAAACCAGTGTGGCTGGAGGGGAGTGAACAGAGAGGAGAAAGATACAAGACAAGGGTAGAAAGCTGGGTTGGGGCCAAATTACACCTGACACCATGGTCAGCTGTCTGGGTATTACTCTAAGTATAATTGGGACCCTCTGGAGTACTTTAAGCCAAAGAGTAATGTGGTTTGGGGGGGGGCGGTGTTTAAAGTACAACTTTGGAAGCCATGTGGGCAGTAGGTAGGCAAGTTCTGAAGTTGTTTCAGTAGTACAGAAGGACAATGGTGGCTTAGATTAGGGTGGTGAGAAGTAAATGAATTGGAGATAGTCTAAGAGTGAGCCAGCAGAGCTTGCTTACTGATTCAAGGTAGAATGTAAGGGCAAGAGAGGATCCAAGAAAACTCAAAAGGTTTTGGCCTGAATAACTGGTTGAGCGGGGATGCCATGATGTTGAAGTTAGTTATGGAGGAATCAATCATTCTATTTTGGACATGTGAAGATATTCAAGAAGAGATGCCTGATAGACACACTGAGTCTAGAGCTGAGGGAGAGGTCATGGCTACAGATATAAATATGGACAGTCATTAGCATTTAAAGGCATGGAGATGAATGCTATAAGGAGGGGGATATAGATAACAGGAGGGTCATGTTAGTATTTACAGGTCTGAAAGAGGGAGGGGAAGCTGGGAGAGTGGCACCAACAGAGGCTGAGAAGGTGAGGTTGGTGAGTAAGGTGGGAAGCAGGACCATCTGATATATCCAGAGCCAAGGGGGCTGAAAGATTGACTCTGGCAATGCTGCTAAAATGTCTAGAATAAGGAAATAAAGGAAATTTTTAAAATACTAGTTGATGTGTCTTTTTTTAATTTAATCTTTATTGTATTTTTTCCATTACCATTTAGTCCCCTTATACTGCCCTCCCTGCAGCAATCACTGCACTGTTGTCCATGTCCATGAGTCCTTTTTCCTTTTTGCTCAATCTCTCCACCCCCTAACTTCCCCCCTGGCCACAGTAGCTGTCATCTGTTCTCCATCTATGAGCATATCTCGGTTTTGTTATTAGTTCAGTTTGTTCATTAGATTCCACATATGAGTGAAATTAAATGGTATTTGTCTTTCTCTGACTGGCTTATTCACTTAGCATAATGTTCTCCAGGTCCATCTAGAATGTTGCAAAGGATAAAACTTTCTTCTTTTTTACAGCTGAGTAGAATTCCATTGTGTAAATGTCCCATAGTTGTTGTATCCACTCATCTATTGATGGACACTTGGGCTGCTTCCATATATTGGCAATTGTGATTAACACTGCAGTGAACTAAGGGGTATTTATGTATTTTAAATTAGTGTTTTGGGTTCCTTCAGATACATTCCTAGAAGTGAGATTGCTGGGTCAAAAGGCAGATCCATGTTTAATTTTTTGAGGTATCTCCATACTGCTTGCCACAGTGGCTGCACCAGTCTGCATTCCCACCAACAGTACAAAAGGGTTCCACATCCTCGCTAGCACTTGTTCGTTGATTTACTGATGATAGCCATTCTGACAGTTGAGATGGTATCTCACTGTGGTTTTTATTTGCACTTCTCTGATGATTATTGACAATGAACACCTTTTCATATGTCTATTGGCCATCTGTATATCCTGTTTAGGGGAATTTCTATTTAAGTCCTTTTCCCATTTTTAAAATTGGGTTGTTAGGTTTTGTTTTTTCTGTTTTTTTTTTAGTTCAATTTTTAAAATACTTTGTAAATTTTGAATATTAACCTCTTATCACAGGTACCGGTGAATATATTCTCCCATTCTGTGGGTTGTCTTTTATTTTGTTGATGTTTTTCTTCACTGTGCAAAATATTTTTAGTTTGATGAAGTCCCATTTGTTTGTTTTTTTGTTGTTGTTTGCTTTGCCTGGGGAGATATATCTGATAAAAAATTTCTGCAGGCAATATCTAAGATTTTGCTGCCTGTGTTTTCTTCTAGGATTTTTATGGTTTGGGGTCTAACATTTAAGCCTTTGATCCATTTTTAATTTATTCTTATGTGTGATATGAGAAGGTGGTCTAGTTTCATTTTTCTGCATGTATCTGTCCAGTTTTCCCAACACCATTTATTCAATAGTCTGTCTTTAGCCCATTATATGTGCTTGCTTCCATTGTCAAATGTTAGTTGATGGTAGAGGTGTGCGTTTATTTCTGGACTCTCTGTTCTGTTCCATTGATCTGTGTGTGTGTTTTTATGCCAGTACCCAACCCTTTGGCTTATGATGACCTTGTAGTATAGTTTGATAGTAGTTAGCATGATTCCTCCAACTCTGTTCTTCTTTCTCAGGATCACTGTTGCTAGGCTGGACTTTTTGTGGTTCCATATAAATTTTTGAAATATTTGTTCTACTTCTGTGAAATATGTCTGGACTCTTGATAGGAATTGCATTGAATCTGTAGATTGCTTTCCATAGTATGGACATTGTTAAAATGTTAATTCTTTCTATCCATGAACATGGTATGTGCTTCCACTTATTTGCATCTTCTTCAATTTATTTCTTAGAGATTTATAATTTTCTGAGTACAGGTCTTTTACATCCTTGGTTAGGTTTATTCCTAGGTATTTTATCCTTTTTGAAGTACTTGTAAATGGGATTGTTTTCTTAGTTTCTCTTTCTGTTAGTTCATTATTGGCATATAAAAATGCAACTGATTTCTGGTTATTAATTTTGTATCCTGCTTCATTGTTGATTTCATTTATCAGTTCTAGTAATTTTTTGGTGGACTCTTTAAGGTTCTCTATGTAGAGTATCATGTCACATCTAAATAAAGACAGTTTTACTTTTTCATTTCCCTCTTTGATGCCTTTTATTTCTCCTTCTTGTCTGATTGCTGTGGCTGGGACTTCCAGTACTATGTTGAATAAGAGAGGTGAAAGCAGGCATCTCTGTCTTATTCCTGATCTTAAGGGGAATGCTTATAGTTTTTGATGCTGGCAGTGGGTTTGTCATATCAGGCCTTTATTATGTTTAAATATGTTCCCTCTATTCCCACTTTGCAGAAAGTTTTTATATAAAAAGGTGCTGAATTTTATTGAAAGCTTTTTAAAGTTTATGTGTCTTAAGACATATTTTTAGAAAACCTTCTGACCAGAGTGGAGACTACTTATACTACATTTTAAGTTTGTGTTGTTTTTATAGTTTTAAACTCTAGGATGCAGAAGAATATTTTTTAATGCTTGCCCAGAATAAACCTAAATTCAATGAGAAATACTGTATTTTGCTTTGTACAATGCACACCCATGTTTTTGGCCCAAACTTGGAGAAAAAAATCTTTTGTTTTAATTTTTTAATTAAATTTTTATTTATTTATATTTAGATACTTGTTTTTCATATTATAAGGGAATTTTAGCATTTATTTTTAACATATTTTGGTACAAGAAATTTTATGTAACAAATAGTCACAAAACACAAGACCAGATACAAGGTATTTCAGGCACTGCCCATGTATAATGTGCATCCTTATTTTCCCCTCAAAAATTTGGGCAATAAAGTGCACATTATAAATGGCAAAGTACGGATAATTGCACCCTAATAGTGATTCAGGAAAAGAGAACAAATCGGTGTGCCTCGGGCAGCCTTCCAACAGATTGCTCTTCCTATCTGGGAGATGATTTATAATGCCAAAGAGTACTCGCCTTTTGCCATATTTCACTCTGAAAATAAAATCTTATAGAAAGAAATTAAGAAGTTCTTCTTTTTTCATAGTTGTTTCCAACCTTGGGAATGATCCTACCCTCTCCTTTGTTGTCATTTATCTTGTGAAACAAGGAGAATAGTGCACACAAATTATTTAAAAGGGGTGGCTGCCTTGTTAATCAGTTGTTTCTCACATTATTTCATTAAAATTCTGAACCTAACAGTAACATCTAGGAAATGTGCTATGTGTAGACAGAGTATGCATCTCAGAGTTGGGTTGTGTACAAAGTGATATCACTGGAGATACTTAACGGATCAAATAAAAGCCAGATTTATGTGATTAGTGATGGTTATATATAAAGCATCAGATGAGCAGATCATCTCCTTCATTCTAGTTTAAATCTTTACAAGGAGCTGTAGTTCTAGGGCCACCAGGGCACTAGAAAAATGGCAAATTAATAAACAGTATCCTAATACCATAAAAAATATTCATTTGCCCACCTTATGTGTCTAGTAGAGGGGATTAAGTTCTGTCTCTGGGAGGATTTGCTCTATTATATATATTTTTAAAGATTTTGTTTATTTACTTTTAGAGAGAGGGGCAGGGGGAGAGAAAGAGAAACATCAATGTGTGGTTGCCTCTTGTGCGCCCCCTGCAGGGGTCCTGGCCTGCAACCCAGGCATGTGTCCTGACTGGGAATCAAACTGGTGACCCTTTGGTTAGCAGTCTGGTGCTCAATCCACTGAGCTACACCAGCCAGGGCTGCTCTATTACATTTTAAAGCTATGTTTTATACTTAATAGTTTTCATGTATAATTTTGGGATTAACTACATTTTTAAGGAGTTGTGTTTAGCCCTCCCAGAACTCATCTCTAATTGATTCCATTATGTGGAAACAGCAGGTTTTGTTCTGTTGTTTGGGACCTGTGTTTCCCTCACAGTATAATAAAAACAAATTAATAGGACAAATTCTAGCCTTTTAAAAGTCACCATTTGCATTATTTTTATTTCCACTACATACAATCAGTTAACATGTGTCAAGGCCCAAGGGTCCCATGAAATCATACTGGGCCAGAAGCGCATGAAGAAGCTACTACTGTTGAGCATGTGGTATCTACCAGGGTCTTTACATGCATTTTCCCAACTCATTCTCTCAAGTGGGAAAAATAGCTATTGTTATTCCCTTTTGTGAGGTGAGAAAATCAAGGCTTAAAGGATTTATTTTACTTGCCCAAAGAAAAAAGAGAAACCAGGGTTCAAACATTTTATGAATATAAAGCCTGTGTGCTTTCCACATTACCACGTTAACTCTACAACATCCTTATGTTCAAACAGTTTGCAGTCATATACCCGAGTAACGGTAGTCATTACATGAGTGTAACGCTGTAGGGATAGTACGCACATGCACTCTGTTGCTATAAAACCCTAAGAAGAGAAGTTCAAGAGGAAAAATAAGGAATTGCCTTCTCTCACTTATATCCAATTGGCTTGTCTTTGCAAAAAACATCAAATGTGGTCAATGTCTGCCTCTTCTATATTTTTAAAATTTGTGATAGGCCTACAGGATTTAGTTTAAATGACAAGAGGTAATTTAGTGGATATATATCCAGTCCTTAAGTGTGACAGACATTCACTGAACAGCTAGCCCTCAAATGTTTCTGAGGGCTCTTAGAATGAGTTCAGCCTTTACATTATACTACATCTCAGTTACACATAAATATGCAGTGCAAAAAGGAAGTTCTGGGGTCTAAAGAAAAAGAGGATTAAAGGAAATGAAAAAAGATGGTCTAATTATGCAAGTTGCTTGGGGCTTTCTGGTATTTCTTCACCAAATGAAACATTTTTTTTTCAATTAAGCTTGTAGATATTTAAGAAAGGTGGCAAAGCTTTACACTTGATTTAACACAGAATTTTTGACCTAATAGGTTTTCAGCTAAAACCTCTCATAATTGGAATAAAGACAGTAGCCCTTGACATTGTTTCACAGAGGGAAGATGCTGACAGGAGTAGCACCAGTGATACTTGCATATTTCAGTTTTATGGTCTCTGTTTACATAAATGTGACATTTTTCAGATAATGTACAAATGCTTCTACTTATCTCAAGCAACACATCCCTAATTGTCAAAGAAGCAAATATCTGAGCTTTATTGTACCCAGAATAACCATTATGTGTTGTTTACTCTTTCTACCACAATAAATATCAAGTGTTTTGTTAAGCTTGTCTTAAACAAAATAGAAGTCAATAAAGGCTGCAGTTTTACTACAGTGGGGAAATGTGACGGCAAGCCACACTTAAAATCAGTACCCAAATTGTTCAGTAGATCTATGCACACATATAATATTTCTAAGCTACTTTTTTATGCAGTGGATATGTAGACAGTACTTGTCAAATGGTAGTCATGCCCACCTCAACAGTGTCTGCTATGCTGTGCCTGAATTGTTCACTTTGGACCACTGAGCTGAACAAATTTCTCCCATAACCGTTCTGTTTTTCTACCTGCATTACATATTTGTAGGCTGTCTCCAAGCTAAATTACAACTTCTCTTACAGCATCTTTTGATAGAATGTAGCAATCCTAAATGGAGAATTCCAATGTCTATAAACTATATAAATAGTGCATGAATTTGCATATAGTTTGTAAAAATTGAAATTTCTGGAATGTTACAGAAACTCTGTACCATCATAGGTCTTGCCATTAGCCCTGAGCTCTTGGTCATTCTACTGCAGGGCTCAATAAGAAGTCACTAGGATAAAGCTGGTGGTCCCCAACTTCCACCCATTGTATTTTGCCCTGAAGGACAGAAGGGATATCTTAGGGGTAAGGAGTCCTTTGAGTTCTTCTGTTCATATGTGCACTTCTTCCTAAAAGTGCTCATAAATAGATACATATATATGGATGACTACATCTGTGAAATATCCAAGGTCTGTCCAGAGGTATCCAGCCATGTAATATGAAAAATAGAGACATTTATTGAAGATAGAAGATGCAAAAAAACATTGTACATATGACAGTGACACCTCAGTTCCCTTCAAAGTCGGCATTTTGGGATCTGACACAGATCTCCCAATCACTATCAGCTACTCCATCATCTTTTCCTGAATCTCATCAGCAGTCTGCAATCTCTTCCTTTTTAAACGTGATTTTAGTTTTGGGAAAAGCCAGAAGTCACCTGGCACCAAATCTGGGGTGTAGAGGGACTGAGTCACCTGGGTGATTTGATGTTTCACCAGAAAACATCATGAGATGTCTTCATGAGATGTGATACATGAACGGACATGTTGTCATGATGAAGGTGTCGATCACCAGTTGCCCATAGCTGCAGCCTTCTGAATCATCCAAATAGTTTCCATGGAGGAATGTTCAAACTTAACACAAAATTTGATGCAGATTTGTTACTCTACTCACTCAGTCATTTTGAATGCAATGGCCACACAGAACATATGCTCACTCAAAGGTGTCCACCAACCCCACAGTCTAGTACAGTGAAGTCGTCATTGTTCACACATGCATATTCCAGTCCATTCTCCTTGACTGCCAGGTTACATAGACGTCACTCAAACTGTTCTCATTATATTAACAATGACTGGACTTTTTCAGGTCAGACATTGTATGTATGTGTGCCTGTATCTGTGGATATATACCTTTCTGATTGTCTCATATGGCATTGATAGACTTACCTAGAAATTTTAAACAATATTTACATTGAAAAATCCTGAGTTGCCTGTTGTTCTGTCAATATTATATTTCATAAAAATCTGTTATAAAATATACTGCAACTCAGAGTTAAATGTGTAAGAGTACCCTTCTAAAGCTTTGATGATGTGATTTTAAAATACCTTAAGGCAAATTACATGGCTATTGAGAATGAATCTGAGAAAGTTTCATTTATTATAAATGAAACTCCTCTAAGGTATTATTGCTGATAGAATCCAATAGTTCCATGATTACTTTCATGAGTGAAGTGTCCTGAAAGCCAACCCAAAATTCAGTAATGAAACTAACAGACAGCGATAGAAGGAAAAGGTTTCTGTTATGCTAGGTGTTTGTAAATGTCAGTAACTTGTTAATTGGAAAATTGGAAGAGTCCTATTGAGTATAATGCTGCAAAATCATTCAAAATTAAACATTCACATTTTGTGGAGTTGAACTGCATTTTCCTTGTTCACCCTAATTAACTATAAGAGCTGAATCTTTGTTCAAGCAAGATTTATGGGGCAAAGTAGTAAAGTTGATGAAGTAGACAGAACCCAAGGAGAGTTAGACAAGCAAGTAATTCATAAGGAAGTTGTATGTCTGAATAATTTGTCTCAGAAGCAAATGAAGATAATTTGATAATCTTTGAACTATTAAATCTAGGTACCTGGGTTTTAATTTTTCTTTTGCCCCTGGCAAATTGACTCATAATAGACCATTTAATATCAGTGAATTTTTCCAATTAAAAGCTCAGCAAATGGTAGTCCATAGCCTTGAAAAAAACATGTGTCCTGTATCCACCTCCTCATAACAATAGAAAGTGGGACACAGGTTTAGGCAACACCCAGATTTCTTTACAATGGGCAGAGAACAGACTGTCCTCCCACTGAGGGTTCTTTGGCTGTTTCGTTGTGCAAACTGCTCACTGAAGCAGGGCAGTAATGCTGGGAAAAGAACGGCCTTTGGTGTCAGAGTCCTGGGTTAGCATCACGTCTCTGCCACTTATTAGCTGCTTAGCCTCAGACAGATTTTTAACTTCCCTGGGATTCAGTTTTCTCACCTGTGAAAATGGGGATAATAACGTCTATGACTATGAAAGTAAATCTTCTCTCAAGGGAGTTCATACCATGGAGATAAGCAGGTTGATAGTTACAAGGTGGTAGAGGAAGCACTACCATGGAGACATGTGGTTGCCACTGTGGCCTCCCTGCTGGCTCTTATCTATCACTCAGCTCCATCGCCCACCAGATAAAGTAAAGTTTTAGTGCTTTAAAAATGGGTCTAGTGTTTGCCATAAAAAAATCACTTCTGGTCTAACACCCTTATAAGGTTTTGTTCGTGTAATCACTGCCTCTCACCGTAAAACCAGAGAATGTCCAGTGTACAGCTTTAAATAACAGTAATCACAGACTCCCTGGATTCTGACAGCCATGATAAATCCCACTTTAATCATGCACTAAAAACACATGTCATCTGTTTGATAATCAGTCATCTGCTATCACTTGACCTAGCAATGAATTAATAAAGCAAAATATGTGAAAACCCAAGGCATATGTATGAAATACGTTGTTCCCAGGGGATCCACATGTGATCCTCACCTCCCACCCTCGTGGCAAGAAGGTTTGGCTCCTAAAATGGTATGTGAGGAGACTGGCTCACACTTAGAAATTGGGTTAAATCTAGGAATTTTCAAAACTATAAAAAAATGAGTTCTGAGATAGGTCCTGATATAAGCCAAGGCTGGAAGAGGTGTCAATCTTGGGAGGAATGGCTAATGGGTCTGTTAATCACCTGGGTCTCAAAGGCTCCCTGTGAAATTCCAAAGTCGAGGGAAAAGCCCACACCTGTGTGCCCAGTGACTCAGCTGCCGAGAAGGTACTCCTGAGCCTGAGAACTGAGGGTGCAGCTCCCCTGCTCCGGAGCCTGGCTGTTCGAAGACATGGGCTTGAGAGGCAGAGCCAGAGCAAAGACAGACTCGATGGTCTCATTTGCCAGCTGCACAGGTCATGCCACCGTTTTCTTCACTGCATTCCTAGATGTCCCCTGGTCCGAGATTTATTTTCTCCCTCCAGCAGCATGACACTAATGAAAGGTTTGAGATATTATAAGCAGCAGGCTATGAACATGTTACCTGGAATACTAAAAGAGAAAGGAGAGTGCCCCACTACTTATTCATTTTAAGATGATAAACCATGTGTAGGAGGATCCAGTTCATAAATGTTCTATCAGTAGAGAATGGTTGGCACAGAGTGGAGGAGTTAGATAAATCCAGCCGGACTGCATCTCCTATAATGCTTGGGGCTTATTGGCTAAAAGGCATTCTTTCAGATGATTTGTTAATGTGCCAGGAAAAACCTCGAATGTTATATCATAAATTAAACCAAGAAATCATGACAATGAAGTGAGATCTATAAACTGGGAGAAATATTTTCTTTTCTAACCTGAAATTCCAGGATATCTTCAGGTGCAGCCTCAAGTCCCGCCATCAGTGACATATAGTCACGCAGGATAAGCCCAGACACACTACACCTACAACACCCACACACACACTTCAAAAAATATGTGAATCAAATTTTGATAAATAGTATATCCTTGTGGCAAAGAGCAGACTCTATAAAGACACATAAGTTAAAGCTTCATTTCTGCACTTTTCTTCTTCCGAACATTTAGGAACATCATTTCATCTTTATAAACCTCTGTGTCCTCATATTTCAAGTGGTATAATTATACCTGTGCAGTTACATTGTTGTAAGTATCGACAATTTATACAGGAGGTGCTAAGCACAGTGCTGAGCATGTAGTACATCCACTCTAGTCTTCATTATAGCATAATAGCAGTTTCATTTAAAAGTCCCCTTGGAATCTACTATTTAGGATGAACAAGGCAAGTTCTTCCTTAAAACCAGGACTCCTTTTGTAAAGTGAACCTATCTTTCCCTGTTATTTTAATTTTATTAAGTTATTGTGAGAAGAAATGAGGTTATACATCTAAAGTACTTAGACTCATGCTGGCATTCAATGAGTGCTCAATGAGTGTTGGCTATCATTGTTACAGCATTATTGGTATCAGTGATGTTTAAAAAAGTCTTCTGGTTGACACGTCTGTTTGAACTACTTAATTGAATGATACACAAATTTGGAAATAAAGGGTCTATAAGAAATTATTTGAATTACTTGTAGAGGAAACCAATGGTGCTGGTATATAATGAAAGAAACATCTACATGTTATAAGATTAGAATAAAGCCCTAATATTTCTTCATATAATTTACATCCCTTACATACAGCCAGGGTCTTCAACCTGAGGTTTACTTTTCCTTCCCTCTGCCTTGCACTCTGATAACTTCTGGCTAAATCCATTTTCTTCATTATCACAAACTCTCACCTGTAGTTTTACTGTTTTGATTATTCGTTAAAATAGACTCCTGGAAAAAGCTTACTTTTCCTCAACGTTTTGGAAACATCCTTTGGAGCATTGTTTCCAAGGCCACTGCACCCATCAACATGAAGGAGGGCGTCGGGAGTCACCCAGTGGGTCTTGGCGCACAGAGGCAGTCACACATGGTCCTTGGGCCTCAGCCTCATCAATGGCCCTGAGGGAGTCGTCTGTTCTCCTAGCTCCAACATGCTACTCAAGGTTACAAAGTGCTCCTCTATTCACTTTTCCCTTTCTGTAATGCCGGGACGCAAGGTGTAGAAACAGACTTTCAGCTTGTGTATTGGAAACTGAGTCAAACGGTGGTGGTAACACTTTTTTTTTCCATTTAGAAATTTATCAGCACTAGTAACTCTCTGGTCATTGATTTGTATAAATTAACTTGCCAGCAGTTGACATTTGTTTCAGCTCACACAAACTTTGTGAACAAAGATAAAGAAAAAGAAGGAAAAATACTGAGCCACAGAACCACATTTGAAAGTTGCCTGAACCGTAAAATGGCATCGCTGTGACTGTCAGAGCAATGGGTTGCTCTGGACCTGGCTGTTCTTCCAACAGAAAGACGGATGAGAGGCAGTGTTTTAGCTGTAGCATTTAATCCCTGAAATGCTTGCCTGATTGTGTTTAATATAATTTGAGGGCATTCTATCATTGTGAAGAAGCCACTGGACATGTGTTTTAAAAATGAATTTGTGTTCTGTTTGGATTTTCTTTTTAATGTTCAAAAGCTAAAGACCTGATCCCCTTTAATAATATAAAGCACATTTGGGTCTAGATTATAAAACTATAAGAAACCATGCAGAGTCAGGGAGAGATGTCAATGCCATGCGAAGGCAAGACAAATAACAAAATGCAGGAAGGAAGTGGATCCAAGGTGGACCATTGGGTGGGCGGAGGAATCCATCTCTTAACAGGAAAGGGACCACAATGGAGCAGCACAGAGGAGGCTGCCTCTGCCTCCTGCCTTCAAGCTCAGATCATTCTCCCTTCTGGTTTGAGACGAGCTGTGTGGACCACTGCATCCCATTAAGGAAGGAGGTGAAAATTCATTGTCAGTGAGATTAGTTGTAAGCAGCTATCCGCCATAGCCTCAGTGTGCCAGCACAACAGAGCTGAGACTATGCAGGACCCAGAAACCTGTGACTGAAGGAAAGATTGGGGGGTCCAGTTTTTGTATGACCCTAGAAAGACAGTGTTTTTTTAACCTGGAACTAAGAACTAGTTAAGGTTGAAGTGGAGTCTTTGACCAAATCGTTGAGTTTGCATTTCTTTAAATTATGCAAGACACTATGCTTTGAGCTGTACATTATTTTAACAAGAACAGAAAGACGTACTTGTATAAATCCTATTATCAAAACTGTTTGACAGCTGCCCTTCAGGAAATCTTGCTTAACTTAAATTTTAGTGTGCCATCAAACCACCAAGGTGGCAAACAAAACTGGAAATCTAGTGTCTGCATGAGACAGCCAGCATGCAAGATGTTTGTGCTGGGCTGAGATGAAATGTTCACGGGCCCTGAGGACTGAAAAGATGATGGTCCCACAGTACACAAAACCTCCACATTAGCTGCAAATTAAAAGGGCCTGTTTCTTGGTTTTTCTGGTTGCAAAGTTCGAGATAAATTCATTGCAGTGATGCTCCCTTTCCCCTCCCACTCCCCGCCTCTGCCAGCATCCCAAGTCCATGGTCATTTCCCCCTCCGCTAATGAAGCACATGTTTCTGTCTCAAACCTATGAAGTAATAAGGATTCCTCAGTCACCATTCTACTTAAAGTTTTATTATCTTTTATGCAATTGATTCTTAATTTGCACGTAGTAGGCACTAAAATTTATGGAATGTAATTGACTTCAAGGGGCATATTATTGCCTTCACAATGGATTTCATTTTGTTCATTCACGAAAACAGAGTTTTCTTCCAAGTTCGTAATGGCGTGCATGAACACTGTTGTGTGAGCCGCCTGTCTCCCCACTGCTAGGAAATGGTCATAATGTTTAATTGCACAAAGTGCCTTTTTAAAATTTTTTTCCTCATCAAGAAGTTAAGGGATCTGCTGGCTTAGCAGGTGCCTCAATTGTGCATAATTAGTTGCTAGGAATTGTTTAGCATAGGCTGATTAGTCTCAGCCAAAGGAAATTAAATTTTTTTTCTTCAACAAAGCCCTGAACACAGCTAGAGATTTTTGAAACCACAGTCATATCCGGTTCATTTGGGAAGCCCAGACCCTGGGAGTGGGAGAGGCAGGAGATGGGGAGACAAGAACCAGCCTGATTACACGTGGGAGCCATTTGATGCCAGGCAACCACTCTAGGTCATGACCTGAGGGGACCTGAGTCCATCCCACAAGATGTGATTCAGCTCCAACATGGGCTTTGGTTGTGATGCAGAATGAAGCATGGCTCCTTAGGTGCCTGCTGCTTGCTTTGTGAGTTTATAAAACCAGCTTCACTTGGAACATGTAATCAAAACAAAGTCTGTGTTTGCCTCTCCTGTGTTTGGCACTTGAGGAGATTGGCCAAAATGGAGGGAATGATGGGGGCAGATGGTTTGAGCCCCTCACCCCATCTTTCCACTCTGTTTTAAATATATGCTGGACTAAGCCTTTTCTGTTCCTCTGTTACGGTGTCGATTTTTCACTTAATGGAGGGGATTTTCTCTCACCTCGTGGGATAACACTGGAAAGGGTCCCATGCTCTTCCTGGTTATGACCACTATGCAGCCCCTTTGACAGTGGGTAGCAGTCATGTGTGACAGTGATTATCTCTCTGCTAAGATGTCATTAGAAAAGACTGACAGTTCTGTACCGAGATGGGCATAATGATGACTTGCAACATTGACTTCAGTGAGCACTAGCTCACCAGCTGAACGTCTGCTTTGCTCCTATAGTGAATTCCCATAAGGATCCCTTGCTAATACCATTAAGGATCCCTTGACCCACCATTAAAGTCATGGCTGGGAGCGTGGTATGAAAGTCAGAATTCTTTTTCTTGAAGGCATTATTTTAAAGATTGTTCAATCAATCCTCCTGTAGTCTAAGTGAAAATTAAAGGAAATATTTTAATACCCATTTTGTAAAGAGCCACAGATTTTTAACATGCTGTAAGTTAATACTTAGTATCTCTTGGATGGTGTCATTACTTCGAATGGCATAGGCTATACACCTTGGGAACAAGTCAGAGGTAGGGGAGGACAGCTCATAACAAATGTTCAACTTTCTTCAGGTGGCTTACTTACAATAAATGCTTTAGTTTGAAAACTTGAATACAACTCATTCATCTAACATTTACCGAATGCATACTGTGTGTCTGATACTGTTCTAGAAATATTATTTCCTGACTGATTCTTTGTTATTTGGTCAGTTTTTAATTCACATGTAAGTGGATGGAACTTGAAGGTCTAGTTAGTGCCTTACTGATAAAGAAATGTTAACATAGATCTTATAATTCTATGAAATTTTGAGGCCCTTACTAAGGAACAGTGAATTGTATTAGTACTTTATTATTTTGTTTGTAAAAAAAGTGAAATAACAAGTATAAATTGGTTCCATAGTGCAATTTAAGTGTAGTCCATTTTAGGCAAACAAATATTCGGAGGAGAGAGGAATGGATTTTATATACACATATGATATATACACACGGCTGTGCTCGCTCATTTTCGCAGGCTTCTCCATAGGAATTAACTCGCATTATGCAAGGTCTCCACTGGAGCGCTGGGTCCATTCGCTTGCCTGTGTGATACAGAAATGTGCACCTGTTAACCTAGCAAATCTCATTGTCCATCCAAGAGGAAATTCATAAAGAGGAAAGAGTTTGAGAATAAAAATACAACAAATGCACTCTAGATGTACTCTAGGTATGTCCTATAAATTTATCTCTCTGGGCCTCAGGCTCTAACTATAAAATGAAAGAGTGATCTAGATCATCTCTTACAATAATGAAATGCTAGTGATATGTCTACAAATGTCCATTAAAGGCCGATGAGAAACTCTGACAGAGGGTTCCATAGCTCTCCATGACTTTATGCTCAGGGATTAAAAATATACCCCAGGCATTGCTGTCCTTTAGCATCCCATTATGGGACCATCTGCCACCGAATCATTCAGTGTCTTCCCTCCACTTCTATTTTCAAACAAAGTTTGAATCAAGGGTTGACACTGAGTAAATCACATGATGAGAGTTGATGTGTTCATTGTGTGATAAGTTGCGTTTTATAAAAGGCTCATAACACCTCTTCCAGACTTAAAATGAAGAGGTATTCTTAGGAAAAGTTCCTCTACAACAAATGTGAAGTGATGCCCTGCTGCTCTGTTGCTGTGCTGTCCTTTTACTCTCCTGATAAATGTTGCCAAGATTCTGCCTCACTCGCATTAGGAATTATTGCTTTCACCCTGATGGACTTTGGCAAGCTATTTTTAGATAATATAGAATTTATTGCAGTCTGGTTCTTTGACCAATACAACTTTTGGCTTCTAGATGATTGTCTACTTCTGCCTATTTTGGTGAGGACACTGAGCAATGAGAATGAGGACGGGCACTGGCCAGGTGGCCATCCGCAATTCAGTTTCAACCTCTGCAGGATGTGCATAACTAGACTGTCTCAGCTCTATTTTCAAATACAGTATACTCTTAAATGAGAAAAGAATTTCACCAGGGTTGACTACTTCTGTAATACAAAATGTGTAATTTCTTTAAAATGGTTTCTTAAAATAGAGTATCAAGTACAAAAAAAATCAGCATCTCCTGGGAAAATCTCTTACTGCTTTTTAAGAAATCTAACACTGTATTCAAACCAAGATTTTAATTGGCTGGACTCTTGACAAGTTGAAAACTGAGGAAAACCTTTAGCTTTCCAAGATGCTATTGCTAAAACTGGTTGTTATGATCTGTATCCCTGGCCCAGTGCTCTGTACTCATAAATATACTGTCCCAAAGTTTGGGGATAATAAAAGAAAATATATTTTAATTGGCTTTATAAAGAAGCCAGATTTTAACACATAGTAAATGTGTTTTAGTAGATGCTGTATGTATGTAAAGCACATCGCCTGGTTATTAAGTCAGCACTGTGGAAAGCACTCAAATGCTCAGGTAAGAATGGTGGGGCGAATGGAGACTTTTGTTTTGCTGTTTGTGATTATACTCGAAACTGCATTTGCAAAGTAAACAGTCAAAGGTCTAGGTTACCGCTGCATAAGCAAAAGTGGTGCTGTTGATTGGATTGGTATCTGAGAGTTGGCAGTTTATGGTTGCAAAAATATAAAGAATTGTGTGACAAATGGATTATAAACATAAAACAGTGTGACTTCCATTTTTTAAAGTTAATTGCAGTTTACAACAGTGTTAATCTTTCCTTCTTGTCATTGCTTAGAAAGACCTTGTTAGTTTTTATGAAGAAATCATAAATCATTCCAACCAGAAGTACGTCCTAGAGAGAAATCAAGTTGCTCAATTTTAAAACACAAACCACTTAGTTGGGAGAATTAATGTTTTCACAGGACAAAGCCTTGTTGCTGAATTAAATCCCTGTGACATTTAGTAGTTTGCCAAGCACAATGTGGTTCTTTTCAATCATTTGATGATTTCCTATTTTAACAACAACAAAGCAACCTTATAGTGTCCAGAAGTAACATTTGGGTCATGTAGCCTGACTAGATGTGCTAGATAATTATTTCATGTTATTTCTACTGAGACTACATACATCCTCATCTTTATTTACTCAAACATCTCTTTTAAACAAATGTCCATATGCAGACTAGGAAGAATTCTTCTTTTCTACTTTAACTCTAACATTCACCATCCTAGATCATTACTCCTGTGTTCCAAGCCAGTAAATTCTTTTCTAGATTTAACAAAATTATTTTACTCAAATTTGATGAATCCATCATCTCTAACATCTTGTCACCTACTTTGCTTCATGCCTACCTCTCACAGGTATACTGAGCTTCTGTCTTTTCAGTTGTTTTTTATGGTTCTGCAGATTATTCTCATCTCTTTCTAAAAGGCAAATCAGCTCACTGCAGTGTACCTCTTGTTTTGCCAAACCATCATTCCTTCCCTGCTCTTAACCTCCCTCCTCTGGTCTTACTCTGAATGTCCCTGTTTCCTCCATTGGGCCCTGGATGCCAGTTCACACTTTCTAGAACCCACTAACTCTGTTTCTTTATTTCCCTGCAATACTAATAATCTGTCATCTGCTTACCTAAAATATAACATTTCCTTTCATTTCCTTTGTTCTTCTACCTGATTATTCTTAGTGCCCACTGAGCCATTTTATTCCTTCTCTGCCTTCCTGTTTCTGATATTCACTGATACTTATTTGTCAATGAAAGTAGCCCACAGGCAAATAATTTGCTTTTTATATTTGCATACTTCTTACCATTTTTGCCTTTATGTGCACTATGGCTTGATCCTGACAATCCTAAGAGGTTGAAAATATATATATATTCCTCTTTTATAGGAGAAGAAATCAATGTTCAGGGCATTTTCAATAACTTGTCCCACAGCTAAGCTGAGGTCAGTACTGAGGTCTACTGTCTCTTTCTACTGTACCATACCATATCACCTCTCTCTGGCAGAAGGACTGCAATCCTCTAAAAATCTTCACTGCATTAGAAACTGGATGGAAATTAACCAAACCCTTCATTGTACCTTTGCAGATGAGAGTCCCTACACTAAATCCGCCAGCCAGACAAAGCCGCCTGATGGAGCATTGGCTGTGAGGAGACAGAGCATCCCAGGTTAGACCAGATTGTTGGATTTTTCAGCTGTTTTACTATTGAACCCTGTTATTTGGTAATCCTAAAAAATCCCACCTTGGTAATAAAAAGTATGCTATTCCATAGGGCACAGACTGCATTCCATACAACTTGTTCAAACAATATTCATGAAAGCTAGACTTTGGAAAAGCTTACAAACTTGTGAGAATTCATCTTGTGTGCAAATTCTTTACGAAGTGACTTGAATTTCGATCAGCTCTCACTCATTTACTTGTTCTCATCTCTGTTTTCAGGGGATGAGTTTCACAGAAACATCTATTTCTTTTCTGAGTCACAACTGGCAGAACAAAGGGGTTCAAAATTGCTATAGCAAATCATGCATGTGCTGAATAAAAATTACTCCTTTCTTCTTGTCTCTTTGAACCTGGATTTACTTCCATTGGACAACTCTTGTAAAATTCTGGAACTTTGTTTCCATAGGGAACTGTGATTAGGATTCTTGTAATACTTTAAGTGATACCTGTTTTCTTCAACAAAACATTCTCGAGCAATATCTTTAAAGGTCTTTTCCCCAAAACTTCAATATTGTAAGGCTTTGAATTTGAGAATGAATACCTTCTTAAATTAAAGGAGGAATGAAATTAAAAATGTTATTTAAACTTTATCTGAACTAGGTAATGCATGGAAAACTTCTAATGCAGGCAACTATACTTAAAAGGAGTGTTAAAAGCAGTAATGCATTTAGAAATTTATAAAAAATAATGTCTTTATATATTCTATACAAGTAAATTGAGTACAGCGAAATCTCAAAGGGTTTTAGACTACAGTAGATTTAGCAATTCAGGAGAAACAAAGCAGTGTTCTCAACATTAAATTGAATGGTTTGGCAAATCTGTCAGTGAAAAGGGAAATTTCTCACTTGAATAAGGAGCAAGCCAAGTCCAGTTCTAGGCAGCCCTGTTTATGATTATTATTTATTTGTATAAGAACTACATGTGGTTATTTTTATTACTATTCTGAATGCTTACATTCATTATGAAAGTACATAGCTTAGGAAGAGGCATATTGTGAATGAGCTTTTAAGATTCTAAAGTAATTTGAACTTAATAATTAGGTGGCATCACCCAGTCCTAAGATTTCTTCAGTTCCATCCTATAAAACATCAGTCTTAGTGCTGGTCACATTTAGAAAAAGTTGAAGTCAGCTATGGGCTGTGTTCTCAGCTTTCTCCTTCTCTGCATTAAGGAAACATTCAAAGTTTGAAGTTCAAGAGTGCTAGTTATCCATCAATTCCTTCTTGTCTTCTCTACATTAGCTGATATTCAGTACTCTTCTGAAGGAAAGAGTGAAGAGAACTCCCAATGTCCTTACTACTTTATATGATACAAAACAAAAGTACACTGATCATCATGTTTTCCTTTCATGCATTCTCCAATGTCATAAACTAAATTGTAACACATGTTTGAGGCCCCGACTTTTCCTTAAAGGCACTGAGTCGTTTTTAAAATTACATGTTAGGTATACAGTGGTTGTTCATCATAATCCTCAGCTCATGATACTTAAGTGATTCTTCATTATACAATGTTCCCTTTTGTTCCTCCTTATGACATTTTAAGTCACTGGAATCATGAGTCCTTTTCTGTAGGCTTCATGGGTTATCTCCCTGGAATTTGAACATGGACAGAGCTTTTTGTTCATCTCTCATAAGGTAGTGGCCAGAAGGGTCAAACTTCTTCAGAGTCTTCTTCATTATTTATAATAGTCCAAGAAAAAAAGACCTCACCAGCCAGAGAGCTGAGAAAACAAAGTGGTTAATAGCTGATCATTACAATATTTACTATTATCTTTAAGGAGAAAAATCAAAGAACTTCTTGGATGCTTCCTAACTGACTTCTGACACTTGGAGTTCCAAACCCTTATTGTCGTCTTAAATGTACCAATTCTGGTTCTGACCAAAGGAAGAGTCTTCCCTGATCGTTGGCCAGAAAGTCACTTAAAACAAAGAGGGAACATAACCAGTCACCTACCATGTCTACCTTTACCCCTAGTGAGTCCACAAGGGAAAAATGGAAAGAAGAAAGGCGGGGGGGAAAGCACGCTCTTTATCATTTGCTGGCACTTCAGCTGAAAAATCCCAAAGTGTTCTCCTGATAAACTAAGATGGACCACATGGAGCTTTAAGATTAAAATGCAAGTTCACAGCCTTTGAGCCTTTCCCCTGTGTTCACCTCCCAACCTTACTTTACTGAAAGGTATTATTACTGCCCTGGTAGCAAGGAAAGACGTGTCTAGAGAGAAGTAAGTACACCAAGGAAGTGGAAGAAGGCATAAAGGAGAGCTGCTGTCATTTCCCAGCCCTGGAATCCTCCCAGTTCAAAGGCACCACTCAGTGCAGAGGCAGCCCCAGGCCATTGCTGCTCCAGTGACTAGGATGTAAGCAAACACCGGGAAGCTATAAAGGAAACCTTAAATGAGCTCTGTCTTTTCTTTCACTCTCAGTAATCCTAAGATAGTGATTAAATTCAACCATTGAGAACTTTTTCTGATGGAAGAGGCTGGGGAGTATAGGGTAGTGAAAGGATTTTAAGTTTCTCTATCCACGTTTTATGAAAGCTTAGGCTCTTCTTTGAAACTTGTTCTACAAATGTAGACCTGTTACTTCTGGAGTAAATATTTATATACATATAAGTAGGAAAAAATTTCTTAACATGGGCTCCACATTTCTCATAGCATAATGAAGAATACCTTTTAATAATTATGTCCCAAAAAGGTAACCTTGAATATTAACAGAAATATAATTTGCTTTTCATTCATATCAAAATTTATGACCCCATCTAAACTCAAAATTACTAGAACAATTATTGTATAATCACAAGTCAAATATATGCCCACATTAAATAACAATTCTAAGTGTAAATCCCTCAATGCCTTCCTTTGCTCCACTCAAAAAAGAGAGAAAGAAAGAGAGAGAATGGATTAAACATCTCTTAAGAACAAAATAGATTTGCTTTGGATAAAGGGTAAATGCATTATTCATGTTATTTGGAAACTCACCATTTTGATCATGTCTTTTATGGCATAAAATGTATAAGAAAAAAGATTTTTAATGTTATGTTTTTGCAAAATTTTAATAATAATGATAGTAAAAAAATATGTGTGTTCCTATGATACTGGAGTTTAAATTTAAAGACATAACATTTTGGTAAAAAAATATTAAGGATAAATATTTTTAATCTCACTTATACCCATTTTTTTCCAGAGAGATGAATTTCAAGTACAAAAGTATTTTTAACTAACACACATCTATGTTTATTAAAAAGAATCTATTGATTTGATTCTTTTTTATTTGACAGATTACTGGTGTATTAAAGTTTGACCACTTGAATGGTGTGTCCAAATTGTTAGAGGAAATTTGTATAGACTCTTGGTTTGACAGTTTGCAATAATTTGTGGCTTTAACCAATTGGAGATGAGGCAGTTAATCATGTCCATTTAGTGTTAGTGAAGGGAAGACAGGATGCTACACTAGACCTCAAAGACTAGAGTTTGTGTATTATTTGTGTATTGTGTATTATTTCCCATGGTTAAAAAACCAAGGGAAACCATGCTTTCCCTTTCCGGGTAGGGTAGCTTTCTTTCTTAGGCTAGTCTTGACAAAGAATTCTGGGCAATTTACAAATGCAGGATGATATCAAGCACACATATCTATTGCATTTGCAAACTTTAGTTTCCCAGAAAAAAAAATATCTTAATTGTGTAGCCAGAATGAAACAACAAATTATGTGTGGGATTTTTTTTTCCTTCCAGAATATATAAGAAAATACAGATCAATTTGGTCCTGTAGAATAGTGTTGATATGAATAAAGCCTTTTTTGATCACATTTGGGTATTTGAAGGGGGTAAAAATATGAAGCTGATTGTATGAAATGTTTACTAGCCCAAGATATATACACTCAAGCTGTTTCGAATACATCCAGGATCGTCAATAGCTGCTGAAAAATCAAAGTCTGGAAAACAATACAGCACCCTTGGCACCATGGAGAAGCTGACCACCTTGAATTCAGGAGAAAGGGCAGGAATTTTGAAGGTTCCGCCCTCTCTTTTCAGCATTTGCCTCTCTTTGTTGGCACACAATTTGACGGTTCATTGATCTAAATTTTCATTATTAGAGCAAGTATATAGTGTGGTATTTGCGGTAAGATTTTATAGCTGTAGCACTGGTTGGGTGTATAAAGGTCAGTTACTCTGATTTTCAGGCCTGGTTCTGCTTCCTCTGTTTAGTTCCACCATTGAGCCCCTCCAAGAAAATGGGTGAGTTTCATGGAGAGGAAACCGAAGTCAGTTGAATCAAGCAAGTGTGAAATGTCATACAAAGAGTAGTGCTGTGCAGTGCATATTATAGAAAATTATCATTTTGTACACTTTAATTATCTTACCTTTTTTTTTCAGTTACACCTTAATAAAGCTAGGAAAAAAGTGGTAAAGGGCCATTGTATTTGCAATGTACTCTCAAATGATTTAGAAAAAAATAAGTGTCTCTGTATGTGTGGATGAAGGAGTGCTTTACAGTTTTCCTGCAACTCATATTTTTCCTATTATTTCAAAATAAATTCTTCTAAAAAACCATGCTGTGCCCAAAGTTCTCAAATCAAATTCTACTATAAGTGAGGGAATGACCCATGTGGCAAAATACCAAGGGACAAGGATCTTTGTTACTCAGGCTGCCCCTACATCCTTAAAAGCTCCCAGTGGGCCAGGGCAAGTACATCAGGGACCTAAGGTCCAGGGTGTGCCCCAGAGGAGCCCTCAAAGTTAGCTTTAAAAACCCAAAAACACTAATGTTTACATGTGTTAAAATTACTGAATATTTAAGATGGAGAGATCCAAGATGGCAGAAGAGTAACTGAAAGCTACACTAACCTCCTCCCAGGACCAATCTTGAATTACTACTAAATTGTACAGAAATCATCTTGAATAATGAACTGAACACTAGCTGGAGAGAAACCTTACAACCATGGACAGACAGAAGAAACACTTCAGCACGACATGATTGTTAGAGAGTACAGAGGAGGCATGAGAGAGCTGGCTGGGCTCCCACGGGAGGCAGATTACGTGCTGAAGGGATACTCCAGTGGCCAGGGGTTTTCCCTGAGAAATGTGGGATCTAAACCCCAAGCTGGGCTCACCAGCCTACAATACCAGAGCCAGACAGAACCCAGATAACATCCCGTTGTTAAAAAGCAGCAGGGGTTCTATTGGCCAGGGAGAGATGGCTGGAGATGCAGAGAGCCTGTTAAAGGGACAACACACAAAATTTTGTTTGGAGCCATTTATTCTGGGTGCTGGGAAAGGGAGGGCAGAGTGAACTAGAGACACTTGAGGAGAGTCTGGGATTGGTGGCTCTGGAGAAAGAACTGAGAGAACAACCACCATTAGAACAGCAGATCCCTGTGCTGAGTCATCCCCCACACTACAGGAGTCATCTTTCTCAGGAAGAGCACTCCTCTCTCAGTGGCATCAGCCTGAGGGGAAGCAATAGCCCTGCAGTGCAGGAGTTACTCTGCCCCACACTGTGGTACTTAAGCCTGACAGCTGATTATGGGTAGATTAGATTAACACCTGATCAGATTGATGGTTGATTAGTTTAACATTTAAGGTGGAAAATACAAAGAAGCAGCCAAAATGGAAAGACAAAGAAATGGACTCCAAATGAAAGAATGAATGAATTTTCCAGAGAACTAGGTGAAATGTAAGTACACAGCTTATCAGTTAGAGAGTTTAGAATAATGATTTTAAGGATAATCAACAGCATGAAAAAATACATAGAAATTATAAAAAAGTTTCAGTCAGAAATAAAGAATGCAGTAACTATGATAAATAATAACTGGAAGGAATAAACCAGGGATCTCTGATCTTTTGACCTCTCTGGGCCACACTGAAAGAAGAATAGTTTTCTTGAGCCACACATTAAATACATTGTGACATGCAATCACATGTTTGTATTTATAAACACATAAATGTCTATCACATTTATGATAAAAAAAAAAACTCTCAGCAAGGTGGGAATAGAAGGAACATACTTAAACATAAAAAAGTCCATATATGACAAATGCACTGCCAACATCATACTCAATGGGCAAAAACTACAAGTATTCCACTTAAGATTGGGAACAAGACAGGGAAATCTGCTTTCACATCTCTAATTCAACATAGTACTGGAAGTCCCAGCTAGAGCAATCTGACAAGAGGGAGAAATAAAGGGCATCCAAAGTGGAAAATATGAAGTAAAACTGTATTTGCACATGACATAATAGTGTACATAGAGAACCCAGAAGATTCCACCAAGAAAACTACTAAAACTTATAAATGAAATCAGCAGTGTAGCAGGATACAAAACATATTCAGAAATAAGTTGCATTTTTATATGCCAATAACGAACTAACAGAAAGAGAAATGAAGAAAGCAATCCTATTCACAGTTGCTCTAAAAAGAATAAAATACCTGGGAATAAACCTAACGAAGGATGTAAAAGACTTATCCTCAGAAAAGTATAAATCTCTGAAGCAATAAATTAAAGGTGTAAATAAGTGGAAGCACATACCATGTTCATGGGTAGGAAGAATTAACATCATTAAAAGTTCATACTACCCAAAGCAATCTATAGCTTCACACAATTCCTATCAAGACTCCAATGACATATTTCACAGAACAAGTATTTCAAACATTTATATGGAACCACAAAAGGTCCCACAAAACAGCAGTGATCCTGAGAAAGAATAAAAAAACTGGAGGGCTCATGCTAGCTATAGCTAGTGTGAAACTATACTATAAGGCTATACGCATCAAAACAGCCTAGTACTGGCATAAAAACAGGCACATAAACCTATGGAACAGAATAGAGAGCCCAGAAATAAGCCCACACTTTTATGGTCAGTTAATATTCATTAGAGGAAGCAAGCACATATAATAGGCTAAAGATAGTTTATTCAATGAATGGTGTTAGGAAAACTGGACAGGTACATGCAGAAAAATGAAATTAGACCACCATCTTACACCATACATAAGAATAAATTCAAAATGGATCAAAGACTTAAATGTTAGACCTGAAGACCCTTAAAAATCATAGAACAAAACATAGGCATGGCCCTGGCTGGCATAGCTCAGTGGATTGAGCATGGGCTGCGAACCACATGCCTGAGTTGCAGGCCGTGGCCTCCAGAAACCACACATTGATATTTCTCTCTCTCTCTTTCTCCCTCCCTTCCCTCTCTGAAAAATAAATTTAAAAAATTTTTAAAAAAAGAAAACATAGGCAACAAAATCTTGGGCATCACTCATAGCAATTTTTTATCAGATATATCTTCCCAGGCAAGGGAAACAAAAGAAAAAATAAACAAATGGAACTTCATCAAACTAAAATGGTTTTGCATAGCAAAGGAGATCATCAACAAAATAGAATACACGCCACAGAATGGGAGAACATATTTGCTGATATATCTGATAGGGGTTTATATTCAAAATGTATAAAGTACTTAAAAACTCAGGCAACCCAATTAAAAAATGGAAAAAGGACCTGGATAGACACTTCTCCAAAGAAGATAGACAGATGGCCAATAGACACATGAAAAGATTGTCAGCATCACTAATCATCAGAAATGCAAATAAAAACCACAATGAGATACCGTCTCACACCTGTCAGGATGGCTGTCATCAATAAATCAACAAACAATAAGTGCTGGTGAGGATGTGGAGAAAGGGGAACCCTTTTGCATTGTGGGTGGAAATGCAGATAGGTGCAGCCACTATAGAAAGCAGTATGGAGATACCTCAAAAAAATTTTAAAGTGGGTCTGCTTTTCACCCAGCAATTCCACTTCTGGGCATATATCCAAAGGAACCCAAAACAGTAATTCGAAAGAACACAAGCAACACTGTGTTCATTGCAGCATTATTTACAATTGCCAAGATATGGACGCAGCCCAAGTGTCCATCAATAGATGAGTAGATAAAACAACTATGCAACATTTACACGATGGCCATAAAAAAGAAGAAAGTTTTACTCTTTGCAACAGTATGAATGGACCTGGAGAACATTATGGTAAGTAAAATTAGCCAGTCAGAGAAAGACAAATACCACTGGATTTCAGTCATATGTGGAATCTAACGAACAAACAAGGTGACAAGCAAAACAGAGACACTCATAGATGGAGAGCAGATGACAGCTAGTTGGTAGCGCAGGTGACAGAGAGGTTGGGGGTGGCAGGATTGAGCAAAAATAAAAAAGGACATGGACAACAGGGTGGTGATTGCTTGGGGGATGGGGTATAAGGGGCCTAAATAGTAATGGTAAAATATAATAAAGATTATGTGTTTATTCTTAAAAAAAGGAAAGAAATTGGCAATACCATATTATTTTCCTTAGAGAGACCTTTCTAAGACCATAAAGTTGTAGCTCTTGGCAACACTGAAGGTATGGGTGAGATTCTGCCCACACCCCATTTTGCTTATTTATTTGTGTTTCCCATAGTATTTATCATTAGCTGAAATAAACAGATTGTTTTCTATTCCTTCACTAAAATGTGAGCTCCCCAAAGACAGATACTTTATATGTCTTGTTTACTTTCGTATCTCCAGTGCATAGAACAGTGCTTATCAAATGGTAGGTATTCAACCACCAGTTGTGGAATGAATGAGCAGGCAAAGGTCAGCAGGCAGGTTTTTCTCATGAAGACTCTGTTACCTTATGACTAGTCTACTTTCCTACAGAAATATGCAACGCAGTCTGTTACTTTATGTTTCCTGACTCCTATGCCATGCACGTTGGCCTTGAGGCTGTATCAAATATGACATTTCTAAGGAAATCACCTGCTGCCCAGCACTAATGAATGAAATATAGGTCAGCTAGAAGATAGAGAATTTTAAAGGCCAGCAGTTTCCCCCCAGTCTCATCTGTTTCTGTTTGAGCAGGAAAATGTCTGTGCAGTCCTATCATACCTTAGGAGAAAGTTTGAGCACAATTTAACAATAAAATTGACAGGATGAAAATTATTTATTCAAGTGTTCAGCTATGGAAAAAGGCTAAAAATTGCAAAAATAGCCGAAGTCTTTAAATAAAGTGATGCAAAGCAGAACTTATTACTTATTATGGCAGGTACACATTAGGGATTTGCCCCCGAGAACTGGTCCACCTTCTATGTGACTGGTTGTACATAGTGAGTTCTTCATAGCCTTGGGCAGTGTGAGCTGCTTGATTTGTGTGTTCTGTGCTGCAGCTTTCATTAGTGGTTTGGAGAAATGACAGTCTATTATGTTTGAACTTCTCTCACACCTTAGTAAACATGGGTGAAATATAATAAACTGGTACATGTGCAGCAAATGATTTTTAAACAATAATTTTCCCAACACACAACTTAGGGCAAAATTATTTGTAGTGAATTGGTACTGTGCCTTGATATTTCCAGGCTCCTGTGTTACAGGAATGGTGACATTTGGTCGATGTCATGGTCTGCGTACACATGGTAATCAGACTGAGTGACACTGACAATGGCCACCACAGCCTCTCAGTGTCTGAAGAACATTTTACAGGAGACTCAAGGATATGTGCTCAAGAGCTACCAGGAAAAAGTCTTTTTCCTCTATTACTTTGCATTAAAGAAAAATTAATTCTCCCACTCTGTGGGTTAAGGAGACCTTCAATCCAGACTTTTTTTTTAATGAAGTGACCTTCCAAAATCAGTCAGGGTGCAAGTTGCATTGATGGGCATGGGGAAAGTGAAGAACCCTCTTGCACAGTTTCCTGTAGAAGAGAGCAGTTGAGCCCATTAATACTCCTGTCATATCCATTGGGCTTGCATGACTTAGAAGAGCTTCCCAAATTCCAGTCACTCACATGTCATCTTCATAATGTTTGCTATATGTCTGTCTTCCACCTGTACTATAATTAATATGATTTTAGGTAAATTTAAATTGGTTCACTCTTTCATTTTACTTAGTTTTATCCTAACCTTTATTGCCTGTTATTTGATATGCTAATTATATTTTTCTAATGTCAATTTAATTTTTTAACTCTGAAAATTTTTAAAGGTTTATATGCCCCCATCAAATACATGCACCAATGTTTATATGCACTATACTTTGCAAACACTGGCTTGGAATAAGATGCTTCTCAGAAGAAATGACTTGGAGAATCTCTGTGCTATATACTTTGTCGGTATATTGATAAGCAGTTGTTGCTTTGTAGTTCAGAAATGGGTCATTTGAATGGGGGTGAAAAGTATTCAGAGCTTTTGCTATAAAATGAAAAGAAATATTAAAAGAGGAAACAGCCATTGAACAATATTAACCCAAAGCCTAGGGTTTAACACCAGAATGTGATGATCACCAGAGTAATTGAATAGACAAAACAAGAGTGAGAGAAGCTAGAGTTAGTTACAGAAATACTAGTTGCCATTCACTTCATGCTATGTTCCTAGTATTAGACTAAGCATTTTCATAAATGTTGTTTCATTTCTTCTTCACAACACTTCCAGGAAGTAAGAAGTATAGCTTGTTAATACTCATCATTCTTACCACACACTCCCATGTATGCACACACACCTTTCTCTCTGTTTTTCTCCTTGAATATAGTAGAAAAACCACCACTAACTTCTTTTGCTTCAGTATTTTCAGAGACAGGCCCTGGCTGGTGTGGCTCAGTGGATTGACTGCCAGCCTGTCAACCAAAGGGTCACCAATTTGATTCCCAGTTAGGGCACATGCCTGTGTTTCAGGCCAGGTCTCCAGTAGGGGGGATGCATGAGAGGCAACCACACATTGATGTTTCTCTCCCACTCCTTCTCCCTCCCCACTCTAAAAATAAATTTAAAAACATTTTTAAATATTTTCAGAGACAGGAAACACTATCTTAGAAGGTAGCCCCATCTTTTATATGTCTGCCTATTAAAAGTATTCCAAATGCTGATGGTCTGAAGTTTCCCACCCTGTACCTCCACCCATTGGCTCTCCTGATGATTTTGAACTTCCCCAAAGTAAGTTTTTCAGGTAGTTTAGTGCACCTGTTATCTCTTCCCTGAGTCACCGTTGTTTAACCATGGAAAGCATGTTCCTTCCTTCCACCTTGCTTTCTGTGGCATGTTTTCCTCAACCCGATAGTCTTTCTGCAGTTTTTCCATGCTTCTTAGCCTGTGGTAGCCAAAACCGAACCCTTTCACCAGCTGTCGTCAAAAGGTAGTAGAGTACAAAAAAACTATTACCTTCCCTGACCTGGATGCTCTACTCAATTAATGCAGATAAGATTATATTTTACATAAAATAATGATGTTTACTAATATTGAACTTCTAGTCAATTAAAACTTATAGGTCTTGTTCCTATGAATTTCTCTTAAGAGTTAGGCCTTCTCCGTTGAATGGTAGCACTTTGTAAAATGCTGGCCATCTCCATGCCCATCATTCAGTTGTCTGGACATTTATTTCTATTATATTAAACTATTAAAATTTGAGAAGAGTGGATGGAGGGTACTTACAATTGTTGGGCATCTGTCATGTATTGGTCTTATTATTCAAAATAAATAGTTAATTATCCCAGTTTTATGGATGAAGAAGTTAAGGTTCACAGAGGCTTAAGTAACAAAACCACGTTTATCCAACAACAGAGCTGTTTTTGAGTTTAGAATTACCTTAATCTTTCAGCTACATACCCAGCTCTGGAATGATTCAACTCATCTTTCAACTTGGTGGAAATAGTCTCAATTCCTGATCACCACATATATTTACTACATTTCTTAGCAACAGGTTGACCATAAGTTTGATAAGCATCTAAGAGTGTGAAGAATTTTGAGCATTGCAGTACCAAGGACAGAGCTCTGCAGCATCCCCACCAGAAACTGTGATCTTTCCTCATTAACACTAATTTGCATCCTTAATGAACCTGAAGACTTTCTGTTCTGCCCACAGGTGATCATGACTGATGTCCCTGAAAGCCCACTGAAATACTGAAATATTACATCCACATTATGTTATCTTTATACATAATGTTGGTTTGCATACCTTGTTCTTCAGTGATATAATAATTCTTTTTAAAATTTTGCCAGAACATGCCATCAGTCCCAGAGAGCTAGGATTTCCAAAGTCCCTCATTGTAGAAATTGAGATGCTCACTCATTCCCAGCCTTCTGGCATATTTTTCATCTTTATCTTTGTTTCATGATCACATCTGTACATTTTTTTAATTCTCTGGGAGGTAATTTATCTGACTCTAGAAACTCAAATACATTTTAAACAGCTAAGGCACTCTTTTAATGTCACTTTATCTACCTTGAGCATAATTTTCTTCTTACTTTCATGTTAAATTCTATCCTTTCTAGTTTAATATTGTCCCCTTAGGGGGCCACTGGAGATGCATCATGGGAATCAAATAGCTCAGCATCTCACCATGCTAAAAGTAACTTTATACCACTTCTAACAGCAGATTTCTTCCTCATGTTCTCCTTGTCCTGGCCTAGAGAACTTGGAAAAATTTATTCAGTTGCTCCTAACACCTCCTGTTAGGCTGCAGTTCTCACATGATAAAGTTGTCCATATTCTAATAAAACGTATTTTAGCAGCTCTTCTTTCTAAAATGACAGAGGAAGGTGGTAGTAATTACAATCACAACAACCCCTCTTTTATTCTCCAGGCACCAGAAATAAAGAGAAAAAATACTAGGAGTTTGCAAAAAATGAAATGGCAAGTATTTAAAATGATGATTATGGTCAAGTGCTATCAAGGACACAGAAAAATAATAACATTCATATATTGTTGGTAGGAATATCTATTTTTGGAAGACACTTTGGTAACATCAGTCAAGATGTTTAAAAATATATGCAGTTTTCTGAACATTTCTGGGAATATATCCTACAGTAATCCTCACATCTGTGCACAAAGTTGTAACCATATTTGCCTCCTTATAAGATGTGATTTTTAAGAATTACCCCAACCTCAAAAAGAAATGGTTTGAAAAAAATGTAAGTAGCCCCCGATGACCACTTTTACCATCACTCACTGTCTCTGAGGCAAACGTCATTGACTCTGGAGGAGGGCGGCCATGGCAATAGAAAGGGTCCTCTCCCAACTCAGGTTCCTTGTTGTTAGAGAGTGGGATGTGAGGGTCCCTTCAGTCAGTCATGAGTGGGCGGAAGGGTATGGTTGACCATGACAATGGACAGAACTGAGAATAAAATGTGCCAGCAAGTCAGTATATACAGAGATGTTCATTGAAGCACTGCTTGCTAGTAAAATATTGGTAATAACCTAGTATTTCTAGAATAATATTGGAGGAATTCTTCAAACAAATTAGGATGCAGCCATTCTAAGAAATATTATAAGACTCTTTGGAAAAAAGTATGAGGTAGACATATAGGTCATGTCATTAAAAGATTTCCAAGACACATTGTTAGACTGAAAGTACCGCTGCATTGTTTAATTCAATTTAGATGAAATGTTAGTGTCTCGACAGAGAATGAAAGGTGGGACACTAACACCAGTGGTGGTTTTCTCTGAGAAGAGAATAGAGGGAGAGTGTGGCTTTGCTCCATATGCTTATGTATCATTTGAATCTTGCACTAAAACATGTTCGTGTAATACCTTGGTAATTTATTTAAAAATATTGTAATGACAAGAGGGCCATTAGTGGGTTAGAGCTACCATCAGAACTGTATCTTTGTGGGCCTCCCAGACCCACCCCAACAGACAGAGAAAGAGAGAAGGAGACATCTCTGATGGCTGTTAGCACACGGAGCCAAAACCTCTTCAGTATTTATACACATGTCAACAAGACCATCTGCACGAGAAAGAACAAAAATGCGAGGATCTCGACATTCATATAAATAGGAGAAAATAGAAGATTTGAAACAAACATGATAACTGGATTTCAGTATTTCAAGTGGCATGGAAGAGGAGTCAGCATGCTCTCCATGACCTCAGAGGCGCAACTAGAGCTAACTTATGTCAGAGTCACCAACTGGCGTCATTCCACGGGCGGAGGGCAGCCTGCAGGCAGACGTGTTGCTGGGCCAGCAAATACCTCTAGGCAGCATGTGTTCCTCTTCACCCAATTTCCTGTCCACACCCTATTGCTCAGGTTACAGTTTTCTTATTTATTCAATGCATCTGATTAACACCTGCACTTGGATCTTTGATCCATGCTGTAATGCTAAGTTATAGGGAGTGAGATCTGGAAGAAGGTCTAAGACGTGGAGAATGGGAGCAAACCTTACCAGATAGGAACACAGGCTCTGGAGTCAGCCTGTCTGTTTGAATTCCAGCCCTGCCACCTACTTCTCTGTGGACTTAGACTTGTTGCTTAATTTTACGCTTAATTTCATGCTTCATGTATCAATTTTCCCATTGTATGGAGTGAGAGAGTAATGAGGACTAAATGAGTTAGTGAGTAGAAAGCATCTATAGCAGCCCCCAGCCCATCCATGGTTTGGCTTTTTGCAGTTTCAGTTACTCGTGGTCAACCACAGTCCAAAAACATCAAGTGGAAAATTCCAGAAATAATCAACTTATACGTTTTAAATTGTACACCATTCCGAGCAATGTGATGCAATCTCATGCTGTCCTGCTCAGGCCTGCCCGGCATGTGAGTCATCATCCCTTTGCCCAGCATATCCGCACTGTGCGCACTACCCGCCCACTGGTCAGTCAGCATTCACCTCAGTCAGCAGGTCAGCTGTTATGGTATTGCAGTGTTGGTGTTCAAGTAACACTTATTTTACCTAATAATGGCCCCCAAGTGCAAGGGTAGTGATGTTGGTAATTCAGACATGCCAAAAAGGACCCACAAGGTGCTTCCTTTAAGTGGAAAGATGAGTGAGATATTTTGAAAGACATTACATAGGTAGGTAGATGACAGAGAGAGAGACAGGCGTACATATATAGAGACTACATTCATGTAACTTTTATTACAGTATATTGCTATAATTGTTTTATTTAATTCTTCATCATTAATCTTTTACTGCACCTAATTTATAAATTAAACTTTATTGAAGGTATGCATGTATGTATGTATGTATGTATGTATAGGAAAAAACAGTATATATAGGGTTTGGTTCTACCTGAGGGTCCAGGCATTTGCTGGGGTGATCTTGGAACTTACCCTGTGGATAAGGATGGACCACTGGATATTAGTTATCTATTGGTGTGTAACAACATTACCAAAACTTAGCAGCTTAAAAGCAACACACATTTATTACCTCAGCTTCTGTGGGTCAGCAACCTAGGCATGACTATCTGGCCCTCCCTTTAGGGTCTCACAAAGCTGCAATCTGGGTGTCAGCCGGGGTGGCAGTCTCATCTGACACTTGGCTGAGGAAGGCTCTGCTTTCCTGCTCACTCAGGTGGCTGGCAGAATTCAGTTCAGGGCTTCACTCTTTTGCTGGCTGTCAGCTAGAGGCCACCTCCAGCCCCAACATGGCTGCCTGATCCCTCCAAGCCCATGAAGATGGTGAAGTCTCCAGCAAGATAGGTACTGCAGTCTTAGGTGTGTCACGACATTCACAAGATCACACACATCCCAACACCTTTGCCATATTCTGCTGATTAGATGCAAGTGCAGGTCACATCCATACTCAAGAAAAGGGGACAATACGAGGGCTTATGATCAAGAGTTAGAAAGAAGGATGAACCACCTAGAACCTGTCTCACACAGCATACTAAGTGAGGCCTAGCACACATAAAGTGTGTAATGAATGTAGTTACTGTTCACTGAAACTATCTGAAGAAGACACAGGCAGCTTTCTGAGAGCACACTGGGGTATTCAGACAGCACTGGATGATGACTATAGGCACATAATAAAAACTAAATGGAGGTAAGTCTTGATCCACATGGCCTTTAAGATCATCTATGATTTAATTTAGTCACCAGCCCAGGTGCACCAGCTGCCTTCCTTCTTGAAAGTCTTTTCTAGCATCTTTCAGGTTCATGGCTGCTTTTCCTCATGCACGCTTTTTCATTTTTACCTGACTTAATCTGTGCAAACTTGGGCACTAGTCTTTCCTACATGATTTCCTCCAGGAAATCTAGGAGTGACGTTGGTCCTTTTTATAACCAAGTTTTGGTGGCAGGGTGGGAGTGGAGAGGAAGAAAAGAAATACACTCAACTTGACTAAGATTGTCAGGAGCCCAGGCCCTATTTTCAGCTTCCGTGTCTCTCAGAACTCTAATCATGTTGGTATACCCAGCCTGCACTCAATAAAGTCTGTATATAACATTACTGGGTGTCTCCCTGAAGTGGGAAAGATGATGGATTAGACTTCTAGAGAGATCTAGATCTTGCTGCTGATGAACGAGGGTTTTATCTATCTTTTTCACTGCCCAGCTTAGTCATGTGCCTCCACTGGTTGTACAGAGGCTTGGTAAATATAAACTTTTTGTTTAGTAGCCCAGCCTTTGAAGAGGACAGATAAGGCAGTTTCATTATGGTTGCAAACAATCCAGTTGTGCTTTTAATACATGAGTAGTTACTGATGGAAGGTACACGTAGCCTTGCATGTTGATTCATCTATGCATATGGTTTTTTTTTCAGATTTTATTTATTTATTTTTAGGCAGAAGGGAAGGAGAAAGAGAGAGAGAGAAATGTCAATGTGTGGTTGCCTCTTGTGCACTCCCTACTGGGGACCTGGTCCACAACCCAGGCATGTGCCCTGACTGGGAATCAAACTAGCCACCGGTTGGTTCACAGGCTAGCACTCAGTCCACTGAGCCACACCATCCAGGGCCTACCTACCATGTTGATTTCATCAGGGCACATACTAACCCTATGTGTACTTCAGCTTCTGAAAAATGTGACCGAAGAACTACATGTGCCACACATGCCAATACACAAATACACCCTGACCAGCTCCTGGCCTTGCTGCACTGGGGAGGGTAGATGAGAGTAACTGAGGCATCTGCAGCCATGCTAGTAACTAAATATTAGCAATACAATAACCATGAAGCATCCCTGTTATTTCTTTAATTGGAGCAATTTCCCAGTAGAGTGTTGAGGTGTTAATTGCTTCTGCACTTCTTTAGTTGACAGATATGTTCTTTTCTCACCTGGGTAAGAGAAGCAATTATTGTAATGCTCTCATGGGCTTGGTGAGATATTCTGTAATGGATTTTTTAAAGGCATTGGTAGGGCATTGTGCTTTTAAAAAGGAATTGTCCGCTGCTCTGTTCATGCTTGACAACAAGGGTGGATATTGTATTCAGACCACATGATGAATCTGTTAAAAGAAAATATGCAATGGAAAGAAAAGAGAGAGGTAATATTTTTTTTTTTCAGAAAATACACACACACACACACACACACACACACACACATTCCAGATATGATAAAAATATGTTCCTGTGGGTCCATATATCACTGGGTTAAACAAAAATTAAGCAAACAAAAAAAAGAGTAAGCCTTTTCTTTAGATGTTCAGCGGGGCATCTTTCTCATGAATTCCAACACAAAGTTGTTACTTTCTGGAACTGGTGTGGCCTCCCAAATAAGGGTTTGGCACATCCATAACTCAATTCAAATCAGTAAATATTCTTTTACCCATTGTATGAAAGTGACTTTCACAATCCACTTGAACCACGATCTGTTGTAATGTTTCATACTTATACTCAAGAAGTCAAAGAAAATAGTGTTAAAACGTTTTATTAGAATTTGGAAAAATTTTTTGATAAGAGTCACTTTAGCAACTCTCAAGCCAAGGCAACCCATGGTTAACTGGAATGATACAGTAGAAAGATTGAACTTAGAGTTAGAGCTTCTGATTTCAAGCTGTAGCAAAATGAATTGGCTGCTGTGGTGTCTTTAAGCAAGTCAT
The DNA here is from genome assembly GCF_004126475.2 of Phyllostomus discolor. NCBI lineage: Eukaryota > Metazoa > Chordata > Mammalia > Chiroptera > Phyllostomidae > Phyllostomus > Phyllostomus discolor. Next base: position 153,093,062 of record NC_040904.2, read on the forward strand.
GTAACCTGGAAAGGCTTCAGATTTTTCATGTTTAAGATCCTAGGTTTCTGTGGGAATCAAAAGAGAAAAGGTATGTGGCTGCTCGGCAACGCGTTCAGTGCTACACAGAGGGAAAGCGGTGTTATCAAAAGAAGGGCTAGGTTTTGTGGCACCCTAAGCTTACACAGTTTGAGGGGAGGCGGCTCTTTAAAGCCACAAAAATATATTTTTCAAATTTTAAAAACCACGTGGCCCTGTGAACACATTGTTAGGATCCCTCTCAAGGCTTTGGAAAAAGCCAACAGTAGTGAAATTCCTGGAAATTTGAGTCAGTACTTTCTTCTGTTCATTATTATTACAAACTTACCAAATGCCAGAGCTGGGACTGGCCAAGTCTGCCATCTCATGGGATTCACACTTGTTTTTTTTTTGTTTTTTTTTTACAGTAAGAACCTTTTTGCAAACAAAATCTTACATAGAGGAACAAAAGAGAACAGACTGGAATAGTGGAAGGTGGGACAAGGGACTTAGAGCTACTCCCGCTTGGCCTCCCCTTTCCTTGTGTACCTTAAGAACTTCAGCTGAAAGTGGAGTTTGGAGGGACACACTATATTTCATTTATTCAAAGACCCATTCCCCCCCCACACACACATTTTAACAGCCATGAAACCAGGATTCATCATACGTTTTTTCTTGGACCTGCAGTGGTTGGGATGCCATCTTCTCCTGCCTGTGCATGCCCTTACTTGGTTGTAATTCCTGGCGATGTGATTGGATACATGGAACTCCTAGAAGTTTCAGACAATAAACCACTGAAGGACCACTTGAGGAAGGAGCATGCGTTATTGTCTAAAACATTCTGTTGACACTTTCACATAACATCAAAGAGGCACAAGCATCAAAACTTGCCAAACAGGTCTCAGCAGCCTGGGAGAAAGGCCAAGAGACAGCAACAGAGCGTTCCCTAAGAAGCCTGCCTCACCACTGTGCTCCCCGCCCAGAGGAACGTGGACATCAGTGACATGGTTCAGAAGCTGAATGTGAAGAGGATGTGGGTTTCCTTAACCCATTGGTTAGGTTTTCCTTCCCATGTATGCACTTGGAGTGATTTTATAAGGAAAAACATTTTTTTTTGTTTTAATCATTGTTCAAATACAGTTTTCTCCTTTTTACTCCCTCCCAATCCAGTCCCCCCTCCTACCCCTCCCCACTTCCCTCCCATTACCACCCTCCCCTTAGTTTATGACCATGTGTTCTTTAAGTTTGTTCCAGTGAACCCTTCCCACTGTCCCCTTAAATTCCCTCTACTCTCTTCTGTGGGCACTGTCAGCCTGGCCTCTATTTCAGTGTCTTTGGTTATATTTTGCGTGTTTCTTTGTTTTGTTATTTAGGTTCCTGTTAAAGATGAGATCATATGGTATTTGTCTTTCACTGCCTGGCTTGTTTCGCTTAGCATAATGTGGAAAAACATTTTTTAAACTTAGTGATAAGCGATGGCATCTTGAAGTCAATGAAATACAATACTTTTAACCAGTTAATTCAGCCCCAGAGAGGGGTTAGTGACTTGCCCAAGGCAACATGGATGGTTTTTCCAGGACATAATGAAACAGTTACAAATACTTTTCAAGCAGTTGTTTCTTAGCCCCAGACTAGATCCCTTATGCTTTGTTTTGCATAAGGGATGGATGGATGAGTGGATGGCTGGATGGAAAGGACTAATACATTTCATTCTGAGAGTGAGGCTACAAGATAATTGGGTAAGGGGATGTGATATATGGTGACTGAGATACTGAAACAAAGGACTGAGCAGAGAGGAAATAATAATGACTGGTTTGCCTGCTAGTTCCATTGCTGCTTACCCTAGTAGGGAGCCTTTCCCTGGGGATGAGAACAAACTTGTTTCTTACGGGGAGCAGAAGAAAAGAGCTGGACCAGGAGAGAGGCCACAAGAGAAGGTTACCCCCCTGTCAGGGTGGAGGAAGCTGGGAGTGGGCTGTGGGAGCTGTCTCTGGCATGGGCTGCACAGCCCCCTCCAGTTCTGAATGCCAGCAGGGCCTCCGTGAGGCTCTGATAGAACTCAAACTCACAACAGCAGGCTGCCTGGCTTCTCTGGAGAGAGTCCACAGGGCTCCCCTGACGCCTTGCCTCCTGGTTATCTGCAGTGACTGCACTATTACTTTTCCATCTGTTGCTTTATTAGAAATGAATCAAGTCTCATAAAATAAGAGAAAGTCAAATAAGTGCCCCTGACACCTGTAACAAAGTCAGGAGGACAGATTTACTGATTTACTGTTGCCCTAGAGACTTGGAGTCTGCCTGAGGCTGGACTCATTTTTCAGCCCTTTTCTCAGTAGTATTTCATCTACACATTTATGTGCCCATTGTCAAGCAATTACTCTATGATGACTCTGAAAATTGATAACATTCAGTTATATGAGGAGGCAATTTCATGTACTTAAAACAGACAGAAAGCTCTGCCTAGCAAGTCTCCAATCTTAGTTTCCTGATCTACAAAATGGGAGTAATATCTTCTTCACAGGATTGTCCTAAAGGTTGAATTCAGTAATGGATATGATATTTTTAAAAGTATTAACTGCTTTTAAAGTGCTGCATAATCTTAAAAGGCATCCGAGACTTCTTTATTTTAATTTCCCTATTCAGCCAGGTTCTCTAGCTCGTGCCAGACTCCTCGGTACTTAGGTATCTGTGGAAGGAGGAGGCAGAGCAAGTACAGCCATAAATCCCATTTTGCCCTGATTATTTAAGAAGTCTAGTTCTGGTTCAAGTTCATCCTCCTGTTACTGGACAAAGAAAGATGTGGATCAGCTGCCCACTGCCACCAAAAGAAGCTCTAGAGGTAGATGCTGGTGGGAAAGGAAAGATGTTTCTGTTCAGATGCTAAACGATATGGAAGAATGGGGGACTCCCTGTCTCAAACCTTGTCTCCTCCACAAAACCCAGACAAAACCCAGCCATCTTCGGCAAGACCAGAACACAAGGCAGGGCCCAGAGTTCCTGCCCCATGTTAAAGTACTGTCCTTTGGAGCCCAAGGCACTACTAAGTGGTCATCCAGGTAGCTTAGTTCGTTCCAGCCGCTGTCTGGCTTCAGGCTCTCTTCTGGAGGCTACATGTGGAGCTGGTTCTGCCATTGGCCATGCAGCTTCTAGGGACTGCTAAGGGCATGTGGCCCATGGAGAAGGCAAGCCAGTGCACCATCCGAGTGCAAGTCTCAAGCAGTGAGCAAGGATCCAGAGAGACCAAGTTTCTTGGTTCCCCTGGGTTGATATTAGTTTCAGGTATGGGACAGCCCTACTGCTGCTGTCTAGGGTCCCGGGTGGTTGGGGGGCAGGGGTGATTCCCATAGTACTCCATTAGCCCTATGGCCCCCCCATGCCCTAGTCCCTGTATGAAGTGAGCTGCCCATGCTCTGGGTCCACTGGCAGAGAGCAACTCAACCAAAAACCTAAGTAAAGGGACCCTAGAAACCCCACATGGCCCCTCAGGCAGTGCCCCTCAGGGGGAGGGGTGGAGCATCAGCAGCCAGGAGCAGGACTTACTCATGGCAGGCAGAGCGTCCACAAGGTACAAGCTTGGTTACCTGGGAAAATTGGAAGTAAAACTCATGTCCTCCTGATGGTCCTGGGTGGTTGGTGAAGGTATCATCTGGCTGCACCGCCCCAAGGAGTGGGGCATGGTGCAGAAGTGGCTTCCAGGCTCCATTCTCAAGGCCTAGCTCCCTCCATCTGGGAGGCCCTTATTCCCTCCCTGCCTTCAGCCTGCTTGCTGCAGTCCAGATAGGCTACCTATCCGTGTCACTCCATCACTTTCCTCTACAGGCCAATGGGATCCCAGGCTTTGTCTTTTCAGTTATCTTTGAAGAAGCAACAGTCCCTAAGTGATATTTAGCTCCCTTAACTTGGGCACAAGCTAAGCCACCTAACCCACTGATGACTAGCTCTTACTAGCTGCAAGAGCGATCCCACCTACTATCTGTCTGTCTTGGGGGTCTTCCTTCACTTCTAGAATGTTCCTTTCTTCTCACCCACCAAAGGGACAAGACATACCTCTCTCTCATCCCTCTCTCATCTAGACTCCCAGACCAGACCCTCTGATCATTCTAACCCTAGCACCACCGCTCTAGTTTTTCGTGTGTAAATAGTTAGTCAACATAAGATACTGGCCAAAACGATATCAAAATAGACATCCCCAAAAATCCTCCCCAACAATGTCTCATTAAGTTGCTCAGCAATTTACTATAGCACAGAGTGTGAACATGCTCAAAAAACATTTTTGGACCAAAAGGGTTCACAGGTAGCTATAGGAATGCAGTTAATTTCTCAAGGAGAACACTGAAAATCAGAGTAATCTCAAAGTTAGCTGTGCCGATTGCTGAAGTTTAACTTGAAGAATCCAGTTTTCAATCATATCAACAACACTGAAAACGTGATTACAACCACCTACAAGTAAAAAATTACAAGTGGAGGGTTTGCCCAAAGGAAAACCTCGTGGGGCTCTTGAAGCAAGTACGACGGCTGGATCCCCAGTAACTGCTGGTCCTTATGGAGCCTCGGATGTAAATGCCCACCACTGTCCTTCCTGCTCAGGAAGGGAAGTTTCTCCAAGGTGAGTTGGTTCCTGTTTCCTGACTATGGTTTAGTCACCTTCAACTTCAGGTGACTATGTGGGAACACGTGACTGGTAGACTTAGGCACTGTTCACTCTCCCGTGATCCCCACCCAACATGCTCACACATCATACATGTCAGCCTGGCGGAGGCTGTGCTGTGATTTTCAGTTTGCTCAAATCCAGTCTGATTCCAGGTCCTCAGGGTGTCCGTGAATTCCCCTGAAGCTTTATGTAAAAATTTTCCCAGGGAGAAGGCCCATGGATTCACTAGTTTCTCAAAGGAGACTATGATTTTAAAAATTATTGAACACCACTGCTACTTGTTTTATCTTCTATACATATCAAAATACAATAAAATATTGGCAAGCTGAATACCTGGAATTTTCCAATATTCAAATAATAATAATAATAATAATAATAATACCATGGCTAATGTATAACATTGAATATTCACTATGTGACTAGTACTACAGTACGTTCCTTGTAAGAATTTTATCAGTTAATTTTTGTCATACTCTCAGGGTAGGTACTATTATATGCCTATTTTAGAGATAAGGAAATTAAGTCCCAGAAAAACTTAAAAAATTTGTTACTATATTGTGACACTGGAAGCTTAATAATTTTGACAATTAAATCATTCATTTTTTGAGAAGCAGAAAACTGAAAGAATTCTAGTATTACCATATTTTAAAAGGAGGGATTTTTATTCTTGATGCTTTAAGAGACCTATGATAATCTGAATCAGTTACACCAAGAGTCTGTATCTTTGTTCTACTTTTTAAAATCCTGCTCTATAAGCCTCGCTGCTGTTTCTTAGTGGATTGAGTGCACGACCTTTAACCAAAGGGTTACCAGTTCAATTCCCAGTCAGGGAACATGCCTGGGTTGCAGGCCAGGTCTCCAGTAGGAGGTACATGAGAGGCAACCACACACTGATGTTTCTCTCCTTCTCTCTGTCCCTTCCCCTCTCCCTAAAAATGCATAAATAAAATATTTAAAAATAAAAATCCTGCTCTATATATCACATACTTCCAAGGGTCTCAGATTTTTATATTTGATGCTGCATATTTGTATATCCTCTTCATCTGAAGGTGCTCTAAGAAACATACAGATATTAATCTAGTCCTCCCTATCACTGTGTGAGATAAATACTGATCATAATTTGTTTCACATGGCCATTGGTGCCAGGTAATATTTACATGTTATACATCCCTTCCACTAGTCTGACTTATGCTCAGATTCCCCGGGGATGAGCAAAATTCTGGTAGGTCTCTCATGTCACCACATAAAGGTGGAGAGTGCCAGAAGACCTTCCTCTGCTAGCGTGGGAGACTGCAGGTGCAGCCATTCATCACCAGAGCCCAGCCTTGTTCCCTGCAGCTTTGCTGAACCAGAGGATGTTAGGAGGAATTTGAAATGAGTATTGGAAAAAGCATCTGTTCATTTCCTTAGGGGGATAAACTTTCCAGTGGCACCAAACTAACAGCAATATACAGATTAAATTGTAGTGTGAGCAATTATATTCTCTCCAGAAGTAATACCCAGACATAGCTAACGTATTCTGATGCGAGCCTCAATCCCACTTACTAAGGCAATGGTAAAAAATAATCAACCAAAGAAGCTTAGGGACATAGGTCTGCCCCTGTTCAAATTCTGCTGCTTTATCATTTTGCTTCTGCACCATCCAGCAATAACTGTGTTTGCCACAAGTCAATGCCCATTGCCCCGTCACAGTTCCCTGTGTTGAGAATGATGGCTCATTTCTCAGCAGTTACCAGGAAGCACCTGCGACTCTGCTGGGCACCATTCTGGGCACTGCAGGTACAGAGGGACCAAAGCACTATCTCCATCCCTCACATTTGACATTTGTGGCTTACTGTGTCAAGTTTTTATCAATAATATTTCTATTTCACTGTTTATGATTTTTAAGAGTCTATGTAGTTAATGAAACATCAAGAAATCAAGAGCTTCTCCCTGGCCAGGTGGATCAGTTAGTTGAAACATCATCCTGTTCACCAAAATGTTGCGGATGCAATATCCGATCAGGGCAGTCACCTAGGTTGCAGGTTTCATCCTCAGTCAGGACACATGAGGGAGGCAAACAAACAACGTCTCTCCCTCTCTCTCTCTCTCTCTCTCTCATTCTCTACTTTCTCTCTGTCTAAAATCAACATATCCTCAGGTGAGAATTAAAAAAAAGTAAAGAACTTCACCAATGCCTATTTTGCTGAACATGCCCATGGTAGTGGCATTTTAAATGTGTTTTCTCTTTTTTTGTTATAGCTATGGGGTGAGGATCTTATAGACCCCTCACTTTGCTTGGGGTGTGATGAAACTGTACGAAGACTAGGTTTTTTCCCTGGTACTAAATCTCATTCAGTTTCTTTCTATATGACAACATGTAATGTAACTGCTCCCCTCCAATCAGTCTGAGCAACACAAACTTTCTCTCATTTTTCAGATTCCTTTTCTTAGTGACTGATGTCAACATACCCCAAACAAGCCAGACATCTTCAGGTCCTCTTGTTTTGCATAGCTCCTCACCCTATTCCCCACTCCACCCCTTGCCCTGCCCCCTGCCACACACACACACTGATTGGTCTGTAACTCAGGGCAGTGCTTCCTATATACTATGGCAGTGGTTCCCTGCCTTTTTGGCACCAGGGACCAGTTTTGTGGAAGACAGTTTCCTCCATGAACTGGAGTGGGGAGATGGTTTCCGGATGATTCAAGCACATTACATTCAAGCTCACCTCCTGCTATGCATCCTAACAGGCCCTGACTGGTACAGGTTCACAGCCTGGAGACTGGGGACCCCTGCACTATGGAGTCCATGCCATCCACATAGCTACTGGCAGATTTCAGTCTCTCGTGGGTTGTCTGCCTGTCCCCCAGAAATCCTCTCTAGCCTATTGCTTCAGCATCTGTCTACCGCCCAGTTCTTAGCCTCCCTTGCGGTTAGGTGTGGACAGGCAGCAGGTTCCTGCCTTCGGTATGGGAGCAGAAGGAGATGAGTGGTGGTGTGTAAGCGAGCTCTCGTTCTCCTCTCACCAGCTGAACGCAGACAGAATGACGTGCTGAGCAGAAGTCTCCAAACTTTCGCAGTTCAAGGAGCCCTTAGTGTGTGTCAGGAATCTTTGCACAGTACCTCTAGGCCAAGTGAAATGTCAGCAGTTCCATTCAGTTAGTAGTTAGGTCCAAACAGCATAGTGCATAGTTATATCCTACCCACTCAGTAACTGTTTGAAAAATACATATGAATTAAAACATGCAGTAACGGTATGTGTGTATTTGTTGGGCATTACACAACTTCTCAAACCTTCAAATCAAATTAAATATTACAACTTCATTTTCTGTTCCACATTGTTTTTGATATGGATTTTTTTTTGTCTTATCACAACAACCACCAAAAATCCAGCTTTGCAAAGATAGGGTTTGGAAAAAAAACTGTTTCCAGCTAGTTGGTGGTGTTATGTCCAACAGTTACCAAGTACCAAGTACAGCCATATTTCCCTCAGAAATTTCAAATTGTCCATGGTGGTGTGGTGAGGTCACTATGGAGCCCTGAGGCACCTTAGGGTGAGTTTGCAAACCAGAATTCTGGGCGACAACAGAGTCATGCATGGAAAAGAGAGTAGATCTCTGGATCCCGATGTAGAGGAGAGCTGGCTGCTGCTCAGGAACACCACCTTGGACTTGCACATGGGCAGAATCCACTTCCATTGTGGTTGAGCCATTGTTCATTTTCAGATGTGTTGACACAATCTAGCCTAACTGAGTTAATACACTATATTACTACAGTGGCCTTTTTAAAAGTTCACCTCGGCCCAAATCTAATGCCTTTCTCCCCAAAACTTCTTGTCATCATCACCAAATCCACTACTCTACACTAATAACGGGCTAAACTTTTCTAAAACTCAAATCTGAGCCCTTCTCGGTTTGCTTCCCAGACTCTTCTCCACCTGTCTTTCCTTCTGCAACAATCCCTAAGTCAGCGTCTCTCAATCCTGACCATGTGTTAGGGTCGCATGGGTGCTGTAAAGGTACAACAATACTCAGTCTCTTACCTGCAAGGATTTTCATCCAGTTGAAATGGGCCAATTCCTTGAAGAGCACAAACTGCCACAACTTATCCAACATGAACTAGATATCAAATAGCTGTGGAACTATTAAAGAAATGTTCTCAATTGCACATTTAAAAAAGGAAGAAATGTCCAAACCCAGATGGCTTCATTGAAAAATTACACCAAATGTTTGAAGAGAATAAACACCAATCCTACACACTCTCGTCCATGAAATAGAAGAGGAAGAAATGTATTTCCCATTTCATTTTATGAAGCTAGTATTATTAGCCTGACACCAAAACCAAAGATAGTACAAAAAGAAAGCTGCAAGTTATGTCCCTCATGAATATAGACACAAAAAAATCCTTAACAAAATATTAGCAAATAGAATTTAGCTATATATAAAAAGAATTATATATCATGAACAAGTGAAGATTACTTGAGAAATGCAAGATTGGTTTAATATTAGAAAATCGGTGTACTCCACTACATTGTCTGACTAATGAAGAAAAGTCACATGATCTTATCAATCAATGCCAAAAATATTTGAGAAAATTCAAACTCATTTATGATTTTAAAAACTTTCAGAAAAACAGAAATAGAGGGGAACTTCCTCAATTTGATAAAGAGTATCTACAAAAACCCAAACACTAACTTATTTAATGATGAAGCACTGAATGCTTTTCCCCTAATATCAAGAATGGATTTGCAGCCCTGGCTGGTGTGGCTTAGTGGACTGAGCTCCGGTCAGCGAACAAAAGAGTCACCAGTTTGATTCTCAGTCAGGGCACATACCTGGGTTGTGGGCAGGTCTCCAGCAGGGGGTGTGCAAGAGGCAGCCACACATTGATGGTTCTCTCCCTCTCTTTCTCCCTCCCTTCTCTCTCTAAAGGAGAATGGATAAATAAAAAATTTTTAAAAAAAAGAATGGACTTGCACTAGGTAGAACCTGTGCAGTAAATGGCCTGTGTTGTTCCTTGGCCTTTAACACCTCCCTCCACCCCCACTTTTGCTGAGCAAGGCTGTCTTCAAGGCTTCTCTCCGTGATGACTCCTCCAGGGAACTGTCCAGAACCCACTACTCGCCCTGCCTGTGAGGGATCCTCCCAGGTTGGAACATGATAGGCCTCCATCTATTGACTCTGTCATAGCCCTTATCGCTCTCCGTTATGATGACCATTTTTTGTCTGTCTCTCCTCTGTCAGCAACTGTTTTTACAAGTGTCCACTTTATAATTCCTTGCTCATTTAGCCGCTGAATTCTAGGGAACTTTCAAAGTTAGAGGTAACTCCCATTTTCTGGTCTAAGGCTAATTATACTTTTAAAATAAGCAATGAGGTAAGAATCTCCACACACTGAGAGTTTCACAGAACAAACTACAGTTATCATGCCGTACCTTTATTCCGTATAAACAGTATTACAAAACGCTAAAGTGGTCTAATATGGGTTTTGAGTGCACTATGCCTATGAAACTTCTCTGTTTTTCTTTCTTTATGATTATTTTTTTTTTGTACAGCTAAAAAGTTCTAGACTCTAACCAGTGTTTGGGGGCAGAGGTTTTGCCTCCCCACACCAGGCCCCCACTTCCGGGATGTATGGGTCTTTTTATAATCTCTCTTGAGGGTGATACAATTGGTAGTTTAGTCATAACTCCATTACCTCATTCAGGTAGGCTTCATGCGTAGGCTGTCCCTGTGTTTTCAGAGCAACACTCAACAGCAAGCTGCCAGGCTTGGGGAACACAGTTCCCAGAATGTCTGCAAGGGTTCATGTTCCATTTTTTACTAATATAAAATATATCTCGTGCCCACCAAAAATCCTATTAATATTTTTATCAATATTGTGAACTATATGGATTAATTTAAGGTGAATTGTCCTGTTGTTGGAGTTGGGTTATGCTAGCCACTGGAATAATTAGTTTTTAGATGAAAGGCTTTTTCTCTGTTTGGTATAGTGCTGTGTCCCCAAAGCCTAGAGCAGTGTCTGTAGCAAGTGCTCAGTTTTTACTGAATGAAGGAATGGTTGCCTTTCCACTTATTCTGATCATATATCCCTTAGACTTCTTTTAAAGTTTTCTTTATCTAAATCTTATACATTTTTCATTAATTTTTTTCTCAGAGATTTAACTTTTGGGGTATTATAAAAGTTTCTTCCTTCTATAACTTCTAACTGGCTGTTGTTTGTTTATATAAAGTCTATGGGTTTTTGCATATTAATTTTGTAACCATCTATTAATATGTTATTAAATTTTCTTGTTTGTTTGCAATATTTTTTCTCAGAATTCTCTTGCTTTCAACAGACATTATTGTTATTTTTCCTAAAATTTCTGGAGTTTAGTAATTAAGAGTATTGAATTATACACTCAGAGAAAAACAGCAAACAACTACATCCCCTTCTGTCAGTGAGCTTCTTGTTGATTTTACTGAGTGAGTATACAGATGTAAGACTGCAAAATTTTCCTAAGATAACTAAATATGGTGATTGAGGAAACTGTCAAATCCAGAACCATCTTATTCCTTGCCAGTTGGGCATCAGCTGATTTCTGTGTTGCTTGCTAATTTGGAGAGTCCACAATCTTTGCTGCATGGTGCTCTTGATTCAAAAAGCAATATTTGCAATTTAAATCAAAATAAGAAATTCCCCTACGTGTTGACTTGCCCAAATTCCACTGTTTCACTGCAAAACTTTGTTTAGTAGGCCTTGATATGAAATTGAACTCATGCAAATGAATGCATCTGTCTTCATTTCTCTTTGCCATTAAATCATTATGCAAACATTAAACACCACAAAAAATATAAAATGACTGATTAATCTAGTAGAGAGTGCAGGTTAACTAAAAGCCAACTCCAGAAGCATGTTCCTGCCTCTGCAAACTGCTTCTTTTCTCCTACCCCCTTCAGAAATCCCTGTAAAAGATTTAGTCAATCCTCCAGAGACTAGAGCTGCTTATTGGCAGTTAACATTCATGTGATTCAGTGCATTTTCCTGCAATAATATTTTATCTTTACTCTTGAGTTTTGCCTGATTTAGATTTCTCCTTTGGTCTGTTTTGCTTTGCTAATCCTGATCGATAAGTACAGACAGATTAAACAGAAGACAAAATTGTGACAGGAATGGTGCTCTTGGAACAGTAAGCCTGCTGTGTACATTGTTGCCCAGACCCCCTCCTCCCGGGCCCTTCCCCACAACCTACACTGTGGCCTGCTGCTTTCTGAATCATTTGCCTCTGGGAATAGGTTGTAAGCATCTCAGAATTCTTTCATCTTTGGGTTTGATTGTCTAGCTCACAGTCAGCACTCAATAAATGCTTAAATCAATGAATGCACAAATAACTCAATTAACTGGTGCATGAATATTTTCTATCTTTTATGTTATTAAAACTAGCTCTTGGGGAAAGATCTGAAATATTTTTAAATAGGAGAGTAGTTGACTATTACGAGTTTAAAAAGCCCAGCTGGATTAATATTTTAACAGAGACCAAATTAAACTAACGAAATCGAGCTTTTCTAGATTTTTAGGGTTCAGCCAGAAACCTGAGAATGACCTGGGTTCCTTCTGAAGAAAACTCTGTTGTCCACATCCCATAAGACTGCACTTATATAGTGATTCTCATTCCATGCAAGAAGCATGTTTTTGAAAGCCTGAATAGGAATAAAGTTCTTATGAATTGAAACTTACTTCTCCCTTGAAGGATATTATTATTTCATAGTTGCTTTTTGCACATTTCTGACTGACCTTTAAGATGGGCTGTTAAAAACCATGCTTCCAACTCCAAGTTCGAGCTCTCCAAGATCTATAATCAAATGTTTTAATATATAGCATCAGTCTACATATTTAAAGAAAATACAAAGAATTCCTTTGTTGGACAAAATTGTGGGGCACATTATGTCTCTGTACTGTGAATAGCCATCATCTGTTAATGTATTTTCATTACTTTAATTATCAGCTTTATTTTCTTAAGTGGTTTATACCTAGTCTTCTGCCAAGAAGGATTTATAGGGGGAGTTGTTACGTTGATCTCTGCAAATATCAGTTGGGCCTATGTATGTTTTTATGGGATGTATAGGGGGTTATTTTGCTGGTTCTAAGGGGACACAGGTGAAATGCACACCCGATGGACTTTGTTACAAATGCTTCTGGTAAATGATATAAAAGTCTCTATGCTTTGTATACTTGACAGGAATTTTGATTCTTGAATTTCACCCATTATGTGTTCTCCCACAAAGTGTAGTGAATGAAGCTGACAACATTCACACTCATAAACTCTTCCTTGGCTTCTACTTTAAAGGGCAATGACAGCTCACATATGCAGTGTCACAAAACTACCATGAAAAAGATGTGTGCTGGGTGCTGAGGTCACAGGACCTGGCCATCTCAAAAGCCCTGCCTGGAATGACATCCTGTATGTCACTGAGGCAATCAGTGACCTGTCCCTGCCCCCCACCTGCCTCCTTTCCCATCCATGATACTCTGTTCTTCTTACCCAACCAGATGAGAGATTATTTCCTTCCCCAGCATAATTCAATTTCTTTTCATTGGCAGATATAATAGTATACCAGCAACAACAACTTAAAAACCTTTATGATAAGCATTCATAGAGATTTTTTAAAATAATTAACCATGTTATACGTAATTAAGGAAGGAGCAGAGGTGTGCAAACAATCTGTTTGGTTGTTTTGGTTTTTTTTACTTTGAAAAAGAAAGTCTGTTCTTGAAGTTCAAATAGTGTCTTTCATGTCCTAGAAGTGCATGACCACTGAAAATCACAACCTGATTTAGTAAGAGGTGGAACAGTGTCCACTGTCCCCAGCCCTACCCAGAAAGTGTGTGTGCAGAGCAGGGAATAACATCACAGAGAGTTGTGAGGCAGTTTTTGTCATAACCAGCCTCTGGACTCATGAATGTTGACATGACTCATTTTTATTTCTGAAAGGAAGGATGTTCTTAAAGTCTTCGTATCTTTGGTTGTGCCTGAAATCAAACGATTGGATTTGGGTTCCCTCTTAGTGTGTAGACATTATCCCCACGGGATCTGTAAGACTTAAAATTTTTCATGTGCAGAGAATGAGGACTTGGCAGCAATTACCAGGTTTCTGAGGACCAAACCTGCTTTGTGACATATTTCGTAAGAAGTCATGCTACTCGTTACATGAAGCCATTGTACTTTGTTTTCTGAAGGACGGGTTGGGAGGAGGAGTAGAGAGTCAGTACTATTTTTCTCAAACCTGTACAAAGCTCTCTTCATCGGCTGAAATGTAACATGAACTTGGGCCCTACTGCTATACTATATGCATCTGTACTATTATTTTTAAATGTGCTGGCCCCTGCTTTCACAGCTCTCCCTTGTTCTCTTTGGAGTTACAAGGAGAGAAACCAGAAAAAAATCGCTTCAGAATGGTAGGAAACAAAGGGCAAGTATTATCATTTGTATGTAAGCCATGTCAGACTATCTATTGTGAAATTAGAATGAACTGTCCCACCGGTACCCATTTTAATAACCTATAATGGAATATCTGCATGCAATCTTTATGAGATACTCTGCAAATTGCAATGAAAAGAGGTCACAGATCTTTTCGCATAAAAGAAAAAGTAGGAAGAGTTCATGGGGAAGCATCAGTTCCCCAACACCTTGTGCTTCTAATCTCATTTCATGAGGCAAATGCTTTTCTTCTTTTTAAACAGAGGAATTCAAGGGCTCCACCGTCGTTGAGCTGATGAAGAAGGAAGGCACAACCCTCGGATTGACGGTGTCCGGAGGAGTTGACAAGGATGGCAAGCCAAGAGTATCTAATCTGCGACAAGGAGGAATTGCTGCTAGGTAACCACATCTCGGGGAAGTTTGGAAAAGGGGTCACAGAGTGCAATTAATCCAGAAATCAAAGCTCCATCAGAAGAGGTCCCTAAACAACAAAACAAAGAAACAAGCAAAATATAACCAAAGACACTGAAATAGAGGGCAGGCTGACAGTGAGCAGAGGGGAGAGAAGAGGGAATTTCAGGGGAGAATAGGAAGGATTTACAGGAACAAATTTAAAAGACACGTGGACAAAAACTAGGGGGAGGGTGGTAATGGGAGGGAAGTGGGAAGGGTTGGGTGGGTGGGCTGGACTGAAAGGGAGAAAACTGTACTTGAACAATGATTAAAATAAAAAAAAGAAACAACAACAAAAAAGAGGTCACTGGTAAATAAGGGACAGTTGCCCTCTGCTGGCCAGAAGCATCGTTGGGGTGTGTTTCAGAAATATGGTTTTTCTGGCCTGTGCCAAAGTCACCAGGGAGTCCATCTTGGGAGCAGCCAGGCCCTCATAAGATTTTAATTTTAAAACACCTATATGGTGCCCTGGCTCACGTAACTCAGTGGATTGAGCGAGGGCTGCAAACCAGGCATCACAGGTTCAATTCCCAGTCAGGGCACATGCCTAGGTTGCAGGCCACGGCCCCCAGCAACCGCACATTGATGTTTCTCTCTCTCTCTTTCTCCTTCCCTTCCCTCTCTAAAAATAAATAAATAAAATGCTTTAAAAAAATACCTATATGGCTCTAGTCCCCAAATGTGCCACTGAACACAGAAGGGCTGCAGTGGGAAGAGACACTGCTCATGCACATGTGGAACACACGACCCATATAACCTGTATGGCTGGAACTGTCATTGAGGGCCCAACTAGGCCCAGTGCTGAGCCTCTAAGTAGTAGTTTTGCTTTCCTGGCATCTTCTCCACTCTCCTACTTGTGAGATTTTCCTTTTCATCAAGACAAAGTAGTGATTTTCCAAAGGACAGAAGGCTTAGACGAAGAGGTCTCATTTTGTGTCTGTTCCAACGAGCTGCAAATTGTGCGTGTTGTCACCACAGGCAATGTGTCTTGGATGCTGGGCAGGGTGGGCCTGCTTAGCAGACAGGTTCAAAATTCGCCTTAGAAAGTGGGGGCACATGGGTCAGGTTTCATTAAAAGTAAGGTTATGTACCTTAAATCCTGGACCCCAGTGCTCTTGCCCACGTGGTCACGAGTTAAGCTTTAGAGTTCTTGCCTTATAAAGTGTCATTTGAAATGATGATTACTACCTATGGTGAACCAGTTTGTACAATTGATTTATAAGCTTAATCCAAAGGATTTCTCCATGATTGGAGGTACTTGTAAAACAAGCTGATGTCAACACAAGCCTCTTAACTTCCTTTCTTCAGGCAATTCTAAGAGCCGTCTTTCCACACCCACAGCCTCCTTCCTTTTATAGCAGTCATGGCCCCTCCGTGATGCTTGAGCTCCATGTGTCTCCAGAGCCTCTGCCTGTGAAGCAGGTGGGAGTAGGGAGGAGCTGCCATTTGCAGTTGTGTTGATGCTGTAATTAAAAGTAGTGCTGGGCCAATTACATTGAGTGTTATCAATCATCAAATATTCATTGTTTAAGGCACTGACATTTTATAGGTAGTAAACCAAAGTGATTACAAATAAAATCTCTGCCCAATGGGGGCTTATAACTTATAAGGGGAAATATGGAATAAAAAAACATGAAAAGTGTGGGAGTAATAATAGCGTTGTCGAATAGTGAAAAGCGACAGCGTGAGAGTAGTCGAGGAGCGGTAGGCAGTTAAGCTACCCAGCGAGCATCAGTAAACCCAAGGCAACAGAGAGAGGATGTACTGCAGGCTGTGGCGGGTTAGGAAGGCTCGGCGAAAAAGGAATGATTGGAGCTGGACTGGTGTGAAATAAATGAATTAGGTGTTTCTATTTGGGGAGAAAATATTACTGAAGGTCCTTATCAGTGACACAGATTTTAAGTACTGTCATTTGTCTCGCTGCTTGCTCTTGGCTTAGAAGTAAAGTTAGACTAAAGACCCAAAAGAACCCAAGGTTCTGTTATGGTGGTGAAGGGAGAGACAAGAATGTCACCGAAACCCAGTATTTTTATTATAACTTCTTCCTCACCAATAGCCTTCTTTACCACTCATGTTGTAAACAATAAAGAGCAAAATAAGCTGATGCTCTTAGCAAATTCCCAGTGAAGATACTGAAAACTGTGACGTGTTCGAAAGACAGGTGGCAGAAGTGAGAGAGAATGGGAAGAAAGAGAAAAGTCCTGCTGGGTCCAGGATCTGGATAATCTACCTCCCAGAGAACAAAGCCTTTGTGGGCAGAGCAATGAAAAACAATTCTCTGTATTTTGTTTCACGGTGCCCTTTAAAAATAGAAGAGGCAAAGGATTAGGGGAGGAAATCTGTGGCAGCAGCAGACCCAAAGCAGGACTTATTTTTTCTTCCTCACCCAAGGACAGGTTTATAGAGAGGGGAAGGTAGGGAGAGAGGGAGAAAAACATTGATGCAAGAGAGAAACATTGATTGGTTGCCTCTCATATGCTTCCCAACCAGAGATGAACCCACGACATAGGCGGGTGCCCTGACTGAGAATCAAACCCCCGACCTTTTGATTTAGGGCTCAGCACAGAACTTCTAAAGGCTAACAGTAGCATGCATAGAAGGGATCTGTTGACTCTCTCATCCACCAGGGCGGTATTCCCACCATCAGGAGCCAGACAGAGCCCAGGAGGCAGGGACTTCTGCCACCTGGCCCTTGCATGCACAGTCATGAAGGGAAAGCGGAAAATCGAGTCTGCCAGGCCTGTGGAGAGGAGGGGTCCATTGACATGACATTTCCTATTTTGCAGGAGTGATCAGCTGGATGTAGGTGACTACATCAAAGCCGTGAATGGGATCAACCTGGCCAAATTCCGTCATGATGAGATCATCAGTTTGCTGAAGAACGTTGGGGAAAGAGTGGTTCTTGAAGTTGAATATGAGCTGCCGCCAGTCTGTAAGTATGACAACCCAAGGCAGACGGCTGCACCACGATTTTGCCTAAAATAATTGTTTTTCATTCTTTTCTTTTGCCATCATTGTCTCATTGTAGGAATGGCAAAGCATAGTTGCTTAATATTTAAAATTTATTTGAATTGACAAAAATATAACCTGCTCAGGAAGAATTGAAAAGGGCATAGTGAACAATGGCATTATACAGGACTCATGTTCCATTAAGGTGATCTGCAAACACTGTATTTGCCAGTGAAGCTATTTTAATAAACAGTAAACATCTCTGTAAGTTCTCTGCTTAAGTTCCATCCAGGCTTTGTACTTAGTGACTAGGTTTAGGAAAAGCATGTTTAAAGTGTTTTATATTGATTCTTTATAGTTGTGTTAATTTCAGAAGCATGAAGATGGATGTGGAACATGTTATTGTCAAGTAATAATAATAATTATTATTATTATTATAATGTAACAAGAGCAGCCAACACATTTTGAGACCTTTCTAAATGTTTGACATTAAACTGAACCTGACTTGCATCGATACACTCATTCCTCAGCACAAGGACAGTTAGTACAGTGGAGCAGAGCTTTGGTGTAATAGCCACATTCAAACCTCAGCTCCATCTTTTACTACCTATGTACCTTTGAGAAAATTACTTAAGTTTTCTGAATCTCAGTTTCCACATCTGGAAAATGGGCATAATATTAGTTCCTGCTCATAGATCTGTTGTGAGGATTAAATGAGTATTTGTAAAGCACTTAGAACAGTGCTTGCCCCTATAAATATTTTTGATGAATAATAAAGACACCAATCAGCCAACACTCAAGATAGATATTATTATCATTATTATTCTCATTTTACAGAGGCTTAAATATCTTCCCCAGATTAGTTAGCAACAAAGTCAGTATGTGAACTCAGGCTCCCTGACTCCGAAGTTCATGTGCTTGCTTCTTCATTGTGAGGCACACCTTGTGCTATGTGAGACTGCTGTCCTACATTTAAGCTGTGCTCTTCTAGAACCACCTCTCCGATTGTTAAGCTATTAACGTGGATGCTGTCCTGAGAAAGCTTTTTCTTTTCTGTACTGGTGGGAGCTCAAATTGAATATTAATAATCAATAACAGCCTATTTGTTTAGCAATGATTTATTGAGCATTTACTAGGTTCTCACCCCCACTGTGTACTTCAATAGAGTTTACATTCTAACTGGGGAAGACAGAAAACAAAATAAAACCACAATAAATAAGTTAATTATATCACATGAATGCCATGAGGAAAAGAAAGAGCAAGGAGATGGGTTGGTTGTGCTGGGGGTTGCAATTTTAAATAGGGTAGTTAGGAATGGCTTCATTGGGACAGTGACATAACCAGTGGCATGAAGGAGGTGAGAAAGCTGGCTGTGTGGATTTCAGGAGGAAGAGAATTACAGAAGATGGAACAGCCAGGGCTAAGATAAAAAAGCAGGAATATATCTGGAGTTGTTCTAGAAACACTAGGAAGGGCAGTGTGGCTGGAGCCGAGTGAGCATGAAGCGAAGTAGGAGAGGAGGCCAGACAGGTAAAGGAGGAGGTATTTTTGTAGACTACGTGAGGGACCTTAAATTTTGCTCTGAGTGCTATAGGGGCTGAGGAGTGATGTGATTTGATTTATATTTTGAAAGGCTCCCTCTGGCTGCTGTGTGAGGATAGACTGCTGTGGCAAGGATACATGCTGAGAGACCAGTTGGGGGCGCTATTGCAGTGATTCCGGTGAGAGGTGGTGGTGGAGACAGCGAAAAGACATTACATTCTTGATCTATTTTGAAGGCAGAGCCAACAGGACCTTCTGACAGATGTGCTGTGGGATGTGCAGAAATAGAGGAGTTGAGGACCACTCTGGGTATTGAGCCTGAGCCACTGGAAGGATGGAGTTGTCATGAATGGGGTGGCTAAGAATGTGGGCAGAGTTGATTTATGAGGGGGAGAGCCGAAGTTCATTGTTTGAAATGCTCCAGTGGAGGTGCCTGTTTGGCATGCAAAGAAGAAATGTTGGGAGCTGGAGATCTGGTTTGCAGTTTTGGAGCAAGCTCTGGACTAGAAATGTAAATCTGAGAGTCATGAGAATGTAGATGGTGTTGGAAGCTTTGGGACAAGATGGCAGCACTAGGGGAGTGCATGTACATAAATCATGAGCTCTTCTACTTACTGAGAATCTAATGTGATTTTATAACAAAATCAATTGAAATCTGTGTTCAAAAACCTTGCTCAGCCACTTTTCATTTTCAGCAAGTGTAGGCAGTAGAATCCAGTATTGAGTGCTTCTACTGGGTCACTGTTAGTTTCACCCCTTGCTATTCGTGACCTTAAACATGTTATTTAAATTCTCTGAACCTTGGGTTTCTCATCTATATCATAGATGTGGAATTTTTGTAAGAATTCAAGGCTATAATCATATAAAGTGTTTAGATCATTATCATATACTTGGTAAGCCATAGTATGTTAGCCATTACTACCATTTTTATTATTATACTGAAAGTGCCATGTTTTCTTGAACTTCAAAAGAGTCTGTTTTGAAATCACTACCTCAAACTATTGCCCAGAAGTTAAGAGAAGCCAGATATCTAGAGCTAGTAATGTTCCTTGATTTGCATTTTCACTCCACTAGGGATATGAATAGCAATAAAACATAGTATCTTCCTAAAAGGAACTCTTAGGATAGCTTTCCAGGGGCAAGTACAATAGAGGAGATTGGCCAAATTTGGGCTGATCCAGAGCTGGGGATTTCTGGGAAGATCTGAAAGAGGTTATGCAGATCCAGGGAAGAGGAACTTCCCAGGCAGAGACTACAGCAAGGAGGTAAGAATCTAGCCCAGTGCACAGGTTGAACTACAGGGTGGAGTTGCTGGAGCCTGCAGGCAAAAACCCAGAGGCCTGAGCAGGGATGAGGCCAACAACATACGCAGGAGCCAAACAATGGGGGCCAGGTAAGCTGAGCCATGTGGGTGGATCTTGGATGGTGTCAAGTGGGCAATAAAGAGCCTTTAAAGGCCTTTAAAGTCAAGGAACAGGCATTACCAGATGTGAGTTTTTAGACATACCATTTTAAGAAGCCATGGAAAATAGATCAGAGGCTATAAACCAAAGGCTATTACAATTTTCAAAAAAAAGGTCATGGCCTGAATAAACATAGCATTAGTAGGGTTACAGGGGTGGGGGTAGATAGCAGATGTATTCAGAGGTTAAAACCTGTCATGACTTGGTGATTATATAGCTTTTTCTTCTTCATGCAATAGATCTAATGGGAAAAGGGGAAAATATTTTTAAATACAAAAGTGTGAATTTTAGAGTAGATAGCAGATGGAGGAGGCCTATTCTCCAAGGATTATCTTTGTCATTTTCTATTATGTTTGGATAAATTAATAAGATCTTTGTATTCAGGAAGGTTGAAGGGATTAATAAGCCTCCCCTCCACCGAGCTCAGGCAGCCAGAGTAGGAGCAGGCCGCCAGCAGAGCCTGGGGGGAGAGCTGACTGCTGAGGACAGGTCTCCTGAGGCTGAGACTAGTAACTCTTTCGAGAATCACATCAATCTGAGACTCAGCCAATCCCACAGACTAGAAGAAAGTAGAGGAAGGGTGTATGTGTGTGCATGTGCGTGCGTGCGGTCTGTAGATGAAAAATGGAATGTTGATCTTGGGCAAACCACTTACCTTTTTAAGATTCACTTTGTTTATGAAAATGAAGTGGTTGATCTATATGAGCTTTAGTTCTTTTTAACTTTAAAATTATGTGATGGTTTGAGACTGTTGAGAAAGAATATTAGCAAACAGTATGAGACATTTATATATTAAAGTCCAAAGCAGTGCCTTCACATTAATCTCTAAAGAATTTTGAAATATCACATAATCTTCATCCATTCTTTTAGTTAACACCTAAAATTCTTGGTATATAAGCTTAAATAATTGGA
This sequence comes from Phyllostomus discolor, assembly GCF_004126475.2. Lineage (NCBI taxonomy): Eukaryota > Metazoa > Chordata > Mammalia > Chiroptera > Phyllostomidae > Phyllostomus > Phyllostomus discolor. The sequence continues at coordinate 153,114,469 of NC_040904.2, forward strand.
AAGGGTGTCATTTCTGGCATGATGTTTGCTTTATACATCTTTGAATGCTGTTTTTCTTCAAACCTTGGAGCTATATATTTTATGGAATATGTTTTTTTATGGAAAATGCCACAGGGGATTGGCAGAGGCAGCCCACACTGTTAGACCATCAGCTACATGAGACTAGCTTTCTGTCAGAAGTCCTCCTTTAATCCAAGTAAATGTGTTAAAGCATGCCTCTGTGACAGCCTTTCTTCTCAGTTCTAATTCTAAGAGAGATAGACATGATGATGGTGATGATGACGACACTGTCTCAGATCTCTTCCACCTGGTTCATTCTGGGATTCACTCTGAAGGGGCAGCTGCTACCTGGGGAAAGCTTTTCCTGTGGCAGTGGCAGAGGGAAAACACTTCCAACCACAGTTTACATCTCTTAACGTCCCTTTGGCCAAAGCAAGTCACATGGGCAAGCCCAATGAAATGAGGTGGAAAAGAACACAACTCCTATTCTCCTATTGAGGTAGGAGTTGAGGAGGCAGGGAAGTAGTATGTCATTTAGGAAAATCTAATCTACTATAGTAAAATAATAAGAATATGCATATACATATGCATATTCACATATGGAAACAAGGGATACCAGTACACTAAACACTCTAAGGACCAGTATTTCTTCACGGTGAAGTTGGTTCTACCTAGCCCTTCCACGTATCAGATTTGATTTTGGGGGATACCTTTAATTGGATCTTTATGCCCACATACACACAGATGACGTAGTGAGTAAAATTCACTTGGCAATATAGGATATCTTGGTTCTGAATATAAAAACATAGTCACCAAGAGACAGTCATACAAATAAAAATTAGGGAGACCAAATCTGTTTCATTTAAGTGTATTAAAATATAGTCAACATTGACATTTATCTTTGTCGATAATGAGCATCAGTAGTGAGGACAATCTCAAGCTGTAGATAATCCTAAAAGTCTTTATACTGACTTCAGATTTGATTGTAAAATTTCGTGGTCAGCAAGATTTAGCTCAAAAAAATTAAGATTACAGTACGTTGTGTTGCCAGAGCAGACACTCAGCCAACAAGGCCAGGTGGCCCAGAATTAGATTTGGTTGTATATAATTGAATGTTGACTTGATGATTAAATAAAATATTTGTAAACTACTTTGCAGAGTTCCTGGCACACAGTAGATGCTCATTAATTATTTCTCCCCATGTCTTTTCCTTTGCTGCCTTACCAATAGAACAAAAAGATCATGTTCTTCACTGATTTCTTTAAGTGGCTCGTTGGATCATAGAAATAAGAAAACATTTGGCTTAACACTCAATTTTTTATTTATTTAAAACTGTTATCAATAGTTTCAGCTCATTGTATATATTATTCCTGGCTGATTAGAATAAACTGAAATCCCCTGAGAACAAGAATATGACATTTAATTAAATCAGCAGTGTACCAAAACATTTGGTCAGCTGTAGGTTTATGTTATTTTTCAGCAGATCCAAGTTCTTATTACACTTTATGCCCCAGCTGGATGAGTGCAGGCCTGTGTACTTAGCTGTGCACTTTCATACTCATGTTTGTTCCTTTGAGGATTCAGAATTTCTAATAAACATGGTTATCATTAATGCTTAATTACAATTACCTCCTATTACTAAAATGGAAAGAAGTGTTCTTTTTCAAAATGCCTTCAATCATGTCCATATATTTCATGTTGATAGTTTTATATAAAATAGCCTTCAAGATCTAGTAACAAGGTAAAAATGTGTCATTGGCATTTACTGAAAATAGGGTTAGATAATTTGATATCATTATACAAATTCAATAAAAGATCTAAGACCATCAAATTCTACATCTTACAAATTTTTCTGTCTTCATGAAAATAATTTGTGGAAATTTTATTACTCAAAATAATAATTTGTGGAAATTTTTTGGTTTTAATTCAGCAAGCTTACTATATACAGAATTATTTACCAATTTCATGAAAACAGTTGTACAGACTAGTTTACTGACTATACCCTTATACAACTTATACCTTCATACTGTGTGTACTGTAATTAGAGATTGCAATCTGGCGGTGTAATTTTATTTTGTGAAATGAGAGCAATAAGCAGGCAAAGACAACAAAAGCATGATGATATCAAGTAAAATTAAGTAGATCTTTATCTTATTAGTCAATAGTAATATTTTTAATGTACTTAGGATTTCTCTTGCCCTCTAAGTTTCCAATGCTGATATCTTTGTTTAATTGCTTGGCATCATGCAGAAAATCTGTTTGTATCAGCCTCATCTCTTAAAGACAATTTGAGAATACTTTTTCTTCCTTTGCTAGCTGCAAAAATAAGAATAAACACATTAATTGTTCAATAAGTTTTACAAAAATCATATTGTTTTTGTTTTTCACAAAGGAAAAACAATTCTGTTTATCATGTGAAAAGTGTCTCTCTTGTTCTACAGAGTTTTGTCATCTACCTAGAACCTGGCTACACAAGCAAAAAGGAAAGGCCTGTGATTTTGATTCCACTTGAACCTATATAAGTCACTTATGCAGATAACTTTTATGGTATTTGTATGTCATTCCAATTTTTTTTTCTAATATTTTCTTTGAAAATAAGTTACTGCTGTCTTATTACTCAAAAATAAGAATTATTTGCAACAGGAATCTTCTATATTTTATGCCACATAAAAAAATTTAGAAATGTTATTGTGACTTAAGACTTGTGTTTCCCTCTCTCTTTTCTGCATTCAGCTGTCCAAGGATCGAGTGTTATTTTCCGAACAGTGGAGGTTACGTTACATAAAGAAGGCAATACATTTGGTTTTGTAATACGAGGTAGGTGGTGGTCAGAAAATATCAACCATCAGTTATTCTTGGAGAATTCATCAGTGAAATATTGGAAGTGAACTAGAGAGCCATTCTCAAAGACTCTGATGTTTCCAGCACATGAAGTCACCTTATAATATTTGTACCCGCTCTTTTTTGAAGAAAATGAGTGATGAGTGGGAATCAGAAGTGGAATGCAAATGACCTAGTTTTATTTTCAGTCTGTCAGTGCAGAGCAAAAAGTCACTGTCTGTAGACCTTGTCTATCCACAGTCATCCTACTTATTTCCCACTTCTCCACGTCTTTTACCTTCCCTCTATACTTTTCCATATCACTGAGTCAAAAACATTGATCGGTGAAGGTTATCAGAGAGGAGAGAGTGGGGGAATGAGCAAAAAAGAAGTGGGATAAGGACAAATTTCTAATTATAGAACAGTAAGTCACAGGGATAGAATGTGCAGCATAGGGAATATAGTCAATAATATTGTAATAACTTGGTATGTTAACAGACCATTACTGGACTCTATTATGGTGATCAATTTGTCAGATATATAAATGTTGAATAACTATGTTGTACACCTGAAACTAATATAATATTGTATGCTAACATAATATTATACTTTAAATTTTTTTAAAAAGATAAACCCAAAAATTTTTAAAAAGTCATTATTGCCATAAATCCCCGAGTTCATAATCTCAATAAAGATTATTGTGTGCTTTGGAAAAATAATGTTGAGTATGGCTTGATTTGATTTAGTACATTAGGATTAAGCAACTTTTTATTCTCCTGAATTGTTTTGGTATTACAGTTTTATAAAAATGGTTTGAAGATAATTCAATCCCTTGGGGACCCATATATATCAGCTCAACTCATCTTAATATGGAGATGAGATGACATTAATAATAAAGATTTCAGGGGACTCCAGCTTGTCTGTAAAACCATTAATTCTGAGCTGTAATTTTGGCTTTTAATATTCTATTTTTTCTCATTAGCAGTTTTATCCCTTAAAGACTATGCAGATATTGACAATTTATAATTTCTAGTGTGAAAGTGAGGTTCAATAGGGAACTATAAGGCAACAAAATTTTTTTTAGGATTTCACATGTCTTGATTTTTTTGTTTTTGTCTATTATACATTGTGTTTCACGACAGTCAAAATTCTACCCAAATTATTGAAACATTAATTAAAATTAACTAAGTATCTTAATAAATATACAAACATCAAAGAGTAAAAGAGATGCGTTCATTCATATAGGTTTGCCTTAAATGACTGAGCTTTAAGTGCTAGGTTTTATTCTTCAGCAGTCCTTTAGCAAATCAATCAGTCAAACATTTATTAAGGATATGTCAACAGTCAGCATAGTGCCAAGTACTCTAGAGTCATAAGACAGGACCCCTATCTACAGTAAATTACAGTCCAGTGAATTTAAGACATAAGTTGATAAAGTGCTCAAGTGAGCAGTAGGAAAAATGGGCAACAAGGAACTCACTGAGTGGTTTAGACCAGAAGTTATTACACTTTCCTGACCAGGTCCTAATGTACCCTAATAATTTACCTTCACCATTTCTACATTTCCATGTAAAAGAACTAAATGGATATACTGAAAAGTCAGTATACAAGTAATTTTAGCCCGAGAGTGGGGTATAAAGATCTGTTTTTGCAATAGAGGTGTGAAAGAGAGGCACTTGAATTGCATGCCCACAGGACTAATTATTGGAAAGCTGCAGTAAAAGTACTGCTGGTTCAAATATTTGTCACTAGTTGCTGTATGGTTAATCAATAACCAATCAAATTGTTAATGAAAAAGCTAAACCAACAGTAATTTAGCATTAAGAACTAAAAAAAGGTAGTTGAAATCCACAACCACCTCAAGACAACTGATGATATAATGTTAACAAAATGTTCTTCCCACAGTTCTCAGGACTTTCAAATACCCATGTATGTGCATGCGTGTAAGAGTCTTTTAATATGAGCCTGGAGATCTACCTGGCACATTTTCAGTACTTAATAAATGAATGAATAAATAATTGAATGTTGCCTAGATTTACATGGACATCAGACTCCTTAGTATTATACTGACATTGAAACTGTTAAGACTAATGAATTTTAGTATATGAGTAACAGGTTTTTGTAGGTTTTAATAACCCCCTCAGTACATTGGTTGAACATAAAAGTTTGTGGAATTTTGCATAATTTTTCAATAAGAATCAAATACAGAATTCATATTTTTAGATCAGTTTGAGATTTATCTGGAGGGTCTTTCTGGCTCAAAAGGTGTCCACCATCCATCTCTTACAAATCATTGGTTAATCACAAAAAGAATTGCAGAGTAAAAAAGTAGTGTGGATACATGTTATCATGGCAGATAATGCATTACAGCAGCATAGACACTGAGCTAAACTGTGGTCTATGGAGACTACCAGGACATTCAGAGAGGAGGGGAAGATTTTGCAGATGAAGCATATTCATTTAGTCCTGGAGAATTTTTTTCTTAACCAATTAGAATGGGTCTTAGAACAATAACATTGGCTTTAGCTATTGAATGGAATTACATTCCCAATGATACGTCACAGGTTCTAAAACCTTGACTCACCAAACAGTAGAAGCTTGCTTGCATCCATAGAATGAAAAATGATGTTGTGGCCTAAATCTTGGAGAGTTAAATTTCAGGTAATTCCCTTACCACCACACTATGGGAGCTGGTTTGGGCCAATAGAAAAGTCACTCTGCTGTAAGTTACTTTTCACTTTGGACACAAGTGAAAACTATCTACTTATTCTGTATCTAGTTATTCTCAACTATAAAGTTGAAGGCAGATGGACCCATCTAACAGATGGAGCCTGATATTCAGGTATGGTTTGCACTGTGGCCCTGCCTGGCACTGATATTTTTACAAAAACATCCCAGGCAGTTGATGCTAATGTGCAGTCAGGATTGAGAATACCACTGGACTCTGAGTGGTTTTACACTTGGCTTTGCATCACCAAACTTCTGCAACCCAGGCACACCATGAAATTTGGTTGATTATTTTAAACACTGATAAAAATATCGTATGTCATGAAATTTAGAGCTATCTCTCTCACACTTTAGTATCATTCACTGTTATATATTTACATTTAGATCTCCAAGTCAGAATTATGGAAAGGTTTCTTGCTGTCTTTTCTAAATCCATACCCCTTTGGGGGAAAATAGATTTATCTTTTTATGGTCTCCTTGCAAATGAGAAGTTACATAATAGTATTTTTCTCTTAGGCTTGGTTTTTTAAGTTGACCTCCCTACCTGTGGCAGGTTTGGGAAATATCAGTCTGTCCTACCAGGCAAACGTTCAGGAACGACTTCGTGACAGTAACAGTCCTGCTAGTCAGATGCTGGCAAATTAGAGACCCCCGCATGGGCAGCCAGGACAGTGACATGTGAGGGAGTCAGGTCTCATTCAGAGCGGTGAGGACACTGGAAATATTCAGCCCTAAGATGAGACTTCACAGGTGTACAATCAACCCTTGGAAAGGGATACATTTTCAACCCTTGGAAAACATTCCTTGTACAAGAAAGTATACATTTTTATTTTACGACTCTTGATAACAGAACAAGGATGAGTGGATGGAAGTTGAAAAAAGATAGATGTGAGTCGAGTGTTAGGAAGGACCTTCTGGGCATCCGTCCATTGTGCAGTGGGCTGCCTCCAAGCTAATCAGCAGAACAGCGGGTGCCTCTCGTGGATACTGGGGGTGGGGGGCCAGATTAAACAAGCGGCACAACGGGATCCTAGATAAAAAAGAGGAGCTGTAATAAATTACCTTCTAAAAGCTTCTCAGTTTCAAACATTTTTAAGGAGAAATTTTTTATACCAAATTAAAATACCCATCTAGGCCTTCTAATTGGCTTGACATAATCTGCCAAGTTTGGCCCCAAGTTTTGAACATACCAATTTAACGGAGACCATTTGAGCCACTTCAGTCTTTCTTTTTTGCCCTCTTTTTATGTGACTTGGATTTTTCCTTTTACTTTCGTTTCTTCTCCCTATATGTCAGGCTGTAGACCTACTCACCTGGATTACAGCTCAGGTTAACTAGTGCCAGATATCCCCCCCACCAGCACTTTGTTTATTGCTCGCGCCTGTTCTAGATGGGCTCGTACCTGTTACAATGAGTTGGTGCTCTTGTGACACTAGTAGTTCAGTATTTTATATATCACCTGTGGTTACAGACATATATTTAGTGAGAGGTGAAATGAGTTCAAAAACACATTCCATATAAAATGAAGAAGATTTTTGAGGCTATTATGTGCCAGAAGAAAAAAATGGGTGTGTTTTCCTCCACACATCAGCAAAATGTACTTCAGTTTCTCAGCTGGCATTTTGTGAGCAAAGTTTTTTAGTGAAAGAAGTTGTATTTCTTTTCTTTGCTAGGGGGAGCACATGACGATAGAAATAAATCTCGTCCCGTTGTGATAACATGTGTTCGTCCTGGAGGGCCTGCTGACAGGTAAAATTCATCTTTCTGTGTCATTATCCAAATAGACTTAAGGACTCTGGCATAGAAGTCGATGAGTTGTAAATTTCCTAGTATAAGATAGATGTTAACTAGATATGTTAGAATGTGAAAACTGCAATAGTTTGGGCTGCAGAATCAAAAGAAAGGCTTGACTCTAGTCTTTGGCAAGTGACTTAAGAGTTCGGAGCTTCGTTTCCACCACTGTAAAATATGGATGATAGCTCTCTTTCAAGTTTTGTTGAAGATTGGAGATATGTGATACCTTGCAGGGGACTTATCATCCTGTAGATGTAATAAAAGGCAGCTGGCATTTTTAAGGCAGGCACTTGAAATGCATCAGCTCCATTTGCTAGTCTCCTAACCTGGAAAGACAAGCAGTGGTGGTCTGATTCTTACTATGATCAACATCCTTATCAGTATTATGATTACCTTTTGATGATGTATGTCTGAATGGAAGTAACTTTTAATAAAATGGAAGGAATGTCATTGGTCTCTAGAGCTGTCTTTTCCTGGATAATTTGAATATTATAAACCTCAGTGGGTATGTCCCAAGTAAACTCACAACTTAAATACCTCAGGAGTTACTTATCTTTATATTAATTTCCACAACAAAAGTTGACCACACAGTGGTGGGGGGACACAGCATGGCTGGGGGAACCATTAGATCTTGTGGAAGGGTAAAAAAAAATGCACTGATCATCCCTGACTGCACTATGCTTCAAACCAGGATATATGTTTAAAATTTTTCTTAGGCAACAGAAATGGCAATAATAATAAATACTACTTATTGAGCACTTACTGTGTGCCAGAAACTGTGCAAAGTGCTTAGCAGACATTATCTTATTTCATCCTCCCAACCACCCATGAAATGAAGTATTTTTATCTACATTTACAGATGACAAAACTGAGGCCCATTACGGCTGACCGACCTGCCAACTAGTACATCAGAGAACTAGGGTAGAAATTCAGGTTTATTTTCCTTCAAAGCTCATACTGTGAACTCACATTTTTAAAAAATTAATATTTAATATAAAATAAGAGAATATGAAGACACTGTTTTCTCACTTGTGCTAAAGCATATTTGCCTTTCCAGAGGATAACACAGAGTCAAATTTTCCAGGGAAATACTGCCTTTTTTCTCTTCTCATGTCTTTTCATTTCTTATTAACATTTAGAGTTGGAGTTGACAGAAAATCAGAAGCAGGCTACTAATTTGTGAGCAACTATGGTACCATATTAATGTAGGACTGAAGGAAATCTAAGAATTTAAGATTAAAAATTTAAAGTCAAACACTTAGATAGTTATCTAGCTGAAAGGTATTTAAGAGATCATTTTTATTCTTCCCAAGTCCTAAATTTATAATCCTGCCATTTGATTTTTTCGGCTCTGTGTCCCTCCCTGAGGCAGGATGGTTATGATCTGGAAGGAAGTCCCTGGTGGTGTCATTAAGGTCCCCAGGGGATCTTCTCCCAGTGCCTGGCCCTTCAGTGTCTGTGGTCACAGCAGGGAGAATCGTATTTGCCTGACTTTTCCAGTGAGTGTGAGACTGAATCAATTTAATGATCGCCAAATGGCCTTATAAATCAGTAGGAAATTTTACAGACTAGGGGATTTTTCACCAGTGTTCCCTATCCTGCTCGGGTTCACTGGTAATAAATTGAATGGAAGCAGCAGGCTTTTCTGCTCACCTGACTTTAGGAAAATAGGTGAATGCTTTTTCCTGGACTCTAATAAATCAATTTTAGACATGTAGGCCAAAATCTAAAAGAGAGAAATGTACTTTTATTACTTTTGCACCCCAAGAGTTAATTGTGAGTAACTTTAGATATTTGCTAATATGTAGTTATTTTCCTATTTCTGACTTTCATATTGCAGCAATTTTCTGTTCAGGGTTACCTCTTTACTCTCTTACCGTCATATTTGATGTTTAAAGGAAAATGTAAATGATGTGGGTGGCAGAACGTGTGTGAAAGAACCACTTTGGCTAAGTGACTGTTAATGCTAAGCCCCATTATGCAAAATTAATTGAGACTGTTCCTTTGTTCTCCCTTCAGAGAGGGCACAATCAGACCCGGTGATAGGTTGCTCAGTGTGGATGGAATTCGCCTTCTCGGGACCACGCATGCTGAAGCCATGAGTATTCTTAAACAGTGTGGACAAGAAGCAACGCTGCTGATAGAATACGATGTCTCAGTGATGGGTATGTCCGCATCCTGCATTTGTGACCTCTAAGCTTTAGGACGTGCCACCCTCCATCCCTGACCAACCACTTTGTATTGAGAATTAACTGTTAGGTCCTCCTGCAGCAGACAGAATTTCATCAATACCATATCATTACTCTGTTTGGGTTCAGGAAGAGGTGAGTGGTCCTTTTCAGCAATTTAGAGTTCTTTTGTCAATACACTCTATAAGAAGGTCTCATTCTGTCAGTGTTTCACCTAGCGATCAGCAGTTATAAGTGGATTACCACCCTTTGTCAGGAAAGTATCTCTGCCTTCCAAAGCACAAAAATAGTGTTGTTAACATAAGGGATATTTGTTCTTTAACTACAGAGGCTGGGAATAGTAGGGGATTCCTTTTCTTTTTGCAACTTGATAATATTAAACCAGATAATCAGAATTGATGGAAATGACCATTTTATCATCAGACTTGGGGACAAAGAAAGGAAATGGACATGTAATATCTTTGATTAAAATCAGAAGTTGGATGCATCATTCTTTCTTTCAATAATGATTCCAGTAGAAAGTAATTTTATTTCTACTCTCACAGCTATAATAAAACTGGGACGGTAGTCTCATGCGGCTTTTAAATGTTAAGAGGCCAAAGATTTGTGACGTGTTGACTAAGGTAGAAAATTTATGGGAGAATGAATTGGAACCTGAAATTGAAACTTAAATCTATATTGTAAGTACTCCTTACAATTACCAGACTTGATTGTGTGACCTGACTTTACCAACAAGTTTTATGCTTGTGCAATGCAGCACAGAAAAAGAGATGTACTCTCTAACTACAGATTCCTTTATTCCCCGCTCTATATGATTCAGGTACAGCAAGGTTGCTTGAAAGTGTTCTTAATCTGCCCGTCAGCATGAGATGGCTTCGAGAGGTGAAAAGTTTCCTAAAGGGCTTACAGTGTGAGACTTACACAGTTCTTAGCAGAATAAATAGGACAATATTCCCTATTTATGAATGAACTTTTCTCCATTCTTCCTTTGTCTGGGTTTCCCTCCATCCCTCTTTTCTTTCTCTTTTTCATTTGTTACATGTTTTTGATTTAGATGTTCAGATGATTTGGCTTCTGTTTTCAACTCTACTGATTTCTATTCATTTGGACCATGTTATTATTTTCCTGTGTCTTAGTTACCTCACTTGTCAAACGGGTGCTTTTGTAATGCCTATTTTAAAAGACAGTGATGAAGCTAAAATAAAATCACACAAGTAAATATATTTTAAATGTTGATTCAAAGTATTATTAACATTAAAAATTGAAACAGATGTTTGACATATTTAACTCATTCATTCAGTCTAAAAATATTTATTGAGATTAGTGGCAAGTATCAGTAATACATAATAACGAACCTGGTCCCAGGCATTATGAAGCTTGCAGTTCATGCAGAGAACAGGCAGTAAACCAGACTTTACCAAACAAATAGTCATGAAATGTGATCACTGCCTACCGTGAAGGGCATGGGTGGGATTCTGTGATAGGGAATGAGGGCAGGCAAGGTGAGTGTTGGCAGGTGCCAAAAATAGGGTAGTCATTGAAGAGGTGACAGGTAAGCTAAAACCCAAAGGTTTAGAGAGAACCAGCTTCCAAACTGAAAGCAACATAGTAGTCTCTAAAGCCCGCAGTCGACCTCAGAGAGACAAGGGCTGCCCCTGGGGATGGGCAGCACTTCAGAGGAGATTTCTCCCTGTCTTCTTATTGTCAGTCAGGAGGGGGTGAGGTGACCCACTTGTCTGCCTTCTCCCCAACTCACACTCAAATTTGGAATGGTGCCTGACAGTTGTCACACTCCAGAGTTGTCAGACTCCAGAGTTGTCAGATATCCCCCTAACATAGGGGAAAATAGGCCATCAGGAAGGGAACACATTAACAGTTCCTCTAAGTTGCTAGAATGAGATTATTATACAAAGAATTTGTCTATACCAGCCAAAAACAGAAAGTTAAAATTTTAAGATACCATTTATAATAGAAATAAAATAAGGAGGTTCCTGTAAGAAATAAATATAACAAAACTTGTATGAGCCATTAAGATGTGTGTGTTTACATACATATGTACACATATACATATGTCTATATATATATATACATATATATACACATCCACACACAAAGAATACAGAAATAAATGAAGACTTCTATCACGTTCTTAGATGGGAAGTCTTAATATCTGAAAGATGTCACTCCTCTGAAATGTATCCAAAAATTAATTGTATTCAAAATCTCAAAAAAATATTGAGGGTGGGAGATCTTAATAAGCTGTTTCTAAACTGTATTTAGAGTAGGAAAAGCGGGAGGGGAGACAGCAAAATGTTCTCAAAACAATGTGAAAGCAGAGAAACTTGTTCTGAGCAACATCAAGACTTCGAAAATTGTGCTACAAAGTGTGTGTAATATTAATGGGGGGTGAGGAGACCAACAAGAGAGAATGGAATGGCTAGAAACAGACCAGTGCAGGCAGAGAGACAGAGGCGTGGTCTTACGTCAGCGGGCAAAAGTTGAACTAACTAGGCTGTAAACGATGCCGAGTTCACTAGTTAGCCACAGGAGAAAAAGTCAGTTAAATTCTTACTTCCCATCATACCCCAAAATATATTCTGGATTTATGTAACCATTTCCCAATGGACTGGTATTATAAATAACTGGAATGAATATCCTTTTACCCAAATCTTTGTCTGTATTTCCAATTTCATTAAGTCAAAGAGTATATTTCTTTTTAAAATATCTGACAACATAATTTCAAATTGTCCCCCACAAAGGTTACACTACAGGCTGGGGCAAAAGTAGGTTTGCAGTTGTTTGTATGGAAAATAATACAAAAATTAATAAATAGTAATACAAGAATAAACTCTGTGTTTCACATACGCACTACCAGGAACTGACTTGTGCGTCATCCTGTAGTTTACAGTCCCAGCAATGTTTTAAGTGCACCTCTGTCACTAGAGCTCGGCAGCATTGACTGTTAGGGTTTTTAACTGTTCTGATGTTGAATGAAAGTTGCATTTATATTTGAATTTACTTTAAAAAAATTTCTCATGCAAGTGAATACTGTGTCACATGAACACTAGCCATTTTCGTTTTCTGCTCTCTGCTTATGTCCTTTCTTCATTTACCTATTAGAGGTGTCCTTAGTTCTTTTTTAAATTGGTTTGCATAAGCTATTTATATATTAAAGACATTAGTTTTTTGTAAAAACTTTTCTTGGTAGTTTATGTGCTCTTTTTGCTATACTGAAGTTTATTTCCTTTTGGTTTTGGTTTTTATTTTTGGATCTAGGATTTTTCTTAGGATATAAATAATATTTTTCTAAATACTTACCAATATACCTGGATCTGTTAAAAAAGAATCTATCTCATACCCACTGATTCGTGACTTTTTAAATCATACACTAAGTTTTTAAATATGCCAGACACTAGATTGGTTGGGGTTAGTCATTCTAATCTCCACATCTAGTTTCACAGCAGCATTCAGGGCAGGAATTTTGAATTAAAGTCTTAGCATAAGGGCACCAAGTGCCACAAAAGGACATACATTTATTTTTTAACTATTTATTACATACTACATTTGTTGTAGTATTCTTTTTTCTTTTTTACTTTTATTTTTTAATTGTTTTTTCCCATTACTATTTTGTCCCCTTATACCCCGTTCCCCTCCTCCATCAACACGCCGTTGTCCATGTCCATGAGTCCTTGTTCCTTTTTGCTCAGTCCCTCTACCCACTAACCACACCCCCCCAACCCCTGAGCTGTCATTCTGCCCTCTCTGTCTCCATTTTGCTTGTTACTTCAGTTTGTTCATTAGATTCCATATATGAGTGAAATCAAATGGTATTTGTCTTTCTCTGACTGGCATATTTCACTTTGCATAATGTTCTCCAGACCCATCCATACTGTCACAAAGGATAAAACTTTCTTCTTTTATTGTGGCTAAGTGGAATTCCATTGTTTAAATGTCCCAGAGTTGTTTTACCCACTCATTTACTGATGGACACTTGAGCTGCTACCATGTCTTGGCAATTATAAATAACACTGCAGTGAACATAGGGGTGCTTATGTTCTTTCAAATTAGTGTTTTGGGGTTTTTCAGTTATATTCCCAGAAGTGGGATCACTGGGTCAAAAGGCAGAACTATTTTTAACTTTTTGAGGTATCTCCATACTGCTCTCCACAGTGGCTGCAGCAGTCTGAATTCCCACCAACAGTGCAACAGGGTTCCCTTTCTCCACATCCTCACCAGCACTTGTTTGTTGATTTATTGATGCTAGCATTTCTGACAGGTGTGAGATGAGATCTCATTGTGGTTTTAATTAGCATCTCTCTGATGATTAGTGATGCTGAGCATCATTTTTTATGTCTACTGACCATCTGTATGTCCTCTTTGGAGAAATGTCTGTTTAGGTCCATTGCCCAAGTTTTAATAGGGCTGTTTGTTTGTTTTTTAGTATTGAGTTTTGTAAGTTCTTTATAAATTTTGGATATTAACCCCTTAACACAAGTGCTGGTGGATATATTCTCCCATTCTGTGGGCTGCCTTTTTATTTTGCTGATATTTTCCTTTCCTGTGCAAAACTTTTTAGTTTGATGTAGTCACCTTTGTTTACTTTTTATTTTGTTTCCCTTGCCTGGGAAGATATATCCCATAGAAATTTTCTACAAACAGTGTCCAAGATTTTGCTGCCTATGTCTTCTTCTAGGATTTTTATGGTTTGGGGTCTAACATGTAAGTCTTTAATCTGCTTTTAATTTATTCTTGTGTGTAGTATGAAGAAGGTGATCTAGTTTCATTATTCTGCATGTAGCTATTCAATTTTCCAACACCATTTATTGAATAAACTATCTTTAGCCCATTATATGTGTTTGCTTCCCCTGTCAAATATTAATTGACTATAAAGGTGTAGGTTTATTTCTGGGCTCCTTGTCTGTTCCATTGATCTATGTGTCCATTTTTATGTCAGTACCAGGCTGTTTTGATTACTATGGCCTTATGTTATAATTTGATATTAAGTGCCATGATTCCTCCAACTTTGTTCTTCTCTCTCAGGATCACTGTTGGTATGTGGGGCCTTCTGTGGTTCCATATAAATTTTTGAAGCATTTGTTCTAGGTCTGTGGAATACATCTTTGGGATCTTGATAGGAATTACATTAAGTCTAAAGATTGCTTTGGGTAGTATGGACATTTTAATGATGTTAATTCTTCCTATCTATGAACTCAGTATGCACTTCTACTTATTTATGTCTTCTTCAATTTCTTTCTTCAGTGTCTTATAACTTTCTGAGTATAGGTCTTTTACATCCTCGGTTAGGTTTATTTCTAGGTATTTTATTCTTTTTGAAGCAATTGTGAATCAGATTATTTTCTTAATTTCTCTTTCTCTTAGTTCATTATTGACATATAAAAATGCAACTAATTTCTGGATATCAATTTTGTACCTGCTACATTGCTGAATTTATTTATCAGTTCTAATAGTTTCTTGGTAGATGTTTGGTGTTCTCTATGTACAGTATCATGTCATCTACAAATAAAGACAGTTTTACTTCATCCTTTCCAATTTATATCTTTTGTTTCTCCTTGTCTGATTGCTGTAGCTAAGACTTCCAGTACTATGTTGAATAAGAGGTGAAAGCAGATATCCCTGTCTTGTTCCTGATCTTAAGGGGAACACTTAAGGTTTTTGCTTTTTGAATATGATGCTGGCAATGGGTTTGTCATATATGGCGTTTTTTATGTTTAGATATGATCCCTGTATTCCCACTTTGCTGAGAGTTTTTATCATAAATGGGTGCTGGATTTTATCAAATGTTTTTTCTGCATGTATTGATATGACCATGTGGTTTTTATCCTTTGCTTTGTTTATGTGGTGAATCACATTTATTGATTTGAAAATGTTGTACCAACCTTCTACTCATGGAATAAATCCCACTTAGTGTGTGATCATGGTGTGTGATCTTTTTGATGCATTGCTGTATTTGGTTTGCTAATATTTTGTTGAGGATATTACATCTGTGTCCGTCGTGGATATTGGCCTACAATTTTCTTTCTTTGTAGTGTCTTTATCTGGTTTTAGAATTAGGATAATGCTGGCCTCATAAGATGAGTTTGGCATCAAACATCCCTCCTCTGAATTTTTTGAAATAGTTTGAGAAAGAGAAGTGTTAGTTCTTCCTGGATGTTTGGTTAATTCATCTGTGAAGCTTTCTGGTCCAGGGCTTTTGTTTGTTGGGAGTTTTTTGATTACTGCTTGAATTTCACTAGGTGTAACATGTCTGTTCAGATTCTCTGATTTTTCCTGATTTGGTTTTGGAAGATTGTATGTTTCTAGGAATTTATCCCTTTAGTCCAGGTTGTCCAGTTTGTTGGTATATAGTTTTTCAAAATATTTTCTTACAGTCCTTTGTATTTCTTTGGTGTCAGTTGTTATTTCTCCTCTTTCATTTCTGATTTTATTTATTTGGGCCCTCTTTTTATCTTAATGAGTCTGGTTAAAGGTTTGTCAATCTTGTTTATCTTATCAAAGAAGCAGCTCTTAGATTCATTGATCTTTTGTATCATTTTTTTAGACTCTATGTCATATATTTCTGCTGTGATATTTATTATCTCCTTCTTTCTATTCACTTTGGGCTTTGTTGTTCTTTTTCAGGTTCCTTTAAGTGTAAAGTTAAACTGTTTATTTAAGCTTTTTTGTTGTTTGAATTTTCATCTTAGGATTTCTTTCCTTTTTTTCACGGATTTTGGATGTGGTGTTCTCATTTTTATTTGCTTCAAGGTATTTTTGATTTTATCCTAGATCTCATTGTTGACCCATTCATTATTTAATAACATATTATTTACCTTCCATATCTTTGTGTGTTTTTCTGTGTTCTTGTGATTGTTTTCTAGTTTCATAGCATTGTGGTCAGAGAAGATGCTTGATATGATTTCAGTCTTCCTAAATTTACTGAGACTTGTTTTGTATCCTAATACCTGGTCTATCCTAATTAATGGTCCATGTGCACTTGAAACATATATATATTCTGCTGCTTGGGAGTGAAATGCTCTGAAGATATCAATTGAATCCATTTGATCTGGTGTGTTGTTTAAGTCTGCTGATTCCTTGTTGATTTTCTGTTTGGAATACTTATCCATTGAAGTGAATGAGTTGTTAAAATCCCTGATGATGACTGTATTTCTGTGGATCTCTCCCTTTCTGCCCATCAAGATTTGCTTTACATATTTAGGTGGTCCTATGTTGGGTGCATAAATGTTTACTAGGGTTATATTCTCTTGTTGGGTTGTTCCCTTTATCATTATGTAGGATTCTTCTTTGTCTCCTACTATAGCCTTGCTGAATATAAGAATTGCTGCCCCAGGATGTTTTCCTTTCCATTTGCATGAAATATCTTTTTCCATCCCTTTTCTTTTAGTGTATTTGTATCTTTCCATCTTAGATGTATCTCTTGGAGGCAGCATGTATATAGGTCTTGTTTTCTTATCCATTCAGTTATCCTGTTTCTTTTGGTTGGAACATTTAAGGCATTTATACTTAAGGTGATTATTGACAGATATGTATTTACTGCCATTTTATTGTTAGACTGTTTTCATCTGTTTTCTTTTTTCTTTTCTTTTTCTTCTTCTTAAAGCAAGCCCTTCTTTAACATTCTTTGTAGTACTGGCTTGGTGATAACAAATTTCTTTAGCTTTTTCTTGTTTGGGAAACTCCTTATTTCTCCTTTAATTTTAAATGATGGGTTTGCTGGGTAAAGTAGATTTGGTTGCAGGTCCTTGCTGTTCATCACTTTGAATATTTCACACCATTCTTTTCTGCCTTGAAATGTTTCTCTTGAGAAATCAGGTGACAGTCTAATCGGCGCTCCCTTGTATGTAATGACCTGCTTTTCTCTTGCAGCTTTTAGTATTTTCTCCTTTTCTTTAAGCCTTGCCATTTTACTTATGATGTGTCTCAGTGTAGATCTTTTTGTGTCCAACCTGTTTGGTACTCTCTGAGCTCCCTGGACTTGTATGTCTTTTTCCTTCACCAGATTAGGGAAATTTTCAGTCATTATTTCTTCAAATAGGTTATTGATCTTTTGTTTGCTCTCTTCTCCTTCTGGTATTCCCATGATGTGGATGTTGTTACACTTCACATTGTCTATAATGTTTTTGAAGCTGTCCTCATTTTTTAAAATTCTTTTCCCTTTTTCCTGCTCTGCCTGGGTTTTTCTCTCTACCTTGTCTTCCAAATCACTGATTCAATCCTCTGCTTCATCTGACCTACTGTTTATTCCTTCCAGTGTGTTTTTTTATTTCAGATATTGTATTCTTTATGACTAGTTCTTTTTATGGTTTCTGTGTCTTTTTTCATGCTGTTGACTAACCTTATAATCATTACTCTAAACTATCTGATAAATTGCATGCCACCATTTCACCCAGTTTTTTTTTTTGGATTTCTTCTTTCATTTGGAGCCTACTTCTGCCTTCCCATCTTGGCTGCTTCATTGTATTTATTTTTGTGTATTAAGTAGATCTGCAAAGCCTCTGGTGCAGTCCTTTGTCAGATGCTGTTTGTGACTAGCTCTGGGCAAAGGGCTGGGCTGCCCTGAGCTGATAGCTCTTTTTTGAGCTATCAGCAATTCATAGCACATGGCTCCCTCTGCTAGTCCTGTTTGCATGCAGAAAGAGCCAGGATGGGCACCAAAGCTGTCTTTTAACAACACCAGGCCTGGGACAAGGTCAGCTAACATCTCAGAGCTCCCAGCATTCCACCTTAGTTGTTCAACTTAATCAATGACGGAGTCTCAAGCTGTACTCAGCAGCCTGGCTTAAGCTCCACAGGGCAGGTAAAATAATTCCTATAGGCAGGGCTATTGCTACCCTGGCAATATAGGCTGATGCCACTTAGAGAAGAGTCTCTGCCTGAGAAAAATGGCTTCTGCAGTGTGGGAAATGACTCAGCACAGGAAACATGGTAGCTGTTCTTTCAGTTCTCTCTGCAGAGCCACCAGCCCCAAACTCTCCTCACTCATTTCTAAACCACTCTGTCCTCCCACTGTCAGAGCCCAGAGTAAGTGGTACAAATGAAATTTTGTGCATTGGCCATTAAAGAGACTCTCTGTGTCTCTAGCTGTCTCTCCCTGACAGACAAACCCTACTGCATCTCACAGTTGGATGTTATCTGGGTTCCTTTCCCAGCTCTAATGCTGTAGACTGGGGTGCCCAGGTTGGGGATAAACCCCACACTTCTCAGGGGGAACCCCCCAGCCAATGAAATATCCCTCCAGAATTTCAGCTCTCGCCCATGGGAGCCCAGCCAGTCCTCTCACACCTCCTCCACACTCCCTACCAGACATATTATGGTGATGTGATTTCTTCTGCCTGTTTGTGGTTGTAAGGCTTCTTTCCAGGTTGTATTCAATTGGTTTTTCGAGATAATTTCTCTACAATTTAGTTGTAATTCAGATTGGTCCTTGGAGGAGGTTAGTGTAGCTTTCACTTACTTCTCTGCCATCTTGGGTCTCTCTTATTATATTGTCTTAAACCTTGTTAACTTTATTAAGCAAATGACCAAACTCTGATTTGGATTTGTTATTTCTCTCAAGTTCCTTTTTCTCTCTTTTCTTTTTTTCACCACTCTTGTGATTACTTGCTTACTCTCTTTCTCTTTCTCAACTTCTTCTTTTCTCACTATGTAGTTCACTATGCCCATTTCAGAGAAAAATTAAAAGTTAAACATTATATTCCCAGTAGCAGTGTATAGGAGTTTCCCCTGCTTTACATCCTTACCAGCACTTGCTCTTTTCAGTCTGCTGTCTCAGGCTAACCATACTGATGGGTGTGTAGTGGTATCCTCTTATAAATTTAATGTATGTTTCCTGGATGAATAACCATGTGGAGTACCTTTTAATTTGGCGGGAGAACATACTTCTTGCATTGATTCTACTTTTAATGCTTTCATTTATTTACACACTATTAAATTAATGACACAATATATCTTAGGAAGTGTATGCCTGCAATCATAGATATAAATATTGATTTTATTTATATACTATTAAAAGTACACAAACTACTATATTTGTTTGTGTGTATGCATGTACAGCCATAGATATTGATATCTTGATCCTAGACACAGATATATTTTCTCATAAATATCAGATCATAAATTTTAGCAAATTTGATAGTCTATTTAGGAACACTGTTGAAACTATTAATTTTATTAACTAAAGTAGAATTTAGACTGTGTTAAAATTTTAAGGAACATTTATTGAGATAAAGAAGACTGTGGGAGGAATAGTTTTGGGAGGAAATTAAGAGTTCAGTTTTGGATATGTTATGTTTGAGATGTCTATCCATCATCCAAATAGAAGTGTGGAGTAGACAGTTTGATATTTAAGAAGGGGTTGGGACAGGAGATGTACATTTTTGCATGATCAGAACAGAGATGAACCTTAAAGGCATGAGGCATCTTAGGAGAGTAAGCTTGAAGAAGAAGAAGGAGGAGAGGAGGAGGAAGGAGGAAGAAGATAGAGACCCAAAAGCTGAGCTCTGGGACCCTCCAATAGTGATAAGTTAGGAAGGTGAAGAGGAACCTGGGAAATAAATTGAGAAGAGGCATTCAATGATGGAGATGGAGAACCAAAGCAGAGTGTGGAGTCATGGAGGCCAGAGCTTTTTCTTTATAAAATGGTTACAAATATACTACTGCACACACAAGTTGCTGAGAAGGGAGAGTTAACATATATTAACATTAACTCTTATGTATATTAACATAATGTATATGTAGTGTTTGGCACATAATATGTATTCAATAAATATAACTAATTATTTTAAATGTTTATAGGTTTTTTAAAAACCTCCTTTAGCCCTGGCTGGCGTAGCTCAGTGGATTAAGTGCAGGCTGCAAACCAAAGTGTCACAGGTTCAATTCCCAGTCAGGGTACATGCCTGGGTTTCAGGCCATGACCCCCAGCAACTGCACATTGATGTTTCTCTCTCTCTTTCTCTCTTTCTCCCTCCATTCCCTCTCTAAAAATAAATAGCTAATCTTAAAAAATAAAAAATGAAAAATAAAAAACCTCCTTTATTTATTTATTTTATTTAAATGTATTTATTTCTAAATACATTTAGAAATGTATTACTAAATAATTAGGTATGAGAGCCCTTGTGTTGAAAATCAAGTCACATAAAATTCATCTGAAAGGGCAAAAGTTCTGAAAACAATGACTTCAGAAAAACTTATTGTCTTTTGAAGTCAGACAAACATGGTTTTGAATCTTGGCTCTCTGTTGACCTTGGACAAGTTATGTAGCCTCTCTAAGGTTCAGCTTCCCAATCTTTATAGTAGGGATGATAATAGTACCTTTTTGAAGGATTGATAAGGACATTAAGTGAATGACTAGAGACTATATAGAAAGTGCCTATCATAACTAGTATTTCCATGGTCCACCTCCCTAAAATGAACCTCAGTTCTCCCATTACCCTGGGTTAAGAGGCAGGTGGCACTTTAATCTGTGATAACATCGAGTCCTTGGTAGAAACAATATTTGGTAAATGATGTGTTCTGGATCACTTTATTTTCTAAAACTCATCAAAATACTTATTTTACTTAAACTTTTGCTGAAAATATTTCTAAAATATGTTACTGAGAATGTATATTAAATTAAAGATACTTCACTCTTTGCTGGAAAGAAGAGCACACTGTTAAATCTCATGGATAGTGTTTTGAACATCAGTTCTAAGGCCAATATAACAGTCAACAGGTATAGAAGATTGTCCCCAATCTGTACTGATTTATGGCTTACTCTGGATTTTAAAAATTACAAGATTCCCTAATCATTGTTTATTTTATAGTTTTCCCCTGTCCTCCATGGGAAGAGTGATGGATGGCTGTCAGTTAATATGGACTTCTTATTGGCTGTATAACACAAGACTCATTGGAATATAATATAAATAAGCTTTCTTACTAAGAAACAGTAATCTTAGTCATTTTCATAGATGTCAAATGTAACCAACACAATACTGTGGCTGATAATAAAGATGGAAAGATAACTAAAATCTTTCTCCCAAATGTCCTGAATTTGCCCACTGTTGTGCCCAATATTTAATATTCCTTTCAAAAATATGCTACATATATATCCAAGTCAAATCCACCTCTTCCTGATCCTGTTCTTATTTGGCTCACTCCATCTCTCATTTTCTCTTTCTTTTGAACCCCTGCAGCACTTTCTTGGCAACTTTTGAGGGTGTTTATGTTTTGCCTTGCCTTGGTTATCTATATATCTTTTGGTTGTATCACTCATTTCCTTAGACTCCTTGGGACACTAATTGAATAATCTTTTTTCTTATTTCTATTGTACCTCTCACACAAGAATCTTCAGACATACATATGGGAGGCTCTTGATGATAATTGTGGATTGAACAATGCATTCACCCAGAGATTAGATGTTCTTATGACTAATCATCATCAAGTGGGTGTGTTTAGAATACAGCAAAACATCAATGTTTATATTATTGGTTTAAAAGGTGAAGGGATTAGCCAAAGAACATATAAGCATGACCCATTGACATGGACAACAGTGTGGGGATTAATCCCCTAAGAAGTGAGGGTGCTGGGTAGAGGTGGGCAAAGAGGAAAATTGGACTAACCGTAATAGCATAAACAATAAAAATGCCATTTAAAATTTTTAAATGAATTTACTTTATGATACCATATTACATTGAATGACATTCTCAATCTTTAAATCACAAAACCTCTTAATTTATCTATAGTGTTTTTCTGAATTCCTCTAAGTCCATGACTCTACTTTTAACTATTACTTTTTCTGCTCAGCTTCATACCTTTCCTTTTACTCACCTGAAATAAGCCAGCATGTAAGCCAAGGATACTGAGAAAATGTAACCCTTTTCTTAGAAATACCCAGGTGTATTCCACCTTTGCCCAGCTACAGGGATAGATAGTCCTGATTTATAATTAATCCTAAGCAAACATATATAAGTAATGTTCAAGTAATTGTTTTATCAGAGATGGATACAAATGTGATACCATATTTTTCAGGCCATAAGAAGCACCTAGGTTTTAGAGGAGGAAAATAGGAAAAAAAAATTTTAAGCAAAAAATGTGGTAAAATATTTAATAATATAAATAATATAATATTTCACCAACATAAATGTAAACAGAACTCAACAACAGCATTAACAACCATCATTCCTCCCAAATTTGGGGGAGAGGGAGGCAGCGCATCTTATAGTCCAAAAAATATAGTAAGTCTTTATAAGTGATGATTAACTCCCTTGCAATAAAAAATATGTTTATTGGTATTATCACAACTGGATTTTGCTTATGGTTAATCCATACTTTTTATACTCCCTTGAAGGAGAGGCAACAAACTGGAGGGCATAGCATGGACCATGTATTTCTTTGATCTGCATATTGGTTTTGAAAAGTTGGAATTAGTTTCTAACATTTAAAAACAAGGACTTTCCATTTTTAAAAAAAATCTAAATATCTAGCTGTGCTTAACAATTTGATAACACTGGGTCAGCCCTCCTGCATATAACCATTGGCTTTGAGTTGAGTCTTAGGCTGCCTCTTTGGAATATTCACTCCATGTAGTCCAAATTGTTTCCCTGACACAAAGCCCTTACAGTAAATCCATATCATGCATGTATCCTGCAGGCATTGGGGGTTATGATCCTTGCTCTAAGACCACAACCTTTCTGTTTCAGCCAGCCCAGCTCCAAGACAGTAGTTTGTGTTGTCTTTCAGAAAGAAAGACCCTACTGGAAGTTCCTGTTGCCTTATTCAACATTCTTCTCTATCTAATCTCCCATTTCCCAAAATAGATATGTGAGGGCTTCTGGAAGGAATGTGAAAATTTTTGGCAAATAGAATTGAGAGCTGAGATACTCAACCTAACTCATTGGCACAGCCCACTTTCTCTGTCCCTCTCTTGTGATCCACTGTTGGTCCCATTCTCAGCCCTTCCAGGACAGCTTCCGCCTGCCTGGTACACCCTGATTGTCTCCTTGGGCTTGGGGACAGACATGTACTTAAAGGTTCATCCCTAATAAGTTAACCATTTGTTTCTAGGTCTCTGAAGTAATTTGGATAGTCTGATTTTAATGTAAGAGGTACCCATTATACTCTGGTTTCTCTTCAGATCACATAAGTCTTTTGCCTTTTAAAAGCTACATATTAACATTTTGTAAATACCTAGATAACAGTAAGGTAACAGTATAAAAAATACTACAGAACCTCCAGCTGAGATGGAGGCATAAGTAGATACACTTTGCTCTTCACACAACCTAAAGAAGGACAACAGCAAATTTAAAAACAAGAAATAATCAGAATTGCCATAAAATTGAACTGTATGGAAGTACAACAACCAAGAAGTTAAAGAAGGAACATTCATTCAGACTGGTAGAGGGATGAAGATGGGCAGCCAGGGTGTAGACGGGCAGCCAGGGTGGAGAGAACATGGCAGAGTGGCAGCTGGAGGACTGGATGATGCAGCAGCTGGTGGACCAGAGCAGGCAAGGCAGCGGCTGGCAGACTGGGCGGTCCCACATTTGCATGCTGATAAACCAAGAGGAACAACTGAGGAACGAGACAGAACATGCAACCCAGGGTTCCAGCACAGGAAAACAAAGCCTCAAAACCTCTGGCTGTAAAACCGGGGGTTGCATTGGTGGCAGAAATTCCCAGCCTCACAGGAGAGTTCATTGGAGAGACCCATGGGGTCCTGGAATGTGCATGAGCCCACCCACCTGGGAATCTGCACCAGAAAGGCCCAATTTGCTTATGGATAGTGGGGGAAGTGTCTGAAAGCTGGCCAGGAGCTGAGCAAGTTGCATTGTTCCCTGTCTGAACCCTTCCCTACATACAGCAGAACAACACAGCAGCATGGGTTGTCATGCCCTGGCCAATATCTAAGGCGCTGCCTCTTACAATGTAACAGGTGAACCAAGGCAAAGAAATATGGCCCAAATGAAAGAACAGACCAAAGCTCCAAAAATAGAACTAAGTGATGAAGAGGTAGCCAACCTATCAGATGCAGAATTCAAAAACAATGGTAATCAGGATGCTTACAGAAATGGTTGATATGGTTGCAAAACAGAGGAAAAAGTGAAGGCTATACAAATGAATAAAGGAAAATGTACAGGAAACCAACAGTGATGGGAAGGAAACCAGAACTCAAATCAATTATTTAGACCAGAAGGAAGAAATAAGCATTCAACCAGAACAGAATGAAGAAACAAGTATTCAGAAAAATAAGGAGAGGCTTAGGAAACTCTGGGACAACATTAAATGTTCCAACATCCAGATCATAGGGGTGCCAGAAGGAGAAGAGGAAGAGTAAGAAACTGAAAACTTACTTGAAAAAACAATGAAGAAGAACTTCCCTAATATGGCAAAGGAAATAGACTTCCAGGAAGTTCAAGAAGCTCAGAGAGTCAGTCCCAAAGAAGTTTCACCTAAGGAAGCACACACCAAGGTACATCATTACATTAGCCAAGATTAAAGATAAGGAGAGAATCTTAAAAGCAGCAAGAGAAAAGGAGACAGTTACCTACAAAGGAATTCCCATTAGACTACCAGCTAATTTCTCAAAAGAAACCTTATAGGCAAGAAGGGGCTGGAAAGAAGTATTCAAAGTCATGAAAGGCAAGGACCTACATCCAAGATTATTCTATCCAGCAAAGTTATAATTTAGAATGGAAGGGCAGATCAAGTGTTTCCCAGATAAGGTCAAGTTAAAGAGTTCATCATCACCAAGCCCTTATTATATGAAATGTTAAAGGGATTTATCTAAGAAAAAGAAAATGATCAAAGATATGAACAGTAAAATGACAACAAACTCACAACCATCAACCACTGAACCTAAAAACAAAAAACAAACAAAGCAAACAACTAGAACAGGAACAGAATCACAGAAAGAGATCACATGAAGGGTTATCAGTGGGGAGAGGGAGGAGGGAGAATGGGGGAAAAGGCACAGGGAATGAGAAGCATAAATGGTAGGTATGAAATAGACAGGGGGAGGTTAAGAATAGTATGGGAAATGGAGAAGCCAAAGAGCTTGCATGTACAACCCATAGACATGAACTAAGGGGTGGGGAATGGGATGCAGTGCAGAAGGGAATAAAGAGGAGAAAAAAATGGGACAACTGTAATAGCATAATCAATAAATACATAAATACCTTTAAGGTTTTTTTAAGATTTTATTTATTTTTAGAGAGAAGGGAAGGGAGGGAGAAAGAAAGGGAGAGAAACATCAATGTGTGGTTGCCTCTTGCACATCCCCTACTGGGGACCTGGCCCACAACCCAGGCGTGTGCCCTGACTGAGAATCAAACCAGCGACCCTTTGGTTCAGAGGCCCGGGGTCAATCCACTGACCTACCCCAGCCGGGAATAATATATATTTTATGGGAATAAAATAAAAATAAAATATAAAAATAAAATAAAAATACTGTAGAATATCACTCAGACACTCATTCCTTCTAGAATTTTAGTATTATATTAGGTGCTAAGGTGATGAGTATGGTTTCAGAGTAGGAGAAACATGTATTCGTAATTTAATATTGACCTTTTCCCTAAAGGCCCATTTGACTATATTGTAAGTGACATCCATTGTGATAGAATCAGAAGGATCCTTTAAATCTTTTTTACCACCATACCTCACTTGTGACACGAGGGGACTGGACAACATCATCTCAAAGGAGCTTCTAGCTCTAATACTCTGTGACTCTTTGAATTTAGTAACTTCTCACAAAAGACCTAAGTTTTATCATTTTTTTTCCATTAACATAACTCCAAAGTAAAATACTGTAAATAAAAATATTTTAAATACAATATTTAACTGTAGTTCAACCTGAATTAAAATGGTTACAGCTAAAGCCACTATCTAAAAAGGAAAGTTGGTCATTTCCCTTGTTAATCACAAGGAACCCAGCAGTCCCATTAACAGCAATAAATGTCCCAAGGATTATTTCCTAGCATTCCTGTCATAAGCATTAGGCCAACATTCTGCTGTGAAGCATGGATCTTGGCGTTCTGAGACATTTAATAAATTAATAAAATAGCTAAAATTTTCTCAGATTGAATATTATGCTTCTAAAATTAAACATATCCCTTAAGGGGAAAATTAGCCTTTTAATCTTAGTGTATTTTAGAAAAATGAAAAGCTGACTGCACTTTGTCAGGGGGAATCTCTCTTGGCATGGTAAGTTTCTCTGAGGTCGGGTACATGTCTTAGATATATGAGAATTGCTTTCATTTATATTTTTTAAAGGAATAGCAGACAAGCACTTTTGTTGATCATAAGATCAGTTCTTGACCATCTATTTAAGTATTTAAATACTGTCAAATCAAACTTCCTTTTTTTTTTTTTTTTTTTTTTTTTTTTTTTTGAGAAAGCCTGAAAGGATTATGCTGACCATGGGACTCTGGCACTTCCTGCTAAATACAAGAATGCACATGACTTCTGCAACGGGCCATTGCACACAAGGCTCAGTGAATTCATTTGCAACTTAAGTGAACAAAGTGACCAAATCCCGTTTCCTAAATAAAACATGTTCTTGGAAGACACACAGGATTTTACAGGCTTCATGGTCATTGTACATTTAACATTTAATGTCGAAGGTTACATTTCTAGAATATTATGTAAGAACTTTGGAGTTCACATTTGAATACTTCAGGGAGGTTTTTGTTCCTTCTTAGTGAACATACGTGAGACTGACCTCAAGAAAGACCTTTCCTGCAACGCACTGCTCTCCTCATGGAATTGTTTCCACAGGTCCCCTGGGGTCACATCTGTAGATGTTCCTAATCTTCTCGTTTTTGTGGTACAAAGAGAAGAATCTTCCTTTTTAGAATTATTCTTTATTTTTTATCACAGCTGACATTCAGTATTATTTTGTATTGGTTTCAGGTGTACAGCATAGTGGTTAGACAGTCATATACTTTACAAAGTGATTCCTCCAATGTTCTCAGTGTCCACCTGGCACCATGCATAGTTATTACAATATTATTGACTATATTCTC
Organism: Phyllostomus discolor; assembly: GCF_004126475.2. Taxonomy (NCBI): domain Eukaryota; kingdom Metazoa; phylum Chordata; class Mammalia; order Chiroptera; family Phyllostomidae; genus Phyllostomus; species Phyllostomus discolor. The sequence goes on from NC_040904.2 coordinate 153,142,016, forward strand.
TATGCTGTACTTTACATCCCCATGACTATTTTGTAACTACCAAAAGTATGTCTTAATCCCTTCACCTTTTTCACCTAGCTCCCTTGTTTCTAGTTTGTTTATTTTGTTCTTTAGGTTCCACATATAAGTGAAATCATACACTTGTCTTCCTCTGCCTGACATATTTCACTCAGCATAATACCCTCTAGGCCTATTCACGCTATCCCAAATGATAGGATTTTATTCTTTTTTATCATTGAGTAATATTCTGTTGTATACATGTACCATCATTTTTTTATCCACTCGCCTGTTGATGGGCACTTGGGCTGCTTCCACATCCTGGCTGTTGTAAACAGTGCTGCAGTGAGCATAGGGGTGCATGTATTCTTTAAAATTAGTATTTTCGGTTTCTTTGGTTAAAACTCCAGAAGTGGAATTGCTTGGTCACAAGGCAGTTCCATTTTCAACTTTTTGAGAATACTCCATACTGTTTCCTATAGTGGTCACACAAGTGGTCACGCATGAGGATTGCCTCAAAAAAAGAATCTTCATTCCAAGACCAATCAATAGGACCTCTAGGTTCAAGACTAAATCAAAAATGGTGAAATCAGTTACTGTTTTTATATACCTTGTAGTATAGGAAAGAAAGATATTAGGCTGTTTAAAAAATAAAAAAAGAAGTTAAATGATTTGCTTGGATGACATTTTATAAATGTCATTATCAAATTCAGTCTTTTCTCTAAAATAATATACTGCTATTAGCAACTTATAGTAATAGTAACTTTCATTTATTAAGTACCTTTTGTGTTCAAGGCCTTTTATAAACATTATCTTATTGTAGTCTTACCTTAAGAGAGAGAGAGAGTTGGGTATTCCCATTTGAAGAATCAGAGAAAATAAATAACTTGCACACATAAAGAGTAACAGAGCCAGAATTCAAACTGTTATGTTCAATTCCAGAACCTTTACTTAAAAGCAGTTTAACCATCAGAGAGATCTTAGTGTAACACTTACATGATAATTCTTCAAACTAAATGTTTAGAAATGAACAAAAATTCTCTCCTTACTCTGATCCTTCCTGTCTTCTCCATCTCAGGCTGTAGTGCCTTCATCCAAGCAGTTCTCAAATTAAAAGTCTGGGCTATCCTTTATTTTTCCTAGGCCCCCTTACACAGGGTCCCAACTCTCCACTCTCCAGTCATCCTGCTTGTCTCTATTTTAGCTTTCCACACACTTGTCCTTGCATCTCACAGATACCACCTGTCTCCCCAGGAACTGCAGGCACCTCCCAGCTCGGTCTATTTTGCACTCTTATGCCCATTTCCATTCACATCCAGGCTCACACAGAAGCCAAGAGACTTTCATATAGCACACAGTGAACCGTGTTCTCTCATTTAATGTCATCCACTAAATTTTGAATAAAATTAAACTCTGTGTCATGCTTATGAGTCCCTACATGCTCAGTCTCTAGAGTGGCCTCCCCAACTTCAACTTTTCAGCTTCTGTTGTTTACTTCTCTTTGAGCCCCAAGGCTCTTGTTTAAGTACATTCCCTAAACCAGGCTCCTATCCTCAGGGACTTTGCAAATTCCCTTCCCTCTTTCTCAGAAGTGATTCTCTAACCCTTGCACATGTACAAACACATACTTCTTACCCAGCTATTTTGTGTATATCCTCTAATGTCTCAGCCTAAATGTCACTTCCTCAAACTTCCCAACACCCTATCTAAATTAGGTCTTTCGGTTTTAATTGCCTAGAAGTCCTTACTTTTCTTTCACAATAATTATCACAATTATAATGCTAATTTGTTGGTGAAATAATCTTCTCATTGTATTCATTAAACTGTAAGGATAAGGATACCATAAGCATCCACCTTTAAGAATCCAACACATAATGTCCTTATCCACAATAAGGATAAAGATATTATGGGGGTTTTTTTCACTGCTGTGTGCATAGTATACGAGGTATGTCTGGAAAAAGTCCATTGTTAACATAACAAGAATGGTTTGCAGCCATGTAGATGTAACTCAGCAGCCAAGGAGAGTGGACTGGAATGCATATGTGTGAACAGTGACAACTTCACTGTGCTAGTCAGTGGGGGGTAGTAGATGCTGTTGAGTAAGCATGTGTACTGTGTGGCCATCAAATTAAAAATGACTGAGCAAGAGAAATGAATGCATTGAATTTTGCATTAAGCTTGAACATTCCTCCACAGAAACTATTTGGATGATTCAGAAGTCTGCAGCTGTGGGCAACTGCTGATTGGAAGCATCATCACAATGCACCCACTCATGCATCATGTCTCATGCAGAGTTTTTTGGCAAAACATCAAATCACTGAGGTGTCTTAGCCCCTACAGCCCAGATTTGGTGCCCAGTGACTTCTGGCTTTTCCCAAAACTAAAATCACCTTTGAAGGGGAAGAGATTTCAGGCCATCGATAAGATTCAGGAAAATTCAATGGGCAGCCAATGGCAATTTAGAGACCTGTGTGAGGTCCCAATATGCCTATTTTGAAGGGGACTGAGGTGTCATCATCCTATGTACAATGTTTCTTGTATCTTCTTCAATAAATGTCTCTATTTTTCACAATACATGGCTGGATACCTTCTGGACAGACCTCATATGTCCGATGTAGGGGAAAAATATTTGTGTGTACCTCAAGTATTTGTTGAGTGAATGAAATGCAGACAGTTTAAAAGCATTGTGTCCACTATGTTTTTGCTACATTGAGGGTAAATATTTCCTCTTCTCAAAAGAACTCCAAAAATAGTAGTAAAAGATATAATAAAGCCTTATGTAACCAATTATGTATTCATATTCAGATATTTTTATTCATTCTTTCTTTCCTTCCCTCTCCTCTCTTTCCCTTTCCTTTTCTTCACTCCTCTCTTCCCTCCCTTCCCTTCAAAAAGCATTTTCTCCAGGTTATAAATAAAAGCATCTTGGTGCCTGAATCCTAAAGAACTACATCGATGGGTTTTCCATGACTCATTGGTCCACTCCCACTATTCATTTCTTACTCAAATGCTCATTTTCTATTTCCAGTGATTTAGGAACACAGTAGCTCCAAATTCTAACAGTAAATGTTAGTCTAGAGATCAAGACTTTGAAAAAATAGACTAGACTCCCTAAAGAAGATATACAAGCAATAAATATTTCTCTCCAGTTCTCTCGAGATTGGGAAGTACTGGGATCATAGTGTAAAGTGGCCCACGTCACCCTGTATCCAGCCATCTTACGTTAGAAGAACCTTGTTTTAACAAAGCAACACGTATGAGTCTTCATGATATAAGTCCATAGTAATGTGGCTTTTGAAAGGAGCCCTGCTGTGATAGCTTGGCTGTTTGAAAACTTCATGTTCTGCAGTCCACTTGAGGATCCCCAGCTTCTCTTTAGTTTCAGCAATAGCAGCTAATGGGAAATGTAAATGTATTGCATCATCAATACTCATTGTCCAAACACTGTTATACTCCATACCTTCCACAGAGGCCTGAGCCTTGTAGGCACAGGTAAAAGGAAGATTTGATTAGCTACTCCTAGATGTGGTTTCAGATAAACATCATGTGTTCAAACAAGCAGAGTATTGACACTTGATATCTAGGCCCACTGGATATTTTTCATGCTGGCATGTTTAAGTTTGTAGCTACTAAGCTACACACACTTTCTCCCTTAGAGAGTAGGAAGGAGTAATTATCATTAACTTACAAGAATTGAGTGAAGCTCTCAAGTAATATTTCAGCAGCACTCATGTAGAACCCCACTTGTCTTTTCACCTCATGCACTTAGGTTCACCACTGTTGGTTGCCTGCTTCTTAGGACTCCTTTGAAGTTTTGTTACAGACTCTATTGAGGTGTCTCACCCTGTGGGACATCCTTGAGTGCTCTGAAGCCTCTTCTGAGAGGTGATTTTCTTCACTGAACATATCTGTTCCTCTTCTAGAAGTGATTTTCTTCACTGAACATATCTGTTGAGTTCCTAGAAGGGCAATTTTGTGCTGAGTGGTGCATTCACCTTCCAGGATCTGCTTCCCTTGAATGTTACTATCTAAGCAGAATTACCGCAAAAGTTTGGCAGCCTTTCTAGCGGATTTTTCACCCTCGGGAGGGCATATAAGGGGCCTGAGATAGGATTTAGCTTGGTCAGTCAAGCCAAAGATATCATTTGGCAGGAATATTAAATATTCTACCTCTGAAAAAAATAATTTAATTTTCATAATTTGTGTAGTTCAGAGGCTCCATGCATTGATGTGTTTTGAGTATTTTGCCCAATATATGGATTCACTAGGTATGATAATAAAACTCAATCCATAGCAGTGTGGATAATTTGAAATTGCAGAGAAAGTAATATCGAAATCATTTACAACACTTAAAGTTAAGTAAGTGAAACGACACATGAAAATCTAACTAATGATGCACTAGAACACTGTCTGGCTTCCCCTCTTGCTGCCCTCCTTTCTCTCTTCATAACTTTTTCTTAAGGACAATATCACTGAATCTTACATAGAGGCAAACATTAACTTAATAATTTAACTTTTTTGACTTGAGTCTCCTCCAACTTTCTCTGGCCAAGTAAAGCAAGTAATTTTTCATATTAACTAGGAAATTATTTGAGTAGCATCAACATACGCTGAGTTCAACCCAAAAAACAGTAGAGAAGAAGAGAACTAACAATTTGTGTGGTTAATTTCTGCCAAGCACTGTGCAAAGTACTTTATGCATTTTATTAACTCTAATTGTAATAGCAACCCTGTGACATATATATGATTATCCTTATTTTTCCTAGATGCAGTGACTGTCCTGAAGAGGTCACATAAATTGCCCAGTGTCACACACATCACACTGTGTTCAACCTGGGATTAAACCCAGATTGACCTCACAAATCCAGTACTATACCCACAGAAGATTGAGAGCAATTGTAGTCAATCTATGACACGATAAGTGTTTTAAGTGTGGGTGAAAGTTTTGAAAGCAAAAAAGGTAATGGAAAATATCTTTGTATATTCTATACTTAAGAGTGTGAAATTGAAATGGAAGACTCTTTTAAAAAGAAAAGTCTTACAGGGAGTATTTAAAAATAGAAGTAAAATTTAATCATTTAAAATATAATTGTTTTAGGCCTAACTGCAGTACTGAGCAAGGGAAAAAAAATCCCAGAGCATCAAATATGTAACATTAAGCACCCTAAGTGAGTTCTGAGTAAAAAGGAAGAAAGTAAGACACGGAATTAATTATCTACTGGTGTTTAATCATTCAGGCACTTTTATTGATTCAAATTATGTAAAACTAAGGGAGCGAGGCATAATTTTCCAGGAATCCTTCTACCTTTATTTTTTCTTTTTCCATACCCAGAGACACCGTCGCGGTTTCCTGGGCACAGCACTTGCAGCCCAGATTTCTGTAACAAATGAGAAGGGTTAGAATCTAGCTTGTCTCCAAAAAGAAGAGAGAACTAGACAGCCCAGAAGACCACAAGTGGACCCTTAACTGTACCCCTAAAGTAAGGTCTGCATTCACTTCTTAACACTGTACAGAGTGCACGGGTGGTACTGTAGCACCATCATCAAAATCACAGTTCTATAAATGAAGGATTCTAAATGGAATGGTCCATTCACTTTTTTCCTTGGCAAAGGTGCTCGGCTTTCTTAATTCTACAAATGTGCAAAATGGACTTGGACACCACAGATTCTCAAGATCCCCACAGATCTAGTTGGCTCTTCTTCTGCTGTGTACACTAGTTTAGGGAAATTTTCTGCTTTGGTCTCTTGAAGTATTTCAGCTGTTTTCATTTCTAATGGTGGTAGTTTATCTTTAATGGTATAAAGTGCTATTTTTCACTCTCAAATACCCTCCCTATCTAAAGCCTGGTCCAGAAATCAATGCCTATAGAAGACCTATCTAACCAAGCAGGTGAAAATAGGGTGTTCAAAACACGCTTCTGAAGGCAGGTGTTCTCCAAAGTTGGTAACAGACCACAGTAATTGAGTCTCATCATTATCTACTTGTGTCACTATCCAATGCTGGGATTCCTTGAGGACATTCTTTTTAATGTTTTTCCATCGAATATTTTACTTTTATTAGTTTTTTTGAATTTTTAATGTTTATTGATTTTATTTTTAGTGATTTTTATTGTATTTTCCCATTACCCTTTATTCCCTTATACCCCTCTTCCCCCCCCCACAATCATGACACTGTTGCCCATGTCCATGAGACCTCTTTCTCTTTTGTTCACTCCCTCCACCCCCACCCTCCCCCTCTTAGCTGTCATCTGCTCTCCGTCTCTGAGTCTGTCTCTATTTTGCATGTTAGTTCAGTTTGTTCTTTAGATTCTACACATGAGTGAAATTCAGGGGTTTCAACCTGTGGCCAATGGGCTATATACAGCTCAGGATGGCTGTGAATGTGACCCAACACAAAATCATAAATTTACTTGAAACATTATGACATTTTTGTTGTGATTACTTGTCACAGTGTATTTAATGTGTGGTCCAAGACAACTCTTTTTCTTCCAGTGTGGCCCAGAAATGCCAAAATGTTGGACTCCCCTAGGATATTCTTTACCAAGCTCTGTTTGAACACCTCTAATAGTAGGCAATTTCTGGACATCCAAGGCCTACAGCGTAAAGCAGGAGCCCCCAGCCTCACTGCACATTGGAATCATGTGGAGAGCAATTCAGATGCCCAGGCCCATCCCAGAGGGTTGTTGTGTAACTCACAGTAAAAATGTAAAACATATCATCACTTACCCTGTGAAATAATGATTTCTAAATATTCTCCCTTCATTCCAACCTGTCAAAATGGTTTTAGATCCTGATTTTGACATCTATCATCCAATTTATTTTCTATCCCTTCCACCTATATGTCAAAACTTCCAATTATAAATTTTACTTATTTTATGACTAATATTATGAGCATTTATTCAGGACCCACAGGATTCAAGACACTGGGCTGTGTGCTTATTATGGCTATGCAATGGTCAGTGGTCATATTGGCCCCAGGAGGGGGGAAGTGGAGAGTATCTTAGTGTATTTGCTCTGGTCAGACTTCCTTTGCTTCTGTGTTGACAAGGCATTGACAGTTTTAATACTTAGTGGTCAAATAGTTTTTCCTTTTTTAATCTAACCATATCTTTAGACATCTACATTTGCCCAGTATTTTGTTTCATTTCTTTAATATTGTGTTTACCTCGTGTGAAAACCCAAAGTCAGGCAGAAATGTAGATGCCTTACAAATTTCTAAGTATATTTTTGGCAACTTACAAGTAAAGTGGTTTTTAGGATGTCTATGTGGTTGTTATTTGTCATCTTTCAGAGCTGGTTCTAGAGAACTAGGATACTTTTTTTTTAACTGTAAACATAAAGCCAAATTTGGCACAGGATTCCAGAGAGAGTCTACATTCGCTGTTGAGTCATTAACTCTTCCTGCCTGTTCCTCCCAGTCTTGGGAGGTGAAGAATCCTGAGCAGTAAGAATTCTGTTTCAGGCTGGCAGACACTTACTCCTACTTAAGTAGCCTCTCTGCCTCAGCAGAACCTGGTAGAGATTCATTCTGTTTTCTGTGTGGATCCCTTATCCAGCTCAGAAAATCCTGACAGGGACTAATTTTAGAGTCAGGAGGAGGAATCAGACTTTTGGGAGGATGATAATATGGAATATGATGATTATGCATAGCCCTGTGTGTATGCCAAATCTTTTGAATAGTCAGGGCAAAGGATTTTTCACTTTCTGGCCAACATTTCTAATTTCCAATTGATATCACTTAAATGCCAGATTCATTTTGTTGTTTACACTTTCTAAAGCAAATAGGACATAAATTGTTTGAGCTTTCTGAAAGTTTTCTCATGGTAGACAGAATTGTGCCCTTTTAAAAAAAAATGTTCACACAGAGCTGACAATAGGAGGTGATGCTTTCAGAGCTTGTGTGATGAGGGATATGGGGTTGTCTACAAAGTGTGTCTCAAGTCACCCTGTCTGAGTTCAGACACTCCTTTAAGAAACTTTGTGAACTGACTTTCATTTCATTTTCTCTTTTGAAAGTTTAAAAACTCTTTATCATTTATCTACATGGGACAAAATAAGAGCCCTAGAAATTTAAGTTGGGAGACTTTTACTAGTATTCTACAAGACATGTTTAAATATATATAAATATTACTTCCATCTATCAAATTTAGTACTGAAACCTGCCATGTAAATCCTAACACAATTATTTCATATATCATTATTCCTTTAGTTGGAGCCTAAACTCCTTCACTTATTTAGTTACTGGGTTCTACTCTTTTTTTTTTAATTACATACACAGTAAAACATTACTCTGCAAAGGGCCAAGAAAAGCCAAGGCAGTCTTGAAGAACAAAACCAGGGAATGTACACTAAGTACTTAGGATAGTGTAGTGCTGTCATAAAACAATGGACAGACCGACCAATAGAACAGAACAGAGAGTGTCCAGAAACAGAACCAGGCACATACAGTCATCAGTTTATGACCTCGATAATAAAATGGAGTGAGAAAAGAATGCTCTTTTCAAAAAATGATGATGGGTCAGTTATATCCATGTTGATAAAATATATTGTAACCTTACCCCATACCAGACATAGAAATCAACTCAGGTAGACTACTGATATAAATGTGAAAATTAAATAACAAAGCCTGTTGAAAAAACCATAGGAGAACATCATCATGGCTTTATAGTACGCCAAGATTTCTTAAACAGAACACATAAACTACTAGCCATAAAAAAATAATAACTAGGAGCTCTTTTTTGAAAGAGACCATTAAGAATCTGAAATGGTAAAGCACACAGGGGCTTGAAAATATATTTGCAAACTACATGCCCAATAAAGGATGCATATCAAATTGTTTTTTAATTCCCACAAATCAGTAGGCCCAGTAACCTAGTAGAAGATATCCAAATGACCCAAATGACCATTACTCCATGAAAGATTGCAAACTGGAACCACAGTGGGAATCCACTACACACTCTCCTGAATGCTGCAACAGGAAAGACCGAAAGAGGTGGCAAACATGTAGAGCAACTGAAACTCTCATTTCCTGCTGGGGAGAAGGTAAATTCATACTTTGGGAAACTCTTTGACAGTATTTAATCTGAACACACTCATCCCCTACAGCCTGACAATGTCACTCCCCATCACGACTCCCACAGCAGTGCATACCTGTGTTCACAAAAGGACAACCTAAAATGTTCACGGCAACAAGACTTGTATTAGCCAGAAACCAGAAAATACCTAAAGGGTAAAATAGATAAATTATGACATATTGTCCCAGTGGAATATTAGATAGCACTGAGAGTGGATGATCTAAAACCAGCCCCAACATTATGCACAATCTCACAAGCATAACATTGAACAAAAGAAGCCAGATTCAGAAGAGTATAAACTAAATCTACTTTCAAAAAAGCATAAAGTGAAATGGTACTAACCTGTGCCATTAGAGGTCAAGATAGTGGTTACCTGAGGGACAGGGGAACAATTTAAAGGAGCATACGGTGGGGGGACTCTTTGATGCTGGTAATGTTTTATTTCTAGGTCAGGGTGTGGTTACACAGACGTGTTCGGTTTATGGAAATTTAACAACTGCAAACTTATGATGTATGTATTTCTCTGTATGTTTCTTTTACTTCAATAAATTTTTACAAACACACTATAACCCAAGCAGGCTACCAAAAAAAGTCTGTCATGTAAAATAGGAGGTGGAGGGAGTGAAGATATTCCAAAGTTAATCAAGTGACTAGGGCGAGCCTACTACAGAGAATAAAAGTTAATCACCAGTTTCACTTTAGCCAAAGCCGAGTTGAGATTATTTGTGTTTCACTTGCTTTGGATCCCTCTTATAATACAGTAACTGTTTGAGTTGTCTTCTTTAACTCCCCAGGAAAAACTTAGGATTTAACATAAAGTTCACTTGAACATGGAAAGTCTACTTTTTGTTACATCAGAATATTGCCCAAGTAGTATATTTCAATAGATAAAAATACACTGGCAGGTTTTTTTAAGTTAACAAAAATTTCTGTTAAAGTTTAGCTCATCTGAAAAGAGTTGACATTATTAGTAGCATTGTATGAATAGACTATCACTAATAAAAATCCTTTTAACTAATGGGTAAGTCGAAAAGCCTCCCAAAGGTACTTTTTATTTGAAGGAATATAAGGCAGGCAAAGCTACTATGACCACACAGTCTTTCTGCCACCCCCCAGGAAATTCTAATCAAGCCTTGTACTCTGATTGAACTGCAGCACTCAGAGTGGGAAAACTGATTAACAAAATAAAAAATCCAGTGTGCTTCCCATGCAAACAATCATCACCATATCTTACATAATTATGTAGCCTATAAATCAACACAGCATGCAAGGGCTTCAGCTGTGGTGCAAATATCTTAATGACTAAGGTATCTTTAAACATGAATAATTTATATCTGCGTGATTCATTTTTCTCAGCCATGCTTCACTTCAGCAGGATAAACTAATCATCTGTCAGGGGATGGGCTCTTGATTATTTCTTCCTGATTTTTCTTCCGTTTATTTTTTCTCATTTTGGCACACTCCATTTTTTTTCTCTTGCACAGCCTTAAATAAGAGTACCCCATTCATCCACCCGATCTGCTTGATTTTTCTTTTCATATGCCTCTTATTAGACATCTTGTAATAAAGCCAGGGCTTTTGAACCCCTACTTTTCATGAGACCCTCTGAGGATGAAATTGGGTGGCAGCTAGGGAAATAGGCTTAATACCACAAGGCAGTATGAGCTTCTTGATGTTGTTGTGGGGAAACATGTATAATGGAAAGCAATTGCCAGAAAAGGCTAATGATTATTGAACATTAACATTTCTAGATCCCCTTCTGTGATGCAGAAAGTAACTGCCACATGGGTAATGCTGGAAAGCAGTACTCATTAAAATAGTTCTGTTGTTTTCCTAGAACCCATTAAAATAAAGGCAGCTGAGAGACCTTCAGATCAAATCCTATCTCATCCAATACACTCATCCCAGCTACCCCAGTTCACCGTGCTCAGTCTACTCAGATCCCCATAAGTCTCACTGTCACTCCCATTCCCTTGTCACACTGTAGGTATTTGGTAATAGCAATTGCCATCCTATAGGCAGCCCTTATGGACAGGGAGCTTCAGCCACCTTCTGTGGATCTTTTGCCATGCTTGAGGAATTTTCTGAGAAACCTGGAAATCACATTTGCTTAGATAACCCACTATTGTTTTATAAGTATGTTGACCCCAATAGATTAAAGGTTTCATCAGGGCAGGGGAGGGAGGGGAATTGAAAACATTTGATGTCCTGCAGTTAAAAAAAATACCTAGAAATTTCATGAGGTTCAACAGAATAAATTTCTATCGGGAGATCCAGGAGTCTACCTGCTCCCCCACCTTCTCTGCAAGGAGGAGCCCCAAGGGGTTACTAGAAGGAAGGGATAATACATTTTCATCTATGAGTCCCCAGCACCTTCTGATATTCCTGGTATGTTGTTAGCACTCCATAAAGGCATATTTTAAAGTCATGTTGTTGCAGAAATGATGACTTAGCCTGCAGACTTAGAAATCCCTGCTCTGTGGGTGTGTGAGGTGGGTGACCTTCTAATCTTGCAACAATATAGTTAGGCTTCTCCAGCCTCCTGATAGTACATTAATCCTGCCACGGATTTATCTGATATCCAGAGCTTTTGGATGTGGTCTCAGTCATGTATATAAAATGCCAGCATACCAGGGTCTCATCACAGCCTCTAATACGCAGCTTCTGTTGGAAACCTAAGTGAGGAAAACTACTGATATCTAGGAAAGGTCCCCAGACAGACATCCAGTCTGTCTACCCCAGGATCTGTCTTTAGATCAAGTTGACCATCGCATGAACTTGTCCCATTATAGAGACAACATCACTGATTTGCTTTTTAATCTTATGTGTCAACCTTGATGAAGGGATAGCCATTGGAAACCACCTCTGGACCCTATTATAAAAATGTGTTAAAGACATTACTCATTTACCAGGTAGCAGAACTTACTCATGTAAAACTCAGGGGAGAGATATCTTTTAGTGCTCTCTGCTCAAAGAGTATTTCCATTGTAAGGACAGACTTCCTCCTTTCCAGCAGTGGTAACTGCATATTTAACCATGTTTCCTTTATTGTCCTGGTTTCTAGAAGTTCAGAGTCAACATATTTTTTATTAAAGCAAAATGCACATAACACATAATTAACCAGTTCAAAGTGTAAAGTGTATGAACATAGCATTTCATACATTCACAATGTTATACAGTCATCACCTCTGTCTAGTTCCAAAACTGAAGCAATCACTCTGTCCCCAAACCCTGGCTGTTTGTAATCTATTTTCTCTGTGGATTTACCTATAGCTCAGAGTCATTATGTAATTCTCTATTAACTCTTGTGGGCAAGGCAGTTGTAGTCACTTTTTCTTCTTCCTTATTATTTCCTTATATTACATACTTTGTTTAAAGCAAGTAGCCTCCAGACTTTTGTGCAAAGAAGTTGAATGGAGACATACACAAATAAGGATATCCTTCTTTATAACCCCGGGGCCACTCACTTCTCTTCTCATGTACCCTGTGCCATGACTGATTGGCCTACACGATGGGCTCTCATGCCTTCTGGCTCCTGGGTTTAGCTAATTGGGAACCATGGCAGGAGATCACAGGAGGGAGGGCCATGACATAGGATGCTATTCCCTGGCTTCCTCCCTGTGGATTCACTGGGACTGGCTACATCCTTTGACTGAAGGCCCCCGCTCCTGTCAGGTAGTCGTGTTTACACAGTCCTGGTTCTGAATCCTGGCTCCACAAACAGCTCTATACTTTGCGTCTTCTGGCCTATGATGCCTTTTGCGTCTTCTGGGATATGGTGCCCTGTTGCTTCTGGCCCTAGAGTATTGCATTATCCCTTGTGGTTTCCCGATAACATTTCTAAATAGTCCCTTTAATGCACTCCCCTTGAATTATCCTAATTTGAGTGTACCATCTGTTTCATGCTAAAACTTAAGTAAGCACCTTCTACTCCATGGTTCTGTTCAGCTGTCAGTCATCATGGTTTGCTTAGAGTCCTCTATAGTTAAGCCAGTCTGGCAGATTCTCCTAGGGCCAGACAGTGCCTTTCCCAGAGTATTCATGTCTTTTCATGGTTTTAAGGTACAAGAGCTTTGTGTATTTTGGGGGAGATTAAGCAATCTCTGGAGATATGGTTTCTGGAGCATATGCTTCCTCTGTGTTGTGTCTCCATGCCCTTGTCTGCATGGCTGAAGATGGCCCACAGTTCTGGGCACACATTGTAACAGCAAGGAGAGGGAAATAAGGCAGAGGAGGGCACAGCCATTTTTTAAGTGTACATCCAGAATGGTTCACATCTCACTTCCATTCTCTTCCCATTGGCTGGAATTTAATCACATGGCTGCACCTCAGTACGAAGGAGTCTGGGAAATGTTGTTCTTAGCTGGGCAACCGTTTGTTAGCTAAAACTTAGGAACCTTATTACTGATGAAAGAAGGGAAGATAGGATACCAGGGAACAACTATCAGTTTCTGTCATTTGTATGAGATTAAGTTAACAAATAACAGAAATTTTATTACTTTCATCTGTTTACATAAGTTTATCTTTAGACATGAAAAAACCAGGTGAAAGAATATGTGTGATTGTCACCTCACAAACCTATCTATTAAAATTCAATAGGTCCATGAGAAGTCATTTGGGAAATTAGTCTTTCTAAAGCTCTAAGAAGATAATGTAGAAAACACCCTGATAGGCCAGAGCTCCTGTGAGGTTCGAGTTGAGCAGGAAGAGAAGGCCAGCAAGCCTCTGGGGTGGAACTAGAGACATCAGGTCATGTGCATTGGGTTAGCCGCAGAACTTTGACTATTAGAGTTGAGAGGCAGGCAGAATCGACTACCCATTTGCATGATGGAAGGATAACCAAAACAGATGCTAAAGAGATTGACCAGAATTCTTTCCAGTGAGTGCCAACTCAGGCAGACGAGGAGCAAACCACTGTTGCATATACCCACAGAAACCACTTGGCATAAACTCCTAGGTGAGGAAAATTAACACAGCAGGGTGAGCAAGACCAGAGAGTAGAAGCCACTGTGGAGTTAGTTTGAGAACAAACTCTGGGAGCTAGTAATGATATAATGGGAAAATTATAGCCGTGAAACTGCAGAATCAAAAAGTCCTCCTAGTAGACCGAGACCTTTGGTTTCTCCCAGCCATTAGTAGTGAGACTGCCCTAGTTTGACAGAAAAAGACAGAGGCCTTGATGTAATGTCTCTCAACCATTTTTAGGGCTAAATTATTTTTTAGGACTAAATTATTTCAATATTAGCAATCATTTAAGAAACATAGCACATACAAGAATCCTTAGCACTGAATATGAGTGTTGCCAGCATGAATATGCTGTCTTTACCTCATTTAAGAAATGCTTTTTCATCTCAAACTGAAAATGGCTCTCCGCGTGGAGCTGGCAGCTTCACGAGTCAGTGCGTACTGCCTAGGCTTCGGCAACTGGAGTGCAGGTTCCCTAGCTCGCTGGATCTGAGCAGCGCACTGGTGATAAAGATGTGCTTGCAGAAAAAACAAAGTTCTGTAAATGAAGCCTCAAATGCCAGAGCAGTAAAAAATCAGAAAAATATTGCAGAGTAATATACAATCTTAAAAAATGAGATGACTCAAGGCTTGAGATCCTCATATATCAGTAATAATAATATTCTATATAGCACTTTGCAAATTATAAAATGTTTAACTACACTTTGATTTCATTGTCATAAACACTGAGGAACCGATATCATTTTATAGGTAAGTGAGTGGACTTAGAAGTCTTTGGTAACTTGTCTAAAGTATCATGACCAAAATATTTTGAAAAGAATTAAATGCAGATGTTTTAACTCTGTGTCTGAGGCTCTTTCCTATAGAACCCCTGCTTCTTCTGAGCTTTAAACAATTTCATGAGTTTTCTCATTTGTTCATACATTCATTCAACAACTATTTATGACACGCCTCCTGTGTACCCATCATTATCCCAGGAACTGAGGATGCTGTGATTGACAAGACGTAGTCTCTGCCTTTACAGCAACCCTACAGTCTGCTGAAGGACAGAGGCATGTAATCCACACTGGCTAGTATGGGGCAGTGAGGTGTGTGCTACAACAGCAGGAGTATGGCAGGCTGTAGGTGCACAAAAGAAGGGCGTCTCCCGAAACCATGGATCAGGAGAGGCTTCCCAGAGGAGTTGATGTTTACACTGAGTCCCCAAGAGTGAGTAGGAACTAAAGGAATGAAGAGTGTTCCAAAAAGCAAAAATAAATCATGTGGAAAGTGACTTTATATCAGGTCTAGCATAAGGAAAGACCCAATGGATGTACAAAGTCAGTTTAGTGTATGCATTCCTACAAAGTGGCTAATTCGAGACATCATCCATTTATCCACCCATCCTTCCATCCATTCCACCCATTCCACCTCCCTCTTTCTCTCTTTCCCTTCCTACCTTCCTTCCTTTCTTTCAACCATCCATCCATTTATAGTACATGCTAAGATGTTTATTGAATTAATTTACTGAAAAATATTTACTGAGTGACATAGTATATACTAGGCACTGTATGTACCAAATGAAACAGAGAGCATAAAGATACACAGACCTTATCCCAAATGATGACGTGAAGCTTAAAATTTAATTGAAGAGATAAACTTGTGTAAATATTACTGAATACAAGCTGGATAGAACAAGTATCCTAAGAGATGCCCTAAGAAGTTACCACTGGCTGTGGGGGTGTTATTTGGAGGCAAATGTAAGTTTCAGACCAGTATCAGACTGAACATTCTCCATTTTTTGGTGTGTGTCTGTTTGCTTATTTGTTCTATTTTGTTTTCTGAAATTTGTTCTTTCATAGATTCTGTGGCAACAGCATCCGGGCCATTACTAGTTGAAGTTGCCAAAACACCTGGTGCCAGCCTTGGGGTTGCCCTTACTACCTCGATGTGCTGTAACAAACAGGTCATTGTCATAGACAAAATTAAATCTGCAAGCATTGCAGACAGGTGAGTGTGGCAGCAGGTGCCAACTTTTCAAAACTGCATGTGGGTTAAAACACATACACATAAACAGAGGTGGGCAAAGAGGTTTACAGTTGACAATGGTAAACCTTTTGCATATATAGGTTTACATATACACACATGTAATACATATACATACACATACATACACACAGGTACACACACATACACATCAGTAAAATACAGCTCTCCTGCCAACTTACACAAGTTTCAACTAAAATACAAGTTACTGTTCTAGGGCTTAAAAATTTGCCTACCTTATCGGCCACCCTATGATGTAATGTTGCCTCATCCAAATATTTGGTATGGCCTTTAAAAATGGAAAAGAAAAAAGGCAAGCAACTGAGCAAATTTTCCTACTGTGTCCTAGAGGGGAGCTAAGCAGAACTTAATTATGCTCTGCACAGAAAAGCCACGGCTTGTCCTGAATTGTTATCAGTTAGATCCTGCCACCATAAAATCTTATTCCTTTTTTCTTAAATACATGAAATGATTTTTTTAATTATACAATCTTTAAAGAAAGGACCAACTGGTACAGTATGTCAATCTTAAGGTTTCACAATCTTCAAGGGTCCCTGAGAACATCATTCATTCCTGTGATGGTAAAAATAGGAAGTTCTTTTTCCTGAATTGATTTTCCTAATTAATATTTTAGACTTACATGTTAGAAGAGGGATAAAAAGGATGACTTTATACCACCTAATAAATTATTTCATAGCTCCTGGTAAGAAAAAGTGCACCTCCCACAGCTGAAGCACTCCAGGTACATCCAGGTGGAATTCTACTTTTAGATGGAAGGGGTGACTTGAATTTTGTCTTCAGCAGTAGACTATTCTCACTGCGGCGATGTTTAGATATCCTCAGATGCCCAGTCTACCCTGCGTGTCTTCAGCCCCCTTCTCCATATGCCCCAGGCATGCCTGGTGGAGCTCTGACAGCGAAGCGATGACCTGCAGCAGCCCCTGTGGTGGTCAGTCTGCAGCGTCACAGAGGTCTTACCCGACATTCCTGACAGTCCTTTAACCCTGACAGCCATGGACCCAGGGGTGACCTTCAGTGGTGCAGGGTGCTTTAATTTTCTCCCTCTGTTTTCTCCCACTCCACAGTGGTAACCACTACAAGGAACTGTTAACTTGACTGGCACGTCGGGATGTTGACTGCTGTGTTTGCTTTTCTCGACTCATCCAGTAGCCAGTCTCTTGAGTTCAGCAAGATGTAACGGCAGCCAGGCCCTCCCCACCCCCAGCTTTCCCCTTCTCTCACCACACAGGCTTGTTTTTACTGCTTCCTGCATTAATTTCCATCGTCTTCGAGAACCTAGGTACTGATAAGAGTGTAACTCTAGAATAACAAAATAAAACAACAATAAAGACCTGGTCCTCTGGCAGCTGTATGAAAGGATTCTAAGAAAACCTTAGCTGAAGTCCCTCCAGATTATTTCCCCTTCAGACATAATATAGTTTGTAAACAACCCTATTCCAACTCTGCAAGTCACATCTTGACATTCTGAATATTTACTAACTCCTATTTATAAATGGAAAAACCTAGGAAGAAAAAAATCACAGAAAAAGTTAAGGGAAACATTTTTTCTATCCTTCCTTCTCTTCTTGCTCACTCCCCCTCAACTTTTGGCACCATTACCCCAAAATAATTGTTTTCGAAGGACAACAGAAAAACATTGCCTTGAGTTTTTCTGTATTTTCTACAGGGTTTTACATTCCCATTCACAGGTACTTAATAGCTCACAGGTAGTGTCTCCTGTAACACTCCAACTTTCCTTTCTCTGAGTAAAGGGACACTGTGAAGATTTAACTACAAAGGACATGAAAGTCATACTACAAGAGGAAGAGCACTGAGCATGTCTCCCTTCCTTAGATGCGGCGCACTGCACGTGGGGGACCACATCCTGTCCATCGATGGAACCAGCATGGAGTACTGCACGCTGGCGGAAGCCACCCAGTTCCTGGCCAACACCACCGACCAGGTCAAGCTGGAGATCCTTCCCCATCATCAGACCCGCCTGGCTCTGAAGGGACCTGACCACGGTGAGAGGATCTGTCTGGGTTAACCTCTTTATCTTCTCGGTGTGATTATTGCTTGCTTCCTCCAGCAGAGTTAGAAAGATACTGAGTCTCTCATTTCTTTTCAAAACAATAGATTATCTTTGTTTACTGGTCTTTCTCCTCCAAATCTTTTTTGCCACGCTGCATGGCATTTACTCAAAAACCCCAAATTGAGGAAAGAAACATTGTTTGAGAATGTTTTGAAGAATTTTCAAGCTAGTAATATTTGCTATTTTTAAAAAAGCCTTTGGTGCAAATTGAGTGTGGAGAGAAGGGAAGTAATTTGGCATCCTGTTATATTGAATTTCCACTCTGTTTGAAGGATAATGAAGGCAAACAGTAAAACTCTCATTTTCAAAATAGTTATAGAGTGGGTATTAATAGCAGACTCTTCAGATATTTGGGGGGGGGAATAGTTATATGAATAGTTGACTTTTTGTATATTTTGTCTGTTTGCCAGAGTAGTGTATTTCTTAGAATGGAGAACAACCTTTCTGACCAAATATCTTTCCTGAGAGGATCATAGTGGGCTTTTTTTTAATATATATTTTAGGTTCTGAGGGTTTTTTCTCTCTCTTTTTTTTTGTTGTTCAAGTACAGTTGTCTCCATTTTCCCCCTACGACTCACCCCTACCCCAGCCATCCCTACCTCCCACCCTCAATCCTCCCCCACTTTGGCTTTGTCCATGTGTCCTTTATACATGTATTTTAGGGTTTTTAAAAGGATTTTATTTGTTTATTTTTAGACAGAGGGGAAGGGAGGGAAAAAGAGAGGGAGAAAAACATCAATGTGTGATTGCTTCTTGTGTGCCCCTTGCTAGGGACCTGGCCCACAACTCAAGGATGTGCTCTGACTGGGAATCTAACTGGAGACCCTTTGGTTCACAGGCCAGTGCTCGGTCAACTGAACCACACTAGCCAGGGCAGAATCATAATATTTGACTACATTTATTCAATAGCAAGTGTTAGCTGAGGGAATCTACATTGTTACCATCCTGAAGATTACAGATATATTTGATGAGTATTTACAGGGTGGAGCAAAAGTAGGTTTACAGTTGTTCTTATGAAAAATAATAATAATTAAATAATAATATAAAAATAAACTCTGTGTTTCATATACTCACAATTATAAACCCACCTTTGCCCCACTCCAGCTAGGTGTCTTTTAACAAAACCTGGTGTGAGAAAAAGTACTTTGAACCCAAAATCAAATGAAGAAAGACTAGCAAGTGGGGTCTTTGTTCCAACTCCTCCACCATCCTTTTCCTTAAGCCAAGTACCCTCCTTTTTAGTCTTTGAAATCAATTCCTTGAAGACTCACTAGTGTCTTCAAGGTGCCCTAGAGGTGAAGAACTCATTTCTGTATGTTTAGAGAAAGAGAACAATTTTCTCTGGAACTGAATTTTGCCTATGAGGTCATTTGTATTACCTGTCTCCCACCTTCTAGAACACACTGCACTTTCCACAGTTTGAAAAAAAAAAAAGGAGGGACCAGATAATTTTCATACTGAATGAGTCAGCTGGATGCAACGGTTTTTAATTAAATGGAGCTTAGATGGCCCTGGAGCTAATGAAAATCTCTAGTACAGCATTACCTTTATCAGATTTTAATTTTACACATTGGAGTAGAGAAATGATGCAGCATAGGCAGGTTATGAAAAGAAATTCTGCCTCATCTGAATAGCAATTGTAAGGCACTCCGGGGGGTGCAGTCCAGGGAATGCTGGGCAGTCCTGTCAGGAGGCCCCATGGGCCTTTCTGGCCTGCACACTGGCTGAGAGATCTCTAGAACTGTAAGTTTCTTCTACATTAATCTGCAGTCGTCATTGGATCTGAAGCACAGTAGGTGGAAGAGTGCACAGTATGTAGTGTTTTCTTGGCATAAGATTTTGCTTGGTAGATTCAGGCGTCAGTGAATCAGAAATGTTTAACAGGCTCTTTTAAAAAATCTCATTGTCCTTAGCAATTACCTGATTTTTCCCCTTTTTGTTTGTCCTGTGTGCAAATCATAAATAATTCAAATAGTTTCCAATTTGTGAAGTAGTAAATATTTTTACCTGCCAAGACAATTTTATAAAACAAATTTATACAGTCAAATGTATACAGACAAAGAACAATTTTTTTTTCTTCACTGTGAAAAACGTGATATCATTTACAATTACTCAGGAAACTGGTAATTTAAGTAATTCTAATTTCTGACTGCATCATGCGCTTCTGCTGAAAATTGTTCACCATCTTCCTTATCTAGCATATAAGCAGCTCTCTGCATTTTACATTAAAATCAGACTTGCACTTCCTAAAGGAAATAAATATTGTCTCTTAAACATAATTAAATCACAGTTGTGAAGAGAAAAAAAAATACAAAAAAATATGGCACTTATAATTTTCAAACTTCTGTTTTCATATGTAGTGGACTTTTTCCACAAGAAATCTCTAGTTACTTTTTCAAGACCTCTGATGCCTGGATCGCATGTCTCTCATCCCATAGACGGATGGGGACACCACATGTTCCAGATTTTGCTTAGCAACAAAGCGTTCCCCACAGTGTTCTCATGAAGTTTAGAAACAGGACACATCAAGTAAGAATCAGAGATTAACTGTGCCTTTTGCTGGCAGTGAGGTTAGAAATTGTTCCCAGTGATGGTCTTTGGGAGACGTAATCATAATTGAAGGAAGTGAGACTTTGGGGGGAAAACCGTGAGCAGAGAGAGTCACAATCTTCAACACATTCCGTACCAAGGGAATGTCCGTCTGGGAGTGCCAGGGGCCATGCCTGCACCCTCAGACGTCCCAGCGGGGCAAGATGGCACCGTTAGAGGGGCAAA
The DNA here is from genome assembly GCF_004126475.2 of Phyllostomus discolor. NCBI lineage: Eukaryota > Metazoa > Chordata > Mammalia > Chiroptera > Phyllostomidae > Phyllostomus > Phyllostomus discolor. Next base: position 153,162,944 of record NC_040904.2, read on the forward strand.
TAAATAACTTCATGCCAGATACCTCTTAAGACTTCAGTAATGATGTCAACATAGAATGATGGGAAGAGCATTGTATTTTAACTCTTTATGAATCAGTAACAAAAGACTGAGGAACACCCATAGGAGGAAGAAGTGCAATGTGGTGCCTGGGGGAAGGGACTGTGCAGTCAGACTTCCAAAGGTTTAATTATGGCCCCACCATTTGGGACCTAAAGCTAGTTTTCCAACCTTTCTATGCCTCAGTTTCTTCTTTGTGAAACGGGTGTTATAATAATGCCTACCTCGTAGTTACATTGAGAACACTATGAGATAATCTGTGAGAAAGCACTTAGCCCAGTATCTGGTATACCAGGAGGGGCCCAAAACACCCTGAGTTTATTCTTGCGTGTTTAAACTTCAGGCACCTTCAAAGTACTTGCCATTTGATACAATATATTTATCAAGATTTTTTTTTTCTACTACTCAAAACAGTTTTTGAACTTGTGGTTTTCGGTGCCTTTTAGTGCTGCTGCTGTTTTTTGTTTCACCTCTTCCATATTGGCAAACTATTTCCCTTTGAGGACTTTTTACATCAGGAGAAACAAACAAAAAAAAACTCACTCCAGGCAAAATCCGGTGAATATGGAGGAGGGTGGGGTATGGGGTAGGGGGAGGCGGGTTATGTCATTTTTGGTCAAAAACTGCCAAATACTCAGTGCATTGTGGGCAGGTGTTCTTGTAAATGACCCACCATGAAATGGGCAAACGTCTTGAGTCTTCAAAAACACTTGCTGAAGCCAAAAGCAGCGTCTCACAACACCAACTGGTACACTGACACAGCTGAGTTCCTAGAATACTCACCTAGTGGGGGAAGCATGTACTACAAGGGGCCCACCCTCCAGAAGATAATTCTGGGAGTTTTGGGGGGGGGTCCCTCATTGGATAGAAAGTACTCAGTAAAGTTTTCTGTTATTATTGGGATCATTAAATGAGAGAATGCTTGTTTGCAAAATGAAATAGTATGCCAAAAATGTAGGATTTTATTTTTAAACCCCTGAAATAGTTGCCTAATATATGACTATCAAGTACACATCATAAAACAAAATAAATTTTCTGTGAACATTCAAAACAGGCAGTAGCTGTCTTCTTCGGCCTGCATTATTGGTTGAGTACTTTTTGTATTCATTATATGTGGCATGCAATTTGTACATTATTTTATATCATTTCTGCCTCAGTTATTTCATATGCATGAAGCATTAGTCCCCAGTGATATTTCAAAGTGAAGGTAAAGAGCATGGCCTGCATTTAACCTGCCTGCAGTAACTAGCACAGAGCTTGGCACACCTTAGGTGGTCAATATGACCTTCCTTATCGATTTATTAATGGGGCCTGACCATACCCCAAAATGCCCAGTTATTTTCAAAGCTCTCCATGAAGGACTGGATCAAAAATTAAGTTTAGAATTCTGAAGTCCACTCACTGTGCTTCACTTGAAAAGCAGACAGTAGTCCGTAAAGAGAAAACAGAGTGGCTGTGGGTGTTGATCAGCCCCACCCAGCGGTGACTGCACGTTGCTATGCAAACTCTTGGTGTACACCACAGAGTAGAGCATGAAGGGGGAAAGAGTCCCTTAGAGCCTTCCCTTGCAACACTTTTTATCACAAGGAAGGTATTGCTGCAGTGTAGACGTGGACGCTCTTGCTGATATTCCTATTCATCATGCATTCAGTTACTCCATTCATTCATCAGTCATTGTGTACTAGGCACCGTTAAAGTTGCTGTGATACATCTAGTGAGTAAGACAGCAAAGTAGATTGTTATTCTCATGGACCTGTAGTTTCAAACACTGAAAATATATTAAATCAATGAAGCTTTTGCTGACAGTAGTAAGTGCTGTGAAGACTATAAAACTGTAACGGAACAGTGTGGGAGAGGGCAGCTGCTTTGGCCGCAGAGGTCAGCCACAGCTTCTCTGAGGGTTGGCACCTGAGCTGAGAACTCAATGATGAGAAGGAGTCAGCCATGCAAACCACTGGGACAAGAATATTAGAGACAGAAAGGACAGCAAATGCCCTGAGGCAGCAAGGAGGCTGGCTTGTGTTAGAAACAAGCATAAGACCTGCATGGCTGAAATAGTCAATGATGGGGGAGTCATAGGGCATGAAGCTGGAGAGATAAGCAGGGGTCACATTTGAATCTCGTGGTGATTGTAACCCAGCAACGTGGATTAAATGGGAGTGACATAATCTAACCGGTGAATGTTGAAAATCATGCTGCGTGGCAGTTACCCAAAGATAGGTATGTAGGAGATGAATCTCGGGGTCAAGTGTGAAAGTGGGGCAGTGGTCTAGGTGAAGCAGATGTTGGCTTGGAATGAGGATAGTGGTGAAGGACATGGACCCTGAACTGGAAAGAACATTGGGGTAGAAGGTGAGGGCCAGAAGGTTTGGAGCTGCAAAATTATGCTTGCTGCACATTTCTGGGGTATTCTCTAAACATAAGTGTGTTCAGTGTGGGAAATTTGTTGAGTGAGAGACACATCTGTTTCCATTAAATGATACTTCATTTTTGGGGAAGTCAATAGAAAGTAGGCAGAATCAATATTATTAACAGCTCAATTGTTTTTGTGTATACCAGCACCATGCTAAGTACCCATATACATAATTTTTCACAGTTGTTCTGTGAGGTAGATGTCTTCAGGATCCTGTTTGACATATGAGGAAACTGAGGCTGAGAGAGGCTGAGTCACTGGCCAAGGTTACAACAGAGGAAAGGCTGGAACCAGAGTGGAGACGCAGGCGGCCTCAGCCCTCAGTGACCGGTCCAGGCTGCAGTGCTTTCGTTCCACAGGCTGTCACTCTACAAGGCCTTCCCAGTGGTGGGGGAGGCTGGTATCTCAGATGGTAAAATGAGCTTTTATCTAAATGACCCTCATTTAAATACTTGCAGAGTATTTGACCTTTCTGCATGATTAACTACTGTTAAATTATTCACACATAAGGCATCTAGCATTAGAATCATGACAGTAGAAGGAGATACAGGTTCATATGTTATTTTTAATTCTTTAAGATTGTTAAATGAAAAATTCATATGAGATGTAGTAACAAACATAATGTTGGTCATACTTTAGAACAATGGATAGAAAATCAAATTTAAGCAATACTGAAATTAGAATGGAAATACAATATACATTTTTTAAAATAAAGAGGATGCCAAAATTTTAAAATAAGCTTTATTAAAATTTTATAGCATCTTCAGGAAATGTAAGAACATGTAAACTATTTTAAGAATTAATTATTGCTTTCAGATGTAGTCATCTTTCAAAAATTAAAAAAGACTAAATAGGTTGAGACTTTTATCTTCTTATTAGGATATAGATGTGATTCTGATATTGATAGATGATTAGAATGGTTTATTGTCTAGAAAAATTAAGTCCAAGTGATGGATCATAGTGAAATTAAAATGTCAGAGCAATAGATTGTGATGTGACCAGTAAACCACATGAATCATGAGTCCATTTGATTTATTGTTTCTTCTTTTTTCTCTCTCAAAACAAGTGCTGCTAACTAGCCAAGATTTGCAAATCTTCAATTACTAATCATATGCCATAAATCATTATGGGCTTGACTTTTAAGTTTAAAAAATGTTTTTAATCTCTGCTGTGAAGCACTGGGGGATATTAGAAATTGATTCAAGAGACATCTTTAAAAGAGGAAAAAGTGGGCTGGGAAAGACATGCATTATTCTTGGGAAGATGAAAGTTTCCACCCTGATGTTAATCATCTGTTTTGCTGACCACGAAGAAAAGGGCTAAGCCAGTAGACAGTAGATACCCATTTTGTTTCATTTTTTTTCTTTAGCAAGAGGCTTTCATTTTTGTTACACTTTTTATTTGTGCAATTCAGTTACTTTTCCTCTTTTTTGGTTCTTTGTTTGTTTTTCTTATTTCCCATCATCACTTCATGTGGGCAGTGAAAATTCAGAGGAGCGACAGGCAACTCACCTGGGATTCCTGGGCCAGCAACCACTGCAGCCTTCACACCTACCATCACCATAACATGCACCACCCCGACCATTGCCGAGTGCCTGCCCTGACACTCCCGAAAGCGCCTCCTCCAAACAGCCCTCGTAATGTTCCAGGCTTTCTCCTCCTGGTCTTGCATTTAAATTATACGAGTATTCTTCTCCCTCCTTGCTCATCTGATTCATATTGTATTTGGCTTCATGGGTGTTGTATGCTTTCCTTTTTTTTTATTATCCTAATAGCAATTTAATCATTTCTGACATCTCCTGAGTCTTTTTCTTTTCTGTCAGAAAGCATCTGTCATTAGGAAAGAATAAAAATGTTCAGAATGCTTTATATGTGGTCAGGAGACAACTCAGAATATGGTATAGCGTACGATGTCTGCAGGTCTCCTTTGTATATGTGGAATTACTTGGAAATTAATGTCAGAAAGCAGCTATGAAACTGAGATTATGTATCTGATGCATTGTGTTGTTTGTGGAGAAACTTGTTTTAATGTTTGGGGTTGTGTGTGTGTGTCTTAATGTTGGTGTGTGTGTGTCTTAATGTTGGGGGAGGATGTGTCTAAAGCAACACTCACAGAGCTCTGTGTCCCACTGTGTTTACAAGGGTCACGCTGCTCCTCAGGTATCTGTGGGCTCTTGTGACTCGGCTTCTGAAGCACTGCCTCTGTGGCTCCTGAGACCTAGTCTCGGTCTGGTTGGGGTACCGGCTTGCCATGGCTGTGCATCACGTGTGTCTTTCTGGATTGTTACTTACTGGTTGGCAAGTGTGGTAGGCTCACCCGCCCCTCACCCAAGAATGCCGTGTGCCAAGTCTTCGCTCTCTTACAGCAGCTTTGGTGTCTTCATCCTTCTCTCCTACCTCCATGAGTGCATACAGCCTGAGCTCCCTGAACATGGGGACTTTACCTCGCAGCCTCTACTCCACTAGTCCACGTGGAACCATGATGCGGAGGAGACTGAAAAAGAAAGACTTCAAAAGCTCACGTAAGTGGAATGGCAGCCGGCGTCGTCTGGCCTGTAGGAAACATGTGGGCAGGTTTGAGGCTTTGATACACAGAAGTCTATGGGAAGAGTGTACAGAGCTTACACCGTCAGGCAGATAGATGCCAAGGAGCCCCGGTTCTGTGCCAAAGACCAGTAAAATGATATGCGTTACCCCCAGGATAATGACTATAGGGAATATAATTTCAGACCGAATTAGTTAGTTCGTGCTACCTTTGCTTCTGACTTTGTATTTGAAACTTTTTCTTGTTCCTTTGATTTAATACAATAACCAAAGGTGTGATTTTTCCTTTAAAACTCCTTCCTTATGTTCTGGGTAGTTTTGGAGATGACCTTTGTTCTTAGTTTCTTATCACTCTAAAGTAATTTTTTTAAAGCTATGTCCCCTTTTTGGTAAATATAATAATCTCATGCATTTTTAATGTTATTATAAGTTTCATATTAAATTATATTTCATGACCCTTCTCCCTCCAACAAGTAATAAGTTGCCTTTTCAAACTACCCCATTGAGAATAACTTCTCTAACATATACATGCATTTCTGTTGTCCACTACAGCCTTAGGAAGATTAGAAGGATGTTTATCTTTACAATGAGCAACTTAAAGTCTAGGAATTTCAAATATAATCCTTGGAAATATGATCCTCTGGGACAGCCAAGCACCATATAGACTAGCAAGACTAGGAAGATGTGGTTGGCTACTTGTTTCGGGGTAGCTGGTTGTACACACAAAGAGAAAAGGGGTACATGAATGCATTTAACAGGGAAGAAATACAAGTCAGTCCTGATTTTTTTTGTTGTTGTGAAGGAAGATCATAATCCCTTCATCATCACATTAAGTTTTAGAGGAAAACACCTATCTTTCCAACCAGTTCTAATCATAGTCTAGAGTGTGTTTTTTGTCCTATTATGTGCCTTCTTGTGGCCATGATTGTGGCTCTGTAAAGGAGCTCAAAGAAGGTGGGCTCTCTTGCTGCGCTTACCTTGAGGAGAAAATGAGGAACATCTTTAAGCTACCGAAATAAAGCCAAACCCAGATACTTCAAAGCTGGTAGTGCAGAGAGAATGTTTTTGTAAGAAGGGTGCTTGAACCTTTGGCCCCTCAGCTTATCTGCCAGGGATTGATTGATCTGGGCAAGCGGGTCTTCTGCCAGTGCCACCAGAGCCACCATCAGTGTACGGGACTAACCACCAACCACCTGGGCAACAGTCTCTTCATGTTACAGAAGTGCAAAGAAAACCATCGCAAAGGATAGGGCCGCCACTGTGGTGCACTCATGATCTGACATGCATGTCCTTTCATACATGAGATTTGTCACCTTTAGTACATGTCCATGACAGTAAATATGAAATCAGGAAAAATAGAAAGGAGACTGAGTTTAGTCAAAATGAGAAGAAAGAGCTTATAGAATCTCATGTTTCTTACCTGACACTTGAGTAAAATATCTACTCTCGGAAGAAACTACGTAGTTGAAAGCAGTATGGGGAAGTGGACACAAGCGTGGGCCGGGGAACCAGGCTGCCTGTGTTCCCGTCCCAGCGTCGTTAGTCTCTAGCCATAGGGCCCTGCGCAAGTTGCTTAAGCTTTCCAAGACTTATTTATCTTAGCCACAAAGTGGGGATAATTATAGGAGTTATTTCATTGGGTAATTGTGAAGATTATGTGAGTATATATATCCTCACCACCAGAAAAGCAAGAAATATATTCTACAGTTGAGATTATGAAATTAGTACTATAATTATGTATATGCTAGAACAACACCTGGTAAATGGTAAGCACTACTTAATTGTTAGCTATTTTTGAATAGTTTAAATGTTAGCCATTATTCTGCCTGAATCTGAGCTGTCATGTGTGAAACTCTATTGACATTCCTCTCAAATGGATGCTGTATAACCATTTTTCAGAATGGTTACACAGCAAAATACATAGGTCTTGAATCTCCCATACAGTGCCTTAGGGTTTGTGGTGAATATTTGTATATGAATATTTTTCCATATAATAGCTTTACATACAGCACTCCTCACTGATAGAAACAGGCTAACAGCCCTCAGCAGGGAAGAGCAACTAAAACAAATTCATTAATGTTTGTACTTCTGCTTCAATGGCTAAACATTTGTGTTAGTTAAGACTTACTGTGTTGACTAAGGACGTGAGAGACTACAAATGAGTGATATGTTTGGCTCTCTCAGGCTGGTATTTACACACCTTGAATTCTGTAGTAGAAAACAAAGCTGAGGCCACACTGTCTCTGGTGTCCATAGCCCACTCATAAATTCTCTCTTGATTCAGCACATTACTCCCCAACAATGTCAATATATAAACACAAAGCTGGTTGAAGAAATTTCTAGCTATTTGTGTTTGCTGTAGACATTAGCCACTACAGCAGCACATATTATACCTACCAGAATGTTTATAAACATGGCTCAGGTGAGCATATGTTTTATATTCTAATCAAATAATAAGGTGCAAAAGCTATGAATTTTTATTCCAACTTTAAAAACACCTAAAAAAAGAAAGAAGATAGTATTCTAAAATCACACACACAAAAGTGAGGATTAAGTTCTATTCTTTTTTTCCCCCTTAAGCTTGGAATGATCACCGCATCAGATGTAAGGGTTTTTCCAAATAACTGATAATAAAAGTATTATTTCCGCTGTCACTGTACCATTGTTTTTTCCACTGTTTTATTTAATCCTTTATTCTGTGCTACCCTTTACCACCCCTTTCTCATTCTTATGTTTCTTTCTATAGCAACCATGCTATTTGTACAGATGGTGAACAATAGCAAAGTCACAAAAAGGATAAAAAGTCCCTTTGCTCTATCAGTGATGAGTTGGGGCCAGAACCTAGAAAACAAAAAGAATTGTCACATATGTCTCTTGGACAAAGGAAGGACATGGCCAGACAATTGTAAAATCTCTAACATAAATATTAAATCTTCTGTACCATTGACCAGAGGAAGAAGTACAGGAAATTTGTGACAACATGTTCCAAGGATTAAAACAGGAAAGTTCTGTGTCCGCCTCATAGGAGCAGTGATGAGTCAGCCCAGCACTAGGCTTTGAGGAGTGTCACAAAGCCTGGGAGGGTTGCAGAGCCGTGTCACAGAGGGTACCCTCTCGTTACCTCTGCTGGAATGGTGCTGACCTTTCCCCTGCAACCTGGGCTGCCCCTTTCTCTACTGTGGAGGCCAAGGCTCTTCCAGAAGCCCCACCACCCCTCTGTGATGGTGGCATGACGGAGAGGCGGCCCTGGCTAGTTCCCTGGCTTTCTACCTCCCGCCCATGCAGAGACTCTGCCTGTTCCTAGTCAGCCTGGGTTACAGCGAAGAGTACAGTTAGAACACAAGCCCACAATGGTCTTTGCCTCTTTTGTCACTGTCACTTACTACTAGGGAGGGCAGCATTGCAAAGAGCTGAAAGGAAGAGAATGAAAAAACCTAACCACTTTTATCCCTTCCACCGATCCTTGAAAAAAAAATGGAAGACAAAGGCAGCTAACGGTAAGCTTTTATAAGTGACCATGTACAGACTGGCAGTTGATAGCCTGAGACCCGCCCCCAATAGCAGCCCCCACACGGTGGAAGAGCTACTGGCCACCCCCACGCTCCTAAACTGGATCATGGGATATGCAATGTGTTGTGTCCACACAGGCCATCCTAAATGTGGAACACCTAGGTGAGCTATCTTAAATAACAGGGTCAGATAATGGCAAACACTGTGTTATTAATCAATCTTTGAGGTCCTTTGCTCTCTGCATGTTTAAAATGCTTTTTATATCTGACAGTAAACCACACAGGTTTCTAAATTGAAGAGACAGTTGGCTAATTTTTAAACTTTAGGAGTTAAAAAGCTGTCTTTGGTTTTTCTCCCTTCCTTACACTAGGAAAGACAAGAATTGACCAAAACACTGGGTCATTTGCCGCAAACCTGAAAGGTTGTGAACAGAACCCTCCAAATGTGAACCGGACAGGACAGGGCAGGACAGGGCAGATGTGAACTCTGGGCATCCCAGTTAGTGGTACTGAGACCCGGTGTGTCAGCAGTGCAGTTATTTCCGTCTTTGCCTGCAAGCAGAAATGGGCAGTCTCAGGCCAGAGCCAGTGCCGTGTAAGAGCGTCTGCTACTGAGGAGAGAATTCATTATACAAACTTTTAAATTATAGCATAATAATTCATAGGTCGCTTTTATTTTCTTCTGCTGGTTGACCACATAAATGAAGCAGCATAATCAAACTCATCTTTTTCTCTTCCAAGTAATATTGGTTGTTTTTCCCTCTGGCTCATCATCTTTAAATCTACAATTTATCTTTTTCATATCTGGTAATAATTTTTAAGACTTTAATGCCTGTGAATAATCAATACACACAATTTCAAATGAAACTTTACTGTTTCAAAGAATGGATTCCAATGCATCAGAGGGCTTTCAGAGTTAATTGTAAATTCCTAGATTTAATATAATCCTATATTTATTAAATAAATTATAACCTCATATGATTATAAAACCAATGTTTAATACATTTTTAATTCTAAATTAAAGTTCCTAATGATTTCTATCACCTCAACTTGCCTCTAGATAGTGCTTATTAATGTAATGATACCCACAGTGAATTAGTACTTATTTCTGTGTTCAAACCTTCTACAGAATGAAATTTTTTATCTCCTCTAACTATTCAAAAAAATATAGCAAGTCTCTCCTTTGAAAAGGTATTCATTACATCTAACCTAATGTCCTTCATTATTATTAAATTGACCATTTCTTTTTTATTCTTTCTTAGTGGAGGTGATAATCAGCTGACTTAAAAGTTCAAAAACAGTTTTTAACTTCAATTAAGTAGTCTAAAAATCTATACCAAATTGAGATCATAAATGGAAAAAAAATTAATGTGAACCTACAGAAAGATTCACCGAAAGTATTTTTGATGAAGCCTAAAAAAAAAAGAAGCTTCACCTAGAAGTGGAAGTAATCTGCCAATTAGATGATGTTCTAATATTACATTCCTGCTTCCTATGAGTACTGACTGGAAAAAATGCAACTTTCCAGATGTTTACTGACAGGAAATGGTATCCTCTATTGATTTTGTGCCACCATTAAAGGAAAAAAAACAACGAGTGATCTGAAGGGAAATCAAAGTATAGTTGATTCAACAAAGGCACCCTAGAAAATGAGATAGTCTAATGAATAAAATACACTGACAAACCAAACAGAAACAGTCTCACAGATACAGAGGAGAGACTGACAGCTATTAGAGGGGAGGGAGGCTGGGGGGCTTAATGAAAAAGGTGAAGGGCTTAAGCAAAAAACCCCATGAAACTCATGGAGACACACAGCAGTGTGGTGATAACCAGGGAGAAAGGGGTGGGAGGAGCTAGAAGAGGATAAAGGGAGGATAAACGATGACTGGAAGGGGACTTGGTGTGGGGTGGTGAGCACACAGTGCAGTATACACACAATGTAGTATAGAATTGTACCCCTGAACCCTACATACTTTTATTAGCCAATGTCACCCCAGTCACCTCAATTAAAATATATGATAGTCCAATGGAAAATGCAGATATCACAAAATGTGATTCATTCCTTATTGATTTATTTATTTAGCATTGGAAATTGTAGGCTACCACCTGGAGAAAACTTGGGGTTGGAGGCTACCTTCACTCCCCACTGCAGGCTGCATAAATCTCATTGATGTTCATCCTGCTGAGACAGAACAACGATGGTGCTTCTTTAGAAGTAGTTTTCCTTACTCCCTCTAGACAAATGATCCACCTCACCATCCTCTGCCACATCCGCTGCAGTGCTGGAATGATCTACATCATAGGAAATTTGGGGCCCCAAAGAATGACTTACAGTTTCTCAGCAGAATCTACATGAAATGTTGGTTCCAAAATGGAAAATGCAGGTATCACAAAATGTGATCCTTATTTGTTTGTTTATGTATTTATTTAGCATTCACTGAATGTTAGAGACACTGGGCTTTAGAGATGAAAAGGTCTGGTCTCAATCTTTAAAGAACTGAAGGTCAAGTTGAGAAATAGGCAGGGAAGTATACACCTGATAAATGCTAAGACAGGACCATGTATTAGAATCTGGAAATGTAGAAAAGTAAATACCTAATTCTGCCTGGATAAGGCAGGGAAAGGGACATTGAAAACACAGGGTAAGGGCTCTGGGGGCAGAGAGCACAGTATATGTATTATATGACGCAGAGGGATGAAAATGGGGCTGAAGACAAATGGCACATAAAAGGAGCTTAGAAGAGTATGAGGCAAGATGGGCAGGAAAAAAATGAATTCAAGAAGCATTCTGTGCTCTACTATAATTTGAATATGCTTTTCTATAGAAAAAGGGAAACGCTGAAAGATTCTAAACTGGGGGATGGCCTTTATAGAAAAGCCACTTTGGCAGCAATTTGTTGGCTGTTGGTGTAAGGCAAGGGGCAAGGGCACTTGTTGAAAGCCTAGTCATCTACACGAGCACTGACGAGGCTCTCCTGCAGAGAAGTGGGTGAACTGGGGCCTTGTTATGAAAAGAAAGTTAATCTGGCAGTAACATGCAGACAGCATCAGGCATGAGAGAACCCAGAAACATGTATATCAGGGTAATTGAAGTAAAAAGTAATGGAAGCCTGGATTAAGGCATTGATGGTAAGAAAGGAAAAGGAGATGTAAACAAAATTGATTCAGTTTGAAAACAATGGGGAATTGTGGGTCAAAAACTACTCAGATTCCAAGCCTGAAGGACTATAAACATATTAGTGGCAATGAAAAAGAGAAGGTGATTAACTTCATTCTAAAAATATTGAGTTTGAGGAATCCACGTGACCTCATTGTGGTTGACATCTATCAAAGTCAGAAGTTCATCACTAGAGAGGTAAGTTTGAGAAAATACAGGCAGAGGTCATGTTTTATTGCAAGTGAATAAGGGAAAGAATGAGAGTTCAAAAGGCTTAGGACAGAACCACAGACAACGCTATGTTTGGAGTGCAGAGAAAGCAAAAAGAAGGGGTGGGTTCCAATTATAGGTGAGATCCTATGGTATTTGTCCCTCACCGCCTGGCGTATCTCCCTTAGCATAATGCTCTCCAGTTCCACCCACACTGTTTCACTATACCTGAACAACAGTAAAAAAAGAGAAAAGGAAAGAACTGGTGGGGGTGTGAATGGCAGGGGAGGGCAAAGGGGGAAAATTGGGACAACTGTCATAGAATAACAATAAAAATGATTTAATAAAAATAAAAAACAAATGTATAAAATTCAAAAAATTCTAAAAAGAAACAAAGAACCAATCTTCATCAAAACCAAAAGGGCAATTTTGGAAAGAAAATGACAGTTCCCAAAGCCAGTTGCTGCAGAGTGGTTAGAGCAGATGAGGCCATTGATTTCAGCAATTAGGAAGCCATCCGTGAGAGCAGTTTCAGGAAAGGGTGAAAGCAGAAGCCAAACTCGAAGCCATTTAGCATCGGCACAAATCATAGGGAGAAGTCAGAAAGTGAGGGTAGTGAATAGGAAAGTTGAAAAAAGTGGCAAGAAAGATTTTATGGCACAAAATCACAGGAGTGGAAAGGCAGGGTGTCAAAAATACTTAAGAGCCTGGAAATAGAGAGAATGATACATCCTCCTGAAGCAGGGAAATGAAGGGAAAAGAACAATTGATGATACAGAGCAGCATTTCTCCAGTGGCATGCGGTGGCACACTGGTGTCCCACGAGGACTTTTAAAATACGTAGTACCTGACTAGAGTCAGGGGCACTGACCTGTTTTCCCTTAGATTGTCAAATTAAAAATAACAACAACCAACACAACTATAGCCACCTGGTGTGAATGAATCAAAATTATACCTATTTTTTGTCAGATTAACAAAAAATAATCATCATAACATACTTTTTGGTGTGCCACAGAATTTTAGTAACTATTTTATGTGTGCCGTGAAATGAAAAAGGGTGAAAATCACTGATACAGAGAAATCAAAGTGGAAACAGTGTTGTTTATGGAACTCTTGTCAAATGGTTGTATCTTTTTAGCCTTGTAGGAAATGAAGTAGAGTCAAGTTTGATCCTGGGAAGGGTAGAAATGTTTGAGACATCCTGTTAGGAATCTAATAAGGTGCCAAAACATCACAAAGTGAAGGTTTCTGAGCCTCCTATGGTGATGAGAATCTGTCGTGACTTTCTCTAATACTTTTAAGCAACTTGGTAACAGTGGTGGAGTTGCCTGGGTATTAATTACCAAATGGGACAGAGAATAGAAAATCACATGAGGTTTCAGAATCTCTGATACTAGCAGATGGATCACTGAAGTGGCCACTAGGGGTCCAGCTGGAGTGTGAAGGGAAATGATGCTGGTAAAAGGCAATGGTGAAAGACAACGGCCTTCAACTGCATTCTCCAGATTCCCTCTTGAGGGAGGAGGAAGCCTGGGGGTCCTCATTCCTATAACTGCGCTAGCTCTGTTTTGTATCTGGACTATAAAGGCATCCCTTATACGCTTTCATTTGAAGGGGGGAAAACTTGCTAAAAATACTGTTTGAAAACCACTACTTGGAGACAGTTGAGAGGAAATGGGACTGGAAGTAATAAAGAGCAGAAAATTAGATCACAGGGACTGGAAGAGATGGCTAATAAGGTTACGTGATCAAGAAAGATTCAGATATTGAGATCTTGGAGCTCTACCCTTTTTGAAGGGAGATGGGGTATACAGCACAAGGTTCTGCTGGCAGAGAGCTGGCACAGGGTGCACCTGCCAGCATTGAGAGAGCTGGAGAACCATAAATCCAGCCCATTAGAAGATTATGACCATGGTGTCAAAGATGGTCAGGACGAGGAAAAGCTATAGATCAGAGGAGAGAGATGAAAAGCCAAGTCCTGAAGTCAGTGAGGAAATGGGGGAGGGGTGACTCTGTAAATGTAGAAAACTACAGGTTTGAAGATGAGACAAAGCAGAAACGAGTACAGAATATGGAGCTAAATAGGAGTAGTTCGAGGTTTTTAAAAAAGCACTGCCTGTGGGAAGCAAGGAGTATTGGAAACCCTTCTCTCTCTCTGCGCCATACAAGGATTGCGAAGGAAAACAACTTGTGGGTGGGGAGTGTTTTGAGGTACCTGGTGTCATCAGGTTTCAATTAAAGGGCCTGAAGTCCCTTTCTGGAGGAAGTGACAGTCCAGCAGAGAGCCCTGCAGACAGAGCTCTTGCTCACAGAGAACAGAGGAGGCAGAGGTCCCAGTGGGCAGCACTGAGAGGAAGGCGTCCAGGAGCAGAGCCGCCGCTCATGACAGGGGCTGGGGATGGGAACAAGGCAGAGACGTGTGCCTGGGGGCTTAGAAGTGTGTCAGAGGGACAAATGAAATAAGAGATTACAAAGTAGGTTGGAGATCCAGTGGGAAGAAACAAGGACTGAAGAGACCAAATTTGAGAGTAAGAGGAATGTCACATTTAAACCACTCCATCATGCCAGCCCAGTGCTAGATTAAGGCCGATGACCAGCACTTCCCCGCCACTCTGGGAGTCAGACTTAGATCATGTGTTCAAAGCTGGAGGATAGATGGTTTGTAAAAAGCTTAAAGCTTAGACACAGATGGCTAAAGTGGAAAAAAGCATTAGACCAGTAAGCCTAACCTCCCTTTTTCTAGATAAGAAAGAAATGACTCATCTACCACTGGTTGCTCAGTGGCAGAGACAGGACCAGAACCCAGGTACCCTGGCCCTGACCCTGGGGCTGTCCTCTTCCTACAGTTCCCACCACTGTTCCTGACATGCAGGTCTATAAGGGGAGGAGGCTACACTGGTATTGTGACTGAAATGTGACCAGTACTGGGAGATTCGTGCATCTTGTTCAGCTATGGCTACACTGCTCAAAGGTCAAAATACAACCTGCTAGTAAGCCGTTTTTCAGAGACATGATCTGTTTCAGAAATGCTGGTGTTCCTGGTGTTTGCGCCAGCCTGAAGTCGTTCTTTTCTGTGTTTGTTCCCCTAGTGTCTTTAGCCTCCAGCACTGTGGGCCTGGCTGGGCAGGTGGTTCACACAGAAACCACAGAGGTGGTGCTGACAGCAGACCCTGTCACAGGGTTTGGGATCCAGCTGCAGGGCAGCGTGTTTGCCACTGAGACTCTCTCCTCTCCACCTCTGATATCCTATATTGAAGCCGACAGCCCAGCAGAGAGGTGAGACACCTTCCGCAACACCTTTTCCTGCTCCGCATTTCTGAGCTGGCTGCCTTTGGGCAGCTAATGAATCATGGGACAGTGCTCAATGCGGGAAATGTAAGACGTAATGAACTCTCTGTTCTGACAATAAAATTTTATGTTCTTGATCAGTTTTGAGAAGAATAATGAGCGTGGATGCCTTTATCTAACAGACTTTTTTCCACTGGGGATTAGAAGCCATATTAATTAAAAGGAAAAAATCTATTAAAAAATCTCTCCATTCAAACTTTAATAATTTCTCTGCCATGGGGGAATGTACATTCATCATTACTGTATATTGGTTCAGATCAGATTAGAACAATGCCATGAATTATTAATTACTTTGCTGTGATAGTTCAAGATCCCCTTGTTCACATGCATAGCTATGAGATGCGAGAGTGTAAGACATTGCAGTTGACCTAACGTGATTCCCACATCGCTGAATAAGCAAGACGCAATGGTTATGGCATTTTGCAAGGATCAAACAAAGCAGATTTGGCAAGCTGATAATTATTTGTCCTATCTACAGCCTCTAACATGTGGTTCTAAATTCAGATGTGGGGTACTACAGATCGGAGACAGAGTGATGGCCATTAATGGAATTCCAACTGAAGACAGCACCTTCGAGGAAGCCAATCAGCTCCTCCGAGACTCTTCAATCACGAGCAAGGTCACACTGGAAATCGAGTTTGATGTTGCAGGTATGATCATATAATCGCAAGGCAGCCGCAGAGTCAGGAGTGGACTGCATGTGAATTATATGGATTATGTGGCAGAAAGGGAGCTATTCTTTATATACTAACATGCTTTTGTTTAGGACATTTGGGGTGTCATTTTGAAGTGAGCATTGTTGTCGTATTATTCATTAAAATGTCTCCACAAGAACGGTTGAAAATAAATGTGACAAAATAAATAAGTAATAGCTACTATAAATTGATAAAAAAAATCATGTAGCCTTTATTCTTCCTGACTTTTTCCTATATGCTAGAGGAGCCATATTCTTCAGTAACACAGATAAGAAAAGTCTCTCTTTAACCCTTCCCACTGCAAGAAACATAAGGTTTGGAGGGTAACAATGAAAATTGATTAAATGGATTTATACAAGCCCAGTAGGTAACTATTTGGTCTCTGGTACTAAAGAGAAATTATACTGGACACTTGTTAAAAGGAAGGAAGACTTAATTCAAGACTATTGCAAGAGAGATCAAGCCTTGCAATAGGAAAAGAGATTGAATTCAACTCTGAAAACAGCAGAGACAGCCAGGAATTTATAGATAGAAGGCAAGGTGAGGGTAAAGGAGCTATTGGATGGAAATTACTAAGAGGAGCTCGATAAAAACGGAGGAGGGATGAAGAACTTAATTCAAGGGTGGAGGTATTCTTGATAAATTGAATTAGTGCAAGACTTGCTAAAATGGCTCAGCAGGCTACGGACTCAGGGACAAGCCCTAGTCAAGCAGAGGGTCAGAGGAGCCTGAATTTGGTCATGATGGGAGTCTTCATCAGTAGCTAACATTTGTGTGCCTTTTAAAGATCGGTGCCAGTTCCCATTTAAGAAAGTTGTCTTCACACAGTGAAACAGTACCTCACAGAGCCAATAACCTTTACCAGTCAGTACAGGTATACCTTTGGACACAGAGAGTGCATTCTCCCTACAAATACTTGCTGAGTAATTACTGTGGGCCAATTTCTTTTCCATACAGTAGAGGTGTAACAGTAGACAGTAGAGAAAAAAAAATCCCTGTCTTAATGAAGATTATATTATAGCTGTACAGAAAGTCAATTTTAAAATTAATAGATATAAATTAAGACAATAATAGAAAGTAAAGCAGAATGGTGGTTAGAGAATGACTGTGTGGAAGCTATTTTCATAGGATGATTCTCTAAGGGAGTGGCATTTGAGCAGAAATTTAAAGCTTGAGAAGTTGCCATCCATGTGAGAACCTGGGAGGAGGGCATTCCAGGTAGAGGGAACAGCCAGAGTAGAAGATGTGAGCCAGAATAAAGAGCTTGGTGTGTTTGAGAAATGGCAGAAAGTGCTTGCTACGGGATATAAGGGAGTAGGGGCTGAGAACCAGATTTGGATGTAGAGGTGGGGTGGGAGAGGTTGGAAGGGTCTCAGTAATGAAGGGCCTTGGTAAAGAATTTAGATTCTATTCCAAGTGCAATGAAGTCAAGGAGCATTTTATGGAGGGGAATGAGATAGCCTGATCCATGTTTTTAGAGATAGCCTTCTGAGATGAGAAGGGAGAGTAGCAGAAGTAGAAAGCCAGTGAGGAGGTGGTGGCAGTTGGACAGGTAAGGAATAATGGTGGCCTGGACAAGGTGGTAATTAGTGCTAGAGATGGCGACAGACAGTGGAAATTAGACCATGGCTAACAGAACCTGCTCGTGAATTAGGTAAAGGAGATGAGAGAAGGGAAGATCATGGAGAACTCCTGAGGCATAAGCATCAGCAGCTGAGTAAATACTGATGTCAAACTGAGAGGAAGACTTGAAGAGTAGGAATTTGGGGATAGCAAAAATTCTCTTTTAGACATGAGCAGGTAAGTCCACTACCAAAGCTAGGGAAAAAGGACAAGCACACTCATTCCTTAATTCAAAAGATAACTATCGAGCATAAGTTACTAAGTGCTAGGCTCTGTCCTATATTTGGATCATCGAAAGAGGAAATAAAAAGGAACAGTATCTTCCAGGACCCCATAGTCAATTGACAAGAGCAAGAACTGCTGCAAAATAAGAACAGACTTACTGAATGGGCGTTACTACTGAAAAGCAAAGGAAGTGCCTAGGAGACTGCAGGTAGCACCTCCTGGAGCCAGGATCAGGCCTGGGCTAAAGAGCAGGACCAAGGAGGGTCCACCAAGTCAGGGATTGTTAAAGTCATTACAATAAGGAGACCACTAGGGAAAGTCTCAGGCAGAAAGGATTCTGCCTAAGGAGTACTAAAATTTAAAGGGAAAGGATGCTAGCAAGGAGACAATGAAGACCTAATATAAAAAGTGGAAGCAGAGCCAAAAAAAGGTGGCATTTTGAAAGCCAAACAAGAGTGTCAAGGCCAAAGTCATGGTCTATAGTGTAAAGGTGCTGTAAAGAATTCAAATAGTATAAGGCAGGAAATGTCTACTGGGTTTGGCAATTGGGAAGACCGACATTACAGAGTAGTTTCAGAGACTGGAGGACAGAAGTCGGATTGTAGTGAGCTGAGGAAAGAGCGAGGGAAGGGTGGAATACAGACGAGCTGTGCATGCTGCCTGCCAAGGAACTGGTGTTCAGAAGAGGGTTGGCAGGAAAAAATGCAGTGAGCGGATAGAAGGGACTGGAGGACACTGTGGGCTCCTCTTTTTAGAGCTTCACAGCATTCAGTTACATACTCAATGCTCCATTTTATAGTGCCTTGTCTTTTTATCATTGGTTCTCAACCAAGAATCGGGTTTGTCACATGGCACATTGGCAAAGTCAAAAAATTGAGCTGTAGATAGAGAAAATGGGACAACACATAGAAGGGGGATCCAGAGTTCAGAGGACTGTTAATTTGTTTTGTTGCTTCATTAAGCTTAGAGAGATTTGAACGTGCTTGGGCTTAAAATGAATGGAAAAAAAGATATTGGTGAAATTGGGTCCCCAAAGGGATGAGAGGGGAAGTTATATAGAATATGGGTAGATAACTAGTCAAAGACAGAAAGGTAGAAGACCTCTTCCTATGAATTTGAAGAGAAAATGCAAGAATATAGATATATTTTAGCTGTGATTAGGAAGTCCCTATAAGAACTATCAAGCAAGAGTTAGAGGGTCAGCATGTTGGGAAGTTGAAAAGAATGGCAAAGGTTTGAGCATAGCTAGTGGGGAAATCAGGGAGAAAAGCAACCAGACTCGTGTGGAGGGTATTTTCAAGCTGGAGGGTAGGCCAGCAGAGTCCAGAAACTCTATTCTGCATGGTCAAGTTGGGTTTTGTTTGTTTGTTTTGTCAGGACACCTCAGCTGCTGAGGAATAAGAGCAGAGATGGTCAATGATTAGATTGAGACAAAGATTGAGATTTCCAGAAAAGGTTGAACAGGAGAATTTAAGTTACAGAGGTTCAAACTGTTGCAGGAAAGAGCAGGTGAATAATTATGGTAATAGCATCAAAATGATCCTGATAATATTTACCAACAGTTTACTATATGGCATTTCTACGTACTATGTGTCATTAGCTCACTTAGTCCTATAATAACAATGGAGAAGACTACTATCCTTACATCCCCAGAAACAGGAGGCCCATGTAGTTAAAGGTAGGGCTGGGATTTTAACCCAGGCAGTCTGGCTCCAAGACCACCCTCTCACCACTACACACAGTGCCTATGTTTGCAAAAGTCTAGGCTGGAGAAGGATGGAAATTAGTAAAGGATCAGCCTGATAGACTAGAAAGAAAGAGAGCACTTAAGTAACTGGGAGTCTTCAAGAAGAAAAATGTGTATAGCAAGAGCAAGTTGGTATTGAGGTCAAAGTAGTGAATTAAAGTTTAGAAATTCAGAGAAGGTCAAGCAAGGGTAGTGAGTTGCTGAAGCAAATCTTATTCAACCAGAGGTCTGGGAATTGGGATTGCAGCGTGATGGAAAGACTGTCCACACAGTGAAATCTCTCAGGAGGGCAAGACTTGGAGTGAGGAGGGGATAAGAACTAGCTGTTCCTGTCATGCCAAACACAACCCCATCAAAGAACATCTGCAGTTGGGGTTTCCTCTTCCTGGGCAGTGCTTCCCCAATATGTCCAAATGGCTTGCTCACCTCATTCAGGGATTTGCTCAAATGTAGCCTGCTCAGAGAAGCCTTCCCTAACCATCTATCACTCTCTATCCCCTTGCCCAGATTTATGCTTCTTAACCCTTCTGAAGCTCTGATGCTATATGGTACATTTATTTGTTTATTGTCTTCTCTTCTCCAGTAGAAAAATGTATGATGTCAGGGATGTTATGCCTTTTGTTCATGAATGTACTTCAAAGTAGTACTTGGAATACAAGAAGCTCTCTGCCAGTAGTTGGTGAATGCACGCATGCGTGCATGCATGAATAAAGGACTAAATGAATGATGTTCAGTTGGCACTCCTGAAGGATTCACATCAGGAATTTCAATTTGCATGAAGAACTGATTGCATACCCACTGTTTCTCTGTGACTCCTGGTCTTTTGATGCTGCTCATTTCTGCTCTTCTGCTCCATTTGTCTCTGTACAAACTTTCTCTGAATTTTAATGGTACATAACTGTTTTATTTTTGCTAAAGTATCCAGAGAGCAGCAGCCAGGTCTGATTTCTAATTCCCAAGAGAAAGAATCTAATTGGTCCCACTTAGATTTGGTATCCTTGCCTTTTAGTTAGCTGTGGCCAAGCAAGAATCTAGTAGAAGGACCTTATAAGGATCAGCCAGATGGCAGTGCAGCCATAGTTTTCAAAGAAGGCTGTCCACCGGCCTCAGAATGTCCTCACTACAATCACAGAACATTAAGGGCAAAAGGACTCATAATCCAGCACCTTCATTTACTTGTCAGTGGGAGAACTGGGATTCAGGTGGGGGAGCTCAAGGTCATACAGCAAAGTCAGTAGTAAGTACCAAGTCTGTTGAATTGCACCCCTCTTTTCCGTAACATATTCCACTGCCTCTTCACAGAGATGTTAGAGTTTCCAGCATGAAACAGCTAGCTTTCTGAATCTTGCCCTATTGACATTGTCTATTGACGGGAGGTAGCTATCCTGTGCGCTATAGCACACTGAGCAGCGTTTACTCAGTATGTTCCAGCAGTGGAAAGGCCAGCACAATTTGACCTTCTTCATAAGCGGTACCTAAGTATTTACTTGCACTATTCAGGCATGTTTATTTTATGTGTATCTTTACATTTGTTCTTTGTTTAATCCATACTTAATGTATATATACATATTTTATGTATATGTTGATTAAATGCTTTAATATCTTAAGTTTAAGCTCCTAAAAAATAGAAATTATGTCTATTAAGCCCACATTGTTGCAAAGGACAGGAAAAAGGCACCTCAGGTCATCTCTACCTGCCCTCGAGTATTCCAGAAGTGACCCATTTCTAATGGACAGAAAGGACGTGGAAGAGGACCAGAAAAGAATAGGAGGCTTGCATGCTATCGCCTCCTCCCTTTGCTCATGGCAGCTGTCACTGATTGATGCCAGTATCCTCCCGCTGAGTTCAGACACAGCGTCAGAGTTCTCAGTATAACACTCTAGTCATTACCAATACTTGAATCTGTTAGAAACTACTGGAAATCTCAATCTTAATCTCTGGCTCAATTCAATCATCTGCTGTCCTCTGCTCTTATTCTCTGGCAGCTGAGGTTTCTTGACAAAACCTGCTGGACCACACAGGGTCACCTGCTTTGAGCGTAGTAGAGCTTCTGACTCTCATTAGCCCAACACCCATCTTGAAAATCCCTTTACATGAGTCTGGTTGGTTTTCTCACTGGTTTTCCCATTCACTATTCTAAATCTTTATTATTTTTCTCAACTCCCCAAGATGCCATTAGAGAACTTGGAATATTGGTAAGAAATCTCTGGACACGAGCTATTTCAAGATTGCCCTGTCCTCTTGTATTCACTCCTAATCATCTGGATGTGAGCCCTCTGTTTCCAAAATACTTCTTCAGAAATATTTTATACCCAGATACTGATTCCCAAGCTATTGGGTCTTAGAAATGAGCTATCTCTATTTTACAAACATTTTAGGTGACATATGGAGTGATTAAGAATCTTAACTGTGAAGTACACTCTTGTTTAAGTCTATCCCTTTAAATGAGTGTTACTCTACAAACAACATTGTAGTAATATTAATGAAATTTTTTATATTACTTTACTTCCTGCAACATACATATAATTTTATAAAGCTATAATCATAACATATGCACACTTTACATATTGTCTTTTTTCAATACTGTCTTTTAAAATACCAATCTACAATATCGTGAATACTTGTCATTTCTACTTTAACCTGAAGTTATTTGTTGGAAACACTATAGCTTTGTTCTGCAAAGACATCCCAGAGAAAATCCTGTCGAATGCTGTTTGCTGTCCTGACTGATGCCCCCGTGCATCCCTCTGAGTGGGTGGGAGCTGAGCATTACATTCATCCCCCTGAGAATCATTATTTTTTTTCAAATCCCACAAGGGCGTCCAGGTTGATGAATTACGATTATTTTACTATGCCAACAATGAATGCCTCCGGCAGAAAAAAGCAGACCAACTGGAAGGAAGGAAGTCTTTGTTTACCCCAATGTATTTTTAATTATAAGTATTAACAAAAATAAACCAAAACCAGGGAAGCGCAAAATAATCACATGGGAGTCTAAGAAAATAAATGTTCTATTTACTTATTCTAAACCTATTGTTTCTCCAAATATTGGATATTTTTTCTCTTTAAAAAAGGTATTTCTTGTGGGTGGGAGAGGGTATACAGGGTGGAGGGGACGTGAAGGGGGGAAATAGGACAACTGTAATAGCATAATCAATAAAATATATATTTTTTAAAGTATTTCTTAAAAAACCTGAATTAAATGTGCCATTAACCACCAAGTAATTGTAGAGGAAAAATACCAAATATAAATAAATCATTTTGGCATTTAAGATTAAAATGAACACACAGATTGATCAAAGAGATTATTTGTTGATATTTGTTCATCATTATGAATATTTCAAACCCTTATATAGTCAAAAGTGATCCATTACTGTTTCCCAGGAAGTGATAATATCTCCTCCAGTGTCATTAACCATGTAATCTTGGTCAAGGTTCCTTGTATTAAAAATTTTATAAAAGCAAAATGTTGCTATAGTAAACTATTCCATATCAGTGTTTCCTAGCCATTAGGATTCAGGACCTCACTTGTATGAGCATAGTATTATGGCAAGATGTTATTACTTACATGGATACATAGATACGTATACCAGCCCACAATGGGCTCCCCTCCCCTTTCACGAGAATGTTTTCTTAAAATAGATAAAACAACAACATACATGAATGAGCTCCATAAATAGGAAAGCCGTTGGTTCCTCTGTAGTTTCTTATGCATTTACTTAGGAACACCTCGTATGCTTATCCAAGTAATCAATAATGTATTTTTACTTATACCCGTGAACTCTTGTGTGGGGCCTTTCTGTTTAGCCCCATCCCGTTTCCTTTACTTAATTAATGGTCGTCAGAGATCTTTCAATTTCAAGAAGGCAAAAGAAATGCACTCAAGCTAGTTTAGATGGGAAAAAAGGCCTTACTAGAAACACAAGGTGTTTCACAGCCCTCTAGCAGGGAGCCGCAGGAAGTGCTAGGACCAGAGATTAAAGACTGCCCAGCTGCATACAGGTTCTCTCGAGGACCTTCTGCTTCTCCTCATCGTACTTTTTCTTCTCCCCTCTCTGTGCACACTGGCTATTGGGGAAAATGGGGCCACTTCCTGATGCCTTTCTGCCCCAAGTCGTGCATGCTCATTGCAAAATCTTAAACTGTCCTTTTGGAAGTGGGCAGAAGGTGACCGTTAACTTTCCATTACTGGAATAAGGAATGGAGAGGTCTCAGGAAAGAGATGGAAGGAAGGCATGGAATTGAGAAACTAGTTTGGGAAATAAATATTTATGATAATCACAGCACCCGAAATAAGAAAGAAAAGCATACCTCTGTGTTTTTTTACTTGCCTCATTTTCTCTTTCTACTCCAATACATCAAATTAGCCAGCCTTTTAAATCTACTGGGGGATATAAATAATTTATCTAGCACAAATCCTATTGGGAATTGAGGAGGGTACACATTCTAAGAAATAAACACCGAACAAAGAAATAATGTCCTTCCTGCACATCAGAGTGTTAGCTGAGGACAGTAGCACAGCCAAAGTTGTCATCTCACTGTCTATGACCCTCACTGACCAAACCTGCCAGACTGGAGAATTCAGAAGAGTGGGAGGAAGTTGATGAAGGCAACAGATGCCCTCACTCCATCAGAGTAAAAACTGGAGGTGGAGCCTAGCCTAGGGAATGTAGGAATCTTTTATAGATAACGTTACAGGTGGAGGGCCCAGCAAAGTCAAAGTTTTATCATGTCCCCCAATTAAATAGTCAATGAGAATCTTCTGAGTTGGAAGGTCAGATTCAGGTCTTATAAAAGGGTTCCTGCCCAAATTTCTCATGAAAAGTTCAAAAGACCAGGAAGAACAAGGAAAAGAGTATTCTAACTCTGTTTCTGTGAGGTCATCCCAACTTTCACCCTGCTTTGAAGGGACTCAAAGTAACAAATATGTGATTAACAAGTGGACCAGAGGACTGAGCCTAATAGGTCTCACATCAGCCACTGTTGTTAATTCCTTTGGGGAGATTTTGGGGCTGGCCTTGAGCAAAAATCAAGCCGTAAAAGCCAGTTTAGCTCACTTATCCTACATACCCCGCTTTATGCTAAAGTTTCCCTTGTTTCTTGTAGCTCCTTCCCGACCCTTCCCAAAGCTTCAAGAAATGATTATAGTCATTAGCAATTTAGGGTGAATAGATGTTATCTCTTCAGAGGATATTTCCATTTCAACCTTATCTCTCCCTGAAGGTCTTGCAGACTGTTAAAGGAATCTTAAGAAGAGTGAGTATAGTTAAGAATGTATAGTGGGGACTTCTGGTCAAGATGGTGGCGTAGGCAGATATGGCTCACCTCTTCGCACAACCACATCAAAGTTACAACTAAAATACAGAACAACTGAGACTCAACCATCAGAATCTAGTGGAATGGAAGTCTGGAAACTACAAAATTTTAAAAACCACATCCATCCAGACTGGTGGTAGGAGCACAGACTTGGAAACTGGTTGGTCCCACACCCATGTGTGGTGGAATAAAAAATTTTGGGAGGGATATCTCAGAGTGACCCAGCCCCACAACAGGCCCTTTGCCCAAGGTTCCAGTGTCAGGAAGATAAGTCACCATGATTTCTGGCTTCAAGAAGCAGTGAGGATTAAGTCAGTGGAAGAAACTTCTGGAACCCTAAGCAGTTTCTCTTAAAGAACCCACATATAGACTCACCTGCTCAGACTTATTCCCCTGAGGTCCAGCGCCAGAGTAGCAGCTGGAAGGCACCAGTGGCACACAGGGAGAAACTGAAGTCTGGCATCAAGGCGAGCAGAGGCCATTGTCCCTTTGCTAACACCCTCCCCCCACAGAGCGTGGTAAGGCGGTGCCATATCTGAGACTCTATCAACCTGGCTAACACTGACATGCCTTGAAGATTCCCAGAGACTCTGCCCCACCAACTATGGGCCTATCCAAGCTGCTTTTCCATATGAATGGCTGGTCTTGGCTCATGCTTTGCAACTTCTTATATCCTATCAAAATCAAGCAACAGCTGCCCTCAGTAAGCCACAGGCCTGCCACTAGCAGCAGCCAGCTTAGATTCACAGCTTGGCTTTGCCGGGAATGAATCTTGAAGCCCAGCATGAGTAGCAGCCATTTCAGATTGCTTTATAGCTTAGGCAGGGTGCCCTGGCAAAACACAGGTGGGGGCTGACCTTGGCCTGCAACACCCAGGAAACCTCAGGGCCAGCACACCTAGTGACAGCTACAGCCCATGTTAAAACACCACACCCTGCCCCTGCATAGTTGATCTTCCACGAGGGCAGAGGTTGGTAGTCAGTGGTCACAGCCATCCTTGCAGCTGACTGGCCTGGGTAAATCCCTCCCATTGATCTGCCAACATGCAGCCACAACTCAACTTCAAGAAGAGGTACTCAGCCCACAATGAAGGATGCACCTTGGAGTACTGAGCTTGGGTGATAAGGGAGGCTGTGCCACTGGACCCAACAAGATGCCTACTCAGTTAGGCCACACTACCAAGACACAGAATCAGAGCAGCTCTACCTAATGCATAGAAACAAACACAGGGAAACTGATAAAATGAGGAGACAAAGAAACATGGCCCAATGAAAGAACAGATCAAAACTCCAGAATAAGCACTAAAGAAAATGGAGATAAGCAGTCTATCAGATGCAGAGTTCAAAACGCTGCTTATAAGGGTGCTCAAGGAACTTGGTGAGGACATTCACAGCATAAAAAAGATCCAGTAAGAAATGAAGGATGCACTAATCGAAATAAAGGGAACAAATTTACAGGAAAGGAACAACAAGTTAGAATGATGAGCTAAGGTCAAATAAATGATTTGGAACAGAAGGAAGCAAAAAACAATCAGAACAACAAGAAAAAAAAGAATCCAAAAAATGAGGATAGTATAAGCAGCCTCTAGGACAACTTCAAGAGGTCC
Source organism: Phyllostomus discolor (assembly GCF_004126475.2). Classification (NCBI taxonomy): domain Eukaryota; kingdom Metazoa; phylum Chordata; class Mammalia; order Chiroptera; family Phyllostomidae; genus Phyllostomus; species Phyllostomus discolor. The sequence continues at coordinate 153,189,395 of NC_040904.2, forward strand.
AACATTTGCATGATAGGGGTACTAGAAGGAGAAGAGAAAGGGCAAGAAATTGGAAATCTATTTGAAAAAAACAGGGAAAGAAAACTTACCTAATTTGGTGAAGGAAATAGACATGCAAGTCCAGGAAGCACAGAGGGTCCCAAACAGGATGGACACAGAGGCCCACTCCAAGACACATCACAATTAAAATGCCAAGATTAAAGATAAAGAAAGAATCTTAAAAGCAGCAAGAGAAAGAAGATAGTTACCTACAGGGGAGTTCCCATAAGACTGTAGGCTGATTTCTCAAAGAAACTTTGCAGGCTAGAAGGCATTGGCAAGAATATTCCAAGTCATGAAAAGCATGGGCTTAACAGCCAAGATTATTCTACCCAGCAAAGCTATCATTTAGAATCGAAAGGTAGATAAAGAGATTCCCATTCAAGAAAAACTAAAGGAGTTCATCATCACCAAACCATTATTGTATGAAATAAATACTTATCTATCAACAATTCAATCTAAAAAACAAACTAAGCAGACAGGAAGAACAGAGGTAGAATCATGGCTATGTAGAACATTTTGAAGTTTGCCACATTGGTGGGGAGGAGAATGGGTGAAGAGGTGAGGGGATTTAGAAGTACAAATAGATAGTTACAGAACAGCCATGGGGATATGCAGGACTGTATAGGAAATGGAGTAGCCAAAGAACTTACACACATGACATGGACATGGACATGACATGAGCAACAGTAGGGGTATTGCCTGAGGGAGTGTGGGATGCTGGGTGGAGGGGGGCAAAGGGGGAGAAATCTGGACAACTGTAATAGCATAATCAATAAAATATAATTTTAAAAGAGAAAAGGCAATGGGTATGTTCTCAGAAAGGGAAATAGAAAAACAAAGAATATGTAGCAATTCTTTCCTTTCTCAAATATTAGTCAGGCCCTGGTAAAATCAGTTTAGCTCTATCCAAGGTTATGATTCAGCCACTGCATACTGGTTCTGTCTGTGTTGCTACAGTGTTAGCTCATTTCTGTACCAGCTGGGCAATATCTAAGCCCACCTTCCCCCTGTTTCAGTGTCGCCTTTCCTTCTGCTCCCCTCTGGAACCTTCTGTAGCTCCCCATGACCCAAAAACTAAAGGGTTACACTTGGGGCCTTCTGGCCCCCTACAGTCCCAAGTGTGGTCAGTATCCAATCTGGCTGGTTGTGGGCAGTACCATTCTTGTTGCAAAATGTTTCAAATATCACTCCCATTTCTGCTCTTTCAATGTACTTTTCACTCTTTACATTACAAATTAAGGCACCTCCCTCCACTCTCCTTCCAAATCAACAACCATTACACCAAATGGAAATCTTTTCTAAAATCTATTCCCCCTAGTACCTTCATACAAGGATTTAAAAAATTGCTAAAAGCAAACTCTTAAAAAGTACAGCTGGGGGAAAAATAATGAAATCAGGCCTGTGATTCCTAAACTTTATTATGCCTAAGAATCACCTGAAGAATATGCTTAAAAGGCAGACTTCAAGGCTTCATCTTCAGAGATTCCAATTCTGTCGATCTGGGGTGACTCAGGAACCCATATTTTTAACTTGCATCCCAGGTAAATCTGATGCACATGGTCCCTAAGGCACTTCAGGAGTGGTGGAACTGCACTGATGCCGTGAATTAGGCACAATTGCCTGTGGATAGGACATATATTTTTCAGCAGGAGCTTAGTTTACAGGATTTTACAGGTGTCATTCACTTAACTTCAGTTCTACAGCTTTAACTACAGATGATGCATTGTCATTGATGGGTGGCTTCATTCTTCCTGATCTTCTATGAACACATTCTTTTTTTGTTTTGAAATTACAGAGTCTGTCATCCCAAGTAGTGGAACATTTCATGTAAAGCTCCCTAAAAAGCACAATGTGGAACTTGGAATAACCATAAGTTGTAAGTAGAAGTGATTTCTTTTAAAATGTAGTATTTTAAGGTACATGAGAAAATTGTATTGAAAAATGGTTTACAGGTGTGCAAATGTTTTCAGTGTCATTGAAAAATTTCTATGTAATGATATAAAAATGTGAAGCCAATCACATCTCTAGCACTTACAAACAGTGAATGCAGTAAGTTACTTAAATGTTCTCTCATCTTATGTTTCTTCATTTGTGATATGGAAGCGATATCTACAAGAGATAGGGTTATATTAAATAACATATTTACATACTAGCATACTCCTTGGCAGGTAATAAGTAAGTGATCAATAAACGTGTCTCTTGCCACCCTCCATGAATAATACATGAGCATATAAATGCAGACAGATTCTCTACATTTCAATATTCTATGGATTAAGTTTTCACAATAATATATTTAACTAACAAAAATACATTTATTTACATTTAAAACCATTTTTCCATCTGGCCACCATGCATCTAAAATCTATTTTGCAAGACTAAAACACTGTCTTTCCTTTGGCAACTTCCTGAATTCCTCCGTGGTACAACATGTCTGGGTAACCAAAGCAAAAGAAAAGCAGAACATATAAATGCGTTTAATTCCCTCCTTTCTTCAGGCTCTAGATTTAGAACTGCTCTGAGTAAAACAGCTTTGAAAATTTCAGCCCCAGTGGAGTTGTATAGAATGGAAATTGAGGTTTTGGTGCTTTTAATATCCATAACCTAAGTTTACTCATAAATACCCCCCAGAAAATGAAGCAAATGATTAATGCCTAAAGACCAAAGGAGACACGGAAGCAATGTGTATAACCAAGGGGTGGCCCCTTCAAGAAAGAGTGATGAGGCTTCATAAATGCGCCTCACTACACTCTGTTGCATAGCAGTTATGGCAAAAATTAAGAGATCTCAATTGGGCAGTATGAAATGGAGGCTGTCCAATTCAGTACTGACCATATAAATTTAACACTGAAAGTGAAATTTTATTTATAACTGGTAAATCATACACATTAGTACAACACTAAAAGCAGTGAAACTACAATGCAAAATAAATGTTAAGAACAACAAGCCATATGTATGAGGGAGAGCCTATACGTTACTCCCTCCCAAACCCCAGGGTGACTTACCAGGAGGAAAGTAGGGCTGAAGTGTCTGATGTGCCTCTACACAGTAGTAGAAAGAAGAAATGAGATTTTGGACCTATTCTAGGTCCAGACATATAGGACCAGACCTATCCTAGGTACTACAAAAGTCACTGGTGCCTTTAGTTGATTGACTTAACCTCTCAATTTGTTCATTATGAAGCAAAGATGGTGTGCCATTATTCTCTCAACAGCTGTGGTTACTGAAATTAAGAAAGAATTTATTAGAACTTACTGTTTTAAAAATATTTGGAGTTAAAGATAGATTCTGCAACCTCCATGTAACTTTAAGGCTGCTATGATTTATTCTATTATTCCATTCAATGCATTTATTTCATCAGAATTGGCTGTGATACTGATAACCTCTTGGAGTTGCGTAGTGCATATCCTCCTGGCTGCATGTAGAGGCCCTGCCTTCCTTCCACTCCATTCTTCCTTCCTTTTGTCTTCATTAAATAACTACATTGTGAGTGCCCACCACACCTAGGCCCTGGGCTACGTGCTGGAGAACACACTGCCTGCCTGAGAAATGCTTACTGCTAGTGTGCATACTGGAGACACTTCTTCAGAAGTTTCTGTTGCTACCCATTTTGCCAGTTATTTGCCCTCAAATTTTAATTAGGGAAAGGGTCTTTCTGTGTTTTTATTCTTAAAATTGATGTATTTAAAATATAATTTAACTATAGAAGAAAATATTCATTTGAAAACTAATCCTGTTGTATATCATTACTTAAGTTGATATTTAAGTGAAGCTTAAGTGTTCAGTTTGTTTAAGGTATAGTTATGTGTACTACAAAATATTTTATTCACATAAAGAACTACTTAAAATCGTATTATGTAAAGTGATATATATGCACTAAGTATTACTTTTAAAACTGCTTTAAATACCAATAATGGAAACTACCCAATGCACCCACCACAAGAACGGCCTGAATTAGCCTGCAAAAAGCTAAAGTACCTGTGGAAGTGACAGGTGCAATGCTCTTCCAGGAAAGAGAAAAGAAGCTTGTCCCACCTGTTTGTCAGCCCTTCTAGAGCTATAGCGCCATTTACATGACTAATCATCACCATACAGAGTTTGTGTCTCCTTCTGGAAAATGCTCATATTTTGCCAGTTGAGAAAGCAGAATTTGCTAAAAGAAAACAAAGCCAGAATCCATTTTCATTGTTATGAAATAGTGAACTCCCAGGGCCTAGCACAGCTCCTGTCACATACAAGGTGCTCATTTAATTTGTATTTATTGGATGATCCACGATGGTGGATGAGTACATGAAAGTTACACTAACCTCCTCCCAGGACCAATCTGGAATTACAACTAAATTGTAGAGAAATCATCCTGAACAACCAACTGAACACTAGCTGGAGAGAAACCCTAAAACTAAGGACAGACGAAGAAACCACTTCACCATAACAAGACTGGTAGGGAGTGCAGAGGAGGTATGAGAGGGATGCCTAGGTTCCCTCAGGCAGTAGCTGAAGTTCTGCTGGGATATTTCAGCAGCTGGGGGGGTGCCCCCTGAGAAGTGTGCAGTCTAACCCCCAAGCTGGGCTCCCAAGCCTACAGCATCAGAGTTGGAAAGGAATCCAGATAATATCCAGCTGTGAAAAGCAGCAGGGTTTCTGTCTGCCAGGGAGAGATGGCTGGAGGTGTAGAGAGCCTCCTAAAGGGCCAATGCACAAAATTTCATTTGCAGCCATTTACCCTGGGGTCCAGCAGAGGGAGGGCAGCGTGGACTAGAGAGGCTTGAGGAGAGTCTGGGGCTGGTGGCTATGGGGGGAGGAATAAAGGAACAGCAGCCAGGATCCCTGTGCTGAGACATTCCCCATCCTGCAGAAACCATCTTCCTGAGGCAGACTCCTCTCCACCTGACAGCAGCCTGAAGGGAAGCAATAGCCCCACCCACAAGAATTACTGTGCTCCACCCTGTGGAGCTTAAGCCAGGCTGCTGATAACAGCTTGATAGGTTTAACATCCGAGACCATCTTACCAACTGATAAGGCAGGAAATACAAAGAGGCAGCCAAAATGGGAAAACAAAGAACACTCCCAAAATGAAAGAACAAGAGAATTCCCTAGAAGAACTAGATAAAATGGAAGCAAGAAATTTATCAAATAGATTTTAGAGTAATTATTATAAGGATACTTAATAGCATGAAAAAAAAGACCTGAAAACCATAAAAAAAGACCAGTCAGATATAAAGAATGTAATATCTGAAATAAATAATACACTGAAAGAAATAAACAGTAGGTTAGATGAAGCCAAGGATCAAATCAGTGATTTGGAAGACTAGATAGAAAAAAAAAGCAATTAGCAAAAAGAAAAAAGAATATTACAAAGAGAGGAGAGCTTAAGAAACATTTTGGACAACATGAAGCATAAAATCATCTGCATCATGGAAGTACCAGAAGGAGAAGAGAGTGAGCAAGGGATCAAGAATCTCTCTGAAGAAATAATGACTGAAAGCTTCCCTAATCTGGTGAAGGAAAAAGACACACAACCAGGAAGCTCAGTGAGTCCCAAACAAGTTGGACCCAAAGAGGCCTGACTGAGACCTATCATAATTAAAAGGACAAAGCTTAAAAACAATCCTAAAAGCTGCAAGAAAAAAGCAGGTAGTTACCTACAATGGAGCACCAATTAGACTGTCATTTGATTACTCCACAGAGTGGTGTTAAATATTCAAAGTGATGAAAAGCAGGGATCTACAACCAAGGCTACATTACGTAGCAAGGCTATCACTTAAAATCGGATATATAAGGAGCTTCCCAGACAAGAAAAAGCTGAAGGAGTTTGTTAACAGCAAACCAGTACTTAAATGAATGTTAAAAGGCTTACTTTAAAGAGGAGGAGGAGAAAAGAAGAAAAACAAAGAAAAACAGTCTAACAACAGAATGCACTGTATAAGTATCTACAATCACCTTAAATGTAAATGGCTTAAATGCTCCAACCAAAAGATATAGGGTAGCTGAATGGATAAGAAAACAAGACCCATATATATTGCTGCCTCCAAGAGACCCATCTCAGATCAAAAGATACACACACACTAAAATAAAGGGATAGAAAAAAATATTTCATGCAAATAGAAATGAAAATAAAGTTGGGGTAGCAGTACTTACGTCTGACAAAATAGACTTTAAAACCAAGGCTATAGTAAGAGACAAAGAAGGACACTGCATGATGATAAAAAGAACAATCCAACAGAATACCACCTTAGTAAACATTTATGCACCCAAACATAGGAGCACCCAAATATGTAAAGCATATTTTGATAGACATAAAGGGAGAGAACAACAGAAATACATTTGTAGTTGTAGATTAAAATCTAATTTATAGATTTTAACAAACCATTGACTTCAATGGATAGATCTTCCCAGACAGAAAATCAACAAGGAAACAGCAGCCTTAAATGACACACTAGAGCAAATGGATTCAATTGATTCTTCAGACCATTTCATCACAAAACAGCAGAATATACCCACTTTTCAAGTACATATGGAATGTTTTCTAGGATAGAGTACATGTTGGGACACAAAACAAGTCTCAATAAATTTAAGAAGTCTGAAATCATTATCAAGCATTTCACTGACCACAATGCTATGAAACTAGAAATCAGTCAGAAGAAGGATACTGAAAACACACAAGACACGACAGTTAAGTAACATGTTGTTAGACAATGAATGGGTCCAACAACAAGATAAGGAGACATCAGAATATACCTTGAAACACATGAAATGAGGGACACAACATCCCAAAAATCCACGGGACACAGGGGAAGCAATCTTAACAGGGAAATTCATAGCATTACAGGCCTATCCTCAGAAAAAACAAGGAAAAGTTCAAATAAATAATCTAACTCTACACTTCAAGGTACTTGAAAAAGAACAACAATGCTGAAAGTGATTAGATGGAAGGAAAATAATAGGATCACAGCAGAAATAAACAAAATACAGTCTAAAGAAATAATACAAAGGATCAATGAATCCAAGAGCTGGTTCTTTGAAAAGATACACGACACTGACAAACCTTTAAAGAGACTCATCAGAAAAAAAGAGAAAAGACTCAATAAATAAAATCAGAAATGAAAGGGAGAAATAACAACTGACACCAAAGAAATCCAAAAATTTGTAAGAAAATATTATGAACAACTATATGCCAACAAACTGGACAACCTAGATAAAATGAAGAACTTCCTAGAAGATAAAATCATCCAAAACTAAATCAGGAAAAATCAGAGAATCTGAACAAACAGATTATACCTAGTGAAATTAGAGTGGTAATCAAAACCTCTCAACAAACAAAAGTCCTGGACCGGATCACTTCACAGGTGAATTTTACTAAACATTCCAAGAAGAACTGGCACCTTTCCTTCTCAAAACTATTGCATAAAATTCAAGAGTAAGGAAGGCTCCCAAACTCATTTTACAAAGCCAGCATTATCCTTATTCCAAAAACCAGACAAAAATTACAGGCCAATATCCCTGATAAACATAGATGCTAAAGACATCAACAAAACATTAGCAAACCAAAAACAGCCATTCATCAAAAAGATCATACACCATGATCAAGTGGGATTTATTCCATGAATGCAAGGTTGGTACAGCATTTGTAAATCAATAAATGTGATTCACCACATAAACAAAGTGAAGGATAAAAATCATCTGGTCATATCAATACATGCAGAAAAAAAACATTTGATAAAATCCAGCACCCGTTTATGATAAAAACTCTCAGCAAAGTGGGAATACAGGGATCATACTTAAACATAAAAAAGGCCATATATGACAAACCCATTGCCAGCATCATACTCAATGGGCAAAAACTGCAAGCATTTCCCTTAACATCGGGAACAAGACAGGGATATCTGCTTTCACCTTATTCACCATAGTACTGGAAGTCCTAGCCATAGCAATGAGGCAAAAAGAAAAGAAATAACAGGCATCCTAATTGGAAAGGAAGAAGTAAAAGTGTCTTTATTTGCAGATGACATGATACTGTACTTAGACAATGCCAAAGATTCCACCAAGAAACTACCTGAACTGATAGATGAATTCAGCAAAGTAGCAGGATGCAAAATTAATATCCAGAAATCAGTTGCATTTTTATGTGTCAATAATGAACTAACAGAAAAGGAAATAAAGAAAGCAATCCCATTCACAATAGCTTCAAAAAAAATAAAATTCCTAAGAATAAACCTAACCAAGGATGGAAAAGACTTGTACTCAGAAAATTATAAGACACTTAAGAAAGAAATTGAAGAAGATACAAATAATTGGAAGCACATACTGTGCACATGGATAGGAGGAATTAACGTCATTAAAATGTGCATACTACCCAAAGCAGTCTGTAGATTCAAAACAATTCCTCTCAAGGTTCCAATGACATATTTCACAGAACTAGGACAAATGTTCTAAAAGTTTATGTGGAACCACAAAAAGTCTTGCATAGCAACAGCGATCCTGAGAAAGAAGAACAAAGTTAGAGGAATCACACTACCTAATGTGAAACTATACTGTAAGGCCATAGTAATCAAGACAGCCTGGTACTGGCATAACAATAGACACATAGATCAGTGGAACAGAATAGAGAGACCAGAAATAAACCCACACTTTATAGTCAATTAACATATTTTAATTATGCTCAATTAGCCCCTGCAGTTGTCTGTGTTTACCCCCACCACTCCCTCCCCACCCCAGCCAAACCCACCTCCCTCCCTTGCTTCCACACCCCCCCTTAGTTTTGTCCATGTGTCCTTTACAGTTGTTCTGAAAACCCTTCCCCCCTCCCTTCCATTATCCCCTCCTCCCTCCCCTTTGGTTACTGTCAATTACTATTTGACAGAAGAAGCAAGCATATACAGTGGGCTAATATAGTTTGTCAATGAATGGTGTTGGAAAAATTGAACAGATATGTGCAGAAAAATGAAACTAGACCACCTTACACCACACACACAAATAAATTCAAAATAGATCAAAGACTTAAATGTTAGACCTGAAACCATAAAAATCCTAGAAGAAAACAGAGGAAGCAAAATTGTGGACATTGCTCATAGCACTATTTTATAGGATATATCTTCCCAGGCAAGGGAAACAAAAGAAAATGTAACAAATGGAACTACATTAAGCTAAAAAGTTTTTGCACGGCGAAGGAAATCATCAGCAAAATAAAAAGATAACCCAGAGAATGGGATAACATATTCACTGATACATCTGATAAGGAGTTAATATCCAAAATTTATAAAGTTCTTACAAAACTCAATACCAAAACTACCAAGAGCCCAATTTAAAAGTGGACAAAGGACCTGAAGAGACACTTCTCTAAGGAGGACATACAGATAGGTGGCTAATAGACATGAAAAGATGCTCAACATCACTAATCATCAGAGAAGCGTAAATTAAAACCACAATGAGATACCATCTCACACCTGTCAGAATGGCTATCACCAATAAATCAACAAACAACTAGTGCTGGTGAGGATGTAGAGAAAGGGGAACCCTTTTGCACTGTTGGTGGGAATACAGATTGGTGCAGCCATTGTGGAAAGTGGTATGGAGGTACCTCAAAAAATTGAAATGGAACTGCTTTATGACCCAGTGATCTCACTCCTGGGAATATCTTCAAAGGAACCCAAAACACTAATTGGAAAGAACATAAGCACCCCCATGTTCATTGCAGTGTTATTTACAATCACCAAGATATAGAAGCAATCCAAGTGTCCATCAGCAGATGAATGGATAAAACAACTATGGGACATTTATACAATGGAATACTACTCAGCCATAAAAAAGAAGAAAGTTTTACCCTTTGAAACAGTATGAATGGAACTGGAGATTATTATGCTAAGTGAAATAACCCAGAAAGACAAATACTATATGACTTCACTCAGACGTGGAATCTAATGACAAACTGATCTAACAAGGAAAATGGGAACAGACTCAGAGATGGAGAACAGGATGACAGCTAGTGCAGGGGCATGGTTGGGGTGGAGGGATTGAGCAAAAAAGAGAAAGGACTCATGGACATGGACAACAGTGTGGTTATTGCTAGAGGAAGGGATGTATAAAGGGACTAAATGGTAATGGAAAAATACATTAAAGATTAAATTTTAAAAATCTTATTCATTGCCTTGGAAAATGAATAAGAGCAGGGCCTCAGAACCCCGACTACCCCACTCCCTGGCTCTCTCAGTCTCTCTGTAATCAGTTTCTTTGTCTATAAAATGGTGTGCTTATTGCTTCTTTGTAACATGGTTGAGAATATTAAAAGGGTTTGTATATGTTAAGTGCCTAAAATACCTTATACAATTAATATATAACTATATATTTATATATAACTATAACCCTAAAAATGATAGCCATTATGCTAATTATTACTTACTTTACACACACAACCCTAAGAAATATTTAATCAAAGCACTACCCCACCAAATTTAGTGCCAACTGTAACTTTGCTAAAATTAGAAAATCAAGGGACCCTTTTCTCAAATATACACAGGTGCTCTTAGTGAAACCAAGGTATGGCCAAGGTTCATGGATGTTTCTCATTTTCCTTATACCAACTCCTCTTTTGTCTCCTTTACCTTGTGAAAATTCTGAGTGGCAAGAAACAGGCTTTTGTCTCTGAACATACCATCAGAGCCTTTCACATTTGGCTCAAGACTCATTCTTTATACCTAATTGACTGAGAAATGAGTTCCTCTGAATTGGGATGTAGTGACAGTTTTAGACTAATTTTCTTAAGTTCTTGATAAGACATTCATAGCACATTAGCATCAGGCATTAATTTCATTGATGTTTTGCTATAATATGGAGAAATTTATCATAACTAATAAAGTAGACCAACCTAGCAAAAGGATGAGGTTTGGGACTGGAAGTAGCATCATGAAGTTCTGACCCCTCACCCTATCAGAAGTCAGAGAGTGCAGCCCACCTGACTTTCAAGCTGGAGAATCCTGGTTGCCATGTGCAGTTGTCAGTAATGCTCTTCTGATATTGATGTTTTCTTTTTTTGGTTTTATCAAATGAATTTGTGTCTACTTTGTTCCAAGCATGGCTCTAAGCAATTTATGTATCTTCCCATTTAATCTTCAAAGTGGCTCTGTGACATCTATGCCCATTTACAGAGAGGAAAGTAAGGCTAAGTGGATAACCCGCCCAAAACCCCAGAGCTATAAAGGCTAAACAGGGATTCAAACCCATCTGTCTGACTTAACATTGGCTTTGCTGTCTCATTACCACTTATCCCCATCTGTATCTGATTGATGAACCTTCCCAGATACTATGGTAGAATAGCATAAGACAGCATTTTGTGAGTGAGGTTAATTTGTTGGCTTTCCTTTTTAGTTGTGACTGGATTATTTGCAAGAACAAAGGCTTGCTTTTTATAAATACATAAAATCACTAAGCAGTCTTCATGACAAGCACAACAAATCTGTCATTTTCCCCTGAAGTCTTTTGCCAACTTTGCTATAAAGTCTCTACTCACTATTCCACTTCAAATCAAATAACTTGTCTTACTTGTCAAGTAATATATATGTGGTTGAAATTAAAGTAAAACTGAATGATCGTGTGTGTGTGTGTGTGTGTGTGTGTGTTTTAGTCCAATGACATTTGGACACTTGTCAGACCCTTTGAGCAAAGTACTTTGACCAACAGAGTATATTCTATGAGTGGCTAGATGTTATAGAATGTTCCTGGAGTAATTTTGATTCATATTTAACTCACTACAAAATTCAGAAGATTTCACCTGTCTTCTAATGCAAACTTTTTAAAGCAAAAGATAGATACTGTCATTTTCTACCTCTTCCAACAACTATATGAAAGGAAAAGAATCCATATTCACCCAAGAAAAGTTTCTGATAGCAAGGGATAACTAGTAATTTTAAAACTTCAGGAGTCAAAGGTGATAGCTTGAACTCATGCATTTAGCTCTGCTGCCCACCCCACACCCCATTTTAAAATTACAGTATAGACTTTTCAAAGGGAGAAGAAACATACAGAGATGAGGAAAAGGAAAATAGACCCAGCAACAAAATTTGCAAATGGCAAAGAAGATGGAGAAGGATGAATTTAAAGAAGCAGAAGAGAAAACTGACAATGAACTTGACTTATATCCTAAACTCCCAACAGGCCCAGGAATTGGTGAAATCAGGAACTTCTAAGTGAGAGTCATGGTAGAACTAAGACAAGAGGGCTGGTTGGAAGTCTGTTAAGAATGAATTAGTCCCTCAGATGCCTTCTCGCACTTAGCACAGCTAGGCAGTCCTTTCCTTCCTGACAGAAGCCTAGCTTTACTCTCTGGGAAGCATGACATAGAAGGTCCCTGGACTAGGAGGGCACCACGGAGTATAGCAGGGCTGCTCTGAAAGCAGAGTAGGTGAAAGTTTATGTGATGAATATTCAGGCTGCTCAAAGAACCCAGGCAGCCAGGCTTAATACCCTCCAAACAAGAGAAAGAATCGAGGCCATCTGGCCCAAAGAAACAGCCTGGCCTGAACTAGACAGTGAAGACCAAAGTCCATAAGCTCCACTTAGATGCACCAAGTTTCAGCTTTTTAGAGCCATGCTCTAATGTGAACAAAGAGCTCAGAAAAAAAAAGACACTTGAAGAAAGAATCTAATATACAAGACTATCACCAAAAATAGAGAAGAAGACCATAAAAACAGCACATGCAGGAAGAAGAAAGGAAAACACTGTCATTAACATTATTTGCAACTTAAGATATTATATCCACAGGAAGGAGGAAATGATTACTCTTGCTAAATAACATACAGAGGAGAACAAAGAGCTCTTGCAGCTTAATAATATGGCATAAATGAAAGATTCAATAAAATATGAAAAAATAAATTTGAGAAAAATTTGTAGAAGTTTTTAGGAAAAAACTAGAACAAAAATAAATGAGGAATCTAGAATAGTAGGAATTATACAGGATGAGTCCAAATAACACAATATCCTAATACTAGCCATTATAGGAAGAAAGAAGAAAGTAAAGCACCAAATAATTTCAGAAAATTTCTTAGAATTGGTGGACATCAGTTTCCAAATTGATGGGTGCTTTGAGTCATGGATGAAAATAGACTTACACCAAGGCACATCATCATGAGTTTTAAAAACACTAAGGCAAAAAAAGCAAATGTATAGACTTCCAGTGGCAGAAAGAAAGAGGGAGTTTTTATACAATGTATCAGAATACAAATAACAATCAAATAATCAGAATGGCATCAGACTTCTCAACAGCAGCTCCATAATTTAGAAAGCAATGGAGAATGCACTAACTAAAATGAAGAATACATTACAGGGTGTCAACAATGGAGTAGATGAAGCAGAGGATCAAATCAAAGGTTTGGAAGATAAGGAAGTAGAAATCACCCAATCAGAATGGCTAAAAGAAAAAAGGATTTAAAAAACGAGGATAGCGTTCAATAAAAGGAGCCTCTGGGACAACTTCAGGCATGCCAACATTCCCATCATGGGGGTGAGAATCCCAAACAAGATGGACCCAAAGAGGCCCAGACTCATCATAATTAAAATGCCAAAGGTTATAGACAAAAAGAGAACCTTAAAAACAACAAGAGAAAACAGTTAATTATGTACAAGGGAGCTCCCATGAGTCTGTCAGCTGATTTCTCAATAGAAACTTTGCAGGCCAGAAGGGATTGGCAATAAATACTCAAAGTGATGAAAAGCAAGGACCTACAACCAAGATTACTCTATCCAGCAAAACAATCATTTAGAATCTAAGGACAGATGAACGACTCTCAGACAAGAAAAAGCTAAAGGAGTTCATCACCACCAAACCAGTATTACAGGAAATGTTAAAGAGTCTTCTCTAAGAAGAAAAAAGACAAAAATAATTCATAATAAAATACCAATAAATTCATATCTATCAGCAGTTTTTTAAATGCTTCAATCAATAGACAAATGGAGCCTGAATAGATAACAAAACAAAACCCTTACATTTGCTAACTGCAAGAGACTCATTTTGTATTAAAAGACATATACGAACTGAAAGTAAAGGGATGGGAAAAAGATATTTCATAAAAATAGAAACATACATGAGTATGATGGTGGTATGGAGGTAGAAGAAAACTAACTCCTCATTTTTTATAATAGAAAGTAAATAACACTGAAAGTGTTAGTAGTTGTATGCTATTGAGCAATATGTAAGCAGCATCTGGTATGTATCACTATATAAAGATTGCATCTGAATAAGCAAAAATAAGGGCTGCTTTTTTAGAATTTTAACTCTTTAAATTGTATGCATGTGTAATTTTTATATAAATAAAAAGTAAATTTTAAAAATTAGCAAGTAGTTTCCTTGTGAGGATCAAGAATGTGTGCTTACGGGCAGCATGAGAAACACACAGTGCTACCCAAATGGGTAGTTGTGATTTGGGATACCAGACAAGCTGTCAAAGACATGACAATGAGCTTTGGAAAAGCTTATAGGTGACTTAAAACATGCATCTCTAGTAACGATAAAAACAACTGACATTGGTGATACAAGTGAAGAGTTTGAATTAGAGTTATGTTATGAACTATGAGTGGGGAAAAGACTGTATTTTGAGTTTTATATATATCCTGTAACATGGGATTTTGCTGTTTTGTCAGCCTTTTAATTCTGTATGTTGACCCAACTTATATCAAGATTTCAAAAGGCTATGATGGTTTTTTCTTTCTTTTTCAGAACTTAACAACCTTTTATTGCCCTTCTTTTCTAAGCCACACTCTTTCCGCATTTACTGTAACCTCCTCCCCACATGGCATGTCTGTATGGCTTTCCTAGTGGAAATCACTTCTCAGAAGAGAGAAAACTGTTTCTTCCCTAACTAGCCCAGCCTCTCCTTGTTATCCAACTTTTCTGGGGTTTCATAGCCAGTGCCCAAAGCAGAAGTGCTTAGGTCATAGTTGATGTTCAATAACTACGTGTTAAAGGAATAATTCTGTGGAGAACTCTGATCAAATTCAAACCACTGAGTGCTAGCGTATTCTCACTCAAATACAAACTCAGGAGCCCTCAGGAGTGAGACAAGTCCGTGAGTGAGATCCTTCCGATGAGAACAGTGACAAACTGATGGTTTCCAGAGGAGGGGGTGCGTTGGGGGGCCAGGTGAAAAAGGTGAAGAGATTGAGAAGTATAAATTGGTAGTTACAAAGTAGCCACAGGAATGTAAAGTCCAGCATCAGAAAAACAGTCAATAATATTGTAATAACTGTGTATGGTGCCTGGTGGGTACTGGAAATATTGAAGGGAACAGTTCGTAAAAAATATGATTGTCTAACCACCTGAAACTAATGCTGTACACCTGAAACTAATACAAAATAATATTGAATGTAAACTGTATTTGAGAAACATTTTAAAAAGAGAACAAAAGGGAGACAGGAGGCTCCATCCCGAGGGGGCGTGGGAAAGTGAGTCCAGGGTGGCTGGATAATCATAACAGTAACACTTACATAGTGCATTCTACACGCACTGGTTCAATCACTTTACGTGTGAAAACAACCTTACAGCAGAAACTCCATGAGATAAGCACCACTATTGTCTTCCTCGCCTGTTTTGCAGAGAAGGAAACTGAGGAGCCTGAAGACTGCATGCTGAGGCACGCATGGCTAATAAGTGGCAGAGCCAGGGTTTTAAACCCAAGCATTCCGGCTGCCAAGTCCTGGTAACCAGTGTACCATCCGTATCGTCCCTCCAATTTTTTTTAAAGAAAGTATACATTGATATGAAGCCTGCAGTTTTGATATGCTGGCAACTAATTTAATTTTTTAAGCACCATAATCCAAGCAAAGCATGCTGGTGTGTGACGTCTTCTCAGGGTATACAAACCGTGACCAAGTCCCCAAACATGCATTGCCACATTTAATGTGCCTGGTAGGCTCGGTGGTGACACTGTCAGGAACTCACAGAGACTGGGACCCACTTATGGGTTCAACTTTGTCACTCCAGTGGGCATCCACCCGGATGAACCTTTCAAACCTCAGGTATGGATTTGGTTAAAGGAGAAAGAGAAGGATCTAGCAAACATGAGAATGACCACCACACTTGTCTGTAGACCATAGGAAGTTTCAAACCTTTCTGCAGATTGGTGCGAGTTTGTCCAGGAGGCCACTATGCTCTTTTCCTGTTACAAAGAAGACACAGCTGGGTTTAATGTATTTTCTTGCCTCTACTATTGTTTTGTTTCAGACCATTTCAGTGGAACATGGAGGGTTTTTTTGAAACCAAGGGAAATATTGAGTGTTCTGTGATGGTTACTTCCATTTGGCAAAATATTCATTTTTGTAAATATGAATGTGTAAATTCATGGGCAGATGCTAGAAAAGTCATACTTGTTGATAATAACAAAGTTTTTATTTTTGTGCCCATGCCCAGAACAATTTGCTGTGCTAAAATATGACATGAGTAAAAATGCTAGATGTTTATATTTCTCCAGAGGAATTATTTCAAATCATTGAGTAGAGATATAAATTATGAATTAATTGTAGTGAATAGAATGTTTACATTCTTTGCTAGAAGCCAAGAATAATAATTGAATGAAGCCCCATTAACACTTCCTGTGGACTAATTTAGATAGTGGGTAAGGTATTGGTATATGTGTTTGCTTTTCCTTTCCATGTTGTGTTGAGATATTAAACCATCTGTTCTCGTGTATAAACATTTTCCTGGGATTCAGATGGGATTATGAGCTACGATATGGTTCTATGATTATTATGGGGTGATCCGAGTGTTTATAAGAAAATCTTACTTTAGGGGCCTCTTAATGATCACTACAGGCTTAGGTTGGCAAAACATCTCCTCCTGGAAGCAAATTGTTTTTTACAAATGTTGGTGTGGTTAATTTTTAGTACCAGCCTAAATTAAATGATACTTCTAAGTTGTTTTTTTGGTTTTTTTTAAAGATTTTTTATTTATTTATTTTCAGAAAGGGAAGGGAGGGAGAAAGAGAGAGAGAAATACCAATGTGCGGTTGCTGGGGGCTGTGGCCTGCAACCCAGGCATGTGCCCAGACTGGGAATCGAACCTGCGACACTTTGGTTCGCAGCCCAAGCTCAATCCACTGAGCTATACCAGCCAGGGCTGATTTTTCTAAGTTCTTAAATTAAGGTGATATTTTTGTACTTACTTGGATTATAGTTCATTTTTAAGATTAGTTCTAAGTAGACTCGTTACTAATTCGTTTTCATTCTCATCAAATGGAAATATTTCTAAGAAAATGTATGAAGCTCAAAACTGACCACTGTGCCAGATAATAGTTTTATCTGTAAACTGAAGAAAAGTTATGTGTATGTGATTATTTTATGAAAATGCATAAAATATAATTAAGTAACACCAAATATTTACCACTGTCGATCAAATAAAATAGTCATATTCCAAAACATTTTAGAACATTCTAGGTATGAATTTGTAAACAAAGTTTAAAGATTTATACTATATCTAGCAAAAGATTTCCATCTGGGGGAAAAAAAAACAACTTTAAATCAATGCACCCATCTACCCCAGGACACTTGAGTAATGCAGCTCATGTCCATGAACGATGGTGTCTCTCCAACTTGAAAGGAGCTGAGAAAGGCAGGGAGAAGGGAGCCTAACAAGAGCCCCCAGTGGCTTTTAACATTCTCTTATTACAGCATCCACCCTTCGTCTCTCTCTCTCTCAAGAGTCACAGACTAAAACAGATTTAAATCTGATGGGTGGCAGCTTTCCAGTTGCTTTTTGCAATTACAAATTTAAAATAACTTGATTTTAGTTTTTAAGTTTATGAATACTTTAAAATATTTTTACCTTATTGTAAAAGGTATTTAATGTAAAATGTAAAGGTATTTTTACATCAAGAAGACGTATTGGGCACATTTATAATTCACTTGTTGATCATCTCTGTTTTACATACAAACTATGCTTGCATTAACAATTGCTATAAAACAGGAAATGTATAGTAATAGGTGAATCGTGGATATAAGGATGTGACTATTCTATCTTCATTTTTATAGCACCATCCAGTAGAAAACCAGGAGACCCCCTAGTCATCTCAGATATCAAAAAAGGCAGTGTGGCACACAGGTAAGCAAAATGGGTTTTCTGGTGCATCCCAAGGCATTTCTAAATTAAAGCAGAAACAATCCACATGCAGCATGTGCGCATACAGTACATGCACATACAAACACATATGCATGCATATTTTTTTCTCATTTCATGATGGCAAAATCTTCAGTAGACCTGCAGTGGTCCACTGTGAGTATTAAACTCTTAGTGGAAACACCCCACTCCAGACAGGTTTTCTTCCCACTGTAGCCACACTGAGTTTCCCTGTGCAGGTGGAAACGGCAGAGGCACCACATCTCAGACCTCCACTAAGTGCATACCACCTTGGCCTTCCTCACTCCCTCAACCCTCTCCTAGTGTCTAGACTGCCAAGGATCAAAAGAGTAGCACAACAATGTGGAGAAGCTTAAGGGATCTGGCTATAGACCCGAGACATTATCTTCCTTCCTAGGAATCTTACAGTGTTGTCCTGTTCTAATAGAAGACAGCACAAGAAAAAACTGTTTTTAATGCCCCGAAATTTAATGTCATGGCAGCCATCCAAAATAAGACTGGAAAAAAGGGGAGTTGTCAATAAAATTCAGTTTAAACAGTTGAAGAACCTCTTTTCCTCTACAGACTGCTACGTTACGCTTAATGCCTCTTCAGTGGCCTGGTGAAGTGCTCATCGCCACTCATGTGTTGCTTTGCATTTATTAACAGAACCGGAACCCTGGAACTTGGGGATAAATTACTTGCAATAGATAACATTCGGCTGGACAATTGTTCCATGGAAGATGCGGTTCAGATCCTCCAGCAGTGTGAAGACCTGGTGAAGCTCAAAATCCGCAAAGATGAGGATAACTCAGGTATTCATAGCCTCCTTAGTTAACACTGATTTCTCTAACTGCCCATCTGTCACAAAAGATACTAGATCTTGATGTTTTACAAACAACAGCTGGCTAGAGACACTGCAGCAGAGTTTTACATAGTTAAAAGGGTCTTTAAAATGTGCATTGAAACCATAGTAGTTAAGTAATGATGCTTTTAAATGATATAATTAAGACAGTGTTGTTATCTAACCATTATTACAACTGGTATTTAAATAATTTTTAAAGATGAAAATGAACTTAGCACCCAGTACCACCCTAATACAACAGAACAAGTCATTTTCAAGTTGATAGTTATATTATGTAATTATAATCATAGTGCATGTTACATTTTTACTTAATTTTACAAACACATTACAATTTTATAACCCTTAATATATGTCATTTTTATTTACTGACTATAATTTACTCTTCTTCTCTTCTTAGTTAGATCACTTTTAACTATTTATTTTTATGGATAGTACAATCATGGATGTCCTTATGCATAGATATCTTTCTTCAACTTTTCCTCTTTTGAAGTATTTCATTAGTAAATATTCCTAGCAGTAAGTTTGCTGGATCAGATTGAAATGGAAATCTCACCATGCACAGCCTTGTAGCACGTTTCTGTCTAAAAGGGCCGTGTCCGTTTTCAGTGCCTCCGGCAATGTGGGAATCCACTGGAGCCGTGCTTCTCTGGATATAGTGGGCCTCAGAATGCCCTGAAGAGCTTGTTAAAAAACAAACAAAAAGTGAACAAACAAAACAGAAACAAACTCATAGATACAGAGAACATTTTGGTGGTTAGCAGAGGGGAAAGAGGGTGGGGGTTGGGGAAGAGGGGAAGGATTAAAAAATACAGATTGGTAGTTACAAAACAGCCTTGGGGGTGTGAAGTAGGCACAGGGAATGTCATCAGTGATATTGTGATAACTGTGTGGTGCCAGACGGGCACTAGAATTGTAGGAGTGATCGCTTCATAATTTATATCAATGTCTGATCGCTATGTTGTGCACCTGAAACTAATCTAATATTGTATATCAACTGTAATTTAAAAATTAAACATTATTTTTAAAAAAACACAGTTCTTGGGCACTGTCCCCAAATGGGGCGTGAGATTCTGCATTTCTAACAAACTTTGTCAGGATGGATGCTGCTCTGGTCCAAGGACCGCACTCTGAGGGGCCCTGCAGTAGAAGCCCTTTTATCTGATTATGGTAAGACCAGGTCTAGTTAGAAAAAGGCCATCAATTGAAAGAGTCAGCTGATGTGGGGAATTATAGGAAGTATATTTATATCCATAATATAAATGTTTAATTTAAAATGTTGCCAGTCTTATGGGTGAAGCCAAGGCCTTTCACAAGAATATTCTGCTGATTATAGTTACAAGTCTTTTTACTTACTTGCCTAAACCATAGCCACAATACACAGTTTATGATTTCTGCTTGTAGGAGTTATTTTGTTTATTTGTTTTAATAGTGAGAATTTTAAAAATTCAATGCAATCAGAGTGCTTACCCCATCTAGATTTTTATTTTCCCCAATGCTGTCGGGTTTTTCCTCTGCATAATTAATAGTAGATGTTTGCTTAATAAACCCCCCTTAGTGAGTCTTTCCAAGCATTTGATTTTATTTTCATAGAAACACTATACTCATATTTCATAGGTTATGTAAGATTCATTAAATTACATAGTTACAATAACAAGTAAAACTGGGACAAAACAGGCTTGGGAATAAATGTAATTAACTCTAAATTTTTAAGCTTACAACTCAAGAGGTAGCAAGAGCAGGCGTTCACAGGGGCGCTGGAGAGAAACCGATGAATCGAGCACATTCGCTGTCATCGCCCAACGTAATTCACAGAGGATGGAGAGCCACAGTTAATACAGTGAATTGGTGAATTGGAGCTTGGTTAAGAGAGCTTCCGCTGTTTATAATTTCATCCAAACCAATAATGAGTTATTGTCCATGTTGTGGAATCACCTGTGATTCCATCTAGACCTAGAGTTCATGGTTATGTCAGGCAATGTGTTCACGATTCCTAATCAAAGTCTAAACAAATCGATAGTTACATGCAACTGTACAGCCAGGAAGGATGATTCTGTCCAAACATATAACCAACATTTTAAAATATGCACAGGTTTCTACTCATTGTTATTTCCCAAGCAACTGACTTTATGTTGCCAACATTTGCATCCCTCTCTGTACAAGCAGGCTTTGATTGCACTTTCTTTTGGAAGTTTCTTTCCAAAGTGGGATAAGGCCTCCAGGATCACTGTGGGTTCTGTGCTAGGGAAGAGGCAAAGCACTGTGGAGAGCCCCATTTTGCATGATTTGCCAGGCTAAACAGATCTCAGCTGCCTTCCTTGCAGAGTGAAAAAGCCAAGCCAGGGGTGAACATGTTTGGAGCTCACGGGTGGCGATGCTGCAGGTCCAAAGCCAGGCTGAGCACACGCGCTGGAAGGAGTTTCAGCAACAACTGAGCTCGGGAAAAGCCAGACAGATCCTACTTTCAGTTATCGCTTTCCTTCGGCTCACTTTTTCCCCTTTAGACCTTTCCCCCACGATCCCTGTGCCTAACAATGATAATCATAATACTCGTACTAAGCGTATCTTTCAGTGTCATTGGTTTCATTGCTCTGCCTTGCACCTTACCCCTGTCTTGGCCTTTTCACTCTGCAAGGAAGGTAGCTGAGATCTACTTAGCTTGGTAAATCATGCAAAATGGGGCTCTCCACAGGGCTTTGCCTCTTCACTAGCACAGAACCCAGAGTGGTGCTGGAGGATTTATCTCCCTTTTGAAAGAAATCCCCAAAAGAAAGTGCAGTGGAAGCATGGTTTTTAGATGTTGTTTAGTCTTTTTCATTCACTCATGTGGTCAGTGTTCATTTAGTGTCTGTGAGGTGAAAGGGACTGTGCTAAGGACAGCCTGTTCTTAATTAAAAGAGACACAGTCCCTGCCTGCCTGTGAATCAGTCACCACCTTTATAAGGAAAACAGAAGAAAATCAATAATTAACAGCACAATGGATGTTCTAGGGGTATGCACAAAATGCTAAGAGAATGCAGAGGCAGCCATTGATGCCTGGGGAGCTCAAAGAATGCTTCTAACAACCTTGGTCTTGAAATTGTCTGGGAGGTATCGCTGGGATTAGTTATAGGAAGGGTATGAACCAAGCAGGAGGCCAGAGGGTATGGCATGTCCTAGTAGCAGATGTAGCTGAAGCAACAACAATGTGTAAGGACTCAAAGCAGGAGAGTAAAGAACTGCTGAATCCAGATTATTATGGTCCTTCTAAATGATGTTAAGACACTTGAACTTATCCCAGAAGTCAATGGGGAGGACTTACAGCAGGGGAGTGAGGCCATAGTAGCTGGTCGGGGAACACCAGTCGCAACCATTTACTAATGCATTGAATGAGACATTTGAGAGTGTCTGAATCAACTGTTTCCAGTCGAGGCTGGGGAAGCAGGAGAGGAAGATGAGTAAGAGCACTAGATGGGCTTCACAACTGACACGCTGGGAAACTTAGGAAAATTAACTTCTCCGAGCATCAGCTTTCTCATGTATAAATGTCCATTTAATGCCTACTTTCTCTGGCTGTTTTCAGATCAAAGGAGGTAATGAATTGAAGCGTTCAGCAATAACGTGTGGCACCTAACAAGGCCCAGTGAATGCTAATGATCAACAGTCATTATTATGGTGTTATCAAAGCTAATTTTAGCTGTATTTCACAGTGGCCAGATCTTTTGGAACACTTGATTGTAGGGATTTCCCTCTCCCTATATTCAGAGACCATGCTGCCTCCAGGAGCCTTTGCATTTTCTATCTTTCATTACCACAGAAACTTAAATTAAGTACAGCCAAAGCGTTTCTGCCTGGATCCCAGGCTCCAAAACAATGGCTATTCCCCAATCCCAAACCCCCCAAAGATCAAATAACCCTCTTGAAATAGCATCTATTGTTTTGCCTTCATCGCACCTGGGTCCAATGTAAATGCAGAAGGGAGAGTTTGGAGATCTGAAAAGGAACCCTGAAGTGAAAACAGTAGAGAATTTGGAGGAATTGTAGGAAGAGAGAATGGAAGCTTCCAAATCTGTCCCAGATACCGGAACTTCTAAGATTCTGCTTCGATCACACAACAGTAAGGAAGCCGTTCCAAGCGGTTTGTTGCTACAGGCCTGTCCCCCTCCAGGAAATGTAGCCGTACTCTGAAATGCATCCCATCTCTTTCCACTGAAATGAACTTTGATTGACCTGTACTTTGATTTATGCATTCCGAAGGCTCTCTTGCAAATCCAAGCCTCCTATTCGGCCGTAGAAGCAGCTGCTGTTATGGATTCGAGCCAGATAGTGCTCATTCTGTTAAACAGGCGGCGCTCAAGAAGCCCGAAAATAACGTTGCCCATAACTAACACTGCCATTTTGCATCTGTTCCATGGTCCCATTCATTTTCTTAACTAGAGCTAAGCAGAACAAACAAGTAGGCTGTCCCCCTCTCATGTCTTTCACTAATAGTTGTAAACCTTCTGTTGTAATATAAAAGCTGTTTATAATATCATTACCATCTGGTTAGGCTCACTTTGCATCTTACTGGTGATCCTGCATTTTTCCTTTTCAGAAAGTTTCTGTTCTGGTTAAACACTCCAACTGCTGCTTTCTAAGCTGGAGCAGCCCCAAGGAGAGGGTGTCTTGGAGTGCTTCCACCTCCAAAATCGCCCGAGCCGCATGGGCAGTTATTGCGCTGCTGATAAACCGCAGAGCCTTTCAGCGTGCCAGTTGAGCTAAAGCCCTGGAAGGCAGCTGGAGCTGGAAGTGCAGCCTGAAGCTGGCTCAGCCACTCTTGGGCCTGGGAAAGGAGGATATTCTCTGTGTGCTGGTTCCCACAGTGGCATCCCAGGTCTCATTCTCACACTTTGAATGAGCCAGATTGGGTTTGGTTTGCCTCACTTTGGAAAAGGAAACTAGACCCTGGCGTAGCAGGGAGGACGACCACAGAGCTCTCTCAGAGAGCTCTTCCCTTGGACCTGAAACTGGAGGGCCACCAAGTTGAGTCCACAGCTCCTGCTGTGCTGCCTGTCAACACTCAGCCAGAGAGCAGAAACGGGGATTGGATTGCGATTGCACTTTTATTAATACCCGAGGCAAGCAGTCTGAGAAGATGGTGGGTAGAAACCCCAACATCCACCTTCCCCTTGAGCCCTCAGAAGCAAGTTTATATAGCAGAAACGTGGGAGTTGGGGAGGGGGAAAGTCCTAGGGGAGCTCAGACTCGCCCTTTCCCTTGGGACTAAGGGGAGAGGGAGCCTAAAGGGGAGCTGTGTAACCTCCTCCCAAGCTCACTACTGTTGTTCAGGGGTTATCTCTCCTCCGTTTGCATTAGCATTCCTCTCTTCCCCTGATGCCTGTTGTTTATGGCCATGTAGGCTCTGCATTCTCTGGTTAGGGAGGAGAGGTATAAACCATTTGCCCTCAAGTGTCCTTGGTTAGGGGAGATAAGGTCTGGTGATTCACCAGCTAGCTGTAAGTTGCTCAAACTGTTTGGCCTTGTTTAATTTTCTTGTCTCAGTTTCCCCATTCCAGTTGCCCAGGAATTTTCCTAGTTCCTTACTCTCCGGTCTCAGAACCAGTGACTGCATGCTAACATTAACATTCATGCATCCTTTTTGGGTTTGTTTTGTGTGTGTGTGTGTGTGTGTGTGTGTGTAAAACCTTTTATTTAGGCTTAGTTTCATGGTAGAGTATAGGTTGGAGAATCCACTGGAAGTTAATATTCCAGTTATTTCTATCCATGAGAATGTTAGCAGACAGTCAAAGGGAAAGACAGTATTAGTTTTATTTTTTTTAATTTATTGTTGTTTAGTTACAGCTGTCCCACCTTTTTCCCCATTGCTTACCCCTACCCCGACCCCCCCCCACAGTCAATCCCCCGCCCATCCCCCCGCCTTCATTCATTTGTTCAGGCATCTACTGAAGTGTCCTTGGTGCCAGGTGTAGTTCCAGGCACTGGGGGTGTGAAGATAATCTTTGTTTTCAAGGGGATCTTATTCTAATGGAGGAGACAAGTAGAGAGATAATTTAAACACCTAGTGAAAAGAACATGCTAGAACATGCATTCTTGATAGGGACAAAAGTCAGTTCTTGGAGAGTAAGGAATCTTAAATATTACATTATAATGATTAGTGGCCCTCCAAAGCTCACCCTTACCTGATTGAATCTTATTCCTTCATATTCCTCTTGTCAGGAAGAATTTTAATTTAATTTTCCTCCTTGTTGGGGGCAGGAGCAAGAATTGAAATAAAAAGGTGAGAAACACTGGGAAAATGCATAGGAGCTCTGGGAGCTCCAAGGCCTCCAGCTCCGGTCAAGGAGCCAGGAAACCTTCCTGAAAGAGAAGTCCTCTGAGCCGCGTTTTAAAGTTACAGTAGAAATTCCCTGGGGCAAGAAAGATATTTGTGCACAAGGAGTGACATGTGCAAGGTTAAAGATGTCAGAAAAGTGCTCTTCAAGAAACTGCAGTGAGGAAGAATTTAGAAGACTGGATGGGAATGGGAAGATGGCGTGACCCTCAGGAATCCATAGAGGCTCCAGCTCCGCTCATGCAAACAAAGGGGTTGTATTTTATTCTTAAAGAATTGGGGAACCAATGAAAAGCACCAAGTAAGAGAGTAACATATTCAGATTTATGCCTTTAAAATATCCTAGGGAGAAAAGAAAAGGAATTACACATTGGCAGCACTGGTGAAAATGAATGGGAAGGAACAGGGCAAAGGCTAGATCCCTGCCAGGAAAAACAGTTTGGAAGAAACCGTTGTTCAGAAAACCTGGGCGGAGCTGAGATAGGGGCCTCCTTTCCAGCAGGTGGCGGTGGATGCTCTGGCACCTTGCCTGGGTGCAAATGGACAAAAAGGGTCTGGGCGAGACAGTGTCCAGGCAGGTAGCCGCCAGCACCGCCATCTAGGAAACTGAGGAAGCCACGCTAATCAAATATCTGTTTACCTGAGGCATCCAGATAGAGTTTTCTGAAAGAATCAAAGTTGTTATTAAATTAAATATTATTAAGTGAAATATGTATTGTCATAATATTATAAATTTATTAAATGAACTGTTATACATTTATTAAATGCAGTATTATTTAATAAAATAACATTTTATTAAAATTTTTCATTGTTATTATAAAAACTTTAAATACTTAAAAACAGAGAAAAATGGTACAATGAAGCATCATACATCACTTAGCATTAACCGTTGCTGACTTACGATCCATCTCAGTAGCTCCTTAGCAAACCGTCCCCAGCCTGTGGGCAGCGGGTGAGGAGGAAACCTGGGAGGAGCTTGTGAACCCGCACGCAGAGCCCTTGAGGGCTGGATGCAGAGCAGCCATTTTCAACCTTTTTCATCTCGTGGCACACACAAACTAATTACTAAAGTTCTGTGGCACACCAATCAATGTTGTATCTTTTGCCGATCTAACAAAAAATAGGTATGATTTTGATTCATTCACACCAAACAGCTATTGTTGTGTTGGCTGTTGTCACTTATTTATTTGACAGTCTAAAGGAAGAGAGGTCAGTGCCCCGGACTGAAGAGTCGGGTATTGTGGGTTTTAAAAATTCTTGCTGCACACCGGAGTGCCGCAGCACACCAGTTGGAAACTGCTGATGTCGAGGATTCTCCGCTGCCAATAATAAATTGAGTCAAATGTGGAAGATGTCTATACACTAGATGTTGATCTAAACACTGCGGTGGGTGGCAGGTGGTCTTTAATTCTGTGCATACAGAGCCTGTTGTGAGTAGAGTGCTGAGGAGGTGCAGGCGGTAGGCACATTTCAGAACTCCCACCCATGGCCGGGGTAACGCGAGTGCTGGTGGGAGAGGACACATCACTTCCAACATCACTATAAACCTCTCATTTTATTTTCATTGTGTTTTTTCACTGCACACACAGATACTTGAATTGTTAACTCAAGCCCTTTTTTCCCAGCCTTATTTTAGGGTCTCATATCATACATGAGCAGGGGGGGGTCCTTGCAGAAATGTGACTGTGTTCACGCTTCACCGTGGTACAGTCTGATTGTAAACGCTGGCTCTTTCGTTAAAGTGGCTACTGGACCATTTCATTGCATCCTTAGGTATAGAAATGAAAAAGCTCCTTAACCATTTGCAGCTCCCAGGCCCAAGAAATAAAACAAGAAATGCTTGAAATTCTTCAGCATGCCATTAGCAAATAAGACCCTGAGACTTCATATTTGCAATCTGGACACAGTGAAAACACCCACCCTTATTGAAGGCATCTCATGACATCTCTCAGACCGATGCATTACGCAGACCACACTTACACTTCCTCATGCTGGTGTTAAATAGCAAAAAGAAAATGAAGAGACTAGCCAAAGAACCCACAGACACAGACAACAGTGTGGTGATGGCCAGAGGAGAGGGGGAGAGGGGTCTGGGTGCAAGTGGGCAAAGGGGGGAAATGGGGACACCAGTAATAGTGTCAACAATAAAAATAAAGTTAAATAAATAAAAAAAATTAGTGAAGATTAAGTTATGATAGTACGTCAGCCTGGTATGTACTATAGAAACATAAGTTACATGGCTTTGAATCTCAGGAATAGAAGAGATAATCATTCACACCTCTGTTTTAATACCCATGAATTCATCAATAGGATTTACATTCTAAGACACAATCAATGGAATGATATGTAAGGGGTTCCAGATTTCCAGTCCAACCTCCCTCTGTTCCACCTAACCACGTGTATGGTAGAGTGTGCTCCGACCCTGAGTGAGACCCACTTTCCTGTGCTGAAAGTTAGCTTACTCGTGAGGCCTGAAAGTAGGAGTTGTGTGGCCTGTCCTCTCCGTCACTGCACGACCCTCTCCTCCCACATCACCCCCCCGGCCCTGTGTTCGTCCCACGGGTATTGGTGGCACACTTACCAAGTGCTGGGTACCCACCATGCTGGGCGTGGGCACTGTGCGAAGGGCCTACAGGGCCAGCTGGGCAGACCACTCTCAGATTTAAACTCTAAGTCGTTAGGCAGTAAGCCGACCACTGTCTCCCTGTTAGCGTGTAATATCCTATTCAGGAAACGCTACTTCCCAAAATAGTTATTTCCTGAGACATAATGCTCTGATAATGATGTTCTGAATTTCTTATTTTATGTCTGAATATATGTGTCTTTTTGCTTTGTTTTTTCAAAAAAAAAAAACAATTATGATTCCTTGGCATTTATTGCAGACGAACAAGAAAGTTCCGGAGCAATTATTTACACTGTGGAGCTTAAGCGCTATGGGGGGCCCCTCGGCATCACGATTTCAGGAACTGAAGAGCCATTTGATCCCATCATCATCTCAAGCCTCACTAAAGGGGGATTAGCTGAAAGGTAAAATATCAAAGGAACTGTTATAGTGACCTGTGTCTGAGATGGGTTTCCTTCCTCACTCACAGCCACATAAAGATGGGCTTTCCTCTCCTGCTCGGTTATTTGTTGACTTTTTCAAATCTGCACAAAAGAGTGACTTTAGAGTGTAAGAACTCTCAGCCATCGCTCCAACGTGACTCTGAGGGACATCTTACTGGCGGTGAAAGGTGCTGTGGGCTTAGCATTGATACTAGTCTCTAGAAATGTATAAACTGACCACAGTTGACTGGAGGTAGATTTATATTGTGTCCACTTTGAAAGAAGGAGGCTGAAGTTCAGGGAGGTTAACAGGCTTGTCCACTTCAATTCAGTAAACGTTTACTGAGCCTGTTCCCTGACGCACTGGCCTTAGCTGCCACGTTTTCAGGAGAGAATGACACAGCCTTTATCTTCAAAGATTTCAGGAAACAAAGCGTAATATCTTGGTAATATCTTGCAGTTTGGAATGTCTGCCTGTCCCTTTGGCAAATTGTTTTTGTTAGCATACAACCCCATCCTCCCATTAAACTGCATCTCCCTGGCACGTGTTGTGGGGAGGATACCCCACACATCATGGCCAGATCTGTACTTCAGTAACCTCGCTCAGCAACGCACTCACGTCATTCATGCTCACACCTGAGAACAAGCATGTTTAAAATAAAGATGTAGCATTGCAGAACTTTGGAGCTGCAAGGTACTTTAGAAGTCATCTCATCCAATATCTTCATCTGCCAGATGAGGGCCCTGAGGTCAATTGAAAAGGTCATCCTGTAGGAATTTCATATTGTGATATTAACAGAGACACTTACAATATGGTATTCTTCAGGCATCTCCTGTCCTAGGGATCTCTGTTAGGGAGAAAACAAGAAAAGGTTAATATTTATCTGATTTGGCAAGTTCCTGGTCAAGTGTTGTATGACTTCCAACGTAGGTCTTTCATAAACCGAAGATTCTTTGTGAGAGAATGAAGTGATTTTTTTTCAGGGAAAAAAATTATTTGAGAGTTGATGCATTAGTGGACTTATTAAGCAGCCACTTGTAAGCTGCATGATCCAGAGCTGCTTCTGCTGCCTAGCACAGCTGCCCACGGCCCCAGCTGCCAGTCACAAGCAGCCCTGTGAGCTAGGCTGACCCCATCATCTCGTGTAGTTAGTGAGCAGTGCATAGGAGGCTGGCACACGGGACTCCCACTCTGCAGCCTTCAGAGAAAGAGCTCTGACTGTTTTGTTTCACCATCACTGCGTCAGCTGCTGTGAGTCTACTCCTTCCACACTCAGTGCTTCCAAACTGTGGTAGACATGCTGAACACCAGAATTATAAATTCAAGTCTGCTAGTTCAGAATTGGGTGAGGATGGGAAGAGGAGGAAAAAGGCCAAAGGTTTATTAGTTCATTGATCAATAAATTAATTTTCTTTTTTCATGTGTCAAATAACCTACTAGGCCCTTTACATATGTTTTCTTATTTAATCTTCAGGTCTGCCCTGTAAGATGATTACCCGCCATTGTAGTGACAAAGAAACTGACACCCAGAGGGGTTAAAATAAGGTCTCTAGGTCCCACAGCTGGCAGGTGGTGGAGTTGGATTCATACCCATCACTACAGTCACACGCCACACAAGACCACCGCCTGTACCACAGTGGTCCCATAAAAAAATTCCTATCACCTGATGACTCATAGCTGTCCAAACATGGTGTCACAATGCATTACTCACGTGTTTGTGGTGATGCTGTGTAAACACACCTACTGTGCTGCCAGTCATGTAAACGTACAGCACATACATATAGTTATGCACAGTACATAATAATTGATAATTGATGACTATGTTACTGGTTTATGTAGTTAGTATACTATACTATTTATTGTTATTTTAGAGTGCACTCTTTCTACTTATATAAAAATGTTTGCTGTAAAACACTACATTGTGTTATGCTGGCAGCAGCCTCATACATCACGTGTTCCTGGAGTCTCTTGACTGCATCACCTTCTCTTGTGCTTGATTTGATTTCATGTTGCTTTGGACAGTAAAATGCTGTGCGGGCTTATAGCTTAGGAGCACTTCTTGTTCCTCTTATACCATACAGCCTAGGTGAGGTAGGCTATACCATCTAAGTTTGTGTAAGTGCAGTCTATGATGTTCGCAAGACAATGAAATCGCCTAATGACACATTTCTCAAAACATACTTCCATTGTTATGCGGTGCATGACTGTCATTGATTCCTGAGATCAGCCTTTTTCAATCCTTGGAACCACCAGCAGGGGGCCCTACTATACCAGGGTCTGGGGTACTCCCCATCTCTCTGAGCTTCACTTCCGGTGAGCTGGGACAATGATTCTGTTCAACATTTGGGCCTGAACAAAGAAGAAATGCCCCATGCTAAACATCACTACATTTATCGTCCACCCTTGTTAGTTTCCTTGGGATTTTTAAGAGAGTTACCAAATGACTCAGCTTTCTTGGAATGTAACAAGCACACAAGCACACTTTAAATACTAATTAAAACAATTTTTCTACTTTTATTTGAAACTAAAAAGTAATTCACAACAGATGCAGTTGTCTTGTAACATTGCCCAGGAGACAGCTAGTAGTGGCTTCTAGAGACTCTTGCCAAGTCTTTACCATTATGAATATATAAAGTCTGGCTGGGAATTGATACTCAGTATCTCACAGGGATTATTTCTACCGTTCCTATTCCTGCTTGGTGTTTCAGAACTGGCGCAATCCACATCGGAGACCGAATCCTAGCCATCAACAGCAGCAGCCTGAAAGGGAAGCCTCTGAGCGAAGCCATCCATTTGTTACAGATGGCAGGAGAGACTGTCACCTTGAAAATTAAGAAACAGACAGATGGTGAGTGGGTCGAAAGCCCCAATTAAGAATTTCCTGTGCCTTTCCATCCCAGAAAGCATGTGCAAATGTCTATGTGTGTATTTCTAGGAAAATGACTCTAGCGAGGAAGTGTTTGATATCTTTTTATTTGGATTTATTCTGATACTCAAACTGCTTTCCTGTCTTTAAAGCTCAGTCAGCATCAAGTCCCAAGAAATTCCCCATTCCCAGCCACTTGAGTGACCTGGGAGATGTGGAGGAGGACCCGTCCCCCACGCAGAAGCCGGGCAAACTCCCCGACACGTACCCCTCCACCGTGCCCAGTGTGGACAGTGCTGTGGACTCGTGGGACGGCTCTGGGATCGACGCCAGCTATGGGAATCAAGGTGTGTCCTAACCCTGAGGAACAGTGGATTTGTCGTTGTCAAAGCTCAGGTTCCTCAAAAATCCACCCTCTGCTCCACAAAAAGAATATAATATATTTTACTTGTGTCCATGTGGATGTAACATATAGAACGCATTACTGTAGTGGCTCTGCATTCCCCCTTCCTAGTGCTGATAAGTCATGAACATCTATCAGACACCAGTAGGCCCCTTTTAGACCTACCAAGGGTCAAGTGTTCACTCCAGAGCTGGTCCTTCCAGCACAGGTTAATCTGAGGGTAACCATGCGATGAGGTGGCCCACTGAAGACAGGCCTGTTGTCTTACCTTTTCCAGCAAAAATGGATTGGGGATGCTGACAGTAAACATAAGAGGTTAGTCAATGATTTCCTTATTCCTGCCTCCTCCTGACTTTTAAAACCCTATGGGGGTTTCCCAGAATACTCATTATTAGAGAATTGTAACCACAATATATAAAAGTATTTAATAGATTTCACAGATATCACCTTCATGTGGACCAGCATAGCCTGAATTAAAAGTTAAACCTCATTAACAGGAAATAAACACAGAATGTGTTAGATGGAATACAGGGGGAAAACTAAAAGTTTCTTTTGAAAATCTCTCCTTCCTAATGACACATAGCATCAAGACAGGAGTATATCCAAAGAGTCTTTGTATTTCTCCTAATCTGCTTTGTCTATTGCCTTGTAGAAATTTCAGCCCCCAAATCCCCTTTCTGACCCAGATTTAACAGCCAGAGAATAAAATAAACAGTTTCGAGAACACATGTGTGGGATTTAGGGTTGCTTTGTAGCTTAGTAGTTAACTGCTTTTTAGGAGAGCTGACACCCAGTTTGCTGTCTTCCAGCTCCCCAGTTTACTCTCTGTTAAATCTCCTGAAGGGGGCAGAAAAATGAAAAGAAATATTTCAAAACTGTCAAGTCATGACTGGTTAGAGATGATATTAGGGTTTGATGGAGAAAATATTTTGAACACCCCGAAAACAGAATTGGAACTTTATTTATCTAGCACTTAATTTTTCTAGGTTGTAATACTTGGTAACGAGTAAGCTATGCCATCAAATAATAGATACTCTCGTGTTCTGGGAGTTGATGGGCCACCAGAGGTCACTCTGGATAAAGAAATCTGACTGTATCAGTGTAGACTCTGAGGTTAATCTATTTGTGTGTTTGTTTACTGTTTATTAATGTGGATACTTTTCATTACACAGGTTTTTGTGAGGATGCCATTGACTGTATGTGTTCTGCCCCCTAAGGTGGTGTGTGGCAACGTAGCTACCCTGTCCCTTTCTGCCACAGGACAACCAGAACCACGACTGGCATGCCAGATAGAGGGTCTTTGCCTCGTTAGGGAAAAGTGAAGAACCATTTACTATTTATGAAGCATTGTGGACATTTGAAATCCTAGACAGGGGATAGTAGTCATAATACTATTAAATTTGGTGTTTATAAGTCAGAAATCTGTATGAAGTTGAAGAGAAATTAGAGATAAGTAGAGAAAACAGCAATCTGGACGGAACAGAGGTCTTTCAAGGTGATAAGAAAACAGTAACAAGACCTTATATTTGTAAAACACTTTAGTGTTTACAAAGCACTTACACAAAATCAATCTCAAATGATCCTCACAATGAACACAGAAGTCAAAAGGCCCGTGGGTCACAGGGTTTCAGTGTCGGGAGAGAATTTAAAAGTCAGTGTAGCCCTTCGGGCCGTGTCCAGCCTCAAGGCACGCAGTCACACTGCCTGGGCTGGACACCCCATGACCATTTTGGTTGCTCCCCAGCTGCTGAGGCAGCTCCCCTCCTCCGAGAGTGCAGCTCTGTCTGGACTCCTCAGTGGCATTGGGCAGAAGCCTGTCTGCCTGTAGCTCCTTCTGTCAGCATGAGTTCTGCCCTCAGGTCATTTGGCACGAGACTAAAGCCTCTTCCCCTGGACAGCCCTTCAGGTTCCCAAAGCCAGCTGTCATTCCTCTTCTCCGTTCCTTCCCTAAGCAAAATGGCCACGGTTCCTCAAACTGTCCCTCACATAACCTGCTTTCCAGTATCTTATCATCCTGGAGGCTTCTTTTCTGACTATGCTCAAATTTAATGCTACACTTATTAAAGTGTGGTACTCAGAAAGGGAAGTCACACAATAGTCTGACAGCCCAGAGCAATTCAAGCCTGTCATCTTCATCACTGGAGATTATAGAACTTATCAATGCAGCCTCTCTCAATTTTGATGGTCACATCTTATCTGTCACTCATCTTCAGCTTACTGTTTACCAAGAACTTAAAGTCTGTTGTTTTTTTTTCTTTTACTTGGGATATTGGGTTAATCCAGATCTCCTCAGATGTGCTTGTGAAGTCAACTTTTTAGAAGCGAGACATAGAACCATACTTTTTTTATGTTTTCATGTTAATGATCGTGTTGTGAAATGTAGATTGTCTCTCCAATCTGCCCTCCAGCCTCTCAGCAGACTCGACCGTGTCCCAGGAAGACGGCGCGTTCTCACTGCATCTTTCAGTCTAAAGCAGTTGCCCCATTCTCAAGAGGATGTTTCACCTCTGTCATTCCTCCTTGAGCCAGAAACTGATGTCTCTGCTGCCACGTTCCTTATTGTTCTCTACTTCTTGTCCAAAATATCCAGCTTGCCCATTCATTCATTCAGCAAACAAGTAATGGCAAGCACAGTGTCAGGTTAGCACACCGTGGGCATGTGAATGTGGACAGAAGAGGTGTGGTCCTTGTTCTCATGAGAGGTTACCCAGCTGAAGGGCCCGTTAACCACCGGTGCAAAGTAGTCCTCCGTCATTCATTGAAAAGGAGAAAAGAATGGGGTAATCATAGCTGGTAGAGAAAGAAGGAAGGTATTCAAAGAAGTCTCGCAATGGGATGACTCAATTCTAGACTGTGGCTCTAGGATACAGACTCTTTCTGATCTGCCTCCGAGTCGGCTTCTTCCGGTCCCCTTTCTCTATATTTGTGTCCGTCTGCCTTATCAAAATCGAATACTTTGGGCTCCCTTGTCTTATTTATTCCTCCTTCTAACTCTGAGAAAGCCTTCTGATGCTTTCCTTGGGCTTAGCAAAGGTCAATCAATACAGGAAAAAAATTCAACAAATTGTTGGTACCTGAAGTCTGCCCTTCTCATAGACGGTGAGTGTCTCGTGATGTCTGCAATTCTTGACTCTCAACTCAGGTATTTACATTTCTGTCTTCTTATCCCATCATCTTTAGACATTTCTCTCTTTTGAGCTTATTTTTTGAGTTTTATTGATGTATAATTGACAAATACAATTGTATAGATTTAAAGTGCACAATGTGATGATTCTACACACATATATGTATGTGAGATGATCAACACCATCGAGTTGACTGACATGTCCATCACCGTGTGTGTGGTGAGAACACTCAAGTTCTGCTTTCTTAGCAAATTTCAAGTATACAAAACAGTGTTACTAACCATAATTGTCGTTCTGTACATTAGATTCCCAGAACATACTCATCTTATAAATGCAAGTTTGCCTCCTCAGACAAACATCTCTCTGCCTCTCCCACTCCCCAGCCCCCAGCACCCACATTCTCCTCTCTGTTCCTATGAATCGTCCTTCTCACTCTTGTTCTTCTTGTTCTTTTTCTTGTTCTTCTTGCTGTTGTTGTTGTTGTTCTTCTTCTTCTTCTTCTTCTCCCTCTTCTTCTATGTCCCACATATAAGTGAGCTCATGTATTATTTGTCTTTCTCTCTCTGGCTTATTGCACTTAGTATAATGTCCTCTAGTTTCATTCATGTTCTTGCAAATAGCAGGACTTCCTTCTTATTTATGGCTAAATAATTTTCATGTATAATATTATATATATATACACACACACATATATATATATTACACTTTTTATCCATTCATCTGATACTTAGGTTTTTCCTCTATCTTAGCTATTGTTACATGCTACAATGCTACAATGACACAGGAGTGAATACATCTCTTCAAAATACCAATTTTATTTCTTTTGGATCTATACTCAGAAGTAGGACTGCTGGATCCTTTTGGAGGTCATTTTTTAAATGATTTATTTATTTTAGCCCTGGCTGGCATAGCTCAGTGGATTGAGCGCGGGCTGGGAATTAAAGTGTCCCAGGTTCGATTCCCAGCCAGGGTACATTCCTGAGTTGCAGGCTAGAACCCCCAGCAACCGCACATGGATGTTTCTCTCTCTCTCCTCTCTCTCTCTCTCTCTCTCTCTCTCTCTCTCTCTCTCTCTCTCTCCCTCCCTTCCCTCTCTAAAAATAAATAAATAAATAAAATCTTTTTAAAAAAAGATTTTATTTATTTTTAGAGAGGAAGGAAGGGAAGAAGAAAGAGAGGGAGAGAAACATCCGTGTGTGGTTGCCTCTCACATGCCCCCTACTGAGGGACCTGGCCCACAACTCAGGCATGTGTCCTAGACTGGGAATCCAACCGGTGACCCTTTGGTTTGCAGGCCTGTGCTCAGTCCACTGAGCTATACCAGCCAGGACTACAGGTCATTTTTTATCATTTGTATTCTCTCAGGAAAAAAATTGTTTTATTCAAGTTTTCTTATGTATTTGCCTACAATTAAATAATATCCTGTTTTATTATTTTTATATTCTATGTTTCTATAATTATAGCCCCAACATCGTTCTGTATTTGGTGAATTTGTTTTTATTTTTTTCCTGTGATTATATTGGTAATGGTTTATTTTTATTTAGTATTTTTCCCAAAGAACTGACTCTTGCATTTATTTATTAGTTCCACTCTGGCTTTTCAAAATAAAGTTTTTCTTTTAATTAGATTAACTTTATTTTGTTCTTAGATTTGTTTCTGTTTATGATTTGAACGGGATGCATCATTTGTTTCCATGCTTCCTTAGAGTTCTCATAAAGACAGTGATGACTGATAGCAGACACCAGCAGAGAGCCCCGCCGCCCTTTACTGTGGTTAGGGAACACAGCGTGGGCACATGGGGAGCAGCACAGAGTGAGACACTCAGCAGTACTTTCCCCGCACACGGAGGTTTTATTCCCCTTTCCTTTGCTTTTCTGATCTCTTCACACTTACGTTTCATCTCCTTCTGTTGTCTTGCCTTGCCTGATTTTCCTTGAGCTCCTTGATCTCTTATAGAGATGACGGTTTCAGTGTGTATGTTATAAGTTTTGAGATAATGTATCAATATTTGGTTATATCTATCATTTGCTCCATGGTAGCCTTTTTGTCCCTTCCCTCTCTTCTTCTCTCTCTCTCTCTCTTCTCTCTCTCTCCCCCCTTCTCTCCCTCTCTCTCTCTGATATTAACTTGGTATACCAGTTTCTTTTAAATTGTTGCTCATCTTTGCATGGGATGACTTCCTCCTGATTTGGAAGTTTGCAAGAGGTTCTGAGATAGACGAGCCCAAGCTGTGTTCCAGGCTAGCCAAACTTACCCTGTCCCCAGTATCTGTGATGAGTGCTTTCTCCCTCAGCCAGCAGAGACCAGCAATTGCAGACTGCCAACAACGCAGAAACCGTGCCTGCCAGCCTGCCTTGCTAACAGAGTGCTTCCTGCAGTCTATGGCACATCTGCAGGTGCCGTCTTTCAGCCCACCTCTGGCTTTACCCTAGTGCGGAACTGGGTTCACCACACTTCCCCCCCACCAGTCCGTGTACTCCATAGTGATGCAGACAAAGCTCCGTTGTCTTGCCTCATCCTGCAGCTCCTGAGGTGGAGGATGGGGCCCTTTCTGAAAGCTTTAGCTGTGGATATTTCCTCGTGGCTTCTTAGCACAACCCCCCAAGCCCTGTTCGACTTTCAGAGAATTTGGTAGCTTTTCTGGTATGTACGATTTGAGATTCTAGTTTTGCTAAAGATAGAGTTCACATTCTATTTATAATTTTTCGTCCTTTTTGATTTGAGGTGATTTCTGAGAGAAGGGAAAACTACTCTGCCATTTTCAAGCCAGCCTCATTAAAACACCTTCAGGTTTCATGTCGAGAACAATTACAAATAGTTACACAAACATGTGATTTGATCCTTCTCACTTTTAACAAAATTGGGCCTTTAAGAAACAAATTTTGCAGGGAATTTTCTGACTCATTTTCCAAGCCTGAAATTGGCACCCAAAGATGAAGCAATGACAGAGGAAAGCAAGTCCCAAACTTGTAGAGCTGAGGTTGAATTCCAAAGCCATTCTTGGATTGCAAACCTTATGAATATGAACCTTTGTTTAGTTCACTTTTTTAGGTTAATGCTGAGTGTGAATTAAGAGCAAAATGAAGGGTATTAACCTGCATAATGTTGTGCTACTGAAAACCAAATAGTGTAGTATTGTAGTATCACACTTTTACAAATATCTGAGCAGTGGTTATCCCAAAAATAAAAATCGTTACCAAGCTTCCATCAGCTTTCGGAAGTGTCTTCACAGGTGCAGGCCTATTTTCCATTATGCAAATGAATAAAACGTAACCTTCCTCTCCGTGAAAGGAATCTAGATGGACTCCTCTACCTGGTATCAGTGTGTTTGGGCCGCTATACCAGGACACCACAGACTGCGTGGCTTTAAACAACAGAAATTCTTTTCGCCATTCTAGAGGCTAAACATTCAAGATAGAGATGTCAGTAGGTTCAGTTTCTCCTGAAGCCTCTCTCCTTGGGTTGCAGATGGCCTCTTCTCATTGGGTCCTCACATGGCCTCTGCTCTGTGTGTCTACATCCCTATGCTGCGGGGTCTGTGTGTCTGCCGTTCTTGTAAGGACACCAGTCAGATCCTCACCTAACCTACTGACCTCTTTAAAGGCCTCGTCTCCAAATATAGTCACAACGGGGGGTGAGAGCTTCAACATGTGAGTTTTGGAGGGGATGCAACTAGTGCATAGCACACCTAACATTGTGTGTCAGGACAAGACATCTAGTGGAGAAAGAAAGGAAAGGAGAGGAGAGGGGAGGGGAGGGGAGGGGAGGAAAGAGAAGGGAAACAAGGGAAGGAGAGGAAAGGAAGGAAAGAAAAAATAAAAAGAGGTTTCTAGTTTTACATACAAAGAATAATCACTTAGAAAATAAAAATTTAGAAACTACATCTTTCAATTTGTTGCCTTTATCAGTTTTGAAGTTAAACCCTAGTTTCCAGTATCATACTTGTATTTGAATTTTATGTACTTAAACCATAGTTCAGTAAAAACAAAGTTCCTATTTCTGGCAGCTGACTTTCCTCACACCCAAGCTGCCTCATTTATTCCATTCCTCCTGCAGCTCCTGAGTTGAACTCCTGGTGTAAAGGGAGATTCCTCAGGGCCTGGTAACTTTTTCTCACCTACGGCAACCAGCATGCCTGTACTAGAATTTAATTTCCACCTATTTTAAATCATGATAGCATCATCCACTTGCCTCAATTAGGGGTCAAATTCACCTACCTGTAAAAGAAAACCCAAATATTGGTGTTCACACAAGACACAGGGCTATTTTTCTCCCACTGCAGTCAGAGCGTGGAGGGGCAGGTGGCCTGTAGGGTCATCGGCACCAGGCATCTTCCTACTTCCTACTTACTTAACGCCGGTTACGTCTTCCCATCGCCGCTGCCTTTTTTTTACACACTTCCATTAGGCCTGAAGCATTAACTTCCTCACTCATCTCCTTACTTTGATGATCCTTAGAACACAAAGTCTAATTTTGCCGTTCCCTTTAAGAAAAACTCTCCTGATGGTTCTTTATTATTGTAGGATAAAGTCAAAGGTCCTTAGTTTAAAGCACAGGGCTCTTCGACTACTTACCAACTTTATCTCCTGACACTCCACCACCACAGTGCTTCCACTCCACACGCCCTGAGCTCCTCACTGTCCTCTCAGCCAGCTTGGGTACCTTGATAGCTCTAGGCATTCTGATATATTAATTCACCTCTTCCTTTATCAATTCTAAAACAGTGGAAAAATTGAAATTGGGGTCAGCTATGGATTAAAATAACAACTTCTGTGTGGTTTGTTTCTGCTGGGAAAGCTGGATTGACTGTACAGAGTTAAGGCTGTTATGTCCCTACCCCCAGCCCACACGTAGACATTGAGACTTAAATGAGGGGTGTCAGGTCCACACAGCAAGCTGTAAGCCAGCACATCAGTTGAATTTGGTTCAGCTGAATAGAACTTAAAATCTTAATACTAGGATCTTAAGTTATAAAGAAGTAGGTGTTTCAGAGCTGGTATAACACCCAGCATTGTCAGGGACCCATGCTCTTAAATATTTATTCTCTACTGTACTTAGCTTGTGTCTTCCATCACAGGGTCCAAGGTAGTTACCAGGGCTCCACCTATTGTATCTACATTCTGGGCAGCAGGAAAGAGCGTTGCAATGAGGCTTCCAGAAGTTCCATTTCGATATCACTGGCCAGAACTTTTTATGTAGTTAATACAACTTTAAGAAAGGTTAGGAGCAGTAGTCCTATCCTGACCAGTAATATCCACCCCCAACATTGGTATCCCAGTACTGAGAATGAAGAAAACAATGCTGTTTTGATGAGCCACAGTCAGCTAACTGCACAGTCCTGGTCTCCCACCCCACTTTGAGCTTGGATTGCCCAAGCAGGGGACCCAGTTTTGCTGATCTCACAGAGCAGCAGCTGTGCAGGGAATGGATCCAGAGAAAGTCAAGAAGGGGCCAAGTGTACCTGCCCAGTGCTCTTTTCCAAACTCGACAGTTAGGTAAATCACATCTCCTTCTGTGGGGAGGAGTAAGTACAGGCAGTAAGGGGGAGCCTCGGAACAGTCCTGGAATGCTGCTCCCTCCGTGGGAGCGAAGCAGAAGCACACTGCTGCAACGTGAGAGCGGGAAGCGGGCTTTCCCAGCCTCTCCCGCCAGGCCAGGCGTACACTCTGACCCAATCCCTCCACTGTAAGAGCCAACTTATCCCCCAGCTCCAAGCGTATATGTCACCTTCCCATGGCGCCTCTCATGGCCCACACATTTCCACGCCAAACAGGTCTCTCTGTGCTTCCATTTCCGTGTGTTCAGACTAAAAGGACAGTACTGCTTCTGTGCTACTAGAACTCTTCCTTGCCATGACTGTTTCTCCTTCTCTCACGCCCAGACATGTACTGAGCCATGCTGTTCCAAGTTTGTCTGCATTTCAGCCGCTTGTACAGTACCAGCCACTTAAGAAGCCATTGAGCACGTAACTTGAATGACACTGAGGCTTCCCTCCTTCCTATTTTATAACAAGGAAATGGAGATCTTGAGAAGTTGAATGGCTTAGTAAATAGTGAAAGTAATGGACACCTATGTTCATTAAACCTCATTGTGTTCTAGACACTTTCATGAGTGTTTATGTGCATTCTTCTACTTAATTCCCATACCAGCCTGATGAGGCGTGTGTCATTGTACGGAGGGGAATTGGTCAAGGCTTGAGGGTGAGGAAGTGGCAATGCTAGGATTTGAACCTAGGACTTTCCTTACTTCAGTTCCATGCCAGCATAGCATGAACCAGACCCAGGTCTTCTGAGGCTCTGCCTGACCTGAAGATATTTGAATTTTATTCTCTTTTCATGTCCTGCTTTGTTGTAATGCGATAATCATTTAACATGCTGATTCAGACAAAGCGGTCTTGGTAGAGATAGATGAGCCTGCCAAGGGTGGCATTTGTCCAGTGGTGACGCTGCGCAGCTGCTCCAGCTGGTCCCGCTCTCCCGCCCAAGTCACCGAGAACCACTTACCAACAACAGCTCGAGGGACAATAAGAAAGTTAATCTTCCCAGTTTAAAACACGTTGGAATTTCCCCAGGGAACTGAATGGTCACGTGGGTTAATGCTTATCAGAAAAGGTCACCCCCCCAGGAGGACACCATTAGCATTTGGCTCTCAGCAGGCATAAAGCCAGTTGAGAAAAGCAAACAGCAGGCTCCCCTAACCCTTTGCATCACAAAAAGTGTGACTTCCTGTGTTTTAAGGGTGGTTGTTTCCATTCAGGAGAAAATGGATCCCTTTCAGGGGAGCCAGGAGAGACATGGTGTTACCCCGTCACTCCCCTACAGGAGGGGACTTGTGTGTTCCCTCCATTCACCACTTCTGAGGGAAAACTGCACATTCATCACACAAGATTGCTTCCCAACTGGTTGGCCACACTCCTGTGGTTATCTGGGAAAGAAACTGAGATATTGAACTGCACATATTTCCTCTGCACCAAGGACTTCGAAGCCTTGGTCTCCCAAAACAAAAGGTTCATGGAGCATGGATGCAGCTGTAGGCATCCTCCTGCATGCTTGAGAGCAAGTCGTTTTGATCAGAGCATTATCTTCTGGACATCCTGGTTTCTCTGGGCCGTATGTAACCAACAGTGAGGATGGCATTGTAGGATCTAAGGAGTGGAGGGAACGTGAATGAGAAAGACCCATGATCCGGTCATTTCATTGTGTGTGAGAACAGGGGCCTCGGCCTATTTGCTACACTAAGTGTTTTGAAACACAGGAAGAAACACAGGTTATATTACAACCTGGACACACATGTGAACACACACTCATGCCGTGGGTCACAACCTGAAGTGGCAGATGGAGCCGGGACGGCGGCTGCAGCACAAGCCGGAGAGCCGGGCCTACAGCAAGCCCTGGCACTCTCACTGGGCCCCCACAAGAATTTTTAAAAACTGCACACCCTGTCACATATTTACAGTTGTCTTCTAAAAGTGTTTCTCCCGAAATTTAAATACTTGCAAAGACTAGAGTTTCCAGTTTATTGTAAATATGCTTTAAATATATCTTTGTCAAAATACAGAGCCAAGGATTTAGCTCAGATTCACAGAGAATGTCCATTATATAAGCTAATTGTCCAAAACATCCCCCGCTGTCTCATGCATCAAGCTAATCAGACTTAACTCCCTGTCAGAGAGGAGGTCAGTCTTCAGTTTTGCAATTCAAATAACCATCAAAAGGTGCCCACCTCCCAGTACTTCTGAATTCTGACTCCAAGGTGCAGAGAGATCTATGGGGGAGAGAAGGTCAAAGCCGGGCCAAGAATCTGTACCTGATAGAAATACAGCACTGCTTCTCCGAGACCTTCCCTCGGGAGCAAGCCTTTCCCAACTTATCCCTTGACTTGGCATCTTTGAGTCTTTATATCCTGGGGCCAACCTTCTTCAAAGGCTTCTGTTGGATGAGAAATGTCACTCATTTGTAAAGAGGCAGAAAACAGCTGTAAAAGTGGAGGTGAAGGGGAGAACTGGCAGACCTCACATCCTGGCAGCTTCTCAGCCAGGGCTGTTTTGGGGAAACGTGCACGTGGAACTTGAGGATCTGAAAATTAAGTCTCCTGAATTTATGACCGGGTCCCCCAAGAAAG
This sequence comes from Phyllostomus discolor, assembly GCF_004126475.2. Taxonomy (NCBI): domain Eukaryota; kingdom Metazoa; phylum Chordata; class Mammalia; order Chiroptera; family Phyllostomidae; genus Phyllostomus; species Phyllostomus discolor. Next base: position 153,232,262 of record NC_040904.2, read on the forward strand.
TATGCAAGTAGCCCTAGGTACTTGAACCACGGCTCTATGAGTCTTTAATATCCTCACCTGTAAAATGCAAGTAGTAACAGTCCCTACTTTTAAGGACAGTCACGAAGAATACATAGAGCTATTCAAAGAAAGCATTTAATGAAGTTCTGGGCGCAGAGTAAGTGCCCACTCTGTGTTTGCTATGGTCTTTGTTGCTGTTGTTATCTGACCCTCTACTTGCTAACAATGGCATTCTCATTGCATTAAGTAATTCCCAGGCCCATCCCTAACACTTGTGGCTGCAGCCCAGTATCCAGGCTCTGTCCACACCCCTGCAACCAGCAGCCCCGTGGCCACTTCTTAGGCCCGGAACCCACATCTGGTGGCAAAGTCCATTGTCAGAAGGTCCCACCTGCGTAAGAAGCCCTCACACTGCTCGGAAGTGGACACAGGGCTTTTGGGGTAGGAAATTCAGGATTCTGACTTTCTGGAACTTGCTGTAAGAAAGGTTGGATATAACTCTGCTGGGTATATCCTCTGGCCCAATAGGTTTCTTGCACAGACAGGGTAGGGCAGGAGTCCTATAAAGCACATGCCCAGCTCCGTGGCCCCTCCTGCTGGGGTCTAAAGGTCTTACGTCTGGGATGTTGTTAAAATCAATTGGGATAATATGTGCAGAAATGTTTTGAATATAAGGCTTGAGTGTTATCTTCATGGCCTTTGTGATTCCAAATTCCATTCAAGTCAATCCCTCAAACAAACTAACGGAAACCACAGAAAAAGGCAAGTTAGTCAACAGACTTCTCTTGAGGTTCTCAGACACAGAATAAAATGCCCGTTTTATTGTTTCAGGCACTGGCTTTCAGGCCTCAGGATACAACTTCAACACCTACGACTGGAGGAGTTCCAAGCCGAGAGGTAGCTTGTCCCCCGTCACTAAGCCTCGAAGCCAGACTTACCCAGATGTGGGGCTGAGTAATGAAGACTGGGACCGGTCCACAGTCAGCGGGTAAGGTTCCCATCAACTGTTGCTCTGTCCAGGCTGCTCCGAGTTCTTCTGGGCCAGACGTGAGCTTCTCTGTGTCCAGTGGCACAGATTTCTAGCTCTGACTTCCTGAGGCTGCTACAGGCATCCACACTGGCCTCTTGCGCGACAGGAGCCTGAACCTTGTGCCTGCGGTGGGGGCCTGGGCCCCACCACACAATGGGGCAAGAGCCGGGTGTCCCCTGGAGAAAACGGTAGCAGCAGCAGGTGGGGAAAATCTACTTTTGAAAACTGTCCTCAACCTGTGACTCGTTCCCCCTCATTTTGTTTTTCATTTAAAAGGTAGTTTTACATTAACTAACATTAAAATAAAAGGTCCATCTAGGCTCCCATATTTTTAACTCAGAGGCATATTTTAGCATTTTGTCCCTTACCAAAATATATTAAGGAAATTCATAAAAAATGATTGGACTGAATTGATCCATCCTGATGTTTACCACAGGGTGGGGAAAACACATTTTTCTCTCCTAGAGAAAAGCCCGAGTTCTCTTTCCCTGTAGCCGTGGTAGCTGAAGGATATCCCCACACAAACTCCACGTTCATGCGGCTCACGCAGCAGCAGCCGTGAGTACTCTGAAATGCAGCCAGTGAGACCGCGGTCCTTCCTTTCATTCTTCAACACACTTCACGTTTCCCAAAGTGTCCTTAGGTGTAAGGATGCTTAGCTGGCCCTAGCTGGAGGCCACTGTTAGAAGAAAGGCAAATCCAAACTGACTCTTATCTTTTGTGTGTGAGATGACGGAAAGAGATTCTGAACACAGGGAAAAACATGATGTCTAGCAACTTCTTAACTAAAACTATGCTTTTTGGTGACAGTTTCACAGGGGTGCCCGACAGTGCCGAGGCCGAGCAAGAGGAAAACTTCTGGTCCCAGGCGCTGGAAGATCTGGAGACCTGTGGACAGTCAGGGATTCTGAGAGAGCTTGAGGTAGCCTCAGTCCCGCTCCTTGCTTTCATTGTTTCTACATTCATTTTTTTTTGGTCCTTTTGAGTTTGCATTTATCACACCAGTTCATTTAAAAGCTTTAACCCCTTTCCACAGGAGAAAGCTGACAGGCGTGTGTCTTTGAGAAACATGAATCTCTTGGTAGCTACCCTTTATGTTTATATTTTTGCTTGTGCAGCTGCCTCCCCTGCCCCTTTGCCTTCCGGACAGCAATTTGATTTGATACAATGCAGTTAAAAGTATTTCTTTCCCCATTTTCACATACCCTCCCACCCCCACCCCGAGCTGACTGACTTGTGGCTTCTGCCATCGCTCCCTGCTAACCCTGACTGTACCTGTTTTCCACTGAATCGCTAAGGAGCCAGCTACGTCTCCCAGCCGTGGCGCATCTCATTCCCTTAGTTGCTTTAGAAAGGTTTCTTTGGCATGTTTTCATTTGTACCTGGTATAGAAATTAATTTGATCGTGAAGAGGAACATAAGAGGAAATGTTCTTTTATTTTGTTTTGCCCTTTGAAATAGATGATAGTGCAGCTGGTGCAAAAGGCCAGTCTGTGGGTTAAGCAGCCAAAGGGTTGCACAGCACTTTGCTGTTGATCACAAGCCCTGATTCCGTATTAACTTGGTGTGAACTTGAGGAGTCTGGGTGAGACAGAGTGTTACAGCTGAACTCCTGCTGAGTTCTTTAATCAAAGCCATGAATTTGCTGACGGTATTCACACTTTGGTCTGGGAAGTCCTGGACTATTTCCTTTTATGTTCTTTTAAATTTTCTAAGCTGTAAAAAAATAAAGTGGCAGAAGTTTCATTTTTATTTTGATGTCGTATGAGGTCCCCAAGTCACCATAAGGAATGTGAATGGCATAACTGGGTGGAACTCCTGCAATTCTAAAATGATTACTCATCTTTATATTATTTTGCTTCAAAATTGCATGTGTGAATATTTCGTGTGACTCTGACGTTTGTGAATCTGCAAAGAGAATTATAGAGAAAAATATTGATTTGAATTTATAAACATCATGGTATTACCTGGCATGAATTTTAGCTTCAGAGCGTGGGTGAAGGACCTGGAGATGGATAATCCTATAAAACTGGAACACATTGAAATGGCAGCGATTGATTCCTTTTTAACCCAACTTCCAAAAAATGTAGAATGCTTAAGCATCAGTGGGCCTATTTAAACTCTTACCACTTCCTGTGTGTAGAATGATCAGCCAAGGGGCCCAAACTGAGTAATGAGCTCAATTCACAAGCTTTGAACGTATACCTGCTTTTGAAAGTGTGTTTTGGCTCACATGCCTTTTTCATTTTGCATTTTGATGCTTTTTTGAAGATGCATGCATCTGTTCTTCTAATAGCTACTTTTGTATCAGGTAAAAATTCAGATGATGTAAAAGATAATATAAGGTTGTGTTTTTCATCCAGAAATTGAGTTATCCAGTGAAAATGTTGCAACAGCCTATATATAAATTGTCTGTAGCATAGCTTCAGGCAGGTGTGGTCCTTGAAATTAGAAATCCAGAAAGGAGATGGGTTGAATGTATAAACCAAAGAGAAATTAAAGTCCTCAACTAGAAAGAATGATTGGCAAACCGTAAATTAGGGTCTTATTTACACTTTTATCACAAAACACATTCATTTACTAGTTTAAGTGAACTTTGATCCCTTGCGCAAAAAAAAAAAAAAAAAAAATATATATATATATATATATATATATATATATATATATATTTGAGCTAGGTTCTTGCCTATGAAATTATACCCAGTATTAAAAGTTAAAGTGTACTATAATTGTAACAAATGTAGAAGATTAACTAAGATAAAAATGACTACAATTGAAGGGAAAATGAAAATTATACTAGTCATTTTCCCTATTGTTAGCAATAATTTCAACTTAAGCACTGAAGAATGTATAGTTTTAACAAAAGAGGAACATGCTAACTAAGACTTTGGACAAATTACTTAATATGTCTTATCAGATATATCTCTTTCTTTAAAATGGTTTTATAATGAGCTAACGTTTATATGGCACTTAGTAAATGTTCAATAGAAATGAATTATTATGTTTTGCCACTTGTCTGACTAGTGAACCCTGCATTAACTATTTTTTGTTTAGTATAGGAAGAAGGCTTAAGTGTCAGTGAGAGAACTCTTGAACATATCTCTTCTAAGTTGTTTGTATATGTCAATTATCTCCCTGATAATTTAGAAAAAGGAGATTATAACTGTAAATTATGAATCATGTAAAATAAAACCAGGAAATAGATAACTGAGAGACCGTAAACAAATCCTAGATAGTTTAAAATACCTTTTAACTTTTTATTGTGGTTTATATATTTGTGTTTTAATTTTTATAGGCCTCCATAGAGGTCACTAATGCAACTGAAGTTCATTTTAAACCAGACAGCCAGCCACCCGTTGCACACTGGCACTGGAGGCCTTCGGACCGTATGTCATTGCTTCCTTCACCACCCTGCCTGGGCCGTTTTGACCCTTCTGCAGGGACTAAGCCTTATCAAAGCAAGCTGATGTCTCCCGGTTGTAGCAATTGAGTATTTTACCTCCAGTGTTTTTCCTGCCAGTCCCAGAAAAAGTGAATACAAAACAAAATAGATGTTAACAAAGTAAATAACTAGTCTAAGCAGGAAAAAGCAGTAGACGGATGGTCACACAGCGGGAGAGCAGTCGCTGGGTACTGTCCCTAGCTGCAGGTTAAGCAGAGAAATGACACGTGCACGTTAAGCTCTGTTAAATAAAAGGGTGCCCGTGATACCGGCACACCTAGTAATTCAAAGATTTCATTTGTAAAAGGGAATGTATGTGACATAAACCAAAATATGGATAATTCATACTGGTTTAAATATTAGGGTTTGAACCTGCTAAAAAGTCATTTTTATATGTTTTGACCTAACACTTGACTGAGAAGCGTACAGCCTGCCCATAAACAATGAGGGTTCTGGAGCCAGATTGCTCAGGATGCCATCCCAGACTCTTGGGCGAGTGTTTGACTTTCTCGGGCATCCCTTGCCTTAACTGAAACGGGGAGATATAATCATTATAATACCTCCCACACAACATTGTTAAATGATATTCTACACACGCACATATAAATGGTGCTTAGCATGTGTTGATAATGCTCAATGAATAGTAAGATATTATTCACAGTTTACTTTTTCAAAATTATCATTAAAAAACTGATCTAGTTAGGATCTTAATGAGTTTACTTGTCTTATTTCTTTTTTCAACAGAAATACAGATATGTGTACAAGTGCACTGAAACTTGCCTGTCATTCAAAGGTCTTGTTCGTGGTATATTTATAGCTGTATACCAGGTGAAGCTGGAATTACAAAACCTTAGATAACAGATGAAAATTCACTCACTTTACAGTGTTTCCTCCTGATCTATAATTTTAGGTAGTACCCTTGGTTCATTTACTACCTGTGTGACCTTGGGTAAGTCAGCCTCTTTGTGCCTCAGTTTCCTCACCTGTAAATTGGGAGGAATAATGCTTATTAATAATGCTTAGTGCTTATTTCATAAATTTGTTGTGAGTCTTAAATGGATGGCTACATCCCAAGCACTCAACAGATTACACTTCTGTTGCCGGTACCTTTAGCATCAGTATCACTGTAAACCATCGCTCCATGCTGTAGCACAGCACGTGGAACTCATTTTCTGTTCCCAGGATTCCTGGCAGATTCACCAGTGGTGGTTCACCTTCACATGACCATCATATTGAAGAATGCAGGCATGGTTTCGGGATTTCAGCATCCTCTAACCGTGAGAAATGGGTATCCCCAACTTGACACTGGTTTCAAATGTTCTTTTGTTCCCTTCTAAGACCCTCATTTTGGGGAATCTAATCTTGTAATTTTGTTCCTTGTACAAACATAATATGTATGTCCCCTACATATTATGTAAGGAACATACTTGAAACTGAACTTCCCAATTCACTAGTAAAAGCCAACCCAGGTCTCACAGCTTTTGTGCAAAGGGCTGAATCCAAGTAGCATGGTAAATGGTGATTCTTTTACCTCTCTCAGGACCTTACTAAACAAAGGCCATTTCTAAGAAACACTGACCTATGCCAAATGCTGCAGAGACCTGGCTGGTCTGGCCATGGGCCAAAGGAAAGACCAAAGACAAGGAGGCTTGGGTAGAAGCTCTTGCCTTTGTAACAACAGCTGCATGTCAGCCCATCGTTTTCTCCAGGTGGGACTGGAGGCAGCATTGCAAGTAGAGGCAGCCTGGTCTCTACTGAGAAGTTCTTAGTTCCTTTCTATAAGGCAGATTGAAGGTTGCCTCATGAACCCCATCTTTAGAGCTGACTCAATGGAAAGTTAATGCTTAAACTGTAGTTTACAGTAAGCAAAACATCAGAGCTTTTCAATTTGCCTCTGAATGGCCAGGGGTGGTATTTGATTAAATAAACTCAACAGCTTAAGCACTTAAATTGGATTTGAGATGTGCATTATAAATGGCACTTGCAAAGCATTTTTCCAGACTTTCATACTTCAATGAGTACATCCATTCTCCAGCCTTCAGTTATGCCCTGAAGAGACTGTATTTTGACTGGGCAGAAGCAGAAATGTGCTTAATGTTGAGCAACCCAATCCTTTTCTTTGTCCATGGCTTAATTGTTTCTGAAAATTGTCAATGCCACAGGCAACAATCATGTCGGGGAGCACGATGAGTTTGAATCATGAGGCCCCAACACCTCGCAGTCAGCTGGGGCGACAGGCCAGCTTCCAGGAACGGAGCAGCTCTCGGCCACACTATAGCCAAACAGCACGGAGCAATACCCTGCCCTCCGAGGTGGGCAGGAAGTCTGTCCCCCTGAGAAAAATGAAACAAGAAATAAAGGAGATCGTGTCCCCAACTCCTGTGGAGCTGCACAAGGTCAGGAAGCTCTCTTCTCTTTCCTTAGGGTCCCGTTGACCAGCCATTGTGCGTAGCCTGAGCGCCAGACGCACAAGCATGACAGTGACATTGACTTGGGCTCAGCCAAGGAAGGAAGCCAGAGCTTAAAGGTAGATAGCAGAGACTTCGAGTGTTCTCCCAACGGGACCTTTGGGACATCATTCTGTAAAACAGAGATAATTGAATTTCAAGCAATGAATTAATCCAAAAAATGTGTTTGTGGCCAAAATATTCTTGTAAAAGTTTGAGGCTCCAGTGTCACACAGAGCTCTGACGATTGGTCTATCAATCCAACTTCACTGGAAGGGAGGAAATGATTTTCCTAAATGTATACACTCATAGCTTCGCTGAAAAGAGGGTTCAGGTGTACCATGGGGAGGCTTAATCCTTAATTACAGGCGCCAGCAGGTTGTTATGTTAGCCAGGGGACACGGAGCTCTCTTCAAGACAGTTTAGATGTCTTGGGTCAGGACCGGGTAAGCCCTGGTGATGCTCCATTTCTGTCACGATAGTTGCCCTACTTTACCTCATGGAGGAAAACCCACAGTGGCAGGCGGGGATGAGTCTGAGTTCCTGGCAGAGTTTAAATGGAGCATATACGTGTGACTGTGTTCATGGAACCCTGGGCCAGGGACAGCAGCGGTAGAAAGGCGTCTCTGGTATTCTTTGTAGAACCAGCACTTTACTTTTGTTAATACACAAGGACACTTACAGTCTCTCCATTTTTCTTGAGAGCCAAGACCGCTCTGTAGTTAATAATTTATTCACTAGCAATTGTTTGTCTTACCCAGAAGAGCAAATAAATGTCAGATTGAAAGGAGGTGACATGCCAGCTACTCCTTTTTTTCTCTAAAGACTTCATTTTCCCTAGCCACCTATGAAAACTGAGAATTTCTTTTATAGCTGACAAAGGACGTGGTGAAAGAAAGGACGGTGTGGGAAGTTGGGTTCTGAACTTGGTATTCTATTTCTGGGTTCATTCTTTCACCACTCATTCACTCATTCATTCATTTAACACACGTACTGTGCATTTCTTCACTGAAAGAGTGGGGGCAAGCCCCAGAGAGCACATGGTCTGACAGGGCCAGTGTGGGAAGCAGTGGGAAGAACATACAATGATAGAGGCGAGACGAGGCTGCCTTGGAGGACAGAGGGTGGACCCTGCCCACTGCACAGGCTCAGAAAGGGTTTCCTAAAAGCAGGTGTTCGCTCTGCAGGAAGGTGGGAAGTGGGGAGGCAGGCCAAGTACAAAATGAGCCGTGCACAAAGGGACGTCAAAGACTGTGGTATGCTGAGGGAATGAGAATATTCCAACAAGACCAGAGCCTTGAATTGGAGCGTTGTGCATTATGAGGAGTTACAGAACTTGACAGAAAAACAAAGGAACTTCTGACATTTTTGGGTGGTGACCCAGATTCACCCCATGCCAGAAATTAGATTGTTTACCCAGTTACCCTGAATTGAAATGTCTAGCAGACACCAGCCTTCCCCCTCTCACAGGACCTAACAGGCTAGCTGACAGACACCGTGAGGAGGTTGAAAGGACTCACCTGGGTCCTCAGTTGCAGAAGCTGCACAGTCAGTGCTAATCCTGTCGTGCCAGGAAAAGGGCTGCACCTCCCTAATCCCTCAGGAATTGAGGAGCACTGTCTCATCCTCTTCTCCAAAATTCCACTGTCCCAGGCAAACAGCAGCGTGCTTAATAACCCTCCCACCTTCTGCACCCAAGGGAAAGTCACCAACATGTATGGAGAGCCTACTATGTGCTATAATGTATTGATTTATGCTGGTCACGATAGCCCTCTTTAGCAGACACTTACTAACCCCGTCTGCAGGACAGGGAAATAGCAAGTCTAAAACAGAGTTGTTCTTCTTTCTGGAGTAAAGCAGTCTCTTCCAGGGAAAATTACTGATAGCCCAGCAATGCAAAAAAAACCATCTCCCCTCCTCTCCTGCACCGAAAGCATTTAGCACAGATAATGATGGTGAACTGGATGTGCGAATGATTGTGGCTGAGGTTTAAAAAGTACTGGGGATGAAAATAAATCCCGTTAAAATCTGTTCCAAACGCATCATCCACTCAGCAGCATAGTGAGTGGCAGGGGCAGACCGTTTGGGAATGTGTGCCCGTGTGTGCTTTGGGGGGCTCCAGGTCACAGCCACGGGTGAACCAACGGGACCTACTTGGTGGGATGCTGCTTTTTCCCTTTGCTTCAGTGCCGTTCCCACGTAGCCTCGCCTTCTGAACTGATTCCAAGCAAAATAAGACTCTCGTAAGTCCACGCGGTGCTGAGTGTTGTGGCCTGGCAAGAGGGACTCCCTGGGAGTGGTCATTGCCCACATCTCAGGTTTCTTTTCTTTGTGAGTGAATTCGGTTACTCTGATGGGCCATCCACATGCATGTTGCTAAAAACGCTCTTCAGTTCCAAAGTGCTTGAGCAGAGAAACGCTCCTCAGAGAAGTCACTAGGCTCAGACCGAAAACCTTTGCCTGTAGTTGTCTTTTGAACTCTGGACGGTGGCCTGACACCATGAACAAGCACAGTGACTTCTGGGTAGACTTGAGTGACCCTTCCGTCAGGGCACTGCCCGCCTGTACGAAACCTTTGTGAGAATGAGGAAAAGGTGCTCTTCTGTGTGCTGGTGTGGGGAAGGGGCCAGGGAATTAGAAAACACCCCTTCCTCTAGCTGAAGAACACCCCAAGGTGGTGGACACAGCATGACCCATGGAATGAGGGCTGGTTTTTGGTTCCCTGGGCCCCTTGGGTGGGCTTTTCTAAATGAACCTAGTGGGTGAATTCCCAAGGGGCTGGCAGGTCCGGAGTGGAGAGGCTGCATGCGGTGAACAGCACGCTGTTCTGAACATGCTGTTCTGGTGTTGCCTCCTGGCTGCCCTCAATCACTTGGTGGAAGCTGTGTCCGTGAGAACAAGCCACGCACCTGTGCAGGGCCAGGCCAGCTCCCACGAACTCTCACTACCGCTAGAACCTGCAAGCATCCATCTCCGTTCCTGGAGAGAAAAATCAAAAGCAACAGCCCCTCCATCTCCTGATGATGGGTTACTAACATATTTATCCAGAAGGAATAAAGTGTGGGCTTATCTTTCAGTTTCTTGGGTTTCAACGTCTTCTCCATTGTTTGTCCCCCATTTTCCACCCAGCCCTCCTCACCATTCCCGCCTTTCCTTTAGGCTGTCTGAATCCCAAGCGCAGGTCGGAGTCTGAGTGGTTGCTGTTTGTTTTGCATCATCTGTTGTACCTCAGGCTCTACCAGGTCCTGGCAGGCCTTCCTTCACGTGGTTCCAGGGTCTGTATTCATTCATCAACCCAAAAAGCTGGCTGTCCTTCCTGACCCTTGAGAACAAACAAATGAAGCGTTCCTCCCCCTTTTGGCCACATGGATGGGGGAGGAAGTTGGAGCTGACTGATGGTTTAGTGCCTAGTTGGAGGGCCAGGGCAGGAGGAGGTCACAGGGGAGTGGTACCCATGTTCCCTTAGAACACTGCTTGTCAGACTTTCCTGGCTGAGTCCGAGTATGAAATACGTCTCAGCTCACATGTCAGTACACGCATACACCCACACTCATATATGAATGAATGAATCCAAACACTGTACACTGAGATTTCCTGTTTTCTGTTTGTTTCTTTTCGACATGTGATCTCAGTAAGCTGATTTCAAGGGTTTTTAGTGGGTCTCAACCGAAAGCTGGGGGCCTGCAGTCTTAGAGGGTAGTTTGGCGTGTGAACCTCTGATGACCTTGACCGTGATTACACGGAGTGCTGGTTAAAATGCAGGTTCCTAAACCCCACCCAGACTAACCTGGCCAGCATTTTCTGACACTTCAGGCTGACCACCTGCATTTTAGCAACCTCTTCGATGGATTCCTTTGCACCCTAAAGATTGAATCTCATTCCCTCAGGTTTTGCTAACTAGAGGTGATTATTCTATTTCATAGGCAACACCTGGTGACAAGGTTAAAAAAAGTGAGGTAGCATCTTTGGCCCTGGAACTTCTGAGTTTTATCTTTAAAATGAATTCTGGTTTGTACTATAGCTTATCACAAATTCTTTCTCTTTGCAAATAGTCTGTGATCTTAGCTACAGTTTACTGATAGCCCTTCTTTCCCTGCTGAAGCTTAAATGTCCTGTGGGGTCCACTTCATCTATCTCTGAGATGAGCTTCTTTGCAGAGTTTACGGAAAAAAAGAAATAAATTCCGCAGAGCAGAAAGTTCCGCACATTCAGAGCATTTGGGCTTTTTTAAAAAACCACACTGACATTTCCTGGGCTCTGTTATGCACATTTTTCAGTTAAATTGTATGCCTTATTCATGCGCAGCTATTTTTATTTATCTTTTTACAGAAATATTTTTAAAATAATTTTCCAGCATCTACTTTCATTTACGACTCAGGTGGCATTTGAGTTGCCCAGAACCCTGTTTATTTCCCGGGGCTGCGTTTGCTGCCATTGGCATTCCCGACGCAGCCAGGGCTGTTGTGTGAGTAACTGGAGAGGGGCCTTTGCTCCTCTCCATGGTGTGAGGGGGTTTACTCCGTGGAAGGGGTGCCATTTGGGGTGTTTAATGGCAGCTTCTTTCCCCATACTGTCCCTGAGTCAGGAACAGGCTCAGCCCTAGGAGGAAATATAAAATGGGAATACACATCTTACCCAGGCACACGCCTCTTTCTTCACCAGATATCCGGAGTTGCTACTCCAGATCAAATGCTGCCGCACACCTGGCCTCCTCCAAACAGCTCATGCGGAGCTGTCTCACTGCGATGGGCTCCAGGAGCTCCGGGGGCACACTGACTCTCCGGCCCACCAGTGTAGATCCAGCTTCTCTTTCTCAGGCGAGGAGCGATGAGGGAGAGAGAGCACAGGCTTCACTGCCCTGCAGACCGAGGCTAGGTCTCAGCGTGACGGTCATTAGCCCTGTCACTTCCCAGAACCTCCGTTTGCCCCCTTAGCGAAGAGGGGTCAGGACCAGTATCAGGAGAACAGACTCCACAAACGCCATTTGCCCTGGGGAAGTCACCGTCAGTCAGAGTCTTGCCAAAGCTGTGTGTTGTCAGAAACCCAGAACATGAGGTCTCCTCGGGATCCCAAACTAAAAGGAGGCTCGGCCAGCTGCCTCCGAGTCTGCAGAGACGGAGGCGTCAACCAGAGTGAGGACCTATTTACAAAGACAGTCTCGTGTGTGTCTAGTTACTGATCACCGCATCAGTCAGCCCAGCATGTTCTCTCCCCGTGAAACAGGGCGGCCGAACATCTGAACGTGGTGAGGGACCACAGGATAGTAGAACAAGGGTCGGAATTCAGGTTGTACGTTTCATATGACTAATGGTATCCAGCCCTGGCAGTCCTCAATATGTATCATTTCCATCAGTTCCCCTTATCTATGATGCCGCTAAAACAACATTCCAAAATGTAAAAAATGTAATTTGTATGCAAATGAGTTTGGGGTTTTTTTTTTTATATATATATACACACGTATGTATATATTTTCAGTCCATGGGTAAAGAAGGAAAGAATGACAGTAAGATTTCCCAGTTATGATAAAGCTTCTTGATGACAGTAGGGAAATAAAATCAAAGCCTTTGAGGTTATCTTTTCCAATGGAAAGAAATCGTTTGCATTTCGACCAGCCAGAAGTCAATTTGCATCTTATCACTTTGAGTCTGAGCTCCGCTCTGAGCCATAGGACGGGTAAGTCAGAGTTGCCATCCCTAGACACAGACAAGCCCTAGGCAGGCTCGTTAGACGGTGTTCTGGGGGGCCGTGTCTCGCTTCCTGATCACGTGTCTCGTCTCTTTGTCACGGGTCCACCACCCTCCTCCTCAGAAAGGTTCCTGACGCCCCTGAAGTCTCACTCTGGCCCGGGGGTCGATCGCCCATCTCTCATGCCCTCTTGTGTCTGTGTTGTGATCAGATATGTTCACGTACAAGCTCCCTGAGGGTCGCCCTGTCTCCCGACTGTGGGGTCCCTGGAGAGAAGCCTGCTGGACATCTTCCCCCCACATCGTCCTGCCCTATTGCTGGTCCAGCAGAGCTGTGGTGGGACATCGACCATGTCTCCTTCTTTCCCGGGGTGGGGTGCAGAGCTCTCCCCTGGTTTGAGAATCTTTGCAGTGTCGGGCCTCGGCCGTCCCTGGAACGAGGAAATGAAATCAGGCTGTTCATGCTCTGTGCTGTCGGCGTGTGGTCAGTGGTAACTTGCCGTCCTTCCTGAATGGCAGTGGGCAGGACCCTGAATCCCCACCGGCCAGGAGGGTGGATGGAGGGCAGGTCTCCCACCCAGAGGTGCAGGTGGCCCCTAAAGCACAGAAGCCCACGGTGATGTTGTGACTTATAATAAGAAATACCTATTTGGTCTTTGTCCTTGCTGGCACAGAGCTCCTCAAACCGTTGGAATTTCCTCAGTGTTGAGAGCAGAATGGTGTCTTTTGTCATGCTGTTAAGGGGACTGACCTTTGGACAGCCCCTAAGGCTGAGGGAGAGGAGAGAGGGCTTAGAGGTTGAGCCCAATCGCAAATGGCCAAGGATTCGCCAAGTCAGCCTAAGCAGTGAAGCCTCCGTGGTCCACAGAACCTGACAGGAGAGTCTGGAGAACTCCCGGGTTGGTGGACACGTGGAGATGTGGGGGGGAGGGGCCCTCCCCGGGGGCGTGAAGCTCCAGGCCCTTTCCCCAGACCTTGCCCTCCGCATCTGTTCCCCCTGGCTGTTCCTGAGTTACATCCTTTCGTTTTACACTGGCATTTTCGTAAGTAAAGTGTTTTCCTGAGCTCTGTGAGCCGCTCTGGCAAGGAGGGGGTTGCTGGAACCTCTGACCTAAGCCAGTTGGTCAGAAGCCTAGGTGATAACCTAGACCTGCAGTTGTCGTCCAAAGGGGTTGGGGGCAGTCTTGTTAGACTGAGCCCTGAACCGTGGGGTCTGATACTATCTTCAGGTCGATCAGGCCAGAATCAAGCCAAATTGTAGGACACCCAGCTGGTGGTGGTGGAAAGTGTCTCCTGCCCCTACACACACGTTGGGATGGTGATCAGGACATTGTTACCCACATACCTGCAGGGAATGGAGGTCAGTAACTTGCAGAGGGAATCGAGAAGGGCCAGCAGCTGGAGGAGAGCCAGCCCAGGGCAGACCTGGCGGCGGAGAGCTCAGGCAAAAGCCAAGGGGCAGGTGCTGCGAGTAACTGGCAGGCAGTCCTGAGCAAAGCTGCTGGATCAGAGGCTACTGCCGTGGCTGACTTGATGGTGGCCAGGGCAAATGGGAGGGGCCAGGGACCGAGCTGACAATAACCACATGTCCATCAGCTGCCTGTGGCTTGGTTTGATTGCCTGAAGACCTGGGAGAATGATCAGATTCCTTCCTCTTTGTATGACATGGACTGATAGCCGTGAAGGTGCTCTGGATGAATGGAGAAACCCTGAAGCTCCCTCGGTTGGGACGCGATCTCCAAGGGCCCTGTCAGCCCCTGACGTGCTCATACTCATGCTGATTCTCTCTCGCACAGGCCCCATGCGTCCAGCTCCTGTGCCACGGCCTTGCCAGGGAGCCGCAGGGGGCAGCATATGAAGCAGCTGTCTCTTCTTCTCCCCTGCCAAGGAGACTCCCCAGTCTGGAGGGCAGCAGCTGCCTTCTCTGGCCCAGCTCATCTTGCAGGTCATGAGTTGGAGTGGCGTAAATGGACATGGCTTCTTGGCTGGAAGAACGCAGCTGGGGAGGCCATACTTCGTTTTTCCTTTCAGCCCCACAGGTAGCGTAGGATTGTTCTCAAAACTGACATCACTGCATTGTCAGGGTTAAAGAAAGAAGGCTACCCCAGCAGTGTCTGTAAGAATAAACCCATGTGCCTGGTGGCTTATGGGAAAACCAGTGCCATTTCTGAGAAGTGGGTGTCAGTTGGTCCTTAAGGTCATTGGACAAGAGGCTGAGCCATAGGGAGGCTGCCTGCGCTGTAGGGACTGCTTCTGGCAATGGCTTTCACTCAAAGTGACTTGCTGAAGGTAGCAGATACAACTGCCCTTAACACCCAGGTGAGGAAATTGGCTCTGCTTTGAAAGCATTCCACACATGTCAAAGCTGAAAATGCAAGCATTAAGTTTCTGATGTTTACCTTAAGGACATTGTTCAGACACAGGCACAGAAGTATAAAACAAGGCTCAGCTTGAATCGCGGTGAACCCTTCTCCTTCCTGCCAATGCTGACAAAGAGTTCAAGTGAACTGAACTTTGTAACACTGTATCCTTGCCTGGAGTGTTACATTCCAAGTGTTATGTTCATTGGCCCTTTTAGAACAGAACAATCTAGTCCAGGTTCCCTGGAAGCATCCTTTGCTCTGCACAGAATAGAAGCCCTACAAGATACGTCTTGATTGGGATGGGCTGGGGTGGACCCCGCAGAGCTGTGGGAGCCGTGAGCGGGCATGCCAGTGGCTGTCCATGGAAAGCCATGAAGGGCTCTCAGAGAGGAAATGCAGCCGTCACGAAACAGTTTTCATCTTTAGTTGGCTGTGCAGTTGGAAACGGGTAAAGGCTGCCTGACCAGCTAGGAGATATGTGTCCAGAAAAAAAAAAAATCATGACTTGACAAATACAGCTAATGAGGTCTAGAATTTTAGTAGTGAATTCTAGAGTTTATACATTCTACCTGGACAAGCCTGTCCATCCACTTCGAGAGTCAGCACCCCCCGTGGCAGGAGGGGAGTGATTCCGCTGCACAGAGCGCCCGGGAGACCAAAAGCAGTCTTGTGTAGGAGAGTGCCTGGGTAAGGGATGCCTCTGTGCAAAAGAAGTATTTTTTAAAAATTATGATCTAAACCTCAGAATCCTTAGAATTATTTTTGGACAGAAAATAAATCAGAACTAACTGCTACCAATCTCCAGTGGAACAAGAGGGCGGCAGCTACATGGCACAATTTATTATCGCTGCTCTGAGAGCAGCCAGCCGTGCTGCCCAGTTTTATGAATTATTGATTTCTGGAATCTTATCTTTGTGTCATTTAAAAATAATTTCGTTTTTCTTATGTGTTGTTTCTAAGCTGTTTCCAGGAGAACAATACACTTGGCTATTAAAATTCAATCTCTTCTAACCTCAGGAAATCTCCTAGAGAAACAGATTACTTTCAAATTTAAATCACTTATGAGGCTCTTATTCTGAAGAGTTTACCGTAGACGCACATCAAGTCTGGGGCCCAGGAGAGCGAAGCCTCTTGGTCAACAGCTGTGGCCTTCATCTGCTAACCTGCTCTGCTTACCGCCCACCAGTAATGTTTTGGCTGATGTGTCACCAGTGACCAGTGTCGGCATCATGTAGTGCCCCGCATCTCTCTGCCCTTCCTGGGCTCTGGCTGTGGAGCAGGTGCCTGAGATCCGTTGGCCAATGAGCAACAATGAACCTCCCTGTTGCTCCAGGCCCACGCTGGGAAAGAGGGACAGAACCCTCCTGCCCTGTGGCCTGTGGCAAAATCATAACTATAAAGGGACCTGGAAATTCTCCTTTGAAATGAGTACTTATTAAGGCAGTGAGTGTGCCATGGGAAGATCTGGACGTCTCAGTCAGAAGCACCTCTGTCTCTTGCGATCTGTTTAGCTCGGGCAACTTTCTAACCCTCCCTGAGCTTTCATTCCCCTGTCTGTGTGATCTGCTTCACAAACTTGGTAGAGACAGCTGCATTCTGTTTGCTTTTTAATCTGCTCCCTCAAGTCCCACAGACCTTGTTAGCAAGAAGTTCAGCATCTTGAGCTGGAAGACCTTCCATGTCACCTCTCCCCCTGTCCGTGGGAAAATGGGGCTGCTTCCCCTCTTCAGCAGGGCAGGCCTGACTCCATTGTCAGAAGAGCTATCACTTCTTATGACCACAAGGTGTCGCCATTGGACCTTCATGGGAAGTAGCCCCATCCATCCCACTCAAGGTGTGGATGCACCGTGCTCATTTCCAGCTCTTCCTAGGAAGGATTGAAAGGGGTGGGCAGATGGCTTGAACTTCAAAATTAAATCAGTCTTATTCACATTCACAGTATCTGGTGGCCAGTTCTAACTGCTTCCAAACTCACCCATGTCAGAACCAACCTTTTCATTTACTCAAAAGTAATAACCCTACTATGATGTTGCAGGCACTGGATTAGGGATTTAGAAAGGGGCATCTTCCACATACTCCCCTGCTTTACTTGAGCCCAAGTTACCAGGAAAGGCGTCTCCTCCACTCCTGCAGGGGTGGGGGGGCGGGAAGAAGACTGTCTCATTTACACAGTTTGACCCACTGCTCTCGGGCGTCTGAGGGTGCATGCCAGATGGGGCGCCACACCTGAGCAGCACCCTCAGACGCCTGCACCTTCTACACTGCTCCTGAGCATAGGCACACTCCTGCCTTCTGTGGTAAATGGGGCTTACTATTCTGTTTAACTGAGTGCCGTAAAATTGATCTCCCACATAAATCTGGTCACTTCAGGTTAAAACTTTATGTCTACTACCTGATTTAAAGTTGAGGCTCTTACTCATCTGGCAGGATTGTTAGGAGGATTAAACTAGATATCTTCACTGGACTATAAGCTCATAAAGGCTATGTTTTGTTCACTGCTGTCTTTTTTTTTTTTTTTTCATTGCTATATCTTTAGTCCTTAAACCAGTGCCAGCACATGGTAGGGGCCAGTGTGAGTACGTGTTCACGAGCATACATGCGTGTACACATGGTCACACACAGTCATGGAATGAGCCTGCAAAGAATGTCATCTCATTAAACATTAGTTTCCTTGCTTCCTTTTCCAGAACACAAAGCAGCACTGGGCTGTGAAGTTTTGCGCAGAGAAAACCTCAGTGTTCACACACATCACTCGCAATCTGCAGGTGCCAGTGTGGTCGGCCTGGGGCAGGGCCTGAGATTCTGCCTTGCACAGAGCGCTGTCGGTGCTTCGGGTCGGAGCCATGCTTTGCAGGCCGGGTGCTATGTGTTGGCACCTGATCTCATGGGCTCTGAGATGCCATTGATTATAAAACATAGTCTGATTTTGGAGATTTTGAAATACAAAACATGGAGAGTACCTTAGCATCTGTGACACATGCGGTAATGGTTACAGGCGGTCAGATAAGCACAGTCATACCGGTTGTACCTTCTGATCTTGGGCAAGTTATCAACCCCCTGACGCTGCATTTTCCTACCTCCAGCATGGCAGCAGCCACAGGGCTGCCTCAGGGGTGATCAGTGCTGACCCAGCCAGCCTGGGGATGTACTTGTCTGTCTGTCTGTCTCTCCAGTGAAATAAAAAATCCACAAGCTGACCAGCTTTCATTTCCTTCCACATTCCATACCTCCCTGAAGTGAAATAACTAGGTGCAAAAGAATAAACCTGCTCTAAAAGTTTTCATCTTCACATTTTGCTCTGCACTTTGTATAGCTCTACACTTTTTACTCTTTTACAATAATGTGTCTGTATTATTTGTGTAGAAATAGAATAAACTGTATACTTCTAAACTCAGAGAGTTAAAAAAAAAAGAAGCCCCAATTGCTGTTTGAAGCATGCGTAAGGTTTTGTGGAGGGCATTTGACAAACCTCAGAAAAAGCAGAGGGTACCCTAAAGTGCTAAGTGAGTGTGGCGTGCCCTGGCTGGTGTGGTTCTGTTGGTTGGAGTGCCATCTGTAAACTGAAAGGTCGTGGGTTTGATTCCTGGTCCAGGCACATGCCTAGGTTGTGGGCTGCATCCCCAGTCAGGGCACATACAAGAAGCAACTGATCAATGTTTCTCTCTCACATCGATGTTTTTCTCCCTCTCTCTCTTCCTCCCTTTTCCTCTCTCTAAAATTAAAAAGCACATCCTCAGATGAGGATTAAAAACTGAGTGCAAAGTGCTGAGCATGCCACCTGGCCGTGTCCAGACTGGGCTCGGTGAACATAACACATTATTAATGTGTTTGCCTCTGGAAGGCCGGCTCCCCTCTCTCACTCACTGCTGCTTCCCCGCACCCAGAACTGAGCGTGGAATGTGGTGGGGAGCTGGCCCACACTGGCTGAAAGCATGAATGATTTGATGAGTGGACCTCAGACTGACTCGTGCAGATGGTCAGGTGGAGGAGTGAGACTGGTGGGGGGGTGCTGTCACTGGTGGCAGCTGGTCTTCGGCACAGAGAGAACCAGCTGTGGCCCAGAGCTGAGAGAGTCGAATGCCGCGAGCTGCTGGGCTCGACCCTGGACACACACGGAGGGCGCTGCTGGAGCCAGGTCCCAGGGCAAGGTGTTTGTTACAAGAGCACCTTTGGGTTCTTTCCAACCAAGGCCACTGAAGTCCCGATTGGGGTACCACAGCAAATAAAATGAGGCGCTTCATGGACTTCAAAGGGAGAGGAAATGCCGAGTTCTGCACCCAGTGCAGCCCCAGGCAGGGGTGGGCAGGAAGGAAGGGTCCTTGATTCTGGTGCCCATCAAGACGAGGGGCTGCCCCAGCTGCTCCCGACACTGGGGAGATACCCAGGGAGACAGAGAAGTCAGCTTGCCCTAGTGAAAGCCTCACTTTCACATGCCTGAGAACTGCTAGTGTAAAAGCAACAACAACAAAACACCCCACCAAAACTCTCCAGCTTTTCTCCTTCTCCTACTTGTCTGCTCTGGGTGGCAGTTTATAAATTCCAAGGATATTCTTGGGTTTGGGGGTGGGGCTGCAGGGCTGGGGGAGCTGCCTAATATATTACAAATCCATTATGTTATTGAAATGAGATTGAAAAGATTGTCAAGAAGATTCACAGGCCAGAGTCTCCAACCTAGCTAAATGTCCCCTTCTCACCTTCCAGGTGACCTTGTACAAAAGCTCAGACATGGAGGACTTCGGGTTCAGCGTTGCAGATGGCCTGCTGGAGAAAGGCGTGTATGTCAAAAACATTCGCCCCGCCGGGCCAGGCGATCTTGGTGGCTTAAAGCCCTATGACAGGCTCTTACAGGTAAGATGGCAGGTGGAATTCAATTAATTTAACTCTTCTAAGTCTTCCTTGACTGAAGTCTTCCTTTCCTCCTTTGTCTCAAACCTAGATTAGAAGCTTTCCTTTGGTAGAATTTACCAGTCATTGAAATTGCCTGTTTCCCTGTATATATTCCCCAGCAGATCGTACACTTCTTGAGGATGGGCCCAGCACCTGATTCTCCCTTTCGCCGTTGTACAATGCTCAGTATCTCTGTAACTGACACCGTGTCTGAAACCACAGAGTTGAACCCTGTTTGTTGAATGGAGTCCTGTCGTGGTCCGGTGTATTTTCACTGAGCAAAGCAAGTTCTCGTGCAGTTCTTAGGAAGAGAACATTTTGCAGGAGGAGGAAAGCATTGGCACCGTCTTAAACGTGTGTTCCACTGGACCGAGTCTGTCGCCAGACAGCTGACCTTCACAGCACGAGGTTGCTCTGAGGTGCGCTCACTGCAGCGAGTGCTCGTTGGTCCACTAGATAGTTTTAAACCCAGTTCTGGTGGTTATTTTTGCCGTGGCAGTAGAACGGTTAGTCTTGTCCTAGGTGTATGGGACACTTTTGTTTTCCTTGGGTGCTTTTACAATTGAAGAATAACTATGGACAAGTTACTAATTCTCTGAGAGTGTCTTCCTCATCCATATATCAGAGCTATACCTACTTAGATGCAAATTGAGACCTTAAAAGTGGAGGGGACTCAGACCGTGAAGAACTTTAAATGTCATGACAGAGCTCTTGGACTTTATTCTGGAGGCATATTTGTTTCTTAAGCAGAGTGACATCATGTATCATTTGGAAAGAACACAGTGGTGCTGTGAGGCCCTGGGGCAGGTGGAGAGGGGAGGTTACGGGGAGGAGCCAGGGCAGGAATGGGCAAGGCACTGCGTCACACCGAGTGTTCAGCGCCTTCAGCACATCCTGGCCAAGCCCTGGGAGAGGCGGCCTGGCTTTGCTGCTCAGGAGAGATGTTAGAGCTAGCGCTAAAGATTTGGGGTGCTGAAGGCATGGGTTTGGGTCACATGCCCATGGTGGACTTACAGTCATAAAGAAAGGAGAACCAAGGATAAAAGTCTAAGAAAAACAACATTTAAAGGACAGGGAGAAGTAAAGGCAGGAAAGGACTGAAAGCAAGCTGTTAACATGATAACAGGGTCAATACAAAGTAGTGTCCTAGGAGCCACGAGAGAGAGTTTTAAGGAGGGATAGGTGTTAAGAGCGGCCGATGCCGGAGGCCAAAGAGAACGATAGCCCAAGACCCGAGTCCTGTATTGGACGGTGCGGTCACTTGTGCAGCGTGAGCGTCAGGTCCAGCTGGGAGAGAGTGGAAAGTCACGGAATGAGAGCAGCATGTAGACTGTGAAAACTTCTGATTGTGGTGAGGAGAAACGACAGCCGGTGAGTGCATGTATACGCTGAGGAGGGGGTGGGCCACGGATGGGGGTAGTTCAGCATCACGGTCAAGAGCAGAGGCTTTGGAATCCACCAGGTGCCTGGGATCACATCTTGGCTTGACCACTCACCAGCTGCTCCTTGAAGGCAAATCTGGCAGCTGCTCTGCACCTCGTGTTCCTCACCTGTAAACTGGAGCTGACGTTCAGCTCTTGGAGCACCTGCTGTGAGCGAGGCAGGCTGTTCACCATGGGTGGCCCCTGCACTCAGGGGCATTAAAACTTCGTAGCAGAGACTGTGAAGCCGGTGAGCTCGTTATGGCATGGTCAGCACAGGGCTGGACCTCTCTGTAGAGGTGCTGGCCTAAATCCCTGCAAGGCCACGTGTTATGCCTGACCTGTATACCCTGGGTCTGGGGGATTGTTTTATGACGAGAACAATAATTCAAAACGGCTCTTCTCGACCCTTTAGGTCAATCACGTCCGAACGAGAGACTTTGACTGCTGCCTCGTCGTGCCCCTCATCGCAGAATCTGGTAATAAGCTGGACCTGGTTATTAGCAGAAACCCACTGGCTTCACAGAAGTCCATAGAACAGACTCTACCAGGAGAATGGAGTGAACAGAACAGTGCTTTTTTCCAACAGCCCAGCCACGGTAGTAATCTGGAGATCCGAGAACCCACTAACACCTTATAGCAACGCTTTTTATAAAGCAGGACAAAAGACAGTATCTACATGGTGCTAAAAAAAAATCCCTTTGAGATTTCTGTGACATTTGAAGCACAGATGATCACGTGGCATTAAGTGCAAGCACAGGGGTCTTTTAAATCTCTCACGGCTCATGTTCACTTCCCTTTCCAAGTAGAAGAGGTTACTTTTTTGGCGACCACTACGGTATCTGGCAGATGATTCGCTGCCAAGCCCCATGGTAGAGAAAAAGAAAAATAGGTAGGCCACCCCTCCACGAGGAACATCGGAGGAACTTTTTTACAAGTTCATCTTCCTATCACTTTTTGAAAAAATGTCTGTTTAAAAATATTCTCTATGATAATTTCCTTAATTCACTTTGAAATCAGTTTCTTACTATGAAGTCATTAATGTAAGAACTTGACCAACAAGGCTTTTCATAAAGCTGGCTCTGCTAGAGGAACTAGTTGGGTAACTGCTGGGACTGGCTGCTGCTAGGGGAGGGGTACAGGGACACAATTATCTTAAAATGTTTCAGCAACGATGCACGCAGGAGATCCTAATAGGTGGTGGTAACTGTTTTGCCCAAGTAGAGGAATGATTTTAACTAAGATGTATGCTATTCCCTATGCAACAAATTATCAAACAGGATATGTCTTGTGACCTGTTGCTTTTTTTTTTTTTAGGGACACATTTTTAATAGCTGAAAATCTCTGATAATGAATTAGAGTGTTTAGTAACACTGAGAGTTAGTTATCTTATTTTTAAAATTCAGGACTAAGAATTTAAGAATTAAGTCTATTAAAAGGTTTATCTTAATGATAGGCGAATCAAACTCATCTTGCTCGACATGTTTTAAAAACTGGTTCTACTGAGGGGTGTACAGCACATGTACTTAAAAATGACATCGGACTGCGTTTAGTTCTGAGCCATGCCACTCACCGAAATTGTAAATACATTTTCCACAGAATGCGTTGCCAATTATCACCATCCCTCAAAGCAATAAATTGTGACAGTTGCAGTTAATGTCTGTCAGCAACTGTTTTCATCTGTCCGGATATTTTGAATAGTTACACTAATAACTGTTATTTGGTGAATATAAAAAAATAGATATGTATATCAATTATAGAATCTCCATATTGAAACAGTTATTTTCCAAACATTTCCATTTCAATCAATAACTCAAACAACCGCTTAGATGAAGCACTTGAACACTGTGTCCTTTGTTTAAGGAAAACCTTCACCTTTCTTTGTGTGCAAAGAAATATATTATTTCAATCACATTTCAGGACCGCCAGGGCAAGAAAGTATAAAGCAGAATCATGTTAAGGAAAAAAGATCATGAGTCACTTAAATATGTATTTTTATTTGTAACAAACAAGTATTAAACTGTAAAGTATTTTTGTACAAATTTAATACTTTAATAGCATGGTATTTATCGTCTATGTATGGTTTTGGGGGATTCAAAATTGTTGCAAATATTTGTATGGAAAAAAAATCCTCTACCAAATGGAATAAACAGTGATTTTAAAAAGCCAAAAAACAGGACATGCACTTTTTCAGAGCTTTGAATGAATTTTCATGTTCTAGAGGCTGAGCCCTACACAATGTTAATTGCTACATAATTTTTAAGGGGGAGGGGAGGTTTTGCTATAAATTTGAAAAGCAGCATGGAAGAGCAGGAAGAGCATAGGATTTGAAAGCAGATCTGGGTTTGAATTCCAGCTCACTGGTGGTATGAAATTTACCAGGAGTCAGTTTCCCTGCCCCCAATACTGAAAGTCCCAGGACAAGATGTGAAACCTGTGCAAGTGCTAAAACAGCCTGCAGACAGGAACACACTCAAGACTAATGGCACATTTATTTTAGGTGGCACATCTGCCCTCAGGGAACACCACATGTTCTAGGAAACAAGTTTGCACAAACTGTGAACTGCACCTTCAGTCCCAACACTCATTTGCAGATTGCCTTGCAGACCCTGAAAACTCACAGGAACAACACTAGGATGTCCATTCTCACCACATCCATGTAACAGTTTACTAGAAGTTCTAGCCAGGGCAGTAAGACAAGAAAATGAAATAAAAAGCACCCAGATATGAAAGGAGTAAAATGTTCTCTATTTGCAGATGACAGAAAAATCTGTGAAAGTGAAAAGAAATCCACAAAATGCAAAAAAAAATGCAAATAGTGTTTCTAATAAAAGACTTCTTTGTAGAATATATGAAGAACTCCTATCTCAATAATAAAAAGAAAAAATAACCCAATTTATAAATTGGCAAAAGACCTGAATAGACATTTCTCCTAAGAGAAAGAACAAATGGCGATAAGCACATGAAAAGATGGCCAACATCATTACTGTAGGCAAATGCAAATGGAAGCCACAACGAAATATCGCTTTACACCCACGGTGTGGTGTGGCTGTAATCAACAAGTCGATGACAACAGGTGCTGGAGAAATACGAGGCACTGGAACCCTCACACACTGCTGGCGTAAATATAAAACGGTGCAGCTGCTTGGAAAACAGCCTGTCCGGTCCTCAAAGCTTTAAACAGAGTTACAATGTGCCCCAGCATTTCCACTCCTAGGTCTATCTATACCTTAAAGAAATGGAAATACATGTTCACACAAAAACTTATGCACAGATGCTCACAGCAGCATCAGCTGTAATAGCCAAAAAGTGGAAATAACCCAAATGTCCATTGGCTGACGAATGGATAAATTCCATGTGCCATATCCTTACAACAGCACATTATTTGGAAATAAAAATAGATGAAGGCCCTTTGCTTCGAGGAACCACTGAAAGCAAGGTGGGCCACCTACAGCTCTATGGGGGCCACCTGCAAAAATGCAGCCAGGTCCCTGATCTTGTCCCATCAGCTCAAACCCACACGGTCTGATGTGGAAATACGACCTCAGTCTGTGTGGCCAGTTTTCCTGTCAGTACCCAAAGGGCTTCGTCAAGGTGGACTGAGTGATCTTCCTTGAACGGATCATCCAAGACATCTACCCAATAAAAGAAACAATACTAGCTCTTTGTACATGATTGTTTTTAATCTTTTATTTTTTTTAAAAAAGAGAGATGCACTGGTAGATACATGCTATGACATGGACGAAATCTGAACATACCATGGTAAATCAAAGACATCATAATGAAGGGCATACTACAGAGACAAAGTAGATTACCAGTTGCCCAGGGCTAGCGGGTAGGAAGGTATTAGAGCTGAAAGGGGCAAGAGTTCTTTAGGTGATCATATAAAAATATTCTAAAATTGATTGTGGTATTGGTATTACAACTGTGAATATACTAAAAGCTACTCAGCTGTGCAAACGGGTGAATTGTATATGAATTATATCTCCATAATGCAATTTTTAAAACATTGGAGTATCAGGTAAATCTTCCCTCTTAACTATTTCTTCTACCATTTAACAATAAATAAAACTTTAAAAAAATAGAAATCACTCTGAGAAAAAACTTTTCCAAAATAGAGCATCTTCAGAGCAATGTGCCCCATGCCACCCCCCCGCCCCCCGCAGTGACAATCACGTGACACGATGGAGGTGTTAGGTAATGCTACAGTGGTCGTCATAATGCGAGAGGTGAGTTTCATACACCCTCAACTCAGACAATGTTACACATCAGTTACTTCTCAAGTTCCGGAGTTCCCGGGAACAGCCCAGGTGAGGTAGAGCCTGGCAGTAGTGAGGGACGAACGGCAGCCTTGGGAGGTGATCCCTTCGCAGAAGACGTGACACCTGACACCGGTGCCAGTGAGAGACTCAGTTGCAGTTCCTCGTTGCCACGCTTCACCCCTTGGCGAAGGTCACACAGTGATCACGGAAGTTAATAAGGCATTACCCTAAAAATAAAACTCTTCATAAAGTACAGATATGACACCATTTTCTCTCATTTATGTCCAGTGCTGCCTGTTCTCATGACAGACATCGACATCATCAAGGTTTTCTTTGATCGAATGAGTTTAAAACATCTGTAATACAAACACCTTAAAATAAAACTCCCATTACAGGTATCCTCTTTTATCCTGATACTTTGAAGTTATGATGTCCACTTTGCGTTGAATGGAAAAAATAGACAATTATTTGGAATAATCAGAAGGAAAATTAAGTTTCTTGATTACTTGTGGGTTTGAAAAGTTGCCTGGGGGTCAAACTATTTAGTCTCAAGTTCTGAAGTTTGGAAGACACTTGTGGAGACGATTCCTCCATCTGTTAGGAAAACAATAAAAATACGGTTAACTTTGTAAAAATGTAGTCAGGCCACCCCATGCACTTTTCCCCTGACTGCTTCCGCAGAAGACCTAGTCCATTCCCCCGCCCCTGGAAGGCTGGAGCAGAGCGACTGGCTGTCGGCTCCTGCCCTCTGTGTATCCCCAGCACCCAGCTGTGGGACTCGAGTGTGGACATGACTATTTGCTGAATGGGTATATAAATCGAATTTCCAAAGGTGTGGACAGGGTCCACTATATTAATTTGGTGACCCAGTACAAAATTAAAATGAAGGCCCTATGTTCAGAAATTAAGAATCTCAAGATGGTTCCTGCAGAGCAGCACAGCGAGTGTGGGCCCAGCTGTGGTCAGGCGAAGCGCAGCTGGGCCACAAGCATCTTCTTGGCACTGTCA
Organism: Phyllostomus discolor; assembly: GCF_004126475.2. Taxonomy (NCBI): domain Eukaryota; kingdom Metazoa; phylum Chordata; class Mammalia; order Chiroptera; family Phyllostomidae; genus Phyllostomus; species Phyllostomus discolor. The sequence continues at coordinate 153,258,806 of NC_040904.2, forward strand.
GCGATTCCCATGCAAAAGTCAATGGACTGGTGAGGTCATGGGGAAGTTTTACCACCACAGGGAAAGGAGAAGAGCAGGCACAACTCCATCTTTCACAGTGCGAAGTCTGTTCCACTTAGGTGACTGTGATGGTTAATTTTGTGTCCACTTGGCTAAGCCATGGTGCTCAGATATTTATTTTGTCAACTCCAGTTCTAGATGCTTCTGGGAAGGTACTCTTTAAATGGTATTAACCTCTAATATAGATCAGTAGACTAGCACAGTAAAGCAGTTTGCCCTCCATAAGGTGGGCCTCCCATCGGCTGAAGACCTTAAAAAACAACTGACCTCCGCCCAGGAAGGAGGAAGTCTCCCCCGGGTCCACCGACCCACCTGTCGATTTGAGACTTCCAGCCTCCACGAGGACAAGAGCCAATTCCCTCAAATAAACCCAGAGAGACAGACAGATGCAGACAGGCGGGCAGACAGACAGACATATCCTATTGGTTCTCAAGAACCCTGATTAATACAAGGACTCTCTTTTTTCAGGGATTATGTGATTATGTCTTTCCTAATTTTTTTCTGTTAAAATGTCATTTTCCTTAAAAAGTTCTGGAAATTGCTGCTTTATGTGATACATTTTAGAATGTTTACACACATGTTTTTATTTAAAGGGAGATTTTTGTTTTCCCTCTTTTCTTGGTGGGGGCAGGGTACAGAAAGAAAAAAACCAGGCTAACATTTACTTCTGGAACATGTTCCAAAGCCAAAGCTATTAACCCACGGAGAAGCAGAAGCTGCCATTTCGGACGAGACCAGCATTAGTGTCTGTAGAGTTTAAAAGCCAACTTTTAAAAAAGATTTTATTTATTTATTTTTAGAGAGGGAAGGGAGGGAGCAAGAGAGAGAGAGAGAGAGAGAAACATCAATGTGCGGTTGCTGGAGGCTGTGGCCTGCAACCCAGGCATGTGCTCTGACTGGGAATGGAACCTACGACACTTTGGTTCGCAGCCCATGCTCAATCCACTGAGCTACCCCGCCAGCCAGGGCTTAAAAGCTGATTTTAAAAGGCTCTCATGAAGCAGTGTGAATATAAAAGAAAAAGGAATGTGGGCAGCCCTTGTCACTGAATTTAATCTTTTAGAAATGACACATCTCAAGGCACCTGAAAGTCTAGAGTCATGAAAGCACAGGAGTTCCTAATGGATCAGCCCTGAAGCTTTGAATTCCAGGCCTCATTGCTAGGGATTCTTGTAAATGCCACATACTTCTGGCACACCTGGTAAGAAAACGTATCCCCTTCAGTTAGAGAACCTGGCTTGTGCTGCTGCTGTTATGCCGTGACATCAGTCAGCACCGGACGCCCCCACGGTCACTGTGCTCACAGATGGGCAGCATTGGCCTCAGCCAGAGCACGCCAGCTGTGGGGAGCGCAGACCTGAAGACAGATGCTGCTGCTGCTGCCGCTGCTGCTGCTGCCGATTTCCCTGGACACCACGGCGTACCTCACCCCCACCCCATGTTAGCAGTGAGAAATGCCAAGCCAGAAACTTTTAGACTCTTCTATGGAAGTACCTCACTTTTCTGCCCAGTCACAGCCTTATTTATCCCATGGTCTTTGTAAGAGTTAATACATTTAATTTCAGGAAAAGAAATTGCTTTGCTGAGACAGAAATTCACCACCCAAGAGCTGAGACGGAGTAGGAACGAAGCGGCAGTGGTCCTAGCACTTCCAGGAAGAGAAAACTTCTTCCCCACTACGTCCAGTTTGAGCACTTTCCCCACAAAACCTGTCCCCCCAGCCTCTTGTCCCAAAACCTGATTAATGGTGCCTGGATCCCCCTGGATGCCCAAGCCAGAAGCCTAGGAATCACCTTCATGTCCGACCCCACCTGTATAAGTGAGTGACGGCTAAGTGCCACCAACTATACCCCTTAGCCTCTCTTCTCCACCCCGACTGCTGCTACCTGAGTTCAGAGCGTAATCATTTTGAATAAGCTATGGAAATAATCTTTTTGTTTTGGGAACTCATCCCCTCCTGTCTGCCTAACCATAATCTACTAAAGTCCTGTCAACGTCACCTTCATAAATTGAAATCCACAGAGCTCTGTAAATGTTTCTAGTGCTCCCCACAGCTGTAAAGAATGCACAGTGTCTCTGGGAGAGCCGCTGTCTCCTTCCTGAATCCTCTGGTGTCCTCGGCCCAGCCCCCCCGCTGGCATGCTGTGCTCCAGCCACACTATTCTCTGCTTGTAGCTCACTAATGTGCTAGTACTTCACACACTGTTGGCACATTCTCAGAGACCTTTCTAACCATCTCACATTCACTTGGGGTCAGAATATACATGTTTCTCCCTTGAGGACTTACCCCCGGGACAGGCAGGTTTTGTGAGCACGTTCTCCAGCGGGCCCCAGTGACCTGCACCATCTAATCTTTCCTACACAGTCTGGGAAGCCGAAGCTCCCCACAACAAGGGTGCTGTCGGCATATAAAGCGACTGACTCTTAAGCTTCTGGGGGACCTTTGGAAATAATTTATAATCCAACCTGTTTTTTCAAAAATCACAATGCTCAAGGAACTTAGTAAGGACCTCAACAGCATAAAAAAGATCCAGTCAGAAAAAAACAAAGGATACACTAATTAAAATAAACAATTTACAGAGAAACAACAGTAGAGTGGATGAAGCCTAGAGTCAAATCAATCATTTGGAACATAAGGAAGTAAAAACCAACTAATCAGAACAGAAAGAAAATAGAATCCAAAAAAAATGAGGATAGTGTAAGCAGCCTCTGAGACAGCTTCAAGATGTCCAACATTCACATCATAGGGAGCCAGAAGCAGAAGAGAAAGAGCAAGAAATTGGAAATCTATTTGAAAAAAGAATGAAAGAAAACTTCCCTAATTTGGTGAAGGAAATAGATATGCAAGTCCAGGAAGTACTGAGAGTCCCAAACAAGATGGATGCAAAGAAGCCCACTCCAAGACACACCATAATTAAAATGCCAAAGGTTAAAGATAAAGAGAAAAGCAGTTAGTTACCTACAAGGAAGTTCCCATAAGACTGTCAGCTGATTTCTCAAAAGAAACTTTGCAGGCTGGAAGGGACTGGCAAGAAATATTCCAAGTCATGAAAAGCCTGCATGAAAAGCAGGGTACCAACCTTGGTACAGCCAAGGTTGCTCTACCCAGCAAAGCTATCATTTAGAATTGAAAGGCAGATAAAAAGCTTCCCAGACAAGAAAAAACTAAAGCAGTTCACCATCACCAAGCCATTATTATATGAAACATTACAGGGGCTTATTTTAAAAGATCGAAATGATGAATAAACTGGCAATAAATACATACCTGTCAACAACTGAGTCTAAAAAACAAAATGGGTGAATGTTGCCTGAAATGGAGAAATCAGAAAAAAAGAAAAGAAAAAAGAGGTATTGGGCCGTGGTTCCAGAAAGTCCATCTCCAGGATCAGAGATGCAGATTGGGGAGCTGGTTTGTTACCTCCTCTCTACTGCCCAGAACACTTAGGGAAGCAGAAAGTTACTTACACATCCCTTCTGGCCACTCCACAGAGGACCGTCAGAGCAAGAGTGGGAACGGTCACTGACTGCTGAATTGCCAGTGCCTTGAATGGAGCAGGCAGCCGAAAACTGTTAGTTGAACAAAGCATCACCTTTCTGCAAAGGTGACAGCTGAAACTTAGACGAGGAAACAGTCCTCAAAGGAAAGAGGAACCGGTCCTCGGGGCGACGTCTCCAGTCAGAGGACGGGAAGAAGGAATGAAGGGAAATGAGACAGAGGTGGGAGGGAGGGAGATAAGGTACCAGTGCAATCAAGGAAGGAAACATTGAAATGGTCGCATTTAAAACTACTAGGAATGTCGGGGGAAATGTCAAGAACAAGACCTAAGGAAAGGCCTCTCGGGTTGACAAGATGACTGGAACCAGCCGCTTCAGTGGGGTTCTGGTATAAAAGTGAGATTATGGCCTACGGAATGGGGTGGGGGGAGGCTGATAAGAAAGGCATGCAGACAGAAGGTTCCGGATGACCAGGAAGTCCCCCCTGACAAGCCCACTGATTGAGGCTGCCGAGAGTGCCAGCCCCGGGCAGGGTGAGGGACAGAACCAGACCAGCTGGGCATGGCAGAGAGCAAACCTGACAGACAGGAGAGAACACTTGTTTTTACATCCTGCAGCACAAAGCAACACTAATAGAAATACATAGCACTTTAGTACAGATAAGCACACTGAAGCTAGCAATATTTAAATAAAGCTCGAGTCCATAAGAACGTCACTCCTACCATAAGAATTTTGTTTGGACTTTCATCTTCATTCACAGCACTGCTTCTTTTGAACCCTCGCGATTTGGATGGATCTTCATCTGTATCTGCTTCATCAGGGAAAGAAAATTTCCATCTTCCAGCAAAGGCAAGCATCTGGTCATCCACTGCAGAGGCCTGGCTTCTGGGGAAATCGCTTGTCCCAGCGTCAGCTGGGTCCATCGGGAGTGGTGACGCTGAGGGCGGTGTGCTGGGTCCTCTGCTGTTTCTGGAGCTCTGTGACGGAGATGCACAATCTGCTGGAGATGCACAGCCCATGGAGAGCTCATTTTGCAAAAACTGTTTCAAACGAGTTCTTCTGCGGACACTCTTCCTCGAAATTGCGTTCCGGAGATGAGACTCTTCCGCGATGACGTACACTCTGCTGCGGCCCCTGGTCACCGCGGTGTAGACGTGCTGCCAGTGCTGGCGGCCCGCCCTCCCGACCACGTAGACCACGGTCTGCTCCTCAGACCCCTGGGAGGGAAGAAGGCAAGGGGAGAATTAAAACTGTGAAAACAGGTCCACGTCCTCATCCACAGAGGCAGACAAGAGGCCAGGCCGCCCACGCACCCACTCCCTGGCCGGACTGCTGGTACTTATGGAGTTCATTTTTATGGTTATCCGAGAACTCATGCTCTAATGTTTCCTAATTATGCTGCTGAGCTCAGGCCGCACAGATCCACAACTGGCTTGTAAAACCCGAAGATAAACGTTAAAGTCTATGTGCAGTGCCAAGTAATAAGATAACTTAAAATGATTGTGTGAGCTTTGTGTGTAAAGGTACGATCCCAGTGTTATATTACAAAAAGAGACACCTTAAATATCCAATGACAGAATAAATATATATATTTACATATATTTAGATCAAGTATCTACATATAGATATTTGATATACTATTTTGCAAACATCAAAGATGCTTTAAAAATAACAAGATTTTTAAAACTGGGTGTATATGTATGTATTACAACTATGTAACACAAAGTAAAATTACTCCGATCCAAAAAAGTACCTACAAAATAAACATCAATATGTGACAAAACAAAATAAATCACAAAATAGAAGCAATTCTATCAATATTATAACTAGCCTGTCTCCAAAATGAAGGGCCTATGGATAATTTTTTTCCCTTGTACTTTTCTGTATTTTTCCATTATTGAACCTTACTTTATCAAAATAAACACAGGAGAACAATGGACCTTTGCTTTTTAAATTTAGCAAATCAAGAATTTTCTAGACAAGAAAAATGTCCAAAGTCACCATGTAACTTGTGAGAAAAGTTTCGAGTTTGCTAGGTATCCTTGGTTGCTGTATTTTCTGCGCCAACGTAAATAAGAAGTGGTTTGAACCATTATCTCCCCGAAGGTTTCCACATTAACCTGCCACAGGAAGAACTGTGGGGGGACAGATGCCAAGATGGGCATTGAGGAAATACAGATCCAGCGTTAAAACAAGGAACAACCTTATACACAGCAAGTACTTCTATCTCCCTAAACACAGAGAATTTGATTCAACTCTTCAGGTGGTAAAAGTCTGACGAACACTGCCTCCCAATACTGCTGAGTCGCAGAAACTGACTGACACGATGCTTGATTACAGAAATGCTAAATACGTTTAACAGATACACAGCGCCATTTCTCGTGTATTTACACTGTGTATTCCAAAACAGGTACACGTCTACCTAAATTTAGCTAACTGAATTTTTACTTATCGATTAAGTAACACTGAGAAAAATTCAAAAACCCCATAATCAGTCTCCCTGCATTCACACTTGCTACAATCCACTGTCCTCATGGTAAACTACAGTGACATTTGTAAAGTGTAAATTCAATCACATCCAACTCTGCTTAAAGCCCCTTCATGGCTCCCAGGCTCTCACAGTCCCATCTTCTTCATATGGCTCACATCGCCCTCCAGGAGCCAGCCTCAGCCCAGCTCCCCTCCCTCCTTCTTTCCCCTTTCCTTCCCATGAGCCCAGCTCGTCCAGCACAGGGAACCTCCCTAAGGTCCTGCCAGTGCTCCCCAGGCCACAGCCCCCACACAGCTTCTGGGCTAGGCCCCTGCCCTCCAACCCCGTATTTTCCAGCAGCCTACACTTCCCCTATGACAGAATTTTTATCAGACCAGAATGTAACTTCCTAACTGTACTCCTCAATGGACTGTAAGCTCTGTGAAGGCAGGACCACATCTACTTTGCTCACTGCTCTTTATTCGGTGTCACACTGAATGAATGACGATCAAAAGTAAAACATCATGCCAAAGGTGTGTGCAGAAAGCAGGACATGGACTCCTAACTCCACCTCAATGACCTGCTATAAATCATATATCCATTTCTTTAAGTCTTCCTTCAATCATTAATACTATCAAACTTCTTAAAGAGGCAGATTTTACATATTTACTTCTTTTTTTAACATCCTCACCCAAAAATATGTGTATTGATTTTAGAGTGAGAGGAAGGGAGAGCGAGAGAAACATCAGTGTGAGAGAGAAACACTGACTGGTTGCCTCCTGTAGGCGCCCCCGCCGGGGACCAAACCCACAACACCTTTCGGTGCACAGGATGGCGCTCCACCCAGCCGAGCCGCCTGGTTGGGGCAACACATTTACCATCAATTACATACATAACTACTCTAAATCTGTTCTAAAATACAACTTGGGTGAATAGACACAAACGATTACTACCCTTCATGATTTTACAGATTTAGAATCTGAAAGTCTGTATGGGCTTTAGAAAGGTTCCAAAAACTTTTTCTATAAAGGGTCAGAGAATAAATGCTTAGGCTTCGCAGGCCAGATGGTCTCTACAGCTACTACCCACCTTCCTCTGTGTGGTGCAAGGCAGTCATGGCCAGTACATAAATGAATGTGACCATACCGATAAAATTCCCTTACAGAACATGTGGTGAGCCAGATTTAACTACTGTACTGGATAACAGGTAGTCCTACAAGACCCCAGGAGGTGACCTGGTCCCCTATCCTCCTACCCCCTTACCCCACATTACTTCTTTGACCTCATCGCCGGTCACTCCCACAGCGGCCTCCTTGCTGTTCCTGTTCAAATATGCCAGACAGGCCCCCACCTATGAACCTTGACTTTGGCTCTTCCTTCTACCTAGAATGCTCTTCTCCCACTTCTCCCAGATACCCACATGGTTAACTTCTGTACGTCTTTCAAGCCCATGCCCAAAAGACACCTTCTCAATGAGGTCTATGCTGACCACTTATTTAAAATTACAACTGTACCCCACCCCCACTTCTTTTCCAGAGCATTTACCACCTTCTAACATCACATGTAGTTTACATATTTGTTCACAATTGTGCGTGTCTCTATCCTCTTCCCCACCAAACATAAGCCTCACACTGGCAGGCACCTTTGCTTCATGACCTGACCCATACCAAGCACCCAGAACAGAGTTTGACTGAATAAATACTTGCTGAACTGAACCAAAATTGGAAGAAACAAACTATGGCTGATATAAGATAATGATGAATGTCCTATTTCAGCCATGAAATAAGAGCCAGGTTTAGTAAAAGGAACACTTATTTATTCCAACCTCAACCCATAATCAGGAAGACCCCTTCACTCTTCATTTGCCTGGATTATAATGAAAGACTAGGTTATAATTTTGAGGAAATCTCTCAGAAAATACAGCAAAATGATAACATCATAGAAAACAGAAGAGATAAATAAGAAATAGAGATAATCCCTTCTGGAGGTCCAAAATAATAAAGGTTCTAGAAAGACAAAACAGAGAAAACTCGGGACAAGAAATAAATCTTAATGAAATTATTGAAGACAATTTCCCAGAACTGAATGATACAAGTTTTCAGAATTATAGAAACCACAAGGGAAATTTCTCTAGGATCTCACAGCCAGAAATATCGCACATCTTCACACCTGGCTGTAATTTTATCCATACATACACACTCAACCGATTGCTTCTCTCTCACTCTGGGAAGGTAAAGCCTGACCGGCAGCCTAACTGCACCAGCAGGCACACAGGCTGGCACGTGCGGCAGCAGCCGGCCCGCTCCCAGCAGGGACCCTTTGCCAGCCTTACCTTCACTTTCCACTTGATATCATTTATCTTTGTCTTTCTAAAAGTCGTGTTAAATTGTGCACGTTTTATAGCTGTTTCAAATGCTTTTTGGAACTGAGATGGAGTAAGTTAAATACAACACCATCCACTTAAAAATTTAAAAACCTACACTAATTAATGTCCACCTACTAGTAGAGGACACAGGCTAACCTATAAAGTTTTTCTGCGTGAAAATGGAGGTCGATGCCGCTTCATCATTAAAGCAACATTCCGCCATCAGAGAGGGGAGCTCAAAAACAGTGAGACACATAACAGAGCCACGAATAACTTGTGAGAATTCAAGAGTATTAAAATAGAGCTTAAAGCTAAGTTGCACTAAGTGCACTGTAGTCCAGGATTGATCCTCAAACAACGAGAACAAAAAGGCACAGTGAAAAAACTACTGAAATCCAGATAAAGTATATAGTTTACTTAATAGCACTGTACCCAGAGCAACTTCTTTTTTGACACATGCCAGAATTGTGTTAGATATGAACACGAGGGAAAGCTGGGGGAGGGGTACATGGAACTCTCCGGGCTATCCTCCCAACTCTTCTGTCAATCTAAAATTACTCCCAGATAAAAGGTGGTTGCCTCACGAGGGTGGAAAAAGGGGATACATTTCTCAAAGCTCATCCAGCTTTATAATTGAAATATGTATGCAAATTATACCCCAATAATACTTGATTAAATTAAAAAATAAGCAAGTCACAAAAACCTCCAGGCATCACAATAACCATTTATGTAAACCTTGGTAATCCCGTTTCTGTATGGATGGACAAATGCAGAGCGGAAGCCACTTCTGAGGAGGGTGAGAAGGCACTGGACCAGGGCGGAATAAGTGAGGCACTTGCTTAGGATGCAAAATTTAAGAGGATGCCAAAAAACTCAGCCATCAAGATAAATAATATTTGAATAAAATAGTCCTAAAAGTCAAAATTTAAACCCAAAAAGACCCATGATGAACAAAATAGCAAAATTTTTAACAAAGACAAGCTCAGTAACAGTGCCAAGCCCGGCAACCCAGGAGGCGGAAGTAAGAGACAAACTCGGTCCTGAGGTCCTGACCCTTCTCTCCCAGGTGGCGGGTGGGGCCCGAGGGATGAGGCTTTAACTATGGTGGCTTAGTTCCTGAATAAAGAGGGTTCTAAAGCCAACAAGAGTAAAAGGTTTATGGCTCTACAGGATTTTCTGTACTTTGGTGCATTTTGTTTCCTAATTAAAAAATAAATGAAAGCAATAAAAATTAGGAACAAAATAATACAAGGTGCTCTAGGGCAGGGCCAGCTATTTGAATAGCTCCATGAATCTCCAGGCTTACCTGAAACGTGTGAATAGTTCTTGCCCATGCATGTCTTATGCGACAGTGTTTCATCAGTTTCCCAAAATCCACAGTTACTTCCAAGCCAGCCATATTATTAATGGTCAAATATCTTTTCTTTCCAGCAGTTATGTCCGTTTTATCCTGTCACCACAACAAAAGACTATTCTGTATGTTTTCAAATATGCACACTGTGAAGATATCTATAGTTGCACTGAACATAAAATGGAAGCACCCCGTAAGTAAAATACATATTTTTTGGACTATAAGACACACCCCCTCCCCCAAATTTGGGAGGAATAATGGTTGTTAATGCTGCTATTGAGTTCTGTTTCCATTTACATTGGTGAAATATTATGTTATTTATGTTATTAAATATTTTACCACATTTTTTTGCTTCAAAATTTTTTGTCCTATCTTCCTCTAAAACCTAAGTGTGTCTTATGGTCCAAAAACTACGGTGCAAAATAAGCCTGCATATTCACTATAATTGTTAAGAATTTCAAAAGGCTGAAAATCTATGTTTAAGCACCAACGGAATATACATGGGCACAAACATTTTAATAAACACAAATGGATGTTTTTGGTCCTTGAAACTTAACCAAATTTGACTCTCTGGAAAACAATCCACTGTTGCCTTTCTTATTTGAAATCTATACATTTTATTTCTTGTACTGACAACATAAGTCTGCATATAACTCTTTGCAAAAACTACTTCCCACCACTTTTAAAGAATAAGCTTACAAATTTAAGAGGGTGTTTACACAAATAGAACAAATTTAAGGTGACCACTTCTACAGTTTCTGTATGAACGCAGCTACCACGGAAATGATGCTTTGTAAAATATCATGTGCCACTTGTTTCTTGTTCTTGTTAGTCAAGCACTTCAAACTTATTAAAAACGTTTTTTTCACAAAGTTTTCCAGAAACTCATTTTATGAAGCCAGCATCACTCTGACACCAAAATCAGACAAGACACTACTGGAGAACTGCAGACTGATACCCCTCCCACACATGGATACAAGAATCCTGAACCAAATATTATAGAAGAAGAATGTCAGCTCTGATATGTCTGGATTCTGAATCATGCCTGGGGCAATTTATAAAAAAGGAAACCTATCTCTAATAGGTAAAAGGTACTCTGTTATCACTCACATTTGTTATGAAAAATACTTCTCCATTGCAGAGTCGAATACCACTCTCAAAGTCGTGTTTATTTTTAGCAACATCATGAGAAGTCCAATTAAAGTCCTCACCACTGGCCCCTAGTTCATTATTTTGCAGACTGTTGAAGGTATTCTCAGGCAGTAAATCCGAGAGATACGCATTCTTGGTACAACAAATTTTATCACCAATTCCAAATATAAGTCTCTTCTGATGGTCTCTGGATTAGAAAATGATAATAAATCATTAAGTCTAGAGAACCTTAATTTCATTTTGTTTAAGCAGTAACTTCCACTGAGACCCAATCCAATGCTCAAAATAATTTCTACACGTCCTTTGCTCCACTTTTGTTCTCCAAAATTCCACAAGGAATCAGGCTCCCACAGGTGTAATCCCCTACACTCTCTGTACCACCTCGAACTCAAAACCATGGCCTAGCCAAATCGTTTGTCAGAAGTCTTAGCACATATGCTGACGTCTCTCTTTCCCTCTACATTCTAAAAATTACCAAAAATCTACTGATTTCAAGCATCTACTGATTCTACCTTTTAAATTTATCCTCTCCTCTCCAATCACTCCTATCACTACCCTATTTCAGGTCTTTCAGCACTTATACATATTTCTATTATAATAATTATATTAAAATAGAAGCAAATTGAAAAAATGCTGGCAATATACCAGTTGCTACAATAAGTGCATAGGCATATTATTTCATTTCATCCTTAACTACAGCTCTGTGAGGAAATTCTGTATAAGTATTCTCTTTTACATACATGGAAAGGCGAAATTACTTGCCCAAGTTCACAATCACTGAGACCCAGATTGCATGGCCCCAACCTTGTGCTTTTTTAACCCTGTGTTAGGCTACCTAACATTTGTGTGTGTGTCTTTCCTTAACTAACATATCTCTCGGTTCTCTGCACTTAATACATAGTAGGTGCTGATAAATGCTATAGATGTAAGTTAATTTTCCCTATGTGTAAACAGAGTGCTTTTCTATACCCATATTTCTCTGACTGATGTTCACTATGGTGTTCTCTGTAGGCATCTTGTTGCTAAGGTTCTTGGAAACACTACACACATATTGTAATTTGAAAAATTCTCCTGAATGTCCCATGCTCATCTTAGAGAAGCTGGAGTTTGCCAACCTGGAAACCACAAGGAAAGCTTTATTCCTTATTTTTCTTACCAAAAATCAATTCCTAAGAATATATACTATATTTAATTGACTAGATCATATTCACCAATAAGAAAAAATGATTTTTAAATATGTGGCTATAGTGCTAAATGTCAAAACAAACAAAGAACAGTGAACCCAGGAAGGACTGTCCCCAGAGTTTCAGGTCGCCCGTGCTCACTTGATCAGGTGGCCCGTGTAGTGCCTGCCACAGCAGACATTGATGACGTCGCAGTCTTGCCTGAAACATGGAAAATGCAAGGGTCACGCAACGGTGACTGTTCAGTGCATATTTCTATTATCAACAACTATGACACACTGGATTCTATACAAGGTCTCCAGGACTTTCTCCAGGAAGAAGTATTTTGTAAATTTGATCTTAACATAAACATTTGTTCCATTCCGATTTCCTGTGAGTTTCCAAATACTATACACTATTTTGTAGAAAGAGCCCTGTTTAGAAACTGCCCTCTGCATGTCTAACAAAGAAATACCTCAAAATAAGAGAGAAAATTAACGGTGATGAACTAGAAGAGACTCTTACTCAAACAGTATCTATATTAATAAGCAATGAGATTTAAAAACTAGATCAAAAAATTAAAATATTGCAAATGCTTTACCTTCTAAATGCAATAAATTGTGATGTCTCTGCACGCTGTAGGTCATTTTCTTTGAGTAAAGCACTCACAGCAGAATATAAATCTGACAATTCAAGAGAAAAAAAATTAACATGGAAAAGCATCAAATTACAACACTGTTTCTGTGGAGAAACAAGTTCAGAATTCCTGCTGACGGGCACGGAAAAACGTTTCATACAAGGTCCCCCTGGGAACATCAGCTGCGCCCCCACATCAGCCAGAGCGACAGAAGAGAAGACGAAGACAAGGGTTCCAGACAGCCCGTCCGCAACAGAGTGCAGCCACAGATGGGACAGCTTCTCATTTGTACCGCAGTCGCTGTAAATTCACTGAGGGCTTGTGAATGCAGAATTTAAACTATGAACGAGAGGATAAAATACATAACAGAATTACTAATGCAAGATTTCTTTCTCTTTTAAATTCTGGTGACACTAGAGGTAGTGAGTTATAATTTGAGAACTGCTCTGCCTATGTTATTTCATTTCGTTTCATCTTCGCAACACTCACATGAGGCATGAATTATTTAGTGGATGCGCACCAGTGTAAATACTGAGATACTTATATAATAACTGGAAGACAGTCACTCCCCAAACACCACAAGGCCCGTTCCCACTCCAATCTTGTCTGTGCCTCCCCCAGAACCCACGGGCTGCCCAGGATTCAGCAGCTAAAGGGTTAGCCCTGGCGCAGCAGGGGCATCCACTCCCACAGTGACTGTGCCCTACCAGCTAGTAAATAGTCTGACTGCCACCACTACATCCTTGTTATGAATGTGACACTGAGGCTTTTGGAAGCAAAAGTAACTTTCCAAATGGAGTAGGGAGGCTGGACTCCCCTTCCACAGCTCAGATCCCTAACACTGCCGACATCCACTCACAGCTTGCCCTTGCTCAGAGCACGGAGAAGCAGCTTCCTCTCATTTCTCAGCAATCTTACAAAACAGAAAACATGTCTCAGGAAAGGGAAGAGATATAAAAATTGAGAACATTCCAGACTTGTGTGCCTGTCCCTCACAGCAGGTGAATCGCAGGAGAATGAAGAAGCCCGGCCTCGTGATGCCCTGTTTGGGGAAGGCTGAACTGGCTGCCAGCTGGGTGCTGCATTTTTCAGATGAAGGGAGGGTTACCACTAAAAAATGGCCAACACTCAGCTCACCCCCAGGCAGGAACAGGCATTCCCAGAGGTTCCATAGAAGAGTGTTTGCTTCCACATGGACGGGATCCTGCTTTCTGCTCCTCACTCTTTTTACTCTCTCTCCTCTGCATCTCACTGATAACAGGTACGGCATCTCAACGTGGACACTGGGTTTCACGAACTCTAAGGTACACAGTTTTCTCACGTTTTAACATCTCTAAAATGCTAACCCAGCAGTGAAGCCTGTCTTGGGTCTTTGTACTCCACAATACTGAAAATAATTTACTCAACAACTTAATTAATTATTAATGAAAAACTACTATATGCCTCTCTAATGAATTTATTCAATCAATTTTCTTAAAGAAGAGACTAATTTTCCAGGTAAAACTTGTAATTAAGAAGGGAAAACAGCATCAGTTAAGCCCTGCTACCATTCTGAAAGAGACAATTTTTTAAAGCACGTTTTCATTAATGTAAAGAATGGCGTCAGAAATAAGCAAACCAAATTTTAGGTAAATCTAAATGCAGTGGCAAAGAGTCCAAGTTACTTAACTATCTAAGTCTCATTTTCTTCATTTATACTAGTACCTACTATTAACTAAGCTGTGACAATATCTATTCATTATTTACAATGTGTTTAGTAAAAAAATCACAGAACAGTACGCAGTCTATAATCCAATTGATGAAAACACCAAGCCCTTAGTATGTATCTGATCTTTATAGGGTTGTCTTGAGGGAGAGGCAAAAGGAAGATTATAGGGAAATACTAATTTTTACTTCAAACACTTCTGTATCATTTGACTTTTTTATGGAATATAAATTATTTCGATAATCAAAAACACCAGAAGGCATTTATAGAAGATGACATATTAAAAAGAGAAGGGGTGCTTATTCTCAGCTGGTCTGCCAAAGACCCCGGGCACCAACCCTCGCCCCCCACGCAGCCCCGCTCTGTCTCCGACAAGATGAAAGAAACTACCATGAACCAGGAGGAACTCGCCAGACTGCAGGCACACGTGCACAGTGGTGGGAGAGGCACTGCCCATAGAAAGAAGAAAGTGGTTCACAGAACACTTACAGCAGATGATAAAAACCTTTGGATCTTCTTCAAGAAGTTAGGGGTACACATATCTCTGGCATTGAATAGGTAAATATACTCACAAAACAAGAGTGACTACTTGCACAACCCAGAGGTTCAGGCATCTCTGGCAGCAAACACGTTCACTGTCACAGCTGACAGAAATGCTCCCCAGCGTCTTAAATCAGCTTGCTGCGGACAGTCTGACTAGTTTAAGGAGACATACTGAAGCCCCACCCAAACGACCTGTGGATGGGAAAGCACCACTTGCTACAGGGGAGGATGATGATGATGAAGTTCCAGATCTCATGGAGAATTCTGATGAGGCTTCTAAGAATGAAGCAAATTGAATTGAGTCAACTTCTGAAGAAGATAAACTTGAAGAAGTTACTGGGAGCTGCTATTTTATATTATAGCTGCTTTTTCAAATTTTGTTTGTGGATCTGATAAACTATAGACCTCTAATATTTTTAAGCCCTATCCCCTTGGACACTGTAGCTCTTTTCAGTTTTCACTTGTACACCAATCATTCTTTGCAACTAATTAAGCTAAAGAAGCCTGAGAATAAAGTTTAAAACCAAGGTTTTTTAAAAAAAAGGGATATTGTAACATGTGAATGAACGCTGACCCAAGGGAACTGAGATTAGTGGCACACGGAAAGAAGAAAGGCTTAAAGATAAAGTTCTATGTCACTAAATTTCACACACAGAGTGAAAGCAAAGTAGGAACGATACAGCTTTAAGACCTGTGGCAACTAGGACTTCCAGTCAAGATGACACCATAGGCAGACATGGTTTGCCTCTTCGCACAATATCATCAAAATTACAACTAAAACATAAAACAGCCATCACTCAGAACTGACAAAAATTGGGTTGAATGGAAGTCTGTAGTTATGGAATTAAAGAAACCACATCGATCAGACTGGCAGGAGGGGGAGAGACACAGAACAGGCTGGTCCCACATCCATGTGTAGTGGATCAAAAATTCAGGAGGGACATCTCCGGAGCAAAGAGTCCCAGCCCCACACCAGGACCCAGTGCCCAGGGTTCCAGTGCCAGGAAGATAAGTCCCTACAACTTCTGGCTACAACCCAGCGGGGATTGAGTTGGTGGAAAAAACTCAACCACCTGGAGCCCCAAGCATCTCCATTAGAGCACTGGTGGCAAACACAAGGCCTGCAGGCCGAATCCGGCCCTCCACCTTGTTTTATCTGGCCCAGCACCTTGTTTCTACCCAGCAGCAGCACCGAGCCCTCGCTTAACTGTGAAGGGTAGTTACATTTATACAGTCCCAAAATTACATTTGGCCCTTTGAAGGCAACCGCAAGGCTGATGTGGCCCTCGTGAAAATGGGACTGATATCCCTGCATTAGAGAACTTCCACATGAACTTACTCAGATTCACTCCGAGCTCCAGCACCAGGGTAACAGCTTGGAGGGCACCAGTGGAGTACAGGGAGGAAATGAAGTTTCTGGCATCAAGGTGAGAACTGAGAGACAGCTTCCTCCCAGGCAGAAAAGCAGGAAGAGCCATGCTGGCAAGCAGGTGTTACATCTGAGACTCCATCAATGTGGCTAACACTATTTGCCCTGCCCTGGTAATTCCCTGAGGCTATGTCCCACCCAGCTTACAGCTGTTAACAGATTTTCCATAAAATGAATAGCCTTAGCTCTTGCTTTACAACTTCCTAAATCCTTTCAAACTAGCAACAACTGGCCTCAGTGAGTCCCCAACCCCCATACCTCTTGCTAAGTGACCCCATGCTTGGCACTCTCAGTAGCCAGCCTAGATTCACAACATGGCTTTGTCTGGGAATCTCCAAGGCCAGCACAAGCAGCAGCCACCTCAGGTTGTTTTATAGCTCAGGCAGGGTGGCCCAGGGGAAAAATACAGTTGGGGGCTAACTTCGGTCTGCACCACCCGGGAAACCCCAGGGCCTATGCACCCAGTGGACAACCAGGGACCATGTCGGAGTACCACCACCCTGCCCCTGCACAGTTAATCCTCCATAGAGGGTGGAAGTTGGTGGTCAGTGGCCACAGCCAATCCTTGCCCCTAAATGGACTGGGAAAATCCTTCCCATTGACATGCCAACAGCAACCAAAGCTCAACTATAAGAGGAGGGTTATTCAGGCCCTGTGAAGGGAACACCTCAAGTACCTAGCTTGGGTGATAAGGGAGACTATGCCACCAGACTCTACAGGACAGCTAAGACATTAGGCCACACTATCAAGGCAGGGAGTCAAAGAAGCTCTACCTAATACATAGATACGAGCATAAAGAGGCTGCCAAATGAAGAGACAAAGAAATGTGGCCCAAATAAAACAGATCAAAACTCCAGAAAAAGAGCTAAACAAAATGAAGATAAGCAATCTATCAGACACAGAGTTCAAAACACTGGTTAAAAAGTTACTCAAGGTATTTAGTGAAATAGAGAATAATTTACAGGGAAACAACAGTAGAGTGGATGAAGCTAAGAATCAAATCAATGATTTGGAACACAAAGAAGCAAAAAACAACTAATCAGAAGAACAAGAAAAAAGAATCCAAAAAGTGAGAATTGTATGAACAGCCTCTGGGACAACTCCAAGAGGTCCAACATTCTCATCACAGGGATAACAGAAGAGAAGAGAAGGAGCAAGAAATTGGAAATCTATTTGAAAAAATTATGAAAAACAACTTCCCTAATTTGGTGAAGGAAATAGACTTGCAAGTCCAGGAAACAGAGTCCCAAACAATATGGATGCAAAGAGGCCCAGTCCAAGACACATCATAATTAAAATGCCAAAGGTTAAAGATAAAGAGAGAATCTTAAAAGCAGCAAAAGAAGCAGTTAGTTATCTATGGGGAAGTTCCCATAAGACTGTCAGCTGATTTCTCAAAAGAAACTTTGCAGGCTAGAAGGGACTGGCAAGAAATATTCAAAGTCATAAAAAGCAGGGACCTACAGTCAAAATCGCTTTAACCAGCAAAAGCTATCATTTAGAATCAAAGGGCAGATAAAGAGCTTCCCAGACCAAAAAAAAAACTGGAGCTCATTATCACCAAACCATTATTATATGAAATGTTAAAGGGACTTAAATTTAAGAAAAATATCAAAACTATGAACAATAAAATGGCAATAAATACACACCTGTCAACATATGACTCTAAAAAACAAACTAAGCAAACAATAACAGAAACAGAATCATGGGTACAGAGAGTGTTTGACAGTTTCCAGATGGGAGGGGGGAGAGGGAAAATGGGTGGAGGTGAGGAGATTAAGAAGTACAAATAGGTAGTTACAGAATAGCCATGAGGATATAAAGTACAGTATAGGAAATGGAGTAGCCAAAGAACTTATACATGTGACTTGTAGACATGAACAATGGTAGGGGGATTGCCTGAGGGATGGGGTGTGAGGGATTTGCTGGGCGGAGGGGAGTAAAGGAGAAAAAGTGGGACTACTGTAACAGCATAATCAATAAGATACAGTATGTTGGGAACTACCCTGCCTGGTTTCCCAAGCTGTAACCCGCCCCCCCATGGTTAAGGCTGAGTGGGCAACCTTCAGACCAGAAGCCACTAAGGAGATAAGCTTATCTCCCTGGCAGGGGCACCGCTCTGGCTCCTTTTTCTTCACCCTGCCTGGCCCCCAATGCTTAATCCGTTAGCCAATGATGGGTAAGATTCCCCAAGGGGGGATGATCTAAGACAGGCACAATCACGGGGAGGCCCCAGGGAAGTACTTGGGGGGGCTATAGCAAAAGGGGGTGATGGACCCTCACCCCTTGGCTTTGACGTAGCCTGAGTCCTCATTCTGTCTGCAAGAAGTCTCCTAACCTCTTGGCTGCCTTACTTCTCCTACCTGACTTAAGTCTGAAACAACGTCTTAAGCCTGAAACAATGCCAGTGATGGGTGCAGCCCTGTGCTGGAAAGGGCAGTTTCTCTGGGCAATCAGGCCTAAGAATATGTAAAATCCTGTGAAACCTGCTTTGTTTAGAATGCTCTCAATTAAATGATAAGGGGCCAAGCAAGAAGTGAGTTTGTTCCTCAAAGTTTTATGGCTCTTTAGCTATCTGACCCTGATTCAAGATAGGCCCTCAGAGTTCTTCATATGTTATCTATTGTTTGATCCTTACTGCCTGATGATTAATGAGTGCTTTACCTGTATTCCTGTGCAAAATGAGCCTAATAAAAGCCCATTGAGGAAAAGGCTCTTGGCCCTTCTCCTTTGAGAGATCAGCCACCTTTCCTCCCCAAGCAGGTCTTGTCTTGGTAGACTTATTCGCATCTGTGGTAGCTGGGGGAGGCGGCAGGGAGGCGAGGGGGGGGGGGGGTTGTGGGCGGAGCCCCCACACAACAATAAAAATTATAGAAAAAAGAACTGTGGCAACTGCAATGAATTCTCAATAACAATCATTCAAATTTTCACTAATTCCATTCTGAGTAAACCATTACACTATTTTTAAAAGCTTGCTAAGTACCTTTATAATAAAGATCAAAAGGTTCAATCTATTTAGGTTCATTTGCAATAGATGATTTAATATCTATTATTTATCAAAAACTAACATTTATATAATTCCTCAAAACTGATGAAGGCCCTTAACCCTCACAACAGCTCCAGAGGCACTGCCACTGTGGTTCCCCTGCTACAAATGACTGAGTGATGTGACTTGCATTGTACACATAAGTGCGAAGACTTCCTATCCCATGCTCTTTCCCAACCCTGCCATGGTGTCACCCTAACACCCTTAGTCAGAAACGATGCTTGTCCATTTAATAAGAAATAGGGCAGAAATATTAGGGCTCAACTGGGCAACAGCTGACGGCCATTAATTTTGTTTCACAAATATACTCAGAATAACAAATGTATTTACTTTTTCCAACTTCTGTGAAAGGAAAACTTCATTACGTCATGCCTTCCCCTGAATGAACTTGGATTACTGGAGCTTCGCTTTATTTTAAACTAATCATCTGCATTAATTTTTTCACTCAATGCATATTTATTGAGTTCTTAGTATGAATGTGACAAGAGCTTATTTTTTCAAAATTCTAGAGTAATGCTTGTGATTAATAAATTATTTTCAGTGCCTAATTTTTTACTAGCAATACATCTCTTTATCATCAAATAAAAGTGTAACTAGTCATTTAATAACTATATTACAAAACTGAAATACTTAACCCTATATAATACAGAAGTTTATACTCACAAGATTGATGATTATTTTCCGATAACTGAGAACTAGCATCCTCTTCTGGGAGTCTCACAAAAATAAATGTTTTATCTTGTACTGAGACAGGGAATGTTGGATCATCAGAGATATTCAGCTCTGCATCAAATTTTGGAAATTGGCGGTTTGAGATTCTTAAAAAAGATAAAATCATACACCAAGAACCTTAATATCGAAAAATGTGTCTTCATAATATGATCAGAAATAATGTCATTACAATTATTAATATCAGTTATTAGATAAATAGGGCAAACAGGCTACCCATATACATGTAAATAGCAACTGAGTTTTAAAACAGAATTAAAAGATTAAAAACATTAGAAAAAACTGTCAGGGAATTTACTAAGCACCATTGTGAGAACTTGACCTACTTTTCTCCGAATGGCAAAAGAACTATACAAGGTAGGTAATATTCTCATTTCATAGGTGAGCAACATGAGACTCAGTCAACAGTGGTGGGTTGCCCAAGGCCACAGAGGTAGGAAGCAGGGGAACTAGGCATCAATCTGGGCCCATGTGGCGCCAGGTCCTTTTCTATTTAAATTAGTTTGGACTCTTTGGAGCCTTATCCATGTTTGCTCTTTCCTTTCCCCTCTCTTCTGTGTACATCATATATATGACCTCATTTTCCCAGTTGAACCAATATCCACATCTTTTCGTTGCTTCCATTTCTTCCGCATCCCTCTTTAGTTCTTGTATTTCCCAAGATTAGCAAATTATATCAGAAAACAGAGTAAGGGGAAAGTGCCTTGACATAATAGAGTCTCCCCTTGGTTATTTGGAAGACGGCTGACTCCCTGGAGACCAAACAGCGGCCTGGCTATCAAAGGCAGTGGTGGTACCCTACCATGCATCCGCAACCCTTCCTGGTGGAGGGGGAAGGAAGGAAAGGAGAGGAAAGAAGTTTGTCCCTGCTGGACATAGCCCAGATTTAATTTCTTGGGAATTGAAAATCACCACAAATTTCCTATTTCTGACCCAGGACATGTAATATATTTCTATCTCAAGGAACTTTTCCCTGGTATCACTGGGGTCCTTCTGTCATTGAGTATTTGGTGATGGTGATTAAGAAGAAATGATGAAGGAAGCACAGCTCAGCCCAAATGGTATCAAAAGGTTACTAAAAGGCATTCCTAAATTTCAGATAAAACTGAGCTGAAAGAACTCTTTAGATTAAAGAGTGCTTTAGATTCTCCTAAGACTTTTAGACTTGAAAATGACCAAACATCTACCAACATCTCCAAAATCAGCGGAAGTGTTTCAGGAAAAGAATATTATACATCCAACTGCATTATTTTTCTTAATGTTTTAATATAAACCTATATCATCTACCCTATTCCGATCAATTATTCCTCTACTACCCCACCCTATCCAGGGTAGACAAGGACACAGAGAAAACAGGTCTTAATGTTCTAGTTTCTGCCAATAGCCAACCAAGGAAATGTTCAAGCAACAGAAACATCTTGTAAAAGAGAGTCAAAAACAAAGATAAATTTTGCTCAATGAATAAAACAGTCTCTTAGTGCTCTCAGGTCCCATCGCATCTCTTACAGAAGACCGCTCTGAAGATGTGGGCAAAGGCCAAGGGAAAAGAAGTGCTCTTTATTACTTAAAGGAGATTAATGTGTCACAGATGCCACCAAAATTCATCAAGAAGCAAAATGTCATACTCATTTATTTTGCTTTGGGCTCTCTTACAAAAATTATAGGTAATCTTCTTCCTCAATTCTCCTTTGAACTCCACTGAACTCATTTCTAAGTCTCTGTTCCCCTTGGGCTTATTCTAGTCTCTATGCCTGATGCAACTTTAATTCACATGTACACTTTTTAAATCAGGAAAACATATTTATTCTTAAATGCATTACTGGACCAGTAATAAAAAATACTAACTTTGTTTTTTAATTGTAGGGCAAAATGTGTGTGTGTATATACATCTGAAGGATGGAATAGGTTTGCTAAAAGGGCATAGTAAATATTCTGCACTGAATCACCCTAATTCAAAAACTAGTATGTATTTTTAAACTTTTATTTCTAATACAACAGAGAAAAAGTACAAAATTTTATATTTTTACCTTGTAGCATTGTCCACAATTAGCTCAGATTCTGCTCTGTGGTTTGTCTTCAGTTCAATAGCACACTTTCTTGACTTAAGAGTGTCAAAAAGATCTTCCAGCAAGTTACCAGGTTCAATGCTGGGTAACTGTCTAATATCACCTGAGAAAGGAAAAAACATACAGTAGGTTTTAGGTAACTGAGGTCCTAAAATTTAGGAATTATTTTTATTTCTTCCTACTGATACATGCTATAATTATAAAAACTTACTTACTCTGAGAAAAAAAAGGCCCCAAAAATCTTTGTTTAAAATGATTTGAGAACACTGTCTTTAAAAATATGTAGCAAAAACTACCATTCAGCCCTGGCTGGTGTGGCTCAATGGTCTGAGTGCCAGACTGTGAAGCAAAGAACCAGTCTGATTCCCAGTCAGGGCACATGCTTGGGTTGCAGGCCAGGTCCCCAGTAGGGGGTGTGTGAGAGGCAACCACATATTGAAGTTTCTCTCCCTTTCTTTCTCCCTCCCTTCCCTTCTTTCTAAAAATAAATAAATCTTTAGAAAAGAAAAACAAGTACTATTCAGATTAAACAATATAAGATATGAAAATTAGCAATAACACAACAAGGTAAAATTTGAATCAAACTTTTCATACCTATAACCACAGGCAAACTGTTTAAGGACATATATTTTGGCCAATGTGTAAAAAAAAAAACCCAGGCCTTAGAGAGCTGGTATTTATTCAGTCTTGCTCAATGTCTTATCAAACATGAAAGAATCTATGG
This sequence comes from Phyllostomus discolor, assembly GCF_004126475.2. Lineage (NCBI taxonomy): Eukaryota > Metazoa > Chordata > Mammalia > Chiroptera > Phyllostomidae > Phyllostomus > Phyllostomus discolor. The sequence goes on from NC_040904.2 coordinate 153,281,741, forward strand.
TCTCAAATAAATAAAATAAACATATAAAATACAAAATAAACAAACCCAATGCATTTGATAGCAGATAAATTCTAGTAATGTAATGATAATAATTTGCTCCATTAATTTTTTTTTTTTTTTACTTTAAACAAACAAGCCAACCATAGGGATAAGAGAAACTATTTTCTGGGTGAACAATGGGAGAATACTTAAGCCTGTAACAGAATCAACTATTTAGTTATTTATTTTAAAGATTTTTTAAATTGTTTTTATTTTTAGACAGTGGAGAAGGGAGGGAGAAAGAGAGGGAGAGAAACATCCATTGTGGTTTCCCCTCACACGCCCCCACACTGGGGATCTGGACCTACAACCCAGGCATGTGCCCTGAGTGGGAATCAAACCACTGACCCTTTGGTTCGCAGGCTGGCACTCAATCCACTGAGCCATACCAACCGGGGCAGAATCAACTATTTATAAAATATCCTCAAATATCTAAAAAAGTTACTTACATACAATTTGATTCTCACACTGAAATTCTATATTTTTCTTCATTAAATCAGACAGTCTACAGAATAGTATACCCAAAAGAATCTAACTGCATCTCACCAGAATTGAAAAGGACTTCAGAGACCAGTGAGGTCTAATTTGAGTTATTAGCTCAAAAATCATAAAAATACTTTTAAGAGGTTTATAATTCAGATATTTTATTGTTTCCAAATTAATCTGTATCTTGATTTACTCTGAATCTGTGACAGTTTTACCATTTTCATAGTCATCATTTAGGTGGTCAGCAGTGACCCCTCGCGACACTATTTCATTCACATCCTAGCCTGCCAGTGTCCTGGCCAGAGCAAAGAACCACCCAAACGGCTGAAGAAAGCGGTCAAACTGAACTCAGTGTAGTTTTACCATGGGCTCTGACAAATGACTTTCCACCTGTAAAATGTGGATATTAAGTAGTGAAATTGAATAAACAGTCACTTAACCACAATGCTTTGAACTAAACAATTAGAATTCCAACAATATTTTAACTTACCTAGAATAATAAGCTTAGAAAGTTTGGAGTGCTCAAGCAATAAATTTAAAACGGATTTGAAGACTCCCACAGACACCAAACTCCCTTCATCCACAACTAGAACTCTAACTGAAGAAAATTTCCATGGATTGCTCATGTCCGTTTTTTTCTTCCATGAATAGAAGCTATAATTGACCTGCAAGTAAAGTATTGTATTTCTAAGTTCAGGTTATAAAATTTACAAAAAAAACCCCAAGCAAACCATTGACAACATGTTATTTTAAAACGACTCTTAAATTGGAGGAAGCGAGTATAAGTAGAGTAACATAGGGGAAGGGCTGAAGAAAGAGAACACAAATGTTAGAGAGGAATATACAGGAAAGATAAAAACATCTAAAAACAAAAAAAAATCAAATATTAAAAAGTGCTTCCTAATGACTGCATAGTGTGTTTAATAAGCTTTGCAAATATCACTATTTAACAGCAAAAATTTCAACCCTTCCCTTACTGCTTTGACCAGAGAAAGTTCCTAGTTTTTTCCATTCCCAAATAAACCTTGGCCTTCTCAGCTAGGCTGACCACTTCAGTCCTCCTTGTCTCCCAACTATAATGCTCCACCCTGGAACTAAAGTGCTGCCTTCCCATCCTAACTATGAAAATATTATTTTTTCTTCTAGTAGTCTAAACTCCCTAATTTCTCAACATTAAAAAACCCACCACCAACATCAATAATTCAAAAACAATATATTATAGAAGTAATAATATTTCCTATTTTAAAAATATAGATGAGGGCCCTGGCTGGTGTGCCTCAATGTATTGAGTGCTGTGCCCGCCTGCAAACCAAAGGGTCGCCAGTCTGATCCCAGTCAGGGCACACGCCTGGGGCCAGGTCCCCAGTAGGGGGCATGCAAGAGGCAACCACATATTGATGTTTCTCTCCCTCTTACTCTCCTTCCTTTCCTCTCTCTCTAAAAAGTAAATAAATGAAATTTTTTTAAAATGTGTAAAATTACAGCCAGATCATGTTAAATATTTAGGTCTCTATCATTTCAGAAACCTCTCTATATTGTAAATATGCATATATTGTATACTTTTTAAATGGTAACATATCTTTTTTCAATTACAGTTTACATTCAATATTATTTTGTCTTAGTTTCAGGTGTACAGCACAGTGGTTAGACAATTGCATACTTTACAAAGTGATTCCCCGCAATATTTCAAGTACCCACCTGGCACCACACATAGTTATCGCAGTATTATTGCCTACATTCCCTATGCTATATTCTGCATTCCTGTGACTACCAATGTATTTAAGTTTTCTATTGTGACTAGATTTAAGATGTCTATTAAGTAAAAGCATTCATATTTCCCACCCAAATCTATCAATTCCCTTGGGGAAAAAAAAAAAAAAAAAAACCCTGTCTCACAATAGAATATCTGAATCACTGCTGTTTCCTTCCTTTTATTTTATGTGTTGTATTAGTTCGAAATGACTGGTTGACAGTTTCCCTTGTATCACTAGTGCCACCAATTCAATACAGGCCACATCTGTGAGCAACGAGATTCCTCCACTTCCCTTACAGCTGTGTCCCCTGCACACCGACACAAGATGGGATTGCCAGAGAAAATATAGGGCACCCAACCAAAGTTGAATTTCAGATAAACAACACATAGCTTTCAGTTAAGTATGTTCAATGCAATATTTGGTAGTTATTTATACTTAAAGAGTATTTGTATTTTCATGTGCTAAGTCTGGTGGCCCCAGCCTGAGGATGGTACGTCAGTGGCACAAGTGCCAGCCCTGCCCTTACTCTCTCCTGAGCCCAAAGGTGACTTCAGAAATGTTCTCCTGGCAGCCCCAGCAGATGTTTAGACACTACTAGTTGATCAGAGTTGGAACATAAGATGAAATTAGGTAATGATCCCTCTCTGGCCCTTCCTCTCCTAATTCAATCTTTCCCACTAATCAGACGTGAAAGGGTAACAGAGAAAAACTATAAACTGATCAGAAGACCCTTCCACAATGATGTGCACCGAAGTGCTACAGGTCTGTGTTCACTCATGTGACAAACTAAGGTAATGGGCAAAGTAATTTCTGAGGTGGCTTGTGGCTCTGTAATTCTACGTAATCTTCCTTAAAACTGCTTTCATTTTACTCCCTTGCTCAGTAACCTAAATGGCTCCCCTGTAAGCCAAGACCAATCAAGGTTCTTTGTGAAGTTTCAAGGTCTGTAACATACAAGGAAAGAACAAGCTGGGAGGTCAGCAACCTGAATTCAAGTGCTAGTTCTGCACCTGGTGAAGATCTTGGGCAAATCGTGTAACACCCCTCAAGTGCAATGGGCAGTTTTGTTAAATGGAGGTAGCATCATTTACCCCTCACTGGTTTATCAAGGATTTAATGAGATGTCAAAATACTTTACAAACTTTAAAGCTCAAATTTCCTATCTAAACCAAATTTAACATCCATTATTTTGCAATACACAGACTTCATTCCAGTCAATGCAGTCACTTCAAAACCTCTATACACACTGTGCCTTTGGAAAGGCCTTTCCTCTACGTATTCTTTCCTTCAAACGTCTTCCAACAATAAAGTTCCTTGATCTGTAGAAGGGAAGTCAGGGTTAGAGGAACCTCTACCACACTGCCCAAGTTTAAAACTTCAGGACTCTTAATTATAGCCCAAACTGTTTTTTCATGCATATTAATTCATTTGAAAATTGTATTATGTGACTACTATTTGCCAGGCACTGTTGTAGGTGAAGATGAAAAACTAAACCAGATGATCAAAGTTCTCAATTTCATGGAGCTTTAACTTTGCAAAATATAAACCTTTTCCTCCCAACTCCAATGTTTTTCAAAATAGAGTCTGTGGATTTCAACACGCATGGAACCAGTCCAGATGAGAACAGAGCTTGTGCCGGCATTTAAAATGACTACACCGTTGAGCATACACGAGTTCAGCTGACTATTTTTTCATACGACTTTCTCAAGGAAAGAAGCAGTACACTGCCTTACTTCCTGGCACTAGCTCCTACCTTACTGCCAACCAGCAACAGTTTACAGATGGGTTGTTTTGAGAGGCACCAATCATTAATGATCCGCTACTACAAGGCAGGGATCCAGAGGACTTTCCATAAATACCTACTGACTGCTGTCAGGAAGAAATGAAAAATAAAGTAGTTAAGTAAAGCTTGTCTTTAAAGCAAATGTTTTCTCTTGAGAAAAAAAACGTAACAGGCTTTACCTGACACAGTGTGTAAGCACTAAAACCAGTCTTCTCTCTCAGCAAACCAGCTGCTTTCCCCGTAGGTGCAGTCAGTAAAACTTCGATAGCCTTGTCTGACTTCGGTGGACTTTGCTGGCTGAAGGTAATCCACTCTGCTGGCACATCCTGGTCTTGTTCAAAGTCCTCACAAGCTTTTTTTACTTCGCTTTCTTCCAAGAGTTCTACGTGCTTAAAGAGATGGCTAACAATTGTGGTCTTCCCAGAACCACCTTTCCCACTTATGACTGTTACAGCATTGGAGCAGATCATTTCCAGAGCAGCCACCTGATCCTGGTCCAGCTGACCTTGACTTATTTCTGCATTATCTTCACTTTCACCATTATCCAAGAGATGGTCACCACTGCCCTGTGTGTTCAGAATGTCCTCCAAAGTTTCTAATCTTGTTTCATCAGGTTTACTTTCATTCAATGTATCGTCACTTCTTGAATCCTCAGGTCTTTTGGTACAAACAGACGCAAGCACCTTTTTGACATCAACGTGCAAACGCCACGGAGGCCTCATCATCAAGTCCCCTATTAAAGAGGCAATGTCTCTTTCAGCCCGGTAAAGGTCATAAGGAAAGATACAGGTCTTCTTATTTGTCACCACACCGATATCCTTCAAAAACTGCAGAGACTGCCAGACATCATGAAAAGACATACAGTTCGACAACTGGGAAGTCAAGTCAGCTTCTTCTACATACGTGTGTCCATGCTCTCTACATATCTGCTTCAGTTTAGAATATATTATCAATCCATTCCTCTCTAAATCAGTCATCAACTGGAGAAGAGACTTGCACTGACAAAACGCTGTCCAACTCGCCTCACATCGCAGAAGCTTCAGTTCTCTGTAGGTTATCTTTAAGAAAATAAAGATCAAACGGCTTTTAAAAACCATAAATGTTAATGAGTATTATTAAAATTATAGTCAAAACAATGTTATTAATGATTTTTAAGCCCTAGAAGACATGTACTTGTATTTCAATTAAATTCTATAAAATATATCTGTGTATTGTATTGTGTGTTTACCACCCAAAGTCAAGTCTCCCTATCATCCCCCTTTACCTTTTACTACCTCCCCCCCTCCATATTAACTCCCTACTGTGGGAAGTCTTTCTCTGTAGGAGAGCTTTCTCTCCTTTATACCGTCACTTCCACATGTGCTTCTCCCCTTCCCATCTTTGGAAAAAGTTACAGTGCACATTGGGTTCATTGATTTTGGCTAAATCAGTATAAATAGGATTCAGATAAGCAACACAATGTACCATAATTATATTAACTTTACATTAAATTCTGTGTGTGTTGTGACTGCCTCATTTTCTTGGCTTCTTTCGTTTTCTATGCGAGCAATAATTCTGCCCAAATGCTAGCAGTCACCCACCAGCTCCATTTTTTTTTCATGGAGACATCCTTCTTGGAGTCCTCCACACATATTTATATGGGTTGAACTGTGTGCCCCCCTGCCCCGTACCCCCACAGTTTCGTATGTTGAAATCTTAACCACTAGTATCTCGCAATGTGACCATATTTGGAGACAGGGTCTTTAAAGGGGCAATTAAGTTAAAATGAGGTCACTGGGGTGAGCCCTGATCCAATAGGACTTATGAGAAGATTAGAACACAGCCAACACAGACAGAGAGATGAGCATGTGAAAACACAGCAAGAAGGCTCCAAAGCCAAGGAGAGAGGCCTCTGAAAAACCCAACCTTGTTGACGCCTTGATTTGGGACTTGCAGCCTCCAGAACTGTGAGAAAATAAATTTCTGTTATATAAGCTGCCCAGTCTGTATTAATTACAGTAGTCCTAGCAAATTAATATAATACCTCAGTAACAGCCTTTATTGTGGATGGTGAACAGTGGAACTTCAAGCCCCCTTTTCCTACTTGTGTCCCAGAATGCTCATTGCTGTCTCTCTTCTCGACTGAAGAACTATATATGTAAATAATCTAACATTCCAGAATTTTATTTTTCAAGGCATATAGAAATCACAGTCATTTGATGTAGGGAACAAATTTATTATTCTAGTATTTCTCAAACTAGGTTGGGAGCAGTGTCTGTAAACATTTTTGGGGATATAAAAATTACATTAGAATTTTTAAATTGTATTTGCATTTGGAAAACCGCCATATGAAATTTAATGACAAGTTTAAGTGCCACACTTAGTTTCCAACACCATTGGAAGCTCACAGTGTCACTTGACTACTCTTGGTCTACAATGACAGAAGTAGAGTCGTTTGTAAATGATATTATTGTACTGAATAAAAAAATCAAATGATGTCATGCTATCCCATATGAACAGGGACAGTTCTCAAAAGTTCCAATAGGAAAGTGGGGGACTGAGTTGCGGAGCAGAATGAATTTGCCAAACTCATAAGAACATGTGTCTTCAATGAGATCTATGCTCAAGCTGCAAATGGCAATTAAGTTACCAATTTTTTTGTCATATTAAATTATATAACTAAGTTACTAATAATCTGAATGTTACTTATTTTGTTATTTTGTTTTCCTTTATAAATTTATTGCATAAGAGCTAGAGGCATACAAATTTATATTTAGTTGTAACACACAAAGAAAAATAGATCAACACAGAGGTGTGTACAAATTTTTTCCTTTAAAAGAGATGCAAAAATTGTCAGGTTTGAGAAATCTTGCCTTATATAAGATTACCAAATGTTAAGCAAATGTTCTACTTACTTTACTAAATCCAAGTTTCCATGGATGCGTACCTAAAATCTCTTCTATCTTTCCCAACACATCTTTAGAATCTGAGCTTACGAGCTGTTTAAAGTGCCGAGGCAGAAGAACTGGAAGGAATTCCATTATCTTCGGAAACTGCAATGCTGTCATTACACTTATAAATGGAACTACAGGGTATCAGAGAAGAACAAATGAAAACATACAAATGCTCAGAGGATAATTGGTTTGATGGATTTTCTCATTTAGTACAACCAGTTCAAGAAATCCAAATCAAAGAGAAATTAATAAATTTACTTTAACCAGCAAGGAAATTGACATTGCAACAATTTCTTTTGTACTGAGATGGTTTTCATGTATTTAACACCAAAATTTATGTTCTTTAAATGCTTAGGTAACCGCTTCTTAGCCTTTTGCTTCATTTTGCTTGCAAATAATAACAATAAAATTCTTGATTCAATGATACAAAGATAAATTCAAAATTAAACAAAAAATAATGTATATATTAATCTTTTAATATTTTTTACTATAATCATGATCCTCTCATCATTAAAGTCATCTGATGATGTCCTGCCAGATTTATTTGAAATAACTAACAACTGAAATATTCCATATATGTGAATGTCCAAATAACAAACTATATTAGAAATTATTTTAAATCATTTTGGACTGAAACTTTTCCAAAATGGATTATTAATATTCTTGCCTTTCTCTTCTGCCTTCTTAAATAGAATAACTGACAATTTAACTTTTTCTTAACGCCTCAAGATAATTTTATGTACACGAAAGTTAGAGCGAGAACCATAGTTTTAGAGCTGAAAAGGAATGGGAAGGAGCTTAAAGATCACCTCATCCAATCTCTTCACAGTAAAGATGAAGAACCAGGAATATCGATATACTCCAAAAGCAATATGAAAACATCTACATCAAACCAATTTAAAAAGAATACTATGCCAAGATGACAAAGAGGCAATATTTTAAAACACATTAAGTCATTAAATATCTCAATTACACTAAAACTCGATGATAAAAAATCACACCTACTTGTGTTTTCCACAGCAAGGCGCCTCTCATGATCTGGTTGGGACTCTTCCTGTTCCATCTGTGTAGACTGTTTTTGACCATTCCTCCCAGGTTCTTTTTTGAACATTCTCATTGTTTCCCTAAGATTTTCAAAGTTGAGGTTTTTATAGCCTAATGTGTTATTTACCCATGCTAAAAACTTATTTCTAGTGTCACTGGAGACCTCACAGTCTTTAAGAAAGAGGGAACAGATACTTTTTTGATTGGGTGGTGACATATCAGACTGTAAAAAGTACGACGGAAATCCTTGAACGTGGTATTTCCGGGATCCCACAGCCTTCACTTGCACCTTCACTCGCCACCAAGGACCCGTTAATGGAAAACGTCCAAACACTTCACACTGCTCTTGAGTGTTTTCATCAGCAATTACAACTTAAAAAAAAAAAGTTAATTTAGTATGTTTTAAAACCTCTCTCCCAGTGTTTATCAAACCCACTATTCCCTTTAACTCTCCGCACCCCCATACAAACTCATGCACAGCGCCCTGTACAAATATCTATTAGAGTGTCTATATTGCACTCACTCATTTATCTGTCTCCCTCTACTACACTGTAAGCCCTCTAGAAAACATCCATGCTTCATTAGTGTTTGTACTCCAAGAGGTAAGTGTGGTGCAGGGCAAGTCTGCTGTTCCACTTCTAAAAGCAGTCCTTCCTTTCTCTGCAACTCTGACTTTAGCCAATACTCACCTTGCAGTTTCCAAAGAAAAATGCCATGGCCCCTCCCACCACAGGGCCTTTGCATAAGCCGTTTTATTGCCTTAAATGTCCTCCTCCTTACTGTTTATCCTGTTTACCACAGACCTTGGCTTAACTGTCACTTCCTCAGGAAAGCCTTCCCTGAATCTCATGAATGTAACCTCTCATAGCACTCCTTACTATTTCTTCTAAGCACTGAGTAATATTATAGTTACTTCTGTGATTATTTAAAGAATGCCTGTTTCATTCACTAGACAGTACGCTCCTTAGGGCAGCAACCTCATCATCCTATGTCTCCAGGGTATCTCAGCAGCAAACACCTTGTTTGGAACGTGGCAGCCAGTCACTAATACTTTTAGGATAAATGACTAAACCCTCCACAGATACTTGAAAATTGTCTGTCTAAACCTATGCTGTCCACTGACATGTGACTATTTAAAGTTCAGGTCCTCAGTTGCACTAGCTGCACTTCAAGATCTCAACAGCCACATGTAGCTAGTGGCTATTGTACTAGACAGCACAAATATAACATAAGACCATTATAAAGAAAATTCCACAGGGCAGTACTGGTCTATACATTAAAATATTCTTAAATAGCAGTCATGAGTATAATTTACAGCACAGGAAATTACACAAGGTAAACACGGATATCAATATTATTAACACAAGGTTAATGAATCAATAATGCCTTGAAGGTGTTTCTTGGGTGTGTGTGTTTTCTAAGCAGCTGCAAAATAATCCCATATTTGACTTCAGGCCCCGATTCCGGGTGTGAACACAGGCGCAACACCCACTGTTATAAACATCCTCTATTATAAAGCTACTTCAAAGGGTTGTGAACCTTAAATGAAGTAACACACGTCGGCACAAGCTTAACACACAGTATTTGCTCAAGTCACTGCTATTACATTAATATTATTTTATCCTAAGTTGGACAAAATAGCTAGGCCGTCCCAGAGGAAGCCTGTTAACAGCGATGAGGCACCCCACTGAGGACAGGCCACACTAGAAAGCAGTTTGTTTATCTCCCGTTACATCCCCCAGGGCCGGGCGCTTGCTCACCTCGGAGGCACCCAGGGAGGCTGCCAGCCTTTAGGCCCCCACTGCAGAGCTCCTCGGCATCGACAAACGCCGGATCTTCGTCCTCCACATCTTCCATCAGACACTCATCGCTCTCCTCCACCAGGGCCTTGGGTGGGAGCAGGGGTCCGCGTATTTCCCGAAGTTGCGGACTCGAAGTGGCCATAACTCTATTAATTCTCTAGAAGTCAACCCCAACTTCAGGAAACGCGGTCCGGGCACAGCGCCACAATCAGCCAATCAGGTCCGCGACTGCAAGACCGCCGAGTTCCGGGTACGCCAGCGAGCTCGTGCGTGGGCGGGGCTTCAGCGAAGCTCCGCCCCCAAGCGCGGGGCGGGCTGTATGCGAGGCAGAGAAAGGTGGCGCTCTCCTGCCAAGCGGGGTAACCAAACTTGAGTGTCCACCAGAAGTCTGGAGGAAATCAGCCCCCCGGCAGCAGCAGGTGTCGCACCTGCTGAACCGCTAGCCCACGACGTCTCGTAAGGAGAGAGAATTGCGGGGAAAGGCCACGTCCAGTGAGCCTAGAGAGCCCGGAAAACTAAGCCCTCCCCCAAACCCGCAAAACAAAATGCCAGGTGCCCTTCAGGCCGGCTAGCCACCAGACAAAGCACCAAATAGTGAATCTCCAATCCTGAGACCCTTCTGGCTAGTCGTGACTGCTGTGGGCCTCCGCTTCCACAAGGAGCTGAATTTCTATCATCAATTCAAAGGCACTTATTCAAAATACAGATCTCTAGTCCCCATTCCACCCATTGTATCTGAATCTAGGGCAGGGACCCAGGGGTTTGTCTTTTAAGGGTTCCCATGTTATTTATTTTGATGCTTAGCAGGTTTGGAAGCCACTGAATTGGGCTTCCAAAAGGACATTCAAAGTCTTTTTCATCTTTTTTTCAGTGAGTACACCTTGGTCTCCCAAATTTCTTTAAGCTGCTACCTGCTTACAGTGGGGTGAGGAGGCTGGGCAATCCATCCACTCTTAACCCACAGTACAGATGGGGATGGGGGATGCAAAGCAGAAGAGAAAGGACAGTGGTTTAGAAAGTTATTCTGGTGCCATGATTCTCATACTTGATAGAATACTTTTTGAAATGCTCTTTGAAGAACACCTAAGATATAATACTACAATTACTATTTTGATACTATTTATGATGAAATTATTCTATCAATAATACACCTAAAATAACTAAGCATACACTGTTTGCTAAATCCAAAAGCATCTTATGATAGATTCTAATATAAACAGCAGCCAGCACCAAAGGTTTAAGAAAAATTTATGAGAAAATACTATTAAAATTTTTTTTTCTTTTTTGTCCTTTGGGTACAAATGTCCTCATTTGTTGCTTTGAGAAGAAAAGTGCTCTGCTGCATCTGACGAACTACCAGTGTATCCAAGAATCATCTCATCTATATGAGGTCGAATCCCTTCCCTAACACTCAAAGTGTCTACTGTTTCCACTAGAACATTGAATCTGCTGGGTCAAAAGTCACACTACTGGTGTCTTTGTTGCTAAAACCAGTGGATACCTTTGAGCTATTGTCTTACCCCCTCTGTCAACAGTATTTAACACTGATAACAGTTTTCTTCTTGTAATACTTAGGTCCCTGGGCTTTTATGATTTGTCTCCTCCTGCCTCTGGCTATGTATATTTTCCTGGGGCTCCCCCACTAGCCTCTGAAGTACTGGTATTTCCCAGGGTTCCATCCTAAGCACCTTTTCACTCTAGTCCTTCCTCTAATTTATCTTTCACCTATTCAGTCAGCTACCTGCTACTGAGGGGCAAGGCAGGCCTGTGGTAGGAGCCCTCACAACGTGTGTCAATCACTAAAGCCCTACGGGGAGACCTCTGTATTTACAACAGACCTCTGTGGTTGTAACAGCCCCTCCCCCTAACTTGCTCTTCCCCTGCATAAAACGGGGTTTAATGCTTCTTCTCCATCTTCTTCAGCTTCTGGCTCACCATGTATGCACACAGTGGATAACAATCCCTTAATTTCTCCCAAATAAATCCTTTTTGGTGAGAGAATGCTTAGTTTTGTTTACAGCTAACACTCCTAGTCTGCTCTCCAAACCTGTGCAAACAACTACCAAGTAAATGCCACTATTGGATACCCCTTAGCTACATCCAAACTGGAAGCTGTTCACTGCCTAAATCTGGATCACTTATGTGTGTATGCATAGGATATCCTTGCTACCAACATGATGATTTGGGGACAGCACTCCAGAAGTTAAGGTTCTGTTCATATGAGTGATAGGGGACTCAAGAGTTGGAAAATTTTAGTTAAGGTAAATAGTTATAAGCCCAATAAGTAATGCATATGTTAAAGCTTTTGTTTCAGATCCTACAGATAAGGCCCATCCTGGCTCCTGGGAAAACAGCCGACCTCCTGGGGCACTGCTAGAGATTACTGCCTGGGGACAAGGGGAGGCATCCAGGTCTTTGTGTTCTAGGGAGAAACAGATGACCACCGCCCGCCCGTGCGACCAGTTAACTGCCCCCAACAAGAATGCTGCAGTCTCTTTTACCTAATTTTCCCTGAACTTCAAAATCTCTTATCGAACCTTGTTTATTCCCTGTTATAAAAATCTTGGCTTGGAAAGAAAACGTAAGATGGTCTGTTAGGGTATGAACCTGCCATCTTCTCAGATCGCCGGCCCTCTGAATAAAGCACCCATAAAGATTCAATCTCTGTCTCTGCGTATTAGGTTTGGTAGTGACAGGCACCCCGAATGCCAGTGTCTTCCAGTTTCATATTTTGGCAACTCGATTCTGGGACAGACTTTGAGACTCTCCGGTAAGTCTGGGTATTTGGTGGGGAGTCCCATTGACTGGCTGGTCTGAGAGGCCGGGGGGGGGGGGGGGGGGGGGGGGGGGGGGGTTGGGTTCCGAGAATCCCAAGCAGCTGCCAAGTGACTTCACTTGGGGATTCTCCCTGCTCACTCCCGGTACTTCTCGTTTGACTGAATCATTGTGCTTTCTGGTTCAGGTTAAAATCCCGGGTCATGACTTAGGTCATCTGGTAAAGGTACCTTTCTGGGTTACAGAGCCTGATTTGAAAAAAATGACGTTTGATTTGGTACCCTTTGTTTGAGGGAGCTCTGTTTGGAAAAGGATGTCTTTTTATTTCGTTTGCTCACCCACTGTTCGGAGCTCCATCTGGCAGAATGGGGGAAAACCCTCCGTTCTGGGAAACAGCCCATTGGGATGAGTTCAGGGTAATTCTTCAACTTATAAATGTATAACTAGAGTGAATGTGGTGTTATTGTAATACTGTTCAGCTTGTGTATTGTACAATTTAGACTCAGGAGAGCGCTGGTCACTGAATGGGTCTTTAAATTACTGTATTATACTGTAACTAGAGTTGTTTTGTCAAAAATCAGGAAAGTGGGACAAAATGCCTTACCTAGAAGGGTTTTTTTTTAGTTTATATGATAAAGCTGCAGAATTTAAATTTTAAAAAGTTAATGGCTCATTGAAAAGGGAAATTTGCATGTGAAAGATAAATGCTCAAAGGAGAAGGACCAGGAAGATCTGGATTTTCTGACCACTGCAAACTGGTCAGAGTTCCCACAGCCCCAGGGGCCCTACTTGGCTGTGGGAACTGGGAAAGTGGGCCTGAACTGGCATTGCTGTCTGGAACCAGTCAGGGAACCAAATTCGGTGGAGAAAGGGCCCCTACCGGGGCAGGGCAATGTCCTTGCAGAGACTTCCAGTGGGAGTAGGGCCAGAGGGCCAGCCTGCTGGGTATTATTGGGCACATACTCTGTTTTCTACATCAGATCTGTTAAAACTGGAAAAGCTTAAACCGTTCTTATAGAGATTATCCTGCTAAAATGACTGATTTGGTTGCATCAGTCTTTGCCACCCATCATCCCAATTGGGCAGACATACAAGCCCTATTAAATATATTGCTTACAGGGGATGGGCAAAGCTGATGTTGGATAAGGCAAATGAAGAGGCTTGGATGTTACACCAAGAAAATCCAGCTGGGGCTCTGGGCCCTCCCAGGACAACACCTCCAACCAAGTCCAACTGTTGACAGGAGAGACCTGGGTCTTCTTGCTGACGCATGTAAAGAATTACATATCAGTAAATCTAGTAGTATGTAATCAGTTTATTAGTGGCTTGCTTCCGTGGAAGAGAACAGGACTGGGTAGAGTAGGGGGTGAAAGGCAAAGTTTCAGGGTAAAGCAGGGTGAGAAAAGCAAGAGAGGCTGGAGACCAGGGTGGCAAGCCCCTGGGCAGCCTGAGGCTGGGTGGCCAGAGGCCCTGTGGCCCGAGATCCAAGAGCCCCTGAGAGAGCGAGAGCATCCTAAGCCCCCTAGAAAGAGAGAGAGAGAGTTATTTGTTCTCAGGACCTATATAGTTGGTGGGATAGGAGGGAAAAAGTTACATACTGATTAACAGGTAAATGTGGAAATGTGGCGCCAGCTTTCCTGGGGAAATGAGATTACCCAAATTTAGGGATGAATGGGGGGGGGGGTCTGTCAGTTCGAATTCTTATCTTGCTCTAGACTCCATTTGGTCATCTTGTTGTAAAACAAATATGTGACAGGAAGCAGTTAATTAAAATTGGGGCAATTTCCAAAGTTATTTATGGTCTCTTTCTTTGGGCACCGGGGACCCTCTCCCACATTCAGGCCTTGGGATGAAAGCACAGTTTCAAGGCTTTCTTTCCCAGATAGTGGAAATGTTACATAGAATTTCAAGGACTTTTCTGCTTTCTTGCTAATATAGTGTTTCCTGTGATGTTGGAACACCTGGCAAGATTATCAGACCAGGCTCAGGACTGCTGAGTTAGCATGTGAGACTTGTCTCCTTCCTCCTCCCTGCCTCGGTTTACTATTTATTCTACCTAATTGGTAAAGGGTGTTTCCTGGCAACCAGGGTGATAAATGCTGGCCATTGACAGTATTGCAGTCTCAGAGTTCTTCTTATCCTGTCTCCTGCTTCACAGCTAGGACCCTGATGGGGATGCCTTTCTCTCTTGGAGCATTATAAGAGATGCCTCTTTGAGGGAATGGGGAAAGGCGTCCCTGAGCAGAAAAGTCTGAGTATGGTGCAGGCAGTGAAACAAAAGTCCACCGAGCACCCCTCCCAACACCAGGAAATAGTTAAGGAGATTCCTGGGGATGGCAAGCGACTGCTGCATTTGGATTCCAAACTTTGGGCTCATTGCTAAACCACTGCATGCGGCTCTGAAGGGACCGGAATATAGCCCTTTAGAGTGGACAAAGGAGTGCACTCAGGCTTTTGAGTCCCTGAAGGTGCACCTGGCTTCAGCACTGGCCTTGGGGCTTCCAAACCTACTGAAGAAGCCCTTTCAATAATATGTGTGTGAGAGCCCTAGGATTCCTCACCCAAATGCTTAGTGACATTTGCAGCCCATCGCCTAATTGTCAAGGAAATTGGATCACTCTGTCCAGAGGTGGCCAGCCTGCTTGAGAGTGGCAGCCACCTGTGAGCTCTTGCAGGAAGCTGAAAAAGTTTTCCTTGGGACAGTCTATGCTAGTTATGTGTCCCAGCAAGTGTTGAGCCTGCTGGAGCAAAAGGGAAATAATGTGGCTCACTGCTGGAAGAATGGGCAGGTACCAAGCCATCCTTGACAATCCCAATGTCTCCCTCAAAACTGTAAGTTAAATCTCGCCTCTCTTCTCCTGGAGCCTGACTCGGCTGCACTAATACATGACTGCGCTGAGATAACTGATAAAGTGTATTCTAGCAGAATTGATTTGCAGGACCATACTCTAGAAGAAGCAGACTGGACTCTCTATACAGATGGAAGCAGTTATGTGGACAAAGAAAGCAGAAAGGCTGGGTATGCAGTTGTGGCTCTTGAAGGAGTAGTGGAGGCCAAGGCCTTGCCACCAGGAACCTCTGCTCAGAAAGCCGAACTGATTGCATTGACAAGGGTACTGGAATTGTCGCGTGAAACAAGAGTGAATGTGTGTATCGACTCAAGGTAAGCTTTCCCAATTTTGCATGCACATGGTTTCATCTGGGAAGACAAAGAACTGTTAACCTACAAACAAATTTAAGCATGCAGAAGAAATTTAGAAATTATTAGAGACTGTTCAGGTACCTTTACAGGTGGCAGTTATATACTGCCCAGGGCATCAGAAAGAGGACACTGAAGTAGCTAGAGGAAGCAATCTGGCTGAATGGGCAGCAAAAGAGGCTGCTAAAGAATGTTTATAATGGCCCTGGCTGGTGTAGCTCAGTGGATTGAGTGCAGGCCTGAGAACCAAAACATCACCGGTTTGATTCCCAGTCAGGGCACATGCCTGGGTTGCAGGACATATCCCCAGTATGGGGTGTGCTAGAGACAACCACACATTGATGTTTCACTCCCTCTCTTTCTCCCTCCCTTTCCCACCTCTCTAAAATAAATAAATACAATCTTTAAGATGACCTGAGTATTCAACTTCAGACTTAGAGAAAGCTAAGGTTTGGGGTTTTGATGAAGAAGGTCCTGGTAGCGGATGGAAAAAGAATAAGAAAGGAGCTATACTGTTTTCCTGAACATTTAGTAGAGCCAGTCATGAAGCATTTGCATGAGGCCACACACTATGGAAGACACTCATTAAGCACCTATGTCAAACTGTGGCTCACAGGTCCTGGAATTTCTAAAGCCATAAGAAAAGTAATTGTTAGATGTGTTGGGTGCCAGAAGAACAACCCCAAGACAGATCCCCATCAAAGGAGAGAAAGAAAGTAATAACAAGGACAGCGTCCACTTCAGGACTGACAAATAGACTTTACTCAGATGCTGAGGGTCTGAGAGTGGAAGTATTTGTTAGTCTTTTTTGACACCTTTTTCAGGATGGGTAGAAGCTTATCCTACCAGAATGGAGAAATTCTTAGAGGCAGTGAAAGCTTTACGGAAGGAAATAATCCCTCACTTTGGCCTCCCTGTCAACATCCAGGGTGATAACAGACCTGCTTTTGTTTCAGAAATTACACAGGAGGTTAGTAAATTTTAGGAATCAAGTGGAGACTCCACATGGCATGGAGACCTCAGGCTTCAGGGAAGGTAGAGAAGATGAACCACACCTTGAAGAAAAAAATATGGCCAAGCTGTGTCAAGAAACTCATCTCCATAAGCATCAAGCTTTGCCTATTGTCCTGCTCAGGATACAGGTAGCTCCTTGAAGTGGGATTCAGTTGAGTCCCTTTGAAATTGTGTACAGGTGGCCATTTCAAGCTATGATTGGAGCGGGAGATATGTATGTAGATCAAGAAATGAAGGTAAAGGAATATGTACAACATTTAAGTGAAACTTGAGTTATAACTAATGACTTTACCTGTATTAGAGACTTCTCCCCTATAGGTTCACTGCATTCGTTCGAACAGGGAGATAAGGTGCTGCTCAAGACCTGGAGGACAGGATCCCCGGAGAGTCAGCTAGAAGAGCAGTGGAGTGAACCTTGGGACATACTCCTCACCACCACCGCAACTGCAGTGAAGCTGGCAGGAGTAAAACCCTGGATTCATCACACCAAAAGAAAGAAAGCACCAGAGGAACAATGGACCACCGAGCCTCAAGAAGACCTGAAAGTCATCTTTCGAAGACAATGACTTATGCTCTCTTCATGACCCCCTGTTTGACCCCTTGTTATGGACAGCTTGTTCCTTTCAAACAAGATGAAAATATTTGGGTATATTTAGCAAGAAATGTTCTGAATATTTCTGACTTTTGTCTTGCAGGAGGAACTTATGTCGAACAAACTTTCCCTTCATGTCTTATAGGTGTTTGTAATCCTTTGGATAGATAGCCTTAGAAATTATACTGTGTTTGAGCATATCAAGAAGAAAAGGACCTACTTTGATATTTTTAATTTCCCAGTCCTTTATGGTAACCATAAAGGACAGGGAAATGTTTTCACTTAAAGTCGCTAATGTAGCCCCAGCTAGAGAGTGTGCAACTTCTGTCCACTGCACTGAAGACTGCCTTGTGCTCTCAGCAGGTGTGGAGATGAATTGCACCACCACCACTGACGTATCTTACACTTACGCTCATGTTAAATGGCCAGCAGGATGGTTTCTGATATGCGGGATGACTGTCCATTTCTATGTTCCAGCAAATGGTTCTGGGGGACCATGCTGTCTGGGAAGACTCACAGTGTTCATGCTTCAGAAGCTCCACCTGACCCAGGCTCCATGGGATCTCTCCCTTACACCCAATTATAACAGTGATTTATGCCTTTTTAGCCTTGCTGGATATGTGTCTTTCCCCATATTTGTAATGCCAGCCATGGTAACCTGTTTGATTGTAGAAATAAGCAGATTAGCCTGAGTTATGGCAAAAGCTTTGAATGCCACCTCACAAGCCATCAGTGCCATTAGTCAAGAACTAGGACAAGTCAGAGAAACACTATTGGAGAATAATACAGTTATAGACTACCTTCTTTTAAGGCATAACCATGGATACGAAGAATTTAAAGGACTCTGCTGTTTTAACCTAACTGATAGTTCACAGCTCATAGAGCATAAAGTAAAGCAAGCAAATGATGTGGTGTCCGATATAAAACAGAGAGAGGGATTCTTTGGCATTGATTTGTCTAAATTAACCTCCTGGCTGCCTAGTATCTCTGGTCTCTGAGAGGCATTTATTGTTTTTATCCTTGTCATTTTCTTCAGAATCATAGTGTTATAGAACAACAAATGGGGGTACAAGGGTGATATACTGTTACCGAAAGGAACCCCCCAGCTTCATTACGTCCACCACCTTATAGGAAAGATGTCTCCCAATGCCAGAGATTCGTGAAAAGGAAAGGAAATGTTTATTTAATGCTATACAGACTTAAAGTAGTGACCTAATATCTCCATCAAAATCCCAAAGTCCCTTAAAACACCACAAACACACACAGTCCTTCCTTCCCCCTTTGCCCAGTCTGGGGTACCATATCTCAGGAAAAGAAATAGAAGTCCGTGGCTCAGGCAGCTCCCGGTTCTTCCCGGTAATCTGTCTCGGCTGGTAGGCCTCCCTCAGTTCCCGGCACCATCAGCTGTGTCACCAGCATCTCTGCTAAAGCTGGGTGGTGGTTCCCTCTTCTAAAGGTACAGAGGTCCCCACTGTGACAAAGCCGTGTGATTCTCTTACATGTCCACAGCCACATGGTCCTCTCAGCACAATGGCTGTGGGAGTCTCCACTGTGCCAAAACTGCGTGGTTCTCCCTGCACAACAGCCATGGGAGTCCTCACTATCGCAAAGCTGCCTGGTTTTCCCTCCCAGGGTGGAGAGAGTCCCCACTGGCTCTGAGCATGGCCACAGCTATTTAACATATCTATGAAACCAGTTAAAGGTTATAGATATGTTAAATGACTATGCCAGAGGTTATCTGCAAAGCTGTTGCTATGCTAAACAGCTCTCAATGGCTCTGCTCCATTTGTCCCTTCCCCCAACCCACACCTGAAGGGGGAAAGGGGAAGGACATCTTATATGTCTTTCTAATATTTCCTGGACATCCTGAGTACTGGGCCCCATTACAAATCCCCACCTGGGGCCCCCCTCTTGGCTGCACCCTGTTATAATAGCTTGTTGTTGCATGCAGTGTGCCTCCTCATGTGGGTCTGCAATGAGGTGCACTCCTAAACCCCACACCGGACAGTCCAATGCTAAGTTACATGCCCAACAAAAAAGTGAACACTTCCATATGAAGCTGATCTCATAGAAATTAGACAGTTTAATACTAGCAGTGGGAATGATAGGGGACTCAAGAGTGGGACAATTTTAGTTAAGGTAAATAGTTATAAGCCCAATAAGTAATGTATATGTTAAAGCTTTTGTTTCAGATCCTACAGATAAGGCCCACCCTGGCTCCTGGGAAAACAGCCGACCTCCTGGGGCACTGCTAGAGATGACTGCCTGGGGACTAGCAGAGGCATCCCGGCCTTTGTGTCCCAGGGAGAGATGGACGACCACTCACCCTTGGGAACTGCTAACTGCCCAGGGTGAGAATATGTAGTTTTTTGTTGTTGTTGTTGTTTAAGATTTTATTTATTTATTTTTAGAGAGGGAAGGGAGGGAGATAGAGAGAGAGAGAGAGAAACATCAATGTGCAGTTGCTGGGGGTTATGTCCTGCAACCAAGGCATGTACCCTGGCTGGGAATCGAACCTGCAACACTTTGGTTCGCAGCCCGCACTCCATCCACTGAGCTACGCCAGCCAGGGCGAGAATATGCAGTTTTTAATCTAATTTTCCCTGAATTTCAAAACCCCTCACCACACTATGTTCTGTGTTATAAAAATGCTGTCTTGGAAAGAAAATGTAAGATGGTTTGTTAGGGTATGAGCCCACAGTCCTCTCAGATCACCGGCCATCAGAATAAAGTGCCCATAAAGCAGCCTGTCTCTGCTTTTTGGGTTTGGGGTGTGACCGGCAGCCCACACACTGGTGTCTTTTCTGGTTTCACAAGGAGTGTAATAAGTCGATGGCATTCTGCTAGATAGTGTAGGTGGGGATTCAGGGGGATGAGAACCTTGCTTCTCTACCAGTTGCTTCCTCATTTTTTTCCCAATCCATCATTTTAAAAAAAGTGTGAACAGTTCTAGGTCCCTGGATACCAGTTTTGCCATACACAGTAAGCAACATCAAAATCACTCGGGGTGTTTCTAAAAATGAGATTCCTGGATCTTTTCTGAAGCTACATTTCTGGAAGCGCAAAACAACATAGACAAAAGGTTATTCATTGTGCAATTTTTATCATAGCGACTGATTGGAAACAGCAGAAATGTGCATCAGTACGAGACCTGCTGATAAACTACAGTGTATCTACACACTGTAGTTCTCTTCAGCAATTTCTTCAAAAAAGAAAGAATAAGGAATATCTCTGTGAACTTGATAGGGAGTGTTTTCTGAGATGTTAAATAAGAAAGAGAAAGATATAAACAATGTATATAGTTTTATTTATGTGTATGTTATGCTTGTTTTTGGGGGATGGAAGTACAGGCAAGATAAACCAGAAATTAATGAAAAATAGTTAACTTACAGATCGGGTGGAAATAGGATAAAAGAGGCAGGAGTGGGAAAAGATCTCTGAGTCAAACTTTTTGTAGTGGTTTTGACTTCTGAGCCATGTAAATGTTTCATGCATTCAAAAATGAGCGGAAAGCAAAACCTAAAAGTGAACACAAACAGAAATAAATGAAACTGTCAAATGGATAACATAACCTCTCAGGGAAAATAATTGCCTCAAGTTACTGTGGAATACTTTGAATAAATGTTTTAAGTTACTCTGGCTATAATAGGGTACAGCGGTGGGGGGTGGGGGGTGGGCAAAGAGGGATTTGTAATGGGGTCCAGAACTCAGGGTGTCTGGGAAATATTGAAAATATAGGATGTCCTCACCCCCACAAATCTGAGCTGGGGGATGGGACACAAGGAGCAGGGCCATTGAGAGTTGTTTTGCATAGTAACAGTTTTGCAGATAACCTCTAGAATGGTCATTTAACATATCTATAACCTTTAACTGGTTTCATAGATATGTTAAATAGCTGTGGCCATGCTTTGAGCCAGGGAGGAGTGAGTGACTTCTACCAAGAATGTCACTGGGAGGCAAAGCCCCCTGGTTACAGCTGCTGTGTGAGAGCTTGGAGATGATTCACTCCTGCCACAGAGCCACACCTGCCCATACTTACTAGGGCACCCCAGAAATCTGGGAAAATACAGGAATGCTGGCAAGCATTGCCTATTGTGGGAGGAATTGGAATTAGGGCTGCAGAGGAAGACTGGTGCTGGGATTTAAACCGAGGCCTGGCAGCCATGCCAGGGTACCACATGGCTTTTGCAAGAAGAAGGACTACACAGCTTTGGCAAGAGAGGGAGAACTGCACAGCCTTGGGGCTCCCTTTGTCATGCAGCTTAGGAAGCTGGGAAGCAAGATGTAGCAGCGATGCAGACCTCTCTCTCAGCGGTTTGGAAGAATGCAGGAGAGACGCTGTGGGAAGGAAAGGAGTGAAAGGACGCTCACTGGTGGGCCATGAGAAGGTGCCACACGGGTTTGGATTAAGAACTGGAGATCCTGGGGACACAGCTGATGGTGCTGGAAACCGAGGAAGGCCTGCCAGCCGAGCACGGATTACTGGGAAGAACTGGGGGCTGCCTGAGCCCCAGACTTCTATTTCTCTCCCTGAGATATGGTGCCCCTGACTGGGCAAAGGGGGGAGGGAAGGACTGTGTCTGTTCATGGGTGTTTTAAGGGACATTGGGATCTTAATGAAGACATTAAGTCATTACTCTTAAGTCTGTATAACTTTCTGAATAAATAATTCCTTTCCTGTCCACCAGTCTCTGACATTGAGATGTATAATTCCTTGGTGGTAGACAAGGTAAACCTAGTACAGGGGAACCCCGGGAGAAGGGGAGTTCCATTCGGTAATAGTGTATCGTCCACCCCCAGGTCTGTTCGGTGACATGACTGTAGGTCCTCAGTAGATTATATTCTGAGGACAAAAGGTCTACAAAGAAATGTTAAATTTCACCACACACTGTAGTTAATGTTAATTGATTAATATTATTGTAATTTTGAAATTATATATTGTAGGATAAGGCAAATAAAATGTCTGCATGTTTTGCCAAGTGAAGGTTTTTAATGTACATAAAAATATATAAACCTAAAATAAAAGAAGTTAAGGAAAATGCCAACAATATTAAACTTGAATTAGAAATGTAAATATGAGTTTGTGATTTCTTACATTTTAAGTATATTTTCCAGCTCTGTTTCCTGGCAGGGCTGAAGGCGGTGCCGCCCAGTAACTCTGATCGTGTCTGCCAGCACAGTCTCGGTTTGGGAACGGAGGTTTCTTAAGACGTGGCTAAACGGAAAGAAACTGATCATTCCACTCTGGGACAGGGAAAGTACAAGGTGGGTGGGGGACTCTTGTGCCGGGAGGCAAGGAAGCGCTCAGAAACTGATGGGGTTGTGATGATAGGATTCGGGTGGGCCTCCCAGTAGGCAAGATTAGGGAGATTTGAGTGTCAAAACGAATAATGACTGCACGTGATTGTAATGCACCAAGTAAATAAAAATCTGGTGTGGCCATTGTGATACAAAAAAGCAACAAAGATTTTTTAAAATATTAAACACCATTCCGTAATCTCCAGTGAAGTAACTGATTCAAGCAAGGATCACCAAAGGATACTAAAAGCATTAAGTGAAAAATCAGTGGGAAACTGGTAGTCTCATGACTACAATGAGCTACAAATTGTGAAGAGGAAAATATGCATTTACAATGGAAATATGCACCTGTCAGTCACCCTTTAAACAAATTATCAAACTTAGTTTAATGATAACAAACAAGTTATCATTAAAAATGGAACAAACTAAGGTGTCTCGTGCTGTGATGCAATACAGATGTACATAAGATCAACTACGAAACATTCTTGCTGGAAATATTTAACCTGGTTGTAATCATGGCTCCAGATCGGCATTGTCCAATGGAAATATAATGTGAACCATGTATATAATTTAAAACCTTATAATATAGCCATATTGAAAAAAAGAAATAGGTGACATTAATTTATTTTTATTTTATTAATTTATTTTTAGAGAGGGAAGGAAGGGAGATAGAGAGAGAGAGAGAGAAACATCAATGTGTGGTTGCTGGGGGTCATGGCCTGCAACCCAGGTGTTGGGAACTGCCCTGACTGGTATCAGGAGCTGAAACCCCCACCTAGGCTAAGGCTAAGGGAACGCCCTTGGAACCATAAGCCAGCAAGGAGACAAAAGCTAATCTCCTTGGCAGGAATGCTGCTTCTGCTGCTTTATTCATAACTGAACCCCAAAAAGCTTGGTCGGTTAGCCAAAGACGGGTAAGATTCCCCAAGGGGGGAACAACCTAAGACAGGCATGATCACTTTGGGAGGCCCCCCAAAAGAAGGACTTGGGGGGCTGCAACAAAAGGAGGTGATGGACCCTCGCTCCTCGGCTTTGACATAGCCTGAGTTCTCATCATCTGGGAGAAAATCTCCTTATCTCTTGGTTGCCTTAGTTCCCTTGCTCCACCTAAGCCTGAAACAATGACAGGGTGGTGTAGCTCTGTGCTGAAAAGGGCGGATTCCCCAGGTGATCAGGCCTAAGAAAGAACATGTAAATTACTGTGAAACCTTCTTTGTTTAGAATGCTCTCAGTTGAATGAGAGGGATCCGAGGAGGAAGTTAGTTTGATTCTCAAAGTCTTACAGCTCTTTGACCCCAACTCAAAATAGACCCTCAGAGTTCCTTGTTTTCTATAGTTCCTTACTTCCCCCTGATGAGTACTGTACTTTACCTGAATTATTATGCAAAATGAGCCCAATAAAAGCAGGTATGGACGGTAAATCAGCACACTCCCCACTAGGGGGGGGATGGCCATTTCATCCCTACTTCCCCACAGAAACTGGTCTGTCTCTGTGCATGCTTTTTCTCGCGTGTTTTCAGTGAGTCATCCGCAGCATTCCGTGGTCACTGCTGGCCGGTGACCCACGCAACACCCAGGCATGTACCCTGACTGGGAATCGAACCTGCGACACTTTGGTTCGCAGCCCGAACTCAACCCACTGAGTTACGCCAGCCAGGGTAATTTTAATGATGAATTTGATTCAATATATGCAAAATAGTATTTCAACATGGTAGTCAATGTAAAAATCATTAATGAAATATTTTATACTTTTTTCACCCTGGGCCTTTGAAATCCAGTGTGCATTTACCCTCATAGCCCTCCTTATTGACAACTGACCACTTTTTGAGGGCCCAGCAGCTGCATGTGGGCTCTGACTACCGCACGACAGCACAGCCCTAGATCCAATGGCTTATTTGCCCAAAATCCAAGGAACTTGGGCACAAAGTAAATAATATCATGAAGAAAGATAATGATTTAGAAAAGAAGGTCAGAAAACTTTTTTAAATAAAGCACCAGTTAGTAAATATTTTAGGTTTTGCAGTCTATATAGTTTTCACATAATTCTCATCCTCTTCCTTCTTTCTCTTCTTTTTTGCTACCCTTTAAAAATGTGAAAGTATTTCTACCTCCAGGGCTGTACAAAACAGGCCATAATTTGCCCGTACCTAATCTAGTAGATGGATGTGCTACAAGACAGCTGACCTGGATTTTCCAAAGCATCAATGTCATGGGGGAAAAGGTGGGGACGAACAAGAGGGGTTTGGGAGCCGACAGAGAGGCCAGTAGCTGAAGTCAAGTGGACAAGGAGTGAGCCCGGACGAGGCTGGAGAGAGAGGGGCTGGAGCCACAAACTCCCTAGCTTCGGGCAGCCACAGTATGGTCAGTGAGCAGCCACCAAAGGCTGCAAACAGAAGCTTAACCATTTTCTTCTAAAAATGTGGTTATTCATCCAGCAGAAATTAAGCTCTCATTTCAATCTCTCCCAGGAAATGCTTATTAAACAAATTAATTGACCTGAATTATGAAACAAAATTTTAGCATCATTTGTACTGCTTCTCACACGGAAGTTTTTCCTAGGTTACTTCTAATGCGTTTTCTGGTTGTATTTAAAATACATTTGCTTTAGAGCACCTGGATGGTATCAAAGTGAGTAACACACTGTGGAGTTATCATTAGTAAAATCTGTACATTTTATTGGGTGGGTAGGAAGGGAATAAGGTTTAGTGACCTGTTTAATGAATGTGATGAGGTAAAGGATCCAATTAAGGTAGAGTTATGATAATGATGGTTTTACAGTTATGAGAAACACACTTCAAATCAATTTATCCTGATAAATATTTAAATTAGCAATTTCTCTTTTTTGTTTATTAAAACAGGGTCCAAAGGAGAATGGTAGAACTAAAACAGGAAATGAGTTAAATAATAGAATTACCAAAGAGATTGGCAAGTATATGTGGAGTAGAAATTATAATAAAAATATGTTAAATTTCGTTCAGTCTACAGACAGGCATAAGTGTGACAGGTAGTACTATTGTCCAAATTATCTGGGGTCCCTCTTCTTCTAGGTGTACGACAGGACTGTATTTTCCCATACATTTGAAGTTATGGCCATGTGACTTGCCATGGCCAATAAAATGAGAGCAACATGTCACTTAGGGGGACACATTTAAGTGCACCTTTCAACTCCCCACCGCTGACTAGTCCATGGTGACTGTGGGAGTGTGAGGTGCAGCAATGGCCACCCTGTAACAGACACATGCCCTGCAGACTTATGTGGACCTGGCATAAATCAGAATGAATCTTTGTTGTGTAAATCCACTAGGAATGTAGAGTGGAGGGTTTTTTCATTGTTGTGTTTTTGTCAGCAGAGCCTAGGGTAGCCTTCCTGACAATGCTGATCTTGTCCTAGATGGCTGTATTTGGTGGGTTCTGTGAGAGATGTAAGGAAACAACAGTTTCCCCTGCCAAAAATGTTTCTATAATTTAATCAAAGTATGGAGACTGGGAGTCAATGGGACAAAGGGCTGGACAACTGGGGGCCTGGTGCAGAGGAGCTCTGAATGGCAGAACCCTGGGATGGCTTGTGCTGCGCCAACAGACTCGGGAAGTGGAATGCCTGCCCACAGAGAGCTGACATCTCCTTGCAAGTGGTGAAATACCAGAAAGAGAGAAACAGACTCAAGATAAAAGGCCTTTGGAGTGTTAAGTTGACTCATCATATTTAATACATTGTTTTGACATTTCAAAAATAAGGATTATACAGAATAAAAACTTGACATGAACTTTCAAGGTAAAAGATAAGACTTCATGCCCTCTTCTTTGCTATCTGGGTGCTTCAGTCAAAATGTTAATGTAATTTGTTGATCTTGATGTTAAGCCTTTGTCTCTAAATATTGCAGAGAAATGGCCCCAATCACCTCAATTGCAATTCAATGTACCTAGCTCACATTATCACCTAAGATTTTCCTCAAGGTAAAGTATTTGTGGGGCTAAATCTATGCCTTTATATTTCTGTTATATATATGTTTGACTTTTTAAGTTCTAGGAGAATATGTTGATATATTGCCTCCTTAAGTATGTTTTCTATAAGGTACTTTCCTAACAAACATGCCATGCCCAAGGCAACACCAAACCCCAAACACATCGCCTCTGTTGCCCTCGGAGAGGGTGCTGGGGATCGACTCCTGGTCAGCCACATTGGTCTTAATTTGTAGGCATTTTATGAAAATTATTGATATTATTTGATACAATAAGGGAAAATAGCAGCAAACATTTTGTTAGCAAACAAAAGTATTAGTAAGAAACAGCAAAAGATTATAACTCATTTTTAGTCAATATATATTTAAGGACAGTTACTGTTCTGGATACTGGAGGACAGTGAACAAAATGAACCAACTCCCTGAAATTTCCAGTAAGAGGAGACAGTCAAAGAGCAAGTAAATACAAATGTCAAGTGACAGAAAGAACTAAGACCCAAAATAAAAGCAACTAAGGGGACAGAGAATGACTGGATTGGAAATTTATTATTTCAGATATGGTGATCGAAGGAAACAGGCAGGGATATTACTAAATTGACGTTGATAAGATGGTAGGCTGTGTTGGCAGAGGGACGAATTATTGAACAGAAGGAGTGCAACTTGGAGAACAAGTAAAGAGTGGGATGCACGTGCAATCCATGATCAGCAATAGACGAAGGCAACCTTCGTGGAATAGAAATATATTTGCCCATTCCACAGGATGAATCCTGAAGCAGAAGTCAAACTGCCTTCAGATTAGCAAGTGTGTTTTCCTGGATTGGTTCTAGATGGTTGGAAAAGTCCCTTTGCTTGTGGCAAGATTCCACATACAACATCTATTTCTGGTCAAGAGGGGGAAAAAGCCACCTAGCTTATGAAGCACTGGACAAAAGGAAGATATAAAGAAGAAGTTGAATTGACAATGAGCAAAAAAAGAAGGGATGACTGAGAGATGAGAAGCAGAATGCAGAAAGAATTCCACTGAGGAGCGAGGGAGCAGATGCAGAACAGCAGAGAAAGGAATCTGAAAAGTCACCCTGGTCATGTGGCTCAGTTGGCTGGAGTGGCATTCTGTGCACTGAAAGGATGCCTTTTTGGTTCCTGGTGAGGCACACGCCTAGGTTACAGGTTCCATTCCAGGCTGGGGCCTGCACTATATGCGCCAGAGGGAAGCAACCGACTGATGTCTTTCCTCTCCCTCTCCTTTCCTTCCACTCTCTGCAAAATCGATAGGCATGTCCCCAGGTGTGAATAATAAAAAAAAAAAGTTTTCTTTAAAAAATGCTTATAACAACTCATATTACCCAATGGCAGATTCCACAAGGCATAGAAAATCTTGAAAATTCCTTTTTTTTTTTATGGAAGTAAACAGAATTTGGAGAGTGCGGAGAAGATATTTTCACATTCAGGACATAGAACATTTGTGTATTTTTATCTCCTTCCCTTAGATATAAACAATAATAATGGCTCCTTTGGAGTGTTTATGGTGAGTCAACCATGAAGTGTTTTTTATGAATGAATTCATTGACTTTTCACAGCAGACTCACGAAGCAGATACCATTAAAATGTTCATTTTACTTATGAGGGAACTGCTCTGGGAGGTGAAACGACTTGGGGCTGGACGTGGCTGAGCCGGGCTGGAGCCCAGGGAGTCGCCCGCTGTGGGTCTGCTGCTGCGGTGGCTGGCACCGCCTGGCACCCCCAGGTCCTGGGCACACACCCAGGACACACCGCGTGTGCGGGGACTCGTTCTGCAGCAGAATAAACCCCTGGAGTTATTGCCTCTCTCGTTTGCTTGAGATTTGTAAAACAGACATAGACGTCTTTGAGGTGTTAGAGTGGCTTTAAAAGATACCCACAATATGGTGTCATATATAAGTGATAAATAACTCAGACTGCGTGGGGGTTACTTATTTTTCATGTAGCTGCTGGATCGATCTGCAAGAACTCTGTACTCAAGGGGTCCAAGATTAATAGCACATGTGGGAGAGATGAGTGCTCTTCACCTCTTTCCTGGCTGGCTCTGTTTTGGAGAGATTATTGTTGGCTGACACCTTTCCCATAATATTTGACCATGACTTTATATTTTGAGAAAAAACTACTTCCTTACAGCTCCCACACTGCTCTTCAAAAAGCTCCACCTGGTATCTTTGCTAAATCATATCATTACAGACAAAGTGGGTGAGCACAGGGTGCTAGGCATTTCTATAGTTAGGGAGTTCACCTAAGATGATGATACACAGATATCATTACCTCCAATAATCCCCAAGTCGTGTGCCTTCTTCCTTTTCCTTTAAAATACAGTATCTCTTTGCCCCTGCATTGCTCCATCACATACAGAGCCATCGTTAGGGTGTGTAGGGCCTTGGGCACATGGGGGTTTTTTTGCAGGTTCCCTCTCTATGGAAACTCTTTAAGCCATCTGGAATTGGCATGCCGGTGCCATTTTGGCAGCCCCACCTCACGTGGTTCTTAAATTAAAAACAAACAAACAAAAAAACAAACAAACTGCATTGCCCAGGGGCATGATTGTCTTTCCATGTTACTCTTCCAGAATCAGGACTTGGCCACAGCCCAGGATGACTGACTGAATAAGCATGAATCATGGGGCAAGTCGGGACATCTGGTCAACTCCACTCCTTAGATGGCAGGTAGGAGAGCAGCCCAACACTGAGAAGTGGGGACTGAGCCCACGGGGCCCCAGTCCCAGCTTGGAGTACCCCATCCAGATGGAGGCCAATCCAGTCTCATCTGGTCCCAGGTACCAGGGAGGGCCACATATTTGAAGAAATCACTTCAAAGAGTGAGACCCCTGATGCCTGGGGCCCTTGTTAGGACCCCTGATTACTCAAGTCTGAAAGTCATCCCAACACCTTAATCTGTACTTGCCTCGCCTAACTTCCTACAACTTCTTTTTGGTTGGCCTCGTCCATTTTCCTCCTTTTGTATCCATTGTCCTCACAATGCAAACATATTATTAATATTGCACTGTCTTACTTTGGACCATGTTCCTTCTCATTGGTTTTATAAAATACGAACCCCTTAGTTGTAGTCCTCATGTAGATATGGTCTAGATCCAGTTCCCTCTCATCTACTCGGGAATACCGCTTCAGCGATTCTCCCTGCTTGCCAAACTCTTTGGACTCATCCCTGACTGCTCCCTGTCTCCTAGATCCCACATCCAATCCATCAGCAAATCCCATTGACTCCACTTTCAAAACATACCCAGAGTTCCTCTCCTCTGCCCATCTCCACTGCTCCCACCCCAGTCTCAGCTCTGCCTTCCTCTTGGTGCTAGCTCACAGCAATAGCCCCATAATCGGGTCTCCTGTCTCCAGTTTTGTTCTCAATGGCCTCTCATCAATATAGCAGCCATAATGATCCTTTAAAAATGGTTCTTAGGCCCTGGCCTGGTTCAGTTGGTTGGAGCATAGTCCCATACACTAAAATGTTGCAGGTTCCATCCTGGGTCAGAGCACATACCTAGGTCGCAGGTTCTCCACCCGGGGAGTATATGGGAGGCAACTGACTGATGTTTCTCACATCGGGGTCTCTGTCTCTCTCTTTTCTGGCTCTCCCTTCCTCTCCTTCTGAAATCAATAAATGCATTCTTTAAAAATTAAAATATGGAATAAAACAGGTCTTACAGTTTTACTCCTTTGTTCGAAACCCTGAAATGGCTCCACATCACATTTATGGTGAAAGAAAAAGCTCACAAGTTCCTCCTTGCTCTGCTCTTCTCCCGGCCTCACCAACACTCCCACCCCCCAACCGCAGCGCACCACTGTGCTCATTCTGCCTCCGCCACAGGCCCCCTTTCATTCCCTTGCACGGCCTGTTCCCTCTGTCGGGAGTAGTCCCGCCCAAGGATCTGTGTGAGTAACTCCCTCACCATCTTCGAGTCTGTGCTCAGCATCACCTTCTCGGCGGGACTGGCCCTGTCCACTGTGCTGAAGGCCCTTGGTGGAGATATGAATTGCCCACATACCGAGATGTCGCAGTCCCCTTTCAACTGTTACCATTCGATTTTTGTAAGAGCACCATGCACCCTCCTGTCCAATCCCTCCCAACAGGTTTCTGACAAGGAGCAAGGCAGGTTCCTGAGCATCAGGTTCCTGTGTGATAGAACTTGGTTGAGTTGCCAGGTGAAATTCAGGATGCCTAGTTAGTTTGGATTTCAGAAAAACAACAAATAACTTTGAATATAAGCGTGTTCCAGAGTGTCCTGTATTTGTACCTGCTACATTTGACAACCCTGCATTCTACGATATTTCTGTTTTCCATGTTTCTGGCTTTTACTGGATAGGAACACTCAGTCCCAGCCCCTCCAGGGCCAGTGCTTTTGCTCCTCTGCTGCCCTCTACTGGCCATAGTTGGTCACTGGCGCCCGAGGGAAAGGCTTGAGAGCTTGGGTCTTCAAGAATGTTGAGGGAATGTGGATGAAGCACTGTGTTGAGCTACGTAACTTTTCCATGCCTGCAAGGAGCGCCAAGGCCAGAAGATTAAAGAGATTTATACAGAAAGTGCACTGGATTGGATGTGAGAAGCCTCAGAAAAAAAAAGGTTCTGGCCTAAAATCTGTCACTGGCAAGCTGTGCACCCTTGAATTCACTAGGACTTTTGGACTCCTGTGAGGAAAATTACTGTTTAAAAAGAGCAGGTGAGTTCATCTCAGAGAGATAACAGCTTTGGAGAAACTCTTGGCTATGCAAAACCAAGACTCAGAGTCTGACAAGAAGAAGAAGAAGGAAACTTAAGTAAAGGGAACTGTTGTAGATAAAATGAGAAAAGGGCATTGTCTTTGGAGGCCCTCTTTGGATGATAACTGAATTGGGCCGAGGGGTGGGGGAGGGGGACAGAGGGTTGTGGTGCAAAGAACAGAGAATAGGGGAGAGAGGAGAAGAAACGTTTTGTAAACGAGAGCACTTCTGGCAACACAGCACCTGACCGGGCCAAGGAAGACCAGTAGGAGTGAGGTAAAGTCTGCCCGTTGAGTCAAAAGTTTCTTATTTCACACAGCAATTCCACTGTTTCCTTCCAGCCTTTTATAAAGCATGTTACAGACAATCGTGTTGTGCTCATAAGGCTGGGGCTACGTGGCCAGATGAAAATGGAGTGGTTCTAAAAGAGCTGGAACGTCAGGGGAGACAAAGAGGTGGCGAGCAGGAGTGTAGGAGCAGGTGGGCACGGGTGGTTGCAGCTGATGAGAGGCCATGTGAACATCCTCCTGGGAACACCCACAGAGAGCTGGGGGGACTGTAGTTCCTGCAGTTACACGGCATAGGGACTGGAGATATTGTACTTGTACAGGAGGACCACAGAAGGCCGGAGAATCGTGTGACTTCTGTGGCTCATAGAAAATGAGGTTGTTGCTAATGGGTGCAATCCTGTGCAGCCCTAGCAGTCCAGGGTTCTAAGATGTGTTCCCACAGAAAGAGAAAAATGACAGACTGAATGAGCACAAAGAAATGGGTGAACATGTCGACGGCTGGGACCCCGGAGAAACTTCCTGCCATGTGTATCATACCTGGCCCTCCTTCACCAGTTCATGCAACTTAGTGACATTTCAAAAAGTTTCCAAAGTAAAGGATCTCAACTCTAAGCTAGGAGTTCTGTCTTTAAAGAATTGATAGCAGCTTTAGAGATAGAGTTTTTCTCTAAGAAAGACTCAAAGTCAAACGATGTTTGCTTATCTCCCCACCATAAGTCTCCCTAAGGAGAAAAACTAGCGTATATTCATTCTCTTTCCCAGAGGAACCCATCACTGTTACAGTTTAACAAAATTATTTACTCATCCTTTGGAACATTCATGCATGCATGTATTCAACAAACACTTATTGCATGCTTATTTTGTGCCAGATATTCCTCTAGGTAATGGTGAGCGATGACATACCGGGAGGTCTCCCAGAACTTTCAACTAAGCCTGGGAGTCAGTAATTAATTAAATAATTACCAGCGTTAAAGCAATTAAACCAGGAGGCCATTAGAGTAAGGTGACACTAATGCTGTGGCAGTCTCCATAAGCAAACCCAAATCTAAGCCTATAAATTCCCCAAGGTTATAAATTGAAACCTAAGGACAACCAATCACAAACAGCTATCTACCCTTTCAGTTACAGCCAATTAATAACTTCCTTACTTTGCTTCCACTTTTTCTCTATAAAAGTCTCTCCCCAGCTTGAGTAAGTGAAGCTCTCCTAACCACTTCCAGTTTGGCACTGCATGATGCCAATCAATTTTTGCTCAAATAAACTCTTAAATTTTACATATGCTTCAGTTTATCTTTTAACACCAGGAAAGCAATGCAAAATCACAATAGTGATAAGTGCTCCATAAGGGAAGTATTTACAGCTAAAAGAGAACTTTTAAAGAGCATTCAACCTAATCCACGAGGTCAGGGAAGGTTTTCTCTGAGGAAAGGACTGAGTCAAACCTGGCGTCCCCTTCTGTTAATGCCAAGAGGATGGGAGGAGGGTTCACTCCACCGTGGGCAGATAGAATGCTCCAGGCAGAGGTCAGAAATCGCTTTCTGTTTGGTGATAAACACATTTCTTCAGGATTTAGAGTTGAGCTGGTGAGAAGAGATTGTGCAGACCCAATTACTCCAAAATGCTCTCCAGAATTGGCTCAGGGGTGGGCAAAAGCCAAGCTGATGTAGCAAGGCCTTCTTCCAGTTCAGTGAATGCTGAGGATCGTCCAAAGTGATGTGGTTATATCCCTAATATCAAAAGCTCTAAGCAATCTGCACACACGAGCACGTGCGAGCACACGTGCGCACACACACACACACACACACGTTTATTTAACATAGACAGAATCTCCCTGACACACTGTGGAGAAATTACTGGCATCCATGTGCAGTCATTAGAGGGGAAGACATTTCATGGACCTTCCCAAAGCTGACAACATATTTCTCGCAGCTCATTCCATCAAGCAATCATCCTTTAATTCCTCCCTTGTGCTTCCACAGTTCTTATTGTGTGGTCTGTCAATGCACTTACCTGATTGTATTTTATCATTTGTTGATGTCTCTGTTTCCTAGAAGGTTGACAGTGAGTATAATCCTGTGTTTGACCATTAGCTGTGCTATTATGCTTTCAGTGTTGCTAAGAACAACGTTGTCCCTTAAAAACAGAATCTTGTTACTGTGGTTGCTTTGTAGCAGTCAAGAATATTGTACTGAAGGGAGTCATCAAAATAGTAAAGCATTGTCTCTATGCAACGTGTATTTCTACTGCATTTAAGTAGCTATTAATTGCTAGTAAAATCAGTTTCTCCCTTTTCATTCCCCCTATTAAAATCTCTGTGGCATTAGGCAGATCAAGATGATCAGTAGGACTACAGCATTAATTTTGCAATTAAGGTTAAATGAGTGTGGTAAAGAAATAAAGGTTTAGAAAACAGGTCTTGGGGATAATCTATAAACCTATTTGTAATGAACTAATTCAATAGTAGCCTTATCTAAGGATATGAACTGGAAAATACTAAAGAAATTTTCACATAAATTCAGTGATCTGAATTCATAACATGCAAAATTAAATGCCATGTTCAATTTTGTTTTTTACACAAACTTGAATATTGACATTATCCATGAGAACCAGAAAGAGTTGGCAGCCGTACAGTGCTCCAAGGCTTTTACAACATGGCAGAATTTCAGTTTCCATTAAGTAAACAACAAATGACTTTAAAAATTAAACACAAAGCTGAATTTTTCATAAAGAATTGATTTCCTAAGTGCCTGCCTTAATTCTTCCTAAATGTAGAGAAAGTGCCCCCTAGTGGAATTCCGGTGCAGCATTTATTTCTGCAGTGTTTTTCATTTATCTCGTCCAATGCTGAAGGTCTGCAGTGTGCCAGGCACTGTGCTAGGCTGTGGGCACAAGGGCATGATGGAAAGCAGAGTTCAGCGATGTCAGATGCTGCAGAGAAATCAAGTGTGGTGAAGTATGAACATGGATCACTAGGGTTTGCTATTAGGAGGCCACTGATCGTCTCCGAGAAAGAGAAATTTTAGTGGAATGGAGGGCAAACCCTGTATTTAAGGAGCCGAGGAGCAAATGGGAAGTGAAAGAAGGGTGTGAACCAGTACAAACTGCTTTACCAAAGAGCCTGGCTGTGGCCCTGCCTGGTCTGGCTCAGTGGATAGAGCACCAGCCTGGGAACCAAAGAGTCAATTCGATTCCCAGTCAGGGCACATGTCTGGGTTGTGGGTCAGATCCCCACTAGGGGGCGCGTGAGAGGCAACAACACATTAATGTTTTTCTCCCTCCCTTCCCCTCTAAAAATAAATATAAAATCTTTAAAAGTCGGTTTCTATCTCGAGGAGAAGCAGACATGGGAAATGAGAGTTTGAAGACAAAGTGGAGAGGACGACTGATGGAGTAAAGGAGGGCAAAAGGATCCAGAGCAGAGAGGGGAAAGGCCCACAGGACGGATGGAGGAAGAGCGGGCAGGAGGGAAGCACAGGTGATTGGTGGGTCTGTCCAGAAGCAGGAGAGGGAGTGAAGAGTCACGCTCAACATCTGCTTTTCTTCCTCTGAAGTAGAAATCCGACACAAGGGCTCAGAGTCAGAGCGTAGAAAGGGAAGGGAGTCTTGAAGAGAAACCTAGTGACTACGGCTGGGTATGCAGGCGACAGATGACCTGAGACCAGCAGGACAGCTAAGCAGCCCCAATGAGTGGATGGAAGAGGAGACCACAGTGTGCAGGCCATAGTCAGCATAAAAGTGACATCACGGTACCTGTGATGTAACAAAAAACAGATTTCAGGGGAGAGAACTAGAAAATTTTTTGCAGATCAGATATTTTGCAGGTCAGACATGGTAGAAAAAATACTGAGGATATTTCTGAAATTTAAAAGAAAGGAAGTGAAGCCCAGGGGTGGAAGTAGGATTGTCATGATAGAGTAGAGAGAAATCGAGAGTCCGGAGATCTTGGCATTGGGAACCAGCTCGATGGGAGTTAAGAAGGTGAGAGCCAGAGGGATGGGAAGTAGTGATCCAAGGGGAAACATATGTTCCAGGCACCGTGCTAAACACATCTTATGTATTATTTTTACTTAACCTTGCAACCAGGGAGGACAGCAACTCACTTGGCCAGTGTCACCCAGCTGGTTGACTGGCCCCAAAGCTTGTGCGTTAAATTCTCGCTGAGGGCAAGAGGTGGAACAGTTGGATAATGGTGGAGGGTGGGCCGCAGGAGTGAGCTGTTCTTGGAGACTGGGTTTGAAGGTCGGTGAGAGAGACAGACTGGCCGAGGGAGTAAATGGTGTGTATGCAAGAGTATGAGGAGAGAGAGAAGAGCAGGCAGGTTGCGGAGCCCTAAAAGTGGTGACATTTTACATGGGGGCTGGGCACTGTTGGCTATATACTGTGTGGAGCCCAGTGCAAAAAGAAAATGTGGGGGCCTTTATTCAAATATAATGCTGTTAAAGATACTAAAATATTAAGGAAAAAGCCATTCCTTTCCTTTTTGCTGCACCCACTCTCTCTTAACCTGTCATCGTGTTTTTATTTACTATTACATGCTGCGGTCCCTTAGACATGGGGATACTTGCAGAGTGAGTGCAGACCCTGACAGATGCCCAGTGGGAGGCTTTGTTCATGTGTGGCTCACTGGGCGTTCTATTTCTAGCTCCCCTGATATACTGCACCCCTGCTGGGCATGAAGAAATCAATCTTCCCTTCTCACAGCACACTGCAGCAAACCAGAGCAGAAGGGCAGCTACCAAGGAACGATACCCCCCAGGACACATGTGGTGCCTGGATCAGAGCAGGTGATAGACTCATGCCAGCCCAGAGCCCCCCAAACAGACTCTGAGGCCTGTTAGCCTCGACCAGAGATGGGGCTGCAGTGCCCTTGCTGAAGATGCCAGAGGTGATGGTTCCCCCATCTCAACACTACCTGCACCTGCATCCAGGCCCCTCAACCCAGACAGAGCTGGAGGGCAAGGGTGAGACACAGGTGGGCTTGGTACTCTGACGTGAGACAGTCCCTGCCCTGGGAGGAGACAGGCAGGGGTGGGCTGGGCAGGATCTAGAGTTTTGGGGATGGGAAGGGTAGCAGGAGGCCAAGAACCTGACCAGGAAAGGTAGGGAGGTGGTAGAAGGTGGGATTCCATGTGAACCAAGGTTCCAAACCCCCAGAGTATGCACCACTGTCCCATCAGATTTCGCTCAAAACACAAATTAGGTGAAATTGTTATGTTAATTTGCTGGGGCTGCTATAACAGAGAACCTGAGTGGCTTAAGCAACAGAAATTTATTTCTTCACAGTTCTGAAGGTTAGAAGTCTGAGGTGAAGATTTTCTCAGGTTTGGTTTGTCTTTCGGCCTTTCTCTTTAGTTGTAAAAAGCCGTCCTCTCCCTCTGTGCTTACACTGTTTTTCTGTGGCGTCTCTGTCCTAACCTCCTTTTCCTATAAGGAATTAGATAACTTTAGGAATCTCCTCTTCTTCCCAACCCTATTGGATTAGGACCCACCCAAATGATACCGTTTCACCTTAGTTAGAAGGTCTTTAAAGGACCCTATTTTTACATACAGACACATTCAGCTGTGGCTGGCGTGGCTCAGGTGGTTGGGCGGTGTCCCACAAATCGAGAGGTTGTTGGCTCCATTCCTGGTCAGAGCACGTGCCCGGGTTGCAAGTTGGGATGCTTGCAGAGGACAGCCATCCATGTTTCTCTCCCTCTGTTTCTTTTTCCCTCCTCTTTTCTCTAAAATAAAATAAAGGAAAATATTAAATACAGTCAAATTCTGAAATACAGATTAGGAGCTCAACAGATAGATGGGGTTGCACAATTTAGCTTATAACAGTTGTTGAGTTTCAAGGTTAACTCGAGAGCATTAAACCCCAAACCTGGGGCACTTTCGTGCATGGGGCCCGGTGTGACTGCTCTGGACACCTGCCCGCTAGGCCGGGCCTGGGCGGTCAGTGGAGCAGGCACAGCAGAGTGGAATTGGAGGAATCAGGCCCCCTCCTCCTGGAGCTAGAGGGGTCAGGTTCGTGTTAGAATGAGCACCACTCAATGGACAAAATTGTAAAGGGAGAAGGGCGGTGTTCATGATGAGAGCTAGGTTTCATTAAGACAACAGGAAGGGTGAAGACATCGTTGAGCAGGTTAAGAATGAGGAGAAGTTTCTCTGCAAGCAAATGAACGTTCCACCAGGCGGAGCAGCAGTGCCTGGGTGGGAGGTCGGCAGGGAGCGGCCAACCCTGGAGCGGAGAGAGTGTGTGAGGGTGAGAACGTGAGAGAGAACACGTACCGGAGGACTTGACTGTCATTACTTCTAATTATGCTGGATTTCCACTCCTTGGATTTAGAAATTAAATTAAATTTTAATTGAATTATAGTTGAACATTAACATTCCTTTATCCAACTGCTGCTGCACTTCCCACAGAAACGTGGCGTTCCTGATTGATCAGGGGAGGGATTTCACGCTGACCTACCCATGTCCTCTGGCGGGCTCCCGCGTGACCAGCTCGACGTCTGCAGAGGGCGCATTGAGAGGGCGCACACTCTGCGGTTCAGTGGACGCCTGCTCTCCCACAGTGGGGGTAATTGTTATCGCGCCACTGCAGTACTCTGACAAATTAAGCTTAGTCCCCTGAATATTTGCTTGGTGGTTATTATCTGTTCTATCTTATAAGAGCCTCTCCCCGAGAACAACAACAAAAGCCCTGTCTGCATTTATACAAATAGAAATGCTGGCAGTTAATAAGTTTAAAGAGCTACTACAGTGGAATAGCACTACAAGAAATTAATAGCACGTCAAGTAGAGAGACGAAAGCAGCTTTCTTACTCAAAAAGCTATGTAATGAAAATACTGATGTATTGTTGCATATAATTTTCATATTCCATCACATATTATTACAAAAATTAATTTGTAACTATTCTAATAAGGACAATCATTTAAAAGATTAAAGTAATGCGTACTCATTGACAAAAAGTTTGAAAATGTAGATAAATCAAAAAGCGGCACATCACTATAATCATAACACCCAGTTTCTTTTAGACATTTTTATTGGCTTCTAGTCCTTTTTATATAATTGTGTATTTATATACTTTCTTTTTGCAAGAAGAATAGGATCCCACTTTATATAGTGTTTAGTAATCTGTCTTTTACCAGTGAACAAGGTAGGGAGAACATTCTTCTACAATATTATGTTAATGACTACACCAAGTGATAATTTATTTCACAGATTTCCGGTTGTTGCACATTTAGGTTCTTTTCAGCCATTTACTATTATAAACAATGTATCAATGAACATCTTTCTTGCTATAATTTTTTGCACCTCCATGATTATTTCCATAGGATAGATTCATAAAAGTGAAACATTCATAATGTTTCAAAGTTATTATATATGTTTTCAAGCCTTTTGGAAAAAAAAATTTACCAGGTAGCAAAGGCTAAGAACCAGTCCACTTGAATAACTACTAGGTATTTCCACATAGAAAAGTACAAGAGAAAGCATATCAGATTAGAGCAATAAGACCAGTGTGGAATTTCTTCCTCTTCCACCAACAATTCCTAAGACTCAGCTGGTGTAGTCTTGTTATCATTAACCAGGGTGGACACAGGAAAAGATGAAAGAGATAAGTGCTATCAGCAGTTTATGTAAAAAAGGCCTCAAGGGCTTGCTCCATAAGCTCAGTAAGAGCTGGTGTGAAGTGATGACTTTGAGACATACACACACATCACACACACACCTATGTGCACACAGATATACACACATATGTGCGTGCGTGTCTCTACACTTAGCACAACCTTAGACTAAGTTAACAGAAACACACCCAAATTAAATAACAGAATAAACTAATATTCTTATTACTATATTTAGAATAGCACATTTGAATCGACATGGTATATTCAATGATCAGGACACCTTTTTTTTTTGGCTTTCCATCCCTTCAGTTTCGAGCTCTGCTGATATAAAGGCCTTAGATCTCAGGTGAGAGGTGGTCTCACATAGACACAACAATGGTTTCACTGATCTGGAAGTCGAAAGACTCGCTTTTGGCTTTTCAGGCCACTGAACCAAGAAGAAAGAAGCAGGTTATTATGCAGCTCTGGGTACTGACTGCCGTGATCAAGGGGAGATCAAATCTGGAAGTGTGTTGCAGGTAGCAGGGTCTCGGGTTGCAATCCAGGGAGTTGTGAGCGGTGCTATTGCAGTTTCACCAGGGCACTTGCAGCACACTAACTAAGGCAGGACCCCTGAGGACTCGCACACTGTGGGAGGGAAGATTTGGTGCACACTATCAGGGAAGGAATCCTGTGTGACTGATATGCTGGCCAAGGACAGCGGGAACACAGAAAAAGAATGGAAGAGGCACTGTGTGAGTATAAACTGCAGCCTTGTGAGAAAATACAGAAACAAAGACTATAGCAGCTGCACATAGTTCCTTTGCTTTGTTTGTATCTGTGTCTATTAACCAATGATTTATTTTATCCTCTCTTCTCTCCTATATCGTGTCAGAAATACTAGTGATGATTACTTTTATTCATAGAAAATTCAGACAGAAGAAATATTAAGATCACTTAGAGATGGAAATGATGATGGATGAAAACTTGTGCCTTTCTTTTGGGAGAGTGACAAGCATCTTAAATATTTAAAGGGTATTTGTGTGGTATTGTTATTGTCTCTGGAAGTTTCCATACAGACTGAAGGGTGAGAATAAATGCTGAATAGACAAAGGGTAGGTTTTGTCTGTGGCTCATAGTGAGCTCCCTTCTTGCCCTCCTGTAACTTTGTAGTTCTGAGAACACCGCATTTCCTAGATGTTCCTGGAAGCCACCTCCTCACCCTGGAGCATGGAAGCATTGGAAAAGCTCTATCTTTCTCTGCTTCCCACTGGGCCTCAGCAGTGACAGATGCGGCTGCAGAGGTGGTGCAGTCCACATTGTTGCTGCCCTCCTTGGCAGCACCGTGCAGAAGCATCAGTGCAGGTTCTCAGCGGCCTCAGCAGGGCAGTGGTCATGGGCTCCCAGTTACACTTTTCCTCTTTTGGCTCCTTCATCCATAAGAGTGAGAATGGCTTCCTGTAGTTATTAATCTCTAAATTTTCATTTTAAAAAAAGATTTATTTATTTATTTATTTTTAGAGAGAGGGGAAGGGAGGGAGAAAAGGAGGGAAAGAAACATCGATGTGTGAGAGATACATTGATCGGCTGCCTCTTGCACACCCCCAACTGAGGACCTGGCCCACAACCCAGGTATGTGCCCTGACTGGGAATCGAATCAGTGACCTTTCGGTTCGCAGGCTGGCACTCAGTCCACTGAGCCACACCACCCAGGACACATTTTCATTTTTTCCCTCTCTTCCAGCCTTTCCAATCCTTTGGTAATCAGTTTCCAGTATTAAATTCCATCTGTTTGAAATACCTAGTGGGGTTCTCTTTCTCCATAAGGACAACCACTGATGCAGAGAACCCATGGCCCAGCCTTTGAAAAAGAAATATGGATGGAGAAGGAAGAAGATGATCATTGTTGGCCAGAAACAAAATGAAGAAATCATATGTAACAAGATGTCAGGGACAGTATAGGGAACTGTTCCTCATGGCGTAAGAAATGTAGCCCAGTCCCCACTCAGAAAGGCCAGTGGGGAGTGAGGTCAGGTGCACAGGACTCATGCCCATTGATGGGTTCTCCTGTGGGGAGTCAGGCCTGCATTGTACCTAGGCTGCTTTGAGGCTTGCTTTTGCTGAAACTCCCTCACCCTGAATTGAGGCAACAAACATTTACTGCATATCTTTAAAGTAACTTCCTAAAATCTATGCTAAACCTTCCGAGGAGGAGTGTTGGTGGTTACAAATTGAACCACTTTTCCCTTTGCATTTGCAAATATCCTTCTTCTGTGATGTAATTAGCAGCATCCTCTCCTTTGTTTTCTGTAAAAGGTAACCACCTAAATCGAACCTGTGCACAGTAAATGAGGACCATCATGTAATGTGCCTAGAAAAGCAATAAAAACCTGTTCAGGCAGGGATTGCAGCCCTCTCTCACTCAGAGAGCGGCCACGCCTTCCCTTTTTCTCCACAGGACTTCTGTAGTCCATGTGAATTTGTTTTCTACAGCCACAACACACGGACCTCATGGGCCAGGGCCCTCATCAGGACATCATGCTATGATTTCTGATGTTAACAACTTCAGGTGGTGATAGGGTCCAGAGTATGGACTTGGAAACAGTGGCTCAGGTAAAGTGCAAATGTAGTGAAGTGAAAGCTTTTGGAATTGATGCGATCTTTTAACTGGGATGTGATGATGCCATCTGGTTCATTCAAATGGCTTGAAATAAGGAATGATGATGCCAGGATATGAGATAGGGAGAAAGATGAGGACATGTCAGGCTGTCTTCTCACATAAGGTAATATTTTTATTAGAGAAATGCATGTTAATGGTTAAGACAGGGCACTCATAATGACATGAATGATCTCCCCCTCTTCTAACCACTGACAAATGCGTGATGGAAATGTCGGGGATTGCTCAGCCTCCCGTCTCAGGCAATAGCCTTAGAGCTGCGGGCGGTGAGTTAGCATAATCACGCATGTTTGCCTTTGTCAGCATACTGGACTCTTACATTCCTCTCTAGGGTGTATAAAATAAAAACAATGTTTGCCCTTGGCTGAAGTCATTGCAGATCTTTTCAAAAAACCCTGTATTGCAAACACAAAAGAAAAAGAAATATCACAAGGCCCAAGTTTAATGGTTCCGTAAGTGCAGTATAATTAGCATATACACTTCCAGAACCACAGGAAACTATCCTTAGTGAATAATGAGATTAAGAAGATTAAGAAGCTATTTATACCTCACCTTAAGTTGCTGTCAGAATAACTATTTTACAGTCTTTTTACTTATTAGATTCTTAACTTCTCATTTGCTGAAATCTTTGCAGTGGCGGTGCTGTTGGTATTACCTGGTATTTCCCTTCCAGGAACACAAACGGCGCCAACACTTTAATTTGGTACCAAAAGAACAGAATTTGTGTCTGTATTATGCTGTTAAGAAGCCAACACTAATTTACCTGTTAGCTGGATTGGCCAGGGAAGTGTTTTTATCATATTTACACCCTCTGTAACTTAGTTATGTCCACAGAACAGTCCCTCCAGACAGAATTAATTAGAATTGGTATTTGGCCCTGGAGTGTGATTTGCTGTTTCCCTGTGTAATTAATGCATCGTTGCGAATCCCCTTAGCACTGTCGTGTCGACTCCATCTCTGCCTGCTAGAGAAAACCACTGCATTTAGTCACAATTTCTCTGCACTATTGCAAGTTTTATTTTCAACTGCTAACTACCTACCGCCCAGAGTCTACTAAATTCAGCAAGTTATAATTTTTATGTAGGCTAAAAAGGATGGTGGGCCACAGTCTGGGGAATGAATATTTTATGATGAAAATTTTATCTCCCCAAAGGCTTTTACATTTAACTGTAAGTTACTTGCTGTAATACTGATTTGTAACTTTAGCCACTAAGGACCATTTTAAAAGATTTTACCAAAATTGACTAATACTTAATTACAAAGTAGTCTCAGTTGTGTATTGTAATCCATTGTCCATTCTTGCATTGCAATTTTTCTGGATTTGCCTTTTGGATGGCTTTTGTATAAGCTCTCTCAAAACTTGTTACTCAGGGGATGCCAGACAGCTCTCTGGGAGCCTCGCCCACCTGGCTCGAGCACAGACAGAACAAAGGGCGGTGGGATAGAAGCGTTACTACTCGTTGCCGGTTCTTACCAAAGCCACAACTATGCAGAGAGGCAGGCAAATACAGACATGTAGAAAATATTTTTTCCAAAATAAAAATCTTTATTATTTTCAGATAATAAGAATGATACATGCTCATTATAATAATTTCAAATACATAAAATTCTAAAGAAAGTAAAGATCACCCAAATACCACAGCCCAGAAAAAAAATCATTAACCTTTTGGCAAAGTTCTCTCAATGAAACTCATAATATCATCAAGTATCCAGTGTTACAAATGAGCCCATATTAAATATGCTATTCTGGAATCTGACTTTTCATTCAATAATATTTCAGGGACAAATTTCCATACCAATAAAGATCTAAATAATCTTTCATGACAGTTGCATACAAGTCAATGTTATATCTGTACTATAATTTATGTAACCCATCTTTTATTGAAAGACATTTAGGCTGTTTCCAATATTTTAATAATGTAAACATCATAAAGTACATCATTGCCATCTTGTTTACAGAGGTATGTAATTTTTATTTATTAGGATGAATACTTAAATTGCTGGGTAAAAGTGTATCATTTACATTTTTGATACATATTGCCAAATTTGATACATGCTGCTCTCTTAGAAAAGTGCCAATTTTCACACCACCCACAGTGAACAAGAATGTCTATTTGCCTATATTCTTGTCAACTGCTTCAATATCTGCCAATCTGGCAGGGTAAAATTAACACTAATAAAATAACGAACACACATATTATCAGCTGTTTTTTAATTTTCAAATAGAAGATATTTTAAATTTTTAAGTTAAAAATTTCAGAGCAGATGTTTCCTGCAATTGAATAAAGAGTGTTCAGTTTGGTACCCATTCCAGCATCAGTGTGACTCAGGATAAGAGTCAAGTTCTTTGAGATCATTTCCCTTGATCTATGGTGACAGCAACCAGCTCAACAGGTACTTAAAGCTTTAATATGCACGTGCACCTGCCCACTGTTGCAGGTAAGCTATTTCTCCCTTCTTACCCCCATTCCACTCAATGTTGATCTATAAGAAAATTTTAAAATTAAGAAGCAAATGAAAAACTATGAAAATACTTATAGAAATATTGTTGTTTTATATAAATGACCACGAAGGTTGCATTGAGGCAGATGACATCAATTAGAAGGCTCACATGTGAAGGTTTGGTAGGTAATGTTGATCTTTTAAAATGAAAATG
The DNA here is from genome assembly GCF_004126475.2 of Phyllostomus discolor. NCBI lineage: Eukaryota > Metazoa > Chordata > Mammalia > Chiroptera > Phyllostomidae > Phyllostomus > Phyllostomus discolor. Next base: position 153,326,374 of record NC_040904.2, read on the forward strand.
CCTCCCAAGAAAATACTTGCATGTCAAATCCAATAGACCATCAAATATCTATAATTTGGGACAGATAGATGAAAACAATATACAACAAATGTTGGTTTATTACCTGTCAAAATGTTGGCTTATCATTGCTTAGACATGATGTGGGAATACTTCTTACCGTGAAGCACACCGGCAAGCAATGTACACAATGCGTAATTCCTCTTTTAAAATATATCTCATATATTAATGTTTGCAGTTAATAACTTCTATCCAAGAATGATGAGCTGGAGCTACTTAAGCAAATGATTGATGATAGTACAGGTATCAGGAAGACAAATTTGGGCACAATTAGAAGTTAGAATTGATACACTAGATACCAATGATTTTGAAGATGTTTCATAGGACTATTTGATTCATTCACTTTATAAATATTGTTGGGTCATATTATGCACCAAGCACTGTACTGGCTGTTGGGGGCACAAAAATGAACAGGAAATAACCTGTGTCCCCAGGGAAGCACTGATGTTGTGGAGGAGAGGGAAGAAGCCAACCATAATTTCATTTCGGACCGATAGTGAGGTGAGGTATGCACAGGTGTTTCAGATGACGTAGATGAAGCCTGCTAAGATGCCACCCATGCCAAATAAATGCCCTGAAAAAAATTACTGGTCAGCGGGAGAATAGGATCTGTCATATTTGCCACAGAGCATGTCATAGACTGCTTGTGCACTAATAGCAAAGTGATGGCTGCTAGGGGGATAGCAGCTATCCCGTAGGACAAAGAGAAAACCTCTCGGAATCCCCACACGAGAGCTGGAGGAGGAGCCAGGCTCTGCATCCAGATGACACTCTGAGACGGCGGCTCTTGGAGAGCTGCCAGTTAATGTTAGAACTGTGATGACAGCCCTCCCAGTGTTTCTGTTCACCCACTGATTCCTTCAGTCAGTCAGTCAAGTGCACAATCCATGAGGGCAGGGTGGGGTTTGGTGGGGTTTGATCTTCATCATCCCCCCAGCTCCTAGAACAGTGCCTGATGCAAAGGAGGCTGTTAGTAAATATTTACTCAATGAACAAATGGATGGATGAATTCATATTATTTACATTAAATGACTGCATTGGCATGGAACTGCGTCAGACAAGAAGGGCAGTGATAAAGGCAGAAGATATGGCAAGGCTTGTGTGCTTACTGAAAATTTGTGGGATCAGCAAATGACTTTTCACTTTCATGCCTTTTCACAGGAAAAGAACATTGGGCTTTTTTTGTTTGTTTCTTTGTTTTTAATTTTAATCATTGTTCAACTACAGTTTTCTCCTTTTTACTCCCAGTCCAGTCCCCCCTCCCACCCTCCCCACTTCCCTCCCATTACCACCCTCCCCTTAGTTTATGACCATGTGTCCTTTAAGTTTGTTCCTGTGAACCCTTCCCACTGTCCCCTTAAATTCCCTCTTCTCTCCCCTCCGATCACCGTCAGCCTGTCCTCTATTTCAGTGTCTTTGGTTATATTTTGCTTGTTTCTTTGTTTTGTTGTTTAGGTTCCTGTTAAAGGTGAGATCATATGGTATTTGTCTTTCACTGCCTGGCTTGTGTGGAAAACATAGCATAATGTTTTCCAGCTCCATCCATGCTGTTGCAAAGGGTAGGAGCTCCTTCTTTCTTTCTGCTGCATAGAATTCCATTGTGTAAGTGTACCATAGTTTTTTGATCCATTCATTTACTGATGGGCATCTTGGTTGCTTCCAGCATCTAGCTATTGTAAATTGTGCTGCTATGAACATTGGGATGCATATGTTCTTTTGAATTGGTGTTTTAGTATTCTTAGGATAGAGTCCCAGCAGTGGAATTGCTGGGTCAAAAGGCAGATCCATTTTTAGTTTTCTGAGGAAGTTCCATACTGCTTTCCATAGTGGTTGTACCAGTCTGCAGTCCCACCAGCAGTGCACTAGGAATCCCTTTTCTCTACAACCTCTCCAACACTTGTTGTTTGTTGCTTTGTTTATGATGGCCTTTCTGTCTGGTGTGAAGTGGTATCTCGTTGTGGTTTTAATTTGCATCTCTCTGATAGCTAGCGATATTGAACATCATTTCATGTGTCTTTGGATTTTCTGTATGTCCTTCTTGGAGAAGTGTCTGTTCAAGTCCTTTGCCCACTTTTTAATTGGATTCCTTGTCTTCTTAGAGTGCAGTCGTGTAAGTTCTTAATATAATTTGGAGATTAAACTCTTGTCTGAGATATCATTGGCAAATATGTTTTCCCATACAGTTGGTTCTCTTTTAATTTTGATACTGTTTTCTTTAGCTGTGCAGAAGCTTTTAATTTTGATGAGATCCCATTTGTTTATTCTTTCCTTTATGTCCCTTGCTCTAGGAGACACATCAGTAAAAAAGTTTCTTCGTGAAATATCTGAGATTTTCCTACCTACATTCTCCTCTAGGACTTTAATGGTGTCACGTTTTATATTTAAGTCTTTTATCCACCTTGAATTTATTTTTGTATATGGTGTAAGTTGGTGCTCAAGTTTCATTTTTTTGCACGTGGCTGTCCAGTTCTCCCAACACCATTTGTTGAAGAGACTATTTTTATTCCATTTAATGTTGCTGCCTCCTTTGTCAAATATTTAATTGACCATAGAGACTTGGGCTTATTTCTGGGCTCTCTGTTCTGTTCCATTGGTCTATGTGCCTGTTTTTATGCCAGTACCAGGCTGTCTTGATTACAGTGGCCTTGTAGTATAGTTTAGTGTCGGGTATTGTGATCCCTCCTACTTTACTCTTTTTTCTCAAAATTGCAGCAGCTATTTGGGGTTGTTTATAATTCCATATAAATTTTTGAAGTGTTTGTTCTATGTCTGTGAAATAAGCCATTGGTACTTTAATAGGTATTGCATTGAATGTGTAAATTGCTTTGGGTAGTATGGACATTTTGATGATATTAATTCTCCCAATCCATGAACACAGCATATGTTTCCATTTGTTTGTGTCTTCCTTGATTTCTTTCTTCAGTGTTGTATAGTTTTCTGAATACAGGTCTTTTACCTCTTTGGTTAGGTTTATTCCTAGATATTTTATTTTTCTTTTTGCTATTTCAAATGGGATTTTTTCCTTGATCTCTGTTTCTGCTGTTTCATTGTTGGTGTACAGAAATGCCTTTGATTTCTGGATATTGACTTTGTATCCCGCTGTTTTGCCAAATTCATTTATTAGGTCAAGCAGTTTTTTGGTAGAGTCTATAGGATTTTCTATGTATACTATCATGTCATCTGCAAACAGTGACAGTTTTGTTTCCTCCTTTCCGATTTGAATGCCTTTTATTTCTTTTTCTTGTCTGATTGCTGTGGCTAAAACTTCCAGTACTATATTGAATAGAAGTGGTGAAAGTGGACAGCCTTGCCTTGTTCTTGATCTTAGTGGAAAAGATTTTAATTTTTGGCCATTGAATATGATGTTGGCTGAAGGTCTCTCATATATGGCCTTTATTATGTTGAGGAATGCTCCCTCTGAACATTGGGCTTTGAAGTCAGGCAGATGTGGGTTCAATTCCTGGCTCTTCCAGATCTGGGAGGATCTCACATAAATTCCTTAACCTCCCTGAGTCATTTTTCTCACTTATAAAATGGGATTCATACCTTCTGGTAGTTGTGATGGATAAATAGGAAAAAACATGCAAAGCTCTGGACCTAGTTCCCCTTGTCCTCACCCCATTCTTCCAACCCCAGAGGTGGGGGTGTGCATAGCTCTGGTAGAGCTGTGGGCCCCCAATTCTCTGGAGAGCCTTCTTGGAGCACTTCTTGGGCATTCTTTTCTGTTTCTCTTATTCCCGTCTGTCTTCCAGCAAGCTTCTCTAAGAGGCCTTCTTCAGCCTCTCAAAAGAGCATAGTTATCTCTGCCCCCTTCCTTTTCACCCTTACTTTTAGTCCCATTGGTTGATGGTTCAAATAACAGATGTCACCCAACTATTTACTGGAGTCCATGCCTTTTCTTCCTTACTTGGTATCCTAGTAATCGATACAGTGCCTTGGTTCTGGCAGATGCTTAGTAAATACTACTCAGGATAACCCTCACTTCTGTACTCACCATAGTCAGGTCACAAAAGTTGTTTTACACAGGCTAATGTACCACCGTATAAAGCTACTATTATGCAGTGAGTCACGGATCACTATAACAATTCTCAAGAAGTCAATAATATTGATTGTGTCAGAAATCTCATACCTATTTTCAAAAACAATGAAATATTTTGGGGCATCATGAAATGCTACAAGAACTCTAACAACTAAACAGAGCCTGCCTGGAAGATTGCTTGTGGTGCATTATATGGATGAAGATGAGTGGATTCTTGACTAATTCATGTTTGCTGATCAGAGGGAACACTTACTTGGAGGCTCATTCTTGGTTTCTTATTCCACACATCATGAAGCTGTGAGGTATCTCTTACTGCCCACCACAGAATGCCAGACTTAATTACTATAATCAACATTTTTTAATGCATCCACTAGAAGACAAATCGAGTCAGGAGGACTGGATCACTCAGTAGAAAATTGGTAATTTCCAGCCACGGGGCCATCTGCTTACCATATCATTAGTCAGCTTATCGCCAGCTAATCTGATTTGGTCCTTCAAATGTCCAAAATACTTACCCTCACCCCCCAGCAAGGTGATCTAATAAAAAAGATCAGGGGTTAACCATATTGCAGGAATATAAAGAAATGATGCCTCTTTCAAAAAACGTGCAGCCTAGTTGGAAAGGTAGCATCTACTGACCTGGAACACTCTGAGAACACTTTAGTGCAATGGTTCGCAGAGTGGCCCCAGCATTACCTGGGAACTTGTTACAAAGCCCAATTTCTAACCCCAGAACTACTGCATCAGAAGCTGGGTGGGCCCAGCAATCTGGGTTTTTAACAAGCCTTCCACTTCATTCTGATGCACATTAAAGTTTAAAGAACAATGCTTTAAGTCAAATAAGCAGATTCAAATCAACAGATCACACATATGCCAAGTGATGGTGCAGGCCTGGTGTTAATCAGAGCTTCCTTACTGACCTCTCACTGAAGGTACTTCCAGACAACACTTATAAAACAAGCTAAATCAGCCTCAGAATGGTTTGTAATATATAAAGCCAAATGCCAAAGGCTTTTACTGTTTCCTTTCATTAACGTGAATAATCAAGTGTTGCCAACTAGGACAGGTCAGAAGAATTAAAATCCTGTGAAGTCAAGTCCAAACCTCTTCCCCTACTAGTCTTAGCACAGGGGCCATTTGGGAGCACTGTGAAGACATACATCCTGCTCAGATGGGGAAGACAGCACCCCACAGCCAGGCCCCCAGCAGACCTGCCTGTGAGTGAGGCCTCTCCTAACTGCTTACCTGGGGCTTTTGGGGGCCTGTCAGACTAAGGCTTACTGTGTTTTGAACCTCACTTTCTGCCATGAGGTCATTTTCCCCCAGAATTGTATTTAGTTCCACGTTTCTGACCTTGTCTGCTAACCAGACCCTAATTCCTGATGACTTCTTTCTTTGATTAGTTGTTCTTGAATGCAGCCTCCAATCGGACTATGATGACCGCCCCCCACCCCCCGCTCCCAGTGGCATGTACCTATTCCTCTGATGCACAGACAGCTAGAGGTCTTACCTTGTATTGTGAATACCCTGAAGAGGGAGATTCTGTAACTCCTCTGGAAATGGTTTTCTTGGAGTATTCCAGCCCACCGTCATACACACAATCATTATCCTCACTTCGTTAATTTACTCAGCAATGTTTACTGTAGCTGAATTTTTGATTACGTGAGTTCATGGAGGCACTTCACTTCAACTTGTAAGGAAACACTTGCTTGTGTACAGGATAACATGCTAGGCCTCGAGGAGGTGGCCCAAAGGTGACACTCAGGAAATGTGATAGAGTTACGCTCCCCTGAAGATGTCCATGTCCTATTCCCGGAAAACTGTGACTATATTACTTTACAAGAGAAAAGGGACATTTGCAGATGTGATTAAATTAAAGATCTTGGGATACAGAGATTTTCTTGGGTTTTCTGAGTGGGCCAATGCAATCACCGGGATCATGGTAAGAGAGAGGCGGGGGTGGGGGCAAGGTACGAGAAAGAGGTGATAAAGAAGAAGTCAGAGAGAAACAGGGGGATCTAGATTCAAAGATGCTACATTGCTGGCTTTGAGGATGGAGGAAGAAGCCATGAGCCAAGGAAGGCAGCTGGCCTCTAGAAGCTTGAAGAGGTAAGAAAATGAATATCCTCCTAAAGCCTCCAGAAGGAATGCCAAGGACTTCTGACTTCCAGAACCACAAAATAATTAATGTTGTTTTAACCCACTAAATTTGGGATGATTTGTTTCAGCAACCACAGAAAACTAATACAGGAAGTTTACAGGTCTAGTCAAAAAGAGAAGATGGCAGAAGCAACTTTGATATAATTCAGGAAGTGACTGATATAGAAATACAAATAATAGCTATGAAAATGCTGATAAAGTACTTCTGGCTGGAGAGATTAGGGAGGCTGCCGGAAGGATGGCGGCTCTGCTGGGCCCTGAAGGATTGGGTGAGATTTCAAAAGGGAGAGATCCAGGAAACTGCAGGAGTAAAGGCACAGAGTTGGAAGCTACAGAATATAACAGAAATCTGCTCAGTTTTTGTGACTAGCCACTTTCTCAGAAATAAAAATTACTTGATTAGGATTTCACACATTCTACTCAGAATATAGTAGGTCTCTAAGTATATATATATATTTTCAAAAAGGACCTACAATGACAGTAAATAACTATATTATATGTAGATAACCACCTGAAGAATTTAAACACAGAATACAGATCTTGGGCAAGAACCCCTCTCTGCATTGAACATGTCATAGCCAAGGGTGAACCTGGCTCATTTTCAGACAGCAGGCTTGGTAGGGATGAACAGAAAAAAGAATAAGGGGCCAATAAAAGTAAATGCAAAGGCAACTCTTTTAAGGGCATCTACTAATATTTACAAATTAGGCACTTCCTACAACCTTTGTACACAAGCTAAAGTAAACACTGGAATCCAACTGAACTCAACATACCTAGCAGACTGAAGGCCCTCAGGACTCATACTGATGAAGAAGACATTGGAATCCAGTCTCTCTTTGGTAGCTTTTGGTTGTTTCCTTGGTCTGAAGTTGGAGCCCACGATCTCAAATAATCTTGAATGGCTCTAATTTAGCCTAAATTTACTCATGAGGCAATTACCTGCTAAAACACATTTTTAAGCCACTCTGTTTTATGAGTTGGGAAGTAAACAATGGGAGTGTCCAGATTTTTGGTCTGTATTATTACCAAGATCACCATCAGTCATCCTCTTGACCTGACAGGAAGGCAATGTCTTTCCAGGATGGTACGTGTACTCACACGCCTCAGTCATACTTGCCTCCTTCTTTATCTTCTGGTAAAATGGATTCCTTCTGGAGCTGTTCACATTCGTCCCAGAAGAATTCAGAGGAACAGCTAATCTCCATAGGCCTGCTCCTATAAGAATGGTCTGGAGCTTCTGCAGAAGGGTCCACATTCGTACTAGAGGCCTCTGAGTCCTGGGGTGGAGCTGCATACTTTGGAAGCCAAAATCCTTCACAAGAAGAACTGGGCCTATCACAAGTGTCCTCATTTCTCCTACTCCCCACCTTTGTCTCGAAGCCCAGAAACGTAACCTCAGACTGGCTGCATTCAAAGGGAATTTTCTGAGTCATTCTCTTTTCTCTCAAATGTTTGTCATGAAGCAGTGAATGATTACTCTGTCTTTCATCATCTTCCACTGGAATACTTGGTACGTTGTCCAAGAACAGAGGAGAAGGACACCTGAAGGACTTGAGTGATGTGGGAGGATCTTCAGCAAAATATAAGCAGGCTTGAGTACTTTCAAGAGTAGTCAGAACCTAATTAACCAAGAAGCAAACATCCAGTTAAGTTGAATAACCTTTCCTTTTACCTTTTTCCTGTCTATCTATTAAGGAACATGATCTTCTTTTCATGAAATCAGTTCTACTATAGAATTTTGAATGAGAAGGTATTAGAGATTAGCTAAATCCTTCATTTTAATAAGTAAATTAAGTGACTTGAAGTAAAGCATAAAAAAACTGCATTAAATTGAATATCAAGAGACTTGACCCAAGGCCTAGATTTGCCACCACTACTTTGTGACCTTGGGTGAATTTTGTATCATTTTTTTACTTCAACCTTAACATATGGAGAATTGGAAGGGTTTGGGATACAGCAAACCCAATCTATAGTTCTCGAATGCCAGATTTACATAGAAGAGCATTCTTAAAATACAGATCCCTTACTCCCACCCTAAAGGCTGCCATTCAAAAAATACGGAGATGGGAGACCAGGAATCTGTATTTTTAATGCTTCTCAGTTTATTTGGACGTGCAGCCCAAATTCAGAACCACTGACCTGATATAAAATAACATACAACAAACTTTCTCACACATATGTAATTTAAAAGAATACAGATAGAGAGCTTTACAATTTACAAAGTGTTTTGTACACATCACACCACTTAATCTGCACAAACAACACTATTATTTGCACTTTATAGATATAACAGCGCTGAGTCTCAAAAAAGGAAATCGATCAGTATCACTAGTCAGTAAGGAGCAGACCTGCTGCTGCTTGCCCCCAGATCTCTGGCTCCCAATCCCATGTTCCCTCCATTCTAGACCTCACAGCTTCTCTTGGGCCCACGACTCCAGGCCCCGTGGCCCTTCCTGGAGTGGCAGGCTTAGAACACAGTTCTCCTGGCTCCCAGCTCAGGGCTTCTTATATTCTGACGATATCCACTCCATGCTTAAAACCCTTCCGTTATGCTACGATAGACTCAGGTAAAACTCAAACTCCTAGAATGGAATTCGTGTCCCTCTACCACCTGGAAGTGGTTATAATAAGCCTTCACCACCATCCCATTTCCATGAACTACCCAGAACTACCTGTGGTCTCAGCAACATGAAATCCACCCGCTCTCAGCCTCCACAGGTGTATGTTCTCTCTGCCAGGGAAGTCCTTCCATCCAAAGGCTACCTAAATCCATGCCACTTTTCAGTTCATAGCTCAGCTGTCAGCTCCAGGAAGGAGCTTCCTTGACTTCCCTCTGCTAGACTGTATTCTAGCTGTGCTCCCGCCCGCCATTATGTCCACGTTTACTGATGGACTGCGGGCTTGAGGGCAGCAACCATAGCTTGATCACTGTTGGATCCCCAGCACCCAGCACAAAGACTGGCACATGCAAATTAGGCACTAAATAAATTGTTTATTGAACACAAATACTAAATGAGTGGATGATTAAATCAATTGGGCATATGAATACATAAAAAAACAAAAAGAAAAATACATACTAAATTTTTATTGGGCAGATCTCTTAAGAAAGTTTAAATAAAATATTCTCTCCAAAGTACTCACTATGTCTCTTCATTAAAATTTTTGCAGGTCCCTGGTTCCACCCAGTAACGACCTCTACCACAGTACCAAGTGATACTACTCTTTGACCTGGAAAAGCTATGTACTCAATTAGAATTCTCTTTCAGGGCTAGATTTGTCTCATTGATAAAGGATTAACTTAGATACACAATTTCTCCCATTTAGATTTTCCATGGCTCTACAGCCTTAGTTTTTAATAAAACTGTGTACACGTACCTCATCCATTGATGGTCTTAGTTTTGCCCGTGTTGCAGCACACTGGGTTGCCAGAGAGAAGAGCTTGGCAGAAAAATTTCGAGGACAGGGGGAAACTTTCTTATCTAGAAGTGAGAGGCATGAATCGAGTCCTCTCTTTTCCATCAGTTCCATAAGGAGGTCCCTCTAAGAAGAGAAGAAGACAACCTCATTTAGAAGTCTATTAGAAAAAAGACCTAGGTACAAAGAGGAAGACAATTCTTACCAGCTGAATATGCTTTGGTTCATCTAACACCACTTTACAACCTGTCAGAACTTCCATTATTACCTACAAAGGATGTATAGAAAGTTAAATATATATACACAATTAGTCACGACTATTAACCTTAGCAATGAGTATTGTTCATTCCAATTAATACATTTATCTTTTATTGCTGATTGATTACACAAAATTAATGTATAAGACAATGAGTAACAGGAAATCATAAATCTGAAAGTGATTGCCTTTTTTAAAAATTGAATTTATCAGGGTGGCAACTGGCTAATAAAACCACAAGGATTTCAAGGGTACAACTCAATTTAGAGTCTTCCCAGCACTTACGATTCCAAAGCTGTAGACATCTGTTTTAGTGGAGAGTTTGCCCTGTCTGATACACTCCTCTGGCAGGTACCAGAGGTGTTTGCCGCTGCTGCTGGTCACGCTCGTCACAGAGCTCTGGTGCTCCAGGTGGGGTCGGAAGTGAGCCTTGGCAAAGCCCGTCAGTCTGGGTTGAAACTGATCATCTAAAAGTATGTTTGCACTAAAATTATGAGCAAGGACAAACAAGGCAAAGACATTAAAAAACATTTTGGTGAAACATAACATGACAAGCTCACCTTTAGTTAATTACAAACATGGACAAATTAAAACCACCCATAATTTTCTACAAAATTGAGGACATGTGCTCAATTTTCTTAAAGTATAAATCCACGTGTTATGTAAAACCTAAAACAAAATCCTCACCTAGAACAGTGGGCATTAGGAATTTATAGCTACATATGTGGAGCTGGTGGATAAGGCTGATGCTTCGTCAACAGGAGACACTGAAGTGAACCAAAGCAGATTTCCTTGTGCTCTGCTTACTGATGAGAATGTCACCTGGGTTTTAACCAGATAACAATGGTCTGTGACGTGCATGGAGCTCTACTGTGGGATGCTCTGCCTGGAGCCACTCTCCCACCATGGTGTGAGGAATCTTTAGCAGCTCCTGCCTTAGGGATAACCCTACTCCATTGTCCCATTATCCATGGCTTTTTTCATGTTGAGTCTTTTTTTAAATTAATTTTAGAGAAAGAGGAAAGAAGAGAGAAAGAGAAACACTGATGTGCTATTCCACTTATTTGTGCATTCATTGGTTGCTTCTTGTATGTGCCCTGAGCAGGGATTGAACCCACAACATTCGCATGTCAGGACGACATTCTAACAAAATGTACTACCTGGCCAGGGCCTTGTCTTTGAGTCCTATTTTAAAATATAACCATCTATAGAGGCAAAGGCAAAGTGCTTGGAGTGATTTTTAGCTGTTCATCAGTCGCATAAAAATCCTAATAATCACTTAACATCTTGGCTGAGAGTAAGCATTAGTTTACCTGACTGGTGAGGGGCTGTCACAGCAGGGATGGGAAAGATAAGCCAAGGGGGAGGCGCATTTCGTTTGGCCCGCACCTGGCTTTGGCACCGCCGGTGGGTTACTTCACCCTGTAAACCTCAGTATGGTCTTTCCTCACAAGTGAACTAAGGAAAACAACAGAACTCACAGAAGGCATATGGGGCATATAAATAGCCTACTGTCTGGCATATGGTAATGCTCAGTAAATGGTAGCTAAGATGAAGGTCAGCTATTGCCCCCAAGAGAGAAGATGGATATAGATAAGAAGAGGTGGGTGAGATAAGAGAAAGTTACCTACTTCTCAGCTTTGTTTAGGGCTCTTTGGAGCTTGTCCCCTGCAGCCAAAGCTACTAATAAAAGACCTGCCCACCCAAATCGCCATATAGTACATTTGGAGTACTACACACTCTTATTAAAAGTGCTAATAGGTACAGGGTAAAAATAAGAAATTCTTAATCCTGAGCAAGTATCGGACCTTACAAAAGTTCCAGGAGTCCTTTCTGTCCCTGTGTAAGTAGACTGACAGGCGCACCCTAGCTCCACAGGCCTGAACTGCAGGCATTATTATGATTCAGAATATTCAGAGTCCTGGTTCTATTTAGAGGGTGTAAAACTAAGGCCTCAAGAATTCTAAAGCAGACTTTGTCCAGGACTGAGCTGACAACAGACAAAATGATGGGGTTTCCAGGACCAGAAAGACATGCCTTAAATTAGCAGAATCTCAAAATCCAAAGAGCCCACTTTCTGCATGAGCCCCAAAGCCCTGACCTGTTGTGTGATCCTTGCATTTATGAGGAGAAAGTCAGGGACCAGACTTGCATCATAAGCACAGTCCTCATTTTTCTCCTTGCCTTGTCTTTTCACCCCAGATTACTTCAAACCTGGCAGCTTCTAAGACCAGCCTGGGTCCCACACATCCATGTCACTCCTCAACCATTCTTTGTTTTCCTCACTTGAAAACAGCATTACCTACCCCGACATGCTTCTGAAGATGAGGAATATACTAGAACCAGATCATACCTTCTCTCTGGCTCTTGGTGAGAACAGACATTTAATCCATAATTGCTTCTTCCACAGGTGTACACTTCACTAGTTCAGATCAAGAATAAGGCTTCTGGAGATGCTCTGATCGTTTCTGACTGCCAGGGTATTTAATGCAGGAGTTTGCCAAGTGTGCCAGGAGGTGAGGTGGCAGAGAGGTTCATTAACTCTCATTTGGTTGGTCCCAGGACCAACCCTCTGCCCCTCCAGCCTCGGCAGAGCCTGGCTCTCTTCTGCACCCTGCCCCACTTCATTTCAGCCTGGAGGAGGACAGTGAAGCTGGGACTGCCAGATTTTCATTGCCAAACATCTGGCCCTCTCCTTCCTCCACCCCAGCTCTAAAGAAGGTACAAAAATCACAACTTAAAATGCAAGAACCAGGAGGATACAAAAATTTGAATCTGTGGAACACTTAGACTCCCTGAAGTATAGGGCTTTTCTAAGCAGAAAAGAAAAAACGATGACGACAACAACAACAACAACAACAACAACCACCACAATCTAATCTATTTATTTGACCCTCAGCAAAACTGGCAGGAAGCTTCCAGCAGTTGGTGAATCACATTTCTGTAAGAGTTGAGCTGTGACCACAAGGTGTTACACCATAAAACCCAACAAAGGACTTCAGGTCTGCGAGAAGCCATCAATAAGAATGTGAAATTGTTCTAGGGTACTGCTTTCACACTTTGAATAATGACATTTGGTGAAAAGGCAAGTTGTTTACCAGCCGACGTTAGTGTATAACATAAATTTTGAGTCCAGTGCTTTACTCTGTTCGAAATAAAGGTTAATGGTAGCCAAGGAAGAAGGATGTTCTGTTTCAGGACAGTGGGAATTGCCAAAGACCTGTGAACAATCAATTCTGCCCTAATTCTCCCCCCTGTTTCAACCTTAAATAGAATGTTCTAACATGAAGTGCCTTCAGCTACCATGTAGGTCAACTGAATACGTTTATCCTATAGGACTTAAAACAGATTACCAAAATGAAAACAACATAGATAGCTAAAGTCATGCAACAATATAATGCAATAAGAGGGCAGTTTGCTAGCTAGCTATTGTGGTTACCAAAGATACAGATGAGAAGGATCCAATGGCCCACACACCTAATTTAGTGTTTCTACATCCTATTTCCTTTTTTTTAATGTTTCCAATTTTATATATTTTTAAGATTTTATTTATTCTCAGGCAGGGGAAGGGAGGGAGAAAGAGAAAGAAACATCAATGTGTGGTTGTCTCTTGCATACCCACCACCAGACACCTGGCCTGAAAACCCAGGCATGTGCCCTGACTGGGAATTGAACTGGTGACCCTTTGGCTCACAAGTCGGTGCCCAATCTGCTGAGCCACACCAACCAGGGCATACCTCCTATTTCTTCTAGTCTTTCCCACAAGACTACTTACTATAGCAGAGAAACCTCTCTAGATAATTCTTCTAGCAGAAGGATCAGTGGTAGGATCACTAACTGGACAGGGAAAATCCTATATAAGGTGGTGATCTTATCCTCTTATCCTGCCTGGGAATATTATTGTATTAAGTCTCCCCCTTGGTAAGGATCCTAAGACAATTCTTTTGAGGGAACTGAATCTCCCAAAGGCTACAAGAACTGCTTTCTTTGCTTGCCAATTTGTCTCCTAATTTAGTTGAAGTCTGTGGGCCTTAAATATAAAGCAAGATGATACACCTAGACTATGATGCAGGATTTAAACTTAAGTGCACATACCATGTTTGACATGGAAGTGCATGATTGGTTTTTGCAGATATGTTTATTTTTATAGGGTTTAATGGGGAGTTTTTGGTGCCCAGTAGCCCAGTCCCTGTGTGCCCGGCAACTCTCAGGAAAAGTCCGGACTCCACCCAACTGGCCCCAGAGATGAGTAGGACTGTAGAGGCCTCTCACTGACAGCCTGAGGCAACAGGACACCCTGCTGTCTGTGTTACTGCTGTTGCAACACCAAGATCCCCCTCACCAGATGAGGCAAGGCCCGGCTTCTCTGGGAACCTGCAGATTACTGGGAAAGGGCATGCACCCACTCCTGCACTGCAGAATGCAGGCATCTGGTCTAAAATGGTATGAGCCTGAGGCCCTTATTCCCTCCTTGGGTGATGCAGCTTTCTCTCTCCTATTGTACCCAGGCAGGACTCAGAGATAGGACTAAAACTTGTTTTGCTTTAATGGCTACCTTACGGCTCTCTGTGTAAAGGCCCAGTCAATACAGGGTACTTCTCTTGGACTTGGTGAAATTTCATCTCCAACCAAACTAGCACAACTTCCCTAAGTCTCAGTTTCCCTGTCAATAAACAGATCTGGCAAAGCTTAACTCACAAGGCTGTTACACAGATTAAGTGAGAAAACGTAAGCAGAGTGCCTGATATACAGGGAAGGCCTAGAAATGTGCTCTGAAGGATGTAGGCTAGCCATTGTCCATTCCACACATAACACCTTACCTCAGAGTCCCAGGGAATTTGGCTGGCCATCACTAGAAGTTCAAGGACAGCAACTTGAAATAACAAAGGTAAGGGGGTTGACTCTGGAGCTCTGAGGGCCCTTGGGTTAACTAGTTTCAAGGCAGTGGCTGTGTTTCAAAAGAGTTCCAGAAAAGTTCTGAAAGAACCTGACTAAATTAACATTTCCAGGCATTTTAAGACCATGAAAAGTAAAAATATATAGCTATTAGTTTGTACATATGTGTGCATACATGTATGGATTCAGGTGTATTAATCAATGAATGTTGGCATTTGGAGTCAGTGATGGTAAACAGAATAGGGGAAATTTTAACTTATGTAATATGTCATTCTTTTTGCATCTCTTGGGGGGGGGGGAATGAGCATATTTAGATATCTTAGAAGAGAGCAGGCACTAAGGGGAAAATAGGACAGGCTGAGGAAAAAAAGTTTATATCTAAAATGTTTCTGAAAAACAAACATAGATTTTCATGGGGGGAGAGGGTAAGGGAGGAGACTGGTTAATTAAACTGTCAGTCGAACAAACACATTCGGCATTTCCCGCAGGCTTTGCCGTTCTCACTAAACCCTGAGTTGGAGCCTAGTTTCACCACACGCCGTCAGCTCTGGGAGTAAAGAGGCATGGGCCCTCAGGCAAGGGGCAGCCTGTTGTAGGAAGGGGCCATCTGTGGCTTCCTGCCCTTCCTCCCAACCACTCAGCTTTTCTAACCCCTCACAGAGGAAATTCTCTATGTACCTACTAGAGCCATACATCTCTGACCAATGTCCATTTTTAAAGCTTCATTTTTTAACAAACGGCTTCGTCCCTCCTCTCTTTCCTGGAGCCCTTCCCATACATGAAAGGCTCTTTCACCTGCAGGAGACAAATGGCGATACAAAGGGATGAGAGTACGTACTCTTGTAGGAGACACTAGAAATGTTCACCAAGATTGTCTCCTGGCTTTGGAAACTAGCGGGGATGAATGTGTGGGGTGAAAAACACCCAGGATAAAATACATTTGAATTTAAGATCACTCATAAATGTGAAAACAATTAAGCTCACTAAGGGATAGGATGGAAATAGCAAGAAGGTTTACTGCTTTCAGATGCTTTTATGTGATCCTGTAATTCAAAAACATCTTAGTTTCTCAAATAAAAATGTGAGGGTTTTTTGTCACGAACAGAGACTTCAGTTCTTTAAGATTGTTTTCTTTAAATCCTTTCCTCCTCAAATTCCACCATCTGGAAATAAATTTTTGTTTTTGTAACATTCTCTTTGAAGAGTTCAAATTACTAAGACATTGTCGGGCTAACTAAACCACCAGACTTCTTGAAAATACCTTTGAAATGTGGACTTGGCATCTTCCTTCGTGTCCTGCAATTGTGTCCTTGACAGTGAGTCCCCTAAGATGGCTACTTGCGCTCACTGCTTGAACAGGGCGAAGATTCTGCATGCAGACTCCAGGCCAAATCTCCACCCCAGTCCACTGCCTACTGCCATTTCACAAGGAGTCCAATGTCAACATTTCCAAATTTGCATATATTAATTATGTCCTCCTTTCCTGCCCTATTTCCCTGTCTCTGCTGAATGAAGCCAACGTGCTCTCAGGAGTCCCCACACAAACACAGAACCCCACCTCCTTTCCCCATCTGCAGGCATGTGACGGAAGCAGGGTACTGATTTCTGGAAGTCTGGGCTTTCTCTTCTGTCAAATTGAGATAAGACCAGTGACACCTAAACTCAGGGTTGTTGGCAAGATTGATAAATGATTTGGTGGGTGTTTAGGCCAGATCTGAAGTCCTCGGGCTTTCCCTGAGCTCCACGCTCTGTCTGCAGCCCTTGAGCTACCCTGAGGTATCAGCACTTACTAATGCAGTCAGGGAAGACTGCTCTCATTGACGTTTAAAGGCTTTCTGTCCTTCTTTCTTTAAAAGTTTAATTTTTTTATTAAGGTAACATGGTAAATAACATTATATAAGTTTCGGGTGTACAACATTATAATTTGATGCCTGTATACACTGTAGCATGCTCACCACCAGAAATTCAGTTTCCATCTGCCATCATACACTGGATCCCCTTTCCTAATACTGTTCCCCTCACTTGCATAGTAATCCTTCTTTCTCACTTTTATCCAGTCCTCTGTGCAGCCTAAGAGTCACTTCCTCCGTGAAGTTTTCACTCAACTTCTCTGAATTCTAGTGCTGCTCCTCCTTTCTCCAAGTTCCCACTTGTTTACATAAGCATAATGCTGAGTCTACAGGCAATGGCAAGGAAACATTTGTTCATAGAATCGGTTTGTCAATTAAGTGAGTTTGAAACCATGAATAGGTTAGACCATTCTTTATATGGCAAATACGTGGCCCAAATGTTGCCAAACATCCTCCCATATTTTTGGCAGACATGGCTAATTGAGTGCAAAATGTACACAACCCAAATTCTCTTTCAATACCGCACGTGAAAAATCATTGCCAATCAATCCATGTGAGATCAAATTGATTTGTCATTGCTGCTATATGTAGTTGCTCTTTTTCAGATGAGGCGAATGTGGCCCACCTGGTTGAAATAACTTATTCTATGCAAAACAGCTTTTTAATGGCAGAGCCAGGACTAAGGCTTAGCCTTCCTTTTCCCGTGTTCAGTGCTCTTTGGATTTACTATAGTTAACTGAAAATAAATCTTTTTGTTCAGCTACTCATAAAAAAAGTAACTATTGATTACAAAGCAAAATTTAAGTGAACTATTCCCCCCCCCCCTTTTTTTTGGTACACGTAGTTAATTCCAGTGCCAAACAGTGACTGAACAAGTCACAGATTTTAGCTCAATACAAAAAGAAAGCTTTAATCGTCAGATCTGTACCCGAATGGAGCTCTGACAACGTGCCATGCCTGGGTCCAGGGCTGGCTGGGTGAGTCAGTTGAGAGGTGAAAGAGGCAGTCTCCATTAGTTGGGAGAGATTGCAGCTTATTGCTAAACTCTGGGTGGTGCTTTATACAGATTATCTCGCTCCATTCCCACCATCTGGGAGGAGTGGAGTCTACTCAGTTCCAGATGACAAAACCAAAAGTCACACTGCTAGAAAGTAGTAGAGCAAGGATTTAAGCTGAGATCTTCCTGACTCAAAGGCAGTACACTTAGCCAGAGACGGAGACAGCAATGACGTCACTGGTTGTCATTGTTGGGTTGGTTGTTGAAAAGGGGGAAGAAGAGAGAAAAGACTCTTGGGAAGGTGTTTCTGGGAGACAGGCAAGTCAGGACTTTACCTAACCTGCCCGAGGGTGAGCAGGTCTCTGGAGGCACCTCCCCAACACAGCTGCACTCCTCATCCTCACTCTGAAGCTGATCAGGATAAGGCTTGACTGGGGTTTTAAAAATGTAGAATCACATCCTTCTCCTGTCACAACCCTTAGATTTGGGAATAGAGCACAGTACAAAAATAGGTAGGTGCAGCGTCACAGAATTTGAAAGGAAGAAGACATCCAACTTGAGATCATCCCAGATGGCTCTGAACGTACATGTGAGAAGCAAACTGGGGCCCAAGAGTGAAAGGCAGGACTGGGCATAAACTCAGATTTCCTGTGCTCTTTCCCCGTCACCTCCAGCGACAAGTGCAGACACCATGTCATTGCGCTTAAACACAGGCGCTGCTCACGCTCCGGGCTCCAGGCTGCTCAATAATGATCTTACAATGTTCATTTCTTAAACTATTTAAAAAACCACAAAGGTGTAAGATTACCAAGCTTCTCTGTAGATGGAAGTAATTACGGAGAATGAATGAAATGAAACTTTTGAACATCATTTAGTAACTAGAGACTCACCACTGATATTTCTTCTGCTTCCTTGGTTTGAGATAGAAAGGCCTGGTGCCAAATTATATTTTTCTAATGAATATTATTTTTATTATAAGAATAGCACATCATCCTTACATAAAAATTTAAAAAACTAAACCATTCAGTGAAAAGCTGTGTCTCAATAAAGCCTTATTTATGTTCTTGTTTTACTTTTAATCTATTTTTAATAATAAATTTGTAGTACTCTATACTACTTCAACTTGTTTTTTTTCACTTAATCTCACTTTATGCACATTGTTCCATGTTATTTCATACTATTTAAACATTATTTAATAATGTCAAATGATGTACAATAAACTCTTCTGTGACTCGTCAGTCTGAGGCCCAGAGGCAGAGAAGACAATAAAGGTAACAGTAGCTCCCATTTCTCACTCCAACAAATACAGGGACCTGACTTGCTCACCCAAAGATCACTATTTAACACTTTTTGAAATGTCCTTTTTTATTTTTAGTCAATTATCAGTGCTGTGCAATAAAATGACACATCTCCTAGAAGCTGCCTTTCCTTTAAAAGAATTAAAAATTAATGTGACAAAGGCAGAAGAGTAGGGATTGCAGACCTTCCTGAAAGCACAAGGCTGTACATATGAGTAGAGGAACCAAGAATTAGGGAGGCCCACATTTAGAGCAAAGTGAGCGGTTCATTTAGTTCAGGAGAGTACCCAGGTCAGCCAATTCGAGTTTGGCCAAGACCCTTGGCCATTACCATCTGACAGATGCTCAGTGCCTTGAATGAAATGAGTTGGTCTTGTTCCAGTTTCTAGAGAACAGGTGTGTCCATCACCCAAGGAAGGTGGAAATCTACTGCTATAGTTGGCACTAATTCACATATTTGCTGGCAGGCTCAGCAAAAAGTTCAAGAGTTCAGCGGCTGTGAAAGAGGCTGATGTGCTCTGGAACGGAGAGGAGCGCACTGATGAGCACTTGTGAAGCCACGATTCTCAATAAATGCCCACAGCCCCAGAACTCCACACCCTGACCCATGCCTGGGTGGGCACAGCCTGTAGATAGTTATGTTGAGTCTTTGAACCCTTTGGAAAACTCAGAAAGGCAACAATTGGCAGACCCTTCACCAACTAGGAAAATAAAACACATTGCTAGCTGCATTTCCAGTTTAAACCCTGCCTCTTCCATGAAATTTCCCGTTTGATCAGATGTCTTTCGGTACTCGATACCCCTGTTACCCATTGGGCACACATCTAGCAGTATTATTTAGATGATTTTGTAGTTTAGCACATCTAAACACATACCTGGGATATTGGCCTGGAATAAATGTCCTCCTTTAAAATCGTTTTATCACCTAAGAGATTCCAGAACCTTTCTGTTGCCACCTACACCCCAGAGAAGCCTCAGAGTCCCTTGAGAGAGAGCTGTGCTTATCAAACTAGGTCCTCAGCCTAGTTAGCATTCAAGCCTCTACCCAATCCCCGACTGCATTTCTTACTCCTCTTTCTAATCTTATCTTTCCCTTTCTAGCCTTACCCTTTCCATTCCAGTCAATCAATATGTCTTGCTTTCATTGTATGCTTGGCAATTCTCCACTCTGTTCCCTTGAACATATTACTACTTCTATCAGGAATATTCTCTTCCATTCTTTCAATTAATCCACTGCCATGACCTATCTCCCCAAAGACTTGGCTTGCAACTATCTAATTAGAAGAAAAGCCTTCTTAGACCAACCATGTATTGGGTATAGTTAGTGTTGCACTTTATATATCATGTTTGTGTTATCTCTCTGATCACCAGGTTGAACCTTCAAGGACAAGACTATGATCATTGTCTCCCCCCTCTGTGATCTAATACAATGGTCTGCACACAACAGATATTCCATAAATATTTGTGAACTGAAATAAATGTATGCCCTGGCTGGGTAGCTCAGTTGGTTAGAGTGTTGTCCTGATATGCCAAGGTTATGGGTTTGATCTCTGGCCAGGGCGCATATAAGAATCAACCAATGAATGCCTAAATAAGTGGAACAACAAATTAATGTCTCTTTTTTTCTCTCAAATCAATAAATAAAATTGAAAATAAAATGTCTAATTGTTTTAAGTGTTCAATACGTCAGCACAGAAGTGATTTTTCTTAAAATAGACACCGTATGAATTAGGAGGTAGGCCTTTGGGAAGTGATTAGGTTGTGAGAGTAGAGCCCTCATGGGAGGGATTAGTGCCTTATAAAGAGGCCACAGAGAGATCCCTTGCCCCTTCCAGCAGGTGAAGACACAGGGAAAAGATGGCTGGCTGTCCATGAACAGAAAGTGGGACCTCACAGACAAAGAGCAGGCCAGCATCATGATCTTGGACTTCCCAGCCTTCAGAACTGTGTGAAGTAAATGTGTGTTGTTTGTTAGCCACCCACTTAATAGTATTTGGGTTATAGAGTCCTGAATGAGTTAAGACAGTGAGTAAAAAAGGGAGAAGTAAAAGGGCTGATTAGCTATGACATCTCAGCCTCTTCTACTGCAGTTCCTACCACTTCCTGACCAATTATAACAGGAGCTTCCATTCGATGAGTGTGTACTCTTTGCCAGGCACCATTCATACTTTGTCATTTTACCCTAAGATAGAAGCCATTATCGTTGTTAGTGTTTTGCAGAGGAAAAAAACTGAGACTTAGATAAGTTAAGCAATTTGCTCAGAATCACACTTCAAGCAGAAAGCCATCTTCTACTGACCTATCAGGAAAGATGAAAAGAGGTGGGAAGGAAAGTGGATGAAAAAGAATCATTTGGTCACATTTTGCAGGGCGGTATCCAGTCAAACCTTCCTGCATAACTGTGGTGGCTGCAGTGGGATGGCCCAGGTCCCTCCTTCAAAATCCAGGGAGGCACTCGCTCGCCAACGGGGAATGGGGGCTGCTGGTGGCTGACAACTAAGCCCCCACCTGGCATCTGTCTTTGGAAGGAGGGAGCAGTCTTGGCCAAGTTACAGCCCCTGGCAGGGCCAATCAGATGAAGGGGTACTAACACCTGAGCTCCTTGCTTCACTTGAGGATATTTTTCAAGGGTCACCCTAACCTCAGCAGTCCCCATGGCATCGGCCAAGGCCTCTATGATAGTCTCCCAGCCCAGCTTCTCCAACATCACAATCGGCCTTGCTCTTTTCCTCCTTGACACTTGTTGCTGCTGAGAGCACACCCTTAAAAATCTCCTGCAGGCAAATCTCTGCCTCTGAGCCTATTTCCTGGGAACCTGCCTGAAGGCACCAAACATTAATGGGAAAGCAGAAATTGGGGTCCACGGTCTGCGCTCTTACCTAAACCAGCAGTAAGATGCTGGAGGGGCACGTCCAAGTCTCCTCACTCAGCGCCAGCGTTGGGAAACCTCGTGGCTCCAAAGGAGCATGGATGTGTATCCCTCCGCCCCCATGTTCCCTTTGCTCCAGAGGGTGGCCTTCCCTGTCCGCTCCTCCCATCACATACCAAAATCTCGACACTGTCTTTCTTCTCACCCGTCTATCCTATCAAGCTGTGCTTTCAGGAGAGAAAGCCACATTAGGCCAAGGAAAGTTAATTAAATTCACGTATTACTGCATGAGATGGAAAATAAGCTCATGTTCATTTTAAGTTTAAACCAAGGGAAGAATATGTACAGCAAAATTCTAGATATATATCTATATATATCTCTCTCTATATTTATTTATTTAAAACATATTTGAGCACCTGCTGGGCAGAGCTGGTGAGAGTTGGGTGGAAAGAGGGTGGTTTTAGGTTGGGGATGGCCACCTCAGCCCTTTGGAACCAACCCCAATGGTTGACACCACCGACCTCTGAGACCTCCACTGTCTGTGTCTCAGATGCCGTGAGGGTGCACCAACTTTATGCTGATTTATGGGGCCACTAGCAGTTGATGAATTACCACATTGCTACAAGAGCAGACATCTATCGGTGGTAACCCTGACTCCTCCAGGACTAAATGAAAATCTAGTCTTTTCATGTGGAGTTCATTTCACTAGTAAAACAAAGAAGTAAGCAATCTATCCTTCTTTTGTGAACTCAAAAGCATGCCAAAAGTTTTTGTTCAAGGTACTAGGAGATGGTTCAGAAGAGGGAGCAGCCTTTTAAATTGAGCCTTCCATGCTGTCCAGCAGTGGCGTATTTAGCTATTTTGGACAAGTTCAAGATGAAGGGCACACAAGAAAAATTCACCAGGGAGGTTTTGCTCAGGCTGTCTACTCTCTGAATGATTCCTATGTCCACTGAAGAAGGAGAAAGATGGAAAGTACTGCTTCTAATTTTCTCATGTCTCAAAAATGAAGACAGGAGTTGCTGCCCAGCTTGTCACATATAATACATACAGCTACGAGGCAGCCGGCTCAGTGGAATCAGCAAGACACAGGAGACTCAAGGACAAAGAATTTTAGTTGTCATTTACATCCTGCTAGGAATCCCCGTATAAGTAAGTCACTTAACCCTTCCTTTAACTTCATTTTTTAAAGTGAGATTAATACAGGTTCCGTTCACAGCTTGCTATCCCATATAATTAATAGAATACACAAAACTGTCTTATATTTTTCATTAATAATTCTCAAAGATAATATAAACTCTCCCTTTGGAAGCATAAGTGTAGCTTTTTATTTGGTAAATATGTTTTCATTAATAAAAATGTAAGATTTCAAATACCTAGATGAGCATTTTTAATACACACATACATGCCAGGGACTATAGACAGAAAATAGCATGAAGTCTGACTCACAATAGAATGAGAGGGGCTTTCAGGTGAAACCTGAAGCTCTGGGGCACTTTACCTTGATATGCTGCCACAGATGACCAAACACGGGTCAGTGTTGTGCAGGTACTGAACGGCTCTGGCTGTTCCTATTAATACACTGATTCGAGTGTGCCAAGAGAGTGGGGCTGTGTTACCCTAAAAAGACAACAGTGGTTGGTTTAGTTGAACTTTCTGAGTAAAAACTGTGTGCATATTCATTGCACAGAAGTATGTCGAAATAGAGGCTGAGGGTGAAGTGGGCTGTGGTTACCAGAACGTATTTTTAATTCAAGACAGGATTTCTGCTACTCCCAATGATGGTTCTAGGCCTTTGTAACCAATGAAAATACCTAATAATGATAATTTTAGCTTACTCAAAATATGGGCGATAAGGTAATTATGTTTAAAAGTTACTTAAATAAAATATTTGTGGCATAGTAGTATGGGGAATTGAGAATTATCTGGTTTTATTCTCATCTTAAATGAAACGTAACCTGCTTGAAACAATTTTTAAACTTGTATTTCAAAAACATCACATGAAAAATCATGACATTGGTTCAGCCTCCTTCTCTTTAAGGAGTCTGTATTGTTTTTATGTCTATTCTTTGTATTGAAGGGTGGAGCCTTGGTAGTTACACAAAAATTATCTGAGAAATAAGGGTAGTTGATGTACACTCATTTGAGATACAGAATCAATAAGGAGTAAGGACCCAATAAATTCTTTGGCCACCATATCGCACAATACATAGTAACTCGGGTATTTATTCAGGCTTCTAAGAGTAAGAAATTACTTCATGGAGAAGTCCTTTGCCTCCTTGGGAGACCCATCGTGGGCTGTCCCCTCATCTGAACACACACTCTGACATCCCAGCTCTGGCCGTAGGTTTCAGCAGCTCCCCAGGGGCTTCAGGGAATCAAAGCAGCAAGCAGAGTAATGGAAACGACTTACTACACAGTGCAATCTCTCAAAAAGTGATCCGTTTCTCATATATGGATAAACCAAGCAGAACTTCTCATTCTCTGTAAAATATGCAGCCAACTCCAGTATGTTTGGATGCTGATATCTTGAAACAAAAGATATGTAAATCCATCAGTTGCTTATTCAAATAGGAAATGAACAAGACTCCGGTTTGGGGGTGGGGAATAGATCTAAAGCAGAACATAAATTTGGCCAAGGGAGAAGTGATTTCATTGGATACATGACACAGATTTGCTTTCCAAATTGGTCAAAAGTGTTCTAACAAATGCCAGCCCCTCTTTGATTAATTGTGACCATGCAAATACATAGAAAATATCCAACTATAGGAGAGAAAATTGAAGAATGTGAAGAGTTCTTAAGATTTGAGGTGTTGGAAATTTTACAACAAATAGATGACAATATTCCATATTACCTTATTTTTATCAGCATAAACCCAATATAACTTATTTATTAAATAAATAAAGATAATGCAACTGAAACTATCCACTCCATTGCTTCAGGTAGATACATGTAAGTCACCAAAATAGAAGAACACGGAAGACTTGTTTTCATTCACATTTGTTGAGAGCTAGTATGCAGGTACTGTATGAGGCATCAGTCACACAGGTAAAAGATACCCAAAGTCTTCACAAAGATTGCATTGGTATCTAAAATCCATGTGACTAGTAAAGTAAGAGGACAAAATCATATCACTGGTTTTTGAATCATGGAATTCTGTGTCAGTGTATGTATGATACATGCCTCAGGCTCCTTTCCTTACAGGCTCTATTTCTTGAATTCATGTGTTGTCACTGTGAAAACCAGTGGAACACGGGTAACAACTATGAAACACAAAACATGTGAAATTCACACATACCGTGAAATCAGCTCGATTCATCAATTATTGGTGTATATGTACTATGTTGTAGGCATGCTTGGGGATATTCAAATAAATAAAGCTATTTTTTAAAAAATGGTTCTATTTATAAAGACCTACTATTTGTTTCTTCAATAGTAAAACTTTGGTATAAATCACACACATATATAGATATCTATCTATAGGGAAATGTCTATCTATCTATCTATCATCTAATCTCCCTTCTAGTCCTATTCCTCCTTCCTTAGGAAAAGAGGTGTGCATGTGTGTGTGTGTGTGAGTGCAAACATACACACATAAAGAAACTTTTATTGTTAGATATGTGAAAAACTGTGACATGAGATCACTGCACTTATTATGATTCAGACCATATCTATAAAGTGCAAACCAATGGGCTGAAAAGGACCTGCGTTGGTATATTTGGTTGCTTAAATAGCCAATCTGTGCCACTAGTTGGCTGATTCTCTGGCAGTTTAAAATAATTTACTGAAATAGAAATCTTTTGATAAGCAATTGATAGAAGACCTTGTATAGACACAGACATGGCTCTGCTCTCTCCCTCACAGAGCAGAAATGAACATTTGCTTATTTTTAATTATTACTAATATACCAGAAAAATGATTACTTTAGAAGTTACCAAAGCATGGAACATGGAAATGTTATAGGAAATGATTGCTGTTTTGAATTCTCTGGACCCATTTCACCTATCTTTTCACTAAAAAGTTTTAAGTCAGTGGGATTTTGGATTATATAGTTCTGAAGATCAGCAGGTCAGATACCTTTTGAAATAAATTCAGTAAATATTTTTGAGTGCCCCTGCAGATAAAACGTGATGCAAGCTACAATGATGAGGAAGAGCAGACAGACTTGAACAATAAACAAACCTGGGTTTTAGTCTCTGGTTTTCTTTTCATCAGCTGTGTAAATGTGAACAAGCTATCTGGTCTCTACAATTTGAATTGTGCCCCACCCCATCTATATGTTGAAAGCAGAACCCCCACAGTGATGATGTTTCATAATGAGGCCTTTGGGAGGTAATTAGGCTTAGATGAGGTCATGAGGGTGGAGTCTTCATGATGGAATTAGTGCCCTTATGAGGAGAAACACCAAAGAGTTTGCTCCCTCTCTTCACCACTTGAGGACAAAACAAGAAGGCAGTCATCTGCAAACCAGGAAGAGAGTCCTCACAGGAATTAAATCTGCCTTGATCTTGGACATCTCAGACTCCAGAACTGTGAGAAATAAATTTTGGTTGTTTAAGCCAGCCAGTCTATGGAAGTAGGTAAAAACCCTACTTCCTGAGATTCTTATGAAAATTAAATTAAAGTTTAAACCTTTAGCCAAATCCCAGATCCTCAGAAATTATTAGGTTCTTTCCCTTTTCTTGAAGAAGAAGGAAAAAAAAGAATCAGAAGCCACATTCTAAGATGTTTCCAATTCTATTCAAAGCACAAGAATTAAGCAGTTCCCTTGATATTAAAAAAATAAAAACCAAAAAAATCCATCCTCAGGTCTCAGCTTAGATGTTACTTTTTCCAAGAAGCTTACTCTGTGGCTCATCCCCACCCCCCTTCCAAGGTACCATTTCCTGTTTCTTCAGTGTTCTGTACTTCCTCATCTTATCACTTAATTTACCGAAATTGCCTATTTACTTATGCACTTCTCTCCTGATCCCACTCCAAACATCTCAGATACTATGTTCTGAAAGATGAAAGCTGCATCTGACTTATTTATAAGTAAATCTCTGAGACCAGGGAGATTGAAGATGATTTAGGAAATAAATTGGATCTTGTAAAAAAAAATGGGACCTATCTTTATTTCTTCATCTGTAAAACAGGGATAATAGTAGTACTTACCTAATAGGTAAGTTCATTACCACATAGGTAATCCTGTGATTACCAGATAGGATTAAAGAATTAATACATGTAAAGTTCTTGGTAAATAAATATTAGCAATATAAATAATAATGATGACACATGAGGAATATTCAACATCATAGAGTTGTTAATTCTCTTTAAATTAATGCATAAATACCTTACCAGAATAAATCCAAATGAATCAGATATATGAATGTAAAGAATAAAATCATAAAAGTATTTGGAAAAAATGGCAATATTATTTTATAAACTATCAGTGGGGGAGGCCTTTTAAACTTTGATATAAAACCCAGACTTTATAAAGGAAAATATAGTTGAAAATATTAAATTCAACTACATGAAAACCATTTCCACATGGCAAGAACTAGAATAAGCAAAGACACATGACATAAAAAATTACTTGTATCTCATAACATAAAACAGGAGTAATTTTCTCTAATATATAAAATGCTCTTATAAACCATTAAGAAAAGTACACAACAGTCCAATAAAAATGGAGAAAAAGATGTTATATTTCATATCTCTTAATATATAAAGATTCACTCATAATATACAAAGAAACTTAAACTACTCTGAGAAACTATTTCTACCTAGCACACTGGCAAAAATTAAAAGTTAAGAATAAATGCTATGCCCTGGCTGGTATGGCTCGGTGGATTGAGCACTGGCCTGTGAACCAAAGGGTTGCCAGTCTGATTCCCAGTCAGGGCACATGTCTGGGTTGTGGGCCAGGTCTCCAGTTGGGGGCTCACGAGAGACAACCACACATTGATGTTCCTCTCCCTCTCTTTCTCCCTCCCTTCCCTTCTCTCTAAGAGTAAATATGTAAAATCTTAAAAAAAAGAATAAACGCTATGTTGGCAAGAATGGGGAACCAGGCGCTCTTATATATGACTGGTATAAGTATAAATTGGTGTAACTTCTAGTGAAGGACAATTTGGTAATACGTCATACATATCACCAAATTATTGACCCTACAATTTTATTTATATAAATTTATCTTAGATATACTCAAACAGGTATGAAATAACATATGTAAAGGTTTTCTTGTTGCAGCATTATTTTTTAATAAAAGATAAAATAAAAACCCATCAGTAAAGGAATGTTTAATTAAATTACAGTAGAGCACACAATGGAATACCAAAAAGAGCAAAATGAACAAAGTACGTGACCTCTTGTGGGAGAAGAGGGAAAATAGAAGACTAAACACATGAATGCTTACATAGAAACTCTCTCCAGAAAGGTGTACGAGACATCAACAACGTGATTGCCTTTGGGAAAATCAGCTGGGTGGTTGGATGATAATAGTGGAAGAAATTGTTTTTTTGTTCATCCTTTTGCACTTTTGGAATTTTGAAATGTTTCAACTTATTCATAAGCAAATAAATAAAGCTTAAATATAAAAACTTTATTGTAATTTTGGCTTCAGTTTTCCATTGATTAAATGACATATATTAAGGTTTTAGAATTAACCTTTAATGTTTTGATTTCTGGGCCTGGGTATAAAAGCAGAAGGATTGATACCCCTCCCCCCAGTCACATATTGGTTTAGAAAACATTGCAAAAGAACATTTTCTATTTGTGAAGGGTGATGAGTGAACTCTTTAGGGTTAGGGGCCTTCGATGAGGCAGGCTGCACAGCTGCATGTATGAATATGTATAAAAATGAAGTAATTTTAGTTTGTCCCCAAGGACTCTCAGGCTCACAAACAAATTCCCAGAAATAATATGTGTATCAAAACACTTGATTTCTTTG
This sequence comes from Phyllostomus discolor, assembly GCF_004126475.2. NCBI lineage: Eukaryota > Metazoa > Chordata > Mammalia > Chiroptera > Phyllostomidae > Phyllostomus > Phyllostomus discolor. The sequence continues at coordinate 153,355,142 of NC_040904.2, forward strand.
TCTAGAACTCTTCTTTGAGGACGGTTTTATGGACAAAACAGTTTCTTGACTGGAATGTCTCTAAGGAAGGAGGAAATGGTAAAATATATACAATTCTAAAGTTCTAAGAATTATTTTATACTCAGCCATGTTAGTCACACATGATTTAACCTACTTCCTCATGACAGCTTCTTGTTAAAGTGTTCAAATGAATTATGTAAATGGCCTATTTTAAAATGTACATTCTAAGAAATGTACTTAAAACAAATGTCAGATATTTACCCAAAGTTCTAATACCACATTTATTAAATGCCAACCATGCCAAGCTCCGTGCTGTAGAATCAAAGATGAAGAAAAAGATGAAAACCAGGCACAAAGGAAAAAATTCCAGGCAAAATATACTTACAGTAGTAGAACTTCGAGCTCAGATAAAAACCTCTTCCATTGTTTCTTGCACTGCATTTTTTTCTCCTAAATATCATACAGAAAAACAAGAAAAAAAAATCAAGGAAAGGGTCTCTATCTCTAGGATTCTTAGCCTAGGTCCTATAGTCTTCCTAAAATTAGATGAACTTTTTGGTATAAATGCAAAAGCACATTTTTCTGAGAAGAGGATTCTTAGATTTAATAAGATTTTCAAACATCTATTAACCCCAAACAGATTAAGAACCAAGCTATTAAATTAAAAGTTTTCATGCAATGTATCACATTGCCACATTTTATATTCAAATTCTTTCACCTTTTTCATAAATTAAAAAAATATTATATGTATTCAAAGAAAATCTCGTGACACTTAGAAATCCCCCCCTTGATCTCATAAAGAATGCAGTCTGTGATTGCTGTATTCTGGTTAGAACTGATTTCACTAGTTTGGCATTTGTGACTTGGGTCACCTCTGTATTGATTTTGAAAAGATGGATTTATGAAGCAAATAAAAATATAACTCTTCAAAGATGCTTCAGAAGCTAGCCCTGTGCCTGGCAAATATTTATTGAATAAATTAATGAGTTCAATGACATTGTGCTGAGCACCTGCTCTGTACCTGGCACTGTTGTCAGCGGCTTCATACACCCCAGGTCATTGCATGTCTGAATCTCAGGTTCCTAACTTTTACATAAAAGAGTTAAATTAAGTGTGCTCCTCCATCCCATTAGCTGTAAGTTTCTATCATTTGCAAATGCTAGACAGGGCAGAGTTTTCAGAGCTCTCACTCCTCAGGAATAAAGAGGGAGAAATCCAGTAACATTGGAAGCTATTTTCCAAGTTAATTCAGGAAGTCAGAAACAATAAACTAGGCTGACAAATCATATTCAAAGACACCTTTATGAGAATTTATATGAAAAAAACATTGTGGTGTGATCCAAGTGGATTGGGTCCCAGGCCTACTTCTAAAACTATTTGTGACTTTTTGTCACTTAACGTCAGGGTCATGATTTTCTTAATCTGAAAAATGAAAGGGTTTGTTTCTGTGTTCATGTGAGGCTAGTATTCTTGCTGTGCAAAGTGTAGTGTGCGCACAAGGAATGTCAGCTTCACCCAGATTTGGTGAGAAATGCTTGACTTCGGATCCCTGCCCAGATGTGCCTAATCGGAATTGTCAGCTCTCCAGGTGTTGGAGGCAGCTGTTTAACACATCTAGTACATTCCCCTGCTTCAGTCCCTCTACAAAAGGCTATTAAAGTTAATGTCCAATTTTACAGAACCACCTTTTAAAAAAGGCTCAAATGCTCTGTGGCTCAAGCTTCATTAGATTATCTCATCTTTTGATAAATGTGTGTGTGGGTGTGTTTGTATGAGTGTGTGTAGGACTCTGCACAGTCTCTAGTTCTTGGTACCTTTGTCACCTCCTGTCTGCTTACTCCTAGAGCTCAGCAGCTAAATTCATTAAAAAGTCATTTGTCATTCATTTCATTGTTCAACAAACATTTATTCAGTAATAACTATGGATTAGGCCCTGTAATGAGGCACTGGATGCAAAGTTAAATAAGAACCCTTTAAAGAAAACCTTCTAGTCTATTGGGAGACAAGGATGAGGAAATCAATACTACGATATAATGCTGTGGTGCTGTGACCACACATAAGGAGGGTCAGCAAAACCATGCTGGAGGGAGCAGAGGCAATCAGAGAAATAATTGTCTCTGGGTCAGGAAGGGAAGGAGTTCTAGAAGCAAAGACATCTCATCCTGAAGCCAGAGTCCCGGAAAGAACACCCACAAAGGGAAGTGTGAGTTGGTGGTAGCTGCAGAGGGAAGAGGAAGGTCATGGATGGAGCCTTTGGGGAAGTGGCTGGGGCAAACCGTAAGAGAATGTACTAATGGGCCAGAGATGCAATGGCCCCACGAAACAGGCTTTGGTTAGGCCACCACCAGAGTCAATACATTCTCTTTGTTAAGTGGTTTTACCAGTAGATGGTTTCATTTCTTTATTAGATGATTCATCTTATCAGAAATTTTGAGATGTCTAGAATTAGTGGTCAACATGTAATTTGAGGAAATGGAGAAATTGGGCTAATATTTTTTTTAAACTCCCTGTAATCTCAGCTGCAAAGTAGGATTCACTTGAGGCCCTCCCTCCTTCTCCCTCCTTTCCCCAGCCCTATCTACCAGATCAGTATTTTGGGTGCATTTCATATCACCTCTCAGATATACCTTCTCCTCACCACTCCCACTGCCTCTGCCCCGCCTCACAGCAGGGGCTCTCAACACGGGCTACCTATGAACCACCCAGGAAGCTTTTTAAAAATACTGATGCCTGCCACCACTGCCATTTCTCTGACCTAACCAGACACTCAGGGGCTCGCTTTTTCAAAGCTCCCAGTGTGATTCTAACGTTAGGGTTGAGAAAGTTGGTTTAAGGTCTATCCATTTCTTAACTTACACATCTGAAATATCCCTCTACCAGGTCTTTGCAGCTCCAGTCTAAGCTCTTGCCCCTTTTACTTTACTCCAATGCTCCTGCCCACTTCCAGCCCATCCTCTAACCTGTAACCCAAGTTCTATTTTAAAAACACAAATCCAGTCTTTTCACTCTCCCTCTTAAAAGTCATCCATGAACTTAACCTGTCTTTCCAGTATCATCTTCTGCCAGTACCCTTCCACTCCCACACTAACCTCTACTCCACTGGAGGATCTATTATTAATGAGTAAGACGTCTGCTTTCCTGCCTGCACCTCCGGGCCTTTGCACCTGCTGTTTATTTCACCACAAAAATGCTTCCCCTCCCTCACTGCCTGCTAAAATCCTACTCACCCTTCAAAATCCAGCTGAAAGTTCACTTCCTTTTATCCACTTTCCCATTTGTTAACTGCATAACTGTTTATTGAGTGGTTACTCCGTGCCAGGCTCTCTTCTGGGTGCTGGATGCACCCCTCTCTAGTTATTTTATGGGTTCCCAGGATCTTTTGGACAAATCTTTGCTAAAGAACTTCTCACACTGCAATTAAATCTTTTTTTTTTTTTTTTTTTGCCAGCTGTTTCTGCCTGTAAGGCTGTGAGCAACTTGAGGATATGGCTTATTCATCTCTGCATGCTCAGTACCCAACCCATACAGGAATTTAGAAAATGTTTATTAATTGTTGCCTGCCAGTGAAGGACATGAAAAGCAGCTCTCTCGGGTGTATGCTGTGTACTTATCTCTTCCTGACTCCTGAGTTGGATTCCTCCACACCCTTTCTGCTTTACTGGCTGCCATCACTCAGCTGTCTCCCAATCTCCTGCTCTGACCATTGCCTTGCTGCTCTTGCTTGAAGCCTTCCCTTTCCTGCACTCCTGAACTGTGACGGCAGAGAATTCATAAAGTAACACAGGATGCCAGTCTGTGGCTTGGCCTGTGAGGCTGCCCAGAAGGGATACTTCCGACCCTAAAAAAACAAACGTGAATGAACACTGGGGCGTCAGGCACAATCTGACCATCTGAAGCAAAGTCCCAAAGGCCCTGCAAGACTTTTCAGAAAAGTTTCTCATGCAGTATATCTGGGGATGGGAAGGATTTAATTTCCACATTCCTACAAGACAGGCATTCATTTCCCAGTCACCAGAGGTCACATATCTTATTTTATTTATGAAATTTTATTTTCAAACACACATCTTCTCAATCTTGATGAAAACATGACACATTCTAATATGAAATATCATACTTTTTGGACTATAAGATGCACTCCCCCCCAAATTTGGGAGGAAAAAGGGTGTGTGTCTCATAGTCCAAATGTAGCTTACCTGGCTCACTGTGTGGGGGTATGGGGGGTGGCAGCCTATGTTGTTTATGTTACTAAATATTTTACCACATTTTTTGCTTCAGATTTTTTTTTCCTATTTTCCTCCTCTAAAACCTAGGTGCATCTTATGTTCCAGCGTGTCTTATAGTCCTAAAAATACAGTATTAGCAAATAAATACAATTAATATCCTGTGATATTAATTCTTTCCATACCTGTTTAAATAACTTAATGGCATAGGTTTGGTTTTGGATCTCCACTCTGTATACCTCAAAAATCTCCCCTTCTCCAATTAGGAAGTCTTTGTGGAAGTTGTTGGTTCCTTCTATGATGTTTTGAAAGCTGATAGAGGATTTAAGCAACATTCCTAAGGAAGGAAAGTAGGAAGAAGATAAGTTACCTTTTCTTGTTTTTAAGAGTCAATGCCACCATTATAAAGAATCAGGATTTCCACATTAGAAACACATCAGAGACCAGAGTCAGTCGGGAAAGGCCTACCACGTGCTCTCTGCCTCCCCCATTTCAGAGCAGATAGCCTTTTAGATATTTCCATAATAGCACAGTGATTCTATCACCTTTCCTAAAAGATGAGCCAAAAAGCATAGTTGGGGGAACTTTTCCAAGATTCTGTTTCTTTGTCATTAGAACTATAAACCTAAAACCAGTAAACACACATACACGCACACCTATATTAGTGGAAATCTTGATATGTATGACTAAACAATATTTTCTAAGAACGACTGATGGAAACATATTTCATAAGCCAAATATTCTAAATGCCTAATTTACTTGGAGTAAATTAGGAAGACGCTAAAGTAGAGATGGGGAGGAAACATTGAAAAGATAATCAAATCCAAATCCAAAGGCAAAAGCCTGGCTAAATCCTTCAGAACCCAATTTTGGCTCTATTTCCACATTTAGTGTTTGATTTAGACCTTATTGCTAAATCTTAAAGGACCAAATTTTTCTAAATCTCTTTTGAACCAAAGAAGCATCAGCTCTAGTAGCAAAGTTTAGACAAGGGAGCCTTAGATAGCCATTAAATTTTATCAGAATGATTGCTAGCTAAGACAAATTTATTCTCTCTGCTAATAAAGTAGGAAAGTCGATGTACAAAATAACTGAATTTTCATAGTGACTTTCTGAATTGCTCTATGAACATCTCTAAAAATCTCTGAAACTGCTATGAAAATTTCTAAAACTATATAGAACCCAATTTAATTTTTAAATGCTTTCCTATAACACATGAAAACAGCAAATTTCACTAACAGAAAATAAGAAATTCCCCTGAGACCTCAATTGGCCAATAGATTTTTAATATCACAATAATATACCATCCATCAGAACTGGCTCAGTCAAAATTACAAATATTTTGATATCTATAAAAATTTTTATTCTGAATCTGCATATTAATGAACAGTTAACATATTTATTAGATATTTCCCCCCTCAATTGACTTAATTGAAAGAATGATTTAAAAGAAATTGGGGCCCTGGCTGGTGTAGCCCAGTGGATTAAACACTGACCTGGGAACCAAAGGGTTGCAGGTTTGATTCCCAGTCAGGGCACATGCTCAGGTTGCAGGCCAGGTCCCTGGTGGGGGGTGGATAAGAGGCAACCACACATTGATGTTTCTCTCCTTTTTCCTTCCTTTCCCTCTCTCTAAAAATAAATAAATAAAATCTTTAAAAAGAAAAAGAAAGAAGTTGGGGTGTTTGGGGGGTTTTTGTTTTACCTTTTTTATTATCTTCAGGAATAAGAACATTATCCACTGTGACATTGGCTGTTTCCTAAGAGAAGAAATACATGTTATAGAAATTCAGTTTCATAAGTGTAGGTAGAACAGAACCTCAGCAAAATCCAAAGCTCCCCCTGGACTACACTGTTCAACAGAGTGAAATCTAACTTAGAGGAAAATGAGTAGAAAGCAAAATTATTTTATTTTATTCAGTAGTATTCATTGCCTATCTATATTTAAGGCTTCCAGGCCAACTGTGGAAACTCAAGTATCAATGTCATAGTCAGTGACAGTTAATTTTAAATGACTTCTATTGCTATAAAAATGATCACTGCTAATTTGCTTTAATAAAAGCTAACAGCAATATGCAAAACACCAGTTAGAACAGGAAAATGAAAAGCTGATTTAAGACAAATGCGTAACTCACAGTACCCTTAATAGTTCTAAGTCTCATCTCTAACAGATCACTGGAAGCAGAAAGCTCTTAACTCTTCAAACATTTATGAATCTCTAATTTTCTGAATCCTCCAATAAGCAAAGAATAGATGGCAAGAGAGCTAAGGCTTTTCTGCTTTTAAATTAGTACCTACAAGTACAGCATTTTATGTTTGATAATTTCATTCCTATGCTCAATTACATATGCAACAGAGTTCAAGGGCCATTAACTGTGTATACACACTCTACCTTAGAGAACATGTTTGGAAATCCATCTCCCTGATGTCTCGGTTCTGAGGGATTCAAAGTTGCTCCTGAAAGAAATAAGGGGAGCTAGATAAAACAATGAAATTATGTTCCTAATAAACTTGGTTTTGATCCTTTCTTGGTTTTGATCCATATGGTTTTGGGCCATACGAATTTAGACTGTGAATATAAACACTTTGATAGCAACATTCATTTCTAAAGCTCAGTTTCATTCCCATTGAATAGTTACAAATTTGTGTCTGAATAGCATTCTAATGATCAAATATTATGCAAACATACTTTAGTTCACTTAAAACATGAATATCTACCTTACACTATTGTTAGACATTATTAAAGATATTATAGTATAAAGTAAAAAATTGAAAGGAAAAAGGAACATTATCTTTTGCATATATATTTTAATTTTTTTCAATAATGGGGTTATATTTCCCTGGGTTAGTTTATTTTATATCCTACCTTGTGTTATAAGGTATTAGAGGTATGTATGTGTGTGCATGTTTGTGTGTGAGTTAAACACTAAACATCTAGTGCTAATCCCCAATTTTATTTTATTTATTTTAAATTTAATCTTTATTATATATTTTTTACATTACATTTTGTCCATTACATTTCCCTCCTACCAGCAATTAACCACACGGCTATCGATCTCCATGAGTCCTCTTTCATTTTGCTCAATGCCTCCACCCACTAACTTCCCCACCCCCAACTAGCTGTCATCTGCTCTCCATCTATGAATTTGTCTCTGTTTTGATTATTAGTTCAGTCTGTTCATTAGATTCCACATATGAGTGAAATCATATGGTATTTGTCTTTCTCTGACTGGCTTATTTCACTTAGCATAATGTTCACCAGATCCATCCATACTCTTGCAAAGGGTAAAATTTTCTTCTTCTTCACGGTCAAGTAGTATTTTATTGTGTAAATGTACCATAGTTGTTTTATCCACTCATGTATCGATGGGCACTTAGGCTGCTTCCATTTCTTGGCTATTGTAAATAATGCTGTAATGAGCATAGATAGGGTTGCTTATATATTCTTTTGAATTAGTGTTTCAGGTTCCTTTGGATATATTCCCAGAAGTGGTTTTGCTGGGTCAAATGCAGTTCCATTTCAATTTTTTGAGGTATCTCCATACTGCTTTCCACAGTGGCTGCACCAGTCTGCGTTCCCACCAACAGTGCACTAAGGTTCCCTTTTCTATGCATCCTTCTCGCCAGCACTTGTTGTTTGTTGATTTATTAATGATAGCCATTCTGACCAGCATGAGATGGCATCTCACTGTGGCTTTAACTTGTATTTCTTTGATGATTAGTGATGTTGAGAATCTTTTCATGTGTCTATTGGCCATCTGTACGTCCTCTTTGAAGGACTGTCTATGCAGGTGCTTCGCCAATTTTGTAATTGGGCTGTTTGCTTTTTTGCTATTGAGTTTTGTAAGTGCTTTGTAAATTTTGGATATTAACTCCTTTCTCCCATTCTGTGGGTTGTCTTTTCATTTTGTTTTGACAATTTCCTTTGCTGTGCAAAACTGTTTAGTTTGATGTAGTCCCATTTGTTTTTCTTTTGTTTCCCTTGCGTGGGGAGACATGCCCATTAAAAATGTCTGAGATTTTGCTGCCTATGTTTTCTTCTAGAATTTTTGTGGTTTCAGGTCTAACATTTAATGTAACATTTGATACATTTTGAATTTATTCTTGTGTGTAGTGTAAGAAGGTAGTCTAGTTTCATTTTTCTGTACATATCTATCCAATTTTCCCAATACCATTTATTAAATAAAATATCTTTAGCCCATTGCATGTGCTTGCTGCCTCTGTCAAATATTAATTGACTATGAAGGTGTGGGTTTATTTTCGGGTTCTTGATTCTGTTCCATTGATCTATGTGTCTATTTTTATGCCAGTATCAGACTTTTTTGAATACTATGGCCTTATAGTATAATTTGATAATACATAGCATGATTCCTTCAACTATGTTCTTCTTTCTCAGGATTGCTGTTGCTATGCAGGGTCTTTGTGAGCCATATGAATTTTTGAAATATTTGTTCCAGTTCTGTGAAATATGTCATTGGAATTTTCATAGGAATTACATTGAATCTATAGATTGCTTTGGGTAGTATGCATATTTTAATGATGTTAATTCTTCTTATCCATGAACATGGTATGTACTTCCACTTATTTGTATCTTCTACAATTTCTTTCTTCAGTGTCTTATAAGTTTCTGAGTACAGGCCTTATACATTCTTGGTTAAGTTTATTCCTAGAAATTTTATTCTTCTTGAAGCTATTGTGAAGGGGATTGTTTTCTTGATTTCCATTTCTATTAATTCATTATTGGCATACAAAAATGCAACTGACTTCTGGATATTAATTTTGTATCTTGCTAATTTGATGAATTCGATGATCAGTTCTAGGAGTTTCTTAGTGGAATCTTTGGCATTTTCAATGTACAGAATCATGTCATCTGCAAATAAAGACAGTTTTACTACTTCCTTTCAAATTTGGATGCCTTTTATTTCTCCTTCTTGTCTGACTGCTGTGGCTAGGACTTCCAATACTATGTTGCACAAGAGAGGTGAAAGTGGAACTCTCTGTCTTGTTCCCAATCTTAAGGGGAAAACTTGTAGTTTTTATCCATTGAGCATGGTGCTGGCAGTGGGTTCATCATATGTGGCCTTTATTATATTTAGGTATGTTCCCTGTAATCCCACTTTGCTGAGTTTTTATCATAAATGGATACTGGATTTTATCAAATGCTTTTTCTGCATCTATTGATATGATGGTGTGGTTTTTAGCCTTCATTTTTTTATGTGATGAAGCACATTTACTGATTTGTAAATGTTGTACCAAACCTGGATCCCTGGAATAAATTCTACTTGATTGTGGCACATGATCTTTTTGATGTATTGCTGTATTTGGTTTCCTAATACTTTGTTGAGGATTTTAACATCTTTGCTCATCAGGGATATTTGTTTATAATTTTCTTTCTTTGTTGTCTTTATCTGGTTTTGCAATTAGGATAACTCTCCCTCACAAAATAAGCTTGGGAGTCTCCCTCCTCTTGAATTTTATGACATAGTTTGAGGAACAGAGGTATTACTTCTCAGAATGTTTGGTAAAATTCTCCTGTAAAGTAATCCAGTCCAGGGCTTTCATTTGTTTGGAGTTTTTTGATTACTGCTTCAGTTTCCCTAGGTGTAACCTGTCTATTCAGAATCTCTGATTCTTCCTGATTTAGTTTTGGAAGACTGAATGTTTCTAGGAATTTATCCATTTCATCCAGGATCTTCAGTTTGTTGGTATATAGTTCTTCATAATATTTTCTTACAATCTTATGTATTTCTTTGGTGTCAGTTGTTATTTCTCCTCTTTCATTTCTGATTTTACTTATTTGGATTCTTTCTGTTTTTTTCTTGATGAGTCTGGGTAAAGGTCTGTCAATCTTGTTTAGCTTTTCAAAGAGCCAGCTCTTAGATTTGTTGATCTTTTATATTATTTATTTAGGCTCCATTTCATTCATTTCTACTCTGCTTTTTATTATTGCCTTTGGGCAATTACCTTATACTTACTTTGGGCTTTGTTTGTTTTTCTTTTTCAAGTTCCTTGATGTTTGAAATTATATTGTTTATTTGAGCTTTTTCTTTCTTTCTTTTTTTTTTTTTTTTTGAGATAGGCCTGTAATGCTATGAATTTCCCTCTTAGGGTTTTCTCGCTGTGTCCCACAGATTTTGGATTGTTGTGTCCTCATTTTCATTTCTTTCAATGTATCTTTTGATTTCTTCTTTAATCTCATTGTTGACCCATTCATTGTTTAATAACATGTTATTTAGCTTTTATGTCTTTATGTGTTTTTCAGCATTCTTGTGATCAATTTTTAGTTTCATAGCATTGTGGTCCAAGAAGATGCTTGATGTGATTTCAATCTTCTTAAATTTATTGAGACTTGTGTTGTGTCTTAACATGTGGTCTATCCTAGAAAACGGTCCATGTGTACTTGAAACATATGTATATTCTGCTGTTTTGGGGTGAAATCCTCTGAAGATATCAATTAAATTCTTCTGATCTACTGTGACATTTAAGGCTGCTGTCTCCTTGTTGGTTTTCTGCCTGGAAGATCTATCCATGGAAGTCAATGGTATGTTAAAACCCTTGACTAGGAATGTAATTGTCAGTCTTTCATGTTATGTCCATCATAATTTGCTTTACATATTTAGATGCTCCTATGTTGGGTGTGTACATGTTTACTAGTGTTATAGCCTCTTTTTGGATAGTTCCCTTTATCATTATGTAGTGTTCTTCTTTGTGCCTTAGTTTTAAATGGGGAATGGGGAATGTAAGAACTGCTACCCCAGCTTTTTTTCTTTTCTATTTGCATGAAATGACTTTTTCCATCCCTTTACTTTTAGTCTATGTGTATCTTTTGATCTGAGATGGGTCTCTTTGGAGGCAGCATATATATAGGTCTTGTTTTCTTATCCATTTGGCTACCCTATGTCTTTGGTTGGAGCACTTAAGCCATTTACATTTGAGGTGATTATTGATAGACATATATGTAGTACCATTTTATTGTTAGACTGTTTTCCTCTGTTTTATTTTCCTCTTTCCTTCTTCTTCTTAAAGCAAGCCCTTTAACATTTGTTGTGGTACTGGTTTGATGTTAAACTCCTTTAGCTTTTTCTTGTCTGGGAAGCTCCTTGTTTCTCCTTGCCACTCCCCAATTTTAGACTATAACTTCTCTCTATTACAGTTCTGCTGAACTAAGGTAGTCTATGTGGCTTCTTTTTAAAATTATTATTATTATTTTAATTGTTCAATTACAGTTTTCTGCCTTTTATTCCCATCCCAGCCCACCCCCCGAATTCTCCCCACCTCCCTCCTGCTTCCACCCCACCTTGTTTTTGTCCATATGTCCTTTATACTTGATCCTGCAAACCCTTCCCCCCTTCCCCTGAAATTCCCTCTCCTCCCCGCTCTGGTCACTGTCAGCCTGTTCTCTGTTTATGTGGCTTCTTACAAAAGATTAAAACCCTACAGTATTTTATAGTCACTTCTCACATTTTCATTCAGACTTTAGAAAATTTTAATTCCATCTTCAAATTTTTCTTAGATTGTGTTATAGTGTTTCTTAAATTATTTCCTTATAAGACTAACAATGAAACACAATAAATTGTTAACAAATCTCTTTGAACAACACTGTAAACCAAACATTATAGACCTACTAGATATCTATAGAACACTGCATCCACAAACAGAAGAATATACACATACTTCACAAGTGCACATTGAACATTCCAGAATGGACCATATGTTAGGCAATAAAATGAGCCTCAATAAATTTGTAGGGGTTGAAATCATATAAAGCATATTCTCTGACGACAATGAAATTAAAGTAGAAATCAGTAATAAAAGAAAATTTAGGAAATTTAGCAAATTCATGAATATATGTAAACAAACTCATAAATAACAAATAAGTAAAAAAACACATGGAAATTAAAGGATACTTTGAAAATGAATGAAAATGAAAACATAGCCCTTACTGATATGTCTCAGTCGGCTGAGCATAGCTCTGAGAAATGAAAGGTCGCTGCTTGGATTCCTGGTCAGGGCACATGCCTGAGTTGTAGGTTTGGTCCCCAATTGGGGATGCCTACACAAGGCAACCAGTGGATGTTTCTCTCCTTCTCTTTCTCCCTCCCTTCCCCTCTCTCTAAAAATAAACATATACAATCTTTAAAAAAAGAAAATAAAAACATATCAAAACTTAATATAGTAAAAGCTATGCTTAAAGTGAAATTTATAGTTGTACATTCCTACATTAATAAAAGCAGAAATGTCTGAAATAACCAAAACTTATACTTTAAGAAGCTAGAAAAGGAAGAGTAAATTAAACTGAAGGAAGCAGAAGGAAAGAATTAAGATTAAAGTGGAATTAATGAAATAAAGAATAGAAAAAAGAAAATCAATGAAACTAAAGTATTTTCTTTGAAAAGATCACAAAATTGGCAACCCTTTATTTAATTCATCCAGAAAGAGAAAAGACTAAAATCACTAAAATCAAAAACAAAAAAGGAACCCTGACTACCAACCTTACCGAAATAAAAACAATTATAATGGAATATAAGAACAACTGTAGGTAACTGGAGAGCATTACGCCAAGTGGAATAAGCCAGTCAGAGAAAGACAAATACCGTATGTGGAATCACTCATGTGGAATCTAATGAATAAAATGAACTAACATGCAAAATAAGAGACAGACTCATAGATAGAGAGCAGACTGACAGCTGTTGGTGGGTACAGGTAGGGGCCTGTGGAAGAGAGTGGGAGACTGAGCAAAAATAAAAAAAGAGAGAAAAAAACTCATGGACATGGACAACAGTGTGGTGATTCCTAGGAGGCAGAGGACTGAGGAATATGGAGGAGGGCTTAGGGGGGATAAATGGTGATGGAAAGAGGCTTGACTTGGGGTGGCGAATACACAATATAGTATACAGATGATGTGTTGTGGAATTGTGCACAGGAAACCTGTATATTTTGTTAACCAGTATGACTCCAATTAATTCAATAAAAAAAGAACTGTATGTAAAAAATTAGATTATTAGATGATAGAAACAGATTTTTAGGAAAACACAAAGTACTGAAACTAACTCAAGAAGAAATAAGAATCATAACAAAGAAAGATTGAATTAATATTTTAAGACTTCCCACAAAGAAAAGTCCAGGTACAGATGAATTCACAAGTGAATTCTACCAATAATTTGAAAAGATTTAACATCAGTCCTTCACAAAATTCTTCCAAAATAGAAAAGGAGGTAATAACTCCCAAATCATTCTGAGGTCAATATTTTCTTAATACCAATGCCAGACAAAACATTACAAGAAAACTACAGACCAATATCCTTTATATATAATTGTAAAAATTCTCAAAAAAATATTAGCAAACCAAATTTAGAAACACATAAGAAGGATTATATACCACAACAAAGTGGGATTCATCCCAGAAATCCAATATTGACTTAATATGTGAAAGCCAAGCAGTGAAATATACATTAATAGATTGAAAAATAAAATCTATAAAATCCAATAACCTATCATAATAACAACCATAGGAATAGAAGAGAATTTCTTTAATTTGATGAAGAACATCTGTGAAAAGCCTACAGATAACATCACACATAACTGTAAAAGACTGAATATTTTCCCTTGTAGATCAGCAACAAGTAAAGGATGTCTGGTCTTGCTGCTTCTATTCAGCAATATACTAGAGATTCTAATCAGTGCAATTAGGCAAGAAAAAAAACATACTAAATAAGGTCTTGTTATGTGGAAAAAAATTTGAAGTTTGAGAGTTGTAAGGGGACTAAAGCCATTGTTCTTTTGTTGCTCATAAAAAGAGAGGAAATACTTCATTGTTGTATAAAATGGTAAACTTGAAATGAAGCCAGCAGAAAGCTGTGGATTTCATGTCAAAACTAAAAAACAGTTGCTGATCATTGAAATACAAATGTGAAATGCGATCTGTAAAAACATGCATGCTAGAAATATAATGGCAGCAAGTAAAGATTTTAGTTTCTTGAATGACTTGGTTATGTCCTGACATCTGAGGGAATTTTTTATGGATGAAACCACCTCGAGCCAGCTGAATTGCAGGAATGATGACTAGCAAGAAATACAAGGCCTTTCTCAGCCAAGGATTCATAAGAAAATCCAAGTCTATAAAGTGATCTCTGCAAGTTGACAAATAAAAGGTAAGAAATTTCTTTAAAATGAAAACCATTCCACCAAACTGAACAATTTTAAGAAAAGGTAGGCAAAAATGGAAATCTAGATGGATAATAACTTATTTGTATAACTGATAACTTTGTGCATGGTAGCGACAAAGAAAGACTAAATCTTTTATCTTAATTCCTAAATCGGTGAGTAGTTATCATAGGAGACATCTGTTCAGCAGGCTACACTTAATGTTTCCAGTGAATCATCACACTGCTGCTTTTAACAAGCTTCAAAGCATCTATTCAATAAATTGCAGTTAAATAATGCTATTTTCCTCAGTAAAGGACTCCAGGCAAGGTGTTATCCTATACTTCATGTCAGATTTACCTATCTTCTGGTACTAGGGCAGTAAATAATTGTCTTTCCACCAATCAGCTAATCTCCCATTAAAAAAATAAAATCAATACTGCATGTGCAACAGACTAGGAGTCAACCAAGAATATGAAATTGTTGTCTACTCACAGTCCACATCATTCTCTGCTGCATAAATAAACAACATAGACAATGAAAGATACCATGGAATATATTTCAGATCACTGACATATAAAACATACCCATGTGTCCTATCAAAATAGTGTGAATTTATACTGTGAACAGCAAGTTGTGTGGGTGGTTTCACTGGCTGGAAAAGGCTCAAATAATGATACAGCTTTGAATTTCAGTTCCCAGGGACTCACTGCATTTTAATTTATCTGTCAGCTTCATAGTGAAGCACTCTGCTTTATGAAATTAAGTGGAAAAATGGTGTGCAAAAGACAAAAGGGGTTAACCAAGTTACATAGATAATATCATGGTGGAAGCCTATTGGGACCTGTCTAATATCCCATCAACATGGAAAACCTACAAAATAAAAGTCAGTCTAAAGCTACAGTTTTCTGGTACAAATCTCTCAGGATTTCTTCTTTGTGTGCGCAAAAATTCTTTGAGTAATGATAGAGACTCAAGTGCATGGAGTATATTATCAAAGAGTATGTGTGCAAATATACAGAAATAAAAATATTCCTGAATGAAAGAAGCAAATAATAAGGACACTGATTCAAAAGCTTCCAACTTGCCCTGGCTGGCGTAGCTCAGTGGATTGAGTGCGGGCTGCGAACCAAAGTGTTGCAGGTTCGATTCCCAGTCAGGGCACATGCCTGGGCTGCAGGCCACGGCCCCCAGCAACCGCACATTGATGTTTCTCTCTCTCTCTTTCTCCTTCCCTTCCCTAAAAATAAATAAATAAAATCTTTAAAAAAAAAAAGCTTCCAACTTAAGAGCCCTGAGTCTATAAGACCCAAGATCACTCAAGATCACTCTCATTGAAATGAATAAATCTAAAGTGGAGTAAACAGAGCAGGTGACATTAGGAGATTATTTTATTGACAGAGAAAGCTTCATGGGCTTTACTTATCAGGTTACTCTAAAAGTAAAGCATGACACAGCATGAGAAACAGATAAAACAGAAAGAAAAATTAGGCCACTGTGAAGTGGACAGTAAGAAGGTAAAGCAGAGTTAGAGGCCATGGCATAAAAAGAACAGGGCAGATAAAAGAAATCCCAGTTATTCTGAAGGTATATCAATTGCACTAAAATATGGGGGTAGAAACCCAATTATATTTTTAATTTCTAATCATATGATGAAACAAATTACAGGATTATCTATATTGTATTAATATTCCATTTCTGATTATGTTTATGATTTAAAGAGTTTTTGAGTTTTGGGGAGAGAGTCGATTTGCATTGGTAAGAATAAAACATTTCAAAAAGTGTAGTTTGTAAGTAAAACAAAATTTTAAAAAAACCCTGAACTATAAAGTGGTAGAAATGAATGTGTTGCATAAATTAGGTAGTAAGAAAAGGAAGTGTCACTAAAAAAGCTATGAAGCTGTAAGGTCCACTTCAGATAAATGCCACTGGTAAGAAATCAGTGACGTATACCATGACCCGTCACTGTCTTGGATAAAATGCAATATTTACATTTACAAAGTACAATTCTACAAAATGGACCAAGAGCCATATAATAAAATTCAGTGTTTACCATAATTTGCAATTAAATGGATAGCTCGATGATGTCCCATCTCCTGAAGAACCTGTAAAAGGTCACCGATGGTCTTGTTTTTCTGTGCCCAGGACCAAAGTAATTCTCTTGTTCCACTTTTACCTTGGTCTACATATTTTTCAATGTGACGAACATCCAGCCAGCTGCGTGAAAGTCGCTCCGCTGCAGGAAATTGCAATAGGAAGAACCAAAGAATAGTTCATGTTATTAGAATACTTGTTTCGGTGCACCTTATGTGTTTTATTCAATTCTTTATAGTTTTTTATTTTAAACTAAGTTTAATTCCTCATCCAGTTTCCCTTAATACTAACATCTTACATAACCACAGTCCAATGATTAGAACGAATGATGACTAAACTACAGACCTTATTCTAATTTCACCAATTTTTTCCACTGACCCTTTTCTCTTCTAAAATCCTATCCAATTTCCCACATTGCAAATAGTTGTTACTTCTTTTTAATCTCCTCCATTCTGATGTTTCTTGGGCTTTCCTCAACTTTCAGGGCAGGAAAATTCTGGTAGGTCTTTTTTCGTGCATCATAATATCAAGAGGTTCATGATGTTGATGTCTTATCCACTGGTGATGTTTATCTAGATCGCTCAGGTAAAGAGGAATCTGCACTATAAAATTATCTTTCCATTTATAATTAATAACCATGCTGGGAGAAATACTTCAAGACTATGGAAATACTGTATTTCTCCTCAGATTTTGCCCATAAATGTTTGCATCTATTAGTGAATCTTGTTTACCATGATTATTACTCTGGTATTTGCTTAATTGTGATTTTTCATTTTCCTTTTTCCTTCTATGTTCCTTAACTGGAATTCTCCTGTAAGAAAGTGCTGTCTCTTCTCCCCCATTGTTTAACTAATTTATTTATTTACTTCATTGTGGACTCACAAATATTTTTTATTCTATAGGTTAGAATCCAATGCTATCATTATTTATTTTGTTGCTAAAATTGTTTCAGCTTTATCCATTCAGGTTGGCTCCTGTGTTCTTTTGAGAAGCCCTATCATTTTTGCAATATTTCCTTATTTTCTGGCCTACAAGATGCTCGAGGCCCATTTCGTATTTTCCTGCCCCAGCCCTGTTATTAATTACTTTTCCAAGAAGTCCAGCCAAGAACATTGAAGAGCCAAGGTACAATTCTCCAGGCTCCCATCCCCACCACAGCAGTGGTAGAAGCACATGTTGATATGGGGGTGCTTTAAGACCAAAGCAGCTTGGCATGCTGGATCACCACATGGAGGTCAGCTGTCCTGGACTTTCAGTGCTCTTCCCATGAACAAAAGGTAAACCTCTGTCATGTTAACCACTGAGATTTTTGTGGGGTTTGTTACTGCTGCATAACTTAGTTTATCCTGACTAATACACACAAGTTTTATCTTGAATTTTCTGTTATTTCAGCCTCATCTTATACCAGAAAAGAGTGAAAGGGAGTGGCAGCTTTTGTGAGTAGATATCAAACAACGAAAGATAAAGTAGAGACATTCAATTTAAAAGCATGCTTAAAGCTGTAGAAGCAGAAACAGCTACAATAAAATGCATGAATCATTAAGTTGGAATGTGTATGCCCTTATTCCATATTTTAACTTCTAGCAAGAATATATTCAATCTTCATCTCTGTGAGGAGTTGATGTCTCACATGAAGAGGCAAGGACTATCCAAATGCTAATATATATTTTAATAGTTTATCATTAAAAAAATAGAAGGGGGCCTTTAGAGCAAAAAATGGTAACTCTAATGTATTTTTTGATGACATAATCTATCTATTTGGTTAAAGCACATTTTTCATAAACACTACCTATGTCTAAAATTTCTTGGAGGAAATACTGCAAATCAGTGTAGTAATTGCATGCACCAAGTGTGAGTGGAGCAAGAAAAGGGGCCCCTAACTAAAGGTGGGGGCATCATGGAAGTCTTCCTAGAGGAGTGGTTTCTAGAGCCTGAGCCAAGTTTAAAACTGTGAGTATTTCTAAAGAGAGGCTGATTTTTTAAAGGAATTATTGGACAGGGTACACCATCCTGGGAAGAAAAATAATCACTGGAGTTTCAGTCTGAAAAAATACAAAAGAATGAGCTCTAAGCCTCATAAACTATACTGTCTTCTAAGGAGAAAAGCTGCTAGTCAAGACAGCATTGCTGGCCTCCTGAAAATATGTAGGGACATGTTGGTTTAGTGGTGGCTCTGCCATTGACCTGCTGTGCAATTCCAGACAAGTCACGGCCTCACTGAGCAATCTCAAACTTCTCATTAGTAAACGCCTTTTGAAGCGATCCCTCCCAAAATATACAGTAAATTAGTCTGCCCTTCCTTGGCCTCCTCATTACATGAGCACTGACATTAAAACCAACATCCCCAGTCTTTAAAATGCTTCTAGTCTCAAAATTAACATCCCAACAAAGTAATGCTAAATATCAAATTTCAGTACAGGGAAAATTTAGGTTTCTACTTTTTCTATTGGTAATGAATTTGGCTAATATTTAGAGAGTACTGGGCATAATGCATCATCTACATCAATAATATTTATATAGCATCTAACAGGATTCTTTTCCTCTCTTTTTTAGATAAAATAGTTCCCTCTACATTTTGAATCTTTGGGATAAGACATGCACATCATTTGATGGGGGTGAAGAAAGAAGATGGCCTCGTGGGCTACCAGTCAGGGAGGGAGCATGAGGGTGATGGGACCTCAGCTGCTTTGCTGGGTGGATTGGGGTAAAGTTTAAATAGGCTGAGTAAGGAAAGGGCCTGTCAAATGGGGAATTGTTCCAGAAATGAAGAAGAGGTCATGAGAGGGCAGAGGAGAGACCAGTGCAGCTTACAACAGAGGATCTGTGTTAAAGAAAAGGTGAGCAAACTTCATGAAGTCCCCAAGTTACCTTTGTAAGAATGTGCTCAGCACACAGATGTTCAATACATATTTGTTGAATGACAGAGAGGGTCTCTGAGTGTTAGCACAAGTTAAACTTTATCCTGAAAGTAGATGGGCCAATCTAGGATTTCTGATGCAAAGATGAAGCTTTACTTTTTGGAAGATTCATCCGGTAGCAACAGTAACAGGAGGCTCACATACAAGATTTGCACATAAAAAGGTGTAAACATTTTCTCACAGGGGCAAAGAAATGATTTATAACTACTAAAGAAAAAGAGAAGAAAATAGAGTGTAATATTCTAGAAGTAAAGAACAGAGTTAACTTTTGAAGTCCCAAGGATGTCAGATCTCCCACCTAATTCCATCCCCTGCTTTTCCTTTTTTAAAAAAAAAGTTCTGATTTTTCCCTTTAGAAGTGCAACAAGCTATGAGTCTGTGCTCTCCCATCCTGTGACTTGGCTGAAAAACTGCTAATGTAAAATGCTCTTCCTTAAGCACATTTTTGAGATTTAGCTGGTAAGTAAATGAACAGATGCCAAAAGTGCTGGGGTTTTTAGTTCCCTAACACTGACCAGGGGCAAAGGGTTCTGAATTTGCACTAAGTCCAAGGACAGCTAGATTAGGCAAAGGTATTTTTCTAATAAGAATAGTTCATGGTGTGAAACTGAACTATTTTTCAGTTAAGATGGATTCTGCATGCATGGGTTACTTCCAGGATTAGAAATGAAATGTATTTTCTCTTTCTCTAACTACTGATTTACGTGCAACCTTAATAGATTTTGTCCAATGATGATACATTCTGAATATAAATACCACTACTGTATAAAGCACTATTAGCATCTATAAAATGTATAATTCATTTAGGTTGAATTCTATAAAACAATACCTTCAGTTTGATGCAAAAGGATGCAAACTCTTGACCTTAATTATATTCCTCAATATTCCTACTTTGTTCTTATCCTTTGGTATTTGTCCCCTCCCAGGACATAGTACTTTGTTTATTCACAAAACTAAACAAATAAAGAATATAAGGGGACTAAATGGTAATGGGAAAATACAATAAATTTGAGCACTAAAAATAAATAAATAATTTTAATAGGAAAAAAGGAATAAACTTCTTTATGATTGTATTGTTAAAATTAACAGCATTCTAAATGAAAAGATAAATTAAAAAAAATATGCTGTAGTGAAACATTGTTTAAAACCACATTTGGAAGGCAAATCTTATGTTTGAAAGGCACCTTGGCATAATCTAAGCCAAAAAATTGACTGGAGAAGTTCAGAGATTAGTTTATCTGAAGATACCGGTTGCTTAATAATCACTTGGTGGTTGCTTAATAATCACCCAGTGCTCTAAGGTGCTCAAAGGCTCTATTTGGAGAGGGCAGGACTATCTAGGTAGTGCTAACCGCTGGGGAATTCAGCTGCAGAAATCACTTCCCATATGCAAATATGTGTCTGAAGGGGTTTTTTAGAATAACGCAACACACCCCTATTTAGGTCTTTTTTATTTGCATTTACCACGTGCTAAAACCCCTAGGAAATTAAGACTGCAGTCTCACAAAGTTTGTTTTGAGATAACACAATGGGAAAAAGAAAAGATGACTCTCTCCCTTCTTCCTACAAAACACAAAAAATTAGGCTGGTTTTTTAAAAAGAACATTTAAGATTGAAGATATTTTTAATTCCAAAAAGAGTAAAAAAAATTTTAAAGTGTAAGTTAATTCAACTCCTTTTTCCAGACCATAGCATCAATACCCACTAGCTAAGAAATTTTATAAGAATTAATACTAATCCATACTTAAGCTTATGTGTACTTGTTTCCCCAGTACCTGAATAGGACTCATAACAGTAACTGGGAAGTGCTGTGCGTGATTTTTCAGGTATCCCCCCATCTCTCCTGTTCTCTCAATCCTAGACCCAGGTAAGCATCTAACATTACCTCTGGGAAAGAATTTAAGAATAGTTCACCCTCAACACCAATGTCTGGAACTCAGAATCCATACCTAGGTAATGATCAGTATTTTTTACCCCCACTATCTTCCCTTGTTAACTTTTGTATAGCATCTGTGTAGATCTGTTGCCTTCATTAAGTTGGAAAAGCCTCAGAAGCAGAGACCATGATGTGGTACAATGCTTTGTCTCAGATTCTGCCCAAGAAGGTTTTTTTAGATGACAAACAAAATTTATTTTATTTTTTAAATATATTTTTTATCTTGCTAATTCTTTTTTTTTTCAAGTACAATTGTCTCCATCCCCGACCCCCCAGCCCTCTCCCTGACCCCAACCATCCCCACCTTCCACTCTCGGTCCTACCCCCCTTTTGTTTTGTCCATGTGTCCTTTATTTATGTTCCTTGACAACCCTTCCCCCTTTCCCCCAATTATCCCCTCCCACCTCTTCTTTGATTACCATTGGTTTTTTCTTTTCTTTTTTTTTTTTTAAAGATTTTATTTACTTATTTTTAGAGAGGGAAGGGAGAGAGAGAGAGAGAGAGAGAGGGAGAAAGAGAGAGAAACATCAATGTGCGGTTGCCGGGGGTTATGGCCTGCAACCCAGGCATGTACCCTGGCTGGGAATTGAACCTGGGACACTTTGGTTCCCAGCCCGCGCTCAATCCACTGAGCTACGCCAGCCAGGGCTGGTTACCATTGGTTTTTTCTTAATTTCAATGTTTTTAGAAACTATATATATAAAAATAAAAATATCCAGAAGATTTTGGATGTTTAACAGACATCTGCTCATTAATTTATTCACCTAATGCCTACTATGCACCAGGTACAATTTTAGATGCTAGAGGAGTAAGCAGAAAACAAAGCAAACAAAAATCCCTTGGCTTCATGAAGCTTATTTTTAAATAGATAATAAACACATAAACACAGACAGATAAAGTATGTGGAGAAGGACAAGTGACGCAGGGAAAAATGAAGCAGGAAAGGGGTATGGGGTATGCGGCAGTGGCAATTGTAAAAGAGTGGTCAGGGTAGGCAATAGGTAATCAAAAGCATGAAGGAAGTGAGCAGGTAAGCATCAATTAGGTTACCTACAGGGAAAATACTCCTTGCATGTTCAAGGAGGCCAATGTAGCTAGAGTTGATTAAAAAAAAAAAAAGGAAGTAAGAAAAGCGATGTTGGACTTTGGTGTTTACTGAGAGATGGGAAGTTGCTGAAAGGTTCTGAATAGGATAATGACCTAAGATACTTTACACATATACTTTACTCACTGGCTCCTGTGAGTTGAAAATAGATTGAGGAGGGCAAGGGCAGTAGCAGGGAGCCCAGTTAGGAGGCTGCTGAAACTGTCCAGGTGGGATCCGATGGTTGTTTGGACCAGGGTGGCTGGGGTAGCAGTGGCAAGAAGTGGTCAGATTATTGGCTTGATCCTGAAGGTACAGCCAACAGAATTTCCTGAGAGACAGGATGTGGTTTGTAAGAGACAGCAAGAAGTCACAAAAGATTAATATTTTTGGCTTGAACAAATGAAGAATGGAATTGCCTATTAACGTGTATGGAGAAAAACGTCAGGGGAGGGGAGAATTTCTGAACTGTTAAGTTGGAGTTGTCTGTTAAATTGGCAAGTAGATGGATGGTCTGATGTTCAAGAGAGAGACTCAAGCTAGAAATGTGAGAGTTATGAGTACAAAAGGGGAACTGACGAGACAGTGGGTATAGTAGATAAATAGAAGAGGTCCCTGGACTGATCCCAGAGCACTCTAAGAGCTCAGAGAGGTAAAGAGGAACCTGTAAAAAAGAGAAGAAAATAGAGTGTAATGTTCTAGAGGTAAAGAACATGTCCCAAGGAGGAAGAAATTATTCACTGTGTCAAATAAGATGAAGAACTGACCATTGGATTTAGCCACAGTGACCTTGGAGGAGAGGAATTTCAATGGAGCAGTGGGGGTGGCAGTCTGGCTAGAGCAGATTCAGGGGCGAATGGAGGAACTAGAGTGTAACTAGCCCTTTTTAGTAATTTTACCATAAAGGGGAACAGAAAAGCAGGCCATAACTTAGAGTAGAAATGAGATCTAAACAGAACATTTAGGATGGGAGAAAAAACATGGTGGTCAAAGGAACATAGGTTCTACTCCACTCAGGGAAAGGAAGCATAACTCTCTCCTCCTTAAGTGTGGGCTGCACATAGTGACTTCCTTCCAGAGAGTCTAATATGGAAGAGGGGAGTAGTAATTTAAAGTGCAGAAGCCTGATGGACATGACCTCAGCCGTGGTTAACATCAACAGTGGGAAGTCTAGATACTGCGTACCTCTGATATGATGTAATGAAAGCAGTACTTCACCTCTGTGGTCTGCCTCCCCAAAGTCCATAGCCTCACTCTAATCATCAAAAAATATCAGACAAATTTCAGCCATGGGACATTTTATTGTACAAAATAGTAGATCAATACTGACAGGTACTCCTCAAAACTGTCCAAGTTATCCCAAACTAGAAAAGTCTGAGAAACCAGCACAGCAAGAAGAGCTGGAGGGGACATGACAACTAAATGTAATGGGGAGTCCTGCATGGGGTACTGGAAGACAGAGGGGATGTTTGGCAAAAATGAAGGAAATCTGAATAAAGTATGGCTTTTAATAATAATGTATCAATAGTGTAACAAATGTTATGAATAATAATCAGTTACAAATAATAAGGGAAATTGGGTGAAAAGTATATGGGAAGGATATAGAGTCCATTCTCCAGCCTATCTTCTAAATTTTTCTGTAAATTTAAAACTGTTTTACACCATAGTATATACTTTTTTTTTTTAAGAGCATGGGCTGTGGAGTCTGATCATCTAGTTAGAATCCTAATCTGTGATTTACCAGGCTATGGCTTGAGGTAAATTACTTAAATTTTCTGACAGTTACCCTGTCTATAAAATGGAAACAGGAAGAGTACCAACCTCATAGAATTTCTGTGATAAATAAGTGAGATAATCCATATAAAGTGCTTAGCACACAATGTATGGCAAATAGTAAAGAGTAGATGGCAGCTATTATTATTATTACTATTTAAAATCTGTATTGAATAGTTAAATACATGTTTAATATGATTTTACACTTAATTTGTTTTAAAGTGTTAATAATTTCTATGATAATTTTCTCTCATTTTGGGGAGGAAGAAAATTGAATAGAACCCAGTATTTGTAAAAAGGGTTTCCTTCTCAGTGTATCACTGAAGGGCTCCAAACGATTTAATTCAAATATCACTCAGCTGCAAATGGAGTGAAATGAGTTGTCAACAGAGGTTCTGTATATATGTCATCATATCTATAAAGTAGTATAAGATAAATAACGTTTTACAATTAGAGTTCTACTTTCATTATATAGCCATAAAATCATCAACATCAACCAGAGAATATATATTTTTCTTTTTTTATTGTTGTTCAAGTACAGTTGTCTCCATTGTTCCCCACCACTCCACCCCTCCCCACCCATCCCCATCTCCCACCCTTGATCCTACCCCCCTTGGCTTTGTCCATGGGTCCATGTATAAAGATACAAGCTCCTTGACGACCCCATCTTTCTCCCATTATCCCATCCTCACTCCCCTCTGGTTACTGTCAGTTTGTTCTTTGTTTCAATGTCTAACCAAAGAATATATTACCTTGTGATTACACTCTTTTAAATAATAATACTTGATATAAATGATTTGAAGATTAATATGTAGAATTTTTTTAAAGATAAAAAGAATTGAGGGGAGTAATAAAAGAGTGTGGTAAAATAATTGTTACATTAGGATGCTATTAAAGAAGAGAATTTTGCCTAAGCAATGACTCCCAAACCAAGCCGAGCATTAGACTCACCTATAGGTTTTGGCAAGATAAACGGAAAGATGCCAGACCCTCTATGCAGACTTATTATTGTATCAACAGCTCTAGGGGTGGAGCTTGGGCATTTGTATTATTGTGTATACCCTGAGCATATCATATAAGCTGCCATACAATTTACCAATGTCAGAGCTGCCTCGGTAAATACAGCTTGATATTCACCACCATCAAGAGTCATTATCAGCTCAAGATAGTCTTACCTGTTACTATTCTACTTGTTTTCTCTGTGGAATTTTGGGACACTGTATTTTCAGGCTCTCAGCTGTCTTGGGCATAAAATGAACTGTCTCCTTAATTCAGTTCCCCAACAATATCTTATTCCCCTTCTAAGGTCAAGTTTTCCTTCCCTGCTCCTCTTCCCCTCTTTCTCTTTTAATGGCCAATAGAGAAACTCATCGTATTTAACACAGGCAGTTGCACTCAACTACCACTAACTGAGCCAGTCTTCCCTTCTTACTAAGCCAACAATTCATAAAGCAGCTGGTGTGCTCCAGGCCTCTTTTCAGAGCTATGTGGTATAGGCTGTCAGTAGGCATAACTGCCTCGCACAATGAACTGTAGCTGGAGAACCAAGGTAGACATTTTAGACCCTTCCCCTATGACAGAACGAATATACAAAGGAACAATTGTCAGACTATATGTAAAAATGGATGCTTGACTCATGACATGTGTCATCCAGCCTGGGAAGTCAATTAACCATGTCCAGAAACAAGTCTAGGAAGTCAAATTGGTATCTGTAGCCACTAGTCCAGGAAGCCAAATAACCCCTGTAGCAACTGGGCCCAAATGATTAGGACTTGATCAATCACTGACAGCTTCCCTAATTTTTGCCCCTGCTTCCAACTTAGGACCAAATAGAGAAAGCCAAATATGCACCCCATAAATAGTCATATAGGATACCCCACTGCTAGATAGCTCATCTACAGCTTCCTCATGCCAGCAGCCTCCAGTCAGGGCACACCTGAAGTCTTCTCTTTTTTCCACTATAAAGTTTTCCTACTCTGCCTGCCTTGGTGTCTCTGTCAAATGAAGTGATGGTGGCTGGTTTCCTTGCTTTGAATAAACAGCCTTTGCTGTTCTCATTTTGGTGGTCTTCATTTATTTCCACCACTGGAAAAATGGGGCTGCATGTTTGAAATGGCTCACTGACTTGTTCTTTCATGGCAGACGTGCCTGTACCTTAGGGAGGCTGTACGATGTAGCAGAAAGAGCATAGTAGTACTGTCACTTCGAGGATGCCACAGTTGGGAAGTGGGAAGTATAGAGTGGCCGTGGGTAAGGGCACAGGCCCTACTATGGTTCAAGTCCTGGCTCTACCACTTCCTAGCTGTATCAATTTGGCAAGTTACTTAACTAATTTGTACCACAATTTCCTCACCTATTGAAACATTGGTGATTGATATTGGCACCTGCCTCATAGGGCAATTGGAAGGGTTATATGAGACAACCTACGTAAAATATGAATTTCTGGGTTTCAATGGAGAGAGAGAAAGAGAGATCCAGAAACACTGGGCTGAACTTCTTGAAAAGCAGCAGTGGCCCGAGGCTGATTATTAACTGCCCCCTTTTAAATGAGACACATGCTCTTCCATTTTCAAAGTCTTCACCAATGAGTTTCACTCATTTATAATACCTACCTGGCCTCATTTTACCTGTGAATTAGGGTGAAAACATTTTTTTCTCACAAAGTACATAACCCTAGGAAAGCAATGGGTGCAAAAGTTGACAATGCCATCATCCATTTTCAAAAGATCTGGTGGGGAAAGGATCTCATCCCTCAAATGCATGTTGGAAATGTCTGTGCTTTTTAGAAGCCAAATACTCAAGTGACATTTTCTGAGGAACTAAGAATCACAATTTAAAAGTACAGGGTTTTTAATATATAAACAATTTTTATATAATCAGAAGCCCAATGCCACATTCCAGAAAATGTGACCATATTCATCAACAAGAACACAATTTTTTTCTCTCATAGGCCTTCTGCTATTCTTGGTAAGAAAAACAGCTATTTCAGAGACTCAAGGCTAATTAATTGTGTTTATTTTCAACTGAAATTAAATGCGACATCATGGAGTATCAAAACCAACCAAAAATGCCTGTGCCTAAAAAAAAAAACAACAAAGATCTTTGTCTGAATCATTTCTGGCGATCACACTCAACACTTCCAACAGGCAGTTGCTCAACTTTCCAATGACTGCATAAAATGGAGTTTTGAAGCCAACTTTCTAGATTAAAAAAAAAAAGCCATTCTCTAGCATAAATCTTCATTCCATCAAACTGGGTAAATGAATAATTTAGAAAATAGAGAGCCACATGAATTACATACAGCATTTTACTTTAGCATTTCACAGGTGGTCACTTAAGAGTGCACTGAAAACCCCAATCTAGGGTAATTTAGCAATGATGTCAAGAAGGCATCACATAGACATTCTAGTTTACAATATTCTGAACCAAGTTAAGGCAAGAATGGTTGCTAACATTAAATGGTTTCACGCTGGTAGCTGTTTTTTCCCAAGTCTCCACTCATTTCATCTTACAGCGGCACCCAAAGTTTCTTTTAAAGAGAAGGGGGAGCTCCTCGGAGCGTCTCGGGGAGTTTGTGCCCCATCCAAGAAGAAAAGGCAGCATCCCCGTGAGAACCACAAGGAGGCTGCAGT
Organism: Phyllostomus discolor; assembly: GCF_004126475.2. Lineage (NCBI taxonomy): Eukaryota > Metazoa > Chordata > Mammalia > Chiroptera > Phyllostomidae > Phyllostomus > Phyllostomus discolor. The sequence continues at coordinate 153,382,942 of NC_040904.2, forward strand.
AGCCGGGGGCGCACTTTGCAGGCGGCGGGTCGGACAGAGCGTGCGCACGAAGGCCCCGCCGCCCCTCCCCAGCCGCGTCTGCCCCCGCGGCCGCACTCACCCAGGCCGCGCCAGCCGAGCGCGCCGTCGCAGCTGTCCAGGACCGCGCAGAGCTCGCCCAGCAGCGTGGGCGGCAGGTCGAACAGAAGCGTGTGCACTGAGAGCGCGCCGCGGGCTCCACAGCTCCCAGCTGCCATCGCCCAGGCCATGGCAGGGCTGCCGGACACTAGGGGCCAGGAGGAGAAGGGATGCGGAGCTCAGGCCTCTCTACAAGCCCGCGAGATGCCGTTACACAACCGCGGAAATCTTGCTTCCACGACGTCGCCCAAGACAGCAGAACACGCCGAGCCCAGGCCCTGGAATGGGCGGGCCCCACATGACGCAAAGTGCCGCTCCCTACAGATGTCCCCAGGGACACCCGGCTGGGCCTTGGGGTCTCCCTACCTCAGCTGATTCCTTATTGTTGGGTCAAGTTTTGAAGTTGTTTTTTTTTTATTTTATTTTATTTTTTTTTATTCCTTTGCAATTGGGACGTGGCTGAAGAGACAAAGCACACAGTGAAAGCTGGAGCAAGACCAGAACTGCAGAACTAATGGAGAGTCAACTGCCCTGGCATGACTCTCCCCTGGCGTGGATGGATCTAAGACCTGTCGATACAAGTATCATAAAACTGATACATTGCGGAACACTTGGAAGTCCCAGAAAAAAATGGAAAGAAGAAAATAATCACTCGTAGTCCTACTCAGCTGAAGGCAACCAACAACCACTCAACGCTTTGGCACATTTTCCTCCCAGCTTTCACTGAATTTTAACAGGTCAGTGTGTTCATATGAACTGATTATTGGAAAAGATGTACATAAATGCCAAGAACAGAAAAACAAGAGGGAACAAAGTAGAATAAAATTGTAGTAATTTTCTTCACGAGGCTGCCCGTTTCTCCGTACTGCATTTGGCTTTTCTCTGTCCTCCTCTCTCGGGGTTTTCCTGATGAAACATTGTTTGACTATTTTGGCCTTCCTCAAAGGGCTTCACAGTATCTCCCTTTTGTTTTCAACATGGAGTTTAAGTAAAATTGACTATTGTTTTGAAATCTGCTGATGCTGTAACATCCCTCAGCAGGCATGATACAAATGCTACTGACAAAAAGAGGAGATGCTTTGAAAGTGATGAGAAAAATCCCAGCCATAATGACCGTAAGAGTGGACAAGGGCCATTAACTGAAAAAATCAACACCTACTTGAAACCTTTCAGACTTGCAGTGTTTGGGAAGGGCGCCCCCTAGAAATCAACAGTGATGATACATTATCATTTAGTATTTCCTGAATTTTTCAAGTTATTATTCTCAGCTCAAGTATTACACAACATATTTTTTGAAAATTAGTAAAGGCGATACCGTTTGGGCAAGAGTTTCTATATCCCTTTGTTTAAATGGCTAAGATTTTGTTGACAATCTGTACATGCTTAAGAAACTCTATGCATCTCTCTCAAAGGGACTACATGAATAAGGTGAGCAATGGAGGCAGGATCCCACTATGTATGTGGTAGCTCTTGAATTGCTAGAACAGGGGAGCCACACTCAGATACACAAAGGAGCCAGGAGATCACTGTGAGTAAGAGAAGCAATCAGTAAGGCCTACTTTGCCAGATTTTTCTGAGTTACAAAAAAGAAAGAATTTTAGGTGAAAGCCAGATTAGTCATACGTGAAATCTATATAGGTTATGTGAAATCTCTTGTATTTTCACTGTGGATAGTTAGTATCAGACCATGCTACCCTCCCCCCATTCCCTAGAATTGCCTCTGAATTTTGAATTGTATTATCAGATGATATCACTCGCTACTCTTCACTCTTGCTGTCATCTTCTGCACCCCCACCTCAATTCTGTCTCCTCATTTTTAGACTATATAGCTCCTTGTTATTGTAATTCACTTTAGTATTAATTCTATCTTAATTCTTGATGATTTAAAATATATGTAGAATAGATTATGACCTTTCCAATATCCTGCACTGAGTTCCTTGACTCCACTCCTCCAGTGATCTTGTCCTACACCCTATTTCAGCCACCCGTATGAACACCCATCCCCTAGAACTTGTCAATATCAATAACTGACCCCATCCATCCTTTCTATTGTATGAATCCACCTTCTGACCACACCACCTGGCCTTGCAGTGCATTCCCTTTAGTACTCTGAACTCAACAACCCTTCCTTCTCACCAGAATATCAATCGAAACTCTGGTCCCATCCTCTCGAGGTCCTCATTTTTCTCCTTATCCCTAACTCTGCACTCAATCATTATAATCCCTCCTTTGCATATGCTCTCCATTTTCTTGCTCCTCTGTCACTTTGTTGAACTCTCTTGGCAAATCTACCATCCTGATTAAATCTACTCTTCCAAGTTTTGGCTTTGCACCCATGCACCTAAGTGTAGCTGGGGGAAGGTGGGGAAGGAGGGGGAACCTTGTTAATTGGATTTAGTTTAAAATCAAAGCCATGACTCTTAAGTGGGTCAATATGATGCCAGGCAGTTACAGTATGTGCCTTTAGTCCATTTACTCTTCTGGTCTCCTCAAAAACTGTTTTATGCTTTCTCTTTTCTTCTCAGTTCCCATCATCTCCCTAATCTTCATGCTCTGCTGCTGTTGATCTTGAGAATATTTCTTGAGAATACTGATGCATCACGAAAAAAACTTCCACAGAATCTCACTACCACACCTACCTACCTGGCAGCATTTTTACCAACCTACAATCTCCTGGCTTTTCCAGAGTTGAATTACCCAGGCTCCTATCGAAGTCTAATCCCTTCACTTGCACACTAGGTTCTGTCTCTTCTGTCCTGCTCCAACACATCAAGGACAGCAGTTCTCACTCTCTGCCATATGGTCAATTTCTCACTCTTCACTGATCAATCTCATCAGCATACAAATATGATGTCATTTCTTTTCACTTAAAGAAAAAGAAAAGCTTCTTTGATACCACTTTCTTCTTCTATCAATGACTCCATTTCTCTGCTCCCTTTTGTAGTAAAGTATTGAATATTCTTGCTATCTCCAATTTTTCTCCTCTTCTCTTAAACCCACTCGAATTGGACGACATCAAGTGCTTTCAGGGTGGTTTTGGCTGTAGACTAAACCCACTTGAATTAGAACTCCCACCCACCTTACTCCATTGAAATTGCTCTCTTCAGAGTCATCGATGTCCACATCATTGCTAAATATAATAGTTTTTAGTCCTCATCTTACTTGACCTATCAGTAATTTTTGACACAATTGATGATCACCTCCTTCTTGGACACTTTCTTCATTTGTCTTTCACATTCTCAAATATTTTCACTTACTTCATTAGTCACTCTTCATCTTTCTTTGTGGTCCCTCCCCTTCTCCCTTAACTCGTAAGGTTGTAGCGCTGCAGTCCATGGTTCTCCTCTCTATTTACATCCACTCCCTTGGTGACCTCAACCAGTGTTGAGGCTTTAAATGATGTTTATCTTCTGAGGACTGCCGTGTATGCTTAACCCAGACCTCTGTGTTGAACTCCAGACTCATGACCAAACTTGAACTCGTAATCATGCTTCCCAAATCTAATTTTACTCATATTTTCCCCTCTACATTACTCCATCCTTCCAGTTGCTCAAACCAAAAACTATAGTCACCCTTCAGAGCCCACATTCAATCCCACCAGCAAATCCTACTGATTCTATTCAGACTCTATCTAAAATCTGACACTTTTCCCCACCTCCACTGCTGCCACCTCAGGTGTGAGTCATCATTACATCTTACATCTTGTCTGATTACTATAGCTGTCCCCTAACTAAAAGCAGCTTTCACTATTGCTTCCTACAAGCTTTCCTCAACACTGCATTCAGAGAGATCCCTTTAAATCAAATTTGATTATGTTTCTCCTCTGTTCAAAAGCTAACACTGGCTTCTAATTTCAGTCACAATAAAAGTCAAACTCTTTATACTGTCTGAATTCTCTCTTCCCCCCTCCCCCTGCTCTGCTACCCTCTGATATTGTTTCTTTGTTCATTTTGCTTTAGCCACACTGTCTCCTTGCTGGTTCTTGAATACACCAGGTCAAGTCCCACATTACAGCCTTTGTGCATACTATTAGGTTGCCTGGTATACTCTTTCCACATGACAGAGGTCTACCCTGACCTCCAACTTTAAAATTACAGTAGTCTCTGCACTGAGATTCAGGCTGGTGTGTGACTGAAACTGGAAATAATATATGGCTTTGGGGGGATGGAGTCTCATTCAGACCTCTCGGTCTTTCTCTGGGTCTGCAAAGGAACATGTGGCAGTTCCGGCCACCTCTGGAACTGTTTTGCAACCATATAAAGATCATCAATGTTAGCATGAAATGAGCTCTGGGGACGGTCTAGTGGGAGAAAAAAACAGATTTGTGATAACATCATTAAGCAGCTCATTTGTTCTATGCCTGGAGACTGTCCTGCTTGTGGGCTTATATGACATAAATTATCTTATTAAGCCAGTTTTTAAGCCAGGAATCCTGTTATATTCAGCCAGCTACATCCTAACTGATACACTAAACAGACATTTGGTAATAAATACTCTGATTTGTTGAGGGCCTGTAAAACCTCTGGAAAGGAAATGAAACTGTTGAAAACTAGAGTTCAAACTAGAGTTGAAAACTAGATGTATACAACTACATATGTGGGATGTGAGATGGACATGGAAACTGGATTGCAGTGAGAGGCAACTGCACCCCTAAGGAAATAATGTCAGTGGAGAATGATTCTGACAGTGTGGTCAGAAGCAGTGTGAAGTTCTAGGTTTACCTGGGACTGCACTAGAATCCATATAGACCCAGACCCTGCACTGTGCCACCCTCCCACATGCATGCTTTCTGGCAAAGAGAGGGCTGTGCTTAAATCTCAATTTTACTATGTAACCTAACCTTTTGCCATGGAATCCTCTCCAACTATACCCCCCCCCCCCCCCCCCCCGCCCCGCACCAAGTGTTGGCTACTAGAAGAAGAGTTCCCAGCCAGAGAGAAGAGTGTAATGAACAGCAAATATTAACAAATGGGGATGCTGAGGAAACCCTGAAGGGCTCAGTGACAATGGCACAGATATACAGTATTACTAGTGGCCAAGCCCCAGCCAAGCACAGGCATCAAAACCTCAGAAATCTGAAAACAGGTGAGTCAGATAACAGCTCTTAGTATATATGAGACAACTATCTTGGTGCCAGCTATTTACCCAGCATCCCTAAGGATGAAGGACACCCAGATGTGTGAGATGTAGAGTTTCTGGGTTTGGACATAATTCTCAAAACAGAGATCACCATCCTATCCCATCTCTGAGGCTTGCCTATCCCTGAGTCTTTCTATAGTGGGTCATAGGTGCCTTGGGGTTCAGGGATAGGGTAAAGATCAGTAATGGGGTGAGAACATCTGTAGTGCACATTACTTGGTAACTTTAAAAAGTGAAAACTGAATGGTTCTTAGACTTTCCTCAAAATGGCCTCATAAAAATAACATGCAATAATTATTCCTCCAGTTCTCTCTCTCTCTATATACATTTATACTCCAGACCTCATTTAACCTTAATTATATCTATAACTAATTAGAATTCCATTGTCTTGTAACTCAACTGTTTCCCATTTAAGACATCAAAACATTTTTCTAAAAATCTATTATTTCACAACCTGATATATACTAAAATTTTAATAATTATCCTTTTAGGGTTAATGGAAAAGATTATTGGTGGTTTATTTCTTACCTTGTTTTCTGAAAAGTTTCAAGTTAAATTTCATTATTTCTATGATTAGAAAACTGAAGTATAAAAACTAGTTTCTTCCAACACTTTCATGGTTGAGCCCATTTGATGATTATCTTTTTAAATCATTTTTATGGATGTACCTCAATGTTCATAGCAGTGCAATTTACAATAATAGCTAAGTGCTGGAAATAGCCTGAGTGCCCATCAGTAAATGAATGGGTCAAAAGCTGTGGTACATTTACACAATGGAATACTATGCAGCAGGAAGAAAGAAGGAGCTCCTACTCTTTGTGACAGCATAGATGGACCTGGAGAGTATTATGTTAAGTAAAGTAAGCTAGGTGGTGAAAGAGAGATACCATATGATTTCACTTATATGTGGAACCTAATTAACAAAACAAATGAGAAAAATAGAACCAGAGACATAGAAATAAAGAACAAACTGACAGTGACCAGATGGGAGGGAGGAGGAGATAATGGGGGAAAGAAAAGGAAGGGTCATCAAGGAACATGTATAAAGAACCCATGGACAAAGACAATGGTAGGGGGGCATTGAATGTGGGAGTGGGGGTGGGTAGGGTGGGGAGAGTTATAGGAGGAAAATGGGGACAACTGTAATTGAACAACAATAGGAAATATGGCATTTTTTAATGTTAAAAAATATCTTATGGCCCTTTGCATGTCATGATGTGTTGCTATAATAACTTTTCCCTAGTCATCATTGACTTTTAAAGTCTGATTTTTATAACCAAATAATTTTAAGTCAAGGCTTTCATGCTAATTTCAATATTATCTAAGCTTTTAATTTTTTGAAGCCAACATTTATTTACCCCTAGAAGAACCCCGAACATGTGAAAGAATCTGAGAATATGGCAAATTTTTTTCTCTTGCAGTAAAATATTTACTGAGATTGTTTGCAATTTGAGACGAGGAAAGGGCTCAGAGAACTTAGTCCAATTCCTGCATTTTACAGATGACAAAACTGTTAATATAAGAACTCTGGATGCAATGTTTGTTGAAAAAATACTTAAAAAGTGCTTACAAAAGCAAATCTCATTGTCATGTCATACTGTAAGCACAAATTTTGTATATTCCTTCTCAATGATTTGACTTTCTTTTCCTTGCTATTAATTAAATCTCCCCCCAAAATCCTTTGTTAATTGGTTCAGGCTGACATAAAACACCACAGACTGTGTGGCTTCAATAACAGAAATGTATTTTTTCACAGTGTTGGAGGTTATAAGTCCAAAATCAAAGTGTCAGCAGGGTTCAGTTTCTAGTGAGAGCTCTCCACCTTATGGTCTTTCCTTGGTTGGTACACAACAGAGGAAGGGAGAGGGAGAGAGAAGGAAAGAGGAAAGAGAATGTACTCCTGTGTCTCTTCTTACAAGGGCACTAATCCTATCTGATCAGGGCCCTACCCTTATGACCTCATTTAACCTTAACTCCTTCCTCAGAAGCCCCTTCTCCAAAAACAGCAAAACTGAGATTAGAGATTCAACATGCAAATTTGGGGAGGGGCACAAGCATTTAGACCATAAGAAACCCTCTGTACCTAAGTTCAAGAAATGATGTCATACCTCCTGGTTTCAGGGTGGACATCCTAAAAACACTTGGTAATTAATTATCCATGTTTTCTGGCCTTTCCTAGTAGTCATGGTTCCTCTTATTCTTCTTGTACTGAATTTATTTCATTGTTCTGAACTCTTGAAAGAAAAATTACAGCCTAGATTTTAATCTTGGTAAATTCAACAAGTTTACATGTGAAAATATTCAGCATATTTGAGTCTAAAAATATTAGTAATTTTTCAGATAAAGTAGCCTTTCCTCAGGGATTATCTTGACAGTCCCATAGCATTAGTCCCTCATCACTCAGTCTTCCTTGAAATTTTACTTATTTATCCTCTGTGATGATATTTAGTGTGTTCTTTCTACATTCTTGATTATTGTGTTTTCTTAGCAGACTCTTCTTCTGACTTGAACTATGTACCCACAAGCTGAATTCTTTTATCTTTTTATTCCAGATCTTGGAGATCTCAAATGATGTCACTCTTCATCTATTATCTCTACATGGACCACTTTCTTATTTGTGTCCTCAACCTTAACCTGCCCTATACATTCTCATCTTAACTCCTAGCTCAGGATTTATTGAATAATTTTATTTCTATTTCTTGTTTGCATCTCAAATCAGTATTCCCCAAACTGATCCCTGCCTATAAAATCAAATTCCTTGTTCCTGGTCACATAAACCAAGGGGACTCTTAGTAATTTTGACTGATTGGTTGATATATCCAGAAGACTTTACTGAGTACCTAATGTGGTAGACATTATGCTAGTCACCAAATCTTACTCTTCTGTAATGTTTAGAATATGTGTCTGGGTCTTTTCTGATTTATCTGTTCTAGTTATCTTATGTTTGGATTTTTTGAATATCTTCTGTCTAGTGAACCTATACTCATCATTTAAGACAAAAGTGGAAAGTCATCACTGGTGTTATCAGTAGACTTCTATACCCCCCAAATACGTGTTTAAGTCCTAATCTCTGTGACCTAAATTGGATATTAAGGGTTTGCAGATGCAATCAAGTTAAGATGAAGTCACAATGGATTACAGTGGGTCCTAATCCTATGACTAGTGTCCATATAAAAAGAAGGAAAATTTGGACACAGAGACGCAAAAGGAAGAAGGCCTAGTGATGATAAAGGCAGAAATTAGAGTGATGCAGCCACAAATTAAGGAAATTTAAGAATTGCTGGCAACTCTAGAAGCTACAAAAGAGGCATGCAAGAGATTACCCTAGCCTCTAGAAGAAGCTAGTCCTGTGGGCACCTTGATTTTAGACCTCCAGAACTGTGAGAGAAGACATTTCTGTTGTTTTAGGCCATTCAGTTTGTAGTAATTTGTTATGGCAGCCCCAGCAAACTAAAATAGTTTGTGGAGCCATATATAGTATCCCCCAAATTAATAATTTCTTTCTTGGTTCCATAATACTCAGTACTCTTTGTTGTTGTTATTTCCCTGGGGGCTTTGTGAGGGTTGGGGTGTAGGGAGGGGAGTCATGGCCTTCTTTATGCCAATCATCGTGCAAGGTACTATACCATCGTCTCAAAGTTTTATTGTTTTGTCTTTTACATTTAAATCCAGCATCTATTCGGAATTTATTTTTTGTAATTGGTAAGAGGTATGGGATCAAACTTTGCTAATGCAATGCATTTTTTAGTCAGTAAAAAGATCAGATGCCAGTTCAACTCCAATTTGTTTTATACAATACATCCTATTGTGATTTTATATTAAAATGAGTAATATGCTTATAAACTGTAAATTCATAAAATATAAGGTGTTTTGGGGGCTTACTTTTATGGAAGTGAGTTATTTCTTTTGACAAAAGCTTCCAATAACATACAGTTTAAGAATTTAGTTCCAGAATAAACAGTTCCACAGCTATTCTGAGTTCCACTTACTAAGTCTTTTGAATATGAAGGTTAGAGTAGAGACTGGGCAAAGGTACACTCATCAGCCCTGGCTGGTGTGGCTCAGTGGATTGAGTGCTGGCCTTGAGCCAAAGGGTCACTGGTTCAATTCCCAGTCAGGGCACATGCCCAGGTTGTGGGCCAGGTCCCCAGTAGGGGGCGCATGAGAGGCAACCATACATTGATGTTTCTATCCCTCTCTTTCTCCTTCGGTTCCCCTCTCTCTAAAAGTAAAATAAATAAAATCTTTTAAAAAAGGTAAACTCATCCAAAAAATCTCCCAGGGATCCTGGGGTGACATTATTCTGGGTATGTCTACACCTCATCTTTGTACTGGAATGATAACAAATCACAAATATTCATTGACTCATTGAATTTGTTACTATCATTTGTTTTAAATTAATACAATATACTCTCTCTCCTGGTTTTGGTCTGGACACTCTCCAATGTGTTCTACATTTGGTATAGCATACAGCAATCTGGCCTTTGTTTATCCAGCCTATTCTTTGCCTTCTGTACTGTACTGCCACTGGGCTTTGCCCCTCCTCCTCTTTTGCAGATGTTAGTCCCTTGAGAATCTACCTACTTGTCTTCCAGGATTAAGCATTATCTCATTCAAAAAGCCTGATTTATAGGAAATGCTTATTAAATTTAGGGATTAATATTATTGTTAAAATAATATAATTAAAAATGCATTCCCGTGAATAAGATATTTCTCCAAAGAGGATGTATAGATTGCCAATAGACATGAAAAATACTCTTTGCCATCAGAGAAATGCAAATTAAAATCACAATGTGATATCACCTAACAACTATCAAAGTGGCTATCATCACTAAATCAATAAACAAGTGTTGGTGAGGATGTTGAGAAAAAGGAACCCTTATTGCACTGTTTTTAGGAACGCAAATTTGTGTGGCCACTATGGAAGACAGTGTGGATGTTCCTCAAAAAATTAAAAAATGGAACTGCTGTATGACCCAGTGATTCTGCTTCTGGTTATATATCCAAAGAAACCCAAAACACTAATTATAAAGACTATATGCACCCTTATGTTCATTACAGCATTATTTACAATGGACAAGATATGGAAGCAGCCCAAGTGCCCATCAATGGGTGAGATGATAAAGTGGTGTTACATATACAATGGAATGTTAGCCATAAAAAAAAAAAAAAAAAAAATGAAACCTTGCCCTGGCTGGCATAGCTCAGTGGATTGCTGCGAACCAAAGCATCCCAGGTTCGATTCCCAGACAGGGCACATGCTTGGCTTGCAGGCCACAGCCCCCAGCAACCACACATTGATGTTTCTCTCTCTCTTTCTCCCTCCCTTCCCTCTCTAAAAATAAATAAATAAAATCTTAAAAAAAAAAGAGTGAAATCTTACATTTACAACAGCATGGATGGACCTAGAGGGTATTAAGGTAGGTGAAATGAGTCAGTCAGAGAACGACAAATACAATACGATTCCACTTATATGTGGACTCTAATGAACAAAATAACAAACAAAATAAAGCAGACTCATAGACACAGAGAACAGACATGATTCCAGAAGGGAGGAGAGTTGGGGAACTGAGTGGAAAAGGTGTAAGGAATTAAGTTCAGATTGGTCGTTACAAAATAGTCACGTGGATGTAAAATACAACATAAGGAGTATAAGTCAATAATACTGTAATAACTATGTATGGTGCCAAGTGGGTCCTAGAAATATAAAGTGGGTCCACTTTATGAAGTAGATGATTGCCTAACCACTAGACTGTACACCTGAAACATATAAAGTGATAATGAGTGTAAACTGTAAATAAAAAAAAATAAAATTTGAAAAAACCAAGTAAAATTTTCATTTGAAAAATTTTTTTAAAAAATGCACCCCCAGTGTGATTATTGAAGGAGTACACCACGTATGTCTAACGGAGGGACTGCTAGGACTTCGCTTCAAACGCGTTTAGCAACTCTGCACGCCAGAGGATTTTAAAAAAAGCTCGTCGAGGGCAATCTAAGAGAGGTTTCACTTCAGAAGACGCTGAAAATGTGACGTGTCTTCTCTCCAACCCCAACCTGAGCCGCCGTTTCGTCTGTCTAACCAGTTTCTGAGGCAAGAGAGCGTGGATTGGCTAAGGCTTCTCTCCGCAGAAGCCGTTTGGCTCGTTCGGGCTGTGTTTCTTCATCCGGAAGTGGCCGACGGCCGTTGAGGTCTGAGTCGCCTTCCTCGCTCCGAGAGGTAGCTGGGGCTTCTGCTGCCGACATGGCCAGCTCTGACCCCCGCTATCCGTGCTCCTCGATAGAGGACGACTTCAACTATGGCAGCTGCGTGGCCTCTGCCAGCGTACACATCCGAATGGGTACGTAGCCTCCTCCTTCTGTCCTTCCACCCTCGGTCTCCCCTGGTCGGTGGTGCTGCGCAGTCAGTCTCGGGAGGCGGGTTTCCGCTTTCAGAAGGGACAGCGCCCTCCCCGGCCAGTCTCGGAGGGAGAGCGCGGGTCTCCTAGGCTTCGGAAGGGAAGCCCTTCCCTCCTCTGCCTCCTCCCCTCCCGGCTCCGGGAAAGAGCGCCTCCCGCTGTCGGTGCTCAGAGGCACGGCCGGCCTTAGAGAGGCCTTCTAGCCATGTGCTCAGGGATTGAAACTGGAGTCCATACTACTTGAATCCCGTCGTCTTCGGTGTAGAAGGGGGCAGATGGAAAACCTCAGTGGCCTTACCTTGGCATCTTTAAATTAAAAGATGGTTATTAAAACTACGGTTATTTTTGCGGTGAAAATAAGTTTATTGTGTGATCATTTTGAAGCACACCAGCACCGAGTTATCCGCTGGCATGTTTGTGCGTTAGGGCGTGTTTTAATTTTTTATTTGTCTGTCTCCTTTGCTGGATCGTAAGGTCTGTGAGGGATCTTATCTATTCTTGTTCACTATTTTCTCTCTGCAGGACCTAGAACTCAACATACGGTTGAGTATTACTGGGGCAGTTGTTTGAAATGGATGCTTTCTAAGTCAGTCAAAATACAATACTAGTTTTAAGTTAACATGCAATATCCAATGGGCAGAGATTATTCTGAATTTAAAATGCTCAGTTTCACTTAAGTGGAATTCATTGCCCGCTGTAGTTCAGCCAGTTGATTGCAGGAGCTGCCCCAGATTTGCATCGTGTTGGAGCAGTTGGGGTTTGTTCTGGAAAGCTAATTATGAAGCTCTGATGCACTAAGAATCTTGATTTCTAGTATCTGTGTTTTTGAAATTGAATTTTGGAATTATTTTGGCAAGTGAGCTCAGTTTTTTTTTTTTTTTTTTTTTTTGAAGATTTTATTTATTTATTTATTTTTAGAGAGGGAAGGGAGGGAGATAGAGAGAGACAGAGAAACTTCAATGTGCGGTTGCTGGGGGTTATGGCCTGCAACCCAGGCATGTACCCTGGCTGGGAATCGAATCTGGGACACTGTGGTTCCCAGCCTGCACTCAATCCACTGAGCTACGCCAGCCAGGACCAGTTTTCTAAAAAATTAAACATTTTTAAAATTGCGGTAAAATATACATAATATTAAAAGTTAACTGTCTTAACCATTTTTAAGGGTACTAAGGTTCAACAGTGTTAAGTATATTCACATTGTTATGCAACCAACCTCCAGAACGTTTTCATCTTGCAAAACTGTACACTCATCAAAGAATTGCCCACTTACCCCCTCTTCCCAGCCCTTGAACTACCTTTCTACCTTTTGTTTCTCTGAATTTGACCATTCTAGAGACCTCATATAAGTGGAATCATACAGTGTTTGTCTTCTTGTGACTGTCTTGTTTAAATTGGCATGTTTCATGGTGCATCCCTGGTGCAGAATTTCTTTTTAAGGCTAAACAATATTCTCTTTTATGTATAAAACAAATTCATTTGTTGGTGGACATTTGGGTTTCTTCCACCTCATTGTGAATAATACTGCTATAAACATAGGTATAAAAATATCTTTTTGGGACCCTGCTTTCAATTGTTTTGGATATATACCCAAAAGTGGAGTTGCTAAATCAAATATGTTTTGGTAAAAAATTCTATTTTTCCATCAGAAAATCCCAGTTCTTCTTCCTGTATCTCTCCTTGACTTTTCACACAGAACACTTTGGACATTTCTGGTCATTAAATGTGTGGAGGTTTGGGTTTTTTTTTTCCTCCCCATACCAAGCAATTCTTTGTGACACTATCTAGGTGTCCTACAATTTAACTCAATTCTGACACTACTTACCAGGAGACAGTATCAAATCCCACAGGTTAAGGGCTCAGTTCCATAAGGCTGCTCCCACTCCACTTCAGATGCCAGTCACAAGTAGTAGGTCCCCAGGTTACCCACTGCTTTTGTCTGACTTGGCCACATATTGGAGATTTCCATGACCCCATTGTCAGATTTGATAATTTGCTAGAGTGGCTCACAGAACTCAGGAAAAACCCTTTTATTTTCCAGTTTATCAAAGGATAGAGATGAACAGCCAGATGAAGAATACATAGGTCAAGGTCTCTTGGGATGGTCCTAAGAGCAGGAGATTCTCTCCCCATGGAGTTGTGTCATCCTGCCGTGTGCTGGATGTGTTCACCAACCAAGAAGCTCTCTTAACCCTAAAGTATTGGGACTTCTTTATGGAGCCATGATTGACCTTAAGTGCATTTTCATCCTCTTTTCTCAAAAAAAAAAAAAAAAAAAAAGGGTGGGGGAGGGATTGGGCTGAAAATTCCAACTTCTAATCATGGCTTGTTGTTTGGTGACTGGCCCTTGTCCAGGAGCCATCCAGAAGCCAACCCAAGAGCCACTCAATAGAACAAAGACACTCCTATCACCCAAGACATTACAAGGGACCAGCCGTTTTAGGAATAGGGGTGAAAACCAAATATTAGAACAAAAGATGCACCTAGTGTTTTTGTCACTTAGGAAATTATAGGAGTTTCAGGAGCTCTGTGTCAGGAACCAGAGACAGACACTGACATGTATTTTCTATTTTTTAATAATATAGTAATTCTATTTTTAATTTTTTAAGAAACAACCACACTGTTTTACAGAGGCTGCACCATTTTATATTTTCACCAACATTGTGCAAGAGTCCAATTTCTCCACATCCTCACCAACACTTTTTTTTCCAAGTAGCCATCCAAATGGGTGTGAAATATCTCATTGTGGATTTGATTTGCATTTCCCTAATAATTAGTGATGTTGAACATCTTGTATGGGCCTCATATACGTGTATGGGCCATTTGTATATCTTTGAAGAAATGTTTTTCAATTCCTTTGCCTATTTTGTTTTTAATAGACTTTGCTTTTTAAAGTGGTTTTAGGTTCACAGCAAAATTAAGTGTGGAAAGTACAGAGAGTTCCTATATACCCCTGTAATGGGGTGCTGAGCTAGAGATCCCCCCAAATCCCTAAATCCCCACAGCTATCACTTGGGGTATGCAGGAAGTGGTGGAGTAGGGCCTTTGAGAGCTACTTTGCATATCTGGAGAACTTGGCCAGTGTTTTAGTAATATTAAAAGCAATGCCTGCTTGGAGCAGGGGAGATGGGCATGACTCTAACCCAAGATGCACGCATATAGCCGGAGGGGCTTCCTGTGCCCGTGAATCCTAGCCATGCTTACCCAGACGGAGAAAGGCTGAAGAAACCAGAGTGCTGGCTGTTGCGCATGGGTCATCGGCCAGCAGTGACCACGGAATGCTGTGGATGGCTCGCTGAAAACCATGTGAGAAAAAACATGCACAGAGACAAACTAGTTTCTGTGGGGAAGTAGGGACGAAGTGGCCACCCCCCCCCAGTGGGGAGCGCCCTGATTTACCATCCATACCTGCTTTTATTGGGCTCATTTTGCATAATAATTCAGGTAAAGTACAGTACTCATCAGGGGGAAGTAAGGAACTATAGAAAACAAGGAACTTTGCTGGTCTATTGAGTGGGGGTCAAAGAGCTGTAAGACTTTGAGGAACAAACTAACTTCCTCCTTGGACCCCTCTCATTCAACTGAGAGCATTCTAAACAAAGAAGCTTTCACGGTAATTTACATATTCTTTCTTAGGCCTGACCACCATGGGGAATCCGCCCTTTTCAGCACAGAGCTGTACCACCCTGTCATTGTTTCAGGCTTAGCACGGGAACTAAGGCAATAAGGAGATTTTCTCCCAGACGATGAGAACTCAGGCTATGTCAAAGCCGAGGAACGAGGGTCCGTCACCCTCTTTTGCTGCAGCCCCCCAAGTCCTTCTTTGGGGGGGCCTCCCAAAGTGATCGTGCCTGGCTTAGGTCGTTCCCCTCGTGGGGAATCTTACCCGTCTTTGGCTAACCGACCAAGCTTTTTGGGGTTCAGCAGCAGAAGCAGCATTCCTGCCAGGGAGATAAGCTTTTGTCTCCTTGCTGGCTTACGGTTCCAAGGGCATTCCCTTAGCCTTAGCCTAGGTGGGGGTTTCAGCTCCTAATACCAGTCAGGGCAGTTCCCAACAGCTGGCAAGTATAAAACAGTCTGGGGGGAGTTAGACAAGGGGTCACTGAGGGAGATCAAAGCTGGGGATTTAAACCCAGGCGTGGTAGCATGCTGGGGCTTAACCATGCAGTTTGGGAGCCAAGAAGGAGCTCTCTCTTTTAGCCATGCACTCTCTCTTGCAGCCATGCTTGAGCACTGGACCATGGGGGAAGGAGAGTAGGAGAACCATGAGAGGCTCTCTCTTTCTCACTTGCTCTTGATCATGCAGCTGGGGAAGGTGAAGCCTCTTGATCATGCAGCAGCAGTGCCAGGTCTTGGCCCTGCCATTCGAAAGAATGCAGGAGGATTCCCCGGCCCACCATGAGGATACAGTTTTGGATTAAGAACGGGAGCCTAGCCAAGCTCCAGATTTCTATTTCTTTTCCTGAGATATGGTACCCTGACTGGTCTAGTTTGGCAAGAGGAGGCAGGACTGTGTGTGTGTGTGTGTGTGTGTGTGTGTTTGTGGATGTTTTAAAGGGACTTTGGGATTTAATGGCAACATTCTGCCATTACTCAAACCTGTATAACTTTTCAATAAATAATTCTTTTTCATAAGACTCTGGCATTGGGAGTTGGTCACACTGGCAACAGGCAAAAAGAACCCAGAGTAATGGAACCCACAGGGGGTCACTGTAACACCCCTGCCTCTATACACTCAAAGACTCCCCCACTATCAACAGCCTGCACCAGAGTAGTATATTTGTTACACTGTATGAACCTACACTGACACATCATTATCATATGAAGTCCTGAGTTTAAGTTCGGGTTCATACTTGGTATTGAATATTCTCTGGGTTTTGACAAATATATGATAACATATATCCACCATTACAGTATCATACAAATAATTCCACTATCTTAAAAATCCTCTGTGCTGTCCCTATTTGTCCCTCCTTCCTGCCAACCCTTGGCAACCAACTCATCTTTTTACTGTCTCCATAGTTGCCTTTTTCAGAATGCCATGTAGTTGGAATCTTGCAGTATGTGTAATCTTTTCAGATTGGCTTCTTTCCAGTTTAGATCCTTATATTTCTTTTTCTTGCCCAATTGCTCTTTTGAGGATTTACAGTACTGTGTTGAATAGAAGTGGCAAATGCAGGCATCCTTGTCTTGTTCCTGATTTTAGAGGAAAAGCTTTCAATTTTTTACTGTTGAGTATGTCCTTTATTATGTTTAGGTAGTTTCCTTCTATTCTCAGTTTATTGAATATGTTTTGCATTGATTGAGATGATCATATGTTTTCCCCCCACCATTATGTTAATTTGATATATTGTGTTAATTAGTTTCTGTATGTTGAACCATCCTTGCATTCCAGGATTAAATCCTACTGGGCCATGGCGTGTAATCCTTTTAATCTGCTGTGAATTTTGCTTGCTAGTATTTTCATGAGAATTTTTCATCAATATTCATCAAGAACATTGGTCTATAGTTTTCCTGTACTGTCTTTGGCCTTTGTATTGGGGTAATGCTGTCTCAGAATGAATTCAGAAATGTTCCCTCCTCTTCAATTTTTTGGAAGAGTTGTAGGAGGATTGGTGTTAAAACTCAGTTTTTTAGTTTATGTTTTTTAAACCAATATTACATCCTCAGATTCTAACCCATCATAAAGTTGACATTGACAGTGTGACACATTAGAGTAATTAAGAACTAGTATGGAAGTACTAGGAGTGGATAAGAACTCCTGGCTATCTCATGGATGCCAGCGGCAGAATGAAAGTTTCTCCTAATTCCAGAAGTGATAAAGAAAGAGAATGAGTCCCTTCAAAGAAGGACAGGAATAAAAAAAATGGAAGCCATCTCAGGAAATTAAATTTCTGTAGAGGTGGAATCCGTGTATGAATAGAAGGCATTCATTAGAGTGATCTTGTTGAGTCAAGGTACTATCAGTATACATTTAATAAGTAAACTACATTTTTAATAAGCAGCCCTTTTTTTTACTACATGTAAAGGCAGTAAGGAAATAAAAGGTTTGGAAGTCACAGTTGCTGTCCTAAAGGTATTAGGTAGGACAGTAGCAAAACTGATCTGTGATAGCAACTTAATTAAATTCTAAAGTGCTAAGTCCAGATGGAGTTTAGGGAAGGAACTAAGAGCACTGAAATATGGAGAGAAATTACAGTGTTATTTGAACATTCAAAGCTAGCATAACTTTGATTGTATATGTAGATTATTCACAAAATTAGGGCAATAATCCCTTTTATTCTTATATATATTCCATTTCAAAGTGCAACCTTGTTCTTCCATTGGGAAGTGAAATCTATTTTCCCCATCCTTGGAATATGGGCTTAGCCATGTAACTTGCTTTGGTCAATGAGTCATTAATAAATGTGACATAAGCCCTGGCTGGTGTGGCTCAGTAGATTGAGCATCAGCCTGAGAACCAAGGAATCAATGGTTTGATTCCCAGTCAGGGCACATGCCTGGGTTGTGGGCTGGGTCCCCAGTAGGGGTGCATGAGAGGCAACCACACACTAATGTTTCTCTCCCTCTCCTTCTCCCTCCCTTCCCCTCTAAGAATGGGTGAATAAAATCTTTTAAAAAAATGCAACATAAGGAACTTCTTAAGAGGTACTTGAACTTTGGAGTTCACCGTCTCCTATTATGGGAAACTTTCTGCCCACTGAGAGTAATCTCAGGCTAACACTCTAGAAAAGAAAGACAGTATGGGAAGCTATTTCAGCCATCGAGCTGAAATTCCAGACAATGAGGCCATCCTTGACTATCCAGTCCCAGTAGAACCAGCCCAGAGAAGACCCACCCAACTAACATAAAGGTTGTAACCTAGTAACTTAAGCAAAAAAATATATAAATAAATAAAAATAAAAAAAGCTTGTGAACTGGAATAATCTAGGAAACCTTCAAGAAGGAAGTGGAATCCCATTGGAAGGCTGGGTTTAGATATGAATGCTCAAAAATTTTCTAGTAAAAGTATTGTCATTTGCCCTAGAATTACAATCCGTGAAATAATGTATACCTGGACTTTACAGAAAACTAAGCTTCAGAACACTTCTCTAAAATAACAATGATTCTTTGCAGTGAGGCTGGGGGACTAGAAACCAGATTTCATAATCCCTAGATTAGGGTTGTCAAACTCATTTTCACCGGAGGCCACATCAGCCTTGAGGTTGCCTTCAAAGGGCTGCATGTAGAGCTCCTTGCCCCCAGTTAAGGAGTAGTTACATTTATGCTGTCCTAAAATTACCTTCAGCCCTTGGAAGGCAACTGTGAGGCTGATGCCCCCCCCACCTTGTGAAAATGAGTTTGACACCCCTTCCCTAGATGAATGCTTTTTCTATTTTGTCTGCATATGTAGACTATTTTTAAACAAAAAATTAGTCTTATACTTGATTTACTTCTGTATGTCTCATATCACTATAACAATCCTGAACTAAATACCAGAAATAAACATTTGTTCATTCATGAATATTTAAATTCTGCAAGAGCATTTTATTAACTCAGGAGCTTTGATCATTAGGATGGTAACTAAACTGACTACATCTAAACTTTTTAATATTTGGCAATCTGGTAGATCAGGATTTGATGAACACTTTCTACAAAGGCCTAAATAGTAAATATTTTCAGCTTGATGGTGCCATAAGGTGTCTATTGCAACTAGTCAGCTCTGTGATTATAGTGCAAAAGCAGCTGTAGGGGGAAACGTGAATGAGTGAGTGTGGTGGTAGCCAATAAAACTACTCACAAAATCAGGTGGTGGGCTGGATTTGGTCAGTGAGTCATAGGTCAGCATAGTTTGCTGACTCTTGTGGCCGGAAAAATACTATCTTGTTTTAATTAGCATTTGTTTAGCCATGTGAGTGAAGGTGAACATTTTCCTTCCTTTATAAAAATTTATTGGACTCTGTACTGATATTAGGGATATAGTAGTGATCAGATAATATTTCTGTCTTCAGCAGTATTATTTGATTGGGGATAGGTAAGCAATTAAACAGAACATTAGCTATGATAAGTTCTCTGAAGAAAGTAAATAGTGATGGAATAGACCCTCAGGGTTTATAGTGGCAGCTCTTTTAAAGAATGTTCAGAGAAAGGAGGTGACAGTTGTGTGAGAAGGAGCTAGCCAGGTGTATTAGCTATCTCTTGCTTTATAGACTATTACCTCAAAACGTAGAACCTTAAAACAACAAATAGTTACTATCTCACACAGCTTCTGAGAATCGGGAATCTGTGACAGATTTGGCTAGTCTGTCTGGCTCAGGGTCTCTCATGAGATTCTGGTCAAGATGTGGGCTGGGGCTGCAATTGGCTAAAGGCTTGTGAGCTGGAGGATCAGCTATCAGGAAATCTAATGTGGCTGTTGACGGAAGAGCTCATTTCCTTGCCACCTGACCCACTCCATGGGCTGCTTGAGTGTCCTCAACATGGTGGCTGGCTTCCCCCAGGAGCAGGTGATCCTTAAGAGTAATGAGGAAGCTGTAGAGCTTTTTATGACCTTGTCATGGTAATTATGCACACTGTCACATCTCCATTATTTTATTTATTAGAAGCAGGTCACTAAGTTCAGTCAACACTCAATGGGAGGGGACTTAGGCTTCATCTTTTGAACGTGGTGTCAAACAATTTTTAGGCATACTTTAAACCACCACAGTTTTTCCTCTGGCCACAAATTATTTATTTTTCTTCCATGTGCGAGCCAAGGCCCTCTCAAATAGTTTGGCATTAAGGAGACAATATTTATACCCATATACCCAGCATCCACAGTTATGACAGGCATAATTTGGTGGTTTTTTGCCAATAAAATTATTCAGTAAACTTTGAAGGTATCCTGTGCTTCTTATTAAGATTCATTCCATTAGATAAAACATAAACTGCTACTTCTGCCTTATTTTTTTTGTTAGAAGTGAGTCACTTAAAGCAAATGTCAAAAATTGTGGACATATTTTAAACTACTATTCCATATAAAGAAGATAAGGGCATTCTAGGCAGAAGGAACAGCAAGGACAAAGGCCCAGAAGAAGGAAGACTTTGGCATGTTTGGGGAATAGAAAGGTGGCTAATGTGGGTAACGCATATGAGGAAAAGGAAGAGTGGTATGAGATGAGGTTGGATAGGTTCAATATACCACACCTGGCCTTATAGGGCCCATAAAAGCTTCTAAATTTTGTTGTAAGTGTAAGGAAAACCATTACAAGTATCAAAGCAGAGAATCACAGGATATGGTTTATTTTACAAAATCAATCACTCTTACAGCTGTGTGGAGCACAAATTAGGTGGGGCTAGAGTGAAAGCATGGAGACCAATTAGGCTACTCCATTAGTCTAGGTCCAAGATTATACAGACTTTGACTAGAGAGGTAGCAGAAGAAACCAAGAAGTGGACATGTTCTACACTGCAGCTGGAAGCAGTAGTAGTTGTTAATGGGTTGGGAAGAGGGAGGGGAATCAGATGACTCCTACATTTTCATCTTCATGGATGTTGGTACTGGTTACTGAAGAGAAGACTGGGAGAAGGACAGAATTAAGTAGAAATGAAGTTATTGCTTTGGCTGGATTAAGTTTGAGATATTAGAAGGAGAGAAATCAGGACTCAAAATAGAAATAGAAGGTATTGCTGTTGGGCTCGTCTTTTCATACTGAATCTTATTTTTCTCTGTGATCTGTGTGTGCATATCCTTTGCCACTTTTTATATTAGTTATTCAAAATGGGTATCAAATGTTGCTTTTTCCTGGCATTTAAGGTCTCCCCAACCCACTTTTTTTTAATCCTCACCTCAGGATATACCTATTGATTCCAGAGAGAGAGGAAGGAAAGGAGAGAAGAGGAGAGAGAGAGAGAGAGAGAGAAAGAGAAAGATAAAGATAAACATCTATAGGTTGCTTCCCCTATGTGCCCCTCCTGGGGAGTGAATTCACAACCTAGGTATGTGCCCTGCCTGACCAGGAATCGAACCTCTGACCTTTCAGTTTATAGGATGATGCTCCAACCTACTAAGCCACAGCAGCCAAGGCAAGGTCCCATTTTTAAAGAGTATAGAAAAAGCTGTGGTCTGGAATATCTGCATAAGGATTATTTTGGCTAAGCACAGGTTTCTGCAAAATGTTTTTTAATTACAAAAGTAATACACATTTGTTAGTGATATATAAAAAACACAGCTTAGCAAAGAACTGAAGATGAAAATCATCCTTAGTCATACTACCCAAAGAAAACTATTATTAACACCCTGGTCTGTATTCTTCCTTTTCTTTCCCCTGTCAATATTTGCCATTCATTAATTCCATATAAATTTATTTGGCTGAGTGCTAGTGGCATGAATATGAATAAGACATTCTCCATATTATTAGGGAGACTGTAGTCTTTTTTTTTTAAAGATTTTATTTATTTATTTTTAGAGAGGGAAGGGAGGGAGAAAGAGAGAGAGAGGGAAACATCAATGTGTGGTTGCTGGGGGCCGTGGCCTGCAACCCAGGCATGTGCCCTGACTGGGAATTGAACCTGCGACACTTTGGTTCACAGCCCGTGCTCAATCCACTGAGCTACACCAGCCAGGGCTGGTAGACTGTAGTCTTAATAGTCTAATGGGAGTGAAAGACAAGTAGGATTTATCAATTATAAAGTAAAATGATTAGAAGTATGTTTAGGGTCCCTTGGGAACATGAGGAAGAACATTTAATTTAGACTGGGGGAATGTGTCAGGTTGAATCTTGGAAGGTGATTAGCAGTTAGCTAAGAGAATGAGGGGAAGAAATATGTTATTATCAGTATACTTACATAGAGGAGGTGGGAACTGTTAATATTTTATTTCTGAAGCTGGTGGTGAGTTGGGTGTTCAGTGTATTATTTATATTATCTGTATAGCAGAAGACTTGAATTAAAGTATTTTTAAATCATTAGGCCTTGGAGTCATTCATGGATATTGATAAAATATTCTGAAAGTAAGAATTTCTTATTGTATAGAAATTAGAGGCAGAGGGTACTATAAATGAGAAATAAAAATAGGTGTGTGAAAGTAAGTTTATATATTGTTTGCCTTTTAAGGAGAAGTTTGTTTTAGGGAAACATTTGTACTGCTTGGAAATAAAAATTATTTTGTAAATTTATATGTAACTATATGCTTTCTACTCCTGCATCTCAGTTTCAATACAGAATTCTTTAAAAATACTGTGTTTTTAATCTTTTGTTTCATTGTATGGTGCTGTTTACATATATGTGTTTAGTACTATCTTTTTATTTTGATGAAAACGCTTACGTTCTGGCCCATAAATTTTGTTAAGTTCATGCTTCTTAGAGGATAGTTACCATTAGAATTGTCTTTCTTTGGAAGCATTCTCTTTAAGTTTTAGTTACAGATTACATTATTTGGATTAAGATTTAAGAAAATACATATAAAAATTTAATATTTATGAAAAGAAATTTGATCTTGCTGTTTTATGCTAAATGCTTAAGAAAATAATCATGTGTAAATTTTTTTTTTAGCCTTTCTAAGAAAAGTCTACACCATCCTTTCTCTGCAAGTCCTCTTAACTACCATGACATCTATGTTATTTTTATACTTTGAGTCTATACGGACATTTGTACATGAGAGGTAAGATGATTCTAAATCACTTTCATCCACTGCATATGATCAAAAGGGCATAAACAAAGTTCTTTTTTTCTATTAACTTTTTATGTTTGAGCGTAAAGAAGGTTCATTATTGACTCTTGTAAATAAGATTAGTTTTGTTTTGGCAAATATGTTTTCCCAAGTGGTTGGTTCTCTTTTCATTTTAATGCTGTTTTCTTTAGCTGTGCAGAAGCTTTTTATTTTGATGAGATCCCATT
Organism: Phyllostomus discolor; assembly: GCF_004126475.2. Lineage (NCBI taxonomy): Eukaryota > Metazoa > Chordata > Mammalia > Chiroptera > Phyllostomidae > Phyllostomus > Phyllostomus discolor. Next base: position 153,406,446 of record NC_040904.2, read on the forward strand.
TGTTTATTCTTTCCTTTATGTCCCTTGCTCTAGGGGACATATCAGTGAAAATATTGTTGCATAGAATATCTGAGATTTTCCTGCTTATGTTCTCCTCTAGGACTTTCATGGTATCATGACTTATATTTAAGTCTTTTATCCACCTTGAGTTTATTTTTGTGTATGGTGTAAGTTGGTTATCGAGTTTCATTTTTTTTGCGTGTAGCTCTCCAGTTCTCCTAACACCATTTGTTAAAGAGGCTATTTTTACTCCATTTTATGCTTCTGCCACCTTTGTCGAATATTAATTGACCATAGAGACTTGGGTTTATTTGGGGGCTCTCTATTCTGTTCCATAGGTCTACGTGTCTGCTCTTATGCCAGTACCAGGCTATTCTACAACAGGGTGTTTACTTCTGGACTTTTTAGCTTACAGTTTTGTAGGGTTAAACCCTTACCTCCTGGAATAGTATTCAGTGTGCAGTTTTTAAGACTTAATTTTTTGTGCTTTTATTAGACATATGCCATGTCCCCAAAGCCTAATAAAATGCTTGAAAAATAAAAGTATTTAATAAATGTGTATTTAATTTATCTTAGTGTCGGCTTAGGATAATTTCACTGAAGAGTTTTCAGAGGAGCTCCATGTGATTTATCTCAAAGCTGTTTAAGATCTGACCTCCAAAGTGATTATTTTCAAGGCTAAAATAGATTCTTTATTACAGGAAAGGTAAAATAAGAAATAAATATTTTCTTAAGAGTACACAATTTCTATCCTCCCTGCCCCTACAGAAGGAGTCTTGAATTGTTAGTTTGTGATTTGGGGAAAATTCTTTAATTTAAATTATAGCTATATAGCAAATACCCTAAAAAAGTAGTTAGGTATAAAATATGTTTATTATTTAATAGCTTTTCTTTGTCTTTTAGTTAAAATGCAATATGCTAGTTGCAAAAATTATTCAAATATGATAGAAATTCATGAAGTAAAAAGGAAATTTTTTCCCTTTGCATTGTGGGCTCTTTTCTTTGTCCGGCTGCTCCTCCCCATCTCATGCTCCTCAAATTTCCCAGATGGAAAAATAATTTTCTTACCGTTTGGTGTGGATCCTTCCAGACTCTTTTTGTACTTTCACAAACACATAAAATAGACATATGTTATTAAATTTGATAATATTATTTATGCTATTTTTTAAACTCGAAACTACTTTTCATTTTGTCTTTCAGTCCTGCCTTAATGTTGGTGTTTGCCATTGGATCTTTGGGTTTGATTTTTGCATTGACTTTAAACAGATATAAACATCCCCTTAACCTGTACCTGCTTTTTGGATTTGTGAGTACTTTGACAATTATCTGTCCCTTTAACATTTATTACTGAATTTTAAATTTATTTACCTAATTGAATGTGTGTATGTATAATCATAGAACAAATTAATGAGATTTTTAAAAATTTGAATATTTTAGGAAATTTCCTGTAGTCTCTTACTCTGTAAAATGTTTTAAACTGTCAGTTTCAAAAGCTTTTTCTGTGTTATGATGTAGTCAAAAAAATAATGAATTGGAATCATGACTGCCAAATATCTAGAATGTTTGCCACTGTCTGGTTATGTGACATATGACAGGGCATGTACCTAAGTTTTCTCATATGTAAAATGAAAATATTAAAGTTGATTATCCCTGTGATACTTTCTACCCCTAATATTCTGTGCTTTTCTTGAGAAAAAATTATATTGTGGCCTTCATTTCATAGCCCTTAAATTGAAATCTTTATGCCTAACTCCTCAATATTACTTTAATCTTATTACACTGTTCTTTTAAAGGACCATTTTGTTCAGTTGATGTGCTTTACTAACATTTTTCAAAATCATTGTTGGGGGAACTCAAGTTTAAGTCATGTTTGTTAAGATACTTGTGAAAATTAAAATCTAAGCTACTACTTATAAAAACTCAGTCTTAGAATATGACCAGAATGAGTTGGTAAGGCTCCAGTTATATATTTTTAAAATTATTTTTCCCATTCTCATATCCAGTGTGACTTGGGTTCTGACTTAAAAATTTATATCAAAACATTCCAAACTAATGTTAAGAATATTTATAGTCAAATAAGATTGAAAATGCTATTTATCAGATTAAACTGCCTTAAACTAAAGAAAGTTTATGAATTCTGATAAGTTTTTGGTTAATATGATGAAATAAAAGCTCATGACTTTGGAAATTTCAGTTATAAGAAATGTTATTTATTTAAATATTAGGCTCTTCTGTTTGCCAGGTATCAATACTCTAACTCAAGTTATCACTAGTAGTAGGGAGTTGATTTTAAGGATATAAGTAAGATCTTGGGAACCCACCAACCCACCCCATAGGGCTTCAAGGAGAAGAGGAACTAGAATGAAGGTTCTAGAAATGATGCTGTTGTAGGATATTCAACAGCAAGAGTTTGTGGTCTCCTCTCCCTTCTTCCATTACATTTCTTCTCTGTTGTGCAGCTGTCCTTACACAGAGTTTTCCCCTCTGCTGTCTTTGGTTTTAACATGGTTTATTGTGGGCTCTCATGTGATTCATGAACGTTTTAGCTTTAGCTTCTGCTATCATTCTCTGAGTTTAGATTTCTAAGTGATCTGATTGGTACAGCTAATTAATGACACAGGTCATAGCCAATATGAGTTGACAGCCCCTGGGTTAGATGCCAACTCCTGTCCCAGTCAGCTGTCCTAAGATAGAAAGAGGAAATACAAAAGGAAACAGCATCATGTAGAGTTCCTCTTCAACTCTAAATATAGGCAGTCTGCCTTCAGACTCTTAATTGATTTCTATGTGGGACAACAGTATGGACCAGCATTTGCCCAGCAAGGAGAAGACCCACTAGAAAAGCATCAGCCAAATGCTTACAGGCAAGATATGGTCACTTACTGCTACAACTATTGATCATTTAGCTACAACTAGCTAAAAGTGGCTTAACAAATAAGGAAGTATGTAAAATGCATTTCTGATTACTTAGAGACCTCCGATACTAGTTTATTTTGTCCTGTTCCACCAAAATAGGAAGGAGATGGATCTCACTTTGCCTTAGGAGGCTGTATGTGTGTATGTGTATATGAATGTGTGTGTATGCACATTTAAAAAGAGGCATTATTTTATGATGGTATGTTTTCCTAGTTTTACCTTTTCTTTTGTTTATATATTTTTTTCTTCTGATACTTGAGTATGGTAGGATTTCTTACCTTAAATCATGTCACAAATATCTAGAATATTGCCCAGAAAAAAATATTTTCTATCATCTTTTGCTACTACTTCCTTGACACTATCAACGACAAACATAACAAAATGTATCAATGGCATCACTGTCTCCACATTATAATTTCTAATACCATTTTTGCTCTGGTTCTAATGATTTATTGATTTCAGGTAGCAAAGGTTTATAGGGAATGCTTCTATGTATCATTGTACAGCCACTGCTGTTACTTCTAGCTTTGCTTTTATGATAAGGTCTATCAGATGGTTGATTAAAAAACATCTAACTAGAGTAAGCATATAAAACAAGATACAGATATATAATTAAGGGGAAAAAGAATCTAGAGGTTAAAGCTAAATACTCCTAAGTCTTTTATTTAGGATCTGAGTTCAGCTGCTTCTGACATGGTTTAAAGAAGATGGCTTATTTTTTTTTTCATGTAAAAATATGAATGTTTAGTGGAGCTGTCATGGGCCAGGTACCCGCTATGGTTCAGCTATTCCTAGGGTGATGTGTTATAAGATGTGTACCACTATATCTATATTCCATCCAGTTATGTGTTAAAAATGAGAAGAGGAAGGGGAAAACAACTTCTTTGTTTTCAGAAGTTGTATACATCTTTACTCATGTGCTGTTGGCTAGAATATAGTCCTGTGGCCAGATTTAGCTATATAGGATACTGAAAAATGTAATGTTTAATCTTAGCAAACTGTGTGTCCAGGTAAAAATTTTGTTACTAAGGAAGAAAGAGAGAATATTTGGAGACAGTTTTAAGAATCTGCCACACCAGAGTGCTATCTATATATTTAATATTAAATTAAGAATTAGTGATTCAATATAGTTAATATTCCTGAGTTTGAGTGAGATATTTAAGTTTGTATAAACATCCACGTGATTTACAATTTCACTTTTATTTATATTACACAAAGAAAATAGAATTTTCTGTGTTATTTCTATAATCTTCCTCTTATAGATACGAAAAATTTAGCTAGAGTTTAAGGAGTGATGGGATCACAATTAGAATCTAAATATTCTCACTCAATATATTGAGGTCTCATTTTCACTATGGTGGACTTCTCTGTTTCATATACTTCAAAAGACTGCTCTGAAGCTAAAATGAGATCATGTATATGGAATCACATTGAACTAGAAATGGGAACCATGTATATGACATAGTATAAATTTTGCATGAATTTATATAATTCCAATTTCTTTTTCTTAGACACTGTTGGAAGCTCTGACTGTGGCCTTTGCTGGTAAGCCATAATTGTGCTTCTGTATGTTATACTTACTTTTTAAAAAATTTGTGAACTTTATTTTATTTTTAATTTTTAAAATTTATTTCTTAGCCCTGACTGGCATAGCTCAGTGGATTGACCGCAGGCTGTGAACTAAAATGTCACAGATTCAGTTCCCAGTCAGGGTACAAGCCTGGGTTGCAGGCCATGACCCCCAGCAACCACACATTGATGTTTCTCTCTCTCTCTCTTTCTCCCTCCCTTCCCTCTCTAAAAAATAAATAAATAAAATCTTTAAAAAAATTATTTCTTAAAGATTATATTTATAGCATTTATTTTTAGAGAGGGGGGAAGGGAGGGAGAAAGAGAGGAAGAGATACATTAATGTGTAGTTACCTCTCACACACTCCCTGCTGGGGACCTGGCCTGCAACCCAGGTGTGTACCCTGACTGGGAATTGAACTGGCAACCCTATGGTTTGCAGGCCAGGCCAGCACTCAATCCATTGAGCCATACCAGCCAGGGCTACACTTACTTTTTAATGTAGATAAATATTCTGGGTAAAAAGATATTTGGTGCTAAATCTGAGCATCATGGAGTATTATATTTAAAAAATATGGCAGAGGATGAAGAATTTCTAAAATATAAGCAAACATTAGATGTTTAAACTTTCCATATTCAGCTGAGCTTAGAGGAAGTGCAAAAGAATTAGAAAAATAGGAATGGAAAACAATATTCAGTTATGTTTATCCATTTATAAAAATAAGACACCCATAGCTAATCTTTTCCCTAATTTAAAGGGATCTTAGAGGAGCTGATAACATGTTTTGAGTCATGCACTTTCATCACAGCTCAGCCTCTTAAATTGCCTGCATCATACTATGTTTTGTATTATATCCTCATATTTTATCAAAACACAAAAAAGCTAGTAATTTCGGTTTTGTATTTGGTGTTAAATATGTGTTTGAAAGGAAGTATCTGCTATAATTACTCGATGTACCCTATGTAATGCCTCAAGTGAAATATTTCATGATTTGTTAACAATTTAAAACATTATCTCAGATGATTAATCTGGAGAATCAAAAGGGTCAGCATTAACTGTTACTATCAGTAAATTGCTAATCCTTGTGGTTAATATAGTTATCTATTTTATCAGTACTTTTTAAATCTTTCTGTGCCAGTTTATTGAATCTATGCATTCCACCTCTTTTTATAAATGAATCAGAATATAAGAAAATAATAACTACTAAAATAAACAGGACTGAAATTTCACACCACAGGAAGTATTATTATTTACTTATTGTTAGTATTATCATCTATTATGTATTATTAATGTTATTATCAAGTCTAGCTCTGCCCTCCCTGACTCCCACCATTTCTAAGGGATGTAGAAAAGAGATTTATTTCATGGCTATTGGAACTGGGGTAGAAATACATAGGTGGGATAATCTGAGAACATCATTTTCCTCATTATGATAATATCTTTCCACATAATTGTATACTGAAATTACTGACAAGAAGCAAAAGTGATTTCACGTTTTATCTTATGCATTCACCTTCCTAATCCTGTAATGGCATAAATAGAAGAATTCTAATAATGTAGCACTTAGAATAGAAATAACTTGGATAATTAATCCCTGACAAATTAAAAATAACTTAAATGATTTTGGGTTCAAAGCAGTTAACTTCCTTTAAAGAGGTTATAATTTATCATAAATTTATCATTTAATGATAAATTTAATCACTTAACATTTGATATCATTTATCAAAATGTTAACCAGTTGCATTGCATTAGCCATAGTAAATCCAGAATATCATTCTAAATTATGGAAGGAAATTTGGTATACAATGTACTCTGAGATACTGCAGATTTGGATATAAGGCAAATGGTGGTTGGTTTCTGTTCTCTGCAGGGTTGGTGAATGGCACACGATGCGAAATAGCTCTGATATTTTTCTTGCCCAATTTCTTTGATTTGGGCTGATGAACTTGGTGCAATTAACCAGGTGATTGCTAGAACTGCTGTATCCAGGAATGCCCAGCCAGCCACAGTACCCAGAATCATCCCTATTGATATCTAAGCCATAATGCACAATCACCACAGATAAACTGCAGCTGTAACAGGGATTGGGTGAGAATCAGTCCACCATATCCCTAAATTCCTAACTGGCTAGCTATATAATCTCTGGTCATTTCTTTAATTTCATAATAATGTGACTTCCTTATTTTGTATTAATGAATACTTTGGAGCCTATTGCATTATGGGTGTGGTTTTACTGTATCAATTAATATTCAAGGCTAAATAAGGAATCTTTTCATAATTGTTTTTATTGCCAAGTAGCACAGTTAAAAGCATTTCATTTAAGTCCTAGAAAAAGCTGTTTTACATTATGTTTATATGAATGTTTAATCAGTATTTTTCACTTTTACAGTTACTTTGTATGATGTGTATATTATTCTGCAAGCTTTTGTACTGACTACTGCAGTATTTCTTGGTTTGACTATGTATACTCTACAATCTAAGAAAGATTTCAGCAAATTTGGAGCAGGGTAAGTTACATATTCATGGCTATGATAGCTACCTTTAATATTATAGATAGTTTTGAGAGAAGTGCTATACTCTTTTAAAGTGGAGTGTAATGAAAGTTTATCCCTATGAGTTCTAGGACCTGGCCCTACTCTCCCAGAATATGCAAGGACATGAAAAGTGGCTTTGAATCATTTCCTTCCCCTCTATCTTGAAAGGGAAGTAAATGCTGTCCCCGCCTTCCCCCCCCAAAAAATCAGGTTTCCAGAGAGTCTAGGCTTGTGTTCTTTATGAATTTTATGAATGGTATGGAACTTACCTATATTATTTAGGTCTTTGTTTTAACATAAATGTTACCAAGACCATCCACATCTTTGTGGTAAAAGCAAGAGTTTGGAGGTGTCTTCATGAACCTTAAAATCTTTCGATCCATTTGATTAACCTGTATCTTTCTTCAAACTAATAGATACATGGAATGATCCTTTTTATATTACGATAATGGTACTTTGTTGCCCTCACTTGTTAAGAATGAATACTCTTTAAGCTCACCCTGGCTTCCTGTTGGCACATAATCAGGCAACCATTTTCTGTTCTTTTTCCTGTTACAACACTAAAAATTTACAAAAGTATGGTCTTGCAAAACTTTCTTTTCTCTCCCTTTTTTTCCTGGTTATCCAGATTACCAGAAATCTCTGCTGGGATAAAATATAGTTGGTTAGGCAACACTGATAATTGTGCAACATGCATATAGTTGCATTAAAATGGAGTTTGATTTAGGGGCAGGTAGTATTTTTTACTCTTATTTGGGGGGGTGTTTCATACATATTTGTGGCTCTATATGATGAAAGATTTGCTCTTTGCTTCTTCCTATCCCAGTCTCTAACTGCCCCACTTCTTCCCCACCCATTCTACTATAGTCTCTAGAACTCCTTCCTGGTATTGGGTTGGCCAAAAAGTCCGTATTTTTTTTCTGTAAATTAAAAGATACATTTTAAAAAATAATAAAATAATAAAAAATAATTGAAATAAAATAAAAACACTTGAACAATTAAAATAAAATAAAAAATAAAAGACACATTTTTCATTTTCACCAATAACTTTATTGATTTGGATAGTTTGAGTATGTCAGTTATATTCCGCAATGTATAATGTTGATTGTTCTCAATTAATGTCTCAATTTGACTGCTGTCAACTTCACCTGGTCTACTGACCACGATGGAGCTTCGTGCAACAAGAAATCTCCAGCATGAAACTTCACAAACCAGTTTTGACATATTTGATCAGTCACAGCACCTTTTCCATACACTGCATAAATCTTTTTTTGCATTGCAGTTGTGTTTTTACCTTTCTTGAAATAATAAAGCATAATATGCCAAAAATGTTGCATTTCTCCCATCTTCAATATTAAAATGGCTACACAAAAATTCACCAGTTTTGATGTTTTTTTTAAATGCATGCTGATATGACAACTGTCACAGTACAATCTAACAAAATTGTTCTAGTGAAGTTAAAGACAATTAAGCATTACTAGAGCCATCTTAGAAAAAACAAACAAACAAACAAACAGATTTTTCTGTAAGATAGAGAATCCGTAAGTTGGGTAGAATTTTTTGGCCAACCCAAGAAATAATCTCCCCTATATTTCGGTCTCTTCGTAATATATTCTTTCTTCTTCCTTATCTCAGATGAAATTTGATTCCTCTCTGAGAACTATTCTCTAGCTGTTCCTTCTTCAACTCAGTGGTGGGAGTTAGTGTTGAAAACTGCTTCTGTTCCCTGGTGCCACTTTTCATCATTCCTTCAGCATAATAGAAATTCATTACTTTAAGGCTTATCCTTTCTGGTGGTACACTTCTTATCCTTCCTCATTACTGTCATTGATCCCCTTGTTGGTCAAGCCTCCCTCTTTTTTGAAGACCTTAGCATCAAGCTACATGTTAGGCCCATCAGCTTTGCCATCAGTATCTCTGGACCTCTTCGACTGCAGCAGTTTTCATTTCCCTGCCATCGCTACTTTGTGGACCTTGCCATCACAAGGTATTGTTCCGTTGGTGAAATCTTAAATGCCAGTGTCCCACTTTCTTTCTTCAGCCTTCTATCCTTCTATCTCTCGAATTTCTTTACTTCCACAACACCATTCTATGGTGCCTGTTCTTCAGCTACTGTTATTGTCATAATAAACTGTCCTTCATCTCAGACCTAGGAGTCTCATGTGTCCTATTAGCTTCCATGAAATTGTGTCAGGCTAACTCATTAGTTTCTAAGGCAAAATCTCAGATGATCTGTAGTTCTTAATCTCACCTTCCCATACTTCTTGGTGCAGAAGCTCTGGAGTTTCCCCAGGGTTTAAGTATGAAAAAGCAAGTGCTGATTCCCTTTCAATCTTGAAGGATCTATGCTATGAGGTGGTGAGATACTTCATTCTAACTATTGTGTGCCAGATGTATCCTGACAAGTTTTGTGGCCATTTCACCAAGAGAGCTGAGGACTGGAATCTCACCATACCTTCAGTTCACTGCACTGAATTATAATACATGTATTTAATTTATTTAGTTCTGTTGTTAAAGAACATATTTTAAGTGATTTTAGTCCTTTTGCATTTACTGAGATTCATTTTACAGTATCTGGGTTAATATCCTTTGTGTACTAGAAGATGTATATTTTGCTGTTGAATGACTAAAAAGTGTCAAATAGGTCAAGTTGCTTGATAGTATTGTTCAAGCCTTCTGTATGCTTACTTATTTTCTGCCCACTTATTCTATCAATGTAAAAGTGGTACTGAATTCTCCATCTGCAAGTGTGGACTGGTTATTTTCTCCTATCAGTTCTATGACTTTACTTCATGTTATTTGACGTACTCTTTTTAGGTGCATAAACATTTAGGACTGTTATGTCCTTTTTGTATATGTGCCTTAGCATTTCACAGATGTTAATGCTTATTAAGTAACCTAACACTGGGCTCCCATGGGCATAACCTCTGCACAGTGTCAATGCAAAGAAATCATCAGCCAAGTTTAATTTTAACTAAGTCCACAGTTCTTTTTTTAAATGTTTTATTATTGTTCAATTATAGTTGTCCCCATTTTCTTCCATTACTCTCCCCTGCCCTGCCCACTGCCTCCTCATACATTAATCCTTTCCCCAGCTTTGTCCTTGTCCATGGGTCCTTTATACATGTTCCTTGACTTGACCCTTCCCCTCCTTTTTCCCCATTTTTCACCTCCTGCCTCCCCGCTGGTCACTGTCAGTTTGTTTTTCCTTTTAAAGACCCTTTTATCATTATGAAGGGGTCATCTCTGGTAATATCCTTGCCCTAAAATCTACTTTGTTAATGTAGCTACCCTGGCTTTCTTTTGATTGTGTTAGCATGGTATATCTTTTTGTTTGTCCTATCTGTTCCTTGATCCCTTTTTCCTCTTCTACTCTTTTGGGTTGTTTGATTCTATTTGTCTACTTTATAGTTAATAGCTATAGCTCTTTTAAATAGAAGCTGCTCTAGGTTTTACAGTGTACATGTTTACATTATCACAGTCTACCTTTAAATAACATACCATTTTATGTATAGTATACTTATTGCTGTTCTCCCCTGCCTTTGTACCATAACTTTTTGTTCTACATATTATAAACTTTATAATACATTGTTAATAATTTGGCTTTAAACATTAAATTATCTTTTAAAAAGATATGAAAAATAGGTGATGACTTTTATGTTCATCCACATATTTACCATTGCTGTTCTCCATTGCTTTGTATAGACCTAATTTCCATCAAATGTTTTCCTTATGCCTGTGGGATTTCCATTTAATACATCTTATGGTGCTGGTCTGGTCTCAGCTTTTGTATGTTTGAAAAAAATCTTTATTTTACTTTTGTTTTTGAAAGTTATTTAATTTTATTTATTTATTTTTTGTACTTTAAAGATGTCACTCCCCTGCATTCTGGCTTGTGTAGTTTTTGGACAGGAAGTTTGCTGTCTTTCTTATCTTTATTCCTTTGTACATGTTTTTTTTTTTTTTTAAATCTCCTAGCTACCTTTAAAATTTTCTTAGTCATTTGATTAATATTTTCAGTAATTTGACTATGATATTCCTGGTATTTTTTTCCCTTGCTTCTAGGATATATCAGTTTAAACTTTTCATCAATTTTTGAAACGTTTTTGGCTGTTATTTCTTCAAATAGTTTTATGTTCCCCTTTTTCCTTTCCATTGAGACTCCAATGACATATATGTTAGACTTCTTTTTTTTTTTAAGATTTTATTTATTTTTAGAGAGGGAAGGGAGAGGGAGAGAGAGAGAGGGATAGATAGATAGATATCAATGTGTGGTTGCTGGGGGCCATGGCCTGTAACCCTGGCATGTGCCCTGGCTGGGAATCGAACCTGCGACACTTTGATTCGCAGCCCGCGCTCAATCCACTGAGCTAACCAGCCAGGGCTTAGATGTCTTAATGTTGTTCCACAGTTCACTGATGCTTTGTTCATTTCTTTCTAGTTGTTTTTCCTCTGTGATTTATTTTGGTTACTTTCTGCAGCTGTAATGAAGTTCAATAATCTTTTCTTTTTCAGTGTCTAATCTGCTATTAATCCCAGTCAGAGTATTTCTCATTTAACATACTGTATTTTTTAGTCTATGGAAATTCAGTTCAATTTGTATTTTTTAACTGTGTTTCTTTCACTTTTCTCATGATGATGCTTTCCTCTATATCCTTGAACTTATGGAGTATATTTTTAATGTCATTGTCTACTAATTCTATTTTTGTGTCACTTCTAAATTTGTTTCTATTTTTTAGTGTATATATTTATATATATATATCTATAAATGGTATCATATAACTTTAGCAGTGGCAAATTTATGTACATAATTAATTTCTATAATACATTAGAATAAAATAGAGAATACATTTGGGAACTTTAATAGATATGCATATTCACAGAATAATCTGTTATTTGGTTTAAAATGCAATTACTTTTTATTTGTTCATGTATGTATTTTCTAGAAGTTTTATAGATTTCTGTTAAAATACTTCTAATTTCTTTCTACTTAAATCAGAATTTTCTTTGCATTTCATTTGAAACCTTTAAAAATTGACACTCTTCACTAGTTTTGTATACCATTTTAACAAGTGTTGAATAGACAGTTGTTCTTTTAATTTCTGGGTATTCTACAGTATTCATTGTATCTTTATGAATTCAAACATTTAAATTATTCTTTGACAAATATCAGGATGCATTTATTTTTTGAGAAAATATTGAATGGGTTTACAAAATTTTTTATAAGGAACAATATTCTAAATTATTAATATTTTGTTTTTATAGACTGTTTGCTGTTTTGTGGATTCTTTGTTTGTCAGGAATCTTGAAGGTGAGTTGTTTTAGAATAGTAACTTAAAATATAATTCTAGTCATCTCAATATAAATAATCTCAAAAAGCTATGTAAGGTATATTCTTATGATAGTACACTTGGTTATAATTATCTGAAATGTTTGTATATAGAGTGAGTATAAAATTATCTTTTGAAAAATCAAGGTCTTATGTTAACATCATTGATTGAAAAAAAAGATGAACAAATGAGTTAAATTACACAGAAAGTAGCCCTCATTTGTAATTGCTAACTTCCAAGTGGCACATGCAATTATGAAAAAAATATTTAATATTTGGGATGCTACTGTTCAAAGCCAAGTGGGTAATTTAATAGCGTATTATCCATTGATTCATCCATTCATTCTTTCATCCAACAGAAGCCAGAGTGGACCTGCTTTGCCTTCCTCTGCTTTTAACATTTGTATTCAAAGTTGTACAGCATTATTAAATATATATGTAGCATATGTAACTTAAGAGCAAGTAACTTAAGTGTTTAATAGGGTTCTTTAATACAAACGTACTATTTTAATCTTTTGCCTACAGTTATTTTTTTACAGTGAGACAATGGAATTGGTGGTGGCTGCTGTAGGAGCCCTTCTTTTCTGCGGGTTCATCATCTATGACACACACTCACTGATGCATAGGCTGTCACCTGAAGAGTATATATTAGCTTCCATCAGCCTCTACTTGGATATCATCAATCTATTCCTGCACCTCTTGCGGTTTTTGGAAGCAGTTAATAAAAAGTGATTGAAAGCAGTATGTAGAAACTAATTCATTCATAAGAAGTGACTGAAAATAGGATACAGAAACTGACTCATTAATAATACTTTATTACTGACTCAGTGATAAAGTTAGAGACATAATTGACTATTCAATACTTTTATTAATTTATTGTATGCTCTGTACTTCAGAGGTATTACTATAATACAGCAGGTCCTTGGATAATGTCATTTCATTCAACGTCATTTCATTATAATGTTGATGAGAAAAAAAATTGATTCCCAGCCAAGGCCACTGTTGGTGTGATGTTTCCCTATGTCTGCATAAGCTTTCTCCAGGTACCTTGGTTTCCTTCCACATCCCAAAGATGTACACATTTGGTGAACTGGCACATCTCAGTTGTCCCAGTCTGAGTGAGTGGGAGTATGTATGTGCTTCCTGAACCTTGAGCTGCTGAGTAGGCTCCACTACCCACCACTGTAAACTAGAGAAGTGGGTCAGAAAATAATGATATTACTTGTTTTTATTGATCTTTCTTAAATTTATAGCTCACATTTATTTCAGTGTTTAATATTACAAGTGTTTTGGGTCTTTATTTAAAAGTTTGGCGTGCTTTTGTGACCAGAAATATGCCTACAGTAAAAATTGGTTTTGTTATATATGTTGTTTTGCTTAAAGTTGCAGTTTCCAAGAACCTATTGATGACATTAAGTGAGGATTTACTGTATAACAATCTAATGTAATATACAAATAATGTAATATAATATATAATGTAATATAATATATAATGTAAATATGTAATATAACATTAACTACAACTATATTACTATTATATGACTAATTATATGTAAGATATAACAATAAAATATTAAATATATAATTACTAGGTTATATAATAGTAATATAAATCTTACTATCCTTTATGGTATCTCATTTCTAAATCCTTGATTTAGAATCTCAAGTATAAGGGATATCAAAAATCTTTAAAAATTGTTTTCAATCCTGAATTTGTCATACATACATTGTTCATCTGAAATTCAAAAATAATTTAATGAGCCCTGGCTGGCGTAGCTCAGTGGATTGAGCGCAGGCTGCAAACTAAAGCATCACAGGTTCAATTCCCAGTCAGGGCACATGCCTGGGTTGCAGGCCACGGCCCCCAGCAACCGCACATTGATGTTTCTCTCTCTCTCTCTCTCTCTCTCTCTCCCTGCCTTCCCTCTCTAAAAATAAGTAAATAAAATCTTAAAAAAAAAATTCCATGAGATTAGATTACAAATATCAATTTATCTTTGTCTAATGGTTTCATCTAATTTTTCCTTTAAGTAACAGTAGATTGGATTTTGATTTTAAAGTACTTGTGTCCTTACCAATATAAATTATAAATCTCCTTTTACAAGGAGATTTTAATCTTATTTAGAAAAGAAATATTATAAAAGATAAATTCAAAAGAGTTATTTAGTTATATAAAAATGTTAATGACACTTCATTATAAAGTATATTAAAAATTAGAATCCTGCTTGAAAGTCAGATATTTTGACATAAAATTTGACATTATTATTATTTTTTTAAAGATTTTATTTATTTATTTTTAGAGAGGGAAGGGAGGGAGATAGAGAGAGAGAGACATCAATGTGCGGTTGCTGGGGGTTCTGGCCTGCAACCCAGGAATGTACCCTGGCTGGGAATCGAACCTGGGACACTTTGGTTCCCAGCCCGCGCTCAATCCACTGAGCTACGCCAGCCAGGGCAAATTTGACATTATTAATTTTCTTAAGTACAGGTTTCATTTTAAAATTATAGCAGTGAACTAAGGGCCAGTGAAACTTTGGCAAATTCCCTCACTGTATTAGTTTGTTAGGGCTGCCCCAACAAAGTTCTACAGACTGGGTGGCTTAATCAGAAATTTATTTTCTCTGTTCTGAAGGCTGGAAGTCCAAAATGAAAGTGTTGGCAGGGCTGGTTTCTCTGAGGCCTCTCTCTTGGCTTATAGATAGATAGTCATATTCTCCCTGTGCCTTCACATGGTCTTCTCACTGTACTTGTCTGTGTCCAGATTTCTTCTTCTTAGAAGGACACCATCATTAGATTAGGGACCCCCAGTGACTGCCTGTTGCCTTAATTAACTATGTAGGACCCCATTCCCAAGTACAGTCACATTGTGAGATACTAGGGGTTAGTACTTTGCAGTGGTCTGATCTGAATGTTTGTGTCCCACAAATTCATATGTTGAAAGCTAATGCCCAGTGTGATGGTTTCAGGAGGTACAGCTTTGGGATGTGATTAGGTCAGGAAGGTAGAGCTTTCATGAATGGAATTAGTAAAAAAAGAGATTCTATAGAGATCTCTTACCCCTTCTCCCATGTGAGGTTACAGTGAAAAGACATGTAGTCTGTGAACCAGGAAGAGGGCCTTTACCAGAGATCAGATCTGCCGGCACCTTGATCTTGATCTTTCCTACCTCCAGATTGTGAGAAATAAATTTCTGTTGCCTATAAATTACCCACTCTCTACTACTTTGTTATGGCAGCCCTAATAGACTAAGATATACTTCATCATATGAATTGGGGGAGGAGCCCATAACACTCACTAGCATGGTTTTTTTTCAGCTGTCAAGTTGAAATAAATTAGAGCAATATGGAGCCCTGCTGAGGTGGCTTAGTTGGTTGAAGCATCATCCATGCACCAAAAGGTTGCATGTTTAGTCCCCACTTGGGGCATGTACAAAGGCAACTGATCATTGTCTCCTTCCCTGTGCCCTTCCTTCTTTTCTCCCTCCTTTCCCTCCTTCCTTCCTCCTTTTCTTTCTTTTCTGTCTCTCCCCATCCCCCACCCTTCCTCTATCTCTAAAATCAATAAACGTATCCTCCAGTGGGGATTAAAAAAACTTAGAAAAAATTTAGTAGTATGTAATTAGCTTCAAGTTTTAGATGTAAATTTGACTATCATTATCAATTAATTAGTCATTAAATACATAATTGCATTAATGCTGTACTTAAGTTCAACACAGCATAGTGGGCAAGAGCATATAGATTAGAATCATTGCTGTGCAATTAACTGATGTAGCCTTTGGCAAGTTATTTATCCTTCCATACTTAGGTCTTTTGCATCATCTTTATAAGGGTATAATAGTACTTACTGTACTGGCTGATACATGAATTAAATGAGATAGTTATAGCATATAAACTAAGAGGTTAGTTAATGTCAGCTGCTATTATTAATAATTTTTTCAGTTCAAAGGTAGAATGTACTGAATTGGAAGTAAAGATACTAAATAAGCAAAAGCAGATTTGACACTTCAAAAATGTAAAACAGTGCCACTGTTCTCAGTAAATTTTTTTTTTTTTTTGGTTTTGGTAATACAGTTTTTTTTTTGGTAATACAGTTTTTTAAATAAAAATGTAAACTTGTAATTAATCTGTCTAAAATGACAAATTTTCAAAAATTATTTTAATTTTTGATGGGACAAATGTTGTAATTTCTAAGAGTGTAAAGAGATCAAAAGACGAAGAAGTTTGGAAACCCCTGGTGTAGACTTGGAGTAGTGAACACACAACACAGTGTACAGATGATGTGTTGCACAGTTGTGTACCTGAAACCTGTATAAGTTTGTTAACTAGTGGCACACCAATAAAGTTAATAAAGAAAAAAAACATTGGTGTAGAGTATTATGTTTTATAAATGAACAATAGTTATTCATACATTCTTCTATCATTGAATTTTATATGGTTCCTCCTTTTTTACCATCATACTCAGTTCTGCTCTGATAAGAGAGTTTGCCCAGGAAAGAAACATACCTGTAAGCAGAACTACTGGATAAAAGAGTGTGTACAACTTCAGTTTTTTACATCAAGTGAAGGTGAAACTATGCAGACTCCAGACATACTAAAAAAAAGTGTAATTAGAGGGACTTAGAGTGATAGGCAACTCTGATGCAAGGTACAAAATGGTAGCCAGAGAGATAGGAAGAAAACTAGGAAAAAGCAGTATTGGAGAACTGTTTTCACTGAGTGGAATATGGGGGAAGAACCCTGTCTACCTGCCTTCATTTCGCCTCAAGCCTGGCTTTGATCCACTTGATGCATTGGGTATCAGTGCTGTCAGCAGCCAGCTGTGGACCTTTTGGAGTCACTAGGAATTTAGGTTCTTTTTGCTTGTTCTTTTCATGTAGGAGTGTCCAACCTGTGGCCCCTGGGGCTGCATGTGGCTCAGGATGGCTGTGAATGTGCCCAACACAAAATTGTAAATTTATTTAAAACATGAGATATTTTTGTGATTACGTTTTGCAATGTAATTAATGTGTGACCTAAGAAAACTCTTCTTCCATTGTGGCCCAGAAAAGCCAAAAAATTGGACACCCCTTGGTAGAGCTTTGTCTTGAAGTTCCCATCATCTAGGGCCTGGGTAACATGGAGTCACCCTCTGAACCCCAGAAGTCTTCCTGGTTTTTATTCAGTGATTATGCAGATCAGGGCTTCCATGGAAGAGCCCTGACTGCAGGGGCCCCACTGGCTGGTGTCCATAGTGTTAGTATTCCATTTAAATGGAGAAGCAGCCTACTTCTTGTCAGGTACCCAACTGTGCTTCCAGTCCCACAGGCTCCATTCAGCTCTGCGAGGGAGAAAGAAGCAATGTCCAGTTTAGTCCTTAAGCCTTGTCCCTCCATTAGGGGTTAAAGTTTCCTGAAGACTGTGGTTTGGTTTCCTTCATCTTTGTATACCCAGCATAGTGCCTGTCACAGAGTACACACCCAGATGTTTGACAGAGGGAATGAATTAAGGATTTTTTAAATATACCAAGGCCATTTATTCTGTTAGAACAGCTTTTATACAAACTGCTGAGGAACTTAGGTTAAAGTGTTTTTTTTCAGTAATGCAGTCTAAGATTCAGTTTTTTAAAGCACTAGTAAATGCTGAATTATGGCACCAACACATTATCATAAGTCTTTTTTCCTCTTTTCTGGTGCCAAATGTCTATTCAAAAGCCTTGGCCTGGTATATTAAGCAAGGAGCAGTCAATTTGGATTAGTTAAAAGTGAGCTTTCTCAAATTTAAAATGCAGTGTGAACATTTATTTTTGGAAGAAGTGGCTAAGTTCTAATATATGGTTAACTTGTAAAATAGAAACTCACTTGCTCTATAAGAATTTAATGTATTTAAAGAAAGTAGGTCTCTCTGGAATGCTTTCTTATATACATATGTATATATGTATATACATTTATATACCTATACATTTATATACATAGCTCTTTTCAGCTGTCAAGAAAAATTCAGTACATTCTGAATTTACTAATTTCCATATGATGCAAGGTTTCCAAGAGGACGTGGATTTACAGAAAAAAGGTACCCACAAATTGTCTTAATAAGAACTCTATTAGCAACCAGGCAGGAATTTACTAGGCCATCATGAAAGATGATTCATTTACTTTTTTTTCATGTTGTAAGTCTC
Organism: Phyllostomus discolor; assembly: GCF_004126475.2. Lineage (NCBI taxonomy): Eukaryota > Metazoa > Chordata > Mammalia > Chiroptera > Phyllostomidae > Phyllostomus > Phyllostomus discolor. The sequence continues at coordinate 153,424,948 of NC_040904.2, forward strand.
TAAAAAACATCACTGACAAATAGTATTGTTCTTTGAATTGTAATGTAAAAAGAAAGCCCTAGGAAGAACTGAGTTCATGTCACCTACCTAGGGATCAATTAGGTTGTATTAGGTTCTTTCAAGAGACAAGGATTATCCAGGCTCTGAGACATTAATTACCAATATCACAAGGAAGTGTTGGAGTCAAAAGTACATCACAGACCTGTCTGGTTACATATTAGGAGCATATGTAAAATAATTAAAAGCACTGGTGGTGTTTGTGACCAATGTGACCATCACCTAAGACAGCTATCCTAAGTTTAGCACTGTATGGCATACATTACTAATTAGCCAGGTAAACATTGGTTAAACCAAATTAGTTTGATCATTTTACCCTTTGAACTTGTCTTTTGGATGGGCAAGGCTTTTTCGTTTTGGTTATATATATCTCTTCTTTGAAGTATAACTGACATAACAATAAATTGCACATACTTAAAGTGTACAATTCGATAAGTTTTGACAGACGCACAGATTCATGAGACCATCACCCAAAATGGAAAAACGTAATTAAGGGGTGCAATAAAGACGATCTCAATTCGGCCTCTCGGTCTAAGGAAATCCATTAGATTTGTGTGAACGTGAGCGCTAAAGGTCCGCTCTGAGCTCCCTATCTGACAGGCTGGGTCAGCTGGCCAAAGTCACTCCTAGAGTTAAAACCTCAAGGGGAAGCCCGCAGGGCTGGCCCCCAACCTCCGCTGGGATTCTCTTCCGCATTCTTCAAATTCAATTTAGCGACCGGTTTGGGAAGAGCCAGACTCCAAAATCTGCACACGCTCCAAAGGTAGGAAGCGTGCTCACCACCGAACTCCAGAAGACCCCGCCTCTAGGCTTCCTGGGACTAATGGCTCCCGGCATGCAATGCGCGCGGGGGGGGGGGCAGGAGAGATTAGGAGTGTCAGGCCGGAAGACGGAAGTGAGGAGACTTCCGGTTGTCGTGATAGTGTGGACTGTGGGTGGTGATATTTTTAAGGTGAGTTGGTGTCCAGTGGGGCGTGGGTCTTGCGCCTGCTTCTAGCTTCTCGTGGAGAAACTTGTCTGTAGAAACTTGTGTTGTAGAGAAACCTGGTCCATCACTGGACAAGCTTGAGCCCGACCCAGGGAGACAAGCCTCTCGTGAGGGCGAGGGTCTCTCATGGCCTTGGTGGCTACCCTTGGGCTTCTCCGTGCTCTCTGCGAACTGAAGTTCTCCCTTCGTCTTCTCACTCGGGTGAACTTCTACCCTGAAGGTTGCTTAGCGAAATGCTTCTAATCCCGCCGCTTCCAGGGCTTGTGTTGTTGCACACGAGAAGACAGTGAGTTTGTTATTGCTGGCGTCCAAAAAGAAATGTTACTTCAATAGTCATTAATTCAACAAATCTTTATTTAGCCTTTGCTGTATATATCCAAAGAGCTCTGTATTGGGAGATCTAAAGGCGAAAGACCTAGTGGATTTCACAGTCCACCGGAGATGACAGAAAATAAATAATTTCAGACTGTAGTACATGTTGAAAAGGAAGGAAGAGAATGAAAGCATGGAGAATAAAAGGAGGGGAATTTACAGGGTCTGAGAAGGCCTTTCTGACCTATCGAAGGAGCAAGGCTTGAAAAGATCAGTTGTCAGGCACAGGGAAACAAATGTAAAGTTACTGAAGTGGACATAGTTTGGACTCCCCCCCACCCCTTCCCAGTCATGTCTTAATGATTTATATATAATTGCGTTATTGATGTGTAATTAACACACTTCACAACCATAAATCCATCAACACAATTAAGATGAAGTTACAAATCACTCAAAAGTTTCCTTCTAAACTGTTTAATCCCTGTAATCCCTTCCCAACCCTCATCACGTCCCTGCTCTCCTAGCATTGTCACCAGTTGGACTTTTTTCCGATGTAATTGGTTCCTGGGGGTGAGATGGAGCATGTGGTGAGATAGTTGAAGGTGGGGGTCAACTCTCAAATATCTTAGTAGATCTTGAATATATTGATAGGAGGTGAGGAGTCATTAAAGAAAGGCAATCGTGTGCTCTAGGTTTTTAAAAGCTCACACTAACCACCTTGTGGAGGATTTGGGGCTGGGAATAAGGGATGGAGAGAAAGCAAGAGTGGAAACAGTCAAGTTTAAAATAGCTAAATTGACTTGAGGTGGTGGATAATGATGACTTAGGTTGGTGTCCTGTAGAGTGAAATCAGGATTTGGGGGGAAATTAAATTTTTGCACCTTGTATGGAAACTCCAGAAACTTTCAGAATTGGCTTCTCTTATAGCTAGTGACTGATGGGAGTTTGATCTGGTGTTCTTAATTCTTTAACAGCTGTGTATAGCCATGTTGATCCTCACATAAGTCGCACATTAAGCCATCATAAATTATGAACAATAAAGAGTCTTACCTTCTGTTTGTTCGTGTTTTGTGGAGATATCTTTTAATCTGGTTTTCCAAGCATTTGTCCCTTTTTGATAGTAAATACTTGCTTTTGAATATGTATCTTTGTTGACTTACCAGATAAGACATGGCTAAAAGCTTACGGAGTAAGTGGAAAAGGAAGATGCGTGCTGAAAAGAGGAAAAAGAATGCTCCAAAGGAACTTAGCAGACTAAAGAGTATTCTTAAAGTAGACACTGATGTGTTAATGAAAGATGTTCAAGAGATAGCAACTGTGGTGGTGCCCAAACATTCTGAAGCGAAAACCCAGTGTGTGGTGAAAGATGAAAATGGTGAGTTTATGTGCTTCCTTTTAAAAAAAATTGTTTCTTGTGACTTTTTTCTTTCTTTTTTTTTCCTTGCCTTTGATTCATTCCCACACATGCTTCCTTACAAACCTCCCAACATGCCCGCATGATTCTTTGAAGGCTTATAGTGCTACTAGAGATTTTGTGTTAAACTATTTTATAGCCAGTTTGTGTGAACAGGTATGTTTTCATATGCCGAGTGGGCCTTTGATGCTTACACAGTAGCCTAAATGTCTCGGAAGTAGACAGTGCTTCAGGAGTAGACAAACCTGGATGCTATTGTTCGAAGGTACACAACTCTGTAAACGACTAGGCAGGATAAAAGTAGGTCTTTCTTCATTTTACCCCTTGCAAAAACTAGTTCCTTCTCTAAGAGTCCTATGCCTTTGTATCATTATCCTGAATATCAACATTTCCTTGTATTTGATTTTGACAGACAGATTTTAGGGACCTCTATATTTTAACCATAGTCTAAAGTTGGAGGCTGAATATAATAGTTTCAATACAGGGAAAGACTCGCTGGTTTTCACATGGTTAATACACCACTTTGACAGCAAAATAAATTAAGTACTCAATACCTAGGGTCTTATAAGTATATTTATGTGGTGTCTAATAATTAAGGAAAAAAGTAGCATTCCTTAACCTTCCAATCCTAGAAATTTCCTTTCCCATTCTTCACAGTGATGGTTTCTTATTTTTTCTTCACATATCACCCCCATGAATGAAAATTACAAAAAGCTTTTTACTTCAACTTTGAAAAGTAGGAAAATCAACAGAAAAACCCTCACCTTCCCACTGTCCAAGTCTATAAGAATTTGAATGTGTAGTCTGTTTTCCCTCTTTCATTAATACTCTCTCAAAGGCAGTGTCTCCACCTGTGTTCTGAATCCTCTCCATTCTTGGGCTGTGCTCATGCATCCTACTTAGCAATATCTCTTTTCTGCTAAGTCATTTGCAACAGCTTAAATATATTCTGGAATGTCACATCGACAAAGAGAGAAGCATTTAGTACATTGATGTTGTTCAACTGTCACTTCTATTTCCAAGACATTTTCATAATCCTAAAAGGAAACTTTATACACATGAAGCAGTCTATCTCTATTTTCTGTCTTCCCCAGCCTCTGGCAGACACTTATATGCTTTCTGTCCCTTTGGATTTACCTATTCTGGATATTTCATATAAGTGGTACTATATGATATGTGACCCTTTGTGTCTGATTTTTTTCACTTAATATAATGTTTTTGAGGTACATCTATATACTACCGTGGATCGGTACTTTCTTTTTAAAGCTGAATTTTAGCCCATTTTATGTATATACCACATTCTATTTTTTCCATTCATTTGTTTGTGGACATTTAGGTTGCTTCCACCTTCTGGCTCTTTTATAGTGCCACTATGAACATTTCTGCACAAATTTTTGCTTGTATATCTGTTTTTAGTTCTTTGGGATATATAATTATGCGTGGAATTGCTGGGTCATGTGATACTTCTGTGATTACTGTTTTTTCCTCAGTCACACCATTTCACATTCCTACCAGCTATCTACAAGGGTTCCAGTTCTTTCACATTCTTGCCAGTACTGTTATTTTCCATTTTTTAAATTTTTGTTTATTGTTTCTCCTCACTTGAGGACAATTTTTAAATTGCTTTTAGAGGGAGAGGAAGGGAGAGATACATGAATGCGAGAGAGAAGTATTGACTAGGAAACAAACCTACAACCTAGGCATATACCCTCACTGGGATTTGAACCCACATCTTTTGGTTATGAGACAACACTCCAACCAACTGATCCACACCAGCCAGTATGGGCGGGCTTTCTTTCCTCCCTCCCTCCCTCCCTCCCTCCCTTCCCCATCCCAGTAGGTGTGAAGTGATATATCATGGTTTTGATTTGCATTCCCCCAGTGACTAATGATGTTGAGCTTCTTTTCATTGCTTATTGGTCATTTGTGTATTTGGAGAAAGATCTATTCAAGTTCTTTGCCCCTTTTTTAATTGGATCGTTTGTCATTTTGCTGTTGAGTTGTAATTTTTTTTGCAAGTTTTAAACTGATTTTATTGCGGTGGGTTAATCAAAACATGTTTAATATTTAATAATATATATATGTAGTTTCAAAGTTATATATTCTGCATACTAGTTGCCCATTCATTCCCAAGTCTCTTGGATTTGTCCTCTAATTTTATTTTCTCTCCTGTTTCCTTTGTTATACTTTGAAATTTTTTTGAACTTTATTATCTGGTTCTTGTGTAGAGTTACTTGGTTTTACATATTTTTAATTTCTAAAATTTTTTTCTTTGTTTTAGTAGTCTGAGATTCTTTATAGATCTATTCCTTCTCTGATATCACTGAGGGTATTAATTACAGTTTCTTTTACAAATTTTGATCTTTTCTGTGTGTTGTTTATGTTTCTTTTTGGGTTCTCCTTCTTTCTTCCATTCCTTTATTTTTGTCTCTTCCTTATTGGAGGCTTTTCTCCGATGTCTGGTGATCAGTACTTATTTATATCTAAAAGTGATGCACTGAAATGTTTGTTGGGTGGAAACTTGTGGGGAGGTAGCAGGTGTGAAGTAGGGCTTATCACTTGCTAGACTTGCAGAATGATTGGATTGGCCCTGGAAAGCTTTGTTGTGGGAGATCTCTTTCAAAACCTATAGGTCTTTTCTGTCATCCCCTGCCTGGGGGTAGTCTGGCTGCCCTCCTGTTTGGAGTATTTCAAGAACTGAATGGGATGGAACTGAGTTTGGGAGGGTCTCCACATTTAGTAATCTACCTGTTTTCAACATGGCTCCTCATCTCTCCCCTCAAATTTATGTTTCCCTTCTATTCTTTCAACTACCCACTTAATTTCTTAAGCCACAAACCTTGTAATTACCTTTGATCCCTCTTTCCTTTATCTCTGACATCTAAACCATTAGCACATCCTGAGTATTTCCAAAAAACACCTGAAATCTATCCATTTTTCTCATTTATGCTTTCACTCTAATCATTATCTCTTGGCTGAACTACCATAGCCTTTTTGCTTCTAAGTTCTCGTTCCCTTCTGATTCATTTCAGCTTATCAAGCAGTGTGACCTTTTTTAGAATATAAATCAAATTTTATCATTATTGTGCTTAAAACACTGCATTGTCTTTCATGTGCTTCCCAGAGTCTACCATGTCCTGCTTAATCTGATTCTGGTGCAGAGAGATACAGAACCACTCTTTTAAAAACTGCATACCATAGGCCAAAGTTTGCTTTGTTATTCTCCTTAACAGACTATCGTAAACCTCATGAGAGCAAGGAGGATATTTGGACCACTATATCCCTAGAACATAGAATAGCATCCAGAATTATCATTCAATAATGAGTTATCGAATGGCTAATATATACCAGCCACTATTCCAGGTACTGTGGAAGCAGTGATGAATATCAGAGAAGTGGCTTTCATTCTAGTGGAATTTACATTGTTTTGGAGGAGAGAGAAATAAACCAGATAAATGAAATAATATAATGTCAGATGGTAAAGGTCATGGAAGAACTTCTGTACCCTGGTCAGTTCCCAGGGAGGGACACTCTGGCCATGTCCTTCACAATAAATAAGATTGGTGATGGATGTGCCATAGCATGGTTGTACTAAGCTTCCTGCCACGTCTATTGTTAGTAGAGCTGAGTCTTTAGGAGAGCTGGATCTCTTTGTGTTTTCTGGATAGAAAAATGTGGTAGGATATATCCAGTTCTTCTCTATTTTCCATCCATCTCTGTCATATAAAGCCTCTACTTTCTGCTACTCCACCTCTTCCAAGTTCACGCCATTAGAAGTGGACATTCATTCCTGATTAGCTCATTTACTTGTAAGACCTGTCCATTAGAAATGTGGGTACATTTCTTATTGGCTCAACTATCTTATTTAGCTCAAGAGTTCACTTAAGAATTGTAATTCACATTTGCTCAGAACCATGTACTTATCCCTAATGCAGTGACTCAAAAATCACACATTTTAAATGGTCCCTATTTAACCTTTATTATTCCAAAGAAGGACGTCCATGACAGCGTTCTTTAGAAGGTATCTTAGTGGCTAAATATATGGTGTCTCTTTCCTCACAAATACTTTTTGTGTCTTTCATGGTTTGTGTCTTTCACTGAATGTGTCGTAAGGGGTTTTCTTTTTTTTTAATATATTTTATTGATTATGCTATTACAGTTGTCTCATTTCCCCCCTTCACTCCCCTCCACCCTGTACACCCTCTCCCACCCACTTCCCCCCCCTTTAGTTCATGTCCATGTGTCATACTTATAAGTTCTTCAGCTTCTACATTTCTCATACTATTCTTACCCTCCCCTTGTCTATTTCCTACCTACAATCTATGCTAGTTATTCTCTGCACCTTTTCCCCCTCTCTCCTCCTCCCACTCCCCTTTGCTAACTCTCCATGTGGTCTCCATTTTTGTGGTTCTGTTCCTGTTCTAGTTGATTGCATAGTTTCTTGTTTTTGCTTTAGGCGTGGTTGTTAATAATTGTGAGTTTGCTGTCCTTTTACTATACATGTTTTTTTTTTAATCTTAGATAAGTCCCTTTAACATTTCATAAAATAAGAGTTTGGTGATGATGAACTCCTTTAACTTGACCTTATCTGAGAAGCACTTTATCTGCCCTTCCATTCTAAATGAAAGCTTTGCTGGATAGAGTAGTCTGGAATATAGGTCCTTGCCTTTCATGGCTTGGAATACTTTTTTCCAGCCCCTTCTTGCCTGCAAGGTCTCTTTTGAGAAATCAGCCGACAGTCTGATGAGAACTCCTTTGTAGGTTATTGTCCCCTTATCTGTTGCTGCTTCTAGGATTCTCTCCTTCATTTTTACCTTGGTTAATGTAATTATGATGTGCTTTGGTGTGTTTCTTCTTGGGTTCAACTCCTTCGGGACTCTCTGAGCTTCCTGGACTTCCTGGAAGTCTATTTCCTTTGCCAGAATGGGGAAGTTCTCCTTTATTATTTGTTCAAATACGTTTTCAATCTGTTGCTCTACCTCTTCCCCTTCTGGTACCCCTATAATTCGTATGTTGGAACATTTAAAGATGTCCTGGAGGTTCCTAAGCTTCTCCTCGTTTTTTTGAATTCTTATTTCTCCATTCTCTCCTGTTTGGTTGTTTCTTTCTTCCTTCTGGTCCACTGTATTGTTTTGAGTCCCAGTTTCCTTTCCATCACTATTGGTTCCCTGTGCATTTTCCTTCACTTCTTTTATGGTAACCTGCATTTGTTCATCTAATTTGTGACCAAAATCAACCAGTTCTGTGAGCTTCCTGATCACCAGTGTTTTGAACTGTGCATCTGATAGGTTAGCTATCTCTTAGTCGCTCAAAAGGATGAGTTCTGGGGCACTGATTTGTGCTTCTGTTTGAGCCATCTCTCTCTCTCTCTGTCTGTCTTTTTTTTTTTTTTTTTGGACCAGTGGCTCCTGTTATGGTGAGGGGCGGAGCCTTAGGTGTTCACCAGGGCCGGGCATCCCAGTCGCTAGATTGTGACGTTGTATGTGAGGGCGGGGTCGAGAGGGAACAGTGGTGGTAGCTCCGTCCTCCATGGGACCTCATTCCCTTTCCTGGGATCCTGGGTTGCATGCTCTGCCGTGCTCCACAATCGCTGCCTCACTGGGTCTGCTGGCTGCTGCTTGTGTACTCAGCGTCTACCTGCTGTGATCTTGCATGCCCCAGATGCCTTATGCGCTCCCGGTTGCCTTATGCGCCCAATGCTCCTTGTTCTGTGCGCGGCACCCTGCACCCGGCTGTTCGTCTCCGCCCCTCTTACCGGTCTGGATGAACGGGTCTACTTCAACTTCTTGGCTGTCCGACTTCCATTCAGATAAATTTTCTGACAGTTCTGGGTGTTATTCTGCCTCTAAATTGTTGTTGTTCCAATCTTGGTTATGCCAGGGGTTTTCAATGTGTAGTCAAAGTACTATACACAAATAAGAGATTTTTTTCTTTTGTAGTTTCAGGCCACTTTCATTTCTGATATTCTTGTTGCATTAATATGCTTTTTTACAGGGTGGTTTTTTCATTCAGGAGTATTAATAGTTTTTCCCTTTTTTTTTAAAATTCAGATGACATGAAAATGGAGACTGATATTAAGAGAAACAAAAAGAGTCTTCTAGATCAGCACGGACAGTACCCCATATGGATGAACCAGAGGCAGCGAAAAAGGCTGAAGGCAAAGCGAGAAAAAGGGAAGGGGAAAAGAAAAGCAAAAGCAGCGAAGGCAGCTAAGGGATTGGCCTGGTAGACTTTTAAAAATGTGAAACATGGCACAAAGGACGGATCTTTGATTAGAATGTATACACTGATTTCAACTTCTACCAGATGAAAACTACATTTCCATATTGTAACTGGCCTTTTTCTTCAGTTCAAACTCAACATAACTCCTTAAATTTAACTCCTTAAATTTGTCTTGGAAACTTAAATAAAATATTTTCTTTGATGAATGAAATACATAGATATTTTAATTGGATGCCGTTTGGTATGTAAGGATTACCATCAGACATTAAAATTCTATCAAGTATTAATGTAGTTGTGGCTGTTTTTGGTATTAGTAAAGATAAATGATATACTAACCCAGATTTAAAGAAAACTATATAGTGTTATTTAAAAATACAATGTCAGTGGATCTTACAAGTAGTACTTGTTTGAGTTTTGATTTTGTATAATTTATAATAAAAGGTATTTTGTTTAGGTTTTAAATATCTTTTCTTTCATTTGTCCTTAAGGTATTCTAGTAGTAATGACCAGATTCTTCTTTTAAATCTTTAGATAGAATATTAACATGCACAAGTTAGTATGATCCATCTTTTAAGGAGATTAGACACCTTGGGGCCTGGTTTGATGTTTATCAGTCTTTATATTATGTAACCTAACATGCAAAATTTCTCAAAATCAGTTTTCCCAGATTGGTAAAAAAATACATTTCATGGTCACATCATTTTGGAAAATGCTACATACTTGAAGATGTACAAACAGTGTTTACTTAGTATTGGATTAAGGAAACTTTGTTTGAATTCAGTGGAATAGACTACACTATTGGAAATATTGGTGAAGTATTTTAAACTTCACATTTCCTCTGAAATTTCACTGTAATCATATTTACTGTCACTTTACATTCATTGGAACAACAGATATTTATTCTGAGTCCCTGCTGTGTGCCAGAGACTTTTCCAGGTGCTGGGACACAGGAGCCACACAAGGTGTCTGCCCGTACGGGCAACGGCTCAGAAGCGGCTGTTTACATCAGAGGAAAACCAGGTTAAAGTGAGATGTTACAGTAAGGTCGTCAGGACACAAATTTTGTGCCAAACTGCTAGGCTGGGACACAATTTACAGACAAATAGGACCTGACTCAAATCTTTTAGGAGTTTTGAATCTATAAAACTTAATGCCAGTAAAATGTTAAAAATTATTTTAAATAATAGACTTTTCTCAGTTTACTCTGGTTAGTTCACTGAAAAGTTAGTAGATAATTTTTAAGCAGTTTTCTTGAAGTAAATGGATGTGAGTTGGAAAATGTCATTCATGGCCTTTTTTTGCCTCTTAGTATAGTTATGAACAATAAATGGAGTTTGTGAGGAAAAAATAAGTAATGTTTATGAAGTCAAGTTGCTAACGTTATCTAATTTAGGCACTAAGCCTAAGTATACTAACTAAATTATTTACCTTTTTTTCCCTATTGGGAATTGTCTATATCAGCGATGTTACATGCTGAATGTTTGTTTATATTTTGGCAACATTGTCAAGTATTTTTTAACTGGATTTTCCTTAGTTAAGGTCAGAGGCCACTGCCCAGGATATGTACATGTTTTCTGTTGCGGAAAACCTCTAACTGGACTCCAATGGTCGTTGCTTTGAGCTTTCATCCAAGGCCTCATAATGATGTAGGTATGTTCATTTAAATGTGTCCAGTTGTGAAGTTTGTCCAGTCAGGATTTAATTTAACAAAATTGAAAATCAGAACACCACTATCAAAAAACTGAACTATTTCCCAAAAAACTGTGGGAAATATGTTCTAAGTGTCCTGTAGCCTCTGGCAATTGCCTTGCTCCGAGTTGGTGGGCTGTACTTCTGGCCAGATTCCCCTCCAAAGGAGGGCATTTAGACGGGCATTCAAAATTGGGTGCAGGGGTACGATCACTGTTGCTGCTTTATTCCTAAAGATTATAAATTAAGAAGTATGGCAATGTCCTTTTATCTTTTAAGTGAGTAAAAGTTTCTTCTTTTGAAAGTTAATCATCTTTCTATTTGACTCATGGTTTCCAGGGAATTGCTGTAGAACCAGCAGATGGAGCTCAAGCTAAGCGCCAAATCATTTTTGGAATTAGACTGAGTGGGCTAAGTCACAGTCTGGATAGAATGTAACATTTTATGTTTGTTTTTTAAGAAATTAAAATATTTAAGGATAATTAAAATTGCCTTCATTTTATCAGTTGCTTCATATGTCAGGCCTTAGTGTAAGTTATTTAATCCTAAACTGTTCAGTTAAAGTTATTAACTCACCCAGCAACCAATGAGTTGGCTACTTAATATTATCTCTGTTACACATGGGAAAACTAAGGCACACAGTCCATACAGTTAAAACTGGGAGAAGTGGGACTCAAATACAGACAGTCTCCTGATTGTAAGAGTCTACAATCTTACAATGCTATCCTGCCTCTAAAGAAGGTGCAAACTTGCTAAGAAAGAAAGGTAGTTTTAGGAGAGAGTGCCTATATTGATTCAATCCATGATGCAAGCTTAGGATCAGATACAGAGCACATTTTAGCAGAGAAGTGATTTATAGACCCCTTCTCAAATCTCTGGGCCTAAACAGGACTGTAGTTCCTGAGGCAGCACTCCCCTCGAACGGGCTGATCCAACCCCAAAGGTGAACTCCAAGATTAGTAGTGCCCAAGCTACTAATCAGAGAAGAAATTGGAACTGCAGTTGAAACTCTAACGTAGAATAAGATCATGATTTTGATCCCTTCTTTTTTTGTTTTCAAATGTCACATTGATGTAGGTTCCTTTTTCTCCCACTAGTTCACATGCTGTCTAGCATAAATGTGTAGCAGAATATATTCACTTATTAGAGAGTTTGGATGTTTTCAAAATTTGAGTCTTAGCAGGGATATGATTTTTAGGAGTTGGAGAAGAAGAAAACTGGCTAACGATGACTTGATTTAAATATCCGAAATGGACTGGATAATGATGGCAAGGGGTAGTGGTATGTGGTTTAGACTAGTGAAGTGTTAGCCACAAAGTAAGATAAATGGGAGAAATCTAAAGACACTTCAAGGAATTGCCAAATTTATAAATACTTCTACTGAGATGCAGATGTTTGGACTGTTGACTAAGCTTACTATTTAAGTGACTGACTTTTGATGCCACCTGGCATCATGTTAGGCATAAAGTGGAATTCTCTTCCCCTGTATTTGCCAGCCTATAAAAATACCATTGCAGCAGATGCATACCAGTTTTACAAGGAACTGAGGGAGGGGAGTGGGAGCTGCTAAGTACTCACGCCAGGTCAGCGCCCCCTGCTGTTCTCAGGGCCCCGTCATGCAGCAGGAAAGCTGGGGCCAGATTTGTGCCTGCCTACAAAAGACCCAAAATTTTCCACAGTTGAATGCCAAGGGTCTTCTCCACCTATTTTAGAGCAGGAGAAAAACAGAATGTGATGACATATAAGACTCATTTGGTAGATTAATAATAATAACCAACATTTAGAGAAAGCATGCTGTGTTAAACACTTCACCTACGTTATTTCATTTAACCCTTAAAACAGTACTGTGGACAGGAACAAGTATAAAAGACACATGGACAAAAACTAGGGGGGAGTGGAAATGGGGGGAGGGAGGCGGGGAGGCCTGGGAGGGTTGGCTGGGAGGGGAGTAAAACAGAAAACTACTTGAACAACAATTAAAATAAAAATAAAAAAAACAGTACTGTGGGATCAATACTCTTATTATCCCTCTTTTCAGATGAGGAAACAGTTTTGAAGAGATAAGTAAACTTGCCCAAATTCATGCAACCATTCACTAGTGAGCACGACTGCTCCGGAGTGTAGACCGAATGAATGTGTGTGATGGGAAGCTTCAGAGACTGATTCACCTTAAGGAAGAACTTAATCAAGATGTTGGGAGGTGGAACAGGCAGCCTTAGGAGCACTGCCCTGTTCAGCTACGGCTGGAGAGCCACCTGGTTGGAAGGCAGCAGAATGGATTCAGATATTGTACAGCAATACCCACTTACCTGCAGGGGATACAGTCCAAGATCCCTAGTGGGTACCTGAAACTGCAAATAGCAGTGATCCCTATACATACTATGCTTTTCCCTGCACATACTTAAACTATGGTAAATTTAATTTATACACTAAGCACAGTAAGAGATTAACAACAACTAATAACAAAGTAGAAACTTTGTAACAGTACAGCTGACCCTTGGACAACACAGGTCTAACCTGTGACAGTCCACTTACAGGCAGGTTTTTTCCAATAAATACACAGTCAGCCCTCCTTGTCCCTGGGTTTTGCATTTGCAGATTCAACCAGCCACAGATTGGAAACTGTTTTTGATCTGCAGTTGGCGATCCAGGGATGTGGAGGGCCAACTGAATGTGCTGTTCTACACCATTCCATATAAAGGAGTCCTGCATTGCAGATTTGTGGGGTTGTAGGGGGAGGGGGCTCATGGAACCATTCCCCTCAGATGCCAAAGAACAACTGTACTTAAGGTTTTGGAGAGTCAAAGTTATACAATGTTTTTCTACTGTGTGGGAGGTGGGGTTGGTGCCCCTAACTTCTGCATTGTTCAAGGCTCAAGTGTATACTGTAATAAGTTATGTGAATGTGGCCTCTCTCAAAATATCTTCCTGGACTGTGTGTACGGTGTGGATGCCCAAGACAAAGGGAGATTCCCGTTTCTGGCAGGATGGAGGCTGGACGGCTCAGGTTTCATCACACTACTCAGAATGGCGTGAATTGTTTATTTCTGGAATTTTCCATTTAATATTTTCAAACCACAGTTAACCACAGGTAACTAAACTGCAGAAAGTGAAACCTCAGATAAGGGGAGACTACTGTACATGGAGGTTGGGTTGAAAACTGCTAAGGTCCTTTGCAGTCAAGAAATGCCTTGCAGGAAGTTGTCACATCTGACATGTATTGTGCTTGCTTTGCTCTCTCTGTATAGTCTTTCGGCACAACATGATTGCAGACTTTAGTATCTTTTTGTGGAAATAACAAAATTTGAAACTTTCTTAAATTTGTTAATGTTAAGTCTGGTATTCATTCCACTAAGTTCCACTTTAAACTTTGGAAAAACGTTATAAACATCTGCTTTAAACAATGAATGGGGTAAAGTCCCCTGCATTTTGATTTAAAGAATGGCATAGTTTTATAATACACTAAGCTTATAATATGCAGAATGTATTTAATTTCCTAAAGCGATGACTTATCTTGTCATTGCACTATCTTATGAAACACTTTCGCATTCTCACATTGTGTCTTTATAGTTTTCAATATCAGCAAAACCTTTAAATAGTCTTAGTTGGGTAACTGCTAGTACATATGGTATTTCTGATCCATGTAATAAAGTACATTTGTCATGTATCTTGTGATCTGCATACCTTTCAGCTGTTACTTCATAAATCTATTCCATCGGAGAACTGCTTTGTACAGCAGTGGTTGAAGCTGCTTTTAATAAACTAATATTTTGTGTCTCATATGTAATCAACAGGGAGTATTATAGACTTGTGCCTCTGTGGAGAAACATTCCACTAAACTTCTTTTCTCTTGACAATAATGGGGAAAAAAATAGCTTGGGAAAAGCACAGATGTTTGAGAACATATGTTGTTTGCTCCTAAAAGTCAGATGAAGATCTTTTGTATTGCTCCAGGATTTTTTTTTTTAATGCTTTAGAGAAGAAACAGTTTGAGATATGTGATGGGGAGAAGACAATTACAAATTTGAGAGAGAGACGAACATTGGGTGCTATTTGTCAAAATTCTAAAATGCCTCACTGTGCTCACATAGAGAGGTGGTGTGCCTGAGCAGAGCTGTAGGCAGTTGGCCAAAGATTGGCCATTCCCACATGCTTCCCTGTTCAGACATAAGCAAGCATTGTGCTCTTGTTTCAGTTTTTGTTCTGTCCCAAACTTCCAACTAAGTGTTTTAGAAAAAGCACAGGTATTTAATAACTCAGGTAATCCCTTGAGTAATTGGATAGGGGTTATTGTTTTTCTTCAGCTGTAGAAATTTGCTCAATGAGTCAACTCTCCACAGACTAGGCAATTGGTTATTGATAACTGTATAGGAAAATATTCTTGGAAAATACTTAAGAAAAGGAAGCTATAGGTGAAGTTGGTATGGACGACCTTTCTAAGCCTATGAATCTTTAAGAAGAGTTGCCATAAAGAGAATGGGAACCAGCTGTTCCAAATCTCCACTGAGGAAATGGGTTTTAACTGTAGCAGAAGGGATTTGGGTTAAATGTAAAGAAGAACTTCCTGCATGTGAGTGTTATTTAAAGCCAGGTATAGGTTGAAAAGAGGCTGTTGAATTATCTCTGGAGGAGAGAGAGTGCTATTGAGCAAAAATGAAAAAGAACTCATGGACGTGGACAACAGTGTGGTGATTGCTGCAGGGAGGGGGGGTGTAAGGAGACTAAATGGTAATGGAAAAAATACAATAAAGATTAAAGAAAAACAGGAAGAAATGGAAGGGGGTGGGGAGTGGGAGATTCCCACATAATTAAGATGTTAAAATTTAATTCTGCCTGATGATTATAAATCCTTTATGCTCTTTTCTCACACTCACATCTCAAATTACAAGGTTTAAAAGGTCAGAACTGAAGAGCATACTTTAGTCGTTAGAACTAAAGTGGCAGAGGACCCCATAGGTCTAGAGGTCCTCTTGGTGTAATTCTTAATTGAAAGGAAATGCTAAGGTGTGACCAATGGATGAGGAAATTGACCCATGGTTAATTTTCCACCCTTGTCATTAAAGACTGGTATACACACTGAGCTCACAGTGCCAGGGAGGAATTTGACATTGTGCAGTTTCTGGAGAAGCAAAGGGTAGGCTGAGGCCACTTGGACTTGGGATGGATTGCAAGGCTGGGGAACAGGGATGGCCATGTTACTGCTGGGCATGTGCCAGCTGAATATTTTGACCAGGAAATCTCCAGTGAGACCACAGGGTTGTAGGTCACACGTGGCACTTCGAATTCCAGAGGGCAGAGACTGAAAGGACAGGGAAGGTTGACACCTTCTTCCCTCCTGCCTGTCACTGCCCTGCCCTGGTCCCCATTTGGGACACTCTAGTGAATTTCCCTTTTCTTTGCATCCCTTTACTTTTAGTCTTTCTTCTCTAGTCTGTTTTTCTTGCATATTACTTTAAAAATTTTTAAATAAAAACTTAAAACTGTGAGTCAAACATTTTTAATTTACTTTGTAGGGGGAAAAATCTCACCATATTTAGTTGTAAGTGGATTTTGTTTATAAAACACACCCACATTTTTCTTTGTGATTCATGGACAAGAGTAGAAATAGATTTCTTGCTTCTACGCTGTTTCTCTTCATCACTTTGTCTTTCTTCCTCTGTATTTCCCTCTCCCTCCCCCATTGTTGTGTGTGAGCATTACTTTAATTTTTTCCCTTGGTCTCAAATCACTTCCCTTCTTGCATTCTTTTTCTACGTCCCTACTTGGCTCTTCCTTTTTATCTCAGTCTTTCTACTCATTATGTTTTCCTTTCTCTTCCTTTTCACCCCCATCTCCTAACATTAACTGGGTGCCTGAATAAAAATTATGCTTTACAACAGGGGCAGGCAGAGGGGCTGGTCATCTGTTTTTGTAAATAAAGTTTTATTGGTAGAGAGTCATGCCCACTTGTTCATGGCTGCTTTCGTGCCACGAAGTCACAGTAGTTGTGACAAGAGACCCTTCTCTGGCCTGCAAAGCCTAAAATATCTACTGTTTGGCCTTTTCAGAAAAAGTTGGCTCCCTCCTGCTTTAAATATTTACTGTACTTATAAATAAACACTTTTGTTCTTATTTGGAAATTTGGGTGAGTTGGATCTGTTTCATGCTTCCATCCTTAGTTAATGAAATTCGGTTGCATTTTATATTTGGAAGCCCCACTGCCCAGTCCCTGGATCTCTTGCTTGAAAGCAGTTGTGTCCAAAAGAAAAAGACACCCTTTTTCTTGTGTGTGTGTGTGTGTGTGTGTGTGTGTGTTAGAGGTGTTCCCCACCTTCCATCTCTAACTGAGCTTCTTTTAGTCCTTGGACGCCCCCCCCCCCCGCCCCCACCAAATCATTCCATTGTAAAGCTTTTCAAAAGTCTCATAGCTAACTTTCCCTTTAAGTCTATGAACCATTTTTGGAAATGTTAGATGCTGAGGAAAGGACTCTGTTTTAATTTAATATGGCACCTAGAATACTGGCACATATGAAAGCATTCCAATTTAGTTTGATTTGGTGGGTGGTCTAGCTGAAAATGTTTTACCCAAATACACTTACAGGTTGGTTTCATTAACATGAAATTAATACGGACAAAAATAGTATAGGATTTAAGACTGAAACATGTTTTAGAGATCACCTATTTTAACCCTGTGTTTTTTAACAGATGAGGAAATTGAGGTCCCAATTTTTGCCAGATATTAGGAGTTCATAACAGAGCCCAGGAGTCCAGGTCTCTACTCTCAGACCAAATCTCTCTCTAAACCATAATGCAGTGACAACTAGTCACACAAACAGTAACATTCTGCCTAATGTCAGGATTCATTCTATTCTTTTTCTTTCTATAAAAACAAGGGCTGCTAAATGAAATGATTGTGTATGACTGGTGGTCTTTTCTTCAGATCTGTTTCTGCTGTGGTTAATAGCCAGATCTTTTCCACTGGTAGCCGTGCCCCTTTGCCTCATAGGTGGTATGACATCTTTTAACTCAAACAAAACAACAAACCCCCTTTCCCTGGATTGCTTTTTCTTTTTTTTTTTGGCTCTAATTCACCTGTGTAGTTGTCCATTTCTTTTTGTTTCTGTGACTTTTTTTTTTATAAAAGTAACACATGGATTCAGTAGAAAATTTAGCAAATCTAGGAAAGTTTAAATGAAATGCAATCATTCCCAATTCAACCACCAGAGATTATGTACACGTATGTACATTTTCGTGATTGTCTTATGTATATTTTTGTGATTGTCTTAACACTGTATCATTTTAGATCCTTTTTTTTCATAGTTTTGTATCATGAAGATTTTTCCCATGCCTCTGAAAATTCTTTGAAAGTGTTGTTTGATAAGTTCCCACTTATTCTGTCTTGTGGGTAAACTATAAATTTTCTTATTTGCCCATTTTTGGACATTTAAGCTTTTTTCCAATATTTTTGCTATTAAAATATTTTCTTGTGATATTAATGACCATACATGTAAATCCTTATCTGGTTATATTCTTGTAGAAGAATTCCAGAAGAGTATGAACTTTTCTTTAAAACACTCTTGATCCATATTGCCAAACCGCTTTCCCAAAAGGCTGAAACTATTAATCCTTCCAGGAGTGTGTGGCTGCCTTGATGCCTGTCTGGGGCACACTTGAAGGGCTGTAAATTAAGCCTTTTACAACATCCCCTCCGATATGTCACTCTCCAGCTAGGGAACTTCCCATGGCTGCAAGATCAAATCTAAGCTTCTTAGTGTACACTCTTCCAGTTCTTCACTTCCTGCTGATTGCTCAGCCACAGCAATCTGGCATCGGTCCCCATCTGCCTGCCTGGAGGTATTGAGGAAACAGCCCTGGATGGACTGTCATGAAACCAGAGTTCAAATCCCCACCCTGCCACTTAGTGGTATGTGACCTTGGGCAAGTAGCTTAATTTCTTTGAGCCTGTTCCCAAAGCTTTAACATGGAAGTAATAAAACAGACCTTGCTTTGTGGGGCTCCTGTGAGATGATATATGTAAAAATGTTTTTAGTCTGCGGAGCACTGTCTAAATATTAGGGGTGTATTGCTATTGCGACTACTTGAAGTGTGGTCGTTATCAGCGCTGCTCATCACACATTTGATTCCCTTTAGGCTCATGGGAGAATTTCACTTCCCCACGCCTTCATTTGGATGTGGCCGCATGACTGATGTTGGCCAATGTGATATGAAGTGACATGTGTACTTAAGTACGAAATCTTTTAAGGGCTAGGCCTTAGTCAGCCACTCTCGCACCCTCTCTGCCACAGTGAAGGGCAGTGCTGCAGGGCTGCTCCGTGAGCCAGGATTCTGCAGAAAGAACATCAGTGTGGAGAAGATCCCTGACCAACCGGGGATGGACACGCATGTTGAGCAAGAATTAGACTTTGTTTTTCTAAAGCTACCAGGTTTGTGGGTAGTTTATTATTGCACGCTAACCCAACAATACAAGCCTAGTCTCAGTCCTTTCTTTGTAGCATTCGATGTCACTGAAATTCTTGAAAACTTCTCTCCCTCTAACTTGGTGTTATTAATACTCTTGATGTTTTTTTCCATCTCTGACAATTCCTCCGTCTCCATTACATTTCCTTCCTTCACTTTCCGCTGAAATATGGATACGAGATGAGCTCCTGGTCCCATCGTCTCCTTTTGGTATATGCTTACCTTTGCCAACTTGGTTCACTCTTGTGGCTTTAAATAATATGTCCCTTTAACCCTCTGTGTTTGAAAGGTTTCCAGTTTGGGGATCATTGGTGCTTACCTTTTCTTATGCCTTGAGGGCAGGGATTCTAGACTGGAACCAGATGGCTCTTCCACTTACCTCCCAGAGAGAGACTTAACCTCTCTGCACCTCCATTTCTGCACCTATAACATGAGGATGACTGAAGTTGTTACCTCATAGGTGGTCTCGAGGATTAAATAAGAAAGCACAAGTAAAACACTTTCAGTGCCTACCTAGCTCACGGTAGCTCACTGTAAAGGGTGGTTGTTTTGTTGTTACACATCTTCTTATCTTAGTCTGCAAGTTCCACTTTCAGTTTCTGGTAAGATCGGCTTACAAGTAGAAGCCCCCAAATAAGCATTTTGTTGTAGGTTAACATTGCTTTGATGGCTGCTGTGAGGAGTGAAAAATTGGTGCCCTCTCCTGGAAGATACTTTGTACAGTGTTTGCTTGGCTTTCTGATTGAAGTATTATTGCCTTAAGGTGGATCAGGACTTCTAAGCTCTCACAGTAATCCCTCCTCCCTATCGTTTTATGCAGTTACCTGACTGACCCCGGGAGGACATCTGCCTTCAGTAAACCCGCTCTACCACACTCCCTAATCTCTCCCCTGTGGACTTCCAGTCTCCACTTCCACCGGCTTTGCCCCTAAGAATATTAAGAATCTCTCTTTTTGGTATTTCTTGTTATGGTAAAATATACATAACATAAAATTTAACATCTTAACCATTGTTATGGGCACAGTTTAGTGGCATTAAGTGCATCCACAATCTTCTGCTGCCATCACCTACCGCTGTCCACTTCCAACTTTTTCACCCAGGAACTGTGTACCCCCTAAGCAGTGACTCTCCATTCCCTGTTCCCTGCAGCCCCCAGCAACCACTGTTCTACTTTCTGTCTCTGTGAACTTGTCTATATAACCACCCCTCACAACAGTGGAATCGGACAATATTGGTTCTGTGTCTGGCCTCTTTCACTGAGCATGTCTTCAAGGTTCCTCCATGTCGCAGCGTGTGTTAGAATTTTATTCATTTTAATGGCTGAATAATATTCTACTGTATAGATATATTGCATTTCGTTTATCTATCAATAGATGGTTTGGGCTGTTCAGAGAGTACGTTGAGGTCCACAATGCTGGCTCTGGATCCAAGTCCTCCCTTCTCAGATGAACTTCCCTTCTTGGGATCCCTTTGTTAGTGCCCCTTGCCTGCCTTGAAGTCATGTGTTAAGTGACAAAAACACCGGGGAAACGGTGGGCAAAGAGCAGAGGGAGAATTCACAGACGATATGAATGTGACAGTGAGATTTTTATTCTTTTTGCAAAAAAATGTATGATTTTAAAAATAGTCTTGGTTAACAATTTATAATCATCTTGTAAGTTTTACATTTTTTTGGTAGCTGATTTCTTGTGGGTTTCCCCCCCAGTACTTTTTAACTGCTAAAAATAGCTTTTTCTCATTTGGAGAGTTGGTGGTGGGAGATACACAGAGCCCCTCAATGCTGTACTTATGCTGACTTGTGACACCTATTATTTTATTTGGAGATTTAACTTCAGTATTTGGGGGGTTTTATAGCTCATGTCTTTGGCACTTTATTTTACGTTTCTCCAGGGAGACCAGTCTATGCTTTGGTATATCCAGATAAAAACCATACATTTCTTAAAGGATTTGATGCATATTTGGCACTCCTTTAAATGTTTCCTTTTACTTTCTGTTCCTTCCAGCAACATCCAACACACTGTCATGCAGATAGTAGGCTCGCTAGAGTTTACTACCTAACAAATTGGTTAGTCTATTGATTCCAGCTTTCCAAAGTGCCTCCTTTTTTTCTTTTCCTGGACAATAGGATGTTTGAAATAGTCATCTCCCCTTATAACCACAGACATTCTAATTAGGATACATTCAATACTGATCTTGAGCTACAATACAAATGACCAGTTTATATTAGTCCTGCAGATAGAAAACAAATTTCAGTGGCAGAGATTGAAGATTTTCCGTGCCGAATCTTGTCTTCTGCTCTGGGCCTATGCTAGTTTGCCGGTTTATGTAGTAAACTATCTTAGTGCTAATTCTAGTATCTCGACTCCCTGAGATTTACCAAGGACAAATGTGATCTTAATATTGTATTGTATTTTATTTCACAGGTTTGTTTCATAACCTCAATAGTCTGTATCTGCAATTCTGTTTCCTTTCAAATGTGTTAATAAAATGCTTGCATTAAGATTGGCTTTACTCCAGAACCTGATAATGTCATTCTTCAAGTAAGTGATAAAACTCCTGACAACATAGCACTTGGGGATTTGGGGATGCATCCTAACAGTACAAGTGGGGAAACTCTCAGTTCCTTATAGAGTTAAATCAAGGTCAGACCTGGTTTCCGACACGAAGTTCAGATGCATTGGCAGATCCCCATGCTTGCATTTATTATGCTGTAATTTGGGGCTTAAAGAGTTATATCCAGTCCATCCCCAACATCTGGTTAGTGTTTATAACGATCACATTTGATCCTAATGTAATTTTGTTGGGGAATTCACTAGAATTCCTCTGTTGGCTGCATTACAACTGAACATGAGATCTGCTAAAATATTACCAAAAACTAGTGACTATCCATAGAGAATACAAAAATACATAGATTTCACCCCCCCCCCCCCCATCCCCCTGCAGCTAACACATCACGTTCATCTATCCGGGCTTCCTTGTCTCCATTGATAAAAATGGGGGTGAGGCTTTCACAGCAGCCAACATTTGTCAAAGGTCTGGAACCTTGAAACTCGGAGCAGGCACAACAATCTTTCAAGGGCGATTAGTGCACACGTGCGAGCACAATGGTGGTGTCACAGACTCCACAGATACGGATGACATGAGCTCGGTGGAGATTTGTCCTTTCATTTTCACTTTGATTTAGATGCTGTTCCTTAGGGTTAGGAAAACATCACTTGGGAAGCAGAGCCAAAGGTTAAAACCACCCTCCCCCCATCAATGGAAGCCCCAAATGAATCAAGTTGAACCTTTTAAGGGCTGTTAAAGGGAGCCTTTAATTATGTGAGGCAGACAAGGGAGGGGGACACGTGGGAAGGTTGCAGTTTGAGGACCTCCCAGCCCTGCCAGCAGGAAGATTATTAGCATATTTCATGTAACTTGTGCATAGCTGTGTACCCTTCCCATCAAATAATTTTAACATTCCAAAAGAGACAGATGGGAGAAGAAAAAGACAGATAGAAGAGGACAGAGACTATAACAGTCTTTAGCACGGGAAAATTATTTCATTAAATCTGAACAGCACATGCTTTTCTGATGTATAGCATATGCAAGTCTATGCAAATTATTTAATGGCAGTGCACTCAGAGTAATTTCCATTTCCTCCCTCACTTGTGACGGGAATATTCCTTTTAATCAGATTAGATGACATCCTCTACAAACTTTTGGGGGTTTCAACTTAATTTACCATGCTAAGTAGTTAGGGTAATTTGAAATAAAGCAATCAGTGGGCTGAAAAAAAATGAGGCCAAACCTCATTTCTGTCTTTGAGATGAGGAGCTGCCTGGCTGTGTGAGCCCCTAGGGACTTCTTAGCCGCCCCCCCCCACCCCGCCTGCCCCTGCCCCGTCCTCTCCCTGCTCCCCAGCACCCCAGACCTCAGCCATTTCCAACAGCCGGTTGCCTTGTTTCAATGGCATCTAGTCGGATCTGTTTCCCAACCACAGAGTTTGCCTGCAATGATGCATTCCATTCCACACCCCCCCCCCCCCCCCCCCCCGCCCCCGGCGTCACGATTTATGGGGCTGCCTCAGGCAATGGTGGAAAGATGAATTCACACTCCTTAACAACTTTTTCACCTGGAGAGGTCATAAACCCCTGAAGGGGTCTTCGAAATGGTCTGAAGGGGCCGTGCAGATATTCCATCCTAGTGGTTCTAGGGGAAAGGGAGCAAAAGGCATTCAGTGCATTACCATGGATGGGCCAGGAAAGCTCCTGCGGGCAAGCAGGCAAGATGGACACACATCAGAAAGTGACAGCTACCTGTCAGTGGTGCCTGTGCTGCAAGAGTAGTGCCAGTCCTTGGCAAGGCTGGGAAGCTTGTTTGGGGACATTGCTCACAGTTGAGGGAGCTTTGCGTTGCACAATTCCAGGGTGCCATTGTTTTGTAGGCCTGGGGGATCTGTACACTTGATACCTATACTTTTCCAGCAGATGGCAGTAAAGGGTCTTGAGGAGAGAGTTATAAAATCACAGTAAGTTGCAATTTGGACTAGAGACTGGTTGGCCTCCCCTTTCAATGTCCTCTGTTTTATGGGTGGTGGTGTTTAGGGAAGGGAAAGATTTTAATTGCTTAAACTAATTCCCTGCAAAGTGTTAGCAGATGAGGTTTAAATATCATTTATACTAAGGCTGCTAGGGATTTACTAGCCATCAAGATGTAAAAGAGAGAAATTTAATGGCGAAATTTCATGTCCTAAGACAAGTAGTAAAACTTTCTTTCCCTCTTTTTTCTTTAAACCCACTTTCCCTCACCCCCTCCCATGGCAAAGCCTTAACCAGGATTGTGGTTTTGAAGCACCAAGCTCTGCTCCCCGTGGCATAGGGAGAGGTTTCTTCTCAAAGGTTTGTTTACAACCTTTGGAGGTGACAGAAGTGGAAAAGAACAAGCTGCAATCAGTTAACTGTTTAAAAATTATTAAGGACATCACATAACCAAAGTAGGTCCCTCTTGCATGCAAGGGAGGAAATCGGGGCTGCGGTTTTCTGCATGCCTACTGTCTTTCCACTCATTGTGTTCCTTAATTCCCGAGGAACACACTTCAGGTCGTTACTGTTTCTCCCACTTTACATAGAAGAAGAGGACTAATGTTCAGGAAAGTTAAGGGATCCAAAGACAGTCTCTCAGTTAGCATGTGGATTCAGATCTTAACCGTCTTGACCCTGAAGCCCAACCTTACATCAGGAGAGTGTTCTACAAGGGGGCAATTAAAAACATGGGATGGAGAGATGTCTTTCTTCTTCTTATTTTTTCACTAGGTAAAGCATATGCATGACAAATTCATTTATAAAGTCACGAGTAGGTTTCTGCCCTTCCACGCCTCCTCCCCACCCTGCCACATTCTCATTGGTGACCACAGTTAATGTTTACTGTGTACACACTTTCAGAAATACTTTGTGCTTTTATAAATGTGTACATACATATTCTTTTCTCCCCCTCATGTAAATGATGGCCCACTACACACACTGTTGTTTTTTTTTCACCTAATAATGTATCTTGGAGGTGACTGAAATAATTCTTTTCAACAGCTGCAGGTTGGGAATACCTTGTATTGTATGTTATGTACCATAATTTTATTTAGCTGAAATTGATTTATTGAACTGATACGCATATTTAACTGAGATTGATGAACTTAATAGAGGTTATATTGTCACATAACGATATTCCTGCCAGGGTAGCCTGCCTTAGAAGCTTCTTGATGTCTCAAAACCGGAATAAGCATATAGCCTCCCAGAATGACTGAAGAGCAGGTACACTTTTGAAGACAGTTGTCTTGTGTTTTAAAAATATGTTATCACCTCTAACATGTGTGCCTTCACACACACACTATTTAAATTAAAGATTACCAAAGAAAGATGCCCATGTCTAAAGATGTTAAAGAAAATTTAGCAGTAGATATAAGACCCTTATGCCTCTTTTATAAATCAAAAATAACCCTTCCTTTAAAAAATTATTTATTGATTGATTTTAGAGAATAAAAGGAAGGGGGAGAGAGACTTATTGTCCCACTTATTTATACATTCATTGGTTACTTCTTATATGTGCCCTGACCAAGGACAGAACCTATAACCTTGGGGTAGTAGGACAATGCTCTAACCAGCTGAGCTACACAGCCCAGGATATAATGGTTAAACAATAAAACATAGTCTATGGTCTGTCTAAACCTCAGCTCTCTTTCTTTGAAGTAGGATGAGACAGATCAGTAAGAAAAAAAAAAGGAATAGATCAGCCTTCCAGGAGGAAAACAGAAGGAAATAATAACAAAGGAAGGAATCTATAGTCTCTGAAGATAAAGAGGGAAATTCCTTTCTAATCCAGTAAACTTCAGTCTCTTTGGATAGAAGGAATCCTTTTGGAGCTGATGAGAATACTTCTCTGCTTTCTATGTTGATACCTTATTAAGATAAATTAGAACTTTGAAAGCATTCAGAGTTCCCCCAAATGTGGAATTTATATCCCATTAACTTTGTTTGTTCCCCAGAAGTTCCAGGGAGCTTGTTGAGACACACATACACACACACACACACAACGAGAAGTTATTTTTCCAATATCCACCTACATTTAAGGTCAGGCCCTGTCTGGGAATTTCTAGGGTTATCAGTGGAACATCTGTAATGATGAGACTTTCAAATATTCCACATAGTTTTATTTTTTATCTAATTAGTATAGGTTTTCTATTCAAATAGCAAATCTATTAAGTATTAACAGTTATCCAAGAAATCCAGCATGGTACTTTTATTTCCACATTTGTGCTGTTAATGAAATTTTGCCCTATTTCCAGACCCCCTCCTGATCTATTTATTGCAAGTAGATGTTTGATCCGGAAGTCCAGGGGCATGGGGCTGGCCTGCAGCTGCACTGTCTTCCTGCTCCTCCCTCACCACGCAGTAACTCACACCACGCCCCACTCCATCTCCCACTCATCTCCTTTTCCCTAATCAAAAAGCTGTGCTATAAGCCTCTGGGAAGGTGGGGGCCTCTTGCATTTGCTTGTTGCAGTGAACCTCAAAAGTAATGATGCTAACGCATAGGGAGAGAGAGTGACCTCCACTTTACTTAAAGCTCTGCTGCCAAAATAGAGCAGCTACATGTGACACGATGAATAAATCACGTGAGCTGGCTTGTATAGAATCATGAAGTTTTAGTTTGGGAAGAAACCTTAGAGGCCATCTAAGCTAGTGGTTTCTGAGCCTGGCCATGAACATCAACTGAGAAATATTAAAACACACACATGCACACACATGCACACATACTAGCAGGAATGAATTTACACCACATCATGTAGGTGCAAGAAATGTCACATCATTTATCTAAATCAAGGTAAGGGACTTCTCTTAGGGTTGTGTAAGTGTTCCTGGGACTTTTGTGTGGTTACAATAGTCAGCTATTGCTGCAATGATGTTGTATCACAAGCTCAGTGGCTTGTAACAATAAATTTGTTGCTTCTGCTCCCTGGTCTGTGAGGTAGACAGGGCAGATCTGGTTAGGCTACAGGCTGGGTTCAGGTCTTTCATTTTCCTTCAACCAACAGGTCCCAGAACATGTTCTTATGGAAAATGACAGAAATGTGAGAGACAAAATGAACTACACAAGTCACCTTCAAACTTTGCTTCATTCACACCCACCAAATTAGGTCACGTGCCCAAGCAAACACATAGTGTGGGGCGGGGGACACTGCAAAGTTATGTGGCACCCAATGTGAATGTAGAGCCCTGTTACAGGTGAAGAAGTGGACCAAAAAGCCTTATCTTGATTTGTCTTCCAAGATGGTTTACTCATGGTTTTCTGCCTGCTTCACTGGTTATTTCTTATAAAGTATTTTGTGTGGATCCTTCTCTACCCAAACATTCAACATGGAAGATTCCAGGGCTCATGGTTGTGCATTCTCCATTGGCTTGCAGCCCCTTGTCATCACACTGTAGACTGAGAGTGTAAATACCGAGGACACCACATTTTCATCTCCAGCCAGTTCTGAGCTTCAGACACATGGGTCCTCTTGGATGCC
The DNA here is from genome assembly GCF_004126475.2 of Phyllostomus discolor. NCBI lineage: Eukaryota > Metazoa > Chordata > Mammalia > Chiroptera > Phyllostomidae > Phyllostomus > Phyllostomus discolor. The sequence goes on from NC_040904.2 coordinate 153,452,128, forward strand.
TAATAAACATCTCAAACTTAGTATGTCCCTTTCAAAACTGCTCTAGCTTTCTCTTTTCAGTAATTGGAAAATCTGTCTTTGATTATTCAGGCCAACAACCTTGGAGTCATTACTGAGCTTTCCCTTGCACACCCTTACGTGATCCCATCTCTAGGCAAATCCAGTTGGTTCAACCTGCAAACTAGAATCAGCTTCTTACCAGTCCTCACCAACTTCTCAGCCATGGTCATGTCTCACCTAGAACACTAAGACAGTCTCCTAACTCGTCTCCATGCTTCTACTTTTGTTACTGAAGGGACTCTTCCAGTCCCTTCAGAGTGATCCTTTTGAACTATAACTTACCTCAAGTTACTCTTCTGCTCAAAACCCCATTTCACCCAAACTAAAAGCCCAAACTGTGCCCTACAACACTGCAATTCTCTGCCTTTACTTTTCTGACAGACGTCTCCTTGCATTCTCTTCCTCCCTTAATCTGCTCTGGCCTTGCTGGCCTCCTCGCTGTTCTTTAAGCATACCAGGCATACTTGTGCCTTAGTGAATTGGCTTTCTCCTTCTCAAATCCTCTTCCTCAATGCATCTGCTTCTCTCAGACATCTGCTCCAGACAGGTCCCTCTCCTCTACTTAGTCTCTGTTCAGTTGTTACCTTCTCAATGGGATTCTGGCCAATCTATCTCATACGGAACCTGATACCTTGCTCCAGTCAGGATCCAGCACTCTTGATTCCCTTAACCTGCTCTAATTTCTTCTTTTTCTATAGCACTTATGACCTTCAAACAACATATAATTTACTAATTTATTCTGCTTGTTGTTTATAGTAGGCCAATTTGACAGGTGGAGGTAAGGTGTCTTGAGGAAAGCACATGTTTTTGTATTTATTCAAGGTTCTCTACTTGCCAGGAGTAGCCTTTACTTGGTGCAAATATAGAAATTACTTACACAATAGAATACATTTATTTTTCTCATTATCCATGATAAGAAAAGTAAGACTATTTGGTTTCCAAACAATTGTAAACACAATTATAAGTGTGGACACTGAAATTTCAAAAGCAATTACAAGCATGGACATTGATATTTCTCAATTAAATACAATCATGATGGTAACAGTATATTAACTTTTATTTTAATTTAAATGAAAAGACAAAAATTGCTCTAGAAAACTCTCTGAATCTCCCAGAATACACCTATGAGCCCTGATTTTGGAAACATTGCTCCATGGAATGTTAATTCCTAAGCAGATTAGAAGGCCAGCTGAAGCACTGAGCACTGAGCTTGAAGTTCCTGGGATGTTTCATTACTTGGTCACCTTGTAAAACAAGTGTAAGTCATGCTATCCATCTCCCCCCCATCTCCAGTAGATCAAGTTCAAAGTATTAGATAAGCAGGTTGAAAAGAAAAAGGAAACCAGTATTTATTCATCACCTAATAAATGCCAGGTGTTTTTGTATGCCTCACCTCATTTATTGTCCCAGTGGAATTACTGAATTATTTTTCCACCTTTACAGAGCAAAAACCAAACTCGGGGAAGTTTAATGACTTACCCAAGGTCACATAGAAAGAAAGTGCTTGGCTTTCAAAAAATATATTTGACAAATTTTAAACTTAAACATTGCAAGAACGGTATGAAGAAATCTATACTTTTTACCCAGAGACCCCATTCCAATTTTTCAAATTTCCTCAGTAATGCCCTTTATAGCAAAGACTCTCATTCAAGGACATGCCTCATCTCTTCATTCTGGAACAGGTCCTCAGTCACTTCCTGACCCAGACATTTTTGAAGGTCATACAACTGCTATTTTGTAGGATGTCCTTCAATTTGTGTTTTTCTGATGTTTTCTTGTGATTAGACCCGAGCATATTTTTAGCTAAAATATCATGGATGCTGTGTTCTTTTCATTGCATTTTATTGAGAGACATGTGGTGCCTATTTGTCTTGTTACTGGTGGTGCTAATGTTGACCTCTTGGTTAAGTTTGTGGTGTCCACCTTATCTCTCTACTGTAAAATTTTTCCCCCATTGTTATTAATAACTATTTTGTGGGGAGGTACTTTAAAACTATATAAAATCTCATTCCTCACCCCACATTCGCCCACTGATATTGGCATCCACTGATGTTCCTTCTGAGAGTTAATTACTACTGCAGTGGTGGCCCTTATGGTGGCTTTCCAATTCCATTATTTTTTTCCTGTATTTATTGTCTGGCTTTTTACTTTAAGGTTGAGCTTTCTCTTCCTTTCATTTTTTCATTTATTCATATCAGTGTGGACTCGTGAACTCCTTCTTATCACATGGATTGTAATCCATTACTGCATTATTTATTTTGATGCTCAGATTGTTTCAGATTTGGACAGTGTGAGCTCCTTCAAATTGGTTTTGAATCCATGTCTTCTAGATCTATCATTTCTTTTATTGTAACTCTATTTACAAGGCATGGGTGAAGCACTCAGGTGTTGAAATCACCAAAATCTTGGCTAAAATCCTGGCTTTGTCTTATCTAAGTTGACTGATACTGGGCCAGTTGTGTGCCTTGCCATGTTCTCATTTACTTACTTGTAAAGTGGAATTAAGATTTATTTTATAGGTCGTAAGAATTATAGGAGATAATGTGCTGTATTTAAGAGATATGACAAGTGCCTGGTACACAATTAGTATGCAATAAATGGTAGCTACTATAAATAATTATGAGCCACACTATTCTCACCTTTAATGGGGACACAAATCCATCTCACAGAATCATTAAAAAGATTAGATGAAGTAGCACATATAAAACCATGTAGCAGAGGTTAGTATTTAAAAACGTAACTATTTTTCTCTGATCTTCCATTTCCTCATCTGTATAAGGGCAACACTATGCAGGGACAGATTTGTGAAGATTAAATGAAGTTACATATGTAAGACTCCCAGCCCAGTGCCAGGCACTTAGAACGTACTCCATAATTAAGAAGTATTGCTATCGCAGAGCAGATTTAAGAACGTCTGGAGAAGTTTTACAGAGAGGGAGATTACCGCTTCACGTGAGGAAAATCGTGCACGCGTGCGTGCGCGTCATCAGTCAATGACTATCGCTAACCATTTTCTGAGTCTGAGTCTCCTTTTCACTGGACCTCTTCTTCCTCCCCTGGACTGAGGCAAAAGCACACTTAAATGTAATTGGTTTGGTCAAGTGCAGTGATTTAGAGATGCACTCACATTCCCTAATCTCATTTTTATCCACTTGCCTCTAACAGGGATTTTAATCAGCTTCCCCACTGATTTACTTCACTTCCTGTAATAAAAGAGCACTCAGAAGTGACGTGAACGACTCAGAGGTGGTCATGAGGGATCAGCACCTCGGCTGAAATAGACATAAAGCTATTTTGATAGTAAAAGCAACAGATCAGCATTAGTGTTTGTAAATTTGTAAGTCCTGCTTTAGTTTAAATTTTCCGTTTTCATTTCAAAACAACTAGTATGCAGTAGGTCTGCAGTCAAGCAAGTCAAATGCCAAATTAAGTTTGTTCTTCATAGCTAAGACTGGTGACATGAGACATTTAGGCTCTCAAAAAGTAGCTAGAGATTGGAAAGTCTCACCCTGTGATTGCCAGCCTAGTACTATCCCTTCTCATTCATTCATAATAAATGCCAAAGGCATTTCATAATCAAGTGCTGTACAAAAAATGAAATACAGTCAGTCCAATGCTTTCAACACAGCTGGGTGGTACAGAAGCTCAAGTAGTCCAGCAGGGAATCTAAGAGCCTCTTGTGTCTGGTATGCCAGCACTGTAGTCATCACACTACACGGATTCTTTCATTTAATTTTTACAACAATATTGGGTGGTAAATACTATTGTCATCTCAATTTACAGACTAGGAAACAGGTAAAGAAAAGGCTTTAGTGAGGTCAGCAGGCAGTGGCTCGGTGAGGATTCGCACGGAGGCAGCCTGACCCGGGAGTGCAAGCTCTATCCCCTTCTAAATACCAGAGGGATTAGAGTTTTGTTATTACTGCTCTTTCGTTTTTGATACTTCTATTTGATTATGGAGCTGTCGGCTGCACTGGGAATTGGCTTCGAGCCGAGAAATGACATCAGAAGACGCTGAATCACTATTGTTTTTGCCTGGTTCCTGGCTACCCACCACCTCTGACTATCTTATGGCGGGTCCCATTTCTTAGAGAAGGCACAGGGTACTGCTCACGCATTTCATCATGGAAAAGCTGCTGTGAAGGGCCTGTTTGTTTTGTTCCTATGCCTTTTTTTCCAACAGTGATATCTGGCTGGGTGAGTTTCGTTTAGCTTTTTTTTTAAAAAAGATTTTATTTATTTATTTAGGGAGAGAGGAAGAGAGGGAGAGGAGAGAAACATCAATCGTGATCAATGATTGATCAGATCAGTCGCCTCTTGCACGCCCCCAGCTGGGAACCTGGCCTGTGCACTGGGAATCGACCGGGTGACCCCCAACCCACTGACCCCACAAGTCAGGGCTCTTTTAGTTACTAACCTCACTAGTCCTCTCTAACTGAGCCTGTGCTCTGAAGGCTTGGAGGAGATGTTCTATACTGTTCCTTCTAGCTTCACCTGCTGAGTTTCTAAATGGCTATTTTATCATCTCTGTTCCTCAGCCTCTCCAGAAATCTGCCCTCATCAACACCCCCACTGTTCTTTGGCTCTTTCACTCACCCTTGTAATTTTTCTCTCCCTTTCTGTCTTTTAAAAAATCTTTTCTGTCTTGCTCCCCCCACCCTTTTCCCTTTCTCACCTTTCTGGTGTTTTCTTCCCTCCTGACTCCCTCCCTCTCTTCTTTCCTTCTCTTCCTGGCATCCTTTCTCTCTGCCTTTCACTCCCTGGCCCTCATCCCCTCATCCTCTCTTTTCTCTCTGCCTCTCCCTACTCTTTTCTGTATCTCTGCTTTCTCTGAATGTCGTCTTCTCTCCCTCTTTTCCCCACCCACTTCTTTTTCCTTCTTTCATAGAATTCAGCACACCTTATTTTTCCTTTGCTACACTGTTTACACACGATCAGATCCCTGGAGAAAACAGAAGGATTGATTAAAGAAAATTCAGTTGGGTGGTCTATTTATTTCAAAAAAGAGAAATGAACATTTGGAATAGATAGAAGTTTGAGCACTGAAAACACATTATCCTAGCTTCTCTGTGCATCTCTGCCCCTGAAAATCAGACTGAGGTTCAGATTCAATAGGAGTTATGTTTTGTGGGGGTGCCACATTCTGAGTGCCCCTCTAGGATAATCTGAGCTCCTTGCTATAATAAAAATAGCACTTACAAATTGATAGTTTTATTTTAAAAACTTGAAACAAAGACTAATCCTCAGAAAACCCACACTAAAACCTATACCTCTGTTAGTATATCAAGTTGAAAATACACAAATTCTATCAGCTAGATTTAGGCTCTGAATGGGCAAAATTGATGAGGTCAGAATTTACTTACATTCTTTCCCTGTCCCACACAAATCTATTTTGTATCCCTTCATCTTTCATTAAATTATTGAAGACTTACCCTATTTTAAAAGGCTTCTTCCATAGCTCACACATACTAGGCAGAAAAACTACTGTTTTGTTTTGGGTAGTGAGTCCTCCTTTTACCTACAGAAACACGGGTGTCAGTTGGATTTCAGCAGAGCATCTTTTAGGTTGCGTGATCTTTCAGGAAAAAACCATTTTTTTTTCTCCTTAGCTTCCTTTTTCTTTGTTAACTGAAGTGAGACCAGCCTTTTTAAAGTAAAACAATGTTTGGGTACAACTTTTATTTTTAAAATCACTCATGCTTGTAGAACCTGCTGCTGAAAATTCTTGTTGTGGTCTGGGACTTTATATTGCATGCTCTTGTAAACACTTAGATTTTTTCAATGTTTCCATTTTTTGTTTCTCTGAAGGAGAGACTGATTGCTAAAATCATCAAAGTGCATCCATACTGTTGCCTGAGTCATACTGTTATTTTTAATACAAATAGACCTGTGTTTATGTGAAGAGGTGAAAACATTGTCCTCGATTCTTATTTTCTACCAAATTTTTCACACAATTTCTTTTAGAGACCTTAGATGGTCATAGTGTTTCATTGATATTGGTTCAAGAAGGACTTTGTGCTCTTTTCAGAATCTTGGATTCCAACTTCAAAATATGCATCAGGTTTGGAATTTAATGTCACTTTTTGAAAATAATATTTTCATAGATTTTTAAAGAGATCTGAAGTCTGATCTGATCAGGTAGTCTCCGCAGAGAGACCTGCAGAACACTTTGTGATTTGTGCACAACCCCTGTGTAAGAGGACCACAGCTGCTCAGTCCCACCCTCACGGAGAGCTGGGATGACTCTGAAGCCCTCCTGCTGAGGCTGAGGTGGGCTTACATTCGAAATAGGGCAGGCTCTTGGGAGTGCCAAACCCAGAGTAGCTCCACAGCGTGCCAGGCAGGATGATAAATGGACTTGTTAGCAAGGTATGGAATACACACAAAGGTCTCTTCCACCTGAGACACAGAAAACTTTAAAAGGGAGGACAAATTTAGTTTCTGAAATACAAATGAAAGTAGAAAATGCCATGAAAAGAACGTGCATTCAGTGTGGAGATGATGGAGGAAGAAAGACGTGCTCTCAAACACAGGATCGCAACAGAGAACTGGCTCAGAAGGTCCCTGGTGAGGTGAGCCACCTCCTGCAGCTTTCAGTAAGCTCATGACTTCTGAAGGGGTGGCATGAATCCTGCCAACTGCTATCTTTACAGAGAGATCATCGTTTTAGCAGCAACACCCAACATCTCCCCTCCTGTCTCATCAGCTTCACTCTCCTGGGATCATTCCATGCTCCTGAGACAGTGTTAGACACTGTTGGCCAGGTCTGCTTCCCCTTCTCATTCTGATGCTAAGACAGAGCAAGGCATCTCACTACAGTTAGGTGCTAGTCTATGGCTCCTGGTGCAGAATGTAGCCTAGGCTTTGTATTATTACAAACATCCTTGTTAAAAAATGAGATGTATAATTTCACTGGAGCTCAACAATTTGGATGTCCCATCAACACAGCTGACATCTTAAAATTGGGCCGCCGTGGAATCTGTGGATATATGGCAACAGGGAGTTTGCTTTGTACTGAAAACAGCTTTCCCAATCCGGGTTTCTCCATCAAGACTCATTTCACAATGGCCGGTAGATGGCACCATAAGCATCTGATGTCAGATCCCAGGCTGAGAATATTTATCTTCTCAAAGCTCTTCTCAAAATATTAAGCAAAACTTTGACTGAAATGCAACCGTATTTGGACAGGCAGGTTTATTTTACTTTGGTGCTTTGTTATTAGAAACATGCGTATGTGTGTGTATATATTTTACTATCAAACCGTAAAGTTATGGAAAGTATCCTTGATAGGATGGACCATAAACTTTTACAGTATTATTTAGGGACAAAGTTTTCAATTTCTTATTTAAGATAATTTTTTCTTAATATGAGGTTTAGTGGTTATGTGTCACACTATTGCTCAGTGAGGCTCAGGAGAATATTTTTCATGGTCTAAGTATCCCTGTAAAGGAAACTCATTCATATAATAAGAAGCAGAAATGCAGCACAACACGCCATGTGTGTGTTTTTAAAAGAACAATGTAAATAAATGTTTTTATTCTAATAAATACATCTGTATGGAGATATGCACACAAGTACATACGATTGTTGATCAAGATGAACAAATATATGGATATAATTTAGTATAAGAATCCCACCCCCATTTCAGACTCCACTCCACCCCCAAACCTTAAGGTGTTAGAGTAGGATATGATTTTTAGAATTCGGTTGTAGGGATAGCATTTGGAAAGGAAGCTATCCCTTAACTAAACAAGCCATTACCTTGGGTGGAAGTGTGAACAAAACCAACTATCTCTTTGCTGGTGTACTACTTGCTAGGTAAGCAGTCAAATAAGATGTGGTGGAGTACAAACAAATACTACAGGGCAGATGGCAGGGTTGAAGACTGAAGCCAAATGCCCAAGATGTCTTTAGAACAGAAGCAAAGTCGGGGGCCAATTATCAGAAGGGTATTAGTGAGAGACACCAAAGTTCCAAAGGCACACGAAAGAGGAGAAACCATGGAACGTTCAGGACTCAAGACAAAGTGCACACGGAACTTGTGACTAGAACTTGTGAGAAGGGGTATGAGATTAGCTTCCTGGGATGAACATTATGGTAATTTTATTCCATTTGGAGATGCAAGATCTACATGCAAGGATGCCTCTCTGCCTTTCTTGTTCTTCTTGTTCTTGTCCCCCTCCCCATCCTCTTCTTTATAAAGTATTTGCTGATTAGCTGATCTCTTGTTGATCACAAACACTGATTAAATCTTTAATTCAGAGTGTATTTAATTTTTAGCTTTGACACAGTTATATTTTACAGAAAATAAAATCATCTGTCTTTGAGGTATCCTAGTTTCAAAAGGGAGGAGGAATCACGGGGATGTCCAGAGAGGGTGAGTTGGTATTGGGTTTCTGTGGGAATTTCAATCATTTGGGTTGAAATTTGGTTTGGGGAAGGCCCTCAGGAAGTTGAGAGGGAGAGGAAGGAAGGCAGGACTGGAGGAGAGAAGGCCTAGTCAAAGGCACCCATGCCCACAGCATGGTGATAGCAGTGACAGAGGTCTCAAGTGTCACCAGGAGCATTGGTTTGCTGGGGGAAAATGCTTTTGCATGTGGAATTTGGAAGAGACTCAAAGGTAGCTGGCTTTAGGAGTCTTTGTACCGCCCTTCCCTGAGGCAGGCATGTTTTCGTGAGCTCAGAGGCCTTGGTGCACAGGAATGAAAATAGCAAAAGGGGGGCTAACAGCAAAGGCATGTTGACTTCAGTTGAATTCGAAATATAAGGAGAAAGAAATATTAGAGTTTACCAAATGGAAACAGAAACTAGTCTGTGGAAAAAGCAGTTTTATTCTTAGTCTTCCAAGCAGATATTTCATATGGCAAACCATAAAAAAATAATATGAAGACTGTTGAATTGCCTGAAACACATGAAAAGGGACTCGACCGTTATTCCAGCAAACAGTTAATCATGAGAACAATATTGCTTTAGTGTCCACAGGAATGTTTAAGACTTTTAAGGGGAGGGAGCACAGAGAGAAAATATACCTAATTGCTTCTAAATGGCAAAAACAAGCTAAATCTGATGCTCTCCATTTCATTGGGGAACTAGGGATGTTTAGACGTTGGGGAGTTTATTAAGTTCATTTCACAATGAAGTATCACTGTGTGGTTCTAGCTTTGGTGTCAGATCTGGTCTTGAGTTGATGATCCAACCCATACTGTGTGATTTTTGGCAAGTTGCATAACTTCTCTGAGCTTTTGTTTGACAGTGATATCTACCTCAAAGATTAAATGTGAGCATGTTATAAATGAATGTAGAAATATTATCATTCATGAAAATGAGTATGTATTGAATGCCTACTATACTCTAAACACAGTTCATCAATTAAATTTTTTTAAATGAAAAAATTTCTTCCTTATTATTTATGCCCTAGATGCTGGTTCAAGGGGGAGAAGCTCTTTTTTCCCCCAAACTGAGAAAGCTAATGTGCAAGAGCTGATTTTCAAGCTCCTCTGAAGACAGAGCTTATTCTTTCCTCAGTGAAAACATGGGGAAGGAAAGGATTATTGCTATTTTAAAGAGAGAGAGAAAAAAAGAAGAGATATATTGTATTTACCTTGTGTGTTTTTATTGTTATTCTTTCTAAATTTTCTCCTGGATCCCCTTCTGCTATATTCTGAAATTAAATGTTGCACAGAAAGAAGTAATTACTGGGGACTTTAGCCCAACATCATATATTAGAACTGCTTCTTAAAATAGCTGTGTGTTTGGAGGTTCTACTTACAGAATAGATCAGTGGCATGGACTTGGCTTTCTACTCTAATTAACAGAAATAATTCAGTTGGGGGTGGGGAGTAAGAATTCCAAGTAAAGTAAAATGCTACTACTCAACATAGCACATTTCTGTCATGTGGCCCTGGCTGTGCACTAGCAGTAATAGCTAGAAGAATTAAATGAATTATTTTGATTGCAAGAATTATTACTGTAGAAATATGCGAACTTATAACCAAAGACACTGAAATTGAGAACAGGCTGACAGTGGCCAGAGGGGAGGGGATTACAGGGGAAAAGGGTGAAAGGTTTGTAGGAACAATTATAAAGGATGCATGGACAATAACAAGGGGGGGGTGGAAACGGGAAGAAAGTGGGGAGGGATGGGGTGGTGGGGAGGGATGGGGGGAAAGGGCAGAAAACTGTACTTGAATGACAATAAAAAATGTTAAAAAGAAGAAATATGTGAACTTGGAGGAAGGGTAGTGCCAGGGTCTGTCCTGTGACTGATACAGATAGTTCCTTATGTTTGTCTAAAATCTTGATTTTGTATATTTTTACTATTGGTATTGTGAATTTGCAGAACTTCTATTTGATTCTTTTTCAAATTGGCTATTTCACTTTTTATAGTTTCCTGTTTCCCAATACGATTTTTAGGCTTAGCTTATATATCTTTGTAAAATGTAAGCATAATTTTTTGTAGTCTTCATCTGATAATTTTAATATCTCAAATGTTTATGGGTCTGTTAGCTGTTGTTTCTTCCAGTTGTCAATTGAAGTTCTTGCTTTCTGTGTGTTTGGTTATTTTTGTCTATGTGCTGGACACCACATTTAGGATTGCTTTGAGTCCTAAATATCTTTTTTTTTTTTCCTGTAGAACGTATTATTGTGCTTCAACCAGGAGCCTGGGAACACTCCCAATCTGGGGGCATCATAATCTGCTTTCAAGGCTTAAAGTTTCCCAAATCATCCAGGTAGATGCTAGCTATAAATCCATGCAAAGACTGGGCTGCTTCCAGGAATCATTATGCTGATATTAAGTAAGAGAGACTTCATCATAGTCTTTGTCTTTGGCACACTCCTGGCTTTTACTTTTATCCTCTTCATCCTTTGAAGTCCATTCAAAGTACAGCTTTGTTTCAGAACTATTTCAGATGCATCAGCAAATGTCCTCAGGGCAGAGCTGCTTTGAACACTGGGCTTACCTCTCCAGGGCCTTTATCTGGATTTTGGCCCAGGAACCTTAACTATTTTGTGAAGAACTATTTTGCTTCTGTTCTTTCTCTTTCATGGGAAGATTGGTCGAAATGGCTTAGTTCTGCCAAATTTGGAGGATTGCTAGTGCTCTGGTTTGTAAACAATGGGATTCTGAAGTGGGTGTGAATATGTGCTCATTTCAGAAAATGGTATCTGTAAAATGGAAACTAAATACACAGGATGATTAATATGAGCATCACTGCAGAAAGAGTGTGAAGCCTGATTCTTTCCCTTCTTCTAGCTCCTCATTGGTGTGGAATTTTAGGGGCCTTTAAAACAAACAAACAAACAGAATATGGAAGCGTCTTTTAAATAAATCTGTAAGTGTATTAGTTTTGCTGTGAAATAACAAACCACAGTCCATCAGTGGCTTACAATGATAAGTGTGTAACTCTTGTAAGGGTCTATGTGTTAACCTGAGTGCAAGTGGAATTCAGGTCTGCTCATCCTTTCTTATTCTAGGCATCCAGACTGGAAGAGTAGCAGTTTACTGGGGCATGTTTTCCCCATGGCAGAAGCCAGAAGCTCCCAGAAAGGTGAGTGGATACAGGTGATAACTTTGAAGGCCTAAGCTAGGAACTTATGTCCTGTTCAGCCTGTATTCCTCTGACAAAAGCAAACCCATGTCCAAGACCAACATTGGTGGGGAGGGAATCTGTAAAATAATATACCATAACTGGGTGTTCCAATTAACTGTCAGATGCTATGAGGTAGTGATGATGACAAATTAGTATTTGGTTCAAATTTGGTGATATAAAACTATGCTTTTAATGAATGTGAAACTCAATGAACTTGTTCCTGTAAGTTATTTGAAAGCCTACATACTGAGGGTAACTGGACATTATTGGCAAATAGCAGTGGATGCTTTTCTGCATCCATTCCTATTGCTAATAAATATCTCAAAATGACCATGACTAGGTAATCATTTAATAAGTATTTTCAAGATACTCCATATCCAAATAGACATGGCAAATAACATATATGATCTTAATAATGTTGAACAAATTTAAAAAATGTAACGTAATTCTTTCAATTCAGTTTTTATTTCTGATTACATATTAATATACAAGACATTTTTAAAAAACTATGAACATTCTTTTTAAAAAAGTAGATTCCTATTCTTACATTGAAAATTCTTTGTCATTCTTAGGCTATCAGTGACAATTTTTGACATAGTTGTTTTTTCTATATTGTTTTTTGTTTGTTGGTTAGTTGGTTTGTCAGAGGATTTCTTCACATTTCTGGTCATTTTACTATCTGCTCATGTTTAATAATCGGACTTTGAAAAAAAGATGATTAGAACTTTGTATATGTGGTAGGGGCTTGGTGTATGTGGACTGTTAGCTGGCTGAGCCATTTGATTGAAGACTTTCATGTTGAGCTAATCACATGATCTAGAGAAGACTTTCAATCCCCTGCCTGAATATTGGGATTCTGGAAGTTCAATGGAAGAAGAAGGCTGGGTGTCTCAACATAAAGAATGTCATTTCTCACTTAATTATTATGTTTTCAATATGTTATCTTTGCTTTTAGTCTAGACCCTTCATCTTACTTTCTATAGAAACTGAGCTTCCCATCTTCTGATTGGGGAAGAAGGGCAATTGGCCAACTGCATGGAGTGGGATAGAAGGATCTGGTGAGGAGTGAAGTCTATTTTCAAACACATTTCCAACAGAGTCTTCTGTTTTTAGCTCCATCCTCATCGCTGCTTCCTGAGATGCTATACCACTAATATTTGAACGTTTTCTGGGTATCTAATGTAATTCAGATTGCTTATCAGCATTCTTAGTTGTTAGCTTACAATTTAACTCTTAAGTCTACTAAATGTATTGACATTTGTCCATTAGCTTCCTAGCTTCCAAAAGGTTGTTATTTTCTCTCTTATCCTCTTTATACTTGTGGGTATATACTTTACAATTATTTTCTTTATTGTTGTTTCAGTTTGGTTTTGGGAGAGAACAGAGGGTATTGCCATCCTTAATCAGACGTCTACTTTACTTTTATTGATGAAGTTTATTCTACTTCTGCCCATAACATGTTTGGACATGAATTTGTATTCAGTTACTCAGGAAGCTTCTTTTTTAATGCTGTCAGACAGGAATCTTGGTTTTAAGTAGTGACAAAAAGTGGGCACAGACCTCAATCTGTGAGCACGTCACTTTGACTGTCACACTGTTTGTTTCCTTATGCAATTGTCTTTATTAGTCTCTGCCCTCTGAGACAGATACAACAAACAATCTTCACTATGATGCTCTGGCCAGGCTTACAGATGCTTCTGCCAGTCATCCTCCCTTGCTCACAGACTCAGCTTCCCATAGCCACCCTTCTGTGTAAAGGGATGCTACCTTGGCCGCTTGTCCTGCATCTATCCCCTAGCCTCAGGAAACTCAAACTCCCCTAAGAGCTCAACTCCACCATCTTTAGCTCAAGGGCAATGCAGTTTAATCTTCAGTGAGCACAAGCTACAGAAACTATGACTTACTCCCCATCTTGAGTGAGGACTACTGGTAGTATTGGGAGTCAGTATTATGAGTACAACTGATTAACTTAGAAACTAAACATTGATTTCTTTCTTTTTTTTTTTTAAAGATGAGGTTTTTTAAAGATTTTATTTATTTATTTTTTTAGAGAGGGAAGGGAGGGAGAGAGAGAGAGAGAGAGAGAGAGAGAGAGAGAAACATCAATGTGTGGTTGCTGGGGGTTCTGGCCTGCAACCCAGGAATGCACCCTGGCTGGGAATCGAACCTGGGACACTTTGGTTCCCAGCCCGCACTCAATCCACTGAGCTACGCCAGCCAGGGCTTGATTTCTTATTCTGGGATCGTGATGAGCAGAGAAGATGCTCATACTATGTATTTTTTCCTTAATAATTTATATTGTTATATTCTGCTTGAAAAGTCCTCAGTATCTCTCTTCCTGTGGGCTTCTCTTCTCCAATTTCTTGCTCATTCCACTGAAGTTTTTATGTACTAAATCCTCCCGTGTGTCTGATCTGGGCCCCAAACACTGACTCTATGTGAAGAGAGGCTCTTTGAGGTTGAAGCCATCATGGTCCTGGGTGGTTGTAGCTCATTTCTTTCACTGGATCAAGAAAAAGATGGGGAAATCAATCATTCTGTCTCCAACAGTTAATGAGCCTTTTGCCTCATACTGCACTTTACCACCCTCTTTATCACTCTGATACCTAATCACTTACTGGCTTTCACTGCAGCTACACAGGTAGGGGGTAGAATTAAGCCTCTATATCGATGATAAGTAGAGCAAGTATATTGTTGAGGTCCCATTTGAGTGGGATCTACTCTGCATATACCCATCCCTATAGCCTGTTTCTCCATCCCCCAATCTTATAGACTATGCAATCTCATATTCATAGGTAGGAAAACGAGGCTGATGACATTTGTGAGTATTGGTATTTTAAACCTTCAAAACAACTAAATATATATATATATAATATATACTAGTATATAATATATAAATATTTATTTTATATATAATAAATATATATAATATATATTAAGAATTACATATATATATACACACATATATGTAATTCTTAATTGAATGAGATAAATCACCCAACTCTAGTATAATATCCAAGGGATGTGGTCTTCAGGCAGAAAAACTCTGCTATAAAATATCACTGTTATTAACCAAGTACATTGCATCTCTCAGGTATTTTAGGTTAGAAAACTTTTAACAACCACTGATTTCAAATGACTCACTTATTGAGGTGAGAGGATGATGTCCTTTGAGTTCAGAACTGCTTGGTCTTAAAACATAGGAGGAAAGTTTTATTGACTTAAGCGATTAGAAAACTTCCAGTTAAAATAGCCTTGTAGTACCATTCTAAATTGGTAAATTGTAAAATTTGAAAAAAATTTTTTTACAAATGTACTAAAACTAAGTATATTTCTGTGCAGATTAGTAAAATTTTTAGGAAACAGTATGATACTATACTATTAAAACCATAGGAAAACAATCTCCATATTAAGTATAATATTGGAGATATTTGCTGGGAGTCAGATGCTGTGTTAAATATATTAATTATTCCATATTATCCTCTTAACAATCATAGCAATAGATATCTTCATCCCCACTTTACAGGTAGAGAGCAGAAATTCAGAAAGGCTAGGTGACCTGTCTCGGGTCACATACTAGGTGATAGAGCTAGGGTTTGAACTCAAGGATATCTGATTTCAAATTCTATGTTTTTAACCCTGATTGTGTACTTTAACTTTGTGTCCCAGTAATTTTGCTTTAGGAAACGTAACCTAAGAAAGAAAATCTTTAAAAAAATATCTACATATATACACATGTTTATTGTAGTGGATTGTATAATAATAAATATTTGGCAGCCCCCCAATTTTCTCCAAATAGAATGGTTAAGGGAACTGTAAGAGATTTGTTCAATGGAATATCATACAATCACTGAACCAGATTGTTAGTTTTTTTCTGTAAAAATACAGAAATATGTTTATAATTATATAACTTTAAAATGATTGAATGAAAAACATTGTTTACCACCAGAATATTTTTTAAAGATTTTATTTATTTCTTTTTAGAGAAAGGATGGAAAGGAGAAAGAGGTAGAGAAACATCAATGTGTGGTTGCCTCTTGCACACCCCCGACCAGGGACCTGGCCTGCAATCCAGGCATGTTCTCTGACTGGGAATTGAACCAGTGACCCTTTGGTTTGCAGGCTGGTACTCAATCCACAGAGCCGCACCAGCCAGGGCTACTGCCAGGATTTTAACTATGAAAATATATGAATGCATACAAACAAGGACATAAAGTTACAGAAAAAGAAAACAGTTTTCAGGCATAGGATTATGTGTATTTTTCCCCAAATTAAAACAATTTCTTGTTATTGATTCAGACACAAAGAAAATGAGTTTTAGTTATTCAGCTTCAAATAGCAATAATTCCTACAAATAGCAGTGAGGTCAAATGAACTCTTTGTAACAATTATAGCACAGATATACTTTGGGAAATATTAAAAACTGCAGAATTTCACAAGATTGTGAATTATCTCTTCACATGTATGAGCATATATCCCTCACAAGAATTTTGACTTCTGGAATAAGAAGAATCCCATCTTTGCAGTGGACACATGTTTTTGTTTCAGTCATTCAACATCTGTTCTCGTTTTTCCTGATAACAGCATCCTGATTTCCTACCTCCATTCTTCCTCCATGCAAACTGTAAGGAGTGGACTCCACTCTGGGCTTCAGGGATGGCCAAGTGACCCAGGCCTAACCTTCAGAGCACTGTATAACTTGGGTCATAGTGAATGCTGTGGATGGAAATACAGAACCCAATTAGATCTATAACCCCTAAATTCAGAATGTTGGTCAAAGTGGCTTTACGAGAAAATCTTTTTTACTGAGGTTATAGAAAAGATGAGCCATATGCCTTAAGTACTGGCAGCTGTTTTACTATCCGTGAGGGCAGAGTCGCATGAGAATGGAGATAACACTAAGGAAAATAAGAGTCAAAAGATAGAATAAATCCTAATGGTATCATCAGAGTTCCTGGACCCAGCTGTGTTTGGTAATACAACAATCTTCACTTTCATGAGACAATTAAATGTTTTTACTTTTTCTTAAATTAATTTCAGTGAGTATTCTGCCTTTTGCACCTAAGAGATTTATATAGTGTTATTCATCACATTTCCTTTTAGGAAGAAGGAAGCACAGGAGGAGGAAGTGAGGAAGGGTGAAATCTAGGTTCAAGGTTAGGAGGTAAACACAAGTTTGGAAAGGTATAATATATTGGGACCAGATTCTAGAGTGGTTTAAAGGTCACACTGTGACTAGGGTATCCGGCATCCAAGGGCCAAAGTGATGTTTCTAAGGCTTAGCCTGTCATTCTGATTTATTGTAAACTAACCCAAAATGACCTGGAGCAATTCTTAGCATAGCTGTTAACCTAAGAGAGCTCTCCCAGAACTCTCTCTTGAAGCTCTCTTGGAACCAAGGTTTATTAGGTTGCTAATAGTTTTGGTTCTCATTGAAATTACCCTATATTTAAGTCAAATGGTTAATCACTTTACATGGTGGATGTAGTTGGCAGTGGCTTTGTGAAAGTCATTTGCTTTAGTGCATGCAGGCGGGGTGATCAGGAAGGCTTCCGGAGGAGCTCCTGAAAACCACCAACACAGTACTGCACACTGAGATCAGCGCTGATGCCCTTCCCGACTTTTGTTTCCCAGTCCTGCCAACAGCTGTGTTAGCTTCTACCTCCCTCTAATATAGCCCTTCCAGCTGAGAATACACAGAGTGGCTTCTGTTTTCCTGATCAAACCCTGACTGAAATAGGCAACATTGTATAATGAGCACTGAACTTACATGTTATGGTCATTCCATACCAGCTCATATTGACCTAAATCATTCTTTTTCAAACAACTTTCGATTTTCCATTTTGTGGATGCATTGTAATTTATTTAACCAATCCTCTGTTGAAGGACACTCAGTTTCTCATTTCTAGTTTATCTAACACCAATAAACATCCTTGTACGTGTACTCTATACACTGAATGAGCATACCTAAAGTCCTGAAAGTGAAATTGTGTCTCAGAATAGTTGTAGCAGTTCCAACATCAGTGTATGATTTTTACTTTTGTCCTTCAGTAACCATCTGTGTGATGAGATCAACTAATTAAATAATCTGAATTTCGCTTTCTCTGTCAGAAACGCTCTGATTTTTTTCTAATAAAGAGGTTATTTATATCCAACACAGTGATTACAATAGAGTACAAACATTGAGATCCACTTTCTTTCTAGAGGACCAAATTTGGAGTATTATGAAAATATTTTCCATATTTTATATTATAAAAGTGTATATTATTTAAGAGTAGTGTATTGGGCTTTCAATAAAATAAATCAGAAAGGATCCCATTGCCATATGTTAGCTGGGAAACAAAGAGGCTATGAGATAAGAAATTCTTCTTTCATGCCTCCTTTTCTCAGCAGTGCCAGGACGACGTGGGAGGATTGTGTTTATGTTTGTGGCCGGATATGTATTTGTGTGGGAAGCAAGAAATGCTTGGAGCATTATTATCAAGTTCAGAAGTTTTGTGTTGTTCTTTCTTGCACTAGTATCAACAAGTCACTTCCATAATAGAATTTGTCCCTTTTTTCTTTTTTATGAAAAGGCTAACTATTTGTATTATGAGATAGAAATCTTAATGCTAAGATTATATTTCTAGTTAGGGTTCCTAAACTTTTATTTATTTAAGATCTCAGTTATGAGGCTAACTTGCAAGTTTGACAGTGTAAAATCCATAATCAGTACTCAAAAGTATTTGTTAAAAGAATAAATAGATATATTCATTACAGAGTTCATTGCAATGTATCTTTTCATGAAAAACAATCTGTACCACCTCTCAGAAAATATTCCTTGTCATTGCTTCAATTAAAAATAAATATAGCTATTTTTTGAGTAAAACATTGTTGCACCTTCATTTTCAGGCAGGGCTAAGTTATCTTTGACATGGCCAATAAGTGCAGGAAGAGCCGTGTTCTACTAGGAAAGGTGGGATTGAATGGATTTGCCTCTGTCCACCTTTTTCTCATCTCTGGATCTGGCTTGTTGGATCACTGTTTTTAGGGAATGGTTTACTGGTACCAAGATGGAAAGAGATGAAAAGAATTAAAAGTAATTCTTAAGGCTACCTGAGAATAAACTGTGTGAAGATCCTCACATGGTTCAAGGTGTGTGTTATTTCTAAAAGGGAATTACAAATGGAATTTTAACATGTAAACCCAGGATTGATGGAAAATCAACACAGAAAAAAATGTGTTGTAACTAAAAACAACAACAAAGACCATTGGGCTTGGAAGCCAAATATGAGTCACTTTCACATTTTATAAGTTGTGTAACTTTAGGGAAATAGGTTTTCTCATCTTATAGCAAGGTGATAATGCCATCCTCACAGGGATGCTAAGAGCCTGACCTGAGATAAGACAGTGTGCAATAAGCCCTGGCTGATGTGGCTCAGTGGAATGAGTGCTGGCCTGTGAACCAACGACAGTGTGCAACAGATAAATCCTAATGTCTTCCCTTTTAATTACCATTTTTCCCTTGAAAGAATGGATTTTTATGTGCTGATACCTCTTGCATTAGAATCTCTAGTTAGTAGATCAAAACAGGTTCAAAGAACCAACCCTTAGGACTATAAAAATTGTCTTGTATCTAATTTATTTCTTATGATGGGGTTAAGAAAATTTCTCTTACAGTTTTAATGTTACTCATCTGTAAATTGAAGGCATTGGTATTAGCAGGCCTTTCAGCTCCCCTGTGACTCTCTAAGAGGTACCTTGTTGAGAGGTCATGTGTGAATGCTGGTACAAGGAGCATCACAAGTTTGAGTTATTTTTTCTCCTGCTCTTGATCTGTCTTTGAAGGACTCATATTCTATATTGCACACCCTCTCTTTTCTTAATAAAACATTCAGTAAGAAGGTATCTTTGGATTATCGAAAATCTGGAAACAGGGGAGCTGCAAAAACATATTCCTAGCATATAAAGTTAGTAGGTTGCCAAAGGAACAAGTCACAGTTTATGCCAAAAAAGTTAAAAAAACATGTCGATTTTGTTCAATTTAAAACAATATTTTTGAACATACCTTTGACTTCTGGTCAAGATGGAGGCACAGGTAAACACAGCTCACCTCCTCACACAACCACATCAAAATTACAACTAAAATACAAAACAACCTTCACTAAGGACTGTCAGAAATTGAGTTGAATGGAAGTCTGACAACTATGGAATTAAAGAAAACATATCCATCCACACTGGTAGGAGGGGTGGAGATGCAGAATGGGCTGGTCTTACATCCACGTGTCACGTATAAACATTCATGAGGGCTATCTTGGGAGTAAGAGGTCCAAGCCCCACATGAGGCACCCCAGCCAGGGTTCCAGTGCCAGCAAGATAAGTCCTCACCACTTCTGGCTACAAAAACCAGCTGGGGTCACATCAGTGGAAGAAAATTCTAGAGTCCCAAGCAGTTCCTCTTAACCCACACAAGGACTCACCTACACAGACTCACTCCCTCTGAACTCTAGTACCAGGGTAGCAGCTTGAAAGGCACCAGTGGCTTACCAGGAGAATCTGAAGTGTCTGGCATCAAGATGAGAGCTGGGGGACAGAATTTTCCCAGACAAAAAGGTAGGCAATTGCCACTTTTCTGAACCTGCCCCCCTATGGAGTCACAGAACTGGCAGGCTGGTGCCATATCTGAGACTCTATCAACTTGGCTAACTCTGTTTGCTACACCCTGGGGATCCCCAGAGACTCTGTCTCACCCAACCTTTGGGCCCACCCAAGCTGCTTTTCCATATAAATGGCTGGTCTTGGCTCATGCTTCATAACTTCCTAAATCATCTCAAACAAGTAACAGCTAGCTTCAGTGAGCCCCCATCCCTCATACTTCTTGCTAAGGGGCCCCAGGCCAGGCACTAGCAGCAACCAGTCTGGATTTAGCTTTGTCTCGGAATCTCCAAGCCCAGCACAAGTAGCAGCCATCTCAGATTGCTTTATAGGTCAGGAAGGGCAGCTCCAGGCAAAACACACACAGGGGTTGACATTGGCCTGCACCACCCAGGAAACTCCAGGGCCTGTATACCCAGTGGACAACTATGGAGTACTTTGGACCACCACCACCCTGTCCCTGCACAGCTGACCCTCCATGAGGGCAGAAGTTTGGGGTCAATGGTTAGAGCCAATCTTTGCAGCTGACTCGCCTGGGTAAATCCGTCCCATTGACCTGCCAACAATAACCAAGGCTCAACTACACGAGTTGTACTCAGGAGGGTGTACTCAGCTCACACGAAGGGCACACCTCAAGTATCCAGCTTGGGTGATAGGGGAGGCTGTTCCACTGGACCCTACAGGATACCTACTACATTAGGTCATACTACCAAGACAGGGAGTTATAGCAGCTCTACTTAATACATCGAAACAAACACAAGGAGGGTACCAAAAAGAGAAGACAAAGAAAAATGGCCCAAATGAAAGAACACATCAAAACTCCTATAACAGAACTAAACAAAATGATGATAAGCAATCTGTCAGATGCAGAAATCAAAACACGGGTTATAACAATGCTTAATGAACTTAGTGAGGACCTCAGCAGCATAAAAAAAATCCAGTAAGAAACAAAGGATACTCTGATTAAAATAAAGAACAATTTACAGTGAAAGAACAGTAGAGTGGATAAAGCTGAGAATTAAACCAATGATGTGGAACATAAGGAAGCAAAAAACAACCAAGCAGAACAAAAGAAGAAAAAGGAATCCAAAAAAATGAGGATAGTGTAAGCAGCCTTTGGGACAACTTCAAGAGATCCAACATTTGCATAATAGGGATGACAGAAGGAGAATAGAAGGAGAAAGAAATTGGAAATCTATTTGAAAAAATAATGAAAGAAAACACCCTTAATTTGGTGAGGGAAATAAACATGCAAGGCCAGGAAGTACAGAGAGTTCCAATCAAGATGGATGCAAAGACACCCACTCTGAGACACATTATAATTAAAATACTAAAGGTTAAAGATAAAGAGAGAATCTTAAAAACAGCAAAAGAAAAGCAGTTAGTTCCTGACAGTGGAATTCCCATACCATCAGCTGACTTCTCAAAAAGGAACTTTGCAGGCTAGAAGGGATTGGTAAGAAACATTCAAAGTCATGAAAAGTAGAGACCTACAGCCAAGATTGCTCTATCCAGCAAAGCTATTATTTCGAATTGAAGGGCATATAGAGAGCTTTCTAGACAAAACTAAAAGGGTTTATCATTACCAAGCCATTATTATATGAAATGTTAAAGGGAATTATTTAAGAAAAAGGTCAAAACTTTAAATAATTAAATGGAAATTAACACATATCTGTCAACAATTGAATCTAAAAAACAAACTAAGCAAACAAGAAGAACAGAGACAGAATCATGGAAGAGAACATTTTGATGGTTGCCAGATGGGAGAAGGATATGGGGAAATTGGTGAAGATGTGAGGGGATTAAGAAGTACAAATAGGTAGTTACAGAATAGCCACGGGGATGTAAAATATAATATAGGAAATGGAGTAGCCAAAGAACCTATACATAACCCATGGACATGAACAATAGTGTGGGGATTGCCTGAGGGAGTGGGGGCGCTGGGTGGAGAGAGGCAAAGGGGGAAAATTGGGACAACTGTAATAGCATAATCAATAAAATATAATTAAAAAACAATATTTTATTTTTTTAAATCTTGGTGTTGAAATGAATTAGAAAGTCTGTGAAGATGGTAAAATGTTGGGCCTAATTTTAAGGCAAAATGCACTCTGGTCTCCTCAAAGTGCAGTAAAGAGCTAAATACTCACCCACCTGATGTATAGACAGCATTGTTTGCAAAGGAAAACTTCTGAGCCTAAGGAATCACAGAGTAGAGGGGCTGGGATCTCCCACCAGACACTTTTTTCCTCCTTCTTTGTTCTTACTCTACAGCTGTCTCTGTGGGGCTTGCTACTCAAGTTCTTTCCTCATCAGATACCCTGAGGAAATGTTCCTGCAGAATGACTCACAGCTAAGGTGTTCCACTGAAGAAAGAGAAATCTTGGAGCCAGGCCCAGCAATTAAAGAGAGGATTCACTTTCCCCTAATACACACCCAATTTCTATTTGGGTCTCTCAGCTAATAATCTGAGCTTCTGCTATGGGATACAGGTACAGAGAGATAAAGGGCTGGAAAATTCATCAAGGTGTAGTAGGGTTGAGCTCATTACCCCTAACCTACACCCCTAAATATATTACACAGTCTGTCATGGTTGTGTGTGTGGCAGGGTAGTGGGGGCAGGGTAGAGGAGAGGTGTAGCAGGACAGTAGTCACAGCAAGCCACTCAAAGGAGGTAGGGAATGGTCATACAGCATGCCATCACCTACAACAGGGGAAAAGGAATAGAAAAGGCTGCATGTTAGTTAGAGTAGGTTGAAGAATATATGGTAAGCTGGGGAAATTCATTAGATCATTACTTTGAACAAGTGTATGGGTTATTTGATTTAATTCTCATAACAATTCTGTGAGGTAGGTTGCCACCCCAATTTTACAGATTAGGAAACTGAAGCTTAGATGTTAAGTAATTGCTTTGGATAATATAGCTAGGAAGTGGTGTAGGCTGGATTTGATCATCATACCTGTACCTCATCATCAATGCAAATGTTTCCCACTTGTACTCTTTGAATATTCCGTAATGTATACATAGATACATGCATCTCCTTCACCCCTTGCACCTCCCATGGCTGGGCAGGTATTAGGGAATGTGTCTACCACTCCTGCTTTCTTCTTCCTTTCTTCCTCCCTTCCTCCCTCCATCCCACTTCCTTCCTTCCTTCCTTCCTTCCTTCCTCCCTTCCTTCCTTCCTTCCTTCCTTCCTTCCTTCCTTCCCATCCTTACCCAAGGATATGCTTATTGATTTTGGAGAGAGAGAGGGAGAGAAGCATTGATGTGACAGAGAGAGAAAAACATTGATTGGTTGCCTCCTACGTGCCCTGATGGGGGACCAAATTGGCAATCGAGGCATGTGTCCTGACCAAGAATTGAATCTGTGACCCCTCAGTTTAAGGGACGATGCTCAAACCACCTGGGCCACACTGGCCAGGGCAGTCCTGCTTTCTTATATCAACTTTAATCAGATCATGTGGCCAGGCTTACCTCCAGCCTCATTAGATTCCATCCTAGAGAGTCAATTTCATGTTGCGCTTGTACTCCCTGTTTGTGCCAACTTGTACTCCCTGTTTTCCTAATAATCAAATCCCCACCCAGATCAATCTTTATGTCTGTCTGGTCAATGCACTCCCAAAATGCAGTGTACTACTAAGAAAAACCATAAGTCAGTGCTTATTGTTTGTATTTTTGTTTTGTTTTGGTGCATATAATGTCTTTATGATAATTTCCCATAGTCACTCACTACTATTCAACATTTTAAAATCCATCTCTTGTTGATTCTGTTTTTATCATGTGCTTCATGACAGGTTTTCTAAATCTAGGATTCAAATATTTATATTTGCTACAATTTCTACTTTCTTAGATGTTGCACATTCAATTTTCTACTGAAATCTACTCTTGAAGGTAACCTGTGACCTTCTAATCATCAAGTGATATGCCATTTTATCATGTCTACAATCTGCACAGGAGAGGGTCTGGCTGACTGCCTCCTGTTTTTGAGAATTCTTCTTTCCCGTGTGCTCTGTCCCTTGTCCCCTCCCCCACGTCAATGGAGGCAGCAGGTACATCACCGTGTCTCTTTCCCTGGGGACCAGTATTACATGCTAGAATCTTTACCTGGATTCAACACAGGTTCCCAAACTTAACATGTGAAAAACAAATTATTATCCCATAAAACAGGTACTTTCCCTTATTTCTGTTTTTTAAAAATGTAGATTTCAACGTAATGATCTTGTTTTATATCCCTCTGGCAAACTTGTTGAAGTTCTGTGAAATCAGTCTCCATTTTCTTCAATCCTCCCTCTTCCCCACGTCTTTAGCACCATAGTCTACTCCTTGGTTAAGCTGGGAAGAAGTGCTCTTCTCTCCTTGAACTTCCAACCACTGTTTCTGGTTCTGTTCTGTGAGGCTACAAAGTATATTTGCTCTTCAAATTTCAGTTTCCTCCTTTCCTTCTTTTCTCTCCTCCTTCCTTTACTTTTTGGTTAAACACCCCCAGTTCCTTTAAGCATGTCTCTCATATGACATCATTTCTAGACCCTTCATCATTCTGGTGGCCTCTGAAGACATGCTGTTTTTAACTGAGGCTTTTTTAAGTGCATCTCCAGAATTGAACAGACTACCCCAACTGTTATATTTCCAGGTCAGAGGGCAGTGGGGCTCTAACTCTACCTTTCTTGTCCTGAATTTGTATTTCTATTAAAACAGTCACATAGCACATTGGCCACTGGCTTTAATGGGCAAATGAACATGTGTACATTCTTGCCCCTTTTCCAACTCTGAGCACTTTTAAACTGAGGTTCTCCACATGCTTTTACGAACACGAATTAATTAAGCATCACCACACCTTGGTGAGGAATAGGGAATCACTTCTTCCAGCATGGAATTACAGGCTGCACCTCCATGGAATGCTAACCACCATGCCTAGCAACGCTGTGAGTTGGAGGGTTGAGACTATCGTATTCAATTGAAACTGCAGGGGGAATTTTAGGAAGGCAGAATGTAATTACTTTAGTTGGACTGGGGCCAGGATTCCTGAGTTAACACAACTGCTCTTAGAAAGTCTGCCATAAGACGTCTGGTGACCACAAATGGTTAGGTCTGTGGTTTTAGGTTTCATCCAAAAGGTAAACAGCACAGTGCCCCCAACACCACGCGGGGTGTTGATTCACACGGACCCAAAGAGGAGAGGCCACCTACTGAATGAGAAACACCATTTCCTGAAGTACCTACTTGTTCCTGGGAGGTCTCTCATCCTCGCACCAAAGCAGGCCAGCCCTTACTTAGCTAGTAAGAACTGACAGGCTCACAGCACAAAGTGGTATGGTTGCCAGACTAAATTATGTGCTTGTCATTTCCCCCCGTGTTGTCCAAGATTCCAGCAACAAAACAGTAGGGAACTCCCCATACACATTTTTTGCTCAAAACACATTCGTTTCTCCTCTCTGTAAAGTTCCTGGATCCCACAGTCCAAGTTAAACACAACTGGAATTTCCCTATAAGTCAAAAACAATATTAATTCTGAGCCCACATATTTTTCTTCTTGTAGGGTATGTACACATTTAAACACAGCACATGTTGTAGACAATCTGCAAATGGTAAAAAGTTCTGGAGGAAAAAACCAAAAAGGAAGAAATGCAAGAGAACATATTTTTAACAAGAGAGCAGAGGAGATTTGGTTGGGTATCTGACCCAGCAGTGAGAATTTTCCTCTGTGGTCTGTTGAAAGAGGAGCAGAGGCTGGCATGATGCCGTGGGCCGACGGTTGGAGGTTTCTATACCACACAAATCTTCAATGAGGGCAAGTTCTCGGTGGGAAGCAAAGAGACCCTTGTAGAATCTTTGCGTGGCACACAGCTGAACTCGTGTGTCCCTGACTCGGGCTGCACAGGAGACATTGAAGTCCCTGTTTATCTGAAGTCTCAAGATTACCATAGTCATCTTTTTCAAATTAAAATGGCAATGTAAAGTTTTGTAAATGGTAGTTCTTCTAATTGACAGTGGCTTGTATAATTAAAATAAAGTCACTAATATTTTCTCTTGTTTTATTTTTTTTATCACTGAAAGTTCATTTTTCACTAACTCAGACAAGGTCTTCATTTTTATGAAGACCCATGCTGACCCCTAAAAATCTGAATTTTTTTCCGTTAATGTTTGTGCCCATCTGGTTTGAATTTAGCATTCTTATGAGTCATTTCACTGTGATAGGAACACTCTGCTATAGAAAACTTCTGTTAATATTTTAACATTTTAAATCAAACACCGCATAGAGCATTACCTAAGCTTCCTTGCAATTATGAAAAACCGTGCCCTCTATTTGTTCATGGTTCCTGCCTTCACGTTTATTTTCTTTGAGTTGAACATCGTACATGGTAAATAAGTGCATACCCCATATGTGTCTTCAAATACTTTACCATCTTGGGCCAACATATCCTTTTTCAGCTTAAGAGTTGTTTGGAGGCAGCGCTTGCCTGAGGAAGGATGAATAATTCTATAGGAAGTTGGATGGTCTTTACTTCTCAGGGCTGACACTTAGCCCACCATTTAAAAGAGCTCAATTTATTTTCCGATCAGCATTGACTTTATAACTTACATTTTTACTACCCAAATTTCCTGATTTTGAAGCTTGAACTCATTTTCCTTTTACTGCTGGGCAACATTTCTCAAGGTAGTCTTTAAGTCGAAATGAAGGAGGAAAAAAATGCCAAGAATCTCTTTAAGAAAATATAGCAGTGTCTCCTCTACCTTCTTAGGCAAATGGATGGTTCCCAGGGAGGCTAGACTTGGTTGTGTACTTAGTCAGTAAATTGAATTTGCACATGGGGTGGACATAATTTAACTTAAAAAAAAACAGAAAGAGGATTTTGAAGTATTATTTGTCTATATTAAAAGTGAAGTAAGCATGCCATAACAGGCCAAGCCATTTTGTCCTTTGTTATATTTAAAATATTTCATCGTAATTTTGGAAGAAAAAAAAAGACCAGTGGTTTAAATCAAGAGCCTCGGTAGGAGCTGGCCATGTTTAAGGTATGTGTGAGTTCCACCCTTCAAAGATACAAATGAGCTCCTACTCTGAATGAATAATAGGGCTTCACTCCCCTGTTCCTCCATTAAAGTTTCTTGAGTTTATTTCCTAATCTGCAGGAATAAAGTTTAAAAAAACAAAACGCCTTACCTGGGCTCTGAGCACCAATTCCTTAAGATAACTTTATTCTAATTCTCATTACATTTTAGTTCACTGATGGCGCTTGGAGAGGTTTAAATCAAAATAGGAAAAATAATAACCATTGACTCACAGAGGTGGAGCCCAGTTTCCTCATCTTTGTTCAGGCAAAACATGTGTTGGAGGCTATGAAAGCTCTGCAAACTCCAAGTCTGGGGATTTTAGCAGCCACATGCCTTAACTGCAGATCCCAGGCCCTGGGCATGACGAATACGTTTGTACTTCCCGTTAGCCATATTGTTGTGACTGAATATAAAATGTAGTCTTTTTCACACAATTTAATTAAAAGTACCAGATGTGGTGTTGTATGACTGATGTCAAAATACGACACTTTTATGTAAACACTTTAACTTAATCAATCAAGTAAATAGCTTTCACTATTTTAAAGCATTTCAAATCTGCTTGGTACAAATACATTAATTTTTTGTTATGCTAAATAGATCATGGCCAGCTGCAGTATTATTAAGAGATTAGGGGAATAAAGTTAGATTTTACTATATTATTTTTCAAGGGCTGGCCATTACAATTTCCTCCTCTGGGAAGGACGAAAAGAAGATCGAGTTAGAAAATCCTTTAATTTTGTGGTGCCGGAGAAAGTCCTCCTCGAAAAAAACTCTTTCTCCACCCCCATCAAATATTATTATTAAATGTATCTGTGCATCCCCCAACACTTCCGGAGAAAATTGTTTCCCTCTGGTTCCCTGTCCAGTGAGCAGCGCACTGCGGAGCCGGTATACCTTCACCAGCATATTGAGACACAGCATATTGAGTGTCCTCGAAGTTTGATACTCCCTGGACCACAGCCTGGGAACTGAGCATTCAAGCCGGGCCATTAGTTTCCAAGCACCCTTCCTTATCCTGCTTCATTTGAATTCTCTGTTAGTTCAAATTGCCCTGTTTCAACAGGGTCAATTTAACTTTATCAGTAAAACTGGTGCTTCTGCCCAGAGATGTCCCTCTTCAAAGAGAAAAAGCTTAGGGGAAATAGGACACCAAGAGCTGTGAGTAGCTCTAGGGCTCAACTGTGAATTGCACTGTGGTCACACGCTCTGAGAGTTGTGTGTAATGTTCACAGGGAGGGTGGCTGATACAGCACTCACTGAAAATACTTCATTTTAAGAAGATGCACAAAAAGGAATGGATTTTAGGTTTCTTTGTGGCTCAGGAGGATGACTGAATGTGTTTCTAAGAAACTTGTTTCTCACTTGGCCCTGCTTTCTACAGTCCTCTTGACCTCCCAACTCTGTGCCACCACCACTGCACAGGACATTTAGGACAGAAGGAAGAATCATTTTGGAGGGTGGTTGGGAAAAGTGCTGTGTACCTGTAGAAGTTGATGTACATCTGGCTAATGTTCTAGAATATTCTGCAGCCCCTAACCTTGGTATACTTTTGAAACAGTTCTTCCAGCTTGTGCTGTTCATAATATGGTTTGCAAGAACCTGGTGCTCCCTGCAGTTGGACAACATAGGAGGTCAGCTTATGTCTTGTGGAAACAATGGGAGGACAAAAAAAAATGAGAACACTGCTCTTGAGGTTCTGATTTTTCCTGCCTTAAGAACTATTGACAGAGAAGAAATCTGAAAAAGAAGAGAGAATATATAGGTAACGTTTATTTTGCTCAATTCAAAACGATTTTTGTTTGTTTGTTTGTTTGTTTAGAACAATGAGACTGCTTTAAGACTCAAAACAGAACTAAGGACAAACCTAAACAGATTTTAGTTTGTTTAAGAATAAACTTAAATAGTACATAATTTATTCAGAACTTACTTTTAAAAGCCTCTTATGAACTGTCAGTGACTATGTAGAGGTGGGAAAGACTGAAACCCTGTCTGGACTCTTAAAGAAGGTTTGAGACTGTGGAAAAGCCCACATGTGCTGGGAGACACCCCATATGCATACCACATTGGGACTCTTTTAGACAGAGTGGTCTCTAGGGATTCCAAATTAGAAAAATGCTGAATAATCTGTGGTTGAGCTTTATATTCATTTATAAGTAAAATTTTAGTAACTTTTAGCTCTATACTACACTATCCATACCTCGAGAGTATCCTTGGGTCCCGGGACAATGGAGGCTCTCCTGTCCCACCTCCACACCACCCGCCCTGCCCATGTTTCCTGCACTTTATCAAGAGCTACTTACTTTACTGATCCTACTTAGGTTGCAGGCATTACCTGGGGGAAACAATAAGTGAGGAAACCGAATGAACTTGCAAAGAAGAGGTGTGGGCTTTGTTCTCCAAATGGATTAATTTTCTGGACCACACACTGTGAATGCAATCAGTCAGTGGGTCTGCTTTTTATGCCACTTAAGCTGAGTGACCCGGTTGTTGTGTGTTTTGAAAAGCTACAGGAGTCAGGTTGGCATTCAGATAGTTTTGCGTGTGAATCCCCAAGTGCAAGACGTCCTGAGGGGATTTACTTTCTTCATTTCCCCCTTTTCCCTCTTCTTCTTTTTTTTTTTTAAAGGCATCTCTGCTTACTTTGGCAGATGCATAAGTCTAAGTTAAAGGTGGGTGGAGGCCTTCAGGGACAGAAGTGGGCCGGGGGACAAAATGAAAATGGGGCCAGCTAGCTGCCACCCTGTTTTGCTGGGATACCTGAATGTTCGGAAGAGGTTCTTGTGTAGGTCTCTCTCTCTCTCTCTCTCTCTCTCGTGAGAGGTGGAGCAAGAGAGCCTCAGAGCCTCAGAGAGGCAGGAGAACCTTGGTAGACTTATAAACTTCCCAAAGGTTGCTCCTTGAGCAAATATTTCCTAACAGTTTTTTACACTATGGTCAATGACGTGATTGTTTAGGGTTTGAATATTTTTCTTGGTCTGTCTTGTAGTATCCTATTTTCTACCACTTCATTTACATGACAGTTTCTTGAAAATATTGCTCTGTTAATAACCAATGAAGTGTTAATTTTTTAATAATTGGAACAAATACCCATACCACATCCAGTTTCTTCCTACCTCATGGTCTTTGTACCTGCTTTCACAGGCTGTCCTTCTTTGCTTGGAACATTTTTTACTTATTATCTCCCCACCCCAGCCAACTTCCATTCACTTTCCATATTTTCTATTCAGGTCTCAGCTTAAACATCATATCAGTGAACTCTTCCTTGACTTTTCCAGGCCGGCAGGTATCATTGCTGCTTCCCTCCTGCATGATGTATCTCTGCCTGATAGCATGCCTCATCATTGCAGTTTGTTAACTATTTGGGCAATTACTTGTTTACCACTAGCTTTCCTGCTAGACTGTAAGATGCTGACAGTAGGACTGTGTCTGGTTTGCCACTGTGTCCCCAGAGCCTGACATATAATAGATGCTCTGGGAATATTTATAGGATAAATAAATGAACAAATGAGTTCTTGGATTACTACTAGATAGAAGAAAAAAGGGGTTGCTACCATTTCTTGGAGACCAATAGACTGTTAGCTCAAACTGCACCTCCCAATCCAACAGTAATGATAATGGTTATTCAGAATATTTAAAAGCTAGTTTAAGCTTAATACTCATGGGAAATTCAACCAAAAAAGAGATGGTGAGGAAGAGGGAGTGTGATTATCACTATATTTCTCTGCAGTATGCAACAATGCTTCCTATTTGTTAAGCAATCCTAGTAATTTTCTTTTTTTTAATCAATGCAATTCAAATTTGATTACTGTTGAGGTTGAAGATATGTTTGCATGTGTATTGGCTATTGGTATTTCTTTTTGCATGAGCTGCTAAAATTGGAGGAGGAAAACTACCTCTTACAACACTCATACATTTTCTTGATACTGGAGATCCTCAGTATTTCCATGTCATAGAGAGCATCATTATGTGTAACCCCTTCTATCAGAAATACCTTTCCAAAACCACATAAAGGTTCTAAATCTCAGGGTTACAACATAAACATGAGATTAACAATAGTGACCTACCTCAAAGATTTTTCCCACAACACAGTTATTATAAAGCATGTTGAGCCTAGTCATTTTCAAGTCATTCAGTCTCTTTTTGGTGTCTTTTCCCTTCAGTGCTAGTAATATATGTATACTTAGTGAGTTTGTATGTTAGAAAACCATACCCCACTTTGAAATGCATTCACTTCACTTTTTCATTCAAACACATATTGAATACTGATTATGTGAGTTACAATTGCCAATGGGTGACATTGGGTGAAATACTTAATCTCTGTTTGCTTCAGTTTCCTTAAATGTAAAATAAGGTTCTTTGGATTAAATGAGATAATATCTGTGGTCAAGTTATTAGCACAGTGCCTGGCATACAGTCAGCTTTCAACGATGTTAGTGGTAATTATTGTTTTCATGCATCAGGAACTGCATTAAATTCTGGCCATCCAAAGATTGAAAAGAGTTAATCCTTTTCATGGCTTGCAAGTGATTGGCACTGCAGGGCTTGAGAGTATCTTTTCCTCTTTGCAACCAATCGCTTTGATAAGATGACCATCAATGGGAGCTTCTCATTGCAATCACTCTGTGTGATGGCTTCCAGCTTTCCCCAAGTTTTGGCAGAGCTGCAGAGAGTTCACAGCGCATCACTCCCAGCAGCATTTGGTTTTCCTTCTCTGTGGGCAAGTGCTGCATGTCATCCTCTCCTCCATACCCTGGGGCATTGGAGTAGCAGGGCATTTGCTGTCCTGCTTGGATCACACTGAGTTTGGGTGCTGCTGGATACATAGTGCAAGGTTCAGAGAAAATTGTTCACAATCTGTGAAGCGTGTGAATTATGTTTTTGTGACATTTTAAAAATTCTTGGCAGAGGGAGAAGTGCTGAGTGAAAGATAATAATTTGCTGTTACCTTCCTCTTCATTTGACTGCTCTAAGAAATCTGTAGAGAAACTTGATGAATTAGACTCATCATTGTGTTTCCCATTCATTAGGTTGCCTCTTTCTTCTTCTGTACCACTTCCCACTGGCAGAGTGTGATTAAAAAATACTTTTTACACAGGAATGCGGTTGACATCCAGTCCCCAAAAGATTTGCTTCTTAACACAATGGGTTCTAAGTGAAACTGAGAGCATGTTTTGGCTATTACTTTTATAGGTGGAAATGTGCCACAAATTACTGCTGTTTCTTTAAAAACACCATCTCAGCCTTATGGGAGATTGGTTGTTGTTTATGGCAAAGTTATGGCGACAATATAGAAATCTCCACTCCAAGTTCCTAGATACTTTCACCCAGATATAAGAGGGGAAAAAAAGGCAAGAAAAAAAACCTCCCAAACTGCATAACTATGATTACGAATGCATTGCATATGATTTCCAATTTTTCTAAAACTATTTCCACAATCCTATTTAGCAATCGTTCTTTTTTCCTTTTTGATTTCTTTCCTTTGTACATTCACTGTGTTTATTAATACAGTTAAAACTGTTTGCTATATACAGATATTACTCTAAGAACTTTGTATGGGTTAACTTTATTGATACTTTATAACAAACTTATGATAGAGTAGTATTATTATCTGCAGGCAGGGAAACAGAGGCAGAAAGAACTAAGATAAGTCACCTAAGGTCACAAGCTAGTAAATAAGGGAGCTGGAATTTTTTTTAATGAACATTTTAATTTTTAAGTATATTTTATTGATTATGCTATTACAGTTGTCCCATTTTTTTCTCCTCTTCATTCCACTCTGCCCTGTACTCCCCATTCTACCAGGATTCCCTGCCCCTTAGTTCATGTCAATGGGTTGTACATATAAGTTCTTTGGCTTCCCCATTTCCTATACTATTCTTAACCTCCCCCTGTCTATTTTGTACCTACCAATTATGCTTCTTATTTCCCATATCTTTTCCTTCATTCTCCCTCCTCCCCCTCCCCACTGATAAACATCTATGTGATCTCCATTTCTGTGCTTCCATTCCTGTTCTAGTTGTTTGCTTAGTTTTTTTTTTT
Organism: Phyllostomus discolor; assembly: GCF_004126475.2. Taxonomy (NCBI): domain Eukaryota; kingdom Metazoa; phylum Chordata; class Mammalia; order Chiroptera; family Phyllostomidae; genus Phyllostomus; species Phyllostomus discolor. Next base: position 153,485,506 of record NC_040904.2, read on the forward strand.
AGGTTCAGTTGTTGATAGTTTTGAATTTGTTGTCATTTTATTGTTCATAGTTTTGGTCTTCTTCTTTTTCTTAAGTAAATCCCTCTAATATTTTATATAATAAGGGCTTGGTGATGATGAACCCCTTTAACTTGGCTTTATCTGGGAAGCACTTTATCTGCCCTTCCATTCTAAATGATTGCTTTGCTGGATAGAGTAATCTTGGATGTAGGTTTTTGCCTTTCATGACTTTGAATACTTTTTTCCAGCTCCTTCTTGCCTGCAAGGTCTCTTTTGAGAAATCAGCTGAGAGTCTTATGGGAACTCCTTTGTAGGTAACTATCTCCTTTTCTCTTGCTGCTTTTGAGATTTTTCTCTTTATCATTAATCTTGGGTAACTTAATGATGATGTGCCTTGGTATGTGCTTCCTTGAGTCTAACTTCTTTGGGACTCTCTGAACTTCCTGGGAATCCATTTCCTTTGTCAGATTGGGGAAGCTCTCCTTTATTATTTTTTCAAATAAGTTTTCAATTTCTTGCTCTTCCTCTTTGTTTCTGGCACCGCTATGATTTGGATGCTGGAACGTTTAAAGTTGTCCTGGAGATTCCTAAGTCTCCCCTCATTTTTTTGAATTCTTGTTTCTTCATTCTTTTCTGGTTGGATGTTTATTTCTTCCTTGTGTTCCAACTCATTGGTTTAAGTCCTAATTTCCTTCCCTTCACTGTTTGTTCCCTGTATATTTTTCTTTATTTCACTTTGCATAGCCTTCACTTTTTCCTCTATTCTGTGACCATACTCAACTATTTCTGTGAGCATCCTCATTACCAGTGTTTTGAACTCTGCATCTGATAGATTGGCTCTCTTCATTGGTTAGTTGTATTTTTTGAGCTTTGGTTTGTACTTTCATTTGGGCCATATTTCTTTGCTTTGGTTCACCTGTTACATTGTAAGGGGTAGAGCCTTAGGTATTTATTGGCCAGGGCACAACAACCCATGTCGCTGTGTTGTGGCACTGTATGTGGGGAAGGGGTTAAAGGGGGAACAATGCTGCTCTCGCAGGTTTTCAGTCATTTTTCCCACTACCCACAAGCAAATTGAACCCTTCTGGTGCTGATTACCAGGTGTCTCAATTTCTGTATGTTCTAGGACCCTGTGGGTCTCTCTAATGAACTCTCCTGTGAGGCTGGGAGTTTCTCCCACCACCACAACCCCCACAGGTTTTTACAGCCAGAGGTTTTGAGGCCTTATTTCCCCACACTGGCACCCTGGGCTTTGTGGTCTGTCTTGCTCCTCAGTTGTTCCTCCCAGTTTATCCACATGCAAATGTGGGACTGCCAGCTGCACCTCATCTACCCTGTCCTTTAGCCACCACCTTGCCACACATCCTCTCTGCCCTGGCTGCCCGTCTCCCTCCCTCCTACCAGTCTGAATGAATATTTCCTCTTTAGCTCCTTGGTTGTAGGGCTTCCATACAGTTTGATTTCCTGGCAGTTCTGTTTGTTTGTTTGTTTTTAAAAATTTATTGTTGTCCTTCTTTTGGTTATGTGAGGATGCAAAGTATAGCTACCTACACCTCCATCTTGGCTGGAAGTCGGGGAACCGGAATTTGAACTCAAGCTGTTTGGCTCCAGCTGATTCCTGCTATTCTCCATTGTCATTCCAACCTAGTCTATGCAAAGTAAACCATAGAGAGGGCCTATCTAGCCCACACCCAAGGACTGTACAAGTTATTGGAGGAACATGCAAGTCAACCAGTATCCTCTGGGTCTCAGTGCTGGAGAGCCATCTGCTCATATTCCCTTCACTAGAGGTCATTCATTGCTTTGTTGCTTAAAGTAAAAAACCCCTAATTTTAAAGATCAATTCAATCTTCATGACAAAAGTTGTTAACAAATAAAACAAGAAAGCTTTCTTTTCAGAAATGGTTCAATTGAAGAAAATTATCCTTAGTTGTATTATAAACATATAATTTCTTTTTAGGCTTACAAATATGGACCTTGCATGTTAAACCATATATATGTGTGTATCATTTGCCTTTTTCTGATTGCATTATTTAAAAGTATTATATGTCTTAAATTTTGTTTTCAATATTAAACAAAATTTTGTCTTCAAAATTAAATGAGGAAACATAAGAATAAAATGATTTTTATGATGAGGCCACTCAGGCTGAGCCTAGAATTAGCCAATTCTATCATTTGTCTTTTCATGTTTGTTTGCCTTCTCATGTTTGTTTGTTTGAAGGAATTTAATTTCTTATACTCCTATTTGGTCCAATGGGATGATGTGTTTAGACACAGACTGAGTTTACTGACTTCAACATCTGTTTTCATAAATCTTAGCACTTCTCACCTTTAGTTGGAAGCTGCTAAGTTCTACCCCAAGAATGAGGTACACTTTGAGCAGTTAGGGTGAAGAGTTTACCAGGCCCTCTTAGATGTTCATACCTTTTATGTCTTCCTGAACAGAGCTCTGGGGATAGAAAAATGTGGCCTCAGCTATTAAAGATAGTGGCCAGGAACACCTGGTCACAATAAATATAGATTCCTTCTTTCAGCCTTCTTTGTGGTCTTAAAATGAATCTACAAATTTTTAAGTTTGTCATTTCCAGGATTATGATAATCCTGGGTAATGAGACCTTTTCACAAGTCCCACATTGTAAATCTGAAGCTTGCTTACTTAAAAGGCCATACCCCTAAAAGATGGAATTTTGTTAATTGTACAGTTTCCTGGATTCAATTTATACCAAAACCAGATAGACTTAAAAATCAAGAATATTTCTAAGATACTGAATTATGAAAATCACTAAACAAATAAATTTCATTGAATGTTATTTGAAGAAATTGACAATCACACTCAAAATATTTAGGCAAATTCCTATAGTGCAGAGATAGATTTGGGTGAACCCTAATTACCTGTGGGCTTACATGAGTCTAAAGTCTTCTTTCCAAATAAGAATTTTTATTGGTATGCTTCTAATTATAGAAGTTATTTGTGCTTATTTTAGAAAATTTGAGGGGCAAAAAGAAAACTAACCCATCTTTGGTCTTACTCATGCCTGAAATCTTGATATCCAAGAGGAAAGCAATTGTGTATTCTATTAAGAGTCCTTTTTCAAAGCAACTACATTTTGAACTTAGTGTGCATTTAAATTTAAGAATGTCTGACAGTAGTGCCAATTACAATGCCCTATACCCTATTTTCTGGTGGTAGGGTACCCCAATTTAACACGTACTTATTCTTTTTCTAAGTTGCTTTTTCCAATTATGAAAATAACACTTTAATTATGGAAAATTTGGAGAATATTAAAAAATCACTCTTAATTAACCCTACTTCTCCTTAAGACAAGCACTGATATTGGCATATTTTTATCTAGCCCCAAAGCTTTTTTTCTCACCTTGGCAGGTGCTTTCTTAGAAACAGATTGGCTCAGGACCTCTTAGGAAAGCCGGCAAATTTGACAATGTCTGACCATGGGACAGGGTTGGGCAGACTAAAACTATATAAGGGAAGAGTTTCTAATGATTGTGCTCTCTGGGCAGGGATTTGTAGGTGGGGTGTCTATGAAGGAAAATGAAAATGATCCATTCCATAAATGCAAATTCAAATGTATTGGGGCTGTATGATCTATCTGCTACTAAGATGTGCTGTGAGCTCTTCTTTGGTGGCGAGTACTGGTGCTTTGTCCTTGTTCCAATTATGTTCCACCATAATGTGGTCAGTATTCTCCCATCAACTTGTGAAAACAATCAGCCCAGCCCAATGGAATTGGGAACATAACAGGTCCTATGTAAATGTTTATTGAGAGCAACTGAAGAAAATTTATAATCTGAACTGCAATCTCACTTAAGAATATCAAATTGTGCCCTGGCTGGCGTAGCTCAGTGGATTGAGCGCAAGCTGTGAACCAAAGTGTCGCAGGTTCAATTCCCAGTCAGGGTACATACCTGGGTTGCAGGCCATGACCCCCAGCAACCGCACATTGATGTTTCTCTCTCTCTCTCTATCTTCCTCCCTTCCCTCTCTAAAAATAAATAAGTAAAATTTAAAAAAAAAGAATATCAAATTGTTTTCATGAAAGACCTATAACTGAACTTAGTTGAGGGATATATCTTTTAAGAAAGTGGGCATAATTTACTATGCACTGAATAAGGTGATGATGACAAGAAAAAAGGACCGAGCATAAAGGTTAGGAAGAATTATTTTTCAACAAAGTATTCTACTTACCTCAAGATATATGAATAGATGTCTCTAAGTGCATATGTACAAATGGAATTTTTTAAAAAGTTGTCTTGGGCTCTGATGCTTATACGCCCATTTTAGGAATAAATAAGAGGAACCAAAAATGCCCCCAAAATAGAGAAAATGCTCAAGAAATAGAAAACCATAATGAGAAAAATTTACATTTATATATTTGTAGGAATCTTAATTTTGCTTTTATGAATTTTACTTTGCATTGATTTGACTCAACCAATTTATTAGCATCTCACTCCTGCTTAGGACTTTTAATGACATGCAAACAATCTAACCGAAATGAAGGCCAGCAAACCACATGTTTGGAGAATTCCTTTAATATTTGGAAAGTGTCAACTGTAAATATTATCTGCTCAGCCTAGAAAATTGTCAGTGGATACTAAAAATAAAAATAAAGAAAATTGTCAGTGAATATTCCTCTGTGTTGACAGATGCTCTTTTTATGATCTCTTAGGTCCTGAGACTCAGAGGGTCTGTGTTTCTGAAAAGGTGGTGCAAAGACCACGTAGGTCAGATGCACCCGGGCACTGATTAATATGCAGATTCCTGGGCTCCTCCCAGGTCTGCTGAAAGAATATTTAAGTATGAGCCTCAGAAATCCAGGTGACATTTATGCACACCAGATTTTGAAAATCTGGTGCAGGATACATATTAGAAGGTACTACTTGTTTAAAGATTTATGTAAGTCCAGAGAAGAAGGGATGGAGTACACGGGTTCTTTCACCACAGAGGTCACTTACTCTTTAGCCTTGAACTCTGTCCTAACAGGCTGAAAGATGCACCACAAAACCCACATGATAGGGGTGCACTAATGTTCGACAGAGAAGAAAACCAGGAGGTTTCACCAATGGATGAATCCATTTTTCAGACATAATGATAATAATGATTTGATTTTTATATAATATATATATAATATATATAATAATCTTTGATTACTTCTTGTGTTCAGCACTTTTCACAAGGAACTATAAGGGATCTCATTGATCCACTCAATAATTCAGTGAGATTAGCACATCTTAATTTTATTAGTGGGGCTCTTGAGTCTCAGAGGGATTAAACAACTTAGACTGAGTCTTCCTTCTAGTAAGTTGTGGGGATGCCATCTCTGATTCCAGATCCTGGGATCTTGGTCCCCATACCACAGTGCTTTCATGACTCTTGTAAATAGGTTTTGAGCATACCTCCCAGGCAAAGAGGTTTTTTTAAAAGTTGAAAGTTTAATTTTTTAAAAAGATTTTATTTATTTAGTTTTTTAGAGGGGTAAAGGGAGGGAGAAAGAGAGGGGGAGAAACATCAATGTGAGAGACACATTGACTGGTTGCTTCTCATATGTATCCCAAATGGGGACCAAACCGGCCACCCTGGTGTGTGCCCTCACTGGGAATAGAACTGGCAGCATTTCCCTTGTGGGATGAAGCCCAACCAACTGAGCCACACTGGCCAGGGCAAACTTGAAAAGAATTTAAAAACATTTTTAATTGAACTAACTGGGGTCACATTGGTGAATAAAATTATGTAGGTTCCTGGTGTACAATTCTATAATATATCATCTGTACACTATTGTGTGTTCACCACCCCAAGTCAAGTGTCTTTCCATCACCATTTATCCCCCCTTTATCCTCTTCTATCTCTCTCCACCTCTTTTCTCTCTGGTAATCACCATACTGTTGTCTGTGTATGAAGTTTTTTTTTTCTTTCTTTGCTTAATCTTTTCAGTTTTTACCCAGCCCCCTCAATCTCCTTCCCCTCTGATGGCTGTTATTTCTGTGCTCTGTATCCATGAGTCTGTTTCTCTTTTGTTTGTTAATTTTGTTCATTAGATTCCACGTATAAGTGAAATCATATGGTACTTTATCTGACTGACATATTTCACTTAGCATAATACTTTTCAGGTCAATCCTTGCTGTCACAAAAGGTAAAATTTTTTTTTTTCCTACTGCTAAGTAGTATTCCATTGTGCAAATGTACCACAGCTTTTTTATCCACTCATTTACAGATGGGCACTTGGGCTGCTTCCAAATCTTGGCTATTGTAAATAATGCTGCAGTGAACATAGGGGTACATATATTCTTTCAAATTACTATTTTGGGCTTCTTTGGGTATATTTCTAGAAGTGAGATCACTGGGTCATAAAGCAGTTCCACTTTTCCACTTTTAATTTTTTGAGATAACTCCATACTGTTTTTCAGAGTGGGTGCACCAGTCTCATTCTCACCAACAGTGCCTGGGGCTTCCCCTTTCTCCATGTCCTTGCCAATACTTGTTGTTTATTGAGTTATGGGTGACAGCCATTTTGACAGATGTGAGGTGATACCTCACTGTGGTTTTAATTTGCATTTCTCTGATGATTAGTGATATTGAGCATCTTTTCATGTGTCTGTTGGCCATCTGTACATCTTCTAGAAGTATTTATTCAGGTCCCTTGCCCATTTTTAATTAGATTGTTTGCTTTTTGGGTGGTGAGTTTTGTAAGTTCTTCATACATTTTGGGAATTAACCCCTTATCAAATATATCATTGGCAAACATGTTCTCCCATTCAGTGGGTTGTCTTTCATTTTTTTGATGCTTTTCTTTGATGTGCAAAAACTTTTTAGTTTGGTGTAGTCCCATTTGCTTACTTTTTTTTTTGTTTCCCTTGCTTGAGGAGATATATCAGAAAAAATATTGCTATGAAAAATGCCTGAGGTTTTATTGCCTATGTTTTCCTCAAGGATCTTCACGGTTTTCAGTCTAACGTTTAAGTCTTTAATTCATTTTGAATTTAATCTTGTGTGTGGTGTAAGAAGGTGGTCTAGTTTCTTTTTCTTTTCCTTCTTTTTTTTTTTTTTGCATGTACCTGGCTAGGACTTCCAGTGCTATATTGAATAAGAGAGGTGAAAGCAGATATCCCTGTGTTCTTCCTGATCTTAAAAGAAATACTTTTAGTTTTTGCCCTTTGAGTGTGATGCTGGCAATGGGTTTGTCATATATGGCATTTATTATGCTAAGATATGTTTCCTTTATTATCATTTTGCTGAGTTTTTTTTGTCATAGATGGGTGCTGCAATTCATCAAATGCTTTTTTTGGTACTATTGATACAATCATGTGGTTTTAATCTATTATATTTACTGATTTCTAGAAATTGTACAAACCTTGCATTCCCAGAGTAAATCCCATTTGATCATGGTATATGAACTTTTTAATGTATTGCTGGATTCAGTTTGCTAATATTTTGTTCAGGATTTTTGTATCTATGTTCATCAGGGATATCGTCTTATAATTTTCTTTGTAGTGTCTTCATCTGGTTTTGGAATTAGGATAATGCTGGCCTCGTAAAATGAACTTGGGAGTCTTTCCTCCTCTTGAATTGTTTTGAATAGTTTGAGAAGGATAGACGTTAGTTCTTCTTCGAATGTTTGGTAAAATTCACCTGTGAAGCCATCCAGTCTAGGACTTTGTTTGTTGGGAGTTTTAAAATTACTGCTTCAATTTCATTAGTTGTAAACCATCTATTCAGATTTTCTAATTCTTCCTGATTTATTTTTGGAAGACTGTATGTTTCTAGGAATTTATCCATTTTGTTCAGATTGCCCAACTGATTGACATATAGTTGTTTGTAACATGTTCTTATAATCCTTTGTATTTCTTTGGTGTCAGTTAGTCTCCTTTTTCATTCCTGATTGTAGTTATTTGGGTCCTTTCTCTTTTTTTCTTGACTAGTCTTGTTAAAGGTTTGTTAATCTTGTTGTCTTTTCAAAGAACAATCTTTTGATTTTATTGATCTTTTGTATTATTTTTTTAGACTCTATTTTATTTATTCCTGCTCTAATCTTTATTATTTCCTTTCTTCACCTTGGGCTTTATTTTTTGTTCTTTTTCTATTTCCTTTAAGTGTAAAGTTAGATTGTTTATCTATGGTTTTTCTTGTTTCTTGAGGTAGGCCTGTAATGCTATGAATTTCCCACTTTGTAGTTCTTTTGCTGTGTCCCGTTGACTTTGAGTTGTTTTCATTTTCATTTGTTTCAAGGTATCTTTTGATTTCTGCCTTGATCTCATTGTTAACCCATTCATTGTTTAGTAACATGTTATTTATCTTTCTTATCTTTGTGTGTTTTTCAGTGTTTTCCTTGCAATTGATTTCATATCATTAAGGTATGACAAGGTCAGAGAAGATGCCTGATATGATTTCAATTTTCTTAAATTTATTGAGACTTATTTTGTATCATAATGTGTAGTCTATCCTAGAAAATTTTCCATGTGTACTTGAAAAGAATGTATAGTCTGCTGCTTGGGTGAAATGCTCTGAAGATATCGATTAAATGTATCTTACCTAGTGCATTATTCAAGGCTGCTGTTTTCTAATGGATTTTCTGTCTGACAGATCTGTTACAGACAGCAGGTGGGGTCCTGCTGCCTGCTACCACCCTCCAGGCAAAATTCCAGAGGCAAAATTTCAGTGATATGGGAAAGGAGTCTTTATTCAAGAGCTTCACAATTTTGGAGTAACAACTTTCCACATGCATTAGTCACTTAAACCTATCAATTAAGGCTAAAACTCTAACACCTGAGTTCTATCATTTCCCCCTGTTAGTTTTAATTATCTTATTTCTATAGGGTTAGTTTACAAACTCGAACAACATAAGATACAAAAGCTACACAATTTTGAAGGATGGCAGGCTTCTGCCTCAGAGGTCGTCCCCTCCAGAACACCCAGAGAATAAACCTGCCACCCTCTGCCAGGCCAGCCTGATCTTAAGCTGTGTCTGGCATCCCTTCCCATACCGTCCATTGGGAAATGCAGACAGATACAGCAGGATCATCCAGGCCTCCTGGAGGAAGATAAAGCCAGTGAGAGAGCCTGAGAACCCTTCTTTTAATCCAAATCTTGTAGCCTATAATTCCAATGTGCTCTGTATATATAGGTCTTGTTTTCTTATCCATTCAACTATCCTATGTCTTTTGATTGGAACATTTAATCCATTTACATTTAAAGTGATTATTGATAGGTACACATTTCTTGCCATTTTATTCTTTTAACTGTATTCTTCTGTTGTTTCTCCTCTTCTTCCTCCTCCTCCTTTCCCCCTTCTCTTCCCCTCCTTCTCCTTTTCCCTCTTCTCCTCCTCCTCCTTCTTCTTCTTCTACTTCTAATATTCTTTAACATTTCTGGTAATACTGGTTAGGTGGTAACAAACTCCTTTTGCTTTTTCTTTTCTTTTAGGTAATAGATTTTTAAAAAGATTTTATTTATTTACTTTCAGAGAGAAAGGAAGGGAAGGAGAAAAAGAGGGAGAGAAACATCAATGTGTAAGAGATATATCTTTCAGTTGCCTCTCACATGCTCTCAACTCTGGACCTGGCCTGCAACCCAAGCATATTTCCTGACTAAGAATTGAACTGGCGACCTTTTGGTTCACAGGCCAGTGTTCAATCCACTGGACCACATCAGCCAAGGCCCTAAAGCTTTTTCTTGTCTGGGAATCTCTTTACATCCCCTTTAATTTTAAATGCTAGTTTTGCTGAGTAAAGTAGTCTTGGTTGTAGGTCCTTGCTTTTAATCACTTTGAATATTTCATGCCAATCCCTTCTGCCCCGAAATGTTTCTGTTGATAAATTGGTTAACAATCATATGGGAGCTTCCTTGTAGGCAAATAACTACCTTTCTCTTATAGCTCTTAAGATTTTCTCTTTGTCTTTAACCTTTGCCATTTTAATTGTGTTGTGTCTTGGTGTGGCTCTCTTTGGGTTTGTCTTGTTTGGGACTCTCTGTGCTTTCTGAACTTGTGTGTCTTTTTCCTTCACCAAGTTAGGGACATTTTTGGTCATTATTTCTTCAAATAAGTTCTCAATCCCTTGCTCTCTCTCTTCTCCTACTAGTACCCCTATAATGTGGGTGTTGTTATGCTTCATGTTGTCCTAACTGTCCTTTAAACTATCTTCATTTTTTAAAATTCTTTTTTTTTCTTTTTGGTGCTCTGATTGGGTATTATCTGCTATACTGTCTATAACAATCACTGATTCTATCCTTTGCTTCCTACCTACTGTTTATTCCTTTTAGTGCATTATTTATTTAGGATATGGTATTCTGCATTTCTGACTGCTTCTTTTTTGTGTTTTTTTATGCTGTTTCATGCTGTTGTAGTGCTAAGTTCTTTAAACATCCTTATAACCTTTGTTTTGAACTGTATATTTGATAAATTGCTTGTCTCCATTTCATTTAGCTCATTTTCTAGAGATTCCACCTGTTCTTTCATTTTGCACTATGTTTCCTTGTCTCCACATTTTAGCTGCCCTTTTGCATTTGTTTTTATGTATTAGGTAAATCTGCTATGACTCTCAGTCTTGGTAGAGTGGCCTTACGTATTAGGTGTCCTGTGGGACACAATGGTGCAGTCTCTTTGATCACCTGACCTGGGTGCTCTAGGAATGTCCCTTGCATGGGTCATGTGAGCCCTCCAGGTGTTATTTAGTCTTGATTTCTATTGACCCACTTGTGCATAGGTTTGACTCTCTGGTTGGCTGATTCTAAGGATCAGCCCTGACCACAGCATACAAACTGCTGTGCAGATGCTGATCACAGAAGCAGAATTCACCTCATGGGGGTCTTGTGTTTGCCAAGAACTTTCTTGGGGTATGCTGCTTGTCAAGCTAATTGGATTCTGCTGTGATGTCTAAAGCTGGCCATTGGGTATGTTTGTTCTGGCATCTCTTGGGAGGGACTCTGGTGTGCAGACCAACGTTAGACACTGCATGTGACTGGTCTTGGGCAACCTGTTTGGAGCTACAAAGTGATCCACAGTTTGTGGCTGCCTCTGCTGGGCCTGAGTGTACATGGGAAGGACCAAGCTGTTCAGAAAGCCAGTTTTTACCAGCACTGGGCTTGGAGTCAGGTCAGCAAAATTCCCAAGGCACCTGAAGACTGGTCTCTGCCCATCTGCTGCCTGTCAGGCTCATTCACTGAAAGAGCCACTGCAGTACTTGAGTTGCATAGAGTAGGTTGTCATTGGATTCCCAGGTGAGTGGTGTTAACTAGATTGATACAAGTTCAAACTCAGTGCCAGTGCTGGGTCTGAGGCCACTCAGCAAATGTCCCAAGGTATATTGTCTAGCTGCCACTAGATACTTGCATATTTGTGATGGGGCGGGAGTTCAGGGAATCATATGGTTGAGGCCAGAGAGGTTTTCATGTGCAGCATTGACTGGGGTTGGTCAGTGGGTTGGGTGTCATCCTGCAAACAGAAAAGTTGCTGGATTGATTCAGGGCACACACCTTAGTTGTGGGTCAGGTCCCCAGTTGGGGGCGTGTGAAGGGCAACCAATTGATGTTTCTCTTGCCCATCAATGTTTCTTCCTTTCTTTCTCCTTCTCTTCCCCTCTCTCTAAAAATAAATAAATAAAATCTTAAAAAAGAAGAGTTTATCAGGCCCAAATAGATCAAGATTTGGCTGTGTGAAGGGAAGGCTCTATACCAGTTGGGCATGTGAGAAAAAAATGTCTCCCATCCTAGAGCCAGATAACTCAAATCTATCCCGGATTCTTCCAGGAGCTTGATCTCAGCAGGGCAGGGCTGCCAGGAGTCGGAAGGATGGGGCTAGTGGATCTACTGTAAGGGGGAGGTGCCAGACAGGATTGGGAGAAGGTATGGGGAGTGTCTTCCTCCCCACAGAACCAGACAACTCAGCCTGTCCCCGATTCTGCCCAGATCTTAGCAGGGTTGAGCCACTAGGTGTCAGAGGGTGGAGTCACCAGAAACCAGATAATTTTTTGTGAGGAGGAGGCACCAGTCAGGTTCAAGGGGAAGTGAGAGGAATGGTCCCCACCCCAAAGCCACATAACTCAGTCACTGATACCCCTTGAGTCTGCACAGACCTCTACACCTTGGCCCAGGCAGGTGACTCCTCAACAGGGCATGAATTTTGCAGGGTGGGGTGCAAGGAGTCCAGAGGTTGGGTCTATTGCATTCCCTCAGACTGATGCCATTTGGAGGGGGGTGCTCCACTCAAGAAGGGGGTACAAAAGTGGGTATTCATGGTGACTGTTCCCTCAGCTGTCTTTCCAGAGCCACAAACCCCAATCTCTCTTTATGTAATACTAGTCTGCTCTACCCTCCCTCTGCCTGAGCCCATGGTGAGTGGCTACAAATGAGATTTTGTTTGTTGGCGCTTTAAGAGGGATTTCTGTCTGTAGCAGGCTCCTGTATCTCCCTGGTAGACAGAATCTTGGCTGATTTTTCACAGCCAGATGTTATGTGGGCATATTTTCCTGGCTCTGGTGCTTTGGGCTGGGAAGCCCAAGTTGGGGTTGAGACCCCAGCTCCTCGGGGGGAACCTTTGCAGCTGAGATATCCCTCTGGTATCTTAGTCACCACCCATGGAAGCAGGGCCCGCCCTTTCTGCGTCTCTGCCCTTCCTATCCGTCTTGATGTGGTTATAACACTTCTCTTCAGCTAGTCTTCAGGTTGATTGCTCTATATTTTAGTTGTAATTCAAGTTTGGTCCTGGGAGGAGGTGAGCATAACATCCACCTACTCCACTGTCATCTTAGATCTCTTAATTGAAATGTTTTTCTCCTCTTTTGTGCCTTCCTTGGATGCAGCTTGAGTGGTTGCTGTCACACATCCCATGCTGGGACCCAGTAGCTCTGTCGAAACACAAGCAGAGGGAACTCGGTGATGGCTATTTTCATTTCTGTTGTTTTCCAGCTTCACAAATTTGCTATTCTTTTGAGTCATGATAAGAGCAAGATCTAGGTGCCCACTGTAGGTGAAGCTATCCTGCTAAGTTAAAGAAAAATCTGTGAGAGTGCCAAGAATGTTTTCTTTCTTGACCTGGGTACTTGTTACAAGGATAAATACAGTTCGTGAAAATTTAGCAAACTGTATACTTATGAAACAGTACTTTAAAATAGGTATAGGATATATAGCTAAAAAATAAAAAAGTAAAGCTGTAGTCTTATACTGAATTATGTAACTTAGTGGCTGAAACTTACCCCTCTCTGCTGTCTTCCAATGGTCGTCACCGCCCCCCTCCCCTCGTTCATTCCCAAATCAACCAACAGTTTTCTGGTGAGAAAGTGCTAAGGCAACAACTGCATATAGAATTACTTGTTAAACCAAAAACTCAGAGTAGAAGTTAACCCTGGTGAATCCTTTTTACCTCTTGGTTTCTGTAATCTTAAAACCTCAGCACAGTTTTCTATTATGTTAACACATTGTGTACTGAAAAGGCAGACCAAAGCATCCTGAATGTGCTTTAACATTTTTGCTTAAGTAACCTCACAAGACTCCCACATTCTTCAGTTCTGCCTATATTGAGAATCAGCAGTTACTTTTAAGTTTTAATAAGTTTCACATGTTTTGTAGTAAAACTGTGTTTGGTTAATTCCAACCTTTAATTAGTAGGCTCTGGATTGGTGTACACCAGACATGGGGATGTTATTAGTGTGAACCGAATGGGATGTGTGTTACTCCATAACAGATCAAAACAAACCTTGTGTGCTCTGACAGCGGTAAGCCCCACTGAGACCTGACCAGGATATGGTTTTCAGTTGTAAAAGAAAATTGTAATTCACAAGTCCTTGCCAGATGTCATACCCCCATACCTCAACTTCATTCCATCTACCCAGAGTAGGTGGTCATGTGAGGTTCAGCCAAAAAGACTCGGTGTGGTTTTTTAATCATTTAAATATTAGATTTATTCAAAATCCTTAGTGGATACACTGTGTATCTTGTTTGGGGGTGCTTTTTAGTTTTAAAAAACCATTTGCAATGTATGCTCTTTGAGATGTAAATAATACTTTCCAATTCAGGAAGCGGTTTTAAAATCTTCACATCTAATGGAAGTTCTATCTCTTGAGAACGTTATATCAAGAAGAAAATTTTCTTCTACAAAGTATGAAAAGGTGCTAAGATAAAATACAAGGAAATGAGCACACTTGAATGAAAACACAGGTTTAGGGCTGGTGTCTGTTTACAGGAGTAAACCAATGATTTCTAAGGTTATTCTTAACTCAGACCCATACAAATGCCGTGCATGTTACCAAGTGCGAAACTTCAAAAAACTTTTCTGGTTTGACCAAGAAAAAAGACTGAATGTATTTTTAAAAACTAGTTTGACTGGAAGTGGCTTCTGAAGTGTTGAAGGCATTAGATAAAGTTCTAATGCTAATGCCCATGGTGTTTTACAAGTGACTTGTGTGGTTTGCCAGGACAGAGAGACTGCCCACGTAGGAGCTTAACACAGAACTCTCAACTTCTGGACTTCTCTTTTCCTGATTGTCGTGTTGTAAGACTTTAGCAAAATGCACATTTTATAACTTACATTTCTCATATCCTTTTTTAAACTGTTAGATTTGTGAATGTTTTCTTTGGTTAGACAATTGGTATTATTCTCATACTTCACTATAACTTCAATATAGTCTCACAGTAATATATAATGCAGATGGTAGGGCATAGTAGTAGCTTTCACCTTACAAGCAAATCATATTTTATCTGCCTATAACTATAACAACATATTCTTGAGGGAATGTTATAGCAAGATTTTTTTCAATGAGATTTTACTGTAGTAAAGGCCACTGTTAAATCCCAATGATTCAAAATGTAAATTATTGCATTATTTTTTTTCCCTATAAAAGAGTAACTACAAAAAGCAGCTCCAAGGTATTCTGGTTATATACATAATTTGACACTAAGCTCCCTGTTGACTAATTTGAAAGACGCCATTATGTTTCCCTGCTGTTAGAAGCCCCTGATTGCCCACCATTGACGAACAATCAACATCTTAAAATGTGGTGGAAGAAAGTTCCTTTAAAGAAATTCCCCTCTCTCTTTTCACACATTTTGAACTTGTGAGGAACCAAATAATCACATTTTTGAGAAAGAGTGTTTTCTTTCATCAACTCCAGAAGCAAAAGATTTTTTTCAAAGCTGGCTTTTAGGATTGCCAGTGCTAATTTGTGTGTGTGAACTAAGCAATAAAACCACACAGGCAAACTTGAACTAGGCTCAGAGGTTGGAGAATAAATTTGAACCTTCTTTGGGATTTTTCCTTTTGACTTGTTTTCATCTCCAAATACAAAACACAGAAACAGAATTTGTTGCTCTGCATGCAATATGTAAATTATTGTTGCCACTGACTTCTTGAATGATGTTTTTTGAACATCTTTCAGAGGGCTAAATTTTTATTCTTTCCTTTCCATTTTAGATGTAAAAATTTAAACTTCAGGAACTAACAAGATTCAAAGGTCTTTTTGTTCCTTATCTTTTCCAAGTTCTCATTGACAATTCATTTTGAAAAAATTTCCTTTCTCCACATTAAAACAGGTAGCTATCGATTGCTTCCCCTCTTTTTTCTACAATGAAAAGTTTTTCAAATTACTACTTGTCATTTTTAAAAGTTTGCAGTCTTTAAAGGTTATTAAATAGACAAACTAAGATAAATATATCTTATAATCAGTAAAACTTACATTTTATGATGATCAATAAGTATTTAATGCTTTTGTCCTTAAAAGCATTAAAGGACAAAATAAAAGCATTAGGCTTGTTAACAGTTTTAATTGCTACTAAGTTTTTGTAAACAAGTAAAAATTGACATGTTTCAATTTGAATTACATTTTATTAGCATGAAGAGATACAGTAACACCTCCTTATTTATTGAGTTCATGTGCCTATATGTTTGTGTAGAGCAAACTTTCCATCACCTTTTTCTCTAGCTATTTGGAATAAAAATGGCATAGTAATAAGAGCAGAGAATTTAAAACCAGAAGACTTAGCTTGCGTTTTCATTCTGCTTCATACTAGATGTATGATTTTAGGTAGGTCCTTTAATTTCTTTGAGCCTCAATGAACTCAGTTCTAAAAGAGAGAAGTTTATAACACCTACCTCTAAGGTTGTTAGAGATTACGTTCTGACATACACAGACACATTTGATAAGCAGTAAGGTACTGTGTTACTATATTACCAGCGAGGAGGAAGCATTTGCTCCAACTGGCTTGTCCATTAGCAAGTATATTACCAAAGACAAGAGGGAAATAGAAGATAGTAGTTAAGAGACAAGTCTTTGGAATTAGATGGTCCTGACTTCAAAACTTGGCTCCGTGTTTTATTAACCCTAATACACTTGGATAAATGTCTTTTTCTTTCTGACTCTCGGATTCTTCATCTAAAAAGGAGGGTGTGGGGTGGATAATAAACTGACTTCAAGGGTAACCACGAGTATTAAATGAGATAATATACACATTGAACATCTAACATTGTGTGTAGTACTTTGTAATTACTCAGTACTTAAGGAGGTAATGTTACAATTTTGTCTTTGCTATGATAATCATTGTAAATACTCCTTGGGTAACTATAATCTTTACTTCTTTTAAAAATGACAAGCATTTATATACAACAGTGTCTATACAAATGAAGCAATTCAGTAAGGATTTGCAGAGTGAAACTATGCAACCTTCACCAATATGGAATTTTAAAAATGTACTTTGCATTACCTAGCAAAAGCCCAGCCTTTTAACAATGTTTTCGTAGGATACTTATCAATCAAGGCTTATCTACATAAGCTTCTAATGATTATTTCACCACAAAACTTCAAACAAAGATATTTATAAGTCTCTTAGGTTCAAAGAGTTTTGCTTAAGATAGGTAGTTGGACACACATAATTATCTTTAGACAATATTTTGCCTTGTTAATAATGTCAAAACCTATGTTTGCTATAGGGTTTTCTCTCAGTACTTCTCTTAGTACTTAAGACATTAAGCAAAAGTATAACGATCAAACAATTTTGGAGACTAGCTAGAACAGTCTTTCATCAAAACCACTGTAAAAGAACATTTTGACAGGAATGTTAATTTTCCCTAAAATAAAACAAGTATGTTGTTTTTCTATTCTATAAAACAGATCAAACAAAAACAGAAAGTTTGCAGATTATTCCCGAATCCTACTGCAATCCTGTGTTTTAACTTTTATCACCACAAGAAGCAATGGCAGCTGAAAGGGTGGAATCACACAACCACTTGTGTGCACAAATGTCAGGAGTGAAATTGCCAGATGGCCAGCAACAGAAGGAGGAGGTATTGGAGCCATGGTTAATATACAAATTAAGCAACCATGCCCTGGAATTTTGACTACATATTATTGCTCAAGGAAGCTCTTTTATGTCTATTTGGTCCTCTCGCTGGTGGAGCTCAAGGTCTTTTTTCACATGTTTGAGAAGTTCAAGAACAACACAACTATTATTTGACAGCGGAAGAAGGGGAGGTGGCAGAAGGTAAGGGTGTCTCAGGAACTGAGGGCTGGTGGGAGAAGATGCTGGCAGCAGGTTTCATTAGCTGAAGCAGACTCTAGACACTGCTCTGCCTCTTAGCCTTTTCAGGAGGTTCTCTCTTAAAAACCCTGGGAGACTCTGGAATCGTGCCATGTAAGCTTTGTGCATGCTTCTCTTTTTGGTTGGGAAAGTCCTTATCTTCCTCATGGGGACCTTCTGTTCTTTGAGGATGGCTCAAACATGACTTCCTCCATACAGCCTTCCTTTCCTGGGCCTGTCCCCTCCCCAACCCCATCAGGCGCCCTCATGGTCATATGGCTGGTCTCTAGGAACTGGATGTGTATCGTACAATATATTGTAGGTATGCCAGCCAGCACTCACCTGGCTGCACCACAATCACCAGCTCGCATCTCTCTGCCACTCTTGAGTCAGAATCGTGTCTGATCCTCTGATGTTCAACACACAGCATAGCACCTGGCAGATAGAAGTTCCCATTTTATCCTAAATTTATAGATGATCAATGTAAACAAGCAGTCTTTATTTGTATTTTAATCGTGTAATTGCTTTATAAGGGGGTTTAAGAATAAAACCTTTTAGGAAATTCTAAACCTGAATATAGATGGGGAGATTAAAAATTATTTTTAAAATGTGAAGAACTAATTATAATGACATTATTAGGTACTTTAAATTTTTTTTTCAGGATTCAGAAAGTTAAAGAAATACAGGGTTCCACAAAATTAAAAATAACATACATTTGAATTCGAGGTTTTACCAGAGCTTAGTATGTTGTTTTGTTTTCTTACCTAGATTTTAAACTCTTGAGGGGAGAGAGAATATTTTTGTTTCTGTTTCCCAATAAGTGGACACAGTGCTTGATGTGTAGTTCTTACTCAGTACATGCCTAGTTGACATTACAGACACACACACTTCACTATGACACACAAACATCCCTACATGCTGAAAACCAGTGGGAAGCTCGGCACTGTTTTTGGTTAAGACGTGCTTAAGAAGACATCCGCTTTTAATTGGACGCCATCAAATATGCAGTTAATTCATGAATAACAGTGTAAGTGTCACAGTCTGTGAATGATTTAGGGTTCTCTCAAATTCCTGATGGCCCAGGGACTACAATTAGAGAAACACACCCTTAAGGGTGTTTTCCCAATATGGAGCTCATATTTGTCTTTATTTTGGATTTTAGAAATCTGAGAGCTGCTACTGTGCCCCAAAGCAGGCGCGATGGGAATGTGCCTGCAGTTGCAGGAATGATTTCAGCTGTGAGAACTTCTCCAGACAACCTGTTTTCTCTATTTGCATGAAGAAAAGAGAGAGCAAATACAAGAATTTCCCCTGTGCAGTACGGACTTCCTCTGAGGCCCCTGAGAAGCCATTCCAACACTCTTCCTTAGTTCCTCCAGCTGTAAAATGGAACTAATAATGACTAATAATGTGTTTCACAAGGTAACTGTGAGGATTAAATAGTCAAGGTTTCAAGGTGGTAGACCCTGAGTATGAATTATTTCTATAATGTGAAACTCGGTTGGACCTATTTTTCCTGGCCAAGCATTAATGTTTTCTATTAGATTGGGTTTTCAAATCCCCTAAGTTCATTTACATACCCAATTCAAGTGACTTGCAAGCAAGGTGGTTTATTTCTATGTTAAAGAATTCCATTTTGAGGCAAAGACATTTCTAGAACACAATAGCACTTAGCATTAAAATAGCATGAATTCCTATCTGAGCTACATCACAACTGTGGGCAGCCCCAACATTCTTTGCTCTTCTGTTTCCTTTCAGGTCCTAAAACAAAGTATTTGTGCCTGACTTCCAAGGCTGTGAGAACGAAAGAGGTAACATATGGTGAAATACTTTAAGCTCTGTGGTAAAGATGCCAGAGAATATTCTTCTACAGATTTGAAAACTGAGTCCCAGAGAAGCAAACGGACTTGCCTTGAATCATGGAGCAAGTGAGCATCAGGAACAGCACTCAGGGCCTTGATCACACCCCGTTGTGGTGGCCGTGTTGCTTTCTCAGCAATCACGTACACCCAGAGGAGGTTTTCTCTCCGTGGAAGCACCACCCCCCCGCCCCCACTCTGAGGACAGTCGACTTTCTTTCACCTGTGGAGCTAGCTTTCGCCTCATTCTAAAACTGGAGGTTTATTTATTTGCTTGTTTGTTTATTTATTTATTTTTGCCAAGTTAGAAGAGGAAGGAGGCTGCTAGAAGCTTGCTGAGGAAAAAAAGTGTCTGATTAGAGTATCCAGTTGAAGAGTTATTGGCTGCAGAGAACACTGTTACATAAGCTGTAGAAATCAAATAAAGTCTTGAGAGGAGGCCAGAAAGTCAAAGAAATGCTGTTAAATCTCGAGTCCTGTATGATGAAGAATAAGTAAGGGGGAAATACAGGGTGTAAATTGAGTTGTAATTCCAACCAAGTCAATGCAGTCAGTTTTGATGGCCAAACAACAGATGCATAAAGGCTTAGGGACCCCAAATGTTACAGACTCTGGCTGCTACCCAAACTCCCTTGCAGCTGAAATAAAAGAGTCCTGTATGCTTGCAGAGACAAAGCCTTCAAGACAAAGCAGCAAACCCTCTTGACTAAAAGGGTCTGCAATGGATATATTGCTAGTAATCTTAAACTCACTCAGCAGAGACTGGGCGGGTTTGGGAAACAAACAGGTTTTGTAAAATGATGGGTTCTGTGTATTTCCCACATGTTCTTGGCACCCAGTGGCCTATTATTCTTGTGAATATTAGTTATGCAGCACAGTAGTATATGGGCACAGGATGCCCTGGGTGGGGAAGAAAAGAAACCGGCACAATTTCTCCAAGTCCTCCCTGCTGGTCCCACCTCTCTGGGATGGGGCTGAAAGAAAGAGAAGGAGAGAAAGGCAAAAAAGAATAGCTGGCATTTTTGATTGTTTATTATACCCCAAGCCCTGTGCTCAGTATATATATATAATATCTTATTAACTAACACAATAAATCTATGAGGTTTATAACCTACATTTTTTTAAAGATGAGAAAGCTGGGGCTCAGCTAGGTGAAAGATAGTGTAGTCGTGAAGAGCTTGTCCTCTGGAGACTGTCTGGATCTGAATCCCAGGTGTCCCACCTGTGGCTCGTGTGACATTGGGTGACTGAATTGCTGTCTTGTCTATAAAGGTTTGAAAATAGTACCTACTATCATTGTGATAATTAACTAACTCAAAAGACACAAAGCATTGAGAAGAGTACCTGGCGTGCAGTAGGTGCTGTACACATGTTACTTAGTTTTTCACTGTCCACAGTTATGAGCCCAACTGTAAACAGCGCGGTGGTAGAGCTGAGCCTAGAACTCAGGTCTCTAGCAACTTTTAAACATCTCACTTTCTTGCCTGTATAAAAAAGGAAGAGAGCATGCAATCAGGAAATCAGACGCAATGTTCTGGAGCAGTTTCTATCTGCTTAGCAATAGGGAAGACCGGAAAGAGTATTCCTTCTCCCCCTGGCCACTCTCACCACCACCAACTGTATTTATTTTATTTTTTATTAGTTCCAATTGCTTCCATTGACAGCCAAAAATAGGAGTAGCACAACAGCTCATACTCACTTTCATGCTGTCTCATTAATGTTGTCCCCTGCTGATTCTTGCCTGTCCTTTGCACCCAGTGCTTCTTGCAAGCAAGAGAAAAGAGAGATGGTTTTCCTGGCATTCCTTATGAACTTAGAACAAATAGCTTCAGGGGGGAAAAATCATCAATTCTATTTAGTGTTTTCAAGGCACAGGAGTTTAGATGTTGAAAGGGCACTGTCTGATGTGATTTCCTTGACATAACCCTCTGGTCTCGGCTTTGGTTTTGATGAAATGCACAGGAAGGCTCTCATCATCGGCTTGGACACATACTGTTTCCCGCACAGTCCTGCAGTGTTGTCTGCACAGAAAAAGGAGGATGAATTGCAACCCCACAGGCTCACAGCTGCCAGCCGTGCTCTGGTGGCAGCAAAGTCCCAGGCTCTCTGCAGATCTTAGATTTCAAGCAGGATTTGCAGGTCCTGCATCTGTAGCACAGTGAGCTGTGAAACTCACACTCCTACTTTAGAGGAATAAAGCTATTGTTAGGTTTTTTATTTTATTCTTTAAATATAGGACCAAAAAACATGTTCACATGACTGTATTCAGAAGAATTTAAAGTTTTAATCTGGGAAATTTGACTTGATTTGGTCCTGCTGGCTGGCGACTCTGATACTTTAACAGGAGCTGAGAAATAGCACTGTGGGTGTCCAGCTGTGAAAAGGATGCAGGCAGGCAGGAGCCTGTTCAGTAGTGGTTGGGACATGGTCCCTAAGACCTGCAGCGTCACAGTGTTCTGCTGCAGGTGAACGCCACTTTGCCTGCCTCAGACTCTATAGGTTAGGGACCCCCAACAAAGACCTCCCACTTTTGGGGGTAGGATGGATGCCTCCATGGAGTCAGGAATTTGGCCTTTGCCAGCAGACCACGGATAGCACTAAGGGAAGCTGCAGCAAAGTTTCTGGGAGTGTTTAGATCTCATTACCCACCTGGCCCCCATGTAGTGAATGAATGCTCACTGCATTCACACCCAGGGGCTGCATGATGTTCTTCCTTCACAAGGAACTAACCCATCTCCACTTGCCACAAGGAAACCTTGTCCGAAGTATTTCAGCAGCTCTAGTTCGAGGGCGGCTCTGTCCTTGGGTGGGCCTGCGCAGTATCAAATTCAGCACTTACTACCCAGAATCCAGAGTCATTCAGTCCAAACTCCTGCCCGATGGGGAAATCCCGCCTAGAATACTGACACTAAATATGCCCTGGGACAGAGCACCCACTCCTTTCAGGGTTTTATAGAATAAATAATCTCTATACTGGGTCAAAAGCTTCTTACATGAAAAATGATAGAACTGTAAGGTTGATCAGCTATTATTTGGGGCTAATATCCAATTTCCAATTATGTTGCATCTGGTTTCCCTCCTTCAGTTTTTGTTAACCTTCTCTACCTTAGAGCTGGGGGTATGGGTGAAACAATATGTTC
Source organism: Phyllostomus discolor (assembly GCF_004126475.2). Classification (NCBI taxonomy): domain Eukaryota; kingdom Metazoa; phylum Chordata; class Mammalia; order Chiroptera; family Phyllostomidae; genus Phyllostomus; species Phyllostomus discolor. The sequence continues at coordinate 153,508,017 of NC_040904.2, forward strand.
ACTTTAATATTTTATAGTAAGCTGATCAAAGAGTTTTATTTGTTTAAGGGAAGTTGAAACTAATGCCTGAAGGAAACAACAGAGTCATCGCTGCATTTTTCTTGTGTGTACTGTTTTCGCTGCTAGATTTTTGGGGAGGGGTGTGGGAATCTAGTGTTGGAGGCTACTAGGAAAGTGACTTCTTCCCTTGTCTTTTTCTTTTAGAAGGGTGAAGAGCCATTTTATATGCTGGTGGGAAAATGCTTATTCGTGCCCTGGAGAAGCTCATGGAAGCCTGTGGCCTGCTAGATAACAAAAATGAGTCACCCAAAATGTAGTCACCCAGGTTAAATTGCTCTGTATAAACCATTCCACTTCATATGAGAGACCTATATAGTAAGACAATTTGTGTTCGTTGGCTTCTCAGCTCCCTAGATCTGTTAAGTACTCATCTCTGAATTAGATGTTAGTGATTCTCATACTGAAAGAAAATGTTTAAGAATTGTTCTTTTTTCTCAATGGGTGATTCATCATGCAGCCCCTTTAGCTGTGAATGTAATGTTGCTAGTCAAAGTTTCTCTTTGTTCCGGATTTTTCACGTTAACGTGGTCTGCGTAGTAAAATCCTTGCTGGGGAAGGGAGAGCCAGACTTGTGGCATGGCCCGTAACACGCGTACGTTACTGAGACCACACACAGATCAAAAAGATAAAGGCACTCATTGCTTTTGAGCAATGACCCGTGTACCAAAAAAGAGGTTTCACCTACAATAGACCAGAAGAATATAAGAGTTTGGTTTCAGGGTACCAAGACTTTCCTTTCTGTTCGCTCTATCTTTTAAAAGGATGGTAGGACAATATTTTTAACACTTTTGATTGTTCCAGTTTTGCTATTTACAACTTAAAGAGAAGTAAAGAACATTTCCTTTGGACCAGCAACCATTGCTAGGAGAGGAGCGGCATGACGCAGGGCCCAGTTCTTTGGCTCTAGAGCAGGACTGCTGGGCCTCATTTCCGGGTGACCTGCAGTGGAGCTCTGGGCCTCGCTGTCCTATAAAATGAGAATAACTGTACCCACCTCATGAGACTGTTGTGAGAATTAACCGAGACAATACAAGTAGATTGCTCGGCACGGTACCTAGATCCTAGTAAGTAAGGTTTTAATCTGCTGCCATGAGTACTGTAAAATCTTCTCCAAAGCCATCAGCATGCTCCAAAAATTAAATAGAATAAAATGTGGGGTGAATTTACTCCAACATTAATAAATAACATATGTTCAGTGGATCTACACTGTTGCAAAAAGCATAAGTAGATAGTAAAACTGACCATTTCTTAAACTAGGAAGGTCCAGGAAGAGGCCTTCCAGAAACTTAAAACTTTACTAAGCCACCTACCACCCAGCCCCCTTATAGGGTTGGAGTGTAGTACATGCATAATTACATTGTTTCCAATCAGTGTACTGGGGAGGAGAAACAGTATTGAAGGCATTACTTGTTATTATTAAGGTGGATGTCTTAAATCTGCTTTTAATATTTCCAATAGGCTGGTTCTTGACCCTGAGTGCACATTATAATCACTCAAGGAGCTTTAAAGACATATTGATGTTTGGGTCCAGGATGGAAGCAGCAAAGTGTAGTCGCCGAGGCTTGGATTCAGATCCTCCACCATTTTTAACTACGTCAATGTTGATAAGCTGTTAACCTCTCTCTTTCCTAACTTGTAAGATTGGTTGTTGTAAGGAGTAAAGACAATGTATTTAAAACTCTCAGCATAAATTTTAGTATGTAGTTAGTAGGTGATCAATAAATGCTATTTGTTAATAATCTGCTCTCTCTAAAGATTCCAGCTTGAATTGTCCTCAACTTCCACTGAGCTCTGTTGCAGAAATGTTGTCCTGAAATAATGTCTTGGATAAGAACTGGTGAACGCCAGTTTTACAGCTGAGAAAACAAAAGCACAAAATATTGCTCAAGGTTAAAGAGCTGATAATAGGCTAGAACTCAAACCCAGGTCTCTTAACTCTTTGCCTATTGCCTTTCTTCCTGTTTCATAGTTCTGAGTCATATGATCTCTGAGGCCCAAAATTCTGGCCTTAGGCCCCAGCTCCAGCTACCCATTTTGCCAGTCCTTTCCTGCCTCTAACTTTAGGGTGCAGCAACACCAAATTGTTACCTTCTGATACTCACGATTGCTGTTTGTCACCTCTTTGCCTTGGCGTATGTGATCATTTCTGCCTGAAATGCTCTTCGTGTCTTCACTTTCTACCAACTATGCCTACCTCTGCTTCTGCTCGCAAACGGTAAATTACTACACCAATCACCATCCCACTGTAAACAATTAGAAATTGTACAAAGTGTCAGATGTTGGACCACCAGATTTTATTCCTATGAGTAAGAAAGCATATGAGGTGAGCCCTATGATTTGCATAGCTTTCTGCTTAAAGGCAGTTTCCAGGCCACTTCCCAGTGTGGGAACGAAAGCATAACCCAGTGGTCTCACTGATGTGAGGAATCAAAGATCTGGAAAGACCAAGTCTGGAAAAGTCTGGAAAGACCAAGAAGGCTAGAATTTGCAGGGCATATTACCAGAACAGAAGGAATGAAATGGGAAGGTAACCTCAGAGCACTCCATGTGTTTGGCTGAATATTATTATCTGCACACGCATGTGACAAAACTACTAAGATTTGGGAAAGAACTACCAGAATGCACTTAGCTGAATAATACCTGGAGTTCACGTAAGAGTGGGAAGAGATTGTGTTTCAGGCTGGATGAACACTTCCAAAGATTGTGTCCATCCAGCCTGAATGAAGAATCTTTAAAATATGTGGAGCGTTAGCAGAGTCCTTAGAAGGCTCATGCTTTAGTAGTGGGGTTACATTAGTACTAGAATGAAAGCTGCTGTGGACCCACAATAAAAAGCTTAAAAGCAAGTCTCTCATAGGTCAAACTGATCTGCCCTATAATCCAAGTTTCTTTAAAGGAAACCAATATGCACCCAATAAGATAAGACTCACAATGTGTGAAATTTAAAAGTTATTCCTAGATATGCCAAGAAGTATAAAAATATGATTCATAACAAGGGAAAAATGAAATAATTTTCAGTGATTGAGAAATGATAAAGAAAGTGGAATTAGTATACAAGGACCTTAACAATGCTATTACAAAGCTTATTCTTATGCTAAGGTTATGAAAGAAAATGAGCATCATGAAAGGAAAATAAAAGATATAAAAAGATACAAATGTAAGTTGTAGAGATAAAAATACATGAAATGAAAAATAGGCTAATTAGAATTACCAGTGTATTATATGATGCAGAAGGAAAGATAACTATACTTTAAGGCATAACAACAAAAACTACCCAAAATTAAGTACAGGTTAAAAAAAAAACAAAGCCAAAAACAAACATACACACAAACAAAACTTCAGTGAATCTGGAACCATATTAAGCCATACAACATATGTGTGATTAGAATCCTAGAAATGTGGTACCAGGGAAATGAAAACACTATTTGAGGAATAAGAGATGGAAAATTATCCAAATTTTATGAAAACAAACTCCAAACAGAAACAACATAAAGAAAACCACACCAAGGCACATCATAATTCAATTTCTGAAATCAATGACAAAAATAAAGTTTAAATAGCCAGATGTAAACTGACACATTATCTACAGACAAAAGACAGAATTACAGCAGACTGTTTCATCATAAACTATGAAGGCCTAAAGACAATAGAATGCTATCTTTTATGCAACAAAAGAAAAATCTGCCAACTTAGCATTCTGTACCCAACAAAGATATTTTTAAAAAACAAGGGCAAAATAAAAATCATTTCAGGTAAACAAAGGACAAGATATTTTCACTGTAAGAAGTGTTTAAAAAAGTTCTTTCAGCAGAAATAAAATTATACCAGAATTTGGGTCTTCAGTAAGAGATAAAGAACAATCCAAATGGAAATATACTTAGGTAAATATATATATTTAAAAAACATGTTTTTTTCCCTCTCCACCCTTCTAGAGAGAAATTCTATACTTCTTTACCACCTCTCCTTAGGTTGAACTCAACACTCTATACAAGCCAGATTGGTAAGTTCAGTGAGTGAAACTTATGTGTGATTATAGGAAACTGGGGACGGTGGTGAACTGGAACATCCACTACTCAGCTTCAGCTGATGTGGCTGGGAGGAAATTGAGCACAACTCCTCCTTTGTGTTAATGTAGTCAACCAATTAAACTCAACCAAAACCAAAAAAACCCTCTGTATATATTATACCTATGGGCTCTATTTGGCTTTCAGGCTACCAGGATACAACTACTATTTTAGATATTTTTCACTTGTGCTGTCATATGAACACCTACTCAGTGGGTATCTCTGTTATACTTACTAAAATGTATTGTAATTCTTTGTTTATTAGCTTCCTAATTAGGTTAAAACTGTTCATGGGAATGAGCTATGTCTTTTTATTTTCCAAGTGATTAGTATATAAATTATCCTGGCAGAGGAAGCATATAACAAATCCTTATTAAATTGGAGGTTAGTTTAGTGTATTATTTTCTGAAGTGACTCACACTATCTGCATCTCAGAGAACTGGGGAAAGATTTAGGAGATAAGCACTTGACTAAAATTTTGGTGGAATACTCTGGGAATGCATCAAAATAATGTGGTTTACATTCTTTTATTCAGTTGATAAATCTATCCTATGGATGTGTTCTGTGAGAACCAGCAGTATGAGGATTAAAGCAAGGTGGTATTTTGGTACCTGCAGTCTTACTTCAATACTTTTATTTCTGGCATAAAGAAAGAAATGCCAAAGCTTGTTCCTCATATTCCCCAGGAAATTCCTCTCCTAATGTAATAGATGCATTTGTTACTGGGCTAGTTTCTACCTAAGTATTAATCAAGGTATAGCTGGGACCTCTCATTTTATTCTTCCCTGGATTTAATTTTCATCCCACCTTCTGTACCTGTCCCCCACTGTCAGAAAACCTATCCAGTGCGGGGGAGGTCCTAGTGCTTGCTGCCTACCAGGCAAATCTCCAAAGACAGAGTTCAGTGAAAAAGAAAAGATCTTTTATTTAATGGCAAGTTCCTACCTAAAATATCTAGGAGACAAAAGTAAGCGGAAAGAAAAAGTCCGAGTATGACACCAAAAATAGCTCTTTAAATATTTGTCATTACAACTATTACATAAGTTCAAAAACTGAAAATAACACAAGAACAAAAATCTGTTCACAGTGCTATTATCACCAAAGTCTTTGGAAATAATGGCAAGTTTCTGCCCAAAGGCCCATTTCATCAGAGACAACCAAAGAAAAATCATGCTGTCACCACCCTCTGCCAGCTCAGTTCAAGATTGTGCCAGGAAACTCTCCTCCCACCCCAAAATATCATCTACGTAGGTGGCTTAGCTGGTCTCCAGCCACTGTTCAGATTCAAGCATCTTTCAGAATCTGTGGCCCCAGGCCTCCGCTCACAGGCCTGCACTGGCCCCTGTGGGCAGGCCCCCTTGTGACCGCCGACAGGCCCCCCCCCCCCACTGGGGGAGGGGAAAGAACCAACTACTTTTGCTTCCTGGTGTGCTCGGTTTAAAAGTCCTCTCCCAGAATCCCTTGTGCCAAAAGCCAGTGGGCTTGTTCAGCCTTCCAGCCAATGACGGCCGGTGTTAGCCCTGTTTGCTTTTACTTTTTCAACTGTCAAGTTCAGCAAAAGGGCAAAGGCTCCAACCACGCATGCTCTGTACCAGCTCCCTGCTCCAGTTGCTCCTCCCTTTACAGGGAGGGCAAGCCCCTTCTGACCTTCCATTTCACCTTGGGATTTTCTCCCCGCCCCCTGCCTTCCCTCGGTGATTTGGCCTGACCCTTCTGTCACACCACCTCAACACACACACACACTTCATGGCATCCCACACATCTTGGTCTCACCATCAAGAAACCAAGTGTACAATGGGCATCATTCTTTGGAAGCTGCTCCAAATCTCAGAGTAGTGAAAATAAAATACTGGTGGTAGTCAATGCATTGAGTACTATGTGCCTTGTTATATGCTATCATGTCATTTACTGCTCACAATAATCCTACATGATAATACTTAATCCCTATCTCACAGATAAGAAGCCCAAGTTTTCACAACTCATGTGTTCTAAAATTAGATTTAGTGTTTTTATTTTCTATATCATTGCCTCTCAAAGCATCACCATCTTAATGTTTGTTGAAAAAGTATCATTTCAGGTCCCACTCTGGACTCTGAGTCAGAACTTGCATTTTAGCCTGATCCCAGTGGACTTGTATGTACATTAAATTTTGAGAAATGCTGGTCTACACAGTACCACTTCCTGTTGGGTACACACTTCTTAATAGTGTTCATACTCTCTGTGGCTGGAAACCCCAACACACTTTCCAGTGTACCCAGCTTTCTCATCAGGAGTGATCTAAGTAGCAAGGTTTTTGCTCATAGAATTCCATTGTATTGACAAGAATACTCATCCCAAGATCTCTCCCTTCCTCACCCCAAGACTTCCCCCTACCTCTCATCTGTCATCATGCATCATTTTTGACATTTGGACACAGCTCACAGAAGTGAACAAGAAAAACCAGGAGGTTTGCAGAGAAGTGGGTGAGCCATGGGGCTTGCTTGTGGCACTGGTGCCTTAAACAATGGAGAGTTCCAACTTCTGATTGATCTGTGTAGTTCACCTGACTAGTAATTTCTCCCAGTGGCTGCTTCTGTCCCTGTGCAGGCTATAGGGCCGTGCTGTGGATGAGAGGGCAAGGGAACCTTCACAGGAAACACCCATGAAGCAAGAATCTCAGCAGAACTGTAGGCATGAAGTAGCTGTGGGCACAGAGTATTCCTACGGGTACATGGATGCTGGTAACCTTATTAAAGGTTATTTTTACATTGATACTACTCACAAGCAAAAGTCTAACCACCACATACACATTTTATTGGGTCCAAAAGACTGTGGAACTGATTCATTGTAAAAGTGGGCCCTCAAAATACTGTAAGAGGTCAAAGTTGTTGGCTGGTCAATGAAAAATAATTTTTCCAGTTCAAGTATCTCATACATATTTGCTTTAGTATGTCACTGGTGACAAAGGGTGCTTTATGACATTCTTATAAGGACTATTGTGATGTTAATAAATAAATAATTTATTTTCTTCTTTCCAAAGGCTAGAGTGTTTTTGTTTGCCAGCTCTGTCTGGAGAAACCTTTTGTCTTCTTCACCACCTGTCTGTGGGGGTCTGAGTTAAGCAGAATGGGCTGCTGTGGAGTGACGGGAGGAATTCTTCCCTCTTGAGATGTGGTTGGGGCTGAATGCTGGGACAGAGGCCAAGTTTTCTGCCAACAGAGACTGCAGCGTGATCATTAATATTGTTGTAACTTTGTTTTCCACTTTGAATGAACAGAAACACTTAGCAGAAATAATGTTTTGTAGAAGCAGCATGACGTAGCTGACTAGAACCCTATTTCTGGGCACTAATCCACCTGAATAGCAAAGGGACATTTTTCACAGGGTTCCTGCATTCATAAGATTAGAAAGTTATGGGAATATTGTTATCATAGAATCGAAGTGCTCAAAGGGGGCGCCGTAAGATCATTTTATATATTTTCTTCAAAGGCAGACATCCAAATTTTCACAGAGATGAGAGACAGTAAGGTATAATGAAAAAAACAAAGCTGTAGGCTGATGTAAATCTTGGAATAAATCTTAGTTCTACTATTTATTAACATGACTTTGAGGAAATTGTTCAACCCCTCTGATTTAAAATTTTTTCATATTAAAAAATGAGGAAATAGAAGCTTTTGTACTTTTGATACTTAAAACATGGCTGCAAGGTGATTAGTGAAACAACTCATTTAATGGGCAAGGGATCCTGTTTTCATATGAGTTTTGCTTCTCAGATACACTATTTGAATTATTTAAATTCTAGCATGTCATCCATGTTAATTTTTCTTTGCAAGTGAACATGTAGTCAGCCTGTTTAGCTGAAATTTGGCCAAGGTGAAAGATTTAGCATTTTAAACATGCCTAGTAGTTTTCATCTTGTCCTGGATTATACTGTTTGTGAGACTCCTATTACTAGTGTACATGCCTTTATTTTTCTATTTTCAATCATTTTAATAGAAAAAAATGAATTGCAATGAAATATCCAAATAACTGCACAAATATTGAACATTATTTGGATTACTCTATCCACAGAAGTTATTTATTGGGATAGTTACTGTTGGCTGTTGCTGTGAAGAATTCTCCAAACCTCAGTCACTTAGTTTATTTTTTGTGCTCACATGGAGTCCAATGGGGCTGATCTTGCATGGGTAACTCTTCTCCAAGATGGGGTTCAGGGGCCCTGGCATGTTCCCTGAGTGGTTCCACCACCAATTAGGGCCTCCTTGGGAGACCTCTGCTGCATCTGCTGTATTCAACCAGCTGATGGGTAAAGAGAGAGAATAAGGAGAATCTATTTCATGGGTCTTTTTAAGGGCCAAGACTATAAGTGTGTACATCATATCTGTTCATATTCCATTTGCCATAAAACAAGTTCCCATTTAGATGCAAGAAGACTGAGAGATGTGGTTTTCCTGTTTGCCCAGGAGAAAAACAAAGTCACACCGCCTGTGCCACACAGTATTGCTGCCCAAACTGAATTGTACCTGGCAGGCAGCCCCAGGGCGCCTCTCAAAAAGTCTGTTCATCAAACAATGTACGCAAGGGTGGTTTTGGTGTATAGTGAACAGACTATAGCTGTCCACACATGATATACAAATTACAAATATACAAATTAGATGTATGAACGTTGTGGAGTATGTGCATATCAAATTCTCAATGTTACATCCACTCCCGAGCTGTTGGGAAGAGTCAGTGAGATGTGTACGTGACCATGCCTCGCACAGGCTCAGCACTGACCAGTGCTTGTTCTTGGAGAGTTGCAACCGGGCTGGCATCATTGGCACCACCTTGGAACTTGTCAGAAATACTCTCCTGGGTTTCCCCCCAGACCCACTGAATCAGAAAGTCTGGGGGTGGGGTGGACTATCTGTGTTTTAGCAAACCTTTCCATGTGATTCTGATGCAATGAAATCTGAGGGTGACTGACACAGACATTGGTTTTCTTCTTTTCTTTAAAGGAATCTCTTCAAAGAAAATAGATTCTTCCACAGTCTCCTTTAGTACACTTTTCTAGTGATAAATGGGCTCCAGCTAGTCTGAAATTTCATACATGTTGCCAAACTTAATTTTTCTACTGACTTTAATCATATAATTTTGAATTGTCCTCATGGAAATAGTAAAACATCTGATCACCACTCTTCCTATACTTCTCTATCAATGTCAAGACCATTCAGCCATCTGTAAGTCTTTTCTTCTTTTGGCTCAGTTAAAACTTTTTTGATATGTCTACGTTTTCACATATGACTCAAAGTATATGAACTTCTATTTTCTTGTGGCTTTTTGTGTGTGAAAAATGGCACATTATAATAATTTCATACCTGGCAAAGTTTCCATTGACTTTTATTTCTCCAATGCTCTTTGTCAAATAAGAATGTGTATTATGTCAGAATACCTCAAGAAAATAAGGACTTCTTTTTTTTAAGATTTATTTATTTATTTTTAGAGAAGGAAGGGAGGGAGAAAGAGAGAGAGAGAGAGAGAGAGAGAGAGAGAGAGAGAGAGAGAGACATCAATGTGCAGTTGCTGGGGGCTGTGGCCTGCAACCCAGGCATGTGCCCTAGCTGGGAATCGAACCTGTGATACTTTGATTCACAGCCCACGCTCAATCCATTGAGCTATGCCAGCCAGGGCAGGACTTCTTTACAAAGCTCAGAAGGTTAATTTATCCCAATGGGATACTGTTGTCTAAAAATTATCACTCACACCATCACAATCAATACTTTCTATCAAGAACATTGGACTGATACTTGTTATTATGATCATTCTTTATATACAAATATTTTATTTTTTAATTTTTCATAAATTAGTATGTAATTACTGGTATTATGTGCTAAATCATACATCTATGTTTTGTGATGAAAGTAAGGACCTTGTTTGTTAAAAGAAGAAGGAGAGGGAGGAGAGGAAGAAGAACAACAACAACTATAACAACAAGATGAAGAAGAACAAGAACAAGAAGCATATGAGTGAAATTAATAGAAACGATTGAAAAAGCTGTTTGGGACACTACAAAAATAGTAAATCCTTATGAGTTTAATAACTTGAAAGGTATTTGATTTGAATAAAAATATGTTAAGTCACATAATAAATCACAATTATTTAACCAGCTCAAAGATTAGTCATTTTTCTTCTGGGCTGACAGTGAGACTTTCTCCCTTTTCTTTGGTGAAGAGAAAAGTAAGAGATAATGATATCATGGGTGCACTTATAAAAGGCACTTGAACATGCAAAAATGAATAACAAAGTAAAATAACCTCAGAAAGAAAATGGCTTATCACTCTACCTTGGGCAGACCCTCTGGGAATATCTTGACGAGATTTTCAACTTCTCCTTTTCTTTAATTTTATCTGCATCTCAAAAGCAGAACTTTCTAAAACCTACTATCTTCTGGGAATGACTCATATTGCCCTGGGTCTTCCTTCCTGGTGTGCCCTAGGACTCAAATCCTCACAAATGAGTAGCCACTTTAAAATGTGGACACTCAAGAATTGAACAGGGACCTGTCCGATGCAAATCTGGGAGGATGACTTCTCCACTTTAAGTGTGGTGAGCCAGAGACCTGGGGGGCTGGCTTCCCTACCAATCCGCTTACCAGTTTCCTGCCCACTCTCTTCTTTCGCTTAGTAGGTTTCTGAGTAATGCCATTTAATAGTTAAAATTGCCATTGCAGACAAATTACTCATTTACACATTCAAATTAGAATTTTTATTTGCCAGTTTCATCACAGCTGGCTTAACTAACATGTAAAGTTTTAAATCTCTACTGTGACAACATTTAAACTTCTGATGCTTTTGTCTGTGAGTGTAATTAACACAGTGTGCTTGGTATCACTTTATTCTTAAAAAGTGAAGCAAAAGCAGATGAAGTGTATTCATAGACTCATCAGCCAATGAATAGATTAAAGAGGAAAAGGACTTAGTAGGGAAAAGTCAGCCAGACTTAGGAAAATCTAGGAAAGGAGGAAAATCTCCAGGAAATGTAGGAGCTTTGGAACTTGGTTCTGGCCACTTGAAAGCTGTTTTGATTTGGACTCAGTGACCCCATGACAGTGGGGGAAATGAGAAAGGGGCAGAAAATAAAATTCTAGTAAAAAACTCCAACCCAAGGAATTCAGTTTTCAGAACAAACAAAGGAGAAAAATGAAATGCAAACTTTAAGGGATAGAGATTCATTTCTTTGCGTTTTCTTGTGAGCCTGGGCAGTACATTTCCTTGATTGTGAAATGAAATACAAAAGTTGTCAGAGACTCTTGGGCATGTGTCTGACATAAGACATCGGTGAGGCAGAACAAATCTACATCGTCTTGAGTATGTAAAAAGGGGCAGCACAGTGGAAAGAGATATCGTTGTTTTGCCATCCTATTTTAACCATCCATATTTCAGGGACTAGGAGTACTGGCTTGGGCCTGATGAAAGTCCTGGCATCCACAGCAGTTCAGCTGTGGTGAGCAAGGCACGGCAAGGGAAATGGCTTCACCAATTCTTTTCCCCAGAAAATCTAAAGGAAAATTCACTCATTACATAGAAAACATTTCTTTGGGTTTTCCTGGATGCACAACCAAATAGAGTTCTTCAAAAATTCAGACCCAAAATCCCTTTTTAAGACAATTAAAATATATTAATAAAAGGTCCCCTGGGTATTCATGATGGAATACTACTTTGGTGCTGTGGATGCTTTTCTCTAGAGCCTAATGTACAGCATTTTCCACCCATAATTTTGTTTCCATTTATCATACACTTTGCTCCTTCCTGCACCTCTGTGAATTTTGTTGATGTATTTAATTTATGTGTGTGTGAAGGTGAGATCTTGGTTTCACTGCTTAGAGAGGGAAGGCCATACAGTCTCCGTGGAAAAGAAAGAAGGGTGGGGGGCGGCCATGAGGGAAGGAAAGAATAAACGGGATCAAGTGATAACAAATTCAGTTGTTTCGATCGTCTTACCAAACAATTCCTGTTTCTGAACCTTCTCCTCAGCTGTGGCCCATCTGGAGAGACTGAAGAAATGAGTTCACAGAGAACTTTGAGCTTTGTTTTTGCTGAGCTGATTTTTCTGTTATGTATATAAGACCCGTGTGTATATTTAAGTACATATATTTGAGGCTATGAATTTAATTCACAAGATAGTCACCTGACTGTCTAGATCCCTTTGTAATTTAGACAATGCTTTTCAAACTACCTGTAGCAAAGGTCCATTTTTAAAATTTCCAGCAAGTTGTGTCTGATATTTTTGTAAAATATAGTAAAAATAAATGAGAAGAAAAATTAAATGAAAAAATCACAAATCATGAAAAATGCAAGCCTCTAATGTTTAATATTAGATTTAACAGGCAAAAAAATTACCTGTCAAATTGCAGTTAAAATTTCTAAATGCGTACTCTCAGTTTCTGTGCTTAACTATGGCAGTACGGCAGTGTCCTTCCGGGACCCTTTGAGTAGCACCAGTTTAGATGGTTCTGTGCTGAGGAACAAAAGGAAGAGGATAATAGTTTAGATTAAGTCCAGAGCCATTAACACACTATTGAAATATAGACAGTCTGACCAATACTGGTATTTTTCAAATAATTTCATTATATATTCTTTCCTTTCCAAAGAAAGCATTTAATTGCATGGGCACTGTTGATCTATAGAAATCACTGACTTATTTGCTTAAGTAGAATAAATTATATACATGGAGTATCTCTGGCATCATATGGGTCCTGTTTGTTCTCAAACACTAGAAAAATGGATTTGTTTTAACACTGAAATAATTTTAAGAATGAAACTGTTTCTAAAATATAAATAAGCGTATGCTAATCTGAAACACACACACAGCTAACTGGCATGACACACACATTCATGCGTCCATGTTATTTATCTCCATTGTGTTTTCTTTACCCAAAAAGAATACATTGATATGGACGGTTGCCCAATCCAGAGTGACTGAAGTAGCATGACTCACAAATAGCCAGGAATCTTGTGGAAAGCGGAAAAGGTTCTAAAGTGAATTGCATGTTTTCCTCTTAGACATTGACCGATTCCCACCGATCCCAGATTGCCCAAACAAACTTCCCACGCATAGGCTGGAATTTATGTCCATAAAAACAGTAAGCCGAAATGGATGCTGGAGTCACAAAGATATTCTCCTGCTATAAATTTATTATTTGTGAAGCAGAGTTTCTTCTTTAACAACAAATGCAGAGCAGAACTATTGCTCATCATCCCCACATGGAGTAAGTGGTGAAAGCACTGTGGGTTGTGGAAGCCTTATTTATTATTATCATGTGTTTTCCTTTGCTGCGGCTATCACAGGGAGTTTTTCTGGGAAGGTATTACTTACAAGACCCTATGGTTTGACATCTAACTTTATGATTCTGTTTCAATAGTAGTTTATTACTGGAACATCTTTTCTTTCTTTCTTTCTAGGTTTCACTTTAGGAAAATGTTGCACTCAAGTGATAAGGTTTTAGGGATCACTCTGTAATTGAACCATGTGAATTCATTGGTTGGTAAGCCTGGGTTCTTAAGAAATGACAAGCCAGTAAATTCTGGGTGGTGAGCATGAAAAGCGTTCATATCAATATGTCATTTAAAAATGGAAGTAAAATTTACTGAGTGGCAACAAACTGACATGAATTGGCTTTGAGATGGTCAGCGAGAGGAGCTGGCTCTCTTAAGGCTGAATTAGAGGCAGGGACAGAATGCCAGGGCTGCGTGGGGATGCAGTTTGTGGGTGTGGGTGCACCAAGGCTTGGAGTGTAACTTTTGATTCTGCACTTTGGACACAGGCTGCTGAAACCTGTAAAAATGTGCCCTGTTTAAAATTGTTTCCCTGCCAAAAGGGCCCTTCCCCGTGTTCTTGGACGGCTCACACCATCCAGTTTTGTCCAAATCTGTGTTCTGTGAGAGGATGATTCCTGGACAAGACCATCATTCTCTCTGTTTCCACTTTTGACCCCAGGGAGCACCACTTACACTGGCATTTGATTTGCCCTCTTTTGGTACATTCCTGGTCTTTCCCTTTTGTTTCTGTTCCCCCGCCCATACTTGTGAATATACAGCCCCTCATTGGTTACTTTCTAAATGCCGATTATGAATCATATTTCCACAGCAGCGATGGCAGCTGCTTTGGTTTTAGGAACTATCAGAAATAGCCCCTAGCCAAGAGAAAGGGAGCGAGGACTAGTATTGAGTAATTGGTAAACTATGATTGTTTTGTTAGCTTCCTTTTCCTTTTGCCTCCTGGAAAACACAGACCTACTCTGTGACCAGGTCGATGTTCCAGATGAACCTGGAATTCCAATGCTTCATTTTTCTCTATGGACCAAAAATTAGGGTGTTTTAGGAGGCTTGGGATCAGATTATATACTGACTCTGGGCTGTTTTTCAAGTGGAAAAATAAGGGAAGAATAAGGCCCATTAATTATCTTCACTGATTTTTTACAAGGTATTAAGCAACATCATTTTTGGACTATTATGAAGGAGACGGGGAAATTCATTTTTCAAGGCCAACAGAGCTGGTTGCTATGAGCAGGCCTAGGTGAGCCATACAACCCTGCTCTGCTGGACCAGTGATGCTTCCAGATGATGACAAACTTTTCCATGATCTGATGATAGGAGCTGAGGGCAGAGGGGTCACTAGATTAAGTAGGTGATGGTTATGGTAACAATGACCAGTTAGTCATAACATGGTCATTGAACCTCTACTCTGTGACAGGCTCTCTGTTGGGTGCCAGACAGTAGTAGGTCTTCACTATATTCTGTATTCTTTAAAATAATTTTTATTTTCTTATTAGCACTTAGAAGTCAACATCTAGGGAACATGGTCAAAGAGTTCCGTAGAACTCCCCGCAGTGATCAAAATTTTGATTTGATTGTTGCTCTACTACCTCTGTCTTTCTGTTTTCTCTCTCTCTCACACCTCCCTGTACACTCTTCATTCTAACTATTTATTGAGGTTGCAGTGGGAGGAACAATAATGTAGTATTACCATTACTTCAGTGGATTTTAAGTTATTATTTATGAGGTCTCTTCATTTCATGTCCAGATAAGCAGAAATATTTTGATTGAGACTTTGTTGGAGTAATGTTTCAAGGTGGTAAATATTGGTTATTCAGTTCAGAAGAAATAATAAAGAACACATTGTGTTTTATTGCTGAGGTGTCTAAGATGTAGAATTAGAGAAACCCAAAGAAGGAAATATCTTTAAGGGAAGCTCTCCCTGAAAACCTAGCAAGTTATAAATTTGAAGAGTGCTAAATGGCTTCTGGTAAAGCCACATCATTAAAAAGTTTTATCACTTAACAATGTTAGCACATGGAATGCTTTAATGCTGTGGTCACTGCAGCCAACAACTCTCAGGTTTTCTAGACAATTACACAAATGTTTTCTTTTACTGTGATATTTAATGTATCTATCTTCATTCTGAAGGGTTTTCTCATGCTTCCACATCTGAAACAATTCAATGCTATCTGTATTTGAACTCTTTCCTGGTTAGCAAGCTGGCTCTTGGTGATGTATCACATACAGTGGTTTCTGTGATGTGGTTTGCTGACCATGGGAAGATGAATGAAAATCACAGTCACGTTAAGTTGAGGACTATGGTCAGACTTAAACCATTATTCTTGAGGTGTATGGCTGTTAATTTATCAATGTCCCATTTTTAAGAACGAAATCTTCTCAAAGTTGTTGTACACTCTGTGGATGTATGTCAAATGAAGTATAATGTTATATTCTCTCATAACATCATACATAAGAATGTATTGCTTTGAGAATGAAATAAAATGACAAGCTGGGTGGATCCCAAGAGAGAAAAAGTCATAACAATCACATGAGGGAGTTTCCTCAGAGAGCTGGAAGGCTGTGACTCCTCCCACACCCCCCTGCAGCCCTGTAGCTGGGGACAGAGCTCAGAATTCATCCAAATGATGCACATCAAGAGTTTCTCATTCCTGGTGATTGGATCCAAGATGGTTGAGGAGTAAGTGGAAACTACACTAACTTCTTCCCAGGACCAATCTGGAATTACAACTAAATTATAGAGAAATCGTCCAGAATAAATAAGTGAGCACTTATAACCAAGGACACAGAAGAAACTACTTCACCACGATGTGACTGGTGGGGAGTGGGAGGAGGTGCTAGACGGCTGGCTGGGCTCCCATGGGTGGCAGCTGAAGCATCAGAAGGATATTTCAGCAGCCAGGGGGTTTCCCCTGAGAAGTGTGGGGTCTAAACCCCAAGCAGGGCTCCTGAACCTAGAGCACCAGAGCAGGAAAGTAACCCAGATAACACCCAGCTGTGAAAAGCAGCAGGATTTCTGTCCGCCAGCAAAAGATGGCTAGAGATGCAGAAAGCCCCTTAAAGGGTCAAAGCACAAAATTTTGTTTGTAGCCACTTACCCTGGGTATTGGCAAAGGGAGGGCAGAGTGGACTAGAGTTGCTTGAGGAGAGTCTGGGGTTGGTGGCTCTGGGGAGAGCACTGAAGGAACAGCCAGCAGTATCTCTGTGCTGAGTCATTCTCCATACTGCAGGAACCAATACTTTCAGGCAGAGCATTCCTCTCCAAGTGGCAATAGCCTGAAGGGAAACCAGAGTCCTGTGTCCAGGAATTACTCTGCCCTGCCCTGTGGTGCCTAAGCCAGGCTGCTGATCAGGTTTGATAAGGTTGATAACTGATTAGTTTAATGACTAGTTTAACAACTAAGAAAATACAGAGTAGCCAAAATGGAAAGACAAAGAAAGAGACCACAAATGAAAGAACAAGTGAATTCTCCAGAAGAACTAGATAAAATGGAGGCAAATAATTAATTAGATAGAGATTTCAGAGTAATGATTATAAGAATACTTAGCAGCATGAAAAAAAAGACATAGAAACCATAAAAAGGGAATAGTCAGAAAATAATGAATGCAATATCTGAGATAAATAATACACTGAAAGGAATAAACAGAAGGATCAATGAAG
This sequence comes from Phyllostomus discolor, assembly GCF_004126475.2. Classification (NCBI taxonomy): domain Eukaryota; kingdom Metazoa; phylum Chordata; class Mammalia; order Chiroptera; family Phyllostomidae; genus Phyllostomus; species Phyllostomus discolor. The sequence goes on from NC_040904.2 coordinate 153,525,095, forward strand.
CAGAGGATAGAATCAATGTTTTGGAAGATAAAGTAGAAAAAAAAAACACCCAGGCAGAGCAGCAAAAAGAAAAAGAAATTTCAAAAAATGAGGAGAGCTTAAGAAACATTTTGGACAACACAAAGTATAACAATATCCACATCATGGGAATACCAGAAGGAGAAGAGAGCAAGCAAGGATCAAGAACCTATTTGAAGAAATAATGACTGAAAACTTTCCTAATCTGGTAAAGAAAAAAGTTACACAAGTTCAGAAAGCTCAGAGAGTCCCAAACAAGTTTGGGCACAAGGAAGCCTACACCTACACACATCATAATTAAAATGACAAGGCTTAAAAACAAGGAGATAATTCTAAAAGCTGCAAGAAAAAAGCAGAAAGTTACCTACAAGGGAGCACCAATTATACTGGCATCTGATTACTCATCAGAAACATTTCAGGCTAGAAGGAAGTGGCATGAAATGTTCAAGGTGATGAAAAGCAAGGACCTACAACCAAATTTACTCTACCCAGCAAGGCCATCACTTAAAATTGAAGGAGAAATAAAGATCTTCCCACACAAGAAAAAGCTAAAGCAGTTTGTTAACACCAAACCAGTACTACAACAAATGTTAAAGGGCTTGCTTTAAGAAGAGGAAGAAAAAGATAAAGAAAAAAAAGGCAGAGAAAAACAGTCTAACAATAAAATGGCACTACACGTGTATCTATCAATAATCACCTTAAGGATAAATGGCTCTGACCAAAAGACATATGGGTAACTGAATGGATAAGAAAATAAGACCCATATATATGTTGCCTCCATGAAACCCATCTCAGATTAAAAGATAAACACAGACTAAAAGTAAGGGTTTGGAAAAAGTTATTTCATGTAAATGAAGAGGAATAAAAAGCTGGGTAGGAGTTTTTATCTCTGACAAAATAGATTTTAAAACCAAGGCTATAGTAAGAGACAAAGAAGGACACTGCATAACGATAAAGGGAAAATCCAACAAGAGGGCTTAATCCTAAAAAACCTTTATCCACCCAACATAGGAGCACCTAAATATGTAAAGTAAATCTTGGTGGAAATACAGGGAACGACTGACAGACATACAGTCATAGTCAGGGATTTTAACGCATCATTGACTTCCATAGGTAGATTTTCCAGGCAGAAAATCAACCAGGAGACAGCAGCCTTAAACGATGCACTAGATCTTCAAAGCATTTCATCTCGAAGCAGCAGAATATACATTCTTTTCAAGTGTACATGGAACGTTTTCTAGGTTAGGCCACATGTTGGGACACAAAACAAGTCTCAATAAATTTAAGAAGATTGAAATCATATCAAACATTTCTGAACACAATGCTATGAAACTAGAAATCAATAGCAAGAAGAACACTGAAAAACACACAAAGACACAGAAGCTAAATAACATATTATTAAACAGTAAATGGCTTAACAACAAGATCGAGGAAGAAATCAAAAGATACATTGAAAGTAATGAAAATGAGGATACAACAATCCAAAATATGTGGGACACTGGCAAAGCAACCCTAAAGGAAATTCATAGCATTACAGACCTATCTCAAAAAAGAAGAAAAAGCTCAAATAATTGATCTAACTTCACACTTAAAAGAACTTGAAAAATAACAACAAACAAATCCAAAAGTGAGTAGAAGGAAGGAAATAATAAAGATCAGAGAAGAAATAAACAAAATAGAGTCAAAATATGATACAATAGATCAATGAATTGAAGAGCTGGTTCTTTGAAAAGATAAACAAGATTGACAAACCTTTAATCAGATTCACCAAGAAAAAAGAGAAAGGACACAAGTAAATAAAATCAGAAATGAAAGGAGAAATAACAACTAACACCAAAAAAATATAAAGGATTGTAATAACATATTATGAACAACTGTATGTCAACAAACTGAACAACATGGACAAAATAGATAAATTCCTAGAAAAATACAATCTTCCAAAAATATATCAGGAAGAATCAGAGATTCTAAATAGACAGAATACATGTAATGAAACTGAAGCTGTAATAATAATAATAATAAAACTCCCAACAAACAAAAGCAATGGACCAGATGGCTTCACAGGTAAATCTTACCAAACATTCCAAACAAAAATAACGCCTCTTCTTCTCAAACTATTTCAAAAAATTCAAGAGAAAGGAAGGCTCCCAGACTCATTTTGTGAAGCCATCATTATCCTAATTACAATACCAGGTAAAGACACTATGAAGAAAGAAAATTATAGGCCAATATTCCTGATGAACATAGATGCTAAAATCCTCAACAACACATTAGCAAACTGAGTATAGCAATGCATCAAAAAGATCATACACCATGATCAAGTGGCACGTATTCCAGGGATGCAAGTTTAGTACAACATTCACAAATCAATAAATGTGATTCACCACATAAACAAAATGAGTGATCATATCAATAGATGCAGAAAAAGCATTTGATAAAATCTAGCATCCATTTATGGTCAAAACTCTTAGCAAGGTGGGGATAAAGGGAACACACCCAAACATAATAAAGGCCATATGTGACAGACCCTCGGCCAGCATCACATTCAATGAGCAAGATCTACATGTGTTCCTTTTAAGGTTGGGAACGAAGCAGGAATGTCTGCTTTCAACTCTATTCTTCAACATAGCACTGGAAGTCCTACCCACAGCAATCAGACAAGAAGAAGAAATAAAAAGCATCCAAACTGGAAGGGAGAAAGTAAAAACTGTCTTTATTTGCAGATGACATGATACTGTATCTAGAGAACCCCAAAGATTTCACCAAGAAACTATTAGAATTGATCAATGAACTCAGCAAGTAGCAGGACACAAAACTAATATCCAGAAATCAGTTGCCTTTTTATGTGCCAGTAAAGAAACAACAGAAAGGGAAATTAAGAAAACAATTCCATTCACAATTGTTACAAAAAAAGAAAATAAAATACCTAGGAATAAATCTAACCAAGAATGTAAAAAATCTGCACCCAGAAAATTAAAAAACAATGAAGAAAGAATTACAGAAGATATAAATAAGTGGAAACATATACTGTATTCATGGATAGGGAGAATTAACATCATTAAAATGTGCATACTACCCAAAGCAATCTATAGAATCAATGCAATTCCTATCAACATTCCAATGATGTATTTAACAAAAGTAGAATAAATATTTGAAAAACTTATATGGAAATACAAAGGCTCTGAATAGCAACAGTGATTCTGAGAAAGAACAACAAAGTTGGAAGAGTCATACTACCTAATACCCAACTATGCTACAAAGCCATAGTCATCAAAACAGCCTGGTACTGTTTTGATCAATGTACACATAGATCAAATGAAACAGACACATAGATCAATGAAACAGAACAGAAAGCCCAGAAATAAACCCACACCTTTATAGTCAATTAATGTTTGATAGAGGAAGTAAGCTCATACAATGGGCTAAAGATAGTGTATTCAATAAATTTGTTGGGCAAAATGAACAGATATGTGCAGAAAAATGAAACTAGACCACTGTCTTATACCACACACAGGAATAAAATCAAAATGGATCAAAGACTTAAATGTTAAACCCGAGACCATAAAAATCCTAGAAGAAAATGGGGGCAGCAAAATCTCGGACTTTACTTGTAGAAATTTTTTAACAACTACATCTCCCCAGGCAAGGGAAAAAAGAGAATAAAATAAACAGATGGGACTTCATCAAGCTAAAAAGTTTCTGCACAGCAACGGATATCATCAACAAAATAGACAACTCACAGAATGGGAGAACATATTCATCAATACATCTGATAAGGGGTTAATATCCAAAATTTTTAAAGTACTTACAAAACTCAACACTAAAAACTCAAACAACTCAATTTAAAAGTGGGTAAAGGACCTGAATAGGCATTTGTCCAGAGAGGACATACAGATGGCCAATAGATGTATGAAAAGAGGCTCAACATCACTAATCATCAGAGAAATGCAAATTAAAACCACAATGAGATAGCATCTCACACCTGTCAGAATGGCTATCATCAATGAAGCTATAAATAACAAGTGCTGTCAAGGATGTGGAAAAAGGGGAACATATTTGCACTGTTGGTGGGAATTCAGACTGTTGCAGGCACTGTAAAAAGCAGTATGGAGATACCTCAAAAATTAAAAGTGGATCTGCATTTTGACCCAGCAAAACCACTTTTGGGAATATATCTGAAGGAACCCAAAGCACTAATATGAAAGAACATAAGCACCTCTATGTTCATTGCAGCATTATTTATAATCACCAAGATATGGAAGGAGCCCAAGTGTCCATCAGTAGATGAGTGGATAAAACAACTATGGGACATTTATACATTGGAATTCTACTTGGCCATAAAAAAGAAGAAAATGTTACCCTTTGCAACAGTATGGATAGACCTGGAAAACATTATGCTAAGTGAAATAAGCCAGTCAGAGAAAGAAAAATACCATATGATTTCACTCATATGTGGAATCTAATGAACAGACTGAACTAACAATCAAAACAGAGACAGATTCATAGATGGAGAGCAGATGACAGTATTGGGGGGGTGGTGTTAGGGGGTGGAGGGACAGAGCCAAAAGGAAAAAGGACTCATGGACATGGACAACAGTGTGGTAATGCTAGGGGAATGGAGGTATAGGGGACTAAATGGTAATGGAAAAAATACAATAAAGATTAAATTTAAAAGATAAATAAAGTAAAAGAAATTAATTAAAAAACAACAAGCTGTATTTTGTATATATATATTAAAAAGGTCATGAAGAGATTAATGGTTGTTGGCAACTGGTCAAATTTCTTTGATGTCCAGAATTTTTACCCCCTGGAATTCTGCATTTGTCACTCCCTGAAGGAGTTGCCCACACATTTATGGACATAAATTATGGTGCCTTTATTACATCACTTCCAACCTATCTGGATAAAAGCATGGTTCAATTTTTTTTCCCTGTGTGCAATTCCATTTTGGTGGCATTTCTGCTTCCTAATAAATTCCAGACAAAGTATATACCCAAAGCCTGTTTTTTATGTATTTCAGCTTTCTGAGTTCAGCCACACTTGGTTTGGGAGATGTCCCACTAGGAAGTTACTTAGACTCACGAATATTTGGAAAGCTTTTTGCAGAAATGGGGGTCTGGAGAGTCATATAATCCCATCATATATTGTGGCTCTTTTTCTTTTTTTTTTACTGTGTATTTCAATTTTTGGTAATTTGGAAGAGATATTTAATAATTTATCAACTAAATTTAATTATGTACTTACAGTTTCAACTTTGATCTCTTTTTAAACAATTATCAGAAGGATGTAAAAAAAATTCCAAAATGAACCCTGACATAGATATAAAAGGTGCCTCCTCTATTTTTATGTTTTTTTGGTCTTTTAAGACAGGGCAGATTTTTCACTTCCACCATTTCTTTAGCATGAAATGTAAAGATGCCCAAATGTCCTCATACGGTCTCAGCTCACACTCACCTCCTTTTGTTACTTCCTGCATTTCACTGCATTCTAGCATCAGAACTTAGCATTTTTTGTTACTTAAAACTAGTGTTTAAAGGACAAGTGCTTGTATATTTTTATTTTGGTTCTTCTACTGTTTTAATACTAACACACCATTGAATAAATGTTTCCTGACAAGTATCAAATTGATAAAATCAATTTATTGAGTTTGTTTAAACAACAAACTAAATAGGAAATACATAAAAATCACACCTGTAGCTCTTCAAATTAAAAAATATAAATGTGTTATATTTAACATATTAAGGATTTAGTAATATAAATTCTGTTAGATTTATGGAGAAACCAATCTTGCCTCTGCAAATATGGCTTAATTATCCAGCTCAGTGGGTTAGAGCCCCAGGTTCATGGACATCCACAGAGAACTATCAGGGCACAATATTTTTGGACAATAGTTTTGACTTCCAATGCCGTATAATTTTTACTTACCTGGATCTAGGTAGACTGATTGCATTGCTTTCTGGTAGGGATGCCCAACAGCATACTCAGAGCCTGGAAGTGGCTGGGGCTTGGGGATGGGTGTAAATAAAATACAAATCCTTAAACCAACAGACAGGCAATTATTTGAAGACTGACTACAATATAAGCAACACAGCCAATTCCAATATTATACCCTCTAAAAAAATCACTTACGATACAGTTCATACCTGATAGAATGAATGTCAAAATGACAAGAAATAACAAATACTGGTAAAAATGTAGAGAAAATGAAACCCTTGTGCACTGTTGATGGGAATGTAAATTGGTGCAGCCATTATCAAAAACAGTATGGAAGTTTCTCAAAAAACTAAAATACAACTACGATATGATCCAGCAACTCCACTTCTAGGTATTCACCTGAAGGAAATGCAATCATTAAGCAACTCAAAAAGATATCTGCACTCTCATGTCCATTGCAGCATTATTTATAATAACCAAGGCATGGAAACAACCTCAGTATCTATAATGGACAAATGGATAAAGGAAACATGGTATGAATACACAATGGAATGGTATTCGACCATAGAAAAGAAGGAAATCCTGCCATTTGTAACAGCATGGGTGGACCTTGAAGGTATTATACTTAGTGAAATAAGTGAGACAGAAAAAGATAAATACTATATGATATCACATGTGGAATCTGGAAAAAAAATAAAACTCTTAGATACAGAGGACTGATTGGAGGCTGCCAGAGGTGGGGGTGGGGATGGACAAAACCAGTGAAAGGAGTCAAAAGGCAAAAACTTCCAGTTTATAAGACACACAAGTCCTGGGGGTGTAATGTGCAGCATAATGACTATAGTTAACAATAGTATATTTTATATTTGAAAGTTGCTAGGAAAATAGAGCTTAAAAGTTCTATCAAAGGTACAGACCATTTTTTGTTACTATTTGTGGCTATGGCTATTAACTAAATGAATTGCGGTAAACATTTTGCAATATATACATATATCAAATCATTATGTTGTACAACTAAAACTAATACAATGTTGTATGTCAACTATATTCAATTAACAATCATTTACATAAAATGACAGCAAAATAAGCCAACCAACAAAGACAAACTTTCCTAATTTTCAGGATTAATTAAGGAGTGACTACTTGCCAATACAGTATGTTTTACATAAGCTCATTCTTGATCTTTTTTTTAACTCAGAAACCTCTCCATTGCAATTCACACACAGATAGTCTATTCAATAAAACTGGGAAAAAGCAAAAAACAACTAAATTAAAATTAAAATCTCAAAAAATAGTTCACTTAAAAAGTTTTACAGCAAGGTTTTGGTAGATGTCATTTGTGTGTCTTACACAGATTGTGAGATGCATATTGTGAAATGGTATTACACATTTTGTGGTAATGTCTTCCTACCCTGCTGCGTAAGATATTCTGAATTTTCTTATCATCAAAGATAAAAATATAGTGTCTTGGTATGTGATTAATTTGAACACTATGCTCAGAGCTAAGTAGAATAAAGAAAGTTCATTTACTGAAAGAGATGAGATACCTTACAAAGGGCTATACAGTGTTAAAATTCATTCAATTAATGTCACAACTATTAACTGAGCATCTGCTATAAGCCAGACATTGCTCTAGGCACTTCAGCACATAAGATCCTGCACTGCCTTACCTGTAAAGTTTTCAGATGATGAAAAACTTTTTCATAATGAGACCATAGTAGCTGAGGAGTCACCAGATAATGGAGATGATGGATATGGTAGCAGTGACTATTGGATTCAGCATGTAATTACCAAATATCTACTTTTTAACAAGGCCTCTGCCAGGTGCTAGGCAATAATACCTCTTTACTACATTTTGAACTGTTCCTTTTTCATTATTTTATTTTATAGCACTTATAAGTCAAAATTTAGGGAACTTGGTTAAAGAACTCAACACGATTTGCTCCAGTGGGCAAAATCTTAACCTGACTAATGACTTTTCTCTCTCTCTCTCCCCGCTCCCCACCCCCTTCTCCTCTTTTTCACACACAGACATAAACCCTTACACTCCCCATTTGATCCCCATTTGGCAGAATACAAAACAGCTAGCCAGCCCTACCTTCATGGAGCTTACATAACAATGGGAATAAATATGTCGGTCACATATTATATTGGCAGGGGATAAGTGCTGTGAAGAAAAATGAAGCAAGGAATTGCAATGAGCCATGGGGGACGGAACATCATAATTTTAAACAGAAGTGGTCAGAGAAGGTATCACTGTGAAGGGACATTTGAGCAAAGCCCTGGAAGAGGAGAGGGAGAATGCCGTGTGGATATCTGGGGAGGAGAGTTACAAGTACAGAGAACAGGAGGACATGCATGGCCAAAATGAAATGGGAGAGGGGAGCATATCAGAGGGAAAAATTAGACGGGCAGATGGCAAATATCCCTACAGTAGTCTGCTGGGGGTGCTCTAACATGACACCAGAGGATGGGTGGCTTTAACAACAGTAATGGACTTTCTCACAGTTCTGGAGGCTAGGAAATCCAAGATCAAGGTGCCGTCAGCGTTGGTTTATGGTGACACATGTCTTCCTGTTTTGTAGATGGTGAGTTTCTCACTGTGTCTTCACATGGCCTTTCCTCTGTGTGCCCTCAGGGAAGGAGAGAGGCCTGGTGTCTCTTCCTCTTCTTAGAAGGACACCAGTCCTATGGGATTAGGACCCGACTCTAACAACCTCATTTAACTTTAGTTACCTTCTTAAAGGCCCTGTCTTCAAATACAGGTACACTGGGGGGCGAGAGCTTAAATACATGCATGGGGAACACAGATCAGTCCATAACAATCTACAATTGCATATGGTTGTGAGTCAGAGTGAGGCAAGGAATGGAGAGATGTGATCAGACTTTCTCTTTGAGGAATCACCTTGGTTGCTGAGAAGCTGGCAGACCAGTTAGGAGGCTGCTATGGTAAAATGGGAAGAGATGTGACAGTGGTGAGCTGCAGTGTATGGGGTCTACTGTGCAGGTGAATTTGACCACAATCTGGATGTCACACTTGCCATGCTATTGAGCTCTTCTGTGAACCCCTCAATTTCTTTGTACATCAGTCTCTCTGATGCCTGACGATGCTGTGTCTTCATCTGTTGTAAAATGTGTAAAGAATTTCATATTAAAAAATTAACATTAACACTAACCAAAAATACCAAACCTTACTAATGAAACTTTAAAACTCAGAATAGAATAGTTTTCCTTTATTTCTGGTAAGATAACACTTTCATTCCCTTGCGATTAAGTTATCTCAGGTAAAAGTTCAATGGAGCAGAAATAGGGAAGAAGTTTATCTATAGGAGTGTGTTTTGGCTGAAAAATCTGATTTCCTCCAATCTTCACATGGCTGGATTTTACTTGGCATTCAGGTTTTAGCTCACAAGTCTCCTGTAAAAGGCCTTTCTTGATTACTCTATCTAAGGTATTTCCTGCTGTCACTTTCCATCCCATCATGCTGCTTTTTTTCCAGCATGGCGCTTTTGCTCTACAGTATTTATTTGTTGGTTTGTTGTTCACTATCTATCTGCCCTTCCCAGAATCTGCATTCCAAAAGAACCAGGTCTTTGTCTTGTTTGCCACTGTATCCCCAGCATCTAGAACAGTGCCTGACTCTTAGGAAGCACTCAGTAAATGTTTGTCAGATGAATGAAAGGATAAAAGAAAAAACATGGAGACCCAGTTCTGTAGCTCACCAAGACATACAGACTGTGCAAGGAAAAAGAAATCCCTTCTGTGTAGTACCATGTTGAAGGTTGACAGGGGACCACACAGTAGACAAAGGGCTTGGCAGATTTCAGAGCTAGAAGGTTTGTATTTTTGATGGTTTATGTGCAGATCTGGGAGAGTAGAGATTGGGGTTCACATCTGCTCTATCTCCAACTCACTGAGTGACTACAGTACAAATCATTAACTTCCGCAAGCATTAGTTTCTCCATCTGTGTGGCGTTACTGGCTAGTTTAAACATTTAGAAACCTTCATTGGCAACTGTGACTCTATTTATGCTGTTTCTTTCAGGAGATTGAGTGCCTTGGGGAAGCTAGCCCTGTTTTTTCCCTTTGGTTTCTGAATTGCACCTCCTTGGCAGGCGAGGTGATTAATGGCCTTGGATTCCTCTTCTGTTCTGTTTCCCAGTCTCTCCCAAATAGTGTCCTCATTCAATGAGGCCACATGACTTTGATGGGAAAGGCAAGGCCTCGATCACCTTATGGCATGCCTTGGGTTATCATTCCCTGCCTTTGCTTCTCCTTTCTTGCCTACTCCAGCTAGATGAATCTACCAGCTTTCTACCACTCAGATGTGTAAGCCTGTTTTAGTGCCAAGAGGCGTATAGCTTTTACTCATCTCCCACTTGACAGAGTGCAGGAAGTAAGTCTTGTTCCCCAACCCAAGAGGCTGTCCATGCATCTCCCATTTATTCTTCCCTGCTGCCAACCAGACTTATTCTGCCAGGACATGGCCTTGGCCTGGGACTAGCCATCGAATGACTCCCTTCTTGACTTCATTGTATTCTCACTTCCTAAGAATCAGGCTCTGGGATCTGTCATCCAGCCCCACTCAACCTTAATGCAGGAGAGATATTGGGCATGATACTTAGGGGCATAAGCTTTGAACTCAACCAGACAAGGTTTAAAATCCAAGCTATACTACCAACTCTGTGAGTTTGGGCAAGTTACTCAACTTTTTTGAGCCTCAATTCTCTCATTTATAAAATAAAGACAGGAAGGAGTTGTAAGAACTGAATGACATGATATGGGTCAAGAGTTCAGCATGGAGCCTGGTATGCAAGTCTAGTAGTTGCTGTTATCAATCAAATGATTTTTACCCTACCTTTTATCTACTCGTCAGCTTGTCTCTGATAGCTAGTGTTGCTGGTGCTCTGAAATGTCTCACTTCATCCTTTCAATAATGACTCTGAAAAAGGAAAGTGTTCTAACCGCATGTCTACACTGACAGAATCAAGCAAAGATCATGTAATTTCCTGGAGAATAGAATTATAGAGACACCCAATCTGGATGGTTCCAACTGGATTATAGCATGTCAATATTTCATGGATTACTTAATTTTTCTTCAAATGTTTGTTAGCAGTATTATTTTTTAAATAATTTTACTGTGAAGCTGACTTTATTTGATTTTTTTCATGCAGTAAATGCAGTATTGGCTTCACATACAGCCAAGATTGACGAAATATTTTCTTCATTGCATGGATGGAATTTGTTTTCTCTAAAAAAGGAAATATCTCAATAGGAGCATTTAGGTATATATTTTCCAGCTATCAAGTGGTACAGCAGGTTTTCTTGAATGGCATGTAATATTACTTTCTGGTGTTAAGAAGTCAGTGTCAGCTGAGAGAGAGAGAGAGAGTGAGGGAGAGAGAGGAAAGAAAGAAAGAAACAAAGAAAGAAACAAGAAAGAAAGAAAACAATGGGAGCATTGTAAGAAATATTTATAAGTTAAATGTATAGAGAAAAACCCCAAACCAAAACCTATTTCAAAAATGTTGGAGGAAATGGTATATCTTTTTATGTGCTTAAGAAAACAGTTAAAAAGAACTTCACAGCATCAGTTCTATTAAGTACATTTATTCCAGTGATTTCCCAGATATTTCCAAGTTCCATTTAAAACAGAAGTCTCCTATCAAGCAATCCTTTGAAATTATTTACTCTTTTATGGTTGTAAAGTATGGAAACATAATACTTTTAATGGAAACCCTAATAAACGGCACATGCTACAGAGTGTCTACTGATGTGCTTTATAGGTTGGGATTCTTAAGTCTACACTTCTGATCCCAATAAATGCCCAGTGATGTGGAAGGGGATAGCTGGAAGGGCAAGGCCTTGTAAGAATGGCACGGACCACTCATGCCCACTGGGAAGATGTGGCAGCTGGCGTCCACTTGGATAGGAAGCAAACCATGCCGGCAGGCAGCCACAGATTATTGAGAACAAGGACCTTGCTTTGTTTGAGGGATGGTGACCTGATGGGCACCAAAACTTGGAAACAAACGTTTTTTCTTATGTTCAATGTAAAAGAGTGTTTTGTAAAATCCTGATTTTACAAAAATCCTGGAATAAAGTTGTCTGTAATATTTTGGGCACATTTTTAATTGGCCACAAAAATATTAAAACCACTTGACTTATAATGTTAAAATGATATTTTGGTTAAAAGCAAGTCCCAATCAAGAAAAGTTAGTGTATTTTCACACAAGGTAAATATATTTTAAAGTTATATATCCTTAATTTAATGCTGAAATAGCAATAGCAGTTCACAGACAGATTCCCTCTCCCCTCCCCAGCAAATTATTTTTTATTGACATGTTTTCAAAGCATTCTCACCTGGACATGTTTTGATTTAACAGTTCAGGCATTCTATTATAATTGGTTTATTGACATATGATGGATTCATATTCAGTTTCCTTGGTTTAAAAAATCTTGTTAAAATGTTGTTAATAATCTGGGGGTACACATTTCAAATAACTGTCATTAAATTTAGAATAACTGTCATTAATAGAGAGACTTACACATAATAGACTAGTTAACTATATATTCAAATATCAAATGGGTGTTTAGAAGCAGATTAATTCAGGGTTTAATCATGGCTGGCTAGATTCATGTACTTTTAGCAAATATATTCATTTTATTTCTTTTGTCTCAAAGTAAATGGTTACTAGGTACTTAAATGAGTAGTGTACCAAAAGTTAAAGCATCAGCAAATTTCTATACAAAATATACCGAATGGTCCTGGCTGGTGCGGCTCAGTGGATTGAGTGCCGCCGACCCGCAAACCAAAGGGTCACCGGTTTGTTTCCCAGTCAGGGCACATGCCTGGGTTGCAGGCCAGGTCCCCTGCAGGAGGAGTGCAAGAAACAACTACAGATTGATGTTTCCTCCTTCTCTTTCTCCTTCCCTCCCCCTTTCTAAAAATAAATAAATAAAATCTTTAAAAATATATACAGAATGCATTATACTGCTTGAGACAATTCAAGACCATGTATATTTATCCTTCATGAAAGTGGAAAAGTCTATGCTTTAGAGAAAGACTCAAAGAAGTCCAGAAAAAAATGGCTGTTACAAATAAAAGATAGGAAATTCACCTGACTTTTTTCATATTTGCCACTTGGGAAAACAGTTGCCTAACCCCTTTTAAAATGTCTTTGGTACTATGGGAGAAATATCAAAGACTGAAACTTTAACAGCATTGTTCAGAAATGTCAGCTTGATACACTTAGACTATCATGTTTTAGTTTTGTTTTATTTTGAAATAACAAGACATATCTCCCAAACTATCTGAGAGGTTGGTTTCTTTTCACCAGCCTTTACCCCACCCTACCCTAAGTTTGAAGCTTTTTGTTAGATCTCTTTGATCTTCTGTTTGACTTCTGCTTCATGGAAAAATGCTCATAAACCTTCAGAGAAAAACTTTCTTTACTTTCAGCTTTATTCAAGAATTATAAACAGTGGACAGATCTATAGCAAAACTATTTTAAGAGCACTTAGGACCCACATGCTAATTTATTTGCTCACCACCAAAAAGAGGCTTGTTTGGTAAAAAGAAGTTTGAAAAGTTCAACTTTGCTTAGTGAAAAAGAACTCCACTTTTAAGTGGCTAAAAGGATTGCATTTCATTTTTTTTTAAATATTAAGATCTCTAAAGCAACAATCTTTTTAAAGATGTTATGCACAAGGATTGGCATGACATTTGAAATGGCTTCAAGAGTCCTGTTACTCTTGACATGCTGGCAAACATGTCACAGATGTGCTTTCTCAGTGCAGCCACAGTGAAGAGAGAATACAAAACCTGCAGCTAAAAACAAGTGTCCTGCATTGCCAGGGGGAGAGAAAGCCGGAAGGCATTACAGTGTGAGCGCACCCTGTTCGCTCTAATCCATCATTACGCCAGCCTGCTTGTAGCTTCTCCACAAAGTATGGGATCCACTGGTGGGGATCTATGTTCTTAGATGTTGGATAACGATTGCAGTTTCTGGTAAAATAAACAGGAGATCTTTGCCATTTGGCATTCTGCAATTCTAAAAAAGAAAACAAAAGAAAAAACCTTTCTAAACCTTTCAGTATAGAAAGTTAAAAAAAGGTACGGATTGTTTACGCTACTACTTTTTAAAATGCAGTTCTGTAAGACTCTCTGTGGGAGCTGCACACTGATGTCTCCTGAACTGAACTAGTCCTGCTGAAGAAGTTTATTTGAAAAATCACTTAATTTCATGTAAAATTCAAATTCCAGCCTCTCTTGAAAAATTAGCTATGACCACACTGGCATTTTCTCCACCAGCCTCAACTGGAAAAGGTAGTGGCCACACATTTTATAGAGACAATTTAATTTTTTTTTGTAATTTTCTTACTCTTTGTTTCACTGAGCTTCTTTACTCATTTGCCCATGACACTGAGTTGGCATTTAGGTCTGTGACTCCTATAGCATAAGATTACTCTGAACTACCAGTAACGTCACTGGTGTATTGGTATGAGGGAGTCTGCAAAATTCAAGTTCTGTTTTCAATAGATATTCATTCTACAGAACTGGCCCTTTTTCTCTAGCAGGACATTATGCAGACATTGTTTGGGAAATGTGCAGACCATTCTTCGAACAGATTGAATTCAGACGCCTTAGTTGTTTCCACCAGGGTTACAGTGGCAGGGGGGTGGGAAGAGTTCTACTCTAGGCTCAGTGGGAGAAGCGTCTCTTACCATGTAGAGGCATATAATATACAAAGCCTCAATAAAATGCAAGTTTGAGGAAGTCAGAGATTTTGTTTTCTTTGTTGTTGAATTCTAAGTACATACAAAAATGTTTGCCACATAGTAGGTACTTAGTAAATATTTCTTGACTAAACTGGATGGATTGTTTATTTACCAATGAGCTAGATGAATTATTTAAAACTATGAAATGTTCAACTTTCAATTTAAACAGAAACTTTAAAAAGACCATTATTATTATTACTGTTTACTGAATGCTTTCTATATGTTAGGTGTTTTATAAACATCATTTCATTTTTCTCATGGGGTTTTCCCATGGAAATCCCACTGGGTAGACATTGTTGACCCCATGTTATATGTTGGGACATTAAGACTCAGAGATTTTTAATTGTCTAAAGTTATATGCATAGAAACAGCAAAGATTTTTATTTAAGTTCTATTTAACTCCAAAATATGTTCTTTCTGCCACTCCATATTTCATTTTCAACATAAAACCATATTTCAAAACATTAAGCAAGAGTAATGATGAATAGACTGTCCAAAAAATACCAAAATACCTGACATTTTTATTGCTAACATTGTCTATTCAATCAACTGGCTTTTTTAATTCCACAAAATTAGCTGTTGGGCTGAGTTTACTGATCAGTTCTGGACTGTACAGGGGAGCAGGGTGGGTGAATTGAGCATGCAGGAGTTAATCTGTGAACCTGAATCAGAAAAGGTATAAAACACCACAGGTTGGACTTTGTATTCAGCCTCAGATTCTCTCCTCTCACCTGGCAATTGGCCTTCTTGACCCTATCTTTTATCAGCCAGAAAGCCTAAAGGATTAAATTTTCTCTGAGTATTCACTTTGACCTCTGCTTTGTCCCACCATGGCTTGAAAGCCTGGTCAAACTCCCAAAGCTCTCGGCCTTCTTTGCTTCCTGTTGACTGTGTCTGCTTTGTCTCTGATCTTTGTTTTTGCATGTCTAGTTCTGGCCTGGTAGTCTTACTCCAACTCCCGATTTCTCCTCTAGCCTGGCAGTTTTGGATGTATTTTTGATCTTGAACAGTAGCCAGTCCCAGGACTGCAGCACACACAACTCAAGGCCTTGACTTACAATTAGAATGATCTGAACTGGTCTATTTAATGTGAGGTGGGGAAAGTTGTTTAACTTCTGTGTCTCATGATTACATTTTCTCCCTACCCCATGGAGTTGTGAGGGACAACTTTAATGGTGATTATAAAGTCATAAATTTAAAAATGCTCATAAATTCAAGGTAGTATGGTAATAACATTTTTTACTAAATTTCTGTTATTATATCTAAAAATAATTATGTAGATATAACACAAAAACAATATTCACACACAAAAATCAAATAATTATGAAACACAGAATGGAAAATCAAAACTAAAACAAATACAGAAAACAGTGATCAATAAGGTGAAATAATTGAATATCTTATGGAACTGGGATCCTTAGATAACACTTTTGTCTGTTTTCCTTCTCATAATTTTTTTTCATTTAAAATTAATGTAGTTTAGATACAGTAAGATTTACACTTTCAGTGTAAAGTTTTATGAATTATGTCAAATGCATTCAGTGACATAATTATCACCATATTAAAAACAGGACAGTTCTATCACATTAAAAATTTTTTGTGCCTCTTTCTATTCAAGTTCTTCCTTCAACCCTAGGCCCTGGCAATTAGAGAAAACCAGGTCAAAATATTTGGGTTCCCTAACCATTTGCAGATATTATCTGGCCATTTTCATGCTACCCTGTGGGCATTGGGATTAGAGTTACCAGCACTAAAATGTTGATACTCTGGTGAATGTTATTGCTGTAATAAAATCCTTTTCTCTGATCTAGAAACCTTATGCCTCTGTCAGCATCCGTGAAACTGGGGCAGGTTAACTGGTTAATGTGCAAGTAGGGTAAGATTTCGGACCCTTTATTTGGGTCTTGACAAGGTTATTTCTTCTTTTTCAATCCATATGCATCTTATTTCTTTTTCTTGCTTTGTTACATTGGATAGGACTTCTAGTATGATGTTAATTATGAGCGATAGGAGGGAACAGCCTTGCCTCGTTCCCAGTCTTAGGGCAAAAAACATCCAGATTCTCACTATTAAATGTGACATAAGCTCTAAGTTTTTAAAAATGTTTTATTGATTATGCTATTGCAGTTGTCCTGATTTTTCACCTTTTAGCCCTTCCACCCAGCACATCCCAATTCCTCATGCAATCCCCACACCATTGTTCATTTTCATGGGTCATGCATATAAATTCTTTAGCAACTCCATTTTTTATACTGTACTTTACATCCCCATGGCTATTCTGCAACTACCTAATTCTTTCATTAAAAACAGTGATCATAGACAACAGTGATCAATAAGGTGATCACTGTTTTCTTAATTCTCTCACCTCTTCACCCATTTCCTCACATACTCCTCCCATCTGGCAACCATTAAAATGCTCTCCATATCCATGAATCTGTCTCTGTTCTTCTTGTTTGCTTCATTTGTTTTCTAGATTCAATTGTTGATAGATACAAATTTTTGCCATTTATTGTTCATGGTCTTGATCTTCTTCCTTCTCTTAAATAAGTGCCTTTAACATTTCATGTAATAATTGTTTGGTGACAATGAACTCCTTTAGTTTTCCCTTGTCTCGGAAGCTCTTTATCTGCCCTTTGATTGTAAGTGATAGTTTTGCTGGGTAGAACAATCTTGGCTGTACGTCCCTGCTTCTCATGACTGAATATTTCTTGCCGATCATTTCTAGCCTGAAAAGTTTCTTTTGAGAAATCAGCTGTCAGTCATGTGGGAGCTCCCCTGTAGGTAACTATCTTCTTTTCTCTTGCTGCTTTTAAGATTCTCTCTTTATTTCAATCTTTGGCATTTTAATTATGGTGTGTCTTGGTGTGGTCCTTTTTGCATCCATCTTGTTTGTGACTCCCTGTGTCTCCTGAGCTTCCATGTCTATTTCCTTCACCACATTAGGGAAGTTTTCTTTTGTTATTTTTCAAATAGATTTCCAGTTTCTTGCTCTTTCTCTTCTCCTTCTGGTACCTCTAGATGTGAATATTGGACCTCTTGAAGTTGTACCAGAGGTTTCTTATAATACCTTCTTCTTTTGGATTCTTTTTCTCTTCTTGTTGTTCTGAGTGGTTGTTGTTTTGCTTCCTTATGTTCTAAATCATTGATTTGATTCTTGGCTTCATCTACTTCACTATTGTTTCCTTGTTAATTGTTCTTTATTTCAATTAGTGTATGCTTTGTTTCTGACTGGGTCTTTTTATGATGCTGAGGTCCTCACTAAGTTCCTTTAGCATCCTTACAACCAGCGTTTTGATCTCTGCATCTGATAGATTGTTTATCTTCATTCAGTTTAGCTCTTTTTCTGGAGTTTTGATCTGTTCTTTCATTTGGACCATATTTCTTTGTCTCCTCATTTTGGCAGCCTCCCTGTGTTTGTTTCTATGTGTTAGGTACAGCTGCTTTGACTCTGTCTTGGTAGTATGACCTAATGTAGTAGGTGTCCTGTAGGGTCCAATGGTACAGCCTCCCCTCTCACCCCAGCTGGGTACTTGAAGTGCATCCTTCATGTTGGCTGAGTAAACCCTCCTCTTGTAGTTGAGCCTTGGTTGCTGTTGGAAGATCAATGGGAGGAATTTTCCCAGGGTAGTCAGGGGCAAGGATAGGCTGTGACCACTTACCGCCAACCTCTGCCATCTGTGGAGAATCAGCTGTGCAGGGGCAGGGTGGTGGTGCTCCAACGTGGTCTGTAGCTGTCCACTGGGTGTGCTGGCCCTGGGGTTTCCTAGGTAGTGCAAGGCAATGCCAGCCCCCACCTGTGTTTTGCCCAGAGCCATCCTGAGTGAGCTATAAAGCAGTATGAGACGGCCACTACTTGTGCTGGGTTTGCAGGTTCCCAGGTGAAGCCAGGCTGTGAATCCAGGCTGGCTGCTGCTAGTGTTGGGCTTGGGGCTCACAGAGGCCAGTTGTTGCTTGTTTGAGAAGATTTAGGAAGTTGTGAAGCATGAGCCAAGACCAGCCATTCAAATGGAAAAGCAGTTTGGGTGGCCTCTAAGTTGGGTGAGGCAAAGTCTCTGAAGATCTCCAAAGGAGGTCAAACAACATTAGCTAGGTTGATGGACTCTCAGATATGACACCAGCTTGCTGGCTCTGTGGCTCTGAGGGGTAGGGGTTTAGAAAAGGGACAATGGCCTGCAGAGGCAAGCAGTTGCCTTGATGCCAGACACTTAGGTTTCTCCCTGTGTACCAGTGGTGCCTTTCAAGCAGCTATCTTGGTGCTGGAACTTAGAAGGAGTGAGCTGAGTAGGTGAATCCATGTGTGAGTTCTGTAAGAGGAACTGCTTAGGGCTCTAGCAATTTCATCCACTGACACAGTGGATGAAATTTTGGGGACTTTTCCTGGCACTAGAACCCTGGGTTGGGGGCCTGGTGTGGTATTGGGACTTCTTCCTCCTGAGCTATCCCTCCCAAATTTTTATCCACCACATGTGGGTGTGGGACCAGCCTATGCCCCTCCTACCAGTCTGGATAGATGTAGTTTCTTTAATCCCATAGGTATCAGACTTCCATTCAACTCAATTTCAGCTCAGTTCTGAATGATGATTGTTTTATATTTAGTTGTAATTTTGATGTGGTTGTGAGAAGAAGTGAGCCACGTCTGCCTACACTGCCATCTTGACTGGAAGAGAAGCTCTAAGTTTTTGGTAGATATGTATCAGGTTGTAGATGTTCTCTTTTATTCAGAAAACTGAGTTTGCTCAGTTTCTGCTGACAATTTTTTCATCTGTGTTCAAGAGAGATATTGGTCTGTACTTTTTGTATGGTATCCATATCTAGTTTTGGGATCAGATTAATGCTGGCCTCATTAAATGAGTCAGGAATTTTTTGTCTCTTCTATATTTTGGAAGACTTTGAGTAATGTTGTTATTATTTTTTTCTTTTTAAACATTTAGTAGCACTTACCATGAAGTTATTGGGGCCTAGAGTTTTCTTTTTTGGAGGGATTCAAATTAGAAATTTAATTTCTTTAGAAGATATAGGACTATGCAAGTTATCTATTACTCCTGGATGGAGCTTCTTGAGGGAGCTTCAGGTCCCCATCTGATAACTCCAACATTTCTCTTGTAGTTGAATGTGACTCTGATGATTGCTTTGTACCTTAATAGTGTACTATTTTCGCTTGCTGCTTTGTGTGTCTTGTAATGTTTTTGTTGAAAGCTGAATTATGTAGAACAGTATAGACTGAGGTAAATGATATCTATGCCTGATAATGGGCATATTGCTTATGTTTGCTAGGCCTTTAGTGTGTGGGATTGTCATTGAGGCATAGAGAGTTGTGCTGGGTTTGGGTTATTCCCAACACTGGGGAGTGGAACAGAGGCATTTTCTGTTGTCCTACTTCAATCCCAATCTTAGTGCTCCATCCCTGGGTCTTAGAGGTGAGGTTTTCTCAGTGACCCTTCTACTCATCCAGCATTAGGGATTTCTAATGATGTGAGCTGTGGATATATTCCTGCCCTTTCCTAGAGGTTTTCCTGTTTCTTTCCTGAGCTGCCATGTGCCTTCACCTGTACCCTGAGGATGCCAGGGCTTAAATGCCCTTTGCCCAGTGGGGCGAGGCCTTTATCCTGTCAGAGATCTAGGAGAGAAGGATATGCACAGCTCTTCACCGCAGTGGCTGCTCTTCCCTTCCCCAGGTGTGCACCACAAGAAGTGCTTCTGCAGACTCTCGTCCTCTTTTCTCATGCACACTTCGTAAAACATGTGGAGAAGAGCCTGCAAGTGGGTGTAAATTTCTCTTATATTTGTGGCTGTCAATAGTTCTATTCTCTCACTCTATACCTGTTAAAAATGTTAGCCAACTTTTTCTAACCAGCTCATATAGCATCTGATGTTTGCTGCAGTTAAAATGCCTTCTTTTGGAGGCACCTGTCTTTCTTTGCATTTCTTAAGTTAATTATTTGCCCTGTGACTACAGCTCTGTGATAGATTCAGGAAAAGTTTTAATTTTATAAATTATCTAGCTTTTTGGTTTATAATTGTGGGGTAATGTTTTTTCTTGTTTTCTGCATCCTATAGTGAAACCAGAAATTCTACTTATT
This sequence comes from Phyllostomus discolor, assembly GCF_004126475.2. Taxonomy (NCBI): domain Eukaryota; kingdom Metazoa; phylum Chordata; class Mammalia; order Chiroptera; family Phyllostomidae; genus Phyllostomus; species Phyllostomus discolor. Next base: position 153,545,908 of record NC_040904.2, read on the forward strand.
GACTTCGAAGAAAATTCATTTATAGGTGCTCAAACCAACTACAGGAAAATCTTATTTTAGAAGCTAAGTGTCAGTTAAGTCATTTTATGCCTCAAATGATGGAAAATATTGTTATGACCCAAAAGTTATTTACTATCTTACTTGGAGAGAAAAGTGGAAGCATAAGTTTTAGTAAAATCAGGTTCTTTCTTTTTTCCACTCTGCTATTCTCAAGATATTGTGATGTCCTCTTTGGGCAAATGCCTCCAAAGTCCCAAGATGGCTATTTAAAATCTAGACATCACATCACAGAGAGAGAGAGAGAGGAAAAAACACCAAACCACACAAGAAACTATAAAGAAAGTTAACAGTCTTTTTGTATCTTTATTTTTTAAGAGAAAGAAAAATATTTCAAGAAGCCTCCCACATGTCTTATTCAACAGTATTGGATCACATGCCCATTGCTCAATTAGTTGCTAGAATAAGAATAGAATTATCAAATTTGATTTACCATCAAGATTCACCTTTGCTCTGGAGAGGGAACAAATGCCTCTGAAGCACATGGCCACCTGATAGCTGAACAAAATCAGGGTTCTATTATTAGCAAAGAAGAATGTGGAGAATGTCTGTGCAGTGAGGGACTAATGCTGCCTGGCAGCGTTCACACAGCCTGGGGAGGCCAGGCTGTGAAGTCAGAGTGATCTAGGTTCAAATCTTGGCCCTTTGAACTTTGCAAAGTACAAAGGGGATAATATTGTGTAAATACCAAATGCCTAACATTTGTCTTTCTCCCTCATTTAATCATGTTTCTTGGCATTCGTGTCAATATTGTATACAGATCAGGCAGGGGCATGGAGAATACCACCTCAAGAAGACAGAGAAGGTGATTGTGGATATAGTAGATGCTCAGGATATGGTAGCTATTCTTACCCCACAAATAAATCATTATAACACATTTAGCCTTTTTCTGATTACAGACTCTTTATTATAGCTGTACTTTCCACTTTGGGGAAGATGGGGAAGAGTTTTCTAGCTCACAGACAGAGTGACCACCTCTTAGGTGACAGCAAGGGATGGGGCATATGGCATAAATGAAAACTTAAGGCTCTTCCACTAAGGGAAAAGGTCCCGTATTCCTCTCTGATCCAGGAGACCTATACTGTGGAGTACAGAGGGACAGAGAGGTACAGGGAATGGTATTTATCTTTTCATCCATAGCTATGGGACTCTGCAGTGAATATGAAAAGTAATAAGATTGGACAAGTAATGACTAGGTTAGATAAATCTAGAAAGACTTCTGTTTATCTTTGACTATAACATAAGAAATAAGACACTGCTCAGGTTAAAGTGCAATACATTTAAAATAGGGCAAAAAATGAGCCTTTTATGTGCATTACTCACCAAAGAAGTTGTTTTGCTTTAGTTTTTCTAAAATGTATGCTTATTCTTATTAATCTCTCAACATATTTATTTCCCCAAGGCTCTAGATTGTGTTATTTCCTTCTAGAATAGTCTTTCTAACATGTAAAAAAGACCCATGGACCTGGACAACAGGGTGGGGACTGACCGTGGGAATGAGGGAGTGGTTGGGTAAGGGAGAGCAATGGGGGGAAATTGGGACAACTGTAATAGAATGACAATAAAAGAACTGAATGTTATAGTTATTCTCTAAAAATCAGATGGGCCCCTACCCTTAATTTTGTTCCTATGTAGAGACAAACAAGAGGGTAATGTACAGGTTTATTACTTACTTAACTGAGGCTTTTCTGGGAAGAGCAGGGAGGGAACACCAAGCAGGTCTGAAAATGGTTTGAGCACTTGGGACTTTTATGATGCTGAAGAGCAGTCAAGGCTGAGGGTGTGTGTGAATGCAGGAGACTTGTGTGCCTTGACTCTCCCACCACAGAGGAGGGGACTCAAGCTTTCTGATCAGCTTGTTCAGATGTGGGGCAGAGGGAAAGAAGGAGAGGTGAGGCTTAAAAGCTGTCAGCAGTCAAACGTCAAAAAATGAAGCCAGGATCCTTAGTAGAGTACGATATCTCAAAATGTGTGTCCTTGGGAAGGCCTATTGAATTTGATAATCCAGCTATTTGAACCACTTGAGAGCTGGGTGGGAAAGTTGCAGAAAGCGGGATGAAGAGAGAATGGAGAAGAAGGGAAGGAATAACCTTGTAAAGTCTTTTGCTAGTATTAGTTTACTTATTCTGGTTCTCAATAAAATTCAAACTTAGTACTTTGGTCTGTTGCCCCTTTGTGACAAGTTTCCTGTCTGCCTGCCTCCTCGGTCTCCCTGTCATTAACTAGGCTTCAGCCTTGTTGACCTTTTTATTATGATTTTTAGTGCTTTATACTTGTGAAATATTTTGTGCATACAGAATAGTCTGTGCTTTCCACAAACTATTTTTAAAAATGTGTTCATATATCCACAACACAGATTTTAAATATACAGTCCATTCCCTTTATTCACAGTAGTTATGTTCTCTAAAGTCCTAGAAGCACCGAGTTAGTGAACACTGAACCATTGCTCCTAGGAGAATACAGGGCTAGGGTTCTGCGAGCCTCTGGTCACAATATTTTCATCAACTGGTGAACACATAACCCAGCTTGATGTATATTTCTCATTAATGACTCCTTATTTAACATGTATTGTTGATTAACTTTGAACTTAAAGCAACAACACTATAGCTCATATCTGAATGTTCATTTAACATGTTTTGTCAGATGTCTTAATTGTTGCCAAATTACTTGGCATAAAGTACTCACTTTTGTTTAATTTGCACTTTCCTAATTACTAGGGAAGTTAGGTATCTTTTAGGGTGGTTAATTGCCACCTGGTGACCTTTCATTGTGAATTTCCTGGTCATATCATTTATCCATTTTCTTTTTTTTTTTTAAGTGAGTTAGTTTCATTTTATATATTTTATTTCTTATTTTTTTGGCTTCTATTTTTTCCATGACCATTTAGTCCCCTTATACCCGCTTCCCTCTGAAATCACCACTATGTTGTCCATGTCCATGAATCCTTTTTCCTTTTTGTCCAGTCCTTCTACCCCCTAGCTTTCCCCACCTCTTAGCTGTCATCCTGCTCTCCATCTATGAGTCTGTCTCTATTTGGCTTGTTAGTTCAGTTTGTTCATTAGATTCCACATATGAGTGAAATTATATGGTATTTGTCTCTCTATGACTGGCTTATTTCACTTAGCATAACATTCTCCAGGTCCATCCATACTGTCACAAAGGGTAAAATTCTCATTTTTTTTTTTTTATGGCCAAGCAGCATTCCATTGTCTAAATGTCCCATAGTTGTTTTATCAGCTAATCTATTGATGGACACTTGAGCTTCCATATCTTGGTGACTGTAAATAATGCTACAGTGAACACGAGGGTCTTATATTCTTTTGAATTACTGTGTTGGGGTTTGTTTTGTTTTGTTTTGTTTTGTTTTTTGGATATATTTCCAGAAGTGGTTTCGCTGGGTCAAAAAGTAGATACATTTTTAATTTTTTGAGGTATCTTCACACTGCTTTCTACAGTGGCTGCACCAGTCTGCATTCCCACCAACAGTGCAAAAAGGTTCCCTTTTCTCCACATCATCACCAGCACTTGTTGTTAGTTGATTTATTGATGATAGCCATTCTGACAGTGTGAGATGGAATCTCATTGTGGTTTTAGTTTGCATTTCTCAGATGATTAGAGATGTTGAGCATCTTTTCATATGTCTATTGGCCATCTGTACATCCTCTTTCAAGAAGTCACTATTCAGGTCCTTTGCCCACTTTTAAATTGAGTTGTTTGTTATTTTGGTGTTGAGTTTTGTAAATACTTTAAAATTTTTGGATATTAGCCCCTTATCAGATGTATTGACGAATATGTTCTCCTATTCTGTGAGTTGCCTTTTATTTTGTTGATGGTTTCCTTAGCTGTGCAAAACCTTTTTAGTTTAATGAAGTCCCATTCGTTTATTTTTTCATTTGTTTCCCTTGCCTCAGGAGATATATCAGTAAAATACTGCTATGAGCAATATCAGAGACTTTGCTGCTGCCTAGGTTTTCTTCTAGGATTTTTATGGTTTCAGGTCTAACATTTAAGTCTTTCTTCCATTTGATTTTATTCTTGTGTGTGATATAAGAAGATGGTCTAGTTTCATTTTTCTCACATATCTGTCCAATTTTCCCAACACCATTTATTGAGTAAACTATCTTTAGCCCATTGTGTGTGCTTGCTCCTTTTGTCAAATATTAATTGACTATAAAGGTGTGGGTTTATTTCTGGGCTCTCTATTCTGTTCCATAGATCTATGTGTCTGTTTTTATGCCAGTACCAGGCTATTTTGATGACTATGGCCTTATAGTATAGTTTCAAATTAGATAGCATGAATACTCTAATTTTTTTCTTATTTCTCAGGATCACTCTTGCTATGCAGAGCATTTTGTGGTTCCATATAATTTTTGAAATATCTGATCTAGTTCTGAGAAATACATTATTGGAATCTTGATTGGAATTGCATTGAATCTATAGATTGCTTTGAGTAGTATGCACATTTTATGATGTTAATTCTTCTTATCCATGAGCATGGGATGTGCTTCCACTTATTTGTATCCTCTTCAATATCTTTCTTCAATGTCTTATAATTTTCTGCATATAGAAGTTTTACATCCTTGGTTAGGTTTATTCCTAAGGAATTTATTTTTATTGTAGCAATTGTGAATGGGATTGTTTTCTTAATCCATTTCTCTTAGTTTATTTTTGGCACAGAAAAAGGCAACTGTTTCTGGATATAAATTTTGTATGCTGCCACTTTGCTGAATGCATTTGCCAGTTCTAGTAGTTTCTTGGTGAAATCTTTGGGGTTCTCAATGTACAGTATAATGTCATCTGCAAGCGGAGACTGTTTTACTTCTTCCTTTCCAATTAGGATGCCTTTTATTTCTTCTTCTTTTCTGATTGCAGTGGATAGGACTTCCAGTACTATGTAGACTGCTTGTATCTCTCTTATGTAGAATAAGAGAGATAAGCAGACGTCCCCGTCATGACTTGATCTTAAGGGGAACTCTTGTAGTTTTTGTCCGCTGAGTACAATGCTGACAGTGGGTTTGTCATATCTGGCCTTTATTGTATTTAGGTATGTTCCCTCTAGTCTCACTTTGCTGAGAGTTTTTATTGTAAATGACTGCTGGATTTTATCAATGCTTTTTCTGCATCTATTCATATGGTCATGTATTTTTAGCCATCATTTTGTTTATGTGGTGAATTACATTTATTGACTTGCAAATGCTGTACCAAACTTACATCCCCAGAATAAATGCCACTTGATGAAGACGTATTATCTTTTTGATGCATTGCTATATTCGTTTGATAATATTTCTTTGAGGTTTTTGGTGTCTATGTTCATCATGGATATTGGCCTAAATTTTCTTTTTTTGTAGTGTCTATCTGGTTTTGGAATTAGGTTAATGCTGGCCTTATAAAATGATCTTGGGACCCTTCCCTCCTTTTGAATTTAATGATATGGTTTGAGAAGGAGAGATACTAGTTCTTCTCAGAATGTTTGGTAAAATTCACCTGTGAAACCATCTGGTCCTGGGCTTTTGTTTGTTGGGAGTTTTTTGATTACTGTTTCAATTTCATTAGGTATAATTTGTCTATTCAGATTCTATGATTCTTCCTGATTTAGTTTTGGAAGATTGAATGTTTCTAGGAATTTATCCATTTCCTCCAGGTTGTCCAGTTGTTGGTATATAATTGTTCATAATATTTTCCTACCATTCAAAAAATAAATAAAAAGAAAATGTTACCCTTTGCAACAGTATGGATGGACCTGGACAGCATTATGCTTCGTGGAATAAGCCAGTCAGAGAATGATAAATACCATATGATTTCACTCACATATGGAATCTAATGAACAAACTGAACTAACAAGGAAAGCAGAGACAGACTCATAGAGGGAGAGCAGATGACAGCTGGTATGGGTTGTTTAGGGGGTAGAGGTATTAGGCAGAAAGGGAAAGGACTTATGGACATGGACAAAATGTGGTGATTGCTGTGGGGAGGGGGATATCAGGGAACTAACTGGTAGTGGAAAAAATAAGATAAAGATTAAATTAAAGATTTTGCTATGCTCATAAAAGGAATCAGGGAGCTTCTCCCCTTTTTTAGTCTTTATAGCTATTATATAAAATAAAAATTATATGTTTATAAAGGTTTAGTGATACCTAATCTAATACCTTTAAGATACACATTAAGCACATTTAATAAACTTAACATCAGTAACTATTAAATTAGTATATAATTAATATTAATAATTCTATTAATATATTATACCAATAGAAAATATTATAATTAAATATAATCATACTAAATTAATATGTGCACACTTAAATATGTAAATTATTAATTTAATGCATTCTATATATTAAATTAATATAAATTGAAGTTTAATATTTTATGTCTTCCTCTAACCTCACAGTTGAGGCCAAAGCTATATTACAACTTCTCCTTAATTTCTCTAGTTTTCCATTTAGAAACCTTATTGTCCTTCTCTGGGAATTTAAAAATTTCCAGGTGCTCTCAGTATGATGAGAAATATAGACCTAGTCTTCTGACCGATTCTCAGATATACTCATTGCTTGGCTTCTCCTGTTTTTCCAGTTCTCAATAGGGTGGTTTGGAGATCACCTGCCAGTGGGGTTAGGATTTACTTCAAACAGTAAGAGCAATGGGGCTCTATGTGAAAACAAGTTTTTACACCTTTCCAGTTGAATCTTACCCATTTTCTTTTAAAAAATATTTTATTGTTTCTGCTACTACAGTTGTCCCATTTTTCCCCCTTCACCCCGACATCCAGACTATCCCCCCACTTGTACAGTCGATTCCCACAGTTTCTTTGTATCATTAGATTCCTATTATAAGTGAGTTCATATGATATTTGTGTTTAACCAACTGACTTATTTCACTTAACATAATAATCTCCATTTCCATCCATGCTGTTGCAAAGGCATTAATTCCTTCCTTTTTTCTGCTGCATAGCATTCCATTGTGTAAATGTGCCATAGCTTTTTTATCTACTCATTTACCGATGGACACTTAGGCTGTTTCTAGCTCTTGGCTATTGAAAATAGTACTGTTATGAACATAGGAGTGCATAGGTTCTTTTCAATTGGTGTTTTGGGATTCTCAGGGTATATTCCAGCAGTAGAATTGCTGGGTCCAAAGGCCGTTCTATTTTTACTTTTTTTGAGGAAACTCCATACTGTGTCCCACAGTGGCTGCACCAGTCTGCATTCCCACCAACAGAGCACTAGGGTTCCCTTTTCTCCATAACCTAGCCAGCACTTATTATTTGTTCATTTATTAATAGTAGTCATTTTGGCAAGTGTGAGGTGATTATCTCATTGTGGTTTTAATTCTCATCTTTCTGATGGCTAGTGATGTTGAACATCTTTTCATATGTCTATGGGCCATGAACTTCACCCACAGCTAAAATTCAAGGGAAGATAGTTTTGGTTTTTATAAAGCACTCTCAAATATTATCATAAGCCATTAATCTGTGTCCAAATAAGAAGGTGGAGAAGAGGTCAGTTGCCCAGTCACCTACCATTTGGATGCTCCTTGCAGATGTCTTTAGCTGGTATAAGTCTTCTAATATAAGACAAGTCCAGTCCTTTCCTTCCCTTTGTGAGATCTAGACCTAACCATGACACCTCCGATCTATATAGGTGTCCTTTCTTCCAATCCAGCACCTGAGGCCTCCTTTTGCCCTCTAGATACGAAACCATCGTGGGCAGCACAAGCTCAGAATCCCTATGCTGGGTCTTCTTTCTACCAATCACAGAGTAATGGGTTTAATCAAGCCAATGAGAAGAAAGGTCCTTGATCCTTCGTTTTCATTTCTTAAATTTATTTTCCCTTCACTTACACCTTTATTCTGTGAAATCAGTACTGCCTAGAAATTGTTCTTATCACAATTACTCTGCTTCCCCAGAAACTCTGGAGCTGGCAGGCAAGAGGCATCTCAGCCCACACACACCCAGGCCCCTGCATGCCACCATCCTTACTCACAGCTTCTGTGGGTTTTTCCAAGACAGAGAAGATTCAAAGCACACTCTTTGAGGCAAAATGGCCCCAGGAGGAGAGTCATGCTAACATAACAGAGTCTGACAAGGAGTACAACTCACTCCAACCCCTCACCCCTGTCAGAATGCATATTTCAGAAGAATTGGCAAGCACTAAATAGAAAAAGCACACTATTTCATTCTTGTGGTATTTGTACCCCTTATTTCAGACAGGCTTGGACAAATTCTACTAATTCTATTGCTAAATGATGGCTCTGGAGGCATTACCAGCAACTTGAGGAAAAAAGGAGACAAAGAGAGAAAAGGAGAGGAAGGTTGAGTAAAATATACCTGGGGGCCCTGGTAAGGGCTACCCAACTTGCTGTGGGAAACTGCTGCCACCCACAAACATTTTGAAACTTTGCTCCTATTGAGGTAGAGGTTGGCAAGGGTCAGAGGGCACACAGTGAAGAAAGAAGGTATAGCCCATCTGGAAGGTGAGGTCAGTTCAGTTCTGCAGTCCTTGTAGAATAGCTGTTGTGCATAGAGGTGAGCAATGTCCACCTGGTGGATGAATGAGGGGTATAGGACTCTTGCTTTGGTAGTTTTCCAGGTACCAGGATTGATCAAAGTAAGACCGAGATTATACATTTTCTATTCAAAGCAAAATATGGTGCTGAAAGCATGGATGGGTCTAAAATATTAAGCCCAAGGAACTCAAAGACAGTATAAAACCAAATTTCAAAGAAAAATGAGCAACTGGATCTGGAGCAGATTTAGGAGGCAAGGCCTAGAAAAAATCACTCTGAGACTGCCCTTGAAGGGAAACATCACACAGTGCAGGGCCCAGCTTGGATCAGAGAAGTAAATTCCAAGGTTTCAACCTCAGAGAATGACCACAGCAGGAGAGGAGGCAGCCACAGAAACAGATAAAGGTACACCATGCCATAGTACGCTCATGGATGTAATCTCTAAAATGCTAAGGTGAAAGAGGAAGCCTCACTGGGTGTGTTGTGGGGACAATGGCATGGAGAATTTTGCAGAGGAACCCATGTTTAAACAGGCTTTAGAGTGATGCTGATGGATAAGGATGTGAGAAAGGCCAACAGAATGGCATGTGCAAAGGCATGTGGAAAAGACATGAAACAACATGGAGTGTGGGAGCTGTAAGGAGTGAGATCATTCTGCAGGGGAGGAGCGAACAGTAAAGGTGAGAGTCAGTCAGATCTGGAAGGTAGGACCTAAGGGCTGGCATGATGATCGAGGGCCTCACATTTTATGGAGTTGTGTTTGTTTTGTTTTTCACTAGAGGGGGCAGAGCTGCTGATGTGTTGTAACTAGGGCTGTGTGACTCCTTCGGTTTTGAGTTTTTGAAGAATGAGTTCCTGAAGGGAGTGGCTATAGCTAGCATACAAGATCCATTTGTGCTACAAGAAGGAAAAGACTTAGCCAGTTATAAAGCTATTGCACTGGTCCCTTCAAGGCTAGTAAGGCTGGAATCAAAGCAGTGGCAGTGGTGTTGGGGCAGGGCATGGTAGAACAGATTCATGGTATAATTAAGACTTGATCATGAGTTAGCTACAAGAGGTGATGTAGAGATAAGAGCCAAAGATGACCAGATTAAATGCCATTCATCCATCTGCTATTGTCTCTCACGTCTCTAACTTTCCATTGCACTTGACCTTTATATATAATACATGTGAATCAAAAAGGTTTTCTCATCTGCAACCCACCACAAGCCTTTCCAAATTCTTGTCTTACTGCTCTCCCCCTGGCTCACTGTGCTGTGGCCACACTGGTCATGTCACATACTACAAGCATGCTTCTGTCTCAGGATCTTTGCCTGTTCCATCTTTCTGTAATGCTTCTCATCTTGGTGCCCTCATGTCTGGCACTCTGATTTCTTTCAGGTCTCTGACCAAATATCAATTTATCAGGGAAAACTCCCCTAACCACTCTGTCTAAAATAAAAACCATTCTTCCTGTGCCATTAAAAAAATATTCTTAACTCTTCTTGATTTTTCTGCAGAGTACTAAGCCACCCTCTTTTTGAAAAGCTCTGACTACTCTGTGGTAACTGGTAATAATCTTCAAATATTAGTGGTAAAATATAGCAGAAATGTGTTTTGCTCATGCAACTTGTCCACAGCAGGCTAGCAGGGGCTTCCCCTGTGGTAATCACTCACTGTCACAGAATGATGAGGCCTCACTAACCTGTTTCTTCCACAATCATGGCAGCAGTAGTAAGGGAATGTGGTAGTTTGTGTCCCAGCTCTTAAAGCTTCTGCCCGCAAGTGACATGTAATTTCTACTCCTATGCCATTGGCCATAACAAGTCACATGGCCACACTTAACATCAAAGGGGGAAAGAAAGAATGGTGTCACCATGTGCCCAACAAGCACACAACCAGCAATATTTGGTGAACAGCATTAAGCTGGTACTACAATATCAGACACATTATGCAGGGTAGAGCAAAAGTAGGTTTACAGTTGTTCATATGGAAAAAGGCATACAGGTTATGATTATTACAATAGCTTGATTAACTCCATGTTTTGCATACTCACAACTGTAAACCACTTTTGCCCCTTTTGCCCCACCCTGTATAGTTATTTCTTTGTTGTCAATCTCCCTCTTCCAGAGTTTGAGCTGCATAATAGCAATGTCTTTACTTTGTTTCCTGTGGTTTCTCTGATGTTTAGAACATGCTTGGCATGCAGTAAGTACTTAATAAACATTTGTTGAATGATTGGATAAATGTCTAAGCTTTTTCCCAAGACTGAAACTCCTTGAGGGCACACTCGATGCTCATTTATCTTTGTGTCTGCTTTGATTTCTGGAGAGTGTCTCTGACCTGCTAAACATTCATTAAACATTTTCCTGATGAAAAACAACCTATGGCTTAAGACCATGCCTCCTGTTTTTCAGAACTTAGGAATAGAATATTTTTCAGCTAAGAAAATACTGGAAACAGAACAAGATAATGAAGGGAGAGAAAGAAAGAGAAAAGAAGTGGAAGACTTTTGACAAATTATGGCCCTGTGTTAGGCAATTCCAGAAGTCTCAAACTACACTGGGGTCAACTGAGTCAAGATTTCTTAAAATAAATGATATTCATTACCTGCATTTTATTCTAATCTACTTCCCACCCCAAAGCCTTCAGCACATAGTCTAACACTCTTTTTTCAAATTTTGGCTGGAGAAAACTTAAAACTTAGAATGTCAAAGTGGATCTCTGAGCACAGATCCAATCAGCAGACATCGACTCTTTAAAAACTTGCTGTTCTTCTTATAGGTTGGTTTTGAGTTTATCAACTAGCTGAAGACTCCTCTATAGTGAAACACTCTGCAGCTGCAGGATGCCAGAGACAAGCCTGAGTGGGAAAGCAAATTAAAGAAATAACCTTGGCCCTGGCTGGTGTGGCTCAGTGGATTGAGCACCCCCACCTGTGAACCAAAAGGTCGCTTGTTCGATTCCCAGTCAGAGCACATGCCTGGGTTGTGAGCTGGGTCCCCAGTAGGGGGTGTGTAAGAGGCAGCCACACATTGATGTTTCTCTCCCCCCATTTCTCCCTCCCTGTCCCCCTCTCTAAAAATGTATTTTAAAAATCTTATAAACAAATAAATAAAAGAAATCACCATGAAGCACCCAAGATTGTGGTTGAGAGCATAAATGACATTTGTGCCCTGGGCAAGTGGCTCAGTTGTTTGAAACATCATCCCATAGATTGAAGGGTTGCAGGTTCAATTCCTGGTCAGGGCATATACCCAGGTGGTAGGTTTAATCCTCAGTTGGGGTATGTATGAGAGGGCAGCCAGTCAATATTTCTCTCTCATATTGATGTTTCTCAGTCTGTCTGTCTCTCTCTAAGGCATGAAAAAATGCCCTTGAGTGAGAATTAAAAAGTGATATTTGTGATATAGGCAATTGACCCTGGTTGCAACTTGTTGGTTTCTAGACATTTGGTGTCAGCCTCTCTGAAATGTGGAATGAGTAGACAATTGAACATTCAATCTCGCTCAGAAATTGAGCATTTATATTAGCACATCTATCCTAGCTTTGTACCCACAAAGAAATCTGTCGGGACCAAGACACAAAGATCTTTGAGGCCTTTTCAAAAATGAAAATTATACACATTGCCTCTTTCCCAAGAAAAAGCTGCATATAGGCATAGCAGTGCGTTCTGTGCTTGCAGAATAGCTGGTTTTTGTTTGCTGGTTTTTAGTCTCTTGAAAAAGGAACAGAGCAATTTGTTTATGGTGCAGTTAAAGAGGAGTGCTGACATAAACAACCTAGAAGTGAGCCCAGGTAGACCCAGATCTGCATCTCACCCCCGAGGACCCAAACTGCAGTGCAGTGCAGGTAGGTGGCACCAGTCAACTCCAGCAGGAATTACTCCTCAGTGCTGGCAAGCTTCTTGGAAACAAAGGCAGGATTTCTGACAAGTGAAAATGGGGCTCAGAAAAAGGTCTTTCCCAAGGTCAAGGTCTTTCGCAAGGTCTCTTTCCTTGCTAGAGGCTGTGACTTGATTCTGGCACTCAACTTCTACCTGTGCTTTGGGATCTGGCATTACTTCCCTGCTTCTCCTGACCCTCTCTCTGAAGATATGTGACCAGGAAACGATAGTATTTATAAATACTAATGTGTCAGATACCATATGGGAATGCATGCATGACCTCATTTAATTTACAGAACAACCCTATGAAATTGTAAACTTAGTTTTACAGAAACGAAGTTATTAAGAAACTCACCCAAAGAGGCAGGGCTGCTAAGTGGATAGGGGAGTATTTAAACCACCTCTGCCTGATTCTAGAGAAACACTGACCAAGAGACATATAAAGCAGGACCCAAATATAATTTTAAAATTTCTTGTAGCCATATTTAAAAAGTAAAGAGAAATGGATGAAAGTAATTTTAATAATATATCTTCTCTAACCCAATATATTAGAATATTATCACTTTAACATGTAATCAACATAAAATTATTAACGAATACTTAAATTCTGTTTTATTTTAAGTCTCATCATATGATGTGTATTTTACATTTATAGAAAATCTCAATTTGTAGCAGCCACATTCTAAGCGATCAAGACTCCCACGTGGCTAGTGACTAGCGCAGAGCGAGAAGTCTACTTACTACTCCCTAGCATCTCTGAAATGCTCCCAGTGCTAGGAGAGATTTACAAGAGTGGAAATCAACACCTGATGTCACCACAGTCATCCTTAAAGTAGAAAGAGGCTAGGGCAGGGCTGCCATTAATACATTTGGGGAATATACAGACATATAGTTTCAAACAAAGTTCCCCTTCTGGGCAGACACACCCTGCACTGGTGTGCATGGCTTGGCAAGCAGAATGCTTGCTCGAGTTTAGTCTCACTTGCCACTGTGGCTGGGTACCCGTATACAGTGAATAACCTGCACAGCCGGGCATGATGGCCCAGTTCCTCATTTTTCTTGAGCAAACTCCCACAATTTTCTGGTTCTTAGTGACTAAGATTCAGCTGTGGAGAAATCTCTTTGTCAAGCTTTTGCATCCTGAGAAGTAATTCTTTTCCCTTCTCTTAATATTTACATTCTTCTAAACATTTTTAATAGAAGGAAATGCTTCAAATTGAAAAAAAAAGTGTCTCTCAACGGATTCCTTGATGAGGCAAACAGATTTTCACAATAGGACTCAGAAACCCTGCAAAAAGAAACCCTTGTCTCTTCACTCTGTTAATTGAGGAACTGTGTTTCCTCTTTGAGTGGAGAGTCCCTTAACCCACAACAGAAACCCCATCACCAAGCTATGGAGATGAGCATGTTGTAGAGATGGACCAGATGGAAAGAGTCCGTGCTCCATCTGTTTATCATATAGATGTGGCCATTGTCCAAATCGTGTAAAATTGTCAGGAGAAAAAAACCACAAGGCAATGTATTTTCAGGGTAATCGCAGCTCTATGGACTATTTTAAAAGCAGTACCTATTTTGTGTGTGTGTGTGTGTGTGTGTGTGTGTGTAAGGGACACCTTCCATGTCTCTCTGTATCCTGGTAGACCTAGGTTTGAACTTGTAGTCTGTCTTTAATCGTGCCAGGGCAGGTTAGTTTTGCTGCCCTTAAGTATGTTCACTGATGTCATGGGGTTGATGTGAGAATTAAGAGATCATAGATATTGTTCATACTGGGCACTTAACATGGTGATCAGCACGTACTAAGCGATTGGTAAATGGCAGCTATTAGTATTGGTACTGATAATTTCTTATTTTAATTTTTATTAATATTTTATTGTTTGCAAGGCTTTAGCACTCTCACAGCATTTCTAACAATGAACTAATGGAGTCCCAGCATCCTTTAAATTTGAGACTTTGGGAAATAGTTCATAAATGTGCCTCTTGTAATATAGCCTTAAGGATAAATTCAAGTACTCCAGCTGTGATTTTTTTCACTTCAATTCAGCAATTACTTGGTTTCAGATGCTGGGCTGGGTGGATTTGCAAAGAAACTTGTACCAAGGACCACTCACTCACAGTGCTTCTTAAAATGTGCAGAGTGTTATACAACACCTTCCCCCTAAGCTCACTTCACATAAACTCCTGGAGAAGAAAAATGGTTCTGGATTGTAGTTGTACTTCCAGCATCTAGCCTAGTGCCTGGCACATGGTAAGTGTTCAAACAGATATTTCTGAATGAATGCAAACAGTAGATGATGGGTGACAACAATAAATATGTCTGTCAGTTCTGGATGTTTTTCTCTGAGCCTTATTGCTAGCTCCATGCCCAAGTGTTCCTATGTCCTCATGCTGTTCTATGCCCATGTCAAGCTTACTGCATTTCCTGCCACTCAACTTTGCATACGCTGTTCCTACCCTCTGAATTCCCTTCCTTCTTTGCCTGGTGAGCTCCTAATCACCCATGATGATCCAATGAAGCACCATCTCCTCAGTGAAACCATCCTGGACCTTCCGGAGTTAGTCACACTCTTCCAGGTCCTCTCCTGGAAGATTTTATTTTGAACATGGCTGACTGTAACACTTATAGGACACAGAAAAAAAAGCACAGATGGGGGCCTACATACCACATGTCTAAATGTTTAAGAAGTTATAAATCAAGCTAATCAATGGTCGAATAAAATATGTTCTATTTTCTTCTCTTGTCAAATATACAATCACAAGAGAATAAAAATTATGAGAAAACATTGTTTTTATAAGACTGAAAGTTGACAAAATATTTTAGATGACCTAATTTAACAGTCATTGTTAAACATTATTTAATTTATAGGCTAGAAATATTTTCATGAGTAATAAAATATACATAATTTACACACTATTATACATTATTGTGGACATTTTTATATAGTTATTCCATAAAATAGATTTTTCTTGACTTTAGCAATATCATGTATTGTATTATAATAAAGACTTGCATTTAATTTATATTATATTGACAATTATGATCTAAAGGATTAAACAATAAATTGTAGTTGTAGTCAATGGATATGAAATTGCATATATCTTGTGTGTACACTAGAGTAAATGTAAAATCAAAAAAATAAAATTATGTTTTTTTAAGAAAGTTATTTCTTCTAAATATTTAGCATTGTCTACAAAATTAAAGGCAAAGTACATCCTAATTAATGCATGTCAAAACTTTAAATACAAGTTTTTTAAAGATTTTATTTATTTATTTTTAGAAAAAAGGAATGGAGGAAGAAAGAGAGGAAGAGAAACATCAATGTGTGGTTGCCTCCTATGCATCCCCCACTGGGAACCTGACCTGCAACCCAGACATGTGCCCTGACTGGGGATCGAACCAGCAACCCCTTTGGTTCACAGGCCCATGCTCAATCCACTAAACTATACCAGCTAGGGCTTAATACAAATTTTTAATGTAAACTGATGTTTCATACCAGTGTGTAGGTCCTGGGCTATCCATGGTGTGCTGACCATGGACATGGAAATGCAGCTGATCACCTCACAGAGCTAATGCTCAAGGCTTGCCTCTGTAGGACTCTGCCTTGTCTCTTAATTTTCCCATATTTAAATGAAATGTTTTTGCAAAGTTAAATATTATTAAATATTTTTATAAAAGTAAAATTATTTGCAAATTCAGCATCCAACAGCCATCTAATGACTGATATAAATAATCAGTACTATACAGTCATATGCCACATAACAACATTTTGGTCAATGGTATGTATGATAGTGGTTCCATACGATTATAATGGAGCTGAAAAATCCCTGTTGCCTAGGGATATCATTGCCTAGTGGTATTGTAGCCACCATAACATCATAGCACAATGCATTGCTCACATGTTTGTGGTGATGCTGGTGTAAACAAACCCACTGCACGTCAGTCGTACAAAACTATAACACACACAATTTATGCACAGTACGTAATGCTTGATAACGATAATAAGTGACTATGTTACTGATTAATGTGTTTACTATGCTACACTTTTATTGTGATTTGAGTATACTCTTTCACTTATATAAAAACCTTGCTGTAAAACAGTATGCTGTGTTATGCTACCAACAGCCTCACACATCTCTCATTTACTACTTTCCTTGATTACATCATTTCTTTTTGTGCTTGATTTAATCTTGTGTTGTTTTATAAATTCAGTACAGCCTAAATACACAGTGTTTACAATGTCCCCAGTGGTGCACAGTAATGCCCTAGGCCTTCACATGCACTCACCACTCTCTCACGGACCCACCCAGAGCAACTTGCAGTCCTCTGAGCTCCAGGCATGGTAAGCGCCCTATACACGTGTGTCATTTTTATGTTTTACACCATATTTTTACTGTAACTCTTCTTTGTTCAAATATGTTGAGATACATAAATACTTACCATTGTGTTACAATTGCCTACAGGATTGGTGCAGTAACATGCTGTACAGGTTGGTAGCCTAGGAGCCACAGGCTGCCCAATATGATGTTAGCATAACAACAAAGTGACTTAATGATGCATCTTCTCAGAAGGTATCCCTGTCCTTAAGCAGTGCATGACTGTATTTGATGCATTAGTTAGATCTAAGTCTGGGTGCCTAAATTTAAGAATAATGTGAATTTTTAAAATGTTGCAAATTGTTTTCTTCAGAAGCCATGTGCAACAGTTTTGAATAATGAGCTAATTGGTGAGTATCTTCCAGGCCATGATTTGGAACATCAAAAGAAGCAAGAAAATTGATGCTCAGTACTGTTGGGAAATGGAGCTATTTATGCAAGAGGAAAAACGTGACAAGTTCATTTGTCTTTCTCTCTTACCTAAGTACTTTCACTGCTCGAGTCCTCTCCTCACTCAAAGCAGTGTTTTATCTCTAGTACTGGCAATGGCACAACCTATACACATTCAGGGCAGTCATATGTTTATAGTTTAAGGATATGGGGCAAGAGATTCAGAGAAGTGTTTCCCTGGGGGTCTGAAGGATGTTAGTCTTCAGAGTGATGTTTAGAATTACCAGACATGTGCAGGCACTGAGTGCCAGATCCTAAGTAACAAGGTTCACGAGCTCTTTAATAAAATGTATGTGTGTGTGTGTTGTGACATACTGCCATTATTCTTTATGTATTGTCACCTAAATGAAACCTGTGCTACCTCCAGCATGAAAAGTTGAAATCATCCTGGACGCTCTTCTTTTTTCTCTAATCCTATATCAAATTAATTTCCTAATCTTACTGGCATTAACTTCAAAGATAATTCTTGAATCTAACCATATAGCCAACTTCTTCCACCACCACTCTAGCCCAAGCCACTGTTATCTTTTCATCTCTCAGCACACGGTGCCTTCTAGCTCATTTGTTTCTTCTCTCCCCCTTCCCTGACGCCTGCTGACATCTATAATAGTAGACGTCACCGTCTTAAAATATAAGTAACATCATGTCAATCCTCAAATTACTTCAATACTTTTTGTCACATTTAGAATAAAATCTATAGCCTCTGCCATCATGTACAAGGCTGTCCCTGATTTGCCTCTGTCTACCTCTCTTTCTTCATCTCCGATCATTTACTTGCTTGCTGGACTCCAGACTCATGGACTTCCACTGTCTGTCAAATAACTCTCTGCATACACCACCCTCAGAACTTTTGCCCTTATCTCTCCCCATTCCTGGAGCACTCTGCACTATAGAGTCAAAGAGTAGCTCCCCATCTCATTTCCTGCTGACCCTTTCTAAAAAGCACACTTATCCTCCTCTATTCCTTTACTTTGATATATTTTTATTTAGGAGGCATCACCACCTGATGTAATATTACCTATCTGCCTTTTGTGTCTGTCATGTGTCTGTCATCCAGGTTTGTCATTTCAGATTTGGTTTATGTGATTCCAGGGTCTGCCTTACCCTCCTGGCTCTGCGGGTGGATACTTTACCCAGGTCTGGCCACTTCTGGCCACAGTGATTGGTTTGGGATTAGACAAGTGAAGTAACTGAGTATCTATCTAGTACTGTTACTAACACATTTTGGTAAGAGAAGCTCTAATTTCATCAAGTTGTTAAATTGGGAGCTATTGAATACTAGTGGCCATTCCACCAATCTATGGGAGAAACTGCTTGAAAATCACAACAGCACAGAGGAAAGTAGCACCAGGAGAAGGAAAGATTCTCAAATACATAGTCTGAGCACTTGGATCTTCAGTTCAGTGATTGAAGGAATTCATTTTTTCACTTAAGCCAATTTGATTTACAACAAGCAATAGATACTTGGATTTTCAATTCACTGATCTAAAATTCATTTCTTTCACTTAAATCAATTTGATTTTCAACACCCAGAAGCTTCTGGTAAGTATTTTTATACCACATTACTTCTATATTCGCCTGGTATGCATAAACCAGATTTTACCGAAGGTGTGATGTGTCTAAAGAGAACTACCAAGTGGAGGGTTGTAGTAATAATAATGTATAATTTACTAACATTATGTTAATAATATAACTATGTAACTTAATAAAATAGTAATCTAAAATTATACACTAAACATGACTTTTCCCACAATCTAAGGGAAACTAACCCCAGAAGTTGAGCAAGTCACAGGGTGTTTTCTTGTGGATGTGTACCCAACTTCACACCTCTGCCCTCAGCTGTGTGCCCCTCTAAAACACAAGCCTCTTTTTTCTCAATTCCCATGGGATAAACTCCACCCACCTTTTGGGAAATCTTACCTGGAGCAAGAGTGGAGTGTGAGGGGGAGTGATGGGGAGAGGCGATTTCAGTAGGCCAATCCAAGGTGACCTCTGGCATTCTAAGAGCCACAGAGCAGCCCGAGGTGTACATGTGTGCTCCAAATGCAGACTACTATTTAGGTCTCCCTCCGGGGGTGAGATGCAAACACGCTGTCTGGTAAGTGTGTCCCCTTGTTCAGATGGATCACACATATACAAGCACCAATGATTCTCAGAGACAATACCATCTAAGTGTATAAGAAACAAATGTTTTCCTAAATATCCCCCTGTAGACTTTCAGAGTAGTATTAGCTCTTTTGTTTGATCTTATCCCTAAGTTTTACCATAAAGTATGTTCTTCAGATGTGATGGAAATGTGAGAAGGTCTTAGTAGTGTGCCATTATGTGCAGCTGTTGATTCAATTTTCAGCCCGAGGATCATCCTCTTCCCCTGTGACCTGGTCTGAAGGAGGAGAGATGGGGAATTGCCTACAGAAAGGACAAGCTTCATTCTCTTAGTTACAATATCTTCCTCCTTTTCCAGGCCTGGGGCTCCTTGAAAAATTCTAAATTTCTCAACCGCAGTAGAGAGTCAATAAATAGGTGTTGAATTAACAACTGAAGATGGCCATGGTTATGTTCATGGAATTATCGCTCCCAAATTCAGCAGTGGATTTGATTTCTGTCTATTACTAAGTAGAAGTGGATGTGGAGTCTTTATTTTAGGGAAAACTGTTGGTTTTCTAGAAGCTGCTGATTAAGATAAAAATATCTGAGGACATAAATGAATCCTTAAACACCCATTAAAATGAAATCATCGGTACCCCTACTGGCCAGGAGAGGGCAGGGTCCCTGTGGGAATGGGACAGGATGGGTGTCTTTTCACTGGGCAGAAAGGCTTCCTTCTGAGCACAAGTGACTGCCTAGGAAAGGTGGGAGTAAGTGACAGTTGTCGGATGGGGGAGGGAGAAGAAATAATCTCCAGGAGAGGATAGGATAGGAGATTGTTCAAATTTCTGTTTAGTTTATGCAAATCCATCATTCAGTATTAATTTATTCCTTCATCAAAATTATTGAGTACATACTATGTGTTGGGGACCACACCTAGGATTATTAATACAGAGATGAACACAATAGATACCGTCTCTGCCCTGAGAAGCTTACAAGCTAGAAAGAGTCACAGAAAGTAAAAAAAATAAGTACACATATAATTACAGATTTGATAGGAACTACAGAAGACAATAATACTGTGAAAACTAGTCAGGGAAGATCTCTCCTGGAAGGTGAAAATTGAAGGATGAAGAGTCATGTAGAAAGTTGGTAGGGATGTATCCCAGACAGAAAGAATAGTTTGTATGAAGGCCCTGATGTCAGAAGGATGTTGGGATGTTCAATGTTAATGTGACGGCACAGTTTTCTGGAGACAGTGAGAGGGGCAGTGGCAGGAGATAGACTAGGAGAGATGGGAGAGAATCATGCAAGACCTCTCAAGCCATGCTTAAAAGTTTGCATTTTCTTACCTGAGCAGTGGGAGGTCATTAAAGGGTTTTAAGCAAAGGAATGATATCGAGTTATTCAGGTCTTTTTTTAATTGTTGTTCTATTACAGTTGTCCCAATTTCCCCCATTGCTCTCCCCTGCCCCACTCAACCCCCACTCCCACAGTCAACCCCCCCCGCATTGCCCATGCCCATGGATCATTTATACTTGTTCTTTAACTAGACCTTTCCCCTTCTTTCCTCCCTCATCCCCCTCCCCATCCCTCTCTCATCCCTGTCAGCTGGTTCCTTGTTTCCACGCCTCTTGTTCTAAAGTCACTGTGGCTGCAGTGTGGAGCCTTGGAGGGGCCCTTCATGAAGCAGAGATACTAGCAGGCTGTTACAGTGGTTCAGGGAAGAGATGATGACAACCTGGATTAGGGTGGTGATGAAAGCTGGAGAAAGTCGGATAAATTAAAGATGTATTTGAAGATAGACTTGGTCATTGGAAGTTGAGCAAAGGTGTCAAATGTTTATTGACTAGGTTCCATCATGAGCAGTTGGGTGACTCCAGGGAAGGGCAGGATGAGGATGTGAAGATGGAGGGTGCGGGGTAGAAAATCAGTAGTTCAGTGCTAGACATGTTACTTTTGAAAGCTCTGTGAGATATCCAGATGGAGATACCCTAGAATGGAGCTTTGAAAGGAGGGCTAAGTAAGAGATACAAATGTGTGAATCATCCACATACACAGATAGTGTCTGAAGCCATGAGTGTGGATGCACCACAGAGGCAAGCAGGAGAGCAGGGAATGAGCAGATGTTCCAGCACTAAATCCTGAGAAACTATCGCAAAGGCAGGAATCACAATCATTTGCATTCAGGCTTTTGTGAGTTAGTGGAAAGAAAGATTTTCAGAAATCAACCAAGTTAGTGGCCACATAGTCTTTTTTCTCGTGTACTCATATACTAATAACCATTTATCCCAAACTCAGTGGCTTAAGCAACATAAATTTATTCTTTTGAATTTCTGGAGGTCAGAGTCCAAAGTAGGCCTCACTGGGCTAAAATGAAGCCATGGGCAAGGCTGCACTCCTTCTCAAGGCTTAGGGAAGAGTCCATTTCCTGGCACTTGTCTGGCTTCTACCTGCGGCCCACAGGTTTCAGCTTGTGACCTGCTTGCATCTTCAAAGCCAGCAAATGACAGGACAAGTCCTTCTCATGCTGTATCGCTATGACACTGACTCTCCCCCCATGCCTCTTTTATTTTTAAAGACCCCTTGTGATTACTTTAGGCCTTCTGGATAACCAAGGATGCTCTCCCCAACTCCAGATTTGCTGAGTAGCAAACTTAATTCCATCTGCAATGTTAATTTCCCTTTGCCATGAAACATAACGGATTCACAGGTTCAATAAATTAGGGTGTGGACCTCTTTGGGGGTCATTATTTGGCCTACTAAACTTGACAGGTCTTGTTTATTCCACTTTGGAAAAATGTAAAAGGTGCACACTACTCAAGTCCTAGAAGGAAGTCCTCTCTTGACAGGCTGAAGGAGAGACATTATTTATGTGTCTGTATGTATTTGTGTGCTCATAACATCCAATTGCATAAGGAAGAGAAACAACAAACAAAGGCATTGTTTAGGGACTTATTTATACTTCCCTTGTCAACTAAAATAGTTGTTTGAGCAGGGATCCTTAGGTTGTTATCATAACTACTGCCTCTGTCTTGGTCCACTTGTGCTGCTATAACATGATACCAAAGGCTGGGTAGTTTGTAAACAACAGAAATTTATTTTTCACCATTATTAAGGTTGGGAGGTTCAAGATCAAGGCACTAGCGGATTTGCAGCATCTGGTGAAGGCCTGCTTCCTGGTTCATGGATGACCATCTCGCTATGAACTCATGTGGCAGAAGGAGGGAAGTCACTCTCTGGGGTCTCTTTTACAAGGGCATTAATGCAGTCATGAGGGCTCCACCCTCATGACCAAATCACCCCCAAAGGCCCTAACTCCAGATATCATTACATTGGATGTTAGTATTTCAACATCCGACTTTTGGAGAAACACATTCAGTCTATATCAGTCTCTCAGTAAAACATAATGTCATTTAACACTTATTAGAGTGGCTAAGAGACAAACAGAAAAACAAAAGAACTCCTGAAAATGCCAATTGCCCGTAGATTTAGCACAGCTGGAACTCTCATGCATTGCTGGTGAAAATGCAATGCATAGCCACTCTGGCAAACAGTCTGATACCCCCTCAGAATGTTAAGCGTAGAACAATCTTACTCCTAGGCATTTACCCAAGATAAATAAACATGTATATTCACATGAAAACTGTACGTGAATGTTTACAGTAGCTTTATGTGTAGTCACCTACATCTGGGAACAACCCAAATATCCTTTCACTGGGGAATGCATAAACAAATGGTGATACATATTTGCACAATGGAGTACTACTCAGAAATAAAAAAGGAACAGGGCTCTGATAAATGCAAAAGAAATGGATGAATTTCTTTTTTTTTTTTTAAGATTTTATTTATTTATTTTTAGAGAGGGAAGATAGGAAGAGAGAGAGATAGATAGAGAGAGAGAGAGAGAGAGAGAGAGAGAGACACCAATGTGTGGTTGCTGGGGGTTATGGCCTGCAACCCAGGCATGTACCCTGGCTGGGAATCGAACCTGGGACACTTTGGTTCCCAGCCCGCGCTCAATCCACTGAGCTACGCCAGCCAGGGTGAAATGGATGAATTTCTAATGCACTATGCTAAGAGAAGGCATCCAAACTAAATTGGCTATGTACTGTATGCTATTTTGTGACATTCTGAAAAAAAAATGAAATTATATAAAGAGAAACTAGATCAGTGGTTGCCAAGAACTGGAAATGAGGGAAGGAGTTGACTACAAAGTGACACAGGAGGATTTTCAGATAATGGAACTGTCCTATATCTTAACTGTGGTGATGGTTAAATGTATGTAGGTGTTTGTAAAAACTACACTAGAAAGGGTAAGTTTTCACTCTATATAAGCTATATATTAATTTTTTTAAAAAAGAATGTGCACAAATTCTGTAGGTCTTTTTCATCCAAGAAACTTCTCATCCAAGGTCTATATTTTTATAGAGTATTAATTTTTCTACTGTCTTTAGAGATAGTTAAGTGAAGGTATGTGTCTCACTTAAGGTAATAAAATAAAGGTCCTTTATATGAGATTGTTAAGTACCATCTTTGTTGAAACATATCATAGACAGGACAATGAACCAAGTAGTCAGGAAATCAGGGTTCTAATACTGGACAGTCACTAACTAGTTTATTTATTTTAGACAAAGCTATTTAGCTTTCTAGGGCTTAGTTTGCCCTATCTGTAAAATGGAAATAAGGCCTGATCAAACCTATCTCATGGAACATTATGAATATGAATATCAAAAGCCAAATGAAAAATATACACTGAAGTGCTTGTCAAAACTGAGTTCCCTTTCACAGAAAAGTATTATTACCCCTTTCCTCTAATAACGTACTATTTAATGATTGCATGCTCTGCTGGGCAGCGAGGAAAGCACTGCATATGCAGTAACTTATCATCATCACATAGATGTGCCCTCGCCCCGGGCACATGAGGCAAAGTGGAGACAGAATTCAGTGATGCCTGACCCCAGGCCCGTGGTCTTATTCATCCCCCCATCTTGCTTCTCTCAGCGTTGTTTTCTGTTTAGGGGTAAAATGTTCAAGTTGGACTATAATACTTACATATGGAGAATCATATTGCAAATATGTGTGCATATTAATACACATAATGCATATGAGAAAGCCAAATATCTACTAATCCACTGAAGTTTTTGATCAAAACAGATGTAAAAAAGATAAAAAGGGTAGAGTGAAAGATATCAACATTTTTATTACCTAATATAAATTTTACTCAGAACAAATAGGTATTTATTTACCCAATAATGCCCTCCCACCATTTTTTATTGTGGTGAAGTACACCCAATAATGTTTTATATAAAGAAAAAAATTTGATACATAAACTTTCTTTGAGTAACTTCATGCACTTTCTTGGGGTGAATGCTTATTCATTTTAATACTTTTTAAAAGGAATATAAATTTATATCTAAGATCCACTTTACCTATACCCAATATGTTCTGAAATGCAGTTACCTTTATGGTTGTTCGGGTCTAAATAATTTATAATTTCCATCATCATTTGTTCCACAACTCATGAATTGTCTGGAGGTGCATTTAATGAAAATGTGGTGTTCCTCCCTTTCTATGTTGTTATTATTGATGTCTAATTTAGTGATAATAGGGTCAAAATGTAATCTCTATGGTATCACATTTTTGAAAAATTTTAAGCATTTCTTTATGTCTGGTATGTGGTTGATTTTGTTAAGTGTATGTATGTGCTTGATAAAATGTTTATCTTTGATTTTGGGAGTAAAGAGTTTCCATATAGCTGCAATAAGTATATTGAATCCATCATTCATAGCCTGCAACAAAAATACAATTTTAAATATATTCAGTGGGAGTGAACTTCTTCTGTCCTTGGATATAAGTTCTGGAAAATGTAATTTTTTCTATGAAGTAATACAGAGTCCTGTTTCTACTTTGGTCCCCAAATTACCATCTCAATGTCCTGTAGGTGACATCAATTCTGCAAAATGCAATGTTTTTTCTTGTAAAGTAATACAAACTCCTGTTTCCATTTTGGTCCCCAAATCACCATCTCTCAGTGTCCTATAGGACAGATCAATCAATGCTTCATTCTACATTTAGGTGAGATTGCCCTTCCCTCCCTGCTAAGGACGTGGCCGGCCATGGTGAATAGAGCTGGCTTCTGGATCTTGTCTCTTCTTTCCCCTCATCAGTTTCTTAACTTACTGCTCCTGCTGTGCTTCCTGTTTCAGTGGACAGTACCAGCACCCACCTGCCTAAGTCAGAACCAGGAATTATCCTGAATTCTTCTTCCCACATGTACACCCATTTCTAACAAACACCAAGACTCAGGAACTCTACTTCCCAATTGTCTTTCAAATTGGTCTCCTACTCTCAAGTCTTCATTGCCGTGGCCTGTTAAGGCCACCTTAATCTCTTGCTTGCATCATTGCAATTGCCTGTGCACTGATCCTCATGTCTGTTTTGCCCCCTACTAAATTCTTTCTGCTGCAGCTAGTGATTTTTCTTTTTCTACATTTTTTAAATTTATTGATTTTTAGAGAGAGAAATGAAGGGATGGAGTGAGAGACTGAGAGAGAGATATTGATCTGTAGTTTCACATATTCATACATTACTGGTTGATTCTTTCTGTTTTTAAAATTGAGTATTATATTGTTCTATTACAGTTGTCACAATTTTTCTTGGTTACTCTCCACTGCCCCACCCACTCCTTCCCCCTGTTTCCACAGTCAATACCCACCCTGTTGTCCATGTCTGTGGGTCATTCATACATGTTCCTTGATTACTCCCTTCCCCTTCTTTCCACTTTTATCTCCCTCCTCCTCCCCTCTGGTCACTGTCCGTCTGTTCCTTGTTTCTATGCGTCTGGTTCTATTTTGCTCATTTGTTTGTTTTGTTCATTAGGCTCCTCTTATAGCTGAGATCCTATGGTATTTGTCTTTTACCACCTTGGTTATTTCACTTAACATAATATTCCCCAGTTCCATCCATGTTGTCATGAAAGGTAGAAGTTCCTTCTTTCTTTCTGCTGCATAGTATTCCATTGTGTAAATGTACCATTTTTTTGATCCATTCATTTACAAATGGGCACTTAGGCTCTTTCCAGCACTTGGCTATTATAAATAATGCTGCTATGAACATAGGGGTGCATAGATTATTTTGCATTGGTGTTTCAGGATTCTTAGGGTATAATCCCAGCAGTGGAAATGCTAGATCAAAAAGCAGTTCCATTTTTAGTTTTTGAGGTAATTATATACTGTTTCCACCAGTCTGCAATCCCAACAACTGTGCACTAGTGTTCCCTTTCTTCCACATCCTTGCCAGCTCTTGTTGTTTGTTGATTTATTAATGATGGCCATTCTGACTGATGTGAGGTGATATATCATTGTGGTTTTAATGTGCACCTCTCTGATGGTTGTGACCTTGAGCATCCTTTCATATGTCTCTGGTTCCTCTGAATATCCTCCTTGGAGAAGTGTCTGTTCAGGTCCTTTGCCCATTTTTTAAAAAATTGGATTGTTTGTCCTCTTGGTGTTGAGTCATATGAGTTATTTATGTAGTTTGGAGCTCAAACCCTTGTCCAAGGTACCATTGGCAAATATGTGTTCACATATGGTTGAATCCCTTTTCATTTTGATGATATTTTCTTTTTTATTGTTGTTCTATTACAGTTGTCCCACATTTCCCCCATTGCTCTTCTCTGTTACCCTCTGCTCCCACAGTCAATTCCCAACTTAACGACTTCTTTAGCAAAGTAGAAGCTTTTTAATTTGATGTAATCCCATTTGTTCATTTTTCCTTTATTTCCCTTGCCCTAGGAGATATATCAGTGAAAATATTGCTGCATGGAATATCTGAAATTTTACTGCCTATGTTTTCCTCTAGGACTTTTATGGTGTCACAACTTATATTTAAATTGAGTTTATTCTGGTGTATGATGTAAATTGGTGGTCTAGTTTCATTTTTTTGCATGTTCCAGTTCAGTTTTCCCAATATTATCTACTGAAGAGGCTATTTTTACCCCATTGAATACTCCTGTACCCTTTATCAAATTGTAATTGACCACAGAGACATGGCTTTATTTCTGAATTCTCTGTTCTGTTCCATTGATCTATATGCCTGTTCTTATGCCAGTACCAGATTGTTTTGATTACAATAGCCTTGTAGTATAGTTTGATATCAGGTATTGTGATTCCTCCAACTTTACTTTCTTTCTCAGGATTGCTGTGGCTATGTGGGGCCTTATGTCATTCCTTATAAATTTTTGAAATATTTGTTCTAGGTCTGTGAAATATGCCATTGATATTTTAATAGGGATTGCATTGAATCTACTGATTGCTTTGGGTAGTATGAACATTTTAATGATGTTAATTCTTTCAGTCCATGAATATGGCATATGCTTCCATTTATTTGTATCTTCTTTAGTTTCTTTCTTCAGTATTCTATAGTTTTCCCAGTACAGTTCTTTTACCTCCTTTGTTAAGTTTATTCCTAGGTACTTTATTTTTCTTGTTGCTATAGTACATGAGATTTTCCCAAGTTTCTGTTTCTGATATTTAATTGTTGGTGTACAAAAATGCCTTTGATTTCTGAATATTGACTCTGTATCCTGGTATTTTGCCAAACTCCCTTATTAGGTTGAATAGTTTTTTGGTGGAGACTATAGTGTTTTCTATGTACACTACCATGTCAATTTGCAAATAATGATGAAGTTTTACTTCCTCCTTTGCAATTTGGGTGTCTTTCATTTCTTTTTCTTGTCTGATTGCTGTGGCCAGAAATTCCAATACTATATTGAATAAAAGTGGTGAAAGCAGACACCCTTGTCTTATTCTTGATCTTAAGGGGAAAGCTTTTAGTTTTTGCCCATTGAGTATGATGATGGCTGTAGGTTTCTTGTATATGGCCTTTATTATGTTGAGGTATGCTCCTTCTACTCCCACTTTGCTGAGTGTTTTTATTATAAATGGGCGCTGTATGTTATCAAATGCTTTTTCTGCATCTATTGGTATGTGATTTTTGTCTTTCATTTTGTTTATGTGATGTCTTACGTTTACTGATTTGGAAACATTGTACCATCTTTGCGTCCCTGGGATGAATCCCACTTGATCATGGTGTATGATTTTTTTAATGCATCTCTGGATCTGGATTGCCAATATTTTGTTGAGGCTTTTAGCATCTACATTCATCAGCAATATTGGCCTGTAGTTTTCTTTCTTTGTTGTGGCTTTACCTAGTTTTGGAATTAAGATAATACTAGCCTCATATTGGGAGTCTTCCCTCTTCCTGAATTTTTTAGAGTAGTTTGATAAGAAAAAGAGTTAGTTCTGCTTTATATGTGTGGTAAAATTCTCCCATTAAGCTGTCCAGACCAGGGCTTTTGTGTGCTAGGAGTTTTTTGATTACTTCTTCAATTCCACTGTTATTGGTATATTCAGATTCAAAATTAAAATAAACTTCAAAATGATTAACTTTGTACACATGGTCTTTCAGCATCTGGTTCCATTTTTTAAAAAATTAATTAATTTTTACTTTTCAATCATAGTTTACATTGAATGTGAAACTAATACAAGGTCTGGCTCCATTTTAAAAAATTTCTTCTCAGTATCTTCTGTGATCATTTCCTTTTTTCTAAATTAATTTATATTCTAGCTATACTTTCAGGTCTACAGTATTCTATGCCCTTTCACTAAGTAAAAGATTACACACATGTACATACATTTTTATATACAACATATACATATAATATATATTTGTGATAAATACATGGGAAAACATGTATATATGATGGAAATTATAACAATCAATAAATACTTTTTATGTTGTACATAGAAGTCTGATTGCAGAAGGCAGATTAGCTAATATATTAATCTCTTTTTTCCCAGTCCCCATCAGAATCATAGTAAGGGCATTTAAAAGGTATAGGTTCATGAGAACAAAAAGAATGGTTTTAAAGCCAATAGCAAATAAAAGATTTCCACACATTTCTGAAATACAGACCTAGCAAACTTAGCAGAGCACAAGAAGCTGCCTCTTTGCACACAGGGAGACAGAGATAAAAGAAATCAGGTTTGCCCAGAGGAATCCTGGAAAGACTTAGGGTTTTGGAATGCCAGGTAGAGCAATGGGTGGCATGTAAGCTTAGGGCTGAAAGTAGGGAGATGATATGGGTCAGCTGACTGCCATCCATTTCTTTGGGCATAAAATGCCTGCAGCCTGGTTTCTGTTCTGAGCCTAGAGGTCAGGGGTGACTTCCCAGAGAACCTCAAGAGTCTCAAATAAAAGACCTGCACAAACCTGTTGTATGAAGAGTTAAAAAGATAAAATTGGGAAAATCTCCCAGAGAATAGAACAAAAAGATAAAGACAAAAAAATATTTGAAATATCCAAGTGGCATAGAGGATTAAGCCGGTAGGATCAACATCTTACTAACAGGATCCAAAAAGCTAGAATAAAGAAAGTGAGGGTGAAGAAATTATTATAGAAACAACAGAAGAAAATTTCCCAAGATTAGAATCTGTTCAAATAATCAGCTTCTCAGTGAGGCCTTTCCTGACCAACTCATTTAAACTCCCCTCCACCCAGGACTCCTTGTTTTCCCACCCCACTTCATTTTTCTCCACTGAACTTAAAACCACCTGACATACTATGTTCACTACCTGTTCAATGTCTGTCTTCACCATTAGAATGAAAATTCTATGCGGGCAAAAACATTTTGTCATCTTTGTTCACAGAGGCATCCCCAGGGCCCAGCTAGTGACAGTTGGCACAGGGGGCATTCAATTATTATTTGCTGAGCAAATGAGTAAGTGAATGATGCAAGAGATCTAAATTCTCACCTGCCGAGGAAAGAAATTGATAATGCCTCAAGCTGGCTCCTCAACAGAAAGTGACATAGGCTTATAATTCAGAAAGAAGAGGCAACCACCTGAAAGTACCGATAAAATAATTAAAGGTACTTAGGCATGTGAGAAATAGGATGAGATAGTAAGAGAGGGAGGAGGCAGGTCACTGTCATTTCCATTATTAGTTTTTGAAAATTATTACTTTTTTACCACACACCTGTTTATTTTTTAATAATGTATGCGTTAGAAAACATTTTGAGTATTTTGAGTTTAGTTACTGGAATTATGTCATATCAATAATAATAATAGCTAGCTTTTATTGAGCATTTATTATATGCTGGGCGTTGTGCTAAGATTTATATGGATTATTGAAGAATGTATTACAGATTTGTTGTCATTTTGCAAGGATTAAAAACATCTGTATTTAACCTAAAATTAGAAAAAAAACCTTAATCCAAAGTATAAATATCAAGTAATCTAAACTCAATTGAGTAAAGTCTGCTTCACAATCCTCATAACACAGATATTAATTTGATATGCTTCCTCATGTCCTTAAAATGTAAGGAAAAAAGCATCCTACAATAATTTTTTAAATGAAGTTTTTCTTTATTGGAAGTCCTCATAGAACTACAAAAGCATTTGTCAACAGGATTTGCGGCAACAGGAACAAAAGAAAGTGAGGGGGAAATTGTGTATAAGCTCTTTGGAAAACATGCCGGTGTCATCGGCTTGCTTTCCCACCACCCTTCTCTCCACTCCTCACCTCTCTTTCAGTCTGTCATCTGATGTGAGTCTGATGTAAGTGACCTTTGTTTTGGGACATTTATGAGATTTTTCACAACATAAAATGGCTTCTGGTCATTTGGGGGCTTCAGCTCTGATCTGCTTCCTTCTGGCTGTGCCCAGATTTTCTGCTACGGTGTCATCCACCAGTTGATCAGGGACACACAGAGCCAGTCACCATGGCAAATCATTCTTCAAACTTCCCAGAGGTGGAATTTTAACAATAATAGTTGTTTAAAAATACAGGTTTTAGCACAATTCTTTTTTCTATCCTCATTTGAAGATACACTTACCGATTTGAGAGAGAGAAGAAAAGAGGAAGCGAGATTAATGTGAGAAAGAAACATCAATAGGCTGCCTCTTGTTCCTATCCGACAGACAGGGGACTGCACCTGCACATGTGCATATGCCCTGATTGGGAATGGAACCCATGACCTTTTGATTTATGGGATGACACTCATCCAACTAAGTCACACTGGCCAGGGTTTGCTCAATTCTTTTGCTTAGGTGCTTTTGGTGTTTAGACTGTGCTATGGATCTGCTGGGAGGAGTCTTTCCTTCCTTTTTCCCTTTTGCTTAGCTAAACTTCCCATCTCTCAGGCTTCAGCTTGGGTGTGTCCTCCCTGCAGGAGCCCTGCTTGACAATGACATACCTAAATGGGGATCCTGCACCTCCCGCAGCTCCTGGAACACCCCTCTGACATTTCACTTTATACACTGAATTGTTGCTGGACCTTGTCCTCCATGGGCACAGAGACTGGGCTTTATGTCTTGCTGGCTCCAGTACATGGCACATAGCAGGTGCTCAATAAACACTTGTTGGATAAATTGAAAGACTGAATGAATGAATGCAACTGTCTCTGTATTCAGCTCTGCTTCAGTTTGCATACTGAATATGCACGCACACTGAGTATGTGTGAAAATTAATAACAAAACAGCTGCACAATTGTGCTTAACAATTACTGAGTCAAAGGCTAATGAGTTAAAAAGTGTTGGACTGTTTCCAGAAGTTCAGGGAAAAAGAGATAGAGAGAAGGTTGTGCTTATTTCCTGTGTTCTGTAGGAAATGAATACTTCCTAAGCTCTTTTCCTCTAGCAATTTCTTAAGCAAATTGAAAATGCACCATATAATTTTATAGCCCCATGAAAGAAGAAAATAAAATGCTTTCAAAATGGTTTGTGCCACATGCTATAACACAGCCTCTTATTTATGGCTTGACAAATAGGTGAGGGAAAGCCATTATATTTTCCTCTTTCTTCAGAGTCTTTGAACAATAGTTAACAAAGACCACATTGAAAACTAAATTTGCCTTATCACTCATGAGATCAGGTTCTGGATTTATGTGAAGTGAAATGTTTTCAATACAGCCCCCTCCCCCCCATCCTCCCACCCCCATCGGCTGGGGCATGAGATGCCCTGGAAGCGTCATAGTTACTTCATGCTTTTTCTATTGCTCTTCATTGGACCAGAGCTAATGTGCCCTGAATGCCCTCACAAATGATATCAAAGGATTGAAAGAGAACTTTAAATGTGGTTTTAAAATTTTAATCTAAGGCTGGTTGAAAGACAAGTGTTTGTGGAGGTGTGGTCCTTTTGTGCTTATGGGGAAGCTGGAAAAGATTTTATTTTTTAATTCAAGTTATGTGACAGGTTACGGAATAACAAATCATAGAGACAAAAATTCCTTGAAACTACTTCATGAACATACAAATGACGACCAGTAATAAGCAGCAAAATTATTCTACTTTGATGGCTTGTGTGTTTTACATATGATGCCAGCTTTTCAGTTTGTGTAATTCTAAGGGAAAAAGGTTAATCAGGATGCTACTAGTAGTGATTGTGGGAGAATTTTCATTGACTTATATAAGAAAAGCTCTTGACTCAATGTCTGTTTTCCTAAAGCAGCTGTTGTTTTGGTAAGAAAAGCACTTCTCTTAAACGGAATGTATCTTTAGTTTGAATGGTGTTGCAAGGACATGCAGAGTCTGGCACAGATAACACCCCTTGTTTTATTACAAAATCATAAGCATGTAGTTCTGTAACATAACAATATCACACTCAAGCACACCATATGCCATTTCAGGTGAAATGTTCAAATTTAAACTGTAAATTATTACACCCATATTATTACCCTACCAACCACACTTAAGCAGGTGTTATTTCTGCCAGAATCCGTATTTGGATAAGTTGAAACAATTTTGGTTGCAAATCTATATCATGTTGTACATTATGACCACAGTAATAGGCACATTATCTTTCATTTATCTATATGCAATAATATGTGCTATTTCATTTACTTCTTTACTAGCTCTATTTTGTGAATTAGCCTCTAGATAGAATTGTAATTATTATCATTATTATTTATACTTATATGAGTGACTGTATTTTTATATTATCTTAAATTTAAGAGAAGACATCTGCTATATATATTTAACTTAATATATATACACACACATATGAGGTCTGTCCAGAAGGTGTCCAGCCATGTAATATGAAAAATAGAAACATTTATTGAGGAAGATACAAGACACAAGAAATATTGTCATAAGACAATGACACCTCAGTCCCCTTCAAAGAAGGCATCTTGGGACCTCACACAGTTCTCCCAGTGTCTCTTTTACTGTTCAAAACACTCTGTAAAATCCTTTGTTGGAATCACCATCAGTTGTCCCATTGTATTTTTCTGAATCTCATGGATGGTCTGAAATATCTTCCCTTTCAAAGGTGATTTTAGTTTTGGGAAAAGCCAGAAGTTGCAGGGCACCAAGTCTGTGCTGTAGAGGGGGCTGAATCATCTGGGTGATTTGATGTTTCACCGAAAAAATTCTGCAGGCCTTCCAGAACGTGGATCACTTTCAACAGATTCTCTACCATCTTTGAAGGGTTTGATCCACAGTTTTATTTCTGTTGCACTCATTGCATCATCCCGGATAGTGCACTTGCTCACTCAGCAGCATCTACTGCCCCCACTGACTCATACAGTGAAGATGTCAGTGTTCACACATGCACGTTCCTGTCCACACTCCTTGGCTGCCCAGTTACATCGATGTCACACAAACTGTTCTCGTTATCAACAATGGCTACACTTTCTCGGGACAAACTCCATATATAAAGAGATTATGAAATAGACAAGCTCTTTCAGGAAATTACACTGCTGACTTATGGGTTTACAATTTTGCTCTTTGTTGGTTTCAAAC
This sequence comes from Phyllostomus discolor, assembly GCF_004126475.2. Lineage (NCBI taxonomy): Eukaryota > Metazoa > Chordata > Mammalia > Chiroptera > Phyllostomidae > Phyllostomus > Phyllostomus discolor. Next base: position 153,580,046 of record NC_040904.2, read on the forward strand.
TCCATTTGGTTCTATTATCAGTCCAGGTAGTTTCTTATTCCTCTGAGATGGAAACATAATAAGAATCTGTGCACCCGTGAAATATAAAAGAGCCAGGGAGGGTTCCCCCACCCAGTTCTGTTTTCTTTACAGGATCTTACCCTAATTTTCACCATTTGGAACTAATTCCTTTGACATCTTAGTATCATGGAATCCCAGAATTTGAAACCTAGGAGGAATATTAAACATCTAATTGAACCACCATCCTCAGTTCGTAGGTAAGGAAATTGAGCTCTGTCCAAGATTTGTCACACTTGGAGAGTTGTAGAACCAAACAACAATCAAGGTCTTCTGAAGGTTAATTCTGCAGTCTTCCACTGTGTTCATTCACTGGTTCATTCTTTAATTGGTGATTTCAGCAGGATTCTTCTGGGAGAAAGTGAAAGGAAGAAGCCCTACTCTGGAACATGAAGGGAAGAAGAAACTTTTATTAGCCTCCAGGCACAATAGGATCCAGTGGCTCGTATAATGGCTTCAGTACTTGCTCTGACTGCAAGTCTTTGTCTCTCCTTTCTTCTGTGCAGGCGTTATTCTCAGGCGTGTTCATCCCATGCTGTGGCAACATGCCTTCCTCACTGACCTCCCTTAGAGGCTACAGGTCTGCATCCAACTAGTTTCAATTCTACCAGAGTGGGAAAGGGTCACCTTCCTAGTATCTCCTGGAGTTACCTTGGATAATGTGCCTGTGCTTGAACCAATCAGAAGATTGAGTTAAATCAAATGACCTGGCTTAAGTCACATCCCTTCCCTTGCTACCAGGCAGTGGATAGCACAGCCAGCTGAGTCTCATGAGCTGAGAGTGAAGGAGAGGAATTTACAAACAAACAAAGAAACAAACAAAAAATGGAGCACTGTTACCAGAAGAAGGTAAAAAAATGCTGAGTAGTTTAAGGCAACCACTGTACACTTTCAGGGCTTACTATGTCTAAAACACCATGTTAGTTGTCTGTCTGTGTAGCATATGCTGTTAATTTATTTGCTTATCAGACATTTTTTAAATCTTTTTTTTTTCAAAAGGAACATGCTGGCAGAAGTTGAACCTACAGAAATGGGGTACAGGAGAGATTATGTTGGATGTGTTTAGGGAGTGATGGGGAGGCAGTAGGGAGCTGTTTGAAGTGCAGAGCCCTGCGTATTAGGGCAAATTGAAGCCTCACTGAAGGTCAGTGGACCAGTGGACTATCAGAGGATGGGAAATCTGAGAAAAGGCCATGTGAGAGGCTGTCAGAAAAAAATCTATCTGCTCAGCTCAGTGGACACTTGGCATAGTTCATTCATTCATTTAAATATTTTTAGAGGGGCCAGTGTGGCCAGCTACTATGACAGGTGCTAGGGATACAAAGATGGCAAGACAGGTCTACCTTCATGATCCTTAGGGGGATATGCACTCCACAGAGATAGATTAAGGACAGTTGCAGTAATTGGTACCAGGAATAAGTCCAGAGTGATACAAAAGAATATGCACTAGAGGACCTGACTATGTGGCAGTGAGGCTTTGGCAAGGGAGAGAGATAGAGAAGTTACCCTAGAAAGCAGAACACTGAAGAACAAGATTTGCTAGGTGCAAGAGGGGCCTAAAGAAGGGAAAGGATTCCAGGCAGAGGATACTAGGGCCTGTGGAGAAGTGCTCAAGGTGACAGAGCAGTGAATGGGGTGTTCCACACTCTCCCAGGAGGGAGGGCCCATGTGGCAGGAGGGCAAAGCGAGGAAGCTGGTCAGAGTCAGGCTAGAGAAGGGAGCAGGAGCCAGACGATGCCAGGCTATTTGGGCCATAGGAGAGATTCTGATTTAAAAATTTGTTTTAATTAATCATCACCTGAGGATATGTGTATTGATTTTAGAGAGAAGAGAGGAGAGAAAAGACTTTAAGGAAGAGAGAGGGAGACAGAGACAGAGACATTGATTGGTTGTCCCCTGGACATGCCCTGATGGATCAAACCCTCTACCTAGGTACGTGCTCTGACAGGGAATGAACCTGCAACCTTTTGGTGTATGGGATGATGCTCCAACCAACTGAGCCACCTGGCCAGGGCAAAGAGATTTTGGTTTTGACCTGAGAGCATGACATTTGTCATAAGATTTGGGTTTTTTTGGAGAAACCATGCTAGTAGTGGGTAGAGAAAGAATTGAAGAGGGCAAGACTGACTACACAGACAGAACATTCAGGAGGCGATAGTGGTTTGGATTGCATAGTAGTGACAATGAAGATGAAGAGAAAGCAGTTACATTTAAGGGGTATTTATATTTCTTAGTTTTACAAGAATGACTTCTGCAATAGCTGGCCAGGCATTACGATCAACTTGTGGATTTCTGGAAGTTTCACATTTTCATTAGCTGGTTGAATTGTAGATTTTATTTTCCATGACAGTATTAAGTCAGCTGAGGATTAGGCTGAACATAATTGTTTTATGGCTAAGGGTATCCCATTGTAATAAATAAAAACCATATATCAGCCTGCCGAGTGCTTGGTTTAGGAGTGCATGACTACAGGGAACTTTGCTGAGCCTACAGATTTGGTGACTAAAGAAATGGGACTTTAAACTCTGGTGGCCCTACAAAATGTTCTGGGTCCTTATAACCAGCTTGTTCATTGCAGTTTCGAAAATCCCTTAAACCTCTTTGGGCTCATATTCTCCTGAAATATGTTCTTGGATTGATAAATGGGATGAACAGCCAGGTTAAGATGCTCTGCAGTGCAGCGTAAACACTCCAGTTGATGGGAGTCAAAGACCCAGGTTGAGCGTGCTGTTATTACTGTGGTCCCATGAAAAACCAGCTTTGCAAAATCGAATTTGGACCTGGGAAGCCAGAATGAAATGTGTTAGGGATGTACACCTCGGAGAAGGCTTATGCTGAGCAGCAACTGCATAGGATGTTCTATGGATGCTCACTAGTCTAAAGGTGAGAGTATGAGACTAAAGTCAGGGGGCCTGAGATTACATTATGGCTGTAGCCCTGTGTCCTCAAGCCAGTCACTTCTACTCTCTGAGTCTTAGTTAACTCACCAGTAAGGTAAACACAATAAAAATAATACCTGCTGTATTACTTAACACGGTACTTAAGATGAAAAGAATGACATTTGTGAAAGTGCTTTGTAATCAAAACATGAAGATGCAACAAGAATTACCATTATTTGCTCCAGTCTGCATAGGCTAAGTTGTGCCATGGTAAGAAACAGCAACATCTCAGAGTCTTAAAACACGGTTTCTTTTTATATTTTATTTATTTTATTTAATTTTATTTTTATTTTTTAAATAGATTTTATTGATTATGCTATATAGTTGTCCCATTTCCCCCTTCACTCCCTTCCACCCTGTACACCCTCTCCTACCCACTTCCCCACCTTTAGTTCATGTCCATGTGTCATACTTATAAGTTCTTTAGCTTCTACATTTCTCATACTATTCTTACCCTCCCCCTGTCTATTTTCTACCTACCATCTATGCTACTTGTTCTCTGTACCTTTTCCCCCTCTATCCTCCTCCCACTCCCCTGTTGCTAACCCTCCATGTGATCTCCATTTCTGTGGTTCTGTGCCTGTTCTAGTAGTTTGCTTAGTTTCTTTTGGTTTTGCTTTAGGTGTGGTTAATAATTGCGAGTTTGCTGCCCTTTTACTATACGTGTTTTTTTAAATCTTCTTTGCTTAGATAAGTCCCTTTAACATTTCATAAAATAAGGGCTTGGTGATGATGAGCTCCTTTAACTTGACCTTATCTGAGAAGCACTTTATCTGCCCTTCCATTCTAAATGAAAGCTTTGCTGGATAGAGCAATCTGGGATGTAGGTCCTTGTCTTTCACAACCTGGAATACTTCTTTCCAGCCCCTTCTTGCCTGCAAGGTCTCTTTTGAGAAATCAGCTGAGAGTCTTATGGGAACTCCTTTGTAGGTTACTGTCCCTTATCTGTTGCTGCTTCTAGGATTCTCTCCTTCATTTTTACCTTGGTTAATGTAATTATGATGTGCCTTGGTGTGTTTCTTCTTGGGTTCAACTCCTTTGGGACTCTCTGAGCTTCCTGGACTTCCTGGAAGTCTATTTCCTTTGCCAGAATGGGGAAGTTCTCCTTTATTATTTGTTCAAATACATTTTCAATCTGTTTCTCTATCTCTTCCCCTTCTGGCACCCCTATAATTTGGATGTTGGAACATTTAAAGATGTCCTGGAGGTTCCTAAGCTTCTCCTCATTTTTTTAAAATTCTTTTTTCTCCATTCTTTCCTGTTTGGTTGTTTCTTTCTTCCTTCTGGTCCACTGTATTGTTTTGAGTCCCGGTTTCCTTCCCATCACTATTGGTTCCCTGTTCATTTTCCTTCATTTCTTTTATGGTAACCTGCATTTGTTCATCTAATTTGCGACTAAAATCAACCAATTCTGTGAGCTTCCTGATCACCAGTGTTTTGAACTGTGCATCTGATACGTTAGCTATCTCTTAGTCGCTCAGAAGGATGAGTTCTGGGGTACTGATTTGTGCTTCTGTTTGAACCATCTCTCTCTCTCTCTCTCTTTTTTTTTTTTTTTTTTTGGTCTGGTCACTGCTGTTAAGGTGAGGGACAGAGCCTTAGGTGTTCACCAGGGCTGGGCACCCCAGTCGCTAGATTGTGATGTTGTATGTGAGGGCAGGGTCGAGAGGGAACAATGGCGGTAGCTCCGTTCTCCATGGGACCTCAGTCCCTTCCCTGGGATCCTGGGTTGCACGCTCTGCCCTGTTCCACAATTGCCACCTCACTGGGTCTGCCAGCTGCCACTTGCGTATTCAGGGTCCACCCGCTGCGATCTTGTGCACCCCAGATGCCTTACACGGTCCCGGTGGCTTTTGCACCCAATTCTCCCTGTTCTCCGAGTCTTGACCCGCACCCAGCTGCTCATCTCTGCTCCTCCTACCTGTCTGGTTGAACGGGTCTATTTCAACGTCTTGGCTGTCTGACTTCCATTTAGATAAATTTTCTGTCACTTCTGAGTGTTACTCTGCCTCTAAATTGTTGTTGTTCCAATCTTGGTTGTGTGTGGAGGTATGGTGCATCCACCTATGCCTTCATCTTGGCCGGAAGTCACAAGGTTTCTTTTTTGCCCCTGCGATGTCCACTGCCAAACTGGCAACCCTCAGTGCATCTGCCTTTCATTTGTGTTGATGAAGTAGGTGACTCCTGCAGCCCTGCCCCCGTGGATCTCACCTCATTTCCCGGTTCTTCAGGGGTCTTGTTGGCTGTACCATTGTAACACGTAGTGCTGTTTTCCCCTCCTCTGTGCCCATTTTCCCTTCTGTAAGAGCACTTGGAGGTTTCACTGGAACATCACCCATTTAATGTTTCACATGGAGCTGGTCCTTCCCTGCCCACAGACATACTTACACAGGTTCCCTATCCTTGATTGGCTCTGGGATAGATATGAAACTGACATCTGGCCAGTGTTATTTTTCCCTTAGCCAGAATCACGGGTAGAATGAATGGGCTCTGATCCAGGGGGACGCAACAATATTCAACCCAACTATTTTGTTATAAATATTAGGAAAAATGTATCTTTCTGTAGAGGTTATGAGACCAAGAAGATATGTGCCTGGGATTTCAAGCAGCTACCTTGTCACCACTAGAGGGGCACCTATCTGACAGTGAACCCAAGAAAGAGAAAAGCTTAACTGAGAGCTATACAAAGTCACACTCATGGCCATACACTTTGGGTCCCTGTATCAAACCATGCCTGAAGATCCAGTATTCTAGACTCCTCATTTATATCAACTAATGTGTTTTCTCTCTCCTCCCTCCCTCCCTTCCTTTTCCTCTTCTCCTCCTCCCTCCTCTTCCTCCTCCTTTCTCTTTTGAATAAACCATTTCAAACTGGACATATGTCTCTTATGGTTGAAAAATCCCTGGATCATATGGTCATTCATCTCCAATGAAAGTGCAGCCAGCCTGGTCAAGGGCCTGGCAGTGCAGGTGGAGACAGGTGCTCAGCTCCCTCATCCCACCCCAGTTCCTACCAGTCACCAGGGAAAATCCAAGGCACAAGAAATCTGTCTGCTTGTTTACTCTCCTTTTCTAGTATTCTACTAAGTGGTCCATTATCCTTTGTCCAGAAAGACTAGAATCGTTATGTTACCTAAGGAAACCTAAGGGGATATCAAATTCAGTAGACAAAACCTGGGCAGGAGAGGATGACTAGAATGCTAATGAGATGAGGTGCAAAGACTGCCTGCAGAAGTGCATTTAGTTTAGCTGCATTAGGTGTGCGGGCTATCGGGGGAGGCTGGAATCTGAAGGAATAACAGGAGGTGGGTGCTGAACCAGGAGGGGGAAGACCACCAAGAGGCCCTATACTCCAACACTGCAATAGTTTCAACCAGGGCCAAAGTCAGGATGAGACTGGAGCAACCAGGGTGAGGGCTGGGCTGAATGGTGGAAAGTGAGCAACCCCACAAACAAATAAAGCTGGGGGGCATCAGGGACCCCCTATGACTGTCACTGTAATGAAGGCGATTGTACTTGGCTGATTTTTCAGGGGTGACTTCCTTCAGTAACCACTGAGCTCAAACAACACAAGCCATAGTGTGAGAAGGAAGTCTATGCACTCACCGGGCCCCACAGAAGTGAGGCCTGCTCGAGTGCAGTTGGTAGGGCAATAACATGGGTGTAATAATTTTATACCCATTGGGTGTAATAAGTTTTAATTTGAACATTTCACCTAAATGTCATATGGTGCACTTGAGTGTGATATTTTGTTACAGAATTACATGCTTATGATTTTGCAATAAAAATGGGGTGTCACTTGTGTCAGACTCTATTAATGATTTTCATGCATGGAATGTATAACCAAAATGGTGTTTGAAACCCTATTACCTTCTGACCAATATCTGTGGATATCCCCATGTGGCGAAGATCAAATAATGATAGAAACCAGAGGGAAAATAACTAGTTTTAAGTCCACCTGCAAGCCGGAGGCAGGATAACAGAAACAACAGCTAACACTACACAGCACCTTCTATTCACCAAGTGCTTTTGAGAATTTCACATATACTGGCATATTTAATCCTCACAAAAATACTTTCAGGTAGATGTGCTATTATTTCTATGTAAAAATTGATCTCAGAACGATGACGTGACTTGCCCAAGGTTCCCCAGCTAGTTGCTGGCAGAGCCAGGCCTCGAACCCAGGCTGTCTTGTTTCAGGGTCCATACCTTTTGCCCCAGGCGGCACAAAGAAAGGTCTTCTCTAGTGTCCCTGGACTGGAGCAGTAATTGCTCCTTCCCTAAGGACGACCTTCCCTAACTTTATGAATTATACTTGTTCACTAAAAAGTCATCATATATAAATAAAACTTGATAAGAAGCACATTCATTCTGCCCCCTTGTCAACCCTTCTGCTTCCTTTTTTCACTTTTCTGAAGTTTCATTCACTAACCTGTAGTCTGAGTTTGCATTGTGTCTGAGTGGAATGTTATTCTTTAGTTCTGTTTTTATTACTGCCCATACTCCTAAAGCACTTAGCATTCCTGAATTCACTCGAGTTGAGTACCACTAGTCCTATTGAAAAGCAGTTTCCTCATATAAAATGCTACCTAGGCTGAGACTCACTGTCCATACAGCCCCTGGATCCCTCTGTAATGGTGACACTAAAGCCCTTTGATGGGAGAGCCTGTGGTTCGTCCCTTGTATTGACAGAGTGTGGGACACCTTCAGCCACCTTCAGGGTAGCTCACTAAGGTTCTACTTACACAGCTCTCTCTGGGGTCCAGCTTCTTCCTGTGAAATTTTGGCTTTGTGGGCAGGGATGAAATCTCATGGACTTTTATTGCCTCAGAAAATATCCAGTACATACTAGAGGCCTCACTGTTATTTTGAACTTAGGTTCAAACTTTAAAAGATTTCTTTGTAGTACTGACTGGTAGGGCTCAGTGGGGTGGGCATCATCCCGCAATCCAAAAGGGAGCTGGCTGGATTCCTGGTCAGGACACAGGCCTGGGTTGGGGGCCGGGTCCCGGGTTGGGGGCTGCGAGAGGAAGCGGATCAATGTTTCTCTCACACACGGATGTTTCTCTCCCTCTCTTTCTCCCTCCTTTCCCCCTGTCTAAAAATAAATAAAACCTTAAAAAAAGATTTCTTCACATAATAACTTTCATAAGTGTATCTCTTGTTGTATAAAAGCAAGTTTTATTTTTCTAAAAAGAAGAAAACCTAATTCAAAAATGGTTTAGTGAATATTAACTCCAAAATATGGTAAAAAAATTTTATCCTATTCATCGACTTATCCTGTTCTGGACATAATAAATCCTTTTTTATTCTTTCTTTTTCAAGCCAGAGATTCCCTCTTGGTTTACTTTCATTTTCAGGAAGTAATTTCTTCTTATGTGCTTTTCTATGTTAATAAAAATGAAGAGACTAAATATGGGTTATATTAAGTACCTCTGGCCTGTCTCCCTCTCAGTAGGCCGAGCTGATCCACCCCAGCAGGAAATGGCTTTCCTGCCTCTGAATTCTTGAAACTTGTTGCCTAAACAATATGGTTGGTTCTGTTCACGTGCTGCACTTACTTCCATACGTGCATAATTTTCTCCAAGGAGACAATCTCTTGGACCGGGGCTCAGCACAAAGTAGGCACTCACAAAATATTGGCTGTGAAAATAAATGAATGAAGGAGTGGAGCAAAACTTGACAATAATTCCCTGACAGGCCATGTTTTAATATGGGGAATCCTTCCTAAGAAGCTGAATGAAGAAAGTTTCAGTGACCATGGTTGCAGCACTAACCAGAAAATTTTAGCTTTTTGAGAATCCTGGTTTATTCATCCATCATCAGCACTTGAGGTGTAAAAATGATTTTGAACTTGGAATAATTCTGACTCTGCTTAAGGTGTTCATAAAATGAAAGACTCCTGCCCTGGCCAGTGTGGCTCACTTAGCTGTGCACCATCCTGCAAAACCGAAGGTCATGGGTTGGATCCCTGGTTGGGGTGCATGCTTGGGTTGTGGGCTCAGTCCTGGTTGGGGCATGTGTGAGAAATAACTGATCAGTCACACTGATGTTTCTCTCCATTTCTCCCTCTCCTCCCTTTCTCTAAAAAAATAAATTAAAAATTTAAAAAAATGAAATACTCCTGTTTAGTAATATCTTTCCTTTCTTATGATTTTCCCCAAATGTTTGGATCTCTCTACAAATGTTCCTTGAAAAATAAGCAGTACATCTGTTACTCCCCTTACAAACTTTGTTGATGCCAGCCTCAAATAGAAATTCTCTAGCTTTAAACTACAGGTTATTCTTCCTTTATATTTCTTCTAAGGTTGTCTCTGTAGAACTAAATGTCACACCACACAAGGTGATTTAGGGCAGTTGATTTAAGAAGTATGACACTTTAAAACTTTGCATCAGCGTCGTGTACAAGTCTAACACACGATATGCAGAAGGGGTGACACAATGACTTGTGAATTAAATGTCTTGCTCCTTGACCTGTTTTGACCAAACTTTATTTAATGGAGTTATGAAAAAGAGTAGGAATCAAAACACATGGGGATCACAGAGGCTGTTATGTTTATTGTGCAGAACAGACAGTGATAATCCACTGAGAAATATTTTCAACAAGCAAGCGATTCAAAGTACAATCATAGACAGCAACTCTACATGAAGAACAAAGAATAAAGTTAGAAGACACTCAAAGGAATAGGGAGAAAGTCAACTGCAGTTAAACGTCTTGAAAATTTTCTCCTGCAAACATGCAGAAATGGTAGAAAAGTTAAATGTCCAGTCTTACTTAGCTGAGACCAACAACAGCAAAGAACAGTCCTATAAAATTTATCTCCCACAAAAATAAACTATATATATAAAAATTTTATGATGTTCTTGCTGTTCCATTGGCCACAAGCTTTTTTTTTTTCAGTATGAAAAATGAGGTATACTGGGGCTTAAGAGGTAGTAGTGTGTTTTGATTGTACAACGTAGAAGACATAAAACAGTAACTTCATCAGAGATGGAAATTGCTCGGTTTCCTAGTTTGGCCAACATGAGTAACCGCGTCAGTTTTATGAGCTGGCCAATGAGGTTTCAAAAAGGCCCCACCAAAGATGTGGATCGGGACTTTTATTTTTATGAGCCACTGTTTATTTGCTTATTTAACGCACAGTTAACAGTGATGTTGAGTTTTAATTCTCTCCACAGCTCCTTTGGTGATTCACAACAGTGAGCCATCTGCCAGTCTGAGAGAGGTGTGCGGTCTTTGAAGCTACCTCCCTGAAGTGGCTGGAAGAGAGATGGTTTTGAGTTCCGTTTGGCGGCAGAACGGGAAGCCACACTGACACACGCCCTCGTGAGAAACTACCTCCTGGCCCAGTTGATAATACCATGTTAAAAAGTCAGCACACTCACTAGCAGAGAAAAGAATAAAAACTCTACGTAAGAAGCGCTTACAATAAATCTAGTTGAGACATATTACAAAAATCACATTTGTGTAAAATACATGAAAATCTTTGTCAAGCATTTTCTCATATTCAACTAATCTTAAAAACACATATTTCTGATTGCATCGCAAAAGCTGAGCTTGTTGCACCTCACCTGCAAAGCTTCAAGTTTCTTTGAAGGTTGGCTTTATTTACTTATTTGCAAAAGTATGTAAAAATGTGTTCCTTTCTAGCAAACGTCTTTTACAAAAATAGTTTTGACTAGGGGTAGCTGCAGTTTGAACCATGTCAAACTTTGACGAAATTGAAGGCTGCAAGTAACAAGTTTATTCCTTTTGAAGTCTGGAGGTAGGTCTCTGCAAGTCAATCAGTTCATTTCCTTAAACAATTCATTTGAGGTACAAACTTGGAGGGTAATATTTAAACATTACAGTCAAATTTCGTGTGACGTGTAGTGCGATTGAGGAAAAAGATCCTTAAGAACCTAGGAGCGACTTGGTTAAAAAACTATTCGACTTAATGTAGAAATCTAGCGGAGAAGCTGAAACAAGTATTTGTAAAATTTTAATTAAAAAAAAAACTGTAGAAAAATACATAGCCATGCTGACACACAGTAAGGAGACCGCTTCTGTAACTGTAGTTTAAGTGTACAAAAAGAACCGCGATTAGCATCACCTACCCATTCAATTTTTCTCTTGCATTGCTTGTGTATAGCAGCATGTAAAAAGTACTAGACTGTAAATTAATTGTAACATTCAGAGGTAGTATTGAGTAGTGGGGATATATTGCATCTCTGGCTAAAAGTGCAGTTTGAATGAAGAGATGGTGAACTGAAGCCAAAGCAAAGCACCTCAGTCAACCATCCTATGTCAAAACGTGTTACTTGAAGTAACACATAAACTTAATTTGAGGTAAGTGGTATTTAGGTCTTTCACGGAAACTGATACACAATGGAGAGAGGAGAGGAGAGAGGGGGAGGGGGAGAGAGAGAGAGAGAGAAAGACTGCTTTTTTAAAAAAAATTGTAGCATAACTATAGCAAAAGAAATTTAGATTTCGCTCCTCCTACCTCATAAATCAAGTGAGTTCATCATGCATTATTCTTGTACCTTTTCATTAAATTACAAAGAAGATGATTTTACTTGTCCAGGTTCCTTAAATGCTTTGAGGCTGACAAGTGCAATTTATTGCTAACTGTCATTTGGCTCTGTAGGAAGTAGATTCTACCAGATGATTGTTTTTCCTGAAAATGAGTGTGGCAAGTAGATGTATTCCTCCTACTGATATGTATGGTGTCCATAAATATAGGAGTTGCTCATACTTGTTTGCTTACTTCCCTTTTTAAAAAACGAGCATAACCTTTTCTGGTCCGTTGGCTGAATGAAAGGATACATCAGCATTTCGTCTCATTTAGAAATAAAAGTTAAAAAATCATCAAGTAAGTGTCTACAAGATTATACGAAAAAGAGAGAAATAGTATCTATTCCTATCTTTGGTGTTCTAAACAGAAGCTTGACTATGGCGAGTGGGTTGGGTGGCGCTGGAGGCCGACAGTGTTACACACCGCGCCTGTCCTACGTGAATGCCCAACGTCACGAGTGTGACACATTTCTGGTTTGTGTGCAGTGCAGTGATTGACTAAACCTGATTCAGAGTTTTTCTCACCCACCCACTCTGGCTTATCAGATCAACAAACTATTAGTAGGTTAAGAAAAAAGAAAACAGTAATTAAAAGTTGCATTGTTAAACTGTGTCCCCTGTGTTTACAGCAGTTTTTCACTAAACCTGGGACTGTGAAGGGATTACAAAGAAGGTGATTAATATAGTCCTTTTTAAGGTTATGTGATTTCTCCCCTTCCCCCACCCTTCCCCCACCCCACCCGACCCGCCCCCGATGAAAGTGGAAAGACCATGGCAATAGAGAGTAAGTGGTCACTGCAGTGTCTTCTCCCTTCAAAAGATCGAACTGCTGCTGAGGTAGAAATCAAACGTTGGTGCCCCCTAATCCTCTTCCGCAGACTCTTGTGAGGATGTCTCTTCAGTCTCCTCCTGGAACACACAAAGGGCACAAGCATCACACTGTGTGGGCTGTTCTTACTAACAGTTCAGAGTGACCTGTTTCCATAGCACACCATACTTGCTTCAAAAGAGGACATGGACGGTGGGCAACCCCTCGCTCCCAGGGCTTCTGACACTGTAACTGAGGAATCAAGGTGTTGTTTTTTCCCAGAGCAGTCATCAGCCACTGTTGACTTAAGGCTCCACAGCATGGTGGCTGGTCAGCAAATTCAATTGTTTGCAGTCCAGGGAACATCAGGCCAATGCACACTTACTCACCAATTAAGAGTAGAAAAAGAAATGGGTGCTTTTTTCCCCCCAGGCAGCATGCCCCTCATCAGTTTTAAAATCTGTCATACAAGTCCAAAAAATAAAGTTCAGGAGATCCTTACTTAAGACATAAACAAACATGTTGTCTAGATATTGGTAACAATAGCTGATACTTTTATGGTGATTACTGGATGCTTTTAGGGACCATCTGCTGTTATTCGCATTTTACCAGTGAGAAAATCAAGGCACAGCAAGTCATATACTCAAAGCAACAGGGGGAGTACGGTGAGGATATGGGTGAAGCCAGATGGTGCCAGAGCCTGTGTGTGACCACGAAACTACTGCCACCGTCAGTGGCAGCGTGGGGGCACAAGGGGGCCCAACCGCAGGCTGCAAGAGCTGACCACTAGCTTCCTCTCTAAATTGGCTTCCTCGGTCTTGTATGTATCAGAGTGTGTTTTAAGACAATGACCAAAGTTTGGCATCACTGCTCAATCTCAATGCTAAATCCACATCGACCAAATTTAATGCTGGGCTGGACAAGCAGAGAAAATCTAATATGTATGTTTTTGCAGGACCTCCTTTTCGTATAAATCTAATTCCTCCTTCTCTTTTCCTTTTCTGATTCCTTGTGGTTCTGGAATTTATTGGCGTTTCTGCACGCTGGATTGAGCTGCACAGCTCTCCTTCCTTTTGCTTATTTTAGACATGTGCAGTACCTTTCAGGACATGGGTGGTAAAGCGGAGACAATAAACATTTCTGATAAAAGCGTCGTTATTGAGAGGATGATTTTTATCGAATGCTGCACACTGTCTCATAGGACAGCATGTGAAAAAGATCTGGGAGGAGAGGTAAACATTTACCCCGGCAGCAAACTGAGCCCCTTTAAGAATGGCCAGCTTAAAACAGCTTATAACAGTCTTCCTACTTTAATAGATTTGATTTTCCACACGGCTTCATTTTGTCTGGGTGGCTAACTGACACAATTTATACTTCTCTTCCTTTCCCAGGTCACTACAGTACACCATTCAGTAAGGCATGCCTTAAAGCTTGTCTGCATTATATGACCAAACTTCCATTCATTAGTGTTTGAAACACTTCAGCTGTGAAGGAGCTCCTAAATGCTACCATGTGTGACGCTTTTGCGTAAAAGCAGCAAACGGGAGGGGGAAAAAAGCCCACATGACCAGGCACTCACACGAACACACACACACCTACTACACACACTCACAAACTCTATCCTGGGCTTTAATCACAGGCCACTGCTTACTGCAGACCCTTGGCAAAAGGCTTCAAACATTCTGCCCCCAAAGACTGAGAGAGCTGTAAATCCTGGGAATAAACACACCTACAAATGAATGGATCACAGCTTAAAAAATATAACCACAGCAGCATCAAGTCATGAGATTTCACACCAGTTTTGTTTAGTCTGCTTTGGGTTATGTGGGAAATGTGGAACGTATGAAGCTACCTCCCCTCTACTCCTAAACCCCGAACTTCGGGCTTCACAGATTTAAGCAGCAGGTTTATACCTCTTGATAGGCAACGGGCCGTGACCCTGCAATTCTCTGTGGAGTCCTGGCCACAAAGGAGGATGTTGTGTGATCAAAGCCATGAGCAGACGAAAGAGAGACAAGCCAAGGTTCAGCTGCCCTATGACCTTCTCTTTTCACTTAATATTTAAATTCCAGAAAGTCACTAAGCTGTCTGGCAGATACACTCTTCATCTGTCCCCAGATGACTCACTTCTCATGATGACATGAGGTGTAAAACAGGTCACAGCATAAGAGCTGACAGGTATATCTTATTCCTTCTCATGGTTAATAAATTAATAGAACTCAGTCAAGCTGGAAACCCACCTGGATCTAGGTGTAATCATTCCATTTCTAACTGCTCAATTTTTCTATACTATCTGGAACCAAAGTACTATATTTTTCTGATCATAAGACACACCTAGGTTTTAGAGGAGGAAAATAGGAAAAAAAATTGAAGCAAAAAATGTGGAAAAAATTTAATAACATAAATAACAATATTTCACCATTGTAAATGTAAACAGAACTCAACAGCAGCATTAACAACCATTATTCCTCCTAAATTTGTGTGGGTAGGGTGGGAGTGCGTCTTATAGTCTGAAAAATACGGTAGTTCTGAGTCCGGAAGGAAAACAGAATTTTCAGGCCATGAACTCAGAGACCTCGTAGTGGATGGAATGTGATCAACTGTCCGAAACATTCCCAGAAACTTGGCTTGATTTGCACTCTTGAAGCTCCTGATATGTAAGTGGCTTAGTTCATTCAAACCCCTTAGACACAACTCAGTTAAAAAGGATGCGCCCTCATATTGTGTCCTTAGCAGTTCTTAACACAACACTGATAGTTGCTTTATTAAGGTATCTTTCCACTGACCTTGGGATTCTTCTATTGGTAGTTGTTAGTTATAGTAGCGGTACACAACTAGGATCTCAGAGGGTGGGAGCTCACGCTCTATTAAACTTTCAGAGGCAATGAGGCTCTCACATGCTCAAAACAATGGTTTTCTCAAAAGTCTAGTCAGTGGAGAGTGGTCTCTTCTTTGCATAGCCCTGACTGACCACCCTGCAAAGGACAGCATGACTGCCGAGCAGATGACATTGGCAGGGCACGCGGCACTTCTCACCCCTGAAAACCTCGCCTTTCCAGGGACTTGGTTGCTGTGACAAAAGTGTGCATGAGATGAGAAGAAAAATCCTTCCTGTTAGGAATGAAGTTGGAAAGCCAGCCTCAGCTGCCCTGTCCTGGCTGGCCAGACTTCACAGAAGGCTCTTCTGTGGGGCCAAGAGTGTGGTCCTGGTGATGTAGGGCATAAAGAGCTGGCTCTGGTGCCCCCAAGGAATCATGTTTCCATAGCAGAGTAGTTACTAGGAACCCTTCAGATTCAATCCTGTCCATTCACTTAGAAGACACTGTCAGTTACTGTAGACACCAGCTTGCACCTTGAGATGTTTATTTAAATTGCTTCATGTTTGCACATGCAGCCAAAGGCCCTTTGGGCTTCTGTAGCCCCCAAAGAGCAGCTTTGAGGTAATAAGGAGATTGAAATACTATAGCCAAGAATTATACACATTTCATTAGGGGCTAGTCATCCAGGTGGGAAGGCCAAGCAGCAGCAGTTTGGTCAAGAAGACTTAGTCTTGGAATGGGGCTTCGGGAATGTAGGATAAAAGGACTTTTTGAAGTGGAAGTGCACGGTGACATTTTTATGAGCACCAGCTACTAAGGCCTCTAAACACTGCACAGCTCCCAGCCATTCACACACTTACTTTACAGAGACAACCAAGGCTGCACCGATTGGGGCAAAACATGTGAATTTTTTTGGCAGAAAACTGATGAGAGGGAAGGGAAAGTGGGCAGAGTTGGAGAACCATATTTTTATTATGACTATTGGAAAATCGCACTCACTTTGAAAAAAATGAATGAAATATAAAGGAATTTAGTAAGTGTAACTCTTTCATGGCTTTGGTTGCTTGGAAAAAACCCCACTGCGACCGAGAAATATAGTGTGTACCTATCTGCATTGTTCAGTTTGGTTCGGCAGAATGCATGTGGCATACATCTTTGGGTACACTTCCACTAAATGATTCCAAAGGAGGAGGAAGACAGTCCATTATCCAATCATATGGCCTGATGCTTAATGGAATTTTAAAATGTCTAAGAGTTGAATTCTAGATCTTACCATAGAGACATGAGTAAGGGTGTGTGCTGGAGGAAAGTTTAATATTTAATGCAAGAGGTGAAGCTCCGGGTTTAATTTTCAAATGTAGACTAACAAGCAGGTTTGCAGTGGAAGGGAGGTCAGTGAATTCTGAAAAGAACTAAGACATGGAAATGCTCTCCCTGCAAACTTGAGGAGTTGCATCACCATAATGCTCCTCTTTGTTTGTGTGCAGTAAGGAGTTCATGTTGGCTTTAATATGTCCTTCTTTTTTCCCCTTGATTGCCAAGAATTCTGCAACTCTTACCATAAATGTTGCAGGCTAAAAATACATTTATAATTCAAGTTATCTTGCCAAGAAACCTAAAAATATCTGGTAATCCAGAAAGAGTAGTTATGGTTTTATGACATTCTCCTTTTGTCATCTTAATGTGTTTAATTTCCTAAGGACTTGGAGTGACACATTTAAGAGTTTTTCACATTCACGACTATTTTGAGCCAGTCCCATCCAAAACAGAAATCATGGGCTCTCCTGGTTGGCAGCAAGGACCAAAATCCAACCGCCGTTCCGTCTGCAGCTAAGTGACCCGCAAGACCACAGAGCTGAGTTTTCCTATTTTTCTGTCAGATATTTTAACTTCAAATGGATTGGGACTGTTTAACTTAATGGAAAGTGATTACTTCCTCCAACTAGGAAAACTTTATATCAGGGTTTTTAAGAAACATATTAAATGGAACATATATAAACCATGGACTCTGGCAAGTGCAAGGGGTTCTGGTGGAAATACAAGAAGGCAAATACGTTTTTCGAAAGGAGACATAAAAAGTTGGATGTTTATGGCATTTGAACCCCGTCTTTTCTTTACTTCAGCTTTATGTATGTAAAAATATACACGTATCAGGACTATCTTGCGTATGTTACCATCACCTTAATAAAGTCAGTTAAGGGTCTTACTGGGGTTGCTTGAAGTAAAGATGGTCGACCCCAGATGTTCCTGACCAGAGCACCAACCATTAAATTAATGGGTAGTCTTATTCCCACTGTGTCAGACTGGTAGGGATAATACCCATCTATCTGCCAAGCAGGGCGTGAGAAAAAAATATGACAACCAAATGGAGAACTTCGAAGAAAAAAAAAGTAAAAAGCCTTGTAAGGCTATAGTGTGGAACTGCAATTATTAATGACAGTTATTCATGTGTGTCTATTTCTTTACCTATGATTCAGTGATAGATTTTTTGAGAAAGAAAAAAGCAAACAATTAAACAATGCCTCAAAAAAAAAAAACCCCAAAACCCAAATAAGACATCTTAGGTTTCAAAAATGCACTTCCGTTTGTCTCCTTTTGCCCTTGGTCTGATTCCATCAAGGAAAATACAGCAAACAGAGGTAACATGCATGCCTCCGATACTACCGAGTTCCTCCTGGAATGAAATAAAAAATATCTCCAGAAAGGATTTACATTTTCCAGATAGGGTAATCATTTTATGTCTCAACCAACTACAAGTTTCAGGGTCCTGTAAGCCATGATTTCTGAGGGTCATGAACTTAATCAACTTTCCATGCTGGTTCTAATTCTTACTGAAGGAGCCTCATGTCTAAAAAATAACTAAAGATATAGCCAAAGGATTTTTGCATGAAGGAAGCACTCAGAAGAAGGCAATTTATTTTAACGTGTCTAAAGTCGTCAGGGAATAATCTTGTTTTTGTGCAAAGTAGTTGTAAGAAATGGTTATGGAGAAGGCTGCTTAATGGTTATATCTGAGGTGTGCTTATTGATGAACAGACTCGGAGAAGCCTTTTCTCTGTGTTTTCTGTGTGTATAAAACTTTGCCCAACTTGCATTTGTTGCCAGGGAATAGGACGTTTCTGAATTTTAATCATTACTATACCAATCATTTGTCATTATCCTAGGACTTTTGAGTAAGATTATGAAAATATCAATAACAATACTAAGTCAACAAATAATTACTTAATGGGCATCTGAGTACTCAGCAAACATTTTCTGAATGTAAAGGAAGTATCTTGGATAAAGCAACATATTTGTATTCAAACATTAAGGATTTTCTTAGGAAGACCAGGTTTTAAAGCCAGTTACTCTTATTCATATTAATTTGGGTCAGCAAGTTTGGCTAATAAGAAAGTTTACATATTTAATAAATAATTGTTTTATGTCCAACTTACACCAGAATGCAGAGAAGAAAGAGGCAGGCAGACACTGCTATTTTAATTTTAGTCTAACCTACAGACTTCATCACACCATTAAAAACAATTATACTTTTAAAAACTATACAAGATCTGTCAAGTCCAGAAACAGTAAATTTTCCTTCTGGAGTTTTACATATTGCCTAAATTGAGTGATGTTCTTTCACTTCTGTTAGAAGTTTATGTCATGTCTACAAGACATTCCCCACCCAGAAACAGCTAGATTCATCTTGCCAATATTCCTCTATTACAACTGTTAGCTAAGCTAATTACTTCATATGTTTACAGTTAATAATCATTTTGATATGTTTCCTCTAACCTACCCCTGTGCTGTTACATCCTTGAGCTACTTTACTGTAAGGGTTAAACGTTGGTTTCTATTTTGCTCTCTTCCTTCCCCCTGACCTTTGCAATGTCAGAGGTCAGGGGGTGAAATCAAAAAGTATTTCCTACACAACATAATAGTACCACTCAGGGTGGACTTTGATATAATTCTTCATGTTTTACCAGTTGGTGCCAAACATTTACTGGCCCACAAAATGTTTTACCAGCTTGAACGAGCATAAGTAGGAAAATAAATCAGCTCTCTTTATGACTTGGGCAGTGTAAATCACTAGGCTCCCTGAGTGAGCAGAAGACTGACTATTTGCTAGTCTGATTTATTATGAACTATTTACTGCGTTGGCCAAGGTGCCATGTAAGAGATGAGTGTTGGAGGGACTATGCTCTCTTCTCTTTCTCCTTCCTCCGTCTTCCTTTGTACGTCTAGACTAAAAGCCCCCAGTAAAAATGCCTTCTTTGAGAACAAGATGCTGACTGCAATTCATCAACTTGCTTGTCCCAAAATGAAATCTCTCATTTTGCTCCAAACAATGTTTAGGTTGTCTGAAATATAAACATCCTTAAAACTGCCCTTGAAGTCTCTGTAAAAACATTCAACTTTTTTTTTTGAAGGGGAGAAAAAAATTCCTGATAACCAAGGCTTACTGAGATTTCTCCACGCTGATACACACCACCTGCAGGAGATGTTACTCGCAGGTAAAAAGTCTATTTTGAAACAGATAGCTTTGTTTCCAGTCTTGCAGAATCTGAAAACTTGCCAATTCTCTCATTGGGAAGTCTGAAAAGGACTGGGTTTATACCTGTCCTAATTGCTACAGGGGTGGCTTGCCAGGGCTGTGCAACAATGAGGGAATTGGGTGGAAAGACGGGTAACTGTTGGGATTTTAAAAACCTGTTTTTACTCTTTGGATGGGGCTCTGGTGAGAAAAAAAAAGTCTGAATTATATAGAAGGACTCACTTCCAATCTCAGCTTAAAGTCAAGAAACAATAAAATATCTGATAAACCAGCAAAACCTTTATATAAGTCTGAGACGGAGTGAGATGTATTCTTATCAAAACAGAAACTTAAGAGACAAAGCTCCCCCAATCAGTGATAATAACCTGATACTCTTCTGTTGTTTTTAGAATTAAAACAACGATGACGACAACAAAACCTACCACAATTTCCCTACTGAAGTTAAGAATGTAAGCCACGGGACTGAGAATTCAACTGGTTCAGTTGAAAAAACTAGGAAATTAGCTAACTTTAATTTACTGCTTATTTTATCACTTAAAGTAAAAATACAGTAGTGATCCCTGGTAAGGCTTTGTTTTCACTGGTTTTGAAATTTTTAAAAAAGTTAATGTAAGTATTGAAAAATTTCCCCTTTAAATTTATAAGAGACTAGAACTTTCCCATTAGGATTATTAGACACACTGGGGGTTTGCAGCTGATGGCACCTGGTGGATTCTCTGAGCACCCCCACCCCAGCAGGGGCTCCCTTAAACTTTTACTCTTCCTTCGACACATGCACTTATATACACAAACACAAATGCATACCTAAACTTTCAGATTTGTCATAATCCCGAATTTGTCTCTCAGAGTGAATTCTGTCACTTTGTATCCCAGTTTCAAGAAATGGTATTCTCGCCCTGGCTGGTGTGGCTCAGTGGATTGAGTGCCAGCCAGCCTGCGAACCAAAGGGTCGAAGATTCAATTCTCAGTCAGGACACATGCCTGGGTTGCAGGCCAGGTCCCCAGTAGGGAGCGCACGAGAGGCAACCAACCACACGTTGATGCCTCTCTCCTTTTCTTTCTCCCTCCCTTCCCCTCTCTAAAAATAAATAAATAAGATCTTAAAAAAAAAAAGAAGTGGCATTCTTGAAGTTCAGAGAAGGTTTCAGAATTTGATGGATTTATGAGACTTCACAATAGAGCCATTGTAATTCTAGATACATGTGACCTACAGGGAAAGTGATTCTGACTGCTTTAGTCCTAATGATAGGATGTAGCAATTACTATAAAATTTCCCCCTTAGTTAAACATCCTTATTTTAAAGACAAGCAATAAAAACACTTGCAGTAAAACGGATGGTAATTTTAAACTAATTAGAATTTTTGGAAATGAAAAACCTAGCATCCAAAAATAAGTCAGAACATAACAACACTTCCTGGAATTTATATAATTATGAATCTCTCAAAATGTTCTTGAGAGTAAGAGAAGATGTGTTGTATTATCCCATTTCGTCAGTAGATAAATAGGGTGCAGAGACATTAATTTGCCCAGTGATGGGGCTAGTAAAGCAAAACCCAGGTCTGTGTAGACTTCACTGAGCACTTTTCTTTAGATATATAATATTAAATTGTGCTAAAATCTTCACCGCCCCCAAACAAGATCTAAATGTAACCCCTCAAAGGGCTGCTGATGAAGAAAGAACATGAGCCTGAGGCAATCCAGATTGCCACAGGGGAAAGCCAACTGGGAGGGTATTTTGAAAGAAACAGATGAAAAAGGAAGAGATTCTTTTGAATGTAGTGTAAAATTTACATTATCCCCCATGAACTTCCATGTAGTCCCTGTGTTTATATAATTCATCGCTGTGTCCTTAGGCAATATAGATTAAGAAGCCCAATGAGCTCATGCTCGTTCTTCTGTTTCTGAGTCTGAACTCTTTTCAAGGGCAAATCTGGAGCAGGGTCTGTGGGACAGCCAGACTGATCAGTGAAGACCAGTCCAATCCATCTGGGGCTCCTTTGATATTCCTGATTGCCTTGGGAAGCAGTTTTTGATTTCACTTATATCATTTCGTGGTATATTACTGCCCAAACTGCAGTCGGTCTCCACCTGTGATTTATTTGTTTCTGCCTCTCTACTTTCGAACATGTCATCCATCTCATCTGTAAGGTTTTCCTTTTTTTCCTCTGATTTATCTCCATTTTCCCTTTTGCAGCTAAACAACAACAAAATCAAAACTCTTCCCGGAATCGTCCCCTTAGTGACCCCCTTGTGGCATTTTGTATCCCCTATGTATCTCCTACATGTTGACATTCTGTATTTCAAACCTCTTCTCACGTGTGTTCACTGAGTATCTTCATCCCCAGCTGCCCACTAGAACCTCTCACGGAGTTCATAAAAAATACTGATGCCGGAGGCTCCAGACCAAAGAATCAGAATCCTGGAAGGGTGGGGCCATTGGTGTGTAGGTAAATGCTTACTCTCCAGGAAAAAAAAAAAGTCCTGATTTGTAGTATTTGGTCAATGTCCATGCTATAAATATTCCCAATATAGTCGATTTCAAGCTATCTACTTGACATTGCTGAATATAGAATATGGAAGAGATACTCACAATCGGTTCACATGGGCTAGCTCCAGCACATGCCACATACCACTAAGTAGGTATATATGTGGGATATATATGCCATGTATATGGTGATATATAAATGTATATGGCATATACATAGTGATATTTATAACAGCCATTTAAATATACATGGTCACACACACACACACACAGTTTCCCTCATCTGTGGGTTTGCTCTCTGAGGTTTCAGTCAACTTTGGCCCAAATATGTTAAATGGAAGATTTTAGAAGTAAACAATAAGTTTAAAATAGTGCACTGTTCTGAACAGCATGAGGAAATCTTCAGCTGTCCTGCTCTGCCTGCCCGAGACCTGAATCATCCCTTTGTCCAGAACATCCTACAGCCCCTTTACTGACTTAGCAGCTGCCTACACTATCAGATGGCTATCAGAGATCGACCAAGAACACATACACACAATTTTATTATAATATATTGTTATTTAATTCATTATTATTAATCTCTTAGTGTGCCTGATGCATTAAATTTTATTATGGATGTGCAGGTATAAGAGGAAACACAGTACAAGTATATACAAGGTTTGACACCATAGCAGTTTCAGGTGCCCACTGGGGGTCTTGTTATGTACCCGGCGGATAAGGGGTAACTACTGTGTATGTGTGATCACTAGGTTATTCTAATATGCAGCCAATGCTAAGAACTTCTGAATTAGATTACACATTTCTCAGATGGACTATGTATTTGTTTGTCCCATCTTCTCTGCAACACCAAGAACAGAGACTGAATCAGTGTTGCTAACAGACCACATGATGTTACTACTAACTTACCCTTCACAGCCTGTGATGCGACAGTGAAGTCTGTAGTATCTTTGACTCAAACGCACAGAATTATAAACTCACTTTCTCTTGATTTTTTTACTGAAGGGTGAGAGGCTCAATATATTTGGGTAATCCTACTTATAATGTTAAATTCTTGTTTATATTTAATTTTGTTTAGTATTGTATATAAACAGTGAAACACTGGGTATTTATTTTTAGTGCCTCCTACCACTCTCAGCTTTTGGGTATGGGGGTAGCATGAGAATGATTTTTTTCCACATGAACTCTGCTTTTATTCTACTGAAAGCACATGTGTTATTATTTGGATACATATTTCCTGTATGCTCACACATGTTCAGAAGTTTCGATTCTCTCCCAAGCAGCATTAAAAAAAAAAACAGTAAACACATAAAATTGTGTGGGTGATCTTTCCCAGGCAAGGTAACGCTGCCCCAAGAGGTCCAGTTTCTGGGATCTCTAGGGAAAAGAGCCCAGAGATATTTTAAATTATATGAAAGAGATCTGTGAAGAACTTGGTAATCCATGACATTGCTTAATAACTTACTTCAGCCAGTTCTGCACAGCACACCTAGATCTCCTGACCTTCTCCTTAAGCCCAGAAGGGGAGAGCAAGCAGGACATTCTATACTTTAATAACAACTCTCATACTTGGCAATCACATTAATTTATCCTTCAGTATTGGTTTCTTCAAGATATACTTCCTTAATAAATATGATTCTTATGTTTCTATGCATAGATGACAGTTAGGAAAAAGAATTCCAGTCATATGGGACAAGAGAAGGGAAGCTGATTCCTAATACTGAGGTACCTGAAGACGGCAGAGACTGGCTTAGTCGCTGCAGCGAGGCCTGAGAGTGCATCAATCTGCAAAACCAGTGTAACTTAATTTCCCAGTCTCCCAGACTTCCCTGGGGGTGCTTTGGAATCATCTAATGTTATGAAATAATTCAGTGAATGGATTTGTTTCCAGTCGTGGATCATGAAATATTTTGCAGCTAATAAGTCCCACGTCAAGTCAATGAAATATGGATCGCTGGGTGGGAAGGACAGCGCCTGAGGTTTCAGAACTGGTGAAACACGTGATAACATTAGACATGTTTCCTACACAAGGCACTGGAATAAACTTTTTACTTTTTAAACTTTAATATTTTCTTTGTGCACTTAAGCAAAGATCTTAATCTTTTGGCGTTTTTGACGACAATCTCTGACTGTGCATTTCTGATTTTTTCCCAAGGATATAATAAATTGTCAAGAATCCTTCAATGCTGATATAATCAAAACTAGAAAAATACTAATTAGAGGTTTAATTTGGTTTTTTTCCACTTTACTTTTCATATTAATTAGGAAGAAAATAGTCATCATGACCATCTCTTACCTGAGCAGGCTTCTTCTGAACAACTTGTTGTGGCTAAAAAGAAAGAAAAAAGAACTGTTATAGTTTAAGAGAAAACATAAATAATAAAAAAATTAAGTATACACATTTTAAATATAGACATGCGTCTGCAAATAAGATGAAAATTTCAAGGTTCAGATGGTTTATTTACTCATGATCTCTATGTGTTAAGGAAATAAAATGCAGGTTGTCTCTATTAAAACAATTCCCAGCTGAAGTCTGGCATCCATAACAGCTATATCAAAATAAACTTATTTAATTCACTTTTTTTGTTTGAATACCATAAAACTTGAGGAAGGAATGGACCTAATTTGTTAATATTTTGCTTTTCTTAAGAGCTTTATTGAGATATAATTCACATACCATAAAACTCACCTGCATACAGTATATAATTAAAAGGTTTTTAGTATATTCAGAGGATTGTACAATCATCATCACACTTTAATTTTAGAATATTTTCACCTCCTTTAAGAGATACCCAATACCCATAAGCAGCTGTTCCCTCTTTTTTTTTTTTTTTTTTTACCTCCCTAGCTGCCCTCTCATCCCTAACTCACCACTAATCTACTTTCTTTCTCTATAAATTTGCCTATTCTGGACACTCTGTGTAGATGGAACCATGAAATAGATGGTATTTTGTGACCTAGCGTCTTTCACTTAGCCCAGTGTTTTCTAGGATCGTCCACGTTGCAGTATGTATCAGTAGTTCATTCCTTTTTATTGCTAAATAATATTTCATTGTGTGGATATACTACATTTTGTTTCTCTCTCCATGAGTTGATGAGCACTTGGGTTGTTTCCACCTTTTGGCTATCATGAATAATGCTATGAGCATATGTATATGTCAGTTTTAATGTAGGTATGTTTTCATTTCTCTTAAATATATATATATATGAGGGGAGGACCCCCCAACACTGGAATTATCTTCTGGAGGCAGGTCCCTTGAAGTATAGGCTTCTCCAGCTAGGTGACTATTCTAGGAACCCGTCTGTATCAGTGTACCAGCTGGTGTTATTGTGAGAGGCTGTGTTTGGCTTCAGTGAGTTTTTTTCTGAAGACTCAAAACATTTGCCCATTTCATGATGGGTGACTTACGAGTGCACCTGCCCACATTGTGCTGAGTGTTCAGCAGTTTTTGACCAAACATGGCATGACCCCATGCCCCACCATCCCTATTCACTCCATCTCTCCCAGAGCTACTTTTTTTTGTTTCCCCAGATGTAAAAGTCCTTAAAGGGAAATGTTTTGCTGGTGTGGAAGAAGTGGAGAAAAAATGGCAGAAGCACGAAAAGGCACCAAAATCAATGAGTTCAAAAACTGTTTTAAGAAGTGGAAAAAATGTCTTAGTAGGTATATTGCATCAAATGGAGACTACTTTGAAGATGACTGAAGTACAAACATGTAAGAATACACAATTTTTTATAAATAAATTGTTTTGGGGGTCCCCCTTGTATGTATGTATGTGTATATATGTGTGTGCATATGTATGTATGTGTGTGTATATATATATATATGTAAAATCTACAATATATATGGAATTTCTGGGTCCCACAGCTAACTATGTTAGTTTTTGAGGAATTGCCAGTTTTCCAAAGCAGCTGAACCATTTTAAATTCCTTCCAGCAATATATAAGGGTTCCAGTTTCTCTAAAACTTGTTACTGTCTGCCTTTTAAATATTCTACTGGGTATAAAGTTGAATCTCATTGTTGCTCTGATTGGAATTTCTCTGGCTAATCATGTTGAACATTTTTTCATGTGCATATTGGCCATTTGTATGTCTTCTTTAAAGAAGTATTTATTCAAATCTTTTGCCCATTAAAAAATTTGTCTTTTCATATTGAGTTGTTAAGAATTCTTTACAAGTCCTGGATACAAGTCTCATTAGAGTATGATTTGCAAATATTGTCTTCAATTCTGTGAGCAGGTTTGTTCACTTTCTTGGTATCATTTGCAGATATCACCTATGCTAATATCTTATTTATCTGTATCTATACTTAATTCTTATGTCTATATTTACCTATATCGATTTAATTGTATATGTAGACAGAAACTTTCCACTTTTAAGTAAAGCACCTGAGGGAAATTTTCTACCCAGCCTAAATTTTCAAGAATTAGAGTATTAGAAAAAAATATTTAAGTTATTCTTTGTATTGTAAAAGGTAGATTTAAAGTCCCAGCTTTTTGATGGATTACTTCCAGGACTTGCCCTAATGTCTCAATATTATAAGTCTTATCTGCTCTACCTACACACCATTGAAATCCGGATATATAACAGAGCCTCTTGGATGCAGACAGTGGCATGCTTTCATGTTTCAAATGAAAAATATAAAATAAAATCGCCACAGTTCTCTCAAGGAACAGAAGTCAGAATAAATTCACTATATCATGGAAGGGGTAGAGTTACTATTCCTTTTTCTTCCTCTTAGAATTTCTGTGATGCTGCAATGTCTTATTGCTGCTGTAATAAAGATATAAAATTTCCAGGAGTTTCTTTTTAAGATGAACAAACTAAAAGTAAAATAAATGGCAAAATGCTTTTGTTCACTGAAAAAGTTTCTTCCTAGTGCCTTTAAATCATAGTAGAGATGACATCATAAATGCCCTCGATTTGAGATGTTTTCTCCAGGCAGAATCAACCAAGGAGGATGAGGACTTCTTGCCTTTTAGGATTCAAAGGTGTGTGCTAAGAGAAAAGTGTTCATTTTAAGAGAGACCTTTGTCAGAACAGGCCACTCTTCCTTCTCTTTTTTTATTCCTGCCAATTATACCTGCATGTTCACTCCTAAACTCTTTCAAATCTGCACACATTCTTGCAGGCTGACTGGTTCCTGCTGCTCAGAAGCCCCTCCTTTTTGGCTGAGCATCCTGCAGTCATGTGACTCCTGCCTGCACACTGTGGGACTCAATGAAATCCTCTGCAAGGGCTGCCAGCTCACCCAATTTTCCATGAATGAGGTCCTGACACTTCAATGAGGGGAAAGACAATGTCTGAACCGCTCCCAGCCCTGGCTGCCGGCCGAGTGCGTGTCACAGAACTTCTACCAGCCGCCCTCCCTTCCACACAGCACTTCATACTTTTCAGACCACCAAACAAACAGACCCTTGAATACGTTCTGTGCTGGCTGGGGTGATGGCGTGTTTCCCCAGTCTCTGGCACCCACTGGCTCCAGATTGTGCCAAGAAAACTTTTTGTTGTTGTTATTTTGTTTTGTTTTTATTTTTTATGAATGGCTTCGGGAGAAAATGGAGACAGGAGCACAACACTACTACCATTCATGAAAAGGGAAAGGAAACAAGCGGCTGTCTGGGAATTTTTGGGGACAGCCGCAAATGGCAACACTTATCTTCCCCGGGGCTTCTCCTGGCTTGGAACTGAGTGTTGATACCTAGGGTTCGTGTCATTAAAAACATGGTTGATCACCATAAGAAGAACCAAAAAATATCAGCTATGCATCGTAACTTTTAGTGTGTTTAGCAGTATATTTTGCTGCCCATTAATAAATGGGTAATACTTTGTACATGCATTTCCCACATAAAAGTTTAAAATCCTTTCCCTTTTTAACATCTGCCCCTTGGTGAATGGAAGGATCCAGGCCTTAAAATTTCCACATGCTCACAGGGAAACTAAGACAGAGGGAATTTAAATAATTTCCCTGAGACTATTTTCTAAATCCAAGTCTTCTAATTTCTTAATTCTCTAAATAATGACCAGAGGAAACCCATTCTCATCCTTTAAAAAAAAAAGTCAAAGCTGGCCCAATCCAGGAGGACAGCTATGCTCATGGCTGGTCTTGATTTCCACCTCTAGATTCTCCCTCTCGACGGGGGTCTGTCAGGGTTCCTTACTGCCACTACAGCAGGGGAAGCCCTGGCTTCCTCAGGAGGGCCCACCTCTCATTCTCCAAGGCTGCTCACAAAAAGTGAACCCTAGGGACAAGAGTTAGGCCCACATGATCCAGCTGCTCCCCCCTGGAGATTCTTCCTTAGCTACCAATTAGTTGTAGAGAGTCTGAGGATATCCCTTTTAAAGGTGTGGATTTCATAACGCCTATTCTATGGAAGCAGCAAAGCCCTCCAAGTTGCTTATTTACACAATTCTGAAGATTGTTTCTAATAAGTTTGTGTGCATGTTTAAGTACTGTTTGGGCACTTGTTCACTTAACATACAAAACTCCCAATGCATTGAGATTTTGAGTTCCTCATGTTAAGAGACTGTTAGACCTTTCAGAAGCTTGTAATGAAAATCTGTCAATCTACTGTGGCACTTAAACTTTTAAAATACAATCAGTGAAAGAGGGCTTCGTCACAGAACAAAATATCATCAACAACAAAGAACCTTGATAAAATGTTTTGGATTAATATGATGTTAAAATAAAACTCCAAGGAGAACTAACAGACCCCATCAATTACACGTAGATTAAGAAGGGCCCTATCAAACCACATGGTTCTCGGCAGGTTGATCCTTAGCTAAATTAAACTATAATCACTTTTAAATTTTTGTTCAGTTACAGTTGTCTGCCTTTTTCCCTATTGCTCATCCCAACCCCATCCCCTCCCACAGTCAATCCCTCCCATTGTCTGTGCCCATGAGTCCTCTATTTGTGTTCCTTTGCTTGCCCCTTCCCCTTCCCCTTCCTCATTGTCCCCCTCCTCCCATCCCCGCTGGTCACTGTCAGTTTGTTCTTTATTTCTAAGTCTCTGGTTCTACTTTGCTCATTTGTTTGTTTTGTTGATTAGGTTCTACTTATAGGTGAGATCATATGGTATTTGTCTGTCACCGCCTGGCTTTTTCACTTAGCATAATGCTCTCCAGTTCCATCCATGCTGTCTCAAAGAGTTCCTTCTTTCTTTCTGCTGTGTAATATTCCATTGTGTAAATGTATCACAACCCTAGTACACTGTTGGCAGAAATGCAGACTCGTGCAGCCACTGTGGAAAACAGTATGGAATTTCCTCAGTAAGCTAAAGATGGAACTGCCTTTCCATCCAGGGGTCCCGCTGCTGGGTCTATACCCTAGGAATCCTGAATCACCAATTCAAAAGAACCTATGCACCCCAATGTGCATAGCAGAGTTATTTAAAAATACAATCTTCAAGCAAATAAATGTTATTGGCTTTAAATAGCTTAGGACACAGCATGCTAAGAAAGTGCAAAGGATACAAAAAAAATAAAGAACATTATTTTTGGGTTTCTGAGACCATAGAGCAAACCAGTCTCTCTCCAAATGAAAGGAAAAACGTTATTGCATTTTTAATGTCCACAGAATATTTTGGTTTTTCATTTTGTACAAAGACAATTGTTCAGGAAGTGGTCTGCCACTGCATCTACTTCAGAATAAGTAAGGGGTTCCCTGTCCCTTCTCAGAATTCAACCTATGGTTCCTGGGAGTCTAGGTATTTTAAAGCTGATACTTACACAGCTAAGCCACCCCTTCTAGCAGGAATTGAAAGAAAATCTTTCATAACAAAGGACCTAGATATTATTAGTTCATTGTACTACTAATCTCAACATTAAATGAAAAGAGGCTTGAATTGGGCTTGCCTACTTAATTTTTTAAAAAATGAGGTACGATGTATAGTAAAGTGAGGATGATCATTATGCAAAGGGTCTTATGTTGACCTTTGAAAGAAAACAGCCCTTCATTTGGATCTTGTTCTCAGCAGAAGTTTAATCTAATTATATCGTTCACTTGCAGTCTTGCTCACTTTGTTTTAAAGTCATCAGACCATCGTTGAATCAAGAAGTACTTCTGTTTCCTGGTCCTATCTTTTTTCATGTTAGTTGTTCTTCATTCTTATAGCAGTATAAGGTAAGACAGATCCCCTAGCTACTTACTGAAGAAGAATTTTAAAACCCTCATTTCTTTTGTGAGACATGAAAGGCTCAAATTTGTTAGCCAAATAAATAGCATCTTACAAGATAAACTCAGTTATTTAAAATTAAATGTATTAGCAAACTAAAAATATTTGCTCAAGAGATACTTGTTTTCAAACTTCCAAAGCAGTCTCTTAGGCCTAAGTCAGCACACTGAAATAGTGAGGCTTATGACTATGTTTATCCACACAAGCACAAACAGCTTCATCTTCTGCCTGAACTGACTGATGAATGTCTCTTCACCATTTGAAGAGAATTTCAATAAATAAATCGGCTTATTGCTCAATTACCTTCACTGCTCTCTGGCCCAGACTGATTAGTTATTTGTAGCAAAAAGTGTCAAACAAATTGAAAAAGTAGACATAGCTCAGATAAGACAAGTAAATGTCCAGTCTTGGTGTAAACACCCCACACACGGCCATGAACCAGAAAGGCCAGCAGCAGCTTCATGTCTGTGGTGTGCACGCTGACAGTTCTTTTTGAATAATATCCTTTTGACTCTTTGTCCCCAATAGTTTAAAGGCTCAAAAGGTGGCCTTTCTCTCTGTATATAACCATTTACCAAGATTCACTTTCATTTACACGATGAAAAATATCGTTTTCACCTTCTGAAGATTCACAGTGCTGTTCTTGAATATATTTTCTTTGTCTATGACATTAACCCAACTAGAAGATTACCATCATCAAGAATGGAAATTCTCTCCTGCTTTTTGTGAAATGACCTATTCAACACACTTATTCACAGCATTCTGGATTTATAATTTTTAAGTTTCAATGTTCTAAAATGTCAAGATTTCTATTTGGGTTGCTTTAATAAGTGAATTTTATGTTCTATAAGCTTTGAACCACTTTTTTTAAAAGCATAAGAACCTCTTCCTCTTCTTTTCTAAGACAGATCTTATGTGGAAGCCCCTTCATTTTAAGACAAAATGGTACTTGTGATTGGAATGCTGATGCTCCAACACATTCCTTGCCCCCCACCCCCAGATTCCCCTCAGTGAAACACCAAGAGGTCCAGGGAAGGTCAAGTAAAGCTTCTGATCTCTAGATGCAAATCCTCCACCGCACTTGGGTCTTGACAGAGTAGCCTCTTCATAGCATTCATTCAATGCGACATACTGTTAGACTGAACCATATGAACTTGAATGTTTGTCAGTCAAAACCAGTCAAATAACAATAATTTCATATGGTTTAACCTAATAGCTTTGGCCTAATAGAATCAAGGTAAGGTGATGGTTCTTTCTAATCCAGCTATGTCATTTTTATAATTTGTTGTTAGATTATGCTAGCCAACAGATGTTTGTACTTTCTGTGTGCTCAGATCCTGCTGACAATTCCGCCCTTGGTTTTTTCCTTTACAGTTTTTCTTCCAAAGGATGCCAGATGCTGTGGTGAAAGGTGGGATCTGCCCATATCAGGCATGATGTTCCATCCAGTTTTTCTCTTATTCTGTCGCCTTTCTTGAGAATGTCATGGCTGTCTTTGTGACAAGCTAACTTCTCATACCTACTCCAAACCCTTCTGAACTCTCCCTCTTCACTGAAACTGAATGGTTGGAATGATCTGCCTACAGTAATACTCAATGGCTATTCGAGGAAGCTTTAGAATTAAAATGGTGGCTTCTAACTCAACTGACAATAAACAGTCAACTCTCAGTTACTGACACCAATACAGGGGAATTGAGTTAAGGATATTCTCTAACACCAACTAGTCAAAAAATTATGACATTTACCTAAGAAATGTTTTTGGTTATTAGAGAGGAAGGTGTATCTGAAGTTTAAAGCATTTATTTCAGATCAAATGTTGGTGCAACAACGTGAGTATGAGACTCAGTTGTAGCCATACAAATCCCATCCCTTTTGCATGGATCACTCTCACTGGTCTGGAACCTGTTTAATAGCGTCATCAACAGAGAACAACACTGTCCCTTCATGGCGGATGGCCTGGGTAAAGAGCAGAAACCATCCTCCATGAGTAACTAGTGGCAATTTCCCTCCAGCTTAGAAAAAGCCTGAGTTGGATCATAACTTGTATTTCTGGTGCCTCCTGTGTGCACTCAGCGATGACTGTGTAATGTGTGTATACATGTAGCCCCGGATGGTTACAATTTGACAGTAACATCTGGCCCTTACCATGTAAAGGAGATTTTGTAGTTCTTTGTACAAAGTCTCCTAAGAAGTGATAAATCTTTGGGGAGTTTTGGCAAAATCCCTAGAACTTCTGCTTGGTACTGGGAGGAAGGTGAGGTGTTCTTTATTTTCTACTCTACTTGGCTTTAATCTTAGGCTTTAATGCAAAAGACAAAAATAAACATCATTTCAAAAGTATTTATTGGCTTATTAGAGCAAAGTGCCTTCACTGAGGCTGGCCTCATTTCATCTGTTCGAGAATGAGAGCGGTTACAATCTGCCCTAGTCAGTGATGGTGAACTCCAGGCTGCGTGTGTATGACAGCAAGCCACATGAAGGCAGTTCTCGGGACAACAGATTTGGGGTCAACATTTTGGAGTCTTTGCCTTCCCTCAGGCACCTTTCACACACCTTTGCAATGAAAGGGAGAGATCAATGAGGAATCCTTTAAAATCTTAGTGTCCTGATTAGTTTCAAAAGCCAAACTTCCTATAACCTGACCTGATGGTTCATAGAAGTCTAATGATACTTGATAAACTGTACATCTCACTGGTACTAGGTATAAAAAACGAGTAAGAAACGTTTCTGGGTCTCAAGAAGCCTGGAGTCAAATGGGGGAGACAAATGAGGAAAGAGATATTATGTGCAATTATATATATGTACAATTTCAGATGAATTTTTCCCACATTCAATGTAATCTCTTATGTCAAAGCTAATCTTTAGAGTAGACAGGCATGATTGTGAAATACAGGGAATAACCATAGGCAAGAAGACAAGACTATTTTCCGTCCAATAGGGAAAATGAGAAAGTGGAGATAAGTTCATTGAAGGAAGAAATCTGAAGACTTGATGTAGGGAAAAGTATCACTTCTTCGCTATCATGCAAAAAATACAGGTAGGAAAAGTTTTTCTTTATTTTCACTTTAGGAAGTTAAAGATTATGATTAAGTTTTTTTAAAAATCAGAAAACAAAGGCAAGGAAAAAAGATGCAGCTATGGGGGTAATGATGTCAAAACCATGTCCAGTTTTAAAATGATACTTTGATGTGCTCTCAAGTTCCTGCACTCACCAGGCACTTTTTATTTCGTGGAAGGTGACTGCACTTCGGGGACATTAAGCACGCTGAAGTGAGCAGTCACACACAGGTGGGGGCAGAGAAATATGTGGTCTTGGGAGTTGGCTTTCTGTCTCAATTTTTATGATTTCCCAAGATTTGGGGAAACTTTCACCCTGAGGCAAAGAAGCTGAATGAAATTGTAAGATTAATGTTACTTCATAGAAAAAAATCAATCTGTTTCAGTCCTGTTTCCTTATCCTGCAAGTTTTCAAACAGAAACACTACCTATTTTTTTTAAGGCTCAAATTATTTATTTTCAACCTATTTCTTTTTCTTGGTGCGTAGCTACGCACCCAGCTCGTTCCTTTCGTGCGTGCGCACGTGGCGGCCGGCATCAGAGTGAAAGGAAGAAACATGTAAAACACCGTGCTGCCTGGTTTCGACAGAGCAAACACACGTGCACAGATGCTGTGGGCTAAGTTGCAACTTTAGCTAAGGTCAACGTTAGCCAGACAGAATAAATAATGTTCAAAATAGATGAAAGTAGACATCTGTGAGATAATGAAAATCAAATTATATACTATTGGAGATAAGCAATAATTAATACTCCAAATTTGTTGCTGATATGAGTGAAAGTGCACTTAAGACATACATCTTCTTTTTTTTTTAGCTCATATTTTTTTTTAAAGATTTTTTTTATTTACTTATTTTTAGAGAGGCAAGGGGGGGGGGGAGAGAGAGAGAGAGAGAGAGGGAGGGAGAGAGGCATCAATGTGCGGTTGCTGGGGGTTATGGCCTGCAACCCAGGAATGTACCCTTGCTGGGAATCGAACCTGGGACACTTTGGTTCCCACTCTGCACTCAATCCACTGAGCTACGCCAGCCAGGAATCATCTTCTTATATTAGACCTATTATTGAGGTAGTGGTTATATTAAATTGGATTTGGACTTGAACTGTATACACACAATTTTCATATAATATTTATATCTTTCTTGGCGTGCTTGACCATATGCTTATGACAGAGATAATGTGATTTTAAAAGTAGTTCTAATTAGTTTTATTTTGATAAAAGAGATTTAAAATCAATACTTAAAAAATTTCTTTAGCTCTAAGAACATTCATTTGGGCCTAAGACTAAAACATTTAAAAACGGCTTTACAAAATGATTTGAGGATCCAGTCTTTCCCAGCAGCTCTAACAGTTACACATGGAACTGAATTTAAAAAGCTAAAACATTGTTTTAGGCATGTCCCTTTCCCTAAGGAAAGAGTCAGTGAATTTATTTGTAATCTCTTATGTTCTCAAGGACTACAAAAAGATAGTTTATGGGTTGAGAGCTCTGTGATAGGTAACTGAGTCATATCTCTCCGAGAACCCGAACTTAGCAGTATTTTCTTGGCACCAGTTTCAGGCTGACTTTAGCCATGGAGTTGTTTTCCTTGGAGGAAGTTTAATGTTCAATCCGAGAAATGTTAACTGTTCCCGAACATTAGCTTACATCCTCTAACTTTTTCAACAGTTGGAGAAGTGAGTTCTCTTTCTCCCACATCCTCATACTTCCAGAGAAGACTTCCTTCCTGCACCTTCCCTCAAGCTCTTCTTGGGATTAATGTCCCTTTCCGCAGAATGCATAAATTAAAATGTCTCCATTCCTTCTTCAGAAAACCAAGCATTTCATTCAGCTTGTCTCCAAAATCTCTATTTCAAACTCAAGTGGAGTTTCAAGCAACCCGCTGAACTACACCTAAGTCGGCCAACTGCTCTAAAAACTGATGTTTCTGAGATCAACCTACTGTTATCTTAAAAACCACTTATCTTTGTTTAGGCTTTCCAGAAACGTCTCTCTGAATTCTGCTTCATTATCCTATCTATTGAATCAGACATGATTTTAATTATAATTCAGGATAAGATGATACAAGTCTTTATTTTATGCATACAGTTGTCTCCACTCATGTACGAGGGGATAGTTCAAGACCCACAGTGGATGCCTGAAACGGCAGATAGTGAATCTTATGTATACTATGTTTTTTTCTATACATACATACCTGTGACCAAATTTAATTTATAAATCAGACATGATAAGGGATTAATAACAATATCTAATAATAAAATAGAACGACTATAATAATACATTGTGATTCAAGTTATGTAGATGGGGTCTCTCCTGTCTCTAAAACTGATCTGAAAATCCAGATGGCTACTGAGTAGCAACTGGGCAGGGAGCGTACACAGCACGGGCGTTCGGGACAACGGGGTGATTCATGTCCCAGGCAGCATGGAGTGGAACAGAATGAGATTTCATCATGCTACTCAGAACAGCATACAATTTAAAACTCATGATTTATTTCTGGAATTTTTCATTTAATATTTTTGAACTGTGGTTGAGTTTGGGTAACTGAAACTGTGGAAAACAGGGACCACTGTGTACTGACTATATGATAATACGGCAATATAAAGTTTACAAAGTGATTTAATGCGCACCGTCTGGTTTCCCACAATACAGCCACTGAAGGAAGTGCTGCCACCCAGATTTGCACGTGAAGAAGCAAAATGCTAAGACGGTAAACAACTTGTGGAAGGTTACAAGGCCAGCATGTGCGGAAGCCACAGCTTCCACCCAGGACGCCTGGCACTGCAGCTTTTGCCATTTGCACTACAGCACACTGCTCTGCAATTGCTTATTCTGTGCTTATGTCCTTATAAAATATCCGAGTTCTGTGATCCGCCTTCTCTCATCCATAAAAATAGCACCTGTAAAAAATAATAAAAATCTAGCTTTCTAGGATTAGGATTTCGCCAGGAAGAACAATGACTAAATAAGAAAAACTTCATAAAATGTAACAGTTTTAAAGATCTTAGTTCAAAAGAATGTTTATAATACATTTAAAGGAGTAATCAGTCTTAGAAAACTGTTTTGATAAATAACAACCTTGCTCTGAAATACATTTTCTTGACAAAAAGTTCAAGATGCCTTAGGAATATAAATAGTATCTTGTTTCTCACTTTCTATAAAAGTGGAAATCGCATCCTGCTATTCTTATCTTTGTATTATATATTTTCCTTCATCCTTTTATTTCTTTTATTCTCTTCAAGAAGTCTATGGGAAAAAATCCAGGCAAGGCTGTGAAGGCTGATGAATCTCAAGTATTTCACCAAAGAAAACTTCCGTGATAAATAAATGGTAATGAGTTATTTTTGCTTTCCCCCTTCCTCTTGTTTAGCACTTATTCTAATGTGCGATCCTATTAAAAATGTTAGCTATAAATTCTGTGGGGTCTACAACATAGGAGATATATGGACACGGTTTCTGTATCTGTGTTGTTTAGAATCTCATGTGTTATACGTATGTATCTCCTATGTTGTAGACCCCACAGAATTTATATATATATATAACACATGAGATTCCAAAGTCTGTGAGCAAAATGTGAGGAAGCAAAGAGATGCCTACTTCCTACACAGGCTCCTCAACTACATCACCAGACATTGCCCCGTCCCCTTCCCTGTGGCTTTCTATTCAGGAAATCTGTAGGTCTCTTGCTTTTAATCCCTTGTTCTGTATGGTGGCTGCATTCACTGGCTGTTGCTTTGGTGATATTTCCTATCTTTGGAATGTGGCCACCGTTATACTTATTTTTTACCCAGGATGTATGTAAATACACAGTGCCATACAGATGGAGTCATTTATTTAAGTCTGTATGTATATGTATAATATTTATTTATATTTACATTAAGGCACAATGACTAGTCAAAGCCATCGACGCTGACCACTTCATGCTCCCACCTCACAGGAGCTGTGCCCACAGCCCTGAGTGCACCGCGCCACGAGTGGGAAGTTCCCGGGCCAGGTTCTTCACAGACAGGGCAGCTGCCCACCCACCTGACTCAGCCGCTAACAGCAGTCCTGTCTTCCACATAGAGTAAATTTTCAGAAGAGGTTTTGGACTGGCTTTTAAACACTCTCATTGCCTGGAAGAAGTCCTTTTCCTCTGCTAGCTTTGCCTCCTCAGGTGGTAGTGATACTCTTTCATAGACCTCATAAAAGGGTGTTGGTTGGACGTGCAGATTCCTGGCTCCACTCCTAGATTCTGGAGGGACCCTGTAACCTGCTTTAAAAATAAGCAACGGGCCCCTGAGGTGGCGCCCTGAGAAGCACTGTCGTGAGAAAACAGTGCTTACACACCCACGATTCTTCCCTCCAAGGCGGCAGTTGACAGGAGAGAGCTACTTTCCTTGGAGGTCCAAAAGGGGAGAGATGAAAATGAGTGAGAAAGCATATTAAATATGACTTTATTTCCTTATAGTTCTTGTAGATCAGTGTATATGGTGATGGGGTGGGCATTCAACAGATTTATAAAAATGTAGATAACAAATTCTGATGAATCTCAAATATTCCAAAGAAAATCCCCCTTGTGTGCTTTTGGGTACAACAGGGAACCTCAATTCAAACGGACTCAATAAGGATATAATTTACCTAATGTAACAAAAAGCCTGGAGATGATGCACCTCCAGAATTGGTGAATTCAGCAGGTTAAATTCAGCTGGTTAACTCCTTAGGGCTTCAGATTATTTCTATCTTTCTACTCTGCCACCTTAGTTTTATTCTCCATTTATCTCCCTCAGAGTCACAGAAGGAGGATGGCCATTCCTGGTGGCATCTCTAGGAGTGTCAATGTTGGAAGGAGAGACAGTCTCTTCCTGTGGTCCCAAGAAGACTGCCCTGCTCTCTTCAACAGGCCAGACCTGCCCTACAAGGGGAGAGGGGTTGCCTCT
The DNA here is from genome assembly GCF_004126475.2 of Phyllostomus discolor. Lineage (NCBI taxonomy): Eukaryota > Metazoa > Chordata > Mammalia > Chiroptera > Phyllostomidae > Phyllostomus > Phyllostomus discolor. The sequence continues at coordinate 153,618,391 of NC_040904.2, forward strand.
AGGAACTCAGATGTACCCCTTGCTAAGCAAGGGTCACTTTCTGTGAATAAAGGAAGATGGGGACAAATGCAGAAGAGCAACCACTTTGGCTTTGAGTATTTTATTATTCCCTGAGCTGGTCTGTCTTTGAGAGTTGGTAAGAAATGCCCTCTTAACTCTGAAATCAGTGGCACGAGATTTTTCTTTGCATAGTTTGTCCTGAGCTAGTACATAAAGCTTTAGTTTCCATCAAGCCGTTCAGAGGAGGTGGAAGAAGAGGCCTCTTTGTAGAATGAACACATTTCTGTTTTATAGTTATCGTGGAGATGATGTCGGTGGTTTTCGCTTGCCTAGTCTGTTTGGAATTTTCCTCTAGTAAACCTATATTTGAGTTCATTTCATTGTGGGCAGAAGGGTGTAGCTGTTCACAACAGCTAGAGGTTGAGTGTGCCATACTGCCTAAAACCAGCAGTAACTCTAAAAGGTCACGTCCAAAAGGAATGCCAGGGATGGGTAGAAAGTAATTTACATGAGCTTCTGCTCCCATATTGGAAGTCCACTAAATGTCTACTGACTTTTAATGGGAGTCACTTGGAGTTCGGCTTGGCTAAACTGAAGAACAGCAGAACCTGAGGGTGTGTCTGGGGCCTTCGCTGACAGGTAATGACTGCTGTCTTTGTTTGATGCTGCTCCTCCAATCCCTGTCCCTTCAGCAGGGGAGTGTCCCTGCTCTGAGAATGAGTTGTCTATTTAGGTAAGACGCTTGTCTGTAGATGCAGTGGGATTCAAGTCTTGGCTCTAGATAATACATGTTTTGGTATGTCTGGGCTTATTGCCAGATACGTGTAGGTATCTGATCTTAGGAGGGCCTGTTGGTGGAAGTAGTTTTTCTTTTTAACTTTTTTTTTTAATAAAGGAAGGATGTTTGTAAGGTGCTATCTTTGATCGCAGTTGCTGTTTCCAGGATATGGAAGTTGCTTTGGAATACTACAGAGGCAGCTTTTTGGCTTTGAGGAAATTCTCCCCCAAGGAACTCAGTGTAGTTGGTAAGGGTGAAGGTGACATCTTAATACCTGCAGAGTTTCATTTCCTACACCTATAAGGAAAGGAAGTTTGAGATAATGGTGAAGAACAGGGCTTTGGAGCCAGAAAGGTGTCTAAAATCAGGTTTCAACCAAATATGCAAAAGTATGTGACTTGGCGGTAATTTAAAGCTCAATTTCTTTATTTGTATAAGGTGGGTACTTCATGGGATTGTGGGGGTGATGAATGCCATTAAAAGTAATGAATGCCTCTAAAATACATGGAACAACTCTTGACTATAAGAACTTATTAAACATTAATAGCACTAAGGAGGGTGGTGGTGTATTTTGTAATAGTAATAGCAGTAATAGAAGTTACAGTAATAGTACTAAGAGTGGCAGCAGAAATAGCATCAGCAGTAGTAACAATAGCAATAGTAAAGGTAGTGGTAATAGCAGAATAGGAATAGTAGTAGCAGCAATAGCAGCAATAGTAACAATGGCAGCAGCAATGACTGCAGTAGTAGTAACCATGGTAGTAGTAACTGCAGTAGTGTGGTAATGGTGGTAATAATAACAGTAACAGCAGCAGCAGAATTCCTCATTGTTTATGATTGGCATTGTTCATTATCAAACAATTGAGTGTCACTCTGGTGAATGATTACCACACTTTCTGCAAAAGAGCCAACCTCTCTGACCTGCCAATGCATCACTTAAAGCCTTGCCATTTCTGTGGCCTTCCAGATTCCAGTTTGGGCTGCACAGGCATGTGCATGGCAATGAGAACAGGGTGTTTTGGGTGCTTTGTTCACCTAGCTTACACAGCACAATGGCAATTTCCTTTGTATTGTGTGATGGTGTGATGTAGAGTTCATAGGCATACACTTCACAAAGATGTTATCTAGCCTGATTTCCTTCATTCAGCTCTAGCCTGGCTATTTAAAGCACTTGATTTATGGATAGGGATGTCCTCCCTGCACATTCTTGTAAGGTCAAAAAAAAAAAAAAAAAAAAAAAAGAGAGACAGACAGAGAGAGAGGCAGAGAGAAAGAAAAGAAACAAGATTTACAGAGAGCAAAACACACACACATAATAATAGTGGCTTGCAAACTGTGTCTGATCCACAGATCCCATCTATTGAATAGTCCAGCCATGTGAACATTAAAGCTACACATGTTAGGCATGTATGAGGAGTCCTTGTAGCTGTTTTCATAATATTCCTGTAATATGGTGCTGCATCAAGCATGCAGCACCTAAAGCACTTAACTGAAACCCTGTGAGACTTCACAGCTTAAAGTACTTCCCTTGTTCTCTGATCTTCAGAACACCCTGTGCTGCTGGGAAAGGGGACCAGGCTTTAACAAGCCATGCTTTGACAGAATGTACTATTGTCAGGGATTTATTTTTTTTAAAAAAGCCTATATATTATTAAATTGAATTAATGACTATCAATTAGATTGTATGATTTTAAAAAAACCCTATTTATTTTCTTAAAAAAAAAAAGACCTCTCTCCCAAAATAACTTTCAGGAAGTTATGAAATAGTGTTTCAATAAAAGCAATTAAAAATCTTCTGAGTTATTTGTTGCTTGCAGACTACCTCTGGGATGCTTAGCTGTTAAAAGTGAAGAGATAAACTTTTCTTTAAGATGACAGCAGTTAAGTATTTATATTATGTGCCTTTATGCTATAGAGAACATGTATAACACACAGCAATTATGCAAGTATTTCTGTCAAAGAGGTTTTATTTAGTCAACACATTCTCAAGTAGCTTCTTCACGCTGAGACCATTAACAGACTGATCTTGAACAATAATACCACTGAGCAGTCATCTAGTAACAGATGACATTTGACTACAGGTTTACTGCTTAGCAACATTTCTAATGGCTCTAATAATTGATAATACTCTTTGTATAAATATAATTTTAAAAACTGAGCTAAATTTCCAACTGATAATTTGATATCAATAAAGCTAATGTGAAAGCTTGGATATCTGAACAATATAATTTTTCCAATGTTTCCCTCAAAAGACGCAACAACTTCAGTATCTTCAGGATGCTAAGCCATCCACACTATAAGTTCCCATCTCCTGGGAGGCAATAAAGCCACTACTAGCTGTGGTGACAAGGGTAGAAGAAGGAGGAAAGAAGAAATTTTGGTTACTACTCAGTTTAGAAACTGCCTTTTCATCTTGGCTGGAACTTGTAACTTGCTCTTCAGCTTTCTCTGCTCTGGGGAGTAAGAGGAACCACCCCTTCTTTCTCTTGCTCCCAAATACCTCCAAGTCCTGCAGGGTAACACCTGCTTGACTTCCAGAGAAATGCCCAAGACAGTCTCTGAATGCCTTTATGGATGCTCGCCATTCATTCAAGGCCTTCATGGAAAAGATGAGGAAGCCGGGAGACAATGGCATGAATAAAGAACAGGATCTCAGAGTAGAGTGTTTACATTCCCAGTCTCTCAGCCTATTTGTAGATCACTCTCAACCTGTGAACTCTCATTCATACACATGAAGGTAAGCATCAGAGCATAAGCTTCTCAGTTCTGCTCATCACTAAGGGATGCTGCCCTCCAATGGTTTTTATGGAGAAAACGGAGGCACAATGAATGCTGATTTGGCAGAAAACATGAGGACAAATTTTGCATCCTCCAGGAATAGCCACAACACACCAGGTAGTAAAATCACAGGTACACAAGTGCCCAAGTGGGCTAGGGCTTAAGAGGAACCATACCATGGTCATGAACTGCAGTACTCCTCAAATGAAAAGGCAAAAGATCAAAGCATAAAAAGACGCTACTGTTATTCAAGAATACAATCATTGCTATACAAAAGTGAAAAGAGTGAGCACAGGAAATGCCACTGGATTGATGCAACACTGATTTGTCTACCTTGTGTTGTATTTAAAGTTCCACTGTTGAAAATTTGTATAAATTTTGGTTACTTAAACTGTGTGAAATGGTATCTCACAACGTACCCATCTGGATGGGAACTAGAGCACTTACACCATTATCTCTTCAAGTGTCTCTTCCCAAAGAGACATGAGGATTCCCTTACATCTGAGGGCTACATGTCCAGACAACATATAAACAAAACCGAACATTTTCTGAGGAATTCAAATGGTGGAGACCTGCATATCTTACAAAAGAGAGAAAATGCCATTGTGAACTGACGCAGAAAGGAGGGAAGATATGTTTGATATGCAAGTTCAGAAAATATTTCTGTGATTGCTTCTGAGAACTCATTTCTGCTCATACTCTATACTCATTTCTAATGTGGGTGAATCATGTCCCTCTGGGAATGAGCAGATTAGGAACAGGTTTCCTCTTCTTAGAGATGGTAGTCAAAATTTGGTGACTAGAAAATATTCCACCCTCGTCGAGTGGCCATCTCATACACCAAAATGTTGTGGGTTCGATCCCCAGTCAGGGCGTGTAGGGGAGCAGCCAACTGATCTCTCTCTCTCACTCTCCCCTGTCCCCTTCCACACACTCCAAAATCAATAAAAATCCTGGGGTGAGGATTAAAAAAAAAGAAAATATTGTCACTTTTCTTATTGCTTACAGAGCACAAGCTAATATTAAAAAGGATAAAGACATTTTTGATGGTTAGTCCCCACCATCTTCTGTATTTATTCTTTCAGAAAACAATCATTTCAGAACAATAGACTAACCTGTGAATTGGCTACTTGAGGAAGCAGGCATAGTTTTGGAATTTTTTTTACCTCTTTGCATTAATTACTTCTGATTCACCATATGGGCTGTTCATTATATAAAATGTTATTACAAATGGATTTCATGAGAAATTCAATCTATTCTGCAGACTTTATTAATAGAGATTGTTTAGATGGCATAAATGAAAGGGGGACTCTCCTGCACTGTTTACACGGAAAGGACAGATGTTCGGGGAAGTTACATTTAAAAAAAGTTAAGGCTGATGTGTCCAGTCAGGTGTATGTTGTCTTCTGATAAAGGTGATAATAATAAAAATTACAAGCTTTCCTAGGGCTCTGCAAAGATTTTTCTCTCTATCACCATGTTTATGAAGACAGACAGGAGACTGAGGCTCCCCAGTGTTACCCAAGGAGCTAATAATGGATGAAGCAGATGTCCAAACCTATGCTTGTCTATTCCCAATGCCACACTTTCCCCCCACATTATGCTGAACAGGAGTGTAATGATAATTCAGTACTTATCCAAATGCAATTAATTTATCCCCCTAAATATCCTATCCCAAATCCTCAAAGTGGTGAGGGATGTTCCTCTGTCACAGCCCCAGCACAAGCCAGCGTACATGGGTCAGAGGCACAGAGAGCAAACTGGCGAGTTGGTGTCTGTCATGTACGCCTTGGACGCCAAAACTGTGGGTATACTGAATGGCAGCAGTGAGAAAAAGTTCATGGGCTGGTGTTGCCATCACTGTAGTTTTTGAGAAACCGAGGAACCATTTTGGAAGAGGGTGGCTTTAGGTTTTGACTTGAACATGCATTTTGCAGACAGTGGCCTTGTCACATGCCCAGAGAGTCTTATAGCTTCACAGTTTTCTTTTGATTTCATAAGCAAGTGGTCAAGGACCAAAACGGCACTCTCATGTCCAGAGTACTTTTCAAGGAGCAACAGGGCACTGCTGGCCTGCTGATAAGTGTATTCATCCCTGTGCTCCATACTATTTATGTTCATATAGCTCTACCTCTGCTTTCAGCTAGCACTGTGCCTGGTCCTATATCCAAACACACTGAGCTCGTTTACCCATTCACTTCTTCAACATGCATTCTCTGAGTGCATTGTCTCATATGGTAAGCACCCAAGAAATGAGAAAAGAAGAAAGGATCAAAGAATATGATCTTTGCCACTTGACAAATCTAGGGATGCTCATGCCAAGGACATCATCAAGAAACACATAAAGTTTCATTCAGTGCATTTATAAATGTAGCCAGACACACATGTACCACACACACCAGTGATATTTTCACATACAACATTATCCAAATTTAAAGTAAAAATTTGAAGATGTTAGTATTTAATTGTGTGGAAAATTAATATTTTCAACATTAGCTAAACTTTTCCTGTATCTGAGTTTGAACCCAGCTCTCATGTCCCCTTTCTTCTGGGAAGAAGAGGTGAGATGATAGTAAATGTGAACCTTAAGTAAAATAAACGTATTTTGCTTTGTACATCTAAGGATAAAAATGTAGACTTTTTTGCACTTCAAAACCTAGACTTGAAGCCAAATTTGTGCTAAAAAACAATTAAAGAATGAAGATAACCATTTAACCTAATCAATAGTTTAAACTAAGTCCAGTTTAAATTACTCAAACAATTCAATTTCTTAGACTTGGTCCATATTTTAGTCTTCCATTGGTTGTGACCATCTGACCCCTCGCAATGGATAGGTCCACAGCAGCAGAATTTTTTAGAGATAAAAGAATATAGATATTCCCTGGCTGGTGTAGCTCAGTGGATTGAGCTCAGGCTGCGAACCAAAGCATCGCAAGTTCGATTCCCAGTCAGGGCACATGCCTGGGTTGCAGGCCATGGCCCCCAGCAACCGCACATTGATGCCTCCCTCCCTCTCTCTCTTTCTCTCTCTCTCTCTCCCTCCCTCCCTCCCTTCCCTCTCTAAAAATAAATAAATAAAAAATCTTCAAAAAAAAAGAATATAGATGCCTAATCAGCAATTAGTATACTAAAAATACTGTGTATATTTGTAAATATAGAGCTTTGGATATACACAGCACACACATACACTTGTGCACGCACACATACGTGCCTATATCTATAAACTTTGTTAGCTCCTAAGCTTCATTTTTGTTGCTCTTGATAAATACAGGAGTTATAATCATAGAAAGGACTTTTATAGGATTAAGAATTTCTTAAGCC